>NC_041728.1:84071784-86471784 GCF_004115215.2 Ornithorhynchus anatinus | reverse complement strand
AGAATACCACTCCCTCAAACCTCTGCTAGAGGCCCAGTTACTCCAAGATGTCTCCTGAGAGTCACTCCATATATTCGCATTCTCATTTACCCCTGTTAAATTTGAAAGCTGGTTTAGGGCCCATTCTGTGAATAGACTAATCAGATTCACTGGGGTGAATTATTTGAAAAATATGGCAGTTTATGCAGCTATTTGCTCTGACACACTGATACATATGTCCTACTCACATCAATCCCTTTTATTTGGGGATATTGGTGTTGGAGTTGAGTGGGAAGCAGATTGCCCAAGAAATAGAACATGATCAGGGCCAGAATGGCTCTCCATATCATACCAGAATAAAGTTTGAGACTGGAAAGAAGATGGAAGAGTTTGAAGAGCAGAAGAAGCTGTTGTACTTCTGTCCTCTAAGATGCTTTCCTAACTGGCTCTGCTGCTGAGTGGTCCTTCATTTTCCCCACACATGTAAGGAGCTATTCAGAGCCAGTTAGGAGAGTGACACAATTAAAGGAGTTTTATGAGATGTTCAGAACTGGATGCTACCCAGGCTCCAGCCCAGGATAATTTTTCTGGGTCCACTGGGCACCCGGGAGGCAAGATACAGGGTCCTGAATGACAGAGCATGGGGAAGATGTGAAGGAAAAGAAGACTGGAATGGAGAAGATGGTTTCAGGAGAATCACTGTGTAAAAGAGGTGAAGGGGAACAGGGGCAGTCAGCTCAAATGTGTGGTAACCAAGGAAGATGGCGACAGGATTGGAGGAGTTAGTTTGAGGGAGATGTATGTAGTCGAGGGAAATGGAGTCAAGGGAACACCAGCCTTCCTTATTTGGGTCAGTCTTGCAGACTGACCATTTGAATGGATGCATCTGTGGATGACACCAAGGAAGATGGTAACAGGACTGGAGGAGTTAGTGACTGACATAGATGTAAAGGGAAATGAGCCAGGGGAACACTAGCCTTCCTTATTGGGCCAGTCTTGCAGACTGACCATTTGAATGGCTGTCTATGGATGGACTTAGAAATACTTTAGAAATAAATGTCTGAGGCTCACACTTAAGTATCCTTTAGATTATATGCCTGCCTTGCCTCCTTGTGTATTCATATTTCTCTTAATCTTGTCTTTACTGTTATATTGCATGCATCTCCAAGGTAAGGATGATCTCTTGTTTTCAACATGCAACTTCCTTGATAGGTGGTGGCTTAGTTGGTTAAGAAGCAGACTCTTTTCCTACCTGTTTGGTACATCTTTTCTCCCTCTCTCTTTCTTGCTCTCTCCCTCTCAGAAAAACATTTTATAAGAATAAAAGTGCAGCAAAAATGAGTCAACAATTTGGCACATTATATTTTAATCTAAGAAATTGCTAGAATCCAACAGGGGTAGAAAATTGGTGTTTCTTGTAAATTGGATCATTAGGAATGTCATATTGGGGAAAAAAAAGCTGCATGACATTTTCCATTCACTAGAAGAAATGTAGACCTTCAGTGTTTACAAGACAATTTAGTCTAATCATATGCTAAGAATTAATATTATTCCAGAGATTTGCAAGAAATATTTAAAGGTATGAAACTCAAATTTGTTAGGCCCAAAGAATTCTGACATGTACTGTTACACTTTAAAAAGCAGAAGTATTATATACAATCACCCAATAAATGACCCTGATTTAACTTTATTAACTTTTTATGAATTTTCTAGTAAAAGTTGGCAATTTTTTCCTTTTCATAATTAAAAGAATGATCAAACTAATATGTTCTTTCCAGGTTAAAAGAAGTCAATTTAATAAATGCAAGTGTAATATTATCACTATGGAGAATATGTGAGGTGGATCAATAGTCATGCAGGATACAGTAACCAAATTTTCTGTGGATCAGACGGAGGCAGACTGAAAGTTTTCTGGTGGGAAGAAAGGACATGTAAAGTTACAGATAGGGTAGATGGAGGAAGGAGTAAAACAATATAAAACAGGCACACAAGTACAGAATGGTAGAAACACACTCACAAAGACATGGCCCATTCACAAAGAGGGATATGCACAGACGTGTACAGCTTCATAAATACACGTTCACACAAGCACACACATTCACAGATCTAGACATGCTCACAGAGATGGATGTACTTGGAATGGAGCCCAGCAGAAGTAGCAGGAGAATGTAAAAGCACAGTCATTAAGTGCTATCCAGCAGAGGGGAAGGTACCACTATTCTTGGCCTCCCAGAATTCTTTCCTGGTTGCCCGGCATGGATCCCCAAATTCACCTTCCTCTGGAGGGCCTGGAGGCAGCAAAGGGTGATGTGATTCCCTCCTGCAGTCCTTCAAACATCTCCTTCAGCTTGTTCTGCAGATGACAGGGAGCCCCTCCGTAGCCAAAGGGTGGCCAGATATCTCTGATGGCCTTCCGACTGATGGTAAAGCAAGGTCGGAAATGGGTGACTTTTCCACCCATGCAGATTGGATGATAACACTCACTTTTTACTGAAATTAGATTTGGTACTTTAAGGAATTTGAAGAAGTTGGAGGGAGAGGGATTTGAGAGGAGATGAGAGATCATACCTGTAGGAGTTCAAAGGCAAATGTTTCAGGTTTAAACACATGGGTGGAAAAGGAGGCCGTGATTTCACTCCTGAATCTTCTTTGCTCTGTTCCTTTCACTTCTCTCCTAGTCATCTCTTGCTCTGTAGCTGGAATCGCTCCAGCTGCCAGGCTGAGTCCAGAAAGTGCTGAGTGCTTAATTGGATTTGGAGAGGTTTCAGGGTGAGGAAGATCAGCCAACCAGCACCTCCCTGGCATGATTCAGGGTCCTCGTCACTAGTTTGCTGAGAGGAGAGGATGCTGAAGTGGCTAATGGTTTTGCTCCTCTAAAGTCCTTCAAAATTCCCACCCCTTCCAGGCAGATTTACCCAATTTCACCAGAAGCAGTGTGGCCTAGTGAAAAGAGCATGGACCTGGAAGTCTGAGGAGCTGGGTTCTATTCCTGGATCCACCTCTTGACTTCTATTCATTCATTCAATAGTATTTATTGAGTGCTTACTATGTGCAGAGCACTGTAGTAAGCATTAGGAATGTACAATATGGCAACAGAAAGAGACAATCCCTGCCCAATAACGGCCTCTCAGTCTAAACGGGGGGGGGCGGGGACGACGACAGACAGCAAAGCAAAACAGAACAAATAATCTGGCATAGATATCATCGAGATAAATAGAATCATAGATATATTATCAATGCAATAGAGTAATAAATAATATATATAAATATGCACAGTGCTGAGGGGAGGGGAAAAGGGAAGAGCAGAGGGCGGGAGAAGGGGGAATACCTGGATAAATCCCTTAACATCTTTGTACCTGTTACCTCATCTGTAAAATGGGGATTAAGACTTGGAACTCCATATGGAACAGGGACTGTGTCTGACCTGCCTGGCTTGTATCTATCCTCAGCACTTAGTCCAGTATCTGGCACCCAGTAAGTGCTTAACAAATACCATTAAAAATAAGTTTCTTCTCATGAAGGTCGCATCTTCGTAACTCTCATCTCTGCACTGTAGCACTCACAACCTCCTGTTGCACTTTGGTAAATTGATTTTCACATTCTGCCAAATTGAGCACTTCCGACCACTTAGACATTGGTGTTTTTCTGTCTCCCTCCATTAGTTTGTAAACTCCTTATAGGCAGAGATAATATTGCCTACATCTCTTGGGCTCTCCTAATCAATCAATCAGTGGTATTTATTTATTGACTGCTTCCTGGGTGCTAAGTGCTTGGGAGAGTGCAGTAGAAGTTGGTAGATATATTCCCTTCCCGTGAGGTCCTCACAGTCTAGTGGGGGGAAACAAGAATAAAATAATTTTCCCTATTATAAGCATAAGGATACATAAAAAAACTGCTTTGGGGATGGGGGTCAGTATAAAAGTGTAGCTAGAGGATCATGCAAACTTCACTGTCACATTTCTGCAAGGCTATCCCTTCATTCAGTCATATTTATTGAGCACTTACTATGTGCCGAGAGCTGTTCTAAGCACTTGGAATGTACAATTCGGCAACAGAGACAATCGCTGCCCAACAATGGGCTCACAGTCTAAACGGGGGAGACAGACAACAAAGCAAAACAAGTAGTCAAGCATCAATACCATCAAGATAAATAGAATCATGGATATATACACATATCAATCATGGATATATGCACACATCATTAATAAAATAGAGTAATCAATAATATATGCAAATATGCACAACTGCTGTGGGGAGGGGAAGGAGGTAGAGCAGAGGGAGGGAGTAGGGGCAATGGGGAGGGGAGGGGAGGCAGAGGGAAAGGGAGGGCTCAGTCTGGGTAGGCCTCCTGGAGGAGGTGAACTCTCAGTAGGGCTTTGAAGAGGGGAAGAGAGTTTAGCAGATGTTAGGAGGGAGGGCATCCCAGGTCAGTGGTAGGACGTGGGCCAGGGGTCGACGGCGGGACAGGCACGAACGAGGGACCTTGAGGAGGTTAGCGGCAGAGGAGCAGAGTGTATGGGGTGGGCTGTAGAGGAGAGATGGGAGGTGTGGTAGGGGCCAGGTGATGGAGAGCTTTGAAGCCAGGAGTGAGGAGTTTTTGTTTCATATGAAAGTTGATAGGCAACCACTAGAGGTTTTACATGCTGCATTCTTGTTCACTGCATGAATGTCTATCAACACTTAAAAAAAAATATAAGTCTAGAGTCAGGGAGCCCAAGCATTCTGTATACTGCTCTGCATAGAGTCAAAACTCAGTGAATACTGTCCTCTAGACTGTGAGCTCATTGTGGGCAGGGAATGTGTCCGTTTATTTTTATATTGTTCCCTTCCAAGTGCTTAGTACAGTGCCCTGCACACAGTAAGTGCCCAGGAAATACAATTAACTGGTTGACTATTCATGTTGATGGTGGGATCTGTGAGGAAAGGTTGCAGCTCAATATCCAAATACATGCTGGGTGGAGAGTTGCATGGAAACTGAAACAGGAGGTCACAGGAGAGATTTTAAGGACACAGTAAAATAAAGTCCCAGACAGTGCTGCATTCTCAGATGAAAATTTGGGAGCCAACTGCTCGGGATAGACCAGCATAGCATACTACTGTCAAAAAAGCAGCTTTATCTAGTGGATAGGGCACAGGCCGGGAGTCAGAAGGGCTTGGGTTCTAATCCCGGCTTGGCCACCCGTCTGCCTTGTGACCTGGACAAGTGAGTACATTTCTCTGTACCTCACTTTATCTGTAAAATGGGGATTAAGACTATCAACCCCTTCTCGGACATGAACTGTGTCAAACCTGATTATCTTGTATCGACCCCAGTGCTTAGTACAGTGTCTAGCACAGAGTAAGCACTTAAATATCAATACCATACAAAGAAATAAGGAGGTCCTCTCTTTGAGGAAAAGCCTCTTAAGACTGAGAGAGGCAAGGAGTTGCCACAAACATTAAACATGGCAGGACAACAAGGGGCGGCCTTTTTGTATATCCAATATGGCTGGGTTTGTGGGTGCAGCAATTGTCTTTTCAGTCACACACACAGTCATAGGTAAGGGAAACAGCATTCTCTAATCTAGAGAACATGGGCCTGGGAGTCAGAAGGACCTGGGTTCTAATCTCTGCTCTGCTACTTGTCTGCTGTGTGACCTTGAGAAAGTCATTTCACTTCTCTGTGCCTGAATTACTTCATCTGTAAAATGGGGTTTAAGACTGTAAGCCCCATGTAGGAAATGTACTATGTCCAACCTGATTGCTTTGTATCTACTCTGCTTAGAACAGTGCCTGGCACGTAGTAAGCACTTAACAAATACCATTTCGAAAAAAAAAATTCCCCTATCACTGCTTTTTCTTTGGATATGAAGGACAACTATGAATCTTAAAGTCTCCTTGTGGTTAGGCTTTTCTCTGTGGAACGGAACATCCTCTGTAACTGTGTCATTGTTCTATTATTTGGACAATAATTTTTCAGCCTCACCTTGTAGGGAAACATTCTTGATAAAAGGCACTGTGCTTTATCGTGCTAACAATCTAGGTACCAAAAAAGCAGAATGATCAAGGTCTGAGAGATAATTCTCCTAAACTTAGAGTTTATTCTTGATTAATATTTCATTTTTACTTGACTTCTGAGCAGTGGTGTTTTTTCATGCTAATAAATCAATACAAAATAATTGGAAAATGCCTTCTGCTGCCACAAGTTCTTTTTCGATCTGGCATTTTTACAAATCTATTTTAGCAGCTCACCAACCGGAGTCTGTTACCCACATTTCTTTCCATAAAACAGCGAGTTCTTAGGATTTGCCTATTTTCATTTTTCTAATTAGTCTAATTAAGGGGCTCATTTTCACTCCAGTATGTTTGCTTTTGTGGCTCTTGTTTTTGTTGCTTGCTTTGTCATGTTCGGATGATTATTTAAATTCTTATCCTTTCATTTATTCTACTGTTAGAGGCTGGAGTCCGGAGCTAAGGAAAAAAAGGCTTACATAAATGCAGCTTCTGTAGGACCCGGTAGTTTCTAGAAAGAACAAGATGTCCCAGTTAAAGGGGTGAACAGGAACATCTATGCAACATGTACCAAGACATCTCTCCTTCAAGGGGTCTACTGTCCTCTAAAATTTACCAGCAAGAAAAATCCATTGTGTTCTTCCTCCCAGGGGCTTTGCTGTGGGTGAGTCAATTGGAAATGAATCAGTAGCTTGATGCTCAGCGGGGATGTACAGGGCTGAATCACTGATTTACTCTCTGATTTCTCCACAGCTGGTTGCCTCCTCCTACCCTAGACTGAGAGAAAGCAAGGAGAGAGAGACTTGTCTCTTCCCACTGTTCCACAGGGTAGGGCTCCTGTAAATTAGCACTCACGGAGACTCTTGGTTTAGGGTGATATCCTGCAGAGTTTCAGATTGTGCTGCTCCAATCATTAAAAAAAAAAGCCTCTGTGCTATTTATAAGGGGAGCCTGCATGGGGCAAATGTATTGTAGGTTTGAAAATAATCAGCAGATTCTACATGCTTCTTGATGGCCTTAATGAAATCTGTCTCATCAGCCAAATAACAAAACGGCATCTGCCTTGAACGTTTTCCCAGTTTAGCCCTGAAGAAATCAGACTGAAGTTGTGCAGACATACTAATAAGAACCATGGTAATTGTTAAGGGCTTCCTATATGCCAAGCACTATTCTAAGCTCTGGGGCACATACAAAGTAATGAGGTTACACACAGTCCTTGTCCCATATGGGGCTCACGGTCATAATCCCATTTTACAGATACGGTAACTGAGGCACAAAGAAGTGAAATGACTTACCCAAGGTCACACAGCACACATGTGCTGGAGCCTGGATTAGAACCCACATTCTCTGACTCCCAGGCTTGTGCTCTTTCCACTAGCCAACAGGATTTTTATTTTGTTTAAGATAAGCCTCTTTTCCTTATCGTAAAATTGGTCCAGGCTCCCAGCATGTTGGCAGTAACTGCATAGAATGCCGGTGGCTCATTCCTACTTTCCTCAGCCACCACCCTACCAGTCAGCCTGGGCTTGGGAGCAACTCCAGAGTGACGGAGAGTGGGTGGAGGCCTCAGGGTTGGAAAAGTATGAGATGCTGCCTGTCCATGAATACTGACTGATATCAATATTGAGCATTCCTGGTTGCTAAGTGCTTAGGAGAAAGCAGTAGAATTGGTGGATATGTTCCCTTCTCACATGGAGTTTACAACCTAGTAGGGGAGTCACAATAAAATTATTTCCCCTCTTTTATTGTAAACATAAGGATATGGACAAAAGTGCTCTAGGAATGGGGTCAATATAACAATACACTTAGGAAGACTTATGATTCATATGAGGTAAACTTCTTCCACTCTCCCCCTTCTCCCACCTCACCTCCCCGACAACGTTCATATACATATCTGTATTCTCTGTTGTTGCCCCCTATCTGGCTTTGAAAAACTCAATTACCATGCCCCCTTCTAACTCACTTTGTTACTCTCCTTGATTCCCGTGCTCCCTTTATTCACCCCACCTCCCAGCCCCACAACACTATGGACATACCTGTAATTGATTTATTTATATTAATGTCTGCCTTCCCCACTAGATTTTAAGATAGATGTGGGTAAGGAATGTATCTGTTGTATTGCTATACCATACTCTCCCAAGAGCTTAGTACATTTCTCTGCTCTGACTGACTGAAGAGAATCAAGTATTTATTTTTGTGTCTGTCTCCCTCACTTGTTTTAAGATCCTTGAGAATGGGGATTATGTCTAACTCTATTGCACTCTCCCAAATGCTTAGCACAATGCTCTGCCCAGAGGAAGGGCTCAAGAAATACTACTAATGGACTGCTTGAGGTTCTGAGGCAAACTAGGTAGGAACCCAGGCTAATTTTAGCTTGACATTTGAAAGTTATCCTAAACAGAATCAGGTAAAAATTAAAAAATTCTAGAGCAATTTCCTTTCAAAAAATACACCTAATCCCTTTTGCAGGGGAAGAAAAAAATAGATGCTTTCCAAAATAACAATGGTATTTATTAAATACTTACTATATGCCAGCTACTGTGCAAAGCACTGGGGTAGATTCAAAATAACCTAATCAGGTATAGTAACTACTCTCCTACTTCCCATCCTAGGATCTTTGAATATTTTGTGGTCACTTCTTCTCTCAGAGAAACTAAGGAAAAGAAAGTCTAAGTTCTCACTATGGTGCACCAATCATATTTATTGAGTGTTTGCTCTGCACATACAATTAAATTGAATTTAAAAAAAAACCTTGCAGAGTAAACACTCAATAAATATGATTGGTTTTTTTTAAAATTCAATTTAATTGTATGTGCAGAGCACTGTATTAAGTACTTGGGAGAGTACAATATTACAGACACATTCTCTTCCCACAATGATCTTACAGTCTAGAGGACTAGGTTTTGGGTTGGTCCTTGGAGTTTGTAGCTGGGTAGGGAGATGGCTAATCAAGATTAGGGACTGGTAGACTGAAACAGAAGCCAACCAAAGTTTGCCCAGGGTGAGTTGCTAACCATTAAATCAAAGAAAGCATTAATTATATCACTCTGAATGTATCCCTGCTTCTCTCTCCACCCAGATGATTTTTGTGATGGGAAAATCTAGACTCTAAGCTTCTCTAGACCGTAAGCTCATTGGGGGCAGGGACCATGTCTAATTCTGTTGTGCTCTCCCAAAAGCTGAGTACAGTAAGTACTCTGCACACAGTAAACACTCAATAAATATTATTGATTGATGAGAGCTCAAGATTGTGAGACTGAAAGTGTTTTGATGCAAGAATTATGTGACCTTTTCAAAAATCATTCCCCTCCACAAATCCCCACTACTGAATGGCCCAAATTAGTTAATTGGTGAGGCAGAACCACATAAAGTCTCTCAGGTCCATTCAAATTAACTGGAAGATAGGCTTTTCAGTGTAGAATCTGCAGAGTCAAGATCAATTTCAATTCCTATTCAAATTGCTGAATAACTATTGATATGATGGAGAGATGAAAAGGCATGCCTTTAATTTTTCTAGGTGACTGAGCTAATGGATATGAGCATTATATTCTTTTAGAGGAAGAGGTGCTAGCCCATATAGGAAAGAGAGCACTTACTGTATAAGAGAATGAGGGCAGATTCCGAGTGAACTGGAAAATAATGGCTTTTGCCACGTAACCATTATGAGTGTTACTAACATTTTCTACTGTTACTCAGGGCCACTGAAGACTGTGAGACAGAGATCCCATTCAAACTGTACAAATAAACTGGCCACAAATTAAACCTATGTAAAGGACAATAAATATCAAGGATTTAGGAAAGGGGAAAGCCTAGGAGTGGGGGATATTTCAAGCCTCCCAAACTTGTAACAAGGGTTGGTGATTACAGTAGTATTTGATTTGTGTTTAGTGCAGTGCCCCTGAAATCATAAATGCCATTGGTGGATTTCTCTGAACTGTTCTTCGCTGCTTGGTACAGCCCAGCACTGGGAGTCAGTGAAAATCAAGTATACCTTAGAGGTGAGATGCCATTGTTTCCCAGATATAAAATGGACTCCCCCAAATCCTGGTTCAGGTTGGGACTAGTGAGAAATCAGGCACCTACCTTGAAAAGTGGTTGCACAGCTGAGACATACAACCTCCTTGCTGACTTCCCAGCCTCCTGTCTTTCCCCAATCCAGTCCATACTTCACTCTGCTGCTCAAATCATTTTCCTACAAAAAACATTCAGTTCGCTTCCTCACTCCTCAAAAACCTCCAGTGGTATCCTAATATCTCTGAATCAGACAGGAACTCCTTATCAATGGCTTTAAAGTACTTAATCAACTTGCCCCCTCCTACCTCACCTCATGACTCTTCTACTACAACTCAGCCCATACACTTTGCTCTTCTAATGCCAACCTTCTCACTGCACCTCTATCTCATCTATCTTACCATCTACCTCTTGTCCACATCCTGCCTCTGGACTGAAATGCCCTCCCTCCTCATATCCGACAATCACTTTCCCCCCTCTTGAAAGCCTTGAAGGCACATGTCCTCCAAGAGGCCTTCCCTGATTAAGCCCTCTTTTCCTCTTCTCCCACTTCCTTCTGAATCACCCTGATTTTGTTCACTTTATTATTAATTATTATTTAATGCTTATGGCATTAGTTAAAGTGCTTCTTATGTTCCAGGAACTGTACTAAGTACTTGGGTGGGTACAAGCAAATTGGGTTGGACACAGTCCATCTCACATGAGGCTCACAGTCTTAATCCCCATTTTATGGATGAGGTAACCGAGGCCCAAAGAAGTTAGGACTTGCCCAGGATAACACAGCAGACAAGTGCCAAAGCCACAGCCGTAGACTTCTTTAAGGATGTCACTGGATCCAGTGGATTGTCTAAATTGCAGGCTTCAAGTGCAAAGGTTACTTCCTCAAGTGTAAGGCCTAAGGTAGTGTAAGGCCTAAGGTCATTGTGTCTCCATGCTTTAGTTGGTGTTCTAGGCTACCTCCTCAGTAGTGGAAGGTATGTTCAGGAGTTCATTGTAGTGTTTCCACCATCTGTGATAAGCATTGTTCCACCCACACTCTTCAGAGTGGTCACAGTGGTGTATATGGGGCCAACCATTTTTGTTTTGTGTGATGAGCAAGCCTTTGGTGGCAGTCAGAAAATCCCTTAATGTTCCTTGGCTTTGGCTTCTTATCATGGGTCACATAAGTTTCTTATTTTGATCTGTCATCTTAGCTTGATCTCCCAAGGGTATCTTGAGCCTATTTCTTTAAGATCATGAGAAGCTACAGTGGGGTATTGATGCTTTCCCATTTTGCCACTAGTAATTTTCCAATCTGATTCCATTCTGTCAAACCAATCTCATGGCATCTCTTGATCATACCTGCAGTCTTGATGGCTGCCCAGTAGACTCAGTAGAGCAGCCTAGTAGAGAAGCAGCACGGTGTAGTTGATAGAGCACAGACCTGGGAGTCAGAAGGTTATGGGTTCTAATCCCGGCTCCACCCCTTGTCCGTTGTGTGACTTTTTGGGCAAGTACCTTCACTTCTCTGTGCCTCAGTTACCTCATCTGTAAAATAGGGCTGAGACTGTGAGTCCCACCCTGGACAGGGACTGCATCCAACCCATTTTGCTTGTTATCTCCCCAGAATTTAGTTCAGTGCCTGGCTCATAGTAAGCACTTAATGAATACCACAACTATTATTTTTAATTATTATTACTCTCTCTGACAGGGGCCCATTCACTGTTCATGTCAATACCTATACTTGTTGTTCCTTGTTCTGTTAGAGCTGCAGGGAAATTGTCACAGAGCACTATGCGGGGCTCTTTTTCTCATTCAAACACTTGGCATTTAACCTCTTTGATAGTTTGGATTGCACTTTCAGCTATTGGTTGCATTATTAACTTGAGTTTGGAGCTTAGGAGATGATAGCTGGTTAAAGCTCTCAGCCTTCTGTGTGACTGTGGTGATCCACACATCCTTAGTGCCCCACTGATGGATTCTATGAGGTGCCACAATTCAAATTTGGGTGCCTCCGTGTTGCCTTTCTCTAATCTGGGATAACTGGGTGAGATAGAAGTTGGTGTGAGTAATTCTGAGCTGATGTCTGACACATTCACTGAGAAGCAGCGTGGCTCAGTGGAAAGAGCACGGGCTTTGGAGTCAGGGCTCATGAGTTCGAATCCCAGCTCTGCCACTTGTCGGCTGTGTGACTGTGGGCAAGTCACTTAACTTCTCTGTGCCTCAGTTCCCTCATCTGTAAAATGGGGATTAAGACTGTGAGCCCCATGTGGGACAACCTGATTCCCCTATGTCTACCCCAGCGCTTAGAACAGTGCTCAGCACATAGTAAGCGCTTAACAAATACCAACATCATCATCATCAAGCAGTGGCCATTGTCATTTATTTTTGCAATGCCATGGGGTCCGGTTCACTTTTTTCCACATCTCAGCATCACCATCCACTCTTGCACCAAAATCTCCCATGAGTATGAAGCTGTCTGCTTTTGCTGCCGATATGATGAAACCATTCCGATCTTCATAAACTGCTTCTTTCTTGTCATGGCTAATTATCATCACTGGAGCATATGCATTAATGATGCTGGCAAAGGGATATCAGGTGACCACTTCAGCCTCTGGGTGGATTTGGAAAGCCAGAAACTAATGGTTGTCTGATTACCTGAGTGATGTTGTTCTGAAGAGGGAAGATCCTTCCACAGAGAAAGGAATACCCAGGCAGTCATTTCCTCCAATGCCAAGATTTTCATGCCATATCTAGTCAGTTCAAAAGCAGCAAGTGCTGACCGATTCTGGGGACTATGACTAAAATCAGTGGCCAGTAAAGTCCATTTTCAGGATCTTCATTGGAGTTCACTTTATCCATGAGCTCGTGTCAGGAGCATGGGCTTGGGAGTCGGAGAATGTGTGTTCTAAACCTAGCTCTGCCACTTGTCTGCTGTGTGACCTTGGGCAAGTCACTTAAATTCTCTATGCTTTGGTTACCTCATCTATAAAGTGGAGATTGACTGGAAGTCCCATGTGGGACAGGGACTGTGTCCAACCTGATTACCTTATATCGACTCCAGAAGTTAGAACAGTGCTTGGCACGTAGTAAATGCTTAACAAAAACCATAATTGTTATCATTATCATTATTATCTCCTGGGACAATAACAAAGGTTCACCAAGCATGCTCCTTTGAGCCAGATTTGATGCTGCTGAGGCAGGTCCTGTTTAGGGCATCTTTTCTAGCCCTTCCCCCTTTTGGGGTGGCAGAGCACCCCAAAATAGGTCTACTCAGATACTCAGGATGAGGCTGAGCCCCGCTGCTGCCGCCTCATCAGTGATCAAACAAATGAGATCCTGAGTTGCCCCGGGCTTTGGTGTTGGGGTAGGAGGACTGGGCATCCTGCCACCATGAGAATGTGTGTGGGAGTACAAGAAGCAGAGTGGCTCAGTGGAAAGAGCCCGAGCTTGGGAGTCAGAGGTCATGGGTTCGAATTCTGGCTCTGCCACTTGTCACTGAGACTGTGGGCAAGTCACTTAACTTCTCTGTGCCTCAGTTACCTCATCTGTAAAATGGGGATTAAGTGTGAGCCTCACGTGGGGCAACCTGATTACCCTGTATGTACCCCAGCACTTAGAACAGTGCTCTGCACATAGTAAGCACTTAACAAATACAAAGATTATTATTATTCCTTCTCAGAAAGAGCTTACAGTCTAGAAAGGGAGATGGACAATAAAATAAACTCTAGATAGGAACCTAAGTGCTGAGGGTCTGAGGGAGGGGTGAATAAAGAGTACAAATCCAAATTCAAAATCAATCATATTTACTGAATGCTTATTGTGTGCCCAGCACTATAATAAGCACTTGGGAAAATACAGAGTTGGTAGACACATTTCTTGACCACAACGAGCTAACAGTCTAGAGGGGAAGACAATGCAGAAGGAAGAGGGAGTAGGGGAAATGAAGGCTTAGGGAAAACCTCTTGGAGGAGATGTGATTTCAATAAGATTTGGAAGGTGGGAGGAGCAGTGTTCTATTAAATATGAAGGAGGAGGGAGTTCCAGGCCAGAGGCAGGATGTGGGGAAGGAGTTGGCTGTGAGAATAGATGAGGTTGAGGTACAGTGAGTAGGTTGTTGTCAAAGGACTGAAATGAACATGCTGGGTTGAAGGAGACTGGCAAGGTAAGGTAGGTGGGGGCAAAGTGATTGAGTGTTTAGTGATTAGAAGGAGGGAATTGAAAGGCATGGGGGGACAAGATAAGTTTAAGGATTATAGGAGAAGTCGTTAGTTACATCACTCCTTCATAGTACAGTGCTCTGCACACAGTAAGCTCTCAATAAATACAATTGAATGAATGAATCTGTTGGTTTAGTTAGATAACTGCTGAACTGAATGCAGGCCCTTGGGCCCTTGAGAGCAAAGAGGCAAATGTTCAGGAGTAAACAGGGGGCTGAGGTGATGTGAAGACAGGCAGAGTGTCAGATGTTTACACTGCTCTGTGTTCCCAACAGTGCCCCCAGACTGTAGGGAGAGATAAGAGGAAGGAATGTCCGCTTCTCTGGCTGCAGCAGTTCTGGAATGAGTTCTGTTTCCAGCAGTCAGCACTCGTTCCAACTTTCGTAGTTACATAATTGAAAACAACTGATAAACCTCCTAGTTGAGTTATCTTTATTTGAAGCTTGGTGTGTTGGGCATGCTGTTGTCGTTGCTGAGTATTGAGGGTAGTTTGTTTTCATCACATCATGTGCACATTGTGGCTGGGGCTGTGAGTCCTCAATTGGCCTTTTCATCCACAGTGCAGTCATGAGTTGTTTTTTATGGTATTTGTGAAGTGCTTACTATGTATCAAACACTGTTCTAAGTTCTGGGGTAGGTTAGGTGCAAGGTAATTAGGTTGGAAACGGTCCCTGTCCCACACGGGGTTCACAATCTAAGCAGGAGGGAAAGCAGGTATTTAATCCCATTTTACAGTTGAGAGAACTGAAGCAAAGAAAAGTGAAGTGTTTTTTGGGTTTTTTTAATGCTATTTGTTAAGCGTTTACTTTGTGCCAGGCACTGTTCCAAAGGCTGGGGTAGACATGAAGCAATCAGGTTGGACACAGTCCCTGTCCCAGATGGGGCTACCAGCCCCAAACCCCATTTCACAGACAACTGAGGCACAGGCAATTGAGGCACAGAGATGTGAAGTGATTTTCCTAAGGTCACACAGGAGACAAATGGCAGAGCAGGGACTAGAACCCAGTACCTTCTGACTCCCAGGTGGCTGGTCTGTCCATTAGACCATGCTACTGCCCACGGTTACAGAGGAAACACTTGCAGAGCTGCGATTAAAACCCAGATACTCCGATTCCCAGGCCCATGTTTTCTCCACCAGGTCATGTTACCACATGGTGTCATCTTTGAATACGAAGGATGATAATATATCACCATATTCCCAAATACCATAAGAAATTAGTGGGCTTCATCCAAACTGAATTTGTCAAATCAAAGCAGAAACAAAAGTAAAATTGGTGGTAAGAGCATCAGTTTTGACTGGTTTTTCTTTGCAAGTACAAGAAAATGGACAAAACTACCTGAAAATTTGACCTACAAACAGGAGAAAATAGGAAATAGCTTAGAAAAACAGATGATGTTTTCATCTTCAAAGTTTTTTCTTCTCTCCTTGACCTGAATTTTGAGAAAAAGAAAAGTTATGTAAGCAATAAATCTCTGAGAAGTTGAAAAAATATCTTAGGGGAAAGGGAGGGAGACGGTGGCAAACTCTGTTCTTTTTGTCACTATATCCTCTCTGATTAATTTCACAGGGAAACCAGGCAATTTTAAAACAAAGAAGAAAGATGAGGAGAACAGATAAATGACACCAAAGCAGGGAACTTTCAAAGAGGCAAAGATACTGGACTCCAGGTGTGAAATTGGAAAGTTAAAAAGCATTCTCAATTGAAATATTGGTGCAGTGGGTTTTATCATAGAAGATTGAATGGGTCAGACAGTTCATTTGGGAAAGGGCAGCTGTAATGATATGAGCACATGCGGCTGGGAAAGAGAAAGAGCCAGATTTGGCAATAGCAAGAGAGATGGCCAAGATTTTAGCCTCCTGGATTTTATATCCACAATGCTTTGTTTATTAGGGAAATTAAGGCACACAAGTCCATTTGAGCTTTTGTAGAGTCCAAGGCATCAATCAGTCATTTATTGAGCACTTACTGTGTGCCTAGCACTTTAGTGCTTAGGAGAGTACAGTAAAGCAGGGTTTATTTTTAATGGTATTTAAATGCTTACTGTGTGCCAGGCACTGTACTAAACACTGGTGTAGATACAAAATAGGTTGGCCATACAGTAAGTCCTGAATAAATACCACTGCACTGATTAATCAATTGATTCCCAAATCAGCAAGGGAGCTGAAAAAGCCAGCAGAGACCAACCCCAACAACTTCCAACAACTCCGGTGGCTTCTCCCTCAAGCTCCCAACCAATTGATCAATCAGTTGTATTTATTAAGCACTTACTGTGTTTAGAGCACAGTTCTAAACACTTGGGAGAGTACAAAATAACAGAGTGGATAGACATGTTCCCCGCCCACAAGGTATCTAGATGTCTACAGTCTAGATGTCTCCTTGAGACATCTCTGTGTCCAACTCTTCCACGGTTCCCACTGTTCTTGTCACTGGGCAGGAAACTTTGACTATTGCCAACTGGATGTGAACATCTAGGGTTGCTGCTGCTGCTGCAGGTGGACAGAACTGGTGTACTGGAAGGGAGTGACTATTCTCAAGCAGCACAAAACAGTGCCATCCCTGGCAGCAGGCAATAGCTGTAGGCACAAATAAAAAATGGCATTTGCTGGTACCCAAAGCAGCAGCAGGGACCTCTGAGGCATTGGTCGTTTCCATTTCCTCTGTAAATCTTGAAAGTGATTCAATATTCTAAATATGGTCATGGGAAACAAAGGATTATGCAAAATTACACTCCTGGAAGATATGGAAGGGTGAAAAAGCGGGGTGGAATGAGGGGTCAAGAAGGTAGAGAAGAATTGTTCAGAAGGAGAAAATGCAGGGAAGAAAGAGTGAAGGAGACCATTGACACGTGTAGCACATGCTGAATAAAACTGTAAAAATGACGTAAATTCCTTAAACCTAAATGTTGCTCTAATCTTTAAATCAATTTTAAAAGGGAAATATGTCTTTTTGTGCAGGTGAAATATTTCATAGAGCTATAGGGGACAAGAAGAGGTCAATCATTCCAACTCCGGCCCCCTTGCAGGGGGTTTAATAAACTCTTCAGGACAGATGACTTTGTCTTTTCCCAATCCACATCCCCCCGTCCCCCACCTGCTCCCCGTTTTCCCTGCACTCCCTCTGTCTGACCTCCTGTCTGCCCTCATCCACCCACCTCTGCCTGTCCCCAGCCGTCCATCCCTGCCTGCCCTTATCCACCTTCCCCTTCCTGCCTACTCTTCCCCCCATTCATCTCCTGCACTCCCCCATCTGACCCCCTGCCTGCCTTCATCCACCCACCACTGCCTGACTCCCTCTTCCCCCATCTGCCTCCCACACTCTCCCTGCCCACCCTCATCCACCCTTCCATCTCTGTCCCCCTCTTCCTCCCTCCTGCCTCCCACACTTCCCCTGTCTGTCTCCTCCTTCTGCCCTTGTCCACCCACCCCTGCCTGTCTCCCTCTTCCCTGATACTGCTCCTGCCTGCCCTCATCCACCCTCCCTTGTCTGTTCCACTCTTCCCTCCATCCTTCTAGACTGTAAGCTTGTTGTGGGCAGGGGACATGGCTACCGACTTCGTTATATTGCTCTAACAAACTCTCCCAAGCCCTTAGTACAGTACTCTGCACACAATAAGTGCACAATAAATGCAACTGATTTTTTTTTTAAATTAGGTCTCCAGTAATGGAGACTAGGCCATCTCTCAGTAGCCTAACAGAATTATTTTAAAAGACAATTATTTTCTTTTCTCCAATTAAATATGTAGGTATACACATACACCTGTGTATATACAAACATATATGTCTCCTTTGCCAGCTCCTTCTCTGTCTCCCCCACCCTAACTGTGGGGATCCCTCAAGGTTCAGTTCTGGGTTCCCTTCTATTCTCCATCTATTCCCACTCTCTTGGAGAACTCATTTGCTCCCATGGCTTCAACTACCACCTCTATGCAGATGATACCCAAATCTACATCACCAGCCTTGATCTCTCTCCTCTCTGCAGTTTCACATTTCCTCTTGCCTCCAAGACATCTCTACTTGGTAGTCCTCCCATCACCTCAAGCTTAACATGTCCAAAACAGAACTCTTTTTCTTCCCACCCAAACCCTGTCCCCCCCTGGCTTTCCCATTACTGTAGATGGCACTACCATCCTTTCTCTCTCAAAAGACAGAAGCTGCGTGGCTCAGTGGAAAGATCACGGGCTTGGGAGTCAGAGGTCATGGTTCGATTCCCAGCTCTGCCACTTGTCAGCTGTGTGACTGTGGGCAAATCACTTAACTTCTCTGTGACTCAGTTACTTTTACAGTTCCCTGACCTGTAAAATGGGGATTAAGACTGTGAGCCTTATGTGGGACAACCTGATTACCCTGTATCTACCCCAGTGCTTAGAATAGTTCTCTGCACATAGTAAGCGCTTAACAAATGCCAACGTTAACAAATGCCAATAAGCAACCTTGGATTATCCTTGAATCCTGTCTCTCATTCAACTCACATATTCAATCCATCACTAAATCTTATCAGTCCCAACTTCATAACATAGCTAAAATTGGCCCTTTCCTCTCCATCCACTTTTCCGCTGTGTGACTTTGGGCAAGTCACTTAATTTCTCTGTGCCTCAGTTACTTAATCTGTAAAATGAAGATTAAGATTGTGAGCCCTAAGTGGGACATGGACTGCATCCAACCTGATTACCTTGTATCATCTCAGCACTTAGAACAGTGCCTGGTACACAGTAAGTGCTTAACAATTATCATATAAAAAATGAGCAAAAAAAAGCCTCTCTGTGTGCCTCAATTACCTTATCTGTAAAATGGGAATTAAAACTGTGAGCCCAAAGTAGGACATAGACTGTATCCAACCAGATTAGTTTGTATCTAACCCAGGATTTACTGCTGTGCCTGGCAGCATAGTAAGAGCTTAAATACCATTAATAAAATTTTAAAAAATAATAAAAATATATCAAGCAGACCTGGACGCAGTGTTCAAATAAAGGTCTGATGAGTGCTGAGCAGAGCGGAGAGATTACTTCCTGACGCTTATATTTTATTCTCCTTTGTTAAACATCTGTTGTATCTCACTGACTTCTTAACGATTGTATTGCATTGCTCACTCCTGTTCAGCTTCTGAGCCACTACAGAGTACATACTGAGTCCTTAGTACAATTTACTGAACTCACTGGGTGCTTGTTAAATACCATTCCTACTTCTTCTGCTTGTAACTCTCTCATCCTATCTTTCCCTAGCTTGAATTATTGCTCTTAGAACAGTGTCTTGCACCTTTCCCTACTGAATTTCATTGTAGGATTATCAATGACAGTTACTATTCCACTGATCCAACTTAATATTTCTGCAAGTTTGATGAGCCCGGTCTCAATTCCTTTGTTTAGAAAGCTCCTATGGGAATGCATTTATCTCCTATGCTGTTTTGTACTCTTCCAAGCACTCAGTATGATACTCAGCTCACAGTAACTGCTCAATAAATGCCATTGGTTGATTAATAAGCATATTGTCTAGAAACAGTCTCAGAATCAATCCCTCTACAGTAGCCTTTGAGACCTTCAATGGGTGATTGTAAAAACTTCCTTTGGACTTAATTTCCAAATCAGCTGTGCACTCAGATAACAGTAACATGGCCAACACAACATGTTGCTAGCACATCAATGAGTGTGCCACGTGGGATGGCCTCAAAAACCCTCTGACATTCAGATAGATGATATTGAGATATGATGTGGTCGATCCGCCTATCAAAGAAAGAAATGAAACTGGTCCAGGACAAATTCTTCTTCACAATGCTCTAATAAGGAGGATACTTGTCATTGAACACTGACACTTCCAAATGACTTTCAGATTTTCACTAATGAATGAACTAATTAATCCTCACATTCATTCCTCATTCCCTTGAGTAAGCTATTATCAGTTTGGTTAATGAGGAAATATTATTGTTATTATTATATACGTTCAATGTGGTAGGTTTATTGTTACTTTGGGAGCCAGAACTTGAAATTTTTAGTCAGTCTCATTTAACCTTTAAGTCTAGGTGCTGTAATTAATTGAGACCATTTCTTTGCTTTCCATGATATTTTGAAAATAGGATAAAGGCAATATAAACAAACATATTCAGTTGTGCCAGTACAAAATATGGCTTTAATATCACTTAGTAGATTCCAGGAGCTGTTTGGGAGATTTTTGTCCTGATTTTGAAAGTTTGACACCACTAAATCCAAATACAGAGAAGCAGCATAGTCAAGTGGAAAGGGCATGGGCCTGGAGATCAGAGGCCTTATATTCTAATTCTATTTCTGTCACTTGTCTGCTGTGTGACCCTGGGCAGATCTCTTAACTTCTCTGTGCCTCTGTTTCCTCATCTGTAAAATGAGGAGAGCTCCATGTGGGAAAGAGACTGTGTCTGACCTGATTATATTATATCTACCCTAATACTTAGTACAGAGATTGGCCAATAGTAAAAATTTAACAAATAATTTAATCCTGATCAATGAGATTTATGTAATGCTTATTGTAATAATAATGTTGGTATTTGTTAAGCGCTTACTATGTGCCGAGCACTGTTCTAAGCGCTGGGGTAGACACAGGGGAATCAGGTTGTCCCATGTGGGGCTCACAGTCTTAATCCCCATTTTACAGATGAGGGAACTGAGGCACAGAGAAGCTAAGTGACTTGCCCAAAGTCACACAGCTGACAAGTGGCCGAGCCAGGATTCGAACCCATGACCTCTGACTCCAAAGCCCGTGCTCTTTCCATTGAGCCACGCTGCTTCTCTGCTTCTCTCTATTGTCTGCAGTACTCTTCCCTTTCTGCCATTTCCTCCATCTGTCATTTATTTCATTGTCTCTTTCCCCACTGAACTGTAAAATCTTTGTGGGAAGGGATCATGTCTACCACTTCTAGTTTAGTATACTCTCTCAAGTGCTTAGTACAATGTTCTGCATACAGTATTTGCTCCATAAGTACCATTTATTGATTGACTGTGGAGCACCTTACAACATAGCTGGTTGTATATATTCCATGCCTACAAGAAGTTTACAGTCTAGAGATGAAGACAGACATTAAAATAAAAGATTTGTACATAAGTTCTGTGGGGCTAAGGGTGGGGTGGCTTAGTCTAGGAAGGTATCTAGGAGGAATTATCATCAATTGTATTTATTGAGTACTTACTGAGTGGAGATTGCTGTACTAAGCATTTGGGAGAGTACAATGCAACCTAGTATATATCTGTAATTTTATTTGTTTATATCAATGTCTGTCTCTCCCCCCACAAACCCCCGCCCCAGACTGTGAGCTTGTTGTGAGCAGATAATGTCACTGTTTATTGCTGTTTTGTACTTTTCCAAGCACGCACTACAGTGCCGTGCACACAGTAAGGACTTGAGAAATCCAGTTGAATGAATGGTTATTAAATGTGTTCCCTGCCTACCAGAAGCTTACAATATAGAGGAATTCCTCCCTTGGTTTCTCCTCTTAGTCCATTTTCATCCACAAGCTGGGAAAATATGTGGACCAGACATGACTTATAGATAGGTGCAAGGATAGCCCAATGGCTTAGGGTCAGTCAATTAATCAGTGGTATTTTTTGAGAGCTTGAGTACAGAGGACTGTACTAAAAACTCGGAACACATTCTCTATGTGATTTTAGTCAGGCTTTACAGGTGGGGAGAGTGGTGGTCTGTAGCATATTAAGGGGCAGGGAGTTCCAGACCAGAGGGAGGATATGGGCAAGGGGCCAGGGGTGAGATAAATGAGATTGAGGCATAGTGCGTAGGTTAGTGTTAGAGGAGTGAAGAGTGCAGCCTGGCTTGTGACGGAAAGTCAGCAAGGTAAAGTAGGAGGGAGCAAGGTGATTGAGCGTTTTAAAGTAAGGAGTTTCTGTTTGATGTGGTGGTGGATGGGCAACCATTGGAGGTTCTTGAATGGGGGAACATGGACTGATTGGTCTTTTAGAAAAATGATCTGGGCAACAGTGAAGTAAGGACTGAAAGGAGACAAGGAGGTCAGCAAGGAAGTTTGATAATAGTGATAATAATAATAATCTTCATTAATCACTTATAATGTGCTAAACATGGTCCTAAGCACTAGGGTAGATATAAAATAATCAGGTTGGGCATAGTTCCTGTCCCACATGGGGCGTTCTAAGTAGGTGAAAGTAGCATTTAATCCCCATTTTACAGATGAAGATTATCTGTAAAACTGAGGCTCATAGAAGTTGTGACTTGCCTAATGTCACAAACAGGAAAGTGATAGAGCTGGGCTTTTAATCAATCAGTGGTATTTTTCATTGTCAGTATCATCAATGACATTCATTGAGAGCTTACTGTGTGCAGAACACTGTACTAAATAGTTGGGAGAGGGACAGGGAAGTGAGGGAATTGAGTTTAGTGAAGAGGTCAGTGTTGTGGAACTGGATTCATACAACAAGAGAAAGAAGGATAGATATGAAAACCAAATGAGGCATGTTAAGTTTGGAAAATTGGAGGGAATTGAGATATTTGAGGTTAGAGAACAGTACAGCTTTGCAGGGGGCAGGATAGGAAGGGCAAGGCAGGTGAGGAGGTGGCGGTAGGAGAGTGGAATTTCAGAGTTGGTACGTGAGTGATTGTACTGTGATTAGTGATGTTGAGATTGAGCCTACAGCAAAATTGGTGAGTGGGTGAGGTGGAGTGGAGCAGGAGGTCAGTGGAATTGAGGAGTGAGAGGAACCAAGCAGCAGGAAAACTGTCAGGAACACCTGCATAAATATTGAAGATCCTGGGGATCAGCCTAGGGATTGAGAAAAGAAATGTGAAAAAGTGATCCAAGTATTTCAAAAAGCTAGAGGTGGGGCCCTGGAGGGTAGTGTATGATAGTGACTGAGAGTAGAGCTGGATTGGGTGGACTTCAAAAGAAGGGAAAGAGATGGATGGGTAGCATGGGATGGTGTGAAAGTAACTGGGGGCAAGAAAGAAGTCAACTCCTCCCCTTTCTCTGCGAGTCTAGGGGAGTGTGAGAAGATGAGCCTCCTCTCCGCACCTCCTCCCCGCCCCACCCTGAGAGCATCAGGGGAGAGAGTGTCATCTGGGGAGAGCCAGGTTTTGGGATATTGAGGAGGAGCTCTGAGTGGGTCAGGAACAGGTTGAGGATGAAGGGAAGCTTCCTCATGTAGGAGTGGGGCTTCCACGGGCCTCACTTGCCTGAGGCTGTGAGGAGGGATTTGAGGGCATGGAGGGATTAGATGGCAATAAACTGTTGGGGCCTAGCATGGAATAAGTGGGGTGTGGGGTGACTGTGGGAAATAAGGGCAGGGATGCGGTGATTGACAGGATTGAAGGGACATGGTGAGGTCTGAGTGGTTTAAGAGGGAAAGTTTCGGGGAAAGTTTAGAGTAGTGATGAAAGTCAGCATCCCATCCCATTGGGAATCCTTTGGGGTGCTCGCAGGGCTCAGGGTTGAACTTCTACTGAATCACTGCTACTGTTGTGTGGAGCAAAGTTGGGGGTCAGCATCCCACACCCTTGGTGTGGTGTAAGGCTTAGGCTCCTGGTGTGGAAAGCAAAGCTGATTGGTCAGCATCCTATGCCCTCAGCATGGTTTCAGAGTCCTAGTGTGTGGAGGGTTTTCGGTGTCCCATGCCTTCGGCGCCATCTCAGGCCTGATGTGCAGATCCAAGCTAGTGTTCAGTGCCCCATGCCCTTGCCTTGGTCTACAAGCAGTCCACAGCACTTATGTATCTATCCATAATTTATTTATTTATATTAATGTCTACCTGTCTCCTCCCTGACTGTAAACTCGTATGTGGGAAATGTCTTCCAATTCTGTTGCACTGTACTCTTCCTAACACTCAGTACAGTGCTCTGCACACAGTAGGTGCTCAATAAATAATTATTAGTAATGATAGTAATACTAATGAGTAGTAATGAGTATTTGTTAATCTTTTACTATGTGCCAAGCACTAAGCGCTGTGGTAGATAAAAACAATCAGGTCCTACATGGGACTCACAGTCTTAGGAGGGAGGAGAGGCACTGAATGTCATTTTTGCAGTTGAGGAAACTGAGGCACAGAGAAGGAAAGTGACTTGCCCAAGGTCACACAGCAGACAAGTGGTGGAGCTGGGATTAGAACCCAGGTGCTCTGACTCCCAGATCTATTCTCTTTCCATTAGACCACACTGCTCCTCTAAATACCACTAATAAACCCAACTGATTGTTTGGGGGATCAGCATCCTATGCCCTTGGCATGGTGTCAGGCTCCCAGTGAGCAGAATGAGGCTGGGCTTCAATGTCCTGTATACTTGCCTTGGTCTAAGTGGAGGGTTGACCTCCTAGTTCAATGTCAGGCTGGTTGGGGTGGGGTGCGAGGGGGAGGGAGTTGAGGAGGGACTAAACCCCTTAGTCCAGAACTTAAAATTTCGGGGGCTAAATTGCAATACTGTTTTGTATAACGACATGGAGTATCATCCAAGCTTGCTGGTAATAACATAAAAATAAGCATTTGCTCTGTTCCAGGCACTGTAATAATAATAATAATGGTATTTGCTAAGCACTTACTATGTGCCAGGCACTGTACTTAATGCTGGGGTGGATTCAGGCAAATTGGGTTATTCATTCAATAGTATTTATTGAGCGCTTACTATGTGCAGAGCACTGTACTAAGCACTTGGAATGTACAAATTGGCAACAGATAGAGACAGTCCCTGCCCACTGATGGGCTTACAGTCTAATCGTAGGGTTAGACACAGTCCCTGTCCTATGTGGAGCTCATAGTCTCAATCCTCATTTTACAGATGAGGTAACAAGCCCGAAGAAGTGAAGTAAATTGCCCAAGATCATATAGCAGACAGTTAGTGGGTCCGGGATTAGAACCCATGGCCTTCTGACTCCTAGGCCTGTGCTCTTTTCATTCATTCATTCAATCATATTTATTGAGTGCTTACTATGTGCAGATCACTGTAATAAGCGCTTGGAAAGTACAATCGGCAACAGAGAGAGACAATCCCTACCCAACAAGGGGCTCACAGTCTAGGGCCACTGAGCCGTGCTGTGCTTGAGAAAGGATAGTAAAGCTTGACAGCTGTAGAAAGACAGCATGTTTGCGTGTTGAATTGAGTGGTAGGATCAATGTCAGGATAGTGCATTGTTTGTATGATGGTCTATGTAGGGTCTAAATTTAAATCATCTGTTCATACTGTTGGATCCTTCTTTGGTAATTGGAACAGAGAGGCTTTCTTCTTCTTCTCATATAATCATCCTCAAATATCTTCCTTTCTTAGGCAGGAGAAAAGCCCGGGTCTTTTCTGTTATGGATGCCTATGGTAACATGAGAAAGAGAAGCAGCATGGTCTAGTGGAAAGAACATGCGTCTGGAAGTCAGAGACCCTGGGTTCTAATCACAGCTTGCCTACTTGTCAGCTGTGTGACCTTGGGCAAGTCACTTAACTTCTCTTTGCCTTAGTTACCTCATCTGTAAAAGTGGGATTAAGACTGTAAAGCCTTTGTAGGACATGGACTGTGTCCAACCTGATAATCTTGTATCTATCCCAGCGCTTAATACTGTGCCTGGTACGTAGTAAGTGCTTAACAAATATCAGTTAAAAAAAAGAGTTGAAGAGTCTCTCTTCTCAGTCTCTAAGGGACAGTTTCTTTATAACCAGAGTTCCTTGATTTCTTCCTCTGGCTCAGTGGCTAGAATATTTTACAGATTGGAAAACTGAAGCCCTGAGACAGAAACTCCCTACTTTACAGATTGGAAAACTGAGGCCCTGAGACAGAAAGTATCTTGGTCAAGATCTAACCTGCTCAGTCCCCACCAAACTCAGGATAAGACCCCAGATTTCCAGATTCCCAAATTAGTGATCTTTTTTATGTTGCACCAATTCCTGGCAAAAGCCTACTCTTTTTGACAGCATTAGAAATGGCTGCAGCATCTGACAGATGTTTACATGAAATAGCCAAAGTTTAGCTGACTTTGCTTTGAGAAGAGGAAGGATACTTAGTGACTTAAATCCCTCACCAAGCTGAACTGAATTTAGAGTTCATGAACATCATATTCTGAAATCCTGCCTAGAGTATGTCACCTGACTTTCCCCAGGTTTCACTAAATATTTCACAGTTTAACCCACATTTCTAGCAACAGAATGATGACCCTTTACAAAGGTGAAGGGAATTCGCGAATGATAAGCATTACATGGTCACAAAGGTGGAAAACAAAAGCAGATTATTTGAGAGAGCAATTTGGCCTATAGAAAGTATGTATTTTTTTTTGTCAACTACTTAAGCCACTGATATTCCATGTAGCCAACAAATTCCTGGATTCTGGGTATTCTGGGGTGGCCATTGATGACAGACACTAGAGAACTTTTCTACGGTATTTGTTAAGTGTTTACTATGTGTGAAGCACTGTACTAAGTCCTGGGGTAGATACAAGCTAATCAGTCTGTTTCCCACTTGGGGCTCACAGTCTTAATTCTCATTTGGTATAAGAGGTAACTGAGCCCCAGAGAAGTGAAGTAACTTGCCCAAGGTCACACAGCAGACAAATGACGGAGGTGGGATTAGAACCAATTCCTTCTGACTCCCAGACCCATGCTCTATCCAGTAGGCCATGCTGCTTCTCTACTCAGAATTCAGAGAATTCTAAGTGCCCCCTCCCTACCCAGAAGCAACAAGCAACTAACATACACTCTGTAGTAGTAATATGTATTGAGCACCCACTTGGTACTTTGTAGGTACAAGCCTCCCACCCACAAGGAGTTTACACTCTAATAGGGAAGTAGAGTGGGCAAATCAGAGTAGAGCTATGTATGAGTGCTACGTAGGTTACCTAATGTAGCAGTGTCACAAAGATGCTCAAAAGATCCTTCATTGAAAGCTTCATAACCTAGGGTGTCTCAGGAGGTGCTCCAGAGACCCAATCCAGTCAGTCCCCTCCTAGCCCTCTGAAAAAATTGACACTACTTTTGAGCAATGGGACTCAGTGCAGGAACCAAGGTTGGTGGAGACTGGATGTTCGAAAGAAAATACCAGATGCAAAGGCATCTGGCGGTGTATGGTAGTCAGGGGACAGTTCACCTGAATACCAGACTGTTGGTATAGAAACACCCTCCTGTAGTCCTCTGAACTTACTGAAAACAGAAACTGAGAATCCAGATAACACAAATTCTAGGTTGGGGCAAGATCCACATGTCAAGTTCTAACTCCTGGCCATAAGACAGTAGCTGTAAAGCAAAGAAGCCCATCCCTCGCATGGTTCTGGACCCAAACCTTCTGCCAAGTTCAGTCTCGTTGGGTCAGCATTAACTGCTAATGGTATTTGTTAAGCACTTACTATGTGCCAAGCAGTGTTCTAAACTCTGGGGTAAATGCAAGGCAAACAGGTTGGACACAGTCCCTGTCCCACATGGGGCTCCCACTCTTAATCCCTATTTTACAGATGAGGTAACTGAGTCACAAAGAAGTGAAATGACTTGCCCAAGGACACATAGCAGACAAGTGGCAGAGCCAGGATTAGAACCCACATCCTCTAACTCCCAAGCCCGTGCTCTTGCCACTAGGTCATGCTGCTTCTCTTACTGCTAGAAGCAGACCTCTGGGGACTTGGTGACCTCCTGTGATGTTTTGCCAAGAAATAAAACAACTCTTCTTCTGCCAAGGGGAAAGGCTTGTGTCAACAAGATTTACTTTGTCATCAGTTTGGCAAAGATGTTCTGCTTTAGTATAATGAATGATCTGATGAAATGCTTGATGCCTAACTTACATTATAGACAGTAGAATGTATATGTATGTATCTGCTACATGTATAGGTAATGTACATTCATATTAATATATGTATCTTCTATGAATATATCCTTATATCCTCTAGACTGCAAGCTCATTGTGGGCAGGGAATGCTCCCAAATACAGAACACCATCTCTTAGAATGGAAGGTCTTGCCTCTAGTTATTCAGCCTTGAGTCTCCTTAACAACTGGTCAACAGAAACCAGTCACTTAATAAAAATCAATCAGTTGTGTTTATTGAGTGCTTACTGTGTGCAGAGCACTATATTAAGTGCCTGGGAGGGTATGACAGAACAATATAATGGAAATATTCCCTGCCTTCAGCGAGCTTACAGTCTAGAGGGGGGAGAACTGAGGCCCTTCCTCCCAGGAAGAGCAGAGCTGTCTGCAAATGTTTAAACCCACTCTGAAGATTTTAAAGTAAGGGAAGGGGAGTGTTTTGGACTATTGCCATTTCCCTTTCCTCTTCAAACCAAGGTAGAGTGGGCACTTTTGGCCCACTCAAATACTGGATGAGGAGATGAAAGGGACAAATACATCTTATTCTGGGATTACAGCTAATTTGTTGTCAGAGATGCCTTTTTCTGGAAGGCTGTGAATTTTCCATGATCCCACAGTGTTTCTCCCAGGGGACCCCTCACTTGCTCCAGAGCCTCTGCATTCCCCTCCCAAGTCAGCATAAAGTCCAGCATAGCATTTCAGCCATGGAACTTGATGGCAGAAGCCACAGCAGAGGGCAGTTTGGTGCTGAAAATCATTCTTATAAAGTTTAAAAGCATTCTCTTTCATAGCATAACTGGACAGGAGACCAGTCAGCTGAAAACTGGTATAAATCTGGATGACTGTCCACCGGCATTAACAGAAGCCTGAACCTGAGGTCGAGGATTCTAGTGGCCTGTGACCCGTGACACAGATGATGTCATGTGTAGCACTTTCCTCTAGACTACACTCTTCATCCCAAGTAAGGGGAGACGTGTAATGGGTAGAAAAGAGTGGGGAATAGTTGGGGAGAAGTTGGCTTTGCAAGGCATATTATTATTCCACAGCTAGGTGGTCACTTGTGCAGCCATAGGATCTGGATGGAAGATTCTTGAATAGTTCAACCACTTTCCCCATCCATATCTCACAGTCAAGGTGACATTTTCTCTAGGAGCCCCAAGCAGCACAGTGTGGCCTAATGGATAGAACAAGCTTGGGAGTCAGGACTTGGGTTCTAATCCCAGCTCTGCCACTAGTCTGCTGGAGCACCCTGGGCAAATCACTTCACTTCTTGGTGCCTCAGTTACCTCATCTGTAAAATGGAAATGAAGAATACGTGCCTCAGGTGAGACAGGGAAATGGGTCCAACCTTATTGGCTTGTGCTTCTACATTGCCTGGCACATAGTGGTGCTTAATATATACCATAAAAAAGCTGTGCAAACTTTTAACTCGTATTTTACTTTTTGCATATTTTTTCTATTTTACCAGAAAAGTCTTGCTTTAATTCCACTAATTTCACTTAAAAGAAACCCTCCTAAATAACAGAGCATCAAATCCTCAGAGAATAGCATTGGTAAATAGAGCTGAAATCAAATTTCTAATCTAATTAAGAGGTGCTCTGTCTAACTAAAGTTAGTGTCCTTATACCTAGCTGTGGAATAATGACATTCCTTGCAAAGCTAGCTGTTTCTCAACCATTTCCCAAGGTACCAAGAGTACTATTGATTGACTTGGGGAAAAAAAAAACAGCTGATAGAAAACAGAAAAGCTATTCTACCCCTCAACACTGTAGACTGTAGGGGAAGGCAACAGTGAGGACTTTGACATTCTCATGCTGGTGACCCCAGATGACACTCAAGTAAGACTACTAATCCTGTCTTCCTATTCTCTTTGAACTATCACCCACTTCTATACCTGCCCCAATGCTCATTTTTAAAAATTGCTTCATTGGCATTCCTCCCTGCCTCCTCTTCCCATCCCAGCACTACTTTATATTTTTCTTCTTACTTTTTTCTTCACCATGGTTATTCACAACTATTCATTCATTCATTCATTCATTCATTCATTCATTCAATAGTAGATGAGAGTCCCAGCTCTGAATCCTGGCTCCGCCGCTTGCCAGCTGTGTGACTTTGGGCAAGTCACTTAACTTCTCTGTGCCTCAGTTACCTCATCTGTAAAATGGGAATTAAAACTGTGAGTCCACGTGGGACAACCTGATCACCTTGTATCCCCCCAGCGCTTAGAACAGTGCTTTGCACATAGTAAGCGCTTAACAAATACCACCGTTATTATTATCAGTAGTAGTATTTGTTGAGCGCTTACTATGTGCAGAGCACTGTACTATTCTTCCTGTATAGTAAAACAGAAGACTAAGTTGCATCCTCCATCCCCATGCTCCATGGAGCCCACTACTGTATCAGGCTCCTTACTGATCTCAATCAATCAATAACGTTTACTTAGCACTTACAGTGTATAGAACACTGTACTATGCACTTGGGAGAGCACACTACAGAAGAGTTGGTATACATGTTCCCAGTCCACGGGGAGCTTACAGTCTGGAGAGGGAGACAGACATTAAAATAAATTACAGATGTGTGCATAAGTGCTCCCCCTCTCAGTGTCACACCTGGAGAGTGTCCAGTCTCGGCTTTGGGAGGGAAAGTCAAGCAGAGGCCTGACCATTCCAGTACTGGCTAGGGCAGTGGCTAGAGAGTGGAAGGCAATCTGCTAAAAGTCAAAACTTACTCATACTGGGCAGCAGCATCGTGAGAGATAGTCAAAAGCAGAGACTTGAATTTACTGCGCGGAAGGTGGCAATGGTAAACCACTTCAGTATTTTTACCAAGAAAACTCTATGGTTACACTACCAGAATGACTGCAGATGGAGAGCCAGGCCTTCTGGGAGAGGTATGTCCCTGGTGCCGCTATGGATCGGGAATGACTCAACGGCATAAGACAAGACATAAGCGCTGGTCTCCCCAGCGCATGCTGGTCTTCATGCAACATTTTACTGTAATAGCTTTCTCACTGGTCACCTTGCCTCTAGCCTCTTTCCCCTTTAGTCCAAACTCCATTCTGCTGCCTGAATTATCTTTCTGAAACACTACTCAGCACAAATCTCCTCTCCCCTCAAAACCAGCCAGTGGTTGCCCACCTCCCTCAGCATCAAGAACTCTTTACCACAGACCTCGAGATTCTCCACCTCTCTGCTGACTCTCCTCCCCCCACTACTCTCCAGTTTACCCTCTTCACTTCACCCAAGACCCACCAGCTAATTTTATCCCATGTTTGTCTACCCTGAGACTGACCTCTTGTTCATGCAGTCCTCTAAGCCTGGCACTCCTTTCCCCCTGCCAAACCTGTCAGACTTCAATCTTTCCCTTCTTCAAAACCTTCCTGAGATCTCACTTCTTCCAACAAGCTTTCCCCAACTAATTATCCATACCCAGACTCATATCTACTCAACGGGAATCTCTAGACTTCCCCTTGTAGACTGTTAAGCTCCTTGTGGGCTGGTAATGTGTCCACCAACTGTTATATTTTATTCTCTCAAGCACTTAAAACAGTGTTATGCACACAGTAGCACTCAAATGTCATTGACCTCTTACTCCTAAATACCTGTTTATACTCATCCTCAGGACTTGCATGTGCATATGTGTGTGTATATACATATATATGATATATATGTATGTGTGTATATATCTATCAAATTAACATTCAATTTATTCTGATTTCATTTGAAGATCAGTATTTTCTCTCTGCCCCATTTGACCAAAATCTCTTTGAGGATAGGGAAAGTGGTTTGTACTTCTTTTATACATTCTCAAACACTTAATACAGTGCTTTGGTTCATTAAACAATCAGTAAATACCGTTGCTATTAGTAGTAGTAGCCAGAAACTAATTCATTATGGTATTTGGTATTTGTTGAGCACTTACTATAATAATAATGTTGGTATTTGTTAAGCGCTTACTATGTGCAGAACACTGTTCTACTATATGCCAGACACTGTTTTAACCACTGGGTGGATACAAGCAAATCGGGATGGACACAGTACCTGTTCCAAGTGGGACTCACAGTCTCAAACTCTGGTTAATAGATGAGGTAACCTAGGCACAGAGAAGTGAATTGACTTGTCCAAGATCACACAGAGACAGGATTAGAACCCATGAACTTCTGACTCCCAGGCCCATGCTCTATCCACTATGCCATGCTGCTTCTCAACTAGGTAGTAGCCTGAAGAAACCAGGAAATGCCTGAAGGTGAGATATATTTCATCTAATTTCTCCTTTGAATTTGAGGTTTGCATTTTTGGCCCTCACTGATACATCCTTCCTCTTTTCCCATGCTTCTCCCTCTAGCTGAGCATATAGTTTACATACTGAAGTGTGCAGTTTGCACCTCACGTAAACAATATGTTAAACTTAATGCCCTTTGGCATACTGCTTCCTGTGATCACAAGTGAGCCAGACAGCCTCGAAGGAAAGAGCCAAATGTTGACATAGCCCTAGGAGTACCAGGGACATGTCTTCTAAGAGCAGAGAGCAATGGAACTATAATTGGTAGATTAAGGCCATTACACAGGAGAAGCTTGATATAACGGTCAACAAGCACAGTATAAAGGAAATGCCTGTTGCTGCTGCTGGCTGTAATCCAAAAGGATGATCGAAACAGCCTGGGTTGAAGGAGATCTTTTAATGGAAGATGCTCACGTTGGTCTTAAGCCTGTACTTGAACTGAAATCTGACTTGGGACTGATCCCCCAGCAGTAGGAAATTCTCAACACCCCTGAGTTGAGGGCTTAACAGAAGCAGGTTTTGTCACGCCTGATGTTTTTCTGAATGTTAAATGTTTTCATTCATTCAGTAGTATTTATTGAGCGCTTACTGTGTGCAGAGAACTGTAATAAGCACTTGGAAGGTATAATTCAGCAACAAATAGAGATGATCCCTTACTGTGATACTGCATAGCGTGTTTATTCTGTCGGTAAAGCTGAGTTGCGAACCCTCCTGTCCCTAATTGAATCAATTGGAATGTAACACAGATCCTTCCTTGGATTTTAGCTCACTGAGGGCAGGGAACATGTCTACCAACTCTGTTGTATTGTACTCTCCCACGCGTTTAGTACTGTGCTCTGCACACAGTAAGCATTTAATAAATAAATACCATTGATGATGATGATGATGAATTTGCTCAAAAGAGGTACAAGATGTAAGATTATGGGCTTTTGAGTCACTCATTGTGCCTCAAGTCACTTATCCCCTCGGAACCATCTTCTCTCTAACATGGTTGGAATAACGTGCTGCTTTATCAAAAATGTTTGAAAATGGTGCTACTCATCCTGAAGTTCAGCATGGCATAGTGAATAGAGCATAGGCATGGGAGTCAGAAGGTCATGGGTTCTAATCTTGGCTCTGCCAATTGTCTGTTATATGACCTTGGGCAAATCACTTCACTTCTCTGTGCCTCAGTTACTTCATCTGTAAAATGGGGATTAAGACTGTGAGCCCCATGTGGGACACCTGATTACCTTATATCTACCCCAGCACTTAGAATAGTGCTTGGCACATTGTAAGTGCTTAACAAACACCATTATTATTATTATGAGTTCAGATATTTGACAATCATTTATTAAGCACTTTCTGTGTGCATGGCACTGTACTATATACTTGGGAGTGTACAATATAACAGTTGGCAGATTCCCTGCCCACAGTGAGCTTACTGACAATTCTTTCCACACTGAAAATTTTTCTTTGTTGGGTTGATATTTGCACTGTTTGAGTGCTGGCTATTTGTAACACATTTTTTCCCCAAAACTTTCCCCAGGGCACCAGAGAAATGAAATGCAGGAGGGCATGCCCCTCTGGCCCCAAATCGAGGCCAAGTGGAAATAGGGGTAAGATCTATCTTGGTCATGAATCATATACTGCTTCATTGGAGATTAGAAAATGCAAATGTCACTCATAAGCTTTCCGCAACTCCCTTATTAGAAATTCTGCCTCTATTTTCATGACTGCAATTCTAAAGTCCTTTAAGTCAACTAATAAGAGAAGATCAAGACATTCTCTTCTCCTGTCCAGCTCTCCACCCCCTTCTTGCACTCTCCCCCCATAAAAAGGCCATAAAGCTTTATGTAGTCTTTTTGGTAAATCTCAGTGGAATAGTGAGAGACTGGATGCATTTTTACAGTTTGTGCCCTACCCATTTTCATGTCATCACTTTCTTAGGCTCTCTCAAATCTCCAGGTAGGTTGAGAAAATGGAACTAATAAATGCAAAACAAACTATGAGCAGCAATTCATCCTCAGTACGGTGTATGGCTCACAGTATGCTGATCTCATTGGAACAGGGGGAAGTGGAATGTGAAGAAGAGGCTCTCTCAGTACAAAGTACCTGAAAAGGTTCCTTTTTATGGCACCCATTTCTCTTCTTCCATCAGAGCTCGATAAACTATTATTGGATGCCTGCTGAGTGCTTGGCACTGCATGTGGTTCCTTAGGGAATACAAAGTGCCTCCTCCTTTCCAAGAGCTCATGATAGAAAATGGAAAATAGGACAAACAGGTACAAAAGTACCAGGAAAATGAAACTGAGGCAAGAATATTCCTTTGAGGAACTATGAGGGATGATTTTCAAGTGGAGAAACTGTCCTCCTGTAAGGGCATTTTGTCCACCAGATGGTCCCAAGCTGTGGTTTTAGTGCCCAATTTCAAGTTTTACTTTTATTTTGAGTCCCCAGACATAAGGCTTTAAGAAATATGCCTGGCAGATCAGCTCTGATTAGAAAGGCTTTTTCTCTTGTCAGAGGGTGTTTTCACAGCTGGTTCCTGTAGGGTAAGTCAATTGAGGAAAAGTACTTGTAGCACTGAATAATACATCTCCAAAATTAGATGTGAGAGAAGCATCAGCGGCTGTATATTTCTCACTGGGACAGGGCCTGGCACAGTGCGATTTGAAGGAGTTTGTGTCTCTGGGCCTAATGGTTGGTCGCAGAGGCGAATTTAGGTGTGGGAGAAAGGGTTGCCCAGGGCACTGAAGTCACTCCCAGCTCCCTGGACATATCCTGGACTAATCAATCAATCAGTGGTATTTATTGAGCACTTACTGTGTGCAGAGACTGTACTAAGTTCTTCAGAGACACTGTTAACTGTAGTCTGTAAAATGGGCAGGTAATGTCTACCAACTCTGTTGAATTATACTTTCCCAGGTGTTTAGTATGATGTTCTGCACCTAGAAAGAGCTTAGTAAATATCATTAATTAATTGACTGACAGTACAATACATTGTAGCTGATAGACCATAGGCTCCTAGTGGGCAGAGATCTTGTCTAGCAGGGGAGATAGACATTAAAATAAATTATGGATAGTCAATCGATCAGTCATTTCTAGAGCACTTACTCTGTATAGAGCACTGTACTAAGTGCTTGGGATAATACAATACGACAAAATTAGCAGACATGTTCCCTAACCAAAATGAGCTTGCTGTCTAGAAGGGTAGATAGAAATTAATAAAAATAAATACTTTATAATACATAGTTTAAAGGTTTGTACATATGTGCATAAAAATGGTGTGGGGTTGGGGGTGGGGCAAATAGCAAATGTTTAAAGGTCACAGATCAAAGTGCATAGATGATGCAAAAGGGAGAATGAGCCAGGGAAAAAGAAGACTTAATCAGGGAAGGCCACTTGGAGAAGATGCTTGGAAGGCAGAGTGGTGGTCTGGCATACATGAAGGGAGAGGGAGTTCCAGGCTAGGTGGAGAATGTGGGAAAGCATTCGGCGGAGAGACAGCTGAGATCGGGGCACAGTTGGTGCTACAAGAGTGGAGTGTGTGGGCTGGGCTGTAGTAGATTAGTGAGGTAAGGTAGAATGGAGCCAACTGATTTAGTGCTTTAAAGACAATGGTGAGGAGTTTCTGTTTGATGAGGAGGTGAATGGACAGCCACTGGAAGTTCTTGAGGAGTGGGGAGACATGAACAGAAATTTTTTGTTGATAAATGACCATGCAGCAGAGTGAATATGCCAGAGAGGAGGAGGACAGGAGGTCATGAAGGAGGCAGATGTATTAGTTAAGGGAGGCTAGGATAAGTACTTGGATCAACATGGGAACAGTTCTGAGGAGAGGAAACGGTGGATTTTAGCAATTCAGACGTATTTGAGTGCTTCCTGTGAGAAGAGCACTGTACTAAGTGCTTGGGAGAGTACAATATAACAATAAACAGTCACATCCCCTGCCCTTAAGGACCTTATAGTCTAGAGAAGTTGTGTTCCAGAATGCTTGGAAGTGGGGAGGTAAGGTAGGAGCAAGACCCTGCTGGAGGCAAGAAAAGGAGAGTGAACGATGTTGTGAGGATAGAACTGATAGGATAATGGTGTCGAATTGAATATGGGGGTGGAATGAGATGAGTCGAGGACAATGTCAAGATTGCAGGTTTGTGAAATAGTGAAGATAGTAGTGTGGTCTAGAGTGATGGGAAAGACAAGGGAAGGACAAGGTTTGTGTGGGAAGATTTTGGGCATGCTTAATTTGAGTTGGCGGGGCATCCAAGTAAAGATGTCTTGAAGGTAGGAGGAAATGCAAGATTACAGGGAAGGCAGAGGTCAGGGCTGGAGATGTAAATTTGGGAATCATCTGCATAGGGATGGTAATTGAACCCATGGGAGTGAATGAGTTCTCCAAAGGAGGGAGAGTAGAGGGAGAATAAAAAGAGGACTTGGAACTGCGCTCTTAGGAACCTCTACTGTCAGAGGGTGGGAGGCAGAAAATGAGCCAGCAAAAGAGACTGAGGAAGAAAAGTCAGAGAGATAAGAGGAGAATCAAGAGAGGACATTATCAATGACTCCACGGTTGGATAAAGCTGAGAGGTCTAGGAGGATTAAGATGGAGTAAAAACCACTGGGCTTGGTGAGAAGAAAGTTACTGGCTACCTTAGGGCTGTTTCTGTATAGTGAAGTGGGAGGAAACCAGATTGGAGGGGATCTAGGAGAAATTGGAGGATAGGAAGTGGAGACAGCAGATGTAAACAACTCTCTCAAAAAGTTTGGAGGGAAAAGGTAGGGGGGAGATAGATTGATAACTGGAGGGAGCCATAGGGTCAAGGGAGGGTCTTTTTAGGATGGGGATACATAAGCATGTTTGAAAGCAGTGGGGAAGAAGCTGTTGGAAAGCAAATAATTGAAGATATCAGTCAAGGAGGGAAGAAGGGAGGGGTGAGTATTTTAAAAAGATATGAATGGATGGGATTGGAAGCACAGGTGAAGGGAGAAATTTAGAGAGGAGGCAAGAGATTTCATCTTGAGTTACTGCAGAGAATATAGAGGCAGTTGGTGAGGGTGGAGGAGGATGGAAGGATTGGAGAGAAGCCGGGGAGATTTTAGGACGATGTCACCTAACAGTTTCAATTTTTGTTGATGAAGTATGTGGCCAGGTCATGAGGGGAAAGAGATGGTGGGGACGGAAGGACAGGAGGTTTGAGAAGGGAGTTAAATGTCTAGAATATTTAGTGGGGGTAATGGGTATGGGAGTAAATTAAGAAGGAGAAGTATTGTTATTGGGCAGTGGAGAGGGTTGAACTGAAGAAGATAAGAATGAATTTAAGATGGACAAAGTCAGAGAGATGTCTAGATTCTCTCTAATAGCGCTCCACAGCTCAGGCACAGGAGTGGAGGAAGTGGACTGTGAAGGTGATCCAGGATTGCAGCTTAGTGGTATGGACTGGCAGAGGGTCAGGAGAGCAAGGTAGTTCAGTTCAGTGGAGAGGGTGGAGTTGAGTATGTCTGTGTGTGTGTCAGGAGAAGGTAGTTTAGATAAGGAGACCAAATGGGGTAGGGTGGCTGTAGAATACCGGAGGGGGCCAAAAGAATGGAGGTCTCTGTGCAGGGAAAAGGATAGATTCGTGGGGGGTGGCTGTTTGCGAAAGAGCAGGTGAGAAGGCTGTGGTCAGAAAGAGGAATTTCAGAATTGGTGAGAGTAGGGATTGTTGGTTACTGGAGATTATAAAATCACATGTTTGCCCAAATTGGTGAGGGTGTGAGGCGGGGTGGAGCAAGAGGTCAGTGGAGTAAAGGAGTAAGAGGAGAGGGACAGTGGAAGGATCATCAGGAACATCCACATAAATATGAAAGTCCTCAGGGATCAATGTATGAATGGAGAATGAGAGAAGGAATGTGAGAAAGGGATCAAAATGGTTCAGAAAGTTGGAGGTGGGGGCTGGGGGGTGGAAAATGACCATGATTAGTAATTGGAGTGGGTGGTAAAGGCAGATGATACGAGTTTCCACAGAAGGGAATGAGAGGAATGGGATAGTGCAAAAGCAGCATTAGAGAGTGAGAAGGAAGTTGATTCCTCCCTCTTTCCCAGTGAGTCTGGGGAAGTGGGAGAAGATGAGGTCCCCCTCTACAGAGAGTGGCAGGGGAGACTGCATCATCTGAGGAGAACCAGATAGGGACAGCAACAAAAATATGCAGATAAGGGCTGTGGGGAATGGGGATGTGCTTCGGGATGGGACTCTGAGCATTCTCAGTCTAAGTTGGTTTTTCCAGGGATTGCGAATCGGGGAAAATGTTATCGACTCAGGGCTGAAAAGAGAGCTAAAACTTCTCCTGCCCATTATTCCATTTAACTAAAGGCTGATTTCACTGGGCAGACCCACAACTAGTTTGTTTTTAAAAGGAACTTTCCCATGAAAAGAAATTGCTATTGCTTGGTGCCAGGCTAACATTAACAAATATGGTACTGTACAGGCAGGATGAATGTTTTCAGAGATGCACCATTAGTCTTTTCTGATTCACAGCTTTTATTGGGACTCTTCCCCCTACATCACTGTCCTGCTATGGGGTCAGAGGATTGGTGTCAGAAACTTGATATGCTGTCAGCTAGGGAAGCTGCACCTGTGTTGACCGGGATCTGCAAGGGGAATGCAGTATCTCTGGAGTGAAGGTGCAGTTAAGGAAGCCCCCCAACCGGGTACACACTCCTGCTTCTGCAGATTTCCAGAAAAGGTTCCTTATACCTTAGTGTATTGCACTGGGTAATTTATGTAATTCAAGAATGTAATGTTCATAGGTGACTTGTGGGTAGGCAAAGGCATGCCTGCTGTCGACAGATGTGGTCAGTGGCCACAATAGCAGGATAGACTCTTGGACCACCTCTTGGAAAAATTATACGGTCACAACTGGCTCAATCCATTGTGTTTAAGTGCAGTCATGTGGAATTGCAACAAAAGCTCTTGGAAACAGCCTAGTCTAGTAGAAAGAGAACGAGCCTGAGAGTAAGAGGACATAGGTTCTAATCCTGGCTATCCTAATCCCTGCTGTGTGATCTTCACTTCTCTGTGCCTCAGTTCCCTCACCAGAAAAATGGGGATTGAATACCTTTTCTTCCTCCTACTTAGACTGTGAACCCCACATGGGACTTGATTATCTTATAACTACTCCAGTGCTTAGTACAGTGCTTGGCACAAAGTAGCTGTTTAACTAATACCTCAATTATTACTAAATCCTTGTAAGATTAATCAGCTAATGCTAGGATACAATCAGGCAATTAGGCACAAGCTCCATTCACTGATTTTTTTTGCTGCCAGTAGGTTCGCCCTTTGCAGGTTTGGCTAATGGAAAGGCTAGGAAGCAAGCCGGAGCTCAGTCATTTGGGCCCACTCATTCTGAAATCTAATTTCGAGAGCTGGAAGGGACCACTAAGCAGGTGAGTTGTCAAATACTCCAGAATAGTTGGCAGCCTGATTGCTTAGAGGTCTCAAAGAAGAGATTCCTCCACCTTCAGTAGAAGTCTATTCTGATATTCTATCATCCTGAAAGGAAAGAAGTTCTTCCTCATGTTCAACCAAGAACCCCTTCGCTTTCTCGCAAGCAGCCCCGAGAAATCACTTCATGGGCAAAAACTGTCTTCTTCTTTCTATCTGATTTGACAAGTGGGTCATTTTGACTTGGATATAGACTCTTTTGGGCTCCTACTACCATTTAGTGCTATTACTAAGTGACCTGAAAGTACTAAAGAATCCTTCAAAGGTAATTTACTCACTGGCAGCTTTGGTCTGTAGTTTAAATGATAAATCTCCTAGAGATTGGGAGTCATTTCTATTTTCCTGACAGCACTGAAAACATCTCCAATATAGTAAGACATGGGAATAATTAATTATGTGATTTAAAATTTCCATCCCAGTTGTTTGGAGAAGTGTTTTTTTTACCCCAATTTAATATTTACTAAAGGCAGATCCAAAGCCTGAGGTGGCAATAAAGAAATTAATTGATCAATCTTATTTATGGAACACTTACTGTGTGCAGAGCACTGTATTAAGCACTTGGGGGAGTACAGTATAATAGAGTTGTTTGACAAGTTCCCTGCTGACAAGGAGCTTACAGTCTTGTGGTTTTTATTAAGTGATTATGATGTGCCAATTTACAGGTAATTGTGGTTTTTATTAAGTGACTATGATGTGCCAAGATACTAAGTGCTGGGGTAGATACAAATCTACTTAGGAATATGTTAATATAATTTGTATAATTTTTATTGTCTGTATTTATTATCTTATGTCACCAGCTGGCAAAAATAAGATACAGGGAAGAAATCCAATCATTACTTTGAAGGATTTTATTCTGGTTATAGCAGGCGATCCTCTGTTTCCATGGGAATAGAAGTTGCAGGTAAGCTATAGCAGAATAGTGTTAAATATATATATATTTATATATAGTTCATTCATTCAGTGGTATTTATTGAGCGCTTACTGTGTGCAGAGCACTGTACTAAGTGCTTGGAATGTACAATTCAGCAACAGATAGAGATAATCCCTGTCCAACAATGGGCTCAGAGTCTAAAAGGTTTCATACATTTATATATGTAAGTAGCTGGTTTGTACATTTAAATGTAGAAAAAGATAAACATAAAATAATATAACACAGGTATTTTTCTCAAACAATATTCATTGAGTCAATCATTTGGTAACTTTAGATACGAGTCCTGAATTTGTAAACAGTCATACTGAATAGACTAGAAATGGCATGAAATGCAAATGATCACTCATTCCCCCTTATCAGTAAAATATTCTGTGATTTTTCAGAGAGATGCAGATTAAACATTTTTCAAAACTAGATATGTCCTGAATTTAAGTGGGATATAGTAATTCAAGTATTGAGGTGGTTTTGTACTTTTTTAAGTATATCTACTTTTTCTGAAGGTATTTCATGATTATTCTTGACATAAAATGTATTTTAGAGACAGTGCGTGGACTTTATAAAATCTGCAGAAACTATGAAATATGAAAAAGATATTCCAAATGATTTATCTTGAAATGGATAAGAGCTAAATTGAGAGCTTCAAACTTATGAAATGCATTTTACACTATTGAATACCATTGGAAAAAGGAAGGAGTCTGCAATTAGAGGTAGGAAGTAAAGAGAAAGAACTCATCCTAGGCAATAACTTTGCCCTTATTCTATATAAAAAAAATTTCTACTCTCAAGAAGCTCCCACTTTAATGGAGAAAACTGCAACACATTCAAATGCATAAGGAAAATTACATTCAAAAATTGAGAATAAAATAGAGAGGTACCCCAACATTTTAAAGAAGGGATGTGTAAAAATATCCATTAAAGTATAATAACTGTAACTGTGGTATTTGTTAAGTGCTTATTATATGCTGAGGACTGTACTAAGCATTGGGGAAAATAAGGTTCTGGAGGGCAGGTACTATGTTGCTTACTTGCTTACTTTTATCACACTTCCCCTAGCACTGTGTAAATAGTGGCTCAATGAATACTATGGAATGCAGTAAACTGAGGTTTATTTGAGGGATATGATATGCCTTAAGTCTTGAGAGATTCCTCTCCATTCAAATGTAAGAGGCATAAAATTGAACCAAGGAGTCATCAGTATCCAAGGAGATCACTATCCAGCTTTTCAGTCTGGAAGTCTCAGGATTGAGGCTCCTCCAATGCCCTTCTTGAAGAATTCAGCATCAATTGTTTTCACAAATAACTTGGGCAACCAGCTGGAGAATAAACTTGGAAGATCTGCAGATGATTAATCAACCAATCATATTTATTAAGCTTTCACTGTGTGCAGGGCACTGTACTAAGCCCTTGGAAGAGTACAATATAACAATATAACATACATATCCTCTGACCAAAATGAGCTTACAGTCAAGAGGTGACCCCAAGTAGCATTTGAAAATAAGAACAAAATTTAGTGCCCAACACGAGGCGGAGTTACTGATCCTAATAAAACAGAATGACATTCAGGAAGAACAAATAAAAGACATTTTCCTTAAGAAGGAACAATAAATCTAATTATAATAATAATGCTATTTGTTAAGCACTTAACTATGTTCCAGGTACTGTACTAAGCACTGGGGTGTCTTGTCTTACTCTGTTGGGTCATCTCCGATCCATAGCGACACCATGGACACAGCTCTCCAAGAATGCCCCACTTCCTTCTGCCATTGTTCTGGTAGTGTATCCATAGAGTTTCCTTGGTAAAAATATGGAAGTGGTTTACCATTGCCTCATTCCGCACAATAAACTTGAATCTCTTCCCTAGACTCTCTTCCAAGCACTGGGGTGGAAAAGCAAATTGGATTGGACACAGTCCCTGTCTCACGTGGAGCTCACATCTTAATTCCCATTTTACAGTTGAGGTAACTGAGGCACAGAGAAGTTAAGTGACTTGACCAACATCACTCAGAAGACACGTGGTGGGTCCGGGATTAGAACCATGACCTTCTGATTCCCAGGCCCATGTTCTATCCACTACACCATGCTGCTTCTCAGAAACAGAACAAAAAAGGGCATCTTGTGTAATGTTAACAATTATTATTGTTACATAGGTTCTCTGTAGCATTTTTATCTAAATGATTGTATCTGCTGGCCAAGCCTAGGAGAGTGCTAAATAGTAGACTAGGTGGTTAGCCCTGGTTATGTGTTACACACACACAAACATTCTCTCTCTCTCTCTCTCTCTCTCACCTCACACTCAGTGTGTCAAGCTATAGTTTAACTCATTTTCCTTTGGGTCAAAGATGGTGCTACCAACAATGTTGTTGTCTGTATTTAATTTTTATTCTTTTAATGGTATTTCTTAAGTTCTCTCTATGTGCTAGACACTGTGCTAAGAGCTGAGTTAGATACAAGATAGTGGTTGTGGTATTTGCTAAGTGCTTATATTTTAAGGGACAAGCAATGTTCTAAACCCTGGGGTAGATACAAGATAATCTGGTTGGACACAATCCATGTCCCTCATGGAGCTCACCATCTTAATTCCCATTTTACAGATGAGGCAACTGAGGCACAGAGAAGTGAGGTGACATGCCCAACCAAGGTCACACAGCAGACAATAATAATAATGGCATTTGTTAAGCACTTACTACGTGCCAAGCACTGTTCTAAGTGGTGAGGGGGATACAAGGTAATCAATCAGGTTGCCCCACGAGGGGTTAACAGTCTTAATCCCCATTTTACAGATGAGGTAACTGAGGCCTAGAGGTTAAGTGACTAGCCCAAAGTCACACAGCTGACAAGTGGTGGAGCCAGGATTAGAACCCAAATCCTCTTAATCCCAAGCCTATGCTCTGCCAGCAGGCACAAAAGCAATGGGCAAGAGCACACATAAAGTGCTCAGTAAATACAACTGAATTGGCCATGCCGCTTTTCTGTATTTGATAGGTGTGGTTGTAAACAGTAGCAATGCATGATCAGCAATCCTGGCCTGCCTGAAAATCCATGAGTCAATCAATTAATCATATTTATTTAGTGCTTACTTTGTGCAGACCACTGTACTGAGTGCTTGGGAGAGTACAATATAACACATTCCCTGCCCACAATGAGCTTTAGATATTAATATAAATAAATAAATAAATAAATAAATAATTGATATTTACATAATAATCCTGGTACGAGTTAAGCACTTATTATGTGCCAAGCACTGTTGCAAGCCTGGAGGTAGATACAATTTAATCAGGTTGGACACAGTCCCTGTCCCTCATGGGGCTCACAGTCTTAATCCCCATTTTACATATGAGATAAGTGAGGCTAAGAGAAGTTTTGTGACTTGCCCAAGGGCACACAGCAGTCAAGTGACAGAGTCTGGATTAGAACCCAGGCCCTTCTGACTCCCAGACCCGTGCTTTTTCCACTAAGCCATGCTGCTTCTTACATAAGTTCTGTGAGGCAGAAGGAGGGGTGAATAAAGGATACAAATTCAAGTCCAAGGATGACACAGAAAGGAGTAGGAGAAGAGGAAGTTAAGACTTAGTTGGGGAAGGCCTCTTGGAGGAGATGGGCTTTTAATACAGGTTGGAAGTTGGGCAGAGTGATCGTGTGTCAGATATGAAAAGGGAGGGAGTTCCAGGCCTGATGCAGACAGTCGGAGAGTGGTCAGCACTGAGATAGACAAGAATGAGGTACAGTGAGTTGGGTGGCAATAAGGGAGTGAAGTGTGTGGGGTAGGTTATAACAGGAAATCAGGGAAGTAAGGTAGGACCAGGCAAGGTGATTGAGTGCTTTAAAGCCTATGGTATGGAGTCTCAGTTTGATCAGGAGGTGGATAGTAATAATAATAATAATGATGGTATTTGTTAAAATCTTGCTATGTGCCAAACAATGTTCTAAGCACTGGGTTAAATACAAGGTAATCAGGTTGTCTCACGTGGAGCTCACAGTCTTAATACCCCTTTTACAGATGAGGTAAGTGAGGCACAGAGAAGTTAAGTGACTTGCCCAAAGTCACACAGCTGTTAAGTGGTGGAGCCAGGATTAGAACCCACGACCTCTGACTCCCAAGTCCATGCTCTTTCCAGTAAGCCACGTTGCTTCTCACCCACAGGAGGTTTTTGAGGAGTGAGGAAACATAGACAGAACATTTTTACAGAAAAATAATCTGGCCAGCACACTAAGGTATGGACTGGAATGGGGAGAGACAGGAGGCAGGGAGATCAGCAAGAAGGCCGATGTAGTAATCAAGGTGGGATAGAAAAGTGTTTGGATTAACGTGGTAGCAGTTTGAATGGAGGGGAAAGGGTGGATTTTAGTGATGTTGTAAAAGTATAACTGACAGGATTTGATGATCGAGTGAATATGTGAATTGAATGAGAGAGATGAGTCAAAGATAACACCAAGGTTACAGGCTTGTGAGATAGGGAGGATGGTGGTGCTATCTAGAGTGATGGCAAAGTCAAGGGGAGGACAGGGTTTAGGTGGGAAGATGAAGAGTTCTATTTTGGACATGTTAAAATTGAGGGGTCGGCGGGACCTCCAAGTCGAGATTATTCACAGACTAAACATAATGATAATAACTGTGGCATTTGTTTAGCACTCAGTATGTGCCAAGCACTGTATTATATGCTGGGGTAGAGAATAAGATAAACAAGTCTTACATGGGGCTCACACTCTAAGTACGAGAGAGCACTGGTATTGAATCCCCATTTTGCAGATTGGGGGACAGAGGCCTAGAGAAGTTATGTGATTTGTCCAAGGTCAAACAGCCAGTAAGTGGCAGAGCTGGGATTAGAACCAAATCCTCTGACCTGTGCCTTTTCTCTAGGCCATGCATTTGTCTACAGTACTTTACATGAGTTGACAATGTAATGTTCTCATAAAAGTCTGTTTCCCCATATCGACTGTGAGCTTGTTGGGAAAGGAACGTTTCTGCTAATTCTTTTGGATTGTGCTCTCCTGAGTGGTTAGTACAATGTTCTACAAAAAGTGCTCAATAAATATTATTGATTGATTGATTGAAAACAAAGAAAACTTGGGAAAAATAATTCTCTACTTCATTCAACATTCAATCACATTTACTGAGTACTTATTATGTGCCAAGCACTGTACTAGGCACTTGCGAGAGTACAATATAACAATTCCCTGCTGATAATGTGTCTAGAGGGGGAGACAGACATTAATATAAAAAATAAATAAATTACAGATAGGTATATAAGTGCTGTGGAGCTGGGATAGGGGATGAATGGAGGGAGGAAGTCAGGGTGACACAGAAGGGAAAAGGAGAAGAGGAAAGGAGGGCTTAGTCAGGGAAGGCCTCTCGAAGGAGATGTGTTTTCATTAAGGCTTTGAAGAGGAGAGGGTAATTGTCTGTCGGATTTGAGAAGGCAGGGCGTTCCAGACCAGAAGTACGACATGGGTGAGAGATGGGCAATGAGAGAGACAAGATCGAGGTACAGGGAAAAGGTTAGCATTGGAGGAGTGAAATGTGCAACCCCGATTGTAGTAGGAGAGTAACAAGGTGAAGTAGGAGGAGACAAAGTGATTGGGTACTTTAAAGCCACTGATGAGGAGTTTTTGTTTGATGTTGGGGTACATGGGCAAACATTGGAGTTTCTTGAGTAGTGGGGAAACATGGGCTGAATAGCTTTGTAGAAAAATGATCCAGGCAGCAGAGTGAAGTATGTACTTGGAGTGAAGAGAGACAGGAGGTCAGCAAGGAGGCTGATTCAGTAATAAAGGTGGGATAGCATAAATGATTGGATTAATGTAGTAGCAATTTGGATGGAAAGGGTGGATTTTAGTGATGTTGTGGAGGTGGATTTGACGGGATTTAGAGATGGATTGATTATGTGGTTTGAATGAGAAAAAGGAGTCAAGGATTACATCAAGGTTAAGGACTTGTGAGACAAGAAGGACGATGGTGCTGTCTAAAGTGATGGGAAAGTTAGGAGGAAGGAACTTAAAGATTTGGGTGGGAAGATAAATTCAGTTTTAGACATAGGAAGTTAGAGGTGATGCAGGACGTGCAAGTAGAGATGTCTTGAAGGCAGGAGGAAATGTGAAACTGTAGAGAGGGAGAGAGATTAGGACGGGAAATGTGGATTTGGGTTACATCTGCATAGAGGTGGTAGTTGAAGCCATGGGAGCTAATGAGTTCTCCAAGGGAGTGGGTGTAGATGGAGAATAGAAGGGGACCTAGAACTGAACGCTGAGGGACTCCCACATTTAGGGGGAGGCAGAGGAGGAGACCAAGAAAGAGTCAGAGAATGAGAAGCAAGAGAGAGGAATAGGACCAGGAGAGGAAAGGAGAGCTCTCTCATTCACCCCACACATCCAATCCGTCACCAAGACCTGCCGGTCTCACCTTTATAATATAGCTAAGATATGCCCTTTCCTCTCCACCCAAACGGCTATCTTACTGGTACAGGCTCTCATAATATCCTGGCTGGATTATTGTCAGCCTTCTCTCTTATCTCCCTTCCTCCTGTCTCTCCCCGCTCCAATCTATTCTTCATTCCGCTGCCTGGCTCAGCTTCCTGCAGAAACCCTCTGGGCATGTCACTCCCCTTCTTAAAAACCTCCAGTGGTTGCCTATCAACCTCTGCATGAAACAAAAAGTTCTCATTCTAAGCTTCAAGGCTCTCCATCACCTTGCCCCCTCCTACCTCTCCTCCCTTCTCTCTTTCTACTGCCCAACCCGTAGGCTCCGCTCCTCTGCTGCCCACCTCCTCACTGTCCCCCGTTCTCGCTTATCCTGCCGTCAACCCCTGACCCACGCCATCCCCCTGTCCTGGAATGCCCTCCCTCCTTACCTCCGCCAAATTAATTCTCTTCCCCTCTTCAAAGCCTTACTGAGAGCTCACCTCCTCCAAGAGGCCTTCCCAGACTGAGCTTCCCCTTTTCCCTCTGCTCCCTCTGCTCCCCCTTAACCCCCCACCCCCTTCACCTCCCCTCAGCTAAGCCCCCTTTCCCCCCCTTTCCCTCTGCTCCTCCCCCTCTCCCTTCCCCTCCCCTCAGCACTGTGATCGTCTGCTCATTTGTATATATTTTTTATTACCCTATTTATTTTGTTAATGAGATGTACATCACCTTGATTCTATTTATTGCTATTGTTTTTGTCTGTCTCCCCCGATTAGACTGTAAGCCTGTCAATGGGCAGGGATTGTCTCTTTCTATTGCCAAATTGTACATTCCAAAGTGCTTAGTATAGTGCTCTGCACATAATAAGCACTCAATAAATACTACTGAATGGATATTGAATGAATGACAGAATCAGTGAAGGTGAGATTGGATAATGTTTCCAGAAGAAGGGGGTGGTTGACAGTGTCCAAGACAGCTGAGAGGTAGAGGATTAGGATGGAGTAGAGGCCATTGGATTTGAAAAGGAGGATATCTTTGGTGACCTTTGAGAGTGTGGTTTCTGTGGAGTGAAGGGAATGGAAACCCTATTGAAGGAGGTCAAGGAGAAAATTGGAGAGGAACTTGAGTCAGCAGGTGCAGACAACTGGCTCAAGGAGTTTGGAGAGAAATGTCTTGCCCCACATTTGTTTAATCATTTAGTCTGATTTTGGAAAATCCTTTTAAGCAAGGGTAAGTATGGTTTGTAGAAGGAAAATATGGAGAAGGTGGCAGTAAATTAGAAGAGAAAACATACCCTTTGAGGGATTCTGAAAGAGTAAGATTGACTAACTCAGTAGAAGAATGGGCCTGGGGAACCATTACTTAGAGGCTTGATGATGAAGAGATTATCGCTTACCCTCCTGAATTGCATGGGGGATTCTGGTCTCACATTCATGTTTACAACCCCATTCTCCCATATGTATAGGCCCCTACTGTCAGAAGCATCATCTTCAAAGCAAAGGACAGCTTTCTGTCTCTTTCTCATTCCTTCTTTATTGTGTGTGTGTGTGTGTGTAGGGAGAAGCAGTGTGGCTCTGTGGAAAAGAGCCTGGGCTTCGGAGTCAGAGGTCATGAGTTCGACTCCCCGCTCTGCCACTTGTCAGCTGTGTGACTGTGGGCAAGTCACTTCACTTCTCTCTGCCTCAGTTCCCTCATCTGTACAATGGGGATTAAGTGTGAGCCTCATGTGGGACAAACTGATTACTATGTATCTACCCCAGCGCTTAGAACAGTGCTCTGCACATAGTAAGCGCTTAACAAATACCAACATTATTATTATCATCATTATTATCATCTACATCTACATTACTATCATCTCCTTGACTTTCCTATCTCTGCAGGCAACACCACTATCTTCTCTGTCCAATAAGTCTGTAACTCTGGCATTATATTCTACTCATCTCTCTCATTCAATCATCACATTCAATCTGTTCCAAAATTCTGTTGGTTCTGATTTCACAAGTCTAGAATCTGCCCTTACCTCTCCATCCAAACTGCTACTATGCTGACCAAAAGCACTCATCTTTTCTCCTCTTGACTGATCAGTCTCCTCACTAATTTTCCTGCCTCCTTTCTCTCCCCCTCTCCAGTCCCTATTTCAGACTGCTAATTGGATCATTTTCTGAGAAACCATTCAGTCCATATCTCACTGTTCCTCAAAAACCTCCAGTGGTGGCCTATCCACCTGAGTTAAAAATAAACTTCTTATCTTCAGCTTTAAAGCACTTATTCACCTTATTCCCTCCTACTTTACCTCACTGATCTCGTACTAGAACCCAAACTGTATACTCTGCTCCTCTAAACAACCTACTCTCCATATCTTGATATTGTTTATCCTGTTACTGACCCCTTGCCTATGTTCTCCCTCAGGACTGGAACTCCCTCCCTCTTCACATGTGGTAGCCTACCAGATAGCCTACCACATCTCTTCCAAGAGGTCTTGCCAGACTAAGCCCTTCATTTCCCCATCCACCCTTCCTTATACACTGACTATAAACTTGGCTATGCACCCTTTAAAACTTTGCTCAGCCCAGCTCCACAATTCTTAAAAAATTTTTTCACATAATCTACTATTTCCCCTCGCCCTAATCCACTTAAAGGTTGGTCTCCCTCTGTAGACTGTGAGCTCCTTGTGGACAGGGATTGTATTTAGCAACTTTAAGTGCTCAATAAATGTCATTGATTGAAATATTTATAATATATAGATATGGACATATAAACATATATATAAATACATGTTTATGTATGCCATGCTACTCTCTTAGCCTAAGGAAGAGAAGGCTCAGTAGATACAATTTTTAGAAATGGCTGCGGTTGGCTGGAGGCCAGTAAGACAAGGACAAAGACTAATGGTGTCAAATCACCATCTGAGAGGTTGATATTTCAACAAAACATTCACAATCATGTCAGCCACATCTTGGAATATTTTACCCAACTGTCTGTGGAATGACCCCCGTGGAAGTTTTTAAGACAAGTTATATAGCCATCTGGAGCATTTAATTGCTTCCATTCTGGGTCACAAGATTGAATTAAATGAAAAGACATTCCTTCCTGACTTTGTTTCTTACAAGCTGCTTTTAAGTTGAGCTCGTTGTGGGCAGGGAATGTGTCTACCAACTCTGTTATATCTTACTCTCCCAAGAATTCTGCACACATTAAGTGTTCAATAAATACCATCATTGATTGGGTAAATACGTTTGACTGATTGGGTAAAAAGATCTAACCAAGTCTGATTTTTCACCCTCAGCTATAATTTAACATAGAAGCTGACTTCCTTCTATCAGGGAAAATCAAACTAACACTCACAGATTTGGGTCTTAGGAGAAGCAGCATAGCCAAGTTGAAAGGGCACGGACCTGGGAGTCAGAAAACTGGGTTCTAATCCCAGCTCCTCCATTTGTCTGTTATGTGATGGTCACTTAACATCTCTGTGCCTCAGTTAACTCATTTGAAAAATGGAGATTAAAAGACTGTAAGCCCCACATGGGACATGGACTGTGTCCAACCTGATTGGCTTGTATCTACCTAGGATCTTAGTTCAGTGCCTGATACATGGGAAATGCTTAGCAAAACTCTCTCTCCGTCCCCCCCCCAACATAAAACTTTAGGGAATAAGAATGTAATCCTCCTCTTTGTAACTCCAGTTGCAGGTCATTACTGTTTGAATTTTTTTTTTGATTCATAAATGAATTAAACATTCTCATTAATATCAAGTCAACTTTCAACAACCTCATATTCACCAATATTTCATTTTCCTTAACTTCATCTTCCTGGAGTATCTCTTCTCTCATATCAAGTTGCAAATATGACTAACTCTATTGCCTTTAACTTTGGTACAATAATTGATGTTTACAGTACAGTTAAACTGTCATTGCACTGGTTATTGAGTTCCTATTGAGTATAGAACATTGTACTAAAGCAGCGGGGAGAGTATAATAAAAGCCAAAAACATACTCCTTACCTATAAGGAGCTTAAAATCTAAGGGGAGAGTTGTACAGACACAAAATATTTACCAACAGTGGGCACTAGAAAAAGAACAAGGATATATCATTATTATTATCATCATCATCTCCAGTGGTATTTATTAAGTCCTTATTGTGTACAGAGCATAGAACTAAGTGATTGGGAGTACAGTACAGCAAAGTTGAAAAACATTTTCGCTGACCCCAGTGAGATCGTAGTCTAGAGGGGGAGACAGACATTAATTAAATAATTTATAACAGAAACACAGCTTGATAAGATGAAAAGAGTTTGGGTCTAGGAGCCGGGAGTCTAGTCCACCTCTGTTCCTTGCCTGCTCTGTGACTTTAGAGAAGTGACAAAAGATAATAACACCTGCCTTTCCCTAACATATAGGGATGTTTATGAAGCCCAAAACAAGATGTAATGTGAGAGCTCTTCGGTAATTGAAGTACCATATAAAATCAAGGTTATAACAGGTAACTGAATGAAGGTTTGGATGAATGTCTGAATATTAATTGAATATACACAAGTTCTGAAGTTGAGTGTGGAAGCAGTGTGGCTCAGTGGAAAGAGCCCGGGCTTGGGAGTCAGAGGTCATGGGTTCGAATCCCAGATCTGCCACTTGTCAGCTGTGTGACTGTGGGCAAGTCACTTCACTTCTCTGTGCCTCAATTACCTCATCTGTAAAATGGGGATTAACTGTGAGCCTCAAGTGGAACAGCCTGATTACCCTGTATCTACCCCAGCGATTAGAACAGTGCTCTGCACATAGTAAGCACTTAACAAATACCAACATTATTATTATTATTATTTGTCCTTGTGTTGTTGGATGATAGTTTTGACAACGGACAGAGCTGTATAGCAGCCATGGAGCAGAATAGTAGTCCTGTGGATTTGAATGTGGAAGGAGATAAGGGTGGGAGAAAAGCATGAATGAGGGGCTGGAGGCAGAAGAGTCAAGATCAAGGTACATTTAAAAGGAGAGTAGTGAATGCAGCATTCTACATTTCTATTGAGTGTGAGTGCTTTGCCCATAGTAAGCACTCAAATACCAAGGAGTGATTGACTGATGATTGATGATGGAATGTGGACCTGGGGAATTGAGTCTTTAGGTTTCTTTTGAGTCTTTAGGTTTCTTCCTACCAACTGTTATATCCTGGTTCATCTTTCCCTTTCCTACTATTGACAAATACTCTTTGTTGACCTATCTCTCTCATTAGATTATCCTCTCTCTGAGAGCAAGGAACATGTCTTGCTTCTGACATGTACTCCCGAGTACCTGAGAACGTGTGACTTAGTGGTTAGAGCTTGCGCCTGGGAGGCAGAAGGACCTGCGTTCTAATCCTGGCTCCACCACTTGTCTGCTGTATGACTTGGGCAAGTAACTTAACTTCTCTGTGCCTCAGTTACCTCATCTGTAAAATGGGGATTAAGAGTGTGAGTCCCTTGTGGGACAGGGCCTGTGCCCAACCTGATTAACTTGTATCAACCTCAGTTCTTAGAATAGTGTGTGTCACACAGTAAGTGCCTAACAAATACCATTTTTATTATTATTAATAGTAATAATACAGGGCTCTGCACTCAGGTCACTCAGTAAATCATTTATTGATCTGATGCCACCACTGGAAAGAGCCTTACAATACAAAGGAAGTTTGATTTAGATACCTTGGCTTGATCTACATTCCCACAGAGTTGATATGAGCTTCCCATTCCTACTGATTATGAAGGCTGCTCCACCTTGGAAACTCTGAGCAGGTCCCTGAGGTTGCTGGGCAAGTGTGAATGCAACCCCAAATATTTATTAGCAACTCCTCAGCCTGTCTCTTAATATTTAGAGAAGCAGCGTGGCTGGGTGGAAAGTGCCCGGGCTTTGGAGTCAGAGGTCATGAGTTTGAATTCCAGCTCTGCCACTTGTCAGCTGTGTGACTGTGGGCAAGTCACTTCACTTCTCTGTGCCTCAGTTCCCTCATCTGTAAAATGGGGATTAAGACTGCGAGCCCCATGTGGGACAACCTGATTCACCTGTGTCTACCCCAGGGGTTAGAACAGTGCTCTGCACATAGTAAGTGCTTAACAAATACCAACATTATTATTATTATTTTTCCCTTCTACCTATCCTTCCTCTGCTCCCACTACAACCCGATTCCTTTAAAACCAACCTACCCACTGTGCCTCACTCTCATCTATCTCATCATTGACTCGTTGCTCACACCCTCCAGTTCCTCTCCAGTCACCTCCGGCAGATCATTCATTCATTCAGTAGTATTTATTGAGCGCTTACTATGTGCAGAGCACTGTACTAAGCACTTGGAATGTACAAATCGGCAACAGATACAGTCCCTGCCCATTGACGGGCTTACAGTCTAATCAGGGGAGACAGACAAAAACAATAGCAATAAATAGAATCAAGGTGATGTACATCTCATTAACAAAATAAATAGGGTAATAAAAAATATATACGAATGAGCAGACGAGCACAGTGCTGAGGGGAGGGGAAGGGAGAGGGGGAGGAGCAGAGGGAAAGGGGGGGAAAGGGGGACTTAGCTGAGGGAGGTGAAGGGGGTGGGGGGTTGAGGGGGAGCAGAGGGAGCAGAGGGAGAAGGGGAAGCTCAGTCTGGAAAGGCCTCTTGGAGGAGGTGAGCTATAAGTAGGGCTTTGAAGAGGGGAAGAGAATTAGTTTGGCGGAGATGAGGAGGGAGGGCATTCCAGGACCGCGGGAGGATGTGGCCCAGGGGTCGACGGGGCGGGATAAGTCCGCGGGACAGTGAGGAGGTGGGCGGCAGAGGAGCAGAGCGTGCGGGGTGGGCAGTAGAAAGAGAGAAGGGAGGAGAGGTAGGAGAGGGCAAGGTGATGAAGAGCCTTGTAGCCTAGAGTGAGAAGTTTTTGTTTCATGCAGAGGTTGATGGGTAACCACTGGAGGTTTTTAAGAAGGGGAGTGACATGCCCAGAGATCACCACCCTTCCTGTCTGCAAAGCCCATCTAAAATTGCATCGCTTCCATGAGCCCTTCCCTGACAATTCTCTCATCTCCCACCCTACTCCCCCTGCCACTGCAACTGAACACCACCACTAAGAACATATCTGTTGTAATTGATTTTAGTGTCTCCCTCTGCCACTAGACTTTGAGCCCCTTGAGGCCAAGGATTATGTCTACCTCTGCTGTGCTTTCCTAAGTCCTCAGTGTTCTTCCCAGAGTAAGCACACAGAGTAAATTCTACTGATTCAGAGTAGAGGATAAGTTGATAAATCATTGCATCACATGGCATTTCTAGGTGTATAGATTTGGGCTTGCTGCTGAGATGATGTCTCTAAATTATATAAATCCCTTGTCAACAACGTGGTGTACTCCGAAGCTGAATAAATTCAGTGCGGATTCAAGCTGTTGCTGTGTGCTGCACTTGGGCCAATATGACAGATTTACCAGGCTTACTGCAGTCCTGTAATCCCAGGAACTATTGGCCTTGGAAATATTTATTCTCAGGCTCCAAATGATCGACTCTTCAAAGACATAGCCTAGAGAAAACTAAGGCCTGGGAAACATTACAAAGAGAGATCGACCACTGGGTAGTCCATGCTTCTCTGCACCTGATTCAATAGAAGTCAAAACTGCCCTCTTAATTAGGCCTGGAAATCCTCACCCAGGGCCAGTTCCCCCAAAGACTTCTCCTTAGCTAGACAACTCTGTCCAGGAGCCAAAGTCAAACTCCCAAGGCAATTTTAGGTTAGTAGGGAGGGAAGTTGAGCGGGGTAATTGGCACTTGAATCAGCAACCCAAACATGAACAAGGCAAATGGCAATCCACCCTTTGTCCCAAAGTGGTGCACCAGGATTCAAACTAGCCTGGACCTGAGATGTAGCATCTGTTTTATGGTGCCATTTGAGTGACTCTGGGGTGTTGATGGGAAAGATAGTGACAAACAGAGCAAGCAATCTACTATTTCCACTGGTGAAACATAAGCTTCCTGAAAGCCATAAACCTTGAAAGCCTCAAAAGTCAATGTCACTGCTCATTTCCTTAATAAATGATTCCTCAAAGGAACTGCACCTTTACGAGGTGACTTCTTGCTATTTGATGGATACCTTAAAGACTCATGGCTATGAATGGGGGGATAATAGGCCTACTCTATGCATTCTCAATTCCTTTAAGTGTAATTTTTGTCCATGCAAGTGAATTGGGGGCAGGGCAGGGGAAGTAATAAAAATAATAATGATAATAATTCATAAACTCTTACCATCTGCCAAGCACTGTACTAAGCACTGAGTAGATACAAAATAATCAGGTCCCACACGGGGGCTCCCAATCTAAATTGGAGGGAGAACAGGTATTGAATCCCCATTTTGCAGATGAGAGAACTGAGGCACAGAGAAGTTTAAGTCTCTTGTCCAAGATCATACAATAGATAAGGATCTGAGCCGGAGTTAGAAGCCAGGTCCTCTAACTCTCAAGCCTATGCTCTTTCCATTAGGCCATACTGCTTTCCTAATAAGGGAAGTTACATCTCCTCCAAAAGACCTTCCCTGATTGAGCCCTCTTTTCCCCAGCCCCTTCTCCCTTCTGCATCGTCTGTGTGCTTGGATCTGTGACCTCCCCACCCTCAGCCTCACAGCACTTATGTACATATCTGTGAATTGTATATTATAAATTATATCAATTTTTGTCTCCCCCTCTAAACTGTATACTCACTGTGGTCAGGGAACGTGTCTATTACCTCTGTTGTACTCTCCCAAGTGCTTGATGCAGTGCTCTACATACACTAAGTGCTCAGTAAATTTCACTGGTGATGATGATAATAATTGTGGCATTTGTTAGGCACTTACTATGTCCCAAGCACTGTACTAAGTGCTGGGGTAGATACAAAATAATCAGGTCCGATAATGAGTTTATAGTCTACGTAGGAGGAGAACAAGTATTGAATCCCCATTTTGCAGATGAGGAAACTGAAGCACAGAGGAAGTGAAATGATTTGCCCAAGGTCACCTAGCAGATAAGAGCTGAGCTGGGATTAGAAACCAAGCCATCTGACTCCCAGGCCAGTGCTCTTTCCATTAGGCCATGAAGGGCCAGCCCTTTTTTTTCCTCTCTCCGTGGTACCCCCGTGACCCACTGCATTCCCCTGCTTCCCCTCATCTCAGCAAGTCCGGCCCCGACTCCTCCTGGGAGGTAGCTTTCAGTCTGAATTATGCTAGGGCCCCAGTTAGACTGAAAAGCTCTCTTTGGGGCTGGCTCTTGCCTTGAATTTTACAGGGGACAAAGCAGGTCAGATTCAGGAGGCTCTGAGCTCCCTGCTTCTGAAGGGATCCAGTCTGGGAGAACCAATGAGTGGAAATCGCCTGTGAACACCCTATAAATCAGTAGTTTTAATGGGTGCAATATGATCGTTCAATTGATTCGATCATATTTACTGAGCACTTACTGTGTGCAAAGTACTGTATTAAGCATTTGGGAGAACAATATAACAACCAACAGACACATTCTTCCCCACAACGAGCTCCAAAAAGCTAGTATTTCTTACGGTGGGTCATATATTAGAAAGCACAGATTTTTGGATACCTCACTATCTAAAACCATCCTGAAACAAAAGGCAGATGGAGTGGCGAAGAGTATGATATCACTGGCAATCTCCCTGTGGTGGGGAATGGAGTGAGGACTCAAAAGATTCATACTGCCACCAATAATGGATGTTGTTCAGGGAATAGCTGACCTCTCCACTTCCCAGTTTTCATAATTCTGCGGATTTAAAGGCAGGTACATCGAATATTTTCCCCTTTCTATACTAATAACCTGCATGTCATTCCAAAGGGTAGAAATAATTTCATGTACACAAAATATCCATAAATGAAATATTTATTTTTATAACTTCATTTAGTATCCCCTTTTTCTAAAGGCAGCTGACCCTTTGGAGGTGTAGCGGGAAATAGGAGAACCACTAATTTTTTTCATCACCTTTACCCACACATGATGTCAATTAATGTGAAGCCTCTAAGGTGTGAGACTGAAAGTGCTTAGAGGAAATCTGGGATTCTTTCACCTATCTGCCTGCCTCCTTAGTTAGAGGCAATTTTTTTGATAAAGGATCAGGCTCACACACTAGCCCTCCATATGGCAAAGCATCTGGCCTCAAATAAAATTCAGAAATGATATGAGTGGAAATTTCCCAGTTATAGACCAAGAGAGCAGCATGGCCTGGTGGAAAGAGCACGGGCCAGGGAGTCAAAGGACCTGGATTTTAATCCCATGGGAGAGAATGGAGGGCGGAGGCTCAAGTTTACTGCACGGAAGAAGGCAATGATAAACCACTTCTATATTTTTACCAAAAAAACTGTGGATGCACTACCAGAATGATTGCAGATGGAGGTGGGGTATTCTGGGAGAGATGTCCATGGAGTCACTATGGGTCGGAGACGACTCGACAGCATAAAACAAGACAAGATTAGGCACTTACTGTGTACTAAGTGTAGTAACTGTACTCAGTGTGGTGGTAGGTGCAAAATAGTCATATCAGACACAGTTCCAACCCCTCAGAGGGCTCACCGCTTGAGGAGGAAGGCAGAGGGGTCCTTCCTTTTCCTTTCAACTGCATTCTCAGGAGCTTGGGCCGAAACTGTGGAAGCCCACATACAATCCTAATCCAAGTCACCTTCTCGCTGCCACCCACTCCCGACACTCCTGCAGGAGGTGGCCATTTGTCTTTGTCAAGCCTGCCCGATGGTGAAACCAAAATAATAGTCTTACTTCATAGGAGCATTCTGAATCTTAATTATGTAAAGAGAAGAAATGAGAGCTGTTAAAATGCATACACAAAGCAAGCTACCAAGCCTCTTGTTTGCAAGTGGCACCCAACCACAAATTAGTAAGGAGAAGTCATTAAAGATAGTGTACAATGGTAATTATGCTGGAAGTTTGTCAAACTGAATTAGTAATTAGTTTACCAAAGATAGCATCATTAGCAGAAGGGATGAAAATGGCAACTGCAGTACCTCACCCCCACAGTCTATATGCCTTTCCCCTATAAAATAAGAAAAATGTATATGATGCTCTAGTATGGTTACACTATCATTTCCAAGCCTCTTTTTAAAGAGCAGGCTATTTAAGGAAGTCTTCAGTAGAAGAGAAGGGAGTGCCCATTGTCTTAATAGACAGAGAAGGGTTTTTCTTTTTTTTAAGCAATAATCAATCTAATATCAGTACAGCATTACCTTAGCTGGAAATAGGGAAGGAAATGCTTAAGTCCAAAATAACTAAACCTTTCTGGGTTCAGGGCCACTGGATGAACATGGTATGTTAGTCTATTGAAGAATAAATAACTTGGGTTTGTATGGGCTTTTCACAGACTAATGCAAACAGTTTTTCTTAAAGAATGCAGATGGAGCAGGAGGAATTTAGTTGGACATAGAAAATTCCTCTCAAGAAAGGCTTGACCTTCTGTTTTCATGCCCCCTCCCCGCAACTCCCCCCCCCCCCTTCTCTCCTTCTACAGCCCAGCCCACAAACTCTGCTCCTCTGGTACTTACCTTCTCACTGTGCCTCGTTCTCGCCTGTCCTGCCACTGACCCCTGACCCACGTCCTACCTCTGGCCTGGAATGCCCTCCCTCCTCACATATGCCAAACTAGCACACTTTCCCCTTTCAAAGTCCTACTGAGAGCTCACCTCCTCCAGGAGGCCTTCCCAAACTGAGCCCTCCTTTTCCTCTTCTCCTCCTCCCTTCCCCATTGCCTTGACTCCCTCCCTCTGCTCTACACCGCCTCCCTGCCCCACAACACTTGTGTATATATGTACACATTTATTATTCTATTTATTTTATTAATGAGGTGAATATATCTATAATGTCATTCATTTATGTTGATGCCTATTTCCTTGTTTTGTTTTGTTGTCTCTCTCCCCCCTTCTAGACTGTGGGCCCGTTGTTGGTTAGGGATTGTCTCTTTTTGTTGCTGAATTGTACTTTCCAAGTGCTTAGTACAGTGCTCTGCACACAGTAAGCGCTCAATAAATATGATTGAATGAATGAATGCCTGCCCCCTGAAAGTTGGAATGAAAAGAGTAAAATCCAAGCCTGGGAAAAGGCACAGTTAAAATAAGAGCGTGGCTTCTGCCAATATTAGGGAAAAACTGATTTCTGCCCATGTAGACCTTAAACTCCTTATGGATAGAAACAGTGCCTATATCTAGTACTGATTTTGAAGTGCAAATGCTGAGCTTATTGGAAAAAGCTTGAGGCAGAATCAGAAGACCCAGGTTCTACTTTAGGTTCTGCCACTTGCCTGCTGTGTAACCTTGGGCAAGTGAATTTCTGTGTGCCTAACTTTCCTAATCTGTAAATTGAGGATGAAATACCTGTTCTCTCACCCTTGTAGATTGACAGCCCCATATGGGATAGGGACTGTGACCAATCTGATGCATCACAGAAGTAACAGATTTTTCTCAATGTCACAGTTGGATGAGGGGCATGGCCCACCAGAGGTCCAAAAATTAGCTAGTGGGGATAAGGGTGGAGAGACAAAAGTTGGGACAAAGAAACAGAGGGGACAGACAACTATCAGATGTACTAATGTTGGTCTCCACCTCTAGAGTGTAAGGTTCTTGTAGGCAGGGATTGATTGTCAATCAATTCATGGTATTTCTTAATTATGATGCTTGTTAAGTGCTTACTAAGTGCCTAACACTGTGTTAAGCCCTGTGTGCAGAGCACTGCACTGGAAACTTTGAGATATAAAATAGAGGTAAAAATATGGTCCTGCTCTTAAGGAGTTTACAGTCTAATGTGGCTCAATCTACCAGTCAATCAATTCATAATAATAATAATTGTGGTGTTTGTTAAGCACTTACTATGTGCCAGACACTATACTAAGCACTAGGGTGGATATCAGGAAGTCCCTGTCCCGCATGGGGCTCACAGTCTTTTTTAACAGTAACATTTATGTGGCACCCACCTGGGGCAGTGCAGTGTATTAGGTGTTTGGGAAATACAGAAATTAACAAGTGGCATGTTTCTGACCCCTTTGATCTTACACTTTAATAGAAGTATTTGCAACTCAAGTGTCAGAATGCATACTTGAACACATCAATATATTTGAGTGTTGATAAAGCTAAATGCTTACTGTGCACAGAGCACTGTGCTAAGCACTGGGGAGAATTCCACATACTTGCCAGCTCCCTCTGAGTAGAAGGATTTCTTTTTTTTTTTTTAATCAACCAGTTGGCTATGCTGACCATCCACAGTTTAAGTGCTTTTTTTTACAAATATGGATATGATCACTGAAGTTACAGAGAGAAGTTCTGAAACAATGACCTTTTCTTTTCAATGTTGATGAGCTGTCTTTGACCACAAGTCATGAGAATTGTCTTTTCAACCACTCCCACATTTGTTTCTGATTGATAACTATATTAAATTTAGACTCATTCATAGGTAATATTTTCTATATGCAAGAGGTCAAAAAGCTTTCGTTCCAGGAGATCACTGAAGCTTCACTTCAGAAATCTTCATACTAATATAATTTGGTATAATTATTATGCATACCATGGACAGAGCACCCAAACCCATTTTGGTGCTAAAAGAAGTCAAACTCCGGGGCTAAATAAATTCTAACTCAATGGACAATTCAATAAAAATACTTAGGCAATAGCATCAAGGCTATAAATATGCAGTAGTTTAGAAAGAACTTCTAAGGGAAATATCTTACAGACAAGTAATTTTCCCTATAAATCTAATATTGAGGGGAAAAAAACCAAAAAAAAACCATTTTCCAGTGAAGGAAGTTAACCAAACAGCAATGTCTTACGTTTTATTTTTATTAATTGTCATCACTTATTGAGAGTTTTATTACATTTATAATATTCTACTTACCAAGAAAACTCTAAGGATACATCACCAGAACAAGTGCAGATGGAGGTGGGGCATTCTGGGAGAGATGTGTCCCTGGCATCGTTATGGATCAAAGACCACCTGATGGCATGAGACAGACCAGACAGTTGGATTCTGAGTTTAATATAGAATGATTTCTTATACAGGTTACAGAACAGGCAAGACTTGAAACTTCTTAAATGTCTACCCTAGGAGGCCTTCCCTGATTAATTTTTCTTCCCCTCAAATTATATCCCAATACCACTTCAGCACCAACTTTGCATTTGTGTACTCAGAGCCATCTTTAGCACTTTTCATGTACCCAGCTTTTTAAGCACTATCTCATATTCATTTTCCTCCAATCTGTATGTGGTTTCTGAGTCTCCAGCTGGGTTGTAAACTCCTTGAAGTCAGGAATTGTGTCTATTTCCCCCCGCCCCTCCAGAATATGAGCTCATTGTGGGCAGGGATTATCTCTATTACAGTGTTGTACTTTCCCAAGCACTTAGTGCAGTGCTCTGTGCACAGTAAGATCTCAATAAATAAGATTGAATGAATGAATGAAATACATTATTACCATGCTCTATGTACAGTAAATACTGTTTATTGATGATGTTGATTTTTTTGGCTTTCGTTAAGCACTTACTGTGTGCCAGACATTGTACTAAGTCCTGGGGTAGGTACAAGTGAATCAGGTTGGACATAGTCCCTGACCAACATAGGACTCATGGTCTTAATTCACATTTTACAGATTCATTCATTCAATTGTATTTATTGAGTGCTTACTGTGTGAAAAGCACTGTCCTAAGCACTTGGAAAGTACAATTCAGCAATAAAGAGAGACAATTTCTGCCCACAATAGGCTTACAGTCTAGAGGATGATGTAACTGAGGCACAGAGAAGTTAAGTGACTTGCCTAAAGTCACACAGCACACAAGTAGAGCTGAGATTATTAATAATAATAATGGTATTTGTTAAGCACTTACTAAGTGGGGTAGATACAAGGTAATCAGGTTGTACCTCGTTGGGCTCACAGTCTTAATCCCCATTCTACAGATGAGATAACTGAGACACAGAGACGTTAAGTGACTTTCCCAAAGTCACAGAGTTGCAAAGCATCACCAAAATGGCAGAGATAAAGGGATTAGAACCCATGACCTCTGGCTCCAAAGCCAGTGCTCTTTCATCAGGCTTTCTGACTCCCAATCCTGTGCTCTTTTGATTAGGCCACACTGCTTCTGCTGTTTCTATTGAAATATAAGTATAAAAATAACTGTACATGTTGGTGGAAGTTCTGTAAGATATACCCAAGTTAATGTAGACAAAACAATTCAAGGTTTACTCTTATCCACGTTCACTCTTCAAGGGTGGAATGAATATTCTCTACCTGTCCATCCCAGAAGTGTTAATATTAAGATACTCAAATCAGGTCAAAACAGCCAGTTGAATTTGCATACACATAGGATGAGAATCTGGAGTATTTTAGGTATTTGTCATGTTACAGTCTTACAAAGGAAATATGCTACACAAGTGGCTTTGTATCTTTTACTAAAATTGCTCATCTTTCATATGTAATACTCATATTTTCCCACCTTATCTGGATGGAGAAAATAATACTAAAAGTAGTGTTTTATAGGAAGAAAGATTGGCTTTGACTAAATGTAGGGAAACTTTCAAACACTCACTTTCATTTTAAAAACTGACTCCAAAAACCTGTCTACCATCTCTGTTGTATTCTCCCAAGTGCTTAGTACCATACATTGCACATAATAAGCGTTCAAAAAATATGACTGACTGAAAAACCAACTATTCATCCTTTGTATTTGGCTTAGAGCCTTCTGGCTACAACATGAGCTCTAAATATGGTTTAGCAGGATCCCAGGTGAAAAGTGGCTGGATGAAATGCTGGGGAGCAAGCAGATAGCAGACACACTTCCACAACATCTCAAACTTTCTTCCTTCCTTTCTTCTTTCTTTCTTCCTTGGAAGACATGTCTTACGTAAGAAGATGTACAATACCACATTGGCTCAGACCAGTGGTCTGTGTGCCCCAGTATTCTGCATCTGACAATGACAGTTCCTCTCCTCCAGTTCTAACCTTGATCCCCTTCAGTCTGGCTTCCATCCACTTTACTCCACAAAAACCGCCCTCTTAAAGATCATGAATGATCTTCTTCTAGCCAAATTCCACAACCTCTCCTCCATCCTAATCCTCCTCAACCACTCAGTTGCCTTCGAAACCATCCACTACCCTCTTCTCCTGGAAACGTTATCCAACCTTGGCTTCACTGACTCTGTCCTCTCCTGGTTCTCCTCTTATCTCTCTGGCAGGTCATTCTCAATCTCCTTTGCAGGCTCCTCCTCTACCTCCTAACCCCCAACTGTGGGAATCCCTCAAGATTCAGTTCTTGGTCCCCTTCTATTCTCCATCTATACCTGCTCCTCTGGAGAACTCATTCACTCCCTTGGCTTCAACTACCATCTCTATGTGGATGATTCCCAAATCTACATTTCTAACCCTGATCTCTCTCCCTCTCTGCAGTCTTGCATTTCCTCCTGCCTCCAAGACATCTCTACTTGGATGTCCTACCATCTCCTCAAACTAATATCTAAAACAGAACTCCTTACCTTCCCACCCAAACCTGTCCTCCCTCTTGATTTTCCGATCACTGTAGACAGCACCACCATTCTTCCTGCCTCGCAAGCCCATAATCTTGGCATTATCTTTGACTGCTCTCTCATTCAGCCCATATATTCAATCTATCATTAAATCCTGTCTGTTCAACTTGCACAGCAGTGCTAAAATCTGCCTTTTCCTCTCCATCCAAACTGCTTCCATGTTAATTCAGTCACTTATTATATCCCACCTTGATTACTGATTCAGCCTCCTTGCTGACCTTTCTGCCTCCTGTCTCTTCCCACTCCAGCCTATACTCACCTTGCTGCCTGGATCATTTTTCTACAGAAATGTTCAGTCCATGTTTGTCCACTCCTCAAGAACCTCCAGTGGATCCCCATCTACCTCAAACAGTTGGCTTTACAATTGGCTCTTATAATTGGCTTTAAAACATTCAATTTCCTTGCCCCTTCCTACCTCACCTCCCTGCTTTCTACTACAGCTCAACCCTCACACTTCGCTCCCCCAATGCCAACCAAGTCACTGGGCCTCGACCTCATCTATCTCGCCGCCTACTTCTCTCCCACGTCTTCCTCTGGTCTGGAACACCAACCCTCTTCATATCCAACTGACAATTATTCTCCCCACCTTCAAAGTCTTATTTAAGACTCATCTCCAAAAGGCTTTCCCTGACTGAGCCCTTATTTCCTCTTTTCCCACTCCCTTCTGTGCCACCCTGATTTGCTCTCTTTATTCACCCACCACTCAGCCCGAAGGCACTAATATACATATCTGTAATTTATTTATTTATACTAATGTCTCTCTGCCACCCTAGACTGTAAGCTCGTTTTGAGCAGGGAATGTGTCTATTGTACTCTCCCAAGTGCTTAGTACAGTGCTCTGCACATAAGTGCTCAATAAATACAATTTATTGGCAAGTGGATGTGTGAAGGAAGCACATGATGGTTGGCCACCTTCACATCTATCTAATATCCTTATCTTTTTCCCTCTACATCCCTAATTTTTCCTCTAGTAACCTATTATTGACTGCTTCCCAAGCACACACAAATCTCCTATAAAGTGAACCTCATGTGAAGAAAAACTCACAATACAGCCCTCACCTGTTCTGACACCACACACAGAAAATTGCCTTTTTCCAGTAATGCAGCACACCACCCAAATAGGCTCATGTTTTCTAAGATATTGTTCCTTAGTAGAGAAGCGGCATGTTTTAATGGAAAGAACATGACCCTAACGGTTAGGATGCCTGGATTCTGAACCCAGCTCTGCCAATTGTTTGTTGTGTGACTTTATGCCAGTCACTTAACTTCTCTGTGCCTCAGTTTCCTCATCTGTAAAATGGGGATTCAGTACCTGTTCTCCCTTCTTCTTAGGCCACGAGCCCCAGATGATACAAGGTCTGTGTCTAATTTGTTTGTATGTCTAACCTAGTACTTAACACAGTTCTTGGCCAAGTGCTTGATAAATGTGTCAGTACCAAAATGTGTAGAGAATATATCAATTATGTGAGAAAGCCTTTCAACATAGTGTGTTTCCTGCCTTCACAACTTCCTATCATAAAGAAGAAGTGTTTCTTTTTGGAGTCTGCCATAAGCTTCACTCGGCAACCATTTATCCTGGTGCAATGAGACTGATGAACAACAATTCACTCTATTGCTATCCTTCATGATTTTGTGCCTGCAACTGTCACCTCTGTTCTTATAACTTTCACATTTCCCTCACCAGTCCAAACCACTCTCCCCCCAGTGAAATCTTGCATTTCTTCTTGCTTCTGGGACATCTCTATAAGGATGTCTCACTACACTTCAAGCTCAACAGGACCCATATTAATTCAATTTCTATTTTGCATCTACCCTCATGCCCTTGGAGAACACATTTATTCCCACAATCTAAACTACTGCCTCTAAGCAGGTGATTCTCAAATCTACCTTTTCCCCTCCAACCTCTCTCCTTCTCTGAAGGCTCACATTTCCTCCTGCCTTCAGGACAACTCTACTTGGATATCCCACTAACACCTCAAACTTAACATGTCCAAAGCAGAAATCATCTTCCCACCTAAACTCTGTCTTCCCCTTGACATTCTTAACACCATAGGCATGTCCTCAACTCATCTCCCTCATTCAACCCGCTGATTCTTGGAATCCTTTTGGCTTTACTTTCACAACATCCCTAGAATCTGCCCTTTCCTCCCCATCCAAGCAGCTACCATGGTGATCCAAGCACTTATATCCTGTTTGACTACTGAAACAGCTCCCTCACTGACCTCCCTGCCTCCTGTCTATCCCCATCCAGTCCATAGTCTACTTGATGCCTGGATCATTTTTTCTAAAACAAACTCTTCAATGTCACTCCATTCCTCAAGAATCTTCAGTGGTTTCCCATCCACCATCACATCAAACAGAAATCCATACCATCAGCTTTAAGGCCCTCAGTCAGCTGTCTCTCTCCTATCTTACCTCATTACTCTTCTACTACAACCCAGCCTGCAAACTTCATTCCCCTGATGCAAGCCTATTCATTCATTCAATAGCATTTATTGAGCACTTACAGTGTGCAGAGCACTGTACTAAGCGCTTGGAATGTACACTTGGGCAACAGATAGAGACAATCCCTGCCCAATGATGGGCTAACAGTCTAAATGGGGACTTGATCTTCACTGTACCTTGATCTTGTCTATCTAACTGCTTACTCATTGACCACAGAAGCAGCGTGGCTCAGTGGAAAGAGCACGGGCTTTGGAGTCAGAGGTCATGAGTTCAAATCCCAGCTCTGCCACTTGTCAGCTGTGTGACTGTGGGCAAATCACTTAACTTCTCTGGGCCTCAGTTACCTCATCTGTAAAATGGGGGATTAAGACTGTGAGCCCCATGTGGGACAACCTGATTCTCCTATGTCTACCCCAGGGCTTAGAACAGTGCTCTGCACATAGTAAGCGCTTAACAAATACCAACATTATTATTATTATTACTCTGGCTTGGAATTCCTTCCTCCTTCGTTTCTGTCAGTGCACCACTATCTTCACCTTCAAAACCTTCTAAAAATCATATCTCTTTAAAGAGGCCTTCCCTCAGTAAACTCTCATTTTTTCTACCCAACCTCTCCTCTGTGTTGCCTATGCACTTGGCTGTGTAACTGTTAAGCACTTTAAGACTCACAGCACTTTTGTACCTTTCTCTATACTCTACTATTTCCCCTATCTGTAATTTATTTTAATGTGTCTTCCCCTGTAGCCTGTAAACTTCTTGTGCAATTATTGTATTTTATTGTACTGTACATTTCCAAGCCTTTAGTACAATACCCTGCACTAAGGAAGCTCTCAAATACCACTGACTGATTGACTGATTGATTGTTTGATCCTCCCTCCCAAATCTTCCTCTTGCCCTAATTTTCCCATCCAGTGCACAACTTTGACATTCTTGACACCTCTCCTTCTTTCAAAACCCATATTCAATATGCTACCAATTTCCTCCATGGTATTTTCAGAAACTGCTCCATCTTCCCCATCCAAATGGACATAACTCTGGCCCACACAGACTCTCTCTGTGAGACTCTCTCTCTCTCTCTCTCTCCCCCCTTTCTCTCCCTTTAGCTCTTTCTCTCCTCCCACTATATTCAACTCATATTCTTTTCCTCTCAAGCTAACCCTCTCACTGTGCTTCATTCTTGTCTCTCCTATCTCTGTCCTCTTGGACACACCCTTCCTCCTGCCTGAACTCTCTCCCCCAGTCCATATTACAAACCACTCCTCTCCCCCATCTTCAAAGCCCTCCTGGAAATCACACCTCTTCCAAGATGCTTTGCCTGATTAATCTCTACTCTCCCCAACTGCAATTTCAACATTTCTATACCTCCTCACCCCCAGTGCACTCTCTAGACTGACATGCTACCTTTCTTTTCCTTGTCTATAAATTATTTTAGTGTCCGACTCCCTACAAGATGTAAGATACGTGAGTAGAATAACAGTAGTAATAGTTCCAAACACCTTCTGTGTGCCCAGAAGTACATGCAGGGTGCTCCGAATCTAAGAGTAAGGCTGGTGAGAGACATTAGAAAAGTTGAAACAAAAATATAAAAGACAGGGATGACCAATACGAAAGGAGCAGCAGGATTTCAGGCTTCTCCCATCTCAGATCCACAGTCCCAGGAGACACAGTGACGGTCAAGGATACCTCATGCTGCAGGTGCTTAAGTCCAGCCTGAATTGGAGCAAGAGCTGCTGGGACTCCCGGTGGCAGGATAGCCTCTCTCCAATGAGGTGGTCTTGGAGGTTGGATGTAAGGGGAGCAGTGGAGGACTCTGAGAGCTGCCACTTGAAGTCAGAAATTGTGTCTCCTATACCTATTGTACTCCCACAAGCACCTAATGCAGTCCTCTGCACAGAGTAGGTGCTTAATAAATATTATTGTTTGATTGATTAATCTCTATTTTCCTGATCATCTTGGTTGCTCTTTTCTGCTGCTTCTCCAGCTCTCTTATGTACTTCCTAAGATGCAGGAACTAAAACTGCATAGGCAAGCATATCATAGTTTTATATAGTTTTTTATTCCCTTTCTGTTGATGCCAAAAATGCGTTCAATTATTTTGGCTCTTTGAATCGATTATTCTGACCTGTCACTTTTTATGGACTCTTCTGTACTCCTCCCGGGGGTAAGCTTTCCATTTTCAAAAGGATTACTTCCCAAAATCAATCAATCCTCCATGGTGGTCATCCTTTTTTCCTTGCCAGTTGGCCTTGCAACTTTCCATTTTTCTTTGCCTCTTTCCCTGCACATTATCGTTAGTAGCAGGGAAAGAGGCAGAAGGATTTGATTCCTATTTGTGATTTGTTTTATGACCCTTAAAATCCTGCTCAAATGTGAGTTTTAACAGGTTTTAACATACAATTAGCCATGTTAGTATGCTAGTAGAAGCCTTAACCATGTTAGTAGAAGTTAGTGCATTTGGGGGACTGGGGTGGGGTCGGGGGGGGGCGAGTGTGTGTGTGTGTAAGTAACAGCTGTGGCCCCAGAGAAAACTTTGCTCAAGGACTCTGTTATACTCATTGCAGCACTGAGCTCAATTCAGAAGTGGGGAAGGTTTGGTTGGGAGGTCTCGACCACTATCATTTGCCTCTTGGTTCCAATTTTGGGTGTTGGAAAGATTCATGTGATGGTGTTCATAAAACCAGGTTAAAGCTTTTAAAAGAATGGGGCTGACTATTAAGTAATGCTGTGTATAAATGTATGAAACATTCATTTGGGTGCTGATTATTCAATTTGTTATTTCTCTAGGCTCTTTGTTTCGCCTTCCTTCTGCTATCATTAGGGATTTACCTGCTTATTAGCACTTTCAGCCAAGAAGGCTTCATTCAATTTTAAACTCCCTGAGGACAGCAATCGTATCTTCTACCTCTATTCTACTCTGCTAAGTGCTTAGAATGGTGCTCTGCACCCTGTTGGTGGTCAATATATATTAGATTAAAAGTGGAGCCTGAGAAACAGCATAGTCTAGTGGAAAGATCTCGGTCCTGGGGGTCAGAAGGACCTGAGTTCTAATCTCTGTGTCACCACTTGTCTGCTGTGTGACTTTGGGCAAGTCACTTCTCTGTGCCTCAGTTACCTCATCTGTAAAATGAGGATTAAAACTATGAATCTCATGTGGGACAGGGACTCTGTCCAGTACAGTTTGCTTAGTACAGCACCTGGAACATAGTACTTAACTCCCCCATCTCTCACCCCCAATGATCTGGCCACCTATTTCCTCACAAAAATCAACACGATCAGGTCTGAGCTCCCGAAAGTCACCCCTCCGCCTCTCCCCTCCCCCCACCAATCCCCTCCCCTACTTTCCCATCCTTCCCTGCAGTATCCTCAGAGGAGATCTCCTCCCTCCTCGCAAGTGCCACCCCCTCCACCTGCGCCTCGGACCCCATTCCCTCTCACCTTCTGAAAACCATCGCCCCTGCCCTCCTACCTTCCTTAACTTCTATTTTTAACCACTCAATCTCCAAGGGCTCCTTCCCCTCTGCCTTCAAACATGCCCACGTCTCCCCCATCCTAAAAAAACCCGCTCTTGACCCCACTTCCCCCTCCAGTTATCGTCCTATCTCCCTACTACCCTTCCTTTCCAAAATCCTAGAACGAGTCGTCTACAATCGATGCCTAGAATTCCTTAACTCCCATTCTCTCCTAGACCCCCTCCAATCTGGCTTTCGTCCCCTCCACTCTACCGAGACTGCTCTCTCTAAGGTCACCCGTGACCTCCTTCTTGCCAAATCCAATGGCTCCTACTCCATTCTAATCCTCCTTGACCTCTCTGCTGCCTTTGACACTGTCGACCATCCCCTCCTCCTCCATACCTTATCTCACCTTGGCTTCACGGACTCTGTCCTCTCCTGGTTCTCCTCTTACCTCTCTGGCCGGTCATTCTCGGTCTCCTTCGCTGGAGCCTTCTCTCCCTCCCATCCTTTAACTGTTGGAGTTTCTCAAGGGTCAGTTCTTGGCCCTCTTCTGTTCTCCATTTACACTCACTCCCTCGGTGAACTCATTCGCTCTCACGGCTTTGACTACCATCTCTACGCAGATGACACGCAGATCTACATCTCCACCCCTGTCCTCTCCCCCTCCCTTCAGGCTCGCATCTCCTCCTGCCTCCGGGACGTCTCCACCTGGATGTCGGCCCGCCACCTAAAACTCAACATGAGCAAGACTGAGCTCCTCATCTTCCCTCCCAAACCCGGTCCTCTCCCAGACTTTATCACCGTGGATGGCACGACCATCCTTCCCGTCTCTCAGGCCTGCAATCTCGGTGTCATCCTTGACTTGTCCCTCTCGTTCACCCCACACATCCTATCCGTTACCGAGACCTGCCGGTTTCACCTCTACAATATCGCCAAGATCCGCCCTTTCCTCTCCACCCAAATGGCTACCTTACTATTACGGGCTCTCGTTATATCCCGGCTAGACTACCGTGTCAGCCTTCTCTCTGACCTCCCTTCCTCCTCTCTCGCCCCGCTCCGGTCTATTCTTCACTCCGCTGCCCGGCTCATCTTCCCGCAGAAACGATCTGGGCATGTCACTCCCCTTCTTAAACAACTCCAGTGGTTGCCTATCGACCTCCGCTCCAAACAAAAACTCCTCACTCTAGGCTTCGAGGCTCTCCATCACCTTGCCCCTTCCTACCTCTCCTCCCTTCTCTCTTTCTACCGCCCACCCCGCACGCTCCGCTCCTCCGCCGCCCACCTCCTCACCGTCCCTCGGTCTCGCCTATCCCGCCGTCGACCCCCGGGTCACGTCCTCCCGCGGTCCTGGAACGCCCTCCCTCCTCACCTCCACCAAACTGATTCTCTTTCCCTCTTCAAAACCCAACTTAAAAATCACCTCCTCCAAGAGGCGTTCCCAGACTGAGCTCCTCTTCCCCCTCTACTCCCTCTGCCATCCCCCCTTTACCTCTCCGCAGCTAAAGCCTCATTTTCCCCTTTTCCCTCTGCTCCTCCACCTCTCCCTTCCCATCCCCACAGCACTGTACTCGTCCGCTCAACTGTATATATTTTCGATACCCTATTTATTTTGTTAATGAATTGTACATCGCCTCGATTCTATTTAGTTGCCATTGTTTTTACGAGATGTTCTTCCCCTTGACGCTGTTTATTGCCATTGTTCTTGTCTGTCCGTCTCCCCCGATTAGACTGTAAGCCTGTCAAACGGCAGGGACTGTCTCTATCTGTTGCCGACTTGTTCATCCTAAGCGCTTAGTACAGTGCTCTGCACATAGTAAGCGCTCAATAAATACTATTGAATGAATACTTAACAAATGCCACAGTTATTAGAAAGGCAGTGTTGCATAGTGGGTAGATCATGGATCTGGACGTCAGAAGGACCTGTGTTCTAATCCCAGCTCCACCACTTGTCTGTTATGTGAACATGGGCAAGTCATTTAACTTCTCTGTTGCCTCAGTTACCTCACCTGCAGAATGGTAATTAAGACTGCGAGCTCTGTGAGGAACAGAGACTGTGTTCAACCTTTGTCCAACTCTTATCTACCCTGGTACTTAGTACAGTGCCTGGCACATAGCAAGCACTTCACAAATACCATACAAAAGTGCAATGCACAGCAATCCAATCCACTGTGCCGCTGTCAGGCACTGGTAAAATATCTAGTGAGAAAGAAAGTTAAAACTTTATCTAAAATAATCTTTTGGGCCCGCCTGCTGATTTTTGCATATTTTAGTGCAGGTTAGAAAGGTGATCAAATTTTATTAAGTGCAAATGGAGACAGGAAGCAGGGCTTAAATTGAAGCAGTAAATCAATGGTATTTAGGGACTGTTTACTTTTTGAAGAACACTGTCCTGAGTGCTTGGGAGAGAAGATTAGAGTTACTAGAAATGATCCCTGTCCTCAAGGGATCTCAATTACTTTCATAATTTAGTGAAACAGGACTATTCATTGGAAATTAGTGGGGAGAAAAAGGCAAGCAAGGGTAACAGGGAGAGAGCCAGATGGGCAAAAAGAAGGATAAAGGTAGATGAGAGAACGGTACAAAGGAAGAGAAAGAAAGGAAGAGCCCAAGGCAGAGTAAACCTAAGGCAGAGTATGGTTTTCTGTACTCAGTAAGCACTCAAAAAATACCACTGAGAGAGAGAGAGAGAGAAGAGAGCAGAGTTAGAGTGGAGGGAAGGGCAAGGGACACATAGGAAAAGGAAGTGGGTGTGGTGCAGGGGAAGAGAAAGAAAATAGAGCCAGGGCAGCTGTGCCGTTGAAATTGTGGGTTCATCCAGAGAGCTTTGTACACTGGTTGCCTGTGATGGCAGTGTCTCTGCAGTTGGAGAGGCCGTTTCCTGGCTCGTCTCGCACTGTTGCAGGACCACCCAGTCAGCTTGAAGCCCTTTCATGAGTGTCTGCATTCAGATCCCAGCTGCAGAAAGCCATCCACTCTGAGTTAAAGAGAGTGGCAAAAATTACAGTTTGGGCAAGATTTCTACTCAACTTGAATTCTCAGGAGGAAGAGACAAAAATATGCTTGCAGAAAAAGCCACTTTAAAGTCACATTCTAGTAACAGGCTCCATCGCTTTCAATAGAATATGTGATATTCTCGGCATTTGAACACAGAAAAGAAACCATCTCTGATTAATCGAGATAAAAATTCTTACAGATATTTTGGACAGCTCCCCCTCTCTCTCTTACCAGACTGAAGTGTTAAAAATTAAGTGTTTTTCTTTTCATAGTCCCAGGACAAACAGGCCTGTAAATTTCCTTCTGAAATGATTTTAAGATGAGATGGATAATGTTTCTTTTGAACTCGACCCTCCTTGTCAACTCCCAACCCAGACTGGGCACCTGCTGAACAGCTCCAGGCTAATTTGGGGTCTGGAGAAGGGGAAAAAGGAGGTCTGCCTTTCTCCAGGTTGTTAGAGGCAATGTGGAATCCTGAATCCAGTGCTTGTTGGCCTTTGTAACTATCCTGAGGGCCAGGGAGCTGTTGAGAAGCATTCATTCATTCAGCTGTATTGATTGAGCACTTACTGAGTGTAAAAGACTGTATTAAGTACTCGGGAGAGTACAATACAACAACAGTCAGACACATTCCCTGCACACAATGAGTTTACAATCTAGAAGCAGTGGTTTAGTGGATCAAGTGAGAGTCTAGAAGCTGGGACCTGCACTGTAACCTTGGGAAAGTCACTTGTCAGTCAGTCTATCATATTTATTGAGCGCTTACTGTGAGTTGAGAATTGTTCTAAGTACTTGGGAGAGTACAATATAACGGACACATTTCCTACCCACAGTGAGTTTACAGTCTAGAAGGGGAGACCTAGACTTTACTCCCCTCTGGGCCTCAGTTTCTTCATCTTTAAAAAGGGGATAATAATATCAACCTCTCCCTTTGCCATAAGTATGCTGAGAGAGTGTTAGGAGATACAGAATTAGAGCACACTTTGGAAAAAAGGAACTGTTCCAATTCAGGGTTATTCAAGCTTGAACAAGAATAGCTATTGCAGCAGAGACTTTTGTTCTTACAGCAGGTTCTCCCTCATGCTGTTGCCAGTCTGGGGCTGCGAATTAATGATTTGCTGGAGGCCAATACACTAGCATTGGCTCTGATTTTCTTCTCATACATTTCTCTCCTTCCATGAACCTCCATCTCAATTTATTTCTAACTGCTGATTTAAATCATGATTCTGGTTCTATAACAAATTCTAAATAAGGGTTGCTGCCTAAACTAAAATCTGCCATCAAACTGTCTTTCTACAAAAAAAAAACTTATTTAAATAGAACTACTGTCTATCCAGAAACTGAGTGCTCTATCAGGGTTGCTGTGACCTTATTGACTTCAAGATTATAGTTGTGCTGGCCACATTCCTGGACTTTCTAGACTGTCTGAGTGAAAATGGAAACATTTCACACAGCAGGAGGCAAACATATGGAATTTGTTTTCCCAAGAAGTTGTGCAGGCTGAAAATCTCCATGGATTTAAGAAGAATTGGTATGTGTTGGTGGATGAGAGTAGGTCCCTAACAGGTCTCAGTTCCACCAAACCACATCCATCCCCTCCTTCAAGGCTCTATTTGCAAAATCACCTCCCCCAAGAAGACTGTCCTGAATAGCCCATCATTTTCCTATCATGCCACCCAGTCAGATACCTTAGTGTTCATGAATGTATCTTTTTGTTTTATTGCTTAATTGCTGCTTTTAAGGGTATTTAAGTGCTTACTATGTGCCAGGCACTGTATTAAGTGCTAGAGTAGATACAAGACAATCAGGTTGCACATAGTCCAGATCCCACATGGGGCTCACACTCTTAAATCCCATTTTACAGAGGAAGTAACTGAGGCACAGAAAAATTAAGTGACTTGACCAAGGCCACTCAGCAATATAGTGCTCAATGAATACGATCAATCGAAAAGATGGAGCCGGGATTAGAACCCAGGTCCTCTGACTCCCAGGCCTGGACTCTTTCCACTAGGCCAAGCTGTTCCTTGTGATTTGTAGCTCTTATCTCACTCATTTACTTATTTTGGATTTGACAATATAAGCCCATTTGTCCACCCAATTAGACTGTAAAAGCTTCTCAAAGGCAGAAATCTCAATTTTTACTTCTACTGTGCATTCCCTGAGTTCCTAGTATTGTGTTCTACACACGATAAGCACTCAGTGAGTGCAGCTACTGCAGATGATGAGAAGGGAAGTTAGAGAAGAAAAGGGAAAAATTCGGGATGTTAGATGGTTTGTCCATAACCATGAGGCTGGTTGTCAAAGAGGGCAACACCTACAATCAATCAATCATATTTATCAAGTGCATACTGTGTGCAGAGCACTGTTTTAAGCGCTTAGGAGAGTACAGTATAGCAAAGGAGAAAAAAAGACCTAGTGGCACAGACGGAGACAGACCTTCAGTCTCAAGAGAACTCTGTGCTGGATGGAACAGTAACACGATACAGTCTATACATTTCTTTCACACTTCTCACTATTGGTGGCACACCCATCCGAGTCTTCTCATTCTTTTAGAAAAGATATGTCTAGACCCTAAGCTCATTTAAGGCAGGAAATGTGTCTATCAGCTCTGTCCTATTGTTATATTGTACTCTCCCAAGTGCTTTCACACAGTAAGCTCTCATTAAATATGATTGACTGAATGGACTAGCCACAGCATCCCAACTCTCACACTGTCAGTTGCTGGCAGTGGAAGAAGTGGCAGATGCATAGTTAATCAATCATTTGTATTTATTGAGTGCTTACTGTGTGAAGAGCACTGAACTAAGCACTTGGGAGAGTACAATAAAACAATAAACACATTCTCTGCCCACAATGACCTTAAAGTCTACAGGAGAAGACAGACATTCATATAAATAAACAAATTACAGATATTCACATAAGTGCTGAGGGGCTGGGAGCAGGGAAGAACCAAAGGAGCAGGTCAGGGCAATGCAGATGAGAGTGAGGAAAGAGGAAAGGAGGGTCTAATCAGGGAAGACCTCTTGGAGGAGTTGTGCCTTCAATAAGACTTTGAAGCGGGACAGAGTAATTCTCTGTCAGATTTGAGGAGGGAGGGCATTCCAGGCCAGAGGGAGGACATGGGCAAGGGGTCGGTGATGAGACAGATGAGACTGAGGTACAGTGAGAAGGTTAGCATTAGAGGAGTGAAGTGTGCAGGCTGGGTTATGATAGAAAAGTAGTGAAGTGAGGTAGGATGGGAGAAGAGGAGGAGCAGTTGGTAAAGCACAGCACCCATTTGGCTACCATGAAAGGTTAGGCTGTCAGTATCGCCAGCAAAATAGGTGGTCTCTACAAGAGGATTCACAGACATTTCTTTAAGTAGAGTCTGCTATATTATAGAACAGTAGACTGTAGTTCCTCTATACTAAAAGCTTGCTGTGGGCAGGGAATGTATCTCTTACAACCCAAGTGCTTAGTACAGTGCTCTGCACTCATTAAGTGCTCAGTAAATACAATTGAATCAATTTATTCATTCATTCAATAGTATTTATTGAGCGCTTACTATGTGCAGAGCACTGTACTAAGCGCTCGGGATGAACAAGTCGGCAACAGATAGAGACAGTCCCTGCCGTTTGACGGGCTTACAGTCTAATCGGGGGAGACGGACAGACAAGAACAATGGCAATAAACAGCGTCAAGGGGAAGAACATCTCGTAAAAACAATGGCAACTAAATTGAATCAAGGCGATGTACAATTCATTAACAAAATAAATAGGGTAATGAAAATATATACAGTTGAGCGGACGAGTACAGTGCTGTGGGGATGGGAAGGGAGAGGTGGAGGAGCAGAGGGAAAAGGGGAAAATGAGGCTTTAGCTGCGGAGAGGTAAAGGGGGGATGGCAGAGGGAGTAGAGGGGGAAGAAGAGCTCAGTCTGGGAACGCCTCTTGGAGGAGGTGATTTTTAAGTTGGGTTTTGAAGAGGGAAAGAGAATCAGTTTGGCGGAGGTGAGGAGGGAGGACATTCCAGGACCGCGGGAGGACGTGACCCAGGGGTCGACGGCGGGATGGGCGAGACCGAGGGACGGTGAGGAGGTGGGCGGCGGAGGAGCGGAGCGTGCGGGGTGGGCGGTAGAAAGAGAGAAGGGAGGAGAGGTAGGAAGGGGCAAGGTGATGGAGAGCCTCGAAGCCTAGAGTGAGGAGTTTTTGTTTGGAGCGGAGGTCGATAGGCAACCACTGGAGTTGTTTAAGAAGGGGAGTGACATGCCCAGATCGTTTCTGCGGGAAGATGAGCCGGGCAGCGGAGTGAAGAATAGACCGGAGCGGGGCGAGAGAGGAGGAAGGGAGGTCAGAGAGAAGGCTGACACGGTAGTCTAGCCGGGATATAACGAGAGCCCGTAATAGTAAGGTAGCCATTTGGGTGGAGAGGAAAGGGCGGATCTTGGCGATATTGTAGAGGTGAAACCGGCAGGTCTCGGTAACGGATAGGATGTGTGGGGTGAACGAGAGGGACGAGTCAAGGATGACACCGAGATTGCGGGCCTGAGAGACGGGAAGGATGGTCGTGCCATCCACGGTGATAGAGAAGTCTGGGAGAGGACCGGAGCACTTATTGTGTGCAGAGCACTGTACTAAGTGCTTGGGAGAGTACAAAATAACAATAAACGAACACAATTCCTGCCCACAATAAGCTTACCATTGATTGATTTTTTTCCAAAGTGATGCTACTGACAGAGATTACCTGATGATAGGATTACCTTTCCAGGGTATTTTCTACTACCAAATGTAGGCAACGTTAGAATAGATCTTACTGTCAAACAATAGCAGTTACTGAGGAGCCACTTGGTGCAGAGTACCACTCTAAGCACTTTGGAAAATAACATTAAAGAAGTGACGTGTTCCCTGCCCACAGGAAGCATATACTCTAATACAAACATAAAGATATTTACAGGAGCAGTCGAAGTAAATCACTGAAGGTAAAACTGAATAAACATATAATAATAATGGTGGTATATGTTAAGCACCTACTATGTGCAAAGCACTGTTCTAAGCGCTGGGGGGATATACAAGGTGATCAGGCTGTCCCATGTGGGGCTCATAGTTTTCATCCCCATTTTACAGATGAGGTAACTGAGGCACCGAGAAGTGAAGTGACTTACCAAAGTCACACAGCTGGCAAGCGGCAAAGCCAGGATTAGAACCCATGACCTCTGACTCCCAAGCCCGGGCACTTTCCACTGAGCCAAGTACTGAAGGTGGGTAAGTTCTTAATCACTCTATTTGCTCAGTGCGTTTATATGGCCTAGCATGCTTAGAAATTAATCAAGGAAGCAATCCGAAGACAGGATGATGTGCTTGGATTTGGCAGCTAGTGATCAAGATCGTCCGTGGTGCATTCCCAGAATTAAAAGTGGGTAAAAGCTGAAAATATCCATATTCTATTTTTGAAAGACTTGCCTATATTGCTCTGAATTTTGCAAAATTATGTCGAGTCTCAGGAAGAGTATAAATTACACTAATAAATATAGGCCTATGCCAAATTCCACACTCTTTTCCGTCACAGAAGGCAATTTCCCAAAGCCACAATCCTATACAAAGCTAGATTAAGTACGGTAATTCATGTGCTATCGCCATCTAGTGGCTCCCCCCAAAAGTCTCCCTATGCATTTGGTTCCATACACTTGGCAACAATTCTACTGCTAATAATGTTGGTATTTGTTAAGCGCTTACTATGTGCAGAGCACTGTTCTAAGCGCTGGGGTAGATACAGGGTAATCAGGTTGTCCCATGTGAGGCTCACAGTTAATCCCCATTTTACAGATGAGGTAACTGAGGCACAGAGAAGTTAAGGCACAGTCACATAGCTGACGAGTGGCAGACCTGGGATTCGAACCCATGGCCTCCGAGTCCCAAGCCCAGGCTCTTTCCACTGAGCCACGCTGCTACTGCAGAGCTGATTAATAGAGAACAATTCCTAATCTGGTCCTGACTTCATTTTCGTCTAAGGAAGCCTAGTTTATCAAATAACTTCTAGGTTTCCCATCCTTTTCCATCCTGCTTAAAAGGGGCCACTTGTACTGCTGTGAAGGAAGAATGAAGAGTAACAGAACCTTAGAAGTGCATAAGATTTGAAACCAAAGACTCCGCCAAGATACACTGTGCAGTGATAAATGCAATCTCAAAAGCCATTTGTCTTGGATATTAATTTGCGGTCAATAAGCGCAAATGGTCATATTCCTCCAAATGAGAACAAGACTTTGAAGAATTAGGAGATAGAATTTCAGTCATCTAGAAATGTAGCCATCAACCCGGAAACGCCTGCCTCAGTGACACAACAGATGTTCTTTTCTTCCCATTGGGCCAGACTGTTTTTCTGACAGTTCACCAGGCTTCGGTGGACCCTGGCTTCACTGACTCTGTCCTTTCCTGGTTCTCTTCCTCATGTGTCTGATCACTCCTTCTCTGTCTCTTTCAAAGGATCCTCTCTGCCTCCCACACTCTAACTCTGAGATTCCCTCAAGGCTCACTTCTGGGTCCCCTCCTATTCTTCATCTGCAGCCACTTCCTTGGAGAACTCATTTGGTCCCAAGGCTTCCGACTACCACCTCTATGCAACTAATTCCCCAATCTACTTTCCAGCCCTGACCTCTCTCCTTCTCTGCAGTCTCACATTTCCTCTGGTCTTCAGGACACCTCTATTTGAATGTCCTGCTGATGCCTTAAATTAAGCATGTTCAAACAGAAAGCCTCAACTTCCCATTTAAGCCCTGTCCTCTTCATGTCTTTCCGATCAGTGTAGACAATACCACTATATTTCTTGTCTCACAAGCCTGTCATCTTGATACTATCCTCCACTCAGCTCTCTCATTCAAACTATATATTCAATCTGTCACCAGATCCTGTTAGTTCTCCTTCACAACATTGCTAAAACCCTCCCTTTCCTCTCCATCCAAACTGCTACTATGCTGACCCAGGCACTTATCATATCCCACCTTGACTATTGCATCTGTCTCCGAAATTATTTCTCTGCCTCCTATCTCTCCCAACTCCAATCCGTACTTCACTCTGCTAAATCATTTTTTTTCTAAAAAAGCCTTCAGTCTATGTCTCCCCACTCGTCAAAAACCTCCAGTGGTTCATTCATTCATTTATTCATTCAGTCGTATTTATTAAGCTCTTACTGTGTGCAGAGCACTTGTACTAAGCGCTTGGGAAAGTACAATACAGCAATAAAGAGTGACAGTCCATGTCCACAACGAGCTCACAGCATGGGGGGGCAGGGGAGACAGAAATCAATACAATAATAAAAATAATAATGATGGTATTTGTTAAGCACTTACTCTGTGTGGAACACTGTTCTAAGCACTGGGGTAGATACAGGGTAATCAGATTGTCCCATGTGGGGCTCACATTTTTAAGCCCCATTTTTACCGATGAGGTAACTGAGGCACAGAGAAGTTAAGTGACTTGCCCAAGGTTACATAGCAGACAAGTGGAGGAGCCGGGATCAGAACCCATGAACTCTGACTCCCAAGCACATGCTCTTTCCACTAAGCCACGTAAATACACATCATTGTAAATGAATAAAATTACAGATACATACATAAAGGTTGTGGGGTGGGTGGGGAAGAGCAAAGGGAGCAAGCTGGGGTGCTGCAGAAGGGAATGGGAGAGGAGGAAAAGTGAGGCTTAGTCTCGGAAGGCCTCTTGGAGGAGATACGCCTTCAGAAAGGCTTTGGAGTAGGGAGAGTAATTGTCTGATGGATTTGAGGAGGGAGGGCATTCCAGGCCAGAGGCAAGATGCGGGCCAGGGGTTGACAGCGAAACAGAAGGGGTCAAGGCACGATGAGGTTGGCATCAGAGGAACGAAGTGTGCAGGCTGGGTTGTAGAAGGAGAGGAGCAAAGTGAGGTAGGAGTAGGCAAGGCGATAGAGTGCTTTAAATGTTCATGTTGGCCTTTCTCCAATGTCTTCTAGTGTCATGATCTAGTGACAAGCCCTTGCTTTACTTTTCTCTCTGTTCAGGCCAGGAACGTGTCCAAACTCCTTTCTCTGCTGTTTAGAGCACAAATGCCCTCTCCTGTTTTCTTTTTTGATTGGCCACTTCAGTATCAGATCCCCTTGAAAAGTCAAAGGCATTTTTCCCAGTCCTTTTCCCCTCTCCCTTTTCCCTTTTCCCACCCCCGTAGATTATGGATCATTTTAAGCCTGGAAACTAACTTGGCCTTGTTATATGTGTGTTGTTGTCAGAATCACCGACTGATACCTTGGCTTCAGTCCTCAGGCTTCAAGTTTCCAGATGAGCGGCCTTCGGGAGCCCAACCTGGATAAGCGGCTTGGGCTCTCCAGCTGTTCATCATCCAGCTTATCACTTCGACTTGCCATAAATCCCCTCCTCTTCTTTAATATTTCTCCCACCAATCTAGTTTCTTAGGGATGTTACTTTTAAATAAGAAACACTAAGCATTTTAAAGGCCTCGATACCTTTTGCACTTTTTGACTTAGAGCCAACATAAACTGAGATTTTTTTTAATGGTATTTCTTAAGCACTTACTATGAGACAGGCACTGTACTAAACACTAGGGTAGATACAAGCTAATTAAGTTGGACACCGTCCATATCTCACATGGAATTTACAGTCTTAATCCCCATTTTACAGATGAGGTAACTTAGGCACAGTGAAGTAACTTGCCCCAGGTCACACAGCAGACAAGTAGCAAAGTCGGGAGTAGAACCTAGGTCTTTCTGACTCTCAGGCCCGTGCTCTCTATTTACTAAGCCAGATCTCTCCTGAGTCCTTCCAGAAATGACCTTGTTTTCAACAAGGACATACCAATTCTTCCTCCAAAAGACCTTTCCCAACTAAGTCTCCTTTTCCTCTACTCCCTCGCTCTCCTGCATCAGTCAGCCAATCATATTTACTGAGCGCTTGCTGTGTGCACAGCTCAGTACTAAGCGCCTGGAAGAGCACAATTCAACAATAGACACGTTTTCTGTGCCCTTGGATCTGTATCCTTTAAAACACTTGATATTCACCTCACCCTCAGTCCACAGCACATAGGTGCAGATCCATAGTTTATTTTAATGTCTATCTCCCCCTCTAGACTGTAATCTCCTTGTGAACAGGGAACGTATCTAACAATTTGGTTGTATAGAACTCTCTCAATTGCTCTACTGACATAGTAAGTGCTCAGTAAATATGACTGATTGATTGACTGAATGACAGGGAAAGCAGCTCTATTTCTCTGCCTTCCCTAAAAAGGTTTCAGGTCTCAGATGGTGCCCAAAGTAACCCCCCAATAGGACTTTATTAAATAATTGCTAGCTTTAAATTAGAGTTCAATCAAAGGAAGAAATGCTGGTTCCATCTCACTTTGGGTGGGTGTGGCTAGGAATGGGTGACAGCAGAATACCCAAATAATTCTTGTAAAGTGAGATAAAGAGGGGGAGCGATAAACAAGGGATACAGGAGAAAGGATCTAAAGATGATGAAGCATGCTATGATGTAGTTGAGAACTGCTAGAAATTTTTTCTATAGCATTTGTTAAGTGCTCACTATGTTCCAAGCACTATACTCAGAGCAGAAGCTAAGATCAGCATGGCATACAACATTTAGAGAAGCAGCATGGTTCAGTGAAAATAACACAGATTTGGAAGTCAGAGGTCATGGGTTCGAATCTCTGCTCTGCCACTTGTCAGCTGTGTGACCGTGGGGTGTCACTTAACATCTCTGTGCCTCAGCTACCTCATCTGGAAAATGGGGATTAAGACTGTGAGCCTCACGTGGGACAACCTGATTACCCTGTATCTACCCCAGCGCTTAGAACAGTGTTCTGCACATAGTAAGCGCTTAACAAATACCAACATTATTATTATTATTTAGAAATGGGTGATTCTCTTAGAGCAGAGGATTTGAAAAGATTATGACACAGGGTTAGGAAACCTCATTCAACACTGGATTCAGGAAAAGCTCAGAGCACCAAGAGGCAATCTCACTCTGCATCTTTGTAGAAGGGTTTATAAGTTGTGAATCAGTCTTATCAACCATACTTGGGTACATGGATGAAAAGCTCTGATTTTGCTTGTTCTTCAACTCTAAAGGACAGCTTTGTAAGTAATAGAATAAGCTAAATGTCATCCAACTCACTTGAACATGCAACTACTACCATGGTAGGAAGCTGGAAGGGCTGAATAATTTGGCAAGTGTTGAGATTATACCTGCAGTAAAGAAAGAATGAATTAATTTCTCCATGTTACAGCCTGTGTTTACATTTATGCTTTTATAATAGCAGTGTTATAATTCTTGGCAGTTTTACTATACCGGTTTTATTGTGGTAGTCTAATGTTTTTATGATTGTTTTACTGTAAGTGACTGTAGCGGGGGAGTAGTTACTTTATGAATGAAACATTTATTATATGTTTAAAGTAATGAATATTATTTCACATTTAAATTGCCCAGTGATCTATTAATTGGGCTTGGGTCTGTATTTTAGTGGCACTGAAACTCTCCCAACAGCATCTCCTTATTGATATTGCTTCTGAGGCATTTTCATAACAGGTACAGTCACATCTCCTAAAATAAGGGGGTTGCGCTCTTGATTAACCTAGCATTAAAGAAAACTTGCATTTAAGCTCTTACCCCATGTCTGATCATATAATAATAATAATAATGTTGGTATTTGTTAAGCGCTTACTATGTGCAGAGCACTGTTCTAAGCGCTGGGGCGATACAGGGTCAGCAGGTTGTCCCACGTGGGGCTCACAGTCTTCATCCCCATTTGACAGATGAGGGAACTGAGGCCCAGAGAAGTGAAGTGACTTGCCCACAGTCACATAGCTGCCAAGGGGCAGAGCCTGGATTCGAACCCATGACCTCTGACTCCCAAGCCCATCCTCTTTCCACTGAGCCGCGCTGCTTCTCTCATATATATATATATATATATATATATATATGTATAATCATGTGGCCCCACTGAGATCTTTGCCCTGCCTGCTGCTAAAGATTCACCTCACTCAGATTCCTCATCCAGATCCTTGGATATACCTGACCGAGATTTCGATCCCCTGGGGAGAGATCCATACATTCATCTCCCCCAGATTCCTGATTCCTGGGGCGAGATCCATAGATTCAACTCCCCCAGATTCCTTGCTCCTGGGATGAGATCTGTAGATTCACCTCTCCCTATTGGGCAGCCCCAATTAACTGGTTCAGGCACTCAAGAACAAGTTCAAAGTGAAACGAAACCACCACTGCAAACAGTAGAAAGTTCTTATTCCATGCTTAGTGACCTAGTGGATACAGCACAGGCCTGGGAGTCAGAAGGTCATGGGTTCTAATCCCAGCTCTGTCGCTTGTCTGCTGTGTGACCTTGGGCACGTCACTTCACTTCTCTGGGCCTCAGTTCCCTCATCTGTAAAATGGGATTAAGACTGTGAACCCCATGTGGGTCAGGGATCATGTCCAACCCAATTACCTTGTATCTACCCCATTGCTTAGAACAGTGCCTGGCACATATTAAACACTTAATAATTACTATTATTACTATTATTAATAATAATTAGAAGGGGTAAAATGCATACACACACACACTACTACAGTAAACATAGCTAACCATCTAGCTGTTTGCCCCAAGTGTGTGAAGATGGACCCCCTTCAGAGATGTTCCAGGAGTCTTGGTGTCCGCAGCATGTCATCCTGGCCTCTAGTCTTAGGTGTTCCCAGCGCCACAGTAGGTCTCTCAGTGCATTTCTTAGATGGTCTTGCCACTCATTTGTCCACTCATGCTAGTTGTTGCTGGGGGGGTGTGGGGGGAGCAGGGGAGTTGCATAGGGGTCCTGATTCGCTGCTCTGATTGCCTGCTGTCTCAAGCTCATTACCAGGTAAAGCCAGGGAGGATGGCTATTCCTCCCCCTGCTCCCCGGGCACCCCATGGGCCATCTTTGAAAGAGGCACTGGCAGTCTTTCTCCTACCCTACAGCAAGGCAATTCAATCCCTCCTCAAACTACTCAGCAGGACAATTCAGCTTCTGTTCAAATACCTCCTTTGATGTTGTTGCTCATGGGGTCAAAGAACAGTCTTTTATGAAATGGCTTCTGCATTACAAGGTGGATTCACTCTTGCTCACCACATGTGTGTACACAGACATTGATTTCAAATGCTGCGTCACGTCTTATCTAGGCCGATGTGTACTGTTGGAAGAATGTTCCCTATTCTGCCTTCATTTCGCATCAGTCAGTCAATGGTATTTACTGAGTTCATACTGTGTGCAGAGTGCTGTACTAAAGCACTTAGGAGTATAATGCAATAGAGTTCATAGACCCAAGCCTTGCCTGCAAGGAGCTTACCATCCCTCTGATATCTCTGCTTCTTGAGGTCTACACACAGTGAGCTTTCAGTAAATAATGTGAATTTATCTCTGACAGCCCTCATTTCTTAACCACTCCCCTCCCTGTCTCACTTTTGCACTTGGACCTGTACTTCTTAACCATTTGATATTCATCCCACCCTCAGCCCCACGGCACTTAATACACATCTTTACACTCTGCTTCCCAAGTTGTAATTTATTTTGAGATCTATTTCCCTGACTAAACTCCTCGTGGGCAGGGATCATGTCCTCCAACTCTATTGTACTGGATGTGCTCAAGCATTTAGTACAGTGCTCTGCACATAGTAAACACTCAGTAAATACTACTGATTGTTTGGTTAATAGTTCTATCCAAAATGCATAGTGAAAGTATGCATTCTGGCAGAAATGAGGGAATCTCTTAGAATTGTCTTTAGGGAAAGTAGACCCTCTCAGTCTTGTCTGGATGGAAACTTTCTCTTTCTACCTGACTCTCACCTGCATCCATTCTGAGTGGGATCAACAAGGCATGAGGACCAGGGCAGCTGTGGCATTCACTATGGCCAAGACTCTTGAGTCCTGAAACTCTGTTTTTCTAGCCACAGTGTGACCCTACAGCTTCTATTTCATTTTGCATTTATCCCTGTCTTCGTTTTTTATATAGATTTCGTCTTTGTTCATTTTTTAATTTTCTCCATTACCAGCCCGTTTCCACTCTCATTCTTAGATTATAAGCCCCATGGGGAGCCAGGAGCCCTGTTTGATGCTCACCTGTGTATTCTCTCTCAGCACTTATTAAAATACATAGCACACAGTAAGCACTTAATAACCATTATTACCACAACTAGTCCTACTACAGTCCCCCATAGATGATCAGATCCACCCTTTCCAGTGAAAAAGAGTCAGGAAATGAGGATTTGGGATCCCAGGCCAGCTGGAGGGCATCAAGCCCTGCAAGTTCACCTCTCCTCCCATTCTCAGGGTTGCTTCCCAGGGGTGGAAGGCAGATAATAACAATAATAATAATAATAATTGCAATATTGGTTTACGCACTTACTATATGCCAGGCACTGTACTAAGCTCTGAGGTGGGTACAAGCAAATCAGGTTGGACACAGTCCCTGTCCTACATAGGGCTCACAGTCTTAATCCCCATTTAACAGTTGAGTTAGCTGGGACACAGAAAACTGAAGTGATTTGCTCAAGGTCACACGCGAACAAATGGCAGAGCCGGGATTTGAACCCAGATCCTTCTGACTCCCAGGCGTGTGCTCTATCCACAAGGCTGGTCTCACTCTAGCACTACAACCTCTTCATCCTCTTCTGCTGCTTCTTCCAGTCATGGCCATGGTGAGACAGGAAGGCCAAACCGTGGTCCAACCTAATGTATCCTCTCCTTAGGATCGGTTGTCTGACAATAGTCGAAACAGTCTGACCTGGTGAGCAGAAAGAAGAAATGATATAGCTTCCATCCCCAAACTGCTTCCTCTTGATGACCAAACTGATGCCCTCCACTCCACCTTCTCTACTAAACTCAACTCTCTCACTCCCCTAATCCATCATCCCTCTTGTACCACCAACCCATAGCCCTGGATCACCTCCACAATCCTCTTCCTTTGCTCCTCTGCACAAGCTGCAGAGCACTGCTGGCGGAAAGTTAGATGTCAGGCCGACCTCATCCACCTGGAGTTCATCCTTGCATGCTTTAACTCTGACCCTGTCTCTGCCCGGCAAAATTATTTTTCCATCCGTATTGACACGCATACCCATTGCTCTCTCTGGTTATTCCATTCTATTCCCTCGTCAAATCTCCTGACTGCCCCATCCCTCACCCTTAATGACCTGGCTACCTACTTTATAGAGAAATCTGAAGCTTTCATATGTAATCTCCATAAAATTTCCCCAGCTTCTCTCCAGCCCTTCCCTTTTCTTGCCCCTCTTTTAACTCTTCCATCCTTCCCAGCAGTATCGCCTTCTTTCAAAATCCACTCCCTTCACTCACATCCAACCCCATACCTTCACACCTTACCAAAACACTTGGCCCCATCCTCCTTCCCTCTCTGAACACCATCTTCAACTGTTCTCTTGCCAATGGTTTCATCCCCACTATTTTCAAATGTGCTCATGTCTCCCCTATCCTAAGAAAACCCTCCCTTGAACCCACAGTTCCCTCCAGGGACTTTGTCTGACCTTATTAAACTTTTATTTACCCTAGCACTTAGTACAGTATTTAGCACATAAGTAAGCTCTTAACCAGTACAGTAGTAGTAATAATAATGAAAATAAGAATAATAATGATAAAAATAATGTCTATTTATACTGGAGGGATGGTGTAGTCTAGTACAAAGGACATGAAACTAGCAAGTGCTACATCTCTGTAGAGTGAATTAGGGACAGAGCGCTTCGTGTCTCAGTTTTACCAAGAGACCAAACCACGATATTCAGAATCAGTGTAAGAAACATTTACTGGCATGCACAAAACATTAATCGTAAAAGGTCCTTCTTCCATTAAGCCCTCCAACCTAGGGGTGATAAGATCTCTGACACTATTTAAGCCTTCTAACCCAGGGCCATTAAGCAGAGTATGGGCTGAGACCAGCCCAGGCATCTCTGGACAAAAGGTCTCCTACTGTCCAAGACTGTCTTGGTGGTCCTTTTGAATAACATTGAGCAGCAGTGATAGGCATTTCCTCAAGCCTTTTATACTATACTTATTGACCATTACATGAGCTTCTTCTGCCTAATTATCAATTATATTGTAATATAATTGTAATTTTGTCTACCAATTACAGTTCCTCTGTGTTCCATTCTTAGAAGGCATCTCTCCTGGGGCCCTTGCGGGTGTGTTATGATTGGTCTTATTGGTCTTCACTTGGAACCTATCTGTCTGGTTGATTGTGATCACAGGAAGTGATAAGGCAAAGGGCATTAAGTTTAACAAGGTTTTAAGGCAAGGTACAAACTGCACTCTTCAGGAGGTCAGAGATCTGGGTTCTAATCCCTCCATTCTCCTGTCCTTTCTTCAACATTCCCTTCCTTCCCCGCAGTAGCTCGAGGAGATCCCCTGCCTTCCCTCAAAATCCATCCCTTCCACCTGTCCACCCAACCTCACCCCTTCACACCTCATCAAAACAAGTGCCCCTTCCCTTCTCCACCCCTAACCACTATTTTCCACTGTTTGCTATAAAATAGCTTCTTCCCCATACTTTCAAATGTCTCCTCTATCCTAAAAAACCCCTCCCTTGACCCCATGGCTCTCTCCATCTATCACCTCATCTCCCTCCAAACTCCTTGAGTGAGTTGTTGTCACCCACTTTCTCAAATTCCTCTGCTCCAATTCTCTCTTTGACCTCTTCCAATTGGGTTTCCGTGCCCTTCACTCCACAGAAACTGCCCACTCAAAGGTCACAAATGATCTCCTTCTTGCCAGATGCAATGGCCTCTACTCCATCCTAATCCTTCTCCACTTCTCAGCTGCCTTCGACACTGTCAACCACCTCCTTCTCCTGGAAATATTATCCAACCTGACACTGACACTGTCCTCTCCTGGGTCTCCTCCTATCTCTCTGACCACTCAGTCTCAGTCTCTGTCGTGGGCTGCTTCTCAGCATCCCACTCCCTAACTGTGGGAGTGCCTCAAGATTCAGTTCTGTGGTCACTTCTATTCTCCTTCTACACCCACTCCCTTAGCTTCAACTACCACCTCAATACAGGTGATTCCCAAATCTCCATCTCCAGCTCTTATCCGTCTCTCTCTCTCTGCAGTCTTGCATTTCCTCTTGCCTTCAAGAAATCTCTACTGGGATGTCTTAGCATCACCTCAAACTTAATATGTCTAAAGCAGAACTCCTTATCTTCCAACCCAAACCCTGTCCTCCTCCTGAGTTTCCCAACACTGTAGACAGCACCATCAACCTTCCTGTCTCATAAGCCCATAAACTTGGTGTTATACTTGACTCTTCTCTCTCATTCAACCCACATATTCAGTCTATCACAAAATCCTGTCAGTCCACCTTAATTCACAGCATCCCTAAAATCCACCCTTTCCTCTCTATCCAAACTGCTACCACATTAATACAAGCACTTATCCTATCCCACCTTGATTACTGTATGAACTTCCTTACTGATCTCCCTACCACCTGTCTCTCCTGACTCCAGGCTATACTTCACATTGCTGCCCAGATCATCTTTCTATAAAAACGTTCAGTCCATGTTTCCCCACTCCTCAAGAACCTTCAATGGTTTCCTGTCCACCCCCACATCAAACAGAAACTCCTTCCTATTGGCTTCAAAGCATTCAATCACCTTGCCCCCTCCTACCTCAACTAGCTACTCTCCTTCTACAACCCAGCCCGCACACTTTGCTCATCTAATGCCAACCTACTCACTGTACCTCAATCTCGTATATCTCTCTGACAACCTCTTGCCCATGTCTTGCCTCTGGCCTGTAATACCCTCCCTCTTCATATCCAACAGACAATTATTCTCCACTCCAATCACAATCTTACTGAAGGCACATCTCCTTCAAGAGGCCTTCCCTGACTAAGCCCTCATTTCCTCTTTTCCTACTCCCTTCTGTCACCCTGACTTGCTCCCTTTACTCACCACCCACCCCAGTCCCACAGCACTTAGGTATATACTCCTAATAATGTACAATTTATTTATCTGTATTAATATCTATCTCCCCCTCTAGACTGTAAGCTTGTTGTGGGCAGGCAGATCTGTTATATTGTTGTGTTTTACTCTCCCAAGCGCTTAGTATAGTACTCTGTGTCCAGTAAGCCATTAATAATATGATTGATTGCCAAGCACTCTGCTAAGGGCTGGGGTAGATGCATAATTAATAGATGAGATAGTAAAGACTGTAAGCCCGTCAAAGGGCAGGGACTGTCTATCTGTTACCGATTTGTATATTCCAAGCGCTTAGTACAGTGCTCTGTACATAGTAAGCACTCAATAAATACTATTGAATAAATGTTCCCCAGTCAAATAGGGATTAAGGGTGGGGATTTTATTCCCACTTTACAAACAAGAAAACAGGTGCACTGAGGCTAAGGTCACTTTCCCGAGTGCTTACTGCAGTGCTCTGCACAAAACGAGTGCTCAGTGAGTACCAATGATTAGTTGAAGACCACACATAGTAGTCTAGTGCAGAGCTGGGGTCAGAATCCTGGTCTCCTGTCTTCCAGTCCCATGTTCTTTCATCAGAGTTGGATCTTCATCTCCTTTTAAAATGGAAAGCACCCTCTTAACCCCTCCTTTCCTCCCTCCCTTCCTGCAAAAGGATCAGGGGTGGTGCAGGTGTGGCGTTAAGGAGGAGAAGGGAAGCAGCATGGCAGAGTGGCTAAAGAACATGCCTGGTAACCAGAGGACCTGGGTTCTAATTCCCACTCCACCACTTGCCTATGTGACCTTGGGCAAGTCACTTAGGTTCTCTGTGACTTAGTTACCTCAACTGCAAAATGGGGATTCAGTACCTCTTCTCCCCTCTCAGGGTCACACCTGGAGAGTTTCCAGTACCCTACCAGTCTCAGCGATGGGAGGGAGAGTCAGGCAAAGGCCTATCCATTCCATTACTAGCTTGCGCAGTGACTAGCGAGTGAAAGGCAATCTGCTACAAGTCAAAACACACCCATGCTGAGCTCCCATGCAGCATGGGAGAGAGTTGAGGGCGGAGACTTGAGTTTACTGCGCAGAAGATGGCAATGTTAAACCAATTCCATATTTTTACCAAGAGAACTCTATGGATACACTACCAGAACAACTGCAGGTAGAAAGTGGGGCATTCTGGGAGAGAGGTGTCCATGGTGTCCCTATGGGTCAGAAACAACTTGACGGCATAAGACAAGACAAGATATCTTCTACCACTTACTTAGGCTGTGTGCCCTTGTGGGACAGGGACTGTGCCTGACTTAATTAACGTGTATCTATCCCAGAGTTTATAACCGGGCTTGACACACAGTAAGCATTTAACAAATACCATAAAAAACACAACTCTCACCCTGGGAAGTCATGCCGGGCCTTAACCAACTGCTAATGTCCATCTGCCACCCCTAACTTAGCGCAGAAGCCATCCTGACAGGCAGAGGAACTCTGGGGGCCTGGGACCTGGACCTGGGTATAAAATCACTCACCTTCTGAATCAAGGCCTCTAAGGGCAGCGGACCAAAGAGGTCTGGCATGCTTTCTGATTTTCTTCTACATTAGCCAATTAATCTCCTCTCTGTGCTTCTCCTATATTCTCTAACTGGTACTGATAAGTCCTTGAAAGGTCATTGGAGGCAGGATAGTTTATTCCTTCTTTCATTTAATTGTATTTATTGAGAGCTTACTGGGTGCAGAGCACTGTACTAAGCTCTTGGGAAAGTACAGTACAACAATAAACTGACCCATTCCCTGCCCACTGTGAGCTTACAGTCTACAGGAGGGGAGACAGACATCAGTACAAATAAATAAGTTACGGATATGTACATACGTACTGTGGGGCTGGAAGCAGGGAAGAACTAAGGAAGCAAAACAGGGTGAATCAGAAGGAAGTGGGAGAAGAGGAAAGGAGGGGCTTAGTCTGGGAAGGCCCTGTGGAGGAGATGTGTCTTCAATAAGGCTTTGAAGGTGGGGAGAATACTTGTCTGCCAGATTTGAGGAAGGAGGGTGCTCCAGGCCAGAGACAGGATTTGGGCTAGGGGTCGGAGGTGAGATAGGCACAGTAAGAAGGTTAGCATTAGAAAGGCAAAGTGTGCGGGCTAGAAGAATAGCAAGCAGAGGTAGGAGGGGGTAAAGATGTGGAGTTCATATTTAAGCTTTGTTTTCCAGAGTGGGTAAGTGACTACTGAAGGTGGCAGAGAAGTGGGGGATCTGAGACTCTGGGGAGTGTTCTTGCAACAGGATTAGGTTGCCACCCCCTACCAACCCATACACGGCAACCTCTGACTCTCACCTCTGCTGTGTCTGGGCACTTAATCTTCAATGAACTAATCAGTCAATCAATGGTGTCTATTGAGCATTTACTATGTGCAGAGCACTGTACTAAGCGCTTTGGAAAGAACAGTATGATAGAGTCGGTAGACACATTCCCTGTCCTCCAGAAGCTTGCAGTCTGGATGTGCCTCAGCAGCAGAAATCTACAAGTGCTACCCAATTCTATTTAACAGAATCAGGAAGGCATAAGAAAAACTAGACAAGCACGAAGACACTGCCATTTTTGTTTTCTTACAGAAATCTAATTCTCTATTAAAAAGATAGCATTTGACAGTTGGAGGAGAAATGGAAATCCGCATAATGTATTAGACACACTTTCAATGAAATTGAACTTTGAACTCCATATAAAAAGGGAAATTAAGCAAAAAGTATTTTGAATTCCCTGGCAGCCTCTGAAAGGAAAAAAAAAAACCCAGTGAATAGCAACTCTGTGTGTGTGTGTGTGTGCCTGCACCGCCCTGCAGAGTTCAAAGGCTGAAATCCCTTGTGGAGAAGTTCTTTTGAATAGCACATAAAATGAATCTGCCTAACTGGTTTGCCAACTGGGAGGAGAGACAGAGACAAGCAATTAGGAACACTGACAGTGGAGCTCACTACTTAGAGCTGGAAGAATAAAACTCAGCATGCTGTGTTTTTAAAAAGACACCCTGGAAGATGAGCCACGAGGAAGGTTTGTACACTTATTCCCTGGATACTCGATTGTGGGGAAAACAATCCATGTGGCTAATCAAATTATTTGGCTTTGCTATCCATCCCTTAGTTAACTTGCTTGGAAGAGACAAGGATTTGGACCCACCATTCCTCTCCTTTTACTTAATGTTTGTGAGAGAGAGAATTAAGGGTTCAAAATAAGTACTAGAGGATTTGGGATGCTAGGTTTCCCAAGTCATGAACTAAAGGCAACACCAGGATAAATATAATATCTGTGTATCTACGGTGGCTGGTACATCCTTACTACAATGTGACCACTTGTGATGTTGGCCAATGGCCAGACCTAATTCAGACCACTCGACCAAGGAAAGAAAGTAAAAAACCCAAGTAAAGACACCAGTCAGACCCCTTCTCTGACCCCCAGCTAGGCTTTGTTTTCTCCGGCTGGCACTCAGAAATAAGAAATTAAGCCTTGCAGATACAGTTCCCATTAGCGGACATACAGAAAGCACCAAATTTATCCAATGAAGTTGCCAAGGCAACACCAGCTGTTTAAAGCATCATGGGAAAGAACATATCTTTTTTTACAAAGGAAATTAGACCGAAAATTGCCTTGGAATCTTAACGTTCAGAAACACCCGGCAAAAATTAGCCAACTGGAATTCATATCATTCGTGCTGTCTCATAAGCAGGGGAAAAGTGAGATAGTGAAGTGCCCAGATGCTCTTGATTCCTTATGTAATGCTGTGACCTTTCTTATTACTCTTCAGCCCCTCTGTTATCTTGTGTTTAAGATGTTAAATCCCCATCATGGGTCTGAGGGAAAAGTGAGAGATGTGTAATAATATAGAATGGATAATATAGAGGTTCTCTTATGGGCAGTCTTAGCTGGTTCCCTAACGGTAGAGTAGCGAGTGTAAAGTCCCTAAATAAAGCTCCGTCTCCTGCCCAGCCTGAAAGGAACCTTATATCAATCAATCATATTTATTGAGCACTTACTATGTGCAGAGCACTATACTAGGCACTTGGGAGAGTATAATTAACAATATAACAAGACACATTCCCTGCCCACAGTGAGCTTACAGTCTAGAAGGGGAAAATGATTAGAACAACATTATAATTGTAACAATAATAATAACTGTGGTACTTACAATGTGCCAAGCATTGTATTAAGCACTGGAATAGATAGAAGATTTATTCAGTCTTATTTATTGAGCACTTACTATGTGCAGAGCATGGTACTAAGCGGCTTGGGAGAGTGCAATACAACAATAAATGGACCCATTCTCTGTCCACAATAATTCTGTAGGACACGCTCCCAGTCCCATATGGGGCTCACACACTTAGAGAATGAGCATTTAATCCCCATTTTAGTGGTGAGGAAACTGAAGCACGGAGAAGTGTACGTCTCCTGAGTGTGATTATGTAGAGCAAAAATCATGATTTCTGGATTCCATTGTGGTCAGTTTATGTGGTTAAAAATATTCTTCACAGAGGAGTCTTTTTTTTTATTTTAAGCACATAAGCACATAATTTTAAGCACATATCGGGTGCAGTACTAAGACCTGTGGTAGATTCAAGTTAATCAAGTTGGACATAGTCCATGCCCCACGTAGGGCTCACAGTCAATCCCCATTTTACAGATGAGGTAACTGAAGCACAGAGAAGTGAAATGACTTGTCCAAAGTCATCCAGCTGGCAGGGGACAGAGTTGAGATTAGAACCTGGGTCCTCTGATTCCCAAGTCCACGTTTTTTCCACTAGGCCTTGCTGCTTATCTTTGTCCCCCCTACTTCTATATGTCCCTGCTGAATCACCATCAGAGTTGTTGCCCCTTGACTGCTCGGGTAACTATGGGGCAATGAACTCTCTCTTCTACCTCTGGCTCTCTGGCCCCGGCCTCAGGTCCCTCTGCTATAGCCATGCTTTGGTTCCCTAAGGAACTGCTATTTGGCCAATCCTTTAAAGATTGGCGGCCATGAACCCGGAAGAGTGGGCTGAGACTAGTGAAGAAGGAGCAGGTTAGGGGTGACAAGCAGGGTAAGAGCTTTCTCTTGCCTCCTCTCATGTTCTCCTCTGCCACCACTCCCCACCTCCCCTCGGTCCCCCACTTGCCTGATGGTTCAGGGCATATCTTCCCATCACCCTCCGTGCCCCAAAATGTCCTCCCATTTCCTGCAATACCCCACATGCGCTGCTGAGTCCCTCATGTCCTCCCACATTCCTGCCCCCACCAGTTTCCCCTTGTCTTCCTCATTTTCTGCCACATCCCCTTGCATCCTGTAGCATCCCCCATCTTGACATCTTGCCATGTGCCGGTCTCCACCCAAATCTGTCCAACTCCCCTGTGTCCTCCTGTCTACCTGCATCCACTCATCCCCCCTTATTCCCCACCGCCACCACCCCCCACGCCAGATTCAGTTGGACTCCGACACCACACCTCCACCCCTGCAATTCTCTCCACTTCGCCCCACGCAGACCTCCAGTTTTTTGATCCCATCCAATTTTCTCAAGGCAACAAACACCATTCAGTCTCCATACCCAAACTACCTTCCCTTGATGATGTCCTTAACATCACCCTCTCAATAAACTCGCTCCCCTATCCCTTTGCTGATCTAGTAACACTAACCCACAGCCCTGGATCGCCTCCACAGTCTATTGTATGACCTTGAGCAAGTCACTTAACTTCTCTGTACCTCAGTTAGCTCATCTGTAAAATAAGGATAAAGACTGTGAGACATGGATTTACCCAATATAAGTATCTTCTATCAATCCCTGTGCCAGGCACATAGTAAGCTCTTAATAAATACCACTGGGGGGGGGGGGAAAGTGAATTGCAGACATTGCATCAATTATAAAAGTTTCCAAAAAGCTCTTTCACACTTTTCATTTTTATCAACAAATATCCTTCCAGCCTTCCCCATTGAATTCTATGTGCAGAGCACTATTCTAAGCAGATATGTTCCCTGCCCATAATGAGTTTACCAGTAACAATGATGGTGATTAATTCCATTAAAACTGGTGCTAACAAATCATGGGGTTTGGGAACAACACTGTTTGCATGAGCACTATGAGATAGGATCTCTTCCCCAGCACTGATAGTTACTGAGCCTCCCACTCTACAATGTTTTTCAAAATGGGAACATCACAGTGGTGTTTGTTGCTGCTAAGGTTTACAGAATTACTCTGCTTTTTGGTCACAGGCTGAACCTAAAGATGATGATGATGTTAATAACAATAATAATTATTATAATATGTATTAAGCTCTTACTATGTTCCAAACACTGAATTAAACTCTGGGATACATACAATTTAATCAGGGGGGTGCAGAGGGAGGGTACCCCCATTTTCCAGATGAGGAAATGAAACTCCTTAACCTCCCACCCAAACACTATCCTCCTCTAGATTTTCCCATCACTGTAGACAGCACCACCATCCTTTCTGTCTCGCAAATCTGTAACCTTGGTTTTATCCTTGACTCTTCTCTCTCATTCAACCCACATATTCAATCTACTTCTAAATCCTATCAATTCAACTTTCACAGCATTGCTAAAATCCCTAAAATCCACCCTTTCTTCTCCATCCAAACTGCAACCATGTTAATCTAAGCACTTAGCCTACCCCACCTTGATCAGTCTATCAGTCTCCTAGCTAACCTCCCAGCCTCCTGCCTCTCCCCACTCCAAGCCATACTTCACTCTGCTGCCTGGATCATTTTTCTACAAAAATGTTGAGTCTATGTTTCCCCATTCCTCAGGAACCTCTAGTTGTTGCCCATCTACCTCCGCATCAAACAGAAACTCCTTTTCATCAGCTTTAAAGCACTCAATCAGCTTTCCCCCTCCTACCTCACCTCGCTACTCTCCTTTTACAACCCAGCCCATACAATTCGCTCGTCTAATGCTAACCTTCTCAGTATAACTCAGTCACATCTATCTCACCACTGGCCTCGTACCCATGGCCTGACTCTGACCTGGAACATCCTCCCTCTTCATATCTGACAGATGATCACTCTTCCCCACCATAAAAGCCTTATTAAAGGCACATCTTCACCATGAGATCTTCCCTGACTAAGCCCTCATTTCCTCTTCCCATTCCCTTCTGCTGCACCCAGATTTGGTCTCTTCATTCACCCCTGTCTCAGCCCCACAGCATTTATGTACACATCCATAATAGAGAAGCAGCGTGGCTCAGTGAAAAGAGCCTGGTCTTGGGAGTCAGAGGTCATGGGTTCGTATCCCAGCCCTGCCATTTGTCAGCTGTGTGACTGTGGGCAATTCACTTAACTTCTCTGTGCCTCAGTTACCTCATCTATAAAATGGGGATTAACTGTGAGCTTCACGTGGGACAACCTGATTACCCTGTATCTACCCCAGCGCTTAGAACAGTGCTCTGCACATAGTAAGCGCTTAACAAATACCAACATTATTTTTATTATTATTATTTATATTAATGCCCATCTCCCCCTCTAGACTGTGAGCTTGATGTGGGCAGGAAATGTGACTACTAAGTCTTATAGTGTACTCTCCCAAATTCAGTGATCTGCATGCAGTAGGCACACAATAAATACAAGTGATTGATTGAACTTAGGCACAGAGAAGTTAACTAACTTGCCCAAGGTCACCCAGCAGACCAGTGGCAGAGCTGGGATTAGAACCCCTGAAAGACCCCAGATTTGGTGGAGAGGGAAGGGGATGGCTCAGCTTGCCCAGGGCCCTGTTGGGTAGGGATGGTCTCTATCTGTTGCCGAATTGTACTTTCCAAGCACTTAGTACAGTGCTCTGCGCACAGTAAGCGCTCAATAAATACGATCAAATGAATGAATGAACCAGAGTCCTCTGAATCACATGCCTGGGATCTTTCCAATAGGTAACAATAATAATAATAATGATGTTATTTGCTAAATGCTTACTATGTGCCAAGCACTGTTCTAAGTGTCAAGCTAGTACCCCCACCAGCCATCTCACTATATGCTCTATATGCTGCTTGACACATGGGATGGGCAAGACAGTGTGCATGGTTTAGTGCAAACCTTCACCACTATCGAAAACTGAAGTTAAGCACGTATTTCACCATCAAAAGAACATGCTTTCCCCCTGGAAACCACTGGGGTCTGAACAGTGCACAGCCCCTTGGCTAGGGGCAGAAAAGATACTCTGTCATCTTTATGGAAAGCATATAAGAGATTCTTTCCTCACAAACCCTCACAGTCTTGGATAGAGTCTCACCCACAGCACCGTTAACTTCATCTGTAGTAAAATACAACAATCAAAGTGGGTAAACCAGTTTTCAAGCACTTTGTCGTCTTAAGCCGTCGAGTCGTTTCCAACCCATAGCGACACCACGGACACATCTCTCCCAGAACACCCCACTCTCCATCTGCAATCGTTCTGGTAGTGGATCCATAGAGTTTTCTTGGTAAAAATATGGAAGTGGTTTACCACTGCCACCTAAACACTTGATATTCACCCCACCCTTTGCCTCACAGCTCTTATGTACAGATCCAGAATTTATTCTAATGTATGTCTCCCACTCTTGATTATAAGCTCCTCGAGGACAGAGAATGTGGCTACCAATTCCACTGTATTGTACTCTCCCAAGCTCTTAGTACAGTGCTCTGTGCACAGTGAGTGCTTAATAAATATCATTGATTGATAATATTTTATCAAAATTGAGGAGTGGTGGTTTTATTTAGACCCAGTAATTGTATTTACACCTAAGACAAGTTTTTTGAAAAGAAGGGGACAAGAAAATGTGTAACTTAGCTATGCTAGTCTTACCCCCTGAACCTAGTTTCAAACCCCCTTGGATCATCAAGCTAATCAGAAGAGCCCTGTGGCAAGTAAGGTGGCTGGAATTCAAGTTCTTGGATCCTGTCAAGAAAAAGCCTGAATCTAAGTCATGTAATCCTCGTGCTTGGCTGAATCCTGGAATGGCTGATCCTTTCGTTAGTCTCAGATATAGAGTGGTCAAAAGGGAAGCATCAAATCCCTCTGCTGGTGCCGTGTTCACTAAGCCTGCACATATTCCAATTAGCATTAAGTTCGTAGCTCACCGCCAAGACTAGAACTGTGCCAGCCAGATGCAGCTCACTGTGCCTCAATCTCCCCTATCTTGCCGCCGACCCCTAGCCTACATCATGCCTCTAGCCTGGAACACTCTCCCTCGTCACATCCAACAAACAATTACTCTCCCCACCTTCAAAGCCTTATCGAGGGCACATCTCCCCCAAGAGGGCTTTCTTCCTTTCTCCCACTCTCTTCTGAATCACCCTGATTTGCTCCCTTTGTTCTTCCTCCTTCCCAGCCCCACAGCACTTATGTACATATCTATAATTTATTTGAATTGATGCCTGCCTGCCCCCTTCCAGACTTATTGTGAGCAGGGAATGTGTCTATTTACTGTTGTATTATACTCTCCCAAGAGCTTAGTACAGTGCTCTGCACACAGTAAGCACTCAATAAACACAATTGAATGAATTAGCCATTCACCAGGGCGGGTCCCATCGACTGATAGCTCCTTGAATGCAGGGTTTCTATCTTTTATTTCCTCTGTACACTCCCAAATAATAATAGTAATAATAATAATAATAATGGTGTTTGTTAAGTACTTACTATGTGTCTAAGCACTGTTCTAAGTGCTAGGGAAGATAAAAGATAATCAGGTTAGATATAGTCCCTGTCCCACAAGCGCTGCAATGTCTAATTAGGAGGGACAACAGGGATTGACTCCCCTTTTTAGAGATGAGGTAACTGAGGGACCGAGAAGTTAAGTGACTTGTCCAAGGTCACACAGTAGGCAAGTGGCAGAACCAGGATCAGAACCTAGGTTCTCTGCCTCACAGGCCCCTGCTCTTTCCACTAGGCCCTGCTGGTCCTCAGCAGAATGTTAGTACAAAGCTTCACACACAGTAGAGCTCAATGCTGTTGAATGATTGAGTGCTTCTGTTACCTGACAAGCACAGCAGGGCAGTCACTACATGCTTCTGGGTGAGGTCAGCATAGTTCCTCTGGCCACTGCCCATCCTCACCCAGGCCCCAGTCAAGCAATCAGTGGTTTTTATTGAGCACTTACTGTATGCAGAACACTGTAGTAAGCACTTGGGAGAGTACAATATAACAGAGTTGGTAGACACGTTCCCTGTCTAGAATTGCCTGTGGCTTTTTTTTCATTCATTCATTCAACTGTATTTAATGAGGGCTTTTTGTGTGCAGAGCACTGTACACTATAACAATAAACAGACACATTCCCTGCCCACAGTAAGCTTACAATCTAGAGGACGAGCTTAACGTACCTCCTCCAAACTCACGATACAGCTTCTGAAGGCCTCCTGTTTTCCTCCGCCCAGCTTTTTCCATTCCAGTGCATCCTTATTGTTTGCTTAGTGGATGCATGGTTGACTTTCCATGTGCAGCCCCGGCATCCTGGCCTCAACTGCAGGTAAGGAGCCAGTTCAAAGTGGGTGAGGTGGTTGGGGCAGGGGCAGGTGGGAAGTGGGGGGAAGGCAGCAGTCTGCCCATTCCACACCACTACCTTTCAATCGTATTTTTCATTCAATCATATTTATTGAGTGCTTACTATGTGCAGAGCACTGTTCTAAGCGCTTGGAATGTAGAATTCGGCAACAGATAGAGACAATCCCTGCCCAACAGTGGGCTCACAGTCTAAACGGGGGAGACGGACAACAAAACAAAACAAGTAGTGTGGCGTCAATATCACCGAGATAAATGGAATCATAGGTATATACACATCATTAACAAAATAGAGTAATCAATAATATATACAAATATGCACAATGCTGTGGGGAGGGGAAGGAGGAAGAGCAGAGGGAGAAAGTAGGGGGGATGGGGAGGGGAGGAGGAGCAGAGGGAAAGAGAGGGCTCAGTCTGGGAAGGCCTCCTGGAGGAGGTGAGCTCTCAGTAGGGCTTTGAAGAGGGGAAGAGAGCTAGTTTGGAGGATGTGAGGAGGGAGGACATTCCAGGTCAGTGGTAGGATGTGGGCCAGGGATTGATGGCGGCACAGGCAAGAACGAGGGACCGTGAGGAGGTGAAGGGCAGAGAACAGAGTGTGTCGGGTAGGCTGTAGAAAAAGAGAATGGAGGTGAGGTAGGAGGGGGCCAGGTGATGGAGAGCTTTGAAGCCAAGGGTGAGGAGGTTTTGTTTCCTGCGAAAGTTGATAGGCAACCACTGGAGGTTTTTGAAGAGGGGAGTGACATGCCCAGAGCGTTTCTGTTGACAGATGATCCGGGCAGCGGAATGAGGAATAGACTGGAGTGTGGAGAAACAGGAGGATGGGAGATCAGAGAGGAGACTGATGCACTAATCCAGTTGGGATATTATGAGAGCTTGTACCAGCAAGGTAGCAGTTGGATGGAGAAGAAAGGGTGGATCTTACCTCTGCTACCTGACTCTAGTTCCGGTTCGCTCCTCTGACCAGGGCAGGAAGGGGGCTTCTGCAAGCTAGGGAAGGTTGCACCCTAAAGTGCAGCCACTAAAATAAAAATTTTAAAATCATTAAAGAAGAAAAAAAATCCAGCTGCTTATGGGAGCTGCTCTGGAACGGAAGGAGTGGGAAGAGCATGGCAGGGCAACCGTGGGACTAGGAAAGGGTGTGTCTGGGGGTTGGGGAAGGAGTGAGGGGAAAGAAAGTCATGCAAGAGACTGTAAAAACAAAGAGGCTGGAGAAGGAGGGGGAGAGTGGAGGCTGACAGGGGCAGCTCTACAAATGCAGAAGGTAGAGCATAAATCACTTCAAAAAGTAATGATTTTGGTCAGATTATATAGACCCAATATCAGCAGCCCTCATAATGGATTTGCTGGGAGAGGAGTTTAAAGCTGCTAGATAAAATAAGATTTTCAGATTATTTATGGATTTTCATTATCCATGCTATCCTTTTTCCTCCTTGCCCCATAGATAGTCAAGGAGAATACTTAAAGAGAAAGCAAAATGTTTATTTTATGTCCATTCCCACAGTGCTTAGCCACAGTTCGCAGCACATAGTAAGTGCCTAGTAAAATGATGAGCGAATGAATAAATCAATCACTAGATATTACCTCCAAGGCATATGGTCCTTATTTTGGGGGATAGATCTATCTGCCTGGGACCATGTATAGCATTCTGGTCAATATGAGAGGAGATTTTTGACATTTTTTTGTAAAGAAGTACTGCTTACAATAGTTCCTAACTATTGAACTAAACAATCCATCAGTGAAATTTATTGAGTGTTTACTGTGTGCAGACAGCTCTCTTAGGGAGAGTCTTTTCTAGCTTGTTTGGGGCTCTTAGATTTGGCCGTCTGAGAATAGGGAAGCAGTATTGGCCTAGTGGGTAGGGCATGGGCCTGGGAGTTAGAAAAACTTGTGTTCTAATCCTGGCTCTGCCACTTGTTTACTGTGCAATCTTGGGCAAGTCACTTAACTTCTCTTTGCCTCAGTTACTTCATACGTAAAATGGGGATTAAAAATAAGAGCCTCATGTGGGACAGGGACTGTAACCAACCTGATTAATAATAATAATAATAATAATAATAATGTTGGTATTTGACTGTATCTACCCCAGTGCTCAGTAGAGTGCCTAGCAAATAGTAAATGCTTAACAAATTCCAAAAAAAAAAAAAAAGACAAAAAAGCAGGGAGGTTTCTACTGCCAGAGCAATTCATCATTCTAAACTACTGTTTCCAGGAGCTGGAGCTTTTCTGATCTAAACTCAATTCCAACCTATTAAACAACTGTTTGAAATGGTCGATTTTTTAAATCTTATTGAGTTCATCAGGAGAGGAATAGAGTGAGACATTTACACATTAATATTTGTCTAGAAAAATCACAGAGGCTTTGCATGAGTAATTGATGATAAGAAAACCTAACTGTTTCCAGTGTCATCTGAGTACAGAAGTGAACAAATGCCTGCCTCCCCATCCATCATACAAATCACAGGTCTTCCACCCTTCACCCTGCTCCTAACCTTTCCCTCACTCCTCTTCCTTCCTTCTCCAGATATACGATTAAACTGTAAACCCGTCAGAGGGTAGGGACTGTCTCTATCTGTTACCGATTTGTACATTCCAAGCACTTAGTACAGTGCTCTGCACATAGTAAGCGCTCAGTAAATACTATTGAATGAATGAATGAATGAATACTTCAACTGCCGCCCTTTCACCAATAGTAGGTAGTTTCCCATGAAGGAAAAATGAAAAGTAAAATCCTGGACCCATCCACCTTCATTCCCTTTCCCCTCAAGAGTCATAGAAAGTTGGAGGTCAGTCAGTTAATTAATCAATGAATCAGTGGTATTTATTAAGCATTTACCTTGTGCAGAGCACTGTATTAAGCATTTGGGAAAGCACAATACAAAAGGCTCCTCACTAACTTACTTCCAAAGCCTGACTGGAATTTTGCCTTGCATGACAGTTTGGGTGGGTCACTTTTCCTTTTCTTTTAAAAAAATGGCATTTGTTAAGTGTTTATACAATGTGCCAGGCTGTACTAAGCATTGCAGTAGACACAAGATATACAGGCTGGACATAGTCCCTGTCCCACATGGGGCTCACAGTCCTAATCCCCATTTTACAGGTGAGGTAACTGAGGCACAAAGAAGTTAAGTGACTTGCCCAAGATCACACAGCAGACTAGTGGTGGAACCGGCATTAGGGTCCAGGTCCTCTGACTCCCAGGCCCTGTGATCTTTCCAGTAGGCCATGCTGCTTCTCAGAGGCCTCAATTTCTTCATCTGTAAAATGGGGTTATGATCCCTGTAAACCCCATGTGGGACGGGGACTGTTTCCAGTTCCATAACGCTGTATGTACCCCAGTACTTAACACATAGTAAGTGCTTAGTAAATGCCATAGTAATTATTATTCTTTTGAATAATTTCTCAAAAAGCATATCACAAAAGTGATGGAGGAGGAGCAATGACATCTCAGACAGTACACTGCTGGTCTCTGAACTGACTAGTGCCAAGGCCGAAGAGGATGTGAATTTCTGGCTATTCCTACGGTACCTGCACCCCTTGGGAAACCCCCTGCAATCTCACCACTCACTACAGAAACATTCGCTGAGAGGGGCTCTTGTTGTTATAGTTTTCCAGTGGTCAAAGTCCTCGGAGCAAATGCATTTCTGAGTGGCATTTTATGTGTGTTATTTGCCATGACTGAATCATGTGCTAAATGTGGGCTGAGTCCCAGAGGTTAGGGATATTTTAAATGTCACAAACAAAATGTATCAGGAGGGTTCGGAGTTCTTGATGACTGTTTTCTTCCTGCAGCCACAAGGGATATTCATTTCTCTTTCCTTTTAAGTGCTCTCTGCTGATCTGGGTGACTTTTCGACAGCGTGTCAGCTGTAGGAGAGGGAAAGTCTTGAGGCTTGGCGGTCAGAGTGTGGTTTTAGTTTCCTGGATCTTCTTCCAGGATGTGCCCCAAACTCCTTTCTCTGCTTCAAATACTTCATTGGGAAATGATAGTAAAGTGACCTTCTACAGTGGGTCATCCATTAATCAAACAATCAATCACTCAATCAACCAATCATTTATTGAGTGTTTATTGTATTCAGACCACTGTACTAAGTGCTTTGGAGAGTACAATATAACAGAGCTGGTAGACATGTTCCCTCCCCACAAGGAACTTACAGTCTAGTGGCAAAAATGGATCATAAAAAGGGAATGAGAGTCTGAGCTTCTTAAGACAGGATGCCATCTTGTTCAAAAAAGAACATGACCATATGGATAACTGTGCAGTCAGCCCAGTGTAAGAGGGAAAATGAGGATGGTCAGGGACACTAGGGAAACTCTTGGTAAATAGGGTAGGGGCCAAATGAAAATTTTGTGTGTCAAGTGGAATATAGTCTGTATGAAAATGATTTGGCTTTTGAAATATCACATATTGAGCTGGGGTTGCCAAGGACCCTTCCCGCCCCAGTGACTGTGATTCCCTTGAATGACCATTATTGGTTAGTGCCTTTACCTCTTGCCAGGAAAGGAAATGTTAGACCATTCAGTTATAGAATCCTGGAGGACAAGGAATTGATTATCTTGTATCTACTTCACTTAGTACAAAACCTTAATAATCGCATAACAAACACCATAAAAAAACCTTATGTTCTGTTTCTGCTGAATTTATTTCTAAGTCTTTATCATCTTAAGCACCCATTAAACTGCATTAATTTGTTCACTAAATTACACTAGATCGTCAGCTAGTTCCAAACTGCATACACAGTAGCAGCCTGAGGAGCAAATGAGTTTTGGTCTCCAATCAATGAATGGTGCTTATTGAGAGCCTACTGTATTAAGTGCTTAGTGACACATCATTGTAATACTCTAGACACGTTCCAGGATTACCCTCAAAACATCCTGCTCATCACCCCAAGGAATGTCGCTGGACTGATGTGCTTTCCTCAGCCCCAAATCCAGGAAGCTAACTTATACCAAACAAACCTTTGTAGCAAAGAGGACTTCAAAATTAGAACCCAAAATGGAGAAAAGACGAAAAGTGCAGGTTGTCTATCAGCCAAACTAGGCTTCTCAAATATTAGCCTCGGCTAAATTACAGGTTATCTTGCAGTACTGATGCTATACCGCTGTTCTGTCCATTATCCCAGGGATCTTGTTTAGCAAACACTTGTTAGCTGTTGATTGACCAGGAGAACAGGCAGTGAAGAAAAGCAACAGCCCATAATTAGCACAGGTGGAAACAACCTGCCTGAGTCTAGTAACACAAAATCAGCAGCAACTTCCCCAGTCCAAACTCAGTGGCCTGGGACCGCTTCTGAGGGCTGTGAGGATGGGGATGAGGTGAGTATCAAGGTGCTTAAGGGGTAAAGCCCCAAATTCATAGGTGACACAGAAGGGAGGGTGAATGAGAGGCTATTCAGAGAGGCCTTTCAGAGGATATATGATTTATTAGAATTTTGAACAGGGGGAGAGTGGTAGTCTGTCATACATGAAGGTGGAGAGGGGGTTCAGGCCAGAGGAAGGACATGGACAAGAGGTCAGCAGTGAAACAGATGAGGCTGAGGTTCAGTGAGTAGGTTGACCCCCTATAGAGGAATGAAGCGTGTGAACTAGGTTGTAGTTGGAGATCAGCCAGTTATAAGGTAATAATAGTAATGATAATAATGTTGGTATTTGTTAAATGCTTACCATGTGGAAAGCACTGTTCTAAGCACTGGGTAGATACAAGGTAATCAGGTTGTCCCACATAGGGCTCACAGTCTTCATCCCCATTTTACAGATGAGGTAACTGAGGCACAGAGAAGTTAACTGACTTGCCCAAGATGACACAGCTGACAAGTGTCGTAGTCAGAATTAGAACCCATGACCTCTGAGTCCCAAGCCCGTGCTTTTTCCATTAAGCCACGCTGTTTCTCTTGTAGGAGTGGGAGAGCTGATTGAGTGCCTTAAAGCTGCTGCTAAGGAGCTACTGTTTGATGTGACAGTGAATAGGTCACCGTTGGAGGTTTTCTGAGGAGTGGGGAGATATGGACTGAATTTTTTTTTTTTAAATGACAAGGCAACAGAGTGAAATGTGGACTGGAGAAGGGAGAAACGGGAGGCAGGGAGGTCAGTGAGGGGGCTGATGTAGTAGTCAAGGCGGACTATAACAAGTGCTTGGATCAGCATGGTAGTGTGGCTCAGTGGAAAGAGTACGGGCTTAAGTGTCAGAGGTCTTGGGTTCTCATCCTGGCTCCGCCACCTGTCAGCTGTGTGACTTTGGGCAAGTTACTTGACTTCTCGCTGCCTCAGTTACCTCATCTGTAAAAATGGGGATTAAGACTGTGAGCCTCAAGTGGGACCACCTGAATACCCTGTATCTACCCCAGCGCTTAGATAGAGGGTAATCAAGTTGTCCCAAGTGAGGTTCACAGTCTTATTCCCCATTTTACAAATGAGGTAACTGAGACATAGAGAAGTTAAGTGATGCCCACGGTCACACAGCTGACAAGTGGCAGATCCGGATTCGAACCCATGATCTCTGACTCCCAAGCTTGTGCTCTTTCCACTGAGCCATGCTGTTTCATGTAGAGATGGTAGTTGAAGCCAAGAGCAAATGAGTTCTTTGAGGAAGTGGGTGTAGCTGGAAAATAGAAGGGAACCCAGAACTGTGTATGAGGGTCTTCCATAGTGTGAGGGTGGGAGGTGGAAGGGGAACCAGTGAAAGAGATTGAGAAGGAGCAGAGGTAGGAGGAGAACCAGGAGAGGAAAGTGTCAGTGAAGCCAGTTAATCACTGAAGTCAAGGTTAGACAGTATGATCTGATTTTCTTATATCTATCTGAGTCCTTAGCTTAATGCTTTATAATAATAAGCCCTTAATAAATATAATAATAATATAAAAGTATTATTATTAGATTATGGGGCAAAGTGGCAGGGAGTAACACCGTCAAAGGAAAATCAATCAGTGGTGTTTACTGAGCACTTACTCTGTGCAAAGCACTATACTAAGTGCTTGGGAGAGCACAATATAACAAACAGACACATTCACTGCCCACAACAAGCTTATAGGACAGCACAAGCCCAGAAAAGGTCACAGAGTAAGTAAAGAAAATGGGGGGAAAAACAATAACTCAGCTTCTAAATTCATTGGAGGATCAATGACTTCTCTTTCTATGCCAAGGCCCTTAGGATAGCCTTCTAGGTATGTCCCCCATTGATTAGCTGACTTATGCCTCAAAACAACAGCTGCACCATCTGAGCCATGCTTACCACAAACCAGGGTGGAGAGTTTGTGGAGAATGACTTGGAAGGAAATTTAAGCCAGCCTCAGAGCCCTAACTGGCCCAGAATCAGCCCCATCCCCTTTGCCTTTCCTCCCTCTGTTCTCACCTCCATTTCCACCTCCATTCGCAGAGGGGGAAGTAAACACTGATTCAGGGAAATACATATAAAAGGAATGAACTTTTGAAATCTTCTCAGGCTTTCATTCCTTGGTTAATTTTTTAATTCCAGAGTTTTCCCCACGTCCACTTCCCCTTTTCCTGGCAGCAGTCCTAAAGAAAAGTGAGATTCTAAAAGTAATAGTAATAAATGTGGTATTTGTTAAGGTCTTACTATATATTAAGTGCTGGGGTGGATACAAGCAAATCAGGTTGGACATAGTCCCTGTCCCACATAGGGCTCTCAGTCTTTATCCCCATTTTACAGATGAGATAATTGAGGCACAGAGAAGTGAAGTGACTTGCCTAAGGTCACAGATCAGACAAGTGGCAGAGCCAGGATTAGAATCCATTACTTTCTGACTCCCAAGACTATGCTCTATCCATTAGGCCATGCATTTTCTAAAGGCAGCACAATTCTGAAAGAGGGAAAGCCTTGGAACTGCTTACTCAGGACCCCTTTGAAGTTGGTAGGTGCTACCCCCTAGTCCCCACCCTCTCCCCCCCGGCAAAATCCCTGGAGCAGAGTCATTATGTCTGCACCCCACCTCCTCCACCTGGCTCCAGTCCCGCCTTGACTCTTGCTTGGCCCTCCACACACAACCAGAAAGTCCTAGGCCAGCAGATCTGGTAGCTTTTCAAATGCATATTTTGTGTGTGTCAGGGTGTCATCCTTTATGTTTGGCTCATCTGTGTCTTCTACAATTCTATTAGATTCTGAGTCTCAACCTCCCATCAGATTGTAAACCCCTTGAGGGCAGGAGTGCAAGTCTTGCTCCTGTTGTACTTTCCCAAGGGCTTAGTTCAGTTCTTTGCACTCAAGAGGTGCTCAATAAATATTACTGATTGAGAAGCAGCATGGCCTAGTGGAAAAAGCACAGGCCAGGAATCAGAGGACCTCATAGACTAAGCCCTCACTTCCTTTTCTCCCTCTCTCCCCCAAGTCTCTCCACTCTACCAAGACTACTCTCTCTAAGGTCACCCATGACCTCCTTCTTGCCAAATCCAATGGCTCCTACTTTATTCTAATCCTCCTTGACCTCTCAGCTACCTTTGACACTGTCGACCATCCCCTTCTCCTCCACCCCTTATCTTACCTTGGCTTCACGGACTCCATCCTCTCCTGGTTCTCCTCTTATCTCTCTGGCCGGTCATTCTCGGTCTCCTTCGCAGGCTCCTCCTCCCCCTCCCATCCTCTAACCGTTGGGGTTCCCCAAGGGTCAGTTCTTGGCCCTCTTCTGTTCTCCATATACACTCACTCCCTCGGTGAACTCATCCGCTCTCACAGCTTCAACTATCATCTCTATGCAGATGACACACAAATCTACATCTCTGCCCCTGTCCTCTCCCCCTCCCTTCAGGCTCGCATCTCCTCCTGCCTCCGGGATGTCTCTACCTGGATGTCGGCCCGCCACCTAAAACTCAACATGACCAAAACTGAGCTCCTCATCTTCCCTCCCAAGCCCTGTCCTCTCCCTGACTTCCCTATCACTGTGGATGGTACAACCATCCTTCCCATCTCCCAGGACCACAACCTCGGTGTCATCTTTGACTTGGCTCTCTCATTCACCCCACACATCCAATCTGTCACCAAAACCTGCCATTCTCACCTTTATAATATCACCAAGATCCGCCCTTTCCTCTCCACCCAAACGGCTTTCCTCTCACCCCCTCTAGACTGTAAGATCACTGTGGCCAGGGAACTTGTCTACCAACTGTGTTATATTGTCTTTCCCAAGTTCTTAGTAAAGGGCTCTGCACCCAATAAGCACTCAATAAATACTACTGATCAGTTGATTGACCTGAATTCTAGTCCAGGGTCTGCCACTGGTCTGCTGTATGACTTTGGGCAAGTTACACAACTTCTCTGTGCTTCAGTTACCTCATCTGTAAAGGGGGCATCGAATCCTTCTTCTTAGCCCCAGGTGAAACAAGGACTGTTCCAACCTGATTATCTGGAGTCTATCCTAGTGCTTAGTACAGTGGTTTGGTACATACTAAGTGCTTAACAACTACCATTTAATAAAAGAGGATAAGACCCGCATGGATTGGGAAGTACAACCTTGCAATCTAATTTGGGCAAATTAGATTAAATTCAATCCAATTCAATTAGATTAAATTAAATTCACTAAAATTTACTGATAATGAGGATACTTCAACTACCTGCCCCTTTAGAGAACACTCACCAGGCAGGTACAGAACTGATAAGAGAAAGTGTTTCACCTCTCTCATTGTTATAATAGGGGAGACACTGGAGCAATCCTCTTCAGATCTTCTCTTCACTCAGGGATCCAGCCTCTTCAGGAAGTCCTGTGAACACCAGACACAGTTGACAGTCATGGCTCAATCCTGGTGATTGATTCGTTTTGGGAGCGTTGGTCATGGACAGCCAAGGTTCCTGTGAATAATTCCTCAGTGAGCACCTCACAGAAGTGAATGAGCTGGGCCCTGAGGGTGGCTTCGCCTCAGTACCCCTCCGATAATCTTTCTCTCATCTGAGGAATCAGGGGTTTAGAAGGAAGGCCAGTGAGTACAGGGGTCCTGGGCAGGGGGTTGGAATTCCCTTAGGATTCCAGATTCTTGCTCAGAGTTATGGGCTACAGCATACAGCTTGTGAAATAGTTTGGGCTTGGATTTCAGTTTCTGTCCCTGAAAGGATCAAACTACTGGTACAGTTACCTCACATGACTCTTTGTGAGATCTCACATCATGGTTTGAATGTAAATTTCAAGAAACTGTGCTAAGGTGGTGATGGTTACTTTAGGAAACAAACTGTCTTCTGGTCCTGATAGGGGCCTTGTGACTCTTGTAGAAAACAAACTGTCCTCTGGTCCTGGCTGTGGCCTATTTTTTTATGGTATTTGTTAAGCGCTTACTCTGTGCCAGGCACTGTTCTAAATGCTGAGCTAGGTGCAAGGTAATCTAGCTGGACACAGTCCCTGTCCCACGTGGGGCTCAGAGCCTTAATCCTCATTTTACAGATGAGGTAATTTAGGAGCAGAGAAGTGAAATGATTTGCTCGAGTCATATGGCAGGCAAGTGGCAGGGCTGGGATTAGAACGCAGGCCTTTTGACTCCCGGGCCTGTGCTTTAACCACTGGGCCATGCTACTTCTATTTATGACTTTTGTAGAAAACAAACTGTTCTCCAGTTCTGGATGGGGCTCAGCACTTAGCAAGTCTGTCCTTTCCTCGTTCAGTTTTGTGACTGGTCTTTATTTTGATAACAACAAACAAAAACCCAACAAAATACTTAGCAGTCAGCTCTGGTACCTGGGAATTTTGGCCTCTTTGAGCCTGACACAGACATATTCAGTGTAAATAATACAGTAGATGGCTCAGGCGTGAGAAGAACTCCTGACCCCGCAGTTAGCTGTTGTAACCCTCTTCTCCTGGTTGTTTTTGCTCTGGTGGTTAATTCCAAGTTTTCTCAGAGGTGATTTTTCCTTATTTTATGTTACAAAAATCCACCATTTAAGCTCAACTCATAATAAAATAATCACATTAAATTTTTTTAAATTCTAATATTATTCCCTCCCTCCAAATTCCCATTGCTGCTTCCATGATCTCATGTTTGCTTTTATGCTTGCCTCTGAAAACCTGCTGATTTGACAAGCCCCCCCACCACCACCCGCAAAAACGTAATGCCCCTTACCATCTTTTACTGTGAAGTCTGGGTTCTGAAGCTGTCATACTATTTTCGTTGGTTTGTCAGGCTCCCCACTTTTGGATCTTTTATTTCCATGGCCCAGTTTCCAAGAATCTTTAACCACCTGACTTTACAGAAGTAGCGAGGCCTAATGGTAGCAGCACAGACATGATAATCAGAGGACTTGGGTTCTAATCCTGACACCACCACTCACCTGCTGAGATCTTGGGCAAGTTACTTAACTTCTCTATGCCTCAGTTTCCTCATCTGTATGACAGGGATTAACTAACTGTTCTTCCTCCCTCATAGACTGTGTACCCCATATGGAACAGAAACTGTGCCTGACCTTATTATTGTTATTCACCTATTATTATGTAGTTCTGTGCTTGGCACATAGTAAGCACTTAATAGATATTATTATTGTTACCATCCTTACTATTATCATCATTATTAATAATAATAATGGTATTTAAGTGTTTACTATGTGTCAGGCACTATATCTAGCTGGGATAGAATCAAGGTAATCAGATTGGGCACAGTCCCTGTCCCACGTGGGGCTCAAAATTCTAATCCCCATTTTATAGATGAGGGAAATGAGTTACAGAGAAGGTATGTGACTTGCCCAAGGTTACATAACAGACATGTAGTGGAGCCAGAATTAGAACCCAGGTCTTCTGACTCTCAGGTCCGTGCTCTTTCCACTATGCCACACTGCTTAACATCATAATTATTATCATTGTTGCTGTTATTATTCTAATAGTTGCTTTTTGCAAATCTGTGCATATTAGACTGAGGGGACGGACTTCTCTTTGACCTTGATACCCTCTCCTCCTCCCTCTTCCTCTCTGACCTTTCTTTTTACTTCATCCCTGGATCACTGAGAATGCATTTGGTTTTGCTTACAGGGAGTCTCCAGCCCCATTGTGTTGCTATGAAACCTGGGGTCGAAACCCTTGGCCAGGAAACTCCAGAGCAGTCACTGGGAAACTAATCCCAGCATAAAGACTCAAGGTGTAGTCCTTCATTTAATTTTCATTCATTCATTGAATAGTATTTATTGAGTGCTTACTATGTGCAGAGCACTATACTAAGCACTTGGAGTGTATAATTCGGTAACAGATAGAGACAATCCCTGCCCATCATGACTCCTGATTATGTTACTTTAGGGGGTGGGATATTTTGGACACTTCAATTGTTTCATTTTTAGTGTTTTCATCCTTCTCTCTTTCTCACCTGTATATACAATTGAAAGCGATGTCACCTGGGTCTACAACCCCAAAGGCACTGTCTCAGGGATGATTTTTTTTTAATGGTATTTATTAAGTGCTTACTATGTGCCAGGTACTGTACCTAGTTGCTGGTGTAGAAACAAGTTAATCAGGTTGGACACAGTCCTTGTCCCACATGGGCTTAGACTTAATCCCCATTTTACAAAGAGTTAAATGAGGCACAGAGATGTGAAATGACTTGCCCAAGGTCACTCAGACAAGTTGCAGAGCAGGGATTAGAACCCAGGTCCTTCTGACTCCCATGCTTTATCCACTAGACTATGCTACTTCCCATAATTTGAAATTGCATAATGGACTGAATGGGGCAGGGTGTACTCTCCTTAGTGCCTGTAAAAGGAGGAAACATAAGTCCCAAGCCCGACCACCAGTCTGAAGTTAAGAGACAGGAGTTGATGGAATTCACCAGGTCCTACTACTACCAGAGACCAGAGGCCAGAGCCCTGCCTTTTGCTCCAGGGTACAAGGGTACCAGGCTCAATTGTTCTCCACTCTGCCCAGCAGTTAGAAGGCCACCATCAGACATGGTGGGACTACACATGTAGGGTGGAAATTAGACTACAGTTGCAGAACACTGGTACTCACACATGGGAGAGTTTATTAAAATCGGGGGACATGATCCCTTCCCTCAAAGAGTTTACAATCTAGTGGGGGGACTGATACTAAATTATTTACCAAGTAGGGGAAGAAAATAGGGGGAGATAATAATAACAATAATGATAGCATTTGTTAAGCACTTTGTGCCAAGCCCTGTTCTAAATTCTGGGGTAAATACAAAGTAATTAGGTTGTCTCACGTGGGGCTTAAAACTCACCTCCTCCAAGAGGCCTTCCCAGACTGAGCTCCCCTTCTCCCTCTACTCCCTCTACCACCCCCCTTCACCTCTCTGCAACTTAACCCTCTTTTCCCCCCATTTCCCTCTGCTCCTCCCCCTCTCCCTTCCCATCCCCTCAGCACTGTACTCGTCTGCTCAACTGTATATATTTTCATTACCCTATTTATTTTGTTAATTAAATGTACATCGCCTTGATTCTATTTAGTTGCCATTGTTTTTACGAGATGTTCTTCCCCTTGACTCTATTTATTGCCATTGTTCTTGTCTGTCTGTCTCCCCCGATTAGACTGTAAACCCGTCAAAGGTCAGGAACTGTCTCTATCTGTTGCCGATTTGTTCATTCCAAGCGCTTAGTACAGTGCTCTGAACATAGTAAGCGCTCAATAAATACTACTATTGAATTAATTCCCCTTTTACAGATGAGGTAACTGAGGCACAGAGAAGTGAAGTGGCTTGCCCAAAGTCACACAGCTGACAAGTGATGGAGCAGGGATTAGAACCCACGACCTCCGACTCCCAAGCCCGTGATCTTTCCTCTAAGCCACGCTGCTCCTTGATCCATATAAGTATGTGTGTATGTATACACATAAGTAACTACTTAAATAGGGTAGTAGAAGTTGAAAGAGCATTTATTATTTGTCTCTTTAGTGCAGTGCACTCTACTAGCTGCTTTGGAAGTTCAGAATAAAAAATTAATCACTCATCCCCTGCCCAAAAGGACCTTAGACTCTAATGGGGGAAGACATAAAAGTATTTACAACTAGAGTGGTCAAAATAAATAATTGAGTACATCTATATCTTATATTCCACCTTATATATATGTGCTCATATATATGTATATGTAAAAGATATGAACAAAAGTGCTATGGGAGATGGTGAATACTTAGGTGGCTCAGAAGTGCCTCGCAAGCTGTAGTTGAAATATAAGCAAGGGAGATTTGAAGCTAATTGGAAAGCAACTAGCCGAAAAGTCATTTCAGGAGGGTTTTTTAAATGGAGAGACCTGTGATTTATGTAGAATTTGAAGGGAGAGGGAGTTTCAGGCAGGGGAAAGGTGTGAACAAGAGGTCAGCTGTGAGAGAGATGAGAATGGGGTGTGGAGAGGATTACCTCGGGAGGAATCAAGAATGTTGGGGTGTAATGAGAGAAGAAAATGGATAAGTAGAAAGGAGAGGTTATTGAATGCCTTAAAGACTACAGTCAGGATTTCCACTTGATGCCGAGTGGAGTGGGCGACCAACTCCTCTGGCCTGGAACACCCTCCCTCCTCAAATCTGACAGATAATTACTCTCCTTGCCTTCAAAGTTATTGAAGGCACATCTCCACCAAGAAGCTTTCCCTGACTAAACTCCCCTTTCCTCTTCTCCCATTCCCTCTGCATCACCCTGACTTGCTCCCTTTACTCTTCCCCTCTCCCAGCCCCACAACACTTATTTACATATCTGTCATTTATTTGTTTTTATTAATGTCTGTCTCCTACCCTTCCCCAGCCCCCGCCTCCCCGCCAAACTGTAAGCTCGTTGTGGGCAGGGAAAATGTTTATTGTTGTATTGTATTCTCCCACGCACTTAGGACAGTGTTTGGCAGAAAGTAAGTGCTCAGTAAATACAAAAGAATGAATGAATCAATCAATCAATCAATCGTAAATTTCTGAGGAATGGAAAGGTGCAGAAATGGCATTTTAGAAAAATGACATGGGAAGCAGGGTGACGTATGGACCAGAGAGGGGAGAGGCAGGAAACAGTGAAACAGTGGGGAGGCTGGTACAGAAGTGCAACTCATGGTACCGGGGCCAGTAGAACAGTTGCTTAGATAGAGAGGAATGGGTGAATCCTGAGAATGCTGTAGAGGAAAAACCAAGAGCCTTTAGTGAGAGATTGAATATGGAGGTTAAAGAGCAGGAGGGCACCAGCCAGGATATCATCAAGGTTGTTGGTTTCAGAGATAGAGAACGCTCCTGTTCTCAACTGGGAAAGGAAAGTTAAGTGGAGGAGAAGATTTGGGAGGGCAGGTGAGGAGTTGGGTTTTGAATATATTGAGTTTGAGGTGCTGAGGCACTACTGCTGATGCAATCCAGCATTCACACTTCACTCCTCTAATGCTAAACTTCTCAGTGTATATCGTTCTTATCTATTTCACTGCCAACCCCTAGTCCTCATCCTCCCTCTGGCCTGGAATGCCCTCCCTCCTCAAATCCAACAGATCTTTACTCTCCCTCCCTTCAAAGCCTTATTGATTGCACATCTCTTCCTAGAGGCCTTCCCTGACTAAGCCCCTCTTTCCTCTTCTCCCACTCTCTTCTGCATTGCCCTGACTTGCTCCCTTTATTCATCCCCTCTCTCAGCCCCACAGCACTTATGTACATATCTGTCATTGTGTTTACTTGTATTAGTGTCTGTCTCCCCCTCTAGACTGTAAGCTCATTGTGGGCAGGGAATGTATCTGTTTATTGTTATAGTGTACTCTCCCCAGAGCTTACTACAATGTTCTGCACACAGTAAATGCTCACTGAATACAATTAAATAAATGAATGAATGTAGAGCAGTCCTGGTGGCAGGAAGTGTAATATTTTATCAATCAATCAGTTCTATTTATTAAGCACTTACAGTGTGCAGAGCACTATATTAAGTGCTTGGGGGAGTACAATGTGACAAACTTGATACTGCCCACAGTGAGCTTATACCCTGTAATGGGAGATGAACATTAATGTGAATAAATAAATTACAGATATGGACATAAGTGTGTGGACCTGAGGGAAGGGTGAATAGAAGGTGCAAGTACAAGGGCCAGGCAAGAGGCAAGAAATGCAGACTATCTTCTAACAGCTCTCCCACTACTTCTAGGATTGCACTTCATCCATGACATGGGTCTATGCTGCCTCTTCAACAGTTTTCTCTGTTAGTGTAGGCCAGTGTTGACAAATCTAAAGATATCAATAAACTTTTCAGGACATTTTAGTTATTGCCAGAGCCCAGGCAGGCTAAATTTATCAAATTCTTTTGGATGGTCTTTGGAGGTCTTGATGTATGTCTCCTGGGTGTGATTATGTATAGCAAAAGTCATGATTTCTGGATTCTATTGTGATCAGTTTATGTGGTTAAAAATATTCTTCAGAGAGGAGTCTTTTTTTAAAATTAATTTTATGGCATTTGTTAAGCACATACTATGTATCGGGTGCTGTACTAAGACCTGGGGTAGATTCCCGTTAATCAAGTTGGACATAGTCCATGCCCCACATAGGGCTCACAGTCTTAATCCCCATTTTACAGATGAGGTAACTGAAGCACAGAGAAGTGAAGTGATTTGTTCAAGATCACACAACAGACAAGTGGCAGAGCAGGGATTAGAGCCAGACCCTTCATCTATCCACTAGACCATGCTGCTACAGTGGGTTATAATGGGCTATATATTAAAATAATATAGTGAGTTAAGGACACAATAATAATAATAATGTTGGTATTTGTTAAGCGCTTACTATGTGCCGAGCACTGTTCTAAGCGCTGGGGTAGACACAGGGGAATCAGGTTGTCCCACGTGGGGCTCACAGTCTTAATCCCCATTTTACAGATGAGGGAACTGAGGCACTGAGAAGTTAAGTGACTTGCCCAAAGTCACACAGCTGGCAAGTGGCAGAGCCGGGGTTCGAACCCATGACCTCTGACTCCAAAGCCCGTGCTCTTTCCAGTGAGCCACGCTGCTTCTCACAACGAAAACAGAGTCTCAAACAGTGCTGCATCCCACCTGAAAAATGGAATTTAGGTACTGAGGATAGATCAACATGGCACACTGCCATCCAAAAAGCAGTGTCCATCTTTCAGTAAAGCTTCCTAAGAAATGAGAGACAAGGAGATGAGAGAAAAAACAGTGCCAGGCAATATAAACATTAAATAGAGCAACACAACAAGGGATGGTTTTTATGTTTACAATGGGGCCAGGTCTGGGGATCTTACATTGGTCTTTTCAGCCACACAACTATTCATATGTCTCTTCTGCGATTACTAAGGAAGGCTATAGATATATGTATACACACAAAGATATAATCTTAGTCATTTCTAATCTTCCCAACACTGCTTTGGAGTATTTCAAGAATGTAGGATATACAGGACAAAAATATTTTTGGTTGTATCTGTGCAATTTCATAATGTGACAGTCCCTCTAAATTTAGAACATGAATAGGCAGGGTGTCACCTCAAGGGGAATTTACTGAGAAGAATAGATGTTCAGCTACTATACGTCAATCAGTCAAGTGTATTTATTGAGTGCTAACTGTGTGCAGAGCCCTGTTCCAAACACCTGAGAGAGTACAATAAAGCAAAGTTGGCAAACACGGTCTCTGCCCCCAAGGAGTTTCCAGTCTAGAAGGGGAGATGGACATTGAAATGTTGCGGTTTTGTACATAAATCAGTCAATCGTATTTATTGAGCATGTACTCTGTACAGAGGACTGTACTAAGCGGTTGGGATAGTCCAAATAACAGACACATTCCCTGCCCACAGTGAGCTTTCTGTTGTGGGGCTGAGGGTGGTTGAATACCTAGTGCTCAAAGGGTACAGATCCAAGTAAAAAGGCAGTGGGAGAGTGAGTAGGGGAAAGGCTTAGTCTGGGAAGGCCTCTTGGAGGAGATGTGATTTTAATAAGACGTTGAAGTTGGAGAGAGGGTGCTCTGTCATGTCCTCTATCCTTTCCCCTCCTCCCAGGGACCTGCCTGTTTCAACATGAGTCACCTCCTCCACCCTGAGTTATCCCTGGACCATCTTGCTCGGCATTCAATCTGTTGTCAATTTATGTGGCCCAGACCTGATGGCTGATTCCAGACTCAAGGGCAGATCCTCACTCAAGCGTGATCCTGAGGCTTCCCCGGCTCTTTTCAGGATCATTTGGGCAAAGGAGACCCAAAAGCAAGCCTAAGGTCACCAGCATGACAGGGTTAAATTGAGAACTTAGATTTCCTAACTCTTAAATATGGAGTCATAGCCAGCTAAAGTGTTTCCTTCTGAGCCCTTTTATTATTATTTATTTATAGTATTTATTGAGCACTTACTATGTGCAGAGCACTGTACTAAGCGCTCGGGATGAACAAGTCGGCAACAGATAGAGACAGTCCCTGCCGTTTGACGGGCTTACAGTCTAATCGGGGGAGACGGACAGACAAGAACAATGGCATTAAACAGCGTCAAGGGGAAGAACATCTCGTAAAAACAACGGCAACTAAATAGAATCAAGGCGATGTACAATTCATTAACAAAATAAATAGGGTAACGAAAATATATACAGTTGAGCGGACGGGTACAGTGCTGTGGGGATGGGAAGGGAGAGGTGGAGGAGCAGAGGGAAAAGGGGAAAATGAGGCTTTAGCTGCGGAGAGGTAAAGGGGGGATGGCAGAGGGAGTAGAGGGGGAAGAGGAGCTCAGTCTGGGAAGGCCTCTTGGAGGAGGTGATTTTTAAGTAAGGTTTTGAAGAGGGAAAGAGAATCAGTTTGGCGGAGGTGAGGAGGGAGGGCGTTCCAGGACCGCGGGAGGACGTGACCCAGGGGTCGACGGCGGGATAGGCGAGACCGAGGGACGGCGAGGAGGTGGGCGGCAGAGGAGCGGAGCGTGCGGGGTGGGCGGTAGAAAGAGAGAAGGGAGGAGAGGTAGGAAGGGGCGAGGTGATGGAGAGCCTTGAAGCCTAGAGTGAGGAGTTTTTGTTTGGAGCGGAGGTCGATAGGCAACCACTGGAGTTGTTTAAGAAGGGGAGTGATATGCCCAGATCGTTTCTGCAGGAAGATGAGCCGGGCAGCGGAGTGAAGAATAGACCGGAGCGGGGCGAGAGAGGAGGAAGGGAGGTCAGAGAGAAGGCTGACACTCTAGTTAACTTCTCACATCTCAGATTTCCATCATCATCTTCTTCCTTATATGTTTCCTTGTCTCCTCATAGCTTCCTTGCTGTTTTACCAGGGTTCAGCAGGTTAAAAACTAAGCAGTTTGTCAGCAAGTGAGAAGCTCTCCAAATGATGATAACAAACTTTTGACATGTTCACTGTCCAAGCCCTAGATACCCCTTTGAATAATAATTAATAATAATTGCGGTATTTGTTAAGTGCTTACTTTGTGCCAAGCACTGTACTGAGCTCTGGGGGTGATACGAGATCAGGTCCACATGGGGCTGTCAGTCTAAGAAGGAAGGAGTACAGGTATTGAATCCCCATTTTGCAGATGAGGGAATTGAGGCACAGAGAAGTTAAGAAATCTGCCAAAGTTCACACAGCAGACAAGTTGTGGAACCGGGGTTAAAACCCAGGACCTCTGACTCCCAGGCCTATGTTCTTTCCACTAGGCCATGCTGTTACAAAGCCCTCTCTCTGGCAATTGAGAAAACCAGAATAATAAGGCCAAGGAGCAACATGGCCTAATGGAAAGAGCACAGACCTGGGAATCTGAAAACCTGCATTCTAATCCTATCTCTGCCGATTGGTTGTTGTGTGACCGTGGGCAAGTCACTTAACTTTTCTGTGCCATTGTGCCTCAGTTCTCCTGTTCTAATAATAATTGTAGTAGTATTTTTTAAGTGTTTACTATGTGCCAGGCACTGTACTAAGCGCTGGGAGGACACAAGCAAATCAGGTGGGACACAGTCCCTGTCCTATATAGGGCTCACAGTCTTAACCCCCATTTTATAGATGAGGTAACTGAGGCACAGAGAAGTGAAGTAACTTGTCCAGGGTCACACAGCAGACTTTTTGCAGAGCTGGAATTAGAACCCAGGTCCTTCTGACTCCCAGGCCCATGATCTATCCACTTAGCTATGCTTCTAGTTAGATTGTGAGCCCCTAGCAGGACAGGGACTGTGTCCAACCTAATTTACTCGTACCTACCCCAGTACTTAGAACAGTGTTTGACATATAGTAAGAGCTTAACAAATACCGTTTAAAAAGAAAAGAGGACCTTCAAAAGTCATTCCCTTGAGGGACAACACACAGCAGACAACACATAGCACCATGCTCAAAATCCAACCACTGGCTTCAGTGTGGTAGAAAGCGTTATGCTGTTTTAGGCCCTTCCTGACTGGGCACAAGTGGCAGTTTGCATGGTGGCCTATGGACCCCCAGTACACTCTGAGAATGGCCTGAGATGTCTACTCCAAGGCACAGACAACTTCCACCCAAGTGAAGGAATAGTTGAAGCTTTCCACAAAACATTAAGTCTATCTCCTTGCCTCAGATGAGTTGGCACCTAAACCACCCCAAATAGCTTTCTGCCCCTTCTTCATCATTAGCTTCGAAGGCCAACTTGGCATAGGGAAAATTGACACAAATTTAGCCCAGTGCCATCTTGGAGAAATTGGGGCCGAACACATAAGCTGCCCAGCCCAAACATGAGACTACTGTTGATTAAAAAACTCTGCTGTTACCCAACAAAAGCCATATCCTCACTTTAACCAACTCAAACATTTATAAAGTGCCTACTTTATACAGGACACTGTGCTAAGCACTGGGGAAATTATGGAGTGGGTGAAACAGACACTCTGGCACCCAGAAAGTTAAAAGCTCAAGAGAGGGAAGATAAACAGGAGGAAGTTCCTGAGAAAAACCAGACCATTCTGTTCTTCAAAAACAATTTCACGCACAGTTTATAGAATGGACCAAATGAGATAATCTCTTGGGCACACATATCACCTTTTCAGGAAGCCCACAGAACCCCAGGGGCATAATATAATCAATCCTCAGCAACCTGACCAGATCGGGTGAGAGCGTAGCTATTTTTAGCTCTTATTTTACAGTCAAAGCCAATGGGGCACAGAGTGAGTATGTTTGTATGAGAAATTTAAAATAAGGGTAGCAGGTGGCCGTGAATTTAAGAAATTCTCATTTATGTAATGATAATAACTATGGTCATTGTTAAGCACTTATTATATGCCAGGCGCTATACTAAATTCTGGGTGAACGCAAGCAAATAGGGTTGGACACAGTCCCAGTCCCACATGGGGCTCACAGTCTCAATCTCCATTTTACAAATGAGGTAACTGAGGCCCAGAAAAGTGAAGTGATTTGCCCAAGGTCCCCCAGAAGACAAGTGGTGGAGTCAGGATTAGAATCCACAACCTTCTGACTCCCAGGCCCGTGCTCTATCCACTATACCATGCTGCTTCTCAAGAAGATCTGAGCAGCAGAATGGCATATAATCTGGAAAGAGAAAAGGCTGGGAGGTAGGGAGACTAGTGAGGAGGCTGATAGAGCAATCAAGCAGGAATAAGAAAAATCCCTGGACCAGATAAATAGCCAGCAAGGGGTGGAGCCTGGGAATAATGTCGAAGAAAAATGGGTGCGATTTAGTGACAGACTGAATGTGGAGGTGGAAAGAGGGGGAAGAGTCCAGGATAATGCTAAAATCACAAGCATCAGAGGTGGGGAGGATGGCAAGGTTGTCGACTGTGAGAGGAAAGTGAGGAGCAGGAGGGAGAGGATTGAGGAAGGAAGATAAGAAATTCAGTTTTAAACATACTGAGTTTAGAGTTCTGGTGGGGCATCCATTAGGAGAATGTTTTATAGGCAAGAGGAGCTATGCAAATTTGGAGGAGGTGAGAGGTTGGAGCCACAGAGGTAGATTTGGGAATCCTCTTCATAATGGTGGTAGTTGAAGCTGAAGGAGCAGATGCAAATCATTTAACCTCTCTGGCCTTCAATCAGTCAATCGATCAAAGGTATTTATTGAGCACTTAGTACAGAGCACTGTTTTAAGCCCTTGGGAGATGGTAAACACATGCTCTGCTCACAATGAGCTTACAGTCTAGAAGGGGAGATAGACATTAATATAAATAAATTCCGGATACATACATAAGTGCTTTGGGGCTGAGGGTGGGGATGAATGCCATGCTAAAGGGTACAGACCTATGTGCATTGATGATGCAGAAGGCACATGGAGTAGAGGAAAAGAGGGCTTAATTAAGGAAGGCGTCATGGAGGAGATGTACCCTTAATAGGACTTTGAAGGTGGAGAGAGTGGCGGTCTGGCGGATACGGAAGGGGAGGGAGTTCTAGGCCAGAAGGAGTTTGTGGGAAAGGGGTCAGCCACGAGATGGTAACAGTGAGCAAGTTGGTGATAGAGGAGTGAAGTGGGAGGGCAGGGCTGTAGTAGGTCAGCAATGTAAGGTAGGAGGGGGCAAGTTAAGTTTTTAGGATACGTGCTTTTCCATCTCTCACAAGAATCTTTTGAAGATAAGTTGATATAAGTAATGTTAAAGCGTTTTGGAAAACTTGCGTGCTATATAAAACCAAAGCATTATTTTCTAAGTGGTTTTAGTATGGCTTTTTCCATATTTTCCAATTAAAGACCCCATCTTCTTTACAAACATTTTTAATCAACAGTCAAATTCTAATCCATATTCTTGAACATAGCCTTTTGCAGAAAGGTGACCTAGAAAAACATATTTCAGACTCAGCAGTCTAGACTTAAAAGGAAAAAAAAAAGTAAATGGAAGGTAGTTTGGGAGCAAATCTGTCCCTGTTTGCTCAGGTAGTACAAATGAAGCTGGCGGGAGAGGGTAATATTGTTGCCACTCTTATTTTGCTTTCATTTATTTATTGCCCTTGTGGAGTTCTTCCTTTTATGCAGAGCAGATCACTAAGCACTGAAGAAATGATGAGGATTTTCAATTCAGATGCAGTCCCCAACCCACAGGCGACACAGATCTAGAAGAGGGGATGGAGAGGGAACCGGTAATGTACCTGCGGTAATTATCCTGATAAATAAACCAAAGTCGATAAATTAGCAAACAGCACCAAAGGCAGCAGCAGTAAGAGCTATGGGACATTTCAGCTAAAGGAATAGTTAATATTTGTTAAGCGCTTACTATGTGGCAGGCGCTGTACTAAGTGCTGGGGTAAAAACAAGCTAAGCCGATTAGACACAGGCTGGAACTCACAATCTTAATCCCCATTTTCCAGATGACTGAGGCCCAGAGAAATCAAGTGACTTGCCCAAGGCCGTATAGCAGACAAGTGGTGGAGTCGGTATTAGAACTCAGGTCCTCTGACTCCCAGGTCCACTGACCTGGCAGGACCAGACCAAGCCTTTCCCACTCTCCAGCAGTTGTTTCAGGAGTGCTGAAGCTACGTGTCCTCTAGAGCAGGATAGGGCTCAGCTCTGGAGATGGTAGGTAGGGGAGGGAGAAGCCTGACTACTAGTCCTTGGATTCTGGGGCCCTTAGCATCATAGTGGATAGAAGAACCTGGATTCTATCAAGCAGTGTGTCCTAGTGGATAGAACATGGGACCGGGAGTCAGAAGACCTGGGTTCTAATCCTGGCTCCTCCCCTTGTCTGCTCTGTGACCTTGAGCAAGTCACTTCACGTCTCTGGGCCTCAGTTACCTCATCTTTAAATGGAGATTAAGACTGTCAACCCCATATGGGACAGGGACTGTGTCCAACTGGATTAGCTCATATCCACCCCAGTGCTTAGTACAGTCCCTGGCACAAAATAAGCACTTAGCAAATGTCACAATTATTACCATTATTTTTAATTATTGACATTATTATTATTATTATTATTATTAAATACCATAGAAAGAGTCCCTGGGCCTTGAATAATGGAGAACTCAGCCCATATTTTCAAGATCCAATGGACTCTTTACTTTGCTGAAAGAACCTATGAAAGAAAAGTCACTTGTGGTTGATTTGAATTTAGAGCTCCATCAATTTGCTTCTTCCTTTCCTAAAACATCCCTCTTATTCCAGGCTCATACCCTTCCACAGCGACCCTGAGATCAAATAGGGCAGAGCCACTCCAACAGAGGGAAGCATAGTAGAGGGATCCTTGAGCAGGGGTGAATACTCCAAACAAGTTAGTAATGCTCCACTAATTCATCCAGTCATTCATTCAATCATACTTATTGAGCTCTTACTGCATGCAGAGCACTGTACTCCAACAGAACTCTTGAAATTTCAGAGCCGAATCCTCTTCTCCGTTCCTGAGCCATTTAGATAGTACCTTCAGTCTAAGAGTGACCGTCTTTTGCCAGCAAGCAGCATGATGTTTCTGTACAGCCCCAGCTGGGTGCCCAGGCAATTAATTTCTTTGAGCCAGAGTCTGTGAGATGGAAGGGGCGGTGGTAATGACTGATCCCTGTTCATGAATCAGTCAATCAGTGGTATTATGTCACAAGGTGACTGTAAAGGTAAGTCAGATTGCCAACTCTCAGAAGTAAAGTGCCATGGGAATGCTGTCTGCTTTTGTGACTCTGCAGGCTAAAATCTCTACTGCTTTCGTTTTCATGTTGAATTGCAGCCATGGATCCTTAAAATAGGGAATAAAGCCATCAGCAAGGGATTACCCTCCCGATGATGCGAGGGTGGGACTCTTCACCTCAGTCACTCCTTCCCCAGGAGACACAGAAGAATGCATGGGAAGCAGCATGGCATAGTGGATAGACCAAAGGCCTGGAAATCAGTAGATGATGGGTTCTAATCCCAGGTCTGCCACTTGTCTGATGACCTTGGGCAAGTCACTTCACTTATCTGGACCTCATTCCTTCATCTGTAAAATGGGGATTGAAACTGCGAGCCCCACATGGGACAGGGACTCTGTCCAACCCCATTTGCTTGTATCCACTCCAGAGCTTAGTACATTGCCTGGCACATAGTAAGCACTTAACAAATGCCATATAGTTATTATTATTGTTATTATTATTATTATCACTGCAGGGGATAGGAACCCAACATAGCCCAATGGAAAGAGCACGGTCCTGGGATTCTGAGGACTGGGGTCTACTCCCAGCTCTGCCACTTGTCTGCTGTGAGACCTTGGGCAGGTCATCTAGGTTTCTTTCCCTCATCTGTGAAATGGCTCTTCTACCTGTTCCCCTTCCTAGTTAGGTATTTTTTCCCATGTGGGGCAGGGGCTGTGTCTGACCTGATTTTCTTGTATCTGCTCCAGGGTTTAGCACAGTGCTTGGCACAGAATAAATGGTGAACAAATACCTCACTTATTATCATTAAGTAGCATGGTGTATGCCTGGTGGATTGAGCTGTTTTCTCCTTCAGTGCCACTCTCAGAGGCTGGGATCAGACTCCCTGTAGTTCAGTGCTTAGAACAGTGCTTGGCACATTGTAAGCTCTTAACAAATACCACCATTATTATTATCCACTTTAAAGGGATGGGGATGGTGCTCCATTTATCTCTCTGCATGGGTCCTGGTGTTCAGCTCTGACTGTACAGTTAGGAACCACGATCCGAGCAGGACAGGATAGGTCAGACAACACAATGTGGCCAGCCCCTATAAGGTTCTCTGGGGCCCCACCCTGATTTGCTTTTGGCTTTCCTTCACTTAATTCCCTTTCCCAACCCTCACTCTGCCATGGTCAAGTCTCACGAATGGAAGTTAAAATACTCACCTGCTCACAGAATGGAAATATTCTAAGGAACCACAAAGCAGGAAGTTTGAGCTGAACTTTTGCTCATATTTTCATGAAAAAATTGAAAGAAAAAGTGTTTGGCTCTTTTTCGATTGTGGGCCCACCTGAGGACCAGTGATCGTGTCTAATTCCCACCAATGTACACATCCCCAGGATTTAGTACAGTGCTTTTACACACAATAGACCATTAATAAGTATTATTACTACTAGTTCCCTTCTTCAGATGAGGCTGGCCTGAAGTTTGTTCAAGAGGTGAACTGCAGGTGTTGCATCCACTGCAGAAGTGTCAAAAAAAAGGCTTACGTTTTTCACTTTCATCAGCATAAATCCTTCCAGTCTTCCAGGAGGTAAGGCCCTGAATCAGGGGCTAGCAGGGAATAAGCCATTGGCAAAATGGAAGTTTGAAGGTAAGCCACATTTGGGGGGAAAGTGAGCTAAGAAAATGGTGCTTTGCACAAATTCAGGAAGTGTCTGGTGAGAAGTAGCAACTAGGCCTCACTCCCTTTCTGATCCACTACTCAAGTCTCTCACATCCAATATCCCCCTTAGCTCCCTTCCACTCTTAATGCTGCCAATTCTGAGCATTACCCGGAATTCCCAACCATCATTTTTTCTCACTGCTTGTCACCCATTGCCCGGGGATGGGTTCGTCTGGGAATCAGCACAGAGAGAGAGAGAGAGAGAGAGACCGGGGATAGAAAGCCTGAGTTTTATATGAAATTTATTCCACCAGGCGAATTGAATTATTTGATGATTTTAGATGTGGCGAATTTAACCTCCCTTTAAGGAGAAATATGATTATTTAATGATATTAGAGCTTCCCTATTGGGAGGAATATACTTACATGTTACTCGCACATGGCAAAATACCAAGGTCCCACCCAGGAAGAATTCACTTATGGTTTGTTCGCACTTGGTGAGGTGGCTAGCTCCCACCCACGAGCACTTCCCACTTGGGAAGAATCCACTTATGTGTTACACACCCGTGGTGAAGCGCCTAGCTCCCACCCACTAGTACTTCCCACTTGGGAGGAATCCACTTATGTGTTACACACCCATGGTGAAGCACCTGGCTTCCAGCCCCATGAGCGTTCAGCAGGACGGGACACTCACCCATCCCACAGCTCCTCACTTGGTGCCGGCAGAGCGGGCTTCTCACGCTTTGGGCAAAGGGGACCCACCGCCGGCTGCTGCACGTCTCGCTCCGCTGCACAGAAGATCAGAGGCCACAGGTACTTATCACTTATGCTCCTAGGCCATTCCAACTCCAGCCTCAGTTTATCCAATCTTCGCCCTCCCCCTTCCTCCATACCTAATTTGATTGGCACGGGGGAGAGGGACACCTTCTGTATTCCTGGCTTGGGCTGTCAATCTCGCAGTTTTGGTAATGGCGCTAGTATCCCACCTACATTCTGCCTGTTGGCTTGGTTGATTACGAGATAACATTTGACCGGAAGATTGTGGGTACCCCGGAGTCACCTTGGGGTACTGCTAGAAAGGGCATGAAGGCAGAAATAAATTTTCCATCCATCTATACTCCTCCTTGATCGTGTCCCCTTAGACTCTGCTCAATTCAAAAGAGGCTTCTTATCTTTGACAGTTCAGCCTAGGGAGAATATTGTGGAAAAGGTCTGAACCCATGCAGTGTATTCTATAAATGTTAGGAGCCCCCTGAAGACTCCTGTTTTGAATCTTTTTCCCTTGTTCTCTGGATTTAAAGCATTCAGTTAACTCTCCCTGTCCTTCTTAGCCTCAGTCAGTCAATGACATTCACTGAGCACTGATTGTTTGCAGAGCACTGTTCTAAATGCTTGGGAAACTACAATACACATTACCTACCCAAAAAATCACAGCCCAAAGCCTCGCTCATCTCCTACTACAACCTACCCCAAACACCTCACTCCTTTAATGCCAACCTTTTCCCTACACTTTGACCTCATCTTTCTTGCCTCCAATCCCTTGCCCATCTCCTTCCCCTGGCCTAGAACTTCCTGCCCCTTCTTATATGACAATCCAACACTCTCCCCATCTTCAAAGCCCTACTAACGTCCAGTTTCCTCCAAGAGCTCACAACCTAGCAAAGCTTCAGTACCTGATAATAATAATAATATTGGTATTTGCTAAGTGCTTACTATGTGCCAGACACTGTACTAAGCGCTGGAGTGGATATAAGCAAATCTGGTGGGGCACAGTCCCTGTCCCACATGGGGCTCACAGTCTTAATCCCCATTTTAAAGATAAGATAACTGAGCCTCAGGGAAGTGAAGCGATTTGCCCAAAGTCACACAACAGACAAGTGGCAGAGCCGGGATTAGAACCCATGAACTTTTGACTCCCAGACCCGTGCTCTATCTACACTATGCCGTGCCTATATTCCTGCAGCTGTAAAATAATGGAAACCAGTCAGGTTCCTGAGAGGGGAAACTTATCAAAACCCCTAAAATATCTTCCCTAATATAAAATGCTGCTTCCTCTAATTAGTACACCCAATATCTGGAGAGACATGGTAGGGGGCGACTGTCATTGACTTGTCTCTCTGATATCACTTCAACAGACCATAAATACACACACATACACACACATACCACTTTTTATCCGGGGGAAAGAGCCCTGCTCTGGGAATCAGGAGACCTGGATTCTACTCACAGTCCTGCTAAATGGGGCTCTGCTGTCAGTGGCCAAGATTTCTGACTGAAGAACCACACAGGAAGTTCTGTTAGGTGCTGTGGTTCCTTAAGCCGGAAATGAGTCCTGTAGGTAAAAAACCTTTTGTGTACTTTGCCAAGTGCTGCACTCTTGCCCAGTTGTTCACTCGTTGCACTCGGTGCCCCAGCAGGGACATGACTGGCAGGGATGAAAGAGGGCAGGTGCCAGCAAATTGCTCTCTCTATGATCAATTTCTTCTCCCTAGTTCTCAGTCCTGAAATCCATCCCCACCCTCGTTATCAGATCATGACAGTTTGGAGAAAATTTCACACCTTGGAAGTCCAGTCACATACCAAGCATCCCGAAATATTATTTTCCCTTACTTCAAATTAAATAATAAATGATATTCCAATTAAATGTCACACGCCGTAGTAAAAGATAAATAAGCACTAACTACTACTGGCATAACTTGCCTGCAAAATGAGTAGAGACATGAAAGATGTCTAAAGGATATCTTGGTTGATTGGTAACTCTAAAAGCGTCTCTTTCTTTTCCCATGCCATCAGGTTGTTAGGGTGGTTAGTACATTTATTTAGAAGGCATAGAATTGCTTACTCTGATGATTACAGCTATATTAAGATCAATCACATTGTGCAACTAACATCTAAATTATTACCAGGAACCTTGCTGTTTGAATTAGAATATGTATGAGAAGCTGCCCAGAAATTGCTAAATATATGTATATATGAAAAGGCAAAGCAACAATTTTGTTAAGAACACAAGACTGTGTTTTGCAAAGTCTGGTGTGGTCTGTGAATAATTTAGTGAGGTTTATGCTGGATTAATTAGTAAAAATGGAATTCATTCTCTATCATTCTGAGGTCAATATGCAAATCCCAAAGTGAAAGAGCAGCACATAATGTCTTCTAAAAGGCAGTATCTAGTTTTATGAACCCTAAAAATGCTCACCCTGCCCTGCTTAATCACTGAGGCCAAAGCTTCATATTTAAATCCTCAAATCCAAGGTGATGAGCCCAGTTTATAAATATATTTTCCATCCTCAAAGGAGTCAAAAGATTGGAAGTGTTGAAGGTTCCAAGTTGGTTCCCTCAGCAAAGAAGTCCAAAACAAACTACGTGAAAAACTCATTTGATTGGTCTGGAACATGGCAGTGGCCAAAAAGGCCAGGATGCACGTTATTGGAAAGGGCAACTGAGACCAAATAAAGCAGAAGAGTTTTGCCACCATAACAAACAGGGAGGGCCCTCATGTAGACTATTCTGGTTGGCCCCTCTTGGCTGCTGCATTTTAGAAAAGTCAATCAGTCAGTCGTATTTATTGAGCACTTACTGAGGGCAGAGCACTGTACTAAGCACTTGGGAGAGTACAGTACAACAATAAACAGACATATTCCCTGCCTAGAACAAGTTTACAATCTAGAGGGAGAGATAGACATAAAAATAAATAGATACAGTGAAGAAAAATGAAAAAGACTAGAAAGAAAAAACAAAACAGATTTGAAGAAGGTATAAAGAAGAGTAACCAAAATGATTGGGGGAATGGAAGGCTTTGAATGAAGAAACATGGAACCAATTCATTCATTCAATCATATTTTTTGAGTACTTACTGTGTGCAGACCACTGTACTAAGTGCCTGGGAGAGTACAATACAATAAATGGGCACATTCCTGCACACAATGAGCTTACAATCTAAAGTGGGGAGATAGACATCAATACAAATAAATTACAGATATGTACATAAGTGCTGTGGGGCAGGGAGGGGAAAAGAGCAAAGGGAGCAAGTCAGGGAGTCGCAGAAGGGAGTGGGAGATGAGGAAAGTCGGGGGGCTTAGTAAAGGCCTCTTGGAGGAGTTGTCTCTTCAATAAGGCTTTGAAGTGGGGAAGAGTAATTGTCAGAATTGAGGAGGAAGGGCATTCCAGGCCAGAGGCAGGATGTGAGCTAGGGGTTGGGCAGAGAGATAGGCAAGATCGAGGCACACTTAGAAGATTAGCACCAGAGGAGCAAAGTGTGCAGATTGGGTTGTAGAAGGAGAGTAGGAAGGTGAGGTGAGGTAGGAGGGACCAAGGTGGTGGAGTGCTTTAAAAACCAGTGATGAGGAGTTCTGACTCTTGAGACTGAAAAGAAGGCAGCTAGCAGAGGACATAATTGAAGTTTTTAAAAATTATGTACTATACAGAAAGGAAAAGCATGGAAAGATAATTCACCAATCCCACAAAACAAAGGTGCACCTAAAACAAAAACATTTTTAATGGTATTTGTTACACACTTGCTATGCAACTAGCATTGGGATTTTTTTTTCATGGTATTTGTTAAGCACATACTATGTGCCAAGTCTTGGAGTAGATATTATCCATTTTATCAGATTAGACACAGTCTCTGTCCTACATGGGACTCCCAATTTAAGTAGGAAAGAGTAAAATTGAATCCCCATTTTACCACTGAGTCATTTTTTATGGTACATGTTACACACTTACTACATGTCTAGCATTGTTTTGGGGGTTGTTGTTTTTTCAAGGTATTTGTTAAGTTCTTACTCTGGGCAGTTTAAGTAGAGGTAGTAGGGTTGAATCCTCATTTTACTGTTGAGGAAACTGAGGCACAGGGAAGTGAAGTGACTTGCCCAAGATCACACAACAACCAATTGGCAAAGCTGGGATTAGAACCCAGGTCTTCTAACTCCCAGGCCCAAGCTCTTACCACTAGACCACACTTCCTCTATGCACTGGGGTAGATGCAAGTTAATCGTGAAGGACACAGTCCCATCCCACAAGGGGCTCACAGTCAGAGTAGGAGGGAGAGCAGGTATTGAATCCCTACTTTGTAGTTGATGAAAGTGAGGCACAGAGAAATTAAGTCACACAGCTTGCAAGTAGCAAAACTGGGATTAGAAGCCAGGTCCTCTGGCTTCCAGGTCTGTGCTTTATCCACTAGGCAATGCTACTTCCTATTTCTCTTTGAACATTTCTTCAAACAGCAGGTCATAATCTTCTAAAATTCTTTACCATAGGAAGTTATGCAGGCAGAAAGTATTAGGTTATAGAAGGGTTTCCAGAAATTTATGAACCAAAGATCCAAAATGGTTTATTAGGAGGCAAGATTAGCCATTACCAGATTTTTCCACACCATTATCACACTGCTACTAAGGGGATCCACTTATCCTGCCTTACTACATCGGCCTCTTTGCTGACCTCCTTGCCTCCTGTCTCTTCCCCAGTCCAGTTCTTAATTCACTCTGCTACCTGGTTCATTTTTCTACAAAACCATTCAGTCCATGTCTTCCTATTCCTCAAGAAACTCCGGGGGTTGTCTATCATCCTCTGCATTAAACAGAAACTCCTTACCATTGGATTTAAAACTCTCAAATCAGCTCACTGTCCTCATACCTTACCTTGCTGACTTTCTAATACAGTCCAACCATTGATCTCTTCTAGCACCGACCTGCTCATTGTACCTCAATCCCATCTGTCTCACTACCAACCCCTTGCCCATGTCCTCCCTCTAGCCTGGAACTCCTTCTTCATGTATGACAGACCACACTCTAACTTCAAAGCCTTATAAAAAGCACATCTCCTTTAAGAGACCTTCCCCAACTCAGCCCCCATCTCCCTGATTGCCTCTCCCTTCTATGTTGCTTAGGCATTTAGATCTGTAAGTTTTAGGCACTTGTTATCCATGCTACCCTTTGTCCCACAGCACGAATGTACATATCCGTAATTTATTTTAATGCTTGTCTTTCTCTCTAGACTCCTTATAGTTCGGGAACGTGTCAACCAAATCTGTTGTATTCTCTCATGCACTTCATACAGGCCCTGCACAAAATAAACTCACTACATATCACTGATTGATGGTCAGATTGATTCCTCCAAGCATTTTAGTACTTCCTTTGAAGGAAGCTTGCTGGGTTGAGTAGATCACTAATGTGATCCAGAAAGGGGATTACTTATTTTCAGTCAATCAATCAATTGTATTTAGCACTTACTGTGTGCAGAGCATCGTACTAAGTGCTTGGAAGAATACAATATAACAAGAGTTGTTAGAAACATTTTTTTGTATTTTGTAATTAAATCTTCTTCCATGACAACTAAGGTTGTATTTTCCAGCCCTTTCTCTTTCTAAGAAAAAAATCAAGTCATAAAACTAAGAGATACCACATCTGAAATCCAATTTGGTCCATGCTCAGCATTTCTCCTTGAGGAGCTGATTAAAACTCTTACCCAGAAGCATACTCTGACCGAGACAGATTCCACTAAAAAATCCTAAAGTCAGAATTGAACATTTTTCCAATTCTCTCCCTAGGTGTTCCCCTTGAAACGTTATTTTAAATTTCCTCCTGATTATTCATCTTATAAAGCAGAAATGTTCCCTAGAAGCAAACACACACATCCCACTATGAATGGTTCCAGAAAGTCTCACAACACAAATGCCACATGCTACTACCTTAAATCCAGAAATCACTGATGTCACTCAATATGCTAATGTGTCATCACCCAATTCATTTCTCATACATAACACATAATGGAGCATCCTACCCTTTAATTGAAAAGAGAAGAAAGAACTGGTCACCCCATTCTCCATTATCAAAAACTATTCAGAAAGGCCCTTTTGTTTCCCTATCTATTATTGTAGTTCATTCCAAATATATTATACACCTATAAGAACACTGAAGTGAAATTTCTTGGAAACTGCATTCACAGGGTTGTTAGAAATTTTTTTCCTATAATTTTTCTAAAGTCTCTTCTTCCCCTTTCTGTAAACAACAATTTTCTTGTTATTCTTTTAAAGGTTGCAATGGGCTACCATAGACCCAACTTCAGCATTTGCTTTCTTAGTTGCATGACTGCTCAATCAATCGTAACCTCTTTTCTTTCTTTGATTACATTTCCAAGACCTTTAGAAAAGAACAAGTGCACCATATTTTACAAGTTCTTTACCAGCATATCAAAATAACCTCTGTTCACCCCCAGAAAAGATTAGCACTCTAAACACCATACCAGTTGAAAATCCTTAGGTTTTGTTCCTTTTGATTTCTGTTTGCTCAGTTAAGTAGGAGGAATAAGCCAAACATCTGCACTTTCTGAGCTTAACAGTTTGACATATTTGCAAAACTGCAGCATCGGATCCAAATAGCCACCTCTGCTCTCTGCTAGGCACAGGGAAAGCATGTCATATGTCTTTTTTGTTTATTCTCAGCTCTCTGTTCCTTGGCAAGCCCTCTCGATGTGCTCTGTCAGTACCATAGATCCCTCAGTAAGCTCCACTTAATAGCAATAGGAAAAATAATCATAATTTGGATATTAATTAAGCGCTTACTAGATGCCGATGCTATGCTAAGCACTGGATAAGTACAAGATGATCAGATTAGATACATTCCTGTCCTATGGGGGACTTACAATATATAATAGTAATAATTGTGGTATTTAAGTGCTTACTATGCGCCAAGCACTATACTAAGTGCTGGGGTGGAGACAAGCAAATGCAGTTGGACACAGTCCCTGTCCCATGTGGGGCTCACAGTCTCAATCCTCATTTTAAAGGTGAGGTAACTGAAGCCCAGAGAAGTGAAATGACTTTCCCAAGATCACATAGCAGACAAGTGATGGAACTGGGATTAGAACCCATGACATTCTTATCTCTGTTGTAAAGATAAAGATACTGAGGGCCAGAGAAATTACCTAGAGTCACCCAGCAGATTACTAGCAGAACTAGGACTAGAGCCTTGTTCTCCTCTGTGCTTTCCCTTGGGTCGGGCTAGTCAACCAATCCCATCATTCCACTTTCCCCGGGCTGTTCGGTCAATCAATCAATCCTATTTATTGAGTGCTTACTGTGTGCAGAGCACCATACTAAGAGCTTGGGAGAGTTCAGTATAACAGAGCTGGTAGACATGTTCCCTGGCCACAGTGAGCTTACAGTTTAGAGCGGTAGACAAACATTTGTATAAATAAATTAATTACAGATGAATTTAGTGCTGCGGGGCTGAGGGAAGGGTGAATAAAGGTGCAAATCCAAGTTCAAGGGAGACGTGGAAGAAGTGTGCGAGAAGGAAATGAGTGTCCAGTCGGGGATGGTTATTACATATCATCTCTGCAAATTACGTCTTCCCGAGCTGATTGATGCCCATGCACTGACTGGGGGTTCGTCATATCCTAAGTTTCCAGAGGGGCAATCTTCTTACCAGTCATCGACTGGTCCTAGGCCTTCATCCACTATGACCGTAGACTGGTGGTCTATACAGAGGGGCAATCTCCTTACCAGTCATCGATTGGTCCTAGGCCTTCATCCACTATGACCGGAGACCGGTAGTCTACTCAGAGCCCCACCAACGCTCCAGCACCACCCCATGCAATTGGTCTCTCCTCCACCTCCTCTGCTAGCCAGGCTTCCTGGATTGGGACCAGATCTGAGGATCTACCTGGCAGATTTCCCAGAACTGCTCCACCTCCTGGACCCAGATACTCTTCTTTCCCTTCCCATCCCCACTCCCTGCTGCTGTGGTGGAAGAGTTGAAGGTGGGACTAAAGGTCACCTGAATGACAGCAGTAGAAATTTAGGCTATCGGCATGTGGGAGGAAGGGAAATGCTTTATCTGGCAAGCTGAGGAAGGGGAGATTCCTTAGCCCAAAGGCTCCAGGCAGTTGTCAGAGTCTCCATTCCAGGTGCTCGCCGGACCAGGGGGAAATGTGGCTCCTGAACAATAATAATAATATTATTTTTAAGTAATGTGTCAAGAACTCTTCTAAACAGTAGGGTAGATACAAGCTAATCCCGTTGGACAAAGACCCTGTCCCTCACGGGACTCATAGTCTTAATCCCCATTTTACAAGTGAGGTAACTGAGGTACAAGAAAGTTAAGTGACTTGCCCAAGATCACACAACAGACTAGTGGCAGAGTCTGGATTAGAACCCAGGTCCTTCTGACTCCCAGGCACATGTCTTATCCACTAGGCCTTGCTGCATAGGCATTACTGCTAGGAAAAGCACTGCAGTAACTGGTTCCTTCACTCCAACTACCAAGGTTCTCTGCTCTCCACAAGCCAGGCTGGGGAGAAAAGCTTCTCCCATGTGTTCTCGGACTCTTACATCGCTGGCAAAAGAAACACTGAGACAACCACCACCTTCTCTCCCATCACTGAGCATCCCCACTCCTGTCTTCCTCCCTCACGTTCTTGCATTTCTCCCTCATACCCAAGACTTTAAGTCTATTTTGCCCACTTGTTTGTCTTGTGTTTCATTGTTTCGTAACTCCTGTTTTGTCTGTCACTAATCGCTTTTCCCCACTTAAGCTTTTAGATCCTGAGCCCCATGGGGGGCGGGGACCTGTTTAATTCCCACCTCTGTATTTTCTCCTAGGCCTTAGTACAGTGCTCTGCATACAGTAAGAAGTTAATAAATACTATTATTACTAATAGAGTGCAACGCATAATTCATATAGAGAACTAAGGAAAGCAATAAAATCAATAATACTAATAATAATGTTGGTATTTGTTAAGTGCTTACTATGTGCCAAGCACTGTTCTAAGTGCTGGGGTACATACAGGGTAATCAGGTTGTCCCTCTTGAGGCTCACAGTCTTAATCCCCATTTTACAGATGAGGGAACTGAGGCACAGAGAAATTAAGTGACTTGCCCACAGTCACACTGCTGACAAGTGGCAGAGCCGGGATTCAAATCCATGACGTCTGACTCCCAAGCAGCAGCGTGGCTCAGTGGAAAGAGCACAGGCTTAGGAGTTAGAGATCATGGGTTTGAATCCTGGCTCTGCCACTTGTCAGCTGTGTGACTTTGGGCAAGTCACTTAACTGCTCGGTGCCTCAGTTACCTCATCTATAAAATGGGGATTAAGACTGTGAGCCTCAAGTGGGACAGCCCGATTACCCTGTATCTACCCCAGCGCTTAGAACAGTGTTCGGCACATAGTAAGCACTTAACAAACACCAACATTATTATTATTATAATTAACCAATGGTATCTATTGACTGCCTACTGTGAGCAAAGCACTGTACTGAGCACAGGGGATGCAATCCCTGCCCACCAGAAGCTGCAGTCTAGAGGACTTACAAAAGGGCTGAGGATGTATGTAAATAAATAATGTGTTAGAGACAACTGTGAATTGATACAACCTGAGTGTTGGTCAATTAGTAGGGGAAGAATTGTTAAAAGCATTGAGATTTTGGGAAAGTTTTGAAAGTGGGGAGGGCTGAGGAGCAGCAGACTGGAAGGAGAGCAGAGCAGGAGCAAGACACAAATTCCCTGCCCATGAAAAGCTAACCCTGTAATAGGGGATACAGACAATCGATCAGACATATTTCCTGAGTGCTTACTTTATGCAAAGCACTGTACTGAGCACTTGGGTTAGTACAATAGAACAATGTCGGTAGACCCGTTCCCTGGACACAAGGAGTTGGTAGTCTACAGGGGGAGACAGACATTAATATAAATTATAGCTCTGTGTGTAAGTGTTGTGGGGTTGGAGGGTGATGTGAATATTAAATGCTTAAGGATGCAAATTGAACTGCAAGGGTAATACAAAAGGGATAGGGAGAAGGATAAATGAGGGCCTTTGGGAAAGCCTTTTGTAGAAGATGTGATTTTTATAAGGCTTTGAAAACAGTGGGAGGCTGTCAGACTTAAAGTGTGGGGGAGTTCCAGGCCAGAGGCAGGATGTAAGCTCAGAATTCATGTAATAAGTAGACATAAAAATACTAACAGATATTGGAGTCAGAATAATCAATCAGTGCAATTTATTGAGTGCTTACTGTGTGCAGAGCACTATACTAAGTATTTGGGAGGGTATAACAATTAAATATAGAATTGAATATACATCTATATAATCAAGCAGTGGTATGCATTGAATATTTACTGTGTGCTTGGCACTGTACTGTACTAGGAGCTTGGGAGAATACTATAGAGTGGGTAGATGCAATCCCTGCCCATCAGAAGCTTGCAGTCTACAGGACTTAGACAAGGGCTGAGGATGCCTGTAAATAAATACTGTGCTAGACACAACCGTGAGTTGATACAACTTGGATGTTGGTCAGTTAGTAGGAGAAGACTTACTAAAAGAGTTGAGATTTTGGAAGAGTTTTGAAAATGGGGAGGGCTGAGGACCAGCAGATTTAGACTGGTGTAAGGGGAGGGATTTTCAGGCCTGAAAGGAGAGCAGAGCAGGGGGTGGGTGTTGGTTGACGTGAACGCCCTCCCTCCTCAAATCTGATAGACAATTACTCGCCTCCCTTCAGAACCTTATTGAAGGAACATCTCCTCCAAGAGGTCTTCCCAGACTAAGCCCCACTTGTCCTCATCTCCCACTCCTTTCTGTATCGCCCTGACTTGCTCCCTTTGCTCTTCCCCGCTCCCAATCCCACAGCACTTATGTACACATCTGTAGTTTGTTTATTTGTATTGATGTCTGTCTCCCTCTCTCTAGGCCGTAAATTCATCTTGGGCAGGGAATGTGCCTGTTTATTGTTGCACTGTACTCTCCCATGTGCTGAGTACAGTGCTCTGCACATAGTAAGCACTCAATAAATACAGTTGAATGAATGAATGAATTGAATGATGAGGGAATGTCTCTGTTATATTGTTATAATGTATTCTCCCAAGTGCTTAATACGAAGTGCTTAGTACAGAGCTCTGCACACAGTAAGTGCTTGATAAATACAATTGATTGATTGATTGGTAACAGGGTGTGGTTATGGGGAGACTTTGGGAGGAGCAGAGAATACAAGTTGGGTAGGAGAAAATGAAGAGCATCAATTTGTGAAACAGAGAGAACTGATGGAAAGCCTAGAAGCCAGTGATATAAGAGATAAGGACAACCACTGGAGAAGTTTGAGGAGAGGCAAGGAATGCACTGAAAGATATTTCAGAAAGCAGATCCAGTCAGTAATGTGGACTGAAGGACTAAGAGAGACTGGAGGCAAGAAGACCCAGTGAGGAGGCTACTACAATAATACTGCCGTGCTATGATGGGTGCTTAACCCAACACACTGGCTGTTTGTATGGAGAGAAAGTGGTAAATCCACAAAAGGTATGTGAGGAGGCTTGGCAGGGTTACACAGCTGATTGAATGTGAGAGCTGATTTATTGAGCACCAAGTGTGGGCAAATTGAGAATCTCAAATTCCTCGGGTGAGTTGGACGATGCCAGTGTAGTAACACATGCTCCTGGACAACAGATTTGAGCTAAATGGAATTCAAATATACTTGGTTTCTCATAAAAGAGTTGAAATTTTTTATGTTTGCTTTCCTGGTTTTTTGGGGGGCATTTGTTATTTGCCCCATCCTCAGCCCCACCAGTACTTAAGTACATATTTGTAAATTATTTATTTATATTAATGTCTGCCTCCCTATAGACCGTAAGCTTGTCATGGGCAGGGAACATGTCTACCAACTGTGTTGTATTTCACTCTCCCAAGTGCTTAGTACACCATCCTGTGCACAGAAGCTCTCATTATATACCATTGATTGATTGAGATCTGGTAACCTTACCGAGTGAAACACCTTTTGGACATTCTTGGTTTATCAGCATATAAAGAACGTTCTCTGTCTCCCCATCACACAAACTGGCCTACTCAAAGCTTTTTACCGTTTTTGTTGGTATATGAGATACTACTTTTTCAAACAGATTGCCCTAGCAATCTTATATTGCACTCTGTTTCACCAAGTATTTTCATCAATAATTATTTCAACTAAAATCAGAGATGTTGGTCCTAATGTAAGATCACTTGTTGGAGTTATTTAGCTCCAGGTTCTTGGAAATAACTTTCCCTCTGAAGCATTAGTAAGTTCTTCTTAAACTAATTGGATCCAACTTGAGTGCCTACTGAGCAAGTGGTATTTACATTAAAAGTAACCAAAGTATAGATTTGACTCTGGAATGGAGATCAGAGAGCTTGAGGTGGATCAAATCCGGGAAACTTGGAGGCAGAAACAGCACACTACTAATCCCATATTCACTCAGGTCTTCCTGCATTAAGGAAGACATATTTTCCGTAGTGTTAGAATACACGGGCCTTAAATCTTCACAGTGAGCATGAACACAACCTTCTCTTCTGACGTGGCATCCTCTCCAAGTAAATGCATGTTATTGGATGAACATTCCCCTAATTCCCTACCAGCATCCTAGCCAAAGCACTTAGTGAAAACCCGCACTATGGAAGAACTGAGCATGCTCACTTCTGAAGAGGAAGCAGAAACTGAAAACCAGGGAACCAGGTGCTCTGTAGTCCCATCTCCCAGTTACCCTCAACACAGTCTCAAAAGGATAGCCAGAAAAGAAGGGCAAATGTTTTTTTCCAAAGCATTAAAAAAAAAAATCAAACCCTGTTTCCAAATGCAGAATGTACAGTTCGGCAGGTTAGAGATGGCAACGAGAAGGCTGATTGGGTGGAGTTGAGGGTTAAGTGCTCTATGTTCCAAAGTCCCAGACCATCTGTTCTCGTAAGCTTCTCACTAGGAGGTTCAACCCTGGTTTAAAAAGAAGTCGGGGGGTCTCCTGGTTTGCATATTATTTGCATGAATTTGCATGCTGGATTCAAGAAGATGATGGCTACCCTGGTGAGAGAATAATTACCAGGGCATCGTAGCAGTGGCCTTTTTACCACCCCAGTATTCCTGCCTGTTGAGGGAAAAGGGTCATTGGTTATGAGAAGCAGCGTGGCTCAGTGGGAAAGAGCCTGGGCTTGGGAGTCAGAGGTCATGGGTTGGTATCCCAGCTCTGCCACTTGGCAGCTGTGTGACTGTGGGCAAGTCACTTCACTTCTCTGGGCCTCAGTTACCTCATCTGTAAAATGGGGATTAAGACTGTGAGCCTCACGTGGGACAACCTGATTACCCTGTAACTACCCCAGCGCTTAGAACAGTGCTCTGCACATAGTAAGCGCTTAACAAATACCAACATTATTATTATTAGTTGTCTTTCAGTCCCCTACTGAGTCTAGCTGGGAAAGTCATTGCTGTTACAATTAACCAATCAATCAAATCTGTTGAGCACTTACTGTGTGCACAGCACTGTACTAACTGCTTGGGAGAGTACAGTACAACAGACTAGGCTGATACTCTTCCCCTTACAGTCTAGAGAGGGAGACAGACATGGAAATAAATCACCGTTATGCACATAAGTACAAAGGTGACTCAGAAGGAAGAGGGAGTTAGGTGAAGCGAGAGCTTAGTTTGGGATATGATTTTAATAAGGCTCGGAAGGGGAGGAGAGTGATCATTTAAAGACACTATGTAAAATCCATTCAATCGTATTTATTGAGCGCTTACTGTGTGCAGAGCACTCTACTAAGCATTTGGAAAGTACAGTGACAACTAAAAGGAGAAAGGGAATCATTCTAGATGTATTATTCTTCAAAAGTTGATCATTTGAACCTGCGCTTCATGCTTATTTCCAAATGCAAGTGTGGAACCATGCTGATTATAATTTCACACTCAGTTCTGCCATAACGTATATTTGGATTCTGGAGCGTCGTGTTGTCGAAGAAACTGCTTGCTTGCATACCTGAGTGTGCGCAATGGTCCGGAACATGTGAGCATCACAGTGTGAGCTTTCCTTAAGGTTTCTCGAGGTTTCTCGAGTATACAACTGTCACATTCTAAGAGACCGGGGTTTAACTGTCAGTACTATTCTGAGCCACTGTATCAAAGTATTCAAATAGCATACAGGAAATGTATTCTAAATGTTGTCAAACAAATGTTTATTCAAAAGAGAACATATTTAGAGTGAGTGGGTGTATAGATATATGTGATAGCTTAATGTTGACAAATTGTGTTTCTGTGTCCTGGCTGACAGAGATATGCATATAAGCCATATTGAATACTAAATCCGTGAAGCATTCGATGTTCAAAATCTATAGAGATTTTGAATTGGAAAAAAGAGGCATATGTAATATTCCAAGTTCAGATGGAAAACAGTGCCTACAGAAACTGCGAGACACTCTGGTTGGTCACGGCTTACTTACTGTATTTCTTTTGCCCTTAGAAAAACCTGACAATTTTAATGAAAAAGAGAAAAACAGCTGCAGCGTAGACAGTGGATTTAGCATCCTTTTTAACTGCTCGTAGAGAAACTAGAAGTTATGAAGAACATTACTTACTCCTAGTGAACCTCTTTATTTCCATGTTTTCTCATTGCTTTATGAGTAGTAGTTTCAATTTAACAACCTAAATCATACATCAACTACAGCGCACATCAACTAGCAAGGCGAGATTCTGAACAACTGGTCAATCAGTCAGTGCAACGGCACTGAAGCAGTGCTTGTTTTAGCCTACCATGGCCAAGGCATGTTAGAAGATAAACATCACTGTCAGTTGAAAGGGGGCTAACATAAGCATGGAAGCAGGATTAGAACAACCCCCAGCATGTACCTATTTGCTGCCCTTTACTTAGAACATGCTTAGAGAAGCAGCGTGGCCTGGTGGATGGAGTGTGGGCCTCGGAGTCAGAAGCACCTGGGTTCTAATCCCTGCTCCGCCACTTGTCTGCTGTGTGACTTTGGGCAAGTCACTTTGTTTCTCTGGGCCTCAGTTATGTAAATGGAGATTAAGACCGTGATCCTTATGTGGGGACAGGGACTGTGTCCAACCTGATTAATTTGTATATAACCCAGCACATAGTACATTGCCTGGTACATAGGAGGCAATTAACAAATGCCATAAAAAAAAACCAGACACCCCCATTTCCCCAGCATCTCCACCCAAATCCCAGCTCCTCCAGATGCTGCCACAGAGGCTGGCTTGGAGGGAGGAGGAGGAGGAGCAGGTGGGTTCTGGGCTCTCACAATTCGTTTCACCTCCCCAGATCAAGATCCAGATCTCTCCCTGGAATGGGGCACATTGTTGTGGATCAGATGCCTAGTACAAGGTGGAGTAAAGAGCTCCAAACCCTAAGAGGACTCAGCTGAGATAATTTAAAAAAAAACAACAATAATAAAAAATAATTCACTGGGGTATTTGTTAAACTCTTACTATGTGCTGAATACTCAGCTAAACTCTGGGATTACAGGGGTTGAGTCCCCATTTTACAGATGAGAAAACAGAGAATTTAGGTGACTTGTCCAAGATCAAACGATAGGCAAGTGGCAGAGCTGGGATTAGAATCCGGGTCATCTGATTCCCAGGTCTGTGTTCTTTCCACTAGGTCATACTGCTTCTCGGTAACAAAGGAGCTTAGGTAGCATAGCATTGACCCCTCCCCCACCCAACCTTCCCAAGTACACTTTTCACCCTCTATCTATCCCAGGGATGGAATTATAATGTGACATAGCGGGAATGATATTTGCTGCAAATTAGATATATGATATAAGAAAAGAGGTAATTATACTAATTGTAATAGCATTTGTTGAGCTCCCACCATGTTTTAATAGTATTTGTTAAACATTTACTGTGCCAGGCACTGTGCTAATAGCACTGGGTTTGGTACAAGTTAATTTGGACACAATCTCTGTTCTAGGTAGGACTCACAGTGTTAGTCCCCATTTTACAGATGAGATAACCGAGGCACAGAGAAGTTAAGTGACTTGCACAAGGTCACACAACAGAGAAGCAGAGGCGCCGGGATTGGAACCCAGGTCCTTCTTCTTACTCCCAGGCCTGTGCTTCATAGAAGTACAGGACAACACTGTGGCATGCTCCCTGTCCACAGTGAGCTTGCACCCTAATGGGGGAGAGAAACATAAAAATATTTGCAACTTAAAAATATGAACAAATCTGTGCCCACCTCATACTCTGTGCTGAAGCTAGATTTCCCTCATCTAAGAACAGTGGGAGTTGAGAGGACTGGAGACAGACATGTAACAAGGGAAGAAACAATAAAGCATGAAAACAATATAAAAGACAAAGGCAAAAACAAAAAAATGAAAGTAAAAAGAACAATATGAGATTGTGGCTAAAGGAGCTGAGTTTTAGGCTCCTTGGGCTTAGAGTCCCAACAGTCACCGGCACAGGCACGGTCTCGGCCTTAGCTGCTGTGCATAGGCTCCAGAGAAATGGCAGCAGCCACACCTTCCCAACCCTCTTAACCTCTCCTCCCACTGTTGCTGCTTCTGTCCTTTACCGCTGGCTCAGGCCAGGTCAGGGGCAAGGAAGGAAGATGAGAAGTTTGGCTTTGGAAATGTTGATTCTGAGGAGCCAGCGGTCTAACCAAGTCGAAATATGCTGGAGGCAAGAGGAAATCGAAGATTGAAGAGGGGCAGAAAATTTATCCATACAGAGGCCGTAAGAGGGGAAGAGCTACCCAAGAGATTGAATATTAAGTGAGAATAAGTTACCATCGACCACTACATTCGGAGGTAAGAGGTGAAGAAGACCCAGCGATTGAAACTGAGAAGGAGGCATAGGAGGAGAATCAGATTAGCAATAATAATGATAATAATAGTGATAGTATTTTTTAAGCGCTTACTCCTCCCCTCCCCATCACCCCGACTCCCTCCCTCTGCTCTAACCCCATCCCCGCCCCAAAGCACTTGTGTGTATATGTACATATTTACTATTCTATTTATTTTACTAATATCTATAATTCTGTTTACACTGGTACTATTGATGCCTGTTTATTTGTTTTGATGTCTGTCTCCCCACTTCTAGACTGTGAGCCCATTGTTGGACAGGGATTGTCTCCGTTCCTGAATTGTTATTTCAGCCCTTAGAACAGTACTTTGCACATAGTAAGCACTTAACAAATGCCATCATTATTATTCTTTCCAAGAGCTTAGTACAGCTCTGCACACAGTAAGGGCTTAAAAAAGAAGAAAGAAAGAAAGAAAGAAAGAAAGAAAGAAAGAAAGAAAGAAAGAAAGAAAGAAAGAAAGAAAGAAAGAAAGAAAGAGAGAGAGAGAGAGAGAGAGAGAGAGAGAAAGAAAGAAAGAAAGAGAAAGAAAGAAAGAAAGAAAGAAAGAAAGAAAGAAAGAAAGAAAGAAAGAAAGAAAGAAAGAAAGAAAGAAAGAAAGAAAGAAAGAAAGAAAGAAAGAAAGAAAGAAAGCACTGTTCTAAGGGCTGAGGGAGATACAAAGTAATCAGGTTGTCCCACGTCTCTCTGTGACTACAAAACCAAGGACTGATAGTTTTTCCAGGAGAAAGATGTCAACTGTGTTAAAGGTTAAAGCACTTATCTGAAAGGTCAAAGAGGATTAGAAAATTAGATTTGACTATGATGAGGTCACTGGTGACCTTTCAAAGGGTGGTCTCAGAGAAGCAAATGGGCCAAAAACTGGATTGTTAGGGGCTAAGGAGGGAAGTGGAGGAAAGGAAGAGAAGGAGGCAGGTGTCTAAAACACATTCGAAGAGCTTAGAGGGGAAGAATTGGAACATGGAGGTGAGAATTAGAAAGCAGAGTGTCGATGACTGTAGCGGTATTTAATTTTTTTTTAGGATGGGGAAACTTGGCTGTGTTAAGAAGCAAACAGGAAAGAGCTATCAGTGTGCAGCTGAAGATAGTGGTAGAGAAGGGGAGGAGTACGGGAGCAAGTGTTTTTAATTCTCTCCTTGATCCCCTCCAAACTGGTTTCTGGCCCCTTCATTCCACGGAAACAGCCCTTTCTAAGGTAACCAATGATCTTGCTAAATCCAACAGCCCCTACTCCAGCCTAATCCTCCTAGACCTCTAAACAGATTTAGGCACCATAGACCACACCTGTCTTCTTGAAACTTTATTCAACCTTGACTTCATTGGCACTGTCCTGTCTTAATAATAATGTTGGTATTTGTTAAGCACTTACTATGTGCAGAGCACTGTTCTAAGCACTGGGGTAGGTACAGGGTAATCAGGTTGTCCCACGTGAGGCTCATAGTTAATCCCCATTTTACAGATGAGGTAACTGAGGCACAGAGAAATGAAGTGACTTGCCCACAGTCACCTAGCTGAGACGTGGCAGATCCGGGATTCAAACTCATGACCTCTGACTCCCAAGCCTGGGCTCTTTCCACTGAGCTACGCTGTCTTGGTTCTCCTCCTGTCTCTCTGACCATTCCTTTTCAGTCTCTTTGCTGGCTCCTCATCTGCCTAAATCCTCTGACAGTGGGGATCCCTCAAGGCTCAGTTTTGGGGTCCCCTGCTATTTTCCATCTACACCCAATCCCTTGGAGAACTCATTCACTTCCAGGGCTTCAACTACCATTTCTATGCGGATGATTCCTAAATCTACACCTCTAGCCTTGACCTTTATCCTCTGCACCAGCATTTCCTCCTGCCATCAGGATATCTCTACTCAGATGTACTGCCAAAATCTCAATCTTAACCTGAACAAAACAGAACTCCTTATCTTCCCACCCAAACTATGTCATCCCCATGACTTTCCCATTACTGTAGAAAATGCCACTTTCTTCTCTGTCTCACAAGCCCATAACCTCGGCATTGTCCTCGACTCATCTCTCTCATACAACCCACATATTCAGTGTCACCAACTTCTGTCGGTTCTACCTCCACAACATCACTAAAATCCACCCCTTCCTCTCCATCCAATGGCTGCTATGCTGATCAAACCACTTATCTTATCCTGCCTTGACTATTGCATCTGCCGTCTTGCTGACCTCTCCACCTCTTGTCTCTCCCCACTCCAGTCCATTTTTAATCCTGCTTCCTGGATCATTTTTCTACAAAACTGTTCAGTTCATGTCTCCCACTCCTTGAAAAACCCTAGTGGTTGCCCACCCACCTCCGCTTGAAACAGAAACTCCTTGCCATCGACTTTATAGAACTCAATCACCTTGTCCCTCCTACCTTACCTCACTGCTCTCTTACTACAACCCTGCCCTCACACTTTGCTCCTCTAATGCCAACTTCCTCACTGTTCCTCAATCCCATCTGTCTTGTCACCATCCTTTCAACCACGACCTGCCTCTGGCCTTGTAAACCTTCTCTCTTCATGTCTGACAGACAATCACTCTCCCCTCAAGCCTTATCCTCCTTCATCTAGCATCTCCTCCAAGAGGCCTTCCCTGATTAAGCCCTCATCTCCTCTTCTCCCATTCCCTTCTGTGACACCCTTGTACTTGGATTTACTCCCTTTATTCACCCCTCCCTTAGCCCCACAGCACTTATGTACATATCCGTAAATTATTCACATTAATGTTGGTCTCTCCCTCTGAACTGTAAGCTCACTGTGGGCAGGAAACATATCTACCAAATCTGTGGTATTGTACTTTCCCAAGTGCTTAGTACAGTGCTCTGCACACAGTAAGTTCTCAAAAAATATGACTGATTGATGCTACAGCCCAGCCTGCACACTTCACTCCTTTAGTGCCAGCTTGCTCACGGTGCCCTGATCTCATCGATCTTGCCACTGACCCCTTTCCCACATTCTCCCTCTGGACTGGAACACCCTCCTCTTCCATTTACACCAGACCACCACTCTCCCCAGCTTCAAAGTCTTATTAAGATCACAACTCCTCCAGGAGGCCTTCCTCAATTAAATCCTCTTTTCCCTGACTCCCTCTCCCTTCTCTCGTTTATGTACTTGGTATGTACCCCACCCTCAGCCCCATAACACCTGTGCACATATCTGTAAATTATTTATTTATATTAATTTATGTCTCCCCCTCTATACTGTAAGCTCGTTGTGGACAGGAAATGTATCTACCAACTCTGTTGTATTCTCCCAAGTAGAGTACAAAGTTTTGCACACAGTAGGTGCTCAGTAAATACCATTGATTGATTAATTGGACAGATGGACAGATGAGAGGAGATGGGGTCAGAGGCACAGATACAGGAGATATATTATGAGCAGCCGAGACATCCTCTTGTCCTTATTAATCTTTTTTATGTCTGTACTTCAGTTGTACATTCAATTACTTATTTTGATTAGTTTTTCTAAATATCTTTATGTTTGCCTCCACCATTTAAGTGTAAGACCCTTGTCAGTGGGAAATGAGTCATTTCTCTGTTTTGTACTTTCCAAGCACCTACTATTCTGCACAGAATTCAGTGGGCACTCATTAAATATTATTATTATTACTACTAATACTTCTCTGAAGAAATTGCTGGGAAGGAAGGGGGAGAGAGGAGTTCAGAGCTAGATGAAGAGGTGGAGAAAATTCCGTGTTTTCTAAGGAGTTGGGGAGGTCATTGGAGTGAGAGGGGGGACAATGGGGTATTCCTGGGGTCAGGAATAGTGAAAGGGACTGTGGCTTTGAGAGTTAACGAGGGAGGAATAAAAGTTTTCCTGAGCAGAATAGAGGTTTTAATATTGATTAGCAGGTGAAAGTGAATTTAAAATCCTGGAATTCAGTGTGATGACTGGATTTCCTCCAACCGCATTCTGCTAGACGGTTGCAGAAAAAGAGGAAGTGGTTTGGGGGTGATTTAGAGTTGAGGGCTAGTAGTGCAAGAGTGATGGAGGGGAAGAGGGCGAGGGAGTTAGGTTTGGTGGAGGGGGTGAGGTTGAGGGCATGAGCTTTGGAATCAAGGAATGGGATGTTTGGGATGGAGTCCGGGAAGGGCGTGATAGCTGGGTCAGCCCATTCCATGATGGGGAGAGTCGACTTATAGAATCTGGTATGGGGATATTATTTACTGTTGTTCTAACAATCCTCATTCGTGATGATGGAATGTATAGAGTACTATTGTTATAGCTCCTTTATATGAGTTATTATAGTAATAAGTAGACTTTGTGCCTTCTGCCTTACCGTTGGCCATTTAACCTGTTGGATCTGTGATGCCTGATCAGTTTGGTATAACTAGATACTTAATCCAATCAAGGGGTGGAGGGTCACATCCGGTCTTGGTCCTGTTGGGTTTGGCTCCCAATAAATGAGGTGTTTGGCCAAGGTTTTTAGCCAGTAATGGGTCCAGCTAAAGTGATTAATATGGTTTGCTTTAGTGGGACTAAGTCAGTCTGGCGTTTGGCAAGCTAATATAGGGTGTCACTTTTAGAACAGAGGTTTCAGGGATATTACAGTAGCAGAACACAAAATGAAAATCTGCATCGGCCACTGCAAATAGCAAATATCACAACCCAGCCAGGGATAATACCTCTGTGTGTTTAATGTTGAAGGGATTATTGAGCAGATACTGGTCTTTTCAAACTAACTGCCACCTCCATCATGATTAAGAATGCTATATAAATATATAATATCTGTAGTGAATATAAGCCTCTACTGGAAGGGGCTGAGTGACTTTATCCAGGTCACATTCTACGCAGTTTAAAAATGCAGGAAGATGGTATGTTTATCAAAGTTAGTGAGTTAATGTTTAAACACTTGGAACATGCTCAGTTGACCATCACATGGGAGCGACGTGGCGTACTGGGAAGGGCACAGAAGTAGTCCTGTTTTCTGGTCCCACCTCTGCCACAGACTTACATTGGGCCTCTAGGCGAGTGTCATTTAACCTCTCTGTGCCTGTTTCCTCATCTGTAAAATGCAGATAGAATACCCTCCCTCCCTCTCTTCTTCTAGATATTGAGCCCCGTGTGAGACAGGCACTATTTCTGATTTGGTTATCTTGTAAGTTGTCCAGCATTTAGCACAGGACTTGGGGCCTAGTAAGCGCTTAATAAATATTATTATTGTTGCTATTATTATTTTTATTATCATCAGCATTATATCAAACTTGGGGACATAAAGTTTCCCTAGCTCCACTCGATTCAAGTCCCGTCACTCTACTCTGGGCTCTGTTAGAATAAAAGGAATAGCTAGTCAAAGACTGTCATTTTTTTCCTCACGCAAATAGCAGCTCCCTTTAGAGTCTAGAGTATAATATTCAGCTTTGTTTACTCTCTGTGTGCATAGTGATTAATATGGTTTGCCTATCTACGCTCCTGTTTGATGTGGAAAATGTTCAGGATATCCCACCAATGCACGTATGGGTCTCTATTTAATTTTCGTTTTCCGCAGTGCTTCATTTGATTTGTTTGATCTAAGTCAGATTTATTAGCCATTTCATCCCACAAATGGGAAAGCTATCAAAGTGACTGAGACAAGGGGAATGTGGCACATACAAAATCTTTGACGGAAAGAACCAGTTCCGAGCAGTTTAGCCAACATATGTACGAGCGAGAATTGCTGCTTGTATATATTAATATTTGCAGCCTTCTCTCAGATCTTAGCTGTTGCTGTTGCAGTTACAAATCACATTTTCTCAGCCAAGCCCTTGTCAAAAGGCACAATATTTAACACTTGGGGTTGAGACATGTGGCATGCCTTGCAGTAAAGTTAAAAGAGGATCATACGCTGATTTTTCTTTAGCTGTAGCAGTCTACCCAGACTGAGAAAAGAAATACTAGCCAAACTGGAGTTATTATTATTATGGTATTTCTTAAGCACTGAATATGTGTCAAGTTCTGTACTAAACACTGGAGTAGATACAAGTTAATCAAGATGGACACAGTCCCTGTCCCACATGGGGCTCACAGTCTAAGTAGTGGGGAGAACAGGCATCCCACAGGTGGCTCACAGTCTAAGTAGGTGGCAAAACAGGCACTGAATCCTTATTTTTTTCAGCCGAGGAAACGGAGGCCCAGAGAAGTGAAGCGGCTTGCCCAGCAGGCAACTGACAGAGCCAGGACTAGAACCCACCTCCTTTGATTCCCAGGCCCGTGCTCTTTCCACAGGTTACTCTCCTTGTTGGAAGTGCCTTGATTAACAATAATAACAGTAATAATCATAATGGAATTTGTGCCAGGCCCTGTACTGAGCACTCGGTTGGATACAAGCAAATCGGGTTGGACACAGACCCTTGTCCCATGTGGGGCTCACAGTCTTCATCCCCATTTTACAGAGGAGGTAACTGAGGCTCAGAGAAGTGAAGCGACTGGGCCGAGGCCACACAGCAGACAAGTGGCAGAGCCGGGATTAGAGCCCATGATCTTTTGACTCTGAGGCCCTTGCTCTATTCACTATGCCACACTACTCCTCTATTAACTGTAGAGCTATTTAGACAATTATAGATTGTAAACAATCTATTTATCCAGCGTAGACCCAATCTACGTGTATGATGTTGGAATATTGGGAAGCAGGAACACTAGTGAGATGAAACAGCACTAGAAACTTTACATTATTCATTTCACTTAAGAAGATGAGCAGCATTATCCCTCCAAAAGCGAAGACCAGCACACACAATCGGAGAGATGGCGTGGTCTGCTATGAGTCAGGAAGCCTGACTTCCATTCCTAGACAGTGAATTGGCTGTGCAGCCTCAGGTTTGCCCTTTAGTGTCTCTGTGCCTCTTGTCCCTTCTGAAGCAAGCAAGAAGTGAGGACCAACGAAATAATATATAAGACGTTATCCAATTTTATTGCTAACTAATTGCAATCGGAATAGCTTGTTACTGGCAGGGAACGTGTCTGCTAACTCTGTTGTATTGTACTCTCCCAAGTACTTGGTACCGTGCTCTACACAGAGTAAGTGCTCAATGAATATCATTGGTTGATTGATTACAAAACATTAAGATTTATTTGGAAAAGAGTTCTCCAATTCTAGTTCACTTTGCAGTCCAAGATAGGGAATTATTCCTTTGGATATCTTCCCCCAGTTGGGGAGAGAACTCCCCCATCAGTTCTGCAGGAAAAAAAGTGTTTCCCACTTGGACATGACACTTTGATGTTATTTGTTTAGAGGAATGAGTGAGTGGAATCAATCAAGTTGTACAATCCATTCACCATAAAAAAATATGGTAGTCGTTAATCATTTACTACGTGTCAAGCACTGACTAAGCACTAGGATAGATTCAAGCTAATCGGATTGGACACAGCCCCTGTCCCACAGGGGGTTTGTAATAGTAATCCCCATTTTACAGAAGAGATAGTTGAGGGCCAGAGAAGTGAAGCGACTTGCCCAAGGTCACACAGCAGACAAATGGTGGAGCTGTGATTACAACTCACGTCCTTCTGACTTCCAGGTCCATGTTCTAGGCCACACAGCTTCTTGCTGTTTCTCATTCCATTTCACTATTCCCTCCTATTCCCCAATTTTTCCACCTGCGGCAGAGAGCAAGCTTGGTCAGGGGGGGTCATTTGGGTGCTTGTAGTGAAGAAAGGTCCTCCCAATACCTGCCGGTGAAAACAGGGGTCTTCCTGGCAACCCTGGGAACTCAGGACCTCAGGATCCTCTTGACTTGTGTGGCTCACTCCTCCTTGCCACTCCTTGGGCCTTCCCTTATCGAGAACAGAAGGAGCATTGCCTAGCGGATGGCGGATGGGCCTGGGAGTCAGAAGGACCTAGGTTCTAATCTCGACATTGCCACTTGTCTGCTGGGTCACCTTGGGTAAGTCACTTCACTTCTCTGTGCCTCAGTTACCTCATCTGTAAAATGGGGATTAAGACTGTGAGCCCTATGCGGGACAAGAACTGTGACCAACCTGATTAACTTGTACCTACCCTAGCGCTTAGTACTGTGCCTGGCACATGGTAAGCACTTAACAAATAACATTAAAAAAAAGACTCACACCTCAGCGATTGCTCAGGAGGGATCAACCCATAGTAGCTGGATAGGAGAGATGACCTTTGTCACGAGGATTCATCTACTTCTACATTATATAACCCTAGCCCCCACCTCACTTCCTGGAAGAGGCCCATTGGAATAATCCAAATAGGAGCAGTATGGCACGATTACCCCACTCCTAGACTAATTTCTCAGGGCTCCCCATAATGGAGGTGTCCCCATATCCTCAGAGGGAACTATTTCCACAGTTTCAGGGTTAGAGAGACTCTTTATCTCACTGGGGACAATTTTGGAGTAGTGGATTGATGGGCTGAAGAGAATCAGAGGCGTGGAAACAAACCCAGAGGTCTTCTCCACAGTTTTTTCTTACCAGTTCTCTCATCTCCAAAGCCAATCATCCTTCCCTCTGTCTGCCTGTCTCTGCCTCCTCCACTGCCCCAGCCCAGACTTTTAGGTTGGAGAGATCCTCGAGGGGGTCACTGAATTCATTCCCCGACCCCCAGGTGGACTGGTATGCTGGACAGAGGGCCAGCTCCTCCATATGAAAGAACATAGGGAAGGAAATTCCTCCTTCAGTAACCTATTGCTAAATCCCGGCGCCTCAGAGAGCAATTTCCCCGTGCAAAAGATTTGTTCTCATTCCCCTGGGCAGAGGGTCACCCTCCCTCTTCGCATACGGCAAGACACACTGCAAAGAACACAGAGAGACTTTAGGACAGGTAGGGGACAAGAGCAATTGATAAATTAGCCATGAATTCAAACAATGGGCTCTAGATGGGCTCTACGCGTAAACAGAATAATATTTACTAAATTGCTTTAGACGGGCCAGATAGGTTCAGTCTGTTCTTTTTCTACGAATAAGAGAGCAGAGGAACCTCCGCCTGCAGTAACAGGTTATCTGGCTTGATCTGGCAAACGTTTCAGTGAAATGTGGGTTTGAGAAAAAAGAAGGCAGAAAAAAGTTTAGAATAAAACAGCCGGTAGAGGGGAACCAACTGAAGAGTGCCAGGGCTATAAGTGGGTCTGCCACAGTTTGGAACTAAAGTAGGTATCGCATCTTTCTTATTTACTTCTTGCATTCTCACCTCCCTGTTTGAAAATGACTGAGCAGGGAAGAAATGCCGTATGGTGTTCCCTGGGGGGAAAACTAACTATGAGGAAGCTGTTCGCGATGCTGAAAGGCCCCTTGACTGGATGTTATCTATCAGGTGGGAGCATATTTTTCATTATCTTTCAACTAAATACCTCCATTCGGTGACTGCACCCTGAGGTAATTGCTTCAAGAGCAACAGGCTGCCACTTCTGACCCAGTTGGATATACGAGGAACCTCTGGAAAAAGCCTGAAACACAGGTTTGTGGTTAGGTTAGAGTATGAGGCTTTATTGTTACAGATACAGAATTTTGAATTGGCAATCCCGTACCCCCATATCGTTTTAGAGCTACTGTCCGAGATTTTATGCTTGCTCCGATGAAACCGTGAATCAGTCACCCCTCCGAACTACGCTCCTATGGTTAACGCACTAGTAGCCGGTAATAAAAACAGAGTCTCACCCAAATGTGATGAAGATGATCCAAGGGAAATTTTTATCTATGGGTGGGGAGGGAGTCGGGGGGTGGGGGGAGCGGGAGGGAGGGAGACAAAGCGTGTTCAATCCAAAAACCCAGAAAATCTGAAACGTCCTCCACATCAGCCGGTCAGTCAGTCTCGCTGCCTCTGAATGAATTTAGCTCGCAGCAGTTCATTTGCAGCTCTGAAGTCTGGTCCTGTGGTGTTTCTCATCTGACAGGAGAGGAATGAAGGTGTCGCTGTGAGAGACTTTTAGCCCACGACTCCCGAGAGGCCCCTCCTGACCTTCTCGGGTCGGCCGAAGGGGGTCCAGGTGGCTCCTGGGGCTGCCGACCTTCCCCTCTCCGGAATTCAGTTCCATGAGCTCGAGCTCATGTTTGGCAGCTGTCTCCAGCACCCTCTGCTTGTTGTAGTACCTGACAAAGTTGTTGATGATGGGGTGGATGGGCAGAGCGATGGCTATCACCCCGCAGAGAAAGCTGATGGCCGCGTTCAGCTTGCCCAGGGTCGTCTTGGGGTAAATGTCCCCGTAGCCGACGGTTGTCATGGTGATGATGGCCCACCAGAACGACTGGGGGATGCTCTTAAACAGCGTCTCTGGGTGGCTCTGCTCCATGGTGTAACCCAGGGCCGAAAAGACGAAGATGCCGACGGCCAGGTACATGAGGAGCAAGCCCAGCTCCTTAAAGCTCCTCTTCAGGGCGTACGTCAGGGTCTGTAACCCCGAAGAGTGCCGCGCCAGTTTGAAAATCCTGGCGATCCTCATGATGCGCAAAGCCTGCACGGCCTGCTGCACGTTGGCGAGTCCCATCATGCCAGTCCCCAGGTGGGTCAGGGTCAGGCAGACGTAGAAGGGCAGAATAGCCAGCACGTCGATGATGTTCATGAACGACAGGGCGAAGTGCAGCTTGTTGGGGGAGGAGACGAGGCGCAGCAGGTACTCCAGGGTGAACCAGCCGATGCAGGCCGTCTCGATGTTGTCCAGGGTGGGGTGCTCCACGGGGTTGCCCTCCGCATCCAGGATCTGGAGCTCCGGGATGGTCCCCATGCACATGACCACTGACGAGATCAAAATGAACAGGAAGGACAGGACGGCCACCACTCGGGCCGGATAGGAGGATTCCGGCTTCTCCATGAATTTCCAGAGGCACTTCTGGCAGTTCTGCCAGCGGCTCTCGGAGGCGTCCCCTCCCAAGTCGTCCAGAATCAGCTGGACCCTCCGGGCGATTTCCTCCAGCTCTTCCCTCTTCTCGCTGAGGTGGCTTTTACAGCAGTCGTCCAGGTACCTCAGATCCACCTTCCAAAACTCCATCTCGTTCTTGAAACAGATGGGGCAGATGCCCTTCTTCATGTGCACCTCCCCGAAATAGTAGACCTCGATGACACACTTGAAAGCATCCGGGTCCCGGTCAAAGTAGAATTCTCTCTTCCCAGGGTCATAGTCGTCACACAGGGAGAAGATCGTATCGTATCCCCCAGATAAGCAGTCGATCAACTCTGCCAGCCGGGTTTCCGGGTACTGGCTGAGGAGGTCCCCGTAGAGAACCTGTCTCACCCCGCCAACGTTGACGACGATTTCTGCGTCTTCGCCGTTTTCCGATCCGATACCGTCTGGGTCTGGAAGACTGGAGGAGCCACCCGCTACTTGCATCGTGCTGTGTCTTTTATTTTTGCCCCTTCTTTCCGAATCCTGGCTTAGAGCAAATCAGAAGCCAGCCAGGGATCGGATGGGGGAAGAAAAAATAACCCCAAAACTCTCAGGGACTGCCCTGCCGACGGTGGAGCCGTTAGGCAAGGCGGCGGACGGTCAGTGAGAGCTCACGAGGCATGCAACAAGCTGCGGTGAAAAGACAAGGCATCGGACTGCTGGGTACCCGGGAACCAGGACTGTTGGAAAAACAATATTTGCTTCTTTAGATTGAAAAGAGAAGAGACCACTTAGCCAGACTCACCCTCAGATTCCGTGCCTCGGATATTTTCGGCACCCTTCTTCCATCCGAAGACGTATTTTATTGACGGCGTTCGATTCACATCTCTGCAATCAGAGATCCCTTGTTCCGATTAACAGAAAAAGAAGTCACCGACAGTTCTGAAAGAGACGGTCTGCAAGAGGTTTCAGGAAAAGGCTGTGGCACCGTTAGGTTCGGCTCCGAAGCTGCCGTCTTCCCTGTCCGCTGACTTTACTTGTAGACTCCTCTCCACAGTAACTGGAAGGGTACGGGCTGAAGGGGGGCGGGGGGGGGGGGGGGGAACTTGGGCTTGTTTTTCCCAAGATGTGCTCAACACAATAGGAATTCCAGGCTGACGTCAAGATCTTTCCAAACTCTACCCTCTTCTGGTGAAATTTAGAAAAGCACAAGGAAGGCAGCCGTATTGCAAATCCAGTTAACTGTTTTGGCTGCACAGCTAGCTGTCGGGCAGAGTCCTCTGGATCAGCTTTAATATTGAAGAATAAAGCTTTACATTGAGCCAGATCAAAAAGGTGAGCCCAGTGGTCAAATAAAAGGATCATTCCATGTTGTATGAAACATCCCTCCGGAAGCTTACTTTTCCTTAAACTCAGAGTAGTCAGTCGTATTTTTTGAACACTCACTGGGTGCAGAGCAATGTACTACTAAGTGCTTGGGGGAGTACAGTATAACAGTATAACAGACACATTCCCTGCCCACGATGAGCTTACAATCTAGAGGAGAGTCTAGAGGCAGATCACTAGTGGGAGAGTAAATGTTGTTGGTTGTTTTACTTTTAAATAAATGCATAGAGCAAAATGAGAGTACATCAGGAAGGATTCAAGGAAATAAACATGTAATCACCCCACATAAAAATGACCGGGCTATTTCGTAACCCCAACTGGCCAGTCAGTGACTCGGGGCTCACTTTTGCACAGGGGTTTCTGCCCAGGTGGAGGGGACAATGTCTAAACCGGTAGCCACGCTGTTGGCTGCGCACCTGTTGTTAGCCGCGAGCCCTTCCCTATACACAGGTGGATGTAGAGAAGAAGGGATTTTTTTGTGTTTTTATTTTTTAAGCACTTACTATGTGCCAGGCACTGTACTAAGCACTGGCGTAGAGACAAGCTAATCAGGTAGGACAGAGCCCATGTCCCACATGGGGCTCGCGGTCTTAATCCCCATTTTACAGATAAGGTAACTGAGGCAAATAGAAGTCATGACTCAGAGTGACACAGCAGACAGATGGTGGAGCTGGGATTGGAACTCAGGTCAATCATTCAATCAATCATTCGTACTTATAGAATGCTTACTGCGTGCAGAGCACTGTACTAAGCACTTGGAAGAGTACAACAGATTCGGTAGACACAATTCCCTGCCCACAACGAACTCTCAGTCAAGAGAGGGAGAGAGATGCAAATATAAATAAATGAATTACAGATATATACATAAGTGCACTGGAGCTGAGAGAGGGTTGGATAAAGGGAGGAAATCAGAGTGACACAGAAGGGAGTGGAAAAAGAGGAAATGAGGGCTCAGTGGGGAAAGGCCTCTTGGAGGAGATGTACCTTCAAGAAGGCCTTGAAGGTGGGGAGTGTACTTGTCTGTTGGATATCCACTTGTCAGCTGTGTGACTGCGGGCAAGTCACTTAACTTCTCTGTGCCTCATTTACCTCATCTGTAAAATGGGGATTAACTGTGAGCCTCACGTGGGACAACCTGATTACCTTGTATCTACCCCAGAGATTAGAACAGTGCTCTGCACATAGTAAGTGCTTAACAAATACCAACATTATTATTATTCATTCATTCATTCAATAGTATTTATTGAGCGTTTACTATGTGCAGATCACTGTACTAAGGGCTTGGAATGTACAATTCGGTAACAGATAGAGACAGTCCCTGCCCACTGACGTGCTTTCATTATAATCGGGGGAGACAGACAGACAAAAACAATAGCAATAAATAGAATCAAGGGGATGTACAACTCATTAAAGAGGGAGTTTATTCCAGGCCAGAGGAAAGATGTGGGCGAGAGCTCAGTGGTGAGATAGATGGGACTGAGGTACAGTGAGAAGGTTGCCATTAGAGGAGCAAAGTGGGAGGGCTGGAGTGTACTAGGTGAATAGCGAGGTGAGATAGGAGGCGGCAAGGTGACTGAGGTTTTTAAAGCTGATGGTGAGGAGTATCTGTTTCACTCAGAGGTGGATGGGCAACCACTGGAGTTTCTTAAGGAGTGGAGAAATATGAATAGAACGTTTCTGTAGAAATGCAGCAGAGTGAAGTATGGACTGGAGTGGGGAGAGACGGGAGGCAGGGAGGACAAGAAGGAGACTAACACAGTCATCAAAGTGGAATAGGATAAGTACTTGGACTAACTTGGTAACAGTTTGAATGGAGAGGAAAGGGCAGACATTAGCAATGTTGTGAAGGTTGAAGTGACTGTATTTAGTGATACATTGAATATGTGGGTGGAAAGAGAGAAATGAGTCAAGGATAATGCCAAGATTACAGGCTTGCAAGACAGGAAGCATGGCGGTGCCCTCTACAGTGATGGAAAAATCACGGGGCGGATAGAGTTTGGGTGGAAAGGTAAGGAGTTTTGTTTCAGTCAAATTAAGATGGAGGTGTTGACAGAACACCCAAGTATTCATTCATTCATTCAGTAGTATTTATTGAGCGCTTACTATGTGCAGAGCACTGTACTAAGCACTTGGAATGTACAAATCGGTAACAAGTAGAGATGTCTTGACGGCAGGAGAAAATGAGAGACTGCAGAGAGGGAGTGAGATTAGGGCTCGAGATGGGCATCTACATCTATCCACATTATCTACATTCTATCTACATCTACACTTGGACCTTCTGACTCCCTGGCCTGGGCTTTATCGACCAGAACACGCTACTTCTTGCTGATTCTCTAGTTCCACTTTAGTCAATCCCAGCCTCCTGGCCTTTGTTCTAGGGTGCACGTGCCGATGGGCTATGGGCAAGAGCAGGGCTACAATAAATGTATTTGAGGGACCGGGATAACTGGCTTCATGGCTCCAATTTACACGATCCCGGGGCTCTCTGTTCAATCAGTCAATCAATCAATTAAGCAAGCATATTTCCTGAGCACCTACCAGATGCAGAGGACTATGCTTTCTCATGCAGATTGTCCTTTAAGACATGCAAGCTTGTAATGCGCTTATTAAATGCCCACTGGATGCAGTGCACTTGTACTAAGCTCTTGGGAGAGTGCGATGCAAATAAGTGATGAATTCTCTGCCCCTAAGGGAGTTAGACCAGAGAAGGAGTCGTGCAGAAAAAATAGAGACGACCAGAAAAATAGTTAAATGTAAAATTGAATTAACATAGACACACAAGGGCTAAGGATGACGGGGTAGAGCTGGTGGGTCTATCCAGTTTGGGATGTTGGGGATTATAGTTAAGTGACTTACTGAGGTCACACAGCCAGCTTTACCATTTGCCTTCTGGGTGACCTTAGGCAAGTCACTTCACTTGACTGTGGCTCAGTTTCCTCATCTGTAAAATGGAGATTAAATGCCTGTTCTCTAGAGGAAATCTGCCTTCTTTCAAAATCCACCCCTCCACCTGTGCACCCCATTCGTTCACACCTCATCAAAGCACTTTCTCCCTCCCTTCTTCCCTCCCTAACTGCCATCTTCTTCCCCACTGCTTTTAAACATTCCCATATCTCTCCTATCCTACCTTCCTTGACCCCATGGCTCCGTCCTGTTATTGTCCTATCTCCCTCCTACCAGAGGGAAGAGAAGCAGCCTGGCTCAGTGGAAAGAGCCCGGGCTTGGGAGTCAGAGGTCATGGGTTCTAATCCCATCTTCGCCGCTTGTCAGCTGTGTGACTTTGGGCAAGTCACTTCACTTCTCTGGGCCTCAGTTGCCTCATCTGTAAAATGGGGGTGAAGACTGGGAGCCCCACGTGGGACAACCTGATCACCTTGTATCTTCCCAGCGCTTAGAATAGTGCTATGCACATAGTAAGTGCTTAGCAAATACCAACATTATTTTTATTATTATTACCATTCCTCTCCAAACTCCTTGAGCAAACTGTCTGCACCTGCTGCCTCAAGTTCCTCTCTTCCAATTCTCTCCTTGAACCCATCCAATCTGGCTTCCGTCCCCTTCGTCCACAGAATCTATCCTCTCAAAGGTCACCGATGATCTCCTTCTTGCCAAATCCAATGGCCTCTACTCTATCCTAAGCCTCCTCGACCTCTCTGCTGCCTTTGACATTGTGGATCACCACCTTCTCCTGGAAACATTATTCATCCTCAGCTTCACTGACACTGACACTCTCCTGATTCTCCTCCTGTCTCTCTGGCTGCTCATTTTAAGTCCTTTTTGCAGGCCCCTCCTCTGCCTCCCATCCCCTAAATGTGTGTGTTCCTCAAAGGTCCCCTTCTCTTCTCCATTTATACCTACTCCCTTGAAAAACTCATTCACTCACATGGCTTCAACTATCACACCAAAGAGGATGATTCCCAAAATCTATAATAATAATAATAATGTTGGTATTTGTTAAGCGCTTACTATGTGCCAACCACTGTTTTAGGCGCTGGGTAGATACAGGGGAATCAAGTTGTCCCATGTGAGGCTCACAGTTAATCCCCATTTTACAGATGAGATAACTGAGGCAAAGAGAAGTTAAGTGACTTGCCCACAGTCACACAGCTGACAAGCGGCAGAGCCGGGATTCGAACTCATGACCTCTCACTCCCAAGCCCGTGCTCTTTCCACTGAGCCATTCTGCTTCTCTATCTTTAGTCCTGATCTCTCTTCCTCTCAACATATCTCGCATTTCCTCTCGACATCTCTGCTTGGATGTCCTCCCATCACCTCCAACTTAATATGGATAAAACTGAACTTATTATCCTCCCACCCAAACTCTGTCCTCCTGCTTGCTTTCCCATCTCTATTGATGGCACCACCATCCTTTCCGCATCACAAGCCGGTAACCTTGGCATTATGCTTGACTCCTCTCTCTCGTTCAGCCCACATAGTCAAGCCATCACTAAATCCTGTCGGTTCTACCTTCACAACATCGCTAAAATTCTCCCCTTCATACTTCCTCTCCATCTCACTTCTCCACTGCCCTTACACTTGGATTTTCACCCTTTATTCATCCCTTCCTCACCTTCACAGCTCTTATGTACATATCCATAATTAATGTATTTATTTATATTAATGTTCTATCTCCCACTCTAGACTGAAAGTTCACTATGGGCACAGAACGCATCTACCAACTCAGTTATATTGTACTTTCCGAATCAGTACAGTGCTCTGCATACAGTAAGCACTCAGTAAATACAACAGATAGATTAATTAGTGGAAAAAGCATGGGTCTGGGAGTCAGAGGGCTTGGGTTCTAATCCCAGGTCTGCCAATTGCCAGCTGTGGCATAACTTCTCGGTGCCTCAGTTTTCTCATCCGTAACATGAGCACTTAAAGCCTGTTTTCCCTCCTACTTAGACTGTGAGCTTCATAATAATAATAATAGTATTTGTTAAGCACTTACTATGTGCTGAGCATTGTTCTAAGCGCTGGGATAGATACAGGGTTATCAGGTTGTCCCACAAGGAGCTCGCAGTCTTAATCCCCATTTTACAGATGAGGTAACTGAGGCACAGAGATGTTAAGTGACTTGCTCAAAGTCACAAAGCTGAGAAGTAGAGGAGCCAGCATTAGAACCCATGACCTCTGACTCCCAAGCCCTTGTTCTTTCCACTAAGCCACACTGCTTCTCATGAGGGACTGTGTCCAAACTGATTAACTGTGTCTACCCCAGAATTTAGAACAGGACTTGACTCAAATACAATACTAAGACTAATAATAATGAAATGATGTGACAAATGCAAGAGAAACGAATTAGGAAAAGCCCCTGAACAGAAGAGTTTCCTGAGCCCTCATTGCTTCCGAGAGGGCCGTCGCTAGTCCGACAGTCCCAACCACCCCAGCGTTCTACAAATTGGGTGGGTATGTTTCGTCCAACTCCTCTCTTGAGAATCAATTAATCAATGGTATTTAATGAGTACTTACTATATTCAGAGCACTGTACTAAGTGCTTGGGAGACTATAATACAACAGAATGAGCAGATATGTCCCCTGGCTCTAACGAATTTACAATCTAGCAGGAGGAACTGTGAGAAACAAGATGCCCTTCCAGGGATGGTGGGCAAGAGAGAGAAGCACTGTTCTGCAAACTCCCTGGGCTTCAATCAGGCCTGGCTCTCTCCTCCCAACTTGTTCTCTATCTTCACCACCAGCTACCCCCATTATAAATCAAAACTCTCCTGAGACAGGAGATTAGTTCCAGAGAGAAGGGTGAGCCTGAGGGAGTAGACTAGATGGGAATGTAACTCTGGGAACAGTGAGGTGATTCTGGCTCGCCAACATTTTACTCGATGCCAATCATCAGACCAAAGCAACCTCCCTGTTGCTGGCATTCACTCCAGTGACGCTGGCAGAGCCATTTCTCTGCCTCAATGCCAGCTTATCTTGAGCGTCCTTACTTTGGCCTGGCCCACTAGATAGGTGAAGAGGCTTGCTAATTATGAAGTTCAACATAAAGATGAGGAAGTCTCCCATTCAGGCGACAGCCTCTAACACATGCTTCTGGGAATCAAGGGTGTTTTTCTGTTGGGATTTTTATGGAGTTCTTATGTATCTGTCCAGTTATTTCAATTCACATTCCTGCAGCATTGATATGCATTTGCAAAAACCCTCATCATATAGCTAGGTCCTGCCTTTTTGAATCTAAGTTCTCCTCTAATTGAAAAACTCTCACCCAGGAAATTTAGAACAGGCAGACTGTGACTTTAAAGGCAATTTAAGTGATTTACATAATAACAACAGAATTATTTAAATGGAACACTTAAAATCCATGCATGGTTACATTTTTTTAAAAGTCACTGAATTAAAACGCTTGGCTTCTTTGGGTTGGCAATCATTAAAGTACATTACCAAATGATGGGAAGGCACAGCCAGAAATAAATCACGCAGGAACCAGAAGCAGAGTCCCAGAGTTTTCAGGATTAATCTCTCCCTTGCCAATCTTCCTTCACCTTATCCTGAACCTGGGGCAAATGAAATGTAGAATCACCATGCCACTGCCAGAAGGACCACCCAGACCAGCTGATCTGTTGTCTCAAGTATCAAGCAATGCAATCATCCCTCTTCCTTTATTAATTATGCACCTTCCCAAACAGTGATGAGAACTCTGAAAGGGTCAAAATCTGGGAAAATAATACTAATTAATAATAATAATTATGGTATTTTTTAAGCGCTCACTTTTTGCCAGGTACTGTACGAGCAAATCGGGATGGACACAGTCCCTGTCCCACGTGGGGCTCACAGTCTCAGTCCCCATTTTACAGGTGAGGTAAATGAGGCCCAGAGAAGTGAAGTGACTTGCCCAAGGTCACACAGCAGATGAGTGGCAGAGCCGGGATTGGAACCCATGACCTTCTGACTCCCAGGCCCGTGCTCTATCCACCAGGCCACGCTGATTCTCTTTGCATGTAATAAATACCATTGATTGATTGACTGAGTTCAAAATCTGTTTTGCCTTCTTTATACAGCTCCACTTAATACTCACAGTGAATGTTCCTTGAAGGCAAGATTTGTGCCTAACTCTATTGTAGTCTCCCAAGTACAGTGTTCTGCACACTATAAGTGATCAGTAAAAATTAATTGAGGTCAAAAACTATTTTAATTTATTCTTTATACAACTCCATTTAATACCCACAGTGATTATTCTTTGAGAGCAAGGGTTGTGCTTATTGTATTCTCTCAAATAGGCTCAATACAGTGCTCTGCACAAAGTAATTGCTCAATAAAAACCAATGATTGATTGTTTGAATGAATGGAACTTGACTAGCCCTGCCCTCCCTGCCTTCTCGGCATCCACACTGCAGAGAAGTAGTGTGGCTTAGTGGAAAGAGCACAGGCTTGGGAGTCAAAGGATGTGGGTTCTAATGCCGGTGCTGCCACTCGTCAGCTGTGTGATCTTGGGCAAGTCACGTCTCTTCTGTGTGCCTCAGTTACCTCACCTGTAAAATGGGGATTAAAAGTGTCAGCATCACATGGGACAACCTGATTACCTTGTATCTACCCCAGAGCTTCGAACAGTGCTTGGCACATAGTAAGTGCTTAACAAATATCATAACTATTATTTGGCTTTGAAGCTCTCCATCACCTTGCCCCCTCTTACCTCACCTCCCTTGTCTCCTTCTACGGCCCACCCCGTATGCTCCGCTCCTCTGCTGCTAGCCTCCTCACTGTGCCTCATTCTCGCCTGTCCTCACACCGTCACCCCCTGGCCCACGTCCTACCACTGACCTGGAATGCCCTCCCGCCTCACCTCTGCCAAACTAGCTCTCTTCCCCTCTTCAAAGCCCTACTGAGAACTCACCTTCTCCAGGAGACCTTCCCAGCCTGAACCCTCCCTTTCTCTCTGCTCCTCCTCCTCTCCCTATTCCCCCTCTTCCTTCCCTCTGCTCTACCCCCCTTCCCCTCTCCACAGCACTTGTTTATATTTGTATATATTATTTATTATTCTATTAATGATGTGTATATATCTATGATTCTATTTATCTATTTTGATGGTATTGATGCCTGACTACCCGTTTTGTTTTGCTGTCTGTCTCCCCTTTTAGGCTGTGAGCCCGTTGTTGGGCAGCGATTGTCTCTATCTGTTGCCGAATTGTATATTCCAAGTGCTTAGTACAGTGCTCTGCACACAATAAGCGCTCAATAAATACGACTGAATTGAATTGAATTGAATCCAATAATTCTGGGGTCCTTCCCTGGCCCAATACATTATTTTTTGATGGAGAGCAGCTAGGAACATCCTGGCTCGTGGCTTCAGGGTCAGTGAGACAACTCGAAGTTCTTAAGTTCACAGGCGGAAGTGTAATCTTGAATGGGGAGCCAAGGTTGTTTGATATATGAACTCCAATCCTCAGAAGTGACCACAAAGAAAGCCGATTAGAATACACCCACAAGGTCTGCTGACAGCCACTTCTCTGCTGCGTGACCTTGGGCACATCACTTAACATCTCTGGGCCCACAATTACCTCATCTGTAAACTGGGGATTGAATACCTGAACCGTCTCCTATTTAGACCATGAGCCCCATGTTGGATTGATTATCTTTCATCTACTCCATGGCTTAGTACAGTGCTTGGCACATTGCAAGCCCTTAATGAAATACCACAACTATTATTCTTAATAAGGTCACTTATGGGTGAGTAGATAAGATCCCTGGGGGTAGGGAATTTGTCTACTAATTCTATTATATTGCATCATACCCTCCCAAGCATGTAGTACAGTGCTCTGAACACAGAATGCTCTCAATAATTAAGAAGCAGCATGGCCTAGTGGCTAGAACCCTGGCCTGGGAGTCAGAAGGAACTGGGTTTTAACCCCAACTCCATCACTTGTCTGCTGTGTGACCCTGGGCACGTCACTCCCCTTGATTCATTCAATTGTATCTTTTGAGCACTTACTGTGTGAAGAGCACTGTACTCTTTTCTCAATTACCTCATCTGTAAAATGGGTATTGAGACTGATCCCCACGTGGAACAGGGACTGTGTCCAACCTGATTTGCTTGTATCCACCACAGCACAGTACAGTGCCTGGCACATAGTAAGCGCATAACACATACCACAGTTTTTATCATCATTATTATTATTATTCTCAATGACTTAGTTACCTCATCTGTGCTTGACACGTAGTAAGCACTTAACAAATACCATAATAATTATTATTTGGCTTCAGAGCTCTCTGTCACCTGGCCCCCTCCTACCTCACCTCCCTTCTCTCCTGCTACAGCCCACCCTGTACACTCCGCTCCTCTGCTGCTAACCTCCTCACTGTGCCTCTTTCTTGATGAGGAGGCCCAAGTTCTTCATATGTGCTTTACACACAAATAAGTTGGCAATAAATAACACTGATTTATTAATTGATCAATTCATTGACAATAAGCCAATGGGAACTACCCTCGAGCTACCCATGCACCTAATAATAATGATAATAATGATTATAATTTTTGTTAAGCCCTTACTTTGTGCCAAGCATTGTTCTAACCCCTGGGGTAGATACAAGGTAATCAGGTTAGACACAGTCCCTGTCCCACATGGGGCTCATGATCTTAATCCTCATTTTACATATAAGAAAACTGAGGCATAGAGAAGTTAAATGACTTGTCCGAAGTCACACAGCAGACAAGAGGCAGAGCCGGGATTAGAACCCACATCCTCTGATTCCCAAGCCCATCATGCTCTTACCACTAAGCCATGCTGCTATCAGTAGTATCTGGTCCAAGCCATATTTTCCCAGCTTGCTAATGAAAATGGCTTAAAAGAGAAATCCAAGAGAGGGATCCATCTAGACTATAGATTAGTGCTCCACATATTGACTGATTCAAAGCCTTAAAAATACCTAGACAAATTACCCCAATTGCTATTCCCTTACCTGTGGATCCTGTCCAGTTGTCACGGAAAGGAATTTAAATGGCCAAAAATGATTTGGGCTTCCAGAAGACATGTTGGTTACTTCCTGATAGTTTGTGCTCTTCTAAGTGGTTGCTAATTGATTATTGAATGATTTGTTCTCGTATTTTTCTAGGAATCAATATTAGGCTTTCCCGTCAGTATTTTCCAGAGTTAGCTCTTTTCCTTTTAAAAAGACGGTCGTAACATTTAGTGTTTTGTGATCCTCAGATCCTCTGTCCATTACAAATTCTCCTAAGGTGATGGATTACTCATAAAGGTTTTTGTCTGAGAGGGGCTGAATGCGCACTAAGTGCCCAGGGAGGGGCTGAGGCTCAGGCACTATGCATTTAAATTGTGTTTTCTCTATAGCTAAAACTCTATAGCTGTGCTCTCCTAAAGTGATTAGAACAATGCCTAGCACTCAGTAAGTGCCAAATAAATAACATTGATATAATCATTTCTGAATCCAAACTGACTTCATAAAGCCATCACAACATTTCTTTATGTTTCAGGGGACGAAAACCTACTAGTAGGCTTGTTAAGCTAACAATGAAATCTGTTTCCACCCTTTTCCTTACTCTACACACCATATTCTTTGCCAGCTTTTCCTGAAGAATATCTTGGTAACTTGCATAGCCTTTTCCCTTCCTTTTCTATTTTAGTGTCCATTCAGAGTACCGCCTTTGTTTCATACCCAGCCCACGCACTGACGTAGTGCCCTGTATGCTCTCAGATATTCTCTATTAGTCATTGTAGCTAAATTCAGTTTCAACAGCTGGAGTATTTATTCATACCAAATTGATCTATTATAATTACCCCAAGACCAAACAAGACTATGATGACTGTAGTTAAGGAGAGCTGGAAAAGAAAAAGGATGAAGAAACACTGGGAAAAAATCACAACAACAAAAATACATTCATGCTGACTTAAAAGGATCTCACCAAGAGGTTGTTGTAAATTGTGTGTCAGAGGCAAAAGGGATCCTAGAGGGAAAGGGGGTGGGCAAGGTAATGGCTACTCTTATAGTGGACAAGGTCCTGAGTTCCCATTGCATGTCTGTATTGAAAGATGCCCAAAGATTTGGAAAAAGGGGAAAGATGAGCAGTTTTTCCAAACCATGCTTTTAGGAAAGGAGAGCACTAGGTGCAGGAAGCCATAATAGGCTGGCAGATGATTCATGGTTCGGAATTCTAATTGCAAGTGAGCCACTGATTCACTCTGACCTTGGGAGAGATGTTTGAAGTCTCTCTGCCCCTCAATTTCCAGGTTTGTAAAATCGGGGAAAAAGCACAGACCTGGGAGTCAGAGGACCTGGGATCTAATTCCAGGTCTACCACTTGTCTGTGTGTGACCTTGGGCAAGTCACTTAACTTCTCTGTGCCTCAGTTACCTCATCTATAAAATGGGGATTAAATCCTACTCCCTCCTACTTAGACTGTGAACCCCATGTGGGACAGGAACTGTGTCCAGTCTGACTATCTTGTATCTACCCCAGCACTTAGTTCGGTGACTGACATAGTAAGAGCTGAACAGATGCCATTTTTAAAAAAAAAAGCCAGATCACTATTCCACAAAGACCTTAAAAGCCATAATGAAAGGCATAGTTAAAGTAAATCTTGAAAACAGTCAGGCCTTTAAATTTGTGAAAATCCATGGAATAAGCAACTCTGTGACCTGGAAAAAATCAAAGCAATGGAAAATTTGTGGTCAAGTTCATTGTGGAACTGGGATTGCGGAACTGAAATTTTGTTGCACTGTAGCTCTGAATTATTATGGCTACTGGTTTGGCATGTTTTTACTCATCTCATTATTACATGTCTCCACTTACAGTGGTGTCACAATAGGGACCTTGAAGACTGTGTTAAAACAAACACCAGTCAACTCATTTTCCAACAGATGTTGGATATACACATAGAAAGAGAGAGAGAGAGATGTACATATATATACAATGGAAGTGCCTTAATTTAGGAATGAGTCATATTATATCTTCAGAAAAAGAAATAGCAAGACTGTGATCCACATGTGGGACATGGAGTGGGTCCTACCCCAGGGCTTAATGCAATGCTTGACACAGGATAAGAGCTTAACAAATATAATAGTAATAATTGCTTAACAAATACCATTAAACAAAAGAGTAACTCCGGACCGGCCCACATGGGAAATAGAGATATCAGTAGCTAATAAAAGAATAAGAAAAACAAATCAGTCCATTTTAAAAAATAAACAATTGTGATATATGAAGATACATTGAGAAGAGGTGAGCTTGCTGGGAAGTGTTTAGAAGCACAAGTATAAAGTTGGTGGGCAAAAGAACCACAGGACATCTTCAGGATTAAATTAGAGAAACATTCCTTCCAGACTTTTACTTGCAAAAACTATTCAAGTTGACTGAATAAAAGTCATGAAATCTTTGAAAATAGGTCTGATCCAATGTCCCTAATCAATTCCTTTATATGACTTACCAAGCTCACTGATGAAAATCCAAAATATTTGACAGTACACTTTGGCAGTCCTCTAGAAATAATAATAATAATAAAAATAATAATAATGGTACTTGTTAAGCACTTACTATGTGCCGAGCACTGTTGTAAGCACTGGGAGAGATACAAGGTAATCAGGTTGTGCCATGTGGGGCTCACAGCCTTAATCCTCATTTTACAGATGAGGTAACTGAGACCCAGAGAAGGAAGTGACTTGCCCAAAGTCACACAGTTGACAAGTGACAGAGTTGGGATTAGAACCCACAACTTCTGATCTCAAGCCCATGCTCTTTTCACTAAGCCACACTGCTAAAGTAAATAACTTTACTACTTTCTTTCTGTGCTGATGGCTACCTGCGAGCGGATCTAATTTATACCCAAGAATGGCAGAAGAAAGCTTAAAGATTCCACCACCATTATGACTGTAAGCCTGTCAGTGGGCAGGAACTGTCTCTATCTGTTGCCGATTTGTATATTCAAATGCTTATTCCAATTCCAAATGTACAGTGCTCTGCACATAGTAAGCGCTCAATAAATAGTATTGATGAATGTTCCCTTTTTTCCACTCTCTAGAAATGTTCCATTTGAATATCCTTGATTCCTCTCAAACCCACTGTCCCTTCTCCTTCCTGGTCACTAATTTGAAGAAGAAACCAGGAAAAAACTTCCTTCCAATGGCAATCAAACATGAGTTGGATACAGAACCAGTGGTGGGGAGGAGCAGGAGACCCCCACCCCCCTGCCACCTCAGATCCCCATTTCTCTCATCTAAGGCTGCATAGACTCTTTGTTGAGTGTGTTCTTGGTGGCCTCCCAAGGCCTGTGGCAGGTTTGGCTCCTCCACTCAGCTCAGCCAAGCTTTCCCTCGCACTCACTGATTTCGGGGGGCAGGGGGAGGGAAGGAGAGGACCAGTTAAGGAGGTGATCCTCTGCCTTTGCCCATCTGTTGATTCTCTCCTCTTCTCGACTTGTGAAGTTGAAGCTAATCCGGTTCCGCCTCAACCTTAGTCCATGGCCCCTGAATTAAGTTGGCCCTGCTGGTGCCATATCTAATCCTGACAATAAATCATATATAGTGAGCATTTACTGTGTGCAGAGCACTATACAAGAGATGGACTGGGTAAAGACCGACTATCCAGCATAAAACTGGATGAGTGACCACCTTTGCTGTTCCCCTCTAAGTCTCCTCCAAAGTACCTGTTTCTTTGTTCATCATTGTTTTTATCAAAGGAACATATTGAGCACTTACTTTTTTTGGTATTTGTAAAATGCTTACTATGCACTAAGCACTGGGATAGATTCAAGCTAATCAGGTTGGACATAAGGCCATGTCCCACAAGGCAAGCAGTCTTACCCATTTTGCAGATGAAGCACCTAGAGTACAGAGAAGTGAAGTGGTATTTTTTTTGTCAAGGACTTACTATGTGCCAGTCCCTGTCCTAAGCGCTGGGGTAGATACAAAATAATCCGGTTGGGCAGAGTTCTTGACCCACGTAGGGTTCCGAGTGTCAATCCCCATTTTACACATGAGGTAACTGAGGCACAGACAAGTGACTTGCCCAAGGTCACACGGCAGATGAGTGGTAGAGCGGGGATTAGAACTCAGGTCCTTCTGACTCCCAGGCATGTGAGCTATCCACTAGGCCATGCTGCTTCCCATTACTGGGTGCTGAGTCATGTTCTGAGCACCTGGGAGAGTATAATTCAATAAAGTTGGTAGCCACAATCCTGGTCCTCTAGGAGTTTACAGTGTAATGGAGAATACTTCAAAAACCCTTACATTTCTTGAAATATGAAGAAAGGTGAAGTCTATAGGGATGGGTGGACTGGGCAATCACCCAGGGCTCTGTCAGAATGGGCTCATTTTCCAGGCCCTGCCTCTCCCTTCACCCATGGCAGAGCTCCTGAGAACCAAGAGTCACAGCCCTCAAGGACAGAAACTTTAGGGAAATCTCTGTTGTTCTCCCCTGCCTTCCCACGCCTTCACCCCTACCCTAATGGAATAGGTTCTCTGAGTGGTCCCAGTAACCTTCATTTAACAACCTAGGTCTGGTCAGAGGATAAAGTACAATGAGAAGCAGCTGTGACTTAGTGGAAGGAGCATGGACCTGGGAGGCAGAAGACCTCGGTTTTAATCCTAATAACATTGGTATTTGTTAAGCGCTTACTATGTGCCGAGCACTGTTCTAAGCGCTGGGGGAGATACAGGGTCATCAGGTTGGCCCACGTGAGCCGCCCAGTCTTCATCCCCATTTTACAGATGAGGTCACTGAGGCACAGAGAAGTGAAGTGACTCGCCCACAGTCACCCAGCTGACAAGTGGCAGAGCCGGGAGTCGAACTCATGACCTCTGACTCCGAAGCCCAGGCTCTTTCCACTGAGCCACGATCCTAGTTCTGTCATGTGCCTGCCGTGTGACCTTGGGTAAGTCACTTAACTTCTCTGTGCCTCAGTTACATCATCAGTAAAATAGGGATTAAATCTTACTCCCTCCTACTTAGACTGTGAGCCTCATGTGGGATAGGGACTGTGTACAACCTGATTAACTTGTATCTACTCCTGGGCTTAGAACAGTGCTTAGCACATAACAAAAAAGCCACATACCATAATTATTGTTATTATTATTACTACTTAAAGAGCCACTGCTCTCTCTCCCAAATCAAGCTTGGGATGAAGTGATACATTGATTCTGGGTTTAAGGCCTCCTGGGCTCAATCCTGTGTGTGATCTAGGACAGAAGTCCTGAAACTGCAGGTACTTCCACTCATTGCCCAACCAGCCTGGAGTTGCAGAATGCCAGATTTCTGTGAGCCATCAAACTCTAGCACTAGTTGTAATAGTGATAATAATAATGTTGGTATTTGCTAAGTGCTTATGATGTGCAGAGCACTGTTCTAAGCGTGGGGGTTGATACAGGGTAATTAGGTTGTCCCCCATTAGGCTCGCAGTCTTAATCCCCATTTTACAGATGTGAAGTGAAGTGACTTGCCCACAATCACACAGCTGACAAGCGGCAGAGCCAGGATATGAACTCATGACCTCTGACTCCCCAGCCCTTGCTCTTTCCACTGAGCCACGCAAGATGAGTCCCATACCAGACCCCAGAGCCAAAACTAATCTCTGTCCCCAAAGGGCTGACAAATCTCCCTAGGATAGAATCATGGGTAATATTAAATCAACTGCACAATACTTTGTTATCCAGACATCTCGATGATGATTAATCAAGAAGGTTTCAATTCATTCAGCTCCCAAATGCTTAGTACAGTGCTCTACGCATAGTAAATCTTCACTAAATGCCACTGACTGGTTGGTTGGTTGATTGATTGATTCAGCTAACTTCCATGAGGATAATCTTCGCGAAAGATCCTATCTTTTGGACAAGAATCATGGAATGAAAGTCAATATAGATTGAGCAAAATCAAGATCTGATTCTGGAAGATGTGTGTCATAAGCATCATTGGAGGTCCCCTTGGAGAAAGCAGAAAAGAAAGCTTAATGGAAACACAAGTTACTGAAACGTTAAGGTCCTAAAACCATGGCACTTTGAATGCTTCAACATTTTTCATACACCAGTACCAGTACAACAAGGTCAGCACTTCATTTTCCAAGGGGCTTCAACTTCTCATTTGAACATATTGTCGTCCACTCATTTGGCTGGAAAGAACTTGGAGATGTTTCCCCCCATTCCTCTGTCCTCATGAAGGACTACATGTAACACACCCAGAATAGTGATCTCCAGAGAAGTAACTCCACAACTTCCCTTTTAATCAGAATCCTAGTGTTGCACAGTGTTCAGTGGCAGGAAATTCTTCCTTAGGCTGCATCTAATCTATTCCCTCATGCTGCATTTTAAGCTCATTTCCCCCAATTCTGAACTCAGAAGAGATGGTGAGAATATGTCACCGTCCTCTGAATTCTAGCCCTTATTATACTTGAAGGTAGCATGACCTAGTTAGTGGAAAGAGCACAGGCTTAGAAGTCAGAGGGTCAGGATTTTAATTCCGGCTCTGCCACTTATTAATTAATTATGGTATTTGTTAAGTGCTTACTATGTGCCAAGCACTGTTCTAAGCACTGGGGGAGATTCAGGGTAATCAGATTTTCCCATGTGGGGCTCACACTTTAAACCCCTATTTTACAGATGAGGTAACTGAGGCACAGGGAAGTTAAGTGACTTGCCCAAGGTCACACAGCAGACAATTGGCAGAGCTGGGATTAGAACCCACGTCCTCTGACTCTCAAGCATGTGCCCTTTCCACTAAAGCACCACTTATCAGCTATGTGACCTTGGGTAAGTCACTTAACGTATCTATACCTCAATTCCCTCATCTATAAAATGGAGATTAAATCCTACTCACTCCGACTTTGACTGTGAGCCCCACGTGGGACAAGGACTTTGACCTGATTAAACTTGTATCTACCCCAGCACTTAGTAATAATAATAACAATGATAGTATTTGTTAAGTGCTTACTATGTGCTGAGCAATGTTCTAAGCTCTCTTGGCACATAATAAGCTCTTAACCTGTACCGAAGTAGTAATAATGAAAATAATGATAATAATAATAATTTTTTTTATACTGGAGAGATGGTGTAGTCCAATACAAAGGACATTAGACCGGGGGTCACGAAACCTGGGTTCTAATCCCTCCCTCCTCCTGCCCCTTCTTCCCAGCATCATTCCCATCCTTCCCCATTAGTATTTCAAGGAGATCTCCTGCTTCTCCTCATCCTTCCCAGCAGTATTTCGAGGAGATCTCCTGCTTCTCTCAAAATCCAACCCTTCCATCTGTACACCCGCTCCATCCCTTCACACCTTATCAAAACTCTTGCTCTCTCCCTTCTTCCCTCCTTAACAGCTATCTTCAACTATTTGCTCTCCAATGGCTTTTTCCCCACTGCTTTCAAACATGCACATATCTCCCCTACCTAATAAAATACCCTCTCTTGACCTCAGGACTCTCTCCATCTATTGCCCCATCTCCCGCTTACCATTCCTCGCCAAACTCCTTGAGCAAATTGTCTACACCTGCTGTCCGAAGTTCCTCTCCTCCAATTCCTTCCTTGACCCCCTCCAGTCTGGCTTTCATCTCCTTCACTCCACAGAAATCACCCTCTCGAAGGTCACAAATGATTATCATTGTTACCATGGTATTTGCTAAATGCTTACTGTGTTTCACACACTGTACTAAGCGCTGGAGTGGATAAAAGCAAATCAGTTTGGATACAGTTCCTGTCCCACGTAGAGCTCACAGTCTCAATCGTCATTTTACAGATGAGGTAACTGAGGCATAGAGAAGTGAAGTGACTCACCCAAGGCCACACAGCAAACAAGTGGCAGAGTTGGGATTAGAACCCATGACTTCTTACTCCTAGTCTCATGTTTATCCACTACACCATGCTGCTTTTCCTTCTTGCCAAATCCAACAGCCTCTACTCCATCGTAATCCTTCTTGACCAGCTGCCTTCAACACTGTGGACCACTCCCTTCTCCTGGAAACATTGTCCAACTTCGGCTTCACTGACACTGTCCCCTCCTCCTATCTCTCTGGCTGCTCATTCTCAGACTCTTTCACAGGCTCCTCCTCTGTCTCCCACCCCCTAACTGTGGACATCCCTCAAGGTTCAGTTTTGGTCCCCTTCTAGTCTCCATCTACACCCACTCCCTTGGAGAACTCATTTGCTCCCATGGCTTCAACCACCCCATCTATGTGGATGAGTTCCAAATCTACAGGTCCAGCCCTGATCTCTCTCCCTCTCTGCAGTCTTGCGTTTCTTCCTGCAGTCAAGGCATCTCTACTTGAATGTCCTACCTACACTTCAAACTTGACATGACCATAACAGAACTTCCCACCCAAACCCTATCCTCCCTCATACTTTTCCATCACTGTAGACAGCACCACCATCCTTCCTGTCTCACAAGCCCGTAACCTTGTCATTATCCTTTATTTCTCTCTCTCGTTCAACCCAGATACTCAATATATTACTAAGTCCTGTCAATTCAACATTCGTGTCACTAAAATCTGTCCTTTCCCCTCCATCAAAACTGCTGCCATGTTAATCCAAGCATTTATCCTCTCCCACCTTGATTACTGTATCAACCTCCTTACTGAAGTCCCTGCCTCCTGTCTCGCCCCACTCCAGACCATATTTCACTCTGCTGCCCAGATCATTTTTCTACAAAAACAAATGAGTCCATGTTTCCCCATTTCTTAAGAACCTACAGTGGTTGCCCATCCACCTCTATATCAAAGAGAAGCTCCTCACCATCAATTTTTAAATGCTCAATTACCCTGCCCACCCCCCCCCCCACCTTTCTACTCTCCTATTACAACCCTGCCTGAGGAATTTGCTCCTTTCATAGCAAACTACTCACTAAACCTTGTGCTCATCTATTTCACTGCTGGCCTCTGGCCCACATCTTGTCACTGGCCTGGAATGCCCTCCCATTTCATATCTGAAAGACAATTGCTCTCCCTACCTTCAAAGTTTTATTGAAGGCATATCTCCAAGAGGCCTTCCCTAACTAAGCCCTCAATTCCTCTTTTCCCACTCCATTCTGTGTCACCCAGCCCCACAGCACTTATGTAAAATTAATAATTTATTTACATTAATATCTGACCCCCTCCTCTAGACTGTAAGCTCACTGTAGACAGGGAATGTGTCTATTAAATTGTTTTGTTGTACTTTCCTAAGTGCTCTCTACACCGAAAGCACTAAGTAAATATGATTGATTGATCCCAGATCTCCCATTAACCTACTATTGACCTAGGGCAAGTCCTTGAACATCTTTGTGCCTCAGTTTTCTCTTCTGTAAAATGAAAATAAAAGGTAGGCACCCCTTATCTCTCAGACCGTTTGGCCTCATGAAGACAGAATCTGTCTCTAATTATCTAACCCAGGGCTTAGCACAGTTCTTCACTAATAGTCAGGGCTTAATAAATATAATAACTATTGTTAATATTATTATCATGTTAATTCGTTAGCTTCTCAAACTCACAATCCCAATTTTTGGCCCGTTCTTTTCCATCTCATTTCTATCAAGTTTTCAACTCCTTACACTGGTCTATTCTTAGACTTTTTCCAGATTCTGTGTTATTATCTTAAAGTTTTTGCATGACCTATTTTATCCTTTGATAATACTGAGCCTAGCTTTGTGTTTCTATGAGCTTCACTTTATGGTTGATTTAAAAATATATGTATGAGCTCTCTCCTGGCTAATTTATCTTTGAATTTCAACAGTCTTTATAGATAGTATTTAGTAGGTTGACTGTCTTTGAAATTTCCTGGTAGTTTAACTAGAATAATGTTTGTGATTTTAAAGATAAAAATGAAATTCCCCCACAGGGTTGCATTTGTTTATCCCGATATGATTTCTAATATCATTTCTAGGGTGTGAGAATACACAAACACCACTTAGATGCTAAAACAATAGGCACTTAAAAAGTTTGTTTTTCTAGTTTCATTTGGAACAGTCTTTTAGTATGGATATTATTGAAGAATGTCATTTGAAGAGGAATTTTTAATTTTTTTTTAAAAAACGCATTGAATAATATTTGTAGCCACAAGATGCTCATTTTCTGAAAACTAATTAGCATGAGCAAGTGTGTAGCTAAGTGCTTTGTCTATTCTCTGTGATTCAAATCTTTTCTCTTTATGGTATAAGCAGCTCTGTTCAGTTAAAACTTCTTTGTATTTTACTGAATTTAATGGTGTGTTTCATAGAACCATACATCTCTTCATTGAAAATGTACTTTTCTGTTCACCCTTCATCTCCTGGTTACAAACTAGTAGGGAAGAACACTGCATTGTTTACTAATACTAGGTCACTGTTTGAAGAATAAACTGTTCAGCTTCATCCATATCTGCATTAACTAATCTCCGGGGGAGTTTTCAATCAATCAGTCAATCCATCAGTGGTATTCATTGAGCACTTACTGTATACAGAGCATTGTATACTGAAGCAGCGTGGCTCAGTGGAAAGAGCACGGGCTTTGGAGTCAGAGGTCATGGGTTAGAATCCCGGCTCTGCCACTTGTCAGCTGTGTGACTGTGGGCAAGTCACTTCACTTCTCTGGGCCTCAGTTACCTCACCTGTAAAATGGGGATTAAGACTGTGAGCCCCACGTGGGACAACCCGATTCCCCTGTGTCTACCCCAGCGCTTAGAACAGTGCTCTGCACATAGTAAGCGCTCAACAAATACCAACATTATTATTATTATTATTAAGCACTTGGAAGAGTTCAATAGAGTGGTAAATATGATCCCTGTCCTCAAGGACCTTACAGCTTATTGGGAGACAAACATTAAAATAAAGTACAGGTAGGGGAGGCAACTGAGCATAATGATAAATAATAATAATTACGGTATTTGTTAAGCAATTACTAGGTGCCGAGCACTGTTCTAAGCACTAGGATAGAAACGAGGTAATCAGGTTGTCCCACATGAGGCTCACAGTCTTAATCCCTATTTTACAGATGAGGTAACTGAAGCACAGAGACGTGAAGTGGCTTCCCCAAGGTTACAAAGCAGACAAGTGGTGGAACTGGGATTAGAACCCATGTCCTCTGACTCCCAAGCCGGGGCTCTTTCCGTTGTGCCACTTAAGTGCCCATAAGTGCTGAAGGGAATGAGTAACTAAGTGCTTCAAGTAGACAGACTCAAGTGCATTGTTGTCTTAGATGTCACTTGGATTAACCCACTCAAAGCAATGTATTTTTTAATTCAGGTAAAGAACTTTGTCCTGGGCTCTGGACCTTTGCCCCCAGTATCTTTGCTCTTCTGCCCCTACATTTTCACCTCTCTTTTGACTGCTCCACAGACAACTGGGAACTCTGAAGAAGCCTTATAATCATGAGTCTCAATCCATTCACACATTCGCTTCTCAATGTATTGCACCTCTGCCTGCCTATTCTTTAGTTTCAGTCTCTGCCCCAATGAGGATACAACTGGCAGGAATAAGAGAGCAAAACTGGTGCTGTGCAAACCACCAGAACAACGGGGAGATTAATTCCTTCAGGCAGTCTCTCACTCCTTCAGTCTTCGTGACTACATCAATCAATCAATCCATAGTATCTGTTGAGCCCTTACTGAGGGCAGAACCCTCTACAAATAGCCTGGGAGAGTAGGGTTGGTAGGCAAGTTCCCTGCTCACCGGGAGTTTACAATCTAGAGAGGGAGACAGGAATTAAAATAAATTACAGATAGGTACGTAAGTGCTGTGAGGCTGAGGATGGGGTGAATATCAAGGGTTTAAAGGGTACAGATTCAAGTGCATAGAAGGGACAGGGACACAGAAGGGAGAGGGAGTAGGGGAAATAAAGGTATAGTCAGGGAAGACATCTTGGAGGGGTGCGATTTTAGGAAGGTTTTGAAGGCGGAGAAAGTAGTAATCTGTCAGATATGAAGGAGGAGGGAGCTCTAGGCAGAAGGAGATGTGGACTAAGGGTCAGCGGCAAGATAGATGAGCTAGAGGTACAGAGAGTAGGTTGGCATTAAAGGAGCAAAGTGTGCAGGCTGGATTGCAGTAGGAAATCAGAGAGGTAGGGTAGGCGAGGGTGAGCTGATTGAATGGCTTAGAGGAGGTTTAAAGGAGGCAAGGAGGTTCTGTTTGATGTGGAAGTGGATGGGCAATCACTGGAAGTTATCGAGGACCAGATGGAGGCTCGTCCATCATTTCCGATGGGACACCCCATTATCTTCATCCTGATCTACATCGTCATATCACATAATCCTGTATATCGTAGCCCTCTATTGAGAAGAGCCTCCCGGTCCTGAAAACAGGCAATTACAAATGTGAGAGATATCAAACCCGTAATTATGGTTATTATTTACTTTCATGAAGCATTTCATTCAGAAATGTGTCATTTCTTGTATTACTTGATCCCATGTTGTAATATGATTCATTTTGCTTTTGTCTACTTTTTAAAGTGGGTGTAGGGCATTGTATAAAGGGCAAGGATTCAATTTAAGTATTTGCAATAACTTTTCCAAACTTTCCCAAACTTTAACATAAAATTGTGCATCGGAGGTCAACTGGTTCACTTGAATAAATGCAATTGATTTGAAGGCATTACTCCACACCTTTAGAGAAGCACCATGACCTAATGGAAAGAGCATGGGATTTGGGAGTCAGGGTTATTGGGTTCTAATCCCAGCTCTGCCACTTGCCTGCTGTGTGACCTGAAGCATGTGACTTTACTTCCCTAAGCCTTAGTTTCCTTATCTGTAAAATGGCAATTAAATGTCTTTTTGCCATCACTCCTGGACTGGGAGCCCCACGTGGGGCTGTATCCAATCTGATTATCTTGTATCAATTCCAGTGCTTAGTATAGTGCTCAGCCCATAGTAAGCACTTAACAAATATCATTTAAACTCCAATAACACCTCAATTTGCATAAAATAAATCTCCTGTTCCCTCAAGCTTCATTTGATCCAGGACCTCTGAAAATAAGATTCTTGGCTGAAGGAAAAGTCACCCCCTAGGAAGTCCATTCTTATTTTTTTGTTGTTCTGCACATAGTAATAATGATAATAATAATGGTATTTGTTAAGCACTTACTATGTGCCAAGAACTGTTCTAAGCACTATGGGATAGAGACAAGATAGGCAGGTTGTTCCACATGGGGCTCACAGTCTAAATTCCTATTTTACAGATGAGGTAACTGAGGCACAGAGAAGTTGAGTGACTTGCCCAAGGTCACACAGCAGACAAGTAACAGAGCCGAGATTAGAACCCTCTGACTCCCAAACCTGTGCTCTTGCCACTAGGCCACGCTGCTTCTCGCAGGAAGTGTTCAGTAAATGACTGCTTGATTGAATGATTGATGATTGATTGATCAATGGTACAGAAATACAGAGAACCTGGTTCCTGCGATCTAATAGCTTAATCTACTAAACGTAGAAACGGATAGGCTAATGACCCTGTCGAGTAACTGGAACAGTCTGGGAGAGGGCAGAACCATGGGGATAACAGCAGCTACCAAGGCAGGAGGTGCAACCAAAGAGAGAATTGGCCTTGGGGAAAAAACCAACAAAAAACAACAACAAAAAAAAACCAAGAAGGAGGATGGGCAAAGAACCTGCCTAGCTAAGGGGAAACCACATTCCATCAGCCTATACCCTGACTCCCTCAGCAAGACCTTCGCAGCAGGACTCGGATGAGTCTGCCGTCACTTTTCCCCATGTAGAATGGACAGCGATTGTGTCTGCGCTCATTTGCATATATTTTTATTACCCTATTTATTTTATTAATGGGATGTACATCCCCTTGATTCTATTTACCGTGGTTAAGGTGTCTTGCTTTTGTCCGTCTGTCTCCGCCGATTAGACTGTAAACCCGTCAATGGGCAGGGAATATATCTGTTGTCGAACCATACATTCCAAGCGCTTAGTCTAGAGCTCTGCACATAGTAAGTGCTCAATAAATACTATTGAATGAATGAGTACCAACTCTATCATATTGTACTCTCCTAGTCTAGTGCCTAGTATGGTGCTCTGCTCAATAAGTGCTCAGTAGATATGACTGGTTGATTAACTGATTATTCCATAGGTCCCCTCCCACCCCATCCTTATAAACTGTGAGATCGCTGTGGCGATGGAATGTGTCTGTTTTATTGTGTGTATTATTATGTGTCTCTCCCAAACTCTTAGTATAGTGCTCTGCACACGTGATTGATTAACCCTAGCCAGTTTGTTCCTTAGCCTTTGTGACATATACATGACCTTCTGTTAACCAATCGCCAGCTTTGCCGTACTAACACCTTTAATTTGTATGGTCGTTTTCCTCAAAAGAGTTCAAAATGTTTTTCCTCATATTCTCATTTATTCTGAAAATACGTAGATATTGTTGTCCCTGTTATTGTTTTACTATTTAATAATTGAAGGAACAGAGGGATAGAATTGTGAATTGATTTGCCCAAGGTCACAAAGAACACTGCCCTGAGATAGAGAAGATCTATCTCCTAGGCTTTATCATTAACATGTAACTCTTTTTCATCCTTAATTCATTTTTTAAGAAATCCCCAGATGCATAATGGTTCTACAGGTACTACAGGGAAATTTAATCTCTTCCCCTAGATTGCTAGCAATCTTGGGAGAAACAATTCAGCTGAGCATTCCTCCCAATAAATATAAGTGCAGATGCATGAACAGTGTTGCTGGGTAGTGTCTCTCTGGGAACGTAGATTTGTGATGCTATAAATGAGTCTTTAAAACTGAGGTATAAAATAATCAAATTACCCTCTACTTTTCAGCATCCAGTTACCCAAATTCCTCCTATCACTATTCCATTTCCTCCTCTTCCAGAAAGAAACAGAAGCCTGGTTTAAAAGAAAGCAAACTAAGTTCAGTCGGTCTCCCCGTAGCACTGAACCCATGTTATAGAGGCATTATCCTCTGTCCTGAGCAGTCCAGGAGACTAAGGAGGGCATGGCTCAGTGGAAAGAGCCCGGGCTTGGGAATCAGAGGTCATGGGTTCGAATCCCAGCTCTGCCACCTGTCAGCTGTGTGACTGTGGGCAAGTCACTTCACTACTCTGTGCCTCATCTATAAAATGGGGATTAACTGTGAGCCTCACCTGGGACAACCTGATTACCCTGTATCTATCTCAGCACTTAGAACAGTGCTCTGCACATAGTAAGCGCTTAACAAATACCAACATTATTATTATTATTATCCATAGTCATGACCAGAATGGGTTGAGGGTTTGTGTAAGCAATGGCCCAGAGACAGTCATCATCATTGATTGCATTTACTGAGTGCAGTGGGCAGAGCACGGGCCTGGGAGTCAGAAGGTCATGGGTTCTAATCCCACTCTGCCATTTGTCTGCTGTGTGACCTTAGGCAAGGCACTTCACTTCTCTGTGCCTCAGTTACCTCACCTGTAAAATGGGGAAATAAGCCTGTGAGCCCTATGCGGGACAGGGATGATGTCCACACCGATTTGCTTATACCACCCCAGCGCTTAATACAGTGCCTGGCACATAGTAACTGCTTAATAAATACCATAATTATTATTAATATCCCAGCTCTGCCACTTGTCAGCTGTGTGACTATGGGCAAGTCACTTAACTTCTCTATGCCTCAGTTATCTCATCTGTAAAATGGGGATTAACTGTGAGCCTCATGTGGGACAACCTGTTTACCCTGTATCTATCCCAGTGCTCAGAACAGTGCTCTGCACATCATAAGTGCTTAACAAATACCAACATTATTATTATTATTATTAATCATTATTATTACTACAGGCAGAGCACCATATTAATGTCTGCCTCCTCCTCTATACTGTAAGCTCATTAAGGGCAGAGAATGTCTGCTAATTTTATGAATGGTACTCTCCAAGGCATTTCATTCATTCATTCAATAGTATTTATTGAGCACTTACTATGTGCAGAGCACTGTACTAAGCGCTTGAAATGTACAATCGGCAACAGATAGCGACAGTCGCTGCCCTTTGATGGGCTTACAGTCTAATCGGGGGAGACAGACAGACAAGAACAGTAGCAATAAATAGAATCAAGGGGAAGAATATCTCATTAAAACAATAGCAAATACATAGAATCAAGGTGATGTACATCTCATTAACAAAATAAATAGGGTAATGAAGATATATACAGTTGAGCGGACGAGTACAGTGCTGAGCAGATGAAGAGGGCGGGGAGGAGCAGAGGGAAAGAGGGGAGAAGAGGGTTTAGCTGCAGAGAGGCAAAGAGGTTGGGGGGAGGCAGAGGGAGCAGAGGGAAAAGGAGAGCTCAGTCTGGGAAGGCCTCTTGGAGGAGGTGAGCTTTAAGTAGGGTTTTGAAGAGGGGAAGAGAATTAGTTTGGCGGAGGTGAGGAGGGAGGGCGTTCCAGGACCGCGGGAGGACGTGGTTTATAACAATGCTCTGCATAGAGCAAGAACTCGATAAATACCAGAGAAGCAGCATGGCTCAGTGGAAAGAGCACAGGCTTGGGAGTCAGAAGTCACAGGTTCTAATCCCGGCTCTGCCGCTAGTCAGCTGTGTGACCTTGGGCAAGTCACAACTTCTCTGCACCTCAGTTACCTCATCTGTCAAATGGGGATTAAAACTGTGAGCCCCACCTGGGACAACCTGATCACCTTGTATCCCCCAGCGCTTAGAACAGTACTTCCCACGTAGTAAGCACTGAACAAATGCCATAATTTATTTTTTGATTGATTGATTACTAAGCACTAAGCAAGGAAGCAAAGTGACTTGACCAAGGTCACACAGCAGACCAATGGCGGAACTAGGATTAAAACTAAGGTCCTTCTGATTCCCAGGCCTGTGCTCTGTCCATTATGCCACACTGCTTCTGTTAATTAACCTAGCCATATCCTCACTGTGCTCTTTTAAAAAAGCCTCCAGACTATGGAACTAGGAAAACTTTAAGAGATCTCAGCCTTCTTTTTTATTTTAAAGGGTATTTATCAAGCACTGTTCTAAGCACCGGGGCAGATACAAGTTTATCAGGATAGACCCAATCTCTGTCCCACATGGGGCTCACAGTCTCAGTAGGAGGGAGTAGGATTGAATCTCCATTTTACAGTTGAGGAAACAGAGGCACAGAGAAGTCAAGTGACTTGTCCAAGGTCAAGCAACAAACAGTTGGCAGAGCTGAGATTAGAACCCAAATCATGTGACTCTCAGGCCTGGGTTCTTTTCCACTGAGCCACCTTGTTTCTGTCAGTCTTCCAAGTTCAAAGATGCCTAACAATAAATACAAGGCCTGTAATAAAGAGGATTGTTCCATTCTTATATCCTTCTATAAAAGAGACAGTATATTTCTCTATGGTCAAGGACAATGTATTTTATTTGTTCAGTCCAGGATTGCATTGATGTGCTGTAGAGTTGTAAGGGAAAGCATAGGTAAGACAGGTCCCCGCTTATATACCTCAAATCACCTCTTATTAAGAGAATACACACATACGCATGCCAAAATACATTTTAGTGACCATCTTCAGTCTAGTAAAGATCATGAAGCCTGAGCTACCTTGGAATTACACAAAGCAGTGGCTCGAAAAATCTGTGGCAAATAAAAAACCCCAGAAAGCAGTAGATAGCCCCTGAATGACAGGACTTTAGTCTTCCCAGAATGACAGAGGGTCAGGCATCAATCCCTGAGCAGTGATTTATCACCCGATTCACCCAAAGTTAAAAGGGCAGCCACAGAATCCAACATTAAAAGAAGCAGCATGGCCCAGTGTAAAGAGCATGGGCCCGAGAGTCAGAGGGCCTTGGTTCTAATCCCATGCGTGCTGTATGACCTTGGGCGAGTCACTTAATTTCTTTGTGCCTCACTTATTACATCTGTAAAATGAGGATTATGACTGTGAGTTCCCTGTGGGACAGGGACTGCATCTGACTTGATTAACCTGTATCTTCCCCAGTGCTTAGAACAGTGCTTGACACATAGTAAGTGCTTAACAAACGACACACATTGTATATGGTGTAGAGGGGATGTGGGAAACAACATGAATCATAGAATACTGGATTTGGAAGTCTTGCCTTGTCTCTAAATACAGTTGCACCCAAACCATCCTAGTTTATATCAAAGAATACTTTGAATTCTGAAAAACCAATTTCTGATTCATTTCTGTGGCTTATTTTTCCACTGGTCTGTCACCTCTCTTGGAAAGAGCCTGGCCTTGGGAGTCAGAGGTCGTGAGTCCTAATTCCGCCTCCTCCACTTGTCAGCTGTGTGACCTTGAGCAAGTCACTTCACTTCTCTGTGCCTCAGTTACCTCATCTGGAAAATGAGGATTAAGACTGTGCAACCCACGAGGGACAACCTGAGAACCTTGTATCTACCCCCACGCTTAGAGCTCAGCTTAGCACATAGAATGCACTTAACAAATACCAATATTATTATTATTACCTGAGTTTTTATCTGGTGCTTTTATTGCCAAAGAATCTTGCATTAGTTTATTTTCATTTATTCTTCATAACACCCTGCGAGGTAAGGTACAGGTATTATGATCCCCATTTTACAGCTGAGGAAACTGAGGCATGGGATGGTTAAGTGCCTTGCCCAAGGCCACATGGTTGACAGGTGGCAGGGCCGGGACCAGAACCCGGGATCTCTGACTTCCAGGGCCGCAAATCTCCCACTACACCACGCTGCTGCCCTAGCACATAAGAAGTTATTAACAGCCAAGGTGGACAAGGAAAAAACAGAACTCAAAAATGGAGATTTCAAGAGCCACCTGGGTGGCATGGCGACAGCTAAATGCCATGGCTTCCCAAGATGGGCCTAGCCTCCGTGAAAGAGGCAACAGGACAGCGCCCGCTTTTCAGGCCAGAGGAAGGCATTGAGCGGAAGAGTTTTGTAATGTGTCTGAGGTGTTCCCGAGAGGCAAGAGGAGGAAGGCAGTGATTCACTCACCCTGCCACTTTCAGTCAGAAGAACCACAGGGCAGAACACTTGTGGGAGGCAGGAGAGGCAGTCACACATCTGTCCTGAAGAGACCCCAACTAATGAGCTACTTCACTACGAAGCGGGGGGAGGGGGAGAGAGTAAAGAAAAAGACTCTTTTTCAAACTGGCAAACATTCTCTAAAATTCAGAAGCAAATGTCAACTCATTCAGGGCTCAGTAATTACCGTCATTTGAGGGATGTTTCGGAACAAATGAACAAAATAATTATTATGCCACGGTCCCTCAACTATTCCCACAAATCAAGATCTAGACACAAAGCATATGGTTGATGATCCTGTGCCTTAGTCATGCCTCCAGATGTTCCACCATTCAATCTTTTTTTTAATGGTATTTTTAAAGTGCTTCCTGTGTGCCAGGCACTGTATTAAGCACTTGGGTAGATTCAAGCTAATCAGGGCCACAGTTCAAGTCCCACATGGGTTTCACAGTCTTAATCCCCGTTTTTCAACTGAGGTAACTGAGGCATGGAGAAGTTAAGGGACTTAACCAATGTCAGCCAGCAGGCAAGTGTGCCTACCAACTCTGTTATGTTGTGATATTCATTCAGTCGTATTTATTGAGCACTTACTGTGTGCAGAGCACTGTACTAAGCACTTTTGCTCTGCACACTGCAGGTGCTCAATAAATATATCTGACTGATTGATTAATTGAAGAGATGGAGCCGGGATCAGAATCCGGGTCCTTCTGACACCCAGACCTGTATTCTATCCACCTCCCCATGATCCTTCTCCAACCCTTTTGGAACTGGCCGAATGAATGCTGTGATGGTGAGGAGTGACTGGGAAAATAGAGGCAAATGGAAGGGAAATATGGTCAAGTTCTTTTCAAAGTTAGACCCTCAAACGAGGTCTTCCAGAGCATACTGGTTACTCCAGCTATATTAAAAAATTCTAACCAGCAAGCTAAAAGTAACAGGAGGGGCTAGGAGCTCCAGCCTGATTCTGAATGGGTGTGCTCCACATTTAACAGTTAGGCAAGGAAGCATCTGTTCCTCTGGGCCCAACTCGTGAGGACTCACTGCCAAAAGAAATGATGACAGTGAGAGCAGGCATGAGTGGCTCTGAGGAGAAGAACAGGCGAGCAGCTTCGGGGAAAGAGATATCTGGGGCTGTTTAGGAGGTGTGGGGAGTGCGACAGGCAGGGCTAGCAAAAGGGCAAGGCTCAGGGCAAGAAGTGGGCCTCTAGTGAGATCAGTGAACAGGTAAGGGGACAGCTGATAGCACCCTGTCCTCCTTGTCACTTTCCCATCACTGTAGATGTTTGTTAATGAGATGTACATCACCTTGATTCTATTTATTTGCTGTTGTTTTAATGAAATGTTCATCCCCTTGATTCTATTTATTGCTACTGTTCTTGTCTGTCCGTCTCCCCCGATTAGACTGTAAGCCTGTCAAAGGGCAGGGACTGTCTCTATCTGTTACCGATTTGTACATTCCAAGCGCTTAGTACAGTGCTCTGCACATAGTAAGCACTCAGTAAATACTCTTGAATGAATGAATGAATGAATAGATGGCACCACCATCCTTCCTGTTGCCCAAGCCCAAAACCTTGGCATGATCCTTGACTCCTCTCTCTAATTCAATCCACATATTCGATCCATCACTGAATCCTGTGGGTTCCACTTTCACAACATCGCTAAAATCCACCTTTTCCTCTCCATCTAAACTGCTACCACAGGTTAATACAGTCGCTTTGCTGACCTCCCAGTCTCCTGTCTCTCCTCACTCCAGTCTGCTACCTGGATCATTTTTCTACAAAAACGTTCAGGACACGTTTCCCTACTCTAGAAACTCGAATGGTTGCCCATCCACTTCCACATCAAACAAAAACTCCTCATCATTGGCTTCAAATCATTCAATCCACTTGCCCTCACCTACCTCACCTCGCTACTCGCCTACTATAACCCAGCCCGCATGACTCTCCTACTACAATCCAGCCCTCAGACTACCCATAGAAAGTCTGGACTTACTCTCTAACAAAAATTCAGCATGATGAAATCCTCACATTTGGGGAGGTAGTTTCTGCCTTCCCTATCATCCCAGGCAAACTCATTCTACAAAGTCACCTGCATTTATTTAGCACAAAGCTTTGACCTGTGGAAAATGGGGATTAAATACCTATTGTCCCTCCTACTAGACTATGAACCCAATGTGCTTCAGGGACCGTGTCTGACCTATTTAGCTTGTATCTACCTCTTAGAAAAGTGTTAGTACATAATAATCATTTAACAAATACCACAACTATTATTATTATTATTGTTATTATTACTGAAGTTTTGCCTTTATCAGTAGGAAAAAAATGATGCGTTTACTATGATCAGATTCTCTACCTTAGCAAAATAGAAATCTTACCAGTTTATCCCTGGTTAATTTAGAGTTTATGTACTTGTGCTTTCTCTCCCAAGTGCCTAGTACAGTGCTCTGCACACAGTAAGCCCTCAATAGATAAATAAATGAAGCAGCATGGCACAGTGGATAGAGCTCAGTGAGCCAATGCTGCTCTTCCACGTTTATTATGTTGGTTATTTTTGATGTCATTTCCTCATGAACTTAAACAAGAAAGTGGGTGAATTGGTTGGACACTTTGCTTAAACAAGAAAGTGGGTGAATTGGTTGGACACTTTGCTTCTCTAGCACCGGCTTCCTAACTGTGCCCTGATCTCATCTATCTCACTGCTGACCCTTTCTCGCTTTTTCCTGGAACTCCCTGTCCCTCCATATATGACAGACACCACTCTGCCCACTTAAAAAGCCTATTAATCAATGAACCACTGGTGTTTATTGAGAAGCAGCATGGCCTAGTGGAAAGAACACTCACAGGGCTGAGTGTCAGAAGGACCTGGGTTCTAATCCCAGCTCTGCCACTTGTCTGCTGTGTGACCTTGGGCTCACTTAACTTCTCTGGGTCTAAATTACTTCATCTGTAAAATGGGTATTATGACCATGAGCCCCAAGTGGAACCTGGACTGTGTCTCACCCGATTATCTCATATCTTCCCCAGCACTCAGAACAGTGCCTGGCACGTATTAAGCAATTAACAAATACCATAAAAAGTAAAATAAAATAAACATTTATTGAGTACTTACTGTGTGCACAGAACTGTACTAAGTGTTTGGGAGAGTACAAGAGTTGGTAAAACATGTTCCACACCCATAATGAACTTATTAAGGGTCATATCTGCTCCAAGAGGTCATCCCCAATTATTCCCTATTTTCCCTGATTCCCTCTCCTGCCTGCATTATCAGTACACTTGGTACTTACCCCACCCTCAGCCCTGCAGCATTTATGTACAAAACTGATCTCTAATATATTTATTTATATTAATGTCTGCCTCCTCCTCTACTATAAGCTCACTGTGGGCAGGGAATGTATCTATCAACTCTGCTCTATTGTATTCTCCCAAACATTTGGAATAGTGCTCTACAGAAAGTAAGCACTCAGTCAATAACATTGTTTGATTGTTTGCTTGATTGATATAATATGTTTAGGCCATGTTGCCACACAGGTGTGATTTACATGACAATTGTATGTCTGGGGGTCCTATCACAAGGAATCAAATCAAACATCATTTCCACCTAAAGTATTTGTACTTATGCATGAAAAATAGCTTAATAAGCTTACCTCCATTTTGATGAGATCTCATCAGGTTAGTTTAAAGTGTTTTTCTAGGATATAACTTTTCAAAAGTATAGGATATAACTTTTCAAAAGTAACACCTGTCTAGACGAGTGTTTCTGCTTTCAACTTGCTCATCCATCAATTCATTCATTCAATAGTATTTATGGAGTGCTTACTATGTGCAGAGCACTGTAACTAAGCACTTGGAATGTGCAAATCGGTAACAGATAGAGACAGTCCCTGCCCTTTGACGGGCTTACAGTCTAATCAATTGATGTTTCAGTGGACAGAAGTCCCTGTCAAAACACAGCCATCTGCATTTCACCCTCTCCACATCTGCCTCTACATTTTCCCAAAAGTATTTTTATCAGGTCATTTTCAGGCAGGTGGCATTGAAAATTATTTTCCACAGATAGAATTAAAACAATAAAGCCACCAGAATGATTGCCAGAATGATCGGTAGTCCTCAAGACTGTAAGTTTGTTGTGGCCAGGGAACGTCTGCTACCTTTGTTGTATCGCCTTCTTCCAACTACTTAGTACAGTGCTCTGCACATATTAAGTACTAAATAAATAACACTGACTGGGACTGGATAAAAGTAAGTGATTTGATTTGATTAAAGGGTTTTGAGAATGATTTTTTATGCTATTATCTTTCCTCCCCTCCTCAATTCCTTTTTCTATTTTTTTTTTCAATTTATTATGATATTTATTAAGCTCTATGTATCAAGCACTGTTCTAAGATCTGGGGTAGACACAGAGGGCACAGTCCATGTCCCACACGAGGCTCACAGTCTGAATCCCCATTTTATAGTTGAGGTAACTATAACGGTAACGGTAACGGCTCATCTTCCTGCAGAAACGATCTGGGCATGTCACTCCCCTTCTTAAACAACTCCAGTGGTTGCCTATCGACCTCCGCTCCAAACAAAAACTCCTCACTCTAGGCTTCAAGGCTCTCCATCACCTTGCCCCTTCCTACCTCTCCTCCCTTCTCTCTTTCTACCGCCCACCCCGCACGCTCCGCTCCTCTGCCGCCCACCTCCTCGCCGTCCCTCGGTCTCGCCTATCCCGCCGTCGACCCCTGGGTCACGTCCTCCTGCGGTCCTGGAACGCCCTCCCTCCTCACCTCCGCCAAACTGATTCTCTTTCCCTCTTCAAAACCTTACTTAAAAATCACCTCCTCCAAGAGGCCTTCCCAGACTGAGCTCCTCTTCCCCCTCTACTCCCTCTGCCATCCCCCCTTTACCTCTCCGCAGCTAAAGCCTCATTTCCCCTTTTCCCTCTGCTCCTCCACCTCTCCCTTCCCATCCCCACAGCACCGTACTCATCCGCTCAACTGTATATATTTTCGTTACCCTATTTATTTTGTTAATGAATTGTACATCGCCTTGATTCTATTTAGTTGCCATTGTTTTTACGAGATGTTCTTCCCCTTGACGCTGTTTAGTGCCATTGTTCTTGTCTGTCCGTCTCCCCCGATTAGACTGTAAGCCCATCAAACGGCAGGGACTGTCTCTATCTGTTGCCGACTTGTTCATCCCAAGCGCTTAGTACAGTGCTCTGCACATAGTAAGCGCTCAATAAATACTATTGAATGAATGAATGAATGAAAGTAACTGAGGTACAAAGAAGTGAAGTCATACAAGGTAATACAGCAAACAAATGGCAGGGTCTGAATTAGAACCCAAGTCCTCCTGACTCCCAGGCCTGTAGTCCATCTGCTAGGCCATGCTTCTTCCCATCCTGCTGTTGCTATTGAATCAGGAAGTGAATTGAATGGATCTAGAGAAGTACTGGGCCGAGAGGATGAGAGGAAGAGAGAAGAAAAAAGAGAAGAGAGAGGGAAAGAAAAAAGAGATGGAGATGGGAGGAAGAGAAGGAAGAAAAGGAAGAGAGAGAGAGAGAGAGAGAGAGTGAAATAATAGCAAAAAAAGTCAGAAATGCAATTTATATCTTATTCTCCAATATAGGCATTTCACTGTCAATGTTGGTACATACGATTTGTGTGAAAACCAAGAAGGGAAGTCTGGCCCTAAGGAGGTGACAATGGGCCAGCGTGAAGGAATCCAAATATCAGGGGGAGACAAGTACCAGGACTTTGACCTTCATTTCTTAAACAGTTAATGGTGAAAAGGGACTTGAATAACAAAGCTGCCAGCTAGCAACCCAATTTCACTCTGCTCAGTCAACAATCCACAGTTGGCACTCTAATAGTAAGAAACAGGGAAACAGTTTCTGTGGTGGAGAGTTTCAAGGTTGTGAAACTCCCTATCTGTGTATCTCTGGATGAGACTAAGAACTAGGTAGTTTAGAAGATTATGCGAAGCCCACCTCTCTGCAGAGCTTCAAGTGTCTTTAGCACATCATGGAGTCTCCCATAGGGAGAAGGAAAAGAATAGAATCGTAGTCAATAAGGGTTTGAGCTTTAAGTAATTCCTAGACAAATACAATTATTGGGGTGAGTTTTGACAGCCGTACAGGATAAGTGGGTAGCACTCCATTAGCAGATTAGTTTCACAGTTTTAAAATTAGACTAAAGGGGATCAGGGGAAATGTATTATCAGTTAAAAGACTTGGCGAAGAGCTTGATATGATGTCTCATGTGATTTTCCCTGAAAGATTAATTTACATTTTTTGGAGAGTAGGTGACAGAATGAAAGATAGCAGAAAGCTGACCAAAAGGTCAGCCACTTATGTACATCAATCAACCAATCAATCATATTTATTGACACTGTGCAATGCTATACTAAGTGCTTGAAAGAGTACAATATAACAGAGTCCTCCTGTAGGAGTAGGAAGTAGTATCAAGAATATTTTAGGCTAAGGATTGATGAAGAGTTCTTTTCTCCAAGAAATACTGTAACAATACTTTCCAAGGAGAGGTGATACCTCTCTCTTCTTAGCTCTAGCCTCTCCAAAGATCTAAGAAGTACTGTGAGGAGGAGTGTGGTTTAGTGGATAAAGCATAGGCCTGGGAGTCAAAAGGGCCTGGATTCTAATCCCAGCTCCACCACATCTGCTGTGTGACTTTGGGCAAGTCACTTAACTTCTCTGTGCCTCAGTTACATCATCTGTAAAATGGGGATAAGAGTGTCAGGACCATGTGGGACAGGGACTGTGTCCAACCTGATTGTCTTGCATCTGGCCCAGGATTTAGAATCATGCTCGGCATATGGTAAGCGCTTAACAAATACCAATTACTGTGGGGTTCACTGAGGACAGAGAACGCTCAATAAATACCATTGCTTGATTGATTGGGGGAAAAAATTCATTCACTCATTCAATCGTATTTATTGATAGCTTACTGTGCACAGACCACCATACTAAGTGCATGGGAGAGAACAATACAGCAATAAACAGTCACATTCCCTGCCCACAACAGACTTACAGTCTAGAGTTGGGGAAACAGACATCAGTACAAATAAATAAAATTACAGATATACACATAAGTGCTGTCTAATCTCACATTGGCTTCTGGGAGGAAGTTTTCAGTGGTGGAGAGAGATGCTCAATATTGATAATGACCTTTAGTGGATTTCTGAAGGTATGCATCTACTCAGATCACATAGTGAGAGATGATTTTTGCTTCAGGCCTGTAAAGGAGAGTTCTTATATCTTGGACTGATTCCCTCAGCTACAATACTCTAATCATGGAGGTATAGTCCAAGTGGGGTGTCTTACTTCTCCTCTTTCCCAAGACCTGGGAGTCCTTTGGGTCCTAAATGGACTTCCTCGGTATATGAGGACCTCCTTATACAGAATCCAGATAGAATAAGCGGCATCTGGACACCCAAGCAGTTACTGAATGGAGAGTTTCAAATAGGAAAGTGAAGCTATGGAGGGCATAGGAAATGTTCAGAAGACACAGTTATACAAAGCCTTAGACAATGCTGCATCCAGATTAAAAAATGGTAGCCTACTGCTGAGGAGAGGTCAACAGGGCCAACTGCTGGCAACCACTGTTTTTGAGCAAAATCTCAATGAAGAGAGGAACAAGAAAGCAGAATAAAAAAGAGTGAAAAGCAAGACAAACATCAAAGGTGACTACACAAAAGGCAGCCTTTTTGTGCACACAATGTGGCCAGAGCAGTGGCTTTCCCCACTGGCATCTTCAGTCACACACATGTGCCAGTACAGTGAATTTCACCATTGGTGTTGGTTTCTTTGAATGCTAAGGACAACTATATCAAACCTCAGAAAACTTCATCCCTGGAGATTTACCTCAGTAAATGCCAGTTTAAGGAGCCACTGTTCAGACATAACCCACCACTAGTTTTTGACCCCTGAAGCAATTGGGGTCACTTCATGGGAACTTGTTTTCTCTGGATGTTGTCCATCTGGGAAACCAGAACCCCTACTAGTTGAAGCAGGGTTGTCTAATGGGTAGAGCATGGGTCTGGGAGTCAGAAGAATTGGGCTTTAATCCGAGCTCTGTCACTTGTCTTCTGCGTGAGCTTGGGCAAGTCGCTAATTTCTGTGCCTCAGCACCTCATCTGTACATGGGGATTAAGACTGTGAGCCCCATGCGGGACATGGACTATGTCCAACCTGGTTATCTTTTATCTACCCCAGTGTTTAGTTCAGTGCTGGTACACAGTAAATGGTCAACAAATGCCACTGAAAAAATAAATAGGCTTTTGACTGTGACCTTATCTTGATATGCTTTTTCATCTAGCTCGTTCTTGCCTATCCCACCATCGACCCCTGGCCCATGTCCTACCACTGACCTGGAATGCCCTCCCTCCTCACATCTGCCAAACTAGCTCTTTTCCCCCCATCAAAACCCTACTGAGAGCACACCTCCTCCAGGAGGCCTTCCCAGACTGAGCCCTCCCTTTCCCTCTGCTCCTCCTCCCCTCCCCATTCCCCTTACTCCCTCCCTCTGCTCTTCCCCCTTCCCCTCCCCACAGCACTTCTGTATATTTGTATATCTTATTTATTACTCTATTTTATTAATGATGGGTATATATCTATGATTCTATTTATTTTGATGGCACTGATGCCTGACTATTTGTTTTGTTTTGCTGTCTGTCTCCCCCTGTTAGACTGTGAGCTCATTGTTGGGCAGGGATTGTCTCTACCTGTTGCCGAATTGTACATTCCAAATGCCTAGTACAGTGCTCTGCACACAGTAAGCACTCAATAAATACGACTGACTGACTGTAAAGAAACTCCTTACAGATCCAGGTTTAGGTTTCTCTTTGGTAAAATGAATTTCTGGATTCAGAATGGATGGACGTTTTCCCAAAGATTAGGGCTGAATGTGAGGAGAAAACATTTTCTTTCCTTCTCTTGGAATAGGTTCAATAACTAACCTGATGGGTCACTGCCACTCAATCAATCAGTGAAGATGATGATGATGATGGTATTTGTTAAGCGCTTACTATGTGCCGAGCACTGTTCTAAGAGCTGGGATAGATACAAAGTAATCAGGTTGTCCCACGTGGGGCTCACAGTCTTAATCCCCATTTTACAGGTGAAGTAACCTGCCCAAAGTCATACCACTGATAACTGGTGGAGTCAGGATTAGAACCCATGCCCTCTGACCCCCAAACCCAGGCTCTTTCCACTAAGCCACACTGCTTCTCTTAATCAATCATTCAATGATTAATCAATCAATGGAATTTATTATGGTAATAATAATAACAATTATGGTATTTGTTAAGCACTTACTATTTGGCAGGCACTGTACTAAGTATCAGGATGGAAAGTAAGCACCAGGATGGATACAAGCAAATCAGATTGGACACAGTCCCTGTCCCACGTGGGGCTCACAGTCTCAATCCCCATTTTACAGGCGAGGTAACTGAGGCACAGAGAAGTGAATGTGACTTGCCCAAGGTCACACAGCAGACTAGTGACGGAGCCAGGATTAGAATCCATGACCTTTTGACTCCCAGGACCCTGCTCTATCCACTATGCCATGATGCTTTATTGAGCGCTTACTGTGTGTAGAGCACTGTATTAAGCACTTAGGAAAGTACAGTACAACAGTGTTGGCAGATATGTTCCCTGCCCACAAGAAACTTACTGTTTAGAGGGGGAAGCAAACAACAAAATAAAATAAATTACAGATATCATTGATAAATTACTACCTCTTACAGTAGGGTGTCCAGGTCCCTGTTCTAACCTGGCTAACTATTTGTGGGGGCTTCCAAGGGGACCGCTGGAGAACTTGAGGCTAAATCCTCCCCGACCACTTGGTTGTCACAGGCATCAGAGGGAATGGTCGACCACCAATGAGAAAGAATTTTGAAACATCCCTTATTTGGGTCTTGCTGTGTGTACCAAAATCAGAGGAATGTAAAGACAGTGATACTGTCACAAAAGGAAAAACATAAAAAACACCCACTTTAAGGCCAGTATTTGAAAATAAATATATATTCAGAAAAACTGTCGTATTTGAATCATTTGTTCTGTGTATATTTGACATGAATAGAGAAGGGCATTGTTAAAGCGTGCCCTGCACTGTCTGCTCACAACAGGTGAAGCGGTGCCGAAGATAGGAAAGGAAACAAAATCCATTTCTTTCATTACCCTTTAATAGTGTAATGGAAAATGGAGGAGTAATGGGAGAAAGAAATGGGAGAGAGAGAGAGACTATGTGTCAAAGTATCAAATTTTAAACAAGGTTGAGCAGAAAATTGTCAACCGGAGATTATTTTTCAGCAGACCTGTAGAAGGTTGTGGAATCCTTGCGGACACTAAAATTAAATCCAAAAACACCAAGGAAACTTCCAAATTAGGAACCTTTGAGACGTTAAGAGCACAGGTTGGAATTGTTACAACTGTGACAACTGGTGTGAAGTTTAGTCTTCTTTAAGTACCAGAAAGAACCAAATGCCAGGAAGGCAAGAATATGAATTTTCATTATGCTGAAGTTTGATCTGGTTCAAAACTGAAAACTCTTAGCATCCACTGCTTGGTTTATCCAAATCCAGTAACTGGAAGAATTTTCGCTGTTCAACTTTCTGAGCATTTGCCTATACACACCCCACTGATCTAAAATACACCTGTGCTTTCACATTTCCTGCAGGTTAATAACTGCTACCAGAGAAACCACCTGAAACTGTGTAGACTTACAATAGTTACTGACAGCCCAAACAGCTGCAGAGACTCCATGCGGAAAGTGGCCTGAAGGCATTTGGTGGGTTCAAGTCAAAAACAGTCTTCTCCCACTTCCTTCTGCATCACCCTTGACTTGGATTTGCTCCCTTCCTTTACCCCTCCTTCAGCCCTACATCTCTTATGTACGTATTCATAATTTATTTATTTATATTAATGTCTGTCTCCCCCTCTAGACTGTAAACTCCTTGTGGGCGCTCTTGAAAGCAATCAATCTCCTTGCCCCCTCCTACCTCATGTCACTGCTCTCCTACTACAATCCAGCCACGCAGTTTGCTCCTCTAATGCCAGCCTACTCACTCTATCTTGATCTTATCTATCTCGCCACCAACCTCTCGCCCACATTCTGCCTCTGGCCTGGAATGTCCTCCCTCTTCATATCCAACACCTTCCTATCCCCACCTTCAGAGTCTTATGGAAAGCACGTTTCCTCCAAGAGGCCTTCCCTGACTAAGCCTTCATTTCCTCATTACCCACTCCCTTCTGCATTATCCTGATTGGCTCTCTTCATTCACCCCTCCCTCAGCCCCACAGAACTTATGTATGTATTTGCAATTTATTTATTTATATTAATGTCTGTCTCCCCCTCTAGACCGGAAACTCGCTGTGGGCAGGAAATGTGTCTGCCAACTCCGTTGTACTGACTCAGTAGTAATTACGGTGTGCTGAACACTGCACTAAGCACTTGGGAGAGTACAATACAACAATAAACAGACACATTCCCTTCCCATAATGAGTTTACAGTCTTGAGTAGACTTGTACTCTCCCAAGTGCTTAGTTCAGTGCTCTGCACACAATAAGCTCTCAATAAATATGATTGCTTAATTAACTGATCGATTGGGCAGGGAACATGTCTACCAACTCTGTTATATTGTACTCTCCTAAACATTTAGTACTAATCACAGCTCAAAGGAATAAACATGATTGTTTGATTGATTGAGACAGAGTACGATTCTGTTCTATGTATGATGCCCTGACTTTTTTTTAAATGGTATTTGTTAAGCTCTTACTATGTGTGAAACACTGTTCTAAGTGCTGGGGTAGATACAACTGAATTAGGTTGGACACTGTTCCTTTCCTGAATAAGGCTCACAGTCTAAGTAGGAGGGAGATCAGGAGAACTGAGGCACAGAGAAATTAAGTAACTTGCACAAAGACAAACAGCAAGCATTTGACAGAACCGGGGTTAGAACCCAGGTCCACTGACTCACAGTCTAAGTCGCTAACTATTCACTCTCCCCAGTCTCAACTCTTCTGCCACCAATCCTTGCTCATGTTCCTTCTCCTGCCTGGAATTGCCTTCCCATTTGTATCTGCCAGACCACAGCTCTTCCCATCTTGGAAGCCCTTCTGAAATCTTATCTCCACCAGAATGCTATCCCCAGTTAATATCTCCACTTCCCTGCCTTTATTTTGTGCCCACCACTCTGTATTTTCAACTACCTAAACATCCACTTTCCTTCTTTCGCTCTGCAAATTATTTTTCTGTGTCTCCTCTGCTAAACTGTAAACTCCATCAGGGCAATTATCATATCTATGAATTCAACTGTACTCTACCCAAGCCCTTACAGAAATTATCTGCACTGAGACGATGCTAAACAAATACTTTGGACCAATTAATTCTGAGACCTTGTAAATTCAGGTGTTTAGAGTTGGCAGGAACAAGGGTGTCAAGAGACTGTGGTGATTTAGATGTCCAAGACTTTTGTTCCATGTGATTCACCCCAATTCATTCAATAGTATTTACTGAGCACTTACTATGTGCAGAGCACTACTGTACTAAGTGCTTACAATGAGCCCAACACCCTTCCGAATATGAGACAGTCATTGATTTATCCTGGATCTAGCCCCACCTCAGAAGCATGGGGCTCTGCCAGATCCGACCATCTGGTCTATCATTCAATCAATTATTCAATCAGATTTATTGACTGCTTACTGTACTATGGCTCGGTGGAAAGATCCCGGGCTTGGTAGTCAGAGGTCATGGGTTCGAATGCCAGCTCTGCCACTTGTCAGCTGTGTGATTCCAGGCAAGTCACTTCACTTCTCTGTGCCTCAGTTACCTCATCTGTAAAATGGGGATTAACTGTGAGCCTCACATGGGACAACCTGATTACCCTGTGACTATCACAGCGCTTAGAACAGTGCTCTGCACATAGTAAGTGCTTAACAAATACCAACATTATTATTACTATGCATCTGGGAGAGTACAATATAACAATATAACAGAGTCGGTAGACACAATGCCTGACCACAACAAGCTTACAGTCTAGGGGGGAAGACAGACATGAATATTAAAAAAAAATTTACAGATATGTACGTAAGAACTGTGGGGCTGAGGGAAGGTTGAATATAGGAAGCGAATGTCAGACTAATGACATGTTCACACAGTTTTGGCCATATGAGTGTTTAGCATGTAGCATCTTAAATAAAATTACCCATATACAAATAGAGTTTAACAAAAAAATCCTATCTGGGTCAGGTAGAGAATATGTGATCCCATGGATATTTTGCAGAGCATGATGTTTTCATTTCTGAGCAATTTCCTCCAACTCAGCATCTTGAAGAGCTCTGAAGCCTTCAGCTACAGCAGGAAAATGGCCGTGTTTTCATATAGCATTTTGGTTTTCTTCACTATTTTTCAAATGCTTCACATGAGCTCTTTCTCCATGCCAACTAATTCGACAACACTCTTCTCATCTTTGCCACAGTTTGATGATCGGCCAATCCTTTCTATGGATACTAAACCAATTTGATACTAACAAATATGCTTTCTGATGCTAACAAATAAGTTAGTTAAAGAAAATTATCATGTATCACGTTCTCATGGGATTTAGCTAGTTAGAAATAAATCAGGTACCAACCAATATTCCAAGATCTCCCTCCACTTTCACCCCCACATCGCCTCAGCACTTGAATGGTGGCTGCTTAGAGCTTAAAGCAGACTGTGAGCTCATTGTAGGAAGGTAATGTGTCTACCAACTCTGTTATTTTGTACTTCCCCTAAGGCTTAGTAAAGTGCTCTGCACACAATAGACGCTCAATAAAATACGATTGATGGATTGGCACAGGCAGTAGGAAGAGAAATGGAACTCCTTAAGGAAGATGTGGCCAGAGGTTGGTATGACAGCAAGTAGAAATAACAGTAGTAGCATTTATTAAGCACCTTTTGTGTACGTCACACTATATTAAGCATGGGACAGAATATAGAGTCTGTCCCAGGTCCCCAATGGATTTACTATCTAAGAGGATGAGGGGAGTGAGTTGGAAATAGGGTGAATAGGGAAAGATGAAACAGAAGTATGAGACAACTAAGACAATAAATGTGACAGGAGCAGAAGTATGACCCAAGATTAGAAAATGACTTTGGTAGGGAATAGTTTAGAAAATGAAGGAGCAAGAGAAAGTGGAAAGGGAATAAGCCTAAAAGGAGAAGATCAAGTAGGCAGAAGAGAGGCAGCTTCCAAATCCTTAGTCATCTTCTCAGGAAACATTAGATACTCCAGTCTGCAGATGAGCTGCTTGCTTTACAGTAGTTTAATTTGATAGGGTGAAATGAACTCATCACCATCGCTCTTTGGGATGTGAATGGGGGCCTTAGCCTTAGATTATGAATCCCAAGCAAGCAACCCTTCGACATGTGAACTGGAGCTAATGTCCACTAGGCAAATCTCACCTTAAACCAGTTGGAGCACAACTCCAAATAAAATGTATAAATTTTCCACGCTTATCAACCCGACTGAATAAAGTCCAGTTCCCAAAGGGTTTGTAAACTTAATTTTTTATGTATTAAATATTGGTCAGGTTCCATCCCAATCTTCCAAGGCTACGTTGTCTCCAACAGAGGCACCCCTATTTAAAGAAAAGTGAAGATTCGTTTGAAGAAATATCACATGTATTGTTTGATTATAGTGTTTTATCACTCCACTGAGCTTTTTATTGTGGAGTCCTAGAACCCAAGTGCTTCTTTTCACTTCAAAATGAGTTTAACCTCAGATAATAATTATTACCTTGCTAATAAAAGACAAGGCATTTTGTTACAGTGACTGCATTGGAACTTTGGAAAACATTCTACTTCTAACAGAGTGCCAAACAAAATGAAGCTTGAACTACTGAGCTGTAAAATGACTAAACTGGCCCAGATATTGCCTGGGGAAGGATCATCCTGGAAAAGTTTTTCTGCAAGAGGACTGCAGAAGAAGAAGGAAGGAAGGGAATCAAGTAAATGTATGGGTAGTCTTCAATTTACAGCATTTCAAGCCACGACAATTGGTATTTAAACATTTATAAATGAGCATCTTGTTTCATCTCTGCAACACATAGGTTTCAACTTTAGAATGAGCACACACACACAGACACACACACCCCACAAACACACACATAAGACATTTGTATTAGAAAGAGACCCCACTCTTGTGACAGAAAATGTCAAGGCGGGATCCACCGCCAGGGCCCCATTAGATCCTTGTGTTGTCATGTGTGATATCTGCAGCACCTAGGACTATTTTTTTTGATGCTTTGTGTCTCCTTCTTTATGAAGCTTTTGCTCAAAAATCAACCATTCACTGGTATTTATTGAGTATTGACTATGTGTAGAACTCTGTACTAAACACTTGAGAGAGTACAATCTAATAGAATTAGCAAAAAGAACTGTTCCTTTCTTGGTAGCATGGTCTAGCCTCAACAATTAATCACAGTTTTCAGTTGGGATGCGACATTTCTGAGGTTTTGTTGTACCACGACCTTAAAATATTTCCTCCGTCCCGTTTGTTTCTGACTTTCCAATTCCAGGTTGCCATTCAGCAGTTGTCTGGTTATTCCTCCTTGGATCATTCTTCCTCCATGTTCTACTCAGTCCTTTTTTATTTCTTCAGCTCTTTTCTTTAACTCTCTTTTCCCTTTCTTCAACTCCCTTCCATGTCACTCTGACTTGCTCCCTTTCTTCATTCTCCCTCCCAGCCCCAAAGAACTTATGTATGGATCTGTAATTTATTTATTTATATCAGTGGCTGTCTCCCCCTCTAGACTGTAAGCTCACTGTGGGCAGGGAATGTGTCTTTTATATTGTTATATGGTACTCTCCCAAGGACTTAGAACAGTGCTCTGCACACAGTAAGTGCTCAATAAATACAAGTGACTGACTCAGCCTATCCACTTACTTCTCCCTATCCACTCACTTTTCCTACTACACCCTACCTTCCACTCTTCACTCCTCTCGAGCTAACTTCCATACTGTGCTTCACTCTTAACTTCTGCCTTTGACCCCTAATTCCATGCTCTTTCTCCTGCCTACAACCCCCTCCGCATTCATATCTGCCAGGCCAAGGTTCTTCCCTTCTTTAAAGTTCTTCTGAATTCCTATGTCCTCCAGGAGGTCTTCCTCAATTAATTTCTAATCTCCTCAATTTTAATCCCCAAATTGTCACTTCATCAGTTCCACTACCTGATCCCGTATGTACTCTTAACCTCGGATAACATATATATGCATACCTAATATGTCATCATCAACAGAGTTGGTAGACACATTCCATGCCCATACATTCCCAGACTGAGCCCCCACTTTTCCTCTGCTATTTCTCCCCTCCCCGTAGCCTCTACTCCCTCCCTCTTCTCTACCCCACTCCCGCCCCACAGCACTTACGTATATATGTACATATTTATTATTTTATTTATTTTATTAATGATGTGTATATATCTATAATTCTATTTATAATGATGCTATTTATGCCTGTCTACTTGTTTTGTTTTGTTTTCTTGCCTGTCTCCTTCCTTCTAGACTGAGCCCACTGTTGGTACGGATAGTATCTATTTGTTGCCAAATTGTAATAATAATAATAATGTTAGTATTTGTTAAGCGCTTACTATGTGCAGAGCACTGTTCTAAGTGCTAGGGTAGATACAGGGCAATCAGGTTGTCCCACGTGAGGCTCACAATCTTCATCCCCATTTTACAGATGGGCACTGAGGCACAGAGAAGTGAAGTGACTTGCCCACAGTCACACAGCTGGCAAGTGGCAGATCCGGGATTCGAACCCATGACCTCTGACTCCCAAGCCCAGGCTCTTTCCACTGAGCCACGCTACTTCTCTGTACTTTCCAAGGGCTTAGTACAGTGATCTGCATGCAGTAAGCACTCAATAAATCCGATTGACTGATTGAATGAATGAATGAATGAATACTTAAGCAATAATTCATGTACATAACCCCATTTTCCTACTATCTGTAATTTATTTTAATGATTTTCTTCCCCCACTATATTTTATGCCCCTTACTTGTCAGCTGTGTGACTGTGAGCAAGTCACTTCACTTCTCTGTGCCTCAGTTACCTTATCTATAAAATGGGGGTGAAGACTGTGAGCCTCAAGAAGGACAACCTGATTTCCCTGTATCCCCCCAGTGCTTAGAACAGTGCTCTGCACATAGTAAGCGCTTAACAAATACCATTGTTATTATTATTAAGGGCAGGGATGGTAAACCCAGTGGACCCCACGTTGGACAGCCTGATTACCTTGTATCTACCCCAGCACTTAGAACAGTGCTTGGAACATAGTAAGCCCTTAACAAATACCATCTATATATCTATAGAAGCAGCGTGGCTCAGTGGAAAGAGCCCGGGCTTGGGAGTCAGAGGTCATGGGTTCGAATCCCAACTCTGTCCCTGTCAGCTGTGTGACTGTGGGCGAGTCACTTCACTTCTCTGTTCCTCAGTTCCCTCATCTGCAAAATGGGGGTGAAGACTGTGAGCCTCACGTGGGACAACCTCATTCCCCTGTATCTACCCCAGCACTTAGAACAGTGCTCTGCACGTAGTAAACTCTTAACAAATACCAACATTATTATCTATATAAATCTACACATATTGAATGATTGATAGTCAAGTCAGAATAGAGATTTTCTCGACTGCTGTTTCTTGCTCAGGCATTCCACTTCTAAGTGATATCCTCACAGTAAAATTCCCAAATGAATTGTAATTTCACGCTAAATAACTAGGAAAAATGTTATTTTTTGCCACATTTCTCTTCAGGGTAAACTTGAACTTTCAGGCCCAACCTTATACCATTATCATTGTGTCTACTTAGCCATCACTCCCTGGAAGGTAGGTTTCACCTGACCAAACCACCTCTGAGCCCACCTTAAAGCCCCTAAAGACCACTCAGATTGACAAAAGAGTATTTTCTCCTCTTACACCTGCTCCTATTCTGACCTCACACTTGCTATTACACCATGAGGACTCCGCATAGTCTGGCCACAGAGTACAAGGGGCTGAACATAAGTTTTTATGAGAAATTTGAACCATCAGACCAAGTTTCTCATGAGGAATTTGAGACAAAGAATAGTAGCCCCAGCGGTGTTTTTCATTCTGCTCCTTAAATCCAAAAAAAAAAAAAAAAAATCAACCCAGAGTGAAAATCTTCCCTTATAATCAACACTATCATCAGCCTGAATCAATCAATCAATCAAAGGTATTTAATTAGTGCTTACTGTATTCAGAGCACTGTAATAAGCTCTTGGGAGAGTACAACAGAGTAGATTGACACATTCCCTGCCCTCAATCAGCCTGAATTACAGCTGTCTCTTTCTTTACAGGACTTAAACTCTATTAAATTTTTGCATTATTTTGGGGGGGTTACTTGCTTCCGAAATGTTCCATGGAAATGAAATAACATTTATCAAAACTGGAAGTTGAAGGGTTTGATCTGCTTGGAAATTCTATTTCCTGGTTCTGAAAGGCCAATAATGGGAGGGGAGATAGAGTGTGAAAGAATGACATATTGTCCCTATTCAGGGCTTCTTGAGTGAATACCATAATGTTGATCAAGTTGGTGTGTTAAAAAAGCATTTACAAAATCAAATACCCTTAAGATTCTAGTTAACAGATAGTATTGGATGGTACATGGAGGCATATTTTGGCAAGGATGGGTATTAGATGTGAATAACTCTTACCTAAGAAACTTACCTATTCATTTTGTTTTGTTTTGTGTTATTATCTGTCTCCCCCATTTAGACTGTGAGCCTGTTGTTGGGCAGAGATTGTCTCTATCTGTTACCGAATTGTACATTCCAAGCACTTAGTACAGTGCTCTGCACATGGTAAGCGCTCAATAAATATGATTGAATGAATGAATGAATGAACCTCCTGCTGTTCCACTTTCAGACTCTTGTGCTGATAGATCTAAAGAACGCTTAGCCACAGTTAAAAGCAGAGACTATGAAGCCAGGTGATTAGAGAAAATCCAAGTGGAGGGAACACCTTGACCTTTGTATACCCTTGGGTACAGTGACATCTGGTTCCTCCCGCGAATTTAGAGAACAATGGCTGGGGAAAGGGTACAGAACCCTACATTTGACTGGAACTTGTGGGAGAAAATGGGGGAAATCAGATGGATTTTATATGGTCTCTGTAAATGGAGAGGATTTGATGCTAATAAATCAGTCCCTCAATCACACTTTGAGCATTTACTATAGGCAAATAAAGAGGGTATATGCTTTGCCAGATTGTGTCAGAAAAGGTGATGTGGGATGTAAGTGAGGTGTGGGTTGGCCTGTGGGATGTAAGTGAGGTGTGATTAGACAGGTAAATTGGAATCTCTATGAGTTGTCCCTCCTGTGCCTGTTATTCAATTTATTTTAGTGTCTGTTTCTCCTATTAGATTGTAAGCTCCTTGAGGCCAGGGATTATGTCTACTTAGACTATAGTGTTATACTCTCCCAAGTGCTCAGTACGGTGCTCTGCACAAAGGGAGTACTCAATAAATACATTGAATTGATTAACTGATCGATTGAAGTACAAATTGTACACCAAGTGGGAATGGAGTAACAGAAACTTCTTTTTATTTTAAGTTTTTAATGTTTACCAAGAATTAAATTGCTGAAGAAAATCCCATTATAGTCTCAATATTGTCAGCACCAGTGTGCTTGATTTCTCCAGTTTAGAAATTGAAATAATTCTCCCAGTCATGTATGTACATATCTATAATTTGTTTCAATGTCTGTCTCCCCCTTTAGATTGTAAACTCCATGAGGGCAGGTAACATGCCTATCAATTCTGTTGAATTATATTCTTCCAAGGGCTTAATACATTGCTCTACATCAATAAGTGCTTAATAAATACCATTGATTGATGGATAATAATATTTTATAAAAATTAAGCAGTGGTGGAAGCTCGTTGTGGGCAGGGAATGTGTCTGATATACTGCTCTGTTGTACTCTTCCACGTGCTTAGTACAGTGCTCTGCACACAGTAAACTCTCAGTAAATATGATTGATTGATTAACTGATTGATTCTTTAGACCAAAGAATTATACTTTCACCTAAAGCAAGTTTTTTTGTGAAAAGAAGGGGAAGAGAACACATAACCTGGTTATGCTCATTTCGCTTGTTGAGCTTAATTTCCAACCCCTTGGATCTTCCAGCTAATCAGATAAGCCCCATTGTAAACAACCGGTTGGTGACATTTTAGCAGTCAAGACCCCTTATCTAAACCTCAAAAATTCTAAACCGCTCTAAGGCGGTATTACTGGCGCACATGCCTACAAAGAGATGAGTCTTCTTTAGTTTTTTCCTAATATCTAATTATCTCATTCAACACAAGTGCATCTCCTCTGAAATGGCTAAGTGGTTTAATAATAGAATTGCTTCTTTTAACTCTGCTAAATACCTCGGAAAAAAGAAAGACATTTAAAGTTTTGCTGTTTATAGTGACGGAAGTTGAGGAGGTTCTTGCCCCTATTGCCACCATCTTTCGTTTTGCGAGAGGAAGGCCATACTGCTTTTTAAATTGAAAAATGATAATATAAAACTCTGGAGAAGAAAATTTCATTAATACCATACTCTGAACTCTGCATCGCTGTACTCTGAATGCATTTATACAATACTGCGAGATATGGGATTTTGAAGTGAATGATATTAAATGAAGCTAGTGTTTGGTACATAATACCAAACGGGAGGCTTAGTGGAAAGAGCACAGACCTGGGAAACAGGGGACCTGGGTTCTAATCCTGGCTCCCCCACTGGTCTGCTGAGTGACCTTGGGCAAGTCACTTAACTTATCCATACCTTAGTTCTCTTGTCTGCAAAATGGGGATTCCGTGCCTGTTTCCCTCCTACTGATTATCTGGTATCTACCCCAATGCTTAGTACAATACTTAGCATATTTAAGTGCCTAACAAATACCACAATTATTATTATCGTTATTATTGTAATTACTGTTATTATTAGACAGATACAAATGTTGAGATGAGATTTCTCATTCATTCATTCAATAGTATTTATTGAGCACTTACTATGTGCAGAGCACTGTACTAAGCGCTTGGAATGAACAAGTCGGCAACAGATAGAGACAGTCCCTGCCGTTTGACGGGCTTACGGTCTAATCGGGGGAGACGGGCCCAAGGTCACCCACCTGACAAGAGCCGGGATTCAAACCCATGACCTCTGACTCCCCAGCCCGGGCTCTCTCCACCGAGCCACCCTCTTACCCCTAAGCCAGGTCACTTCTCACAGTGTGCCCACTTAGTGTTGACCGGTCCTCTCTCAAGCATCCAGTACAGTGCTCTGTGCACCCTGAGCGCTCAATAATAATAATAATAATCATGCATTCATTCAATGGTATTTACTGAGCGCTCAGGGTGCACAGAGCACTGCACTAAGTGCTTGGAATGTGCATCGTGGCAATTAGGGAAGCTGTGTGTCTCAGGGGAAAGAGCCCGGGCTTGGGAGTCAGAGGTCATGGGTTCGACTCCCGGCTCTGCCACCTGTCAGCTGTGTGACTGTGGGCAAGTCACTTCACTTCTCTGGGCCTCAGTTACCCCATCTGTAAAATGGGGATTAACTGTGAGCCCCACGTGGGACAACCCGATGACCCCGCATCCACCCCAGTGCCTAGAACAGTGCTCGGCACACAGTAAGCGCTTAACAAATACCAACATTATCATTATGGGGGGTATTTGTGGAGCGCTTACCATGTGCCAAGCACTGTCCTAAGCGCTGGCCCTCGCTGCTGGGAATCCGGGCGGGCTCTTCCCGGAGGCTTTGCCCGCCCCCACCCTGCGACCCCCGCAGCCCCTCACCGGAGTGTGGGTGTGAGTGTGCATGCGTGTCCCCTCTTCCCCCGGCTGCACTTAGGTTATCTCAGGTTGTCATTGGGGTCAGGGGAAGATACGAAGCAGAGTTGGAGGGCTTGGATGTCCCCAGAGTAAGGCTCAGTGGGAGAGGAAAGGGTAGAGTTTGGAGTCAGATGATTGTGATAGAAATGGGCAGGGGGCATGAAGGAGGGAGAAGGAGAAGTGGAAATGAGGTAGTCTCAAATGCTCCTGGTAGACCTTAAAGCTGCAGCAGGGATAACTTACCCTCAGTGTAGATGGAAAAGTGATCAACTAGAGTGAAATGGCCCACTTTCCACAGAATAAGGAACTAGAGTATGACAAATTCATTTCATAGGGTTCTCTGGCTAATTTAGATCAGTAGAATAGTTCAGACCTTGTTATACTCCCTTGAGTCCATTGTATGCCAAACCCAAGCTTCATTTAACATCATTCAGTTAAAGGGATTCCTTATCTCACAGTGCTTTATAAACCTATTCAGAGTACAGTAATACAGAGCTCAGAGTAGTATATTGGTGCTATTTTCCCTTTCAAAGTTTTATACTGCTGTTTTTCACTTTTCAAGTACCTGAGGAGAGATGTTAAAGCTTTCTAAAACAATCCAACTATCTCTCAGTTATATGGGTCAGCATTTCTGGTGCACTGTGTCACGACAATAATGGCTTCACAATCTGACCTGACTACACCTGATAGTCTGATGTTTTACATAGCAAAAGAGATTGAAAGGAGTTAAATTCTTTGAAGGGATGTTCCATACAGAAGCAGAAGAATGGTCAAATAGCCATCATTGAAAGGTAGCTCAATGGGAAACAGGAGTCCAAAATAGCCTTCATTCTTCCATTCTTCTTCCTTTTAGGAAATGTGAGGTCATGAAGTGAAGGCTTCCAGGCATTAATACTCTCTTCTAAGAGTTTTTTGCGTGAGAATAGTTTTGCTGCTAATTAGGGTCAACAGAAATATTTGTGAAGGAAATGTGTTTAATTTGTGAGATTTTAAATTCTTTGAGGATAGGGACTGTGTTAGAGGACATGGGTTCTAATTCTCATTCTGCCACTTGTCTGTAATATAACCTTGGGCAAGTCACCTAACTTCTCTGTACCCCATTACCTCATCTGTAAATTGGGGATTAAGACTTACCTTTATTGTATTTAACCAAGATCTCAGTACAGTGCTCAATACATAGTTGTTCAAAAAATACAATTGATTAATTAATTGATTATGTGGGGCATTTTTCTCTGGATGCATTAAATACTGAGGATTACCTATATAGAGTTTTGCAATAGAGCATCAACCAGTGCATTTTTATGGAACTGTCTTAGAGAGAAGAATTACAGAGATGGTGGAGCACCAGTTTACTCTATGGAGATTTATCAAGTTGTGAATTGTCTCTTCAAGAGTAGTACCTCAGTGTATTTGGGGGGGTGGGGGTACCTTACCTAGCCACCTTATCCTCTTCTAGCTTTCAGACAGGACTGTTCTATACTTAAGATCCAAAGGAGATCCAACACCTTCTTTTGTTTTGAAAATCAATCAATCAACGATGTTAAATGAGTGCTTACTGACTGCAGAGAACAGTACTAAGAGTGCAGTACAGTTGATCGTTGTGATCTCTGGCCACAAGGAGCTTGCAAATTTGTTGGGGAAGCAGATAATAAAGTAAATTACAGTAAAGGAAAGCAGTAGAGCATAAGACTATACACATATGTGTTCTGGGGGTGGCTGAGTATCAAAGCATTTAGTGGGTTCGAACTTAAGTGCATAGGTGATGCTGAAGGAAGGGAAAATAGGGTGTGGAGAAGAGAGGTTAGTCAGGAAAGGCTTTTGGGAGAACATACGATTTTAGTCAGGCTTTGAAGATGGAGAGAGCGAATCTGTCAGCTATCAAAGGAGACCGAGTTCCAGGCTGGAGGGAGAACATGAGCAAGGATTCGATGGTAATAGAGAAGAGATCAAGGCACACTAAATAGTTTGGGGTTAGAGGAGCAAAGACTGTAGGCTAGATTGTAGAGGAGCAAGGCTAGCTAGGAAGGAGATTTTCTAGTTTCTAGGGGAGAGGAGGGAGGAGCAGGGCATTTTTCATTTTAACATCTGAAAATGAATCCTCAACCAATTCTGCAATATAATTGTCATCTGGGCTCAAAGGTGGTGACGATGAGGTTCTTCATCAAGTGTGCAAGGGTGAGTGATGAGAGCAATGACTGGCAGGCAATCCCTTCCAGATAGGCGCATGAACTGATTGTATTTGTGCTCTCCCCACCTGCCTGCCTGCAACTGTTTTTGTTTCTTCCTTTTGATGCTTTTTCCTTTTGTTTCTTCCTTCTAAAAGTCTGTGCTTTCAGAGAATCTCCATTTCTAATTGATAAGCCAAGCTGAGCTGTTTTCAGCAACTGTCGTCATAACCATCCTCAACCATGCTACATAGTTTGAAGATTTTTAGCATGTTGTCTTTAAAATGTTTCTTCTGCCCTCCTTGTTTATAATTTCCCCATTTTAGCTCCCTAAACAGTAACTGGGTATCCTGCTATCTGCCATTTGCCTCATATGTCTTGCCTGGTAAAGGTGTGATGTAGGGAGCACTTCTTTGCCACTGGTGGACTGACTGTGACCCAAAATTTCATTTATCACCCTGGGTGATGTCAGGTATGATTCATGGAGTGCTTCAGAAGTTGGATATCGACTCTGTCATCAGTCCAGATATCACAACCATGTAGAAGACTAAGATGACTAACTACCCGCTTTGCCCACCCTCCCTTCCTGAGGAAAAGCATCAATTAGGTCCACCCCCACACACACAAAACAAGGGGCATTTATGTGTCCCTTCCTGACAGCAGACCTCTTTAGAAAAATGGGACAGAACAATGTGGGACAAGTCTTTAGGGACATCTGTAAATTCTTCAGTGACAGGTAATTTGAGATTAAAATGAGGAAACCAATACATTGTAAGATGCAGTGATTGGATTTTAACAATTGCTGCTTTTGGAAGGATTTTGCCTTTGGTATTCATTGGGTCTTTTATAAAATGAACTAGAGGACTAAGTGTAGCTGGGTTGATATTGATGTTAAATTATATGTTAAAGGTCTCATGATTTCAAGACCACATTTAAGTTTTTTAAGTGCTTGCTTTTTATTGCACAAGAACAAGAAAAAAAACCATTTATACTAACAAAATTCAGAGAATTAAAATTAGTCAGTGTTAAAATCATGAAAACATCTACAGGTATGCAATTATTCATGCTGCCTACAATCTCTATATTTTAAAAATAGCTACCAAGAGCTGGCATAATTAGGTTTGTGTTATTGTTTTCATTATTAAATGTCTATTATGCTTTAGTCTGGTGATTAACAAATTTAATTCCAGATTGAAATTGAGATCCTAATTAGTTTTAGAGCAAGACCATTCTTGTGAAAATACAAAATGAAAGAAACAGTTTCAATTAAACAGACCTAGAAATCTCCAGCTGACAAATTCAGAAATCTATATAGCCTGAACTGTAGCTTGCATGGTCTAGTCAATGTACTTATTGCTTTGATTTTAAGGAAAAGTTACTTAAGTTTCTTTTTTACTGTTTTACCTAGAAGCATAGGGTTGTAAAGGATTTTAAGAACTATCCCTTCCATTAGGCAGGACATCACTTAAGTCATTCAAAACAAAAGAGAAGCAATGGATCAATAGTAATTACTGAGGGTTTAGTCTGTGCAGATGAGAATCAGTTAAATCAATAAATTCATTCATTCATTCATTCAATAGTATTTATTGAGCGCTTACTATGTGCAGAGCACTGTACTAAGCGCTTGGAATGAACAAGTCGGCAACAGATAGAGACAGTCCCTGCCATTTGACGGGCTTACGGTCTAATCGGGAGAGACGGACAGACGAGAACAGTGGCAATAAATAGAGTCAAGGGGAAGAACATCTCGTAAAAACAATGGCAACTAAATAGAATCGAGGCGATGTACATCTCATTAACAAAATAAATAGGGTAATGTAAATATATACAGTTGAGTAGACGAGTACAGTGCTGAGGGGATGGGAAGGGAGGGGGGAGGAGCAGAGGGAGATGGGGGGAAAAGAGGGTTAAGTTGTGGAGAGGTGAAGGAGGTGGTGGTAGAGGGAGTAGAGGGAGAAGGGGAACTCAGTCTGGGCAGGCCTCTTGGAGGAAGTGAGTTTTAAGTAGGGTTTTGAAGAGGGGAAGGGAATTAGTCTGGCGGAGGTGAGGAGGGAGGGCGTTCCAGGACCGCGGGAGGATGTGGCCCGGGGGTCGACGGCGGGATAGGCGAGACCGAGGGACGGTGAGGAGGTGGGCGTCAGAGGAGCGGAGCGTGCAGGGTGGGTGGTAGAAAGAGAGAAGGGAGGAGAGGAAGGAAGGGCCAAGGTGATGTAGAGCCTTGAAGCCTAGAGTGAGGAGTTTTTATTTGGAGCGGAGGTTGATAGGCAACCACTGGAGGTGTTTAAGAAGGGGAGCGACATGCCCAGATCGTTTCTGCAGGAAGATGAGCCGGGCAGCGGAGTGAAGAATGGACTGGAGCGGGCAAGAGAGGAGAAAGGGAGATCAGAGAGAAGGCTGACACAGTAGTCTAGCCGGGATATAACAAGAGCCTGTAGCAGTAAGGTAGCCGTTTGGGTGGAGAGGAAAGGGCGGATCTTGGCGATATTAAATCAATCAATCATATCTATTGAGCACCTACTGCTTGGGACAGTACAATATAACAGAGCTGTTACCTGCTCACAAGGAGCTTACCGTCTAGAAGAGGAGACAGACATTAATGTAATTAATTAATGTAAATAAATTAATAATAATAATGTTGGTATTTGTTAAGCGCTTACTATGTGCCGAGCACTGTTCTAAGTGCTGGGGTAGACACAGGGCAATCAGGTTGTCCCACATGGGGCTCACAGTCTTAATCCCCATTTTAAAGATGAGGTAACTGAGGCACAGAGAAGTTAAGTGACTTGCCCGCAGTCACACAGCTGACAAGTGGCAGAGCTGGGATTCGAACTCATGACCTCTGACTCCAAAGCCAGTGCTCTTTCCACTGAGCCACGCTGCTTCTCATAATGTTGGTATTTGTTAAGCATTTACTATATAATTATGGATGTGTACATAAGTACTGTGGGGCTGAGGGTGGAGCGAATAAAGGGTTCAAATCTATGTACAAGGGTGAAGCAGAAGGAAGAAGGAGTAGAGAAAATGAGGGCTTAGTCAGGGAAAGCATCTTGAAGGAGATGTGATTTTAATAAAGCTTTGAAGTAGGGAGAGTGATTGTCTGTTCGATATGAAAGGGGAGAATTTCCAGGCTATGGGTGAAGAGGTCAGGAATGAGGTAGACAAGATCAAGGTGCATTGAGTAGGTTAGCATTAGAGGAGCAAAGTGTGTAGGCTAGACTGTAATAGGAAATCAGGGAGGTGAGGTAGACGGGGGCAAGGTGATTGAGTGCTTTTAAGTCAATGCTAAGGAGTACCTGATGCGGAGATTGATGGACAATTAATCATTCAATCAATCATATTTATTGAGTGCTTACTGTGAGCAGAGAACTGTACTAAGTTCTTGAGAGAGTATAACAGAGTTAGTAGACACATTCCCTGTGCCCAACAAGCTTACAGTCTAGTCAGAGAGACAGACATTAATATGAATAAATCATTTATGGATACAAACCTAAGAACTGTGGGGCTGAGGGTGGGGTGAATACCAAGAGTACAGAGTACATAGGCACTGAAAATATTAAACATGACCAAACAAGTGATGACCTTTCTGTGAGGCAGGGAAGTCAGCAAGGAAACCGATACTGTAATCAAGGTGGGATAGGATAAGTGGATGGAGAGGAAAAGGTTGATTTTAGCGATGTCGTGCAGGTTGAACTGACACAGTCTGGTGACAGATTGAATCTGTAAACTGAATCGGAAAGCTGAGTCGAGGATAACACCAAGGCTACGGGTATGAGATATAGGGAGGATGGTAGTGTTGTCTACGGTGACAGGAAAGTCTAAGGGATGACAGAGTTTGGATGGGAAAACGAGTTGTTTTTGGCTTGACTAGTCTGAGATTCATTCATTCATTCAATCATATTTATTGAGCACTTACTGTGTGCAGAGCACTGTACTAAGTGCTTGGAAAGCACAATTCGGCAACAGATGGAGACAATCCCTACCCAACAACGGGCTTACAGTCTAGAAGATGTTGGAGGGACATCCAGGTAGAGATGTGCTAAAGGCAGGAGCCAATATGAGACTTCCCAGAAGGAGCACGATCAGGGTTAGAGATGTGCATTTGGGAATCATCTGCATAAAGATAGTAGTCAGAGCTCACCTCCTACTGAGACCTCACCTCCTCCAAGAGGCCTTCCCAGACTGAGCCCCCCTTTTCCTCTGCTCCCCTTCCCTTCCACCCTCTGCTCCTCCCCCTTCCCCCTTCCCCACCCCTCAGCACTTTGCTCATTTGTATATATTATTTATTACCCTGTTTATTTTGTTAATGAGGTGTACATCCCCTTGATTCTATTTATCTTGACGATGTTGTCTTATTTTTGTTTTGTTCTGTTTTGCTTTGCTGTCTGTCTCCCCCATTTAGACTGTGAGCCCATCACTGGGGAGGGATCATCTCTATCTGTTGCCGAATTGTACATTCCAAGCGTTTAGTACAGTGCTCTGCACATAGTAAGCGCTCAATAAATGCTATTGAAATGAGTTCTCCAAGGGAGTGGGTGTAAAGGGACAATAGAAGGGGACCCAGAACTGAGCCCTGAGGCACTCCTACAGTTAGGGGATGGGAGTTTAAAACCCTAACCTAAAATTCACTATCCACCCTTGGAAACCTGTCCTAGGATTTCACAATTCATTTCTGCCTTTCTAAATCCCTCATGCATCCATTTATATTCATTTCCTCTTGTTCCTTGTACTTTGAAGATGAAGAACAATTCTGTCATTGTTATTTTGTATGATCTTAGACCAGTCATTTAGCATTGGTGGACCTCAGTTTCCTCATCTGTAAAATAGCAATACAAATGCCTGCCTTTCTTTTCCTCATAGGCATTTTCTGAATATACAATGAGATCGTTAGTGGCAGCAGTGGCATTCATTGACCACTTACTTTATGCTAACCACTTTACAAGGTCCTTAGAAAAAAGCAATAGAAAAAGAAGGCCCAGTCACTGTCCTCTGAGAGCCTATAACAATTTGAGGTAAACAAGTAGACAGAAATTGAAAACAGGAAATAAGACCGTGGATACGAATGATAAAGCCAAAAGTAAAAAATTAAATTAATTTAGTCGATGAAATATTAAACTGGCTGATGGGATGACATGACCAGGAAAGTGGGGATAAACTGGGGAATATCTCACTCTCTCCACATTCAAAGTCTTATAAAAAATCATATCTCCTCCAAGAGGCCTCCCCCAACTAAGCCCTCGTTTCCTCTACTCCCTCTCCCTTCTGCATCACTCTTGCACTTGGCTTTGTACCCTTTATTAACCCCACCTTTAGCCCTAAAGGACTTATTCATTCATTCATTCAGTAGTATTTATTGAATACTTACTATGTGCAGAGCAATGTACTAAGCGCTTGGAATGACAATTTGGCAACAGATAGAGACAATCCCTGCCCAATGACTTATGTACATATCTGTAATTTATTTTAATGTCAGTCTTCCCTTCTAGATTGTAAGCTCTTTGTAGGCACTTAATGTGTCTACCAACTCTGTTATATTGCACTCTTCCAAGCTCTTAGTTCTCTGAACACAGGGGGCACTTAATAAATGTGATTGATTGACTGTATGACTAAAAAGGGCTCAAAAGAGTCTGAATGGACTGGGTAAACAAGGAGTTTTTGCTAGTTGTCAACCACACCCGTACTTCTTGGCTGGCCCAGAATCCACCCACCTGTTGGCTCCTTCCACAGAGTGATGAGGATAACCTTATTATCTACTTGTATGAAACTTTCACTCTCTTCAAATAATTATAATTACAATGGCATTTCTTAAGTGCTTACTGTGTACCAGACACTGTACTAAGCACTGGGATGGATACAAGCAAATCACCAAACCATAACCCTCCATAGTTTCCAAGCCTTCCTAAAATTCCATCTCCTTTGGGAGGCAGTCCCCAGCCATTTTTGTTTCCTCAGAATACATTCTTAGTCTCAACCCTTATACACACTCAGAGACCCCCCAAAACACTTCTGTACCTACCTATTTACATATGCTACTATTTGAGCACTTTTTCATTCACTTATCCTTCTTTCCATTCTCTTGTTATAGCTAGTTCAATCTCTCCTTTTTTCCCTAGCTGTAAATAATTTTGTGCCTATCTTCCCTGTTTAGACTATAAACTCCTTGAGGGCAGGGATTGCGTCTATACTTTCCAGTGGATTTGAATCATTCGTAAAGGGTTCTGCCCATAGCGTTCACCTAATTAGTACTATTGATTGATTTTCCCGGACCCTGGAGACTGCCAAAAGATACCAGGGTAGTAGCGGTTAGGGAAACAGAGCCTCCAGTTGTCTACAGACCTGAGGAGATAGCAGAAATTCTGGCACAACCTCTGAGTCAGAATTAGACATCCACGTTCCCAAAAGCCCAGTTCTCTTTGCTCAGTGCCATCACTGTTAAGGCTCTCCTCTTCGAGAAAATGTCCTGCTGGGACCCAAACTGCTAGCAGAGTGTTTGCTAGCCAGTGGAGAATTCCCTGAAATTATGGCACCTAAGAAGACCCCTTGAGGCACCAGGTGATTCCAGGGCCATTTAGAGTTATTATGGACTTGGGAAGAGTCTCCAGAGAGTTAGGTCCTAAGGCAATTGGATATATCTGCTGACCCTCCCATCCCCCTTGCTCTGTCTAGGTTTCTCATATTACTGTCAAAAGTGGAAAGGAAAGAACAAATAATTGCAGTGAAATTTCTCCAACTTGCTTTACTACAGGAGATGCATCTACTGTTTCAAAATGCACATGAAGCAAGGACCAAGATGCTTTAGAGCTGGTGCTTGAAGTTTCCCAGTAAGCATTTTATTCATTGCTGAAAAAATAGGAAGTCACACCTAGAAGAAAGTCTTCTGACCCTGCCCTCTGTGTTTCTCACTAAACGACTCACAGCATGACACGATAAGACGAAGCCTTCATGTTACAAAATGAAGGCATCTTTCCCAGCAGTCTGAATTTCTTTGCTTTTTGTCAGCCTTGCCTGCCCCCTTCACAGCCCTTGAATAGAATTCTCTGTTTTCCTGGTTTGGGAAGGAAACAACTGAAGGATAGAGCAAGCCATTAAAGTCTCAGTCAAGGAACCAATGCAATGCACAAATTATTGCTCAGTGTTTGGGGCCTTTTATTACGTTTAACAATCGTGGCAAGGGGCTACAATTTAGCAGTCAGCTCTTGAGAAACGAATTGACTTCCCAAATCGCTGTGGTTTCACCTCAACACAAAGCATTATTAATCTCCAACTACCTCCAAGTTGGAAGGCTTAAACTAGGAAAAAAGAAGGAAACAGAAATATCTTCCCTTCAGAATAGAATGTGGAGCAAGTCTGATACCCAAACTGCTAGCAGCTCAAGAAGGAGATCAATTCTGAACCTTCCGGTCTTGGAGTATCAGTTTCAGTTTGAAAAAAGAATTAAGCCACAAATTGGAAACCCATCTGGAATCCATGACACCCTAAATCTTTCTCAATCATTTTATTGCTTTTTTATTTGTTGGAAACAGGCAGATTTGTGAGTATAATAGAAGCGGTATTTTCCAGTTAAAGTTTCTGCTTTAGCCTTAATCGTGTACCAGAAAAACCTAATACGCAAGACCAACCTCATTCTGATAGTCTTAGAGGAGTTTCTATCTATATCTTAATGAGAAACACTAAGTCCTTGAATTTGTGTGGCACTTTTATTTTTCCAAATTGCTTTTGGATCTGTTATGTCTTTTAACTCTTCACAATATTTCTGGGTGCTAGGGACAAGCAGGTGTCATTATACCCATTTTAGAGATGAGAAAACTGACACAGTACTACTAGTCTCCCTCTAGCTGAGAATAATAATAATAATAATAATAATAATTTTGGTATTTGTTAAGTGCTTACTATGTGCAGAGCACTGTTCTAAGCGCTGGGGTAGATACAGGGTCATCAGGTTGTCCCACGTGAGGCTCACAGTTAATCCCCATTTTACAGATGAGGTAACTGAGGCACAGAGAAGTTAAGTGACTTGCCCACAGTCACACAGCTGACAAGTGGCAGAGCAGGGATTCGAACTCATGACCTCTGACTCCCAAGCCCATGCTCTTTCCACTGAGCCACGCTGCTTCTCTAGCAAAAACTGCTTTACATTTAGCTAGTGACTGCTGTAACCTGTGAAGCTTCACGCTTCTCTTTGACTAGCACATTTTTTTTATGATATTTGTTAAGTGCTTACTATGTACCAGGCACTGTTTTAAGAGCTGGGGTAGATACAAGCTACAAGTTGGAAACAGTCCATGTCCCACAGGGGACTCACACTCTTAATCCCCTTTTTATAGATGAGGTGACTGAGGCAGAGAGAAGTTGAAGTGACTTGCCCAAGGTCACACAGCAGAAAAGTGGCAGAGCTGGGATTAGAACCTATGCCCTTTTGACAGCCAGGCCTGTGCTCTATTAACTAGGCCACACTGCTTCCCCAAAGTATTTATGAGTTTTTCTGAATCTTTATGATGACATCCCCTCCCAGGTTGCAGGACTACACAGTCTGTTGCTGTCCCCTCGATATTTTTAAAGTTTTACAATTTAGTAGCATTTCCATGCTGGGCCTCTGTCCTTAGCACCAATGCCGGGATTCCTAAAGAGGAGCCCAGAACCCCAAGAAGTTTTTCAGGACTTCTATTGAGAGCTTGCTGTGTCTTCCACCCAGATTTACCTGAGAAATGAATGGATGAATAAGATCTTCAACCTGTAGATATGAAAAAGTAACGTTCATGATGTTTTAGCTTTTTCTAGGCTTTTTCCTCTCTAGACTGTGAGCTCACCATGAGAAGAGAACATGTTTATCAGCTCTGTTATATGGTACTCTCCCAAGTGCTTAGTAAATGCAATTGATTGATAGATTTGTAGAGCAGCATCGGGGGTTTGACTTTATGTTCTTGTGTTAGTGAGAGGCCCTGTTTGGGAATAGCACTGCTTTTGATTCCATGGTAGAGGCAAAATTTGGAGGCACACATGTAAATGTTCCCTGGTACTTGGATTGGGAAAACTTTTCTAATTCCCTGAAACATCCTCTCCGTTGGGATGTACATGAAATTTGGTACATCAGAGAATAGCTCTCATACTTATCGGTGTGACCACAGCAGAGAACCTTCGAATCCTAGGCTGGAACAGACATCAAAAAGACGTGGAGGCCTCATTGCTTTTAAGGAAACCTGACTTTAACCATTCCCTGGTAAGTGTCTAATCTTAAGATCTTTTTGGAAAGTAGTGCCATTTTCTCCAGTGTCTCGCAATTCATAAGCAAATTATCCTTTATATCAATCAAGCAAGCAAGCCGTGATGTCCATTTAGCAATTACTATGTGCAAATCACTGTACTAACTTCTTGAGAGCATTCAGTACAGTATAGTGGGTAGACATGATCCCTGTACCCACAAAAAACAGCATGTCTTAGTGGAAAGAACGTGGTCCTGAGAGTCAGAAGTCCTGAGTTTTAATCCTGACTCTACCACTTGCCTTCTAGGTGAGCCCGGGTAAGTCACTTCACTTCTTTCTGCCTCAATTACCTTCTTCTGTTAAATCCTACTCCTTCCTACTTAGACATTAAACCCCATAAAATAGAACTTAGACTGTAATCCAATCTGTTTACCTTGTATCTCCCCCAGCATTTAGTACAGTGCTTGGGACATAGTAAGTGCTTAAAAAGTCACTTCACTCCCCCCTTTCACACCATTCATTCTCTCCCCATGCCTGCCCCACTCTTCAACTCTCCCATCTTTCCCAGCAATATCTCTAGAGGAGATCTCCTGCCTCCTCTCAATATCCACCCCCTCCACCTGCGCATCTGACCCCATTTCTTCACACCATATGAAAACACTTGCTCCCTCCCTTTTTCCTTCCCTAATTGCCATCTTCAATTGTTCACTATCCAGTGGCTTCTACCTCACTGCTTTTAAACATATCCATATCTCCCCTACCCTAAAAAAAGCCTCCCTTGACCCCACACACCTCCCTCCAATTATCACCCCATACCCCTCCTACTGATCCTCTCCAAACTCCTTGAGCCAGTTGTCTACACCCACTGACTCAAATTCCTCTCCTCCAATTCTCTCCTTGACCCCTCCAATCTGGCTTCCATCCCATTCACTCCACAGAAACCTCCCTCTCACAGATCACCAATGATCTCCTTCTTGCCAAATCCAATGGCCTCTACTCCATCTTAATCCTCCTCGACCTCTCAGCTGCTTTAACACTGTCAACCACCCCCTTCTCCTGGAAACATTATCCAACTTTGTCTTTACTGACACTGTCCTGTCCTGGTTCTCCTCTTAACTCTCTGGCCATTCATTCTCAGTCTCCTTCAGATGCTCCTCCTCTGCCTCCCACTCCCTAAATGTGGGAATCCCTCAAGGTCCAGTTCTGGGCCCCCTTCTATTTTCCATCTACACCCACTCCCTTGGAGAATTCATTCACTCCCATGGCTTCAACTACCACCTCAATGCAGATGTTACCCAAATCTACATCTCTTGCCCTGATCTTGCTCCCTCACTGCTGTCTTGCATATCCTCTTGCCTTCAAGACATCTCTACTTGTCCTCCCATCACCTCAAGCTTAACATGTCTGAGACAGAACTCCTTATCTTCCCACCCAAATCCTGTCCTCCTCTTGACTTTCATTCATTCATGCAATAATATTTATTGAGCGCTTACTATGTGCAGAGCACTGTACTAAGCGCTTGGAATGTATACAATTCGGCAACAGATAGAGACAATTCCTGCCCATTGATGGGCTTACAGTCTAATCGGGGGAGACACCGTCCTTCCTGTTTTACAAGCTCATAACCTTGGTATTCTCCTTAATTCCTCTCTCTCAATCAACCCATATATTCAATCCATCACTACATCCTGCTGATCTCACCTTCACAACATCGCTAAAATCTGCCCTTTCCTCTCCATCCAAACTGCTACCATGTTAATACATTCACTTGTCCTATCCTACCTGGATTACAGCATCAGCCTCCCTGCTGATTTACCAGCCTTTCCACTGTCCCCACTCCACTCTACTGCCCAGGTCATTTTTCTACAAAACATTCAGGATATGCTTCCCCACTACTCAAAAAACTCCAGTTCTTGTCCATCCACTCCACATCAAACAACAACTCCTCATTAATAGCTTCAAAGCAATCTATCACCTTGCCCCTCCTACCTCACCTCACTTCTCTCCTTCTACAACCCAGCCTGCACACTTCACTCCTCTAGTGCTAACTTTCTCACTGTGCCTCGATCTAGCCTATCTTGCTGCCGACCTCTAGCCCACATCCTGTCTCTGGCCTGGAATGCCCTCCCTCCTCAAATCTTACAGAAAATTACTCTCCCCCCGTTTCAAAGCCTTATTGAAGGCACATCTCCTCCACTTGGCCTTTCCTGACTAAGGTCCCCTTTCCTCTTCTCCCAGTCCCTTCTGCATCCCCCCTCCCAGCCCCAGTGTACTTATGTACATATCTGTAAATGGTTAATTTGTATTAATGTCTGTCTCCCCTCCTCTAGACTGTAAACTCATTGTGGGCCGGGAATGTGAATGTGTCTGTTTATTATTGTATTGTACTCTCCCACGTACTTAGTACAATGTTCTGCACACAGTAAGTGCTCAATAAATATGACTGAAAGAAGTGCTGTTTTTAAAAGAAGAAGAGAGACAAGGATTAAAATAAATTACAGATAGTGGTAACCGCAGAGTAATGAGACATGTACGTAATTGCTGTGGGGCTGGGGTAAGGTGCACACACAGCCAAGTGCGTAGTTGAAGCAAGGGAGAAGGTGCATAGAAGAAACTCAGGGAGGCCTTAGTAAGTGAAGGGCTCTAGGAGGAGATACGACACCCTTCTTCAGAGCCCTAATAAAATCATATTTCCTCCAAGGTAATCTCTCCTCTCCCCACCTATTTTCCCTCACTATTGCACTATCTCTGCACTTGAGTCCTTATCCTCTAAGGACTAGGGCACTCTCACAAGTCCAGAGCATCAACTAAATTACCTTGATAACAGACCTGCCCATGCCTCCCACTTTTCCAATGCAATTCTCTCTGTTACAGCTGATTGGTAATTAGATGAGTGATTCTAATTAATTGCTTCCTGGCTATCATGGTTATGCCTCACTGGATAATTGGAGAACATTAAAGGAACCCAAAGCAGTCACTCTTCTGTACAGTAGCTGACAGTAGCTACAGGATCCTAAGGTGGAAAGGGCCACGGTCCAGGTCAGAACCTCAAATTTCTGGGTTTTTCAGAACATGGATACCTATTCAAAATGTACCAAACTTAAAAAAATAAGGTTATGTAGGATACAACCCAAGCATGTAGAAATTCACATATGTTTGTGGACGTCAAGATCAAAAGAGCCCATTGGGCCTAGCTGTTCCCAGGTAGAATGGGGGAAGAGAGGCCCCATTATATCGCTGAGTGGCTCTGATTCTTTGCTCAAAGCTCAGTTGATAGTTGTTAGACACATTCTCTGTCCACAGTGAGCTTACAGTCTAGAGGGGGAAGCAGACATTAATACAAATAAATAAATTACAGATATGTACATAAGTGCTGTGGGGCTGGGAGTGGGGATGAATAAAGGGAGCAAGTCAGGGTGATGCAGAAGAAAATGGAAGAAAAGGAAAAGAGGGTTTGTCAGGGAATGCCTCTTGGAGGAGATTTAACTTTAATAAGGCTTTGAAGGCAGGAAGAGTGATTATCTGTCAGATATGAGGAGTGAAGGCATTCCTGGCCAGAAGCATGATGTGGGCGAGAGGTCGGTGGCAAGAGATAGAGGAGATCAAAGTACAGTGAGCAGGTTATTCATTTTTTCAGCTGTTTCACTGAGTGCTTACTGAGCGCAGGGCTCTGTACTAAGCGCTTGGGAGAGTACAAACAACAATATAACAGACACATTTCCTGCCCACAACGAGCTTACAGTTTAGAGGGGGAAACAGACATTTCCCATTTCACGTGTTCTGTCTTCCCTAGTAACCCAGGAGAGACACCATGTTTGTATCACAGAATGCATTTGGATAAATCGAACTTTTAATCAAATCTCAATGTCTTTAGCCAGACCACAGAAATCCTTGTTTCTTAAGTAAGTATGGTCTTCGGAAGGCCTAATGACTCGACTTAGATTAGCATATTTTGGACACACAATAAGGAAGGCTAATTCTCTGTAGAAGACACTATCGCTAGGAAAAGTCCAGGGAAACAGTGGAAGAGGCAGACCAGCATCTAGATGGATAGGGACCATAACAACGATAACGGAAGAGCCATTAGAAAGGTTGCAGATTATGGCAGAGGGCAGAACATTCTGGAGAAAGTATATCCATGGAGTCGCTATGAATCGGAAATGACTAAATGGCACTTCATAATAGGCTGGCTCTAGAGTGACTTTCTTAGGCCTATATTTCCAGAAAGGTTCAGGCCTATGTTCACCTGGGTTCATTCAGAATTTCTCAAGGTCTATGCTGTGCTTTTTTCTGACCACATCCACACCGCACATCCACTGTGCAGCTGATTGACCACTTAGGACAGGAGCCATTACTTTCCTCAGACAGGAAAATTAAGGAAGATAAATGGAACCCAGGCCACAGAAGAATATTTGGGAATGACCACGTGTCTAGGAGGAGCAGGGCAAATTTTACAAGTCATTCCCACGGGCAATGAAAAGATTTACCAGGAAAGTGTAATGAAATTGCCTCTTTTGATTTCCCGGCACCTCTTTTTTTCATCTCTCATTTCCTGAGACCTGCCTGGCTGATGAATGTGACCGTTCTTGAGTCCCTGAGGGAATTGGAAATACTTGTTCTTTTGGACTCCGCGACACCATTTTCCCCAGTTAGCCGTCTTGAGGACTTTTGAGGAAAAGACTCTTTTTTAAAGCCTTAACTCGTAGGCTCTTGATATTACTCTCGCTGGCATCCGAACAGCACCAGTCAGGATTGTTCTCCACAGGGGATCCGGGTGAGTCAGCTCGATTTGAACCTTGACCTCTTCGGGCTGCTAAATCTTTTGATCCAGCGGGCTTAATTTGCCTAAGGGCTGGGATATTTCTTCTCGGACCCCAGAGGGTGATTCAAGCTTCTTCTCTCCTATCTCACCAATCCTGAGCACAAGTCTGCGGACACTGGCCTTTAAGTTCATCTTCAGGGTGACCGTTTTCCATTCGGCCTTGTAGCTGGAACTTCCTTTCATGCTCTTGGTTAGGTTGTGTTCATCTATGTATTGCTGCCCTTCGGACTTGAAGAAGGCACCACTCACTGGGAAATTTACCTATGGGTGTGTGTTGCTGAAAAGGGCAGTGTGGGACCCAAAGCCCCAGCCATTGGGTGCACACACAAAGACTGTTCCTTGTTGTGTTGTCATGTATGACTTTTGCAGCACCTGGCACTGTTTTCTCTTTTGCCTCCTTGTCTTTCATTCCTTACGAAGTTTTCACTCGAATAGCACTACTCCTTTCTTAATAGAAGTGTGCCAGACTGGCTCTCCTCAACAACTGACTCCCAGTTTTCCCTTTCACCTCCTTGTCTCTCTTTCTTTGCAAAACTTACTCAAAGAAAAAAAAAAGAGCTTCCTTTCTTGATTGCAATGGGCCCTGCTCTTCTATCTGTGGCAATTAATTCCAATTTTCAGCTGGGATATAGCATTGTCTGAGGCCCTTTGACTTTGTTGGATTGAATCCTTAAAATGTCTCCCTTGTCTTCCTTGCTTCTGAAGTTTCCATTTGGGATCTCTATGACTAATGCAACCTGAGGCATTCTCTGAATAATAACTATAAACTTCTAGTGAAAATGACACTATTGTTATTCAATCCCTCTTTTTTTCTCTCTATCCTTTTGCTTTGCCTTTATTCCTCTTTCATGCTCTCATCAGTATCCTATCCTACCACTTTCCTCTTCTTCCCATGTTGCTTTATTCCTCTTTCCTATTCTCCATAATCCTTGGATCCCCTCTCTTTCCCCTCTTATTTTCTGCCTTCTACACGTTTGAATCTGCATCCCTTAAAGCACTTAATACTCTCCCCACCCCCTTCCCCACTTATGTACATAGCTGGACTGAAAAATGGGGATTCAATACCTGTTCTCCCTGCTACTTAGACTTTGAGCTCCATGAGGGAAAGGGACTATGTCTGACCTAATTAACTTGTACCCACCCCAGTGCTTAGAACAGCGTTTGATGCACAGTAAAGCACTTAACAAATACCATGGTAAAAAAAACTTCCTCCTCCTCAGGGTGGTCCTGCCCATGGCTCCATAGGAACAAGGGAGGTGGCTGGAAAGTAGAACTACCCTTGAGCCCATTGGAGTGGCTGCCTTTCCAGATGCCAGTCTTTTTTCTGTTCTGACACACTAAGAAGCAGGGTGGCCTATTGAGAAGCAACTTGGCCTAGAGAATAGAGCACAGGCCTGGGTGTCAGGTGGACCTGGGTTCTAATCCCGACTCTGCCACGTAATAATAATGTTGGTATTAGTTAAGTGTTTACTATGTGCAGAGCACTGTTCTAAGCACTGGGGTAGATACAGGGTAATCAGCTTGACCCATGTGAGGCTCACAGTCTTAATCCCCATTTTACAGATGAGATAACTGAGGCACAGAGAAGTTGTGACTTGCCCACAGTCACACAGTTGCCAAGTGGCAGAGCGGGGATTCGAACCCATGACCTCTGACTCCCAAGCCCATGCTCTTTCCATTGAGCCACGCTGCTTCTCTACACATGTCTGCTGTGTGACCTTGGGCAAGTCACTTCACTTCTCTGGGCCTCAGTTACCTCATCTATAAAATGAGGATGAGTGTGAGTCCCATGGTAGACAGGTACTTGTGTCCAAACTGATTAACTTCTATCATCCCCAGAGCTTAGAACAGTGCTTGGCACATAATAAGGCTTAGCAAGTACAATAGTAATAATAAGTATAATAACAATAATGACTTGGGTTCTGACTCTGATTCCTCCACTTGTCTGCCATGTGACCTTGAGCAAGTCACTTTACTTCTCTGTTCCTTAGTTACTACATCTGTAAATGAGGATTAAGACAGTGAGCCCCATGTGGAACATGGACTATGTCCAGCCTGATTAACTTGTATCTCTCCTAGCGATTAGTATAGTGCTTGGCATGCAATAAGCAATTAAAAAATTACCATTTAAAAAAAAAAAACTGTCAGCCAGCTGGGTAGGTTTTGGGGAAGTGCTTTGCAGTTCCTGCTTCCTCCAAAAACAAATAGTTCAATTGTCTGGGTCGTATTAGCAGGGGCTATGTAGCAGCTCTCTCTTTTGAGGAACAGTGGAGAGTACGCACACACACACACACACACACACACACAGTGCTCTGCAGGGTCAGCCAGATCAAAGATGGGGCAAGTGATAGACACAGGTGAACACAGTTTCATTTTGCCATTGGTTTGGATTCAGGAAACATTCAGACAGATCCAAGTCCTCCAACTTCTACAGAATGACAAGCTTTGGCTGATCCCTGGATGTTCTGACAGATGGATCAGGGTACATCTGCAGTCCTCTGATTGTGAAGGGTGTGTACAGGACTCAGCCCTGTGGGACTCCATGCAGCAAATCATCCCCACTGATGTTACCTTAACCCCACATACATTTATGTCACTTGCAGAGGAGGACGGGCCTCTTAAATTGGCTCTTGGCAATCAGTTTCCAGATATGTTCTAAAAATGTCTGTCAAGGTAGATGAAAAGAAGGGTGGTCACTGCTGGGCCCCAAAAATACAGGGCACAGAGACCCACGTGATGTCCTACATGTTACCCAAGGCCCGTGGCCTAATGCGATGATGTTTCTAAGTCCTTTGGCAGAAGGGCGGTGACTCTGAGACCCCTTGTCTTCTCTTATGCCGTCGAGTCGCCTCTGGCTCACAGCGACACTATAGACAGATCTCTCTCAGAATGTCCCATCTCCATCTGCAATCATTCTGATAGTGTGTCCATAGTGTTTTCTTGGTAAAAATACAGAAGTGGTTTACTATTGCCTCCTTCCACGCAGTAAGCCTGAGTCTCCATCCTCGACTCTCTCCCATGCTGCTGCACATGTGAGTTTTGACTTGTAGCAGATTGCTTTCCACTCGATAGCTACTGGCCAAGCTAGGAATGGAATGGGTATGCCTCTGCTTGACTCTCCCTCCTGTAGTCGAGATTGTTAGAGTACTGGAAACTCTCCAGATGCAACTCTGAGAGGGGAGGAAATCAGTAGGTGGTATAACAATGGGGACAAGGAGCAGCTCCTAAAACAGCACTTCTCATATCCTTCATTCACTCCTCCCTCAGCCCCACAACAGTGGATAGAGCACGGGCCTGGGAGTCAGAAGGAGCTGGGCTCTAATCCTGACTCTGCCACTTGTCTGCTGTGTGACTCAGTTACCTCATCTTTAAAATGAGGATAAAGACTGTGAGCCCCACTTGGGACAACCTGATTACCTTGTATCTACTCCGGTGCTTAGAACAGTGCTTGGCATATAGTAAGTGCATAAGAAATACTATAATTATTATTATTATTATTATGGTTTCTAACCCTGGCTCCACCACTTGTCTGTTGTGTGACCTTGGGCTGTGAAATGGGGTTTGGGACTGTGAGCCCCATGTGGGACGGGGACCGTGTCCAACCAGATTTGCTTCTATCCACTCCAGCACTTAGTTCAGTGCCTGGCAATTAGCAAGCACTTAACAAATACCATAATTATTATTAATAAATTCGACTGACTGATCCTTCACATTCCGGAAACCCTCTAAGCTCCCTGACATCCCAGAACACACTGGCTCTGCCCAGCATGCAACAGGCAGCCTGAGACCCCTATGTCCCCCCAAAAGTGAGGCAGGGGGAAGCCAGGAGATGAAAATAAAAAAAGCCAGGCATAAAGTGTCGGCTCTAGGCCAGCCCTGCTGAAACCTGGGCTGTCCACTGCGAAACTGGAGGACAACTGGACACCTAACTCAAGGGCTGTAGAACAATATCACTTTGTCTCCATCTCTCCTAATTCACCACCAACCCCTCATCCATGTCCTGCTTCTATCCTGGTACCGCCTCCCTTCTCAAATCCAACAGTCAATTACTCTCCTTCCACTTCAAAGCCTTATTGAAGGCACAACTCCTCCAAGAGGCCTTCCCTGGCTAACCCCCCTTCCTCATCTCCCATCCTTTCTGCGTCATCCTGATTCGCTCCCTTTGTTCTTCCCTTCTCCCAGCCCCACAGCACTTATGCACATTTCTGTAAATTTATTTGTATAAATAAATATATTTATTTGAATATGAATTCCTTCCCCCACAATGGCTGGGCATAGGAAAAAGGAGCCTGCACATTCTCTTCTGCCTAATGTACAACTGGGAGCAGGGAAACTAGACAGAGAACAGGGGCGGAGGAGGCAGAGGGGGTGACAACCCCTATCCCAGAAGTTTCAGGGTCCAGGCAGAAAGAGGGAACACAGATTGTACCTAGGAATTGCCCGGCCTCGTGCAACACCCCCTCTCAAAGTGAGACCCCATTGGCATAGCCTATTCCTGTTTCTCACACAGTCATATTTTTATCCTGGCATCTGTTTAAAATAGATTCCCACATCGAGTTCTTTATCTGTTGTTATTATTGCTAAAAATGATTGTCATATTATTAGAGCTTTTCTCCCCACTTTGTCTCTGTGGTACAGTGCGGAGCTGCTGGGCTATTTGCATGTGTACACTGCCCTCTTGTGCCCTCAAACATGAAAAGAGTTCTCTGCCTTCACATCCGATCAATATTAGTTTCATGCTAATATGAAGGTAGCTGAGAAAGAGAATGGCCATAAATCCCTCTTTGAAGTCTCCTCGCTGACCTCCCCGTCTCCCATCTCTCCCCTCTCCAGGCCATACTTCACCCTGCTGCCAAGATCATTTTCCTAAAAAAGCATTCAGCCGACCTCTCCCCAGTTCTAGAGAGCCTCCAGTGGTTTTCTAGCCATCTCCACATCGAACAGAAAGCCCTCGCCATCAGTTTCAAGGCACTCAATCAGGTCTCTCTCTCTCTCTCTCCTACTTTACTTTGCTGATTTCCTACCACAACCCAGCCCACACACTTCGCTCCTCTAACGCCCGCTTACTCTCCATACCTCCATCTCATCTCTCCCACCTCTGAACCTTTGCCCAAGGCCTCCCTCGGGCCAGGAGCTCCCCTCCCCGTCGGTATACTTCAGACCACCATTCTCTCCATCCTCCTCAGGACCCTCCTAAAATTACATCTCCTCCAAGAGGCTTTCCTTGACTTATCCCTCATTTCCGCTGCCTACTCCCCTACACTTGGCTGTGTACCCATTAATGATAATAGGTGGTATTTGTTAAGCGCTTACTATGTGCAGAGCACTGTTCTAAGCGCTGGGGTAGATACAGGGTAATCAGGTTGTCCCACGTGAGGCTTACAGTTAATCCCCATTTTACAGATGAGGTAACTGAGGCACAGAGAATTTAAGTGACTTGCCCACAGTCACACAGCTGACAAGCGGCAGAGCCGGGATTCAAACCCATGACCTCTGACTCCCAAGCCCAGGCTCTTTCCACTGAGCCACGCTTCACTCTGATACTCACCCCAGCCCCACAGCTCTGATACTCACCCCAGCCCCACAGCACTTTATTGCCAAAGCACCATATTCTGGTAGCAGAGAGGCAAGATAAAAATGATGATGATGATGGTATTTAAGTGCTTACCATGTGTTAAGCACTGTTCTAAGCACTGGGGTAGATTCAAGGTTAATCGGGTCGGTCACAATCGCTGTTCCCCATGAGGCTCACAGTCTAAGTAGGAGGGAGAACAGGTATCGAATCCCCATTTTAGAGTTGAGGAAACTGAGGCACATTGAAGTTAAGCAACATGCCCAAGGTCACACAGCTGACAAGTGGCAGAGCTGGAACTAGAACCCAGATCCTCTGATTTCCAGACCTGTGCTCTTTCTTCTAGGCCACATTACCTTGTTTGTTTGTTTGTTTGTTTTATAGAATTTGTTAAACACTTTTGTGTGTCAAGCACTGTTCCAAGAGCTGAGGTATATACAAGTTTATGTTAGACACAGTCCCTGTCCCATAATGTGTCTACCCATTCTGTTGTATCATATTCTCCCAAGCACTTAGTACAGTGCTCCGTACACAATATCCAGTGCTTAGAACAGTACCCAGTGCTTAGAACAGTGCTTGGCACATAGAAAGCACTTAACAAATACCATCGTTATTATAATAAGTGCTCAATAAATATGACTGACGATGATTATGATGAGAGGGTTTTTAAAGCTGCCTTGTGGCAGCTGAAAATGCAGGAGCATCAACATGTCGACGTTCACCCCAGATGTGAAGTAAAGACCCAGATGGGATAAGCCATGTTCCAAGATCTTGAGCCAAACAGGCTGCGGGTCGACTGAGTCAAGCCCCAGAATGTCAGGAGTTGAACTTGGGCCAGACACAGGCTTAGGAGGATGTCCCGAAGTGAACCGGGGTATCCACCATCTCAAGGTCAAATACTATCTGGTGACTGCCCAAACCAGCAAGGAGCAACTCGGAAATGCAGGAGGGACGCGTCCCCCGCAACCAAAACTGCTAGATTGACAGCCCAAGTCGGGAATACAGAAGGTGTCCCTCACCCCTGTGACAATCAAATCAGGTTTGGAGGAAGGGGCTGGGCGGAGATTGGATAAACCGAGGCCGGAAACTGGAATGGCCTAGGAGCACAGGTATTAAATACCTATGGCCTCAAACCTTCTGGATAGCGGATGGAGACTTGCAGCAGCCGGCTGCCGGTCAACTCTGTCCAGAGCGTGGGATGCCCGCTCCGCCTGAACCACGTGAGGAGCTGTGGGATGGGTGAGTGTCCCGCTGCACGCTTGTGGGGCTGGAAGCTAGGGCACTTCGCCACAGGTGTGTAATGCATAAATAGATTCCTCCCAGGTGGGAAGCCCTCGTGGGTGGGAGCTAGCTGCCTCGCCATGTGCGAACAAGGCAGAAACGAATTCCTCCCGGGTGGGAAGAGTTCGTGAGAGGGACTTAGGTGTTTCGCCCCGGGTGAGTACCACATAAGTATATTTCGCCGGATAGAGAGGTACTGATATCATTAAATAACCATATTCTTCCTGTAAGGGGCCTCCCAAAAGGGAAGTTCAATTTGCTTTTTCCAAAATAATCAAATAATACAATTCACTGCATGGAATAAATTTTGTATAAAATACAGGCTTTCTGTCCCCACGTCATTTCCCGGATAAACCCATCCCTCGGACGACAGGTGGCAGAGGGGCAGCAGTGGCTGTGAAGCCAGTCCTTCTTTAACTGGGGTGCTAGCAGGCCCAGCGCTTAGAACAGCGCTTGGCACATAGTAAGCGCTTAATAAATGCCATCATTATTATTATTATGGGTCCAAGGGTGAATCCACACCTCTGAGACCTGACTTGACCAGGCTGTGAGGTGGGGAATGACTTTGGAAACCCCTTGAGGACTCAACAGCTGGTGTAGGAACCACTCTGCTCTGGAGAGTCAGAGTTAGCTGGGTAGTTCTCTTGATTCATTGTCAAACGCTGCTTCTTAGCGGTGATGGTAAACTCAAAACTTCAATTTCACTGTTACAACCAACAGAAAGGCAACAAAAGGCAGAACCAAGTTTTTTCAAAGTGGTGTTTTTCGGCCCAAGTAACAACACTAAATTACTGAGGAAAGGCACCACCGCCCCCGCGGGCAACATTTGAGCAGTGTGCAAGAGGTTCCCTGCCTTGAAATTTCTGCAAAAACTCAAACATTCAGTCACTGAAAGTTATTGAACGCAGAGTTGCTACGGTTTAGAACAAGACAGCTATCCTGTCCCTTTCTGAATAGCTCAACCCCAAACCGCAGGCAGTTTTCAAGAATGTTTAATAATGATTTGATTGAAAATTTGGCAAGCCTGGACTTATATGAATTTCCCCATAAAGACAGGTTCCTTCCCTCCTTCATGTTGCCGAAACTTCTGAGTCATAAGGTTCACCTAGAACCTTCAGAGAAGCAGTGTGGCTCAGCGGAAAGGGCCTGGGCTTGGGAGTCAGAGGTCATAGGTTCGAATCCCGGCTCTGCCACTTGTCAGCTGTGTGACTATGGGCAAGTCACTTAACTTTTCTGTGCCTCAGTTATCTCATCTGTAAAATGGGGATTAATTGTGAGCTAAAATGGGGATTAATTGTGAGCCTCAAGTGGGACAACCTGATTACCCTGTATCTACCCCAGCACTTAGAACAGTGCTCTGCACATAGTAAGTGCTTAACAAATACCAACATTATTATTATTATTATTATTACCTATCCTAAGCACAAATGAGGCAATTAAAGTCTATGGGGAGCTAAGTGTCCTTGGCTGACCACTGAAAATTCCAAGTGTGTAAGGAATGATTTTGACTAAACTCTTGTGTCTCCCCTTATTGTTCATTCCTTCTCCTCTGCTGTTACCTAGAACACCTTTTTTCCTTCCCCAATTGATGCTATTTCTAACGTTCTAGAACACCGTCCTTGGTTAGTAATGTAATATTGGTAGAATGCAGCAAAGCCACAAACTGAGGCCAGTGGATATTCTGAATTGTTTAGAGATCGTTTTCTAAAAATAAGTCTTTTGGTTTCAGAAGGCTTCGGTGCACATCTGCTGGAGATAGAAGAGGAGCTGGGGCCCATATTGGTTGTGGGATAAATCCTGGGCTCCCCAAAGCCCTCTTTTCAGATTCAGAAACAGGACAAATCTTTCTAATGTTTTACATGCACCTGGGTCTAGCCAAGGATAGCATATCAGGAGTTCCTCATTATGGGCAGGGAATGTGTCTGCTAATTTAGTTGTACTGTACTCTCCCGAGCCCTGTAGTAAGTAAGCACTCAATAAATATGATTAATTGATTGATTAATAATAAAAATGATTATAATAATAATGGACATTTGTTAAGCACTTATTATGTGCCAGGGTGTATGCCAGATTCTGATGTAGATAACCAGATGATTCCTCCATTCATTCCATTGCATTTATTGAGCACTTACCGTGTTCAAAGCACTGTACTAAGTACTTAGGAGAGTTCAATATAACAATAAACAGACCCATTCCCTGCCCACACTGAGCTTGAAGTCTAGGTGCATGTAATTTATGTATTTATATTAATGTCTGTTTCCCCCTCTAAACTGTAAGCTCACTGTGGGCAGGGAATGTGCCTGTTTATTTTTACATTGTACCCTCCCAAGCGCTTAGTACAGTGCTCTGCACACAGTAAGCGCTCAATAAATTGACTGATTGACTGCCACAGTCCCTATCCCATATGAGGCTCACAGTCCAGGGGAGAGGGATGCTGATGATGCTAAGCTACCCATACACTTACTTTATTTGGAGGTGAGGAATTGTAACTTGAACATCAACTTCTAGCTCTGCAGGGAGATTGCAGAACTGCACGTAGCCTTTTGTACTCAAGTGAACCGATGAAACCCATCATTTGTCACTTCCACTGGGGAAGGTTGCAATTGTCAGACTAGGAATAGCCCTGAAGGGGGTGGGGATTAGTCCGTTAACTGCTCCTTTCATGTTCAAGATGGATAGAGCACTGCCTGGGAGTCAGAAGGACTTGGGTTCTAATTCCACCTCTGCCACACGTTTGCTGTGTGAGGTTGGGGAAGTCACTTCACTTCTCGGTGCCTCAGTTACCTCTTCTGTAAAATGGGGATTAATTAGCATGAGTCCCATGTGGGACAGGGACTATGTCCAACCTGATTAACTTGTTTCTATTCCAACGCTTAGAACAATGCTTGACATGTAGTGAAACCACTTAACAAGTTCTATCATTATTGTTACTGGTAGCATTGTCATCTCTGTTTTGTTCATTTATTGGCTTTTCTTTCTGGTGTTCTTTTTTTCCTCATGCATCTGACGTCAAAAATGATGACAGCGTTGTAGCAATATTACTGAGCCCTGAATTCTCAAATAACTTCCATAGGCCTAGAGCACAGGGGAAGTCTGCCTAGGGAGAATCAGGATGGGAGATTACCAACAATAACTGTGGTACTTGTTAAACACTTACAGTGTGTGAAGTGCTGTGTTAAGTGCTGGGGTAGACACAGTATAATCAGATCAATCACTGACCCCCATGGGGCTCAATCTAAGTGGAAGTGTTGCAGACATTTAACCCCCATTTTCCAGATAAGGAAACCAAAGATCAGAGAGGTTAAATGACCTGCCCAAGGTCACAAAGCAGGCAGAAGTGGTGGGGCTGGAGCTAGAACTCGGGACTCCTGGCTCCCAGTTCCGTGTTCTTTCCATCAGTCCATGGAAAGGAAAATAATAATAATAATGATGGTATTTGTTAAGCACTCACTATGTGTCGAGGACAGTTCTAAGCGCTGGGGTAGGTACAAGCAAATCGGGTTGGACACAGTCCCTGTCCCACATGGGGCTCACACTATTAATCCCCATTTTACAGATGAGGTAACTGAGGCCCAGAGAAGTGATATGACTTGCCCAAGGCCACAACAGAGACAAAGGGCAGAGCTGGGGTTAGAACTCAGGTCCCTCTGACTCCCAGGCCCACGGTCTATCCACTAGCCCACGCTGAGTTCTGCTGGGTGTGCAAGGCTTATCCTGCAGAGAAGAGGATGGTAACTCGGAGAAACATTGAGGAGTTTAAATGACTACCTGAATCTGAATATTGTTTTTGCTTCAACTAAGCCCCAGCACATATGTGTCTCTAAATCAAGGTTCTGTTGGCACTTCGGTACTTTCTATAGCTCGGCTGCATGTGATTCTGTCTCATCCCAGCTCATTCCAGCTCTCTGCTTAGACTACATTGCAAGCTCCTGGAGAACAGAAATCATGTCTTGTTTACTGAGAAGCAGCATGGCCTAGTGAGGAGCAGCGTGGCTCAGTTAAAAGAGCCTGGGCTTGGGAGTCAGAGGCTGTGGATTCTAATCTCAGCTCCGCCACTTACCAGCTGTGTGACTTTGGGCAAATCACTTCACTTCTCTGTGCCTCGGTTCCCTGATCTGTAAAATGGGGATTGAGACTGTGAGCCCCATGTGGAACCTGATGATCCTGTATCTACTACAGTGCTTGACACATAGTAAGCACCTAACAGTGCCATCATTATTATTTCTACTCCTCTGTATAGCCCACAGGTTCAAGGACAGTTCTTTTCTTATAAGGAATACTCAACAAGCATTATTATTATTATTATTGTTATCATTATTCATCATCATCATCATCATATTTATTAAGCGCTTACTGTGGGCAAAGCACTGTATTAAGTGGTTGGGAGAGTACAATGTAACATCAGACACATTCGTTGCCTACAGTGAGCTCACAGTCTAGAGAGGGAGACAGACATTAATATTAATTAATTAATTAATTAAATTACAGATAGAGATAGATACATATGTGCTGTGGGGAAGGGAAGGAATATGAATGAAGGAGCAAGTATGAGTGGTGCAGAAGGGAGTGGGAGGAGAGGAGGGTTCAGTCATGGAAGGCTTCCTGGAGGAGATGTGCCTTTAATAAGACTTTGAAGTGGGAGAAGCAATTATCTGTCTGAACAACTGAAAAAATGAATGTCAACTAAATGGATTTGATAATAGTTCAGCTAATATTCCCAAGAACAGCTTCTGGCTTTGCTTTTGAAATTTAATGAAATCTCACGATAGCATAGTCTTCCAGAAGTACCACTGAGTCCATTTTATAAGATGGGATGCCCACAGAAGAATGCAGAATCACCTTCTTAGAATTTTTTTTTTGGAGGGGAGGGGGGTAAGTGCTTAGCACATAGTAAGCGCTTAACAAATACCATTATTACTTAATTTGTTAAGTGCTTACTACATGCCAGACAGTATACTAAGCACTGGGGTAGAAACAAGCTAATTGGGTTGGATACAGTCCACATGGGGCTCACGGTCTTAATCCTCATTTTACAGATGAGGGAATTTAGGCACATGGAAGTGAAGTGACTTGCCCAGGGTCACACAGCAGACAGGTGGTGGAGGCAGAATCAGAACCCAGGTCCTGTGACTTGACTCCCAAGTCCATGCTTTATTCACTAGGCTGCACTGCTTCACAATATTTTGAGGATAGGATACATACACTGGGTGCAGAATGAATTAAGTAAATTCCCCAGACAATAAGGGATAGTTTGGGGTTGTATAATACTGTTTAATGGAAACAGACCAGTCCAATAGAGAGAACCCAGGGACAAAAATATATGAATGATTGGTAATTTTCCCAACTAGTGTGACTGGCTTTGGCTTTAGGTAGGTTTAAATTTGCCCTTGATTTCCCAGTTGAAAATAGGTTTGATACTCTCCACGTGTGACCCAGGAACGTGTGAGAATAAATATTAGGAGATTGTTTCCTTTTTGGAGAAATCGTCTGGTAATTCACTGGTTCATTCTAGACTAAAGTGGTTTTTCTGTTAAAGAAGTTGATTCTTCTACCATTAGGATGATACTTTAATGGGTAATAGCATTAAATTGAGGTTCTGTGGAGACGTTCAGAAAGTAAAAGCCATTTGAGGATTAAAAACAAATTACTTAAAAAGTACATCTTTTCTGCTTTGTGACCAGATCCAATTTTTTTGTGCTTGCCACAAATTGCGTTTTCCACTAAGTTCGATGTTTCGGAGAAATGAATGTTAAATGAGGAAATGGTATGGAAGAGCCTAAATACTGCTATCAAAATACCCTCTTTTATTTTTATTACTTGATTATTTTAAGTATTTCGCTTTAGGAGCAATTTCCTTCCAAGTTTTGTCTAATTATAATAACTGTGGTATTTGTTAAGTTCTTATTTTATGCCACACGCTGTTCTAAGCACTGGGGTCCACACAAGGTAATCAGGTTGGACACAGTCCCACAGGGGGTATACAGTCTTAGTCCCTATTTTACAGGTGAGGTAACTGAGGCACAGAGAAGTAAAGTGACTTGCCCAAGGTCACACAGCTGACAAGCGATGGAGTCAGCATTAGAACCCAGGTCCTCTGACTCCCAGGCCCGTGCTCTATTCACTAGGCCGCACTGGGTCCTGAGACCTGTTGTCAAATTCTCATGGGGACTGGCTAAGAAAGAGGGGATGATACAATGGTACAATCCCCACTACTGACTGGAAAACCAACTCAGAACAGGCCTACTGAAAACCCCTATGTGTTAAGCCAGCCCTGGGCATTGCTTACTTGATGTCTGACGAGGCTCTAAATCAGTGATTCAGGAGCTCCTCTTCATTGATTATTATGCTCCGTTACTTATACCCACGAAGACATGCAGAAAATTCACCCCCTCCACCTGCACATCCGACGCCATCCATTCTCACCTTAACAAAACACTTGCCCCGTCTCTTCTACTCTCCCTGATGGCCATCTTCAACTCTTTGCTCTCCATTGTTTTCAAGCATGCTCATGTCTCCCCATCCTAAAAAAACCCTTCCTTGACCCCACAGCTCTCTCCAGTTATTGCCCCACCTCCCTCTTATCAATCCTTTCCAAATTCCTTGAGCAAGTTGTCTACAACTGCGATCTCAAATTCCTCTTTTCCATTTCTCTCCTTGATCCCCTCCAATCTGGCTTCTGTCCCTTCACTCACAAAAACTGCCCTCTCAAAGGTCACATATGATCTCTTTCTGGCCAAATCCAATGGCCACTACTCTATCCTAATCCTCCTCGACCTCTCGGCTGTCTTCGACGCCGTCAACCACCCCCTTCTCCTGGAAACATTATTCAACCTCGGCTTCACCGGCGTTGTCCTCTCCTGGTTCTCTTATCTCTCTGAATGCTCCTTCTCATTCTCTTTTATGGGCTCCTCCTCTGCCTCCCACCCCCTAATTGTGGATGTCCCTCAAGGTTCATTTCTGATTGCCCTTCTATTCTCCATCTACACCTACTCACTCGCTTCCAAGCCTTCAATTGCCAACTCAGTTGATGATTCCCAAATCTTCATCTCCAGCCCTGTTGTCTCTCCAGCTCTGCAGCCTCACATTTCCTCCTGCCTTCAAGACTTGGATGTCCTGCCGTCACCTCAAACTTTACATTTCCAAAACAGAACTCCTTAGCTTCACACCCAAATCCTGTCCTCCCCGTGACCATCCTTCTTGTCTCGTGAGCCCATAACCCGGGCTCATTCTTGACTCCCGTCTCTGATTCAGCCCACATATTCGATCTATCATGAAATCTCAGTTCAACCTTCACAACATTGCTAAAATCCGTCCTTTCCTCTCCATTCAAACCGCTACCGTGTTATCCAAGCACTTCATCAGCCTCCTACTGACTTCTTTGCTTCCTGTCTTTCCCCGCTCCAGTCCATACTACATTCAGCTGCCTGGATCATTTTTCTACAGAAAAATTCAGTCCATGTTTCCCCACTCCTCAAGAACCTCCAGTGGTTGCCCATCCACCTCCTCTTCAAACAGAAACTCCTTACCATTGGCTTTAAAGGAATCACATTGCCCCTTCCTACCTCACCTCACTACTCTCCTACTACGTCAGCCCACAAACTTCACTGTTCTAAATGCCAAATTACTCACTGTGCCTCTATCTCGCCTATCTTGCTGCTGACCTCTCGCCCACACCTTCCCTCTGACCTGGAACACCCTTCCCCTTCATAGCTGACTGACAATTACTCTTCCCACCTTCAAAACCGTATGGAAGGTACATCTCCTTCTTGAGATCTTCCTCATTTCCTAATAATAATAATAATAATGTTGGTATTTGTTAAGCGCTTACTATGTGCTGAGCACTGTTCTAAGCGCTGGGGTAGACACAGGGGAATCAGGTTGTCCCACGTGGGGCTCACAGTCTTCATCCCCATTTTACAGATGAGGGAACTGAGGCACCGAGAAGTTAAGTGACTTGCCCAAAGTCACACAGCTGCCAAGTGGCCGAGCCGGGATTCAAACCCATGACCTCTGACTCCAAAGCCCGTGCTCTTTCCACTGAGCCATGCTGCTTCCTCTGTTCCCACTCCCTTCTCCATCGCCCTGACTTGCTCCCTTTATTCACCACTCCCACCCCCAGCCCTACATTACTTATTCATTCATTCAATAGTATTTATTGAGGGCTTACTATGTGCAGAGCACTGTACTAAGAGCTTAGAATGTACAATTCGGCAACAGATAGAGACGATCCCTGCCCATTGACGGGCTTACAGTCTAATCGGGGGAGACGGACAAAAGACAAGACAACTTAATCAGGATAAATAGAATCAAGGGGATGTACACCTCATTAACAAAATAAATAGGGTAATAAAAATATATACAAATGAGTACAGTGCTGAGGGGAGGGAAAGGGAGGGGGGAGGAGCAGAGGGAAAGGGGGGAAAGGGAGCTTAGCTGGGGGGAGATGAAGGGGGAGTAGAGAGGGAGCAGAGGGAGCAGAGGGACAAGGGGAAACTCCATCTGGGAAGGCCTCTTGGAGGAGGTGAGCTCTCAGACCATATCAGTAATTTATTTTTTATTCATGTCTGCCTCCCCCTCTAGACTATAAGCTCATTGTAGGCAGGGAATGAGTCTGATATTTTGTTGCTCATACTTTCCCAAGGACCTAGTACAATGCCCTGCACACAGTAAGCATTCAGTAAATACAGGTGAATGATTATTGACTGACGGGTGACTATGGCCTGCTTTTCAGACCAGCAAATGACTGTCGATTGACGGTTAGTCTGGAAAAGCAGTGTGGTCTAGTAGATAGAGAATGAGCCTGAGAGTCAGCAGAATCTGGATTTTAATCCCAACTCTACCACTTGCCTGCTATGTGAGCTTGGGCAAGTCTCTTCATTCAGTCAGTCATATTTACTGAGAGCTTACTGCATGCAAAGCACTGTACTAAGCACTTGGGAGAGTGCATTATAGCAACAAACGGACACATTCCTTGCCCACAATGAGCTCATATCCTAGAGGGGGAGAGAGACATTAATATAAATAAACAAACAAATAAATAACAGATATATACAGATATATGTATTGTGGGGATGGGAGGGAGGATGAATGAAGGGAGCAAATCAGGATGATGCAGAATGGAGTAGGAGAAGAGGAGAGGAGGGCTTGACTTGGTCAGGGAAGGCTTCTTGGAGAAGCTGTGCTTTCAAAAAGGCTTTGAAGTGGGGGAGAGCACTTCACTCACTTCACTTCTCCGTGCCTCATCTGTAAAACGGGGATTAAGACCATGAGCCTCATGTGGGATAGCCACTGTGTCCAACCTGATTATGTTGTATCTACCTCAGTGCTTAAAGAGCACGGGCTTGGGAGTCAGAGGTCGTGAGTTCTAATCCCAGCTCCACCACTTGTCAGCTGTGTGACTTCGGGTAAATCACTTAACTTTTTTGTGCCTCAGTTACCTCATCTGCAAAATGGGGATTAAGACTGTGAGCCCCACGTGGGACAACCTGATTGCTTTGAATCTACCTCAACGCTTAGAACGGTGCTTGATACATAGTAAGCGCTTGACAAACACCATCATTACTATTATTATTATTACTGGCACATAGTAAGTGCTTAACAAATACCATTAAAAAAAGAGCCCAAAGGTCCAAACCAACTTGTAATAATGCTGGTATTTGTTAAGCGCTTACTGTGTGCAGAGCACTGTTCTAAGCGCTGAGGTAGATACAGGGTAATCAAGTTGTTCCATTTGAGGCTCATAGTTAATCCCCATTTTACAGATGAGGGAATTTAGGCCCAGAGAAGTTAAGTGACTTGCCCACAGTCACACAGCTGACAAGTGGCGGAGCCGGGATTCGAACCTGTGACTCCCATGCTCGGGCTCTTTCCACTGAGCACCTGGCAAACCCAATTTATATGCAATCAAAGGTCTCCACTGATGACAAAGAGCTGAATGGGGATTAAGACTGTGAGCCCCACGTGGGACAGGGACTGAGTCCAACTGAATTAGCTCAAATCTGCCCCAGCACTTAGAACAGTGCCTGGCAATGGTAACTGCTTAACAAATACCATTTAAAAAAAAAAAAGTAGCCACTGACCTAACTATGCAGCCCCCTGTGATGCAAAACATGACAAGGAAAATAGAAAATCTAAAAGGGTGATTTTTCCACTGGCAGGTGAACAGAGTGTGGTGAAAGTAGAGCATCTATACATTAAAGTAAAGGTACACAGAGCAATTGAAGCGTCCAATCTTTTTATGGCTATGAGACCTGGACCTTACTCAAACTCCACATTTCACTTGTAGAGCAACCAATCAATCGATCAATTGTATTTATTGAGCACTTACTGTGTGCAGAGCACTTTACTATGTGCTTGGAAGAGTGCAATATAACAGAGTTGATAGACACATTCCCTTCCCACAAGGAGCTTACAGTCTAGAGGGGGAGACCGATATTAATATAAATAAATAAATGACAGCTATGTAGTTAAGTGCTGTGAAGCTGGGAGGAGGGATGAATAAAGGGAGCAAGTCAGGGTGACGCAGAAGGGAGTGGGAGAAGAGGAAATGAGAGTTTAGTTGATGAAGGCCTCTTGGAGGAGATGTGCTGTTAATGGGATCGGTTCCACCTACATGCAACCCTTACCAGTGGAAAAACAGGACCACAGATAGGATCCCGACCCCCGGCCACCCTTGCCTGATGCTGGCTCGGGGCATCTTAGGAATGTGACCTTGGGCAAGTCACTTCTCTTCTCTGGGACTTAGTTCCCTCATCTGTAAAATGGGATAAAGAATATGAGCCCTAAGTGGGACTGGGACTGTGTCCAACCTGATTAACTTGTATCTAATCCAGCGCTTAGGAAGGTGCTTGGTACATAGTAAGCACTTAAAAAGTACTCTTGTTAATAATAATAAGCAGTGAGATCCTGGAATGTAGGTAGCCCACTATTCATCTTTTCAATCCATCCATGGTATTCACTGAATATGTACTGTGTGCAGTTGGCAGATATGATCCCCGCCTTACACGTTACACTTTCTCTGGCCAGAACATTTGAGGAGAATGACTGCAGAATGCTCTTCGGTGAGTGAAAATAAAGTAATCCTAAAGAGTGCAGACGGAAACTCTTTAATGATGTTGGTATTTGTTAAGCGCTTACTATGTGCAGAGCACTGTTCTAAGCGCTGGGGTAGATACAAGGTAATCAGGTTGTCCCACGTGAGGCTCACAGTTAATCCCCATTTTACAGATGAGGTGACTGAGGCACAGAGAAGTGAAGTGACTTGCCCACAGTCACACAGCAAGTGGCAGAGCTGGGATTCAAACCCGTGACCTCTGACTCCGAAGCCCAGGCTCTTTCCACTGAGCCATGCTGCTTCTCTTTAGAATTATAGTGGAGCAAAACCTCAAATAATGTGGCATTTCAAATCAATCATGGGCTTTTTTTAAGTGTTTACTACATGCAGAGCACTGTACTAAGTGCTTGGGAAAACACAAAACAATAGAATTAGCAGGCATGTTCTCTGCCTATAATGAGCTTACAAAGGTCAGTTGGGAGGCAGGAGCAGAAGACAAATCAGTCAAGCAAATAACAATTGGAAATAAGGCTATTGTCTTGGAAAAGAAGCTTCAGGAAGATTGTGACAGAAGCATTGTGGCTTAGTGGAAAGAGGCAAGGCCTTCGGAGTCAGAAGTCATGGGTTCTAATCCCCACTCTGCCACATCAGCTGTGTGACTTTGGGCAAGTCACTTTACTTCTCAGTTAACTCATCTGTAAAATGGGGATTAAGACTGTGAGTCCCACGTGGGACAACCTCATTACCTTGTATCTCCCCCAGCACTTAGAACAGTCCTTGGCACATAGTAAGTGATTAACAAACCATTATTGTTATTATTATTATTAATGAATACAACTGTGTAGAAGGGGAGCCTTGTAGAAGGCAATAACATCAGTAGAAAGAGGCAGTCCTCACATCTTCAGTAAGCGCTTAACAAATACCAACATTATTATTATCTTTATCACTGTCAGTAATATCACCACCAAGCCTGACAGACAGTTAATGGTGATGTCAATTTATATATATATATATATGTACATATATAGTTTTTCATTTATTAAAATAAGTATATTTACTTATTACAATAATATATTCTACAAATGTTATTTTTCTTTACAGCAGAATCATTTTCCCTCTTGAGAAACCTTCCTTAAAGTAGTAAGAGAATCTTAGAAAGGATCAATTTTAAATATTTTCCTCTGAAGCCCAAATCTTCTATGTATAGCTTTTTCAGGTGATGATCCAGGAGTTGGGTCTGGTATGCCTTAGTTCTCTGGCAGTCACCTTATAATTAAACTGCAGAAAGCTCTGGCATGTTTTTTGTTAAGAAAATCAATGTGATCTCACCAAGGTAGAACAAAAGAGTGTGTTTTAATGACCTCTGGAAACTGTGAGGAGAGAACAGAATGTGTTAACAGAATAATATGTGATTTAATCAATGAATCAATCGTATTTATTGAGTGCTTGCTTTGTGTAGACCACTGTACTAAGCATGTGGGAGAACACGATATAACGGAGTTGTAGACATGTTCAACCTACAGAGAAACTGCATGGTGGAGTGGTTAACGTATGGGCCTGGGAGTGAGGAGGTCATGGAATTCTAATCCCAGCTCTGCCACTTGTCTGTTGCAAGACCTTGAGCAAGTCATTTCACTTCTCTGGGCCTCAGTTACCTCATCTGTAAAATGGGGATTGAGACGGTGAGCCCCAGATGGGACAGAGACTGAATTCAACCTGATTTGCTTGTATCCACCCCAGAGCTGACAACAGTGCCTGACATATAGTAAGCACTTAAATACTACAATTATTATTATTGTTATTAGAGAAGTATCCAATCAAGGGTACCCATTCTATTTCGGTTGGATAAATATTTCCTCTCTTTTTCTCTTCATTATTATTTGCAAAGTGAATTTTTTTTTCGGTATTTGTTAAGCGCTTACTATGTGCAGAGCACTGTTCTAAGTGCTGAGGTAGATACAGGATAATCAGGTTGTCCCACGTGAGGCTCACAGTCTTAATCCCCATTTTACAGATGAGGCACAGGGAAGTTAAGTGACTTGCCCACAGTCACACAGCTGACGAGTGGCAGAGCAGGGATTCGAACCCATGATCTCTGACTCCCAAGCCCGGGCTCTTTCCCTGAGTCACGCTGCTTCTCTAATCTCCGGTGACATTAAAGGGAAAACACGTTTCATATCATTCAAACAAACAGGTTGCCAACTGACTAATTTTTAGGGAGCGGAAGACTCTGTATACTGAGATAAATGGCATTTTATCTGGATGATGGAGCTCCTAGGATGGTCATAAATCAGCCCGTGATCAGTTGTAGGATCTATAAGTGCCCATCATATCAGGAGTGAAAGAGACTACCACATGTTGCCTTGAGAAGCCCCAGATGTGTCTGTGTCTTTGTTGCTTCATCTCAAAATTTCAAACTCATTAATTCATTCATTCAACAAATTTAATGAGCACTTACTGTGTACAGTTGAACAATAAGCAAACACATTCCCTCGATCCAAAGCACAAGCGGGGTGAGCTGGAGGGGTTTTTCAGAGTCAAGAAAGTAAAAGTTGAGGCTCCAAAGGTTTCTCTTCCTGCATAGAGTGTCAACAGGCCATTCTGCCTCCTCAGGCAAACAGGAGCGGGAAACTGATAACCCTAGTAAAGGGAACACTTTTTCTACGGAATTTGTGCTAAGCAGCCTAGATCCCTTCTGCTTGTAAAACAGAGCGGGTCTCATGTAAACGATGTTTTGCTAATCTTTTCATAAAGTATATCGCTCATTCAGCATGTCGTCAAGGAACTTAACTAATGTATCAATTATCCGATGCCAGGTTTAAATGGAAGGTACGCCCAAAGATCAAAGTTTTAGCTGGCTAAAGTCAGTGATTCCCAGGTTGGAATAGTCCACAGAAGTCACCTGCAGATGGAAGCTTTTAAGGGAAGAGAACAAGGCCTCCAGAAGCAGCGTGGCTCAGAGGAAAAAGCCGGGGCTGGGAGTCAGAGGTCATGGGTTCAAATCCCGGATCTGCCACTTGTCAGCTGTGGGACTGTGGGCAAGTCACTGAACTTCTCTGTGCCTCAGTTACCTCATCTGGAAAATGGGGATTAACTGTGAGCCTCACGTTGGGACAACCTGATTACCCTGTATCTTCTCCAGTGCTTAGAATAGTGCTCTGCACATAGTAAGCGCTTAACAAATACCAGAATCAGAAGAGCCTAGTGGCAAGAGCACAGACTTTGGAGTCAGAGGATGTGGGTTCTAAACCTGGCTCCCACTTGTCTGCTGTGTGACCTTGGGTAAGTCACTTCACTTCTCTGTGACTCAGTTACCTCATCTGTGAAATGGGGATTAAGATTGTGAGCTCCATGTGGGACAGGGACTGTGCTTAGAACAGTGCTTGATACACAGTAAGCGCTTAACAAGTACCATCATTATTATTATCATTAGAAGACCTGATTCCGGCCCTCGAGGATCTTACAATCTAGTAGGTTGCTCCCGGATTTAGGAGGGTACAACTGTCTAATCCAGTGCTATGATTAAAAAAGAGCTACTTTTCTGAAGGACCCTCTCGGGGTCGCACGTGGAGAGTTTCCAGTAGTCTACCGGTCTCGGCTATGGGAGGGAGAGTCAAGCAGAGGCCTACCCATTCCATTCCTATCTTGGGCAGTGGCTAGCCAGTGGAAGGCAATCTGCTACAAGTCAAAACTCCCTTATCCTGGGCAGCAGCGGCACGGGAGAGAGTTGAGGGCGGAGACTCGAGTTTACCGCACGGAAGAAGGCAGTGGTAAACCACTTCTGTACTTTTACCAAGAAAACTCTATGGATGCACTACCGGAACGACTGCAGATGGAGAGCGGGACGTTCTGGGAGAGAAGCGACTATGGTGTCACTGTGTGTCGGGAGTGACTCGACGGCATAAAACAAGGCTTTCCTGAAGGACTTTCTGCCTCATCTCCAAAGCACAAATAGTCCCTAATATTTAACGAGTACAGTTTATAGCACCACTCTACCAGCCCCTAAACTCCTCTCTAGACTCTAAGCTCCTTGTGGGCAGGGATCACGTGTCCCCAACTCTGTTCACCTACACTCCATCAAGGGCTTAGGGCAGTAATAATAATAATAATTTTGGTATTTGTTAAGCGCTTACTATGTGCCAAGCACTGTTCTAAGCACTGGGGAGGATACAAGGTGATCAGGTTGTCCCACGTGCAGCTCAGAGTCTTGATCCCCATTTTACAGATGAGGTAACTGAGGCACTGAGGTAAGTGAAGTGACTTGCCCAAAATCACACAGCTGACAAACGGCGGAGCAGGGATTAGAACCCATGACCTCTGACTTCCAAGCCCGTGCTCTTTCCACTGGGCCATGCTGCTTCTCACGCTGCCTATGCTGCAGGGATTTCAGCTCAGAAATTTCCTAAGGTCCCAAGCGGTGTTTTCCAAGACAGGACACTGGATTTCTATTCACCTCCCCTCTCCTGTCTTGCCAACTGATAATTTTATGGTGTATTTCTTGAAGAGTTCCTCTTAGAAATACTCTTCACACCAGATATCATTTACTATACAGAAGTCTCGTTTATGTTCTCTTCCTACGTGTAAACTGCCAATAATAATAATGTTGGTATTTGTTAAGTGCTTACTATGTGCATAGCACTGTTCTAAGCGCTGGGATAGATACAGGGTAATCAGGTTGTCCCACTTGAGGCTCACAGTCTTAATCCCCATTTTACAGATGAGGGAACTGAGGCCCAGAGAAGTGAAGTGACTTGCCACAGTCACACAGCTGACAAGTAGCAGAGCAGGGATTCGAACCCATGATCTCTGACTCCCAAGCCCAGGCTCTTTCCACTGAGCGACGCTGCTTCTCACATCAGGATAGGGCATAGGCCTGGGAGTCAGAAGGACATGGGTTCTAATCCCACATCCGCCATTTATCTGCTGTGTGACCTTGGGCGGGTCACTTAACTTCTCTCGGCCTCAGTTACCTCATCTGTAAAATGAGGCTCATAATAATAATGATTACGATATTTGTTAAGCACCTACTATATGCCAAGCACCGTTCTAAACACTGGGGTAGATACAAGGTAATCGGGTTCTCCCATACGGAGCTTACAGTCTTAATCCCCATTTTACAGATGAGGTAACTGAGGCACAGAGAAGTTAAGTGGCTGGCCCAAGTTCACGCAGCAGACAAGTGGCGGAGTGGGAATTAGAAACCCACGTCCTTTGACTCCCAAGCCCGTGCCTTAGCCACTACACCATGCTGCTTCTCATGTGGGACAGGGACTGTGTCCAACCTGATTATCTTGTATCTACCCTAGTGCTTAGTACAGTGCCTGGAATATAGTAAGTACTTAACAAATACCTTTTAAAAAAGAATACACCCAGATGATTAAGCTCACTTATTGGGTGAGTGGATGATTGAAAAGGCCAATGCAGGCCCATAGTTACCGACTACAAGGTCAACACACAAACTGTCCTTTTGTTGTTTTGACATATTTAATGATTGCAGCTCCTGTTACTGATTTTCCTTTTGTATCTTTGTCTCACAGTGCTAATGAAGCTTCTGCTGGAAAACAGCTGAGAAGCGGCACGCCCTAGTGGAATGAGCACAGGACTAATCCCAGCTCTGCCACTTGTCTGTGTGACCTTGGGCAAGTCACTTAACTTCCCCGTGCCTCCGTTTCCTCATTTGTAAAATGAGGATTAAGACTGAGAGCCTTATGTGGAACAGAGACTGGGACCAAATCGATTATCTCATGTACACCACAGCACTCAGTACGGTATACTCTCACATAGTAAGCACTTTAGCAATACAAATTAAAAAACAAAACAAAAAAAACCCAAAGAAACCCAGCAGTTCCTTTCTTGATTCCAGCACACCTTGTTGGCCTGTCTAGGACAATTGACTCCCAGTGTTCAAGTGGGAGGCCAAATTGTTTGAGGCTTTGTTCTATCAAGTCCTTAAAATGCTTCCTCTGCCCTCCAAGCTTTTGATTTCCCAATTTCAGCTCCCCCCACAGTAGCTGTTGAAGATGCTGATGTGTTTTAACTTCCTCCCAGTGTCCTACCTAGAAGAGCCGTATGGAGGTGAGCATAGTTTCAGGGCTAAAAAGCCAATTCACTCTGGAGCTTGGTTGTTTGGGATCCTAATTAGTTTTGGAAGTGAGGTTTCAGGATATTGGGGTTGATTAGAGGATCACACTGAAATAGGACTAAAATGAATAAAAACAGGGACAATCCTACATTCGGGGCAACTCATAGGGAACCTGGAGGTAGGGAGGTTAAGCAGAATCCGTTGCCAGTTCTGCAAAGGTCCCAGTAATCCTGGCTGAACCAGATTCCCAAATAGAATAATGGCCAAAGGCACAGGAGAAGGATGGGTTGTTGGAGGAGGTGAAGGGGGGCTGTGAGAACTGGATCTTTGCCCTACTCTGCTCAGCAGATCAAGGATCACTGACTGGGGGTGTCTCAGTGATCGATAGGCTTGTACCTCTGGATCCAGGAAACCGCACTGCTCTGGACCTACCGGTGTGTAGCTTCATTCTCTGGTAACTATCCTGGGAGTTGTGACTTTTGAGGGTTCTCTTGGAGGAAACCGAGGCATGGGGAAATTTAGTGACTTGCCCAGAGTCATACTGTAGACAGGTGGCAGAGCCAGGATAAAAACTGAGGCCTTCGGATTCCCGTTCCACACTTTGGCCGTGATCTAGTTGTCTAGCTCTCCTGCCCTGTCATTTGATGTTGAATGTAGCTCATAGTTGACAGTGATGGGATGACTCAAGAAGCCGAGAAGAGTAGACAGCACTGTAACTCTGCAGACCTTTAGTATGGTATTAAATGTAATGATGATGGTGTTTATTAGATATTTACTATGTGCTAAGCCCTAGATACAAGATAAGCAGTTTACTATGGTCCCTGACCCACTCAGGACTCACCTGAGAGGCAGGGAGAACAGGTATTTTATCTCCATTTTGCAGATGGGGAACTAGGTTAAGTGACTTGCCCAAGGTCTTTCATCCAGACCCAGTGGTAGAGCGGGGACTAGAACTTGAGTTTGCTGTTCTTTCTCATGTCTCTCCCCCAAGACTATTCTTGATTCTATTTCTCGCTATTGTTCTTGTCTGCCCGTCTCCCCCAGTTAGACCGTAAGCCCGTCAAAGGCCAGGGACTGTCTCTATCTGTTACCGATTTGTACATTCCAAGCGCTTAGTACAGTGCTCTGCACATAGTAAGCGCTCAATAAATACTACTGAAGACTATAAGCTCCTCGTGGGCTAGGAACATGTCTACCGACTCTCATTCTGTATTCTCTCAAGCGCTTAGTGCAGTACTCTGCGCGGAGTAAACACTCTGGTTGATTGATTGATTGGACACACGACCCGATATTTAGTCCGGAGCCTAATACTACACTCTTGCTACAATCTGAGAATTTCCCAAAGGATGTGCCCATTCAATTTCTTACTTCCTCGGTCACTGCTGCATCAAAGGTCAGTGTGCTGTCTAAGACACCAAATTCTGTGACTGAATTCAGCTCTGTCTTACCGACATAGACTTTTGTTGGTGGGTCTGGCTTCCCTGGTACAGGCCGACGCATTAGCTTGGCTAACTCCAGGCTTAACAGCTGTACAAAGCAGCTGGCTGATTCCCACGAATCAGTTTACAATCATTTGTATGTTTTCTTGGGCGGGTACTTTTATGACGCCGCTGTCTGAGAACAGCAATTTTTAACTGAATTTCTCTATTAAATCAGTCAGTCCAAATTATTTATTGAGCAGAATAAGTGCTCAAAAAATATTATTGATTGATTCTGAGCCCTTACTCTGTGGGGCACTTTTCTAAGCCCCTGGGAAAGTACAAAAGAGTACTTAACCAATACTATTAAAATACCATTAACCGATACCGTTTAAAAAAAAAACCTACATGATCCTTGACCTCAAGGAGCTTAGGATCTAGCAGGAGAGACAGACACTAAAACAAATTACAGCTAGGAGGAAGCAATAGAGTTTAAATATATGAACATAAGCTTAGATAATGCTGTAAATGATTGAACCACGAAAAGTGGGCTCAGAATATCGGGATGAGAAAGATGAATGAGCACTGGCAGCACTGACAGACCAAGCTGTAGAGAGACAAAACTTCTGGTTCAAGATTCCCAAGGACGTCCCTGACAGAATCCAGATTTTCGATTCCTTTATTGGAGTCTTTACCTTTGGCCCCTTGCCATGGCTCAGTGGCAAGAGCCCGGGCTTGGGAGTCAGAGGTCATGGGTTTGAATCCCTGCTCTGCCACTTGTCAGCTGTGTGACTGTGGGCAAGTCACTTCACTTCTCTGGGCCTCAGTTCCCTCATCTGTAAAATGGGGATGAAGACTGTGAGCCCCACGTGGGACAACCTGATTCCCCTGTGTCTACCCCAGCGCTTAGAACAGTGCTCGGCACATAGTAAGCGCTTAACAAATACCAATATTATTTATTAAGAAGCAGCGTGGCTCAGTGGAAAGAGCCCGGGCTTGGGAATCAGAAGCCATGGGTTCGAATCCCAACTCTGCCTCTTGTCAGCTGTGTGACTGTGGGCAAGTCACTTCACTTCTTGGGCCTCATTTACCTCATCTGTAAAATGGGGATTAACTATGAGCCTCACGTGGGACAACTTGATTACCCTGTATCTACCCCAGCACTTAGAACAGTGCTCTGCACATAGTAAGCGCTTAACAAATACCCACATTATTATTATTATTATTTGCCTCTGAGCAAATGAAGAGCATAAACCACAAGCAAAGAACCGCTACTTCTACCTGTCTCCCCCCATTAGACTGTAAGCCCGTCAAAGGGCAGGGACTGCCTCTATCTGTTGCCGAATTGTACATTCCAAGCGCTTAGTACAGTGCTCTGCACATAGGAAGCGCTCAATAAATACTATTGAATGAATGAATACTTCTAAGGTCGAGAAAGGCCGCCAGTTAATTGGTAGAGGATGAAACTCAAGAAACATGAATAAATTGTGCCCTGGTGTTTCAGTTTGGCCACACTAGGTGAGAAGTTACTAAATTGAAAGCACTTTGAGGAAAATCCTTTTCTCCTTCCTCTTGAATCTCAAGTCCCAGAGCCAGTCAGCAGAGTCGGCCTGTCAGGGCAATAAGCTGAATCATCACTTGATGTGAAGTGGCTCCAGATTTTTCCATCGGACAAGTGGAGACAAGCAGGCTGAGCCAGTCAGAAATGTTAAAGAAGGGGAAGGAAGAACGTTTCTTTTCAGATTCAGTATTTAAATCTGAAATCCCGCGAGATGTGCCTGGACTCGGACGGAAATGTCAAAGGAGGGGAAGGAAGAGCGTTTCTTTTTAGATTCAGTATTTATATATGAAATCCTGCAAGATGTAACTGGGCTCAGAGACTCTGTTATGTCTGTATTCATCTAAGTGTGCCTGGGAGTGGTGTGGCATAGTTAGGGTGGCGATTCATCCCATTTATGCTGAAGAGTTGCTTCCCTGACAGGTACTGATGATGCACACCTTCATTCCCGGTATTATTAACTTTAAACATCTAACCTCCCTCCACTACAACTCCTGCCACCAAAATGCATGGCTTGGAAGCAGCCCTCGGACTGTATGTCAGTCCCATCTATCTCGCCGCGGACCTCTAGCCCACATCTGGCCGGGAACACCCTTCTCTTCAGATGCAACAGATAATTACTCTACCTGCCCCGTTTCAAAGCCTTCTTGAAGGCACATCTCCTCCAAGAGGCCTTCCCTGACTAAGCCCCGTTTTCCTCTCCTCCCCCTCCTGCGTTGCCCCGGCTTGCTCCCTTTATTCATCCCCTGTCCCGGCCCCACGGTGCTCATGTACATATCCGTAAATTATTTATGTAGTTGTTCATATTAATGTCTCTCCGTCTAGATGGTAAGCTTACCGTGGGCAGCGAATGTGTCTGTTCGTTGTTATATTGTACTCTCCCAAGAGCTTACTACAGTGCTCTGCACAAAGGGCAGGGACTGTCTCTATCTGTTACCAATTTGTCCATTCCAAGAGCTTAGTACAGTGCTCTGCACATAGTAAGCGCTCAATAAATACTATTGAATGAATGAATGAATGAAAATGCTCAATAAATATGATTGACTGGGAGGGGAACACAATCAATCTATGGCCTATTGATTAAGCCCTTATTTCATGCAGAGCACTGTACTAATCATAGAGATGCAATCCTTCCCTCAGGGAGTTAACAGTTGCTCTGGAGCAAAGAGATTGGGTCAAGGATACCAAAGTGCTCTTGGTTCTGTGAATTTTCACTAATAATCTTTTTGTGGGTCCTATTATGTCCTTCTGCTATGTTATGTAAGCTATACAACGGTTGCTTCCAGGACTGCAAAAAAAGGAGCCGCTATCTCTAATGTTATTAATGACCACCCCAGGCACCCAGAGAAAACAAGGATGAAACTAAAATGATTCTCCAAAGTGACATTCTGTTGTTTTGTTTAATAATACTTGTTAAGCATTTACTATGTACCAGGCACAGTATTAAGTACTAAGTACAAAAATACCAAGAGAACCCATTGTTGGATAGGTGTTGTCTCTATTTGTTGCTGAATTGTACTTTCTAAGTGCTTAGTACAGTGCTCTGCACCCAGTAAGTGCTCAATAAATATGATTGAATGAATGAAAGAATGAATGAATAATCAGGGACAGACACAGTCCATGTCCCCCTAGGCCTCACGGTCTGTCAGAGGGAGGAGGATTTATTCCTCATTTTACAGATGAAGTAACTGAGGCACTGAAAAGTTAAGCGACTTGCCCAAGGTCACACAGCAGACTAGTGGCAGAGTCGGGATTAGAATCCAGGTCCTCTGCCTCCCAGTCCCATGCTCTTTCCACTAGGCTTCACTGCTCTGCTTCTCTGCAATTCTCTTTCCAGCTTTCTACCACAGCTTTCTTTGGCTGTGACCTAGTTGTCTAACACTCCTATCCTGTCATCTGATGTTGAATATAGTCCGTAGTTCGTTCATTCATTTATTCAATCGTATATATTGAGCGCTTACTGTGTGCAGAGCTCTGTACTAAACGCTTAGACATCGATAGGACTGCTCGAGGGGTCTGTCTCGTAACTATAACTCCGTGGCTCAGTGGAAAGAGCCCGGGCCTGGGAATCAGAGGTCATGGGTTCGAATCCCAGCTCTGCCACTTGTCAGCTGTGTGACTGCGGGCAAGTCACTTTGCTTCTCTGGGCCTCAGTTCCCTCATCTGTAAAATGGGGATTAAGACTGTGAGTCTCACGTGAGGCAATCTGATTACCCTATATCTACCCCAGCGCCTAGAACAGTGCTCTGCACATAGTAAGCGCTTCACAAATACCAACATTATTATTATAACTCTGTAGACTTTTAGTTCAGTTAGTAAATATAACAGTAACAGTGGTATTTATTAAGGTTTACTATGTGCTAAGCACTGGGGTGGACAGAAGACAATGACACCCTGCCCAAGGTGGAGTCTCAGTGCCTGTGAACATTAAAGGAGGATGTCATAGGCTGGGATTTGTGGAAGACAGTACAAGCAGCCACGACAAGATGAGGATTCCGCGTTCGGCAAGCGCTCCAGCTAAGGTTCGGTCGTACTGACTTGAAAGGGTGATAAAAAAATACTGACCCTGCTGCTACGGTGCCAGAATCGGTGTCCAAGAGAGAGTGGCACACACCCAAGGGGGGTAAGGAAGCTTTCTCCACTTTGCGCCAAGAAGAGCGCAGAGTTTGAGCCCTCCTTGATGAAAAGGGAGAAACCCCAGATGTCCGTGGCATTATTGAGTGCACCTACGAGTGGCTTGACGATCCCAGACGGGGAGTACCTGCAGAAATCTTTGCCCATTTGAACATTTTAAGCTGGGCATAGGCACTGGTGAGGATGCCCAGATGACACAAGCAGGGAATTTGCAGCCATCAGAATTGTTAGGGAGGATGTTGATTCCACTTATATTAATACCAAGATTATTTTTTTTTCCACCTACACTTTGCCAAAAGCCAGCAGTTTACTTATAGCTACGGTGCTTGGTAAAATACAGTTTCCTACTCCATATGGTACTGAAAGAACAGGGCAGGATGGCCCCTGGTTTACTAGCACTTCTTTTAACTTCCTCTGACAATTGCTTTTATGGACAATTATTTTATCCTGTCCCCATTTTCAACAGAACAAGTGGAGTGAAGCAATCTTTTTCAATCTATTTTCACCGAGGATCTGAAAGCTGTTTTTAGAGTCCAATCCAATCCAGTCCTCCAGAAAGCTTCCAACTCAGCAAGCTGAAAACACCACCTCAGATCCCGAAACAGTCATCCAGGAGCTGATGATAATCAGCAACTGATTACAAACCATTTTACAGAATCAGTTCAGTGTTCTGATCTACTTTCCCAGCACCGCCTGGTTATTTTTAGTCTGGAACAGTGGCCATATGGAGAGGAGAGAAAAGTAGGGACTGGGAAGTAAGGAAAGCAGAATGGATGTGGAGGAGGGGCTGAGTCATTCATTCGTATTTATTGAGCACTTACTGTGTGCACAGCACTGCACTGAGCGCTTGGAAAGTGCAATTCAGCAACAGAGACAATCCCTGCCCACAACACGCTCACAGTCTAGAAGGGGGGCGACAGGCATCAAAACAAGTAAACAGGCATCAATAGCATCAATATAAATAAATAGAATCGTAGATATATACACATCATTAATATAAATGAATACAACTATAAGTATGTACATACATTCACAATTATCACTATCTTTATCAATCAACCCATCAATCAATGAATTGTATTTATTGAGCACTTATTGTGTGCCATATACTGTACTAAACGCTTGGGAGACTACAATGTAACAGAGTTGGTTGACACGTTACCTGACCACAACGCGCTTACAGGCTAGACAGGGAGACAGATATAAATATAAATAAATTAATTACGGATCTGTACCCAAGTGCTGTGGGATTGAGGATGGGGTGACTAAAGGATGCAAATCCAATGGTAAGGGTGAAGTAGAAGGGAGGGAGGCTGGGGAAATGCGGGCTTAGTCAGGGAAGGCTTCTTGAAAGCTCATAATGATCAGGAAAAGTACCTGCAAATTCTGTTGTAGTCTCCCAAGTGCTTACTATTTACTGAGCACTTACTGTTTGCAGAGCACCGTCCTAAGCACCTGAGTTCTAATCCCCACTCTGCCACTTGCCTGCTGTGTGACCTTGGGCAAGTCACTTAACTCCTCTGTCTCAGTTACCTCTTCTGTAAAACGGGATTACTATTGTGAGACCCACGTGAGATAGAGATCGGGTCCAGCTTGTTTAGCTTGAATCTACCCTAGCACTTAGTATACTTCCTGGCACATAATAAGCTCTTAACAAATTCAAAAAATGAAAAAAAAGGAGGGAACTTGTCTACCAACTCTGCTATACTGTACTCTCCCAAGTGCTCAGCACCATGCTCTGCACAAAATAAGTGCTCAATAGATATGACTCAGTCCCTCCCTGGACCTAACTCAATCAATCATATTTATTGAATACTTACGGTGTGCAGAGCACTGTACTAAATGATTGAGAGAGTACAATATAATAGAGTCAGTGGACCTGTCCCCTGCCTACAACCATTCAGATCCCTTGAAGATTGCAGAAAACAATCGCAAAAATTGAATAAACCCCCTTTCTTGGAAGATGTTCAGAGGCCGTCATAGGCTATTATTTGGCAAAGTCTCCAAATACAGCAGCAGGGTGGGTAAGGTGTAGGTGTTATACCAGGGTCATTTTATTAGTACCAAAGAGTCTAGAGGCTCTCTTTCTCAAGTACTCATACAGATTATCAGCTAAAAAATAAATCATTTAATAAAACATGCCAACTTAGAAAACATCTGGATTGTGGGGAACGGAGCTTTGTTCCGGTGGTCAGACAGATAATTGCCCTCCCCCACTTCAAAGCTTTATCGAAGGCGCATCTCCTCCAAGAAGCCTTCCCTGACTAAGCCTTCCTCTCCTCCTCTCCCACTCCCTCCTGGGCTGCTCTTACTTGTTCCTTCATTCATCCTCCCTTCCATACCATAGCACATATGTATATATATATCTGTAATTTATTTATCTCTTTATTTATTTTCAGGTCTGTCTTCCCCTCTAGGCTGTGATCTCACTGTGGGCAGGAATGTGTCTGCTTCGCCCACAGTAAGCGCTCAATAAATACAATTGAATGAATGAACGGCCTAACTTTATCTGGCATCTTGTTTAGGATTTAGTAGGGCCATTTAATGCCGAAAATTTTTTAATAGTATTTGTTAAGTGCTTCCTGTGTGCCAACCACTGTACTGAGCGCTAGGATAGATACAAAGGTAAACAGATTGGACAAAGTCTATGTCCCACGTGGGGCTCAGAGTCTTAATGCCCATTTTAGAGAGGAAGTAGCTGAGGCACAGAGAAGTTAAGTTACTTGCCCAAGGTCACGTAGCAGACAAGTGGCAGTTGGGGATTCGAACCCAGGTCCTTCTGACTCTAGGCTTGTGCTCTATCCACCAGGCCAGGGCTGCTGCTAGGCAGGTAGGGGGGGTACCGCTAGGCTTGTCATTCATTTATTCATTCAGTCGTTTATTGAGCACTTACAGTGTGCAAAGCATGGCGCTAAGCGCTTGGGAGAGTACCCGGAGTGTCTGGGATGGGTCCATTTGTCTTGCAGCCAACATGGTGCAGCCCTACAATTCCATAAACCTGCAGTTTGGTCAAAACTTGAAGTCTCACTGAAGACAGGCATCCAGCATTTAGAATAGCCACAGGGCACATCGCAAGCGCTGAACAAATATCCTTATTATCCAAAGTTCATGAATTTGGACAATTTCATCTCTGTCTTACTAGTGAAAATCTCCCTTTTGGTAGGTATTTTACCTAGGTATTTCTCAAGCTTATCATCAGTCCATAGTGCAAGCCGCTTCTGTGGTGTTCGCAGTGACGGCCTATACTGTTTGCTTGTGTACGCCGCTAGAGTACCCAGTCATTTGCCTAATCAATCGATCAATTGTATTTACTGAGCACTTACTAAGTGCAGAGCACAGTATTAAGCACTTGGAAGAGTACACTAAAACAGTATAACAAATATATTACCTGCCCACAGCTAACTTAGTCTAGAGGGGAAGACAGATGCTAATGTGAGTAAATAAAATTGTGGATATGTACACAAGTGCTATGGGGCCGAGAGGGAGGATGAATAAAAGGAGCAACTCAGGGTGATGCAGAAGGGAGTGGGAAAGAGGGAAATTAGGGCTTAGTCAGGGAAGGCCTCTTGGAGGAGATGTGTTTTCAATAAGCCTTTGAAAGGGGCCAGGGTACCTGTCTGATGAATATGAAGGTAGGACGGGGCATTCCAGGCCAGAATCAGGATGTAGGCGAGAGGTCAGCTGCGAAATAGACAAGAGCAGGGAACAGTGGCATATAGCCAACTCCTGAAAAATTGATTCTCTGATTTTCACTGATGCTCATAGTCTGCAGAATTGGTAAAATTTCCTGGAAGTTGGATAATATTAACAGGAAATTTTGAAAAGTTTCTAACATAGAGGTCCAGACCCTCTGTTGGATCTTCTAGGATGGCTGCATAAAATAGGTTGAACAAGACCCTACCTCATCATCCTTGTAATCTTCAAGGACTCAAACATCTTTCAGTTGATATGGAAAAATGAATAGGTTAAAAAACTAGTTACAATTCCCTTCCTTTGGTTTTTAACAAGGCAGCTTTGGGTTTTGCCATGAAGAAATATGTATGTTGGGGTGTTTTCCTTTTATCAGTGAACACTGGTTGAGTTTTCCTCACTCATACATTTGAGGTCTTTCTCAACCACATCCACACAAAGAAAAAATAATTCCTGTTTGTTATCGTCTCCAGCCTCCCCTTTCCCTCTGCTCCTCCTCCCCTCCCCGTTCCCCCTTCTCCGGCCCTCTGCTCTTCCCCCTTCCCCTCCCCTCAGCACTGTGCATATTTGTATATATTATTCATTACTCTATTTTAATGATGTGTATATATCTATGATTCTATTTATCTTGATGATGTTGTTTTGTTCTGTTTTGTTCAACTGTCTGTCTCCCCCATTTAGACTTTGAGCCCGTTATTGGGCAGGGATTGTCTCTATCTGTTGTCGAATTGTACATTCCAAGCACTCAATGAATACGTTTGAATGAATGAATAATACATATATTTCATTCAATACGCTTTTCCCTTTGCAGATCTCCCCAGATGTATGCAGGAATGCTTCTCGGAATAAAGATTAGTTTTTCTTAACTTTCCGATAGATCATTTGTCTCAGCCTCACAATCGGTGAGAGCAGAGGAAAATGTCTTTTCTATCTATCAACTTGGAGCCAACAGTAATCACAGTAAATACTATCAAGGGCAGGTTACATCGACATAGCTAAATGGCTCTGTGTAGGAAAGATCTTTGTACTGTAACGTACGTACTGTATTTTCCCCTTGTATTATTCAGATGATTTCACAGACATCTGGGAACCATCTCAATTGTTTTCAACTTCTCAGAGGCTCACCAATTGCCTGTCTCTGTATTGCTATAATCGTCTTAATAATAGCTCAATAGATACTACTGAATGAATCTTCGATCCGAGGGACAGCTCTCTCATTTTCTCCCACTCTCTCTTTCTTACTGCCTAGCTCTTTTTCCCTCTCCCCACTTTCTCTCTCTCTATGGATACCCATACACAAGCATGAAAAAGCAAGTCCAGAAATGTATGAGCAAGTTTAATTAATGGTAATGTTGGTATTTGTTAAGCGCTTTCTGTATGCAGAGCACTGTTCTAAGCGCTGGGGGAGATACAGGGTCATCAAGTTGTCCCATGTGAGGCTCACAGTCTCAATCCCCATTTTCCAGATGAGGGAACTGAGGCCCAGAGAAGTTAAGTGACTTGCCCACAGTCACACAGCTGACAAGTGGCAGAGCTGGGAGTTTAGAAATTCAGAGGATATATCCATTACTTCCAACTGATGTTAACCGGGAAATTTGGAGGAATTCAGTTCCTTGAGGGCAAAGGACCACGTTGGTTGATTTTACTGCTCTCTCCAAAGTACGGGGCTCTGCACGCAGTAAGTACTCAGTAAATACTATCAAATGAATGCTTAAACTGTTCTCGATCGTGGTTTCCCCCTGTATGAGATATGAGAATAACTGTGTCCGTTCCTCAATACATGCTTTCATGGAAAGCGGCGGGGTCTGGCGGATAGACCACGGACCCGGGAGTCAGAAGAACCTGGGTTCTGTTTTCAGCTCTGCCACTAGTCTGCTGTGTGACCTTGGGCAAGTCACTTCACTTCTCTGTGCCTCTGTTACCTCATCTGCCAAACGGAGATTCAGGCCGCGAGCCCCACGTGGGACATGGGTCCAACCTGATTAGCTCCTATCTACCGCAGTACCGGATCTTCCTCAGTACAGTACCTAGTACAGTTCCCGGCATATACCGAGTGCTTAACAAATACCATAAAAAAATACATGACGTGAAAGAGCTAATACATTATCAGAACCATTGCAGATGGAGGTGTGGAGTTCTGGGAGAGATGCGTCCATGTATCGGAGATGACTCCACGGCAAAGGACAAGACAAGCTTCTTAGAGTTAGGGAATGTTTCCTCATTGACTTTCTTCTTGGCTTTGTCCGTGAATACCATTGTATTCAATAAATACTGCTTGATGATGATCCTGAAAAAGATTTTCCCCAGTGAAATAATGACAAAGGAAATGAAAAGCTGGAGACTATCCTTGGTTGTGACAGTCTACACAGTCACCCTTAATCATCTCTTGTTTCCCAGATTATTCTGTCACTCCCCTTTCTCTAATTTATTTCAAGGTCCCTCTCACCCACTAAATTGTAAGCTCCTTGTGGGTAACTCTTTTGTACCCTCCCAAGCGCTTAGCACGGCGCTCTGCACACAGTGAGCACTCAATAAATGCCATTCATCTACTGATAAAAATGTGAGAGCGGAATGGGTAGCGCCGTGGAGTGGAGCAGCAGAATGGTTTGGGAATCAGAGGTCATGGGTTCCCAGCTCTGCCACTGATCAGCTGTGGGACTTTGGACAAGCCACTTGACTTCTCTGTGCCTCAGTTCCCTCAACTGTAAAATGGGGATTGAGACTGTGAGCCTCCTGTGGGACAACCTGATTACCTTGCATTCTACCCCAGCGCTTAGAACAGTGCTCAGCACATAGTAAGAGCTTAACAAATACCATCATCATTATTATCACCGTGATATCTCACTGTTCTTTGCCAGTAATTTTCTAGCTGGAATCCTTCTGCACAAGTTCCTGAAGCCTGTGGGAGAAGATGGAATTTTCACACTGCTTGCTATTAATTCCCAGCCATCCAAGGTTAGACCCATTGTATGAATGGCAGATACGATTAAGCCTGAGTTGGTCCCGAGTGTAACCACGGGACCCCAGCGGTACCTACAGATGGGCATTTAGTAGCAGTTACCAGTGGAGGCCTTGGTTGGGAGGTGCTGACAGAGTAAGAGACACAGGAAGAGAAGGCTAAGAGATAGTAAGAGACAGTAAGAGACACAGGAAGAGAAACAGCATGGCCTAGTGGATAGACCACGGGCCTGGGAGTCAGAAGGCCCTGGGGTCTAATCCCAGCCTGGCTACTTGTCTCCTGGGGGACCTTGAGCAAGTCACTTCACTTCTCTGTGCCTCAATTCCCTCATTCATTCAACAGTATTTATTGAGCGCTTATTATGTGCAGAGCACTGTACTAAACGCTTGGAATGCACAAATCGGCAACAGATAGAGACAGTCCCTGCCCTCTGACGGGCTTACAGTCTAATCGGGGGAGACAGGCAGACAAGAACAATGGCAATAGAGTCAAGGGGAAGAACATCTCATTAAAACAATGGCAAATAAATAGAATCGGGGTGATGTACATCTCATTAAACAAAATGAATAGGGTGATGAAGATATATACAGTCGAGCGGACGAGTACAGTGCTGAGGGGATGGGACGGGAGAGGGGGAGGAGCAGAGGGAAAGGGGGGAGAAGAGGGTTTAGCTGCGGAAAGGTGAAGGGGGGGTAGAGGGAGCAGAGGGAAAGGGGGAAGCTCAGTCTGGGAAGGCCTCTTGGAGGAGGTGAGCTTTAAGTAGGGATTTGAAGAGGGGAGGAGAATTAGTTTGTCGGAGGTGAGGAGGGAGGGCGTTCCAGGACCGCGGGAGGACGTGGCCCAGGGGTGGACAGGGCGGGATAGGCGAGAACGGGGGGGCGGTGAGGAGGTGGGCGGCGGAGGAGCGGAGCGTGCGGGGTGGGCGGTAGAAAGAGAGAAGGGAGGAGAGGTAGGAAGGGGCAAGGTGATGGGAAAATGGAGATTAAGAGTGTGAGCCCTATGTGGGATCAACACTGTGTCCAACCTGATTAGCTTGTCTCTACCCCAGAGCTTAGAACAGTGCCCAGCACATAGTAAGCATGCACAAATACCACAGTTATTAATCATTATTAAGGTGGACACAAAAGGCACTCTTGAAATCCAGATACCCCTTAGCAAACCCAGTAGGACATTACATGACGTACTTGGTTATACAAAAAAAATGTTGTGGCCTAGTGGAAAGAACACAGGCCTGGGTATCAAAGGACCTGGGTTCTAATTCCAGCCCCGCCACGTGACAGTTGTGTGAGCTTGGTCAAGCCACTTCATTTCTCTGAGCCTCAGTTCCCTCGTTTGGAAAATGGGGATTAAGACCGTGAGTCCAATGTGGGACAGGGACTGTGTCCAACCTGATCATCTTTTATATTCCCCAGTACTCAGTATAGTGCCTGGCAGATAGCACTTAAATATCATTTTTTTAAAAAAATCATATAGAAATTTTGATGAAATTAGCAAAACCTAGCGCATGCCCTCCAATTTATTAACACCGACCTTCCGCACTTTTATAAATATGTTTATTCATCTGTCCATTCAGTTATTTATTTTGATTAAGTTTTTTAGATGGTGAGACCCTGAGGGACAAGAACCATGTCTAGTTCCCCGTTGTGTATTCTTTCGCAGCACTTAATACAGTGCTCTGCACTATATTATTACTACTACTTGATTACTCTTAAAGAAAATATTGTTATGTTCATCTCCCCCATTTGAGTAAAAGCTCCTCTTCCTCAGAGGACACGTCACTTCTTTGTGTTTTTGTTTTTCTCAGGCTCTGGTACAGGGGATTGCTCTCAGTAAATGCTATTATGACTACCGTTAGTCTTAATGAGGGCATGAATTAATGCATAATGAGGAATGTAGAGAAGCAGCGTGGCTCAGTGGAAAGAGCAGGGGCTTCGGAGTCAGAGGTCATGAGTTCGAATCCCGGCTCCGCCACTTGTCAACTGTGTGACTGTGGGCAAGTCACTTAACTTCTCTGTGCCTCAGTTACCTCATCTGTAAAATGGGGATTAAGACTGTGAGCACCACGTGGGACAACCTGATTCCCCTGTGTCTACCCCAGCGCTTAGAACAGTGCTCGGCACATAGTAAGCGCTTAACAAATACCAACGTTATTATCATTATTATTATTATTATTAAGCACTTAACAAATACCAATATTATTATTATTACCGTTCTCTGGGGGAATCTTTTACCTCCCCGCTTGTTCCAGCGTCATTGTGCTTCCATCCCGGATCAATCAGTCAATCAATCTATTATATTTATTGAGTGTTTACTATGCGCAGAGTTCCGTAGTAAGCGCTTGAGAGACTACAGTACAACAGAGTTGGTAGACACATTCCCTGCCCACAAGGAGCTTACAGTGTAGAGGAGGAGACACATTAAAATAATTTACTGATATGAATATAAGCTCTGTGGGGCTGAGGATGGTGCAAACATCAAAAGCTTAAAGGATACGGATCCTTGCAAACATAGTGTTCGCTTCCGAGCCGCAGCAGAGCTGAGGTGGAGAGAAGCTGCGCATCTTTAATAACATACTTTCAGACATGAAAGTATCCGGTGCCACGTCAGTTCTGGATGGAACTGAAAAGCCAAATGTCCAATGGAAAACCAGATAAATGGGTGCCCGACGGCACAGCAAACGCTTAGTACAGTACTTTGCACACAGTAAGCGCTCAGTAAGTATGATTGAATGAACAGCACCACCAAACTGTCTGCTAGGAATCTTCCCATATCCCATAAGTACCACTGTTACCACTGCCTCTCACTGAGATCCTGGGAGAAAGAGGGGATCGTGAGAGATGAGGAGCGGGAGGAAGCGTGGACAATCTGCCAGTCAACTCTCTTGGCCACTCACCTACTGATGACGTGAATAGGTATTTTCTTTATGGCTACTTTCTGATGTGTACAATGCCCGAGGAAAATCCCTGACCCTCCTTACCTAAAAGAGATGTTGTGAGGACAAATGAGAATTAATGGGAAAACACTTAGTAAAAATGCAAACCCATATAAATTCCAAAGCAGCTGCTTACCACAGACTCCAGCTTTAAGGCCTGTGCAAAAAAGGGCCGGGTTTAGGCTCTACGAATACGCAGAGAGGGAGGCCTCACACTCATTCAGCCTCTTCGTCGTCTCTTCTGCTTCTCCGGGTGGAACAGGAAGAAAATCCTGTTCTTTCGTCTCGGGCACCTTGGCTAAGAACAATCAGGGTCACCTAAACCTGTTCCATTCATGCAGTGTGACTGGATTTTGGCAGACGTTCAAAAGCGGTTTGAAAAATTAAGGCAATTTTAGGGATATTTTTCTAAAGAAATAGCAAAGCTTAATTTATAGCAAAAAAGTCATGATATATCATCAAAGGTCCCAGAGTTGGTTATTACAGATTGGAGCTTCCTTCTCCCCTTTCTTGGTAAAAAAACAGCACATTCCATTCTACCAACTTCTGAAGTCTGTGAGGGTGGGGAACTTGTCTACTAGCTCTATTGCATTGGACTCTCCCAAGCGCTTAGTACAGTGCTCTGCTTAGAGTAAGCACTCAGTAAACACCATTGATTTAGTGACTTCTGGTTCAAATAGCAAATTTCAAGCCCTGAGCTACAAAGTAACCGTCTAACTATGCGTTACTCTCAACTATCACCTCGGCCCTCTTCCTCACACTGTTCCCGCAGCCTGTGATTCTTTTCCCCAACTTCAAAGTGCTCAGCGTGTGCAGAGCACTGTACTAAGTGCTTGGGAGAGTACGACACGGTTGGTAGACACATTCCTTACCCACAGTGAGCTTACAGTCTAGAGGGGGAGACATTAATATAAATAAATAAATAAGTGCTCTAGGGTTGAGGACAGGGTGAATATGACATAGAAGCAGCATGGCGTAGTGGCTAGAGCACGTCATGGGTTCTAATCCCAGCTCTGCCACTTGTCTGCTGAGTGACCTTGGGTAAGTCACTCCACTTCTCTGCGTCTCAGTTCCCTCATCTGTAAAACGGGGATTGAGACTGTGAGCCCCATGTGGGACAGGGACTGTGTCCAACCTGATTTGCTTGTTTTCACTCCTGGTACATAGTAAGGGCTTAACAAATACCACAATTATTATGATGATGATTAAGTTCCCCAAGGGTACAGAGCCAAATGCATAGACAATGCAGATGGGAGAGGGAGTCAAGGAAAAGAGGGCTTAATCAGGGAAGGTCTCTTGGAGGTGATGTTCAAAGTCCTGCTAAAATTCCACCTTCTTCAACAAGTCTTACCTTATTAGCTCCCTCCTCCTTAGACTGAGATCCCCATGTGGGACAAGGACAATGTCTGACCTGTATCTACTAACTGCTTGGTACGTGGTGAGCCCCACGTGGGACAGCCTGATAACCTTGTATCCCTCCCAGCGCTTAGAACAGTGCTTTGCACATAGTAAGCGCTTAACAAATGCCATCATCATCATTATTATTATAGTAAGTGCATAGCAAATACCCTGTGATTATTATTTTTATTATTATTATGTCTCAAAGCCCCGAGTCATCATCAACCCTACAGCCAGCCACTTCTATCACTTCATTTTCCGCCTTCCTCATTATTTGCGAATCACCTACAATCTATCGTACAATCATGTACCCTGTCTATTCTATTTGGAAAGCATTTTCACGTCACCCCTATTAAACCAGAAGCTCACGGAGAGCAGGGAACCTCTCTCCCTTCTGTTGTGCTTTCCCAAGGGCTTAGCACACAGTAGTACACCAATTGGGGGCTAAGAAAATATCAGTATTCCCACACCACCATTGCCTTACTTGGCAATAGTGCTAGCGGGAGTGGAGGAGGAGAAGAGTACTGATTGGGAGGATTACTTGAGAAGCAGTGTGGCTCAGTGGAAAGAGCCCGGGCTTGGGAGTTGGAGGTCATGGGTTCAACTCCCAGCTCTGCCACTTGTCAGCTGTGTGACTGTGGGCAAGTCACTTCACTTCCCTGGACCTCAGTTACCTCGTCTGTAAAATGGGGATGAAGAACTGTGAGCCCCACGCGGGACAATCTGATGACCCCGTATCTCCCCCAGCGCTTAGAACATAGTAAGCGCTTAACAAATACCAACATTATTATTATTATTTGAGCCTCTCCCTCTTCTACCATGTGGTCCTCCCTTTCATCCCAGCTAGTAATGGAGAAGCAGCGTGGCTCAGTGGAAAGAGCACAGGCTTGGGAGCCAGAGGTCATGGGTTCTAATTCCAGCTCCGCCCCTTACCAGCGGTGCGACTTTGGGCAAGTCACTTCACTTCTCTGTGGCTCAGTTACCTCATCTATAAAATGGGGATTAAGACTGTGAGCCCCACGTGGGACAACCTGATTACCCTGTATCTACCCCAGCGCTTGAAACAGGGCCCGGCACATAGTGAAGCGCTTAACAAATACCATAATTATTATTATTATTAGTGGAAATGGCACCAGGGATGGGGGACATGGTGATTTGTCCATTCAATCGATTGGAGAGAATAGTGGGCTAAGGTCTTTGGAGAAACTCCTGCAGTGAAACATGGGAATAATTCAGCCAGCTTTGATTCACCTTAGTCTAATTATTTTTTTAAAATACCTGATTCATTTTTCCCACAGTCGTTCACTTCACCATGTAAATTGTAAGTCTATTTTCTCTTAAGTATTTGTGGCACATTTTGTCCACTTAGCTACAAAAAAAAATACCTCTGAATTACACTTGTTTTTTTTCTAAATAAAAACCTGAAATAAATATCCCCACAGCACATCTTCCCAAAGAGTGCCAATTTGGCTTTCTCTGAAGGGCCTGTTCTTGGCCCTCTTCTGTTCTCCATTTACGCTCACTCCCTCGGTGAACTCATTCGCTCTCATGGCTTTGACTACCATCTCTACGCAGATCACACGCAGATCTACATCTCCGCCCCCGTCCTCTCCCCCTCCCTTCAGGCTCGCATCTCCTCCCGCCTCCGGGACGTCTCCACCTGGATGTCGGCCCACCACCTAAAACTCAACACGAGCGAGACTGAGCTCCTCATCTTCCCTCCCAAACCCGGTCCTCTCCCAGACTTCTCTATCACCGTGGATGGCACGACCATCCTTCCCGTCTCTGGGGCCCGCGATCTCGGTGTCATCCTTGACTCGTCCCTCTCGTTCACCCCACGCATCCTATCCGTTACGGAGACCTGCCGGTCTCACCTCTACGACATCGCCAAGATCCGCCCTTTCCTCTCCACCCAAACGGCTACCTTACTGCTAGGGGCTCTCGTTATATCCCGGCTAGACTACCGTGTCAGCCTTCTCTCTGACCTCCCTTCCTCCTCTCTCGCCCCGCTCCGGTCTATTCTTCACTCCGCTGCCCGGCTCATCTTCCCGCAGAAACGATCTGGGCATGTCACTCCCCTTCTTAAACAACTCCAGTGGTTGCCTATCGACCTCCGCTCCAAACAAAAACTCCTCACTCTAGGCTTCGAGGCTCTCCATCACCTTGCCCCTTCCTACCTCTCCTCCCTTCTCTCTTTCTACCGCCCACCCCGCACGCTCCGCTCCTCCGCCGCCCACCTCCTCGCCGTCCCTCGGTCTCGCCCATCCCGCCGTCGACCCCCGGGCCACGTCCTCCCGCGGTCCTGGAACGCCCTCCCTCCTCACCTCCGCCAAACTGATTCTCTTCCCCTCTTCAAAACCCTACTTAAAACTCACCTCCTCCAAGAGGCCTTCCCAGACTGAGCTCCTCTTCTCCCTCTACTCCCTCTGCCACCCCCCCTTCACCTCTCCGCAGCTAAACCTTCTTTTTCCCCCTTTCCCTCTGCTCCTCCACCTCTCCCTTCCCAACCCCACAGCACCGTACTCGTCCGCTCGACTGTATATATTTCCGTTACCCTATTTATTTTGTTAATGAATTATACATCGCCTTGATTCTATTTAGTTGCCATTGTTTTTACGAGATGTTCTTCCCCTCGACTCTATTTATTGCCCTTGTTCTCGTCTGTCCGTCTCCCCCGATTAGACCGTAAGCCCGTCCAACGGCAGGGACTGTCTCTATCTGTTGCCGACTTGTTCATTCCAAGCGCTTAGTACAGTGCTCTGCACATAGTAAGCGCTCAATAAATACTATTGAATGAATGAATGAATGAATGAATGGGATGATGCCAACAGTTTAGAGCATCATCATCACGGATATTTATTAAGCCCACACTATGTGCAGAGCACTTGGGAAAGAATCCCCCTGGAAGATCACCCTGGCCATTTCCATGTAAGCAGGGTTGACTACACCCACCCGACACCTCTGTGCGTTCAACCCCGTTCTGACCGCTCGACCTGGAAAGCTGGGTAGCAGAGAGAGAAGAGGGGTGGTGAAATCCGGCCGCCCCATTGCCGGTCTCGAAGCAAGTTATCTGGCCTTTAAGCTCGTTCTGGGCAGGGAATGTGTCTGTTTACTGTTTTATTGTACTCCCCCAAGTGCTTAGTACAGTGTTCTCTGCACACGATAAGCGCTCAATAAATACGATTGAATGAATGGGCAAGTGGGAGGGGGATGTGGGGTGGACCCTGCCTTCTGTTTTGTGCTTCCCCGCTTTTTTTTTTGCACTTACTCTGTGGCAGGCACTGTACTAAGCGCTGGGATAGATCAACGTAGTAAGGTTGGACACAGTCCATGTCCCGCGTGGAACTCACAGTATTAACTCCCATTTTACAGATGAGGTAATTGAGACCCAGAGAAGTGATTTGCCCAAGATCACACAGTAGGCGAGTGGCAGGGCCGGAATTAGAACCCAGGTCTTTCAGACCCCCAGGCCCGTGTTCTATCCATACCCGGTGGCCATGTTGTTTCCCATGCCCAGTTCTTTCTAACAACTTGTACCCAGTGTGATTAGGGGATGTGTGGAGAATCAATTCCTCCTCGCTCTTCCCCCACCAATCTTTCCACCTCCTTCTCTGGGCTCCCCTTGAAGAACGATGATCCCGTCCAGTGCCGGCAAAGAGTTTGCTCCTGATCCCCTTCAACCGAGTCCGCGGGTTCCCGCCGCCTGGCTCATCTCCTGAAAGAGGTAAGTACTGATGACACTTACGGTATTTCTGAACTGCTCACCATACACCAAACCCAGTCTAACCACCGGGGTAGATATATATGAGTGGCAGGTCGGACACAAGCCCTGTCCCTTAATGTGCTCACCATCTAAGAGGCCGGAATAGCAAGTACCTTAATCCCATTTTACAGAGAAGGAAACTGAGGCGTGGAGAGGTCGAGTGACTTGCCCAAGGTCACGCAGCGGATCAGTGCCGGCATCCAAGTCTCATGACTCTGCGTCTTCTGCTCCCTCTAGGCTAGGCTGCCACTATGAACTATGTACACGTATTCAATCAATCAATTAATCGTATTTACTGAGCACTTCCTGTGTGCGGAGCACTGTGCTAAGTACTTGGGAGAGTATAAATCAAACGCTCCGAACCTTTCAGCCCAGAAGGGTACACATGTACAAACATATGCTTGCGAACAGCTCTTATGAACGGATTCTGGGTCTTTCTAGAGTTTTTTGAGCATCGAGCCTTAAACAGCGTGGCTCAGTGGAAAGAGCCCGGGCTCGGGAGTCAGAGGTCATGGGTTCGAATCCCGGCTCCGCCGCCTGTCAGCCGTGTGACTGTGGGCAAGTCACTTCACTTCTCTGCGCCTCAGTGACCTCATCTGTAAAACGGGGATGGAGACTGTGAGCCTCACGTGGGACAACCTGATGACCCCTTATCTACCCCGGCGCTTAGAACAGTGCTCTGCACATGGTAGGCGCTTAACAAATACCAAGATTTTTTTTTTAACTGGATTATTGTGTTTTGACATGCCTGACATCTACTTCCTCGGTAGTCAGAAGTTATAATTGTCTTCCACTAGGATCTTCTAGTTTTCTGCGAAAATGAAGCCAAAGGACAAGGGCAGCTGACCACTTCCCCACTCACAGAGCACGTGATTCTGGAGGTGAGAAGAACCGCAAGGGGGTTTGAATTTGCTCGTTTACCACTGAAATCTTTCGACTGTACTTAATACTATGTCAACCTACACACCACTTGCACGCAAATGTAGATCTGTTCATTTATGCACTTCTGTCTAGTAGTTCTATCTCATCCCTGACTTTTAACTATGGCAAGTTGGTCGATTTATATCTATTTTGTCCAGTAATAATAATAATGGTATTTATTAGGTGCTTACTCTGTGCCAGGCACTGTTCTAAGCGCTGAGGTAGTTACAAGTTAATCGGGTTGGACGCAGTCCCTGTCCCACGTAGGACTCACGGTCTCAATATCCATTTTACAGATGAGGGACCTGAGGTCCAGAGAGGTGAAGTGACTTGCCCAAGGTCACACAGGAGACAAGTGGCAGAGCTGGGATTAGAACCCAGGTCCTTCTGACTCCCAGGGTGTGTTCGGTGCACTAGGCCGTGCTGCTTCTCCCATTAGATGGTAAACACCTTGGGGGCTGAGATCGTGTCCTTCTTTGTGTTCCCCAAGTGCTGACTTTAATTATAATAATGATAATAATCATAATAATATTCATTAAACACTTACTACAGGTTGGACACAGTCCTCGTACAGTCCATGGACTGTGTAGAGAAGCAGCATGGCCTAGTGGCAAGAGCACTGGCTTGGGAGTCAGAGGTCATGGGTTCTAATCCAGGCTCTGCCATTTGTCTGCTGTGTGACCTTGGGCTAGTCATTTCGCTTCCCTATGCCTTAGTTCCCTCATCTGTAAAATGGGGATTACGACTGTGAGCCCATGTGGGATAACCTGATTGTCCTTTTATCTACCCCGGCACCAAGAACAGCGCTTGGCACATAATAAGCACTTAACAAATAATGTAATTATTATCGCTGTTGTTATTATTATTATTACTGGGCTCAGAGTCTAAGGAGAGGGAGAAAGGTATTTAATTCCTATTTTACAGATGAGAAAACTGGTAAAAAGTTGATCTCATGGAAATATTACGGGTCTGGGGGGCAAGGCCCGGATTCTAGTCCTAGTTCCGCAACTGAGCAGCTGTGTGACCTTCCCACTCCTCGAAAATACCTTCAATGGTCACCCGTTCCTGTCCGTATCGAACCGAGATCCTATTTAGCCACTCCATCATTCAATCAGTGATACTTATTGAACGCTTACTGTGTGCAGGGAACCGGACTAAGCACTTGAGAGAGCACAACATAACACCATAACAGACACATTCCCTGCCCACAGAGAACTTACGGTCTAGTCTCTGACCTCCCATCACACCCAGTTTGCAAGCTTTGTTCCTCTCAGTCTAACTCAGCGTAACTCATTCTCAACTCTCCACTGTCGACTTCTTTTGCTCATATCCTCCATTCCGCCTGGAACTCTCTCCCCCTTTACGGCCAACAGACTGCCGCTCTCCCCAGCTTCAAAGCCCCTCTGAAATCACATCTCTTCCGAAAGGCCGCTCCCACATGATTTCCAATCTCTCCACCTCATGTCCCTCGGTGGCCCCTTCAGAATTTCTGAGCCACATAAGCAAATAATAAGGATAATAATTAGTTAAGCACTTGCTATGTGCCAAGCACTGTAAGACCGGGGGCTGGGGGGGTGGGGGGTGGGGTAGATACAAGTTAATCAGGTTGGACACGGTCTCTGTCCCTCTTGGGGCTCACGATCTAAGTAAGAGGACTGACAAGTATTGAATCCCCATTTTGCAGATGAGGGAACTGAGGGACAGAGAAGTTAAGTGACTTGCCCGAAGTCACAGAGCAGGTATGTGGCAGAGCTGGGATTATAACCCAGGTCCTCTGTCACCCAGGCCCACGCTCTTTCCACAAGGCTACCTTGCTTCCTAAGTACTCCTACCCCACTGTAACACTTAGAAGTCATAGTAATAATAATAATAATAATGCTGGTATTTGTTAAGCGCTTACTTTGTGCCAGGCACCGTTCTAAGCGCTGGGGTAGATACGAGGTAATCAGGTTGTCCCATGTAGGGCTCACAGTCTTCATCCCCATTTTACAGATGAGGTAACTGATTAGAACCCGTGACCTCCGACTCCCAAGCCCGCGCTTTTTCCAATAGGCCACATAATAGTATTTATCAAGCATTTACCGTGTGCCGATCATGGTATTAAGCTCTGGGAGAGAACATACAGATCCTTATTCCTCAGGGGACTCAAAATCTCTAGAATCGACCCTTTTCCTCCATCCAAATTGCTACCTTGCTGATCCAGGCACTTACCATATTCTGTCTTGACTGTCGCACCGGCTTACTCACTGACTTCCCTTTTTCTTTTTTTATGGCACTTGTTCAGCATTTACTATAATAATAATGATGATTACGGTGCTTGTTACGCGCTTACGACGTGCCAGGCGCTGGGGCAAATAAGCAAATTGGGTTGGACACAGCCCCTGTCCCATATGGGACTCACAGTCTTAAGAAACAGCGAGGCGAGGTGGATAGTGCACGGGCCGGGGAGTCAGAAGGTCATGGGTTCCAATCCCGGCTCTGCCGCTTGTCTGCTGCGGGACCCTGGGCAAGTCCTTTCACTTCTCTATGCCTCAGTTACCTCATCTGGAAAAATGGGGATTGAGACTGTGAACCCCACGTGGGACAGGGACTGGGTCCAACCCGATTTGCCCGTATTCGCCTCAGCGCTTAACAAATACCACAATTATTATTATTATCCCCATTTTACAGATGAGGGAACAGGCACAGAGGAGTTAAGTGATTTGCCCAGGGTCACACAGCAGACAAGTGGCAGAGCTGGGATTAGAACTCATGACCTTCGACTCCCTGGCCCACGCTCCATCCACTAGGCCATGCTGCTTGTGCAAAACACTGTGCTAAGCACTGGGACAGGTACAGATGATCAGGTTGGACCCAGTCCCTCATGGGGCTCACAGTCTTCAATAGGAGGGGGTAGGATTTAATCTCCCTTGTACGGATTAGCAAACTGAGGCCCAGAGAAGTGAAGCGACTTTCATAAGGTCACACGGCAGGCAAGTGCCAGAGTTGGGTTTAGAACCTAGGTCTTCTGATGCCCAGGACCATGTTGTACACTAGGCCGTGGCTCAGTGGAAAGAGCCCGGGCTTTGGAGTCAGAGGTCATGAGTTCGAATCCCAGCTCTGCCACTTGTCAGCTGTGTGACTGGGGGCAAGTCGCTTCACTTCTCTGGGCCTCAGTTCCCTCATCTGTAAAATGGGGGATGAAGACTGTGAGCCCCACGTGGGACAACCTGATTCCCGTGTCTACCCCAGTGCTCCGCACAGAGTAAGCGCTTAACAAATACCAACATTATCATTATTATTCCCGGTCTCCCGTTTCTCCCCTCTCCAGTCGACGCTCCGCCCGGCTGCCCGTGCCCAGATCACCTTTCCGTGAAAAAGTTCAGTCCGTACCTCCTCACCCCGCAAAAATACCCCGTGGTTGCCCATCCGCAGACGCTTTAAAGCACTCCGGCAGCTCTCCCCTCCTACCTTACCTCGCCGATCTACTACTAGAACGCCTGATTCCCTTGTGCCTACCCCGGCGCTTAGAACAGCGCTCTGCATAGAGTGAGCGCTTACCAAATACCAACGTCAGAACGCAACCCGCAACCCGCAAACTCCTCTCCTCTCGACTCTCCGCAGCCAAATCGTTTCGCTCACGTCCTCCCCCTGATGACGGGATCACGTCAACTAACGGTACTGAAGTTTCTCGAGCGTCTGGTACAGTGGTCTGCATACAGTAAGCGTTCAATAAATGTCATCGACCGCCTGAGGGTGTGGTCTACGGTCTCCTGCCCCATATCACTCGCAGAATCGAATCAAACCTAAACTATTTGCGGAGGTGGGAATTAGGAGCCCAACGTTCCACAAGGGAAGAAAGCTTAGTCCTCTAAGGTTTCGGCCTCTCTTGGGGAGAAGAAGCGAAAGGGGACTTGGGTTAGGGGTGCAGGGCGCTGTACTAGACGCTTGGGAGCGTACAATACTGCTCACGAGGAGGAGTTTACAGTCTAGATGGGGGGACAGGAACATAAATAGACTACAGGTAGGTAGTCGAAGGAGGTGATGCTAGGTTTGGGAAAGATGAGGCAAGGAGGCGGGGAGGGAGAATAATAATGATAATATTGGTATTTGTTAAGCGCTTACTATGTGCCGGGCACTGGTTCTAAGCGCTGGGGGAGATACAGGGTCATCGGGTTGTCCCACGTGAGGCTCACAAGTCTTCATCCCCATTTTACAGACGAGGTCACGGAGGCCCAGAGAAGTGCAGTGACTCGCCCCAAGTCACAGAGCTGACACGTGACCCAGCCGGGATTAGAACTCACGACCTCCGACTCCTCCGCCCGTGCTCTTTCCACTGAGCCACAGAGAAGTGAGGCAGGGATGGCGCAGGGGATAGAGGTCAGATGATTCCGACGCTCCCCGCCCCCCAACCGATTTACTTCGAGCCGGACCCCGAAACCCCAAAGCGGCGTGGTTTGTGACCGTGGGCAAGTCACTTCGCTTCTCTGGGCCTCAGTTCCCTCCTCTGTAAAATGGGCATTAAGACCGTGAGCGCCCCCCGTGGGACAACCTGATCACCCTGAATCCTCCCCAGCGCTTAGAACCGTGCTTCGCGCGTAGTAAGCGCTTAACACACGCCATCATCATTATTATTAGTGGCAAGAGTCAGAGGGAGGGAGTTCTAATAACGGCCACTTGCCAGCCATGGGTCCTTGGGCAGGTCACCTCACTTCTCGGTGACCTCATCTGGGAAATGGGGATGAAGACTGTGAGCCCCACATAGGAGGGCTTCTGATAACCTTGATGATGATGGTACTCGTTAAGCGCTTACTATGTGCCAAGCACTGTTCTAAGCACTGCGGGGGGGGAAACAAGGGATTGTCTCTCTCTGTTGCCGAATTGTCCATTCCAAGCGCTTAGTCCAGTGCTCTGCACATAGGAAGCGCTCAATAAATACTACCAGATGAATGCATGAATGAAAGGTGATCGGGTCGTCCCGCGAGGGGCTCCCAGCAATCATCCCCATGTTACAGATGAGGGAACTGAGGCCCCCGAGAAGTGAAGCGACCGACTCCCAAGCCCGGGCTCTTTCCACTGAGCCACGCTGCTTCTCCAGCCTTGTATGTCCCCCCCCCCAGGGCTTAGCGCAGGGTAAGCGCTTAGGAAAGCCCATCACCATTGAGAAGCAGCACGGCTCAGTAGAACGAGCATGGGCTTGGGAGTCAGAGGTCACGGGTTCGAATCCCCGCTCCGCCGCTTGTCAGCTGTGTGACTGTGGGCAAGTCGCTTCACTTCTCTGGGCCTCAGTGACCTCATCTGTCAAATGGGGACGAAGACCGTGAGCCTCACGTGGGACAACCGGATTACCCTTGGGAAGCGGCGTGGCTCAGGGGAAAGAGCCCGGGCTTGGGAGTCAGAGGTCATGGGTTCGAATTCCTACTCTGCCATCTGTCAGCTGTGTGACTGCGGGCAAGTCACTTCACTTCTCTGTGCCTCAGTTCCCTCATCTGTAAAATGGGGATTAACTGTGAGCCCCAAGTGGGACAACCTGATTACCCTGTATCTCCCCCAGTGCTTAGAACAGTGCGCTGCACAGAGTAAGCGCTTAACAAATACCAACAGCATTATTATTATTATTATTATTAACAAATACCATTATCATTATTAACAAATGCCAACATTATTATCATTGGCAAATATCAACATAATGATTATTATTATTAACAAACACCAACATCATTACTATTAACAAATACCAACATAATGATAATTATTATTAACAAATACTGACATTATAATTGACAAATACCAACATAACGATGATTATTATTAACAAATACATTATTATTTTAATCATCATCATCATTAACAAATACCAACATTATCCTCATTGACAAATATCAACATAATGATGATTATTATTAACACATACCAACATCATCACTATCAACAAATACCAACATGACGATGATGATGATTAACAAATACCGACGTTATTATTGATAAATACCAACATAGTGATGATTATTATTAACAAATACCGATATTATTATTATTATTATTAACAAATACCAACATTATTATTATTGACAAACATCAACAGAATGATTATTATTAACATTATTATGTTAATTATTATTATTATTAACACATACCAACATCATTATTATTAACAAATACCAACATGATGATGATGATTATTAACCAATACCGACATTATTATTATCATTATTAACAGATACCAACATTATCATAATTGACAAATAACATAATGATGATGATCATTAACGAATACGACATTATCATTATTAACAGATACCAACATCATCATTATTGACAAATCTCAACATAATGATCATCATCATTAACAAATACCAACATCATTCCTATTGACGAATACCACCATGATTATTATTATTCTTAGCAAATACCGACACTATCATTAACAAATACCAACATCATGATGATGAGGATTAACAAATACGACGTTATTATCATCATCATTAACAAGTACCAACAGTATCATCCTTGACAAATATCAACATCCTGATGATTCTTATTAACACAAACCAACATCATCACCCTCAACAGATACCAACATGATGAGGATGATCATCAACAAATACCGACATTATTCTTCTCATTATTATCGTCATGATTCAAAAAGAAGGAGAATAAGGGTGGGGGGATGGAGAGGGGCTCATTCGTTCAGTCGTGTCTGTTGAGCGCCGCCTCCGCGCCGAGGCCGGGCCCAGCCGCTTGGAATGGACCATCGGAATGGGCGGGGGGGGGGGGGGGCCGAGCGGGCCCGGCCTCCCCCCCACCCCCCCCCCCGCGCGCGGCCGCGCGTCGTCCCGCCCGCCCCGCCCTGCCGGGAGCCAGCTCCACCCGGCCCGCTGCCATTGGCCGGCGCGCTGAGTGACGGCCGCGCGGGCCAATGAGCGGCGGCCACGAAGGGAGGCGCGCTCCCCGCGGCGGCGCCGGCGGGGGGCGGGGCCGGGGGCGCGCGGCGGCCGAGCCGGAGAAGGAGGAGAAGAAGAAGAAGGAGGAGGAGGAGGAGGAGAAGGACGACGACGACGACGACGATTCCGAGCGGAGCCCGTCGTCAGCATGGCCGGCCTCGTCCTCGGTGAGCGGGGCCGGGGGCGCGCGCGCGCGAGCAGGGCCGGGGGCGCGCGCTGCGGGGGCGCGCGCCCCCCTCCCTCCCCATCTCCCCCATCTTCCCCTCCCCCCTCCTTCCTTCTAATGTTGGTCTTTGTCAAGCGCTTAACCCTGTGCAGCGCACTGTGCCCAGCGCGGGCGGAGGATCATGATAATGTTGCCGTTAAGCGCTTACTCTGCGCGGACCGCTGTGCGAAGCGCCGGGGGAGCTGCAGGAGCCGTCCCCGTTTTCCAGGCGAGGTAACTGAGCCACAGAGAAGAAGAATGTGGGTCTTTGCCAAGCGCTTACTAGGTGCTGAGCGCTGTGCTGAGCGCCGGGGGAGCTACAGGGGCGTCAGATTGTCCCCATTTTACAGATGAGGTAACTGAGCCACAGGGAACAAGAATGTGGGTCTTTGCCAAGCGCTTACTAGGTGCTGAGCTCAGTGCTAAGCGCTGGGGGAGCTACAGGGGCGTCAGATTGTCCCCATTTTACAGATGAGGTAACTGAGGCACAGAGAAGAAGAATGTGGGTCTTTGCTAAGCGCTTACTAGGTGCGGAGCACTGTGCTAAGCGCTGGGGGAGCTACGGGGTCATCAGATTGTCCCCGTTTTACAGATGAGGTAACTGAGGCACAGAGAAGAAAGTGGGTCTTTGCTAAGCGCTTACTGTGTGCTGAGCGCTGTGCTAAGCGCCGGGGGAGCTGCAGGAGCCGTCCCCGTTTTACAGGCGAGGTAACGGAGCCACAGAGAAGAAGAATGTGGGTCTTTGCTAAGCGCTTACTAGGTGCAGAGCACTGTGCTAAGCGCTGGGGGAAATAATTATAATAATGTTGGTATTTGTTAAGCACTTACTCTGCGCGGAGCGCTGTGCTGAGCGCTGGGGGAGATACAGGGGAATCAGGTTGTCCCACATGAGGCTCACTGTCTTCATCCCCACTCTACAGATGAGGGAACTGAGGCACCGAGAAGTGAAGTGACTTGCCCACAGTCACACAGCAGACAAGTGGCAGAGCCGGGTTTCGAACCCATGACCTCTGACTCCCAAGCCCGGGCTCTTGCCACTGAGCCGTGCGGCTTCTCTAGAGATGAGAGCGCCCCTCCTCCAGGAGGCCTTCCCAGATTGAGCCCTCCCTTTCCCTCTGCTCCTCCTCCCCTCCCCCTTCCTCCTCCCTCTGCTCTTCCCCCTTTCATTCGTGCATTCATTCAACCGTCTTTATTGAGCATTTACTAGAGGCAGAACCCTGGGCTAAACGTTGGGAGTGGCCAGTTGGGCAACAGATGGAGACCATCCCTGCCCCATAATAATAATAATGTTGGTATTTGTTAAGCGCTTACTATGTGCAGAGCGCTGTTCTAAGCGCTGGGGGAGATAATAATGTTGGTATTTAAGCGCTTACTATGTGCAGAGCGCTGTTCTAAGCGCTGGGGGAGATACAGGGTGATCAGGTTGTCCCACGTGAGGCTCGCAGTCTTCATCCCCATTTTACAGATGAGGGAACTGAGGCCCCATGACGGGCTCACAGTCTCAAAGGGGGACAGCAGAGGAAAAGAGAACAAAACAAAAACAAGACAACGTCCTCTCGTTAAATAGAACCGAGGGGATGGACACCTCATTAAGAAAATAAATAGGGTAATAAGTAATAGAGACAAATGAGCACAGTGCTGAGGGGAAGGGGGAAGAGCAGATGGTTGGGGGAGGCCTTCCCTTCCCCACAGCACTTGTGTATACTTGTCTATATTATTTATTACTCTAACGATGCGTATATATCTATGATTCTATTGATCTTGATAGTATTGATGCCTGACTACTTGTTTTGCACTCTGACCCTCCCGTTTAGACTGCGAGCCCGTTGTTGGGCAGGGGTGGTTTCTATCTGTTGCCGAATTGTCCATTTCAAGCGCTTAGTACAGTGCTCTGCACACAGTAAGCGCTCAGTAAATGCGATGGAATGAATGTGTTACCGATTTGCACCATTCCAAGTGCTTAGTACGGTGTTCTGCACATAGTAAGCACTCAATAAATTCTTTTGAATGAATGAATATTTGGGGGCTCCCCCTGAGGTCGGGGGGAGGGGTCCTTGGGGAGACACCCACCCACATCCCATCCTGGGGCCCACAATGGGCCTCATAGGCGAATTGAGGTGGGGAGGAGTAGGGATCTTAAATTCTCAATATGTACCACTGATTGATTGATTTTTTTCCTCTCCCCGACCCCCCTCGGACCTGCCCTGGCTATAACCTCTGGAAATTTGGGGATGGGAATGGGGGTTAGCCTTGACATCTCGAGGAAAACGTTTCGCCAAGGCTGTAGGATCATTGGTGCGGGGATTGTCTCCATCTGTTGCCGAACCGTACATTCCAAGCGATTGGTACAGTGCTCTGCACATAGTAAGCGCTCAATAAATACTATTGAATGAATGAACGCGACCCACTTGGGGGAATCTAGAGACCTTTACTTAGCACGACCTTCCGCCCGAGACCTTCCACGTTTCCGGAAGATAAACCATCTGAAGATGTGAGGTCTTAATAATAGTAATGGCACTGGTTAAGCGCTTACTATGTGGCAAGCACTGTTTGAAGCGCTGGGGTAGATGCAAGGTCATCAGAAGGTCCCACGTGGGGCTCACAGTCTTAATCCTCATTTTACAGACGAGGGAGCTGAGGCACAGAGAAGTGAAGTGACTGGCCCAAGGTCACACAACAGAGAAATGGCCGGGGTTAGAACCCACGTCCTCTGACTCCCGAGCCGGATCTCTTTCCAGTCTTGCAGCCGTATTCCCGTGGTCGGGCTGGGGTGTCACTGATGTGGATTTGTGATAACTTTAGCTACAGCAGAGAAGTGGAGGTGGGAGCTGCAGATGGTCAAACCATCTGCTCCCGTAGATTTAGGCTCTTAGTTATGTAGATAATCCTGTCGGCAAGTATGTTCTAAGGGAGAAGAGACATGAAGAAGTAGTCCCGGATTTACTTTGACATCCTCTCGGGCTTAAAGACCACTTGCCTTTCATCCGGTCTTAGGACGTGGGAACGAGGATTTCCTGGGAAATTGCCATTTGAGTCCAAGAATGTGGTGCTGGTTTACCAGTATCCTGAAAGATTGTTTGTCTTCAAGTAATTCTCAACCGACTACCCGGCGACTCACTAGGCATTCTAGATGATAGAGTACTATCTAGTGGTTTGTAGTCTGTTGACTGTACATTACAGAGGTTGTACAGATAATTTTCAATGAGAAGTTTCCGTACACTTATTGGAGAGAATTATTTCCTCTAAACTTTCCATGACTTTAATTTTCAACCAAAAATCAATTTTTAGTTCCGAATTTAGTCTTTCCTAGTGAATTTATATAATGTTCTCCTTATATGTCCAGCTGTTATTCGATCAGTCGTATTTATTGAGCCCTTGCTGTGTGCAGAGCAGTGTTCTATGTGCTTGGGAGAGTACAGTACAATAGAGTTGGTAGGCATGATCCCTGCCTTCAAAGAGCTTACAATCTAGTGGGAGAGATGGATGTTAAATATTTTATAAGGGAAGCAGGGAGCTGTAAGGGTTTGTACATAAGTGCCGTTACTTGTGAGGTGAGTATCAAAGAGCTTAGGATGTTCAGACCCAAAGAGAATAATGTGGGCGATGAAAGGTTAGTCAGAGAAGGGTTCTTGGAGAAAATAGTTTGATTTTAGTTGGGCTTTAAAGATGCAGAGAGCGGTGATCTGTTGGATATGGGGAGGGTTGGGGGGAACGCGGCAGAGGAGTTCCAGGTAAGATGGAATCAAGGGGTCAACTGCGAAAGAGACAAGACTGAAGCACGATAACTAAGTCGGTGTTAAAGGAATGGAGGAGGAGGCTTGGGTCTTAGTGGGAGAGAAGTGGAGATAAGTAGGAGGGATAGAGCTGATTGAGTGCCTTAAAGCTGATAGTGAGAGATTGGATGTTTGATGCAGAGATAAATGGGGAATGATTGGAGGTCTTTGAAGAGTGGGGAGTTAGGAACAGATTATGTTTTAAAAAATAGTCCAAGCAGCAGTGCATTATAGACTGGAATGGGGAGATGCTGGAGGCAGGGACAGCAACAAGAAACTGGTAATCAAATTGAGGCATCTTACTAAAAACTCGGAAGAAAATATAGTTTGGTGGAAATTGACTCTGTAATTTTTCCATCTTTACAGAAAGAATTGAGGTATCGAGTAGCCGTGAGTGGTCAGGCCTTCAGTTACGCTTTATTTTGAAAAACCATTATCCATCGTGGCAGTTAACTTCCCAGCCCTATTGGGAGCCGTGTCTTAATTCAGATTAAGATGAGTCTGTCTTACAATGAACACTGGCTAGTTTTTCCGAAGGTCTGCCAACCACATGTTTTCTGACCTGCTCTTCTTGCAGCTTGATGATAATGAATCTGAAGAAACTTTTTTTTTTTTTTACAATCCTAGGAACGGTGAGCTGTGCATTCTTTCTGGCAGTTAATGGCTTATATTCATCTAGTGATGATGTGGTAGAACTGACCCCTTCAAATTTCAACAAAGAAGTTATTCAGAGTGACAGTTTGTGGCTGGTAGAATTCTATGCTCCCTGGTAAGTATCTCACTTGTAAGTATCTGACTTGTCATGGTTTTTCTTCTGTTTTTCTCCTTGTTAGAAAAGCAAATAGGTTGGGGTTTGGTTATAAAATGGGTCCATCTAGTCAGGGGCTTCCCTCCCTAGAGATCATTTCTTTAAGGGAAGGGAAGGATTGGTAATGGTATTTCTGGGGCACCCACTGGGTGCGGTGCACTGTGCTGAGTGCTTGGCAAAGGACAATGGGAGAATAGGACACATTCCCTGCCCACGAGGAGCTTACACACTGAAGGGGAGACAAAGGTATTTTCAGTAGAATCATCTGAGTAAGTGACTGGAATGGGGGAGAATGTAAGTGAATACAGAAGTGTTAGAAGTGACTGGTTGATGCAATTAAGAGTTGGTAGGAAATGCCGTGTTGGGGTATTGGAATATGGGGGAGAACAGAGGTAGATTCTAGGGTGGGGGAGCCATTACTGGGTAAAAAAAGAAATGAAGATGGCATTTGAGGAGGTGGGGGGAGGAGAATGGAAGCAAGACTTCTTAGGCGATGGTAGGAGGCAGACGGGAGGCCTCTCGATGAGAAGGAAGATTAAAAACTCGGAGGGGGGTGTGAAGGACTTTGGGGCATTCACCTCTGATGGCTTCAATTTTACTAACAGAATAGTTGACGGGTTCATTGGAGGGTTGGCGGGTGGCGGGGAGTGCCCAGGGACTTCAGAAATCTAAAGTGAATCGACTGGAGTTTGGGGGAGAGCGAGGTTGCGGGCAGGCTGATCGTGATTAACTATTTTATTGGCCTGGGAGGCCCTTTAATCATGAAAAACTAAAACCCGCTCCTCGCCTGAGTGAGAATGGATTGTAAGGTGGATCGAACCTCCCTGGCAGGACTAAAGGAAGCCTCATGCGCCGCTGAAACCAGCAGTGAGAAACCGGGACACGTTCTGAGGCTTTGGGGCTCCCCTTCTCCCATCTGTGCTGTTTTCTTGGGCCTAGTCTGCTTAAAAAACTAGGGTAGTCAATGCAGGGAAACCCTGGGGTGTCTCTCCTCCCGCCTCCTCTCCCCCCACCACCTCCAGCACCTTCCTGCCCAGCAGTTGAATGTATTCCAGGCCTTCCTTACCACAAGCTGTATATCAGGAGGATCGATAACCTCGGAAAACCTTGGAGAAGCTGCGTAGCCTAGTGGATAGAGCACGGGCCCGGGAGTCGGAAGGACCTGGGTTCTAATCCCGGCTCCGCCACTTCCGTGTGACCTGGGACAAGTCACTTCACTTCTCTGTGCTCAGTTACCTCATCTGCAAAATGGGGATTAAGAGTGAGCCCCTTGTGGGACAGGGACTTTGTCCGACCTGATTATCTATTTCTATCTACTTGAGTATTTAGAACAGTGTTTGGCACAGAGCAAGCGCTTATCAAGTAACATTATTATTACCCAACTCTGCCGTCTCAGCTCAGGCATTCTCTCTTGGCCAGGGTATATCAAGATCAGGGGTTGCTCACTCCACCGGAAGCAGCATGGGGGAGAGAAGGGAGGTGGCCGAGGCCTCACTGAAGGCATTCATCTCCTGGATCGCACCAAGGGATGTGTACGTGGGACCTGGGAAGAGGAATAGAGGATTAGAAAGAGTTTAACAGGGAAAACAAAGGAAGGCAGAGTGAGAAGACTACTACTAATATAAATCAGAATAGCTGTTTTCTACTACATCCCACCTTGATTCCTACATCAGCCTCCTCGCCGACCTCCCTGCTTCCCGTCTCTACCCATTCCAGTCCGCACTCCGCTCAGCTGCCTGAATCATTTATCTCGGGGGATAAAAAGTTCAATAATCATCTCCGTGCCCCTCAAGAACCTCCAGTGGTTGCCCAGCCAGCTCCGCTTCAAACAGAAACTCCTTACTGTCGACTTTAAACCTTTCCATTAGCTCAACCCCTCTTATCTTACTTCACTGATGTACTACAGCCCAGCCTGCACACTTTGCTCCTCCAGTGCCAGTTTACGGTGCCCTGATCTTACCGTTCTTGCTGCCGAACCCTTTCCCACATCCTCCCTCTCTCCTGGATCTTCCCCCCTCCCTATATGGCAAAACACTTTCAAAGCCCTGTTAAGGTCACAACTCCTCCAAAAAGCCTTCCTAGATAAAGCTGTTGTTCCCTGACCCGCTTTCCCTTTCCGTGCACTTGGATCTGTAGGTACATTTTGGGCACCTGGTATTCATCCACATACAGCCCCACAACACTTACATACATTTACTTATATTAATAAGCTCGTGTGGGTAGGGAACGTGTCTGCCAACTCTGTTGCATTGTACTTTCCCAAATGCTTAGTATAGTGTTCTGCACATAGTAAGCACTCAATAAATACCATTGATTCAAAAGAGCAATAGTGCGAGGGCCTGAGTGTTCCGAATTTCACTGGGTAAGAAATGATGAGCTCTTAACGGTCCCTACAATGGCCATAGACTGCATATGCCATCTATCAGTGATCTGGTGGCTTTTTTTGTGTAAGAAGATACTATGATATAGTCATTATAAAGAACCCTCTTTCCCCTTTTTCAAAACAATCATTTTGACTTTAAAAACAATATTAAAACCGTCCGATGTCATGAACTGTATTACAGCAGGGACACGAGGGCTCCGGGGAGTCTGGCTCTTGCCTTTCCTCTTTCCCTGACCCTTTTCCGTTCACAACAAATACATGGTGTACAGTGTGACAGGCTAAAGGTCGGTTCTGGGTAGTCCCTGGTGTGGAGACAGTTCTGTAGAAGAAAGAATAGGGGTTTGTACCCGCTCGGTACAAAGAGGGAGAAAGAATGAAAGTCTCGAGAATATTGTGAAATAAAGCAGTAGAATATATTGGGATTGGAGAAAAATTGAAGGGGTTGGAAAAATTTAATAATCTGCCAAAGGGCCCGAATTTGAAATTCACAGATTTGATTTCTTCATTTCCTAAAATGTTCACTGTAAGTTTTGGGGTGTTTTTTTTGGTAGTCCAATCCTTAAACATTAAGTTTGAAAGTGCTGATGAGTTTGTGTCCTGTTTACTTGGTAGTAGGTTTTAATTTTGAAGGATCCCGGAAACTTAACAGTGAAGTTGTTCGTCGCCAGTCAGCGACACCGTGCTGACGATGCTTTCATTCATTCATTCATTCATTCATTCAATAGTATTTATTGAGCGCTTACTATGCTTCTTGCTGCTACTGTCGACTGGGGGGAGTCTGGCCCCCCAGCTCCTTGCCGTGCCCCAGCCCACTGAGATGGAAGCCCAGACTGAACTGGGCTTCAGTAGAGGCTTGGAGCCTCCTGCCCTGCCTCAAGGGGCTGTCGCCTACAGGAATTGACAGTCCTCTGAGATCAGAGAAGCCTCACACTGTCACCATAGTCCTGGCCTGCCGTAGATTGAAGTGTCTGCCCCTTCTCCAGGTTGGAGTGGTTCGCAGAGGCAGCAGAGCCCCGAGCTAGCTAGGGGAGGCTCCGTGCAACCACTGTCCTCCCAGCCAGGCAGGGCCAAATTGGTTAGTCCACCCTGCTCCAGCTCTGGCCATCACACACCTGGGCTTTCTCACCCACCAAGACCGGTAAGAATCCAGAACAAAATGGAGCTTTCTTTCAAATCATAGAAGATGCCATTTACAAGTAAACAGATGAGTTGTATCTTCTGAGACCGAAACAGTCCTTCGGTGTTTCATTAATTCACCTCATTCTGTGCGTGGAATGATTTTCGTAGCACTGTAATAGTTTTTTGGTTTTTGGAGGTTTTTGTCCTACTGTTTTTCCTGGTTATGAGTTTTAAATATGAAGTCTTACCCTCACATGTTCATTCAGTGGAAATGATAGATGTGTGGATTGGGAACGATTTTTAAAATGTATAGCCAAGGTGGCCGCCCAAGAAATCCCATGTAGCTGTAACAGAAGAGCAGAATAATAGGGTGAGCACCGCATGGCGGTCCTGGCTTACAGAAATGAGACCGGCTAACATTTACTAGATATTTAAAATGTGCAAAGCACAGTACTTGACAATGGGGTAAATTCATTCATTCAATAGTATTTATTGAGCCCTTACTACGTACAGAGCACCGTACTAAGCGATTAGACTGTACAATACGGCAACGGATAGAGACATTCCCTGCCCACTGACGGGCTTACAGTCTAATCGGGGGAGACAGACGGACAAAAACAAGACAGCTTAATCGCGATAAATAGAATCAAGGGGATGTATGCCTCATTAACAAAATAAATAGGGTAATAAAAATGTATACAAATGAGCACAGTGCTGAGGGGAGGGGAAGGGAGAGGGGGAGGAGCAGAGGGATGGGGGGAAAGGGGCCTTAGCTGAGGAGAGGTGAAGGGGGTAGAGGGGGAGGGAGCAGGGGGAGCAGACAGGGAGCAGAGGGAAAAGGGGAAGCTCAGTCTGGGAAGACCTCTTGGAGGAGTGAGCTCTCAGTAAGACTTTGAAGAGAGGAAGAGAGTTTAGTGGAGGTGAGGAGGGAGGGCATTCCAAGACAGCGGAAGGATGTGGGCCAGAGGTCGACGGTGGGAAAGGTGTGAATGGGGGACGGTGAGGAGGTGAGCGGCAGAGGAGCGGAGCGTGCGGGGTGGGCAGTGGAAAGAGAGAAGGGAGGAGGGGTAGGAGGGGGCAAGGTGATGGAGAGCCTTGACGCCCAGAGTCAGAGGTTTTTGTTTCTTGCGGAGGTTGATAGGCAAACACTGGAGATTTTTAAGGAGGGGAGTGACATGCCCAGAGCATTTCTGCAGGAAGATGATCCGGGCAGCGGAATGAAAAATAGACTGGAGAGGGGAGAGACAGGAGGAAGGGAGATAAGAGAGGAGGCTGAAACAATAATCCAGTCGGGATATTATGAGAGCTTGTGCCGGTAAGATAGCCATTTGGATGGAAAGGAAAAGGCGGATCTTGGCAATATTGTAAACGTGAGACCGGCAGGCCTTGGTGACGGATTGGATGTGTGGGGTGAATGAGAGAGCCGAATCAAGGATGACACCAAGGTTGCGGGCTTGAGAGACGGGAAGGATGGTCGTACCATCCACGGTGACAGGAAAGTCAGGAAGAGGACAGGGCTTGGGAGAAAAGATAAGGAGCTCAGTTTTGGACATGTTGAGTTTTAGGTGGCGGCCAGACATCCAGGTAGAGACGTCTTGGAGGCAGGAGGAGATACGAGCCTGAAGGGAGGGGGAGAGGAGAGGGGCAGAGATGGAGATCTGTGTGTCACCTGCATGGAGATGATAGTTGAAGCCGTTGGACCGAGTGAGTTCACCAAGGGAATGAGTGTAGATGGAGAAGAGCAGAGGGCCAAGAACTGACCCTTGAGGAACCCCTACAGTTAGAGGATGGGAGGGGGAGGGGGAGCCCGCGAAAGAGACCGAGAATGAACGGCCAGAAAGATAGGAGAACCGGGAGAGGGCGGAGTCCGTGAAGCCAAGGTGAGATAAGGTGTGGAGGAGAAGGGGATGGTCGACAGGGTCAAAGGCAGCTGAGAGGTCGAGGAGGATTAGGATAGAGTAGGAGCCATTGGATTTGGCAAAAAGGAGGTCATGGATAAATACACAAACCATCAATTCTGACCTGGTCCTTGTCCCTCAGGGGGCTTGCAGTACGTATGTTGGAGGGGAAAGGGACAGACGCATTTAACAATAAGAATACAATCGTATGGAAAATAGGAAATAAACTGGTTAAAGCTCAACGATTGAATATTATTAAAAGCGACCTGTGAAAATTCAAAACCATTTGTAGGGGACAGTCTTCAGATGTCTGTTTTCCTCTCTAGACTGTAAGCTCGTTATGGACAGGGAATGCGTCTACTAATTCTCTTCTACTCTCCCGAGCTCTTAGAACAGGGCTGTGCTTAGAGTAAGCACTCAATAAATACAATCGATTGATACCTCACTGCTTCATGAATATAGTCCTTGGAGAGAAACCGTCTGAACCTTATCAAATCAACGTTTTGGAAACTAGGCTTCTCCACCGGTTAGCACTTGAGCTTTGTCTACCAATCTCAGGTGGGAGGGTCAGAACTGCCCTTTTCCTGCCCCTTCTCCCTCCACTCCTCGCCTTATGGACTCAGAAGCTCTGAGGGAAGGGAACTTAGAGAGCGGTACTACAAGAGGAGCGGGATGCTTTCAGCTCTTTCCAAAAGAGCTGGCAAGAGGTTTGTCGGGAAGTGAGAATAGAATGCCGAGGTGCAGAGGAGCTGGTTTCACCGTTAATTCCCAGAAGCTATCTGGGCATTCTAGGAGGAGACTGGCTCCCTCTGCCAGCTGTGGAAAGGCCTCCCTACCCCAGCCCCCATCCTGGAAATGGGGCTGAGTGGACAGAAGTCGGGAGTTGGTGTTTCCTGCGCTGCCGGGCTGGGTGCTCGGAGATTAGCTGCTGGTTGAGACCAGCCCTTAAAGAATTCCATGCAGTAAAGTACTTCTCCCCGCTTATTCATTCATTCAGTCATACTTATTGAGCTCTTACTGTGTGGAGAGCACTGTACTATCCCTGGACTAAAAAGGGAAGCAGCGTGGCTCAGTGGAAAGAGCCCGGGCTTGGGAGTCAGAGGTCACGGGTTCGAATCCCAGCTCTGCCACTTGTCAGCTGTGTGACTGCGGGCAAGTCACTTAACTTCTCTGTGCCTCAGTTCCCTCATCTGTAAAATAGGGATGAAGACTGTGAGCCTCACGTGGGACAGTCTGATTACCCTGTATCTGCCCCAGCGCTTAGAACAGTGCTCTGCACATAGTAAGCGCTTAACAAATACCAACATTATTAAAAAAGGAAGCAAGGGGGAGTTCATTTGGGGCTATCCCAGACTAAACCCTTTTTCCAGCCATTTTCCAAAACAGCGCCTTCAGACAGCTTCGTGATCAAGCGTGTGGAGTTTGGGGCCTGGATTCCAAATCGTCATAATAACCGTGGTATTTGTTAAGCACATATTATGTGCCGGGCACTATGCTAAGCGCTGGGTTGCTGCAAGCAAAATGAGTTGAATACAGTCCCTGTCCCACATCCCCATTTTACAGATGAGGTAACTGAGGCCCAGAGGTGTGAAGTAGCTTGCCCATGGTCACACAGTAGACAAGTGGCAGAGTCTGGATTAGAACCCAGGTCCTCCGACTCCCAGGTTCAAGCTCAATCCACTATGCCGCACTGCTTGGCCTCTGAAGCTGTCAACCTTCACTTGACTATTTTCGGTCACACTTCCTTCCTTTTTGTGTTGGATTAAGTCCCAACTCTGATCCTTGCCTTTTTTTGGAATCTGGTAATAACTGATTACCCAAGCGTTTAGTACAGTGCTCCGCACACAGTAAGCGCTCCATATGTGCCATTGAAGATGGTGTTTGAAGTGCTCACTCTAACAAAAACTACTGAGTGCTGGGATAGATATAGATGCCTAGAAGCAGCGTAGCTCAGTGGAAAGAGCTTGGGCTTGGGAGTGAGAGTCATGGGTCTTGTCCTGGCTCCGCCACTTGTCAGCTGCGTGACTTTGAGCAAGTCACTTCACTTCTCTGTGCCTCAGTGACCTCATCTGTAAAATGGGGGTGAAGACTGAGAGCCCCACATGGGACAACTTAGTTACCTTGTGTCTACCCCAGCACTTAGAACCGTGCTTGCCACATAGTAAGGGCTTAACAAATACCATCATCATTGTATCAGATAATCAGGTTGGACAGAGTCTCTGTCCCCTCTGAGGCTTGCAACAGATATTTGATCCTCATTTTACAGATAAGAAAACTGAGGTACAGAGAAGTAAAGTGGCTTGCCTAAAGTCACACAGCAGGCAAGTGGGGGGGCTCAGGTTAGAACCAGGTCCCCAGACCTCCACATCTGTACTCTTTCCACTGAGGCATGCTGCATCTCTAGTGTACACTGTGCTAAGCACTTGGGAGGGTACAATAGAGGTAATAGGACTCCAGCTTCAAAGAGTGGGCACAATTTTGATCTTTTGAACCAAAAACTAAAGTGTAAAAGAGAGTCTTAGGGCACGGCAACCTGGGTGTTGGGTGGCAGTTAAGGAATCAGTCGATCAGCCGTGTTCAATAATAATGTTGATATTTGTTAAGCACTTACTATGTGCAGAGCACTGTTCTAAGCGCTAAGGTATACAGGGTCATCAGGTTGTCCCACGTGAGGCTCTCAGTCTTAATCCCCATTTTACAGATGAGGGAACTGAGGCACAGAGAGGTTAAGTGACTTGCCCACAGTCACACAGCTGACAAGTGGCAGAGCTGGGATTCGAACCCATGACCTCTGCCTCCCAAGTCCATGCTCTTTCCACTGAGCCACGCTGCTTCTCTCTTGAGTGGTGTTTTGTTTGTAGCTATGCGAAGCACTCGTGGGAGAGTACAATAGAATTAATCAACGTGATCCCGGTCCCCAAGGAGTTGAGGGAAGACAGCCACTAAAATAATAATATTAATATCGGTATTTAAGCACTTACTATGTGCCGGGTGCTGTACTAAGTACTGGGGTGGGTACATGCATATCAGGTTGGACACAGTCCCTGTCTCATGTGAGACTCACAGTCTTGATCCCCATTTTACGGATGAGGTAATTGAGGCCCAGAGAAGTTAAGTGACTTGCCCAAGATCACACAGTAGACAAGTGGCAGGGTCAGGATTAGAACCCATGACCTTCTGACTCCCAGGGCCATGCTCTATCCAACTACTCCGTGCTGCTTCTTCCTCCAAAGTGGTTAATTTTATTAATTTCAGCATCAAAAAGTTCATTCTCTGAGGCAGTTTAAAAGATTGGGCAGGAAAGGAATGTTTTGGGCCATTTTAGAAGCTAAAAATTAAACTTGGAATATGTTGAATACGCAGTTATGGCTTTTGTCCTGGATTTTTTTTTGCAACTCCCTATTTTTAAATCTAGTATGGTTGATATTTAATTCAGCACAATATCCCTTTTAAGGCCATTTCTGAAAGATTAATTTAGTAGTTACTGGTACTAACCAATAACTGGAATAGGCTTTATTTTTCATTTTCTATTCAGTTGGAACCATTTTCAGTTCAGTCACCTTGTAAGAATTGTTTTCTTTTTTTATTTTAAATTTTGCATAATCCGTGACTAACCACATTTTAGCGGACTGAGAAAAGTTACATTTTCATAAAGGATATTCGTGTCCAATTTGAGGAATAATTTTATATTTTTGACTTGCTGTAGCTAGAAATTCAGCTTACCTGACTCCTACCCTTGTGAAATACTAAAATGGCATATTGGTTTGGAAAATAAGTGGCAGGGGAGAGTGAAATAATTATATTTTCTCCTATTTGTCTCTGTTTTGTTGGGTATTTTATTGAAGGAGAAAGTCAAATGTTTTATGTAGGAGTCCCATCAGTTTTAGGCGCAGTTTATATTATTTGGGGATAGTTATTTTGACTAGAAGTGAAAAAAGCAACCAAGATTTTTAACATTCATTGATGACATATTAAACTTTCAGTACTGCTGTAATTCATGCAAAAGTGTAATGGAATTCTTTTTATCTTACTTTTTGACCTGGCTAAGAACTACTATTCAAGCTTTCTGGCCAAATGATTTATACAGTAAAAATCATTAACCTGTTTTGACTAAAGTGTGTTTTTCTATCTCCAAAAAGGTGTGGTCATTGCCAGAGGTTAACACCAGAGTGGAAAAAAGCAGCAACAGCATTAAAAGTAAGTTTCAGGATCCTCAGAAATGTCTAAAGACTATAGCGTTGCTTGATAAATGATAAATAATGATCGAAAACAGGGATTCATTTTAAAGAATGGACAGAGATTAAAATATCGACTCCCACTATTCAGTGTAAATTAATGTTGAGAAACTGAGCTCCTTTAATGCCAGAGAAATTCTCTTTGGAGTGTTCTCTGCCTTATTGGTTAACATGATCAGGCACAATTGGAAGGAAACTAAATGATGTTGACACATTGCTCTGTGTGGGGAGAAAAGCAAATGCTACAGTCCAATGACCCCTTGAATTTAAAACTTATTTTGGTTTATGTACTTACCTTGGAAAACTGTTAGGTAACGGAGACTTTGTTCCCCGGAATCAGATAACCTGGCCGTTACTGGCTCGCTAGTCCCAAGCAATTTCTGGGTGGCCGGCAACTGAAATTACTCAGGCATCTTGGGCAGGCGCGGTGGGTGATTTTTAAGGAGTAACAATTCTTTTTACTTATTTCAACAGGGGGTAGTGAAAGTGGGTGCTGTGGATGCAGATAAACATCAGTCCCTAGGTGGTCAGTACGGTGTTAAAGGATTTCCCACTATCAAGATCTTTGGCGCCAATAAAAACAAACCCGAAGATTACCAGGGTAAGAAGTGTGTAGGTTTGGTTCTCTGTCCTGTGACTATTTTTACAGCTTTCTCCAAGCAGCCGTGATTTCTCCAACTAGGATGTTTTTAGCAGAGTACCCGCCCTTAATATTCTGCCAACCGTTTCAGCTACCGTGGGAAACCGTTTGCAAAATTGCGGCGTTCTGAAGCCCCGATTCACTTCTGAGGCAGCAGCGAGTAGTATTTGCATACCTGCTATGTGCCAAGCTCAGAACTCAGCCCTTGGGGAACATTAGAAAATACAGTCTCCCCCCACTCGGTTTCCTCCTGTGCTTTTCTCCTTTATGGTCCAGTGCCTGTGCTTTGCGTGGTCGTTTATTCAATTGCATTGAGCGCATACTGTGTGCACAGCACTGAACTAAGCACATGGGAGAGTACAGTTCAAGAACAGACAGACACATTCCCTGCCCACAACAAGCTCCTGATTCCGTTGTCATCTATGCAGCTTGGACAGTAATCATTTCTGACCTCTAAGTGAAACTGGGAGCAGGACTCCTTCAATAGGAATTTAAATTTTTTAGAATAATTTGTACAGTATCTTGGATGTGTGTTTGTATATAGTTTTACTGTAAATAAAAATGAGTTTTACATATTTTATATTTTTATAGTCATATAAAAGTTAGATTTTTCTTTTTGAACTTTACCCAGGGGACCAAAGGGGTTCCTAAGCTTAGGGTCTCAAAAGCACAGATTTGCTTCGTGCCTAGAACTTGATGGAACTGTACCCCAGCAAATAAAGAGGAGTACTTCTAGGGTATTGAAATCAACGTTGCAGAAATCCATATGATCTGGTCGTGAAAATCTTTGCAATGGGAGGAGATGCTGAGGGTGATGCTGAATGCTTTTTTCACCTCCTCTTCAGTTGTCAACACCACTGCACTTTGCTTTTATCCCCATTAAAGACGTGGAAAGATTTTAAGATGGCCAGATATTTCGTCATTGTAGTTTTGCAGTGTTTGATATAGACATACATATGTCCTGTGTATGCGTATCTTGTGTAAATGATTATAGCTTTTATCAGATCTACTCTTGCAAAATGAGGTTAGAAATTATTGCTTAATTATATATGTGTAGTTAAATAGCACACAAGTATATGTGTGTGTATGTATATATATATATATACATATATATATATATATAAGCAAGCATATACCTTTTGCCTCATATAGATAGTTCAGTAAAAACCATTTTAGGCTTCAGGTATTTGGCGGTCGCCTCACAAAGAGCAGTGTCTTTGTGCTGGAAAGACACCACACACAGCCCAGTTCTCACAGGCCTTGAAGAAAAAGGTGTGTTTCCCCTTCCCCACACTCCCCTCTGAATGCCAGCCAGGTCTAGAGCAGGTAAGCAGCGGTGACCCTGGAGGGAGAGGATAAGCGAGATACCAACCCCAGCAAACTTGGTGTCTTGCCCTTTAGTCATCCTCTCCCCCTTTTTTCCTCCTCTCCTTCCTTCCCTCCTCTTCCTCTTTTGAATTTGCTCTTGGAACACGAGACGTTCGCTGGTTTGATTTTGTTTCCGCAAACCTCCGCTCTAAGGCATTCAGCTTTCAAGCTGCCGTAGTAGACCTGGACCGACCGAAAAATGATGTGCAAGTTTGAAGATATCCGTTCTCTCCCTGTAGGTGGCAGAACAGGAGAAGCTATCGTCGATGCGGCCCTGAGCGCCCTCCGGCCTCTGGTTAAGGATCGCCTTAGCGGAAGGAGTGGTGGATATAGTTCTGGGAAGCAGGTACAGGCCAATAAAACTATCCACAGGTGTTTCCTTGTTCCAAGACTCTGCTTTCAAGATGGAATAAGATCATTTGCCTACAAGAGACGAAACCGAGCCTGGGGGACGGGACCTGTGTGGGCTGGGCCGGGGAAGCAAGAAACACGCAGGCCTGAGGAAGGTCACGTACACCTTCCACTGGGGATTGCCCTGGCCCTGCCGTGTGTGGGTACTGCCAGTAATCCCCCGGGACGACCAGTCACACGCGAAATCATGCACGTGAGTGCCCAAAAGAATGACTGTTGGACTGGACAGAGATTCCACAATCTTGGACTTGGTTGGTATGTTGGATCTGCTACAGAGAAGCGGCATGGTCTAGTTGATAGAGCACGGACCAAGGAGTCAGGAGGTTCTAATGCTGGCTCTGCCGCTTGTCTGCTGTGTGACCTTGGGCAAGTCCCTTCGCTTCTGTGTGCCTCGGTTCCCTCATCTGGAAAATGGGGATTAAGAATTTGAGCCCTCTGTGGGACAGGAACTAGGTCCAACCCAATTATCTTGTTTCCACCCCACCGCTAAGAACAGTGTCTTGCACGTAGTAAACGCTTAACAAGTAATAATTATTAGTGTCTATGATTTTGCAGTTAATTCTTGTGAAAGAAGATGCTAAGCTTTGGATCTATGGTAAATAATTTTGCAGTTGATTTACAACAGCTATTCTTTTAGCCGTTAGGGACACCTTAGAATATTTACTGTAGTGTAAACGTGGATGTACGGATGTGGTGGTCTGTTTGACGTAACTAAGGGTTTTGGAATGTGGACTTCTTTAGGGTGGCAGTGGAGGCTCAAGTAAGAAGGATGTGATTGAGCTGACCGATGACAACTTCGACAAAAACGTCCTGGAGAGTGACGACGTTTGGCTGGTCGAGTTTTATGCTCCTTGGTGTGGACACTGCAAAAAGTAAGTTGGTGGATGACTGAGCTTTACGGAACAGACTTTTAACCTTTTCCTTTAAATGCTTATCAGCGCCACTTTAAAAAAACTTGGACGTTAATGAACGCAAAGAACAATTTGGTGGCAGAGTGGAAAAGGTTTGGGGAAAGAGGAGAACAAAGAAAGATGAATGGGAAAGTAGAGAAAGGAAAAGTTTCCCTTTTTTTGTTATTTACAAACCGTATGTGATTTTTTTTCCCCCCCCCTCCTGAAGGGTTAGAAAATAATGGTCAGATTTGTGTATGGTAGTTTAGGCTTTGCATGGGATTCCAAGCCAGAGCTTGGGATCAACTGGCACAAAACAGGAAGGATGGGCTCACCTTCCTTCTGCATAACCACTGCTGGGTCAAGCAGTATGGGAAGGAGAGCTGCGGGAAGTGGGAAATGATTAGAGCAAGTCCACCAAAGAGTTCAGGATCATCTTCCCTGGAAAGAACTACCGCTGCCGTTAGAGTTGAGATTAGCTGCTCATGCAGCCAGAGCCATTAAACCTTTTAGAGGTTGACCCATCTTTTTAAAATTTGGGGGTTCGTTTAGGCTGGGCCGTGAATTTTGCTCCATCGGGCTTCCCGGATTGGCCCCGACCCTTTAAATCCAGTCCCAGAGTGAAGTTTAGTAGTGAGAAGATGGATCTATATGTCCTGAATATGTCATGAACAAGAAATATAGAATAGATCCTGTGTGTCTGTCTGCCTGTCTCCCTTCTGTGGTCCGTGCAGAGAAGCTCCATATATGGGCCAGCGCCAAAAACTAAAATAGTTCTTTTCTGTAGCTTAGAGCCAGAATGGGCAGCTGCTGCCACTGAAGTCAAGGATCAGACCAAAGGGAAAGTGAAATTAGCTGCCGTGGATGCTACAGTCAACCAAGTCCTGGCTAGCCGATATGGGGTAAGTACACTCGGGTCTTTAGGTATTTAAACTTTCAACCTTGAGTTTTGTGGGAGCAGTCTTTCCGAAAGGTCTGTCGCTCTCCTTTTGTTGTTTGTCATGGAAAATTCTATCATTTCAATCTATTAAAACCTCTCTGTGTGTAGTCATCTGAGTGGTGGTGGATAGAATGTTTAATTTCAAATTTAAATTTAGCAATTAAAAATTAGCATCATTATCAGCGCTTAGAACAGTGCTTGGCACGTAGTAAGTGCCCAACAAAATACCATCGTTATTATTACAATAGGAAAGTCCTTTTGAAAAATAGAATCAAAACCAAACTACAAGAGAGAAGCATTAATTTAGACTTGAACTCTCCATCCAGGCATAAAGCTGTACCAACCCTTTTTGTTACGTGCTTGAGAGTCATGGATGTTCATTCCATCTGATTGTTATTACCATATTAAAAAGGACCGAAATAGAGACTATCCAGTAAAAGTACGTTTTGAGATGGTGGTAGGAAATAGCCCAGATTTCTTGTTAGACGGGCACTGATTAGACCCAAATTCAGCAGAAAACATTCACAGTGAGAAGATTCCAAAAATATGGGTTCATTGCTTGTCCTTAGCATGAAGTGGACGGAGATACAATAATGTACACATTGCATGTGTACTTATGCACCCCTCCCACCGATTAACTGGTATTAGAGTCTCTAACTTATAAGAAAGCTCCTCGTGGGCAGTGATCTTATCTACCAAATCTGTTATTTTGTGTTCTCCCGAGTGCTTAGCACAGTGTCCTGCACCCAGCAAATGCTCAGTAAATACCATCGACTGATTTGAGGAATTTATTACACTTTCTCAACTTCATATGTTATAGATTGGCCGTATTGATAGAAATTTGGGTTTTAATCATATGCCTTTGCCTTAGGGCACAAGCAATGACATCAATCAGTTGTGCTTAGGCTGTGCAGAGCACTGTACTACATGCACTCAGTTTAATAATGTGATAGTTCTGGTCTTGGCTAACCCTGCATTATGGACAGTTGCATAGTAATACACTACTCAAGTCACACGTGTGTCCATTTTATATTGTGGTCAGTTGGAACAGCCGTGTGTTGCAGAATAACATTCGGTAATTCCCTCACAGTGTTCTCTAAACGTAGTGAAAGCGTACATTGGGGAGAATTAATTTAAATTTTAAAATTTAAATTAAAGCAACTTGACTGTACTTTTCTATCTATCCGATGTGAAAATATTGTGTGTGTTGATTTTTGTTAGAAACCTAACCACGAGACTGAAAAATGACACAGTTTTCAATTTGAAGTCGATCTGAGTAGTTTATACTTTATTTCAGATCCGAGGGTTCCCCACAATCAAGATTTTTCAGAAAGGAGAAGAGCCCCGGGATTATGATGGTGGAAGAACAAGATCTGATATCGTTTCACGGGCTCTGGATTTGTTTTCAGATAATGCTCCACCCCCTGAGCTGCTTGAGGTTTGTTCATGCTGTGTTCGTCTGAGCTTCCCTTGCTTTCCCTCTGGCCCTCTTCATCTCTCAGTAGCTCACTTCAGTGCGCTGTACTTGGGTACTGAAGAGTGGTCTGTACTGAAAGATGTACAGAGAGACCAGCAGTTTCTGCTAAAGTTTGGTGAATTCACCTGTATTTTAGCCTAGGTATGCATTCGTCTATGTATATAGCCACACGGTTTCTGCCATTGCACAAGTCTTCATGAAGGGTCATATTTTTGACACTTCCTTGAGCTGCTTTGCTCTCTGAAATTTGCAGAAATAATCACCTTGCCTTATTTGGAATTTGAAGAATTTATATAGCCACATGTGAAGCCCACCCAACAGCTTATCTTGGGGTTGTTTATCACGAAATGCTCGTGTAGCTAGAGAACACGTGTCCATTTGTATTTTTAGAATTCATTTTTGTGTCCGGTGTATCTCGCAGCAGTTAGTTACATTCTCGCTCTATTTCTTTAATAGATTGTTGACGAAGCGGTAGCCAAGAAGACTTGTGAGGACCACCAGCTCTGTGTCATTGCCGTATTACCTCATATTCTTGATACCGGTATGAACAACAAGAACTTTTTTCAATCACGGTCATTTTTTGACATAAATGTGTTGGAAGCGTCATTTCAAATAATCCTCTCTTCCAAGAGGATTTTAGCTTTCTCCTCCGATCCTTTAAAATCAGTTTAATGCAATAAATGTTGTCTGTTTTAAACAGGTGCTTCCGGAAGAAATTCCTATTTGGAAGTTATGTTAAAGTTGGCAGACAAATACAAAAAGAAAATGTGGGGGTAAGTTTTTCAACATTTTATCTTGCAAATATTAAGAGTGGTAGGGTACTGTACTATTAGACGTGTGTGGCCTCCTGTTTTTTCGACAGAAAAAGTTTGTGTAGCAGTCTTTTACAATAAATTCACAGACGGATGGTTTGTTAGGTTTTCCTGTTAATAATATTAAGTCTAAAGTGGTATAGCGCCCAAAGGACACATCTGGATTTGTGGTGTGATTTTGGTACCCGACTTAACATCAAGTAGACCTCCTTCCCATTGTCTTTAGGACTTGCCACCTGTTTTCTGTATGGTCCATGTTGGCGCTCCTCACCCACTCCGTCCCCCAGTGGAGGTTCTTTGCTCCTCTGAGCTCACTTTCTAACTGTAGCTTGCTCTTGGCACTCCCGCCTCTGACCTATGCTCACGCTAATCTCCTGGCCTGGCACTTGTCCCCAACTCCCAATCCACCAAACCACGGGCTTCCCCATCTTCAGAACCTTCTTAAAAATCTCATTTGCTCCTGGACTCCTTCCCTAGATAATTCACGTTACCCTGGTTGTGTCAGCCCAGCACCCTCCTTATTACACGTGTATTTCATTCCTGTTTACAGCACTTCTTGATGATTGGTATTGCAGAGAAGCGTTGTGGTCTAGTGGATAGAGCACAGGCCTGGAAATCAGAAGGACCTGGCTTAATTCATTCTGTCATTCATTTGTATTTATTGAGCACTTACTGTGTGCAGAGCACTGTACTAAGCGCTTGGGAGAGTACTATATAAACCGACACCTTCCCTGACCAGAAACAAGCTTACAGTCTAGAGAGGTAGAGACAGACATTAATATAAATAAGTTACTGATATAATAAATATAATCCTGGCTCTACCACTTGTCTGCTTTGTGACCTTGGGAAAGTCACTTCACTTCTCTGTGTCTGTTACATCATCTGTAAAATGGGGATCGAGACTGTGAGCCCCATGTGGAACAGAGACTCGGTCCAACCCGCTTAGCTTGTGTCCACTCCAGCGCTTAGTACAGTGTCTGACATGTAATAAGTGCTTAACAAATACCACAATTATTATTATTTTGTTGTTCTTTATCTTCGTCTATCTCTGTTAGTTCAGTGCTTTGCACTCATTAGACGTTCAGTATGCAAGCCCGTTGTTGGGTAGGGATTGTCTCTGTCTGTTGCCATCCTTTGGGAAGATGTTTAATAAAACTCTATTGCTTCCCATAAAAGAAGTGTGGTAATTTGAGATGTGCTATTTTTTCAGGTGGCTGTGGACAGAAGCTGGAGCCCAATTTGAGCTAGAAAATGCATTGGGAATCGGAGGATTTGGGTACCCTGCAATGGCAGCTGTTAATGCAAGGAAGATGAAATTCGCCCTCCTGAAAGGATCTTTTAGTGAACAAGGCATCAATGAGTTTCTCAGGTAATGTTCTTTTTTTAATTGCTTGAAGAAATATATTCCATGCCTGATGTTGCTCAGGTAGTCTGTAAAATAATTTGTAACCAGTTATTAGCAGGTGATGGGCCTCCAGAAATGGATTTTCACGGACAGGTTGTTCGGTGGTAAAACATACCTGGTCTAGTGGAAAGAGCATAGGGCTGGGACTCAGGAGTTGCAGCTCTGCCACTGACCTAACGGGCGACCCTGGGCAATTCATTTAATCTTCTGGGGGCCTCGTTTTTGTCATCGGCAAAGAAATCTCACTTGTTAAGAATAGAGCTTAGATTGGGAGGCTGCGGGTAGAAATACTGCTGCTTAGTTTGTAATAGAGACTGAGGATTTAGTTTACTATACCATAATATAGTATAGGGAGTGGCTAGGCTTCTTGAACTGAAGAACCGCAAACCAAATCCATAATATGGCTGAGAGCTGCATATCCAAAGCAACAGTGTGTATGCGTGCATATCCACACCCCATTCTCCCCCACCATTTCTTTGTCCTCCCCCCAGCCGTACTCTGTAAGTTACCCGGTCGCACTCTGCACTGTCAATCGCCACGTCTACACAGCCCACCCTGCCCCCATTTGGAGACAGCAGCTTACATTTGGCCACATACGACAAACCTGATTTTTATTTTGAGGTGATTTGTCTCACAGTGATCAGAGTAGGCATTTTATTTTAACTTTCCTTCAAAGGCCACTTGGGTTTATAGCCGCTTCCTTACCACGTCGATTATTCTCGAACCTAAAAAGGGACTGGCAGTCTCCTCTCTGCGGTTTTCACCGTTTTGGGTAGCAGTCATTCGTCCCTTACCTTTTTCTGCACACAGTGCCACAGACACGCTTCAGCCTGCTAGCGCGTATGCAGGCCCCTACTTAAGTTGGCTGAGACCCGTTTGTGGAACTGGCTTAAGCAGGGACTGCACTCACCTGTCCCAGGTCACCTCTCTAATCCCATGAGCTCCATACACACGTACACATGCAAAGTGGTAGTCAGGGAGGGTCTGCCTCCATTACCAACTCTGTTGTACTCTCCCAAATGCTTAGAACATGCTCTGCCCCCAGTAAGTGCAAAATAAAATGCCACTGATTGGAAGTGATCTGGCCCCAGGGGGAAAAATCGTGGGCCTGGGAGTCAATCTGAGTTTTAATCCCAGCTCTGCCGTTTCCTGCTTATGTGACCCTGGACGGGTCATGTATCTTCTCCATGCCGTGGGCGCTTCATCTCTAAAATGGGGGTTTAATACCTCTTTTCTCTCCTCCTTAAACTGTGATAGGGACTGTATCCAATTTGATTATCTTGTATCTACTTCATTCACCCATTCAGTTGTATTTATTGAGCACTTACTGTGTGCAGAGCACTGTATTAAGCCCTTGGGAGAGAACAGTATAACAGGAAACAGGCACGTTCCTGCCCACAACGAGCTCACAGACTAGAGTGTGTTTAGTACAGTGCCTGGCACGTAGTGAGCACATAAATATCACAATTATTTTTATTGTTCCCCTCCCCTCAAGCAAGCAGGGGTTCAGGAGCAAGGCAGGGAAGGGTGTTGCAGAGAAAGGGTTTAGCAAGGAAGGTAGGAGGACAAGGGCCTGATGGAGAGGCTGGCTGGCTAGGGGAAAGAGAGAAAGCCTGTCTCCGCAGCAGGAGCAAGGAAGCAGGTGATGAGGGTGAGAAGGAGGGAAAGCTGCTGCCCCTGGAAAGCTGAGCTGGAACTATTGCTCGGTTGCTGCGGCTTCAGTGTTTACCATCAGTTCACCTTAAGAAGCCTTCCCTGAGTAAGCCCTCCTCTCCTCCTCTTCCACTCCCTTTTGCGTCCCCCTGACTTGCTCCCTTCATTCACCCTCCCTCTTATCCCCACAGCACATATATATATATAAATATCTATCATTTATTCAGCACATATATATACATATCTATCATTTATTTGTGTATATTAATGCCTGTCTCCCCTCTAGACTGTGAGCTCATTGTGGGCAGGGAATGTGTCTGCATCATCCTCTCCCAAGCGCTTAGTACAGTGCTTTGCACGTAGCGCTCAATTAATGTAAATGAATGAATGAACTTCATTGCTACAAGAGGTTTCTTTCCTCCCCCCATATTCATTAGAGTGTATTCATGAATATATTCTGAGTGACTGTATTATAGTCATTCATTCGGTCATATCTATTGAGCGCTTACTATGTGCAGGGCACTGTACTATGAGCTTGATGAATCTGGGCAGGGACAGGACTACAGATATCCATGCCCCTGCCAAATCAGCCAATAAAAGCCAGGCTGGTGGAAGGAATGTCAGCTAGCCAGTCAGTCCGCTTGGAGAAGCAGCCTGGCTCAGTGGAAAGAGCCCGGGCTTGGGAGTCAGAGGTCGTGGGTTCTAATCCCGGCCCCACACTTGTCAGCTGTGTGCCTTTGGGCAAGTCATTTAACTTCTCTGGGCCTCAGTTCCCTCATCTGTAAAATGGGGATGAAGACTGTGAGCCCCATGTGGATATCCTGATTACCTCGTATCCCCCCAGCGCTTAGAACAGTGCTTGGCACATAGCGCTTCACAAATGCCAGTCAGTGACTGGCATGATACTGACGCTTTGGCAACTCCAACTTCCGATCTTCTATTATCCAGAAATGTATAGATACTGCTTTAGAATAGTTTTCAAGATGATGGACTTACATGCACACTTTTAATCGAAGCGGAAGAGACAAGCAGTTAACAGCAAATGGAAATGTGTTTTTAAGTCACTGGTCCACAGATGGCTAGGACAAATTCGGTATTTTTAAAAAGCCTTTCATGGATCTTCTCAAATCCCAGAATCTCTCCTTTCTGGTGATGGCATAATTTAAGGGAACTTGGTTAAATGGAAATATCGGTAACAATTCAGATGTGCATGTCCTGTAAGGGATTCACAGCTCCAGGGAGCATCAGAGTACAAGCTGAGCAAGGAGGCACTTTAACATTTATGACTTCAAGTAATATAATAGGGAGGTTTAGAACTGTCGTAGTAAAAGCAGAGAAAGTTTAGCATGGCAAGGGAAGAGAAAAGGGGAGCATGGAAACCTCTATCAGTTGTCCCTAAACGTTTCGTGTGAGGTATTTATATTTTGATAAGAGCTGTCAGTTTTTCAAAAAAATGGCAGAGTCCTGCTCGAAAGTCTGTCATTTTCCAGATGCTCAGCAAGTGCAAACTGAGATGTTAGGAGATGAACAGCATCTACTTTCAGTGCCATTCTGTAATGGATAAAGCTGTTTAACATTTAACCTTGATCTTGATGGTAAGTGAGTGTTGGGCTTTTTAAAACGCTGGCAGAATTATATAGGACCTTTACCAACCCAAAAAAGCCTAATTAGCTGCCCTTCGTTTAGTGTGGGGTCTGGAGGAAGTCTGGGTGTTGGATTCTAGTCCCAACCGTGCCACAGGCCCGCTGCGTCACTTTACCTCTATTAGATCTCAATTTCCTCACCTAAAATTTAAATAGATTATGATAAAGAATTTAAACCGGGGTCGGGTTGGGGGACGGGCCCTTCAGGATAAGCAAGAACTTTTTACGTTTTGCTCAATACTGCTAGAATGGAGTTGCAGTAGATATGTAAACCTGAGCAGGTGGTTCTCAGTTCCTACGTGAAGCAGCATGGCTCAGTGGAAATTCAGAGGACCTGGATTGTAATCCCAGCTCTGCCGGTTGTTTGCTGTGGGACCTTGGGCAAGTCACTTAATTTCTCTGTGCCTCAGTTACCTCAATTCTGGGGATTAAGACTGAGGCTGACACGGGACATGGACTGTGTCCAACCTAATTAGTTTGCATATCTACCCCAGCGCTTAGTACAGTGCCTGGCATATGGTAAGTGCGCAACATATATCGTTAAGTGTTAAATGCAACTAGCATTTGTGCCTGGTCAGTACGTACAGTCAAATAAATTAGGGCTAGATTTGGGGGAAAAAGCATGTATGTAGCTTGTGTTGGGTCAGAAGAGAGGAGAAACTGTTTGCCGGCCCTGGACTCCCAAGACTCCGTAATCCTTGGGCAGTACGCAGAGCATATAGCTCTGATTCTCCGTGTATTATTGTGTATTATTTGTCTCTCCAAATAATAATATCAATTCTTTTCAGGGAGCTCTCTTTTGGACGTGGTTCCACAGCTCCGGTAGGCGGTGGGGCTTTCCCTAAAATAAACACTGTGGAGCCATGGGATGGCAAAGATGGTGAGGTAAGGCACTGAAAATGTGTGTGTGTGTGTGTGTGTGTGTGTGTGTGTGTGTGCACGCCCTCATATGATTATTTTATTAAATTAGAAAAAGTAATGCAATTTCTGTGCAGGCCCAGACTTGCTGATAATGCCTTAAAACATAAGACTTTGACATAACCTTGAGTTTTATTTACTTATTGAAAGCAAGGCAAGTCTCTAAAGCCTCGGTGCTTGTCATTAACCAGCATGCAACCATAAAAAGCTTACATTTATGTCCATGTTTTTCCACCTCCATTTAAATTCCATAGCAGAAAATCTGAAGCCTAATATAGGATTTCCCACCAGCCATTGATTTCAGGTTTGGGGCCCTAATTTATTAATCTCACACACTTAAATATTTCCATCGAAAGCTCTTGAAGGGCTTGCCTTATTGCCTCCTTGGATGACCTGAGCTGTTCATCTCTGGACAGAGGTGTTTGAAGGCCCATGGGATGAAGGCCTAGAGGATGGGAGCATCCATGGGGGCTGAACCCATTCTCCAGCTTCATTCAAGTGCCTAGTACTGAGCCCCGCACCCAGTAAGCGCTCGGGAAATACCAGTGATTGAAGGTCCTGAAGCTGCATGAGAAGCAGCGTGACCTAGTGGATCGAGCACGGGCCTGGGGCTCAGAAGCACCTGGTTTCTGATTCCGGCTCCGCCTCTTGTCTGCTGTGACCTAGGGCAAGTCCGTTCACTTCTCTGGGCCTCAGTTACCTCATCTGTAAAATGGGAATTAAGACTGAGCCCTACATGGGACAACCTGATTACTTTGTATCTACGCCAGTGCTCAATCAGTGGCATTTACCGAGCGCTTACTGTATGCAGAGCACTGTACCAAGCATGAGAGAGAGAACAGTGTAACAGACAGACACGTTCCCTGCCCTTTCATTCATTCATTCATTCAATAGTATTTATTGAGCGCTTACTATGTGCAGAGCACTGTACTAAGCGCTTGGGATGAACAAGTCGGCAACAGATAGAGACAGTCCCTGCCGTTTGACGGGCTTACAGTCTAATCGGGGGAGACGGACAGACAAGAACAATGGCACTATGTCATGAATGCCCGCAACAAGCTTACAGTCTAGGGGAGAACAGTGCCTGGGACATAGTAAGAGATTAACAAATACCATTTAAAAAAAAAAAAGTGTTGGCTGGGCATCAGTCGCGGGGGTGGGAGTGACAGTAGCCTCTTGGCATTCACCGTGAGCCCTAAGGGATACCAGGTGGCCTGGCCCTGTTAGCAGAACACACTGTTCGATCCTCTTAGCGTTTCCTACGGTGGAGCGTTATCGGACGCACCATCTCGATGCAGTGTGTGTTAAAGAAAAAAAAAATAAAAATAAAACCCTTGCTGTTTCACAGCTTCCACTTGAAGATGATATCGACCTCAGTGACGTGGAACTCGACGACTTGGGAAAAGACGAATTGTGAGGTTACCAGTATAGACTTCAGACAGTTTCTTGGGAGTGGCTTTTCCAGGAGTGATGGAATGTCCTTCACAGCCAAATGGATCTACCCGTGGCCTTTTTTTACCAAGAAGTAGCACACGATCGGTCAGTTGAAACACTGTAACAGTGAACTGTTTGCATCTCAAGAAAACATTGAAAAAATTCTATGAATTGTTGTAACCAGTGAATTTGATTGTATACTGTCAAATAATATTTTGAAAAAAATTGAGATCTTTTGTTGACACCCCTTTTTGTTCATCTCTCCACTGTGCTAGTTGAAGATCGTGAGACTGTTACTGTACTGAGTTTACTGTGATTTAAGTGAACATGAATAGCTTCTGTTCCTGTTAAAGAATAAAAACGAGATATTTTTGGGAGTCTCGAGAAGAAAAGGAGTGTCCACATCCTATTAATTGAGGGTAAGATGCTTGGCTGGTAAGAAGCCCTCAGGCAGGGAAAAGGGCTTGAATATTTGCAGGGCACCTGTCTCGGTTGCTACAAACTAGAAGAGGTGCGGGGTAAAATGGGCTTTGTGTTGTACTCCTTTTAGCCAGCCCGGCTCTATGCAGTTTACCAGTCGATGCTTTAAGGGCTCCACCGCCTTCCTCTTCCCCACCAGCATCTCTCCGGCTCCAACCCAGAGCCACTTGAAGAGAGCGAAGCCCAACTCACTCGGCTCTCCAGGAGTAAGTATGGCCACCCAGGAGGCTTCCAGGAATTTGGAGTCAGCCCTCTGCCTCTGGAACTGCAATGCAGGTGGACACGGTACCAGAGTTTAGACACATGTCTGATCTTCAAGAAAGCTACAGCAAATCACTAGGGGACATCAGTGGGAGCGGGGTCTCATCTGCCTTCAACACAATTCACTACACCAGGCACTGTTCACAGGGTTTTTGGCTTTTCAAACTGTTCAAGATTTTACCTTTTAAAAACTAGCTTCGGAGCGAGCACCGATGATCCCCCGGGGCGTGGCCACGTTGAGCAGAGCGAAACTGAAAACCCAGCTCTAGTTACTAAAGGCAGTTTCAAGATCTATACTTCGGGAACCTGCTTAGCGGCTTCAGCATACTTAGAAAGTTATGTCCAAAACAAAATTCAACTGCAACGAAGGAGGCTTTGTTAGAGAAACTTTATAGCTTTGATTCTCTGAAATCCAGATTTTTAAAAACGCGTTTAACATTCAAGGAAATGGTAGAATTTCATGCTTTGTCATTTACAAAAAAAATAAATACAGCCATACTATTTCAGCAGTAATTAAGATGGTACTCTAAGAATTTTTTAAATCTTGATTACATCCCAAAGTGGTTCTTTGTAAGAGTGATCGGTTTCCTGAAAGGGGCAGCGCTGGTTCTACGAGGGTGGAGATGAGAGCAGCCCAGCTCTTCAGAAACACAGTGGAGATGTGGGGTCAGTGGCAAATGGCCTTTTTCTTAACTAGTCGAGAAGACCCAGGTCAATGTGAAAATATACATAAGGAAAATAGTCTTGGTTACTGAGTTGTAACCCAGGGATATCCATGGCAGCCTGTAAAGAGAAAAGAGAAGATTTGATTCCTATGTTTTGGGGTCTTAAGGAAGTGATTGTTTAAAAAACAGTTTTCACCTTTTCCTTTTTTTTTGGTTGGTGATGAAATGCAGAGGTTTTGAATTTCTTTAACAGTATGAGAACAATAATAAAGAAACACTATTCAGCCCTTCCTGCCAACTCTTTCCTTCTCCCTCCAGTTCCGATTTTGGGTTAAACGTACATATTCACCTGTATATATCGGTACCTAGATTTTTACAAACAGAAAACCGAGTTGGAAAAATTCTAAAATAAATCAGCCTGGAGTATTTCATTTTACTATTTGTAACCTCACGCGAGATGAAATGATCGTAATAGAAGTAAGAACAGTAGCGTGTCATTTTGGGCAATATACATACATCCATCATGCTTGCTGCTGCAACTTCATCCAGATGTTTGAATACAGCATTTAGGACCTCTCTTAAACGTTTTGTGGACTTCTTATGGGGCTGGAGAAGTACTGCCTGAAAATTCACAGGTAGCCCATACCTTTTGAAATTAAAAGTACAGGATATTGACTCAGTGAACACAAGCATCAAAATTAAAGAAAGCAGTTTTTTTGGGTTTTGTTTTTTAATGGCTCTTTCTGGTATATATGACCGTCACACATTTGACGGGACAAAGTTCAAAACAGGGGAGTGGAAAAATGTGAGGAACTTGTTTCTTCATTCCCATTAATGAGTAAAATTGGCACCAGCGTGGTCAAGTGGGAAGAGCGTAGACCTGAACCTCCGGGGATCTGAGTTCTAATAGCTGCCTCCGTTTCCTCACTTTTGAATGGGTATTATCTGTCCTCCCGTTCTAGACTAAGCCCCATGCGGGGTAGAACTGTCTGACCCGGTTATTTTGTATCTACCTCGATGCCTTTTCAATGCTCGGAATACAATGGGCACTCAAATACCCCAATTTGTATTAGTATGCATTGGGTGAAAAACTAAGTGAAAGCTTAGGAAGTCCAAAACTGAGAAGTACCATATTCGCTGCCTGCTAATGGATGAGACAGATGTAAATTTAGTTAGAATATTTACAAATAATTGTGTTTTCCTTCCCTTTTCTACTGAATTTCAAATTCTTTCCCTAGACACACTTCTAACAGAAATCATTTGGCCTTTAAACTATGCCTTGTTATAATCTATCTCCAGTTCCCCCTTGTGGTGTTTGAGTTGCTGGGCAGCCCTGCAACGAAGATTCTTCCCAGCAAGTGCAGCGTGGCTCAGTGGAAAGAGCCCGGGCTTGGGAGTCAGAGGTCATGGGTTTGAATCCCAGCTCTGCCACTTGTCAGCTGTGTGACTGTGGGCAAGTCACTTCACTTCTCTGGGCCTCAGTTACCTCATCTGTCAAATGGGAATTAAAAAAAACTGTGAGCCCCACGTGAGACAACCTGATCACCTTGTATCCCCCAGCGCTTAGAACAGTGCTTTGCACGAAGTGAGCGCTTAGCAAATACCACAGTTTATTTTAGAACAGTGCTCTGCACATAGTAAGCGCTTAACAAATACTAACATTATTATTAAAATGGGGATTAACTGTGAGCCTCGCGGGGGACAACCTTATTACCCTGTATGTACCCCAACGCTTGGAACAGTGCTCTGCACATAGTAAGCGCTTAACAAATACCAACATTATTCTTATTACCTGGTTCCAAGTTCAGTTGGAGGATAGTATTTTTCGTGCCCCTTCTTCTCCATCCAAATTTTTACCCCATTAATCTAAGCACTTATTCTATCCCGACTTGATTGCTGTCAGCCTGCTTGCTGACCTCCCTGTTTCCTGTCTCTCTCCACTCCAGTCCATACTTCACTCTGCTGCCTGGATCATTTTTCTACAAAAACGTTCAGTCCATGTTTGCCCACTCCTCAAGAACCTCCAGTGGTTGCCCATCCACCTTTGTATCAAACAGAAACTCCTTACTATCAACTTGAAAGCACTCTCATTTTGTCCCCTCCTACCTCACCTCACTGCTCTCCTACTACAACCCAGCCCACACACTTTGCTCCTCCAATGCCAACCTATTCACTCTACCTCAATTTTGTCTATCTTGCCAGCGACCTCTCTCCCACATCCCATCTCTGGCCCGGAATGCTCTCCCCTCTTTATGTCTAAGAGACAATTTCTTTCTCCACCTTCAAAGCCTATTGAAGGTACATCTCCAAGAGGCCTTCCCTGATAAAGCCCTTAGTTCGTCTCCCTCTTCCTTCCATAATCACTGTGATTTGTTCCCTTTATTCACCCTTTCCTCAGCCCCACTGCCCTTGTGGACATAGCTATTTAATGTCTGTCTTCCCCTTCAGACTGAAGCTCGTTTTGGGTGGGAAATGTGTCTAATAACTCTGTTATATTGTACTCTCCCAAAAGCTTAGTACAGACAGTGCTCCGCACATACTAAGTGCTCAATAAATATCATCGCTGGAAGGTTTTCTAACCATTTTCCAATATCGATGTTCCTACAGTTGTGCAAGGATTGGGTGTGTGTGCGAGAGAGAGAGAGAGAGAGGAGTCATTTCCCTTCAAAATTGTACTCCGGGAAACAATTTACTCACCTGAGCACAGATTCAACAAAAACTCTCAAGCCCTTTATATGAATCCAAGCAATAAATGCTTCACTGAAGTTCACCTTTAGCCAGCGGAACAGCGGACCCTTGAGAAACAAATGTGCGGCAATATTAATCTTCGCCCCTGACTCGTCTCCTCTTGGACATCATCATGTCAAATGAGATCGTTTCAAAGCCAGAGGCTTTTCGTTAGGATAAAGAGAATACCCCACGAGAGACCATTAGGCGAAGGCGGCGAGAGACCATCCAATAGCGGAAGATGGGAAAGGATCCGGGAAGGGAACCAAGTCCACCTGCTTGAACCGAGTCGATTAGCACCAGAAGAAGTCAGGGTCCGCAGAGTAGAGGCGGAGGGTGTTAGTAGGTAAGAGCCCAACACATGCAGCCGTTTATAGCAACCTCTGGAAAAAGTGGGAGCCACCCTGAGACCAAAGTCCTACCGGAGGCAGTTTTCAAGCTCCTGTCCGAGGGCTTTACAGACCGGGGCCCTATTTTCTCTTAACGTCCGCTACGGTGTCAACAGCCTCTTACCGACCGCAAAGGGTCTGCCTCGGAGCGCGGGGTTGAAAAACCCCGTCTCGGCTGGAGAGTGGCGGATCGCCTCTCGATAGTTTCCTCTTCGGGAATAACGACGACGACGATAATATCGAGAATTGAGCGTGATAATACTACGGATGTCTCCCGATCATCTCGGAGCCCTTCGTAGGCGATGACTCACGAGTGTTCTATCGGCGCAAGTAAGTGGAGCGTATTAGTCTCCCCATTTTGCCAATGGGGAACCGGACAGAGCGTGGAGAGGACAGAGGCGTTGCCCAAGATCAGAGAGTGAGTCAGTGACAGAGGAATGATCAAGCCCAGGACCTCTGGCCCAACCACCTAGAATCCTAAAGGAAACAGCCCCCAAAGAGAAGCTCTTGAGGGGTTTCCTCGTGGACCTGTTTGCTGGCGGAAAGGGCACAATTCCAAAGAAACCCTCTAGATTAGTAGGCAGTAAGGGATTTGGAGATCTACAGCTTTACAGCCAGCAGCACATTTAGAACCTAGACATCCAGCCTAGGTCATAAATGTTGGGGGAGGAAGGTGGGGAGAGGGTTGGATCCAAAGTCACTCTAGACTTCTGGACCAGGGGAGGAGATGGGGTTTAGTAATCCCCGGCGGATAGCTTACCTCGCCCTCGCCCTCACTCTCTCTCTCTCTCTCCGTCTGCCCCGTAGCGGGCCTATCGGTGTTCCCTAGCGGGGTTACCTTAACCATGTGATCCGGTAGGGCGGCTGATCCCTTTTTAAGAGCAACACGCGAAGTTTGCTATAAGCATAGAAATGGTTGATTAATCTTTCAGCAAACATGCACATCAGAAACACAAATTAAGTCCAATCGAGAGAACGTAAGAGCAAGCCCGGGAAAATCCCGACTCCCGGCGGCCAACGGGTGCGGAGGCGAGACCTAGGGATGGAAAGGGAGCCGGAGGCGGGCTGCCGATTCTCCTCCCGTGGACAGAGCCGATCACTGGCAAGGGAGTTAGGTTCACACGCCATGCTGGGACAGGTCACGCCGCCCCTCTCCCACTCCCCCGTCCCGGCTCGAGTGGCACGAATCCACCTCCGTGTGGCAGGCTTCCAAACGCTCGGGGCCCAGGGGACGGCATTGACGTTTGGGGCCCTCACGCGCCTCACTTCTCAGAGGGAGGAAAACAAGGTGGCTTTCTCTTCAGCTACCCAACCCAGACGGTGCACACACGCTGCAACGCCGGGCAAAAAACCATGACCGAAAACCCAGAGTGGTTGACAGTGCGCTCCCTTGGGCTGGAGGCCCAGGGAACGCCAGCCGCACACTCAGAGCGCCGATGCGATAGACTGAAAACGGATGAAGGCAGTGGGGCCAGCTTTTCCGGGACCTACATCCCTAACCCTCTCGCCCCTCTCCTCAACCCCGCCTAAAGCCATCCGGATGGTCTGCTCTCCCCGCCCAACGAGATGAGAACCTTGCAAGCCACTAAATGTTTAAAAGTCGGATCCCGGATCAGAGTTTGGTTTCCGTTCCTGAACGGACCTCAGGGGAGATGTGCAGAAGGATGCCAGGCCGGCAACCTGATCACCGCAGAGCAGGTGAGATGCTCTCGCATAACAGACTGATAAACGGGTGGGCTAGAGCAAGGACAGAGGGCCCATTTCACTCAGCCTTCGGCAGACTCTTTGGGGAAGGGTCCCTGGGAAACATAAGGGTCCCTCTGGGCTGAAAGCTCCTTTGAGGGCTTGGATCGTGTCTATCAACAACAATAATAATAATAACGATGATGATGGTATTTGTTAAGTGCTTACTATGTGCCAGGCACTGTACTAAACGCAATACTGTGCGGTGCTCTCTCAAATGCTTAGCTTAGTGCTCTGCACGTGGCAAGTGCTCAATAAATAATAATAATAATAATGTTGGTATCTGTTAAGCGCTTACTATGTGCCGAGCACTGTTCTAAGCTCTGGGGTAGATACAGGGGAATCAGGTTGTCCCACGAGGGGCTCACAGTCTTCATCCCCATTTTACAGATGAGGTAACTGAGGCACCGAGAAGTTAAGTGACTTGCCCCAAAATCACACAGCTGGAGGATTGACTTAAAATTCCTTAGTTCCAGCTGACCTATTTTCATTAAACGGTGTGAAACCGAGTGATAGCGCAAAGGTCCTTTGCCGGTTTCCGAGTCAGAATGATAAGGCGGGGGTTCAATCTGAAATGGTCTAAATTCTGGAGAGGGGACATAACTCAACCATCTGTGGCTCTTCTTTTATTTCCTCCCACTCAGGTTAACATTTGAAATCTGTAGAAAAGCATTTTAAGTGGCACATTCTGTCGTAATGTGCTCTCCCAAGAGCTCAGCGCAGTGTTCTGCACATAGTAAGTGCTCAATAAATACCACTGATTGATTGAGGTGGCTGTTCAATATGTTTCCTAATGAATCTGACACTTGAAATCAAGCTGGAAAGAGGGCTTTGGACCCCCAAAAATCTGTAGACAATTTTTTCCCTCCCTACAAACTCTGAATTTGGGTGATGGCAGGGATTATGATTATCCTTATGAATGTGTGTGTGGGGAGTGGAGTACATATATACTTTAGAGATCCTGAAGTACTTTAAAGCAGATCATCTGTTCTCTGGACTGCCAGATTTTCAGATCCAGAATCCTTCTGGGGCACTTGGGGGAGATGGACACTATGCTCCTCCCCTCCCCATCGCCCCGACTCCTTCGCTCTGCTCTACCCCTCTCCCCGTCCGACAGCACTTGTGTATCTATGCACATATTTCTTATTCTATTTTATTAATGATGTGTATATACCTATAATTCTATTTATTTATATTGATGCTACTGATGTCTGTCTACTTGTTTTGTTGTCTGTCTCCCCCCTTCTAGACTGTGAGGCCGTTGTTGGATAGGGATTGTCTCTGATGCTGAATTGTACTTTCCAAGCATTTAGCACAGTGCTCTGCACACAGTAAGCGCTCAATAAATATGATTGAATGAATGAATGAATTCTGAAACTCCACTCACAATATCCCTGAAGAGTTGGTAGGGGACAAACTAAGAAATAAAGACTTGCTTGGGGTCACATAGATCTCATGTTAATGAGAAAACAAAAACCATTTCTTTTGTGTTTTTTTAATGGTATTTCTTAAGCGTGAACTATGTGCCAGGAACTGTAGTAAGTGATGATGAAGATGATGGTATTTGTTTAGCGCTTACTCTGTGCAAAGCACTGTTCTAAGCACTGGGGGGGGGGCGGGTACAAGGTGATCAGGTTGTCCCACGTGGGGCTCACAGTCTTCATCCCCATTTTACAGATGAGGTAACTGAGGCACAGAGCAGTTAAGTGACTTGCCCAAAGTCACACAGCTGACAAGCGGCGGAGCCGGGATTAGAACCCATGACCTCTGACTCCCAAGCCCGTGCTCTCTCCACTGAGCCACCCTGCTTGCTGAGAAGATACAAGCTAATCAGATTGGTCCAAGTCCATGTCCCACATGGGGCTCACAGTCTTCATCCCCATTTTACAGATGAGGTAATTGAGGCCCAGGGAAATGAAGTGACTTGCCCAAGGTCACGCGGCAGACAGGTGGTGGAGCCGGCATTAGAACCCAGTTCCTTCTGACTCCCAGGTCTGTGCTTTATCCACCAGATCACACTGCTTCTTTCTGTATTCTAATCAAACCTTCCTGGACGCACGGCCAGGTTCATAAAACATTATTCCTAGAGAGGAACAAACGGATTGCAGGAGAAACAACCTGAGTCCTGGACCAGGATGGTCAATGTCACCCCCAGAGACAGTCCTGCCCATCCTCACGTTCTGTGCCAACCAGTCAGCATCCTCCATCCCAGTCTCAACCACTCCAACAGAATCGCTCCCTTGGCCACCTCGCATGAAATAGCCTTCTGGATAATTGTTGAATTATTCAATTTCCTTTTAGTCCCGACAGACCAAGGTTTCCATCATGGGGAGAGCAGGGCCAACAGTTAGAGCACTTGGTTATCATTAATTCATTCACTGTCACGCTCCCCCTTCAAAGGCGTCCCCAGTTTAGAAATCAGGAAGACGCAGAGCAGGAAGGGGATGGGTCTTGCCCAAGGTGGGGTAATAAAATCTGGAAAACTGTCCATATGTCTCCTAAGCCACTGCTTGCCCGATAGATCAATTATCTCTTCTCCCTGAGCTCTCTCCCTTTAGTTGAAACATCAAAGGTCAGTCTTGCCTGACGACTGTTTGAACACCAAGTTTGAAGGTCAAGCAAGACCAAGTACTTACATATTGTTGCTTCTTATCTGAAACTAATTTTGCCAATTCTTCCCTTTCGTTTTTTATTTCATTCTCATCATAGAAAAATTCACGAACAATAAACCTGAAGGCAAATGCAAAAGTTAATTAGCTTGTGGAAGGCTGGCCCTGTTTAAAATGGACGTTTGGGCCCAGAGAGAGAAGAGAGAGAGAGAGACAGTGTATGTGTGTGTGTTTTGGGGGTGGGCGGGGAGGGAAGACACAAAAAACAATAAGCCATCTTTTAAAAACACCAAAATCAAGAAGTCTTACTTGTTTTCTTTTGCTTTGGATTTGAAATCATCAATCACTTTTCTGAACATTGTCACTGTGAAAAGTCCTCCCTCGTTGTCTTCGGCAATCAGTCTGTGGGAAGAAACTCTACTCGTGGCTGAAATTGACTCAAAATTTCATGTCAACTCTAACAAAGTGCCTCTCTCGGAAAAGACTCTCCGGGTCACCCACTCCCCATTTTATTGCTAGGTCTATCCCGCTTAAATTGGACAGCTGAGGGGGTGTAAACCAAGTCCAAAATCTGGTCCAAGACCTAAGCAGGCCCGACAAAGTGAGCCGTCACCTCGAGCTGAGGGCTAGCCAGGGTGGCCACGGCGTGGGTGTAGGCTTGTCACTTCGGGATTCTTGCTCAAGGTCCCAACCCAGTGACTTTGCAGCATACATTCTTTCACCCAAATACAGCCATGTCACAACCACCCACGTTTCCCACCTTTCCTAGCACTGCTGACCGTCCGGCGAGAGGAGGCCCAAGGGAGGCATGCAGGCCTCTATGGTACAGGGAGCTTCCTGTCCTGCTGGTACCTTTCCCTCAGCATTCCTACAGAGAAGCAGGGCCTGGGGTAAGTAATCTAGATGGGGAATAGTGGAAGGGGAATGGAAGTGACACAGAAGCAGTTTGGCCTCCAAACTGCATCATCTGTCCCAACTCCTCTTCTCTCAGGTCCAAGGTGGCATGACCTCTCCCACTAGGGTTTTTCTTCTCATCAAAAGGAAGGTTGGGTGTATGGATCAAATTCGTTTTGAATAGAAATGAAATCTCCTGTCAGCAAATGCATCAGTGTGGCTCAGTGGAAAGAGCACGGGCTTGGTAGTCAGAGGTCAGGGGTTCGAATCCTGGCTCTGCCTCTTGTCGACTGTGGGCAAGTCACTTAACTTCTCTGTGCCTCAGTTACCTCATCTGTAAAATGGGGATTAAGACTGTGAGCCTCACGTGGGAAAACATGATTACCCCGTATCTACCCCAGCGCTTAGAACAGTGCTCGGCATATAGCAACCGCTTAACAGATACGAACATTATTATTATTATCAGCAAGTGACAGTGGTTATTATGTTCATTCATTCAATAGTATTTATTGAGTGCTTACTATGTGCAGAGCACTATACTAAGCGCTTGGAATGTACAATTCGGCAACAGTTAGAGACAATCCCTCCCCAGTGACGGGCTCACAGGCTAAACGGAGGAGACAGACAGCAAAACAGAACAAAACAAAACAAAGACAACTTCATCAAGATAAATAGAATCAAGGAGATATGTACCTCATTAACAAAATAAATAAGGTAATAAATAATATATACAAATGAGCACAGTGCTGAGGGGAGGGGAAGGGGAAAGAGTAGAGGGTGGGGGGGGAGGGAAAGGAGGGGGAGCAGAAGGAAAGAGGGGGCTCAGTCTGAGAAGGCCTCTTGGAGGAGGTGAGCTCTCAGTAGGGCTTTGAAGAGGGGAAGAGAGTTAATTTGGTGGATGTGAAAAAATATTTACAGTGCAGAGCAAAAGGTATTTCTGAGAAAGTGATCAGGATAATAAAGTACTCACCTTATGGAAAGAGCTAACCCATTCACTTATCAAATCCCACCTTGACTACTATATCACTGACTTCGCTGCCTCCTGTCTCCCCTCACTCCAGTCTATACTTCACTCTGCTGTCCGAGTCATTTTTTCTAAAAAAAAAAAACCTCCAAAAACTATTTAGTCCAGATCTCCCCACTCCTCCAAAACAGCCAATGGCTGCCCGACCATCTCTGCATCAAACAGCAACTCCTTGCCATCTGCTTTAAGACAATCAGTTCTCCCCATCCTATCTTACCTCACTGACTTCCTACTAAAACCTTACCCACCTACTTCACTCCTCTAGCACCAATTTACTCACTGTGTTTGATCTTGTCTGTCTCGATGCCAAGGCTTTTCACACATCCTCCCTATGGCCTAGAACTCCCTGCCCCTTCATAACTGAAAGACTACCAATCTCCCCATCTTCACAACCTTCCTAAAATCATATCTCCTCTAGAAGCCTTAATGATGGTATTTGTTAAACACTCACTATGTGCCAGGCACTGTACTAAACACTGGGGTGGATACAAGCAACTCGGGTTGGACACGGTCCCTGTCCCATGTGGGACTCACCGTCTCAATCCCCATTTTGCAGCTGAGGTAACCGAGGCACAGAGAAGTGAAGTGATTTGCCCAAGGTCACAGTGCAGACAGGTGGCAGAGCCGGGATTAGAACCCATGACCTTCTGACTCCCAGGCCCGTGCTCTATCCATTACACCATGCTGCTTCCCTACACCATCCCTGATAAAGCCCTCATTTCTCCCACCCACCATCCCCTCTGCATCATCACCTATGCACTTAGGTGCGTACCCCTCTAAGCAATTTTATACTCCTGCTAGCCCCACAGCACTTATGGACATACCAATCAATCAACCATATCGATTGAGCGCTTACCATGTGCAGTGCACTGTACTAAGCGCTTAGGAGACGGAATTATCAGACATGTTCCCGTTCATAAGAAACTTACAGTCTAGAGGGTGAAACAGACATCCTTATATTCTACTATTTCTCTTATCGGTAACATTTTACTACCTGTCTCCCCCTCTAAAACCTCCTTGTAGGCAGGGATAGTGTCTACCAACTGTACTGTACTCTTCCAAGCGCTTAGTACAGTGCCTCGCACAGACTAAGTGCTCCAAAAAATACAAGTGACTGAACTGAGCCTATCTATCAAAGAACCTTCCGTTTTCTAGCCTCTAGGGCTGCATTAAGAGAAATTGGGGCCCAGGGCTCGACCATCTCACGTGACCCTTGATGAGATGGTTCCGGCTGACCGCTGATGAGGTGACTCAGCCACCCCAGACAGTAGTGGCGGAGATGTAGAAACGTGGGAAGGAAGGAGGGAGAAAGGAGAGAGCGGGAGTCAGGAAGATCCTCCTTCCCGGACATGCCTCTCCTTCCCCCTGCCTTTCCACGTTTACACTGTGGCTTGCTCTTCCGAAAGGGAAGGTGACTGGGAGGACGGGGAGGGGGAGAGATTACACACACAGCCAAGCAAAATACACACAATCACTTGCCACCTCTACATCCTTAATCATCAAACCCACTTTTCCCCCCTTTCAATTCACTATCAGCTTAACGACCTCTCCCAACCGAGAAATCAACAAGAGGAAGATTTTAGGGAGGGGCAGTGATTAGTGCTATTTATGCTAATCACTATCCCCTGGGCAGAGGATGGAGACTTTTACCCGAGCTTCTGAAAACAGTCAAGCTCCTCTCTCAGGCTGCCCCATTTCCAAACACTAAAAGCCAGTCGTGCAGGGCAGCCGTTTTGAGATCATCCTCTCAATGTCCCTAAAAAGATCTATGTTGGTAAAGTCGAGATGGGGTGTGACTTTGGGGGTGGGCGAGGCCCTCCAGGCCCTGGTTTTAAGCCTTTTGAGCCCCTGCAATCATCCAGCCCTTCTAGCAGCAGATATTACTACTCAGAATTAGTCAATAGTATATACTGAGTACCTGCTGTGTGCAGAGCACCGTACTAAACTCTTGAGTATAATATAACAGACACATCCCCTGCCCACAATGAGATTGAGTCCAAGGGGGAGACAGACATTAATAGAAATAAATAATAATGTTGGTATTTGTTAAGCTCTTACTATGTGCAGAGTACTGTTCTAAGCGCTGGGGTAGATACAGGGGAATCAGATGGTCCCACGTGAAGCTCACAGTCTTAATCCCCATTTGACAGGTGAGGGAACTGAGGCACAGAGAAGTTAAGTGACTTGCCCACAGTCACACAGCTGACAAGTGGCAGAGTGGCATTCGAACCCATGACCTCTGATTCCCAAGCCCGTGCTCTTTCCACCGAGCCACGCTGCACGTTTGTACATAAGTGCTGTGGGGATGGGAGGAGAGATGAGTCAAGGGAGTGAGTCAGAGCCACACAGACGGGAGCTGAAGAGAAGTAAAAGAGGATTTAGGGAAGGCCTCTTGAAGGAGATGTGCCATCAGTAAGACTTCAAAGAGGAGGAGAGTAACTGTTGGATATGAGGATGGAGGACGTTCCAGGCCAAAGGAAGGTGAGAGGTGGGTGGTGAGATAGATGAGATCGAGGCACAGTGAAAAGGTTAGCATTAGAGGAGAAAAGTGTGTGGGCCGGGTTATAGTAAAATAGCCAGGTGAAGTAGGAAGGGGCAAGGTGATTGAGTGCTTTAAAGCTGACGGTAAGGAGTTTCTATTTGATGCGAAGGTGGATGGGCACCCACTGGAAGTTCTTGAGGAGTGGAGAACCATGTCCTCAATGTCTTTGTAAAAAAAATGATGTGGGCAGCAGGGAAGTATGGATTGGAGTGAGGAGAGACAGGAGGCTGGGAGGTCGGCAAGGAGGTTGATACGGTAATCAAGGCGGGCTAGGATGAGTGATTGGATTAAAGTGGTAGCAGGTTGTTACAGATGGAGAAACTGAGTGACTAAATGGGTTCATTTATATTCAATCATGGAAATAAGAACTTGCCCACAGGCCTAAAATTAATCAAAACAAGTGACCCAAAATAAATCAAGCAGGGGCAGGAACCAAAGGGGAAGTTACAAAGCCCTGTTCTACTCACTTATGGGCAGGAAATGTGTATTGTACTCTCCAGTGGATAGAACAGTGCTCTGCACAAACTAAGTGCTCAATAAATACCAATGATTGATTACTGTCATTATTTTGTGACTGTGGGGAATCCAGATGCACAAATCATATTAAGTGCTCAATAAATTGTTGTTGTTTTCGCCTTACGCTGTCCAGCTGTGTCCAACCCATAGCGATAAATACCAATGATTAATTGCTTGATTATTGTCCTTGCATTGCAATTTTGTGATGGTGGATAAACCAGATCCATAAATGTGCTGCTGTTCTCTTGGCCCAGCAACATGGGGGTGATAGGGTTTAGTGATATTGGCAAGTGCAGGCCGCTTAATGAATATTCTTTGGGCTAATAGATTTCTGAACCTCTCTATAAAGTTTGCTTCAACCACCCAATACAATCCTTCTGCGCACTCCACAACCTCTTCCTCTCCCCTTTTCAAGTCTGTTTCCACTCATTACCATTTCTTCTTATAATTATTATAATTATAATAGTTTATTAAGCACTTAATTGGTGCCAAGCACTGTACTAAACACTAGGGTAGATAAAATACAGTCAGATTGGACATAGTCTCTGTCAGACACTGGGCTCTCAGTTTAAAGGAAAGAGAGAATAGAAATTTTATAGATGAGGAAACTTTCAGTCCTCTGCTCTGCCACTAGGACACAGGCTTTTCCAAAAGTAGGACCTATGGAGCCTTGGTGAACATTCACAAACGATTCCAGGGAACAAGGGGGAAAATGATGTGAAATTCTGGGTAAAGCACAAGAGTTACTTTCACTTACTTGGTTGACCGAGGCACCACCATGTCTGAGAGCGATTCATATGTTTTTTGCCACTGTGCGTAACTTGTCCTTTGAACAATAGAAATCAATAGATTTAGTTTCTAAAAGGAGGATCATTACCCCTTAATATTTCTCAAGAGCCCATGATGTACTAGAAGTTTTATAATCAGTGGTATTTATTGAGTTCTTATTATGATGCAGACCACTGTACTAAGCACTTGGGAGATACAACAGAGTTGGTAGACATATTTTCTCTCCATAAGGAGCCAATGGAGCTTACTGTTGGATGAAGTTCTGCCCTTGGAATTCACTCTCATTCTCTCTCTCTCTCCCCCACTGCCACAAACTTCCCAGTCCCCAACCAGCAGCTGCAAAGGGGCCAAAATTCCCCTCAGGAACTAACAAGGCAGCGAGGCTCCTTCTGGCAACCTTGGGCTTGGTCCCACTGAGGAGTTAGAATATGAAATACAGAGAGGACTCCACAGTGTTGGCTGAAAATACATAATTATCTTACTTGGGAACTATCACCAGGAGAGTGATGAGATATTCAGAATCCAACACAAAATCTTCTTTGGACACAATATCAGCAAGGGTTCGAGTAAACAGATTTCCCCTGAAATAAAAATTCAATAGAAAATTTCCATAATCGATTGATAAAAAGTCCAGGAAACTTCTATTTCACATCCATAACAGACACACTGTGCTTAAACCCTCAGCATTTATGTGTATATTGATATGCATATTCTCTTCCTTTTTTCCATTCACTTTTTATTACCAGTTGTAGCTACATTTTTCCTCCCTGCTTCCATTGTAGGTATACAACAATCTCTGCCCAACTTCCAATTATCCCCACTATTTTTTCTTTTTACTGTCCCACAGCCCTATTTTGGAATCACATATTTTTTTACACTGATCAAAGGTGGCAGCAGGTGGAGATGGAGTGAAAAGGCATTAGGAAATGAGACATACTGAGTGACAACATCAGAGACATAAACCATGATTTTATTCTTCCTGAGGCACTTACTTTCAGAAGTTCCACCGCCAATGCGTAATACCATTTGAGAGAGGGAAGGAAGGAAAAGGTGAAGAGGGGAAGAGAGAAGGACACGATCTCAGTGCCAGTATTTGGAGGCAATTGCTGGGATTGAAATTTTAAGATCTGGTCTATAAAGAGTTAACTAACCATCAGCTTGGTCCCAGAGAAATATAGTACAAGTGCAAGAATGCGTATTTGGAGAATTCATGCACTCCGATGGTTTCATCTATCACCTCTCTGCCGATGATTCCCAGATCTATATTTCCAGCCCTGATCTCTCTCCCTGTCTGCAGTTTTACAGTTACTCCTGCCTTCAAGATATCTCTACTTGGATGTCCTGCCCACACCACAGACTTAACCTGTCCGAAACAGAACTCCTTATCATCTCACCCAAACCCTGTCCTCCCTATGATTTTCCCCTCACCGTAGATAGCACCACCATCCTTCCTATCTCGCAAGCCTGTAACCTTGGCATTTTCCTCTCTCTCATTCAACCCACATCTGTCACTAAATTCTATCAGTTCAGCCTTCACAACATTACTAAAATCCACACTATCTTGTCCATCCAAACTGCTACCATGTTCATTCATTCATTCATTCATTCATTCAATAGTATTTATTGAGCACTTACTATGTGCAGAGCACTGTACTAAGCGCTTGGAATGTAAAAATCGGCAACAGATAGAGACAGTCCCTGCCCTTTGACGGGCTTACAGTCTAATGGGGGGAGACAGGCAGACAAGAACGATGGCAATAGAGTCAAGGGGAAGAACATCTCATTAAAACAATGGCAAATAAATAGAATCAGGGTGATGTACATCTCATTAAACAAAATAAACAAAATAAATAGGGTGATAAAGATATATACAGTCGAGCAGACGAGTACAGTGCTGAGGGGGTGGGGCGGGAGGGGGGAGGAGGAGAGGGAAAGGGGGGAGAAGAGGGTTTAGCTGCGGAGAGGTGAAAGGGGGTTAGAGGGAGCAGAGGGAAAAGCGGGGAGCTCAGTCTGGGAAGGCCTCTTGGAGGAGGTGAGCTTTAAGTAAGGATTTGAAGAGGGGAAGAGAATTAGATTGTCGGAGGTGAGGAGGGAGGGCGTTCCGGGACCGCGGGAGGATGTGGCCCAGGGGTCGACGGCGGGATAGGCGAGACCGAGGGACGGTGAGGAGGTGGGCGGCAGAGGAGCGGAGCGTGCGGGGTGGGCGGTAGAAAGAGAGAAGGGAGGAGAGGTAGGAAGGGGCAAGGTGATGGAGAGCCTTGAAGCCTAGAGTGAGGAGTTTCTGTTTTGAGTGGAGGTTGATAGGCAACCACTGGAGGTTTTTATCCAAGCATTTATTTTAGCCGGCTTTGATTTCTGCATCAGCCTACTTGCTGAACTCCCTGCCTCCTGCCTCTCCCCACTTTAATTCATATTTCACTCTGCTGCCCAGACCATTTTTCTACAATAACTTCCAGTCCATATTTCCCCATTCCTCAAGAACCTCCAGCAGATTCCCATCCAACTGTGCATCAAACAGAAACTCTTCACCGTCGGCTTTAAAGCTCTCAATCACCTTGCCCTTCCTACCCTTCTCTGCCCTCCTACTACAGCCCAGCCTGCACAAGTCACTCCTCTAAAGCCAACCTACTCACTGTACCTTGATCTCATCTATCTCACCACAGAGCCTTTTCCCACATCCTGCCTCTGGCCTAGAATGCCCTCCCTCTTAATATCTGACCGACAATTACTCTCCCCCACTTACTGAAGGCACATCTCCTCCAAGAGGCCTTCCCTGACTAAGCTCATTTCTTCTTCTCCCACTCTTTTCTGTATCACCCTTGTACTTGGATTTGCTCCCTTTATTTACCTCGCCCTCAGCATTTATGTACATAAATGTAATTTATTCATTTCTATTTATGTCTGTCTCCCCCTCTAGATTGTGAGCTTGTTCTGAGCAGGGAATGTGTCTTCTCTGTTATATTGTATTCTCCCAAGCACTTGGTACAGTGCTCTGCACACACTAAATGCTCAATAAATACGAATCATATTTTAAAATACATACATTCATTCATTCAATAGTATTTATTGAGCGCTTACTATGTGCACAGCACTGTACTAAGCACTTGGAATGTACAATTCGGGCAACAGATGGAGACAATCCCTGCTCAATAACGGGCTCACAGTCTAAACGGGGGAGACAGCAAAGTTTAAAACAGAACAAAACAAAACAAGTAGTATGGTGTAGATATCATCAAGATAAACAGAATCACAGATATATACACATCATTAAAAAAAAATAGAGTAATAAATAATACATACAACTATGCACAGTGCTGTGGAGAGGGGAAGGGGGAAGAGCAGAGGGTGAGAGCAGGGGGAATGGGGAGGGGAGGAGGAGTCAATGAATATTCATTACGCATTTACTGTATGCAGAGCACTGTACTATGCACTTGGGAGAGTACAAAATAACAGAGTTGGTAGACACATTCCCTGACCACGAGCTCACAGTCTAGAGGGGAACACAGACACTAATGAAAATAAATAAATTATGGACACGTTCGTAAGTGCTTTGGAGCTGGTAGAGGAGTGAATTACGGCAGCAAATCAGGCTAGAGACAGGTTGTGGGCAAAAGGTCAGTGGCGAGATAAACGAGATCAAGGTATAGTGTATAGGTTGGCATTAGAGGAGCGAAATGTATGGACTGGGTTGTATTAGGAAAGCAGCAAGGAGAGGTAGGAGGGGGCAACGTGATTAACTACCTGAATCTCCAATATACTGAGTCCTGACCTTTTGAACAACACCTGAAAATCCATCACCTGCCACCACATTAGGCTTATGATTCCATTTAAAATTTGCTTTAAGAATTAGCACACCATAATGACTTCACATCTGCTGTGAAAAATCTCTTTTTCATTATAAAACTTACTTGTTGACCAAAATGATAACCTGCTATGTATATAGTAACTGTTATTTAGGGAGTTAGAGAAGTGTAGCTTATTCTAAAACATCAGCTCCCAGACGCCTCAACGGCACCAGTGTTATCATTCTGCCAAAAGGCAGTCCATGGGGAAAACACCTGGCTTGGGGCCATTTTGCTCAGTTTTGTGCAAGTCATTCTGGTTTTCATCTGGCCTGTTCCCTGACTGGTACAGATATGACACGGGACAACTTAATGTTTAGGTTAGTAATAACCTGTCTCTCTCTGTCTCAGCTCCCTGACCTGGAATCTCATGGGTAGGCAGCGGCACCTGTGTTTACAGAGTCCAGGGAGGGGCATGCATCAGCTCTAGAGAAAGTGTGTGTGTGTGTTGTGTGTTGTGTGTGTGTGTGTGTGTGTGTGTTGGGAGAGGAGAGGGTCTGTCCATGGGGGTCAGGGACACACCCTAGTTACACTGATTTCTGCAAAAGGTTCAAATGTTCATCATGATGTTATGCTGGGCAAACAGCGTAGCGCACGTAACCAAGTGTGCTTCTGGACTTCCAGGTTGGCAATGAGAAATTCAGTTCCTTTCAGAGCAGGAAGCGACCATTCTCCACCCAGAGGAGCCTCAGCCATAGACCAGGCCCCTTCTACCCTATGGAACACTCAGTCATATTTATTGAGCTCTTACTGAGGGCAGAGCACTGCGCTAAGCGCTTGGGAGAGTACAATAGAACAATAAACAGACACATTCCGAGTTGTCTGCAGCCTTAGGGGTGTCGGGAGGTGGAAGTGGAATGTGTGTGGGTTTGGTGGGGTGGTGGAGAGAGAGAGAGAAGAGAAGGGATTGTCAGCTGTGTGGCCTTGGGCAAGTCACTTTACTTCTCTGGGCCTCAGTTATCTCAACTGTAAAATGGGGATTGAGACTGTGAGCGCCTCGTGGGACAGAGACTGTATCCAACCCGATTTGCTTGTATCCACCCCCGGTGTTTAGTACAGTGCCTGCTACATAGTAAGCGCTTAACAAATACCGCAGTTATTATTATCATTATTATGGAGAGGCTTTCTAGCGCCGGTCTGGGCATCAGAAGGTCATGGGTTCTAATCCTGGTTCTGTCAGTTATCTGTATTGGGGCCTTGGACAAGCCACTTGACTTCTCTGTGCCTCAATTACCTCATCTGTGTCTCAGTACCTCAGTTACCTCATCTGTAAAATGGGGATGAAGACTGTGAGCCCGTGTGGGACAGGGACTGTGTCCAACCAGATTTGCTTGTTTCTACCCCAGCGTTTAGTACAGTACCCGGCACAGTAAGCGCTTAACAAATACCACTATTATTATTATTATTAGCACTTTTTCCCATCCTCTCACACTAGTTTATTCTGCTGCCCGACTGCATCTGGGAGCCTCTAACCCTTGGCCCAGGACAGGCATGAGGCCATTTACATGTTGGAGAAAATCTTCTGAAAGCTGTGCTAGTCAATTATCAACAAATCAATAACATTTATTGAGTGCCTACCTTGTGCAGAGAACTAAGTATTCAGGAGAGTACAATGTATTTCCCTCCCTCCCAGAAGACTGTTCATTCTGGCTTGTTGATGGCTAAATACTAGCGATGACACTCATTAGTCTGGTGAGGACAGAGGACCCTGCCTTATAGGAGTTCATTCATTCATTCAATCATATTTATTGAGCACTTACTGTGTGCAGAGCACTGTACTAAGCACTCCTCTGCAGCCTCTCCAGTGCCTAGAAAGAGGTGTATTTCACCGCTGCTTAACGAATGCTCGCAATGCATAAATCACAAATAAGAAGGAACAAGAATTTTACTTATTTTTCAAACCTGTAGTAAAATGTTTCATCTCTTTTTCCATTCCCACCTCTGCCTCCCCCAGCTCCTGCAGTTCATCACTTTAGCTTTTGCCCCACAGGAAAGTAGAGACCGAACAGCATCTGCTCAATAACGTTCTGAGCAGTCACTCAAAGTCGGGAGTAGCCTGGGCCACAGCCCCTACCTGCAGGCCAAGAGGCTGAATGCCTCCCCGCGATGCCTCTGGAGCCCCAGCTACCCCAATCATCTATCAATGGTATTTATTGAGCACTTACTGTGGGCAGAGCACTGTACTGAGCACTTGAGAGAGTCTAATTTAACAGAGTTGGTAGGCACGTTCCCTGCCCACAACAAGTTTATAATCTAGAGGAGAGAGGCAGCAGGTAATCCTGAAGGTGACAGGGCTCCGGATAGGCCCCCTTATTACTAGATTGTAAGCTCATCCCTCTAGACCGTAAGCTCATTGTGGGCAGGGAACTACCAACTCTCTCAGGCACTTGGTACAGTGTTCTCCACATAGTAAGGTCTCAATAAATACAACTGATTGATTAAGCGGGTAGGAGGGTGGGCAGTTTTAAATTAGCTGGACTCTGAGACAGGAGCCAGTGGGCCGGTCGCTTTGTAATGTCTCCCAAAAGATGGAAAATTTTTGGTTTACCGACTTTTCATCTCACAGAGCTGGAGTTGATTCTCTCAGGGTTTCTCCAAAAATGCTTTTTGTGTACATGTGATGGCCTAAGCCCATTAGTCCTCAGTGGTGAGTATCGTTATGGATGTTCTTAGGGTTTGCCCACCCAAGGGTCTCTTCAGAAGAACTGGTGCCTTCCTATCTTCCAACAAGAGGCAGGACATGCTTAATGGATATTATCGTTACTAGAAATAACACAACTGCCCTGCAACACTTTTTGCCCTAGAATAGACTGGCTAACGATTGTTCAGGTGTTGTATACTGAATGAGGGAGATCTGTCAAATCCCTCCTACTGCAACTCATTTTAATCGACATTTTCTGCTCCTCAATATGCCCAGAGGAGAAGCCTCAGCTGGGGTGAAAGAAAACATGGCCCATTGGAAAGAGAACAGGACTCGGAGTCAGCAGACCTGGGTTTTAATCCCGGCTCTGCCACTGGCCTACTGGGCGAACTTGGGCAAGTTACTTAACTTCTCTGTGCCTCGGATCCCTCGTAAGGATTAAATCACAGTTCTCCCTCCCACTTAGACAGTGAGCCCCACATTGGGCTGGAAGTGGCATGGTATCTACACTTAAATTCCACACAATTATTAAGAAAGAAAAAGGGAGAAACTCAAAACCATTCATTTGGTAAAAGCCTGATGTGGATACTGGGCAAAGGTCTTCCTTGGTAAAAAATGATTTCCATTATCCAAAGCATTCCCGGTCCTATTTAAGACACAGATACCAATAACTAATGGTTCTAGTTAATGAGGAGTTGGATAGAGGGGCAATTGTTGGGTAGATTTCCTATTTAGGGATGAGGCAGTTACTCTCATGATTACATGGCATTAGCTAGTCATTATCCTAATGAGGATTAGAGATGATGGATTGGAGTCCAATCAATCATTGGCATTTATTGAGGGCCTACTTGCTGCTGAAGATTATATTAAGTGCTAATGAGAGCACATAAAACTTGTAAACAAAATCCCCACTCTCAAAGATCTTACAGTTTAGCAGGAGAGACAGATATTAAAATGAATTACTGATATGAATAAGGAAGAAAGGGGGGTATGTACACGAGTTAGAGTTTTAGTAACAGTATGTAAGTTATGTACGTACAAGTGTACTAACAGGAGGTTGTTAGTGCTTAATTACTTGGGTCGTGTCCTCTTAAAGGTCACCAATGATCTCCTTCTTGCCAAATCCAAGTGCCTCTACTCTCTCCTAATCCTGCTGGAACTCTCAGGTGCCTCTGACACTGTGGGACACCCCCTTCTCCTGGAAATATTATCCAACCTTGGCTTCACTGTTACCATTCTCTTCTGGTCCTCCTCTCTCTCTGGCTGCTTCTTTTCAATCTCTTTCATAGACCCCTCTCCCCGACCATCTCCAACCACTAACTGTGGGAGTTTTTCAAGGCTCAATTCTGGATCCACTTCTATTCTCCATCTACACCCACTCCCTTGGGGAACTAATTTACTCCCATGGCTTCAACTACTATCTCTATGATATGATTCCCAAATCTACATCTCCAGCCTGGATCGCTCGCCCTCTCTGCAGTCTCATATTTCTTCCTGCCTTCAGAACATTGCTTCATGGATGTGCCACAGGCATCTCAAATTTAACATGTCCAAAACAGAGCTCATCTTCTTACCCAAATTTTGTCCTTCCTATCACTATAGATAGACCCACCCCGCTCCCTGCCTCACGAGCCCATAATCATGGCTTTATCCTCAACTCATCTCTCTCATTCAATCCACATATTCAATCTGTCACCAAATCCTGTGGGTACAATCTTCTCAACATTGCTAAAATCCACCCTTCCCCCTCCGTCCAAACTGCCACTGCACCGATCCAAGCACTTATCGTATCCCTCCTTGACTACTACATCAGCCTCCTTGCTGACCTTCCTGACTCCTGTCTCTCTCCACTCCAGTCCACCCTTGACTCGGCTGCCCGGATCATTTTTTTCTAAAAAGGTTCAGTACCCGTCTCCCCATTCCTCAAGAACACCCAACGGTTCCCCATCTACCTCCACATCAAACAGAAACTCTACTATTGGCTTTAAAGCCCTCAATCGCCTTTCCCCTCCTATCTTATTTCACTGATTTCCTACTAGTCCAGCATGCTTACTTTGCTCCTCTAATGCCAACCTAATCCCTGAACCTTGATCTCATTTATTTCACCATCAACCACTCACTCTCATCCTGCCTCTGGCCTGGACCTCCCTCCCTCTTTATATCTGACAGACCACAACTCCCCACCTTCAGAGATTTATTAAAATCACCTCTTCCCCAAAAGGCTATCCCCAACTAAGCCCTCATTTCTGACACTCCTTTGCCCTTCCGTATAGCCCTAGCACTTGGATTTGTACCCCTTATTCACCCCATCCTTGGTTCCACAGCACTTATGTACACACACCTATAATTCATTTCAATGTCTGCCTCCACTTCTAGACTGTAAACTCCTTGTGGCCAACTCAACATACTGTTCTCTCCCAAATGATTAGTATGGTGCCCTGTACACAGCTTAGTGCTCAATATATACGATTGATTGATTGATGCAGAAATGCCAAAGTGGCAGCTGTGGGATATAAACCGGGAGAGAATAAGAAACTAATTCATTCAATCGTATTTATTGAGCACTTACTTTGTGCAAAGCACTATACTAAGTGCTTGGGAGAGCACAACATAACAATAAATATGTTACCTGCCCTAATCAAGGAAGTAAGCTCGTCCTCTAAACTGTAAACTCAATTTGGGCAGGGAACATGTCTACCAATTATGTTATGTTGTAATAATAATAATAATATTACTAATGATATTTGTTAAACAGTTACTATGGGCCAAACACTGTTCTAAGCGCTGGGGTAGATATACGGTAAATAAGTTGTCCCACGTGGGACTCATAGTCTTAATTCCCAATTTACAGCTGAGGGAACTGAGACACAGAGAAGTGAAGTGACTTACCCAAAGTCACACAGCTGACAAGTGGCAGAGTTGGAATTAGAATAATAATAATAATGTTGATAGTTGTTAAGCACTTACTATGTGCCAAGCACTGTTCTAAGTGCTGGGGTAGATATACAAGGTAATCAGGTTATCCTACGTAGGGCTCACAGTCTTCATCCCCATTTTACAGATGAGGTAACTGAGGCGGAGAGAAGTGAAGTGACTTGCCCAAGGTCACACAGCTGACAAGCGGCGGAGCCGGCATTAGAACCCATGACCTTTCACTCCCAAGCCCAGACTCTTTCCACTGAGCCACGTTGCTTCTCCAACCTACGAGCTCTGACTCCCAAACTCATGTTCTTTCCACTAAGCTTTGCTGCTCCTCTAGTACTCTTGTACTCTCCCAAGTACTTAGTACAGTGCTCTGTACACAGTAAGTGCTCAATAAATACAATCGACTGATTGACTGACTGGAAGGCCTTCTGCTGAAGATATGGCTTCAGAAGGACTTTGAAGATGGGGAACACTGTGCTCTTTGGATTTGAAGAGGGGAGGGAATTCCAGGAGTGGGAAAGAAGGTATGAGTAAGAGGTTGGCAGCAGCAGGAAGGAGTAGGAGGAGGGAGAAGAGACACAGTGAGTAAGTTAACTTCAGATGACTGAAAGGTGAGAGGTGAAATATAGTGGGAGAAGAAAATAGACAAGGGGGAGGGAGAGTAATAGTACTGAGTGCAAAGCACCGTGCTGAGTCTTGTCCCAAGAGGTGATTGAGCCAATGATCAAGAGTTTTTGCCTGATGTAAAAAAAAAAAAATGAGCAATCATTCGAGATTTTTGAGGTGTGGGGAAATGTGTGGGGACTGATGTTTTAGGAAAAGGATCTGGGCAGAAGAAAGAAGTATGGACTGGAGAGGGGAGAGTTTGGAGGCAGGGAGACCAGTGAGGAGGCTGATGAAGTAGTCAAGTGGAGGTGAGAGGGGGACACAAGTACCTGGACCACCATGGTCCTGGAGTTGAGATATGGTGACAGACTGCATTTGGAGGTGGAATGAGAGGGAGGAACTTAATCCACCGAGCCACACAATCTACCTGGGACTTTCAAAAAAATTAACGATGGCACTGACAAAATGAGGACAACCCCGTTAAATATCCAAACTTTTAGACAGTAGAAAAGTAAATACCCCAGGAAAGCCACAAGTAGGAGCAGTTAAGAGCACAGGCAAACAATTTTACTCTACAGATGCAGAAAAAAGCAATACCTACATAGATTTTTTTTCCAGGTTTTCCAGATTTCCTTTCAAAGTGTTGTAGGCAGCAGTTCTGGTTTTCAGGTCTGTTTCTATCTGGGCTAGTTGCTAGACGTGAAAACAGATGAGACAGTTGACTTTGCATGTTAAAAAAAGTTAGAATGCCCCAGTACAGGTCTGTGAGGGTGGCCCTCCATACCACAGCATTACCATCAGAAAAAGATGGCAGCCAGCATTGTTTAACATAAAATGGTTTCCAAACTGCGTATTGGCGAATGACAAATCCTGGAGATCCCCTGGATTCTAACTAGGATCCCTAGCGAGAGATTTTGGATTTTGCGCCTTTCATCCACAGTAGTTAAATATTACAGCTTTAAATGAGTTATTGTCTAGAATCCCACTGACAAGACAGAAATTTTAATTCTGATCCATTATAACACCCAAGCACAGGTTTCAAGAGTTACCATCTTTGCTCAGGCTAAATTCCAAACCATAAATTGGATCCTCAAGAAAGATTTTGCTGGAGCGGAGTTGTGGTCAGCTAAATTATTCTACTGAAGTGGTGAAATAGGAAGGTGAGAATGTTTTCATCAATACAAGGGCCTTTGTTCCTGAGGGAGACTGTTCTCTTGGTCGCAAACCCATTGCAGCTGTAGAAGTCGACAGGATACCTTCATGGTCTGGTTACCCAACTGACAGTCATCTTCCCCGGTCCAACATTTCTAGTTTTTAATCTACCCTGCTGAAAACTTCATCAACCCAGTGGATGGCCAACAGATGGTTCAGCTTTTCCTCATAAGTAGGACCATTCCACTTTGTATGCTCCATAGACCAAAGTCAATTAATCAATCAATTGGGTTTATTAAGAGCTATGTGCAGAGCACTGTACTAAGCGCTTGGGAAAGTACAATACAGTGGAATTAGCAGACACCATCCCTGCTCATAATGACTTTACCAGGCACCTGGCCCATCTACAGACTGGTACTTATGTACATATCTGTCATTTATTTATTTATATTAACGTCTGCCTCCAGCCTCTGGACCGTAAACTTGTCGTGGGCAGGAACCTGTCTACCAACTATGTTGTAGATTGTACTCTCCCAAGCGCTTAGTACAGTGCTCTGCACACAGTAAGTGCTCAATAAATACCAATGATTGCTATTTGAAGTCCCATGGGAAATGTGTCAGCCCCAGATTCTGGGGCTAGAAAGGACCTGATTTGCAAGGCCTGTTTCTCTGATATGTTTTAAACCTTCTGATCCGTTCCCTGCTAATCCAATTGTCATTCGCAGATCACTGAAACGGGCTCAGGAAGGGGGAAGTTTTCTGCGTCACACAACCCGAGACGGGTTCCAACTGAGGAGGGGTCCTATTTGAGGGAGACCCCCGGCCATCATCAAATGTCTCTGACGTGTGGGAGGAACCCAACCGATCCCAGACCTAGCACCACACCTTCCCGGTCCGAGGAGACCACGGTTTTGTAATGCAAAGGAACGCCTCGTCCTGAGAAACCCCACCTCATTCCAAACTTTCTCAGAGTCGGGAGCTCCACCCTCATCCCCTGAGAAGGAGAGACAGACCGAAGTTGAACCTCAGACGTCGATCCGGTAAACAAACAACATACCATCTGACCCAAAGTTCTAATGAAACACCCAAGGAACAGGGTCAGAGTAAGGCTTGGATGAAGTAAGCCTCAAGAACACTCTTTGGCAGGGGTCACCCAGTGTTTGCCCCACATGTACATTCCTGTGGATCACTCTAATGGCCATAGGCGACTCTGCCAAATATTTCCCACTGCACTTAAGAACTGGATCAAAGCTGTACGGATGGAAAAGAGGTGTGTGCTGGCCCACTCTGCCCCACCCAGATAAGGGAGTGGGTAAGAAGGAAAGGGTTTTTGTTTGTTTTTTTTGAAAGGACAAGGGGCAGTGGGAGGGTGGGAGGAGGGTGGGATAAGGGAGGAGAGAACAGGACAGGTAAAACAAAAAACTGTACTTTTCTAATCAGACATGGTTCAAGAGCTCTTGGGAAAATAATCGAAGTCCTAAGGTATAAACAGGGTGGGTGGCTCGGGATGCCTTAGTGGAAAGAGTACAGACCTGAGACTCAGAGAACATGAGTTCTAATTCCGCCTCTGCTGCTGGCCTGCTGTGTCATTTAACTTGGGCAGGTCATTTAATAATAACTATGGTGTCTGTAAAGCGCTTACATTATGTACCAAGCACTGTACTAAGTGCTGGGTGGATACAAGCAAATCGGGTTGGACACAGTCCCTGTCCCATTTTACAGATGAGGTCGCTGAGAGTCAGAGAAGTGAAGTGCCTTGCCCAAGGTCACAGAGCAGATAAGTGGTGGAATTAGAACCCATGACCTTCCGACTCCCACTGCGCCGTGCTGTTTCCCCATAACTTCTCTGGGCCACAGTTACCTCATCTGTAAAAATGGGATTCAATACCTGTTCTCCCTCTCACTTGGGCTATGGGCCCTGTGTGGAACAGGGACTGCGTCTGACCTGATCACCCCGTATTTTCCCCAAAGTTTAGAACAATGCTCGACACACAGTAAGCACTTAACGAATACTACAGTTATTATTACTAACCCGAGACTTTTTCCAGGCACAGTTTCACTTCAATTACATGCTGTGTTATAGGGTGCATATTATAGTTATTTCAGGTTCATCTGTTGAAAGGCTGTGTGGGCAGGAAACCAGTTTAGGGGGTAGGGCCTTTGTTAAATTCATTCATTCAATAGTATTTATTGAGCGCTTACTATGTGCGGAGCACTGTACTAAGCGCTTGGAATGGACAAGTCGGCAACAGATAGCGACAGTCCCTGCCCTCTGATGGGCTTACAGTCTAATCGGGGGAGACGGACAGACGAGAACAGTGGCAATAAATAGAGTCAAGGGGAAGAATATCTCATAAAAACAATGGCAAATTATGCACCGCCCACCTGTGAAGTAAATTTTAAATTTCGCTTAAAAGATAAATTCATTCAATAATCCCGAGGCTGAACCTGAGAAAGGTACCCCAGCAGCAAAAATACTTAGAAATTGCTTTTGATTTTTTTTCTTTTTACCTTCGCTAGTGTGTCCACTACGGCCACCAGAGGCTGTTTTGCTGGATATTTGGCCATGTCCCATTCGAAACGGGTCACGAAAGTTGTTAGGTCAACTGAAAGCACAGAAAGCAAGAAGTTAATCTTAACCATCCCTTGCCTCAGAGAACACACCCGGCACATTGTACAACTACAAACCAAAAGCAACAGCCACATAAAGTGCAGCACAATCCACCACAGGATCGAGGCTTTAGAAAACTGCCATGCAAAAGAGGTTTTCTTTCCGGAGGGACAGAAATTAAGCCGTAGGGTGAAATGCACAGATGACCGTGATGGTCACCATGTTTGGATCGCTCTTTCCCACTCTCTTATCTCAGGATCCCTCTCTGAGAAAATTTACAGAAAGTTACAATGTAGCTTTATCAGCTCCTCCAAACAGGGTAAAAGGGTATCTTTTTTCAAAAATTTTGTGTTTGTGTGTAAGGTGGGGCCATTTAAAATCTGAATTTCCAGTTTTAACAGGTAACAAATCAAATATGGCAGATAAATACCTGGATGAATAAAGATCTGACACAAACTGAAAATGAGGCATTTTCTCATCTTCCAATCAAGAAGATTTATAAATCTGGTACCAGACATTAATGTAAATTACCAGCATGTAGTAATATGTAAAGATTACGAGGTTCCTGGCTTGCAGAAACCTATTTATAGAACAGTGTTACTTTGCTGCTCGTTTACTTCCTTTTCCCTGGATTTCCTTAAACCTAAAAAGATTGAGTTTGCCTGATTATTTCACTGTTCAGTGTTTGGGTAGAATAATTTGGTACCTACCAATGCAAATCAATCAATTTTATTTACTGTGTGCAGAGCACTGTATTAAGCGCTTGAGGGGGTCCAATATAACAGTAGGTAGACCCATTCCCTGACCGCAAGGAGCTTACAGTTTAGAGGATTGTAATGCATACTAGAAAAGGCAGAAGACCAGTAATCGCTGTTGGAACTTGGGGAAGGTTGTGGCTATTTCGCCCTGCCTGCCGGTGTAGGGTCTGAAAACTGTTTCTTTAGCAGGAATGTTCTGCAGCTCAGATTGTTACTGTTGTGATCGTTATTAACTTAATTAGCACCGTTTTGTTAAGCTATTTTGCTTAGTGCAGTGCTCTGCACAGATTAAACACTCAACAAATAGGATTGACTGATTGATTTTGTCTGTCCCTCCCTCTCCCCATTCTTTTTTGAAGATGGTGAACTCCCTATGGATCAGGGATTGGGGTATGAATAATTATCTCGTATGCTTCAAACAGAGCTTTGCTCAAAGAAGTGTTCAACAAATGTGAAAAGTAAGGGATTTTTCCCAAGGTCACCCAGTGAGGGAAGTCAGAGGAAAACATGTGTCTTTGCCATTTTTATTAATACTACTACTAATATATTAATAATTATGGAATTTTTAGGCACATACTATGTGCCAGACACTGTACTAAGTGCTGGGGTGGTTAAAAGCAAATGGGTTGGACACAGTCCCTTGTCCCACGTGGGGATATTTGTTAAGCACTTACTACATGCTAGATACTGTACTAAGCGCTAGGGCAGATACAAGCTTAACAGGTTGGACTCAGTCCCTGTCCCACATGAGGTTCGCAGTCCCAGCTCCACCACCTGTCAGCTGTGTGACTTTGGGCAAGTCACTTGCTTTCTCTGTGCCTCAGTTACCTCACCTGTAAAATGGGGATTAAGACTGTGAGCCCCAAGTGGGACAACCTGATGACCCTGTATCTCCCCCAGTGCTTAGAACAGTGCTCGGCACATAGTAAGGCTTAACAAATACCAATGTTATTATTATTATTATTCATCCCTATTTTAAAGATGGGATAACTGAGGACCAGAGAAGTGAAATGACTTGCCCAAGGTCACATACATAGACAAAGGGCGGAGCTGGGATTAGAATCCAAGTCCCTCTGACTCTCAGGCCAGGGCTCTATCCACTAGGCCATGCTGCTTCAAGGTGCTTAGACCACCCATCCTAGGGAGTGGGGGACCAAAATGGCAGGTTCCTGTGCCAGAATGGCCGATGGCAGGGTAGCGAGCAGCCTGAGCGCTTGGACCTCAAATGTAATCAGATCCCAGGGGTAGGAGCTCAGGCTACCCATGTACCTCCTTCACTGGTAGTCACTACTTCCAGGAATGGACTGCTAGGACCTGATTTACAAACTCAGTATAATTTAATGTTAAGTTTGTTTTATCCACGGTGACTATTAAGAAGGTCCTTTCTCAGTTGAATGCTGATGTGTATATGTCTATAATCCTATTTATCTATCCTGATGCTATTGATGCCTGTCTACTTGTTTTGTTTTGTGGTCTGTCTCCCCCTTCTAGACTGTAAACCCGTTGTTGGGTAGGGATTGTCTCTATCTGTTGCTGAATTGTACTTTCCAAGGGCTTAGTACAGTGCTCTGCACACAGTAAGCACTTAATAAATACGATTGAATGAATGACTTCCTTTGGCAGCAGAAAAGAGGACTAAGGAGGAGGAGGAGGAAGCAGGGTAGGAGGGGGTTAGTACTAATTCCAATTTTGATCTAAAATGATTAATGACATCTGAATTAATGAAGGTATTCTGCACCAGCAATGTGGGTTTGGGGTATGCTGGCATCACTGACGATTTTGAATTATGGTATTATAATCCTGGCCTAACTAGGAACGATCCGAGTGGGAAGATGAACGATAATAAAAGCAGAGAGCTCCTTCACGCTTTCAAAAAGCCCGGGTTGACCACACAGGACATCTGAGCACTGGTTCCCACAGATGGATGCCAACAGATGAGTATTTAACAGCAAACAGCACTGAGATGTGTGAAATCAGTCACCATGTCAGCAAGCTAACTGAAGGGGTTATCGTCTCGGAAAGGTTATTCCATTAGACTGAATGGTCAAAAAAGAAAAAAATGGGAATTTCATCAAGGTAATGCGGTTTTCATCGTGAACTCTGCACGGCTAACCGATACCGAATTGCCCCTGTCGCATCCAGAGCTGTTAGCCAGGAAGGGAAGAGAGAGAAAATGAGGAACGGGACCAAAATTGTTGCTCTTCGAGTCATATGGATATCGTGACCGAGCTACGAGGTTGTTACTTGAGAAATCCATCGTAACCTGATCACTGTACCCCTACAACCAGATTGAGATTCCTCCTTAAGAATCGCTCTGGGACACACACTTAGAGGCACACAACCACGGCACCCCACCTACTCTTTAAACATTTCATTTTCTCCTTCAACCCTGCAATGTAATAAGGTAAGTTTGTTAATAAAAGGAGAAAGATGCTAACACAGACTGAGGACGAGGAGATTCCATTTTAAACAAGTGATCTAATACCTTATTTGGCATTTTTGGAAAAAAGAAAACAGAAACCACACTCACACACACCCACACACATAAATACGCTAAAACATAAGTTTCTAGGACCAAACCATTGATTTTTTTTAAAACTCCCCAAATTCCCAAGTCCAGAAGTCCCCGAAGTGTTATTATATGTTAAATGTTTGAGATGCAGTTTTTCTTAGGCTGCACCCCACAAAGATGGATGTCGTCTCAAGCGCTGATTTACTACATCAGTGGAGAAGGAAAACTAATTCCCAAGACTCAGAGAACGGCCTCTTCAGGCTCTCACTATTCTACAGCCTTGGCTTGGTCCAGAGACTGGGTTCTGGCTGGCCTGGGAGAAGCAGACCAGGCTTGGGCAGGGACAGGAAGGCCCATCATCACCATCATCATCATCACTGGTACTTACTGAACACTTCCTGTGGGCAGAGCACTGTACTAAGTGCTTGAAAGAGCACAATACAACAGAGTTGGTAGATGCGTTTCCTATCCACAACAAGTTTACAATTTAGAGAAGGGTGTCCTCACCCCAAGTTGGCCCGCTCAGGCCTCTTGCAGTTGAGATCCAGGGCTTAGTACAGCCCCTGGCAAGTAGTACGTATTTAACAAATACCGTGATTATGAGTATCAGGCCAGCAATCCTAGGTGCCAACTTCATGGGGGCAGTGGCCCACACAGGCTTTTGAGCTGGACTCGCGGCCTTGTTCATCGTGGACATGACTTGAGAATTTCTAACGAGGGTTGAAAAAAACTCAGCTAGTGGTCTTCTAACCAATTAGCTCTTTGAATCCCATGCCCTCCCGGGCCCTATTCCCTCTGAAACACCGTCCCCTCTTCGCCCCTGAACTCCAAATGAAAAGCTGGCACCTATGCCGGACAATCACAATGGCTTTGGTGCTGCTGCATAGTTAGTTACACACTTACAATGCCTAGTGCATTAGAGGACATCAGTGGGTACCCACTGGAACTACGTATCTTATTTATTTCCAAACACGCTACTTCTTTTGTGTACATAACTTCCTCCGTATTCGGTATTCACCTTTGATGCCATCCAACATCGTACGCACATTGCACGCACCACCTCTCACCCACTTAAGGTCAGGGCGGCTCCAGCTGGCTGCCCAAGAGAAAAATGGTTCTCGGATTGGGTAAGGGCCCCACAGCTACTGGGGGCAACTCGGGCATGGTATTATAGCATTTCAGTCCATTCCAACCTCCACCTCTGCCTCCCTCCACCCTCACCCCACTGAGTGCGAAACCAGGAACATCAGGCAGAACCCTGAAGGAAGAGGCCTGGAGAAGATAGTCTTCATAACTGGGCCCATTGAATGGGAGGAGATGGAAGTGCCCACAGAGGAATGGGTGGAGGGGTAGCATTTACTGGTTGGGTGGCATAACCCAGCCAAGGGAGGTTGGCCTGGATTTAGATGATCTCATTTTTCATGAGAACAACTTTCTGAGGTTGGCTTCAGTTACCTCACAGGAAATGGAAGACTGGAGGACTGGAACAGAAAACTGGAATGCTGAAATTGGGGCTATTCAGCGTCTGGTTTTCTCCCTGGTGAGAACGAGGCCCTAAACTAAAGTGGATTTCTCCTGCTGCAACAGGATATTTGGTCACAATTTCAGATATCCATTTTGAACATCCAAATATGCCTCGTAACTGTCCTTAGTGTTTCAGTTACAGCTCCACACAGGAATCAACGAATAAACTGATCACTAGTGGCAGTGAAAAAAATCAAGGTTGAGGAGGGGCAATCCTATGCAATATTAGCTGCTGAAGTATCAGGTGAGTCAGAGTACATCAAGATAAGCTTGCAAACAAGCTAAAAACAAAAACAGATAAAAGTTGAAAGGCAGCCCTAATAGGTGAAGGCAGAGAGCATCTGACCGGGTATTTTTATTTGAATGGTGAACTGAGCCAACATTTGTTGAGTCTTGGGTCTCCTCAGAGTCTATGGATTGTCCAAAATGAAAAGATATATCACCTTGAGCCCAATGTGAGCCCATCAAACAGAAGACTTTTAAATTATATTTGTCCCAGGGGCCAGAGCGAGTCTGATTCTTTGCTAGTCACAGAACTTGCTTGGATTCTTTACATTTGTGTAGCCAGTGATTCTTTTTCCTCCCAATTCACAGAGGCCCCGGTCCACAGAAGGAAGCTCTGCAGTTACCTACCTCCATTAGCCAGTAGGTTTTCCTGAACTTTACCCTTCGCATCTTCCATCACTTCTACTATACACTGTGCCATCTTCTTTATAAGACTTTCAGGGAAGGAGAGAAAGAAAATCAGTCAGTAGAGGATAAAATACCCTTTTAGTAGGAGGGGGGCAGGTTGTCTCGATTAAGCGGTTGGTATGGACTAAGCACTGAGACGTACACTCACATAACACGGTTGTACTGATTGAGCCCTTACTGTGTGCAGAGCACTCTTTAAAGTGTTTGGGAAGTACAATATAACCAGACACATTCCCTGCTACAACGAGCTTACAGTCTACAGTCTGAGCCAGTGTTACAGCAGTCTAGGCTGCTGATTTGATAATAATAATAATAATTGTGGTATTTGTTAAGTACTTACTATGAGCCCAGCACTGTACTGAGCACTGGGGTAGATACAAGGTAATTGGGTTGGACAAGGTGCCACAGTGAACTCACAGTCTTCATCCCATTTTACAGATGAGGTAACTGAGGCCCAGAGAAGTGAAGTGACTTGCCCACAGTCACCCCACAGAAAAGCGGCACGTCCTTCTGACTCCTAGGCCCGCACTCTATCCACTAGGAGACAGAAGTGAAATGGCTCGGAATAAAGGGATTCAGGTCTCCAAGGCGGCGCGAGACTATAAATCGGGCACACCTAAATGATAAAATATTGTGCAAATTACTTTGATGTTGCAGCGCTCCCCTCCTGGCTGAGGTACAATCTAATTAAGGTCTGCAGAAGGACTCCCGTGCCCGGAGGCGGGCGGACTCAGACCATTTACCTGGAAATGCAGAACACAGTCTTCTGGCTTTATTCAGCATGAACTTCTTTCACTGTCCTCTCACTGCACACCCTATGTATCATCAGCAAATGCTACATTTTGTGCACACTACACCCAGTTCTCCTATTATGAGGACACAAAACCTCCTCCATGCCGGCATCACAGTGCACCATACTCAAGGAGTTGGGTCGAAAACTCCTTTTCTGCCTAACGAAGTTTTTAATCAAAGTATGCAGTGAAAACACGAGCTGTGACGGAACTGAGCATACTCTGTCTGCAACTCTGGGGCGACGCTGCTCTCATATCCAGTTTGAATCCAACGATGATCCGAAGAAACCTATATACCCCAACAAGGTTGTCGGCTCCTTGAAGGCACAGATCAGTCAGTGAGCCAACTGTATTTATTGAGTGCTTACTGTGTGCAGAACACTGTACTAAGAGCTTGGGAGAGTAATAATGTTGGTATTTGCTAAGTGCTTCCTATGTGGAGAGTATATAGTACTCTGGGGTAGATACAGGGTAATCAGGCTGTCCCACGTGAGGCTCACAGTTAATTCCCATTTTCCAGATGAGGTAACTGAGGCCCAGAGAAGTGAAGTGACTTGCCCACAGTCACACAGCTGCCAAGTGGCAGAGCCGGGAGTCGAACCCATGACCTCTGACTCCGAAGCCCAGGCTCTTTCCACTGAGCCACGCTGCTTCCCCGGTACAATATAACAGACACATTCCCTCCCCACCATGTGCTTAAAGACTAGAGGATGAGACAGACATTAATATAAATTAATGTACGTATACTTACTATGGGCAGGGATCTAGTCTCCTAACTAGTTTAGTCTAGTCTTCTAACTCAATACCTGCTCTCCCTCTCCTCTAGACCGTGAGTTCCATGTGGGACAGGGACTGGGTCCGATCTGTTAACTTGTATCGACCTCAGCGCTTAGTACAGTGTTTGGTACTCTGGTGTTTATTGAGCATTTAATTGGTGAAAGGCACTATGAGGTTGGAAGAGTATCCTGCAGTTGTTAGGCATCATCCCTGACCTCAAGGAGCTTTCCGTGGCTCAGTGGAAAGAGCACGGGCTTGGGAGTCAGAGGTCATGAGTTCGAATCCCGGCTCCGCCACTTGTCAGTTGTGTGACTGTGGGCAAGTCACTTCACTTCTCTGTGCCTCAGTTACCTCATCTGCAAAATGGGGATTAACTTGGGAGCCTCACGTGGGACAACCTGATTACCCTGTATCTACCCCAGTGCTTAGAACAGTGTTCTGCACATAGTAAGCACTTAACAAGTACCAACATTATTATTATTATTATTATTAAGTGACTTGCGCAAGGCCACAAAGGGAACGTGTGTCAGAGCCAGGCCTCGAACCCGGGACCTCCAGCTTTCTGGCCTGCGGCTCTGCCATCGAGCCACACTGAGATCTTAGTCACGGAAGGCCTCCTGGAGGAGATATGATTTTAGTGGGTTTAGAAGATGGGGAGAATGCTGTCTGTTGGATATGTAGGATTTCAGTGGAAAGAGTCCGGGCTTGGGAGTCAGAGGTCATGGGTTCGAATCCCACCTCTGCCACTTGGCAGCTGTGTGACTGTGGGCAAATCACTTAACTTCTCTGTGCCTCAGTTACCTCATCTGTCAAATGAGGATGAAGACTGTGAGCCTCACGTGGGACAACCTGATGACCCTGTATCTACCCCAGTGCTTAGAACAGTGCTCTGCACATAATGAGTGCTTAACAAATACCAACATTATTATTATTATTATGAGAGAGGGGATGAGCATGGAGTTGACAGGGGATGAGTTTAGAGTAAGGGACACTGAGTAGTTAGTATTAGAGGAGCAAAGGGCGTGATCTGAGTTGCAGTAGGAGGAGTGAGGATAAATAGGAGGGAGAGTGCCAACTCTATATTGTACTCCCTCAAGCACTTAGTCCAGTGCTTTGCACAGAGTAAGCACTCAATAAATACGACTGTTTGGAGACAGTTGACTGAGGGCCTTGAATTCACTGGAGATCCGCTTGACACGGGGATGGATAGACAATCATTAGAGATACTTGGAGAGAGGGGCGAGTTCAGTGCTTTACATACACTAAGCATTCAAAACTCTTCATTGATTTCCCAATTGGACCACCCCAGAAATAGGTGAGTAGGAAGAAACCACTGTAACCTAACACATTTTAGGTATATTTCATTCATTCAGTGGTATTTATTGAGCCCTTACCTGTGCGCACAGCACCTTACCAAGCACTTGGGAGAGTACAACACAACAATAAACAGATTCCCTGCCCACAATGGGCTTACAGTCAAGGTGGGGGAGACAGACACCGGTACAAATAAATATAATTACAGGTATGTACATAAGTGTTGGTGGGCTGGGAGTGGGGAAGAGCAAAGGGAACAAGTCAGACGCAGAAGGGAGTGGGGGATGAGGAAAGGTAGGGCTTAGTCTGGGAGGGCCTCTTGGAGGAGATGTGTCTTCAATAAAACTTTGAAGGAGGGAAGAGTAATTGGAAGCTCTTTTGGAAAACAAGAACAAGAACAAGCAGTAGCATTTGTTTTCCAGTAACAGGAGACTTTCAAATTAAAAAACACTAAATAGCCCAGCGTCATTTTACATAAGAAGGGAAACCCAGGCCATTATGGGTCCCTGACCACCTCAGTGACAATGGTTACAAAGGAAACAATGGGTATAAGGTGTGAATTCAAGTTTCAGTCCAAAGAAGCTTTGATTAAATATTGGAGGCCAAATTCCCACTTTCCCTCCATCCTCTAGATCTTTTGGGCAAAAGCCGAATTTTACTTTAACTCTATAGGTAAAACGTTGACTCGTAGAGCCAGTCTGAATCGAATAACTTTATCTTAAAAGCAAATAATAATTGCGGCATTTGGCAAACAGAATCCTAGGACATAGTAGCAGGAAGCCCAGGGGAAACGTGAGAGATTGTGACCCCGTTGTTCTACTTTCCAAGAGCTTGGAACAGTGCTTCGCACACAGTAAGCACTCAATAAATATGATTGAATAATAGAATAAGAAAATGTCAACTGCAGAGTAAGTGTTAATGCCACTCTTCCCTCCATCCTCTAGATCTTTCTGTGGAAAAGCCAAATTTTACCTTAATTATCTGGGTGATCATGGTAATTTATTTCGTTAATGAGTTGTACATCCCCTCGATTCTATTCATTGCTACTGTTTTAATGAGATGTATATCCCCTTGATTCTATTTATTGCCATTGTTTTTGTCTGTCCGTCTCCCCGATTAGACTGTGAGCCCGACAATGGGCAGGGACTGTCTCTATCTGTTGCCGATTTGTACATTTTAAGCGCTTAGTACAGTGCTCTGCTCATAGTAAAACGCTCAATAAATACTATTGAATGAACCTGCAGAGTCAGCTGAATTGAATGACTCTCTTAAAAACAAATAGTAACTGAGGCATCTGGCAAAAAAAACAAACAAACAAAAAAACAAAACCCCAAAAACCAAAAGCCTAGGAAAACTCCAGAGAAAATGTGAGAGTATAAGACAGGGCAGCATGACTTAGTGGAAAGAGCAGAAGCTTGGGAGTCAGAGGTCATGGGTTCTAATCTTGATCCTCTACTTTGCTGCGGGACCTTGGGCAAGTCACTTAACCTCTCTGTGCCTCAATTCCCTACCTGTAAAATGGGGATTAAGATCGTGAGCCCCACATGAGACAACCGGATTACCTTGTATCTACCCCAGCGATTAGAACAGTGCTTGGCACACAGTAAGCACTTTAACAAACACCATCATTATTACACAGAGTGAAGTGATAATGCCACGGCAAGCTCGAATTTCTACTACTGAGGCTCATCATTAATGATCTCCTTTCATTCCCAAATAGCAAGAGGGGACAGGCTGGGCCTTTCTTAATCGAGAGTCCATGGCTCAGTTTACCTGGAGGAGGGAGGTCCACTGGCTGGAACACAAGGCTGGCACTCTGTCCTGCTGCTGACTCACAAGGCCCAACCCTGGCCAAGTCACCTCTTTGTCTCACTGCTTCCTCATCTCACTAATGGCGGGGACAACAGCATGGCCTGCGGCAAAGAGGCCTCGGGAATAAGTACTTGAAAATCACTCTGCAAATGAACGGGGCTGGCAAGTGCTGATAGCCGGCAGCTGGCTAAGGCTAAGGATGGCTAAGGCACTCAAAGCCACACTCCCTGCCTTTTGAGTGCCTCCGATAAATTGGTATGGTTTTCCTGGGTCGGTCTGAGACTTTGAAAAATATCCTTGAGTGTAGCACAGAGCACGGTCATATTTAGGAGCATTAAATAATAGATATGCCGCGATCTCACGTTCATCTTAGTCCTCAGGATATCTAAGCAAACGTGATTCCCTCTGGCCTGAAACTCCCTCCCCATTCCTATGCTACATATCACCACTCGCCCCACTTCAAAACCTTACTAAAATCACACCCTCAAGGGGCCTTTAGAGTGACCTGGTGTATAGAGGACCGGCCTGGGAGTCAGAAGGACCCGGGTTCTAATCCCAGCTCTGCCACTTGTCTGCTGTGTGACCCTAGGCAAGTCACTTCAGTTCTCTGGGCCTCAGTTACCTCATCTGTAAAATGGGGATTAAGACTGTGAGCCCCGCGTGGGACTGTGTCCAACCCGATTTGTTTCTATCCGCCCCGGCACTTAGTACAGTGCCTGGCACACAGTAAGTGCTAGACAAATATCACAATTATAATAATAATCATGGTATTTGTTAAGTGCTTACTCTGTGCCAAGCATTAACTAAGCCCTCATTTCACGTTGGTGTTTGTTAAGCGCTTACTATGTGCAGAGTACCGTTCTAAGTGCTGGGGTGGATACAGGGTAATCAGTTTGTCCCACGTGAGGCTCACAGTTAATCCCCATTTTACAGATGAGGTAACTGAGGCACAGAGAAGTGAAGTGACTTGCCCACAGTCACACAGCTGACAAGTGGCGGAGCCGGGATTCGAACCCGTGACCTCTGACTCCCAAGCCCGTGCTCTTTCCACTGAGCCACACTGCTTATCATTTCCCCCTACTCCCTCTGCCTTCACTTATGCGCCTAGATCTGTACTCTTTAAGCACTTGGTTTCACTCCACTCTCGGCCCCATAGCACTTAAGTACATATCCATAATTTATTTTAATATCTGTCTTCCCCTCTAGAAGGTAAACTCCTGTGGGCAGGAGACGTGACTACCGACTCTCTTGTATGGCACTTTCCCAAGCACTTAGTATGATGCTCTGCACCCAGTAAGTAGTAAATAAATACCACTGATTGACTGACTGCACTCAATAGCCAGCCCACTGTATTTTTTCTTAAAATGGTGGTCAGGTGCTGCAGCCCCTAAAGAGTAGGGCTCAAAGCCTTTTAACAACCTTAAATATGTACCGCATTTTTATTTTTCCATAGTGCAATCCTATCAATAATCTCATTTTGTCCTCACAACATCCCCCAAAATGAGGAAGAAGTACGCCATAGAGATGAAGATACCGAGGCCCAGATAAATTAACAATCGATATTATGTATCGAGTGCCTATTGCGTGTAGGGCACTGTACTAAACGCTTAAAAGAGTGCAATAGAATTAGGAGACCGATCTTTGCCACTCAGGAGTTTACAATCTAGAGGGAGAGGCAGACCCTCAAATACATTAGAGGTAGGAGGAAGTAATAGAGAATAAATTATATATATTAATAAGTGCCAGGGAAGGGATGTTACCAAGTATAAAAGTGATTTGGAAGTTCTGTAGTATCCCTTGTGGGAAGGCAGTCCTTTAGGAAAAGACTTCTGGAGGAAATAGATTCCAGAAGGGCTTTGAAGATGGGGAGAGACGTGGATTGCTGGATGTGAAAGGGGAGTGAGTTTCAGGCAGGAGAGGGGGCGTGAGCATGAGGCCGGTGACAGGAGAGACGAAGGATAAGCAAGGTATCTTGACTTGAGAGGAGCAAAGTGCCCAAACTGGGGGATATTGGGAGGATACTTAATGCGGAGAGAGCCAACTGAGCCCAGCATGACCAGAGAAGCAGCGAGGCTCAGTGGAAAGAGCCTGGGTTTGGGAGTCAGAGGTCATGGGTTCTAATCCCGGCTCCGCTGCTTGTCAGCTGTGTGACTTTGAGGCCTCTCTTTGCCTGTTACCTCATCTGTAAAATGGGGATTGATTGTGTGCCCCACGTGGGACAACCTGCTCACTTTGTATCCCCCAGCACTTAGAACAGTGCTTTGCACATAGTAGTGCTTAACAAATACCATTATTATTATTATTATTATCGGTGGAAAGAGCAGGCACCTGGGAGTTAGAGGACCCGTGTTCTGATTCCGGTTCTGTTACATACCTGCTGTATGATGTATTGCCATTGTTCTTGTCTGCCTGTCTCCCCCGATTAGACTGTAAGCCTGTCAAAGGGCAGGGACTGTCTCTATCTGTTGCCGATTTTACATTCCAAGCGCTTAGTACAGTGCTCTGCACATAGTAAGCACTCATTAAATACTATTGAATGAATGAATGACCTTGGACAAGTCACTTAACTTCTATGTGCTTCAGTTTTTCTCATCTGTAAAATGGGGATCCAATACCTGCTTTTCTTATTTAGACTGTGAGTCCCAGGTCACTCAGTCAGTCAATCATATTTATTGAGTGCTGTTTGCAAACACTGTACTAAGCGCTTGAGAGAGTACAGTTCAACAATAAACAGACACACTCCCTACCCACAGTGAGCTTGCAGTCTAGAGGGGAAGACAGTGCAGAGTCAACGCTTAACAACACCAAAGTTATTATTCAAGCCGGTGATCAGGAGCTTCTGCTTGATGGAGGGAGGAACGAACAATCAGTAGAAGTTTCCGAAGAGTGGGAAGGATGCACAACCAGTGAATGGAGGAGCTGGATTGGGAACCCAGGTCCTGTGTCCCAGACTTATATTATCTCCACTAGACCAACTGCTCTGGCTCAGCCAGGATTTGCCCCCTTCTTATTTTCTGTTGCTCCCCTCAATTCTAGGTAGGACAGGTGTATGCGCTTCACAGTGTAAGGCTGGAAATAAGTTGAAGTATATAAACATCTACTGCTGCAACTGGCCACTTGAGAACAGAAAATCAATTGCACATTAAAGAGAAGGCCCATGTAAAATTATTTTAAAACAGGTGTCCAGACAAAAATGAAATTTAAAGATACTCTAATTAAGCTCAAATAACTGTGGTATTTGTTAAGCACTGGGGTAGGTAGAAGTGAGCCTGTTGTGGGCAGGTATCGTCTCTACTTGCTGAACTGTACTTCCCAAGTGCTTAGTACAGTTCTCTGCACACAGTAAGTGCTCAATAAATAAGATTGAATGAATGAATGAATGAATAATTAGGACCCACATGGATCACGGTCTAAGTAGAAAGAAGAAAGGGTAATAATAATTATGGCATTTGTTAAGCACTTACTATGTGCCAAGCACTGTTCTAAGCGCTGAAGTAAATACAAGGTAATCAGGTTGTCTCACGTGGGGCTCACAGTCTTACTCCCCATTTTACAATTGAGGGAACTGAGGCACAGAGAAGTGAAGTGACTTGCCCGAAGTCACATAGCCGATAAGTGGCAGAGCCAGGATTAGAACCCACGACCTCTGACTCCCAAGCCCGGGCTCTTTACACTAAACCATTTTGCGGATGAGGGAACTGAAGCCCAGAGAAGTTAAGCGACCTTCCCAAGGTTGCACAGCAGGTAAATGGCAGAGCTGGGATTATAACCTAGGTGCCCTGACTCCCAGACCCATGCTCTTTCCACTACACTACGCTGCTTTGAATTAGATAGCATTTCAATACTGCAGAAATTGGCAGGAGTGCCTGATAATAGATCCTAAATGAGTGTTAACTGTAAACACTCAGCACCTAGTATTTAATCCATGTCATACATAATACGCGAAGTGACAAGGGTAACTTGCGCTCAAGCGATTTAATATTTCAGGCAAGGTACTGGTAACCTGGTTAAGAGGAGAGGACCCAAATATACAAAAGCGCAAAACATACGCCGTCTTTAAAGGTGAAAATATAAGACATCAAGGACTAATACGGTACTCAGCAAAAAACAAGTTGATCCAAAACCGCAGCATTCAGTCATTCATTCATTCCATCGTATTTATTGAGTGTTTACTGTGTGCAAAGCACCAAGGAATAAATCAAAAATAAACAAATGGAAAGGTCCTGCGAACCAAATACCATCTTATAAGCTACATGGAAAAACACTCAGTCTCCCTGAGTAAATAAATAATAAAAGGATGTGGAAACAATACACCTTGCGAACTCCAGTCCCTTCTCTGCTATCCTGGCAGGAAGCAGTGCTGACAGGTTTATGCTGCCTAGGTTACAAGCACAGCTAGTGTTTGTTTATGCAATAGCACTTCAGCACGTTTCAAAGACTCAAGCAGTACTTTTCAGAGAATTATGACCGTGTGTGTATGCTTTGCCCATGTGTTCCGCATGCACACGTCTGTTTCATTTGCATTTCCTGTTACTTTACAGGATTTGCATTGCTCCAAATTCCTAGACATATAATTTTTTTGACATGTTAACTCTATAATTCCAACACGTGTTGGATTAAGATTCCTGGAGCATTTTTTTTATGGTGTTTGTTAAGCCCTTACTTTGTGCCAGGCACAGTTCTAAGCGCTGGGATAGATACACCGTGATCAGGTTGTACACAGTCCGCGTCCCACATGGGGCTCCCAGTCTTAATCCCCATTTTACAGATGAGGTAACTGAGGCACAGAGAAATGAAGTGACTTGACGAAGGTCACACGGCAGACAAGTGACAAAGCCGGGACTAGAACTCAGGTCCTTTTGATTCCCAGGGCCGTTCTTTTAGCCACTAGGCCATGCTGCTTCCGTCCAAGGTTCCATGCATCATGAGCAGCTTAAAAGTAACTAACAAAGTGTTAGTGGTGAAATTATAAGTCAACTGTAGGATTCCCAATTCCTATTTTATGCCTGATTCAATTAAGCTGCCCCTCTAGACTGTAAGCTCGTTGTGGGCAGGGATGTTGAGTGTTTAATTGCTTATATTGTACTCTCCCAAGCATTTAGTACAGTGCTTTGTACACAGTAAGTACTCAATAAAATGAGTGAGTGAACAAATGAATTCTGCAGATCACATTTCTTCAAACCGTGTTCCTAGGAGCCTCTAGATTGTAGGCAGTCTTGAAAATGCCAGAATCATTTCATTAGTGTGCCTGTCAATTCTCTGTAAAGTGGAATGATCGATTAAAAAACGCAGACGGGACCCAGACACTCCAAATTTTGAAACGTGGGGTCAGAAAATGCTGATCATTTGGAAAAACCCTCTGCCTTTGGAGAACCTTTCATCAACAGCCCTACTCTTCTTCCTACAGCTCATGAAATGGGCTACCTCTCTGTGGGATTAGATTCTTCAACGACAAATCCCATAGGCAAATCGACAAGTCACCCTGAGTGACCTGATTGACCTTGCTGTAGTCTAAATGGGGGTTAAACACCCTGTCCTCTTCAGACCAGCCCTAGAACCAGATTTAGATAAGTGTGGGTTTGGCTAAAACAAGAACACTGTGTCCTGTGAAAACAATGTCAGCTTCTCACTTGTATGTAGTAAATAAGGTTTATTTTACCTTTCAGCAAAGGTATCCAGTTTCCCCAACTCATCTGAAAGACTAACAAGAGAATCCAATGTCCCCACCTAAAAAAGACCATAAATAAATCAAATGTTCACAGCTTATGGCAAGATACGTGCTGTTAATGTTTTATCGGAATTACTTCTCTTACGAAAAGTATGCCCTGATTAAGGACTAATTCAAATTCTCGAAATTTGCTAGAGCTTTACTTCAGTGAAACTATTCTTTTTTCACATTATGGACAACTTTTTTTAGCCATAGGAAGATTTGTATGTTGCACCCTAGGGGCTTTCCCTCTTTGCGGTTTTCTTTCTCCGATTTACATAATTATCATATTCAATTCAAACTGAAGCAGCAGAGAGACATTGAACAAACAAGTCACATTTTTTTTTCCAGTTTACTAAGAAATTAGGGATTATTGGCACCCAGTTATTATTCCGTTGAGTACCTTTGTGATTGTCTCCTTATTTCGTTTGCACCTCAAGATTAACTTAGTACAAATCCAGACTATAGTAACCTTTCCATGAGATAAAAGTATTCTTTCCCAAGAGAGAACTCAATGGAGTAGGCAAAACTGATTCCATCTGAATACCCAGAGTCTGCCTAGTTTTCTCCATTGACTGTGCTTCCAAGAAGCCTTCCCTGACAAAGCCATCATTTCAGCTAATCAACTGTAGTGAGTGCTTACTGTGCACAGAACACTGTACTAAATATTTGAGAGAGTACAACAAAACAGTATAAATAACACATTCCCCACCCACAACAAGCTTACAGTGTAGAGGGGGAGAGAGAGGCATTAATGTAAATAAATAAATAAATTACGGATAAGTACATAAGTGCTGTAGGGCTGGGGTGGGAATGGTGAATAAAAGGAGCAAATCAGGGAGATGCAGAAGGGAGTCGGAAAAGAGGAAATGAGGCCTTAGGGAAGACCTCAATAAGACTTGGAAGGTGGGGAGAATAAATGACTGGCAGATCTGAAAAGTGAGGGCATTCCAGGCCAGTGGCAGGATGTGGGCGAGAGGTTGCCAAGCGAGATGGACGAAATTGAGGTACAGTGAGTAGGTTGGCATTAGAAGAGCAAAGTGTGCAGGCTGGGTTGTAATAGGAGGGTGGAGAGTTGAGGTAGGAGGGGGAAAGCTGATTGAGTGCTTTAAAACTGATGGTGAGGAGTTTCTGTTTGATGTGGAGGTAGAGGGCAACCAACGGAGGTTCTTGAGGAGTGGGGAAATATGGACTAGAACGTTTTTGTAGAATAAACGATCTGGGCAGCAGAGTGAAGTATGGACTGGAGTGAGGAGAGACAGGAGGTAGGGAGGTCAGCAAGGAGGCTGATACAGTAATCAAGGCAGGATAGCATACCATTCGCCCGTTCCCTTCTCTATGGCCTGTGGACTTGGATCCGAACCCCTTCAGCACTTGATACTCACCCTCAGCCCCACAGCGCTTACGTACATATCCTTTCACTCTCCCGAATGATCTGATCTATAATTTATTTTAATATCTATTTTATTATCTATTCATATTTTAATCCCCTACTAGACAGTAAGCTCCTTGTGGGCAACGACCGGGTTGACCGACTCTATTGGAACGCACTCTCCCAAGCTCTTAGTACATTGGTCCGTACACAGTGAGCATTCAGTAACTACCACTGATTGATTGATTTGTGCTTCAAGATATATATTCCAACCCGTCCCTTTCTCTGGTTTCTTGGCTGCTCCCTTAATTACTGGGACTTTTTTTAATTTGCACTGCCATCCATTTTTGAACAGGATTTACATTTTATGGTTGGTCTGTGTTGTGGAATGTCAAAAATTCAATCTTTAAAACACAGCACAGGAGCAAAGGAGAAAATAGGTTGGGAGCAAGTCTTTCACACTGTAACCAGCAGCTGCAGAAAACAATTATGAAAAAAGGGCAGAGAACTCCTAGAAAGTACAAATACAACTTCTTCCAAAGGAGTGCCTAATATTTCATCATATTATATCAGTGTGGTATTTAATAACGACTGTGGCATTTAAGTGCTTACTATGTGCCAGGCACTGTTCTAAGCGTTGGGGTAGATACAAGATATTCGGTTTGTCCCACAGATGGCTCACGGTCTTAATCCCCGTTTTACAGGTGAGGTAACTGAGGCCCGGAGAAGTGAAGTGACTTGTCCAAAGTCACACAGCAGACAAGTGGTGGAGCCAGGATTAGTACCCAGGTCTTTTTGACTCCCAGGCCCATGCCCTATCCACTAGACCTCGCTGCTCCTCGATTTCCTCAACCTCCCCCTTTTTTTTTAACATGACTCTCTCCCAGAACATCTAGGAATATGGGTTCATAGGCCCTTTTTTCTTTTTCTGTGTAATATTTACTGAGTGCCCATAAAATGGCAGGTGTTGTCCCAAAAGTACACATGATATCGTCCCTGTCTTTCGGAGTTTATTCACAAGGCATTGTGACACAGACACCACATTTGTGGATATGTCATTTCAGCTCCAACTTAGATAAATCTCTTTTTACAGTTGATGTTTTGATTTTCTTTTTCTGAAGCAAATGCCTTAAGCCTCTCTGTCTCTTATTCTCATCTTATTACCTATCATACTATTAAATGATGAGGATACCCACGTTTCTCCCCCTTCTCGATGTATTTTCCTCCACCAGATCTCTTACTACCAATTTATTGGGTGCCCGAACTCAACTTTGCAAAACAGTTCTGCTTTTCGTGGCTGCCTCCTCCTCCTCCTTTTCACCTTTCAAAAGCACCACACGGGAGGGAAAGCTTTTGAAATCACATCTCCTCTGGAAGGTCTTCTGTGATTAATACATCTCATCTCCCTATCCTCCCTATCCCTATCCTGTGGCTGATTGAAAGCCACAGAGTAGCCTCTCCTTTGCTCTCCTTCCTAAAGACCTCCTGTTTCCCCCATCCTTCTAGCCGACCCATCCATCCATCCAACCAACCGTTCTTCCGCTCCTCTGCCCCTGGATTTTACCTTGAAGTCAGGGATGGTGAATTTGGTGTTGTAGGACAGGTTGGATTTGGAAGTAACCGTGTTCATCCGCTCCAGCGCTTGAAGATTCTCCTTATCTCCCGGAGCGGAAATCAGCCAAAACTCAGCCATGCTTCAAGCCTTCCCTTACAGCCAAAGTTGCTGGAGTTGAAACAAAATACCAAATAAATACATTCGGTCAAAAAGGAGGCATGAGCTAAAGTTTTCCCCAGCCCCTTATCTCAGAACTGAATTGGCACTGGAATCTTTTCCCCTCTCTATTCTTCAGCCTGAGCGAGCCTTGTATAAAGACATGTTTACTAAGGAAATCCATTTGTTTTCCATGTCCTTTACCTTGCTCTGAGACCTGGGAGGGCACTGCAGCAGTTTCTCCCTCCGCTGGGTTGTTCCAGCCGGTTCTAAAAGGAGGAGGAGAAGGTAGGGAAGGAGGAGGAGAAGGAGGAGAAAGAAGAGGAGGAGGAGAAATAGGAGAAAGAGAAGGAGGAGGAGAAAAAGGAGGAGAAGCAGGAGGAGGAAGAAGGGGCAGTTTTTTTCCTTGCCTTTCCATCTCTCCATTCACATAAGAAACCCCAGTGTGACCTCATAAAACTAATAACAACAAGGAGGTTGTCTTACACAGGTGCTGCCTCTCTTCCTAAAGCTCTCCTCTGCATGGCACATTTTGGAGGGAGTCCATGGGCTGTCTTCAAAACTATTTGGGTTTAGTGGGGGCAATTTATTTGGGAATTTATGGGTCACAAGGAAGGGAAGGACCCCGGGGGAAAAATGTCATCTAGGGAATTTGAGCAAACCTCTCACCTAGACGGAAGAAGAAGGGATCTCAGCCAGCTTTGGGAAAATCTCTTCTGAAATCAATCAGTGGTATGCATTGAGTGCTTACTGTATGCAGAGCAGTGTACTAAGAGCTGGGGAGAGCACAGTGCTACAGAGTTGGTAGACGTGACCACTGCACACAAGAAGTTCACAGTCTAGAGAGAAACACCAGAACAGCAACTCTACAACCGGGGCTTAGCACAGACAATTTACCAGGCCGAGGGGTCCCAACTCTAGTGCCCAGGTATTTCAGCGTCTACCCTTTGACCACTAAAGTCCTGCTTATTTAAGACCTCTTCCCCCCCAAACCCTCCCCCCAACACCCTGCTCAAACACATACACACACACACCCCTTACCCAGAAGAAGGGGTCCCAACTCTGGTCACCGGGGGTTTCAGTCTCCACCCTTTGACCACAGAAATTCTGCCGGTCAAACACCTCCCCACAAACACACACACCCAGCTCTGCCATTTGTCTGCTGTGTGACCTTGGGTAAGTCACGTCACAATTGTGCCTGAGGTCCCTCACCTGTAAAATAGGGACTAAGACTGTGATTCCCCCAATGTGGGACATGGAATGTGTCCGACCTGATTATCTTCTATCTACCCCAGCGCTTAGAACAGTGTCTGGTACATAGAGAAGCAGCGTTGCTTAGTGGAAAGTGCACGGGCTCGGGAGTCAGAGGACATGGGTTCTACTCCCGGCTCCGCCACTCGTCTGCTGTGTGAACTTGGGCAGGCCACTTCACTTCTCTGTGCCTCAGTTCCCTCATCTGTAAAATTAAGACTGCGAGCCTCATGTGGGACAACCTGAGTACCCTGTACCTACCCAAGCGCTTAGAACAGTGCTTGGCACATAGTAAGTGCTTAACAAATCCCATTATTATTATTAGTAGTAGTAATAAGTGCTTACTAATAAACATCATGGTATTTGTTAAATGCTTACTCTGTGCCAGGCACTGTTCTAAGCACTTACTAATCATCATCATGGTGTTTGTTAAGCACTTACTTTGTGCCAGATACTGTTCTAAGCTCTTAATAATAATTGCCATGGTATCTGTTAAGTGCTTACTTGGTGCCAGGCACTGTTCTAAGCGCTTAATAATAATTGCCATGGTATCTGTTAAGTGCTTACTTGGTGCCAGGCACTGTTCTAAGCACTTAATAATAATTGCCATGGTATCTGTTAAGTGCTTACTCGGTGCCAGGCACTGTTCTAAGCACTTACTAATAATCATCATGGTGTTTGTGAAGCACTTACTTTGTGCCAGACACTGTTCTAAGCGCTTAGTATTAATTGCCATGGTATTTGTTAAGTGCTTAATCTGTGCCAGGCACTGTTCTAAGCACTTACTAATAATCATCATGGTGTTTGTGAAGCACTTACTTTGTGCCAGACACTGTTCTAAGCGCTTAATATTAATTGCCATGGTATTTGTTAAGTGCTTACTCTGTGCCAGGCACTTTCTAAGTGCTGGACAAATATCATGAAACACCCTCCTTCCCCTCTCCCCCCGCCCCGCCGGCCCCACTCGGTTCGTGTTCTCCGAGCTCTCTGGTTAACGCTCGCTTGGTTAGCAGGAGAAAGCAGGATGGGAAAGGGAGTTTTGAAAAGTGGAGGCCAGAGGCCAGGTCACTAAAGCCTCTGCCGCCTTGTAAAGACAAAACGAAACGATGACCATTTCTCCCGTCTTTGCGTCAAACAGCTTCGGGGCGCATCGACCCTCTTCTTCTTCCTCCTCCTCCTCCTCCTCCTTCCCCTCTCGCTCCCGCCACCAACGTGTACCGGTCCTGAGCCTCCTGCTCTCCCCCCCCCCAGCCCTGCCCCTAATATAATAATAATCATCATAATAGATGATGATGGGATCTGTTCAGCGCTTACTATGCGCCAAGCACTGTTCTAAGCCCTGGGGTAGATACAGGGTCATCGGGCTGTCCCCCTTGGGGCTGAGAGTCTTCAGCCCCATTTGACAGATGAGGGAACTGAGGCCCAGGGAAGGGAATCGGCTTGCCCAAGGGTACGAAGCGGACAGGTGGCGGAGGCGGGATGAGAACCCACGTCCTCTGACTCCCAGGTCCGGGCTCTTGCCAGGCGGGGACGGTGCTGGGCGCCCCTCTCGACGCCCCCCGCCCTGCCCCGGCCTGCCACCCCGCTCCTGTCCGGTCCGGTCCTATACTGTCCGGTCCTGTCCTATACTGTCCGGTCCGGTCCTGTCCTGTTCTCTCTGGTCCGGTTCTGTCCGGTCCTGTACTGTCCGGTCCTGTACTGTCCGGTCCTGTCCTGGCCAGTGCTGTCCGGTCCCGGTCCGGTGGAAGGCTGTGTCGGCCGATGCCTCGTCCTGTCACCTGGCAAGGTGGACTTGGGTGCTCCTCCCCCCCGGCCCCCAAACCCCCCCGGACCCTCCGGCCCCCCCCCCCCCCCGGCCCCTCGCCCTTACCTGGCTCCGGCCAGCCCTTTGCATAACCCGGAGCGGGTCCGGAGGAGGGGTCCGGGGGAGGGGGGCGGAGGTCTGCGGGGTGTGCGGGGTCTGGGGGATGGAGGTCGGGGGTCGGGGTGCCCAGGCTGCGGCTGCTGGCCTGCTCCCGCTGTCGGCCTCCTCTGCCTCCGGCCCGGCCCGGCCCGGCCCCGCCCCGTCCCACTTTTTATCCCGCGCGGGGCTCCGGGGGTGGACGGACCGACCGACCGACCGACCGACCGACCGGCCGAATCACCGCCCCGCCCGCCCGCCCTCCTCCTCTCCTGCCCTCCCTCCCCACCCTCCTAACCCCTTCTCCCCTCCCTCCTCCCTTTCCCCTTCCCTCCTCCTTTCCCCCTTCCTTCCTCCCTTTCCCTCCATCCCTCCTCCTACCTTCTTCCCTTCCCTCCTCCCTTCCCACCTCCCCTCCTTCCCTCCATCCCTCCTCCCTTCCCTCCATCCCTCTCTCTTTCTTTCTTCCCTCCATCCCTCCTCCCCCCTTCCCTTCCCTCCATCCCTCCTCCCTTCCCTCCTCCCCTCCATCCCTCTTCCTTTCCATCCCTCCTTCCCTCCTCCTCCCCTCCATCCCTTCCTCCTCCCTTGCCCCCATCTCTCCTCCCATCCTTCTTCCCCTCCTCCTCCCTTCCCTCCCCCCTCCATCCCTCCCTCCTCCCTTTCCTCCATCCCTCCTCCCATCCCTCTTCCCTTCCCTCCTTTCCTCTTCCCTCCTCCCCTCCCTCCCCCCTTCCTCCACCTTCTTCCCTTCCCTCCCTCCCTCCCTCCAGCGACAGTATTAGCCGGAGCAAGGGATATTGACCGCCCGCTGTCCGCCCCACACCCCACTAGAGGAGCCAGGATGGGAGAGCGACCCATCGCGGGGGCGCCCAGGGGAGACGGGGAATAATATTCTTTCAATAGTATGTATTGAGCGCTTACAATGGGCAGAGCGCTGTATTAAGCGTTTGCAATGTACAATTCGACAACTGACAGGGACAATCGCTGCCCATTGATGGGCTTACGGTCTAAGTGAAGGTGTTTGTTAAGCGTTTATAATAATAATAACGTTGGTATTCGTTAAGCGCTCACTCTGTGCAGAGCACTGTTCTAAGCTCTGGGGCACATACAGGGTAATCAGGTTGTCCCACGCGAGGCTCACAGTTAATCCCCATCTTCCAGATGAGGTACCTGAGGCACAGAGAAGTGAAGCGACTTGCCCACAGTCACACAGCTGACGAGCGGCAGAGCCGGGATTCGAACCCATGACCTCTGACTCCGAAGCCCGGGCTCCTTCCACTGAGCCACGCTGCTTCTCTAATTATCTGCTAAGCACTGTTCTAAGCGCTGGGGTAGGTGCAAGGTAATCGGGTTGTCCCACGTCGGGTTCACGGTCTTCACCCCCGCTTTACAGATGAGATAAGTGAGGCACGGAGAAGCGACTTGCCCAAGGTCACACACGGCAGACAAGTGGCTGATCTGGGGGACGGGACAGAGAGAGGACGCTCCGACCTCACCCCGCACCCCTGAATGACGGTTTTCCACCTGGCTAGCAGAGCCTTCCGCACGCAGAACTGGGTCGAGGAGATCTGGGGATAGGCCTCATCGGAGCCCCGCACGCCGACGGGCACCCGGCGGCTACGGCAGGCTGTGGCGGCGGCCCAGGAGGCTGACCCTAGTCCTAGGTGGAGGGGACCCCCAGGGAGACGCCCTTCTGGGGGTCCCTGCTGAAGGGGAGCTGCAGAGAGGGAGTGTGCTAGCTGGAGCTGCTCAAGTTGCTTGGGGGTTTGCCCCGGTTCCGCTCAGTGAGGAAAGTATGCATGACCGCACACTCATTATGGGCCGGGAACGGGTCCTCTAATGCTGACGTATTGTACTCTCCCGAGCGCTTAGTACGGTGCTCTGCCCTTGGTAAGGCTCAATGAATAAGTAAATACCACTGATCGATTGGTTGACGGCCCATGGAATCCAACTCCAGGGAAGGATATTGCTAGGATGTTTCGGCTTTATCTAAAACTAAAAAAACCCAAAACCTGTGGAAATACATTTTCTCCAGAGTTGACTCCTGAACTTACCAGGCGGCTCCCTGAGATCAGAACCATGGCCAGCCGTGTTTTCTCTGTTTTCTGTGCAAGAAAAGCTTCTTCGAGCCGGTCACCTGGGTCGCCTTTCATTCCAAGCGCTTAGTACAGTGCTCTGCACATAGTGAGCGCTCAATTAATACTATTGAATGAATCAGGGGGAGATTAAGGGGGCTGGCATCCTGGACCAGGGGAGCCCTCGGGAATGTATGGACGTTTGAGAACAGGAGGAGGGAAGGAAGCGGGAGTTGGAAGAGGAGAAATTCTTTCCTCGTGCTGCACCGTTCTCCTATGGGGCCCGGAGTTAATCCGTATCCTGGAGCCTTTCAGAGTGGCGCAGGGATCAGTGGAACTTATTGAGCCCTTAACTGTGTGCAGAGAACTGAACTGAGCGCTTAGAAGAGTACACTGCAACAGAGTCGGTAGACACACCCCCTGCCTAGAAGGAGCTTACAGTGTAGAGGTGATGGATATACCATGAGCCGCTCAACGTGGCGCAGCCAACTTGGTTCATTCCGGCCCACTGGCATTTCCCTAGCCCCGGGGGGACGTAGGGATTTGGGGCTCACAGGATTTGCTTTACTACACTAGTGTTCATCTGGTTCTGCCTCGGGAGGCGCACGAAGAAGCCTTCAGAGAGCTGCTGCTGAAGTGCTCTTTGCGCACCCCCACCCAACCACCCCTCCAGGATTGAGGGGCTCCCAAGTCACCCCAGATCCCATAACCCCCTAGAGACACATTTCCCAATGGCGCCGGGAACCTTGAGATGTACGATTCGTGATTGATTCATATACCAAAGCTCCTGAAGAATAGAACCACTCGCATTTGTTTATCCCAGGTGCTCAAAGCAATTGGGAAGCCATGTGATCGGTGAGTGAAATGGGGAGGGTGAAATGTTTAGAGTAAAATGAGGACAAGAGGTCTGCTTGGCGTGGATGTAGAAGTGAGGGAGAAGATGAGGGACAGAGATGCCATTCACGGCTCCAACCTAGGTTCAGTTTGTGACAGTTTGTGAACCGTACGGGGCTACGAGTTCCATGGGAAAAGTAGCAATTCAGTTACTAAATCCTCCCGGGGAGATAGGTAGTCTGGCTGAAATCAGTCACTATCAGATCGGGACTCTCGTTCATGTATGTTGAATGGGTTTAGAAGTCCCTATCACTGCGGCACCTGCACACTTTGCATCATGATTATTAAGACACTTATTCACTTAGTCACTCCTTGCAACACCCCCACGAGGGAGGACACCTGAAACTTATAGTGAGGAAACCAAGGTACAGAGAAGGTGAGTGAGCTGTCCGTAGTCACACCACTCATCAGTGGCAGGGCTGGGATTAGGACACAGTAGAGCCGGACTCCCACGTCCTACGCTTCATTCAACCCTACTACCTGATCTACGAGGCAGTAGAGAAGCCCGCGCCGAGATAGGATCCCGGCCCCGCTCGCTGCCGGCCCGGTCTCCTAGCTCCGCTAAGGGATCCACAATCCGAGTCCCACATGGCTTCATCCGGCCTTGGATTTCTGCCCTTCCGGGCTCTGCCCATTCGGGGCCGAGCTTGGACGCTTGAACTATAGCCATGGCTGTAGTTCCTCCCTTGGCTTATTTACAAAGGGATTCTGCACAGCTGCTCAGTTCCGGCATAGAGGGTGTTGGGGCGGGAACAACATCTTGGGCTCCTTCTCTGGCGTAGCTGATGGAGCACGGGCCTGGAAGGCAGAGAGTCATGGGTTCTAATCCATCTTCAGCAAGTCACTTCACTTCTCTGGGCCTCTGCTACCTCATCTGTAAAATGGGGATGGTGACCGTGAGCCCCACGTGGTGCCCGGCCCGGATTGCTTGTATCCACCCCATTGCTTAGTACAGTGCCTGGCGCAAAGTACACGCTTAACAAATACCACAATTATTATTATTATTATTATTGTTATTATTATGTACCCTCATCCTCAGGGTTGGTGGGAGAATGCTGATGGCAGGGGGAATCTGTGCCCCCACCATCTCGGTTCATCTGATCTGGACCTTCCACCCCACCCCAGCATTCAAAGATGACTCAGTGGGGTCGATTAGACTGTAAGCCCGTCAAAGGGCAGGGACTGTCTCTATCTGTTACCGATTTGCACATTCCAAGCGCTTAGTACAGTGCTCTGCACATAGTAAGCGCTCAATAAATACTATTGAATGAATGGTTCCCTGAATAATTCATAATAACTGTGGTACTTGTTAAGCGTTTACTATGCGCCAGGAACTGTACCGGCACATAGGGAAACAGCGTGGCTTAATGGAAAGAGCACGAGTTTAGGAGTCGGGGTCGTGGGTTCTAATCCCGGCGCCACCACTTGTCAGCTGTGTGACTTTGGGCAAGTCACTTAACTTCTCTGTGCCTCAGCTACCTCGTCTGTGAAAGGGGGATTAAGACTGTGAGCCCCACGTGGGACAACCTGTTTGCCTTGTATCTCCCCCAGCGCTTAGAACAGTGCTTGGCACATAGTAAGCGCTTAACAATTACCATTATTATTATTACTAAGCGCTGGGGTGGATACAAGCAAATTGGGTTGGACATAGTTCCTGTCCCACATGGGACTCACAGTCTTAATCTCCATTTGACGGATGAGGTAACTGAGGCACAGAGGAATGAAACAACTTGCCCAGGGCCACACAGCAGACAAACGGCAGAGCTAGGATTAGAACCCATGACCTGATGACTTCCAGGCCCGTGCTCTGTCCACTCCGCCACGCTGCTTGCCGCCCTCTTCGTGTATCTTTTTAGGCTGCTGCTGAGGACTGTAGCCCCAGTTACATCGGGGAGGCAGAAACCACCAGGCGATTTCAAAACTCTACCTAAAGACTACTCGGGGGTCTCTTTTCGGCAAATCTCCTCAGTAGCCAACGAGTCCACAAAGGGTCCATCATCTCTTACTGCCACCTCCTCCCTGCTTCCTCAGATCTAGAGGCTTTGCCGGGATCATTTCAAATCTCAAAGGTCGAATCAGATAAAAATGACTCACTGGGAGAATCGCGATTAATCAAATAAAAAGAATAAGAATAATCGGGGAGGTGGAACGTTCCTCGTCTTCTTATCCAACCGTAGGGCAACAGTCTAGATAGACGTTCAGAAATAATCCTTTAAGGATATCCAATCTTCTACTTTTCTGCTGGTAGGTGAGTTCTAGTAGGCACCTCTACAAGCTGAAGCCACAGTCCCGCCGGGGGTCTTGAAAAACAAGCTGGGCTCGGCCCCCGATCGACCACTCTCTTCAAGGACTAGCTGTAAAGATTGGCATCTCAGGATGGAAAACTTCCCAGTTGAAAAATCATTGATCATCATAGGTCAAAACTTTCCTCAGATATGCCTGTGCTCAAAGAACATCAACAAAATGACTAATGCCTTGGTAAACCAGAACAAAACAAAACAGGGTTCGCTCCAGGGTTTTTGCTTTCCTTGCTCAACGGCAGCCAGACGTTCCCAGAGGTTAGTACACTACTTTTCCTCTCACCCATCGCAGTAGGATAAATCATTCTCCTCACCCAAGAACATACCAGGAAACTTGTCTACGGTTCCCCCTCCGTTCTGAAATTTCCTCTTCTTCATCTGGAAGAAAGCGCCTTTTCGTTTGAAGGGGAAATAGATTATTTATCCCCTTCCCCCATTTGGAAGAGATACGCTGTCCTTTTGGAGGACTTCAACTGGGCCTATAGCTGAATGGTTCTTCCTGAGATTCCAGCTGTACGCATTAACAATAATAATTATAATAATTGTGGTTAAGCGCTTACTATGTACCAGGCACTGTACTAAGCACTGGGGTAGATACAAGGTAATTGGGTTGGACAGAGTTCCCTGTCCCACATGGGGCTCACAGTCTTAGTTCCCATTTTACAGATGAGGTAACTGAAGCACAGAGAAATGAAGCGACTTGCCGAGGTCACACAGCAAGACGAGTTGCAGAACCAGGGTGAGAACCCAGGTCCTTCCGACTCCCAGGCCCGTGGTCTATCCACTAGGCCACGTTATTTCCGATCACCAAGACAGTTTCCGTGGAACTCATAATAGCCAGCCACCTGGGCTCATTTCACGAAAAACTGTTTATAAAAGACTGTTCACCCTGAACTTTTGACATGCCTGAGCCCATAGTTCTCCAAGAAAACATTATCCAGGAGTCAAAGAGCATGAGGAACACCATGTTTTCCTGGGACTCAAAGCTAAGCACGGGATGCCAAGAGCTTTTATTATCCCCGACTTGGAGGTGAGTTCTGCCTTGGCTCGGGAGCCTAAAAGCTCATCAGCAATCGACATTGGTCTTGCATACACCTGACAGTGGCATCGGGCCAGCAAAAATCTATGCAAAATCGAACTGTCCCATCTGGTTTGGGAACTAGAACTACAAGGCTAGCCCAGTCTGTCTGTTGTTCTTCAACCCCTCCCAGATGGTTTATTTTCTGAACTCCTTTTACTAGGTATGAGGAGTAGCTTGGCTTAGTGGAAAGGTCCCAGGACTGAGAGTCACCGGACCTGGGTTCTAATCCCGGCCCTGCTATTTGTCTGCTGTGTGACCGTCACATCCCTTCTCTGTGACTCAGTTACCTCACCTGCAAACTAGAGATTAAATCCTACTCCCTCTTACTTAGACTGTGAGCCCATTGTGGGACAGGGACCGTGTCCAACCCAATTAACTTATATTTACCCCAGGCCTTGGAACATGGGTTGGCACCGAGTCGGCCCTTAATGTGTACTCTAATTACCATCAGTGGTATTTATTGAGCCCTTATTGTGTGCAGAACACTGTACTAAGCACTTAGGAGAGCACAACACGACAGAGTTGGTAGACACGGTCCCTGCCCACCGTGAGGTAAGAGCCTGGTTGGAGAGACAGACGTTAATATAAATAAATCATTTTTGATATATAATTTATATTACTACTACTTCACAGAGGCAGATCGCCCAGCACCAAGAGGATTCTCTTCCAGATTCGTGCGAGCCTAACAACCGGATTGAGAAGCAGCGTGTCCTAGTGGAAAGAGCACTGGCATAGGAGTCAGAAGGACTGGGTTTTAATTCTGGCTCTGCGTGACCTTGGGCAAATCACTTAACTTCTCCGTACCTGTTCCCCCTCCTACTGAAACTGTGAATCACATGCGGAACAGGCACTGTATCCAACCTACTACAACTTACTGCTACCTACTACCCCTACTAAAACTCAGCCCACCCACTTTGCTCCTCTAATGCTAACCTTCTCACTATACCTCCACCTTATCTATCTCTCTGTTGACCTCTCACTCATGTCCCTCCTCTGGCCTGGAATACTCTCCTTCCTCATATCCGACAGACAATTACTCTCCCTTCTTTTGAAGCCTTACTGAAGGTACATCTCCTCCAAGAGGCCTTTCCTGACTAAGCCCTCCTTTTCTCTTCTTCCATTCTCTTCGGCACTGACCTGACCCGTTCTTTTTTATTCAACCCCTTTTCCAGCCCCACAGCACTAATGGACATATCTGTAATTTATTTATATTCATGTCTGTCTCCCCCGATCTAGATGGTAAGCTCTTTGTGGCAGGGAATGTGTCTGTTTATTGTTATATTGTACTTCCCCAAGCACTTAGTACCTATTCTGCACACAGTAAGCACTCATTCATTCATTCAATAGTATTTATTGAGCGCTTACTATGTGCAGAGCACTGCACTAAGCTCTTGGAATGTACAATTCGGCAACAGATAGAGACAATTCCTGCCCAACGACGGGCTCACGGTCTAATCGGGGACACTCAATAAATATGACTGACTGAATGAATGAACCTAATTAATTTGTAGCTACCCCAGCGCTCAGAACAGTGTTTGACACACTGTCAGCATTCGACACACAGTAAGTGCTTAAAAATACCATAAAAATTGTCCTATTTCAGGCAGAGCTGGAGAGATTTCAAAAAGCTTTTCCTGCAGGATCCCTCTGAGGTGGAGGAAGGGCCTGAGAAATTAATACTTCATTCCCATCAGTCTTATTTCGCTGTTCCCTAAGTTGGCAATCCTAGCCGTTAACTGGACTGTCCAATAGGACTTTTATCACCCACCACCTCCAGACTGTAAGTGCATCTCTAGACTATAAGCTTGTTGTGGGCAAGGAATGTGTCTGTTATATTGTTGTGTTGTACTCTCCCAAGTGCTTAATTCAGTGATCTGAACACAGTAAGCACTCAATAAATACAATTGATTGGTTGCCACAATTGTAAGACCACAGAGGAAAATCGGTAATAATGTGAGTTATCCAGCACTTTCTTCTAACATCTCAATCGTGCGTCTTTGTCGGGTTCATTGCTGTTTTCTCAATTTGCATGATTTTCCCAGTCCTTAATGACATTTCGGGCTCCAAATTCCCACCCCTCACTTGGGCCATCTTAACAGGGCTAACGTACATAGTTAGGTTCCTGATTAACAAATTTCAATCAATGGTATTGATTGAGCACTTACTCTGTACAGAACACTCTACTAAGTCCTTGGGAGAGTATAATAAATTTGGTAAACAGGACCCCTACCCTCATGAAATTTACCATCTAATTTTCTATGTTTGCCCCTTTTCACTCCTTTTCCTTTTCCTCCTTTCAACTTTCCTTACTCTGCTGGAGTCACCCTGTCTCTCTTTGGTCTACCGAATCCCATCACCCACCTACTCTTTGAGCTTCCCTGTACTCTTTCTTGCTGTTAGATCTGTCTAGGCTCGATTTTCTGTTTTATGTCTAGTTTTGTTGATAGAAGGATATATTATCATCATCATCATTATCGTTATCATATTTGTTAAGTGCCTACCATGTGTCGGGCACTGTTCTAAGTGCTGGGGTAGATACAAATTAATCTAGTTGAACACAGTCCCTGTCCCGCATAGGGCTCACAGTCTAAGTAGAAGGGAGATTGAATCCCCACTTTGCAGTTGAGGGAACGGACGCGCGGAGAAATGAGTGCCTTGCTCAAGGTCACAAGGCAGGCAACTGGCAGAGTTGGGATTAGAACGCAGTTCCTCTGACTCCCAGGCCTGCGCTTTTCCTACTAAGTCATGCTGCTCCTCATACCTGGGAAATAGAGAATGTAATGAACACTGAAATAAGTGATATCCTATATTTAGAGCCTCACACATTATGTGTACAGAATGTCATACATTCGATATCCATCAGTCACTGATATTTATTGAGCGCTTACTGTGGGCAGAGCACTGTACTCAGCATACAACAGTGCTGAGTATACAACAGGCTTGGTATACAAGATCCCTGCCCCAAGGGATTTACAATCTAGTAGGGTATACGAGAACGTCTTAACTAGCACCTACTTCCACGGTGTTAAGTACGTTAGTCTTTAAAACACTTTAAGAACTTTCTGACTTTTTTCATTGAAATTGAAAGTCATTTGGCGTAACTTTAAAAAGCTGAAGAATAAATGTGAGTAGAACAACAGAGTTTAGTTGGATGTTGAAGATTTGTGAGTTGTTTTCGCTGTCACTGGGAAAAATAAATAATACCACTCTAGGTAATGCAATTCCTGGAATGTGGTTGGTGTATATAATTTGAATTGATAATTTTCTTCCTTGAAAGATGATTCCAAAATGCACAAGGGAAAAAAAATCTTAATTTCTCCAACTAATTTCTCCCTCTAGACTGTAGGGTCCCTCTAGACTAGAAGCTCATTGTGGGCAGGGAATGTGTCTGTTATATTTTGTGTTGTTCATTCATTCATTCATTCAATAGTATTTTTTGAGTACTTACTGTGTGCAGAGCACTGTGCTAAGTGTTTGGGAGAGTAACAATACAACAATAGACAGATAACATTCCCTGTTTTACTCTCCCAAGAGCTTAATATAATGCCCAGCACACAGTAAGTAAGGACTCAATAAATACAATTGACTGATTGGCCGAAAAGCAGAAATAGGGAACTGAAAACACTTGCTAATGGATTCCAGACATTTCAGTCATCCAATCAATCAATCATAGTATTTACTGAGCACCTACTGTTATTATAGTGACATTTATTAATCACTTACTTTTGTGCCAAGCACTATGCTGAGTGCTAAGTGCTGAGATAGTGCCTTTCTTATAATGAATTTCAGTGCCTTGCTTATACCGGCCTCATATCCTAAGAGGGAAGGAGAGGCAGGCATGACCCTTATTTTGCAAGACGAGGATAGCGAGACACAGAGTATTTCAATGACTTGTCCAAGATACAATAGAACAGAGTTGGGAGACACGTTCCTTGTCCTCAAGGAGTTTACAGACTACAGGATGTTATCCCAGGCGTATAAATCCAGATCTTCTGACTCCCAGGCCCAGGTTTCTTCCACTAGGTCACACTGCCTCCTATGATCCACGTTGCCTCCCCTGTGCATACCACTGTACTAAAACCTTTTGGAGAAAACAAAAGAGGGAGAAAACATAGTTCATTTTCTCAAAGAGCGTAAAATTTAATGGGGTAGACAGGCAATGCATGGATTATAAACATCTAAATTCAATATGCACATATGTGCTACGGATGGGTGTAGAAGGAAGTATTTTTGAAATACGCTTAAGAACTGAAGGTGGGTGCAGATATAATACTAATGTTAATAATAATAATGATGTTGGTATTTGTTAAGCGCTATGTGCAGAGCACTGTTCTAAGCGCTGGGGTAGTTACAGGGTCATCAGGTTGTCCCACGTGAGGCTCACAGTCTTAATCCCCTTTTACAGATGAGGTCACTGAGGCACAGAGAAGTGAAGTGACTTGCCCACAGTCACACACAGCTGACAAGTGGCAGAGTTGGGATTCGAACCCATGACCTCTGACTCCCAAGCCCGGGCTCTTTCTACTGAATCATGCTGCTCCTCTCTATAGACTGCCATGGGTGAGTGCTGGTTGACCAGAGTGGGGGGAGGCAGGAATGAATCTGGAAAGTGGGCTATAAGAGGGTTCATTCATTCATTCGATAGTATTTATTGAGCGCTTACTACGTGCAGAGCACTGTACTAAGTGCTTGGGGTGTACAATTCGGCAACAGAAAGAGACAATCCCTGCCCAATAACGGGCTCACAGTCTAAATGGGGGAGACAGACAGCCAAGCAAAACAGAACAGAACAAAACAAGCAGTCTAGCACAGACATCATCAAGATAAATAGAATCATAGAGATATACACCTCATTAACAAAATAAATAGGGCAATAAATAATATATACAAATATGCACAGTACTGAGGGGAGGGGAAGGGGGAAGAGCAGAGGGCGGGAGGGGGGGAAATGGGAAGGGGAGGAGGAGCAGAGGGAAAGGGGGGCTCAGTCTGGGATCGAAGATGGCGAGGGCAGGGGGCCGGAGGTGGGAAAGTATTGAGAAGTAGAATGGCTTAGTGGAAAGAGCACGGGCTTGGGAGTCAGTTGGTATTTGTTAAGCGCTTACCATGTGCAGAGTACTGTTCTAAGCGCTGGGGTAGATACAGGGTAATCAGGCTGTCCCACGTGAGGCTCACAGTTAATCCCCATTTTACAGATGAGGTAATTGAGGCCCAGAGAAGTGAAGTGACTTGCCCATAGTCACACAGCTGACAAGTGGCAGATCTGGGAGTCGAACTCATGACCTCTGACTCCGAAGCCCGGGCTCTTGCCACTGAGCTACGCTGCTTCCCCTGTATCTACCCCAGTGCTTAGAACAGTGCTCTGCGCATAGTAAGCGCTTTTAACAAATACCAACATTATCATTATTATCATCAGCACCACGATCCTTCAAAAATAAGATTGAAAAATCAAGTGGAAGCCAAAAAGCTCAGTTTTAGTTACTGCTTGAAGTTCCCATTAGGTTGGGGTTGTCTCACTTTGGGAGGTTTTCAAGGTTAAGCAGATGATGGCCAATCCCACTGAGGTAGCTCTGTGCTTGTCTGTGGCTTCAATCTATGTATTTCCAAAGCCCTAATGCTGTCGAACTCAATCAAGCATGGAGCTGAAGCAAAAGAAAAGGGGAGGGAGGCATCTGTTTGGCCTCTGGGTATGAGCGAGATGGTTTCAGAAGCCAAGGCCAGGATTCCTCTGAAGATGTGGTCAAAAGATCTTCGGTCTTTGGTACATTGCTCCCAGGATGTCACAGTCATTCTGAATATTCCTGTCAGAAGTCCACATATGAATGGTGCCTCTACAAAACACTGGGAACAATGGATAGCACTGCGGACTAGCTTCAGGGAAGAACAATGACATTCTGCGTCTTTAGCAGGCTTTAATGTAATTAAAGCACCTTTAAGTCTAAGGGCCTACGCATTTTGTGCTCACCTCACAGACAGGCTTCGCTTTAGTTCTACGTCGAACCAGCAGAGTGGTCTGTCTAGTGGAAAGAGCCTGGCCCCGGGATTTTGAAAACCTGGGTTCTAATTCCGACTCTACCTGTTGGGTGACCTTGGGCAAGCCACTTAATTTCTCCGTGCTTCAGTTTCCTCATCGGTAGAATGGGAATTCGATATCTGTTCTCAGCTTGGGTTCTCAGATCCAGACTAAGCTGCTCCCTCCCTCCCCCACCCCACCCCTCCTGCCCATTTTTTCTTCTCCCACTCCTCTCTGCAGTGCCCCGACTTGCTCCCTTTTTTAGTCCCCCCTCCCAGCACCACAGCACTTGTGGACATATCTGTAATTTATTTATTTGTATTAATGTCTGTCTTCCCCCGTCTAGACCGTAAGCTCATTGTGGGCAGGAAATGTGTCTGTTTATTGTTCATTATCAACAAATCATCAACATTTATTGAGTGCACACAAGGGGCAGAGCACTATCTAAGCACTTGGAAGAATACAAGAGAGTTAAAATACACGATTCCTGCCCTTAGGGAACTTACATCTAACAGGGAAGACAGAACCAAAATTATTGACAGGAGAAAAAAGAGCTATATAATTGGTAATAAAAAGAGAATGGAGACATGGAAAAGTGAATAAATAAGGAATTAAATGCCATTCATTCATTTGATTGTATTTATTGAGCACCTACTATGTGCCAAGCACTGTACCAAGTGCTTAACCAAGCACATAAATTGATATGAACCTACAGAGATGGCTGTCCATACATTAGTGCCGAGAAGGCATTCGGGAGGATAAGCATCTCATCCTAGTGGTTAATAACAATATTCATTCACTCAATAGTATTTATTGAGCGCTTACTATGTGCAGAGTACTGTACTAAGCGCTTGGAATGTACAAGTTGGCAACAGATAGAGACAGTCCCTGCCCAATGACGGGCTCACGGTCTAATGGGGGAGACAGGCAGACAAGAACAATGGCAATAAATAGAGTCAAGGGGAAGAACATCTCATAAAAACAATGGCAACTAAATAGAATCAGGGTGATGTACATCTCATTAAACAAAATAAACAAAATAAATAGGGTGATAAAGATATATACAGTCGAGGGGACGAGTACAGTGCTGAGGGGGTGGGACGGGAGAGGGGGAGGAGGAGAGGGGAATGGGGGAGAAGAGGGTTTAGCTGCGGAGAGGTGAAGGCAGGGGTAGAGGGAGCAGAGGGAAAAAGGGGGGAGCTCAGTCTGGGAAGGCCTCTTGGAGGAGGTGAGCTTTAAGTAGGGATTTGAAGAGGGGAAGAGAATTAGATTGTCGGAGGTGAGGCGGGAGGGCATTCCAGGAGCGCAGGAGGACATGGCCCAGGGGTCGACGGCGGGATAAGCGAGACCGAGGGACGGTGAGGAGGTGGGCGGCAGAGGAGCGGAGCGTGCGGGGAGGGCACTGGAAAGAGAGAAGGGAGGAGAGGTAGGAGGGGGCAAGGTGATGGAGAGCCAATAATGATGGTATTTGTTAAGCGCTTACTACGTGCCAAGCACTGTTCTAAGCGCTGGGATAGACACACGGTAATCAGGTTGTCCCACATGGGGCTCACAATCTTCATTCCCATTTTCCAGATGAGGTAAATGAGGCACAGAGAAGTTAAGTGACTTGCCTAAGGTCACACAGCAGGCAAGTGGCAGAGCTGGGATTAGAACCCTCGACCTCTGACTCCCAAGTCCATGCTCTTTCCACTAAGCCACGCTGGTTAGAGCCCAGGCCTCGGAGACGGAAGGACGTGGGTTCTAATCCTGGCTCCCCCACTTGTCTGCTCTGACTTTGGGCAAGTCACCCCACTTCTTTGGGCCTCAGTTGCCTCCTCTGTAAAATGGGGATTAAGACAGTGAACCCCATGTGAGACTTGGACTGTGTCCAACCTGATAACCCGTGGGCCCAGGCGCTTAGTATAGTGCCTGGCACATAATGCGCACTTAGCAAATTCCATAAAATAAAGATATGAGTCAGGGAGAAGAAAATTAGTCAGGGAAAACCTCCTGGTGGAGGTAGTAACTAAGAAGGACATGGAAAGGGGGAGAGACTTCCAGGCAGCAGGAAGTGCTGGGCAAGGAGGAGGCCTGAGGAGGGAGGGCTGAGAGTGAGCGACATTGAGAAGGTTAGCTTGGGAGAACGGAAGAGTGGGACCCGGGGAAAAGCAAGTGAAGAAACGGAGAAGCAGAGTGACCTAGTGGATAGATCACAGGCCTGGGAGTCAGAAAGTACTAATCTCGGTTCCCCACCTGTCTGCTTGGTGACCTTTGGCAGGTCATTTCACTTCTTTGTGCCTCAGATACCTCACCTGTAAAATAGGGATTAAGAGAAGTTGGTGGAAAGCCTTGAAGTCAATGGTAACTCGTTAATTCAGTGTATTTATTGGGTGCTTACTGTGTGTACTAAGTACATGGGAGAGCACAACAATAAACAGACACAATAAACAGTACACAAGGAGCTTACCGACAAGACACAACGAGTTTACAACGAGATAATGAGTTTCCAGCCTAGAGACTAGTTTACAGTCTAGAGACTGAGCTTACAGTTTAGAGGCCAGATTTGTTTGAGGCTACTGGGGGGTTTTAAAGAGAGGAGAGATGAGCGCTGAATAACGTTTTAAGAAGATGATGAACTGGGCTCCAGTGTGGACGATAGATTGAAGAGGGAGAGGTAGGAGGTTGGGAGAAAATTGACCATTTGTTCTAATTGGTCAGAGCCTAGTATACTGAAGGCACTCAGTAACCAATAAAGCAGAACCAACCAAGAAAAAAGATGATACAGTAAGCAAAGCCATTATAATTCACTCATCCTTACTTTTGTTGTGATACCGAAGACCACAGGTTCTATCAACAGACCAGAAGCTCTTTCTAGTTACTTTAGAAATGCTAAGTAATAGCAACAGTGATCGTATCTTTGCGAGAGCAAAAGAATGCAGAAGTCTGTTGATGTCAGTCTGCTATTCAAAATATTCTTGCTTCTCTTCTCAACAGCCACTGTTCCTGGAAAATATTTTTGGAGATAAGCTTAAGACCTCTCTTCCACCTTACCCAATTCCACTTAGGCGGGCATAAAATAGCAGTGATTAATTTAATTTAAAAAATAATCAGACAAAAAAGAAAACAAAAACGTTAGAATTTTTAGAATTGCTACGTGTTAAGGTCTCCCTGGGTGAAGAAGTGGCCATTTTATACACTGAATGATTTAGGGACAGCAGTTGGAAAATTCTATTCAGGAAATAAGAGCCTGAAATATTTAAATGTATTATAATCTATTCTCTTTTTTTTTGTAATTTCCTGCTCTTTAAATACTAGTTTAAAAATAGGTTTACAAATTAAAATCATGGTGATCGAAAAAACTAGACCTAGCTGATGCCAAAATGATTTTAGAGACTGTCAAAATAAATTCTTATATTAAGATATATTATATTAAGATATTTTCAAAGTTGCAAAAATGTAAATCACAATGTTTGAGAAGGCCACGAGTGATTGCACAACTCTCAGAAATTTTAGAAGGATTTATTTAAGAATCAGATTCGTAAAACAACTTTTAAGGAAGTAAGGATGAATAACCGATTCTTAATTATTCTGGAACCCATTTCATAACTTGTGAATTAACCAAGCCATCCCTTTCAGTCTCCTTTTTTTTTTTTTGGCTATTTCGCTGTTCATTAGCCCCTTTATCGGAGAAGTGGGGCCTCTCCACTCCAGTCCATAATTCGCTCTGCTGCCCATATCGTTTTTCAACAGAAACGTTCAGGACAGGTCACCCTGCTCCTTAAAAAACTCCCGGGGTAACCTATCCATCTCTGTATCAAACAAAACCTCTTCACCATTGGCTTTAAAGCAGTCCACCACCTTGCCCCCTCCTATCTCACCTCCCTTCTCTCCTTTTATGACCCAGCCCAAACACTTGGCTCCTCTAGTGCTAACCTTCCCACTGTGCCTCCATCTCACCCCCACATCAGGGCTTATTATATGATTCCACTTTAATAATTTCACCCTACTACTTCTAGGTTTACGAACCAATCTAATTTCCTCCTACCAGTGATGACGAGATATTGTCCGAGAAGGTACCTACCTATCTCACCACTGACCCCTAGCCCACGTACTGCCTCTGGCCTGGAACACCCTCCCTCTTCAAATCCGACAGACAATTACCCTCCCCGCCCCAGCTTCAAAGCCTTATTGAAGGCACACCTCCTAAGAAGAATAATAATAATTATGGTATTTGTTAAGCGCTTACTATGTGCAGAGCACTGTTCTAAGCGCTGGGGTAGATACAGGGTAATCAGATTGTCCCACGTGGGGCTCACACTTTTTAATCCCCATTTTTACAGATGAGGTAACAGGCACAGAGAAGTTAAGTGACTTCCCCAAGGTCACACAGCAGACAAGTGGCGGAGCCGGAATTAGAACCCATGACCTCTGACTCCCAAGCCCGGGCTCTTTCCACTAAGCCACGCTGCTCCTACAAGAAGCCTTCCCAGACCAAGCCCTCACTTTCCTCATCTCCCACTCCCATCTGTGTCACTCTGACTTGCTCCCTTTGCTCTTCCCCCTCACAGCTCCACAGCACTTATGTACATATGTGTAATTTATTTATTCATTCATTTAATCGTATTTATTGAGCACTTACTCTGCGCAAAGTACTGTATTAAGCGCTATTTCGGTATTTGTTACGCACTTACTTCGTGCCAGGAACTGTGCTAAACACTGGGATGAATACAACAAACTGAGTTGGACACAGTCCCTGTCCCATGTGGGGTTCACGGTCTCAATCCCCATTTGACAGGTGAGATAACTGAGGCACAGACAAGTTAAGTGACTTGCCGGTCACACGGCAGACAAATGGTGGAGCCGGGATCAGGCCTTCTGATTCCCAGGCCCGTGCTCTCTCCACTATGCCAAGCTATTTATTTGTATTGATGCCTGTCTTCCCCCCTCTAGATTGTAAGCTTGCTGTGGGCAGGGAATGTGTCTGTTTATTGTTGTATTGTACTCTCTCAAGCACTTAGGACAGTGCTCTGCACACACTGAGTGTTTAATAGATACAATCGCATGAGTGAATGAAAATGGACAAGGAAAAAGATAGGTGATATTTTGCCCGGTTTAACCTTTTCCTTTGAAGAAGCTGGTGCTGTGGAGGCTGCCGCTCTTATGGATGACATTGGAAAGCCCAATATGGAGACAGCAATCCATCCTGCGGATTGTACAGATCAAAGCCGCTGAACCAAAAGCCCCAGAATACATTTTGCAAGATGAGTAAAGTTGATAGCATTCATCGTAACGTTGGCATTTTTTAAGTGCTTATTATATGTCAAGCACTGTTCTAAGTGTTGGGGTTGGATTCAAGCTAATCAGATTGTACGCAGTCCCTCTTCCACATGGGGCTCAGTTTTAATTCCCATATTACTGAAGAGGTAACTGAGGCCCAGAGAAAAGAAGTGACTTGCCCAAGGTCACACAGCAGACACGTGGCAGAGCTGGGATTAGAACCTAGATCTTTCTAACTTCCAGGCCCATGCTCTATCCACTAGAACATTCTGCTTCCATTATCTCTGAAAATGACCGTCATAATTTATGGAGCACTTCAAAGCACTACAGTGTGTTGGAAACTGCAGAGGCCTGGAAGTCAGAGTCTTCTTTGTGACCATGGGCAAATCACTTAACTTCTCTGTGTCTCAGTTACTTCATTTATAAAATAGGGATTTAAAACTATGAGCCCATGTCCATGTGTAGGACATGGATTGTATCCAACCTGATTAGCTTACGTCTATCCTAGGTCTTAGTGTAGTTTCTGGCACATAATAAGTGCTTAACACTTACCATTAAAAAAAAAAAAAAAAAGGAAAGACATTGGCTCCCAATCTGAGCAAGAGAAGTTTTACAGAAATTCAACAGTTCATTGAACTTCCCACAGCCTAGTGAGGTGCTAAGCTTCTTCTTGCCTCCCTATTAGCGTTAAACACTTTGAGGCTCACCCCACACCCACAGCGCTTATGTACCTATCCTTGTACTCTACTATTTTCCTTTTCCATAATACATTTTAAGGTCTGTCTCCCCTTTAGACCGTAGGCTCCTTGTGGGCAGGGAACGCGTCTACTGAATCTATTGTACTGTTTTACTGTCTCTAGAGCTTAGTACTGTTTTAGGCATACAGTGAGTGCTCAATATAGACCATTTTATTGATAACAAAAAAACTCCTCACCATTGGCTTTAAAGCGCTGGATCACCCTGCCCTCTCCTACCTCACTTCATTACTCCCCTTCTACAACTCAGCCCGCACACTTCGCCCCTCTAATGCTAACCTACTCACTGTACCTCCATCTCATCTATCTCACCCCGTACCTTTCACCCACGTCCTGCCTCTGGCCTGAAACGCCCTCCCTCCTCATATCCGACAGACATTTACTCTCCCCTGCTTCAAAGCCTTATTGAAGTCACATCACCTCTAAGAGGCCTTCCCTAAGTTCTCTTTCGCTTTTCTTCAACTCCCTTCTGCGTCACCCTGACCTGCTCCCTTTATTCATTTCTTCTCCCGGCTTCGCGGCACTCATGTACATATCTGTAATTTATTTATTTATGCTGATTTCTGCCTCCCCCTCTAGACCGTAAGCTCGTTGTGGGCAGGGAATGTGTCTGTGGCACTGTTATATTGTAATAATAATAATAAAAATAATGTTGGTATTTGTTAAGCGCTTACTATGTGCAGAGCACTGTTCTAAGCGCCGGGGGAGACACGGGGGAATCAGGTTGTCCCACATGGGGCTCACAATCTTAATCCCCATTTTACAGATGAGGTAACTGAGGCCCAGAGAAGTGAAGTGACTTGCCCACAGTCACACAGCTGACAAGTGGCAGAGCTGGGATTCGAACTCATGACCTCTGACTCCAAAGCCCAGGCTCTCTCCACTGAGCCACGCTGCTTCTCTACTGTACTCTCCCAAGCACTTAGTACAGTGCTCTGCGCACAGTAAGCACTCAATAAATATGATTGAATGGCTGACCGACACTGATTGATTGATTTGGGGTAGGTGGGACCAGCTCTTGCAGTTGTTGGTGAAATAGAAGGGGGCTCTTTTTTCTTTTTGGTCTTTCTCTCCTCCCTTCCCCCAAGAGGATTAACAGGAGGAGGATAGGGAGAGAGGGAGGAATGGAGGTGGTGTGAGTCACACGGTGCCACTTCTGCCTGCCTTTTCCCTTTTCCACGTAGGCTAAATGAAGACATAAAAGTCACTTGAAAGGCCAGATTAAGGGAAGGATTGGTAGTGGAATTTAGGCCATTTATTTAACTAGTAGAAAAGTACTTCTTTTTCAGATGGCGTTAACAACGCATTTCTTTTAAGAACCCTCACTCCTCCCCTGGAAATGATTAGGATTTCCTGTGTCAACAATTACAAGGTCTGGATGTTGTGAAATTCAGGGACCAACCGGCCTATCTAAAATCCGAGCCGCTGCTCTCTTCTGCCTCCGAGTGGGAAAGAGCAGCACGTGTAATAACACATTGATCCAAGATGAAATGTTGGAACGGAAAACCCACTACAGTTTGGGGGAGTTTTTTTATTTTAAATGGTTCAATAGTCATAATAGTATTTATTTAGAGAAGCAGCGTGGCTTAGTGGAAAGAGCACGGGCTTGGGAGTCGGAGGACGTGGGTTCTAATCCCGGCTCCGCCGCTTGTCCGTTGGGTGACTTTGGTCAAGTCACTTAACTCCTCTGTGCCTCAGTTACCTCATCTGTAAAAACGGGGATTTAAAAAAATGTGAGCCCCACGGGGGACAATCTGATTACCGTGTATCTACCCCAGCACTTAAGCGTTTAACAAATAAGTGCTTACTATGTGCCAAGCACTGTCTTAAGCGCTGAGGTAGATACAAGGTAATCAGGTTGTCCCGTATGGGGTTCACAGTGTTAGTCCCCGTTTTACAGATGAGTAACTGAGGCACAGAGAAGTTAAGTGACTCGCCCAAGGTCACAGAGCAGACAAGTGGCGGAGCCAGCATTAGAACCCATGACCTCTGAGTTCCAAGCCTGTGCTCTTTCCTCTGAGCCACGCTGCTTCTCTAGGTTGGTTAGACGCTTCTATGTCAAGCACCGCACTGAGCGCTGGAATAGATTCAAGTTAATCAGGCCGGACACAGTCTCTGACCCTTAATGATGATGTATTCCTGGGCAGCTAAATACCTCGCCAGACCATGTTTAACAGTGACTTCAGCTTCACTTTGATTGGTTGAGGGTGCAGAGTCCAAGAAATTCTTAATCTGACACAATATTTGAGAATTTTACAACTGCCCAATCTTCCCTGGACCCTCAGCTGTGTAGACCTAGGGAGCCATTTTAGATATTTTTATTAAGAGGAGCTATTCGGCTCTGCCACTTGTCAGCTGTGTGACTGTGGGCAAGTCACTTAACTTCTCGGTGCCTCAGTTACCTCATCTGTAAAATGGGGATTGAGACTGTGAGCCTCTCGTGGGACAATCTGATTACCCTGTATCTAACCCAGCGCTTAGAACAGTGCTCGGCACATAGTAAGCGCTTAACAAATGCCAACATTATTATTCGGTGCGCAGCATGAGCTTTCGGGCGGAACAGCACTAAACCATTTTGAGTATGTTTTCTGTAAGGGCAGAGCCTCCAGTAAACTCACAAATCATTGTGTTTATGGGGATGAAAGAGTCATCACAGTAGCGTTTCACTCTTCTGCCTTCTGTAGTGAGAGCAAGGCCTTCTGAATGATCCTAGTGGGCAGGGAATCTGTCTGTTTACTGTTGCACTGTACTCTTGGAACAGTGCTCTGCACACAGTAAGCGCTCAATAAATACAACTGAACGAATGATTGAATGACCCGCAGGGGACTCACAGTTTAAGCAGGAGGGAGAACAGGTATCGAATCCCCATTTTACAGATGATGAAACTGAGGCACAGAGAAGTTTAAGCGACTTGCCCGAGATCACAGGGCAGACAAATGGCAGCACCGGCATTAGAACTCAGGTCCTCTGATGCCCGGGCTCGTGCTCTTTCCACTAGGTCCCGCTGCTTCTCCTTAGCTCCTATCTCATTGCTAAAAGTACAAAAGGATATGCACTGGTATCAGTGAATCAATCAATCAATCAATCGTATTTATAATAATAATGTTGGTATTTGTTAAGCGCTTACTATGTGCAGAGCACTGTTCTAAGCGCTGGGGTAGATACAGGGTAATCAGGTTGTGCCACGTGAGGCTCACAGTCTTCATCCCCATTTTTCAGATGACGGAACTGAGGCACAGAGAAGTTAAGTGACTTGTCCACGGTCACACAGCTGCCAAGTGGCAGAGGCGGGATTCGAACCCATGACCTCTGACTCCCAAGCCCGGGCTCTTTCCACTGAGCCACGTTGCTTCTCTAGCATTTACTGGAGCATTTACTGTGCGCCAAGCACTGTACTAAGAGCTTGGGAGAGTGTAATATCAGGAGTTTGGTAGACACGTTCCTTACCCAGAAGGAGCTGACAGTAGAGGGGGGAGACCAACATTAAAATAAATTAGGGATGCGTACAAACCTGCCGTGGGGCTGAGAGCGAATAAAGGGTACAAATCCAAGTTCAAGAGCGATGCCGAAGGGAGAGGGAGTAGGATGTGGAGTGGATGTGATTTTAATAAAGCTTTGAAGGGGGGGAGATGATGGTCGATTAGACCGTAAGCCCGTCCAACGGCAGGGACTGTCTCTATCTGTTGCCGACTTGTTCATTCCAAGCGCTTGGTACAGTGCTCTGCACATAGTAAGCGCTCAATAAATACTATTGAATGAATGGTCAGTTGGCTACGAAGAGGGAGGGAGTTCCAGGCCAGAGGCCGGACATGGGCGAGGGGTCGGCGGCGAGATAGACAAGATCGAGGTCCAGTAGGTTGGTTAGTAATGCACGGTTTTTGCTGGCACACCCCGACTTCTGTGCCTGAAGAACAGATCCTGCATGAACGGTAGTCTGGCGAGACCGCTTTCCCCAGTTGCCCTCCATTCACCCGAAGGGAGAGCTGGTCTTGGGGCCAATCTGTGGAGCCAGGTGTGGCCACCCTAGTCCCTGCCTATGCCCAGCTCGCCAGCGCCGGCTGAAACCAGTCCACTATCAGCTGGAACGCTGCCCAACCCTAAGTGCTTGGAAACTCGCTTCTGGCTATTTCCAGATTGGCATCAAGCAGTCCTGGGGTTCGGGGGAGGGGATAGGCGGCGATTGTCTGCAGCCGGAGCCCAGAAGGGTCTGACTCCGTGGAGATCGGTTTCCTGGAACGAGTAGTTTCCCGGAACGAGTTCATGCTGGGTGTTGGGGGACGGGGTTTCGATCTTGACTCCGCTGACCGTGACCCAAGAAAGTCAACCGTCATTTCTAGCTCTGTTTCTCCAGCCGCAAAGTGGGGGAAACGATATCTGCCTCACAGGAAGTGCGGAGGATTGCTGGAGTATGGCAAGATGATCTCCGCTGCCAGTGAGAAAGTGAAATCAGTCTACTGTGCACAGGATATACATTATGATAATACGGCTTTTTCTCTCTCCTCTGCAGTCTCACATTTTTCTCCTCTTGCCCTTTTGGACATTTCTATGTGGATGTCCCACTGACATCTCAATTTTAACATGTCCAAAACAAGAACTTATCATCTTTCTACCCAAACCCTGTCCTCCCCATGACTTTCCCATCACTGTAGACACCACCACTATCCTCCCAATCTCTTAAAACCGTAAGTTGACATTACCTTCGCCTCATCTCCGACATTCAACCCACGTGTTCAGTCTCACCGAATCCTGTCGTCTCTACCTCCGCAACATCTCTAGAATCCGCCCCATCCTCTCCAACCAAACTATTACCATGCTGATCCAAGTACTTATTAGACTGTAAACTGCTTGTGGGCAGGGATCCTGTCTACCAACTTTGTGGTATTGTTCTATCCCAAGTGCTTAGTACAGTGCTCTGCACATGGTAAATGCCCAATAAATACCATCGATTGATTGACTGTAAGGTCTTCAATAGATTATAAACTTCTAGAGGGCAGGGAGCGTGTCTCAAGTGTAATACAGTGCTCTGTTCAAGGACACCATCGATTGGCATAATACGCTGATATCTCTTGTAGAGGGTTAATGGTCAGGGAAAAAAGTGGGACATTATGGATGATTTAGAAAAATAATCTGCAGCCACAACAGCCTCCACCACTGAAAAAGCCCTGACAACCTGTGGAATAATGTTTTTTTTCCCCACTACGAAACAAAACCGTAGTAAATCTTTGTGTCAGCTGTGAGTCAACTGTGTCAGATCCTCATAAGATAAATGAGAAACTGCTCTAGAGCCAGGGAAAAGGAAGTAGCAAGGGATAGCGGGAAGGGGAAAATTGGAGAAGATCTTGGCGGCATTTCTGTTTTCCCCCTACTAACTTCTGTAGGGACAAAAATGAAGAAGAATAAATGTTCAGACTCTTTGAGAGCTTAGTAGGTGGAAGCTGAACTGTACCATGGACTGGGTAACCGTCTTGCTATCACAGACTCTTGCCTGCTATGAGATGTTGGGTGAGTAACAACCTCTCTGTGCCTCAGTCTCCTGATCTGTAAAATGAGGATTAAATATCTGTCCTCCCCCACCTCTTGGACTGTGAGCCCCTTGTTGAGGCAGAGACTGCGTCTAGTCCGATGCCCTTGCATTTACCCCAATACCTAGCACAGCGCTTGGAATATAATAAGCATTTAGCATAGGCATTGTTATTATTAGTATTATCATTAATAACAAGAACAACAATAATAATGATAAAAAGAATACGGAATGGAGAGTCAGGACGCCCAGGTCTTGGTCCCCTTCCTAACTCTCACGGGGTCTGCACCCCATGCACCCTTCCCACAGCCTCGGCCGAGCGCAGCTTGTAGAACCCCTACTCCACCATGGGAAAGCTTCCTTTCATGTCACTCTCCTCCTTAAAATCCTCCAGTGGTTGCCTATCCACCTCTGCACGAAACAAAAACTTCCGACTCTGGGCTTCAAGGCTCTCCATCACCTTGCCCCCTCCTACCTCTCCTCTCTTCTCTCTTTCTACCGCCCACCCCGCACGCCCCGCTCCTCTGTCGCTCACCTCCTCACCGTCCCCCGTTCACACCTATCCCGCCGTTGACCTCTGGGCCACGTCCTACCGCTGTCTTGGAACGCCCTCCCTCCTCACCTCTGCCAAACTAACTCTCTTCCCCTCTTCAAAGCCCTACTGAGAGCTCACCTCCTCCAAGAGGCCTTCCCAGACTGAGCTTCCCCTTTTCCCTCTGCTCCCTCTGCTCCCTCTCTGCTCCCCCTTCACCTCCCCTCAGCTAAGCCCTCTTTCCCCACTTTCCATCTGCTCTTCCCCCTCTCCCTTCCCCTCCCCTCAGCACTGTGCTCATTTGTATATATTTTTATTACCCTATTTATTTTGTTAATGAGGTGTACATCCCCTTGATTCTATTTATCGTGCTTAAGTTGTCTTGTTCTTTGTCTGTCTCCCCTGATTAGACTGTGAGCCTGTCAATGGGCAGGGATTGCCTCTATCTGTTGCCGAATTGTACATTCCAAGCACTTAGTACAGTGCTCAGCACATAGTAAACGCTCAATAAATACTACCTGACCCAGTCACCGCTCCTCCTCGCTATCACCGAAACCTGGCTCTCCCAAGAGGACCCAGACTCCTCTGTCGCTCTCCGGAGAGGGGGCCTCATCTTCTCACACCTCCCCAGACTAACTGGGAAAGGGGGAGAAGTCGGCTTCCTTCTCTCTCCCCAGTGCTGCTTTCGCATCATCCCACCTTCCCCCATCCCACTCTTTCCCTAGAGAAGCAGCATGGCTTAGTGGAAAGAGCATGGGCTTTGGAGTCAGAGGTCATGGGTTCGACTCCCCGCTCCACCACTTGTCAGCTGTGTGACTGTGGGCAAGTCACTTAACTTCTCTGTGCCTCAGTTACCTCATCTGTAAAATGGGGATTAAGACTGAGCCCCACGTGGGACAACCTGATTCCCTTGTGTCTACCCCAGCGCTTAGATCAGTGCTCTGCACATAGTAAGCGCTTAACAAATACCAACATTATTATTATTATTATTATTCTACCCACGCCAATTACTAGTCATGGTCACCTACAGCCCCCCAGGTCCCACCCCCAACTTTCTGATCACGTTTTGATCCCTCTCTTACAATCTTCTCTCATTCTCCAGTCCCACACTGATCCTTTGGGACTTCAGCATCTTCGTAGATGGACCCGACGATCCCCCCGCTGTCCACCTTCTCTCGCTCCTCTACTCCAGTGACCTTCTGCTCCACCCGCCTCACAAACTCACCGACTTGATTTTATAATCTCTAGTAAATTCAATCTCTACCTTCACCGATTCTGAAATTCCTCTGCCAGACCACAGCCTCCTCACCTGCTCTTTTCCCCATACATCCACCCCCTGGAAATCTGTCCCGTTTTCCCAGAGAGATTTCCGGTCTTTTGACTCCCTTCAATATTCTACAGTCACACTGCCCATTTGGTCCATCAAACTGCTACCGTGCCGATCCAGTCACTTATCCTTTCCCGCTTTGACTGCTGCATCTGCCTCCTCGCTGACTCCCGTCTCCCCGCTCCAGTCCATACTTCAATCTGCTGAAAGATCATTTTTCTAAAAAAAAAAGCTCCCCATTCCTCAAGAACCTCCAGAAGCTGCCCCTCAGCTTCTGCATTAATCAGAAACTCTTGCCATTAGCTTTAAATCCCTCAATCGGCTCACCCTATCCTACCTCACTTCATCTCACTGATCTACTACAGCTCAGCCCAAACACTTTACTCCTCTAGTGCTAGCTTACTCATGCCCCATCGCTTCTATCTCATTTTAAATCAATTCAATCATATTTATTAAGCGCTTACTGTGTGCAGGACACTGGACTAAGCACTTGGGAAAGTACGACAACAGAGTGACAATCCCTGCCAACAACAAGCTCACAGTCTAGCGGGGGGAGACAGACAACAGTACAGATGAACAAACATCGATACAAATGGATAAAATTACAGATGTGTACATAACATAAGTGCTGTGGGACCGGGGGTGGGGAGGGAGAGCAAAGGGAGCAAGCCAGGGCGACACAGAAGGGAGTGGGAGAGGAGGAAAAGTGGGGCTTAGTCCGGGAAGACCCCTTGGAGGAGATGTGCTGACCCTTTTCCCACGTCGTCCCCCTAGCCTGGAACTTCCTTCCCCTCCATATATGCCAGATCGCCACTCTCCCCAACTGCAAAGCATTATTAAGTGCACAACTCCTCCAAAAGGACTTCCCCAGTTAAGACCTCTCTTCCTTGGCTCCATCTCCCTCCTGCGTCGTCTACGGACTTAGATCTGTGACCTTTGAGAATCTGATATTTGCCCCCACAGCACTATGTACATATATTTTAATTAGTATAAATTATTTACAGTAATGTCTGTCCCCCCTCCTAGACTGTAAGGTTGTTATGGGCAGGGAGCGTGCCTGCTCTCTTTGTCGTATCATACTCTCCCAAGTGCTTAATACAGTGCTCTGCACGTAAAAAGCACTCAGTAAATACCACTGATCGATTGAATGATAGTCCTGGCTCCATCAGCAGACTGCTGTGTGGGCTTGGGCAAATCACTTCCCTGCTCTGCGCCTGTTTCCTTATCTATAAAATGGAGATTCCTTACCTGTTATCGCTCCCCTATAGACTGAGATTCCCCTGTGGGAGAGGGATTGCGTCTGCTCCGATTGTACTGGACATACCCCAGTGTTTGGCACATAGTAAGTGCTTAACAAATACCAGAATTTTTATTATTTTTACGTACGGTGATCATTCAGCCCAATACTCTGCCTCTGCTGAAAATTCACACCATCGTGTCTGAGCTCCCCAAACTCACTCCTCCCCCATCTCCATCGCCCCCGCTTCCAACCCTCTCCCCTACTTTCCCATCCTTCCCTGCAGTACCCTCAGAGGAGATCTCCTCCCTCCTCCCAAGTGCCACCCCCTCCACCTGTGCCTCGGACCCCATTCCCGCTCACCTTAGAGGAGCAGCGTGGCTCAGTGGAAAGAGCCTGGGCTTCGGAGTCAGAGGTCACGGGTTCGACTCCAGCTCTGCCACTTGTCAGCTGTGTGACTGTGGGCAAGTCACTTCACTTCTCTGTACCTCAGTTACCTCATCTGTAAAATGGGGATGAAGACTGTGAGCCTCACATGGGACAACCTGATGACCCTGTATCTTCCCCAGCGCTTAGAACAGTGCTCTGCACATAGTAAGCGCTTAACAAATACCAACATGATTATTATTATTATTACCTTATAAAAACCATCACCCCTGCCCTCCTCCCCTCCTTAACTTCTATCTTTAACCGCTCACTCTCCAATGGCTTCTTCCCCTCTGCCTTCAAACATGCCCATGTTTCCCCCATCCTAAAAAACCCTCTCTCGACCCCACTTGCCTTCTGGTTATCGTCCTCATCTCCCCCCTACCCTTCCTTTCCAAACTCCGAGAAGGAGTCGTCTACACTCTCTGCCTTGAATTCCTTAACTCCAAATCTCTCCTGGACTCCCTCCAATCTGGCTTCCGTCCCCTCCGTTCTACCGAGACTGCTCTCTCGAAGGTCACCCGTGACCTCATTCTTGCCAAATCCAACGGCGCCTACTCTATCCTAATCCGCCTCGACCTCACAGCTGCCTTTGACACTGTCGACCATCCCCTCCTCCTCCACACCTCATCTCACCTCGGCTTCACGGACTCTGTCCTCTCCCGGTTCTCCTCTTATCCCTCTGGCCGGTCATTCTCGGTCTCCTTCGCGGGCTCCTCCTCCCCCTGCCCGCCCCCCCCCCCATCCTCTAACTGTTGGAGTTCCTCAAGGGTCAGTTCTTGGCCCTCTTCTGTTCTCCATCTACACTCACTCCCTTGGTGAACTCGCTCTCTCACACGGCTTCAACTATCATCTCTTCGCCAAGGGCACCCAAATCTACATCTCCTCCCCGGTTCTCTCCCCTTCCCTCCAGGCTCGTATCTCCTCCTGTCTCCAGGACGTCTCCACCTGGATGTCTGCCCGCCACCTGAAACTCAACATGCCTAAAACTGAGCTCCTTATCTTCCCTCCCACTTCCCTCCCACTTTCCCGTCACTGTGGACGGCACTATCCTCCTTCCCGTCTCTCCCGCCCGCAACCTCAGTCTCATCCTTGACTCGGCTCTCTCATTCACCCCACACATCCGATCCGTCACCGACGCCAAGATCCACCCTTTCCTCTCCACCCAAACGGCTATCTTACTGGTACAGGCTCTCATAATATCCCGACTGGATTACTGTGTCACCTCCTCTCTGATCTCCCTTCTTCCTGTCTCTCCCCACTCCTGTCTATTCTTCATTCCTCTGCCCGGATCATCTTCCTACAGAAACGCTCTGGGCATGTCACTCCTCTCCTCAAAAACCTCCAGTGGTTGCCTATCGACCTTCGCACGGAACAATAAAACTCCTCACTCTTGGCTTCAAGGCTCTCCATCACCTTGCCCCCTCCTACCTCACCTCCCTTCTCTCTTTCTACTGCCCACCCCGTACGCTCCGCTCCTCTGCCGCTCACCTCCTCACTCTGCCTCGTCCTCGCCTGTCCCGCCGTCGACCGCGGCCCACATTTTAGCTCTGGTCCTGGAGTGCCCTCCTTCCTCAGATCTTCCAAACTACCTCTCTTCCCCTCTGCAAAGCCCTACTGAGAGCTCACCTCCTCCAAGAGGCCTTCCCAGACTGAGCTTCCCCTTTTCCCTCTGCTCCTCCTCTCCTCCCCCCCCGCCCCCCCCCACTCTTCCCCTTTCCCCTCCCCTCAGTACTGTGCTCATTTCTATATATTATTTATTACCCTATTTATTTTGATAATGAGGTGTACATTTTCTTGATTCTATTTATTGCCATCGTTCTTGTCCGTCCATCTCCCCCGATTAGACTGTCAGCCCGTCAAAGGGCAGGGACTGTCTCTATCTGTTACCGATTTATACATTCCAAGCGCTTAGTACAGTGCTCTGCACATAGTAAGCGCTCAATAAATACTTACTGAATGAATGAATTGAATGCATTTATCCTGATGATGTTGTCTTGTTTTTGTTCTCTTTTGCTTTGCCGTCTGTCTCCCCCGTTTAGACGGCGAGCCCGTCACTGGACAGAGATTGTCTCTATCTGTTGCCGAATTGTACATCCCAAGCGCTTAGTACAGTGCTCTGCACATAGTAAGCGCTCAATAAATGCTACTGAATGAATGAAGAAACGACAACCCCAAGCCATCTTAACCCAATCTGGGTATTGAGAAGTGCGTGGCCCAGTGGAAAGAGTACAGGCCTGGGAGTCAGAGGACCTTGGGTTCTAATCCCGGCTCTGCCATATGTATTCTGTATGACCTTGGGCAAGTCATTTAACTTCTTAGACTGTAAGTTCACTATGGGCAGAGAATGGCACGTAGAGGATAGAGCCCGGACTTGGGAGTCAGAAGGTCACAGGTTCTCGTCCCGGCTCTGCCAACTGACTGCTGTATGACCTTGGGGCAAGTCACTTTGCTTCTCTGGGCCTCAGTTCCCTTATAATAATAATGTTGGTATTTGTTAAGCGCTTACTATGTGCAGAGCACTGTTCTAAGCGCTGGGGTAGATGCAGGGTAATCAGGTTGTCCCACGTGAGGCTCGCAGTCTTCATCCCCATTTTACAGATGGGGGAACTGAGGCCCAGAGAAGTGAAGCGACTTGCCCAGGGTCACACGGCCGACAAGTGGCAGGGTCGGGATTCGAACCCATGACCTCTGATGGGGATCGAGACCGTGAGCCCCACATGGGACAGGGACTGTGTCCCACCCTATTTGCTTGTATATATCCCAGTGCTTAATACAGTGCCTAGCGCATAATGAGCGCTTAACACATACCGTTATTATCATTCCTACTCTGACTTGTTGTACTCCCCCAAGCACTCGGTACAGTATCTGCACACACCGCATGCTCAATAAATACAAGACATTGTTTGAAACTTCTCTGTGCCTCAGTTACTGCATCTGCAAAAGGGGGATAAAGACTGTGAGTCCTTTGCGGGGCAGGGACTGTGTCTAAACTGATTCTCTTGCATCTACCTGAGTGTTTAGTACAGTGCCCGGCACACTGTAAGCACTTCACAGTATGATCTAGTGGAGAGAGCGCAGGCCTGGAAGTCTGAAGGCCCTGGGTTCTAATCCCAGCTCTGCAACTTGTCTGCTGTGTGCCCCTGGGCAAGTGACATCACTTCTCTGTGCTTCAGTTACCTCATCTGAAAAATGGAGACTAAGACTGGGTGGGTCATGGACCATGTCCCTCCTGAGTACTCTGCACTTATTCATTCATTCCTTCATTCAATCGTATTTACTGAGTGCTTACTATGCGCAGAGCACTGTACTAAGCGCCCGGAAAGAACAATTTGGCAACGGAGACAATCCCCACCCAACAATGGGTTCACAGTCTCGAAGAGGGGAGACGGACAACGAAGCAGAACAAGTAGCCAGGCATCAATAGCATCAATATAAGTACATATAATTATATTTACACATCATTAAGAAAATAAATAGAATAATAACAATAACGTTGGTATTCGTTCAGCGCTTACTATGTGCCGAGCACTGTTCTAAGCGCTGGGGTGGAGGCAGGGGAATCGGGTGGTCCCACGTGGGGCTCACAGTCTTCATCCCCATTTGACAGATGAGGTCACTGAGGCACTGAAAAGCGACGTGACTTGCTCAAGGTCACGCAGCTGACAAGCGGAGGAGCTGGGGTCGGAAGCCATGACCTCTGACTGACTCCCGAGCCTGGGCTCTGTCCACGGAGGCACGCTCCTCCTTTTGTGTGCCCCAGTGCTCGGGACGGTGCTTGGCACCTAGGAAGGGGTTAAGAGAAGCAGCGTGGCTCTGCGGAAAGAGCCCGGGCTTGGGAATCAGAGGTCATGGGTTCTAATCCTGGCTCCGCTGCCTGTCAGCCCTGGGACTTTGGGCAAGTCACCTCACTTCTCTGGGCCTTGGTTACCTCATCTGTCAAATGGGGATGAAGACTGTGAGCCTCACGAGGGACAACCTGATCACCTTGTATCTCCCCAGTGCTTAGAACAGTGCTTTGCACACAGTAAGAGCTTAACAGATACCAACATTATTATTATTAACTTCTCTGTGCCTCAGTTCCCTCATCTGTCAAATGGGGATGAAGACTGGGAGCCCCACGTGGGCCAATCTGATGACCCTGGATCTCCCCCAGTGCTTAGAACAGTGCTCTGCACATAGTAAGTGCTTAACAAATACCAACATTATTATCATGATTATGAAGAACCCCCATCTACATTATTATTATTATTATTATTATTATTATTCTGTCTCCCCCGATTAGACTGTAAGCCCATCAGAGGGCAGGGACTGTCCCTATCTGTTTCCGATTTGTCCATTCCAAGCGCTTAGTCCAGTGCTCTGCACATAGTAAGTGCTCAATAAATACTATTGAATGAATGAATTATTATTAATAACTTCTCTGCGCCTCAGTTCCCTCATCTGTAAAATGGGGATCGAGACTGTGAGCCCCATGTGGGCCAACCTGGTTCCCCTGTATCTCCCCCAGCGCTTAGAACAGTGCTCTGCACAGAGTAAGTGCTTAACAAATACCAACGGTATTATTATTACCAAGAACCCCCATCCACATTATTATTATCTTCTCTGTGCCTCAGTTCCCTCATCTGTAAAATGGGGATCGAGGGAAGTAATCCCCACGTGGGCCAACCTGATGACTCTGTCTCTCCCCCAGCGCTTAGAACGGCGCTCTGCACGTAGTAAGCGCTTAACAAATACCAACATTATTATTATTATTATCTTCTCTGTGCCTCAGTTCCCTCAACTGTAAAATTGGGATGAAGACTGTGAACCTCATGTGGGCCAACCTGATTCCCCTGTATCCCCCTCGGTGCTCAGCACAGTGCTCTGCACAGAGTAAGTGCTTAACAAACACCAACAGCATTATTATCCTTATTATCTTCTCCGTGCCTCAGTTCCCTCAACTGTCAAATGGGGATGAAGACTGGGAGCCTCACATGGGACAAGCTGATGCCCCTGGATCTCCCCTGGCGCTTAGCGCTTAGCACAGTGCTCTGCACGGAGTAAGCGCTTACCAAATGCCAACAGTATTATTATTATCTCCCCCAGCGCTTAGCAGAGTGCTGTGCCCATAGTGAGCGCTTAACAAATACCAACAGCATTATTATCATTATTATCTTCTCCGTGCCTCAGTTCCCTCAACTGTCAAATGGGGATGAAGACTGGGAGCCTCACGTGGGCCAACCTGATGCCCCTGTCTCTCCCCCAGCGCTTAGCACAGTGCTCTGCACAGAGTAAGCGCTTAACAAACACCAACAGCATTATTATCATTATTATCTTCTCCGTGCCTCAGTTCCCTCAACTGTCAAATGGGAGCCTCACGTGGGCCAACCTGATGCCCCTGGATCTCCCCCGGTGCTTTGCACAGCGCTCTGCACACAGTAGGCGCTTAACCAATACCAACATCATTACCATCACCCCCAGCGCTTAGAACAGTGCTGTGCCCATAGTGAGCGCTTAACAAACACCGACAGTATTATTATCCTTATTTTCTTCTCTGTGCCTCAGTTCCCTCAACTGTCAAATGGGGATGAAGACTGGGAGCCCCACGTGGGCCCACCTGATGCCCCTGGATCTCCCCCAGCGCTTAGCACAGTGCTCTGCACAGAGTAAGCGCTTTACAAATACCAACATCATTATTATCACCCCCAGGGCTTAGAACAGTGCTGTGCCCATAGTGAGCGCTTAACAAATACCAACAGTGTTATTATCCTTATTATCTTCTCCGTGCCTCAGTTCCCTCAACTGTCAAATGGGGGATGAAGCCTGGGAGCCTCACGTGGGCCCACCTGTTGCCCCTGGATCTCCCCCAGCGCTTAGCACAGCGCTCTGCACAGAGTAAGCGCTTACCAAGCACCAACAGCATTATGATCTTCTCCGTGCCTCAGTTCCCTCAACTGTCAAATGGGGGATGAAGCCTGGGAGCCTCACGTGGGCCCACCTGTTGCCCCTGGATCTCCCCCGGAGCTTAGCACAGCGCTGTGCCCATAGTGAGCGCTTACCAAATGCCAACAGTATTATTATTATCTCCCCCGGCGCTTAGCACAGCGCTGTGCCCATAGTGAGCGCTTACCAAATGCCAACAGTATTATTATCTCCCCCGGCGCTTAGCACAGCGCTGTGCCCAGAGTGAGTGCTTACCAAATGCCAACAGTATTATTATTATCTCCCCCAGCGCTTAGCACAGTGCTGGGCCCATAGTGAGCGCTTACCAAATGCCAACAGTATTATCTCCCCCGGCGCTTAGCACAGCGCTGTGCCCATAGTGAGTGCTTACCAAATGCCAGCAGTATTACTATTATCTCCCCCAGCGCTTAGCACAGCGCTGTGCCCATAGTGAGCGCTTACCAAATGCCAACAGTATTATTATCTCCCCCGGCGCTTAGCACAGTGCTGTACCCATAGTGAGCGCTTACCAAATACCAACATTATTATTATTATCTCCCCCAGCGCTTAGCACATCGCTGTGTACTATTGAATGCGTGGCTCAGTGGAAAGGGCACGGGCTTTGGAGTCAGAGGTCATGGGTTCAAATCCCGGCTCTGCTACTTGTCAGCTGTGTGACTGTGGGCAAGTCACTTCACTTCTCTGTGCCTCAGTTACCTCATCTGTAAAATGGGGATTAAGACTGTGTTTCCCTTGTGTCTACCCCAGTGCTTAGAACAGTGCTCTGCACATAGTAAGCGCTTAACAAATACCAACATTATTATTATTATTAGTGAGCGCTTACCAAATGCCAACAGTATTATTATTATTATCTCCCCCGGCGCTTAGCACAGCGCTGGGCCCATAGTGAGCGCTTACCAAATGCCAACAGTATTATTATTAATCTCCCCCGGCGCTTAGCACAGCGCTGGGCCCATAGTGAGCGCTCACCAAATGCCAACAGTATTATTATTAATCTTCCCCCGGCGCTTAGCACAGCGCTGGGCCCAGAGTGAGCGCTCACCAAATGCCAACAGTATTATTATTAATCTCCCCCCGGCGCTTAGCACAGCGCTGGGCCCAGAGTGAGCGCTGAACAGATGCCAACATTATGAGGCTGCTGGGGCTGATTACGACTTGATTCTATTTAGTTGCCATTGTTTTTACGAGATGTTCTTCCCCTCGACGCTGTTTAGTGCCATTGTTCTTGTCTGTCCGTCTCCCCCGATTAGACTGTAAGCCCGTCAAACGGCAGGGACTGTCTCTATCTGTTGCCCACTTGTTCATCCCAAGCGCTTAGTACAGTGCTCTGCACATAGTAAGCGCTCAATAAATACTATTGAATGAATGAATGAATGAATGACTAGGCCGCCCCTGAGCAAGAGGAGGCCGCCGCTGGCCCGGGCGGGGCGGGGGGGGGGGGAGGGGCCCGCAGCGCCCCCAGTGGCCGGGCCGGGCTCGGGCTCCGGGCTCCCCCCTCCCTCTCCCCCCTCCCTCTCCCCCCTCCCTCTCCCCCCTCCCTCTCCCCCCTCCCTCTCCCTCCTCCCCCGGGGGGCGGGGCCGTGGACGTCACTTCCGCCTCCGGCGCGCGGCGGCGTGGAGGGAGGGCGGGGGCGCGCGCGCGCGCGGTTCCGCGTGCGGTCCCGCGTGCGGCGCCATGCAGGTGTCCAGCCTCAACCAGGTGAAGATCTACAGCCTCAGCTGCGGGAAATCCCTGCCCGAGGTCAGTGCCTCCCCACCCCCCCCCTCCTCCCTTCTCCATTTCCTCATAAGAATAACGTTAATAATAATAATGTTGGTATTTGTTCAGCGCTTACTAGGTGCCGAGCCCTGTTCTAAGCGCTGGGGGGGAGACGCAGGGGCATCGGGTTGTGTCCCACGTGGGGCTCACCGTCTTCATCCCCATTTGACAGATGAGGGAACTGAGGCCCAGAGGAAGGGAAGTGACCTGCCCACAGTCACCCAGCCGACAAGTGGCCGAGCTGGGATTCGAACTCATGAGCCCTGACTCCAAAAGCCCGGGCTCTTTCCACGGAGCCACGCTGCTTCTCCTTTGGGATGTGTTAAGCGCTTGCTAGGTGCAGAGCCCTGTGCTAAGCGCTGGGGGAGATCCAGGGGCATCAGGTGGGCCCACGTGGGGCTCCCAGGCTTCATCCCCCATTTGACAGATGAGGCCACTGAGGCCCAGAGAAAATAATAATGTTGGTATTTGATAAGCGCTTACTGTGTGCAGAGCGCTGTGCTAAGCGCCGGGGGAGAGACAGGGGCATCAGGTGGGTCCACGTGGGGCTCACCGTCTTCATCCCCCATTTTAATCATAATAATAATGTTGGTATTTGTTAAGCGCTTACTGTGTGCAGAGCGCTGTGCTAAGCGCCGGGGGAGATCCAGGGGCATCGGGTTGGCCCACGTGGGGCTCACCGTCTTCATCCCCATTTGACAGATGAGGCCACTGAGGCCCAGAGAAGATAATAATGTTGGTATTTGTTAAGCGCTTACTGTGTGCAGAGCGCTGTTCTAAGTGCTGGGGGAGATCCAGAGGCATCAGGTTGGCCCACGTGGGGCTCACAGTTAATCCCCATTTTAATAATGATATTGGTGGTATTTGTTAAGCGCTTACTATGTGCAGAGCGCTGTTCTCAGCGCCGGGGGAGATACAGGGGCATCAGGTTGGCCCACGTGGGGCTCACAGTTTTTAAATCCCCATTTTCACAGATGAGGTCACTGAGGCCCAGAGAAGTGAAGTGACTTGCCCAAGGTGACACAGCAGACAAATAATAATGTTGGTATTTGTTAAGCGATTACTATGTGCAGAGCACTGTGCTAAGCGCTGGGGGAGATACAGGGGCATCAGGTTGTCCCACGTGAGGCTCACAATCTTCACCCCCATTTTACAGATGAGGGAACTGAGGCACAGAGAAGTGAAGTGACTTGCCCACAGTCACACAGCTGACAAGTGGCAGGGCTGGGATTCGAACCCATGACCTCTGACTCCCAAGCCCAGGCTCTTTCCACTGAGTCACGCTGCTTCTCTTCGGAGCCGGGATTCAAACCCATGACCTCTGATTCCCAAGCCCGGGCTCATTCCACTGAGCCACGCTGCTTTTCCTTGTAATAATAATATTGGTTTTTGTTAAGCGCTTACTCTGTGCAGAGCACTGTTCTGAGCGCTGGGGGAGATACAGGGAAATGAGGTTGTCCCACACGAGGCTCACAGTCTTCATCGCCCTTTTACAGATGAATAAATAATGATGGTATTTGTTAAGCGCTTACTATGTGCAAAGCACTGTTCTAAGCGCTGGGGGACTACAAGGTGATCAGGTTGTCCCACGTGGGGCTCACAGTCTTAATCCCCATTTTCCAGAAGAGGGAACTGAGGCCCAGAGAAGTTAAGTGACTTGCCCAAAGTCACACAGCTGATGAATGGCAGAGCCTCTTCCTCCTCCTTTTCCTCCTTTTCCTTCCCCTCTCCTTCCTCCTTTTCCTTCCCCTCTTCCTGCTTCTTTTCCTCCTTCCCCTATCCCTCCTCCTTTCCCTCCACCTTTTCCTCCTCCTCTCCCTCCCCCACCTTTCCTTCTCCTTCCCCTCTCCCTCCTCCTTTGCTTCCCCTTCTCCCTCTTCTCCCTGCTTTTCCTCCTCTTGCTTCCCCTCTTCCCCCTTTTCTTCCTCCTCCTCCTTCCCCTCTTCCTTTTAATAATGCCGGTATTTGTTAAGCTCTTACTATTTGCCAAGCACAGTTCTGAGCACTGGGGGAGATACAAGGTCATCAGATTGTCCCACGTAGGGCTCACAGTCTTCATCCCCATTTGACAGATGAGGTCAATGAGGCACAGAGAAGTGAAGCGACTTCCCCAAAGTCACACAGCTGACGAGTGGGGGAGCTCGGAATTAGAACCCACGACCTCTGACTCCTAAGCCCGGGCTCTTTCCACTAAGCCACGCTGCTTCTCATGAATGGAAATGCCAGGGATCGAACCTGGGACCCTGTACATGTAAAGGGTGTGCTCTGCCACTGAGCTATATCTCTTTCCCCCCTTCCTTCCCCTCTTCCTCCTCTTCCTCCTCTTCCTCCTCTTCCTCCGGGAGAATTAAACCAAAGCAATGCTTGACACCCCCCAGCCCCAAATCTATTAGCGGTATCTATCGAGTTTTTAATATGTGAGCCCTTTGTTGGGTAGGGATTTCCCAATTTGTTACTGAATTGTACTTTCCAAGCGCTTAGTACAGTGCTCTGCCCACAGTAAGTGCTCAATAAATACCATTGAATGAATTGAGCCTTGAAAGCTCGTTGTAGGCAGGGATTGTCTCTGCCGACTCTGTTGTATTGTAGTCTCCCAAGTGCTTAGTACAGTGCCCTGCACATAGTAAGTGCCCAATAAGTACCACTGATGATGGTGAGGCACATGGCGTAGCGGAAAGAGCCGGGGCCTGGGAGTCAGAAGTTCGTGGGTTCTAATCCCGGCTCTGCCACTCGTCTGCTGTGTGACCTTGGGCAAGCCACTTAACTTCTCCGTGCCTCAGTTACCTCGTCTGTAAAAAGGGCGTTAAGACCGTGAGCCCCAAGTGGGACAACCTGATTATCCTGTATCTACTCCAGTGCCTAGAACAGTGGCACATAGTAAGTGCTTAACAAATACTATCGTTATTATTAAAAGCTTATGGGTTCTAATTCAGGCTCTGCCAGTTTTCTGCTGTGAGACTTTGGGTAAGTCACTGCACTTCTCTGAGCCTCAGTTATCTCATCTGTAAAATGGGGATTGAGACGGTGAGCCCCACGTGGGACGGGGATCGCGTCCAACCCGATTTGCTTCTGTCCGCCCCGGTGCTTAGGACAGTGCCTGGCACACAGTAAGTCCTTAACAAATACCACAGTTGTTATTATGCACAGCACTGTGCTAAGCACTTGGGAGAGTACAGTACTGTAGAGTTGATCGTCACAACCCTTGCCCTCAAGGAGTTACATGATGATGATGGTATTTGTTAAGCTCTTACTATGTGCCAGGCACTATACTAAGCACTGGGGTGGATAAAAACAAATCGGGTTGGATGTAGTCCCTGTCCCACGTGGGGCTCATAGTCTCAATCCCCATTTTACAGATGAGGGACTGAGGACCAGAGAAGTGAAGTGACTTGCCCAAGGTCACGCAGCGGACAAGTGGCAGAGCCGGGACTAGAACCTATGACCTTTTGACTCCCAGGCCCTTGCTCTGTTCACTACCCCTTGCTGCTTCTCATATTGTACTCTCCCAAGTGCTTAGTACAGTGCTCTGCACACAAGTAAGCGCTCAGTAAATACAACTGAATGAACAGTGGGGGAGGCAGATTTTTAAAAAATTGCGGGGAGGGGAAATGGTACAGAAGTGCCGTGGGGGGCGATCCCAAAGTGTCTAATGGGTACAGATCCCAGAGTTTACGCGATGCAATAGGGAGAGCCGGTAAGGTGGGGAGATGAGAGGATAGTCAGGGAAGGCTTCTTGGAGGAGATGTGATTTTAGGGTGGCTTTGAAGGTGAGGAGAGAGGTGGTCTGGCTTATACGGAGGTGGGGAGGGAGTTCCGAGCGGGGGGGAAGGTGTGAGCCAAGGGGTCGGCGATGAGACGGGTGAGATCCAGGCAGAGCCGGTCTCAGAGACTGAGTTGCTTGGGCGGGGCTGTAGCGGGAGATGAGCGAGGGGTAGGTGGAAAGCGTAGAGCTGATTGCCTTAAAGTTGACGGCGTATTAGGTTCTTTACCGTGTGCGGAGTGCCGTACTAAACCCGGGGAAAGAGTACATGGTGGGGAATCGCTTAGTACAGTGCTCTGCGCATAGTAAGCGCTCTATAAATACTACTGAATGAATGAAATGAATGAGAAAGGGTCTCTGGCCCTCAAGGGGCTCACAGTCCGAGGAATCGGCTATTTAAGTAACCCCAGCTGCTGTCTGGTAGGGCAGAGGATGGCCGAACACTTGAACGCCATTGATGGTCAGATAAAGTAGTTCCCGAGGTACTGAGAAGGTGGATTTCTGAATCAGCCCAGACCACGTTCTCCACGGGCCGTTTATAACCTAGCAGACATGTCTTGTGGTGTGCTCCCTCAGCACCTTCTGTCTCTTCTCTGCCATTGACCTCTGATGTGTGGTAACTGGATCAGTTTTTGTGAGAAGAGCAAAATCGACAAAGGACAGGCCTAAGGGTAACTGTGATACATTTTTGACTTAAAAAAAAAACAACCCAAAACCCTTTAACATTTTTTATAACTGGAAACTCCCAACCAGCCTCTCACGGCGTTGCCCACTGGACCCGGGGAACCGGACAAGAGATTGGGGATGCCTCAGTGCAAACCGTCGCCACTGCTGCGGAGGCGATTCAAGAGCGGGGCCTGTCAGGAGCAGGAAAGCTTTCTGTGTTTTAACATCGGTGTCTGAGCGGCGCTCACCTGAAATGACAAGGCGCCAGGTGCATTTTCACGGGCACTCTGGGCAAGGGATTATCCCTCAAGGTTCCTCACCTCCACGGAAGCGGTCTCTGCCGGCTACGTCACCTGCATGATGGACGTGTCCACGTTTAACTTCGTACGTGCCCCCAAATGGATCGCAGATGTACATAAATCGTACCCAAATTATGTGCACAGATTTTTGCCAGACACTGTACTAAACTCTGGACCAGATAAAGCCTAATCAGATTGGACACAGGTCCCACGTGGAGCCTGTAGTAATAACCCCCATTTTACAGATGAGGTAACTGGCACAGAGAAGTTAAATGACTTGCCGAAGGTCACGCAGCAGTCAAGCGTCAGAGCTGGGATTAAAACCCAGGTCAGAAAGACTCCCAGGCCTGCTCTCTATCCAGTAGGCCACGCTGCTCCTCATCGAAATGCCACGTCCGGGTTTGCGAAGGCCACAGGTGTCCTGGCCGTAGCCACTGTCGATTAGTCAAGATGTGAAATCCCTCGCTGAATCCAAATGTACCGGCATCGTTTTATGCTATCGATATGCAGTTTAATTCCATTTTGCAAGACCTGAGTCTGGCCCAGGTACTCCCACGCCTTCTGCTGCTTCTGATGCTACCATTTCCCCTAGCTGAAATTTATTTTAACGTCCGTATCCGCCTCTGGACCGTATCCTCCTTGTGGGAAGAGATCTGATGGTGTCTCCGAACTCTCCTGTATCGTTTCCTCCCAAGCACTCGTAGAGTGCTTGGCATGCAGCAGGTGCTTAATAAATACCATAGACCTATTGATTGATGAATTTTTCCCCAGATTGAGGGCGGGGGGAGGTAGCTCAGAGCTGGCGAGTCACTGCCGCCTTTCAGCAGCCCCGTCAGACTGGCGGTCGGCCCTTTGCGTTTTCCCCCCCGACCTGGGATAGGCAGGAGGAACCCTGGGTTCTGAGTTCAGGGTGGCCTGGGGCCCGGTTCTGACTAAATCACGAGGGACCTGGAACATCCGTGAGACTTGGGCCACAGTACACTTGGATTAAGCAACGAGAGGACACCATCCCCACCCTTGGTGACTCTGCCTTCTCTCCTGGGGAAGAAATCGGTTCTGAGTCTTGAAGCGGTTCATCACAGAAACTGAATTGCAGTTGCTTGTAAGACCATCTTTAAAAACCCAACTCCGTGCAGGATCTGTGGTCCCATTAGCTGTTTTTTTTTTCCCCTTTTCTTTCAGTGGCTTTCTGACAGGAAGAAGAGAGCGCTGCAAAAGAAGGATGTCGGTGAGTGATTCTTTTTTATAATTCAGCCACAGCAATAACCCTATTTGTATAGTCCCTTTCTATCCCTATAGGATATTCCTGTGAACGTCGACACTGTCGTGTTCAACCAGGCACTGGTCAGAGCACGGTGGTTCCCGCAGCTGCTGTGGTCGGAGATATCCTGTGACCTCAGACCTCCCCTATTCTCTCTCTCGACTGCCTTCCCAGTGCTTGCCCGCTAAGCCCAAGTGAGTGAGAGAATGTGAATGCCTCAGCCCAGACCTTCACTACTACAAAAACAAGCCAAGCACACGGCATCCTGAGGCTAGGCCATACCTATGTCCTCTCAACCACGAGTCAGTGCTCACTCCAAATGGCAAAGGGCCCAAAAGGATGCCCAACTGAATTTTCATCACAAGGACACACACGTGTTCACGGGTGCTCGGGATTCTCAGTCAGTGATGAATACAGTCTCACCATCAGCAGCGTTTTCTAACAAAGGGACAGCTGTCCTCTCGGTGAAGGGACTGTATTTGGTCACAACCTCCCGAGAGATGAAGTCAATCAGTGGTGTTAATTGAACGTTTACTGTGTGCAGAACACTGTGGTTAAGTGCTTGGGAGAGTACAGTACAGCAGAGTTGGTAGACGCAATCCTTGTCTACAAGGAGTTTACAGCTTAGAGGGGGAGACACGTTAGTTGTATTTTCATTAATATAAATAAATTACGGATATGTACAAAAGTGCCGTGGGGCTGAGGGTGGTGTGAGTAATTAAGTGCGTAAACAGCATCGTTTCCGAACGCCAAAAAGAACTATATGAATTGTACTTGGTAAGATTTTAATTTTTTGCCCTGAATAATAATTATAACGATAATATTTGTTAAATGCTTACCATGTGTGTTAAGCACTGACATTTAGGTCAGACAATCTCAATTCTACATGGGGCTGTCAGTCTTAAGGCGGAGAGAGAGAACAGATATTTCATCCCCATTTTACAGTGAGGAAACCGAGTCTCAGAGAAGTCATGCGACTTGCCTAGGGGCACCCAGGAACCAAGTGGAAACATGGTGGAAACAGGGAAGTGGTGTTATGGGACTTCCAGGAAGCTGCTCCACTTCCTGAGTGCAGAGGAAATCAGCCTGGCAGTGGCAGAGAGAGTGCTGAGTCGGGTGGTGCCTAATTTCCCCGTGTGAGTGATGAGGGTCCTTACAGATCTGTGCCAGGGGACCTAGAATTCAACTTTGAGTGGTGTCCCAAGACGGGCAGGGACCCACGGATCCGCCCTAGTAACCTGGGCAGGGTCTGGCACCCTGTTTGACCTCTCCTACCCCCGGGCAGGCCGAGGCATTGAGGAAAGTGGGGAGGCTTCTGCAGTGGTTGAGGTGTCGCCCGCTGGCACGCTCCAAGGACTCACGAACCTGTGCTACTCCTCTGGGGACCCCCAGCTCTCTTCTGCCCGGCCCACTTCTGTGGGTGTCAGATTTATCGTGGAAGACCGGCTGGTAAGCTGCTTCTGCTGTGCCCGCTGCTCAGGGCGGTGACATGGCCAGAGGAGACGGTTGTGGGCGACCAGGAGTCCCCTCTGGGGATTCATGCGATCTCGGGAGCTTCTGCTTGCTGCATGGGTGTGGGCTTCAGATCGGGGTTTTCTCCCGATGAAATTCAGCCTCTGGACTTCCGGAGAATCAGGATCCTGTTTGAATACAAAATGGAATGATCAAAAATGTGCATTTTCACTTGCGTTTCGGAGTCCTTAAAGAACCCTTCATATTGGGTGAGATTTTTCCATTCTCCTTTACCTTTTTGAAGGTAGCTAGATCTGTTGAACAAAACCAGACACATTTTCCATGTAAAAAAAAAAAAACCCCAATCTTTAAAACTCTGAACGTGACAGCCGCATTCTGAAGAAGCTACTTTCAAGTGAACAAAAGCATTTTGCACTGTCAAAAGGTATTAAATCATGCAATGTGCAGGAATGATTTCTACTGAAATTTCCTCCTACAATTATTGGCACATTTCAGAAATTACTTTTTTATCTTTCCAGATTTTTTTCCATCTGGTGTTTTGCATTTTTTAAAAAAGTACTGAAAAGCAATATTTTACTAGGTACCCATGCCCTCTGCTAAGCCCTGGGATAGATGTAATCTGGTCAGACACAGTCTAAGGAGGAGAGAAAGCCGGTGCCTAATCCCCACTTTATACAAGGGGAAACCGAGGCCTTAAGTAGTTAATTGACTTGGCCAAGGGTTTCTAGCGGGCCAGTGGCAGAGCCAGGATTAGAACTTGGTTCTTTAGACTCCCAAGCTATTTCCACCAGAGCCAGCTGTCTTCGTGTAACCTGATTTATAATTTTTAAGGTTTACCTTTCCAGTCTGTTCATCAGGACTTTCTCTAATATGATCATATCGGCTTGGCAATCCTGCGGGGCTCTTTTTTCCTTCTCCTTGTGGGGAATGTATCTTCTGGTCTGTAGCTTCTTCACACTGTTTTTCCATTTTATGTCTTTGCAGATGTTCGAAGAAGAATTGAGCTTATTCAGGACTTTGAAATGCCTACAGTTAGTACCACTATTAAGGTGTCAAAAGATGGACAGTATATTTTGGCAACTGGTGAGGACCTTAACCTTTTAACCACCTATTATTATTACATGCTAAAAGAAGTGGGAAACTTTACCATTCGAAGTATCTTAGCAGTTTACCTTGCCATTTTGGTTATTACTGGCTGTATTAAACCTTTCCCTGATCTGAGATGTGACCTGATTAATGAGGTTCACCTCTATAATGGCACATTTTATCGATGGTTGGTTATTTCCTTCTAGCTACGTAATGTGGATTGAGGTTCTCTGATCAGTTTTTTATGATTACATTCTTCAGATTTCTATCCTTTTACCAGTGACTCGTGTTTTGTATTTAGGAACAGTTTATTTGACACTCGTTCTGTTACTCTCTGTTTTTATCTCTATTGGTATAGATTAAAATATCTATCTTTTAATTCAGTAGTGTAAGTATATTCAGAAGATGAAAGTACACAGATATTTTCCTGGCTAATCTGATCAATGCAGGTGGAAAAAAATGGAGAAAAATTATTCACGTTGAGGCCTGGGTGTTTAAATTATTAGTGAATTACAGTACTAAGGCTCAAACTCACTAATTTCAAATTTGTCATCATCTCCAGCCAGATTTATTATTATTATTATTTAATAATAATAGTATTTGTGGTGCACTTACTATATGAAGCACTGTGGCTTAGTGGAAAGAGGATGTGGGTTCTAATCCCACCTCTGCCACTTGGCTGCTGTGTGACTTTGGGTAAGTCAGTTAACTTCTCTGTGCCTCAGTTACCTCATCTGTAAAATGAGGATTAAAAGTGTGAGCCCCACGTGGGACAACCTGATTACCCTGTATCTACCCCAGCGCTCAGAGCAGTGCTTTGCACATAGTAAGTGCTTAACAAGTACCATCATTATTATTATCATTACTATCTGCTGAGCATTCATTCATTCAATAGTATTTATTGAGCGCTTACTAGGTGCAGAGCACTGTACTAAGCGCTTGGAATGTACAAATCGGCAACAGATAGAGACGGTCCCTGCCCGTTGACGGGCTTACAGTCTAATCGGGGGAGACAGACAGACAAGAACAATAGCAGTAAATAGAATCAAGGGGATGTACGTCTCATTAACAAAATAAATAGGGTAATAATATATACAAATGAGTGGACGAGCACAGTGCTGAGGGGAGGGGAAGGGAGAGGGGGAGGAGGAGAGGGATGGGGGGAAGGGGCTTAGCTGAGGGGAAGGGAGAGGGGGAGGAGCAGAGGGAAAGGGGGGGGAAAAGGGGGTTTAGCTGAGGGGAGGTGAAGAGAGGGTAGAGAGAGAGCAGAGGGAAAAGGGGAAACTCAGGCTATTTCAGGACTACTCATTGTACTTGATAGAAGATAATCAGGTTGGACACGACCCTGTCTCTCAATGGACTCTCAGTCTAAATAGGAGAGTGAACCAGCGTTAGATGGTCATTTTACAGATGAGGAAACTGAGACATGGAGAAGTTGAGCGAGTTGCCCGAGGTCACACAGCAGGCCGGCTACAGGGGTGGGATTGGAATCCAGGTCTTCTGATTCCCAGCTCTGTGTTCTTTCTAGAAAGGTCATGCTGCTTCCTAGAGTTTCTGGCCCTTAGGTCAGTATGTGTGTAGGGGCTCATTATGTACTATGCATTTTTCGAAGTTAGAGTTAAAAAAATCAGATTTGATTTTTCAGGTTAGGTCGTGCTGTTTTAACAATTATTAAATCAAGTGGGTGGAATGATGCAGTTTGCACCCGTATTGATTTATCATAGGTTCACGAAATGATAGCAACAACCACACAGTTTTCTTTGTAGTGAACAAAGAGGGGGTGTGTATATGTCACTGGGATTTAGCGAGCGGTTGTATTTTAACCATTAAATTTTTCTTATGTTGTTTGCTTTATTCATTCTATGATTTTATATTTACTCTAGGAACATACAAACCACGTGTTCGATGCTATGACACCTATCAGTTATCATTGAAATTTGAAAGGTGCTTGGATTCAGATGGTGAGTATGGGGGTTGAGCTGAAGAAATTAAAAATAAAATTGGACATAGGTTTTCAAAGGCAGTAGACTTGGTCCTAGCTTCATTTAGGATGAATTTCTCCAAAGGGACAAGCTTTCCCTTGGCTAGAGCAAGCTACAGCCAGTTTTATTTTCCCGGAATTGAAACATCTAACTCTTCTCTAAACATCCCACGGGGTCTTTCTGATGGGCTTCTAAAAGAAAAAAGACTGGGGCCAGAATCCTTTAGCCTTTTGGACTCACCTCTGAAGAGTTCGGCTTATGTGTGATCCAGCCCTCTGAGGGTCAGGATGCCGGTAGAGAGACAGCGGGGAGCCAGGCCGTTTGTACGGAGCTTGAAGCCGCGCATGCAGTCTTATATCTCAGCCAAGCGATCCAGCTCACGGGGCTTCCAGTGGGGCACGAAGTTGCTGGGTCGTCGGAGGGAAGAGCCCTCAGCCCCGGGCATCGCCCGGGGCAAACTGGAGCTTCCCCCTCCCCCCTTTTTTTTCCTTTTAAATAGTACCTGTTAAGTGTTTACTATGTTCCAGGCACTGTACTAAGCGCTTGAGTAGATACAAGATAACCAGTTTGGACACAATCCCTGTTCCACCTAGGGCTCACAGTCTTAATCCTCATTTTGCGGATGATAATAATAATTATGGTGTTTAAAATGCGCTTACCACGTGCCAGGCACTGTACTAAGCCCAGAGGTAGATACAGACAAATCAGGTTGGACACAGCCCCCGTCCCACGTGGGGCTTACAGTCTCAATCCCCATTTTACAGATGAGGGAACTGAGGCACAGAGAAGTGGATAGTGACAGTGGTGTGAGTGTTCTGCCTCTCATACTGCTCTCTTCCACTACCCATGGAGAGGTGACTCTCCTTTGGGATAAAGAGCGGAAATGGGAGTCCGGATGTGGGGCTTCTGTCTTGGAGAGGAAAAATGTGTGGAGATCTCCCCCCGACTCTCTACGTCCTGCTTCCCCCAACAGGGAAACAGTGAGTGGGCAGAAGATAGCTTTCTAAAATTCCCCAGACATTGAGCTTCCAAGTTTGGGAGAAAGGCAGAATATCTACCTGCCTGGGTTTGGAAACTGAGGTTGGAAGCCAGGGTCCTAATTTTGAAAGGAAGTCGGTTGAAGCAGTCTCGATTTCTAGGGACCTTGATTATCAATATCCCCAAATAAATCAATACAAAATGCCCCTAGTCATTCATCTGTTCCATGGTCAATAAGTCAGTGGTATTTATTGAGCCCTTACTGTGTGCAGAGCACTGTACTAAGCGTTTGGGGGAAAGTACAGTTTCACAGAGTTGGTGGACACGTTCCCTGCTCACCAGGAGTCTAGAGAGGAGCTTCCGTTTAAAGAAGCCTACGGCACCTGGTATTCCCAGGTGTTCTCCCCTCCAAGTACTAATCAGGCTCGACCCTGCTTCGATTCCGAGATTGGGCACGTTCAGGGTGGTGTAGCCGAAGAGCCTCCCAGAAATTGAAATGTCACGGAGAAGAAAGGATGAGAAGGGTTTTTTTGGTGTGCTTTGGTCCTAATTGGCCCATTGCCTGGCAGGGGAGATGAGAAAGGGAACATGCCTCAGTAGAGAACATATTTTAGCCATCTGTTCTGTCTTCCGCCCCTCCCCTTTGAAGAGCAACGGGGGAACGTGAACTCGAACGAAAGCAAATCGTGCTAATGGGTAATCACTTGACGCGCTTTATCCGAATTCACTATGTTCTCAGGGTTGGCGGAGCCTTTCGCTTCGGCTACTAAGTTTTTAAAGTTTGAATTTGATCCATATTTGAAGTGCGTTATTTTGTGAACCTGTAGAGATTGTAATATTTCCTTTGTGTGTTTGCATAATCTTTGGGAGGACTAGTTGAAACATCTATAGCCAAAGGAATTTTTGTCAGTCATTCATAGCTGGAAAACTCACCATTATTCTTTTGTAGGTACAAAGTTAATTATTGTGCATTCATAAATGTCCAGTTAAAAGTTTAAAAAGCCCCATTGTCCCGAGGAGCCGTCAGGAGAAATTACAAAGGGAAAACCGGCATTTTATGAATTAGCTCATTTAATTGGCTCCAGTGCCCCAGGGAAACGCGAGCAGGACCAGTGTGTGTCTCAGACTCTTTTTCAATGTAGAAATCTTTGTGGGTTTTTGGCTGTCATTTTTGAAGAAGCCAGTTGATCAACCCCTTTCTCAAAATTTACATTTGGTGGAACAGGAGCAGATCTGAAATACGGTTTTCTTGGGAATTGCTCCATCGGGGAAAAAATGTATGGCCCGTGGTCTCGGCACATACATTTTCAGGAATACCGGAGTTTTTTAGTACTTGTTTGCAGATGGCAGGGACTGTCTCTCTCTCTTACCGATTTGTACATTCCAAGCGCTTAGTACAGTGCTCTGCACATAGTAAGCGCTCAGTAAATACCCTTGAATGAATATGTGTTTAAGCACTGCATTTAATGCGTTTAGTTCATTAACTGAGAATATTTTGTGAATAACATTTTCAATTTTCCATAAATTTTCTTTTCAGTGGTCACGTTTGAAATCTTATCTGACGACTACTCAAAGGTATGGTGAATTGTTATAAATCCAATAGTTTGTGATTTGAATAGAGAAAGATTTAATTTTTTTATGAAATTGGTGCTTTCTCTTTGGTCATTTTGTATTATTTTGGGTGGGTGCCTTACCCATGCACCAGAACGCAATTTGATGACTTGTGGGGTGCGTTATTTATGGAAAAAAAAGACAATTATAAAATACTTGTGTATCGCAGACTTTGTTAATCCTCACTGATTAAGCCTTCTTCTGTGAATCTACCGAAACCAAGTCTCCGCTTTACCGTTCCAGGTGGTTTTCTTACACAATGATAGATACATTGAATTTCACTCACAAGGAGGTTACTATTATAAAACCAGGATACCGAAGTTTGGGAGAGACTTCTCTTATCACTATCCATCCTGTGACCTGTACTTCGTTGGCGCAAGGTAAATTACCTGGAAGTGTCATGCTCTTTTCGTATATTTTCCTGAAGACTGGTTGAATCTGCTCCAGTGTCACTGACAGTTCATTAGTTACTGTCGTTCATGTTGAAAATGCAGGGCAGCAGCAAGAGCATGAGCTTGGGAGTCAGGACCTGGGTTCTAATCCCGGCTCCGCCACTTGTTTGCTGTGTGACGTTGGGCAAGTCACTTCACTTCTCTGTGCCTGATCCCTCCTCCGTAAAATGGGGGTTAAGACCGTGAGCCCCACGTGGGGTAACCTGATTACCTTGTATTTACCTCAGTGCTTGGCACATAGTAAATGCTTAACAAGTACCACTATTATCATTATTAATAAACCAGTTCCGTCGGGAGGTGGTTGAGGTCGGACTGGCACAAGCTTTTCAGAGGGGCAGATAGGTCTGTCTCAGGAATGATATTCATTCATTCATCGAATCGTATTTACTGAGCGCTCACTTTGTGCAGAGCACTGTACTAAGCTCTTGGAAAGTTCAATTCAGCAACAGGTAGAGACAATCCCTCACAGTCTAGAAGGGGGAGACAGACAACAAAACAATATCAAAACTTTAAGAGAAGCAGCGTGGCTCAGTGGAAAGAGCCCGGGCTTGGGAGTCAGAGGTCATGGGTTCGAATGCCGGCTCTGCCCCTTGTCAGCTCTGTGACTGTGGGCAAGTCACGTCACTTCTCTGTGCCTCAGTTTCCTCATCTGTAAAATGGGGATAAAGACTGTGAGTCTCACGTGGGACAACCTCATTCCCCTGTATCTACTCCAGCGCTTAGAACAGTGCTCTGCACCTAGTAAGCGCTTAACAAATACCAACGTCATTACCATTATTATTAGAAATTGTGCCCTAAAATTATCTGGTCCCACCAAATGATTGTGTTTGCTGAGTTTAGACTTGGAAGATAAAACCTTAGAAGAGATTAGGTAACATTAAGAAAATGGCCATCAGGATCATAACTTGAGAAGTAGCACGGCACAGGGGATGGGTCTGGGAGTCAGAAGGTCATAGGTTCTAATCCCGGCTCCTCGACTTGTCTGCTGTGTGACCTTGGGCACGTCACTTCGCTTCCCTGTGCCTCACTTACTTCATTGGTAACATGGGGATTAAGACTGTGAGCCCCACGTGGGACGGGACTGTGTCCGACCCGATTTGCTTGTAGCCACCACATTGCTTGGTGCACAGTAAATCCTTAACAAATACTACAGTTACTATTATTGCAACATTTGTCTAGAACAATAGCAGCTGTTGCCCATAATGGCATCAACAGTGCAGCATTAAGTGAACCTACGAATCAGTCACTCAGCGGTATTAAACACCTCCAGCGGTTGCCTATCAACCTCTGCTCCAAACAAAAACTCCTCACTCTAGGCTTCGAGGCTCTCCATCACCTCTCTCCTCCTCTCCTCCCTTCTCTCTTTCTACCGCCCACCCCGCACGCTCCGCTCCTCCGCCGCCCACCTCCTCGCCGTTCCTCGGTCTCGCCTATCCCGCCGTCGACCCCCGGGCCACGTCCTCCCGCGGTCCTGGAACGCCCTCCCGCCTCACCTCCGCCAGGCTAATTCTCTTCCCCTCTTCAAAACCCTACTTAAAATTCACCTCCTCCAAGAGGCCTTCCCAGACTGAGCTCCCCTACTCCCTCTACCGCCGCCCCCCCCTTCACCTCTCCGCAGCTTAACCCTCTTTTCCCCCCATTTCCCTCTTCTCCTCCCTTCCCATCCCCTCAGCACTGTACTCGTCCGCTCAACTGTATATATTTTCATTACCCTATTTATTTTAATGAGATGTACATCGCCCTGATTCTATTTAGTTGCCATTGTTCTTACGAGATGTTCTTCCCCTTGATTCTATTGCCATTGTTCTTGTCTGTCCGTCTCCCCCGATTAGACTGTAAGCCCGTCAGTGGGCAGGGACTGTCTCTATCTGTTGCCGACTTGTTCATTCCAAGCGCTTAGTACAGTGCTCTGCACATAGTAAGCGCTCAGTAAACACTATTGAATGAATGAATGAATGAATATTTACTCAGAGTGTACTGTATGCAGGCTCCTCCTCTGCCTCCGCCCCCCCCCACAGTCAGGAGTCCTTCAAGGTTCAGTTCTGGCACTCCTTCCATCTTCCATCTACACTCCCTTGGAGAATTCATTCACTCCCAGGGCTTCAGCTACCATCATTACATGGATGGTTCCCAAATCTACCTCTCCAGCTCTTCTCTCTCTCCACTACAGCGTGGCTCAGTGGAAAGAGCACGGGCTTGGAAGTCAGAGGTCATGAGTTCGAATTCCGGCTCTGCCACTTGTCAGCTGTGACTGTGGGCAAGTCCTTAACTTCTCTGTGCCTCAGTTACCTCATCTGTAAAATGGGGATTAACTGTGAGCCTCACGTGGGACAACCTGATTACCTTGTATCTACCCCAGCGCTTAGAACAGTCCTCGGCACATAGTAAGAGCTTAAAAAATACCAACGTTATTATTATTATTACAGTCTGATTTTCTCCTGCCTTCGAGACATTTCACTGTGGATATCCTGCCAGCACCTCAAACTAAACATGTCTAAAATGAACTTCTTATCTTCCCGCCCAAACCCTGACCTCCTGTCTTTCCCATCACTGTGTTCGTTATCCCACAAGTCCGAAACAGTGACATTATCCTCGCCTCTTCTCATTCAACCGACATGTTCAGTGCGTCACCAACTCCTGTCAGTTCTACGTTCACAACGTCACTTAAATTCACGCTTGCCTCTCCAGCAAGCACTTATCCTGTTCCACCTTGACTTCTACATCAGCATCCTCTCTGACCACCCCGCCTTCTGTCTTTCCCCGTTCCAGTCCATACTTCACTCTGCTATCCAGATCATTTTTCTAAAAATAAACATTCAGTCCAGGTCTTCCCCACTCCTCAAGAAGAGGGGGGTTGCCCATCAACCTCCGCGTCAGACAGATACTTCTTAGCGTAGGCTTTAAGGTATTCAATCGGCTCACCCCCTCCTACCTTACTTCACTGATCTACCACGGCCCAGCCCGCACACTCCGCTCCTCTAGCTCCAGCTTGCTCGATCTCGTCTTGCCTTGTCATTGACCCCTTTCCCACATCCTCCCTCTGGCCTGGAATTCCACCTCTCTTCATATGTGCCAGACCACCACTCTCCCCACCTTCAAAGCCTTATTTACAATGGTAATTATAAGAATAATAATGGTATTTGTTACGGGCTTATCGTTTGCCAAACTCTGGAGTAGATAGAAGATGTTCAGGTCGGATACGGTTCCTTACCACGCTGGGTTCACAGTCGAAATAGGTGAGTAGGATTTAATCCCCGTTTTGCAGATGGGGGAAATTGAGGCACCGAAAATTTAAGCGATTTGCCCAAGATTACACGGCAGACAAGCAGTGGAACCGGGAGTAGAACCCAGGTCCTCTGTCTCTCAAGCCTGTGCTCTGTCCACTAGGTCATGCTCCTTCCCCAGCACTTGGGAGAGTACCAAGTCCCATCTCCTCCTAAAGGCCTTCCCTAATTAAGCCTTCCTTTCCCGGACTCTCTCTCCCTTCTCTGTCATCTGTGCACTCGGTTCTGTCCCTTTTAGCACTTGATATTCATTCATCCAATCATATTGAGCGCTTACTGTGTGCAAAGTGCTGTACTTAGTACTAGGGAGAGTACAATATAACACTAAATAGACGCGTTCCCTGCCCACAGTGAGGTTACAGCCTGGAGAGGGAGCTTCAGCCCCACATCACTTACGTACACCTATGTTATTCTTTAAGAGTAATTCTAGCCTAAGCTCACTGAAGGCGGGGATCGTGACTACCGATTCTTTCTTATTGTACTCTCCCAAGCACTTAGTAAGCACTCAGGGCTCTGCACACAGTAAGTGCTCAATAAATACCACTGATTGATTGACTAAGCCCTTGGGCAAAGTACAATTCACCTGAGTTGATAGACTCAAACCCTGCTCAAAAGGAGCTTTACAGTCTTCAGAAGGAGAAGGGCATAGGGGAAATGGTTGAGTATAAGAATATTTGCATAAATAATGTGGGGGTTAAGGTGAATATTAAAGGGCTTTAAGGGTACAGAGCCAAGGTTCATTCAGTAGTATTTATTGAGCGCTTACTATGTGAGGAGCTCTGTACTAAGCGCTTGGAATGTACAAATCGGCAACAAATACAGTCCCTGCCCATTGACGGGCTTACAGTCTAATCGGGGGAGACAGACAAAAACAGTGGCAATAAATAGAATCAAAGGGATGTACATCTCATTAAAACAATAGCAGTAAATAGAATCAAGGGGATGTACATCTCATTAACAAAATAGGGTAATAAAAATGTATACAAATGAGCTGACGAGCACAGTGCTGAGGGGAGGGGAAGGGAGAGGGGGAGGAGCAGAGGGAAGGGTGGGGGGAAGGGAGCTTAGCTGAGGGGAGGTGAAGCGGGGGTAGAGGGGCAGCAGAGGGAAAAGGGGAAGCTCAGTCTGGGAAGGCCTCTTGGAGGAGGTGACCTCTCAGTAGGGCTTTGAAGAGGGGAAGAGAATTAGTTTGGCGGAGGTGAGGAGGGAGGGCATTCCAGGACAGCGGGAGGATGTGGCCCAGGGGTCGACGGCGGGATAGGTGAGAACGGGTGTTGGTGAGGAGGTGAGCTGCAGAGGAGCGGAGGAGGGGTGGGCAGTAGAAAGAGAGAAGGGAGGAGAGGTAGGAGGGGGCAAGGTGATGGAGAACCTTGAAGCCTAGTGTGAGAAGTTTTTGTTTCGTGCAGAGGTTGCTAGGCAACCAGTTGTAGCTGACACAGGGCCAGGAGGGGTAGGGGAAATAAAGGATTTAGTTTAGGAAGTTCTCTTGAAGGAGATGTGATTTTAGGAGGGTTTTGAAGGTGGAGAGAGTGGTGGACTGTTGTTCATGGAGCGGGAGGGAATTCAGGCCCAGTGGAGAACACAGGCAAGGCGTCAGTGATGGGATGGATGAGACCGAGGTACAGAGAGTAGGGTGTGGGTAGAGTGTGAGAGACACCCGGTTGATGCTTAAGAGCTAGGTGTTGGATTCTCCTTGTGGAGGGGTCTCCCAGCTTTAAAGAGATGGCTTTTCAAGTCTCTCTTCACCTCACCGCAGGATCACCAAGTGAAACGTGAGTAGAATGAGTGCCAGTGGGATGTCTGAATAACCGCAGTATGATGAGTGGAAACGGAGTGACAGAAAAGCAGTACCAGGGAAAAAATAGTTTGTGTTCAAAGAGGGAAGAACAGCTTCAGGCCATATGATGTTAGAGCTGAGTGAGAAGCAGCGTGGCCGTGGCCAAGTGGGTAGAGCCCGGGCCGGGGAGTCAGAAGGACCTAGGTTCTAATCCCGGGTTCTTCACTTGTCTGATGTGTGACCGTGCACGAGTTACTTCACTTTTGTGCCTCAGTTACTTCACGGGTAAAATGGAGATTAAGACTGTGACCCCCTTGTGGGACAAGGAACTTGTCCAATGTGGCTTGTATCTACCCCAGCATTTAGTACGTTGCCTGGCACATAAGAAGCTCTTGACAAATGCCATAGTAGGAGAAAAACAACTGCCGGGGTATTTGATGTGCCAAGCTCTGTGCTGAAGGCTGTGGTAGATTCAAAACGATCCTCTTGCACTCCATCCCGTTTCCAAATGGAGTCCTCAGTTCCAAAGGGAGGGAGAAGAGCTATTTTGACCCCGATTTTACAGATGAGGAAATTGAGGTACCAAACAGTTACCATAGTTGCCCAAGGACACAGAGCGGGCAAGTCGGGAAGCTGGGACTGAACCCGGGTTTCCCGGCTCCCAGTCCCATGCTCTGACCACGTTGTCAGCCTATTTCTTTGCAGTCGAGAACGTTGTGGCCGCAGTGCTCTACGTACAGTAAGCACTCAGTAAATTCAGTTGACTGACCGGCCATTTCTGTGTTGAACCTTCCAGGGGGGTTTTGAGGCTGATGGGAAAACCCCAAGTAGCACTAGCTGTAGCAAACAGCAGGTACATCAGCACAAGAGAAACAGTCTTTGGATGTGCCCAGATTCCTGGTCCCACATAGTTGATCACACACATGTCCTGAGGTAACTCACAACTTCCGTGCCATCATCCACCGCCTGATCGAAGGACCTTTTATTTTTTATCTGACAAATTGGGGTATTTTTTTTCTTGCGAACCCCTATAGATGCACGAGAAACGTAGAGACGCAAATGGTATTTCTGGAGAAGTGACATAATTTATTTTGGTTCGGAATCGGGTCCCATGTTTTCCCACAACCTCCAGAGCTAAAAATAACTTGTTTCCCAACCTGGATTTGGGATTGCCGGAAGGAAAGAACCCCTTTACCCCTCGAATCTCAGCCCCCCAGTTAGAATCAGGATCCAGGTGCCGCCTGTCTCATCCAGTGGAATGTTTGGGTAGATGAAATGTGTTTAAACACCCGAAATCTTGGATGGTTAATGAAAAATCTGGGTAAAATTTGAAAAGTGAGGGGTTGTGGGGAGAGGAACATGCTTTCAACAAAATCCGGGAAGTTTTGCAAAAACTTAGTTTAACCTGAAAGCAGAAGGCTCCTTTAATAGTGAACTTTCATTTTGAATTTAATAATAATATAATAATAATGGTATCTGTGTCAAGCACTGTGTTAAGCGCTGGGGTAGTAAAGGTAATCAGTTGGACACGGTCCATGTCCCACATGGGACTCACAGTCTTAATTGCCATTTTATAAATGAGGTAATTGTGGCCCAGAGAAATGAAGTGGCTTGCCCAAAGTCATTCGGCAGACAAGTGGCGAGCCAGGATTAGGACCCAGGTCCTTCTGACTCCCAGATCCGTGCTTTATCCGCTAGGCCACGTCGCTTCCCTGTTGAATTTGAAATAAAGTTTCTAAGATGCTAAATGAGTTACCAGGGTGACTATTTTTCAGGTGAAGAATTTCACAAGCCCAAAAAAAAAAAGGTTAATTTCTTCACGCTAAATATTTTGAAAACTGATTTTTTTGGTTCAAAATCTGGCATATTGTGGATATTCTATTTGATATTGGCGGTACGGCTATTACTTTTTTCATGAGTAGAATTTAGTTTATTTCTTGGGGGTTTTTAAAAATTTTTTATTTTTCATTTCAGCTCTGAAGTGTATAGGCTAAATCTGGAACAAGGACGGTACTTGAATCCCCTACAGACAGATGCTTCGTGAGTATTTTTGATCTTGCACCCTCTGCTCTTGCTTTCCAACAGTAGGTGGAGCCAGTCACTAAGGGTATTAGCATTCCTCATATAAGAGATGGATGGTAATGAGTGGGCTACTACATAGCCATAATTTTGTTTATAAAGAATTCCAAGTGTGGCTGTCTATAAATTCCAATTTTTTAATCAGAGGTGTTAATCATCTCAAGCACCAAGCATTTAACAGGCAGTATCCACTGTTGTCTTCTCCGCGCTCCGTTTGCCCCTGATGTTTTTTGGCACCACTTCAGAATCACTTGTGCCCCTAAAGCTTTTCAAAAGACTCGTGGCTTTCTAGAAGTTGTAATAAGTCATGGTAGTAGGTTTTTTTGGTTTTGTTCATGAATCGAGAGGATTCAAAGAGGAAGACTGCAGAACTCCTTAAGCACCGCATCCCAAGCTTCGTGGACTGCCTTGAGGGTTCCTTGTTTTTTGCCGGGAGGAAGAAGGATTTGGGGAATTGAGGGCCAAATCAGAACTAAAATCAAATTTGGCTTAGTTAATTCGTTCCGTGGGAATGTCCTTCTTGGCTTTGGGGCAAGATTTTGAATCTATTTATCAGTCAATCAAACGATAGCATCTATTGAGCGCTTACTGTGTGCAGAGCACTGTACAGAGCGATTGGGAGAGCACAGAATAATGTAGTTAGTAGACACCTTTTTCTGCCCACAAAGAGCTTACCGACTAGAGGGGGAGACAGACAATATAAACCAATAAATTACGGATATGTGTGTAAATGCTGTGGGACTGAAGGAGGGGTGAATATCAGGTGCTTATGGATCCGAGTGTGTAGATGACACCGAACGGAGAGGGAGTCTAGAAAAGAGGCCTTAATCGGAGAAGGCTTTGAAGGTAGAGAGAGTGGTTCTGGTGTATACGAAGGAGAAGAGTTCGAGGCTAGAGGGAAGACTTGAGAAAGGGGACGGCGACAAGAGACCCAAGATCGAGGTACACCGAGCAAGCTGGCAATCGAGCGAAGGATGTGGGCTGGGCTGTAGTGGGAGATCAGTGAGGTGAGGTGCGATGGGGAGAGCTGATTGAGGAATGTAAAGCCAGTGGTACGGAGTTTCTGTTTAATGAGAAGGTGGATGGGCAACCGCCGGAGGTTCTTGAGTGGGGAGACATCGACTGAACCTTTTTTTAGGAAATGATCTGGGCAGCAGAGCGAAGTACGGACCGGGGTGGGTAGAGCGGGTGTGCGAGGAGGCCGGTGTGGTAGTCTAGTTGGAAAAGAAGTGCTTGGATCAGCGCTTCTGGTGAGTGGGAAGGGTGAATGTTAGGGACGTTGGGAAGAGGTTGAACTGGCAGGATTTGGTGACTGATTGATTATGTGGGCTGAATGAGAGACAGGAGTCAAGGAAGATACTAAGGTTACGGGCTTGTGAGATAGGGAAGATTGCCTACAGGGATAGATAAAATGGGGGAAGGAGAGAGATGGCCCGCAAAGATGAGGAGTTCCGTTTTGGATGTGTTAAATTTGAGGTGTCAGTGGGAATCCAAGGGGAGGTGTTCAGAAAGAAGGAGTAAATGTAAGACTGCAGAGAAAGAGTGGGGTCAGGGCTGCAGTTGAGAAGTAAGAGGAAGTGCATAGTAGACTGGGGACCCATGGTGCAGTGGATAGAGCGTGGGCCTGGGAGCCAGAAGGTCATGAGTTCTAATCCCAGCTCCACCATTTGTCTCCTGGGTGACCTTGAGCAAGTCACTTCACTCTTCTGTGCCTCATCCGTAAAATGGGGATCGAGACTGAGCCCCACATGGGACAGAGATTGTGTCCAACTAGATTTGCTCGTATCCACCCCAGTGCTTAATACGGTGCCTGGCACATAGGAAGTGCTTAACAAATACGATCGTGATTATTATTATCATTACCCTAAGCGTGTTGTGGAAAGGGAACACGTCTGCTAACTCTCTTGTATTGTACTGCTTAGTACAGTGTGCTGCCCGTAGTAAGTACTCAATAAATGCCACTGATTAAGAAGGTAAGAATATAACAGCTGTGAAAATGAAAAAAAGTATTATGGCCTCTGTTATATTTCCTTCATCCTTTGAGAGAAACTTTTGCCATGGGTTTTTAAAACAGAACAGAATGCTGTTTTTCTAGGGTCATTAGGTGAGGTGGGGCTGTAAAGCAGGATAAATTTTTACTGGTTTTGTCTTATTAGTTATGTTAGTGTTTACCAGATAGTCTATACTACCATCCCAGAAAGGGAAACCACTGTAAACTCAGAACAAGAGTCCATTTATATGACCATGATCAAGGCACTTTAACTTTTCTGTAATTCACTTCTGCCATCTATAAATTACAGGATAATGTCCCTATTCATGATCTATGAGGTTTTATTATTAATCTTGTTCTATTTTACTATTTCAGGGAGAATAACGTATGTGACATAAATTCCATGCATGGCTTATTTGCTACCGGGACAATAGAGGTAAATGTTTTAAGTGCCTTTAAACTTTGCTTTACTTTTTGTTCACAGCATTTCTCTGCTCTAAACACTTCAAAAGCAAAGTGTGTCATAGGTGTTTGTCAATAATTGCTTTTCTTACCTATCGGATTTTGTGTTGTGAAGTGAAATCCATAAAATTAGATCAGAAAGATCATTAGAGGAAAATTTGAAGCCTCTGCCATGAGGCATCTTTTAAAAGAAGATTTAGATCTTGGTTAAGTATAAAACTCTTGATTTTTTTTATCTCACTCTGTAATTTAAACCCATGTCCGATTTTTCAGGAACTTGGAGTCTTTATTTTCCTTTTCCATAGCTTTGCTTCCTAATGTTTCCTTATTTGGTGGTCAGAAGGTTTGGGTGTACCGATGATATAAAGTTTACAGTGTGTCAGAAGCAGGGGAAGCACTGCGGCCTAGTGGATGGAGAACGGGCCCGGGAGGCAGAGGACCTGAGTTCTAGTCCTGGCTCTGCCACTTGTCTGCTGTGTGGCCTTGGGCAAGCCACTTAACCTCTCCGTGCCTCAGTTACCTCACCTGTACAATGAGGATTAAATCCTACTCCCGCGTACTTATATTGCGAGCCCCACGTGGGACAGGAACTCCGTGCAGCCTAATTATTTTGTATTCATTTGATATTTATTGAGCGCTTACTCTGTGCAGAGCACTGTACTAAGTGCTTGGAATGTACAATTCGGCAACAGGTAGAGACAATCGCTGCCCAATAATGGGCTCAAAGTCTAACCGTACCCCAGCACTTAGTACGTGCTTGGGACATAGTAAGCACTTACCAAGTACCATTTAAAAAGAAAAAAGGGAACAAACCAAAAAAAAAAAACTTTTCCAACTTAAAATGTGGCGTGTGGCGTGCTGTGCCCCACAAATTACCTAATTTGCTACAGCTTACGAAACACATTCTGGGGAAGTGCAGACCAAGGGCATCAGTCTGAGTGATGTCATAGAAATACCAAAATAATTTGTAAGTCCAATGAAGTAGGTGGACTTTTTAAAATTGCCCTTTTCAATCATTTGCAGCCTCAGCTGGGTCACTAATAAAAGTCTCTCCTTTCTAGGGGAGGGTGGAATGTTGGGATCCAAGAACCAGAAATAGAGTTGGCCTCTTGGACTGTGCTTTAAGCAGCGTCACCGCAAATACAGAGTAAGTAAGAAGAAATTCATTTTCTGGCAACCGAGGCCACAACCGGTTTTCGCTTCCGGCAGAGTTTGAGGAAAATGAAAAGTTGGTATCGGTAAACTACAGTTTACCATGGCAACATCGCATTTACTAGGCACCTTTTGCTAGAGTTGTTGATGTTAAACTTTTCGCTTTTAATTCTTTTGCATGGGTTTGTAGTGTACGGGGAAAATCGTATTAAGAGCGTGCCCTCCGCTAATCTTTTCATCGTAGCCGCTTCAGTTATCGCTTCATCTTCCTCCCACCATTCCTTTCCAGACTCCGCAAATGAGTTGTTTACACCCACTGCCTCCTTCCTCTCTTCCAGTTCTCTCCTTGATCCCTTGCAGATTAGCTTCTGCCCCCTCCATTCCATGGAAACTGCTCTCTGCACGGTGACCGATGACAGCCGTGCCCAATCCCATGGACTCCGTTTCGTTCTAGTCCTCCTAGATGGCTACCGTCAATACTGTGGACCACCCTCTTCTCCTAATTTTTGGCCTAGTGGAAAGAGCACGAGCCTGGGAGTCAGAGGACCCGGCTTCTAAACCTGGCTCTGCCCTTGTTTGTTGTGTGACTTTGGGCAAATCACTTCACTTCTCTGTGCTTCTGTGACTTCATTTGTAAAATGGGGATTAAGACTATGAACACCATGCGGGACATGAACGGTGTCTGGCCTGATTCTCTTGTGTCTACCCCAGCATTTAGTACACTGCCTGGCATATAGTAAATGCTTAACAAATACCGTTAAACAACAACAGCAAAAAAGCACCACACCCTTGGCTTCACTGACCTTGTCCTCTCCAGACTGTAAACTCGTTATGGGTAGGGAATGTGTCTGCTTATTGTTAGATTGTACTCTCCCAAGCGCTTAGTATACAGTGCTCAGCATACGGTAAGTGCTCAGTAAATATGATTGAATGAATAAAGGGTTCTCCGATTTCTCCGGCTGCTCCCCTGCTTCCCACCCGCTCTCGGTGGGAGATCATCGAGGCTTGGTTCTGGGTCAATCGATGCATTTATTGAGCTCTTACTGTGTGCTATGCTAAGAGTTTGGGAGAGTACAGTAAAACAGAGTTGGTAGAAACGTTCCCCGCCCCCAAGGATCCCCTTCTGTTCTCCATCTATACCTACTCCTTTGGAGAACTCACTTGCTCCCATGGCTTTAACTACCGTCTGTACATGGATGACTCTCAAATCTACCTTTTGCAGCGCAGACCTCTCTCCTTCTCTGTAGTCTCATATTTTCTCCTGCCTTCAGGACATCTCTACGTGGATGCTCTGCTGACAGCTCAAACTAAACATGCCCAAAACAGAATACCTCATCACCCCACCCAAACCCTCTCCTTCCTGCAACTTCCCCATTATTGTACACACCACCACCAACCTCCTGATCTCATTTGCCCCTTAGCTTTGCAGTATTCTCAACACGTCTAATTCAGCTCTCATTTTCTGTCTCACTCAATCTTGTGTGTCCCACCTTCACAGAAACTCTAGAATCCACTCCTTCTTCCCCATCAATCACACTGGTCCAAGCACTTATCATGTCCCGCCTCGACTACCCATCAGCCTTCTTGCTGACTTTCCTACCTCTGGTCTCTCCCCATTGCAGCCCATTCTTCACTCTGCTTTCTGAATTATTTTTCTAAAACCTTTCTGTGCACATCTCCCCTTATTCCTCAAAAGCCTCCAATTGTTGCCAGTCCATCTCCACATCAAAAAGAAACTCCTTGCCATTGACTTTGAAGTAATAATAATAATGGCATTTGTTAAGCGCTCACCATGTGCCAGGCACTGTACTAAGCGCTGGGGTAGATGCAGACAAGTCAGGTTGGAACCGTCTCTGTCCCACGTGGGGCTCACAGTCTCAATACCCATTTTACAGATGAAGTGACTGAGGCACAGATAAGTTAAGCGGTCACACAGCAGACAAGCGACACTTGATTGACTCTTCCCCTCCTATTAATAAATGGAATTAATTCATTGTTACTGTGTGCAGAGCATTGTAGTTGGGAGAGTATAGTACAACAGAGTTGGTAGACATGTTGCCTGCCCTAAAAGAACTTGAAGTGTATAGGCGGAAACAGAAATTAATATAAACGATCACGGATATATAAATGCTATGAAATAATAATAATGTTGGTATTTGTTAAGCGCTTACTACGTGCAGAGCACTGTTCTAAGCGCTGGGGTAGATACAGGGTCATCAGGTTGTCCCACGTGAGGCTCACAGTTAATCCCCATTTTCCAGATGAGGTAACTGAGGCACAGAGAAGTTAAGTGACTTGCCCACAGTCACGCAGCTGACAAGTGGCAGAGCCGGGAGTTGAACCCATGACCTCTGACTCCGAAGCCCAGGCTCTTTCCACTGAGCCACGCTGCTTCTCTAACTGAAACTAAGGGTGGGGTGAATATTAACAGCTAGGACCCATCCTTGTCATCCTTGTCACTTAAACTCTCAACACCTGGTATTCATGTGTGTACTTTTTTATATTTATCTCTGCATTCAATTATGCTTTTAGCTCTTTCATCCTCATGTGTTTGGACTGTTTATACTTGTTCTTTCAACATCTTTCACTATCCGTAAATAACTTTTTGCCTGTCTCGCTCATTAGACTATCAACTTGAAGTCAGAGAAATGTATATTTAATCCCACTGTACTCTCCCAAGTTCTGTTCCCTTCCAGTTAAATTTCTTCCCATGTTCCCTGGCAAAAGGCAGTATGGTATTATTAATATTGTTTTTTTCTCATGTATTTTATAATGAGGGCATTATAGTTTGGACACAGTTTTCTCTTAAAATGAGGTTGAAGTTCTGGTCCTAGGTAATCCTCCTGATTATATTGGCTGTGTGTGGCTTGAAATCTGATGACTGGCTCCTTTGAAATCTGGAGGTGGCTGCTATTCTGTCCAGGCTTCTTGAGAGAGTTGTTTATGCCCACTGTTTCCACCTCCCATCCTCCAGTTCTCTCCTTTTTTTATGCTTTCGAGTACTTTCCAACCCATAGCAACTCCATAGACATACCTCTCCCAGAATGCCCTTTCTCCATCTGCAGTTCCTCTGGTACTGGATCCATAGAGTTTTCTTGGTAAAAATACGGAAGCGGTTTACCATAGACTTCTTCCGCCCAGGAAACTTGAGTCTCTGCCCTTGACTCTCTCCCATGCCGCTGCTAACACAGGCGAATTTTGACTTGTAACACATTGCCTTCCACTTGCTAGCCGCTGCCCAAGCTGGGAATGGAATGGGTGGGCCTCTGCTTGACTCTTCCTCCTGTAGCCAAGTCTGGTAGAGTACTGGAAACCCCCCAGGTGCGATCCTGAGAGGAGTATTCTTTCCTAGATCCTCTCCAATCTGGCTTCCGCCCCCTTTGCGCCACAGAAACAGCCCTCACTCAGGTAGCCAGTGACCCTCTTCTCTCCAAATCTGGCAGCCTTTACTCCATCCTAATCCTCCTAGACTTCTTAGCCACTTTTGACACTGTAGACCACTCCCTGCTCCTTTAAACTTTATCCAACCTTGAATTTACTGACATTGTCTTCTCTCGGTTCTCTTATCTCTTTGTCTGCTCCTTCTCAGTCTCTTTTGCTTGCTTCTCTTCTTTCTCCCACCCTCTGACAGTAGGGGGGGAGGTCCTTCAAGACTCAGTTCTAGGTCCCCTTCTATTCTCCCTCGACACCCACTCCCTTGGAGAATTCATTGGCTGCCATGGCTTCAATTACCATGTTTATTCAGATGATTCCCAATCTACATCTCCAGCGCTGACCTCTCCTTCCCTGCAATCTCACGTTTCCTCCTGCCTTCAAGACACCCCTACTTGGATGTCCTGCCGACACCTCAAATTAAACATGTCCAAAACTGAACTCCTTATTTTCCCAGCCAAACCTATCCTCCCCCTCTCTTTCTTATCATTCAGTCATATTTATCGAGCGCTTACTGTGTGCAGAACACACAGTCATAAGCGCTTAGTGTAGTCAGCACCGCTGTCCTGCCTCGCAAGCCCGTAACCTAAAGGTTGTCATCCACTCATCTCTCATTCCACCCACCTAGTCACCAAATCCTGTCAGTTCTACCTTCACATCATTGCTAAATTCTGCCCTTTCCTCTCCATCCCAACTGCTGCCATGCTGATCCAAGCACTTGTCGTATCCCGCTTTGACAACGCCATTTGCCTCCTCACTGACCTCCGTGCTTCCTGACTCTCCCCACTCCAATCCAAAATTCACTCTGCTGCACGGATCAGTTATCAACAGAAACATTTCAGTCTGTATCTTCCCACTCCTGAAGAACCTCCAGTGGCTGGCTGCCTGGCCATCCCCACATCAAATAGAAACTCCTTACCATCGGCTTTAAAACGCTCAATCATCTTGCCCCATCCTAATGCACCTCACTAATCTACTACAACCCAGCCTGCACACTCGCTTATCTAGCCCCAGCTTAGTCACTGTGCCCCGATCTTGTCTGTCTCGCTGCCAAACCTTTTCTCACATGCTCCTGCTAGTCTGGAACTCCCTGCCCCTCCGTATACATCAGACCACCATCCTCCCAGCCTTCAAAGCATTATTTAGATCACATCTTTTCCAAGAGGCCTTCCCTGATTAGGCCCTCTTTTCCCTGGCTCACTCTCCCTTCTTTGTCATCTATACACTTAGATCTACGACCTTTTGACATGTGATTTTTGTCCCACTCCCAACCCCACAGCATTTATGTACATAGCTGTAAATTATATTTTATAAATTACTCATATTAATGTCTGTCTCTCCCTCTAGACTGTAGGCTTGTTGTGGGCAGGGAATGTGTCTGGTAATTCTGTTGTATTTTACTCTCCCAAGCACTTAGTACAATGCTCTGCATATTGTGCTCAGTTCATTCAATCATTCTTATCGAGTGCTTACTGCGTGCAAAGCACTGTATTAAGTGCTCAGTAAATATCATTTATTGATTAGGCAAGGTGCCTGGTCTTTCAGATAGAACATTTACATTATCTCTTCCAGAATAGAGACTTTACCAACCATCTCAGCCCTGAAATTTAATGGAGCTTTGAATATGGCAGTTGGGACATCTACGGGACAGGTAATCATGCTGTCAATTGACTGAGAGCTGGAATCACTTTTACCCCATCATGAGCGTCGCTACTGTGTGTTTTGGGTAGAATGCTATTTAGGGAGGGCTCTTTCGACAACCCACAACTATCTGGGTAAAATGCAGAATAGAGTTGGTGTAGTATTCAGCTGAAGAAACAGTTGTGTGCGTACATACAACATGAGGTCAAGGCACACATACTGTTGCCCGCGTTTCTCTAAAAACACCAGGTTCGTCAAGAACGCAATCCTTGTATTGTAGGACGACTGGAAGAGGAAAGGAAGAGTGTATGGCCTAGTTATTTTCAAGAGTGCCTTGATGAATAACTGAGAGTGACCTTGGATGTAGCCACTGCTGGGTAACTTTTAGATGGCAGAAAGAAGAAGAGACTTGTTTGAACAGCTTAATTTTGGGATAAGCAGTGACTACTAACTTAACCTTACCTCATTTGATCCGTGAGGATCACGGAAGTAGAGAAACCACAGAGGGGCCAGGGAAGAATGATAGAGATGATTGAGTTGAAAGATATTTGAGTTTATAATCCTTTAGATTATGGCCACGGAGTGGGTTTTCTCCTTATATCGCACTCTCCCAAGTGCTTAGTGCAGCGCACTGCGCTTAGTAAACACTCAAAATTCTATAAACTGAATGATTTAGCTTCAAGGAGAAAAGACTGAGGTAATTTCTGTCTTCAAGGATTTGAAGTAGCACTTTTAAATTATCAGTTTAATAAAACGATGGACTGGTAAACAAGGAAGAAATTAATTGAGTTTCCATTTCTGGTGGCCTTTTAAGAAGAGAATAAACATCTGTCCTGAAGAGTTTAGTTATTCTTCTTCCAGCTATAAAATTTGGTGATTTCAAATTCTAGGTAAAATTATGTCTTGGCCTACAATTATTCTTCCATCTTCCAAAAAGAAAAAAACAACAAAAACTTCTGAATACCAGGATTAATCCCAACATTCATTCAAAGTAGGTTAATGAACAATTCACTTTTATTTCAGTGAAAAGAGAAAACTTGTGATTATTGGATAAAATGAAATATTAAGTTATTGTAACTGAATTAAAATAATAAAAAGCAGTCTGTTTTTCAGAATGTTAAATTGGTTTCATTTACATTTCATGTTTCAAAACAAATTTTGAAACACTAAGTCCTTAAAAAAAACTTTCCTTGCAGGTTTTGTTGTATGATCTCCGCTCTAGTAAACCACTAATAGTTAAGGACCACCAGTATGACTTACCTATCAGGTCAATCCAGTTCCAGGATTCTTTGGATATGATTTTGTCTGCCGACTCACGAATTATCAAAATGTGGAACAAGGACACTGTAAGTATTATGTTGAATTGACTTAGGTTGCCATGATTATATCTCATTTGGCTTTGGGTAAATTCTTGAGATGTTTTGAGTATTGGTTCAATGAAGTACGTGGCTCACTGGAAAGAGCACGGGCTTTGGAGTCAGAGGTCATGGGTTCGAACCTCGGCTCTGCCACTTGTCAGCTGTGTGACTTTGGGCAAGTCGCTTCACTTCTCGGTGCCTCAGTTACCTCATCTGTAAAATGGGGATTAAGACTGTGAGCCCCACGTGGGACAACCTGATTCCCCTGTGTCTACCCCAGCGCTTAGAACAGTGCTCGGCACATAGTAAGCGTTTAACAAATACCAACGTTATTATTAAGTACTAGATAATCCCGAAACTATAGTACATGTATTATGAAGTGCAGTCATTCATAGCAAGGTGCAAGTGCTTGCCACCTAAGTGATTTTGGGTGGTGGTCTCAGATTATGAATGCATTTTTAATTTGAAATTGAGGGGGGAAATTGGACAGTTGTTGATTTGAAACTTTTAATGAGCATCAGGAATGTGGAGGTATTTCTGTGTCCTTAGAATATCCTTTGAATGGGAGAAGCCAGCTATAATCCTAAACTCTTCTTTTTTATGTATTTAAGTGCTTACTATGTGCTCTGCAGTGTACTAAGCATTTTTCCACACAATGTTTTTCTAAACCTTTTCTTTATTGTGAACCCACATGGGTTTAAATGCAGGAATCTCTACTCAACATCCCAAATCTATCCCTATACAGTTTTCTTCCTTTTAAGAGCGAAGGACTTAAGTTACGTCTGGCCTGCTAAAAGGCTAGATAATATCGGCGGTCACCCTTAACACTGACCTGGTAACGGATTATTATGCAAGTAAATTTGTGGCTACCTAAAAGAGCGCTTCATTCAATTCATTCATTCAATCATTTATTGAGCGCTTACTGTCTGCAGAGCACTGTACTAATTTGATACCGGGAAGCAACCAACAAGGCTTCCTGAAGAGCAGTCCCTGCCTTTTATACATTGTTAGACCACATAAGCAAGGAAAAACAGTACTGCCGTCTCCATCCCTGGAGATCTTTAAGAAAAATATGGCAGCTCTCTGTCCCAGAGGATTCAGCCAAGGGTTTAAACCTTGCCAAGAACCTGGAGTATTGTCTCAAAGTTTCTCCTAAATAGTTCCCTATCGATCCCTCTGCCTCTGCCTCTCCCCACCGCCCCCCCAAACACACACACGTACACAAGAGAAAGTGCTCATGTAACTGCCACTGCCGGCTCCCTGGCGTTGGTGTGACCTGGGCCATTTCTTGCTGCCCTCGATACAAGCGAATCAGGTTGGACACGGTTCATGTCCCACAAGGGGCTTACGGTAGTAGTCCCCATTTACCAGATGAGGTAACTGAGGCCCAGAGACATGAAGCGATTTGCCCAAGTTACCCAGCAGACAAGTGGCAGAGCCGCGATCAGAACCCCGGTTCTTCCGACTCCCACGCCCTTGCTCTGTCCACTAGGCCACGCTGCTTCTCGCTCGTTGGTTGCTCCCGCCCTCGCCTCGCTGACTCCCCCCAGCGTTCTCGCCTCCGCGCAGAGCTCACTGAGGAGCGGCTCTGCGGTATCAGCTGTTATTGCTGCTCTTACAGTGGTCACGCTCCCTTAAGTACTCTGAAGTACCGCTAAACTGTAAGCTCCTCGAGGGCAGGGAGTCTGCCTACCAACTCAGGTGTACCGGGCTCTCTCAAATGCTCACTATACTGCTCTGCACGGGGTAAGCACGCAGTAAATACTCTCAATTGATGGAAATGGCCTAATGTGCAGCTGGGAGAAAAACTCTGGTTTAATCGGCTGCCCGGAGTTTCAGATGATCCCTTGTAGCTCAGTGTTGTGTGAACGTGCGCGCGTGTCAAAGCGAAGAGAGTACGCAGCGTGTCTGTCGTGGCGGTAGCAGAATGCAGGGCTGTGAAGCTCAGTTTCCTCAGCGTTCGGGGGTGAAGCCGCTCAGATCTTTCATTTGTTTTTTAAGTTTAGCCCTCTCTTGGTAGACCTTTGGTTTCTTTTAGATTCGGCTGCTCTGCTAACAGCTTGTGGGATAGGTTAGGCATTTTGGAATTTTTCACCTGCTCTTACGTCCCAGACTCAGTCCAGACAACTTTGCTGCAAATTCCAGCCTTTCCTATGGATCCCTTCAAGCTTGCATGTATCCTTTGACATATCAGTGGTTGGTTGGGCTCATACCTGAAAAGAATGTTCCCTAGGGCTGTGGTGTTTGTTATAACGAAGTGCAGGCATTTCTCCAGTTTCTTTTCTGCTTACTCTTACAGGGGAAAATATTTACTTCTATGGAGCCGGAACATGATATTAATGATGTGTGTCTGTATCCTAATTCAGGTATGTGGAACGTATCAAATACTCAGTTGGAAAAGTGTAGGCCATTTTTTTACAGAGCCATGATCTCAACAGAGAGACAGTTTTTCTGCACCTGGCTAGAACTTGGCTATCATAATTATGGAATTTGGTAAGTGCGTACTATGTGCCAAACACTATACTAAGCCCTGGGATAGGTACAGGTTACTCAGGTTGTCCACAGTTCCTGTCCCACATGGGGTTCACTGTCTTAATCCCCATTTTACAGATGAGGTAATTGAGGCACAGAGAAGTGAAATGACTTGCCCAGGGTCACCCAGCGGACAAGTGGTAGAACAGGGATTAGAATCCAGGTTCTTCTGACTCCCGGGCTTGTGCTCTATCCACTAGGCCACGCTGCTTCACCCATCTTAACACCGTCTCCTAACTCAGCTGGACAAATTTCCTAGCACACCCCATTGGGTTTGAATGAAAATGGAGCTAAAAACTGAGTTTTCGTCAGCTTGCTGGTGGTTTTGCAGCCTTCAGTGCCTCCGTCTCATTATCTTTCCCTCAGGCATTTGCTTAAGTGAAGGGCATTCTGTAAATAAGTAAATCAAATATTTGAACAGGAGTGCAGTAATCCATATTTTCATTCTGCTGAAGAAATGTCTGGCGATGTACATCTATGGCCATTCATTCCTAACTGCGTTTATTTTAATTTCATCCCTTGTTAGCTTAAAAAATTATGTAAAGAAAATATCAGTGTGTATATCCCGTATATAACAATAATAATATTTATTCTATAGATAGCTTTTCATCTTCAAAGTATTTTGCAGAAATTAATTAAAAAGGCAGACTTAGAACAACCAAGGAAATAGTTTCTTGCGGGGTATAAACACAAGTGGACGTGACCTTTAACTGTTTCTTTGTGGTTTGGCCCTTAGCTCCGCTGATGCACGAGCTGGGAGAATCCTCGCTCTCATTACGTAATGCCCTCCCCCAGCCCCCGCCTTCAAATGCTTTGACATTTTCCTCATTTTGTTCCCAGTCGGTTTGAGTAAAGCAAATATTTTAACTTCTGCGTTAGCAACGTTTTCGTGTTTGCGCGCTCTGAGAGGGAACGTGGGAGGCAGAAGTTTGTCCCAGACTGGCTGCAGTTGTAGTGGGAGCCGTGAATCATGGTCTGCTTGTATTGCTTCTCTGGTGTTCTAGGGAGCTCTTAGCGTTTCTCGGATTGATCTTTCTCCTCCCAGGCCCGCTCGGGTTACCCAGACAAGGGTGATGATGAAGAGAGAGTTCGGAAGCTGCCCGGGACTCAGACGGGGCACTGTAGGAAGGGGTAGAAGCAACACAAACCCTTGGAGCAGTAGGTCAGGTTGCAAGTAGGACCGAAAATCAACCCTTGAACTAAAATCTTCGAGTGGTCAGTCTGGCCCAGAAGTCCGTCTCCAGCGACGGCAACAGGATGAGCAGAGTGAGGCAGGGGGTGAGCGGGATCCAGAATGGGCTTGCCGGGGATGTTCCGTGTTTCGGTTTATCGAGGCCCTACTTCGTGCAGAGAATACACTGTGAATTTTGGGAGAGGAGAGATAGAATCAGTTAACCAGCGGTGTTTATTGAGTGCTTTTCGTGTGCGGAGCTTGGGAAAGACGAGACAACCCCTGCCCATATACGGCCCGCCGCCTGATGGGAGACCGACACAGTCGTTTATAGATAGGAAGAAGCAAAGATTGGAAACCCAGATATATTGGATCAGGAAATAAATAATGGACAAAAGTGCTTCAGGTGACTATGAGGGCATAAATAATAATGTGGAGGAAAATTGCTGAAGTGACACTTGGGAGGGTGTGACCGGGAGGGAAGTAAAATGAATTGGGCAAAGTTTCCTGAAGGAGGTGATATTTCAGGAGTTCTCTGAAGATGGGAGAGATTGTGGCCTGATGGATTTGAATGGGGAGGGAGTTCCAGGCAGGAGCGAGGGGTCGGAGGAGGGAGGGTCAAGGATTAGGCGCAGCGAGAAGTTTAGCTTTGGAGGAACAAAGAGTGTAAACTCTGGGGCGCAATGGGAGAAGAGAGTGGGAGTAATAATAATAATAATGTTGGTATTTGTTAAGCGCTTACTATGTGCCGAGCACTGTTCTAAGCGCTGGGGTAGACACAGGGGAATCAGGATGTCCCACGTGGGGCTCACAGTCTTCATCCCCATTTTACAGATGAGGGAACTGAGGCCCAGAGAAGTGAAGTGACTTGCCCACAGTCACACAGCTGACAGGTGGCAGAGCTGGGATTCGAACTCATGAGCCCTGACTCCAAAGCCCGTGCTCTTTCCACTGAGCCACGCTGCTTGAGGAGAGAGCTGATTTTAGTGCCTTTAGGCCAGTGGTCAACAGTTTCTGCAAGATGCAGAGAGGAATTGGCCTCCATTGAAGGTTTTTGAGGAGTGGGGAGACAAAACAGGATGATATAGAAAAGGACCTGGTGGGTAGACATACGGACCGGAGAAGGGGGAGTCAGGAGGCTGTAACAGCCTAGCCTACGATTTTAATCATTTAGAAAGTGTTCAACAGAATAAGCAAATTCTTTACTCCTCTACTTTACTCTCCTCTACTCCTTTACTCCTCTCTTCTATTATAGCTGCTGAGGAGAGACCCTATTTTCTTACCTTTACTTTATGAAGTTTAGTTTTGGAGTTAATGACTTTGCTTGAGTTGGGGAAGGAGAATTCTCGATGTCTTTTAGCTGAAAATCTTTTCGAAATACCTGCCATTATTCGAGAAACTCTCGGGCAGTGATTCTTTTTGACATCTATTAGAAAGCCTGAATAGAGAAGCGGCGTGGTTCAGTGGAAAGAGCACGGGCTTTGGAGTCAGAGGTCATGGGTTTGAATCCCGGCTCTGCCACTTGTCAGCTGTGTGACTGTGGGCAAGTCACTTAACTTCTCTGTGCCTCAGTTCTCTCATCTGTAAAATGGGGATTAAGACTGGGAGCCCCACGTGGGACAACTTGATTCCCCCGTGTCCACCCCAGCGCTTAGAACAGTGCTCTGCACATAGTAAGTGCTTAACAAATACCAACATTATTATTATTATCATTATTAAATGTTTTGCTTAGGCCGTGTATTTTCTGTCAGTATAGGAACTAAATACTCTTTGCTTTGGGCATACTCTTCTTAACGGAGGAATGGACACGTACAGATCATCCGTGATTTTTAATAGTGCCGAAGGGCACAGTAGCTAAAGTCCTGGTCAGCCCCCTTCTGTCGGGGGGAAAAAGGCTTCTCGGTATCCATTAGTCTGCTAACTAGTATGGTTTCTGACACAGCAGCCAGTCCTAGGTATTTCAGAGGAAAATAGAGAAAGCTCCCTCATCGCAGTTTGATTGTGCGGGTATGGGGATTTATTCTTGACAATCAGCGTTTCACCTTGACGCGTAGCTCTTGCAAGACTTCCATCTTTTCACCTTAGTTGCTCTGAAGGTCTTTGATGTTTCTGCTGAATTAAGCTTTTCGAATAGTCATTTTATTTTTCCGTCTCTACCGGTAGAAACTTCCGGCATTCCTTACGCTTTTTGAAAGGCTTATTTTTCTCCACATTCGTCATTGGTTTCAGTTCCCTCCCCCTCGCCCCCTCACCACCTTAGATTGATAACAGATCAGTTTGTATCACTTTATATGGTCTCAATGGATCTTGTCCCATTGAAGAAAAGAATCTAGTTTAATCCAGTCTGAGTTCTCTCATATGTAATCAGATTAGAGTCTGCTATGTGGTTTGTTAGGTGTGGCTGTGTTCCCTTGTGAGATGCTCAGTGTTAACAAGCTGAGCCAGTGGAGACAGGTAGAAGAGACGCCTTTTGATCAGGACGCTCCTTTTCTGTTGTAAGATTTCCCGTATCGTGCAGGGCTCGATACTACTGCTAGGTTCAGTCCCTAAGATTTTTTCCTCTTTAATTATGGCTGAAGGCTTTTGGAGTGTGCGTTGCCAACACTGTGTTCTTTTGCCCATGAAGCACAATCAGTATAATTTGCGTTCTCCTGTTCTGGCTCCAGAGCTCTCCCTCTCATTGAATGAAGCTTTTATTTGTCTCTCGAGCTTTAGAAAATGCTCAGATGCCAGAGGTTTTACAGGTCCCATTAGGCACCGGAAGAATTCATAAAGTGTTTCTGGCCTTTCTGAAGGTAACAGAAAACATTTCTAGAAGATTTTGACTTTTACTTTTTTGAGCACCATATTCTTGTGTTTCCGACTTGGCCTTTATTGTATCTCTCAGTGTTTTGGTCTCCTCCGGGTAGGTATGTGAATATGTGCCGGTTCTCCTTGTTTTTTAAATCTAGTGAGCTTGAGATATCACACTGCAATGGTTCGTTGTGATTCTGGCTGGGTATGCATTCTCCTCTCAGATGGAATATTAATTGACCCTTTTCTCAGCCTCACTAGAATATTTATCATGACACATTTTCTTTAATATTAACCTTCTATCTTGTTTTGGGCCCCACAGAGCTGATCCACAAAATAATTACTTTTTACATTCGTTTGTCAAAGGGACCTGTGGCATAGATCTTCTGACGCGTTCATCTTAACTCTCTAGCTCCACATTTAATTTGGTCTTCCGTCACTTGGTTCCGCCACCATATTTCCAAATTGATGATGGAATAAGCAAGAATACTGATGCGATCACAGAAATTTGGGGCTCATTTTCATCTTACTGGGCTTCTTTTAAAAGCACAAAGTTTTCTTCTTGGTCTAGAGTTGAACCATTCCCTAAGATTACATCACAGCAGGGTAGATGAGAGAAGAGTTGGTGGTGATAGTCTTGCTGTACTGTGTGATGGTCTTTAAAGGCCCACTAGTTTGAAAGCATCTGAGAAGTTACAAGTTGGAAAGAAATGGAGGGATAGAGAACATTTCTAGACTGTGAGCCTGTTGTTGGGTAGGGATTATCTGTACTTGTTGCCGAATTGTACTTTCCAAGCACTTAGTACAGTGCTCTGCACACAGTAAGTAAGCACTCAATAAATACGATTGAATGAATGAACATTTCTCCAAGAACCTCGTTATCTCAGTGCAAAAACTGGGATCTGCTTTTTCTTGATTTGGGACTGGGAGAGGCCCCGGCCTTTTCTTTTACTAATTACAGGTACCGAGTATTGTAACTGCAGTGTTTCTTCCAGTGTCCCTTGAATTCTTTTAAAAAGCATTCAGTCTTTTGTGCAACTGGATCTCCTTCAAAGCAAGCAATCGCTCCTTTTTATCCAAATATTTTAAAAGGGAAGAACAAATGTGGAAAGATAATCTTTCATGGCAAAATGTGTTGACCACGTCATTGTCATTGTGTGTTTTTAGGAATGCTTCTGACAGCCAACGAAACCCCGAAAATGGGTGTCTATTACATTCCGGTAAGTACAACAAACAAATGCTGTAGTGAAAGGAGAAATGAGCAAAGTAGCTCATTTAAGCCGTCTGTTCTCGGAGGGAGTGTGAGTCTCACTATTTAAATGATGCACAACAGATCTGTTTGGGGATTGAATTAACTCCTTGGAGTTAGAAAAATGCCAAAATGTTTATTTTAAAAGACCAGAAGGGAAGTTGTTGAATCTCAAGGTAAAACAACTAATGGAAATGGTGATGTTGGTATATACGGCTCTCCTTTTACTTTCTAACTGCTCTAGAATTTTTCCTTTTGAGAATGTTATTGACATGCAGAGCCAAATGCAAACTTAAAAGAATAAGTACCCTATCAGAGCTGTAGTTGTCAGTTTCTCATTGTTTGAAGTCAAAAGTGTAGCATTTTTCCTGCTCATGTAATTTTGAGTTGGTTTACTTGGAACAAGTTCTGTTTTATAGCAGTTAGCGATTTCAGGGAGGGTACTTGGAGATCTTTTTGAGGGCCCAGAACCTCCAGTGGAAAAGGTATTGACTCCTGAAAAAACTATGCGAAGTTCCTACTGTTCTTGTGGTCATATACTGCTGGCTTTTAGGTCTTCCAGTCACTCCAGGGTTGAGCTTTGCACCACGGGACAGTAACAAGAAGACCCAGATCCTTCCAGTGATTTGAAGGCACAGCTCTAGTGATAAGGGAAATTATACTGATTGTGCTTCATGGGCAAAAGAACAGTAATAAGGGTCGTTGTGGGCAGGGAATGTGTTTGATGTTATATTGTGCTCTCCCAAGCGCTCAGTGTAATGCCTTGCACACAGTGAGTGCTCAATAAATACGATTAATAGTAATAATAATAATAAGAATAAGGGAAGGAAGGCAGGCATGCTAGGTGTAATTTGGTTTGGACTTCAGGCTATGAAAGAAATCTCAGAACACGTATGGTGGGTATGTCTTCTATTCGAGGTTTTATTTAGTCTTACTTTTTCCCCAAGGCCCACGTCGATCTGCCCCTTCCGTTAGTGATGCTCTGAATGTTATGCTTGCTGATAGATTCGAGGGGCATGCCACTCCTGAATTTATCAGTTCTAATGAACGGTCATTTAAACAGTGACGTCTACTGTCCCGCATAATTCTTAGCCCCACGTTCACTGCAGAAAATCACAAAGTTGTACTTGTATTTTTGTTGCACCATGATCTCCGTTCCTAAAAGGGGTTGAGATTTTTCACCTCATTATCTGTTAGGCCTCAGATTTACTCAAGCAAAATCTCAACTTAAATCCTCAAGGCACCACCGGCTCAGTCCCAGTATTCAGACTCCTACCGGGGCACTAGCCCATGTTGTTGCCTTCCTTTATATCGATCCTACTTTTTAGGGATACACCATCTAAATTCCTAATTTTTCTTTCTTACATCCCTAACTTTCCTTCTAATAGCCTATTATAGATTGCTCATCCGTGAATTTATGTAACTCTTTTTTGAACCAACTGGTGTGGCTTGTGTTAATCTTCAAGTAGACTTCACAAGCTGTGTGAAGCTTCGTTTTGTCTGTTTTGTACCTCTAAAGCATTGGTGCCCTTTCAGTTTCAGGATTTGGCAAGGAACATATTCTCCATTTGCCCTGCCCTCATGTTTTAAGGGTCGTTTTTTTTTTAAAAAAAAAAAAAAAACTTCAATCATATTCCTCCTTATTTTGGATCTCTCCAGGCTGAAGAGTCCTAAGTCATTAAACCATTCCTCCAAAGCAAGTTCCTACGTTGATCATCTCATTAGACCTTCTCTCTCTCATACCCTTACGGTTAAGCACCTGGGGAACACCCCTCCGACACCGGGAGCCTGTTCGGACACGGGACACCTCGTTTTTGGAAGAAACGGTTTTTAGCATATGTGCGACATTGGTCACGGCGAGCACTGCAATGCCAGTTTTCCCATGTGTGGGTTTTTGCCAGAATGAACAACCCCCGCCCCCTTCTTCACCGCCCTTTCCCCAGTTTATAGGAGACCTGGCCGTACTCCAGTTACAGGCATATCCTGGTTTTAGTCTGTGGCAAAATTATACCTTTGGTTTTCCATCCCCATCCAGCCTTTTTGGCTGTTGCCACACACGGGACTGCTGATTTAAAAGAAGAGTCAACAGTGAGTCAAACCTCTTTCCTAAGTCATGACTGATAGCTCCAAGTCCGTCATCATGCATTTGCAATTTGGATGATTTTTCCCTACTGCATTTCCTTGCACTGGCTCACATTAAAGCTCTTCTGCCAATTTTCAGCCCACTCATTCAGCTTTATGAGGTCTTTCTGGCGTGCATTCTCATCTTCAGGGTATTCCATCACCTGGAAGAGTTTTGTGTCCTCTGTACACTTTGAGATTTCACTGCCCACTCTCTCTCCCAGTTCATTTGTGACGTTACAAAACAGTTTTCACGAACGGTGGAAGGAGGAGGAAGGAATAAGAGAATAATAGGAATCAGATAGCCTTTTGGGATAGGAGTAATGGGCAACCTTCTGACGAGCCGCACCACTGATGTGGTATCTCAGAGTTAATTCTCAATCCGCTGAGGGAATATGACTGAATATCCGCCTTCCCCTTCAAAATCCTGATAGGGTAACAAAGTCTGAGGGAGGTCCTTAGGCATGTTCTACATTGGCTAATGAAAATTTCACTCGACTGTAGACAGCAGAGCCAACAAGTGAGTCTTTGGACTCTTCTAGGCTTAAGTATAATTATACCTGATTTCAGAGATCTGAGGATTGAAAAGTCTGTGAGCATGCTGGAAGAGGTGCATAATTACCACAATTGGGAGAGCAATTAGGCGTCTGTTAACTTGCAAGGGGTGATATTGAAACATCATTTAAAAAAAGCAGTACCCAATTGGGACCTCCCCCTAACAACGTATTATCCTTGGAAATTTTTTGTGAAAGTCCTTGAAAGGGTGTTATGCACCAGGGACAAAGCGTTGAATTTTGCCTTGCGAGCTCAGATTTAACTGATAGCTGTGAAAAACCCAAGCCTTAAAAGCCTGTTTCTTAGCTACTTCTCTTGAGGGGACAGGGCAAAAACACAAATTACTGTAGCTAAGGACAGCATTACGCTGACATCTATGATCTGAGGTTTTTTAAATTTTTCCCTCTCCCTTGGCACAGTTTTTTAGACGGCATGATCTGGCTTTGAGATGTTTTACTTTGCCATATAGTCCTTGCTCTTTTTAATGTTCCTCCAAAATGGAGAGATAGCCCAGGGGTCTGAAATCATGCCATTTTCTGAAGATCAAGTCAAGCTAAAGAGCTGATATTTGGCAAGGAAGAAGGTGTCAGTCCCAAATAGATGAGCAAGATGCCAAATTAGGGTGGTTTGCTGGGTGGATCTAACAGCATCTGCCGGCTTTGGCAAAGTACCTTTGGTCCATCTAGTGCAAAAACTTGGAAACCAAGTTTTTGGGGGACTGTACTATTCACTTAGCTTAACGCTCATAGTTTTCAGAATGTGTTTCCCCAAAGTATAATTGTACTCATGGCAGAGCTGCTTTGATTAAACTTTCAAGAACTTTAATCTGTGCAAACTTGAGGAACGAGCGTGAGAGGAACATGTTTCAACTCTTATCCACCCGGGAGTTCCTTAATTTGCTACAGGATGCGGATTTTTATTTTAGGGTCACTCAGATGTCAGCAGAGCAGAGGGTCTAGAATCGAGATAGGGTTAGGGGCTCCGGAGTCCTCGGAACGCAAGAGCTGTTCCATCTCTCGGCGGGCGGGGGGTGAAGCAGCGCAGTGATCTCCAGGCTGGCCACCGGTGAGGGGCACGTCAGGGACAGCATCTTCATCAGTGGTATTTTTTGAGTGCTTAATCTGTGCAGAACACTGTTCTAAGTGCTTGGAAGAGTACGGCAGAACAGAGTTGGTAGACAGTTCCCTGCCCACAGTAGCTTACAGTGTAGAGGAAAAGGGAGAAAGGAGATGGGTAGAGAGGCAGCAGCCTTCTTTTGTTTCTCTTTATGTTCCGTAAGGCAAAAGCAGGGACAAGAGGGAGGGGAAGGAAGGAGAAAGAGGAACTGCAGCTACTTCCATCTGTGTGTTTTGGTTTTGGTGTTTCAATGTAAGTGTTTACTCTGCGTGTCCCACGTGAGACTCACAGTCTTAATCCCCATTTTACAGACGAGGTAACTGAGGCACAGAGAAGCGACTTGCCCGAGGTCATACAGCAGACTCAGGGCAGTGTTGGGCTTAGAACCCGGGTCCTCTGACTCCCCAGGCCCGTGCCCTCTCCACTAAGCCTCGCTGCTTCTCGTGGGTTAGGTGGGTGAGGAAGAGGAGGGAGAAGCCGTGGAGGTAGAAGGGCCAGGCTCGAGAGCAATCAGTTGAGTAGGGGGACGAGAAGAGGACAGCCCTGTAGGTAAGGATTGATTTGTGTGGGAATGAGGGCAACAGTGGGCCCAGGAGTAGCAGCTGCTATGGAAACAGCTGGAGAGAGCACAGGCAAGAGAACACAGTGCTTTCCACTGTTCCTTCCCCGCCAGTCACTGTTCCCACAGCTCTCCAATCTCCTCTCCTCCAGCGCTTTCGACAGCTCCCCGCTCTTGGGCTGCAGTCTTCCTCCCTCCCTGGTCCTTCGTGTGGACCTTTTCTTCTTTCCCCTTTCCCTTGCCCCATCTATCCGTTGGGAACATTTCGAGTCAGTCTTTGTCTGGGAGGAGTCACCTCCGAGCAGATCAGAGCTCTCAGAGGTGGTGACCTCGGTGGGCAACCGTCTGTCCCCGCTGCCAAGCCCAAGTCTCTTATCAACTGTCCTGCTTCTCTTTCCAGTTCTCCCGGGTCGGTTCTTCCCAGCCACCATTCCAGACCCTGCCACCCTTCGTTTATTCATTCACTGTCATATTTATTGAGCGCTTACTGTGGGCAGAGCACTATACTAAGCTCTAGAGAAGCAGCCCGGCTTAGTGGAGCGAGCCCGGGCTTGGGAGTCGGAGGTTGTGGGTTCTAATCCCGGCTCCGCCACTTGTCAGCTGTGCGACTTTGGGCAAGTCACTTAACTTCTCCGGGCCTCGGTTCCCTCATCTGTAAAACGGGGATTCAGACCGTGAGCCCCACGGGGGACAACTTGATTACCTTGTATCTACTATTATCTATCTATGTATCCATTATTATTGGGAGAGTACAGTATAACTTTAAACAGACACATTCCCTGCCCACAATGAGTTTACAATCTAGAGGACCCTTCCCACCATTTGGCCAGATCCCCTTGCCTGCTCTGATTATGCCTGGCCACAAGTCATCGTATGTAAGCCCGTCAAACGGCAGGGACTGTCTCTATCTGTTGCCGACTTGTTCATTCCAAGCGCTTAGTACAGTGCTCTGCACATAGTAAGCGCTCAATAAATACTATTGAATGAATGAATCGTATCTACCTGAAGGTGCCACGTTAGCTTCTTTTCCTCTAATGCAAGTGCTAAATTGCTCCCTTGGGGGATCTGCCATCTGATTGCCAAAATGAACATTACACGATTATGTAGTGTTAATCATTTAGAAGCACGTCGGCCGTAACAAGAAAAATTGAATTCCACCTCCATTTCAAGAATCTGCATCCCTCGTTAAACTGCAGACCTGTTCAACAGATAGGAGGCTAATCTGGCTGTTACACTTGATCTGTTTTACGTGATCTCACGAACTCATACACGACCCCGCTTTGGACCCCCAAGCGGGGACCTGGGGGAAGGTGACGAGGACAGTGCTGATGGGCTAACTACATGGCACTCGTTTCCCAGTCAGATCAGTCGATGGTGTTTATTGAATGCATACCGTGTTCAAAGCATTGTACTAAGTGCTTGGGAAAATACAGTAGTGTGGGCAAACACTATCCTTGCCCCCGAGGAGTTCACAGTCCAGTGAGAGCCCCCCTCTTTTGACTGTTCTGGTCTCGGGGCCACCTGGGGATGCATATGTCTCAACCCCTTCCACGATCTCTCCCTTAGCGGTCAAGGAACTGCGCCAACTTATTTCCGTCTGTGGTGGTAATGTACTCGTGGGAAAGATGAGTGTCAGCCACAGTCGAAGTTGGTCATTTTGGCTTCTGAGCAGATGATTACAAAACTCACTCTCTTTGTTAAGTTGCACGGTGGGGGTGGTGTTCTGGAGATCCTCACACAAATCCTCCCACAGAGTCCATCTCAAGAATAAATGGAAAAGCCATTTAATTTTCCCTTACTACTCCCTGAGCGTAAACTGAAATACAGTGGGATCCTGTTAAGGGAGCCCAAAGGTCAGGGTTCAGTTGACAGGGAGGATTTTCAGGAGGGAAAGCACAAATGACATCTTTGAAGCCCTGCGTGAGCAGAGGGCTATGGGTGTACAGTTTAATGGTGTAAAGCGTGGGGTTCTGACTAGTGGCACTATCCAAGTCTCTGCTCTTCTGGTATTAAACCTGATCACCTGGTAAGAAATAGGGTAAGCTTTCAGGGGTCATGATAACAATAACGCAGATAATAATGATGGTAATTAGTTATGCTACTTGTTAAGTATTTACCGAGTGTCAAGCCCTGTCCTAAGCAACTGGGGTAGATACGGGATTATTAGATTGGACACAGTCGTTGTCCCCCATGGGGCCCGCAGTCTAAGGAGGAGGGAGAATAGGTATCGACTCCCCATTTTGCAAGTGAGGAAACTGAAGCATAGTGAAGTTGTGACTTGTCCAAGGTCACACAGCAGCCAGGTTTAGAACCCAGGACCTCTGAGTCCCAGGCCCGTGCTGTTTCCACTAGACTGTACTGCGTCTCAGATTCCCATAACAACCCCAAGTAAAGCAAACAGAAGAGGGAAGTTTTGACTAATGTTGAAGGTTAGGTGTCTTGCCGGATTTGGTTCTTCAGGCACGTGGAATTCAGTTTCTCCCAACGTTCGTGTGAGAAAATTAGCTCTCTGATAACCAGACTGTAGGGTGACCAAAGACAGCACTTGTGCTCTGGCCCTGTCGGTGCTCGCCCACGGGGGCGGAGAGCGTCGGGATGTCATGCAAGTTGTAGTGAAGCCTCTGCTGGCCGTGACCACCATTCAGAATCCTGCAGTACACTTGCCCGCCTCGATCATTGAAGCACGGCATGGGAGAGAATGGATTTTAAAGCGTACGGGTGAAATCTTTGCTAAAGTATTGAGTAAGAATGCATCCTTACTTGGAAGTTGAATGAATATAAGCAGCCTCATCTCCAACCCTCGGCATGAGAAATGGATTCTAGTTCCTAGAGGCCAGAATCCCTAAAAGAAATGCCTTTCCTGGAGAAATCAGTTAGCCCCACTGCTACAGGACCATACTGTACTCCTTTTCCGTGCAGAATGTAACAGCTCCTCGACTCGGGTGTTCTGGACCCGGAAGGATGGTGGCCATACTCTGTCCCGGGTATAGAAGGGAATGTGGGGTCCTCTTGGCAATGCAGGGGGGCCAAGATGCTGCTTTGGGTGGGGCAGGGAGGCAAGCTACTTTATATCTGTCTCAATGCCTGCAACAGCACGGAGAACCAGGTTATCTGTTTAACATTTGTGTGCCTCCCTCTAGGTTGTGAGCTCCAAGCGGGCAGGGAAGGTGATGATGACGACGATAACTCGCCAGTGTAAGAAAGCAGGGACACTCATGATAATAACTGGTATTTGTCGAGTACTTATTGTTTGCCAAGGACTGTTCTAAGTAATGGGGTGGCTACAAGATAATCAGGTGTTACGTAATCTCTGTCCCACATGGGGCTCTTGATCTAAGTAGGAGGGAGATCAGGTATCGAATCCCCATTTTACAGGTAAGGATACCGATGTGCAGAGAAGGTAAGTGAGTTGCAGGTAAGTAGCAGAGCTGGGGTTAGAACCCAGGTCCTCTGATTCCCAGGCCCGTTCTCTTTTCACCACATCTCTCTGCTTGTACCAATAGTTACTCTTCTTTATCTTTTTGGGATTATAAGCAGTGATTGTTGGACAGTGTCCTCTCTGCTGCTTTTCAGGACACGTCACCCCGCTCCTCAGAAAACTCCAGTGGTTGCCCAGCCACCTCCACATCAAACAAAAACTCCTCACCAATGGCTTTAAAACATTTCACCACCTTGCCCCTTCCTACCTCACCTCGCTACTCTCCTACAACCCAGCCCGCACACTTCGCTCCTCCCACTGAGCTTCGATCTCACCTGTCTTGCCGCCCACCCCTTGCCCACATCCTACTGCCTGGAACGCCCTCCCCCCTCAAATCTGACAGACAATTACCCTCCCTCCAACCCCAAAGCCTTAATGAGGGCCCCTCTCCAAGAGGCCTTCCCAGACCAAGCCCCTCCTTTCCTCTTCTCCAACTCCCTTCTGCATTTCCCTGACTTGCTCCCTTTGCTCTCCCCCGCTCACAGCCCCACAACACGTATGTACATATCTGTAACTTATTTATTTGTACTGATGACTGTCTCCCCACCTTTTGATTGTAAGCTCATTGTGAGCAGGGAATGCGTTTATTGTTGTATAGTGCTCTGCATGCGTAAGCACTCAATAGATAGGATTGAACGAATGAATGTCCTCGTTTGCAGTCAGTTCAGAAGCCAGAGGGAAGTTTAAATTAATACATTCATGCCTGCATCTTGAAAGCTTTGCAAGATGGAGACCTCCAGTTACTCTGTCGCAGTTGTTGGCTAAATCTAAATGTTGAGTTCCAGAGCCAAGTGACCCATTAGACCCATTGTTTGTTACGTCTCTAGAGACGGATGGAAAAATGTGTGTGTTGCCTGGAGGTTCATTTGGACATTCCTCTTCACCTCCCCAGAACACTCCACTAATTTTTGTTTAGAGCAGAAGCTGTCAGGCTGTTGGGACCAACCCTTTAGAAACGAGCCTGGCTCTGAAACTAGTGATAGTGACTGAGGTATTTGTTAAGCATCTGGTATGTGCCAAGAACTCCACCAAACACTGGGGCATATATAAGATGATTGGGTTGGGCACAATCCCCAGCCTACATACAGCTCACTATTCTAGGTAGGAGGGAGAACCCATTTTATAGATAGGGAGACTGAGACGCAGAGAAGTTAAACGGACTTGCCTAAGGTGGCGGAGTAATAATAATAATAATAATGTTGGTATTTGTTAAGCGCTTACTATGTGCAGAGCACTGTTCTAAGCGCTGGGGTAAACACAGGGGAATCAGGTTGTCCCACGTGGGGCTCACAGTCATAATCCCCATTTTACAGATGAGGGAACTGAGGCACAGAGAAGTGAAGTGACTTGCCCACAGTCACACAGCTGAATAGCAGAGCTGGTATTAGAACTCAAGTCCTCTGACTCCCCAGGCATGCGATTTTTTTCTTTCTTCTTTTATTTTAATGGTATTTGCGAAGTGCTTACTATGTGTCACTGTTCTAAGCTCTGGGGTAGGTACAAATGAAGAAGGTTGGACACAGTCCCTGTGCCGCATGGAGCTCACAATCTAAGTAGGAAGGAGGACAGGTATCCCCGTTTTACAGCTGAGGAAACTGAGGCCCAGAAAAATTAAGTGATCTGCCTAAGGTCATACAGCAAGCAATTGGCAGAGCCCGGATTAGAACCAGGTCCTTCTGACTCCCGGGCTTGTGCTCTTTCCCCTAGATCGTGCTGCTCTGGAGTTGCTATGCTTATATCTTTGCCCCATGGCTGTGGTTTGAATCTAGATTGTGGCAGGCTTTGGGAGCCCCCTGAGATCAGTAGCTATGCTAGGTGGTTTGAACCGAGGCTAACCGGTGATTTGGCGAGCCCAGGGGAGACTGATTTGTTCTGTGTCCTCCCCCAAGGACCCCAGTCCTCTCGGGTGGGGGAGATAATTGGATTGGAACTTCTTAGGGGCCCCAATAGTAATCAAGATTCCTGTGGGGGAGGCGGGAGGGGCTTCTGGAGGAGCAGCAGCCTCCCCCCTCCATCCTCTTCCCCTGATTCCATAAATATAGGCAAGGCCCAGGAGTTCACGAGTATGGATAGGAGTGGGCATACACCAGGCGATTCCCGTGCCTCTGGGGAGGCCAGAAGCTGGTCGAACAATGTTGCTCTTCATGTAGGATCTGAAAGCGACAGATTGCTCATTTCATGAGAAATGTCCATTTTAGGTAAAAGCCTGTTATACACTGGCGTCATAAACAATTTAGGTAGAAATTACTGTTATTTAGCCCCACAAGCACACAGTGTTTGGTTGGCGGTACTCCTGCCAAATACGAAGAATGCTTCACCCTGGGGAACTTGAAAGCACATAAGGGATGTACATGACAGAACATAGAGTTAGCAGAACAAGTAGTTATTGAAATGCTTTGTGGAAGAGATGGTTTTTTAGGCATGTTTTGTGAGTAGGACCGCAGGCTGCCTGGGGTTATTTGGGGGTATTTGTAGGGCGTGGCGATAGCGATGAGCCAGAGAGGGTCATGAGCCAGAGAGGGTCGAGAGAGGGTCCAGTAAGTCCTGGAGCATGATAGAGATATGGGAAATTGAGGACTGGGACACTAAGTCGGAAGGCCATTTTGCAGACTTTTGAGAAGGATTTTAATAGAGAGAGGATTTTTTTTTTTTTTAGCAGGGACATGGTGATTTCACTAAGCGGGGAGGTTTTACCGCACGCTCTGATTTTCATCGATCTGGGGACTCCTGGAGTTGGAAGGGAACTCGGTAGATCATTTGTTCCACCCCCCCGGCTCCATGCAAGTGATGACTAAGCACCTTGGTCATATGGTTGTTGTTCTTATCTGGATCCTTTCCAGTTTCTCTGCATCATTTTTGAAGTGCAGAGGTCACAATTTGATCCAAGACTGTATAGTAATGTGAGTGTGAATGGCACAGAGAGAGGAGTTTACAGTAAAGGAGTGACTAATTTATAGACCCACATACTAGCTGTGAATATTAAGAAAGATGGCAGCACATTCTACTTCCCACATGCCAGAAATCCTTAAGAGAATTGCCTTTCCAGGAAAAATGAAATAGCCCTGGTCCTCAAGGCCATATTATCCTCCTCCCTTACAAAATAATAATAAGAACTGTGGCATTTGTTAAGCGCTTACTATGTGCCAGGCGCTGTTCTAAGCGCTGAGGAAGGTACAAGATAATCGGATTCTATACAGTCCCTATCCGACATGGGGCTCACAGTCTTAATCCCCATTTTACAGATGAGGTAACTGAGGCCCAGAGAAGTGAAGTGACTTGCCCAAGGTCACACATCAGACAAGTGGTAGAGCCGGGATTAAAACCCACATCCTTCTGACTCCCAGGTCTGTGCTCTATCCACTAGACCATGATGTTTGTCTGAATGGAAACAGGATAGGGACAGGTTGGGCACAGGATGTCCCCAATTTACTTCACCTTCAACTCAGTTGTTCCTTTGGACCTGGAGGATGGTGGCGATATGCCGTCCTTGAAGCAGAAGGGAGTGTGGGGGTGCGAGTGGTGCGAGAGACGAAGGTGCTGCATAATGCGGAGCCGGAATGGGATCTCACGTCTCCCTCATTGGCTGGAGTGGCACACAGGTCCTGGGTTCTCTGCTTATCGTTCTTGTGACTGGTTAAAAGGTGAAATTTCCATTAAGAGAGCAAGCAGGAGGATTAAATAACTGATCGCTGTAGCGGTAGGACAGTAATGGGCTACAGGTAAACAAAGCTATGCTTCGTTAAAGAGCACAAAACTTATTAGTTTGAAATGGTCACCAAAACTGTAGGTTCAAATTACTCAACGTTTTTATTGGCAAACCATACTTTTAGAGCAGCTGCTTCCAATTCTTGGCTCGAGCATCCTTTCATCCTCCGTGACAGTAGCATTGGAGTCGGTGGTGATTGGGTGCGGGGAGAAGGTACCAGTCATAATTCATTCAATTCATTCAATAGTATTTATTGAGCGCTTACTATGTGCAGAGCACTGTACTAAGCGCTTGGAATGAACAAGTCGGCAACAGATAGAGACGGTCCCTGCCGTTTGACGGGCTTACGGTCTAATCGGGGGAGACGGCCAGACGAGAACAATGGCGATAAATAGAGCCGAGGGGAAGAACATCTCGTAAAAACAATGGCAACTAAATAGAATCGAGGCGAGGTACATCTCATTAACAAAATAAATAGGGTAATAAATATATACAGTTGAGCAGATGAGTACAGTGCTGAGGGGATGGGAAGGGAGAGGAGGAGGAGCAGAGGGAAATGGGGGGAAAAGAGGGTTAAGCTGCGGAGAGGTGAAGGGGGGGTAGTAGAGGGAGAAGAGGAGCTCAGTCTGGTAAGGCCTCTTGGAGGAGGTGAGTTTTAAGTAGGGTTTTGAAGAGGGGAAGGGAATCAGTCTGGCGGAGGTGAGGAGGGAGGGCGTTACAGGACCGTGGGAGGACGTGGCCCGGAGGTCGACGGCAGGATAGGCGAGAACGAGGGACGGTGAGGAGGTGGGCGGCGGAGGGGCGGAGCGTGCGGGGTGGGCGGTAGAAAGAGAGAAGGGAGGAGAGGTAGGAAGGGGCAAGGTGACGGAGAGCCTCGAAGCCTAGAGTGAGGAGTTTTTGTTTGGAGCGGAGGTCGATAGGCAACCACTGGAGTTGTTTAAGAAGGGGAGTGACATGCCCAGATCGTTTCTGCGGGAAGATGAGCCGGGCAGCGGAGTGAAGAGTAGACCGGAGCGGGGCGAGAGAGGAGGAAGGGAGGTCAGAGAGAAGGCTGACACGGTAGTCTAGCCGGGATATAACGAGAGCCCGTAGCAGTAAGGTAGCCGTTTGGGTGGAGAGGAAAGGGCGGATCTTGGCGATATTGTAGAGGTGAGACCGGCAGGTCTCTGTAACGGATAGGATGTGTGGGGTGAACGAGAGAGACGAGTCAAGGGTGGCACCGAGATTGCGGGCCCGAGAGACGGGAAGGATGGTCGTGCCATCCACGGTGATAGGGAAGTCTGGGAGAGGACCGGGTTTGGGAGGGAAGATGAGGAGCTCAGGAGGAGATGCGAGCCCGAAGGGAGGGGGAGAGGACAGGGGCGGAGATGTAGATCTGCGTGTCATCTGCGTAGAGATGGTAGTCAAAGCCGTGAGAGCGAATAATGGCTTAGAGGAGAAAAAAGATGATCGATTGATTATGATATTATTAAGCACCTACTATGTGGTACATTGCAAAGTCTCTGAGGGCCGGGATGATGTGTTCTAAAGTTGATTAAGCTCTCCCAGGCGCTTATTTCAGTGCTCTGTACAGAGCAAGCACTCAGTGAGTACAAGTTGGTTTATTTGTTGCTGAGCACTCTGCTAAATGCCATGCAAACAACAATTTCTACCCACTCCATGTCCCACAAGGGGCTCACGGATTAAACGGGTCAAGGCAGACCCATAGGAAAAGGCAAGATTGCAGAGAAGCACAAGAGGTGAATGAGAAGCAAACTAAGGGTCGACGGGAATGGGGATCCCGTGGAGCCACGTTGCTCCGGGCCAGTTCCCGCCTCAGCGTCCCAGCCTCCCAAAAGCCAAACGACCAGTCCCATCAGCTCGGAGCTTGGCAGGCTTCTCTGCCAGCCCTGCTTCCCTAAGGGTGGGGCTGGTCCTCCTCGGTGGTTGGGAGGTCGGGCTGACCCGGGACGATTTGATATTCTGGATATCCTCATAATGAGTTTGTACTGAATCTTTTTTATCAACCGTAGCCAAATTTGGCGGGGCCGGAGGAATATGTGATCTTACCTTCAGTGAGCAAGCTACTTTCCGGCAAGGGGCCAGTTCTTTTCTACTTCGGCTTTCTGTAAGACCCAGTGTGGTGCTCACTGTAGATGCATAGTAAATAGTAAAATTGATGATGAGCAGACTGGGGGGGACCTGGCAAGAGCCCTTTTGAAACCCCTCAGCAAGATAATAGTAATACTACTAATAATAACAATAATAATTATGGTACTTGTTAAGCACCTGCTGTGTGCCAAGTACTGTTGTAAGTGCTAATCTCGAGGTCGGCCAAAGTCCCTGTCACACTTGGGGCTCATGGTCTTAATCTCCATTTTACAGATGTGGTAATTGAGGCCCAGGGAAGTGAAGTGACTTGCCCAAGATCACACAGCAGACCAGTGGCAGAGTCGGAATTAGAACCCAGGGCCTTCTGACTCCCAGACCCGTGTTCTGCAGAGTCCAGAAGGCTCTTAGAGGATCAGAAATAGTACCGCCAGATCTTCCTGACTGCAACACAGCTCTTTTCCCTTACGTCCTCCCACTATCATGGGGTTGCTTAGTTGTCTGATTAGCAAGAGTTACCAAGAGAAGAGGAACGAGAAGGAAAGCAACGTCCCTGCCAGAGGAGCCCAGATACAGAGCCCTTTCGCAGTGGCTTCCTGGGACCATCGCAGAGATGCGTGTCACCTTCGGCAGCCTCCGAGTACCTGCTCCAGGACCCATGCACCCCTGGAGAAGTTGGTGGTAGGTATAGGTTGGGAAACTCCCCCTTCAAGTGCTTAGCGCAGTTCTCTGCACTCAGTAAGCTCTCAAATGCTATTTATCAATTCCCCTCAGGTAGGCTGGGAGGGCTCTAGAGCCCCTCTGGAAGGCCCAGTTCGGTGCAGACTCCCCCAGTGCCTTCTCTGGCAGATATATACTACGAACGGATTCATTATCATTCTTCCCACCCCCAGTGGAGGATCACCATCTGGGAGACTGAGACCCCCCCACATCCCCCTTCCCCTCCACGTGTTCATGGTGAGCCTGTCAGCCTGCAACTGGGGGCAGGAAGTTGTCTGGGCTTTAAACTATTGAGCTCTTTGTGGGCAGAGATTGATTCTACCGATTCATTTCTACTGTACTCTCCCAAGTGCTTATTACAGTGCTCTGCACACAGTAAACGCTCAATAAATAGCCCGGCTTGGAGATGGAGTGCCTGAGTTCCAGGGAGGAGATATTGCTGAGCCGCACACACCAGGGAGCCATCGCCTCCTCTCCCTCTGAGCCGGTGACTCCCTTGACGTCCCAGAATTGAGCGACCGCTCCACAGGCATAAAGGGATGAAAGGAGCCGAAAGGGAAATTGAGGAAAGAGTGTGAGAGAGAAGGAAGAAGACTGGAGAAAAGAGGAGAGTGGAACAGCTGACAAAGGGAAAGAGACAAATAATAGTAGCAGAAATGACCCCGGGTAAAGAAACGAGAAGTGGGGAGTTCAAAGAGAGCTTGGGCCTGGGAGTCGGAAGGACCTGGGTTCTAATTCCAACTCAACCGCTTGTCTGCTGGGTGACCTTGGGCAAGTCTCTGGGCCTCAATTCCCTCATCTGTAAAATGGGGATTAAGACTGAGAACCCCATGTGGGACAAGGAATGTGTCCGACCCGATGAGCTCCTATCTATCCCAGCGTATAGTGCCCTAGTACTATAGCGTATAATACCAGCGCCTGGCTCGTGGTAAGCGCTCAACAGATACCCTAAAGAAAAAGCTACAGTCTTCCTTAAAGGGACAATGGTGGAGTAACAGGAGAAGATGCAGAGGAACATCTAAGGGTGAAGGAAAAGGGGACTGAGCAGGAAAAATGAGAAGCCTCAAGAGGGAGTAGACGGGCAGGAGTACCAGGCCAGAGAGGGGGAGACAGAGACCAAATATGGGGAGATACAGGTGAAAGGAGAAACAGATGGACTGACAAAAGAGTCAATAGAAGTGATAAGTAGGGAGAGGAGGCAGTGATTAAGAGATTGACGGGGAGGTAAGAAACAGTACATACCCATGGGTGTAGGTAGATACACAATTCATTCCAATTTATAGCTTTTAATTGTCAGGTTAGAGCAAGGCACATAATCTGAAAATTAAAATATTATTTGCAAGGTTAAGTTTTAAAAATGTTTCAAACCCGATGCGGAAGGAAAATTTAGAGGAAAATTGAGATGGAAGAGCATACTAGTGTTGGAACCAGAAAATGAAAACTCCAGATTGCTTATATCATCTTCCTTAAGAAATATAGTAAGTCCTCAAAATGGTGTGTATCCTAAAATGAGAAAGCATATCAATAATCGATTCTAGGTTAACTGAGATATTCCTGTTAGGCAGACACCTCTTGTTACACTGTGCAGGCACATCATTTTTTTCATTAATGGTTATCACCGGGGATATCGTTTGGTATGAGACTGAGAAATAATTGCCAGTGAGTAATAAATCGTTTTGCCTTGCTCACAAATCCAAGGCAAACAAGTTGTTTGTGTTTTTACCAACGGGAAATTTGGGCTTCCTGTTGTAATCTAAACATGTTGAGAGTAAAACGTGATATATGTGGCTTATTTTCAACAAAGGAAATCCTCTCCATTTCCCACCACAACTTAATGAATCACAAGAATAGCAGAGATACAAAAAGCATCAACGTGGTGACAGGAAGCAATTTTCTGGGTATCCTGTTGATTTTTTAAAAAAGCTGTAATAGTTTAAAATTTGCTCTACTAGGAAAGTAGTTGTGCATTTTGTATTAAAATAAAAAGTGGCCCATGCTTGTTCTCTGCAGGTTTACCTATAACTAACTTAGAGTGATACAATTTGGTGTAGCTAGGTCACCGTACTCTAGTCTGTTACTAGACAAATATTTTGTCAATTTCCATTGGCTTGTTGTCATCTCCTTCTCCCCCACTATCCTTTCTTTCTCTTCCCTTTCCTCCTTTTCTCCCTACACCTCTGACAACCTTGGGGAGCTTAAAAGATACGGTGCTGCTTTGTCGTAGCTCATTTTTTTAAAAAGGTATTTGTTAAGTGCTTACTATGTGCCAGGCACTGTGCTAAGCACTGAGGTAGATACAAGACAGTCAGGTGGACACAACCCATTTCCCACTTGGAGCTCACGGTCTTAATCTCCATTTATACAGATGAGGTAACGGAGGCACAGAGAGGTAAAGTGACTTTCTCAAGGTCACAGAGGAAGACAAGTGGTGGAGCCGGGATGAGAAACTAGGTCTTCTGACTCCCAGGCCTTGCCCTTTCCACGAGTCCAAACTGTTTCTCATTTGAATTCTTCCCGCTTTAGTGCTGGAGAAGCCCAGCCACAGCCGTAATGCTTTCTTTCAGTCTGCTTTAGTACTACACATTTACAGATCAGACTGTTAAAATGAGGCAAAAAAAATAAAAATCATCCATGACCTTGCAGTGACTGTAACAACTGATGGGAATCGTCATTGACCAATATTAAAATGAACTACCCCTAAAGAGAATTTAAAACTGGTTGAAATGACTTCTTTCCTAGCAGTTTGTGTCATATTCAAGATTGGAATAGTTTCTAAAAGGAAGTAATAGAAGCTTCACTGCCTGTGGCCTTTGAAACTGGCTGGGATAAAGCAGTTGATGCTACTGGAAAAGGTTTTGTGTCCAGGTCTTTTCTTTTTTTCCTTTTTTATGACTATGATCCAGCCACCTGGTAATTCTGAATTCCTAACAAAATAGATAGGCTTTCTGTAATGTTGAGTTTATGATCACCTTTAAATGTACTGATTCTCAACTTGATTATTGGAATTTAAAATATCCATTTTCATAGCAAGCACTCTTAGAGTACTTATTACCCAGAATTAGATGCTCTGTGAATAGTTTTTTTTTTTTCCTTTAATTTTTGGGGCTGAGATCTGCACATCATTTTACCAAAGTCTAAAGAACCTCAAGGGGAATCTTTGATTTGTAAAAAGTGAAATTTATTATGATCTTTTTGAACACCTACCAAGTCCCATCCCCCAATGCCCCCTTCCACCCCCTTCCACCCCCTCCCCCTTTCTTGGTTTTTGGTACTCTCACGGTGTGGATACGTACACTTAAAGGAGGTTAAAGAATTGTAAGGTGCTGGTGAATAGACCCTGAAAAATAATTCAGAAAGACTTTTGCCTGGAAGGAAGTAAAACAGATCAGGAAACCGCTGAGGCTGTCACCAAGGCTGATCCTCTGAAACCATCTGTTTCACTCTTGGCAGTAGCCACACTGTAAACAGGTCTCAGGGAATGCATGTGGCCAGGTGTGTGATCCAGAAGATAAATACATGCTCACATGATGCAAGTTGGCCTTGTGCCTGCGGCACCCAAGGGGTGCGTGCGTATGGGGGCGTGTGGGAGGGTGTGCATACGCGCGTCTGCATGTGCTTGTATACGTCTACACATCCTGCAAACAGTATTTTGATGCATTTAGGAAATTACGGGGAGGAAGAGGGTGGGAAGGATATTGCTGTAGGAGTGTTGGAATGATTGTTATTGCAAACTCTGGAGTTGGGTTGAGGCTTTAGGCTTTTCTAAAGAAGTGTGGTAATAAATTGCAAATAATGGGTGCATGGGGACTATGTCAAAGCTTCCAAAAAAAAAAAAGCCCCAAAGGAACCTGTCCTGATAAACCCACATCTATTTTCTTGGATTATGGTGGTCTTTGAAGGGGGATGGATCAGTTCGAGGAACCTTTTTTACCTTCCTTAAATAGACTTTCAGGATGATGGAAGTCAAAATTATCTTCCTCTTTGGTCTCAGATCAAATGTTCATTTAAAGGAACCTGGATGTCTGAACACTGGCCCACCTACTGTTAAATACTGACTTGTAGCATAGGTTAGTTTAGCCTGTTTCCTCAAAGATGGATTGAAATTTCCATACAGAGAAATATTCGGATGTTTCCCACTCTGCGAAAGGCACCCCCCCCCCTTTTCCCCTTTTCAGATATCTCTTGTAATTCCAGGTTTCCTGATCCAGAAGATTCCTCGGAATCTGAGTTACTTTAAGTTCCTACTCAAAATTATGGGTCCATTTGAGGGTTGGGATCAAAGCACCCCAAAATCCAGTGGTTTTCAGTGTGACTAAGACAGTACCCATTAGATGTTCACTCAGTTCTACTGTAATGCATATTTTTATTTCTAGCATTACTATTATTACGTAAAAATAATAATTATGGTATTTGTTCAGCACTTACTATGTGCCAAACACTGTTTTAAGTGCTGGGTTGATACAAGATCATCAGTATGTCCCACGTGGGGCTCACACTCTTGATCCCCATTTTACAGATGGGGTAACTGTGAGGCACCGAGAAGTTAAGTGGCTTGCCCCAGGTCACACAGCTGAGAATGGCAGAGTCAGGATTTGGCCCTCCTCCTCTGACTCCCAAGCCCATGCTCTTTCCACTAAGCCACACTGTTTCTCTACGTTTGTTATGTCAGGGAATTAGGGAAGATTCATCCAACAATGTGAGCCTATTTGGACACAGTGCACTGTGGTGTTGGAAGAACTGGTTCGTGCGCATGGAGAGCAGGCATGGGATGAATCCCTTAATTTGAGATTTTGCAAGAGCTCAGCCCTGATAGCATTGAAATCTGGCAATTTCAAGGTAAAAATAGATCAGAAGAGTCTAACTTTATACCAGGTTGCAGTTAAGAGCTGAGGAATTCTGTCTTATAGACTGCAAACTCCTCGTGGAGAGGGAACGTGTCTGCCAACTCTGTTGTATTCTCCCAAACACTTAGTACAGAGCTCTGCACACAGTAAGTGCTCAATAAATACCGTTGATGATGATGATGATGTTGATGATGATGTTAGGGGCTCCATTTCATTTCTTAGCACTATGCTTAGCTCCATGCTGCAGTGTTTGCCAAGCAAGTATATCTGAGAGGTTCCTGTCCATGACTTGCAAAATATATGGGGGTAAATGGACAGAACAATAACAGTTAAATACAAAATCTGTGTTACAAGATGATAATGTAAAATAAGGTATCTAATCAGAGGTCTTGGAGAGAGGAGACTCCACACCTCAGGGCTCCAGGCCTAGTCTGTGATTTCAAAGAGAAGGACACACATCTCTGGGCCTCAGATACCATGTCTGTAAAATGGGGATATGGGCTATGTCCAACCTGATGATGTTGAATATACCCCAGAGCTTAGTACAGTGCCTGGCACACATTAAGCACTTAATAAGTACCATTTTAAAAAAAATACAGTGGCCTCCCCAGGACTGGACAGCTCTGAATGTTCTTATTGATCAGAGGCACTCTGTGATGCTCTAGTGGGTTGCTGGCACAGCCTTGCTTGGGTGGCTTCGGAGGCCCCGGTCTTGAGGGGGTTCCATGCCACCCTGGCCTCCACTACTGCATCAGTGAACTGTGTGGGCCAAATTTCACTTTGCCTCCTGGAAATTCATTGTCTTCCATGGGTTAGTGAAGAACAGCTCCGGATTCCAAATCAGGCTTGATTTTGAATTTTTCTCATGAGGTAAACTCTTCTGGATCGCAAAATTGAATAAGTACTTGTTTGTCAATTGACATCTGTTTCAGCTGAACATGGGAATAGGGTTCAGACCTCCATAAATAGCTTCAGAAACACCCAAGTGGTTTTTTGAAACTGTCTCTTGATATCCTGATCTTTGCAAAGTCTTGGTTCAGGGAGTACAGTTCCTCCCTCAGATGTCCCTCCCTCCCCATCCTCACTTTCTGGCTGGTCTTTCTACCAAAGTGTCTCCCAACAGCCTAATGCCATCTGCCTCTTGGCTTGCAGTGCTCCATTTACACACACTTGAGTGTTCTGCTGTCATCCTTCATTCATTCAATTTATTTATTATTATTCAATTGATTATTTAGGTATTCATGGAGCGCTTACTGTGTGCAGAGACATTCCCTGCCCACAACGAGCTCACAGTCTAAAGGAGGGGAGACAGGCATCAATACAAATGAATGGAATTACAGATGTGTACATAAACGCTTTGGGGTTAGGAGGGGGGAAGAGCAAAGAGAGCAAGTCAGGGCAACACAGAAGGGAGTGGGAGATGAGGAAAAGTGGGGCTAGGTCTGGGAAGGCCTCTTGAGGGAGATGTGCCTTCAATAAGGCTTTGAAGCAGGGGAGAGTAATTATCTGGCAGATTTGAGGAGGGAAGGCGTTCCAGGCCAGAGGCAGGACATAGGTTAGGGGTCGGAGGTGAGACAGGCGAGATGGAGGCAGAGTGGGAAGACTAGCAATAGAGGACCCAAGTGTGCGGGCCGCGGACCAAGATGTGTTTTTGTGAACATTGCTGGCGATCGGAATCATTTCTGGAACCTTGTTGTTGTTCCTGCATTTGGTGTTAAATATGGTTTCCTAGGTGAGCTATATGGGAGAGGCAATCACGTCTGTCTTTTTTATTGTACTGTCCGAAGGGCTCTAGTATTATGCATTCTCTTGACTGCTGAGGGAAAGGTTCAAGGTGCTGAACATGTCTTCTGTAGTAAATCCACAAATGAGCCCTATAGAAAATTGGACCCGACAACCATTTTATAGACCTCCATTTTGGTATGAACCAAAATGCCCTTTTGTCACCATCAGTCTTCGATCAGTCACCATCGAGAAGCAGCGTGGCACAGTGGAAAGAGTCCGGGCCTGGGAGTCTGAGGTCATGGGCTCTAATCTCGCTCTGCCAAATGTCAGTTGTGTGATTTTAGGGAAGTCACTTAACTTCTCTGTGCCTCGGTTTCCTCATCTGTAAATTGGGGATTAAGACTGTGAGCCCCACGTGGGACAACCTGATCACCTTGTATTCCCCCCCCTCCCCCCCAAGCGCTTAGAACAGTGCTTTGCACATAATAAGCACTTAACAAATACCATCATTATTATCAGTCTTCCAAAAGTCATACTGGCCTTTTTATTCTGTTTTCTTCTACTTTTGTGAGTCGTACTGAAGGAGAGTGTACTGTCTAGGTAGTAGAATTTAGTAACAGGATTAAGTTCTGTACTGCCAGTGAACATCTTTGGTGATTTGTAGTGTACATCTCCTGCCCTGACATCTCTCCTTCCCTGCAATCTTGCATTTCCTCCTGTCTTGAAGACATGTCTACTTGGGTGTCCATCCTCCTCCCTGTTTCACAAGCCTGTAACTTTGGCCTTATCCTAGACTCATCTCTCTTCCACTCACATATTCAATCTGTCACCAAATCCTGTCAGTCCTACCTTCGCAACATCGCTAAAATCCACCCTTTCCTCTCCATCCAAACTGCTACCATGCTGATCCAAGCACTTAACCTGTCCCGCCTTGATTACTGCACCTGCCTCCTCGATGACCTCCCGGCCTCCTGTCTGTCCCCACTCCAATCCATACTTCACTCTGCTGCACGGATCATTTATCAACAAAGAAATTCAGTCTGTGTCTCCAAACTCCTCAGGAACCTCCAAGGGCTGCCTGTCCACTCTGCATCAGGCAGAAACTCCTTATCATCGGCTTTAAAGCACTCAATCAGTTTGCCCTAATCTACCTCATCAGTCTCCTGCTATAGCCCATCCGGCACACTCTGCTCCTCTAGCCCACCTTACTGTGCCCTAAACTCATCTAGCTCACCCTTCCTCTAGCCTGGACCTCCCTTCCCCTTCATACACACCAGATTGCCACTCTCTCCACCTTTAAAGCATTATTAAGGTCACTTCTCCTCCAAGAGGCCTTCCCTGATTAAGCCTTCTTTTCTCAGGCTCGCTCTCCCCGTTATGTCATCTGTGCATCTCAACCTGAGACTTTTAGACATGTGATAATCTCCCCACCCCATACCCCCCAGGGATTACATATCTTTAAAATATATAATATGAACTAATATTATATTATGCTACTGTTACTATACTACCAATAGTACAACTATTATGTTTATGAATTATGGAATAGGAATTGTTCATATTAATGCCTGACTCCCCCTCTAGACTGAAAGCTTGTTAAGAACAGGGAGCGTGTCTGCTAATTCTGTTGTATTGTGCTCCCCCAAGTGCATAGAACAGTGCTCTGCACACAGTAAGTGCTCAATAAATGCCACAGATCGATTGATTTTCCCCAGTGTAGGCTGGTTCACACAGATATATTATCAGTACATAGCACTGTGCTAAGTGAACAAAGTGATACGTAATTATTTGCTTTGTGTATGTTCTTGAAATGCACAAGTCTTATGCAGTTAGCTAAACCGGAATCATGGTGCTTCTAGCATGCTAAGCTGGAAGTTTTCCAGTGGCTAAGAAGCATAGATTGACTCCTGTTGCTGGATCTCTGGCCTGTGGGTTAAGGGAGAACACAGAACTGCTTCACTTGATTAGAGGGGAAAAAAGCAGAGTGGAAATCTTCAACTCTGATCTCACCAACCGTACTACTGTGGTGAAGTAGCCTAAAGATACTGGTGAATTTCTCAGCATAGCCAACTTTGTTGAGCCACTGTGAGAGCCCCGGTATAGTCATGGCATTAAATGTTTTTATAAGATCAAACAATGTATAAAAGCAGTGGTGTTCTCTGCAGTTTCCCTAGACCTCTCAGGCTGCAAAAATCATATCTATTGTACTGTGCTTTGGTTTGAAGTTATATCGTGATTCAGGAAGTATACGATTGACTTTATTCTTCAGTAGTCTGTCCAGATGAATTTTAGCTAGAATCTGGCTGGCACTGGAAAGCAGTATGGTAGTTTCCGCAATCAGCTTTGTCTCCTGTCTTCTTGAAGGTGGTGATTATGAGGGTATCTTTGAAATCTTGTGGCATTTCCTCTGGGTTCCCATATGCAGATACCTGATGAATAGGTCTCCTCCTCCTCATATGTGGAGGAGTGCTATCATAGTTGAGAGTTTGATGATAATAATAATAATAATGGTGGTATCTGTTAACCAGTCACTATGTGCCACGCACTGTTCTAAGCGCTGGGGTAGATACAAGATAATCATGGTGTCCCATGTGGGGCTCACATTCATAATCCCCATTTTACAGATGAGGTAACTGAGGCCCAGAGAAGTTAAGTGACTTGCCCAAGGTCACACAGCTAAGTGGCAGAGCCAGGATTAGAACTCATGACCTCTGACTTCCAAGCCCAGGCTCTTTCCACTAAGCCATGCTGGCATATACTGTGAAGTTACATTGTCATAAGTCAGAACAGGAGTCGTGACTTCACATTCTGGCTGGTTTTCTAGACTTTGGCAGACTTCTACTTCCATCGTGGAAAGCGTGTTCAGAAGTTTCCTTATCATGTCTCTACCGTCACTGGAATATTTCCACTTTGCCTGCTACGCGGGTGGTTCTCTGTGATCTTTAGTGTTGCCGTAGTGTGTCCGGGACCGATAAATCTTCTTTAGTGATGAGTAATAGAATGTTTAGTTTGGTGGTCAGTGCATCCCTGGCTTGGTCCAGATTTGGCACTCCACCACTGGTCGTATGTGTTCCTTAACTTGATATATATCTAACATTGCAAGATTTTTGTAGCCTCTATTTTGTTATAATCGTGAGGAGCTGCAATCAATCGATCAGTGATATTTATTGAGCTCTTACCCTGTCCAGGACATTGTACTAAGCACCTGGGAGAGTGTAACAGAGCTGGTAGACACATTCCCTGCTCACAACAAGCTTACGGTCTAGAGGGGGAGGCGGGCATTAACGTGAATACATAAGTTATGGATATGTGCCTAAGTGCTGTGGAGCTGAAGTTGGGCGAATTACTAAATGCTCAAAGGGTACAACACAGAAAGGAGAGTGGGTAAAGAGGGTTTAGTAGGGGAAGGTGCTTTGGAGCAGATGTGACCTTAATAAGGTCTTGAAAGTGGAGAGTGGAGGTCTTGCATATTTAGAGAGGGAGGGAGTTTCAGGTCAGAGAGAGGACATGTGAGAGGGGGCGGCGGCTTGATAGGGTAAGCACAGGGAGTGAACTGTGAGTGCTTTAAATCCAATGATCAGCTGGGCAACCAGTAGAGGTGTTCGTGAAGTTTGGAGGTCTGAACTGAACTTTTTCTAGAAAAACGATCTGGTCCGCAGATTGAAGTCTGGCCTGGAGTGGGGAGAGACAGGAGGCAGGGAGATCAGCAGCGAGGATGCAGATGAAGTAGTCAAGGCAGGCTAGGCCACAGCTTGGATCAGCGTAGTTGCAGTTTGGGTGGAGAGGAATGGGGGGGATTTTAGCGATGTTGCGAAGGTAGAACCGACAGGAATCGATGAGATTGAATATGTGGGTTGTATGAGAGAGATGAGCTGAGGGTAGTCTCTCCCTCCAAGCTGCTTCCACACGGATTCAGCCACTCATTCATTCATTCAATAGTATTTATTGAGCGCTTCCTATGTGCACAGCACTGTACTAAGCGCTTGGAATGAACAAGTCGGCAACAGAGAGAGACAGTCCCTGCTGTTTGACGGGCTTACCGTCTAATCGACGGGCTTTGTCCCATCTCGACTACTGCATCAGTCTCCTCACTGAGCTCCTTGCCTCCATTTTCTCCCCTCTCCAGTCCATACTTCACTATTGCCTGAATCGTCTTTCTGAAAAAATCGTTCGGTTGCTTGTCTCCCCGTTACTCTAGTGACCCTAAGGCTTGACCACCCATCTCTGCATCAAGCAGATACTCCTCACCAATGGATTCAAGGCCCTCAAAGAGCTCTTTCCCCCAGCTTATCCTCGCTCCTGTCCTGCTACAACCCAGCCTGCAGTCTTCGCTCCTCTACCACCAACCTAGACCCTGTCTTTCACTCTTGCCTCATTCATTCATTCCGTTGTATTTATTGAGCGCTTACTGTGTGCAGAGCACTGTAGTAAGCATTTGGAAAGTACAGCTCAGCAATAAAGGAAGATGATCCCTTCCCACACTGGGCTTGCAGCCTAGAAACGGGGAGACAGGCATCAAAACAAGTAAACAGGCATCAATATAAGTAGAATTATAGATATATAAATAAGTGCTGTGGGGCCGGGGTCGGGGGGGAGCGCAAAAAGGAGCGAGTCAAGGTAATGTAGAAGAGAGGGGGAGCTGAGGAAAATGCGGGGGGGCTTAGTCTGGGAAGGCCTCTTGGAGGAGGTGAGCCTTCAGTAGGGCTTTGAGCAGGGAAGAGTGATTGTTTGGCGGATTTGAGGAGGGAGGGCATCCAGGCCATAGGTGGCATGTGGTCCAGGGGTCGATGGCGGGACAGGCAAGATCGAGGCAAAGTGAGAAAGTTAGCACCAGAGGAGCAAAGTGTGTGGGCTGGGATGTAGAAGGAGAAGAGGGAGGTGAGGTAAGAAGAGGCAAGGTGATGGAGAGCTTTGATTGATGATGATGGTATTTGTTAAGTGCCAATAGTGAGGAGTTTTTGTTTGATACAGAGGTTGATAGGCAATCACTGGAGAATTTGCTGCTGGTCCCTGGGGCTTGTGCCCTCCCTCCTGTCTGGAACTCCCTACCCATATGTAATAGTTGTGGCATTTGTTAGACACTTATTCTGTGCCAAGCACTACATAGGTGACAGACCACTCTCCTCATCTTCGAAGTCCTAATGAAATGACATCTCTTCTAGGAAACCTCCCCAAACCCAACTCTCATTCCCCAACTCTCCCCTTCCTTATTTTCTCCTCCCTACTGCCATGCCTGGTTCTCTTCCTTTCTCTGTGGCCACTCCTTCTCAGTCTCTTTTTCAGGTTCCTCCTCTACCTCCCACTCTCTAACTTCAGGGGTCCTTCAAGGCTCAGTCTGGTTCCCTTCTGTTTTCCATCTTTACCCAGACCGACTTCAAATGTCATCTCTAGGCTGATGACTCCCATATCTACCTCTCCAGCCCTGACCTCTCTCCAGCTCTGCAGTCTTGCATGTCCTCCTGCTTCAGGATATCCCTACTCAGATGTCGACACCTGCAACTTAAACATGTCCAAAACAGAATTCCTCATAAGGTTCTCCTCCAAACCCTGTTCTCTCCCTAGCTTTCCCATCCCTATTGATAGCACCACCATCCTCTCTATCTCACAAGTCTGTAATCTTGACATTTTCTTTGACGCATCTTTCTTATTCGACCCACAGCTTCAAACCCTCAGTCATCGAATCCTGTCAGTTGTACCTGCAGCATCTCTAAAATTTGCCCTCTCTCCTCCATCCAAGTTCCTACTACAGTTATCCAAGCAGTGTCTTCCGCATAAGCCTTCTTCCCGACCTCCCCGACTCCTGTTTCTCCCCACTCCAGTCAACACTTGACTCTGCTGTCGGGTTTATTTTTCTACAAAAATAATCCGTCCATGTCTTCCCACTTAAATGACCTCCAATGGTTGCCCATCCAATTGGGCATCAAAGAGAAACTCCTTACCATTGGCTTTAAGGCACTCAGTCAGCTCTCCCCCTCCTAACTTTACTTCTGTGATCAACTACTACCAACCACCCAGCCAGCACACTTCACATCTCTGATGCAACTGCTCGTCGTACCTCGATCCCATCTATCTCAGCAGCAGCATGGCCTAGTGGCAAGAGCCCGGGTTTGGGAGTCAGAGGACGTGGGTTCTAATCCGGCTCTGCCATTTGTCTGCCGTGTGACCTTGGGCAAGTCACTTCACTTCTCTATGCCTCAGTTACCTCATCTGTAAAATGGGGATTAAGACTGTGAGCCCCGCATGGGGCAACCTGATTACCTTGTATCTACCCCAGCGCTTAGAACAGTGCTTGCACATAGTAAGCATTTAACAAATACTTTAATTATTATCGTTATTATCACTGACTGCCTACTCATGTCCTTCCTCTGGCCTGGAACTTCCTCTACCTTCATTTTCGACAGACCACCACTTTTCCCACCTTCAAAGCTATTTTAAAATAATATCTTTTCCAAGAGACCTTCCCCGCTTAAGCCTTTATTTCCTACTCACTCCGCTCTGTGTGGTTTCGCACACTTTAAGAACTTTATATTCGCCCCATCTTCAGCCCCACAGCACTGACGCATATACCTTTTTATCCTGCTACTTCCCTTGTCTGAATCGATATCAGTGGTGGTCTCTTTCACTAGATTGTAAATTTCTCTTGATCAGGGATCTGTTTCTACCAATTTTTTTCTGCCAAGCACTTAGTACAGTGCTTTGCATAGAGTAAGTGCTCAGTGGGTACCATTGTTTGATTACTTGACTTAGTCTCCCGTTAAGCACTTAGGTACTCACCCCCCTCCCCTCACCCCCACAGCACTTCCATACATAGCCTTATGACTGAATTGCTTCCCTTACCTGTAATTTATTTTAATGCCTCTCCCCAATTAAACTGTAAGCCCCTGGAACAGGTCTATCAGGTCTATTGAAATCTCCTAAGCAGTTAGTACAGTGCTCTCTACAAAGTAAGCGCTCAATAGGTGATAATTTTTTTTGGAGACTAAAGAGGTCAGATACCCGGTATTTGGATATGCGTGTGTTTTCTGTTTTAAGTTTGTTTGATTCTTAAATTGGCACCTATATTTTCTTGGTAAACTATAAAAATCTAAGACCTCAAACCTCACCCCAACATTTCCAATGGCTTCATGCCTAATATAACACAGTATTACATCATTCATTCATTCATTCGTATTTATTGAGCGCTTACTGTGTGCAGAGAGCTTGGAGTGTGCAGTGTGGCAACATCAGACAGTAGATTCCAAAAATGCAACATATGAATTTGCCTTTTTCAACAATAGCAGTTTTCAGTTTCATCCACCATGAAGCAAGTCAGAGGTAGAAACCAGTGAAAAATTGCTGAGTGTACCGTAAATATAAAGGAGATTTCCAAAGTTGTATCAGTCAAACAAATTCTTATTTCTTCATTCGTTCCTTTTTGTTCCAAGGGTAGACGAGAGACCTCCCTCCCCCACTGTATCATTATCGGTTTTTAAAAAGTACCAAGCCCAATCAAATCAGGTCCCCAAGTCTCTGGTTTTAGCTTGTGGCACATACTGCTTGCTGTGCAGTTAAAAATTTACATGGGGTGTCTGTCAAAATCTGACTAGGGGAATGAAGCCCTATGTGTCAAATTAGATGAAAAGAAACCTCCCGTCCTAATTTATTTCCATTGTTTGTGTGAACTAGCTTATTTCCTCCAACTCTGTGTGGATGTGCCTGATAACCTTTTTGGAAATCGCTGCTCTCAATGAAAGATGATCCCAAGTGTTGCTCTTGAGCAGAAAGGTGATTTGGCTTACTGTTGACTCTCCATTGTCTTTCTCCTTCAGTTAGCCTTTTACCACAACCCTTTAAGGGGCTCATGGAGAAAAGAACAATTTTAGATTTTCTTGGGGGAAATTCATATTGGGGTCAAACGTCCCTTTTCAGTACTTTACGCATTAACAGCTATGCTAGCGGCAAGCATTTTTTAAAAAAATCTTTTTCAGAAGGTACATCTATTTCGAATGAACAACAGCTTGCAAAGAGGACCGGTGTTTTTAGTGCCACAAACCAGTCGTCCAACCTCCTGTCATTCAATCAGTGGTATTGAGCACATATGGTGTGCAGAGTACTGTACTAAATGCTTGGGAGAGTACAGTTTAACAAAGTTGTTAGACACTTTTCCTGCCCACAGTGAGCTTAGAGTCTAGGGGGATGCCTTGCATTTCTCCTAAACAGGGATCAAGAAGAGATGTTTGCATCCTTGTCATTCATTCATTCAGTCAGTCGTATTTATTGAGAAAGATCAGCCAGTCACACAGTGACCTCCTCAGCCAGAGCAGCACGCATTGGAAAACTTTCCCTGTCAGGACTCTGTTTTTGGAGCCGGAAGGTAGCTGTACATGTGGATAAATCCGTGAACAGTCCTTCTGACAAGCGATGGGAGAAACCATGAAAGCAGTTCCTTCACAAGTACCTGCAGTATGCAGTGTCCTCCCCCTACCCCCATCGCACCAAGAAACAGATATTTTATGCCAGAGAGGAAGGGGTGGGGGAGTGTGCCCTCTCCAGTGCAAATTTCACAGGTTTATTCTTCAGGCTGCAGTTGAAGGGGTTCAGAGCAGGGAACTCTGACATCAACACATTCACCAGCCAGCATTTCATCCCTTTCCATTGTAAAGAAGCCCGATTCTTTCATCCAACTGCTTCTCTAGGTGGTCTCAGGACAATCACAGAATCCACACAAGCAAGACGTGGGTACTGGGGGGCATGGAGGGCTGTGGGGAGAAGGTGGGGATAGGAAGGCCTAGAATCCCATGTACCCACTGTACTGGGCAAAACTGTCAATTGGGCAGGCTGTTGGGCCAATCAGTACATTCCCATGAGCAAATAGCTCCTGTGGGGAAAAAATGTGAACGCTCTTCCTATTCACCTCACTTTTCAGCACTCTGTGCTGAATTGCAATAAAAAGTACTATCAGTAAATCCATCATTAGCTGGGTGACGAGTCTGATCTCGTTAGTTTGTAAAGCATGGGCAGATACCAACAAGTTTGTCTTCGTAGACATAGCTACCACATCCCATTGCACTATTCACATTTTTTCCTCTTCTGTCCCCTAAATTATTCTGCATCAATACTTATGTATATCAGTGTCTCTTTCCCCCTCTAGACTGTAAGCTTGTGATGGGAAGGGAACTTTACTCATACTGTTGTATTGTACACGCCTAAGCACTTAGTACGGTGGTCTGCACATAGTAAGTGATCAATAAATACCGGTCAATAATAAGATCTCATTTTATTGATGTTGTTTTGAAACGTCCACATTGGATGATTTTCATTCAGTTTTCTTGTTTTGCACACAAATTTGCATTTGCTTTTTTTTTGTTTTGTTTTGGTTTGTCTTTTGGCCTTTTTTTTGTTAATTCAAGGCACTTATTCATGGGAGCAGAGATGAATTTGCCTTTCCACATTCCCTTTTAGATGTTTTTTGCCAAAAGGAATCCATTTCCTTTTTAATCCTGGGACTAGTCTTCAAACTTAGGGGCAGCCGTTACCCTTAGTAGGGCAGTTGCGAAGAGTTTTCTCAGTGGTTTCTGCACCGCTGAAGACAGCTGCATAAGACTGCTTTTGGAAAACTGCAAAAGTACTGCAGTATGCAGTGTCCTCCCCCCTACCTCCACCGCATAAAATAAACCTTGGAACAGGATGAAAAATTGTTGGACTTGTTTCTGTAACAGTGTCAGGCAGTAACATAAGAATACCTTAAGAATTCTCCTCTGATGATAATAATATGGTATTTGCTAAGGGCTTACTTTGTGCCAGGCACTATACTAAGCACTGGGCTGGATACAAGCAACTCGGGTTGGACATAGCCCCTGTCCCACATGGGGCTCACAGTCTTAATCCCAATTTTACAGATGAGGTAACTCAGCCCTAGAGAAGTGAAGTGACTTGCCTAAGGTCACACACCAGACAAATGGCAGAGCTGGGATTAGAACCCAGGTCCTTCTGTCTCCCAGGCCCATGCTCTATCCAGTAGACTACAAGTTTCTAATGTTTACTTCATATCCTACATTATCACATGCAGCTACAGTATTTATTTAGTCAGTGGTATTTATTAAGCACTTAGCGTATGGGGAACACTGTACTAAGTTCTTGGGAGAATACAACAGAGTTGGTAGACAGGCTTCTTGCCTACTAGGAGATTACAGTTTAGTAAACCCTTGGTGAGTAGTACTGAAATGTTTGTTGAGGCTAAAGGGAATATGGAGCCTATTCCTCATTTTCCTGGATAAAACTGGATCCACTTAAATTTACTTTTATAACCTTTTCTCAAAATACTGTTTTAGCCAAAAACAAAGGAGAAAGGTCTAGAGACCTAGGTAGGGCATCAAACCATTTCCCTGGGCTTGAATTTTCTTGCTGACGATACTTTCTTTTTTGGGGGCTTTTGGAAAGTTGACTTGCTGTACTAGTTAGCCTCTATACACATAGGTATAGCAAGTAATTTTGACTGATTTAATCCTGTTTCTTTTTTGCATAACCTTTGGAATCCACCTCTTTTAAAATTCATTCATGCATTCATTCAATCGTATTTAGCGCTTACTGTATGCAGAGCACTGTACTAAGTGCTTGGAAAATACAATTCGACAACAAATAGAGACAATCCCTACCCAACAATGGGCTCACAGTCTACAAGGCGGGGAGACGGACAACAAAACAAGTAGACAGGCATCAATAGCATCAATATAAATAAATAGAATTATAAATATATACACAATTTTACAGATTTTATGTGTATGTAAGTATATACTTTTCATGTAAGCATATATGACAGAAACCTTTTAAAATTATTTTGAAATCAAATCGGTCCTTCACTAATCTGATTTTTAGGAAATAGAGAACAAAGCGTTACAAGCAGACCGCCTTTAAATGAATCATAATTACTCATGCAAGTGCATGTAAACTTGGATGTACAATTAGACAACTAATTATGTTGAAAATGCAATTACATGCTTAAATACACGACCACTCCCTCAGGCTTGCCCAGTTGTTTCTCTTGTCTTGGGCCTACACAATAGTTTACTATTAAGCATCGCCTGTCAAAAGTTGAAAATATATGCAGCTGTGGTTGGTACCTTTTAACCTGCGATAGGGGTACTGGAGAGAAGGAATCAAGGGCACACTCTCACGTAACTCTCTATGGTGGCTTTAAAATGCGCTTCAAAACTCATGTCTAAGCATCTTGGAGATTTGCTAGTGGCCGATTTTGCTTTTCAGGTGCAGGTCTGGTACAGTTAGTTTAAAATGTCATGAAAACATGAAAACATGATAAATGGGCTCATTAAAAAGGCGATGAGCGACTCGCCTAATGGTTAGGTGATACATTGCTATGTGGTGGAGTTACTAGCCCCGGTGCAAGGATGTCTTGGTACCAATAATAAACTCACCAATTTCTGTTTGTTTCTGATGCTACTAGCATACGGAGGTTGACGATTATACTCTTGAGTGTTTCTGAAAATTTAGTCAACACTGTCAAAGTGAAGTTACCCGTGCCATCTCTGAGGTTAAGAGGGAGATAGACCCAGCAGGATAGAGGCTCATATACCAAAAACGCAGGCAGAGAGGTGGAGTGACATTGCAGACACTGGCTGGAGAAGCGGCGTGGCACAGTGGAAAGAGCACGGGCTTGGGAGTCAGAGGTCATGAGTTCGAATCCCAGCTCTGCCACCTGTCAGCTGTGTGACTGTGGGCAAGTCACTTAACTTCTCTGTGCCTCAGTTACCTCATCTGTAAAATGGGGATTAAGACTGTGAGCCCCACGTGGGACATCCTGATTCCCCTGTGTCTACCCCAGCGCTTAGAACAGTGCTCGGCACATAGTAAGCGCTTAACAAATACCAACATTATTATTATTAAGTTCTGCTTTTACCTGCTTCCGCCACGGTGCTGCTAGTAGAATCCTGGAGAAAGCGGGAACTCCAGCGAGGCAGCGGGTATAGTTTTTCTCCTTTACCCGCTTGTCCACTTCTTAACGGCCCCTAAAGTCCTCTGGTAGGATCCCAACTAGGAATGGAGTGGAAAAAACAAAAGCTACAGCCACTAATAATAACTAAGATATTTGTTAAGCGCTTACCAGGAGCCAGCACTTTACTAAGCGCTGGGGTAGAGACGAGCAAATCGGGTCGGACAGTCGGTGTCCCACATGGGACTCAACAGTCTTAATGCCCGTTTGACAGATGAGGGAGCTGAGGCCCAAAGAAGTGAAATGACTTGCCCAAGGTCACACAGCAGACAAGCGGAGGAGCCGGGAATAGAACCCAGGACCTTCTGACTCCCAGGCCCGAGCTCTATCCACTGTGCCACGCTGGTTCTATCACCAGCACCACTGTCCGGGCTGCTACAGCCAGCGTGCTCTTCCCTCTTCCCAGGGCACAGCGTCCTGCGTTTGTTGGTGATGCATTAGGGAAATGGCAATCCTTGATGTGTGGATAAATAATAACAATGGCATTTGTTAAGCGCTTACTGTGTGCCGAGCACTGCTCTAAGTGCTGGGGTAGATACATGGTAATCAGGGTGACCCACATGGGGCTCACAGTCTTAATCTCTCATTTGGCAGGTGAGGTAACTGAGGCACAGAGAAGTCAAGTGACTTGCCCAAAGTAACACCGCTGATCAGTGGCGGAGCCGAGATTAGAACCCATGAACTTTGACTACCAAGCCTGTGCTGTAATAGATATCTATCCTATCTTTATCCACACATCAAGTGTGTAGATACCATTATATTACAAATGTCACATTATATATATTACATTATTTATATATATACATATATATATATATAAATAAGAGTACATGATTTTTCCCATGTTTAGCATGTAGCTCATTTTTGCTCCTTTCCCAAAAGTTTGAAGAGCCACGCAGAATATTGCAGTACAGCAAATAAATGTACTCTCTTTATAGCAGAACTGCATTTTCGATGCCGCATCTGATTCTTCCATTTTATGTCACTATACCCCAGGAGTTAAAAATCAATCTCAGAACGTTTTGTATCAAAAGAAATTTGTGCCAAAAATATTGCCCTAACGCCCTGTGCACCCCACTTGTAAGTCTTTTTTTTTTTTAAGTGGCATTTGTTAAGCACCTACTATGTGCGACAAGGTTGGACACAGCCCATGTCCCTCACAGAGAAGTGAAGTGACTTGCCCAAGGTCATACAGCAGGCAAGTGGTGAAATGGCATTAGAACCCAGATCCTTTTGACTCCAGGCTCTATCCACTCGGCCATGTTGCTTCTCTGAATATCTGATGTCTGAAATTTTTAACGCTCGTCAGATGTTTACTGTGAATCATCCCATTCTTTCAGCCTCTGGCCGGAGGTGAGCTAAAAATAACTTCCCACTGGGAAGTGAAGCTGGAAGGAAAGGAAGAGACATCTGGGTCTCCATTCTGACCCCCGGGGCAGGGGAGCAGGACCTTGTCTTACGGTCAGAAAAGGGATCCAGCTCATCCCTTGCCTCATGGGTTGTCAAAATAATTTGTCTTTTCATTGGAACACCTCAGATTGGCTTTATATGATATCATCTTGAAATAATTCCTATAGATTTGGTTTCACTTTGATCATTCTCTGGGGGAAAATATCTGACATATAACAATAATAATAATAATGTTGGTATTTGTTAAGCGCTTACTATGTGCCGAGCACTGTCTAAGCACTGGGGTTGACACAGGGGAATCAGGTTGTCCCACGTGGGGCTCACAGTCTTAATCCTCATTTTACAGATGAGGTAACTGAGGCACCGAGAAGTTAAGTGACTTGCCCAAAGTCACACAGCTGGCAAGTGGCCGAGCCGGGATTTGAACCCATGACCTCTGACTCCAAAGCCCGTGCTCTTTCCACTGAGCCACGCTGCTGAAGTGGACTGTTACAAAATATTACTGCTTGCTGTTTTCAGCATAGGCAGGTGGCATTCCAGTACCCTGGGCACTTTCATCAAAAAATGAATAATAACAATAATAATGGTGGTATTTGTTAAGCGCTTACTATGTGCAAAGTACTGTTCTCATCGCTGGGGGGGATACAAGGGGAGCAGGCTGTCACACGTGGGGCTCAGTCTTCATCCCCATTTTAAAGATGAGGTAACAGACACAGAGAAGTAAAGTGACTTTCCCAAAGTCACACCGCTGGCACGTGGCGGAGGCGGGGTTAGAACCCATGCCCTCTGACTCCCAAGCCCGGGCTCTTTCCACTGAGCCACACTGCTTCTCAAATGAAGTTTGTAGCTCAACATTCTCATTCATTTACTTAAATCTGCCAACTGGTCTCTCCATTGTTGGCTTTGTATGCATTTTGCAGAAGGTAGGGCCAGTAGGGGAAATGTGGATTTAGTTGGGGAAACCCTCTCAAAGGAGGTGTGATTTTAATTAGGGAAAGTGATTGTCTGTCCTTTAGTAAGGAGGTGGGAGTTCCAGGCCAGTGGGAGGACATGGGCAAAGGAATGGCCAAGACCGCATGGGCTCAATGTGAGACAGATGAGATCAAAAATTCAGTGAGTAGGTTGGCAGCGAAGTGTGCAGGATGGGTTGTAGGAAATCAAGGAGATAAGGTAGGAGGGGATTGAGTGCTTTGAAGCCGTTGATAAGGAGTTTCTGTTTGATGTGGAGGTGGATATTGTAATCCCCAAAGTCTATCCCCTGAGGATAGTTCAGTCAAAATGCACTGTAGGTAACCTACAATGAAGCTATGTGAAACTTCTTGTAGTGTGTATAGTAATCATTTAGTCTTATCAAAGTAAATTTGTCTCTGAAAGATTGTATGAAGTATCTGTTGTTTGATTAGCATCCTAACCTCAAAGAAGTCAGGAAAGAAAAATGTTTTTATTAAAAACAAGTCTTGTTTCTACATTTTTCTGAGTGGAGGGGAAATTTTGGTTGTCTCATTCACAGCGCCTGTCCCAGTGAAACCAATTCAAATGCACTTTCAAAAGTAGCAGAGAGACTAGGGAAGAGCTATATGGAGAGTCAGGGTGATTTTGTTGAAATCCCCTGCCAGCCGGAGCCCCTTTAAAGAAAGGCAAAGTATGTTATGCTTAGCAAGTGTGTCCTTCATTGAAAATCTAATGAGAGTGCAATATGTGGGTATAGTTATCTTTGGATAAAATAATAGACACTTGTTTTAACAAATATTTTGGTGAGTTTCACACACCTGTGTTAAATTGAGGTTTCACATTTTCAGCAGACGAGGAATAGCTGTTTATTTTTGCCATGGATCGATCGTTAATCTATGTCTTTCACTAAACTGTGCCTCACTGTTACAGCTTACATTTGAGAAATGTCCTAAGAATGATTTGGCAGATTTCTAAACTTTTTGATATTCAGTTGCCGTGGTTTTTTTAATAGATTTCAATGGTTTCAATCAAATACATTCACTGTAATTACTCACATAATTGCCTCCACCACCTTGTAATAGCCCCACCCCAATTTTTGAGGAGAAAATAAAGGATTATAATTTTTTGTGCCAAGTACTTGTAAACGGTAATGGCCAGGTTGCGGGTGGGGGCTAAGGAGGGGATGGGGGAAGTTCATTCATTTGTACTTATCGAGCGCTTACTGTGTACAGAGCACTGTACTAAGCGTTTGGAAAGTACAGATCAGCATAAAGAGAGACAACCCCTGCCCACAACGGGCTTAGTCTAGAAGGGGGAGACAGACAGCAGAACAAGTAAACAGACATCAGTAGCATCAATATAAATAAATAGAATTATAGATCTGTACCCATCAAAGCAAATAAACAGGCATTAATATAGATAAGTAGAATTATAGATATATACATATATACACAGTTGCTGTGGGATGGGGAGAGGGGACAGAGCAAAAGGAGAGAGTTGTGGCTATGGAGAGGGAAGGGGAAGCTGAGGAAAAGGGGGGCTTAGTCTGGGAAGGCCTCTTGGAGGAGGTGAGCCTTCAGTAAGGCTTTGAAGGGGGAAATGAGTTAATTCATTGAGTGTGTGTTGTATGCAGCCCTTGGGGAGAATGCACTTAGAAATAAGAAAAGCAGTCTTAAGTGTCCTCTTGCCTTCCTTTTCAATCTCCCCTCCCCTTTTTTTTCTCCTGCTCCCCTTATTGCTAGACTTAGTTACCTAGGAAATAGCCCCCACAATTTTGGGGTTGCACAAATTATGCAAAAGTTGGAGCAGTTTTGTGAGCAAATGCAGTATTGATTACTGAATTATTTTTGGTTCTTTAATTAGTTTGGAATAGAAACATTAGGCCTGGACAGTAGGATTCTTCTTGCTCATAATTAAATAAGCATTTAATTTTTGAAAATTCTCAAAACTGTGTGTGGGGGGTGGGGGGAGAGGAATAGTCACTTGTAGCCAGCAAATTAATGGTGTGATCTGGCCCATCACATTAAAATGAAGTTTTGGTGGGGTGAATTTCCTTTATTATCATTGCTAAACTCCCTCAGAAGAGTAGTTCATGTAAAAAAATTAACGATTTCCATTGTGATGTCTTGTTTCTTTCCCCTCATTTAAAATGATGAGTACCTCATAGAAAAGGAAAAACCAGCCATTAAAGAGGTCCTCTTTAATGGAGTCCAATGAGGGCTGATTTTCGTAGTGGTCTTTTTCCACTGAACGAGCACACCTGCTGGAATAATTGTCCTTCCCGGGTGGGTGTGACTGTTAGAGCCAAGTTGGAAAAAGATTCCTATCAACCCTGGAAAAGCGATACTGAAAATATTTGTGGTGTTTGGCAGAAGTAGAGGGAGTTTAAACTTAACTATTATTTTATTAGTGGTCTGGAAGCAGAGAATACTGCCCACATAAGTTATGAACCCATGTTGTCAAGAACAGTTTTTAAATGAGATTCTCCACATAAGATAGAATTCATATGAAATTCTGAGGGTGTTTCCAAGTGTCTTTAGGTAAGTTTTGCAAGTGTGTAAGGAGAGGAAGAAAGGTTGCATTTTAAATAAAATGAAAGGGTAGATTGAGGTGTAGTATAATTACTTATTGCATGAGTGAATTTTAAAATCTCGTCATATTTAAAAAAGTAGTTTGCTTTTTTTTGCCTCGTGACATCAACTGAAAACTTCATGAACCTCTTAATTAAATCAGCCAGCCTCAACTCTCTTTGAAGACTTTGGGCAATATACATCCAAATTAAAAGACACAAATTCTAACAGTTCTGCAGAAAACTTGCACTTATTATATACATATATATTTCTGTCGCAGGGGCAACAGGCTAAATGGATTTTTCATAGATAGAGAAGCAGTATGGTGTAGTGGATACAGCACGGGCCTGGGAGTCAGAAGGTCAAGGGTTCTAATCCCGGCTCTTCCACTTGTCCTCGGTGAGACCTTGGGCAAGTCACTTTACTTCTCTATGCCTCAGTTACCTCATCGGTAAAATGGGGATTGAGTGTGGGAGCCCCATGTGGGAGACGGACTGTGTCCAAACTGATTTGCTTGAATTCACATATGTGCCTGGCACATAGTAAGCGCTTAACAATTACCATTATTATTATTATTTTCTTTTTCAAATAAAAAGGTATTTGTGCCACCCCATCTCCTTTTAGTCTTATGAATGGCCGATGTTATTTTCCATAGCTTCCTTGATGAAAACGAAGGGATTCATGACTCTCCCTGGTGAGGAACTGTAAATAGTTAACTGCATTTTTAAGAGTTGGGCTGTGTAAGAATAATTCATGGTTTTCTTGTCATGTTTGTCCCTAGGTTCTGGGCCCTGCCCCAAGATGGTGCTCCTTCTTAGACAACCTGACCGAAGAACTAGAGGAGAATCCTGAAAGCACAGTTTATGATGATTACAAATTCGTCACCAAGAAAGACCTAGAAAATTTAGGTAAGAAACTGCTCTGCTTATTAATAGTCACACCGCACTTCTTTTTCCAGACTTCCTTTTTCCTCTTTCTGAGTTTGTCACCATCGGCGACCACACACCCATCGATGGGTATATGAGCAAAACAGAATGGGCGGTCATTAGCAGCTCCCCCGTCAGAGTTCATTACCATCAGTGGTATTTATTGAGTGCTTACTGTGTATAGAGCACTATACGAAGTGCTGGGAAAAGTACAATGCAACAGAGTGGGTAGGCAGTCTAGAATGTAAGCCCGTCTGGGGCAGGGAACATGTCTTTTAACTCTGTTATATTGTACTCAAGCACTTAGTATGATGCTTTGCACACAGTAAGCACTCAGTAAATAGGATTGATTGATTGACACATTCCGTGGCCACAGTGAGCCAACAGGATCATGCATTGGATGGTCTGCCTCCCCCTCCCCTGGTATTCTCTCCCTCCAGTCGATTAATAAGTTGTATTTACTGAGTGTTTACGCTGTGCAGGGCACTGTATTAAGTGCTTGGGAAAGCACAATACAAGAGTTACAGTGCCCCGCACATAGTACGCGCTTAACGAGTATCATAATTATTAGAAACAGTCCCTGCCTTAACGAGCTTACAGTCTAGCATTGTTGTCCTTCTTTTCCAGTGATGCAAACACATTTCATTGCTCTAATAGTGGTATTTAATCATAGAATCTCAATACCTTTAATCATAAATACTGAGAAGAAAGCTAATTTGTGTTTTATGTGTAGCATCCATTCTATTAGTGGAACTAAGCACTAATTTATATTCCTCAGCCAAACATCCCAATGGTTTGAAAGCACCCCAGGAATTCCATTCCTCTTCCTAGCTGTAGAGTATTATTAAAGAGCATCCTCACACACCCTGGCAACCACTGAAAAGGGAACTGACCCATTATGCTCATACAGTTCAGCTGCTAGGGGTCAAGACTTGGCACTAAGTCTTCAGTAACCTGGGAGAAAAAAGGAAGATCCACACTCTACAAGTCTGGGCAGGGCTTAGTTGACCACAGAAACACCCAGTAGCAGCTGATTGGGTTCTGCTTTCATTTCCTGTTGAGAAACCGATCTTCAAGTGAAGAAGGCTGGAGAAGGAGAGGAGAGACTGCCTTTTGAGGTGACTCTGAGGAAAGTCACTTCATCCCTCTGAACAGTGGGTTGCTCTAATTATAAACTTGTTTTAGCAGTCCCACTCTCTCTTCGGCTGTTGGGCTGCTAAGCTTAATGACTGTCTTTCAGATCCGTAGCGATCCTCAAAAGATATAGGCGCTGTTCATAAGTGTTAGTCGTAACAAAATAAAAACATTAATAGCCAGGCTGTTTTAACCACTGCGTATCTACACGTCTTCAGATAAATGCTCTGAAAGAGATTTCTTCTTTGTAACTCTTGGATATCCAACTATTTAACTTGAAAACTTCCAAACCTCTTACTTATTGGGTTTCTCTGTGACCACACTGTGTCAGGTACTTTGCGTCTTGTCTGCTTTTTGACAATGAGAAAAGTACAGTAGGTAACAAGCAATAGTTTGAAATAGGCCTAGGCCAAACTCCTATCAGGTAAGATAATTTTAGAAGGCATTTCAAATTTCCATATTTAATAGCAATATGGACCAAATTTTCCTCCTCTCTCTACCCTCCAACTTCCTGTCTTTACAGAGAATTTGTCACAGGCGTAATGGTAAGAGCGTGGGCCAGGAAGTCAAATGACCTGGGTTCTAATCCCGCCTCCTCCAGTTGACAGCTCTGTGACCCTAGGCAAGTCACATTAATTCATTTTGGCCTTAATTTTCTCTTCTGTAAAAGTAGGATACAAGACCTGTCTCCTTCCTGCTTAGACTGTGAGCCCCATGTGGGACAAGGATTGTGTCCCATCTCATTATCTTTTTCTGCACTCCAGATGTTAGTACAGTACTTGGCACATAGTAAGAGTTTAACAAATATCACAACTATATTTTACAGTCTGGATTCAGAAATTTTCCTAATATTGAAAATCGATGGTGCACAAGAAAAAATAGAGGTGTGATAATAGTGTGAGAGAGTTTTTGCCACATGAGACAATGCCTTTTACATTTATACTCAGTTTCTGCCTTCACATTGGGAAACAAAGAGGATTAAAAATACATGTTTAAGGGAAGCATGTAAAATTATGGAGAATATTTAACATTTATACCAGTGATAGTTTTTTTTATATTCTCCATGTAGGTTATTTTACTATATGAATAGATCTTCTGGGTGCAAAATGAACACAGAACACCTGCCAATCCATCCATTATCCAAGTGTGTACAAATTTAGAAAACTTTCTATGGAATATAAACTGTGTCAATCATCTATTAAGTGGAATGAATCTTAGGTCCCTTCAATAGGTTCATCCATCTGTAAATTGTCTAAATACTACCGTGCTTTACGAAGATATTTGCTAGCTCAGAAACTAGTTTTTGAAATGTCCTTGGAATTTAATTTTAACGTTTTGGAATTCTTTTTTCCTGATGTGGGTGGTCTGATTTCTGGTATGTTGTGGGTGTGTGTGTTCTCTTCCACAAGTGAGAAGCCAAGGGCAGTATTTACTTTAGAAGAAGATCTATGTTACATTATGCTATTATTTTGAATTTACACCTCACTTCATTATCCTCTTATCACACAAGCAACGTATTATCTGTAATGTTTTGTTGTAAGACAAACATTCTCACAGCTTCTCTCATTAAATAATTCACACTGTGCTTAAAAAATATTAGCAATCCTAACTCATTATGTTACATCGGGAACCACAAAGTTCTGAAAAATATATGCACCCATTGATAATTTATTCTGAAGGTGGATTGCTGGTAAATCTTTATTTCTCTTCTTCCCCCAGGATCTGCAGTTTCCATTTTTAGTTCATTCTCATCCTTCCATTGTTTGCTTCTTTGCTTTCATTATCACATTGAGTATTTAAAGTATAAGGTGATGTTCAGGAATAATACAGGCTTGCTCAGCATTCGTGGAAACTTAATACAGGTGTTTTGTTTGCTTTTCAAACCTGAGACATTTGTTGGCCCAGTTCTGGTTAAATCAGTCTATCAGTGTGTGCTTACTGTGTGTGCTTACTGTGTGCAGAGCACTCTACTAAGCACTAGGAACAGTACAATGCAACAGCCGTGGGTATACGGTGCCCAAAGTGAGTATACAGCCTAGAGTGGTGAAAGAGAATAAGGGCACCTGACAGCCCCTCACTGAGGCAGCAGTAACCTGATTTCTTTTTTCCTCCCGGGTGAAGTGAGATTATGGGTGAGAGAGCTTCTAGCATTAGGGGTTAGCCTAGCTGCTATTCTCAGGCATTTATTTTATATGAAGAGAAGCTGTTCCTGGTTGCCACTATTCAGTTTGTACTCCCTGGGTGATAAATTTTCATGAAATTCTGTAAAGTATTATGGAAATCAAATCTAAGTAGTTGGCTAAAGCAAACAGACTACAGTCTTGTTTAGAAAAAATCTTCATTGTTCAGAAGATCTCTTAAATTGCATGTGTTTGTGTATGTTTTTTTAATATGACTGTATGTTTCTTTTTTTTTCCCTCCCCAGGACTTACTCATCTCATTGGATCACCTCTCCTCAGAGCATATATGCATGGCTTTTTCATGGATATAAGACTGTACCACAAGGTAAACACAAAACTCAAATTCGGTTCTTAACCTAACTGTAACCTTTTCCCTAGATGTCTGTATAACAATAATAATAATAACAGTATTAATTAGACTATTTGATAGGCATTCTCTATGTTCCAAGCACTGTATTAAGCAGTAGGGTAGATACCAACTCATTCATTCAGTCATATTTATTGAGCACTTACTGTGTGCAGAGCTCTACATTAAGTGCCTGGGAGAGCACAGTACAACAATAAGCAGACACATTCCCTGCCCACAACGAGCTTACAGCAATCAGGTGCCACAGTTCTTCTCCCACCTGGGACTCACAGTCTGAGTCGGAGGGAAACTTAGATATTTAATCCCCATTTCACAGATGACAAAGCCAAGACCCATAGAGGGATGTACCGACTCCCAAGCCTAGGGTCTTCCCAAAAGGCCACCCTGCTTCCCAGATGTGTATTGTTTAATGTGGAAATACTACAAATGTAACTTGAAAATATTATTTCATTTTCTTTTAAACAATGGCCAAGATGTTTATGAATTAGGCTACTGATACATATTTTTTTCTTATTTCTCATGCTTGTGTTCATAAGGTGAAATTGATGGTAAACCCATTTGCATATGAAGAATACAAAAAGGATAAGATTAGACAGAAAATAGAAGAAGCACGCGCTCAAAGAGTCAAAATAAAGGTAAATATGGTAACCGTTGAATTTGGTAAGGGTTTATTTCTCAAATTGCATGATGTGGGAAATCTGCTGTCATCTCCATTTTGAAATCTTCCCTGCCAACCGAAATTGGATTTTATCCTTAATCTAGGTAAGGGAATACATATTTTATATCAAATGCTTAAGAGAGGGTGCATTTCATTAGCTATCAAATGCTGCAAGAACCTAAAACAGGTAGCACTCCACCCGGCTAAAAGGACATAGAATATATCAATCACCTGAAACTTCCTCAAGATGTCCGCCTTTCTCCCTCCCTTCAAATCATAGTAAATATGCAAGAGAGAAGAGGATAAGGGATTTTTCCCTTTTTTAAGACCTGGTGAGCTTGTTTTGTGCAACTTAAAAGCCAATGAAGAATAAAAAATGGCTTTCCCTAAAATCCACAGCTGTTCTTGCTGTAAGAATTAATAGACTGTCCGTTCCAATTGGAAGAATCACAGAGTCCAATTGAGAGTTGTCAATTCCAGTGGAAGAATCGGAGTTGGAAAGAACCTTTAGATATTGAGAAAGGATCAACCCCAGAGCAGAAAGTAGGTAGACTTGTCTTCCGAGCAGAAGCTGACTCTGGTCTTGGGACTGTTATTTCCAAAGGATGGGAGCAAGTGTTTCTGGCTCTTTACCCCTGCTGTGGACTTTTCTCTTGAGCAAGAAGGTGTAGGAGACCCAGCCAGTTGATGGAGAAACCAATATCTTGCTCGTTTGCTTTCTGAAATGTAGCCTCCAGTCCTGGAAGTGTCCCCAAATCTGGAGACATTTCAGATTCTAGGGAATCCAAGGAAACGGGCCCCCCGGGGTGACTGCTGCCCCTCAGCTCTGCCAGTGCTCCTGCACTGTCCAAGTTTTTTCCCAAGCAGTAATCCCAGTGGTATTTTTTCACTGTCAATCTACCTAATTTGCAGTTTAAATAGTTGCACCTCTTTTGATCCTTTAATCCTTCTTTTTTAAGCTGCAACTGGGCATTTCCTTGTCACGTAAATCAGCCAACTGAAACTAGCCTCTATGGGATGTATGGGGCGGGGGGAGTGAGAGAGAGAGAGAGAGTGTGTGTGTGTGTGTGTGTGTATATGTCGAGGAGGGTGGAGAGAAAGAAGAGAAAGGCAACCTCTGGTGTTTGCTTTCCTGCATTCCCCAGCATCAGAGGTTCTCTGGTCACACACTCTGAGCCATAGAGGGGCAGCCAATATCCAACTCTTGGGAGCTGGTCCAGGGTAGTGCGAGCCGCACTGCAGTAGGGCCATGCCTATCCTAATGAAACCTCACTTGGACCAGGTTTCCCATTTCTCAGATGGTTCATATTATAATCATTGTCTGCCCATATAAAGGCTATTTAATTCTCTTTGGTCTCGGTCCTTTTGAAAACAGTTTGACTTCTTCAAGTATATGTGTGTGAGCCTAACATCTGCTCATTCTTTTCTTCTTTATTAGAAACTTCCAAAGGTTAATAAAGAGCTTGCTCTCAAGCTGATTGAGGAAGAGGAGGAGCGGCAGCAGTCCACATGGAAAAAGAAGATGAAGGTAAGATTCCTTGGGGAGCAGTTCTCCATAATTAAGACTTCATTTGGAGTAGTTTTCTATAAAATTTGTTGAGCGCTTTTAGGCTTTTTTCATGCCTTATCCTGTGGAGAGTCCCTTCTTAGGCTGGTGTTACGGAAGACACCGTTTCACCGTGTTTCTGAAACGGTGTCCTTGTGGGAACAGAAAGAATCAGAACCCAGTGGCCAAAATCCTGAGAGCATCAGTTAGGCCTCTTGACTTAGAACTGATGGAACTATGGCATTGAAATTTTCTCTATCGATAAGTGTTCTGCTAAGCACTTTGATTCGCATCCCTCCGCAGCCCACACAACACTTATCTACCTAGCCTTATGTTCTTCTGTTCCATCTGTCTGTAATTCATTTTAATGTCTGTCTCCCCACATCAGATTGTAAGCCGGGATAGTGTCCACCAACTCTATTGTATCGTACTCTCCCAAGTGGTTACTACAGTTCTCTACACTTAGTAAGCACTAGGTAGATACCATTGATAAGTGGAGGCAGCAAGTTTATGATTGTCACGTAACTTGGTTTGTAACCCTGTAATTTGAGAGCGTTGAAATATCCAAGACAGTTTCAGCAACAGCCTTGAAGACTTTACGATGGATAGTCCAGACTACTTAACCTGCCCTATCTATTTCTGCCACTGTGCTAATTTCCACCTCTTCTTTTGTTTATTTGTGGCCCTCTCCGTTCTGCCTGCTCAGACTCCAGGTCCCAAATCCTGGTGCATCCTCCCCTCCAGTTTTCTTCCATACTGTCATTCATTTAAAAAAAGCATTCTTGGGATCGTGCCTCGACCACAGAGCCTCTGACTAGATAGAACAGTTACAGACATGCATAATTAAACATGTTTGATGTTTGGGCAACCCTCTGATTGTCCAAGTTGGCATTGGTAGGGGTGCCTCCAACCACCTATAGGCTTTTGTGGAGGGGGAGATGGAAGAAGTGGAAGAAGATGGAAAGTGGGATAATGACTTTTGGTGTCTGTGATTTGGGTGTCAGAAATTTTCAGAGGAAGAGACTCCTGCCACTTCCTTCTCCGTTCTCATTTCCTGTCTCGTTCCAGAACACAGCCCAGAAGTTTTAAGCAAAGTAGAAGCCAGGAAGGTAGAAAGAGTCTCGTTTTCTTCCTCTCACTCCTCTCCTCCTGTCACCTCAGTTTCCCCAGTCCGTGAACCCCCCACCTAAGCTGAACGGAAGATTTAAAGGAACACCACAAACCAGAGGCTTCATCTGTCAAGAGCCTCATTTCACATATTTGAACAATGGGCCTCCTCACAGCACTCCATACTTGAGATGAAGCATTAAAACCATTAGCAGATAATTAGTGTTGACTTTGAATTAAGATCTTCAAAACCTCAGCCACCTTAATAGCTGTGATAGCTCCTGCTGCTTTTGGATACAATCTTTTGGGAATTAGTTCTGTGCAGTTTTGTGGGAGCATGGGTACAGTGGAAGCTTTTAACAAAGGCGAGGGAGATTTATATGTGCCCAAGTCGTGGTAACCAGCCAAGTGTCAAAATTGTTAGATGGCAAACAGAGCAAATGGGTTGGTAATAAATAAAATGCAATCTAACCAATCAACAATTCAGATGGCCAACTGAAGAGGTTTAATTAAAAAGTTTTTGACTTTGATCTGTTGTTACAAAGCATACCTTTATGGGAAGTGTAGCCCCCAGCCCCACTCCCTATTGTCTGAAAAACGTCTAAATGGAAAGATGTTGAATTTTAGAACCGGTCGAAAGGAAGGACCAAATTCAGGTGAAAGTGTATGCAAATTTGAGAGGGGTTCGCTAGGCACCACTTGCCCCTTCCAGTAATGCTGTCATCTAGTATCTGCTCAGCCAGAAGGAATCCTAAATATCCGTCCTTCCTCGGAGACATTTCCCCAAAGCTTTCAGTTTGGGCGTTTTACTTAGGTGGGTGTCACCTTCCTCCTCACCCTGTATACCATGGCTCTGCAACAATAAACGACGTGTTTGTGTATGTGTGCGCGCGCACGCACACTTTTTGTTAGGTTTGCCAGTTTTTGTTTGCAACGTTCAAATCAGGAAAAGGACCGTCACCTCTGTTCCAAACTTAAATGCTTCATTCATTCGCTCATGGTATTTTCTTGCAGCAGCTCGTTCAAAGGGACATAGTGCAACATCAGACGTCTTTAAGCCATGGGTGTTCCTTGTCTGGGTGGCTGTGTCTGAGGTGTGTTGACAGATTCAGAGATGATTAAATAAGACTTGGAACTTTGAATCAAAATAATAAATCATCACTCTAGAAGGTTGCTGCTTGGAAACTATTGCGCCAAATCAGTTTGCAACATCTGCAAACGGTATCTTTTTTTTTTTTTTTTTAACATTCTGCCTTTCCAAGTGGGCAATGGTATCCATTTTTTCCAACATCTTTTATGAGTTATTCAAAGCACTGATCTTTATAAATGCTTTGATGGTCTTGGATAAAGGGAGCTCTATCAGAAGCAGCAGTTTCAAATATCCTCTTCAGAACAGACTCGTAGCCTTTGCGAAGTAGTATTCTTAGGTAAAGCCTGTTTGGAATATCTCCCTATAGTGGCAGGTGATTGCATTTTGGTTTATTAGTTTGTTTTAGGGTAAATCACTAGCTAGACATTCATAAACTTACAAAACATTTCCAACCTAAACCAAACCCTTTTTTATTTTTTCCTTTCTAGACAGCTGTGAAAACAAATAATTGGACCAGGGAAAGCCCCTGGTGGTGGTATTTTTGCAGCTGGGTCAGAAAGGTTTTTTGTCTTTTTTTTTTTTTTTCATTTCTAAATGTTAATCTAAAATGTGGTTGTCTTCAACTTTTCCACCAACTTAAATCAAATAATGTAATCTATGTAGGCAATGTTTCATCTTTGCTCTAGGGTGCATAGAGAATAAATATTCATACCCTTTCTTGCCAGAACCCATGCTTCAGCTAGAACATCATTAGGGAATTCAGGAATGTTTGTCCGGTCACATAAGCCTGGTTGTATGTAATGTGCCCGCTGGGTCATGGGAACTGGTATTTGCATGTGCACATGGTATCTGAACGGGTGAGCATGACAGGGTGAGTTTCCCATAAGAATGGGTTTGCAAACCCGCAACTTCCAAGTTGTTGGAAAATTGGGGGAACTCTGGAAATATTCATACAGACTCTTAAAATGCAAATGCCTCCTTAAAAATGAAACAGATTTCTTTAGGAATTGGGAGAAGATTGTTAAATAGTCAATTCACCTTAAGTCGTGGGACTTCCAAATTTTGGTTTATATTGTTTAAGTACAAAATCTTGCCCCATTCTCTTTGAGGGTGATTAAGTAGTCAGAGAGAACAAAATAATGAAGTTGCCTGGAAAGAATTCCAAGTCATGCAAAAGCGAACATGTTCAAGTCAGAGAAACCTGCCGTTTCATTTTTTTCTGTATTTCATTTTAAGCATAATATGGCTTTTTGTTCAGCCCTGAATGTTAAGTCTGGAATTGTTTTTCGTTAATAATGCTTGGTTTTAAGCCTAAAATCTCATAATTCCGAAAAATGTTTTTCTTGAAAATATAATTTTCATTAAGAACGGTGATTGAACAAATCTGACGAATGTGTCCTGCATGCACCATTAAGCCAAAAAAGACACAGGCCTCTCTGAGGAATAATTGTTTGCTCCGAGTGCATGAGAGCCAAGTAGAACTGACCACCTGAGAAGTTGATTAATGGGGGCTGTCTTTGTGGTGGGAGTTTAAACCTAGGGGCATTCGGAAAGTTCTCTGTGAGTCTAGTTCTGAGGAAATTTGGTGATGATTAATTCATGCCTTATTCAGCTTCTTGCTTTGTAACTACTGAAAGCTGTAATTGAGAGAAATTTTTGTCAGTTATTTTTTTCCCCAGCCAGATGTTTGCCGTGTTTAACTTCGAAACATGCTAATAACGATCTTTCCCCTCTCTGTCTTTTAGAGCATACCCAACATTCTCTCTGATGATCGATTCAAAGTTATGTTTGAGAACCCCGATTTCCAGGTGGATGAGAAGAGTGAAGAATTTAGACTTCTAAATCCTCTTGTTTCTAAAGTCAGTGAGAAAAGGAAAAAGAAGCTACGACTTCTGGAACAACAAGAAGCTCTGGAACAGGTAACTTGCATCCTGCCCTTTGGAGTGGCTTAAAATCGTTGTTTTATTCCGTCTTCTCGTATATGACTTTAGAATGAGAGGCTGGTGTGTTCGCTGAGTTAGAATTTCAGATGAACTGCACGTTTCCCTTGAAAATTATAATTAAAGCTGTCGTAAAATTAGAGTAATGTAGAAATGGTCACGTATTCTGTTTTGGCAAAAGCTGTTTTAAAAGGTGCTGTGGGGGAGGTGGGGAAATGTGTGCTGCCACTGACTATTTTTGTCTTCAGGAAGAGGAGAAAGAACGGGAAGGAAAACCAAGTGATGCGGAAAGTTCTGAGACTTCGGATGATGAAAAAGACTGGGTTGAAGAGGTCAGGAAACAGCGAAAACTTATCCACCAAGAGGAAAAAGTAAGGCGGCAGGAAAGGCTCAAGGAGGATCAGCAAACAGTACTGAAGCCCCAGTTTTATGAGATCAAAGCAGGAGAAGAATTCAGAAGCTTCAAGGATTCTGCCAAAAAGCAAAAGTTAATGAAGTAAGGAACATTTCATTTAGCGTGGCGGGGTCATTCTCAGATCTCCACGTGCACTCGGGGCACACACTGTTTTTCTTGTGCTGGCACGCTGCCCATTCACTCACCTTGGCCTTCTTCTTTGGGGAAGAGGAGGTGGAAGCCCGCTTCACTCCAAGCTTAAAGGGAGGCATCTTGGGCAGAGCCTTTAGGAGTCAGTCATTTAGTTTTTACTGTGGTGGTTTCAGGGTTATCCAGAGTCCTGCCCGTCGGTACAACTCTGCTTCTGACTCTGTGACATGCAAATCTTGGAACTGTGAACCCCAGACCCTTCTTTCTTCAAACAAATGTCATGAGAGTAAATAGCCTGAGAAGCAAATGGCAATCTTTAAGGGAAAGGGAATATAACAGAGCCATAGCAGTGGCAGAAATGGTGCTATTAACAGAGGTAGACTGCACTCCATGATGAGGCAGACTCTCTGAGGTAACCAAGGTCCTAGAGGCGGCAAAGCTGTAGTGACTTAGTATCTCAAGTTAAATTAGCAGCACATGGAAGCTAGTTAGCAGAGCATACACTTGGCAGTGTGTCTCATGTAATTGTAACTACCTTTTAAATTTAGAGTAGTGTAGAAACTGTCACTGATGGTGACACACTGTGAGAGAATGTGGTGGGTAACCTGCTGGAAGGTCCCGCTTTTCACCGAAGTGAATGCCCTGCATTAAAAAATGCCAAGTAGTTAGACATCCCTCACATTCACCACCTGAATGTCATTTGGCATTTGGGACTCCTAGGCCTATGAGCAAACTCCCGCCTTGTGGTTCAATCAGTGGCATTTATCGAGTGCTTACTGTGTGCAAAGCACTGTACTAAGCTCTTGGGGAAGTACAGTGCAACAGACATTTGAATAGTCTAGAGGGGGAAACAGACCTTAAAATGTAGTATGGATATGCACGAGTGCTCCAGGGCTAAGTGTGGAGGTAAAGAGTACAGATCCAAGTACGTAAACAGTGCGAAGGGAGAGGGAGTAAGGGAAATGAGGACTTAGGCCTCTTGGAAGAAAGGTGATTTTATTAGGACTTTGAAGGTGGGGAGCGTGGTGGTCTGCCGTACGTGAATGGGGAGGGAGTCCCAGGCGCGAGGGAGAATACGGGAGAGTGGTCGGTGGTAAAATAGATGAGATCAAAGTACGGTGAATAGGTTGGTATTGGCACGCGGGCTGGGTTATAGTGGGAAATCAGCAAGGTAAGATAGGAGCGGGTGAGCTGTCTGAATGCTTTCAAGCCAGACGGTAAGGAGTTTCTGTGGGATGCAGGAGTGAATGGGCAACCGTTGGAGATTTTTTGAGGAGTTTGGAGTCGTGAATTGAACAGTGTTTTACAAAGAGGATCCGGACAATCTCTCAAGCGTATTTCCTGAGCACTTACTGTGTACAGAGGACTTTACTAAGAGTACATTATAAGAGAATTGATAGAAACGTTCTCTGTCTGCAGGGAGCTTACAGTCAAGCAGCAGAGTGAAGTAAGGACTAGTGTGGTGGTGAGATGATGTGATACTATAAGCTACAAGGTCAGACTCTTAATCTCCTGGGTAGTCTCCGGGGTTGGCTCATTTAGCTACATTGTAGTAGTCCAACCTGAAGATTATAGAGCCATAGTTAACTCTGGTGAGATTTCCCCACAGAGAATTTCCAGACCAAGAATTGATCAGAAATAGTATTCCCTCTAGACTATAAGCACGTTGTGGGCAGGTAATGGGTCTGCCAACTCTGTTATACTCATACAGTCAGTCATATTTATTGAGTGCCTACTGTGTGCAAATCACTTTACTAAGTGCTTGGGAGACTACAGTATAACAATAAGCAGACACATTCTCTGCTCACAATGAGTTGGCAGTCTAGAGGGGGAGGATATTTTATTGTATTCGCCCAAGCACTTAATACTGCGCTCTGCACATAAGAAAGCACTCAGATGTGATTGGTTGATAATGATGGTATTTAAGTGCTCACTATGTGCCAAGCACTGTTCTAAGCGCTGGGGTAGATATAAGGTAATCAGGTTGTCCCACGTGGGGCTGACAGTCTTAATCCCCATTTTCCAGATGAGGTAACTGAGGCACAGAGAAGTTAAGTGACTTGCCCAAAGTCACACAGCTGACAAGTGGCGGAGTTGGGATTGGAACCCACGACCTCTGACTTCCAAGCCTGGGCTCTTTCCACTAAGCCACACTGCTTTCCTGATGGCAAGGTTGATGCCAAGCCTCACTTGATACACTGAAATCCACAGTGGTAGAACAGCAAAGAGAGCTCTAAGCCTGTCACCTCAATGAAGAACGTAAAAAATGCCCATGTTGAAATTCCCAAAAGGTTTCTTGGCCTTCCAGGACTGGGATTTTCTGAAATTATTTCATTGTTGTCTCGCTTACAGGAAATAAAATTACATTAGATGGCTTCTTCAAGCGTTTCCCCCACCCATTGATTTTCTGAAGGTTCAATTATCTTCTGGTTTGCTGTCATTCAATCAGAGAAGCAGCGTGGCCTCCTGGATAGAGCAGTGGACCTGAGAGTGATAAGGAGCTGTGTTCTAATCCCGGCTCTGCCACTTGTCTGCTGCATGACCTTGGGCAAGTCACTGCACTTTTCTGGGCCACAGTTACTTCATTTGTAAAATGGGTATGAAGGCCATGGGCCTTATGTGGGACAGGGACTGTGTCCAAACTGATTAACTTGTATCTACCCCAGCGTTAAGTACAGTTCCTGGCACATAGTAAGTGCTTAACAAATACCATTAAAAAATCCCCACCCGATTCAAGGAGGTAATGGGTAAATCAGAAAATTAGATAATGAAAATGGCATAGAGAATCGATGGCATATACCAGACGAAAAGTACTCACTTTGAGAAACTTATGGCTTGAAGTAACTTATGGCTTGAGGTACTGTTTGAAGCAGTTGTTTCTAAACATTAGAAATGCTTATTAGCCGTGATTTGAAGGAAACAGTAGGTTATAACTTGAAGGTGATTGACAGGAGCAATATAGGCACTGTCTCCGAATGACATGAATTGCAGCAGAATAATAGAGGGAAAAGAATAAAAGTTAAACTTTTATGAATCAGTCATAGTAAGTTAACATTTTGTTTGGAAAGAGGGCGTGCAAAGCTGTGAATACCCATGGGGTGATTGATTTTTGTGGGATTCCAATTGAATATAGCTTATTCTGCCCTTCACAGCATCCAGTCAGTGGCATTTATTTAGCACCTGCTGAATACTGTGTGATGTGCTTGGGAGAGTACAACAGAAGCAAAATGTATGTTCCCTTCCTATAGGAACTTAAAATCAAATGGAATTCAGTTGTTAGGGACCAACGTTTCTTTTTCACAATATAATCGAAGTTCATTTTTTAATTTAAAATGGATTTTTCACAATTTCCAAGTAGCACATTAAGAATAGCCTTTTTCCTTGTAAAGAGTAAAATCGATCTCGATTTTCATTTTTTGAGGTTTCAAAGAAAAGTCCGTGTTATAAGCAAAAAAAAAAAAAAAATGCAAGCAACTTTGGAGTAGTGTCTCACTCTTAGGCTTTAAGCTGAGACTTTTTTAGTTTCAGCTCTGAAGCGGAAAAGAAGGGAATCAACACCGTAGCCCCAAAATAAGGAATCCGGTTCTTATCTTCCATAGTATGTCCTCACAAGTGATTTAATGTTACAGAGAAGCTTGAGCCTCTTAGGAAGTTTGGTCTTAGATTCGCCACATTGTTGCCAATGACAGGAACTATCAATTATGCTCACACATTTGTGAAGTGACCTGTATTTTAAGATTAAAGGACATTGATGTGTTTCACAGAAAAATGGAAGTGCATGAACTGTAGTCTTATGTTCATATTTAATATACCCCCTTTAGTAATATCAAATGTGATTAAGCGCAAGTTTTTGAAGTGATGGGTGATGTGTTTTCCATTGCTTCTGTTACGGCCATTATGCTTAAAGCTGAAAATGTAACCACTCTAAATTTCCATTTCCCTCCTCTCAGTACTAAGTAAAAAAAATTTCCTTTTGGCATAAACTTTTCCACTCTTTTTCTAAGCCAAAAGAAAATCATTTTGGAAAATTGGAGAAAAAATTCATTGAGTTACGTATAACAAAGGGACAAAAATGCAGTTCTCCCACTCTAGGGATAACAATTGAGTCTTTATTTCTGTCAAGTAAGTCAGAAAGCTAGAGCCTGTCAACATAATTAAGATGTCGGCGGCAATATGGAGGGAACTCTTTTAAGCCTCCTATCCTTACCGAAGACCATATAGGGTGCACTTTGTCAATCTGTGCGGGTTCCTCAGTGGACTTAAACAGTTATTGCATATTGCCCAAGATAGTCTTTCAAGTGCACTTCTTCCATTTTACATTCTCGTATGGGGGTTAGACAGCGTAATCCCTCTCACCATATTAGGTGGAACTTTCTCATCAGAGTGGGTGGGATGCTGCACTAATAGCTTCCTTGCAGACCAATTAACAAAGAAAGCCTTTGTAACACACTAGAAAATGAACACATTTAAAACAGGAATTTTAATAACCCCCTGCACAGTCACTTAATAATTCAGTGGCTGATTATTTGGTTTGTAGATTGTCCAGCCTTATTCTTTCTTCTGCCTTCCTCGTGGCTACTTCTCAGCTCATTAGTGGAGAGGCAGGACAAAAAAGATATAAATTTATCAATCTGCTGCTCGCTCATAGCCTGAGCAAAATACCTTGATCAGGGGGGAGAATGAAGCCACTTGTTCTGGCGAGGTTTTTGGATTGTATGTGGATTTCATTTATTCATGCCATCCACATTCATTCGGACGATTGAATACAAAAATAAGGTTCTAGGGAGGAGTAAATCAGATTTGTCCCTTAATAGAGAAGCTAAATAATAATAATAATAATGTTGGTATTTGTTAAGCGCTTACTATGTGCCGAGCACTGTTCTAAGCGCTGGGGTAGACATAGGGGAATCAGGTTGTCCCACATGGGGCTCACAGTCTTAATCCCCATTTTACAGATGAGGGAACTGAGGCACAGAGAAGTTAAGTGACTTGCCCACAGTCACACAGCCGACATGTGGCAGATCTGGGATTCGAACTCACGAGCTCTGACTCCAAAGCCCGTGCTCTTTCCACTGAGCCACGCTGCTTCTCGACCTAAATGCTAAACCTAAAACCTAAATGCTCGACCTTAATTCTTAGACAAGTTCATTTAAGAATTGTTCTGTGTCCAGTTTGGATTGTACAGTCTCCGGGCTAGAAGCAATCTCAAGAGATCATCCAGTCCATCGTCCATTACCAGTCGGTACCGACTGTACCCAAAACCATCCCAGGTCTCAATAAATCAGTGGTATTTATTGAGAGCTTACTGTGTGCAGAGCATTATACTAAGCGCTTGGAGGGATACAGTATAACAGATAGTAGACACTATTCCCTGCCCTCAAGGAGCTAATAATCTAGTGGGGGAGACAGAGGTTGAAATAAATTACAGCTAAGGGCAATAGAAGAGTATAAGGATATGTATAAAAGTACATAATTTGTCAGTGCTGTAAGGAATGAGCTTATGATTCCCCAGAGGCGCATAGTCTATTATTCCACAGCTATTATAACCAAGGTTTCCCTTGTCAAATATGAATTCCCCTTGCTTTGATTTAAACCCTGTTTCGTCCTTCATGCGCTAAAGACTGCTGTGTGAACCTCTTGTTCACAGCTCTCTTTTCCCGATTAAATAACCTCAGTCTCTATAGACCACCACCCGAAGCCCCATCTCACCTTTTGACTAGGTACTAATTAATGTGCTTCCACTTTAGCTCTTCCTTGATTACACTTTCCTAGTTTTGATATTAATTTAGATTTGGGGGATAGATTTCATTCAATTTGTGTTGATTTTGTCATTTTCTGCAAATGGAACATACCTAACTGAAGTCCTATTTGAGTATTTCACAAATCTTTGAACATTCTTATTGCAACTTTTTTAATGTTCTCAAAGTTTTGGAGGTACTAATGTAATCTGTTATTTTAGCTTGGAATTTTTTTTACCTTTCCTGTAGAATTTGAGCATTTTCAAGGGTGTTTTCCTATATTTAACACCTACAATGCCTGTCTTTTACTTTTTCAATTGCCTCTGAAGTGCTGTGCAAGCAGTCATTTGGAGAGTTGCAGGTTAGCACCTACATTCACCAAATTGACTTTCGAAGGGAGCTTTCTTTAATGTAGAAATCTCAGAACACAGTCGCCGTCAGCGACTGATCTTCTGCCATAGTTCACGCTGAAGCTTAACTTGTCTTCCCAAATAGCACAGACTAAACAAGTTTTTACAGGTTCTTGTTGAAAGTACAGTGGAGAAAAACCAGAATTTAAATTCCTGATCATGGAGGAAGTAAGGTCATTCTTACAAGACAGTAATTTTACTCAATTTACTTGAAAAATCATTTTCTACACAAATTATTGTTCTTTATAATCCAGCTAGTCCCAGTGGCTCCATACTTATTCAGAACTCTTATTAGCTTTGAATACCAATGGTTTATTGTTTTATAAAGAGGTAGAACCTTCAGGGGAATGTGCCGGTGTGCATTTTGGTGCTTTTAGCAGGTTCCTTTTTTTCCTCCTCAGTTCCCCTCCAAAGATGATACCCACCTGTAAAATTTTGCTTTCGCCATGCCGAGGAGAATGTACTTTTGCTGAGCCTTTGAGAATTTAATCAGTCAATCAATGGTATTTATTGAGTGCATACTATGCAGAGCACTGTACTAAGCACTTGTGAGTTCAGTACAACACAGTTGGGGAGACGTGTTCCTTGCCCACAATGAACTTAGACTCTAAACGGGGGGGATACAGACATTAATATAAATGAATAAATTACAGATAGGTCCCTAAGTGCAATGGGACTGAAGGTGGGGTGACTATCAAGTGCTTAATGGGAACAGATCTAAATTCATAGGCAGTGCCGAAGGGAGAGGGAGTAGAGGGGAAGAGGTCTTAATTGGGGAAGACCTCGTGGAGGAGTTAGGATTTTAAGGTTTTGAAGGTGGAGAGAGGGGTAGTCTTGTATATGGAGGCCGAGGGTGTTCCCGGCAAAGGATCGACAGTTAGGTAGAGAAGGTTAAGTAGAAAGTGAGCAAGCTGGCATTAAAGGAGCAAAGCGTGTGGGCTGGGCTGTAGTAGGAGATCAGCAAAGTGGGGTAGAGGGGCAAGCTGACTAAATGCTTTAAAGCCTATGGTAAGGTGTTTCTGTTTGATGCTGAGATGGATGGACAACTACTGGAAGATCTTGTGCAGGGAGATGTCAACAGAACTTTTTTTAGAAAAATGATCCGGACAGGTAGAGTATTGGTAATTGCTTTAACGTTGAGCACTGTCCCAGTTAAGTCCAACAGAAGCATTTTTGCAACGTTGTTTCAGGTGTATCCATAGTACACTAGCCATTCCACAGGCAGTCAATCATATTTGAGTGCTTACTGTGTGGAGAGCACAGTACTGAGCATTTGGGAGAGTACAGTATAACATTGTTGATGTGTTCCCTGCCTACAGGGAGCTTACAGTCTAGAGGGGCAGACAGATATTAATATAACTGAATAAATTATGAATATGTACAAAAGTCCTGCAGGGCTGAGGGTGGGTGAATAAAGGGAACAAATCCAAGTGTAAGGACGACGCAGAAGGGAGCGGGAGAAGAGGAAATGAGGCCTTAGTCAAGGAAAGTCTCTTGGAGGAGTTGTGTCTTCATATCTGGCTTTAAAGGTGGGGAGAGTGATTGTCTGTTGGGTATGAAGAGGGTGAGTGTTCCAGGCCAGAGGCGGGACGTGGGCTCAGGGTCGGCGGTGAGACAGACAAGATCAAGGTACAGTGAGTAGTTTGGCATTAGAAGAGTGAAGTGAGTGAAGGCAGTAGTTATAACTGAAAGAAGCATTGCGATTGATAGAGCTAAACACATTCCTAGGTGCTGGAAACAATCACTGTTTTCCTTCAGTTGCTCCTTTACTCGTCTTGCTGATTAGCATTGGGCCGAATCATTTCATTTCACAGTGTTTCTTCATTTATAGAATTTGGATAACTATTAGTGCTCAAACATCATTTGTGAGCATTGTTCAAATTATGCTTTAGGGCATTTTACTTTGACCAACAAATAAAGAGCTTAGGAAAGATGGTTAGGCCCTATTTTGTGTAATGTTTTGGGTTGGTAAAGGGGAACCATTAAATAATGTGGCATTGTCATTTTCCCAAATCATCGACTGATCGGTGATTTTTTTTGACCAACTGGTATGCTAAATTAACTAATGAAAGTAAATAATGTCATTTCAAATCTTCCCTGTTGCTGTGGAAAGCTCCGTTTTTTTGGCCTGAATGGATGACTTCTGTTATGTAAACAGTCTTCTGTAATTTGTAAGGCAGTGGAAAGAAATGTATCTTTATTTTCCATCCGCCTCTACAGAAAAACTCTTGAAGATCGTTTGAAGCTAGAAGCAAAACTTGGAACCCTGAATGTGTCTGATACCTCCGTTGGCAGCAAGCAATTGACATTCACATTAAAGAGGGTAAGTTTTTTTCTTTCAAATAGCTTATGGAAGGCAGCATACACAGAAGCAAGGTAAATCCTTCGTCTTTCTGCCCTTAGAGAGGCGAAAAGCATTAAAAAGTAGTATGTTTCCTTTCCCAGTTGATCTGTGAAATGACCTCAACTTCCACCCAAAAGATCTCAGCCTTAGGCAACATTCTGTGTGTTGCTGACCTCACAGTGGTTTCAGACCTCCCAAGCTTTTCTCTTCTAGGAAGAACAAGTTCCCTATTTTAATGTTTCATCCAGAGCCAGGACCGGCCCAGTTTGGGCGTCTATTTCTTGAAGTGGGCAAAGCCACGTTGGATTGCCAGGTCTTCAAGGACGCTTGCCTGGTGATTTAGGAGCCAGCCCAAATCCTTCTAGAGTTAGTTAGGGACCAATACCCCCAGGTAGTATCTGAGTGGCTGGGCTGCCTGAGGTGATGTCTTTCGAAATGGAGTTTAAAACCAAGGTTCCAACCAGCCAAAACAACTGCGTGTTTAGAGCACCTTCCTAGAGCAAGAGTGCTCACTGTAAATTTTAATTTCACTAGTGACAAGCCTGTTTCTCCGGATGCTGGTAATTTTGTGATTTTTCTACAGCAAAAGCTGTCGTCACGGTAGTGCATTCCCTGCCTGAACCTGGTTTATTCTTTTTTAGCACTGCCTGTCGCAAAGCAGCTCTGCTTTGTAAGTGCAAGTGAAATGGGCCTGGGTATTTTGGATTCCTTTGCTTAATGAAACGAGTTTACCAAAGGTCACTTGTACCACTTAGAGAAAAGAGAGCCGTGGATTCTGCCCCTGATTATTCCAAACACTCCCTCAATGCAGACAAGACAGACACTCTGCATTAGACTCCTGTTTTCTTGGTCCACAAGTTGAAGCCCTTATCAAATCAGCTAGCCATCCTTCAGGGGGTATTTTCTCTCTGCTACCCTACGCCAGCTAAATAATTTGAAGTCGGCTGGGTCAGTTTGGGGGCAGATAGTCATCCAGGGCCCGGTGAACAGCCAGATGATGTGTCCGGATGGCAGCCTAGGGCTTGGCAGGGCCCAAAGGTTCCTGGTGGCCGTGAGGGAGGGAGCCGGGCCTCCTCGGGAAAAAGGCACCGCTGCTCTCCCTGACCCTCGCGAGTCACGCCAAGTCTGGGTCTGAACTGCCACTCTTGAAGGGGCCTCATCGGACTACTAATCTCCAGGCACCCATCTGGGGGTCAGCCTGGCTCGAGTTCATCTGATTGAACCTAATTTCAAGTCATTTGTTCATTTGTTTTCAATTGGGATGAAAACACCAAAACCTCAAGGATATAATTTAAAGCACGGCTAAATTTTTCGTGACGTTTTCACGGACAGAATGAACTTGTCAATCCAAGTCCATCTTAAATCTGCCAGGGTCAATTGAAATGGATTTAGTGCACTTACAGGATTAGTTCTCGTGGCATCACGGCAGTCAGTAGAATGGACATGTAGTTTGGAATTTAATATAATAATAATAATATTGGTATTTGCTAAGCGCTTACTATGTGCAGAGCACTGTTCTAAGCACTGGGGGAGATACAGGGTAATCAGGTCATCCCAAGTGAGGCTCACAGTTAATCCCCATTTTACAGATGAGGTAACTGAGGCACAGAGAAGTTAAATGACTTGTCCACAGTCACACAGCTGACAAGTGGCAGAGCCGGGAGTCAAACCCATGACCTCTGACTCCGAAGCCCAGGTTCTTTCCACTGAGCGATGCTTGATTTGTCCTTTTATTTCATTTCTGGGGAATCTTCCTTCTTTCCATTCTGTAAAAAGTCTGGCATCTCCTTGGACAGTTGGCACCCGTTGTCAGGTTTTTGTGATCTCACATTCTCATATGTCATATTCTTCTCGCTCCGTTAAAGAGCCCTAACCTCAAAACCATGATTTGGCGCCTTTTGTAGTGGTGCTGGAGTTTGAAGACCTAAATTAAGCAAAATGATCTTAACTTTCCTCTGAATTCCATCAGGGAGCTGTGATGTTGAGTGTTCTTTCTCTGCCAATTGCAGCCCTCACAAATGTTGGAAGGGAGTAAGAGTTTCAAAGAAGTGCTTGCCATGTAGATATTACATATGAATCATGACAATAAAGACATAAGTAGCACTCAGACATTTAAATCTTTTTCTTTTTTTTCGAAAAAACAATAATCACCTCGTTACTTACGTTTTACTTCCCCAAAAGATCCATACCCTACGGTAACCCCTTTCCAACACCTTATACGCATTCTCCCTGGAATTCCAAAAATGATGAGCCTGGCCAGAGTTCTGCAGCTTGATGCAGCTGGGAGAGGAATCCGTATTTCAGGAGCTCACCAACTGTTGGAACCGATAGGAATGACATTGACAGTCCATTTCAACGCATTTCACTGGGCTCAGAAGCAGATTTTTTATAGCCGCTTCAAATTATAAAGTGCTGACAAGAAGACACTCAGTTCCTGCTTGTAAGAAAATATGGGAAGATCAGCCTCAAACTATATATTTTTTTACTCAAGGTAGAAAAAAACCCTAGAAGTGGTTTAAAGTGGGCCTCTTGTAGTAGACTGTAAAAGACCTAACTTGTAAGTGTAGGTGTACTGAATTATTTCCTTTTAAAATATTTCAATACATTAGAGACCGTGACTATGTTAGACAATGGCCGTTTATTCTCAAGTCCATTTCTTTTATCAGTTGGCGTTAAAACTTTAAAATTTACTTTTTTTTAATCTAAAGAATGTCCTGTTGAAATATCACATCAGCCTCAGATAGAAAAGGTTGAGGTGCCGCTGTCCTTAGATATCCATGGTCTTGCAGTAGCTTGTATAACTAATGTGTACAAAGAACATGCATAAAAGTTCCCATAAGCATTTTTATATTTTTTTTTTCCCTGAGCAGCAACTAACAGTTGGCTGATTTGAATTTTTCATCCTTTCCGTGTCTCTATCCACCTCCTGGAAGAAGTTCTAGACAGTGAAATGGCTGCCCCCGTAAAACAAATCCTGAAAGATCCCTCACACTAGATAATTAGCTCGAGAATAATGAAAAATTGACCGCATTATAGTAGAATCCGTAACTGAACATGCAGCAACCAGTAGTAATTAAATGAATTGTCTGGGAAACAGTAGTCTTTTCATAAAGCCTTGGTAATAGAAATTGTTGCTTTTCTCAACTATTTTGCAGTTGGACTCTTTATGAATTGACATTCATAAGACGACAGTAAAACAACCGGGGTTTGTTAATTTTGCATAGGTTAACTACATAGCTGTTCCGAAATGTTCTGAAATGTGCTGTTCCCTTCAAGGTTTGGCTAAGCTGCTGGGAAAGGGAACTGAAAGAGCGATAACCATCAACAAAGAACTGAAATGTTCAATGTTGATCCATAGCCTCACTTCTTTCAGGCAACGTCCACATTTCTAGGATGTTTCGCCCCCCCCCCCCCCCCCCCCCAAAGTTGGGGCGGAGGTGTCTTCTGAATTGAAACCGGCTATCAACTGGAAGTTTTATTCTTATCCAGCATCTATGAGAAAAGAATGAATAAATATTTTTGGTCTTTTGAAGTGTAAATCGCAGTAAACCAGGTGTTGAGTTGTCTTTTTGCCTAGGGGATCTCCTGTCCCTGGAAGATTTCTGGTCTTTAAATAGTGAAAGTAAATAGTCTGGTTCTTCCTGCTGTTCTCAGTAATGTGGTACATACCATGTCCCCGTCCAGTCTCCAACTCACCCTGCGTAACTCCAGATGGACGATCAAAAAGACAGACCTAGCAAACGAGGAGGAATTTGCTCTTTTTGGCTTGTGTAACACCCCCTTTCTCTTTCCTCCCCTCTTTCCACTTAAATATTTTAGTCAGAGCAGCAGAAGAAACAACAGGAAGCTGAAAAGCAGCATCACCTGGAAAGGAAGAGACTTCGCCGCTCGGCCAATCACCTGAAGAGTAAGCGTGGAAGAGGGCGGCCATTCCACTGATGGCAAAAGCGTATGGCAAAGCCTCCGGAAAATCGAGCCATTCCTGGGCTAAAACTGAAGCTGGGGGTCACAGTCTTTTCTCCTGCAGTAACTGCTGTCACTCAACATGAAACCACCGTGAAACCATTTTTCCTGCTCTGTTTAACAAGTATTACTGGACAGATTTGTGTTTTGTGCACACAGAGCTTTTTGACGGTTGCTGATTTTTGTTTGTTTTGAAAAGTTGTTTCTCAGAAATTGTCAAGATACAAATAGTCTAATGGCAGCAGAGTCAACCTACAGAACAAGGAAAATGACTCATTGGTTTTCTGACCAGGGCCTAAAGTGGGATCTGGAAACTGGCGAGTGGCAATTAATTATCAGCCCTTGGCAGTGGGTGCAGCGGTTGAAATGAACAACCTTCAAATAAGAATCCTCCGGATGGCGTCCCATCATTAACGGCAGAACGGGAAGACTGATCTGTGGAGATTGGGTCATTGATTTTTTGGAAATTACAGAACTTTGTAAGACAGAACAAGACTATGTTTGGGACATTGCAGAAGGCCCAATCCAAGTCCCTAACAGTTTTGAGAAGCAGTAGGGGTTAGTAGAGAGGGCACGGACCTGAGAGTCAGAGGACCCGAGTTCTCATCCCACCTCTGCTACTTCCCTGCTGTGTGACTTGGGCAAGTCACATGATTTCTCTGGGCCAGTGTCCTTATCTGTAAAATGGGAATTTAATATCCATTCTCCTCCCTAGACTGTGAGCCCTGTGTGGGAGAGGGACTGTCCCCCAATCTGGTCATTTTGCATCTTCCCCAGCACTTAGCACAGTGCTTATTATATAGTAGCAGTTCTGTAAATGCTCTGGTTTTTAAAATGGTAATCATTTCCTCATTCCTTGGCTCCAACCACACCCCCCCACCCCCCCCCCCCCCCCCCCCCCCCCCCCCCCCCGTTGGGGTAGGGCAAACAGCGTAACCTGGACCACTTAGCCTCCTGGGGCCAAGGTATGGCTGTACTCCTTCCCCCACTGCTGGAAGGCCACACTACCCTGGAACTAGGCCAAAAATGAGAGATGCCATTAACCTGGCCAGGATACCCACTCTGAGCCAGGTGGGAGACTTTTTCCTGCCGTATCCCAGATCCAAACCAACCAATCAGAAGTATTTATTGAGAGAGACCCTACTGGGTACCGAGCGCCCTGTACTAGATGTTTGACTCTGGAGTCTGTTTGGAGCGTCAGAGACACTAGGGCCCAGGTAAAGATTCTCTTCACCCTTTGTCACCCTTACCCTTCTCCCCTCCTTCCCAAACTCTGGGTTGTGGGGGGCTTTTTCTCCCCCCCACCCCCCTTTGGTCCGGGGTAGGGAGTGGACAGGTCCCAGCCCTGGAAGCCTCCCTCCTCCCCCTGCTTGGAAGTCTCATCCCCTAAAGCTCTGGCATTCTCATGCTCTAAAATTAGGTGCTCCAACCAACTCATCCAAGTGCCTGAAGAGATGAAAAGAAATGGTGACCTTAACGTTCAAAATATAAGACCAGCCTTTATAGTTCTCCCTCATGAGTGCCCTCTGTGGCCTAGTAAACAAGTAGAAACCGATCCAAAAAATGGAATCACAGATCTGTTGTCCCCAGAGAGACTCTGTCCTCATCTGTCCTGTTTGGGTTTCACAGCACGTAGACCTTCCTGTTGGTTCTGCCGTTTTGTAAGCCCAAGTGGTTACTTTCCTTCCTCCTGCAAATCGTGAGAAATTAAATTCTTAAGGATCTTGAAATTCTGATAATTGAAATTCTGATAATTGAAATAATTGAAATTCTGATAATTGGCTGGTTCTGAATAGTTTTGGGAAGTTTTTCCTAGAGAGAGCTGTCTGATTATTGTGGAAAACGAAGACGTTCCCGGTCTTCTTGCCAGATTCCAGACACTGATTCTGCTGCTCGTGTGTGAGATCCACGGATTGGGCTTTGAAGGGCATAACTGAGGGTATCCTGGTCCTAAACAGCACCAGACAGGGCGTCTGGGCATCTGAATCCTGCCACCTCCTTTCCCTGGGTTTCCATGCTCCATTTGATAAATGTGAATATTTGCCATGTAATAATGTCGATAAGAGTGACTTGAGAGGTCTTGGCCAGCATTTGTGTATCGTTAGTCATTCAACTATTAACTGTGGGCAGTTCTTCTATAACATGGGGATTCCAGTTCCGGAGAACCCCTCGTTAAGGAAAATGCATGTGTATCCAGGCATTACACCTGTCATGTTCTGTCCAAAATATATAGTGCAAACAAGCATTACGGCAGAACTCAGGGTATTACTCTATTAATTGTGTTTGGAGAGCCAGAGGATTCAGTGCAAAAATATTTTACATTGTCTTTTAGAAAGTCGAGTGGCGGACACACAGTTGTTTATCAAACGAGTGTACTTGTGAATACTTGAAAGGTTGCCCCGTTTTTGTGGGCTTTGTATAAGGAGATTTTAAAACGTTTTATATATGAGTGGATTTTTGACAGATTAAAACTTTTTCTGGATTCTTAGTTTTACTGGGCAGAATTGATGTTGAACTGTATTCAATAACCTGTACAGTTGGAAACTAGAGTTTTAATTGTTCAATAACGTCAATTTTTCAGTCATTTGTCAGCAACTCGAACTTCATCTTATTTTTGGTGTTAGAAAATCAGTGACTTGTTTTCTCACCCAATAAAGTACCCTTACTCAGACTGATAGTATCAGAATTAAAATACTTATTCCTCTAACCTTTTTAGTGTTTCCAAGCCGAAACCTGGATCAGAATGATTGTGTTGGTGACCCGTAACTCAGACGTAGTCAACGGATCCGATAGTTGCAGGTTTTATTGGTATTAAAGCTGTGTAAGACCTCAGTGAAATGAGGGTTTCTCTGGATATTTTACGTGTTAGGGGATTGAAAGGTGAGAGCTTTGTCAGAATGTTTGCCGGGTGGTCAGTAGTGGTGGTAGTTACTTACTGGGTGCCCATTTTCTTTCATTCATTCATTCAGTCGTATTTATTGAGCACTTACTGTGTGCGGAGCACTGTACTAAGCGCTTGGAAAGTACACTTTGGCGATAGAGACAATCCCTACCCAACAATGGGCTCACAGTCTAAAAGGGGGGAGACAGAAAATAAAACAAGTAGACAGGCATCGATAGCATCAATATAAATAAAATAATATATACACATCATTAATAAATAGAATAATATGTACATATATATATACACAAGTGCTGCAGGGAGGGGGGTAGAGCAAAGGGAAAGAGTCGGGGCAATGGGGAGGGAAGGAGGAGCAGAGGAAAAGGGGGGCTCAGTCTGGGAAGGCCTCTTGGAGGAGGTGAGCTCTCAGTAGGGCTTTGAAGAGGGGATGAGAGTGGCGGATATGAGGAGGGAGGGCATTCCAGGCCAGAGGTAGGACGCGGGCCAGGGGTCAACGGCAGGATAGGCGAGAGAATGGTACAGTGAGGAGAGTAGCGGCAGAGGAAGTAAGATAGGAAGGGGAGAGCTGGTTGATGCCTTAAAGCCAGTGGAGAGTTTCTGTATGAGGCAGAGATGGCTGGGCAGACAACCATTAAGATATTTACAACTAGAATGGTCAAAAATAAAGTGGGCCTATATGTGGTTACACTACCGGAACAATTGCATTTGGAGGTGGGGCATTCTGGGAGAAATGTGTCCGTTGCTGGGTAGGGATTGTCTCTATTTGTTGCCGAATTGTACTTTCCAAGCACTCAGTACTGTGTTCTGTACACAGTAAGGGCTCAATAAATATTGAATGAATGAATGTGTCCATGGCGTTGCTACGGGTCGGAGACGACAACATCATGAGACGTACCTGAGTGCTAAGAAGGGTATCGATACATTCACGGTTTGCTGGAGGGAAACTGGTATCGTAGTGCTTAATATGTGTCAAGCACTGTTCTGAGCACTGGGGTGGATACGAGTTGATCAGGTCAGACACAGTCAAAGTAGGAGGGAGTAGGATTTAATGGCCATTTTTAAGCGAGGCCTAGAGAAGTGACTACCCAAGGCCAAACAGCAGGCAGAGGACGGGAGCCGGGATTAGAACCCAGACCCATGCTCTTTCCATTGGGTCATACCGCTCTCGCTCAGTCCAGTCAATCAGTGGTATTTAATTGAGCGTGTATTATCTGCAGAGCACTGTACTAAGTGCTCGGGAGAGTACAGTGCAACAGAGTTGGTAGACATGTTCCCTGGAAAGCTTGTTGGAGGAGGTGGGATTCGAATTCAGGGAGAGCTGGGGTCTGTCGTGGGGAAGGAAGGAGCTCCAATCAATTTATGGTATTATTTGAGCGCATACTATATGCATTACACTGTCCTGGGAGAGTACAGCCTGGAGAACCGTGTGAGCGAGGCATAAAGGCAGCAGAGTTAAGAGTCAGTGAGGTACATTCATTCATCTGTATTTATTGAGCGTTTACTGTGTGCAGAGCACTGTACTAAGCGCTCGGAAAGTACAGTTCGGCAACAGAGACGATCCCTACCCAACTAGGGCTCACAATCCAAAAGAGGGAAGACAGCCGACAAAAAACAAGTAGACAGGCATCAATATCATCAAAATAAATTATGCAGCAATCAATCGTATTTATTGAGTGCTTATTGGGAGCAGAACACTGTACTAAGTGCTTGGGAGAGTACAGTATAACAGAGCTGGTAGACACATTCCCTACCCACAACGCGTTTACAATCTGGAGGGGACATCTTTAATGTGAACAAGGTGAATATGAACCTCTTCCAGGAATAAGTCACTCCCCAGCCTCCGAGGCACCGTCTAGATTCTCCATTTTCACATTTTCCTTTTAAAAATCAGATTGGCGTTTTAAACGCGCGCCTTAATGTACTGAACGGCCGTGGGCTGGTTCCACACCATCAGTCTGCAGCAGTAAGCTCTTCGACCGACATCTCAGGAATTACTGTGGCAAAGCCCCTTCGTCTGCGAGCCTGGTAACTGTGAGAGGAGGCCAGTGGTAGATCAGCGCCCGGTTAGTAAGTGGACTTTCTCTGTGACTCTACCTTTTGCTCTCTTTTTTGCCATTATAGACTTTCCCAAAACAAGTGAGTTAATCGTTTCTCTGTGACTAGGTTTCCAAGAAATGTTTCGAGCGAATGGTCAGGGAGGGTTTAAAAGCATCAAGGTATTGCCAAAACTAATAAACATTCTCTCCTGGGCTCCTAACCACCTTTCAGTCGCTCCCATTCTCCCTCTGCTACTTCCCCCTTTAGACTGTGAGCTCACTGCGGGCAAGGAATGTCACGGTTTATTGTCGTATTGTACTTTCCCAAGAGTTTAATACAGTGCTCTTGCACACGGCAAGTGCTTAATAAATACGACTGAACGAATGAACGATTGAACAAATTCTCCCGCAGGAGAGGCCTGTCTTCAGGGAGAGCGATCGTCGTCCCGCTTCTACAGTACCAATCAATAGTATTTTTTGAGCACTTATGTGTACAGAGCACTGTACTAAGCGCTTGGGAGAGTATAATACAACAAAGTTGGTAGACATTCCCTGCCCACAACGAGTTTACAGTCTAGAGGGAGAAGTAGTAGGGAAGCAGCGTGACTCAGTAGAGAGAACACGGGTTTGGGAGCCAGAGGTCATGGGTTCTAATAATAATGTTGGTATTTGTTAAGCACTTACTATGTGCTGAGCACTGTTCTAAGCGCTGGGGTAGATACAGGGGGAATGGTTGTCCCACGTGGGGCTCACAGTCTTAATCCCCATTTTACAGATGAGGTAACTGAGGCCCCGAGAAGTTAAGTGACTTGCCCCAAATCACACAGCTGACAAGTGGCTGAGCGGGGATTCGAACCCATGACCTCTGACTCCAAAGTCCATGCTCTTTCCACTGAGCCCCGCAGCCCCGCCGCTTGTCAGCTGTGTGACTTTGGGCAAGTCACTTAACTTCTCTGGGCCTCAGTTACCTCACCTGGAAAATGGGGATTAAGACCGTGAGCCCCACGTGGGACAACCTGATCACCTTGTATCCCATCGCGTAGAACAGTGCTTTCATTCATTCGATAGTATTTATTGAGCGCTTCCTATGTGCAGAGCACTGTACTAAGCGCTTGGAATGTACAAATCGGTAACAGATAGGGACGGTCCCTGCCCTTTGACGGGCTTACAGTCTAATCGGGGGCTTTGCACATAGTAAATCCTTAACAAATGCCATCGTTATTGTTATTAATAGTATTGGTCTAGTAGTAATATTTACAGCAGCATCAAGTGCTCCCTGGGTTCAGAGCACTGTTTTAGGCGCTGGGAGAGAGTACACAGGTGGAAATTAGACCAGATCCCCGTCCTTGGGGGTGAGAAGACTCACTGAGAGGAGTTTCTGTGGCCCTTTCAAGTGTGCCTGGGCTTCACCTCCGAAAGTTTCCTTGTTCCTTCATTCTGGAATCGATAGGAGCGAAGCCCTCTCGGCATGCATTAGCATGGCTTCGGGCAGACACTGGAAAAGCAACAGGCTGAGGAGCTCCTGGAGCACCAGGCAAGCGCGGGCAAGCACATGCACACGGACAAATTCCGAAAGGCGGCTATGCAGCGAGGCCCTCGAAGGTGTCCTTTTGCCTTCCCTGGAATGCTGAAACGCAAATCGTTATCCTGGATCCTTCGACCTCTTCCAAACCGTACGTTACTGACCCAAGCCCTGGAGCTTATCAGAATAATGATGGTATTGACTATTAAGGATAATAATAATAATACCGGTATTTGTTAAGCGCTTACTATGTGCAGCTGTTCTAAGCGTTGGGCTGTAGATACAAGATAATCAGGTTCCACATGGGGCTCACATTCTTAATCCCCATTTTACAGAGGAGGTAACTGAAGCCCAGAGAAGTTGAGTGGCTCAGTGGAAAGAGCAAGGGCTTGGGAGTCAGAGGTCATGGGTTCGGATCCTGACTCTGCCATTTGGCAGCTGTGTGACTGTGGGCAAGTCACTTCACTTCTCTGTGCCTCAGTTACCTCATCTGTAAAATGGGGATTGAGACTGTGAGCCTCACGAGGGACAACCTGATTCCCCTGTATCTCCCCCAGCGCTTAGAACAGTGCTCTGCACACAGTTAGCGCTTAACAAATATCAACATCATTATTATTGTGACTCGCCCAAAGTCACCTAGCTGACGAATGGCAGATCTGGGAGTAGAACCCATGACTTTTGACTCCCAAGCCCGTGCTCTTTCCAGTAAGACTCGCTGCTTAAAGTACCTGCCCTACACCAGTGAAAACATCTCTATTTTACACATCCATCGCCCCTCACATACACAGTTCCCCTGATAGCTCTACGACTATCATAACCACTTGGAGACCTGAATGAGAAAAATGTGACGAGCACTGCTTCGTAGGTGGGCAAATCCAAAGTCAATCATAAGCACGGATTTTTCTGAGCTGTACTAAGCGCTGGAGGGAGAACAATAGACGGTGGCTGTCATTTGTCTCCTCAAGGAGCTAAGCTTGAGGCCTGTGCACCCTGGGCGTCGGGGATCTAAGCTGTGCGGCTGTTGGGGAGCACCCCTGGGACCTCTCCACCAGTCTGGAAGCTAGTGCAAATAACAGGGGGCCCATTGCCTTGGGGAAGCAGCGTGGCTCAGTGGAAAGAGCCCGGGCTTGGGAGTCAGAGGCCATGCGTTCGATTTTTCGGCTCTGCCACTCGTCAGCTGTGTGACTGTGGGCGAGTCACTTAACTTCTCTGTGCCTCAGCTACCTCATCTGTAAAATGGGGATTAACTGTGAGCCTCACGTGGGACGACCCGATTACCCTGTATCTACCCCAGCGCTTAGAACAGCTCTCTGCACATAGTAAGAACTTAACAAATACCGACATTATTATTATTATTGTCTTTCCCCCAATTCCCCATTTTGCACCCTTCTTCCCTCCGCGCTTATATGTCTCTTTCAGTCTCCTACGCACGCTCAGAACCCCTCACACCGACTTTGATCATACACATCGAGAGAAGGAAATTAACCCTCCCCGCCTTGACCTGATTAGACCGTAAGCCCGTCAAAGGGCAGGGACTGTCTCTATCTGTTGCCGACTTGTTCATTCCAAGCGCTTAGTACAGTGCTCTGCACATAGTCAGCGCTCAATAAATACTATTGAATGAATGCATGAATGAATGACAGCCTGTTGCTCTCTCCTCTTTTCCTCTCCCCACATTTCCTCTCTTCCCTCTCCCTTGTAGCTCCTGACACTCATGTAACACATCTACTCGTGTGCTATTTTTTTAATTCTTTTTTAATCTATTTTCACGTTTTCCACTAACGCACACACCCATTATCTTATGTGTGCTGGTTTTCCCCATTAGATTGTAAGTCTCTCAAGGGCAGAGACCATGTCAGAATTTTCTTAAGGGCCCACCTAGTTCTACAGCTGGGCCAGTTTCCCCTTGCTCACAAAAGCCCTCCTTTCCTCTTCTCCCATTCCTTTCTCCCTCGCCCCGATTTACTCCCTTTATTCATCCCCCTTCCCAACCCCACAGAACTTATGTACGTATTGGTAATTTAGTGATTTATATTATCATCTGTCGTATGTTCCTCGGCAGGGAATGTCTGTCTGTTGTTATATTCTACTCTCCCAAGCTCTTAGTGCAGTGCTTTGCACACAGTAAACGATCGATAAATATGATTGAATGAATAAACAAATGAAAGAGCCCAGTTTTGGGGATCGGAACACCTGGGCCTAGTCCCCGTTCTGCCTGGGGGGGGCCGTACCTCAGCGCTGAAGGTTTGCGGCGGCAAATCAACTAAGGTGTTTCTCACAGTGGATGTTTGGACCCAGCAGGAGTCTAGAAAATACTTGGCTGCGGTTACGGTCGCGGTGTACCGTGCTCCTCACGCAAGGATGGCTTCTCCCATTGGCAGCACTGGACAAGCCTCGTTTCTAAGACTTTAGGACCAAGAAAGAGTGTGGCTCAGTGGAAAGAGCAGGGGCTTGGGAGTCAGAGGTCATGGGTTCAAATCCCAACTCAGCCGCTTGTCAGCTGTGTGACTTTGGGCAAGTCACTTAACTTCTCTGTGCCTCAGTTACCTCATCTGGAAAAGGGAGATTAATAATAATGATTATGGCATTTGTTAAGCATTTACTATGTGCACAGCACTGTTCTAAGCGCTGGGGTAGATACAGGGTAATCAGATTGTCCCACGTGGGGCTCACATTTTTTAACCCCCATTTTTACAGATGAGGTAGCTGAGGCACAGAGAGGTTAAGTGACTTCCCCTAGGTCACACAGCAGACAAGTGGCGGAGCCCGGATGAAGACTGTGAGCCCCACGTGGGGCAACCTGATCACCTTGTATCCCCCCCCCCCAGCGCTTAGAACAGTGCTTTGCCATAGTAAGCGCTTAACAAATACTACCATTATTATTATTATTATTTTTATTATTAATAAGAACCCCGACCTCCGTCACTTTCATCCGTGGGGCACATGGAAGTGCAGTGAGTGAGTAGGCAGGCAGAGGGAGCAGCACACTGTCAAGAACTCCTGCTGGTTTCTCTACACCGAACTCGCATGTGCCCCAGTCAATCAATCAATCAACCAATAGTATTTATCAGTAATAGTCATAATTGTGGTAATAATAATAATGATGGCATTTGTTAAGCGCTTACTATGTGCAAAGCACTGTTCAAAGCGCTGGGGGGGGATACAAGGTCATCAGGTTGTCCCACGTGGGGCTCACAGTCTTCATCCCCATTTTACAGATGAGGTCACTGAGGCTCCGAGAAGTTAAGTGACTTGCCCACATCACACAAGTGATGGAGCCGGGATTAGAACCCATGACCTCTGACTCCCAAGCCCGGGCTCTTTCCACTGAGCCACGCTGCTTACTATGTGCCAGACGCTGAACTGAGCGCTGGGGTGGTTACAAGCAAATCGAGTTGGACACAGTCCCTGCCCCTGAGTCCCTGACGGTGGGGGTCACCGTCTCCATCCCCGTTTTTCAGATGAGGGAACTGAGGCCCAGAGAAGGGAAGCGACTTGCCCAAGGTCACACAGCGGACGTGTGGCGGAGCCAGGATGAGAACCCACGACCTGCTGACTCCCAGGCCCGAGCTCCGTCTACTACGCCGTACAGCTTCTCTCTGTTTATTTTGTTGAGAGCCCTGTACCAAGCGCTTGGGGAGGGAACAACACAACGGAGTTAGCGGACACATTCCCTGCCCACGGTGAGTTTAATAATGCTGGTATTTGTTAAGCGCTTACTATGTGCAGAGCACTGTTCTAAGCGCTGAGGTAGATACAGGGTAATCAAGTTGTCCCACGTGAGGCTCACAGTTAATCCCCATTTTACAGAAGAGGGAACTTGGGCCCAGAGAAGTGAAGTGACTCGCCCACAGTCACACAGCTGACAAGTGGCGGGGCCGCGATTCGAACCCATGACCTCTGACTCCCAAGCTCGGGCTCTTTCCACTGAGCCAGGCTGCGTGAAGTCACTGCAGCACAGTGCCCCTTCTCGGTGGCCACGACTCCGTGACCCAACGAGTGACCGCAGGGTGGTCTTTTTCACCCGCTGTAGTCTTCTCCACCCAAGTTAGCCAGCTATTTTCCAGCTGGCCTGTCTCCCTTTGAGCCCCACCTGGGACAGGGACCGTGTCCAACCCCATTTGCTTGTATCCACCCCAGCGCTTAGTTCAGTGCCTGGCACATAGTAAGCGCTTAAAGAATATCACAATTATCACGATTATTATTTTTCAGTCAGAAATGTGCACCAATAATGATAATCATTGCATCTGCCATTTAGCGTGGCTCAGTGGGAAGAGCCCGGGCTTGGGAGTCAGAGGTCATGGCTTCTAATCCCGGCTCTGCCGCTTGCCAGCTGTGTGACTTTGGGCAAGTCACTTAACTTCTCTGTACCTAAGATACCTCATCTGTAAAATGAGGATTAAAACTGTGAGCCCCACATGGGACAATCTGATCACCCTGTATCCCCCGGCGCTTAGAACAGTGCTTTGCACGTAGTAGGCGCTTAAGAAATGCCACCGTTATTATTTATTAAGCACTCACTACATGCCAAGCACTCACAGTTATATGCAGATTGGACCGGTCCTTGTCGCACATGGGGTACGTAGTCGAAATAGCACGGACAGGTATTTAATCCCCATTTTAAAGATGAGGAAATTGAAGCACAGAGAATAATAATAATAATAATTTTGGTATTAGTTTAGCACTAACTGTGCACCAAGCGCTGTTCTAAGCACTGGGGTAGATACAAGGTGATCTGGATGGACACGGCCCATGTCCCTCATGGGGCTCACCATCTTGATCCCCATTTTACAGATGAGGTAACCGAGGCCCAGAGAAGTGAAGCGACTTGCCCAGGGTCACACAGCAGACGTGCTGCAGAGTCGGGATTAGAACCCATGGCCTTCTGACTCCCAGGCCCGTGCTCTTTCCACTAGGCCATGCTGCTTCTCGGCAGTGATGGCATAGCTCCAGCTGGCATCCCCTTACTTGCAAAGCCAGGTCTCTCGTTTCCCAGAGCCACGCATTTTCCACTGAAGCTCTCGGTGAATAATAATGTCGGTATTTGTTAAGCGCTTACTCTGTGCAGAGCACTGTTCTAAGCGCTGGGGTAGATACAGGGTCATCAGGTTGTCCCACGTCAGGCTCACAGTTAATCCCCATTTTCCAGATGAGGTAACTGAGGCACAGAGAAGTGAAGTGACTCGCCCACAGTCACACAGCTGACAAGTGGCAGAGCCGGCAGTCGAACCCATGACCTCCGACTCCGAAGCCCGGGCTCTTTCCACTGAGCCACGCTGCTTCCAGTGCTGTTGAATGCTGTTGATGATCATAGGTTATACATGCAGAGATAGTCCTGCCCTCAAATAGTCATCCATTCACAAACATCAAGGCCAAGGGCTGTGCTTTCTACTCCTATTATTCCTCAAGTACCTTAGAATAATGGTCTGTATGCTGGACGTCCAATTAGTGCTGTTGTTGAACATTTTTGGAGTCACACACACACACACCCAAACCCATACCAAATCCACCTCTGGTGGATGCGCTGAGCTTATTGGCCTTGCAGTGAAACTGAAAAAAATTATCCCAGCGCTTAGAACGGTGCTTGGCCTTAGAACAGTGCTTGGGACGTAGTAAGCGCTTAACAAATGTCATTATCATTACTATAAAATTTCATACCACCACTCTTTTCTCTAGATGTGAGTCAATCAGCCACAGCTATTGAGCACTTACTGTGTGCAGAGCACTGTACTAAGTGCTGGGGTGGGTGCGATATAACAATATAACACACGTTCCCTGCCCACAATGGGTTTACAGCCAAGAGTCGCTTAAACAGTGTAAATACTGTGTAGATGTTCATCTCTGTCAGCTAGGCAGGTGGGGAGGGCAGGTTCTGCACATAGTAAGCGTTCAGTAAATACGAATGAATGTGGCTAAAACAGTTTCACGGGGATACAAGCACTTAGTACAGGGGTCTGCTCATAATGAGTGCTCAGTGACCCTGTATCTACCCCAGCGCTTAGAACGGTCCTCTGCACATAGTAAGCGCTTAACAAATACCAACACTGTTAAATATGGTGGATGCATTGACCGACTGCTCAGTCGTCTCTCTTTCTCCCCCCTAATTATCCACACTCTTCTCCCCTTTATCCCAACTCACACAATTGGTTCCTCTCAAACTACTCTAGCCACTGTCCTGCTTTCAACCGTCTCACCTCCAACCCTTTCCCCTGCCTGGAGGACCCTCCTCCTTCACGTTGGACAGACCGTGCTTCTCCCCCTCTTCAAAGTCCTTCTGAGATCACAACTCCTCCAGAAGACCTTTCCTGATTTATTTGAAAGTTCCCTTCTTTATGCCCCCCACTGCTGTTTCATCATTTCTGTGCCCGCTAATGTCTTAAGTGCTCACAGCCTCCCTTAGCACTTATGTACTGATCTCACATAGCCACAGTCACACGTAGCCATGGGCTCAAGATAGCTTCATAGATGTTCTTAGGACAGAAGCGGAGCTAGGGAGCATTCAATCAGTGTATTTTTCAATCAGTCAATGGATTTATTGAGCGCTTACCCTGTGCGGAGCACTCTATTAAGCATACATACAAAAGAGTTGGTAGACATGTTCTTCGCCCACAGAGAGCTTACAGTCTTGAGTGGGTGACAGACGTTAATATAATTTATGGATATGTACGAAAGGGCTGTGTGAGTGTGGGGCAAATATCAAATGCCCAAAAGGGTATGGATCCAAATGCACAGAGGACCTATCAGGGAGAGGGAGACAGGGAAAAGTGGGCTTACTTGGGGGAAAGCTTTAATTGGGAAAGCTCAGTGGAAAGAGCACGGGTTTAGGAAGCAGAGGTCATGGGTTCTAATCCCGGCTCCGCCACCTGTCAGCTGTGTGACTTTGGGCAAGTCACTTCACTTCTCGGTGCCTCAGTTCCCTCATCTGTAAAATTGGGGATGAAGACTGTGAGCCTCACGTGGGACAACCTGATTGCCCTGTATCTACCCCGGCGCTTAGAACAGTGCTCGGCATATAGTAAGCGCTTAACAAATACCAACATTAAAGCCCCTTGAAGGAGATGGGACCTAAACATGTGAAGGGCGTTCCTCTTTCATTTAATCATATTTATTGAGCGCTTACTGTGAGCAGAGCACTGTAGGTGACTTAGATAACTGCTAGGAGAATGCTTTGGGCTTTTTGGAGAAGTTCACAGTATTCACAGTGTTTTCTGCCGAGTGAACGCTCTAGAATTCAGCCCTTGGGGAGAAGGGATTCCACCAATTTCTATGACTGGTTATACCTCTAAGTATTTCCCTTTGCCCTGACTGTAGCCTGGAAAAAACATATCCTGATTTAAATTACTCAAGAACCGCCTAACTATAGATAAACCATTTATTCATTCGATCGTTATGTACTGAGCGCTTACTGTGTGCACAACACTGTGGTAAGCGCTTGAATCACCTCATGACCCTAGTCCCCCACCTGCAGTTGTTCTCGCAGCAGAACAAACGCCGCTGGAGAGTGGGACGTTCTGGAAGAGATGTGTCCATGGAGTCGCTACGGGTAAGAGGCTACTCGATAGTGTAAGAGGAGACAAAATGGGAATTAAGTGTCTTCTTTAACTTCCCCGTCGACTGTGAGTCCTATATGGGACAGGGACTGTGTCTGACCTGATTATTCCAGTGTTTAGCACGTAGTAAGTGCTTAATAATAAATATTATTATTATTATGGTACTTGTTACGCGCTTACTATGTGCCAAGCACTGGAATAGATACGAGTTAATCAGGTTGGACATAGTGCCTGTCCCACATGGAGCTCACATTCTTAATCCCCATTTTGCAGATGAGGTGACTGAAGCTCAGAGAAGTGAAGTGACTTGCCCAAGATCACACAGCAGTCATGTGGTGGAGTTGGGATTAGAACCCAGGTCCTTCTGACTCCCAGGCCCGGGCTCTATCCACGAGGCCATGCCGCTTCCCTACCAAGGGCTTGGGAGAGGACAGTGCAGTAGAGTTGGTAGACAGAATCCCTTTCCTCAAGGAGTTTACAGTCTAGACGGTAATCGTGGTTTTTGTTAAGCGCTTACTTTGTGCCAGATCCTGGGGTAGATACGAGACATTTGGGTCAGACACAGTCCATTTCCAACCCAGGCAACCATCAGGAAATTTGTCCAAACTGGCCCCGCTGGGACCGGTCTCTAACAGTGCGTGTTTTCTCTGGGAGGGGGGCGGGGAGGTGCGAGGAGGGGCAGTTGTGTTTTTAAGGATTAACCTCCTAGAGGAGGATTATTTTAAAGGCATTTTACTGGGCTATCACCAGCTTCCGATTTGTACAGTTTCTCGGCACAGGGGAATCGCTTCCTCATTCTGGGTCAGATCGTCTTCAGCCAAACTCCCTCTTGTTGACTCCCTCTTAATAACGCTCAGTGGCCTGTCGGGGACAGATTACAAAGGAAGATTTACTACTAAGGCCGAAACCCAAACGCCTGCAAATGCAACATCAAATATGGAGTGGCGCAACCATCTGCAATCTTTTCGGCGTGTCCCTGAGTGGTTTGGCTCACAGCCCTTTACGTCTCAGAAAATCCAGGGCAAAGAGGTGGCCACTTGCATCGGGACCGTCTCGTGGAAAGCTTGGCTTACGTTAGCCCGTGAAGGTGCCTAAAATGTGTCACGGGAGGGCCGTGGGCATTTCTCTCGGGGCCGGTGCAGGCCGGGCTGTTCCGTGCGTTTGATTTGCTTTTATCCCGCATTTTCCAAGCCTTCTGGGGGAGAAGGTGAGGGCACAGAAAGTCAGGCAGAGCACAGAGTGAACTTTCTCCTTAGGGGCACACCCATTTCTTAGTAGCCTCCAGACACTTTTATGGGTGTAATAGAGAAAAGACAGTCCCTGCCGTAAGGGCTCACTCTCTGTTACAGACGGTATAAATCACAACTAGCTCACAAACATGTTCTCATAAAAATCACCCACTTCACATGCTGAAATGGCCAGAGGCAGGTGAGAGGGAGGGGGGCTGTTCCCACCCACCGCCTATTAATGGTTGTAGGGGGAGGGGCACCCTGAGGTGGTGGGAGGTGAGAGGGGGAATCCTCAAGTGCCCCTTGTCAGGAAGTCGACCTTTAGTAGTAATGGGCGGGAAGAGACTAGTCAAAGGAGAAACTGAGTGGTCATTTTCTCATGCTTTATCAGTTGGATTTTTCTTTCAGACGACACTTCTCTTGGCATTAGTTCATTCATTCAATAGTATTTATTGAGCACTTACTATGTGCAGAGCACTGTACTAAGCGCTTGGGATAAACAAGTCGGCAACAGACAGAGACGGTCCCTGCCGTTTGACGGGCTTACGGTCTAATCGGGGGAGACGGACAGACGAGAACGATGGCAATAAACAGAGTCGAGGGGAAGAACATCTCGTAAAAACCGATGGCAACTAAATAGAATCGAGGCGATGTACAATTCATTAACAAAATAAATAGGGTAACGAAAATATATACAGTCGAGCGGACGAGTACGGTGCTGTGGGGATGGGAAGGGAGAGGTGGAGGAGCAGAGGGAAAAGGGGAAAATGAGGCTTTAGCTGCGGAGAGGTAAAGGGGGGATGGCAGAGAGAGTAGAGGGGGAAGAGGAGCTCAGTCTGGGAACGCCTCTTGGAGGAGGTGATTTTTAAGTAGGGTTTTGAAGAGGGAAAGAGAATCAGTTTGGCGGAGGTGAGGAGGGAGGGCGTTCCAGGACCGCGGGAGGACGTGACCCGGGGGTCGACGGCGGGATGGGCGAGACCGAGGGACGGCGAGGAGGTGGGCGGCGGAGGAGCGGAGCGTGCGGGGTGGGCGGTAGAAAGAGAGAAGGGAGGAGAGGTAGGAAGGGGCAAGGTGACGGAGAGCCTCGAAGCCTAGAGTGAGGAGTTTTTGTTTGGAGCGGAGGTCGATAGGCAACCACTGGAGTTGTTTAAGAAGGGGAGTGACATGCCCAGATCGTTTCTGCAGGAAGATGAGCCGGGCAGCGGAGTGAAGAATAGACCGGAGCGGGGCGAGAGAGGAGGAAGGGAGGTCAGAGAGAAGGCTGACACGGTAGTCTAGCCGGGATATAACGAGAGCCCGTAACAGTAAGGTAGCCGTTTGGGTGGAGAGGAAAGGGCGGATCTTGGCGATATTGTAGAGGTGAGACCGGCAGGTCTCGGTAACGGATAGGATGTGTGGGGTGAACGAGAGGGACTAGTCCTTCTGTAGTCCTGCTCCTGGGCTGCTCCCTGAGGAGGGCTTGCAGAGGTGGGGGCCGGAGGTGGGGGCCTTCCTCCTGTTCCTCAGCCAGTGATCCCTCACTCCCAACAGGAGACCCTCCCCCTCCTCCTCCTCCTCCATCTCCTCCTTTCCTTCCCTTCTTCTTCCCTCCTCTCTCTTCTCCTTCGTCTTCCCTCCTCCTCCCTCACCTCCTCTTCTTCCTCCACCTCCTCCTCCTCCATTTTCCTGTAGCCCGGGAGAACTCTCAGTTCTTAAATTCCCATAAACGAAAAAAGATATCTGACTGGAATGAGTCTGTTGAAGAGGGCGGTTGCATAGCACACGGTCTTGCACTCTGATGTTATCCAGTTGAGGAAAAATAAATTGGACCTTCTCTCCGTTCTCAGGAAAAGCTTAGATCTGGCCAGAATGGAGATAGCTTGCTTGCCACCCAAAAACACTGATAATGTGATGCTTTGGCCAAGAGTGCTCTGCAGATAAGCAGTTTTAGTATAATAATAACGCTAATAATGATGATGGCGTTTGTTAAGTGCCTACTATGTGCCGAGCGCTGTTCTAAGCACTGGGTTAGATGCAAGGTAATAGGTTGTCCTGCATGAGGCTCACAGACTTAATCCGCATTTTCCAGATGAGGTAACTGAGGCGCAGAGAAGTGAAATGGCTTGCCCAAGGTCTCACAGCAGACAAGTGGCAGAGCCGGGATTGGAACCCACTTGCTCTGACTCCCAAGCAAGGGGTCTTTCTACTGAGCCACTCTTTGAGAGACTCTTAGCTAATCAATCAGTCAATGGTATTTATTGAGCGCTTACTGAGTACAGAGCAACTGTACTAAGAGCTTGGGAGAGTACAATATAATAGAGCTCGTAGACACGTTCCCAGCCCCCAGGAATCTTACAGTCTGCAGAATTTCACTCTTAAGGGTGGGGTTCTGGGCCAGGAAGCCCCACCCCACAGAGGCAGGAACCCATTAGCTCTAGGGTAATCTGGCCACTGCAACAAGAAGTGTTTCCTGTGCGTTTTCTGAGAAAAAGATCATTTTGTCGCCCACACCTACTCCCATGAACATTCTTTCAGAAAGGATCACTCATCTTCTTGACATTTTCTCTGGAGGGAAATTCATGGCTGAGGTAGCTACACATCTGGAACTCAGGCCAACTATCTCCTCCAAACAATTTTTCACATTTATTGAGTGCTTCCTGTGTGTAGAGCACTGCACTAAAGATTGGGGGGGAGTATGCTAAACAGAGGTATGCTAAACAGAGTGGGGAGACCTGTTCCCTGCCCACAAGGAGCTATACAGTCTAGAAATCAGAGTGTCACCCGCTCATCTGCTCCAGCCCCCAACCCAGGGCCGGAAGGGATCAGTTTCCCACCCCTTCCCAGGCCCCAGCTCAATTTTTGCACCATTTTGACTTTTCCATTTGGGCAGCACCAGTGCTGATGGTCAAGAGAGGAATTTGTTTTTCCTTCTGGTGGTCGAAAATGTTTCTATTCAATCAAGTGAAGCTCATTGGATGGAAAATTGAGAAGGAAGGAATGTTTTAATTTACTCTTTTTGTAACAGTGATTATGGCCTGATGATTTATATTCCCACATGAACTAATTTAATAGTCAACGATGAAGAGAAAGTGAAGAGGGTCAGTCTATTTCCTTAGGAGAAAACTATGTAGCTGTAGATTAACTGAAGGCAGAAAACACACACAAGGGAATTCAATTCAGCTCCGGAAGAGAGAGAGAGAGAGACTGAGGCAGAAACAGAGACCAACCAACTGAGCGACCGACCATAGTTCTCCGATTTTTGAAGAGTACCTTTCTTGAGGCTGTGTTGCAGTTCATTCTTCTCAAATCTTGCCAGTAAAAATCTTTCTTCCTTTCACTGAGGTAGCAATATTCACTCATTCATTCATTCGATCGCGTTTATGGAGCGCTTACCGTGTGCAAAGCAGTATACTTAGCACTTAGACGAGTACAATACAACAATATCTAGTGTCTGGGGCAAAATAATGTCTCGTAGGTACTCTAAGGGACACAACTCAGCCTTTCTTTCCTTGTGTATGATTGAATTTTCCCTCTCTTAGAATTTCTTTACCATCACAGTGTGTGCGTACATATATGTACGTGTGTGTATACACACATATGTTTACAGGATCTGTGTGTGTTTACGTGTTTGTGTTTGTGCACTTATATTTGGCCTAACCTTTGAAGACATATCTCCGGCCAGAGAGATCCCACCTGCGTATGCAAGTGAGGGTGAAAAGACTAACGGGTGAAGCGTGTGGAAGAGTACAATGAAACCGAGTTTATAGTCCAGAGTTGGAGACAGACATTAATAGAAATAAATAAATTATGGATATGTACGTATTGCTGTGGGGCTGAGGATGGGGTGAATACCAACCGCCCGAAAGGTAGAGATCCAAGCGCTTAATACAGTGCTCTGCACACAGTAAGCACTGAATAAATACCACTGATGATGACACAGAAGGGAGAGGCAGTGGGGGAAAGAGTGTTTAACTGGGGAAGGCCTCTTGCAGAAATGTGCAAGACCAAGAGATGTGCTTCCTTGAAGGCACATCTCCTCAAAGAGGCCTTCTCTGACTAAGCCCTCTTCCTTTTCTTCCACTCCCTTCCCCCCTTCTGCGTCACCCTGACCTGTTCCCTTTATTCATCCCCCCTCTCCCAGCCCCACAGCACTTCTGTACATATCTGTACTTTATTAAATTTCTATTAATGTCTGTCTCCCCCTTTAGATCGTAAGTTTGTTGTGGGCAGGGAATGTGCCTGTTATATAACACTATTGTACTCTCCCAAGGACTTAATCTAGTGCTCCGCACTCAGTAAGTGCTCAATAAATGCCACTGATTGATTGATTGATTGACTGATGACCTGGAATAGTTCAGGCCAGAGAGAGAAAGTAGAAAAGGGAGATAGAAGAGCTCGGGCACAGTGAGTAAGCTGGCACTAGAGGGGCAGAGTATACAGGCTGGGCTGTAGTAAATTTGTGAGCTAAGGTAGGAGGGGGTAAGCTGATTGAGTGCTTTTAAGGAGTTTCTGTTTGATGCGGAGGTGGATGGGCAACCACTGGAGGTTCTTGAGGAGTGGGAAGATGTGAACTGAACTGGTTTCTTTAGAAAAATGATCTGGGTAATAAACTGAAGTATGGTCTAAAGTTAGGAGAGACAGGAGGCAGGGAGGGCAGGGAGGAGGCAGATGCAGTAATCAAGATGAAATAATAATAATAATAATGGTATTTGTTAAGCACTTACTATGTGCCAAGCACTGTTCTAAGCACTGGGAGGACCTACGAGGTCATCAGATCGTCCCACATGGGGCTCACAGTCTTAATCAGAGAAGCAGCGTGGCTCAGTAGAAAGAGCCCGGGCTTGGGAGTCAGAGGTCATGGGTTCGAATCCCCGCTCTGCCACTTGGCAGCTGTGTGACTATGGGCAAGTCACTTCACTTCTCTGTGCCTCAGTTACCTCATCTGTAAAATGGGGATTAAAACTGTGAGCCTCGCGTGGGACAACCTGATCACCCTGTATCTACCCCAGCGCTTAGAACAGTGCTCGGCACATAGTAAGCGCTTAACCAATACCAACATTATTATTATTAATCCCCATTTTACAGATGAGTTAACTGAGGCACAGAAAAGTTAAGTGGCTTGCCCGAGGTCACACAACAAACAAGTGGTGGAGCCGGGATTAAAACCCACGTCCTCTGACTCCCAAGCCTGGGCTCTTTCCACTAAGCCACGCCGCTTTTCTAATAAGAGCTGGGATAAGAACTTAGATCAGCGAAGTAACAGTTTGGATGGAGTGGAAAGGGTGGATTTTAGTGATACTGGGAAGGCCGAAGTGACAGGATTTGGTGACACTGAATACGTGGATTGTATGAGAGAGATGAGTCGTTCGTAATGCCACGGTTACAGGCTCGTGAGATAGGGAGGGTGGCGGAATTGTCTACAGTAATCGGAAAGGCAGGGGAAGGACAGGCTTCGGTAGGAAGATGAGGAGTTCTGTTTTGGATATGTTTAGTTCAGGGCGTTGGCCGGATATCCAGGTGGAGATGTCCCGAAGGCAGGAGGAAATATGAAACTGCAGAGAAGGAGAGAGGTCAGGACTGGAGAAGTAACTTTGGGAAGCAACTGCGAAAGGGGGCAGTTGAAGCTACGGGACCAAATATCTGTCCCTCACCCCACCTCTGCTTCTGCCTTTTCCCATATGCCTGCTAAGCTGTTTCTTTCCCCTCACCCTCTTCCCTCTAGTCATTTAAATAGTAATATTAATAATAATACTACTGATAATAATGATATTAGTCAAGTACTTACTATGTGTCATGCACTGGGGTAAGGGACAATATAAGCAGATTGGGCACAACCTCTATTCTATGTGGGGCACACAGTCTAGGGGATAGGGAGATGTTTAATCCCCATTTTACAGATGAGGAAACTGAGGCATAGAGAACTTAAGTAATTTACCCCAGGTCACAGAGAAGGCCAGTGACAGAGCTGGCTTTAGAACCCAGATCTTAGGACAGCCAGGCCCCACGCTCTTTCCACTAGGCCATGCTCTTTCCCACCTGCTTCCATTCCATTTTCTGACCCTGGAAACTTCCAGCTGAACTGTAGAGGCTCTCAGGGGCCCTCAGACTTCAGGTGATTCCACTTGGTGTCTTCCTTAAGGCACTTCAAAATTCCAATTCAAGAGTGAGCCAAGTAGAATGAGCATAGGAGGAGAGGTGAAGGGGCCTAGTTTTAGTCCCGACCCGGCCAATTAGACTTGCTGGATTGCCCAGGTGAGTCATTTAACCTTTCTGTGCCTCAGTTTCCACACCTGTGCCCCTCCCTCCACTCCCCCACCAGCCTCCCTCCCCACCACTTACTTCACAGGGATGTTGGGAGGACTATAATGACATGTCGGGAAAGTGCTTTGAGCTCCTCAGAAGAAAGGGCTAACTAAAAACAAAGACTATTGTAATTAAGTTTCAGTTACTTTCCACCAAGCTGCAGCTTGTTTTAAGAGGGCAACCATTACTTCATGTCTAGAAGAACCTGAACCACTCTACTAAGGGTGTGGTTATAGGTCACACATCATCATAACAACAACAACAATAATAATAAAAACAATGATAATAATAATAATAATAAAATTGAGTACAGTCGTACAACATCTTGCTGCCAGGACCTCAGAGAAGATCGAAGTCTCTGGAGGCAAATGTAATGATGAGCCTCTGGTCACATTGACAATGCTCAGGGGGGTTTGTCGGTGTAATAATAATAGTAAAAAAAATAATAATAATAATAATAATAACTGTGGTATTTGTTAAATGCTTCCCATCTGCCAAGCACTGTAGCACTGTGGAAGATACACGATAATCAGGTCCCACACAGGGCTCACAGTCTGAGTAGGAGGGAGAACAAGTATTGAATCTTCATTTGTCAGATGAGGGAACTGAAGCACAGCGATGTAAAGTGACTTGCAACGTCACAGAGCGGACAAGTGGCAGAGCCAGGACTAGAACCCAGGTCCTCTGACTCCAAGGCCCGTGCTCCTTCCGCAAGGCCATGCTGTTTTTCCAAACCCTAGAGGTCAATTTGCTTCTCAGATCCCCCAAGGACCCCGAATCTGCTCGATGATGTTGTTCCTTGATTAGGTTCGGCGCTTTAAGAACTGTTTTCCGTTTAAACTGAATCTTCTCCCTTTTCTTCCCATCCAGAGCTGCTTCCTCCTTGTTTGTCTTGGACGGCCATCTAGTATCCTCTCTGCCTTGGCATTCCACTAGAATAAGGGTAACTGATAATAATAATAATTGTGGTATTTAAGCACATACTCTGGGCCAAGCGCTGTAATAGATATAAGACTAACAGATGAGACACAATCCTTGTCCCTCGTGGGGTTCACAGTCTAAGGGGGAATATTTGATCCCCATTTTACAGAGGAGGAAGCTGAGATATAAGGAAATGAAGTGACATAACTAAAGCCACCCAGCGGGAAGTGGCAAAACGGGACTAGGACCCAGGCGTTCCCTAGGATCTTTCCACTAGGCCATGCTGATTTTTGGCATGAAGGTAGAAACTTACTCCGTGGGAAGTCCTGAAAAGTCGGGCCTATTTGCATTCAGCGCCGTCCCGGGAATTTCCAAGTTGTTTGGAACCTCTCAGTTGGGCAAAAGCAGGTGGCTCCGGGCACTGTTCATGCCTAAACTAAGCTTCTCCAGCAGTTCCTCATTCCCAACTCAACACCGAATCTTTCAGCTCTCTCTTCAGCATAAGCCCAAAGTCTTCCTTACTTGCCAAAGTGTACTTAGGTTCAGCCCTGGGGATTGAATAAAGACTTGTAAGCTCTTTGTGGGCAGGTAATGTATCTCTTCATTATATCGCACTCTCCCAAGGGCTCAGTACAGAGCTCTGCACAAAGTAATCGCTCAATAAATACGATCGAATGAATGAATGAATGAAATCTAAGCAGCCCCACTTCTTGCCCTCTTGCCCCATGGAGTCCAAACTGCCCGGAAGATGCAGTGAGTCATGGAGAGGATAGAGACATTCGGCAGCTGTGCAAGGATTGCTCAGGTGCATAAAAACCCTTGCTGAGAGAGGCAGGACAATGCAGAGGGCTCTCGGGACCCAAGGAATGCAAGTACCGGGCTTTAGCTCTGTCGTCGGTTGCCTGTGCAGAACTTGGCATCTTGGGCCTTGATGTCTTGACTGGGAAAAATGTGCAAAATCTAACTTCTTCTGCCTCCCTACCTCTAGGGCTGCGACTGTGCCTTGACCTGGGAGCTTGGAGATCTGGATTGGCCAGTTTAAACCGCGGAGCCAGAAGGGCCTAGTGGCTAGAGCACGGACCTGGGAGTCAGAAGGGCCTGGGCTCTAGTCCTGGATCTGCCACTTGTCTGCTGTGTGACCTTGGGCAAGTCACTTTACTTCTCTGTGCCTCAGTTAAATCATCTGTAAAATGGGGAGTAAGACTGTGAGCTCCCCTCCCAGCCCCACAACCCGTAATGTGCATATCTGTAATTTATTTATATCACTGTCTGTCTCTGCCCCTCTAGACTGGAAGCTCATTGTGGGCAGGGAATGTGTCCGTTTATTGTTATATTGTACTCTCCCAAGTATTTAGTACAGTGCTGTGCGCACAACAATCCTCAGTAAATACGACTGAATGAACAGGGATTGTGTCCAACCTGACGATCTTGTATATAATAATGAGAAGCAGTGTGGCTTAATGGAAAGAGCACGGGTTTGGGAGTCAGAGGTCGTGGGTTCTAATCCACACTCTGCCGCTTGTCAGCTGTGTGACTTTGGGCAAGTCATTTAACTTCTCTGGTCCTCAGTTACCTCCTCTGTAAAATGGGAATTTAGACTGTGAGCCCCATATAATTACCTGATTACCTTGTATCTACCTCAGCGCTTAGAACAGTGCTTGGCACATAGCGCTTAACAAAATGCCATCAACGTCATCACTTAGAACAGTGCTTGAAACACATTAAGTGCTTAACAAATGCCATCTTCATCATCATCATTATTACTGTTATTATTAAGTCCACTTACTCCATACTCTTATGGCTGGGAATGTATCTATCAACTCTGTTGTATTAGAATCTCCCAAGTATTTAGTGCAGGGCTCTGCACACCGTAAGCACTCGATAAATAGTAAGAATAATAAGAATGATAATAATGATAGTATTTAAGTGCTTACTATGTGCCAGGCACTGTACTAAGCACTGGGGTGGATACAAGCAATATGATTGACAAATACGATTGATTGATTGACTGTAAAGGGGAGCCTACAATGGCTGTTCCTATGGTTTCCCTCCTTTCTCCATTCCTCAGAGGTGGCCTGTGAACTACCTTCCTAGTGGTAGCTCCCTGGCCAACAGGAAGACAGTCCAAAGTTCTGTCCAAAGCAGAACTCTCCATCTTCTCACCCAAACCCCATCCTCCCCATCACTATGGACAACACCACTGTGCTCTCTGTCTCACAAGCCTGTAATCTTGGCATTACCCTCAACTCACCTCTCTCGTTCAACCCAGACATTCTATCTGTCACCAAAGCCTGTCAGTTCTATCTACACTGTATTGCTCAGTTCCACTTTTTCCTCTGAATCCAAACTCCAACTATGCTGATCCAAGCACTTATCCTATCCCCACCTTGACTGTCGCTTCAGCCTCCCTGCTGGCCTCCCTGCCTTCTGTCTCTCACCACTTGAATCCATGCTTCGGTCTGCCGTCTGCATCATTTTTCTAAAAAAAAAAAACTGTTTGACCATGTCTCCCAATTCCTCAAGAACCTCTTGCGGTTACCCATCCAGCTCCGCATCCAACAGAAACTCCTATACCATTGGCTTTAAAACACTCATTCGACTTGCTCCTCCTACCTTACTGCTCTGATTTCCTACTACAACCCAGGCCACACTCTTTGCTTCTCTAACACAAACCCGTTCACTGCATTTCAGTCTCGCCTATCTCTCCGACAACTCTTGCCCACACCCTCCCTCTGGCCTGGAACTCCCTCCTCTTCATACAAGGCATTCAATCACTCTCTTCACCTTCTAAGCCTTAGTAAAATCACATCTTCTCAACTAAGCCTAGTGTGTGCCGGGGGATCGCATCTCAAGGTAATCAGGTTGGACACAGTCCCTGTCCCACATGGGGCTCACAGTCTTAATCCCCATTCATAGCTGAGGCAAATGAGGCATAGAGAAGTGAGGTGACTTGCCCAAGGTCATACAGCAGATGCGTGGCAGAGTCTGGATTTGAACCCAGGTCCTCTGAGTCCCAACCCTGTGCTCTATCCACTAGGCCATGGTCCTTCTCATTCCCTGCCTGCAACAAGCTTGCAGTTTAGAGGGGGGACAGACATTAATATAAATAAATAATTTATAGCTGTATACATAAGTGTATACATCAGTGGAAAGTGCACGGGCTGGGGAGTCAGAGGTCATGGGTTCAAATCCCGGCTCTGCCGCTTGTCTGCTGTGTGACTTTGGGCAAGTCACTTAACTTCTCTGTGCCTCAGTTCCCTCAACTGTAAAACGGGGATTAAGAGTGTGAGCCCTACGTGGGACAACCTGATCGCCCTGTGTCCTCCCCAGCGCTTCAAACAGGGCTTTGCACTTAGTAAACGCTTAATAAATGCCATCATTATCTTATTATAAGTGGTGTGGGGCTGAGGGTGGGGCAATTAACCAATGCCCAAAGGCACAGATCCAAGAGAGTAGAATTTGTGAAGTACTTGATTTGTGAAGTATTGATATGCCAAGCACTGTACTAAGCACTAGGGTAGAGGCAATATAATCAGGTTTCACATGGGGCTTACGGTCTAAGTATGAGGGAGAATAGGTATTGAATCCCCATTTGGCAGATGAAGGAACTGAAACTCAGAGAAGTAAAGTGACTTGCCCAAGATCATGCAGCAGGTAGGAGGCAGAGCCGGGATTAGAACCCAGGACCTCCGACTCCCTGGCCACTGTTCTTTCCCCTATGCCACGCTGACTAGTGAACAGTTAAATGTCCAAAACGGTGGTCAGCCGAAGGGTGGGGGAGAGATAAAGACCTAAGTTAATCAAGAGAGCCTAGGAAATGATGTTCTCCTCAGGTTTGCCAAATGCCAGTTTTTTTATGGTATTTGCTAAGCCCTTACTATGTGCCAAGCACTAGGGTAGATGCGAGGTTGGACACAGTCCTTGTCCCATGTGGGGCTCACAGTCTAAATCACCATTTTATAGATGAGGTAACTGAGACACTGAGAAGTGAAGTGACTTGCCCAAGGTCACACAGCAAACAAGTGCTAGAGCTGGGATTAGAAACCAGGTTCTTCTGACTGCCAGGCCTGTGCTCCATCTCCTAGGCCATGCTGCTTCTCAGCCGGCCTGTCTCTCACTATAAAGCCCCCTCCTCCAGGGAGCAGTCCCAGGCTAACTCCCTCCTTTCCAGGTTTTCCATCTCCTAGGTTTCTTGAGAACTCCCGCATTTAGCTGTATACTTATCATTGATTTGTTTATCTGAGTTTATTGTTCATGTCTCTTCTCTGATTATCGACTTCAACGTCCCTGCTAATTTATATTATCTTTTTGATTAGATTGTAAGCTCTAGAGGGCAGGGGTTGTGGTTTACTTCTTTCGTAAGTTCTCGCAAGTGCTTCATTCGGCGACCCGCCCCAGGAGGTGCTCCGGAAATACGGCTGAGAGGAAAAATAAACATCGTCGGTACTAATACCCGGAAACTGAAACTAAGGCAGAAAATGCAGCTCTGGACAGGGAACGCCACAGAGCGGGGTTAGCGGAGTTGAGTCGGGGGTGAAGACCGGACCTTCTCCAGGCTCGGGTTTTCCCAGTCCTTCATCCGTAGGGAGTCCTTCATCCATAGAGTTCCTCAAAGAAAAGGGGCTGGGTAGCTTTGGTGAGGAAAGCAGGGAGGCTCTTAGTGATCGTGAATAGGAAAGTGAAACAAGGAAATTCTGGTTAGAAGTTGGGGTTAAAAAGAGTAACAAAGATTAAAAAAGTAAAGGAGTGGGGATGCGCTTCTGTAGATTAATAAGCCAAGAGGAGTTTGGTTGGAAGGGATGATTGACAGAGGGCTTTTTTATGACCGGAGATACTATCTGCGAACATTATCATCCTCATCAGTAAGAAGCATTTATTAATCACCCACCTACACGTGTCGCTACCCTGGGAACCGACAAAGCAAGTTAAGCAAATGTGGCCCCTTCCCTCTGGTAGTCGTCTGGCTCCGCAGAAGCCAGGGGCCGCCACCATCTTGAGATCTGGAAGGGTTAAGCGACTGACTCACCAGCAAGCCAGAGCCAGGATTGGGTGCACGGCTCTAGATTTTTCAGCTGCTGTTTCCCAGAAGGAGAGAAGAAATGTAAAAAGAGAGAGATCAGTGGGTGAAGGAAGGAAGCAGATTAAGGAGAATGGAAAAAATGCAGGACCACAGAGGGGAAGTCATAAAAAACAGAGGAGAATCATCTGGGGCCCTAAAGAAGGAAGAGCTGAGGGGCAGTTGAAGAGAAGAACATAAAACTAATAATAGTGGAGGGCTTTTAAGTGCTTACTCTGTCCCAAGCACTGGGGGAGATACAAGGTAAACAGATGGGACATAATCCCTATCCCACATAATGATAATAATAATGTTGGTATTTGTTAAGCTCTTACTAGGTGCCGAGCACTGTTCTAAGCGCTGGGGGAGATACAGGGTCATCAGGTTGTCCCACATGGGGCTCACTCACTTTAATCCTCATTTTACAGATGAGGGAACTGAGGCACAGAGAAGTGAAGTGACTTGCCCACAGTCACACAGCTGACAAGTGGCAGAGCCGGGAGTCGAACTCATGACCTCTGACTCCGAAGCCCAGGCTCTTTCCACTGAGCCACGCTGATAGGCTAAGGGGGAGAGAGAACGGTGCGTTTAATCCCCTTTCCATATTTGAGGAAACTGAGGCACAGAGAAGTGAAATGACTTGTCTTAGGTGACAGAGCAGGCAGGTGACAGGAGCTGGGATTAGAACCCATGTCCTCTGACTCCCAGGCCTGTGCTCTTCCCACTAGGCTGTGCTGCTCGGCTGAGTTTCTGCTCCCCGGAATGAACTCTTGGCTAAAGACTGAGGAAGGGGGGAAAGAGAAAAGATCTGAAAAGCAGAAACACTCTTCAGATCCGTTCTGCCAGCGGAAGTACTTAGCGGAGGAAGAATAACTGAGGGGGTCACATGACAAAGGGTGAGGAAGTGAAGTCAAAAGAACAGTGAGAGTGAAATCAGAGACGGTGTCATGAGCCAAGCGGGGGGATGTCCAATCGCTGCTATTTACTGAATTTTTAGGATGAGCACAGCTCACTACTAAGCTCTTGGGAGAGTACAATACAACAGAGTTAGTAGATATGGTCCCACAGTGAGCTTTTAGTCTAGAGGGGGAAGAAGCCAATATAAATAAATGTTACATGTCTATATATATGCCCAGGGTAGAAAGTATGACCGAGGCCTGGGACACGAGGTAGGAGGCCATGCTTAATGTGAAGTTTTAGAGGGCATCGCCTCCCCCTTCTCCCTTTCCTTTTTAATAACAGTTTCTACCATCTTGAGGTCAGGTTAGTTGATATTTCTCTGCAGAAGTGGGAGTTAGGTTCCAGACCTGTGGACTCTACCTATTAGCTGACATTCCCCGTGCCAGGGAGGCAACAAGGGGAAAATCTTTGAAGCACCATTTAAAGACAATTCTGCAGGAAAATAATTGTTTCCCCTCAGGAGTTGGCCTACCTCAAAAGGTCATTACCTTAATGTAGCCAAGATGAACAGCTTGTCGGAAAAAAAAAAAATCCTTGTTTTCTCCTGTCTCCAGGGTGGGATGATTGTCAGGTGTTTCAAGTTCGACTGATTACTGAACGCTTTCTGAGTTTACTCCTTCAAAGTTCTGGCTGAATGGTTTTCTGCTAGTCTTAGAAGGGTATGTTTGGGATGAGCCGGGACGTAGCTGTGCCTGCTGCTGGTAGAACTGAAGTAGTGGGGAGGCGAGGGGCAAGAGGGGGTTTTGTGCTTCCCTGTTGCAGTTCATAAATATTCTCTAGGTGCTGTGCAAATTTCTACACCGTTCAGTCTTTTTGCTTGGCTCTTCAGGAACAAACTGTTCAGGCCTGAAAGTGGGCAAAAGATTCACACCTCAAACAAACTTCTTTTATCTCCTCCCGGTCACTCAAGTGGAACCTAAAGCTAAGTGAAGCCGTCTCCCCTGGCAGTGATGCCGTACATGTGTGACTGGAGAAAGGTTCAGAGACTGCAACTCTTCTTATGAAGCGGCGTGGCCTGGAGGAGAGAGCACAGGCCTGAGAGTCCCAAAGACCTGGGTTCTAATCCCCTCATTGCCGCTCGCGTGCTGTGTCATCTTGGGCAAGTCACTTAACTTTTCTGTGCCTCTGTTTCTTCAACTGTAAAATGGGGCTCCCTGTTCTCCCTCTTACTTAAACTGTGAGCTCCATGTGGAACAGGGACTGTATCCGACCTAATTAGTGTGTAACTATCCCAGCACTTAGAATGGGGTCTGACACATAGTAAGCATTTAACAAATATGATTGTAAAAAAAAAACTCTTGTGAAGTCAGTGGGGTCTGTGTGCTTGGGGGAGAGAGGGAGGGCATAGGTCAAGGGAAGTGCACAGCCCCCGTCCCCCCACACAGCTAGATCTGAGGGAATCCCTGATGTTATGTGCAGAAAAACCAAAACTTCTGGTTCCTGGGACCGTTGAAAGTTTGGGTGTGAGGCTCAGTGTGGAGTGGGGGAGGATCAGGATGGGCTAATTAGGAGGCTTCAAGTCTCAGAGGTGACCATCTCCCAGGTTTTCAGTCAGATTAGGGCTGCCACTTCTCTGGGGCAACATGGGGAAGCAGCATGGTGTAGTGGACAGAGTACGGGCCTGGGAGTCAGAGGGCATGGGTTCTAATCCCGGCTCTGCCACCTGTCTGCTGCGTGACCTTAGGTAAGTCACTTCACTTCTCTATGCCTCAGTTACCTCATCCGTAAAATGGAGATTAAGACTGTGAACCCTACGTGGGATGGGGAGAGTGTCCAACCTGATTTGCCTGTATTCACCCCAGCACTTAATATAGTGCCTGGCACATAGTAAGCATTCAACAAATACCATAATTATTATGATGAATTATTCTTTGGGATTTGCCTGGGGAATTATGATTTTCCTGAATCTCAGAATAAGCCTTAGGGGCTGTTCTTTGCAGCAGTAAAGGAATTGCCAATCTCTCTAAAAGTCACCTGAAGGACCACAAGCTCATCTCCCTCCCTCTCCTTTGGTTTCATTCATTCATTCAATAGTATTTATTGAGCGCTTACTATGTGCAGAGCACTGTACTAAGCGCTTGGAATGTACAAATCGGTAACAGATAGAGACAGTCCCTGCCCTTTGATGGGCTTCCAGTCTAATCGGTTTCTGAGGAAACCAGGGCCAAACCAGTACCTCTGACCCAAGTGACCGCCCATCGTGAGGAACCAGGAGGTCTCAGACAAGAGGCTTCTGAACCAAGCAGTTGTTGCCTTTGCGCCAGTTAGCCAGTCATTCATGGCTGCAGCTGACCTTGCTCCACCTGCAGATCTTGCCCAGAATGCAGAACAATCGCCTCAGAGCCCGCTCCCAAGATGGAGGAGGTACGCTTACTGCCAGAGTTCCAAGCCTCCAATCCTGTGGCTCGTTGCCAAGTAGCGGTTGAAGGCGTGACTTCTCTATTCAAAAAGTGATGGAGGTGGATGATTCACTCCGTATTTCCAAGAGGGATGCCCGTCCATGTTTCTTCTCCTTTCCTCCATCCCAAGCCTCATTTATCTCCAGTTCCCTGGCTGAACGGCCAGTATAGGAGTTTCAGCCCTTCTTCTCAGCCACAGGAGGTTTCAGCACTTTCTGATGTCAAGGGGCAGGACAGAGCTCTCAACTTATATCAGAGTCCCTCTCTCAGCCCCACTGACTCTTCCTCCAATCCAGGACAGCTAATCCAGAGCCCCTGTCCCCAGGAAGCAGAGGGGGACACCCTGAGGGCACCACGAGTCTGCCCTGCACAGGCAAACCCTCCCTTGCTCTGTGCTCTGAGTCAAATTTCTACCTTCAAGAACTTATTTTACAGGTGAGTGATCTGTGTTTATTGAGCTTTCACTCTGTAATGAGCACTGAAATTAGAAAGAGAAAGCAGGAAACGAGGCACCGTCTGTCCCTCTCTCAGTGTAATGGGTGAGGCCAAACACAGAGACAAAACCAAGCATAAATCACATAAGAGGGCAAATGAGAAACATATCCATGTATATCTGTTCCTGTGATGATGGTCTACACTGTTTACCACATCTAAGTATTATTGGATGCCTCTCGTTCTAAGAGGCTCTAAAAACAGGTCAGAGAAAAATGTATAATGCTGGGAGGTTGAAGTGACCAAATTAGGCCCAGTTAAGCTTGGAGAGCTTCTTGAAATAAGTGGCTGGTTGAAAGAGAATGAGATGTGGTTTGGGGCAGAGAAGGTGAGGAGGGCTTGTCAGGAAGGAGAAGCAGGATGAGTAATGGGTTACAGGCTGGGGAGTGGGTGCTCGAGGCAGGACTGGATTTATTGGCCAGAATGGAGAATGCAAACAGGTCCGTGGAGGGGCTGAAAGGCAGGGAAAGGCTGATGGATGGTGGCGCTGGGTACGCTGATTTTGAGTCTTTCCCACCTCAACTGTCACGCCGTCCCTGCTCTGCAGCACAGGTTAGTGGCTTGGCCCACCTCTGAAATCCTACGAGACTCAAACTAGCAAAGAGAGAGAACTCCTGGCCGAAGCTACAGCAAGAGACCTCAGCTCTTCCATCGGAACCAGCCTGATAAGTGCGGTTTAAGTGGAAAAAGCATGGCCCTGGGAACCGGCAGATCTGGGTTCCAAACCCAGCTCCGTTAATGGCTCATGCTGGAAATCTTAGGCAAAACATTTGGCTCCCTTTATGCCTGTGTTTCCTCATCTGTAAAATGGGGATACGATCCCTGTTCTTTCTACATCTTAGCTCATGAAGATGGTATTTGTTAAGCGCTTACTGTGTGTCAGTCACTTACTATGTGTCAGTCACTCTACTAAGCACCGGGGTGGATACGAGCAAATCAGGTTGGACACAGTCCCTCACAGTCTTAGAGCACGGGCCTGAGAGTCAGAAGGTCATGGGTTCTAATTCCACTTCTGCCAATTGTCTGCTGTGTGACCTCGGGATAGTCACTTCACCCCTCTCTGCTTCATGACCTCATGCGGTGAATGGAGTTTGAGAATGTGAACCTCACGTGGGACAGAGACTGTCTCCAACCCAATTTGCTTGTATCTACTCCAGTGCTTAGTACAATGCCTGGCACATAGTAAGCGCTTAACAAATACCATAATTATTATTATTTTACAAATGAGGGAACTGAGGCCCAGTGAAGTGACTTGCCCAAGGTCACACAGCAGACAAGTGGTGGACCCGGGATTAGACCCCAGGTCTTTCTGACTCCCAGGCCCAGGCTCTATCCAGTAGGCCATGCTGCTTCTCTCGTAATGCAGCTCGTGATTTCAGGGACTGAATCTGATCTGATTACCTTGTATCTACCCTAGCCCACAGTGCAGTATTTGGCACTTGCTAAGTGCTTAATAAATACCCTTAATTCACCTTTTCAAAGAATCTCTCTCTACTTAGCCAAGTCTAAAGCTGTAGCAGAGGGGCAGCAGAGCTCTTGTTCACTTAAAAGCAGAAATCACCTCTGCGATCCAGACCCTTGGAACTGTTCAGGAGATCCAGCCAGTCTCCTTCCATTGCCAGTCCTCCTCTGAGGAAGTCTGGATCAAGCAGTGGCATTTATCAGTGGTATTTCTGAAACAAAGCAGATCTCCATCCGAGGAAAAAGGCAAGGGAGCAGCTATCCCACCCACTTCAGGCTCGGGGGTTCAGCGCGGGAGAGACGCCATGGTTAAGTCAGCGCCCCGGACCAGGCTGGGAAGCCGAAAGCGAATGAGACCGAGAGAGTGAGAATTCTATTTCAAAGCGCACGCCAATTAATAAATCCACTTTTAATCCTGACGGTGCCCTTAGGGGCCAAAGCACCACTCCAACAGGCCGAAAGCTGGCAATTAACTTCAGACACTGCAGCTCCAGTGCACACTATCGCGTTTCTGGCTCCGGCCCAAGTCCAGCACCCTCTCTGGGGCTGGATTTACCAAAATCAGTGGGTTCAACTGGGGTGCACCGTAGCGCATCTCCCCATGCCAAACAGCCCGTTTCTGCTGGTGTGTGTATCAGGGTAAGGAGGGATGTGGCGGTGTTGGTTCGGGGGGACAAAATCGCTTTTCCTACCCAAGCAGAAGAAACTGCAAACAGCTGGGCTGATGCGCTTTTCAATTATGTTTAACAACCCGGCCTTTGTGGCTGCTTTGGCAGGATGCCTAAATGGAAAGCCGCAGCAGACGGCTCTGCGATTGCACCAGCCTTCTGATCTTTGAAGGGACTCCAGAGAACCACTCGAAATGCCGAAAAGGTTGTCCGAGCAGCGATCTCCCCAAGATCGTCTCGTAACTGTGCGTCCGACCGAGCCCCGAAGGTGCTCTTACCTGCTCCTCTGGCCCCCTTTGATTCTCACCTGAACTAGAATAACTTCACACTGCTTCTCACCAAGTTTTACCTGAAGTAAGGGTCTGTTCCCCCCCCCCCCCCCCCCCCCCCCCCCCCCCCCCCCCCCCCCCCCCCCCCCCCCCCCGCCCCGCCCCCCCCCCCCCCCCCCCCCCCCCCCACCACTGTGTACTTGCAGCCTGTTTTATCCGCTTTAGGAGTTAATCCTCCAATACTTTCTATTGTTCCATTTTCAAAAGGAAAATACAGAGGCCTTGAAAAAGGAACAGCGATGGGCCTTGGCTCTAGTAAATCATTGGCAGATGCTCGGAAAGACCTCAGGAAGGTGACTCCTTGTCCTCTGAGTTGCGATTACAACTATACCTAAACCATGCTTAGTTAGTAGTTACTGTGGCCCGAGTTTCTCAAATTTTTGGCTTTGACGTTACCATCATGCTAGAGGCAATACTTGGCACCACCAATTCAGGAGATGGGGTTACCTACAGAGCCCAGGTAACAATTTGTTTGTATGGGAAAGGGGAGGAGCAACAGGAGTAACCCTTCTGGAGGATAAGGCTTTAGAAAGGGGCGCTCTTGAGCTAAAACTATTTGCAAACCAAAAGTAATTTCCTCAATAAGGAACTGTTGGGAGTACAAGTCCTAAAGTGGATTTGCAAAGGAGGGCTTGGAAGACAGAAAGAGCAAAGGGTTTCCAGAATATCGCACTAGAAAGACTATATCCTGAGAGATAATTAGTACATATAAGATATTTGCAGTCTCCCACCACACTGAAAATGGCAAGAACTAAGGAGTGTGATTTAGAATTCAGGCTGTGAAGTCTGCCAGACTTTTAGAATGAGCTGCCAAAGAGGTTCGGTGAGTCGATGGTATTTATTGAGCTCCTTACTCCTGTACAGAGCCATCAGTCAGTTTGTATTTACTCAATCAATGGTATCTACTGGGTGCTTACTGTGGGTAGAGCACTGTACCCAGGTGCCTTAGAGAGAGAGAAGCGGCGTGGCTCAATGGAAAGGCACGGGCTTGGGAGTCAGAGATCCTGGGTTCGAATCCAGCTCTGCCACTTGTCTGCTGTGTGACTGTGGGCAAGTCACTTCTCTGTGCCTCAGTGACCTCATCTGTAAAATGGGGGATGAAGCCTGTGAGCCCCACGTGGGACCACCCTGATTACCTGTATCTACCCCAGCGCTTAGAACAGTGCTCTGCCCATAGTAAGCGCTTAACAAATACCAACATTATTATTATTGTGGTGCAACAGAATTGCTCGAGGCGATCTCTGCCCATAAGGACGGAGGTTGAAACGGAGCTTTTAATCCCGGTGGCCAGCTGGCCAGCTGTCCGCCAGGGAGGCTTTGAGTCAGGCTTGTGATGGCCAGGGGGTCCTTTGAGATCTCAGCTGCATCAGTTATACCTCCTCGCCCTGGAAAGTTTTCTCTGGTGAATAACCCAGTTCCCAGGTGAAGTTTCAGGCAGTCATCAAAATTGTTAATTTGTGACTCATTCCAAGGTCACTTGGCAGAGAAAGGGTAAAACCAGAAATTGAATCTCAGCATGTTGGGCCCTATTCCTCTGGTGGAAACCACTTCCCATCTGGTGGAAAATGGTACAGTCACGTCCCTTGGGTTTCTCTTTCTTCTCTTGAGCCCTGCTCTGGGTATCAGGAGATCTGGGCCTAGTGGAAAGAGCCCAGAACTGGAGTCAGGAGACCTGAATTCTAATCCTGACTCCGCCTGCTGTCTGACCTTGGTCAAGTCATTTAACTGCCCTGTGCCCCAGTTTCCTCATCTGGAAAATGGGGATTCAATACTTATTCTTCCTCCCTCGTAGACCATGAGCATCGTGTAGGAAAGGGACTGTGTCTCATCTGACTTACTTCTTCCAGTGCTTAGTAGCATAGTGCTTGGCAAGGAGTAACCTAGTACGTGCTTCCCAAATATTAATAGGTCACATCTAGCAGCGTGGCTCAATGGAAAGAGCACGGGCTTTGCAGTCAGAGGTCATGGGTTTGAATCCCGGCTCTGCCACTTGGCAGCTCTGTGACTGTGGGCAAGTCACTTAACTTCTCTGGGCCTCAGTTCCCTCATCTGTAAAATGGGGATTAACTGTGAGCCTCTTGTGGGACAACCTGATTGCCCTGTAGCTCCCCCGGCGCTTAGAACAGTGCTCTGCACATAGTAAACGCTTAACATTATTATCTCTTCCAAGAGGCCTTCCCCGATTTAGCCCTCTCTTCCCCGGCTCGCTCTCCCTCCTTCATCTATGCTCTTGGATCTGTGACCTTCGGTTATTTGACATTCCCCCCCCCACCCCCACAGCACCTATGTACATATCTTTAAATTATATATTATAAAGTACTTTTTAATCATATTAATGTCCGTCTCCCTGCCGCCTGTGAGCTTGTTATAAGCAGGGAACTTGTCTGCTAATTCTGCCTTTTTGTAAGTGCCCTATAAATAGCACTGATTGTTTGATTCACAAATAGTAGTATCAGGCACTTAATCACATTTATTGAGTCCTTACTGCATGCAGAACACTGTACTAAAGGCTTACAGTCTGGAGGGGGGAAATTTAACATGTTCAGAGCACTATACTAAGAGCTTAGTACAGGGCTCTGCTCATAGTAAGCACTCAATAAATACTATTGAATGAATGAATGAGCTGAAAGAGAACACACAAGTGGGATTAGACACGGTCCCTGCCCTTCCCGGGGTTCACGGTCTAAGAGTGTAAGTGAGGAGAGGGCACTGGAGACTGACACTTCAGGAAGGATGAGACATTAAAATGCAACGCAGACAAATAAACCAAATAAAAACCAAAGCAATAGGATGCTGTGGCTAGAGGAGCAGAATTTCAGGCTCCTCATGGCTCAGGGTCCAAGGCACACTCGTAGCCACAGTGACAGTTCGGGCAACCGCCAGTCTTCCGGAGGTGGGGGAGGTGGGTGTGTGGAGGCCTCAGGCTGTTGGCGTTTTCCTCTTTCTTGCCTGGGCGGTGGCAGGCAGGACAGGACGGAGTCTCCTCAGTGGTGCGGCGGAAAGCGTGAGCTTCCAGTGGTCAGGGAACGTGTCTCTCAACTCTGTTATACTGTACTCTCCCAAACGCTTTGTCCACTGTTCTGCACACAGTAAGCACTCAATAAATACTATCGATTGATTGATCGAAAGCCGGCGCCGGTTCGTTGGGAGGCAGTGTGGCTTGCTGACCCGCAGACCCATGGCGGATGCTTGTGGAAGCGGAGCGTATGAAAATAATAATAATAATTGTGATATTTGTTAAGCACTTACTATGTGCCAGGCAGTGTACCCTATTTATTCATTACCCCATTTATTTTGTTAATGAGATGTACTTCACCTTGATTCTATTTATTTGCTATTGTTTTAATGAGATGTTCTTCCCCTTGAGTCTATTTTTCTTGTCTGTCTGTCTCCCCCGATTAGACCGTAAGCCCGTCAGAGGGCAGGGACTGTCTCTATCTGTTACCGATTTGTACATTCCAAGCGCTTAGTACAGTGCTCTGCACATAGTAAGCGCTCAATAAATACTATCGAATGAATGAATAAAAGGTAATCATTTGGATTCGGTCCCTGACTCGCAGGGGGCTCACCACCTTAATCTCCATTTTACAGATGAGAGAACTGAGGCACCGAGAAGTGAAGTGACTTGCCCAAGGTAACACAACAGACAAGTGGCAGAGCCGGGATTAGAACCCAGGTCCTTCTGACTCCCAGACCTGTGCTCTAACCATCAGGCAACGCTGCTTGTCCCTGGCCTGGCATGAATAGAACAGTCCAGGAGCAGCAGGGACTCTGTTTGGAACATTATTATCATTATTAGAATTCTTAGTATGATTAGTATTAGTTCCGGTTCTGCTGGTAGTGGGTTAGCGTGGGCCGAGACCAAACCTGCTGCGTGTTTGTAACGTGCTTCATCCCTGTGTGTCTATTTGTTTGTGGCCCTCTGTGGCCCGGCAGAAGCGTGACTAGCTGGGCCCACGTTGGCACAAACCACAATCACTACAGTCAATTCCTCTATGCTGGTTCCTGGTCCTGAAGTTTCAGGACCGAGGCTTATCTTCTTCTGACAGGAGACGCTACCCGACCATCCTTTCTTCTCCTGATACCTTCCTGGGCTGGATGGGCCCTTTCCTGTCTGCTGAGAGAAATTTTCCTTTTATTTTGAATCGGTCTATCAGAAACACTTCTTTCCTCTGACTTGTAACATTTCCTAAAGAGTAATCATAATAGCAGTGGCATTATTTAGCCCTTACTATATGCCAAGTACTGTGCTAAGTGTTGCGGTCGGTACAGGATAAACAGGTCGACCCTTTCCCTGTCCCAGAAGGGGCTCACTGTCAAAGAGTGAGGGGACAGTTATTGAATCCCTATTTTACAGATGAGCAAACGGAGGCACAGGGAGGTTGAGACTTGACCAAAGTCGCATAGCAACCAGGTGGCAGGGCTGGGATTAGAATCCAGGACCTCTGCCCCCGAGGCCCTTGCTCTTTCCATTAGTCCATGAAAAGATACACCTAGGGAAATCCCAACTTAACTGATACCAAGTAAAACCTTACAGTCTGCCATTCATGGGATAAAGTATGATCGAGAAAAGGGCTGGCCCTGGGGAAAAGGGAGCTGATGCCATATTTCTTTTTACCATTGAAACAATGCTTGGACTCATATTTTACTAGCGAGATAATGGCCTTTCACTTCCACCTCTATTTAGGAGAGCTGCTTGCGTCACCCCGCCAAGTGCTCGAACCTGGCCAAACACGCAGCTGTCGGTCACCTCTGAGCGAGGAGCAGCCAGAGAGCCGGTGGGTCGGGAACCGACAATTAGAGAGGGAAGATTCGTTTTACTGGCTTTCAAATAAATCAGAAAAATCCAGCCGTGTGGTTACGAGACCTTTATGGGAGCAAATTTCCCTTCCGCTCCTCGGTCCTTTTTGGCTGTGAAGCTTTTGATTGTCGTGCTCTGCCCAGCCAGCTGGCTCCGGGGCCCCGGGTTCCGATGTAGGATTGGTCTCTGGGCTGCCTTGTGTGCCGCCCTGCCCTAGGATGTCAGGCAAGTAGTGGGCGGGGAGGGAGGGAGAGAGATGGTGACCGGGCCTGGGCAAAGTAGTCTGTCAGACTGCTCCCGGCCCAGCGGGGACCTGACTCTTCCGGGAACTAGTTGTGCGACCTTAGGGCAGGCCACTTCACCTCCCCCTGGCTTGGTTTCCATCTGGAAAATGGGGATAACAACTCCTAGCTCCTGGGGATGGTGAGGGGACCGTGGAGTTCCTCACCTTTAAGACTACAGGTGGGTCTGGGGTCTGGCTGGGAGGCGGCGATGAGGGAGTGCAGTATGAGGGGTCAACTCCTGATTCTGTCCTGGAATTGCTCGTGGGTTTGAAAGTGACTGAGGGTGCTGTTTTCCTGGGGTAGAAGAAGAAAAATCAATCAATCAATCCTCTAGACTTGTAAGCTCATCCTCTAGACTGTAAGCTCGTTGTGGGAATATGACTGTTTATATTGTTCTATGGTACTCTCCCAAGCATTTAATACAGTGCTCTGCACATAGGAAGTGCTCAATAAAGACGACCGAATGAATTAATGAATCAGTGGTGTTTATTGAGTACTTTGTACAGAGCACTGTACTAAGCGCTTGGGAGAGTTCAATAGGATAGAGTTAGTAGACACGTTCGTTGCCCACATAGAACGAGCTTACAGCCTACAGGGGACTCCTCGTGAGTCTAGGTGGGCTACTCAAGAACCACTCAACCACAGGCTGGACTGTAAGCTCCTTGGGACAGGGATCATATCTATCAATCTGTTATAGTACACTCTTCTAAGTGCTTAGCTCAGTGCTCTGCACACAGAAAGCACTCAATAAGCACCACTTGTTGATTGTTTGGGCTGGGCAGGGCTGAGCCTGGCTGGCCTAGCTACTACCCTCTGGACTGTAAGCCCATTGTGGGCGGGGAATGTCTGCTTATTGTCTCTCCCAAGTGCTTAGAATAGTGCTCTGTGCACCGTAAGTGCTCAATAAATATGATTCAACTGAATGAATACTTAGGTAGTGGTGAATTTTCCCAAGCAGGCCTGTATGTACTCAAACTGAGGCCCAGAAACGAGGAGTTCCCCTTGCCCGTGAGCCAGGGAGCGATATCTCAAGCTAGACCCATTCCCTTATGTGCTCTGGTTTTGAGGGTGGTAGATCATGAGTTTAGTCCCCATCCAGAGGCAGGGAAGACTAGGCTTTCCACATGGAAGATACTCAGGCAGTATTATTGCTTTTGATATTGTTAGTTATGGTTCTTACTGTTTGCCCTTAAACACTCTTCACTCCTTGAGAGGAAACTTTAGAAAGCTTGGGGGACAGAAGAGGCCTCTGCCCTGGCAGTTGGTGCTGGAGCTCCCCCTCCAGATTGTAAGCTCCTTGTGGGCAGGGACTGTGTCCAACAACTCACCTCTCCACAGCTTAACCCTCTTTTCCCCCCATCTCCCTCTGCTCCTCCCCCTCTCCCTTCCCGTCCCCTCAGCGCTGTACTCGTCTGCTCAACTGTATATATTTACATTACCTTATTTATTTTGTTAATGAGATGTACATCGCCTCGATTCTATTTAGTTGCCATTGTTTTTACGAGATGTTCTTCCCCTCGACTCTATTTATCGCCATCGTTCTCGTCTGTCCGTCTCCCCCGATTAGACCGTAAGCCCGTCAAACGGCAGGGACCGTCTCTATCTGTTGCCGACTTGTTCATTCCAAGCGCTTAGTACAGTGCTCTGCACACAGAAAGCGCTCAGTAAATACTATTGAATGAATGAATGAATGAACTCAGTTATATTATACTCTCCCAAGCACTTAGTACAGTCAGCCGCATGCAGTGAGTACTCAATAAATACCATAGATTGATCAGTTATGGGCTCTTCCCCCTCTCCCAGCATCCTGTGGTCCCAGGCAGTGGGTGATTTCGTAGGTTTTGGCCAGCTTCATCACCAACCCTTAAGACGGTGATTTTGCCTCACTCCCTCAGAATACGCTGCTAGGATCAGAGAGAGTCTCTTAGCCCTACAGTCTGGGGGAACATTCAGTAACCAAGATCTGTAACAGTATCTATAACTTATCCTCATGTCTGTCTCCCCTTCTAGGCAGGGAGCTACTTGCTGGCAGGAAATGTTTACCAACTCTATTCTACTGTTCCCTTCCAAGTGGTCTGCGCGCAGTAAGTGCTCAAAAAATATGATTGATAAAAACACAGTTGATCGAGGGGACGGAAACGTGGATATCCTCAAAGGCACTTCTTGAGGTAGGAAATATGAACACAGGACTCTACCCAGAGACTGGAAGATCTTCGTTCCTTGAAAGGAACTGTGTCTACCACTCGGAAACCCATGACCCTTTCTGCTTCCATATCTCACGGTACATTTCCAATTATTTCTCCACCCACTGTGAGTGCTAGATCTTTGGCATTAGGGCTTGGTGTGGCCCCTGTTGTTCAAAGATAGGGTTGACCAAGGCCATGTCTCTGCTACCAAGAGAAGGAACGGCAGATACCCATTAGAGGGTGCCCTGGGCCACTGGTGATATCAACGGCCATATGAATCTGGCTCAAAGCAGAGCCAGAAGGTTTCGTTCCACTCCAGCCTCGAGCAGCTAGCAGAACGAAGGGAAGGCCTATAGAGAATGCCCTCTGAAGGCCCAACTTCTCTGGAGAAGTTAGGATAACCTGAAATGAATAACCTGAAATGATCCCAAGAATGACAATTTCCATACCCTCGAAGCCAGTGGTGAGTCCAGGAAGCTGTGAGGCTTAGGTCCTGCACTTCCTTGCACTTTTGCTTGGCGAGTTCTCCACCTGAGCTTAATAACTGTGGTCCCAGCGATTACTACATGCCAGGCACTGTACTAAGCACTGGGGTGGACACAAGCAAATTGGGATGGACACAGTCCCTTGGTGGCACTTTAGGTCCTCCTCCCTAGTTAGTGCGAGTTCCCTGCCCAGCCCCCGCTCTTGGGTGTCTGGCCCTGAACGGAGAGATGATGGTCTCGGTGCTGGACTGGGGTAGGGTGATTAGCAAAAGGGTGGGTTTACCTAAAGCCAGATGCGGTGCTTATCATCAGGCTCAGAGTCAGGGAGCTCCCAGGAGCCGTAGAGCTGCTTATCGAGGGAGGGCAGCCTGGGTGTGCAAGCAGAGTGTCAGCCCCCGCCGGCCAGGCGTTCACGGTTTCAGCCACCTTGGCACGCACAGGAAATGAGTCAACAGAATCATCTCCTCACACAAAGGGCGACCAGATTATTCAGATGTGTAATAGCAACCAACGTCTACCTCACGCATGACGATGACGCGACGGGGCCTTGGGACTGGGAGGGGCCGGCCGCGCCACCACGCTCTGCCTCGACAGTCGTGCTCGGGCCATTGACCGGAGCCGCCAGTAGAGCCAGCCTGTCTCCACCCTAGGCCGCTGGTGACGTCTGTGGCCTTAGAGACGGATGCTCGAAGAGGAGCCAGGAGTTGTTGTTCCATTCCAGCTTTGGGCCACCAGCGGAGCCAAGGGAAGGCTGGGTTGATAGAGAGAGGCGAACGTAGAACCTGCTTGTACCCATTCTGCCCCGATGGGCAATTCTGCCGCACACCTTGGCTATAACGTTATAATATTAGCGTTCGCCCGGTGACACGGATCTGTTAGGATTCGGCTTGCGGAGGGGCCGAAAGAAACATTTGCATTCACGCTCAACGGCATTGGACCCCACAAGTTCTACAGTGCCAGTTTTCCTTAGCGCAGGGTTTGGAGAGAATGCAAGCCTCTCCTAGAGGAGGACGGGGACAATCACAATTTAGACATGTGCACATAAGTTGCGTGCCAAGTGGAACCATGTCAACCTAAATGGAACCTGTTTGGCTAGGCAGGCTGACCTTCTTTGTCTTTTGAGAGAACACTGCATTTGAATGGAGAGGGAGCGGACTCTGGGGAAAAAACCACAGGACTGAGACCCAGAGGGCCTGGCTTCTAGCCACTGGACTGCTTGGAATGACCCCGGAGAAGTCACTGAACATCTCCAGGGCTCAGTTTCCTCACTGGTAAAATGGCGATAAGAATACCGGCCTCTCCCTCCCTCGTGGGGATTGTGTGAAGACAAAATTGAGATGCCTAATGTGAAAGTGCTTTGGAAAATTAAAACAAATACGAATTTTTGGTCTGTTTTATGAAGATGCTGGATAGGTCCCATTTTTAGAGGCAGAAGAACAGTAGTGATCACAGAACCTGGAGGCCTCCCAAAGGAGGTTAAGAAGAAAGGAAGTTCCTGACCCCTGGATGATGCGTTTTGTGAATTCCCATTCCTCCACATGGATATCCCTGCTTTTCTGCAGCAGATGTGGGCTGTTGTTCCTCTGAGCAGTCAGTGGGGCAAGGGAGGGACAGTGATTTCCCCCTCCCCACCCCCCGGCTCAGGGGATGTAGAAATGACCTGCATTAATCTGAATTCTCCTTTTGCAATAGATCTCCCCAGGAGCCTTGTGGGGGGGGGCACCTGGAAACTGGCAATCGCTCCTTGGTGGAAGTCATCTTTCTGAACAGGGTCCAGAGAGCTGGGGTGATTCATGTAGGACACACGGGAAGTGGGCACATCTGAAGCTTGCGAACTCCCTGTCAACTGTTTTTTTTAATGGAATCTGTTAAGTGCTTACTATGTGTAAATCGCTGTTCTAAGCACTGGAGCAGATATGGGTTAATCAGGTGGGACACAGTCCCTGTCCTACATGAGGTTCACAGTCTAAGTAGAAGGGAGAACAGAAATTCAATCCTCATTTTGCAGATGAGGCAACTGAGGCACTGAGAAGTTAAGTAACTTGCCCAAGGTCACACAGCAGGCAATTGGCAGAGCCGGAATTAGAACCTAGGTCCTGTGAATTCCTGGCCCATGCTCTTTCCACTAGGCCATGTGGAAAATGGGGATTTTTTGGGATATTTTGGGGTAGAAGATGATGAACTTTATACGAAACTGCCAGCAAAGGTAGGATAACACTTAATGGTTTAGGATTCTGTGATCCTGTATTGTTTTCCTTAAGGATGGATGGACACACACACACACACACACACACACAAAATCTATCCCACTGGCCCTGCAGTGGAAAAATGAATGAGAAATCATTACTATCCTCTTCGTTTTCTGGGTGTCTCCAGAGATTAAATCTAGAAATAGCTAAGAGTTGTCCTGTCATTTCCCTAGTTTTGTCCCTTGTGCCATCTGAATGATAAGCCGCGTAGGGTCAGTAAGGGCAGACAGGCAATGGAGCAAAACAGATTCTTCTCTTTACAGTTCCTCCTTCCTAAAATGTGTTTATTATGTTCCCTGTAAACACGCAGTTTGGAAACAGCTTTAAATAGGAAATACAGTCCCTGCTGAATATGTAAGTTACACGAGTATCCAAAAGAAATTTCTCATTTCCGACAGAGTTGCCAAGTGGCGAGGTTCTACCTTGATTTGCACATCCTGCAGATGTCTCAACTTGAATTTCCCTTCTGGTGCGTTTACTGTTGACACGGTTTCCATCCGCAAAAACATTCACCTGAAGGTAATGCGAGCCCTGTTTCTTTCAAAAATACCGGAATCGTTGGCTGTCACTGGTGAGTTTAAAGGGCAGAGAAAGTCATCCACCATGCACCTAGTAAGCTACACATTCCTCAGGCATTGGTAACTGGGGGATTTTCCCCTTTGATTGGAAAGCTGCTTTTAGTCAAATTAATGTTGCCTATGGAAAGAAGAGTGGTGAATCTGAGTTCTTGTGGTTCTTAATCTCTTGACCTTCATCAGGCATTTGCTAGAAGTTTTGGGAGACTGTTCTGTGTGGGTATGAGTGGAGGGGGAAGAGGAGGAAGGCCAAGAGGAGAAAGAGTGTGTTTGTTGAGAGGTGAGGCTGTCATCTCCTGCTGAGGACGAGCGCTCTGCACCCAATAGTTAATAATAATAATAATAATGATGGTATTTGTTAAATACTTAATATGTGCCGAGCACTCTTCTAAGCACTGGGTTAGATACAATGTTATCATATTGTCCCACCTCGGGCTCACAGTCTTAATCATCATTTTACAGACAAGGTAACTGAGACACAGGGAAGTTAAGTGACTTGCCCAAAGTCACACAGCTGCCAAGTGACGGAGCCCGGATTAGAACTCATGATCTCTGAGCCCGTGCTCTTTCCACTAAGCCACGCTGCTTCTCCAGCGTGATAGTTATTTAATACTCTTGATTATCGCCAAGAAATGCACTCCTCAGCCCTAGAAATGAGATCCAAGCTTGAATTTAGGTATTTAGGCAAATTTTTGTGATTGGTCTCCAGTAGGGTAGAGTAGGAGAGGGAAAAGGATGAAAGGGGCGAATCAGTTGGAGGAAGAAGAGAAGAAATCTGAAAGTGTTCAGGGAAAGGGCTGTCATGATGACTGAGCCTGTTTATGTTGAAGAAATGGGTTAAGAAATGTGAGTCTGAGTCCATTACCATTCAGAAACCAGAGCAGACAGTATCATGGAGAAATGAAAGACGATTGGAGTATTCATTCATTCAATCTTATTCCTGAGCCTCACTGTGTGCAAAGCACTGTACTAAACGCTTAGGCAGTAGAAAGATCTGGTCTTTCTTTCCAACTGTTGCCACCATATTACTGCATGACTTTGAACCAGTCATACTGTTCTGTTGCTCGGTTTCGTCATCTGCAAAATGGGCGCAATTACCCTGGCAATATGGTAATATTGATCTTCTTAGATGACGGGCCCCATTATTGAACTTGCAAGTAGTATTCTCATTGTCACATATATTCTCAGGTTGGTCACCCATTATTATGACAGCATTATTCATTTTTTCATTTCTCAGATTAATCTGTCTTTACCTATTATAACAATTTGGGCACCATCCAGGGATATTGTAATTATCTATTGTTAAGATTTGAAATCTCCTGTTTTATGACAGGATATCCCAAAGCATTGCTTCTGGATTGAAGCCAGTACATAATGAATCCCCATTCCTTAAGATGTTTTACCAGTGAATACAGAACCACCCCAGTTGCTGAGTTAATTGGTTTTATGCTCCTGTACTTCGGTTTTTCCCGTCTCCACTTTAGGCTCATGTACGTAGCTATGTTCGTGAAATACTTCTGCTTAAGGAATAACGATATCGAGAGGTTCTACTATTTTGAAATTTAATCACGCAGCAGAATAATTTGGCTTGCTTGCCAGTATCTGTGGTATGTTAGCCCCAACTATATCCCAATACATCTTACTACAGCTGCTGCCCAACCCATAACTTGCCGATACTCCTGCCTCTCACGCTACCAAACCAAACTAGTAGCATTATCGTGTCTGTTGGTATCATTCACAGTAGCCAAGGTAAATATACCCTCAAATCATGTGTTCAGTGGTCTTGGAGATGATGATGATGATGATGATGATTAATCATCACCATCAGACTTCTAACATCACAGGAAGCCAAAAAAGGATTGGGAAGACGATGGAAGTGGAAAAGATGTCAAAGTTACCATTCATTCATTCAATCATATTTATTAAGCATTTACTGTGTGCAGAGCACTGTACTTAGTGTTTCAAAAGTACAAAGTCAGCAAATAAAGAGAGACAATCCCAGCCCAAACCGGGTTTACAGTCTAGAAGGGGAGACAGACATCAAAACAAGTGAAGAGGCATCAATATAAATAAATTGAATTAACAGACATATACATATATACATAAGTACTGGGAGCGGGCGAGACGGGGGTAGAGCAAAGGAGTGAGTTGAGGCGACACGGAGGGGAGGAAGAGCTGAGGAAAAAGGGGGCTAAGTCTGGAAGAGCCTCTTGGAGGAGGTGAGCCTACAGTAGGGCTTTGAAGGGGGAAGAGAGCTAGTTTGGTGATATGAGAGGAAAAGCATTCCAGGCCAGAGGCAGTGGCGTGGGCCAGGGGTCCACGGTTGGGACAGCGAGAACGAGGCACAGTGAGGAAGTTAGCACCAGAGGAGTGGTGTGTGCTGCTCTCATGTAGAAGGAGAGAAGGGAGGTGAGGTAAGAAGGGGCAAGGTGATGGAGAGCTTTGAAGCCAGTAGTGAGGCGTTTTTGCTTGATAATAGTATTTGTTAAGTGCTTACTATGTGCCAATCACTGTTCTAAGCGCTGGGATAGATACAAGGCCAATCGGTTGTCCCAAGGGGGCTCACAGTCTTAATCCCCATTTTACAGACAAGATAACTGAAGCCCAGAGAAGTGAAGAGACTTGCCCAGAGTCACCCAGCTGAACAAGTGGCCGGAGCCGGATTAGAACCCACGACCTCTGACTCCCAAACCCGTGCTCTTTCCACTGAGTCACGCCGCTTCCTGGATTTCTTCAGTCAGTACTATTTTTTTTTGAGTGCTTACTATGGGCAGTGCACTGTGCACAAGCTTTGGAGAGTTGCAAGTCATAGATTGTGAGCCCCTTGAAGGACAGGGTCCATGTCTAATTCCCACTTGCATACTCTATCTCAGCCCTCAGTGAGTGCTTTGTGTATAGTAAGTGTTTAATAAATAGCATTACTACTACCGGAAGAGTTAATAGATACAATCCATGCTTTCAAGGAACTTACAATCTAGCCTAGGGATCGGGTCTAAGAGACCCCGGGGAAAAATCTCTTTCCATTTTCCCCTTTCCTCTGAACTCCTGGGGACTAGATCGTCACTGTGCCTCCTGGCTGGGATTGTCTGGGGGTTTTTTATCTGTTACCATAAGAAAAGCACCAGTGGCCCAGTGGAAAAAGCATGGCCTTGGGAGTCGGGCACTGGTTCTAATCCCAGTTCCATCTCTTGCCTGCTGTGTGACTTTGGGGCAAGACACTTAACTACTCTCTGCTTCTCTTGTATTGTTCCCTCCCAAGTGCTTAGTTTAGCAGCTGGCACCGAGTAAAACTCAATAAGTACCATCGTTTGAAAATTTTCTTCATCTGTAAAATGAAATTAAATACCTGTTTCTCTTCTCCTTAGACTATGAGCAACTGGGACTGTGCCAACATGACTATCTTGAATGTACCTTAGTGCTAAGTTTAGTGCGTGGCACATAGAAAGTGTTTCGTGTACACCCTATTATCGTTATTATTAGTGTTATTTAGCTGGGTTGAAAAAATGTAATGCAACAGATGCAACAAAGGGGTTGGGCTTCTGTTGGGAGGGCAGAAAGTGGATGGAAAGAGAAGCATCCCAAGCCACTTGAGATGAGAGAAGAGACACAGGGAGAGACTCAGAATGCAGATAAAAGCTACCTTGCAGACCATACACACACGTATCCCCAAGTCTTACCTACCATAAATAAACACCTGTGGTTTGTGTGTATGTGTGTGTGTATTGTCTCCTATTTTCAGAGATAATGCTACAGAGGGTGAAACACTATATCCTCTGGAGTGTATACTATTACACTATACTATATATACTATACACTATAGTGTATAGTGGAGTGGCTGAAGCAGAGTAGAAGTTGCCCTGCCTGACCTGAGGGCAGGAAATGCGTCTGTTACATTGTATTCAATGTGTCCTGTATATTATACTCTCCCAAGCTCTCAGTATAGTGCTCTGCACACAGTAAGCAACTCAATAAACACAATTGATTGATTGGTTGACCTCATCTTTAAGTAACCACACATACAAGCACAAAAACCGCTTTAGCGTTAGCGGCAGAAGCAGATAGGAAGAGGAGAGAGGAAAGTGAAAGTTGCGTTCCTTCCCCACGGGCCGCCACCGGGGAAAAGTTCTCACCAGGATTGGTCTATCTGGCCCTTCCGGAGCAGGAGAAAGCTTTTCTATTTGCCTCTACCTGGAGGGGGTGGGACCCCAGGCCTCCTGGGCGCTGGGGATAACTTGGCCCCATCCCTCCTGCTTTGATTGAGAAGAAGAAATCTGTGGTGGCACTGTGGTATTTGTTAAGCGCTTACTGTAAGTGTTGGGGTAGATACAAAATAATAATAATAATAATCATATTTGTGGAGCCGGTTACTATGTGCCAAGCCCTATTCTAAGCTCTGGGGTAGTTATAAGGGTAATCAGGTTGGACCGGTACCTAAACCACGTGGGGCTCACAGTCTTAATCCCCATTTTACAGAAGAGGTAACTGATGTGCAGAGAAAGTGAAGTGACTAAGCCAGGGTTCACATAGCAGACAAGCGGTGACGCTTAGAAACCAGGACCTGTTGTCTCCCAGACCCGTGCTCTATCCGCTACGCCACGCGTTGGACATAGTCTCTGAGCCCACATGGGGTTCATAGTCTGTGTAGGAATGGAAGTTCCCATTTTACAGAAGAGGAAACTGAGGCCCAGAGGGTTTAATGATTTGCGCAAGGTCACCCAGCAGGCAAGTAGCGGAGCTGGGATTAGAAACTCAGGTCCTGTGACTCCCAGGCTAGCGTTCTTTCCACTAGGTCATGCTGCTCTGATTCAGCCAGGGATGCAGTGCGTTGTCCCATCTTGTCCGTGGCTGAAGAACTGTCCTCTAAGGTGAACAAACAGGCAAGACACTGTCGCTTAGCCGGGATAGAAAAGCTTCCCTGCTGCTATCTGGGTCAGGGGAGGGGTTGTCGGGGCAGTGTTTGGGGGGAAGGGTCCAGGAGCGCACAACCGAATGGGTCGGGGGACAGGACGGGGACCTGGGCCTGTTAGAGTCCTCAGATGGGTCAACGGTGGGCCCAGGCGGCTGAGAGGGGACCGGCTTTGGCCCCATAGCCAAAGAAACATGGCCTCATGGAACCTGGCTGGGGGAGCACGGTTGAGTAAAATTGGCCACCGCCAATAAAGGAAAGACCTACCAGGTTCGACACTCCTGCCAATGAGCTTTTGTCACACCACTCAGCGGCCCCCGAGCACTGGTGAGTGTTGAGACGATGTGCGCCATATTGTCTGCTTTCCCTGAAATTCTCTCCCCTCTCCTCAGCTCCTTTCCTGAACTCTGTCTGGTCTCTAAGTGCACTCTCTCTTCCACTTAGGCCCTTTTGATGCATCCGCTGACTCAAAAAATCAGGGGCCGTGCCCTAAATCCTTCAGGAATTAAGACTGTAATTTCCTCTTAGAGCTCCTCTACCCCTACCCCCACCAGAGGAGATGGCCCCTATCGGGCTATTCATTCAACTCCGTTCATGTTGCTTACTCTCTCCTGAGCTTGGCAACTCTTTGGGCACAGATTGAGCCTTGGTGAGAGCACGGGCCTGAGACTCAGATGAGCTTGGGACTCAGAGGGACCTGGGTTCTAATTCTGGCTCCACCACTTCTCTGTGAGCCCGTCGTTGGGCAGGGATCGTCTCCATCTGTTGCCGACTTGTACATTCCAAGCGCTTAGTACAGTGCTCTGCACACAGTAAGCGCTCAGTAGATACTATTGAATGAACGAATGAATCTGCTCTGTGACCTTGGACGAGTCACTTCACTTCTCTGTGCCTCAGTTACCTCATCTGTAAAATGGAGATTAGGACCCTGAGCCCCTTGGGGGACAGGGACTATGTCCAACCTGATTAACTTATACCTACCCCAACGCTTAGAACAGTGTTTGACCCATAGTAAGCTCTTAACAAATGCCATCATTATTAATACTTTGTGGAATGCTATGTGCATTCATTACTATGCCCAAGTACCGTGATTATGGCGCGTTAAGTGCCCATTCTAAATAATAGTCGTGGTAATGCAAGAAGTCTTACAACCCATTTTTATGACTCTAGGTGTGATGAGTTTGGTGGAATGGTTCAGAATTACACACCTGAGTCACACGAAGGAACAGAGCTGTCAAATTCCCCAGATTGTGCAAACGTCTCAATGCCTCATCTAATGGGCACTTCTTACCGCCTGGCAGTGGCCACCGCAGCGCTCGGCCTCTGTCCTCATTTGACTTGGAGGCACCGCTTCCCTCCGGGCCGCCAGGGGCAGGCTGGGAGTTCGGCGGCGGCGGCATGTCAGAAGGTCAAGCGCAAGCCGAAACGTGACGGTTCCGTCCTCAGGAACTGAGCGTTCACGCTTCAAAAAAAGAAAAGTACCAACCCATACAGTGAGATGCAGGGTCGGTGTGGTTGCCAGCAAAGGATGCCAGCCATGTCTCACTTGCCCAGCGCCTCTTTATTAATGGGTGCAGAACTAAACTGGAGGGAGGCCCGAGCCATCAAAGCCGAGGCCCAGCCTCTGTTTTAACGCTGCGGGTCGGTCCGGTTAACGGCCTCTTGTGCAACTCTGCTTAGTCATATTCTGTTGCGCACACTCGCCACAGAACAATTTAATCTCTCTTAAGCGGCAGCGGCGAGCTCAACCGCTGGACATAAAAAGACTTTGTGATTTGGGAATTAAAGGCAGCGATATCCATCTGGATAATTGTTAGGCCATTAGATTTTAAGAGGACAGATGGCCAATTAGATCATCTCCAGAAGAGAAAATGCTGATCCCGACTGGGAGAACATTTCCACAGTGGAAGCTCTCTTTGAAATTACTTCTGAGCCCACAGCATGGGAACTCCAAAGCTGGACTTCTGCTTCAAGATTTCAGAGGAAAAAAAAAAAGAGTCGGAGACCTCATCGCTAGTAATAAGAGCAGTTATTGAGAGTCTGCTCTCTGCAGAACACTGAGAAAAAATACGTGGATGAGAATTAGACAGTGTCCCTAATAATAATAATGGTACTTGTTAAGCGATTACTATGCCAAGCACTGTTCTAAACTTTGGGGTAGATACAAGTTAGAGTAGAACCAGTCCCTGGAGGCTCAAAGTCTTATCCCTATTTTACCGATGAGGTGACTAAAGGCAGAGTGAAGTGACCTGCCCAAGGTCACACAGCAGACGTGGTGGAACAGGGATTAGAACCCACGTCCTTTTGACTCTCAGGCCCGTACTCTATCCACTAAACCACACTGCTTCTGCCCTCTAATCTACTCTAATACGTGGCAAGGGCTCTGGTGACAGCAAGAGTAGGAGAGATGAAATATCGAGGCAAAAACAACCAAAAAGACCAAACGGGTGGTAAAGCGGACCTCAAGGGGCCTTGGGATGCTGCTTCCCACAGTCCCTTCACAACCATGCTCTAAAATTCAGTTCACTTTGGGCAGGGAATATATCTGTTTATTGGTTTACTGCACTCTCCCAAACGCTTAGTACAGTGCACTGCACATAGTAAGAGCTCAGTAAATATGACTGAATGAAAATTAGTGGAGGCCTCAAGCTGCCACAGCTTGCATTTTGGGAGTGGGAGCCAGGGGTGATGACATGGGGGAAGACAGCAGGGATTCCCTGGGGTTTCACTCAGCAGCCCGGAGGGAAGAGAAGCCAAGGGTTGAGCTGCTGCAATTCACACACAGACCTAAGGGTATAGGCATGGAGCGCTCAGCCTCGTGTACTGGTATTTTAAAATGCATACAGATGAAGGGTCCTTGGGACATCTGCTGTGCATTGGCTGATACATGCAAGAGATTTCTTCGTTCAGGTTTGCAGCAGAAACTCATTCGTTCTCGGGTTGTTATTATTTCACTGTGGGCGGGCATGTGTCTGTGATATCGTTATAGCCTTCTCTCCTCTTAGGCGCTTAGTATAGTACTCTGCGTACAGTAAGTGCTCAAAAAATACGATCGACTGAGTAGTCCTGCTGTTGGCCCAGTGGAAAGGGCACTGTTCTGAGGATCCGGAGAAGGGACATTAGAGCTGGTTCTTCCTGGAGCTGGCTAGTGTGGAAGACGAGAGCGTGAGAGCTTTGTGATGCACTGTACCTTTCACGTCCTCTTGCCTGCCGCGTGGCTTATGCCAGCAAAAACGTGGCTGACGGGGATGAGGGAGCGAGTGCAGGTGAATGTGCACTAACACGACTATCAGTTCCCCGGCACAGACTCATTCGTTGCTCCTGCCGATGCCTTTATCATCCCCGTGTGTCTACTCTGTGCAGAACACTGTACTAAGAGGTAGAGGCAGTGAAAGACACAGTCTTGGCCTTTGAGAAACTCAGTCAACTCACCTGCTCATCTGTAATGAGCTCCCATGACTGCTGTTTTTTTTTTTTACCAAATCATCCAAGCCCAGTCAATCGATCAGTGATTATTTTTTGAGTGTTTACCATGCGCAAGACACTGTACTACACTTCTGGGGAGTGTACACCAGTTGGAAAGACACAGTCCCTGCCCTCAGGTAATTTATGATAAAATAATAATAATGATGATGATAGTGGTATGTAAGTGCTCACTTACAGATGAAGCTTGGCCTAGTGGATAGAGCATGGGTCTGGGAGTCAGGAGGACCCGGGTTCTAATCCCAGCTCCGCTTTTGTCTGTTGTGTGACCTTGGGCAAGTCACTTCACTTCTCTGTGCCTCAGTTACCTCATCTGTAAAAAGGGGATTAAGACTGTGAGCCCCATGTGGGACAGGGACTGTGTCCAACCTGATTTGCTTGTAATAATATTATTATTAATAATAGTAATAGTAATCATGGTATTTATTAAGCACTTACTATGTGTCAAGCACTGTTCTAAGTCCTGGGGAAGGTACAAGGTTATCAGATTGTCCCATCTGGGGCTCACGTCTTAATCCCCATTTTACAGATGAGGTAACTGAAGCACAGAGAAGTGAAGTGACTTGCCCACAGTCACACAGCTGACAAGTGGCAGAGCTGGGATTAGAACCCATGACCTCTGACTCCCAAGCCCGGGCTCTTGCCACGTAGCCACGCTGCTTCCACCCTAGCTCTTAGTACAGTGCTTGGCATGTAGTAAACGCTTTACCAATACCATTATTATTATTATTACCAAGTGCCAAGCACTGTACTAAGCTCTGGGGTAGATATAAACCCTCCACCACCTTGCCCCTTCCTACCTTACCTCGCTTCTCTCCTTCTACAAGCCTGCCTGCACACTTCGCTCCTCTAACGCTAAGCTTCTTACCATGCCTCAATCTTATCTGTCTCACCGCCAACCCCTAGCCCACATCCTGCCTCTGGCCTGGAACGCCCTCCCTCCTTAAATCTGACAAACAATTACTCTCCCCTCCTTCAAAGCCTTCAAACATCTCCTCCAGGAGGCCTTTTCAGCCTAAGCCCCATTCTTCCTCATCTCCCTGTCTTGCTCCCTTTTCTCTTCCTCCTTCCCAGCCCCACAGTACTTGGGTACGTATCTGTACTTTTATTTATTTGTATTGATGTCTGTCTCCCCCACTTTAGACTGTGAGCTCACTGTGGGCGGGGAATGTCACCGTTTGTTGTTGTACTCTCCCAAGAACTTAGAATAGTGCTCTGCACGCAGTAAACGCTCCACAAATATAATTGAATGAATACAAGATCATCACATCCCACACGAGGCTCACATTCTAAGTAGAAGGGAGAACGGGTATTGAATCCCCATTTTGCAGACTGGGGAACTGAGGCATACAGAAGTTAAGTGACTTGCCCAAGGTCACTCAGCAGATAAGTGGCTGAGCTGGGATTAGAATTCCCGTTCAGTGCTCTTTCCACTAGACCACACTGCTTCCCCAGGGAGACAGATGGACATAAATTAAAAAAAGTAGGAGAAAAACAAGGCTATAACTGGTAATAGCACAAGTATGACAGGATGACTTAGCTAAATAAATAATCGAATGTACAATTGAAAACACTTAGAGTAGTCCCTCAGTATCTGTGGGGAATGATTAGAGCAACCTTTGGGAATAAGGTGACAGGATGAATACCATATGGCCCTGATGGCAGTTAGCTAACTTTCTCCCTCTACATCTAGCCAAAACTCCTTACCATTGACAACACTCACCAGTTGTCCTTACCATTGACTTTAAGTTTCTCCAGGAGCTCTTCCCATCTTGTCTGCTCTCTTCATCCCTTTCACCCCTCCCAAGATGACCTTCTGGTTGTAGCCACTCTCATCTTGTTCACCTCTGACCCTTTGCTCCTATTGTTTTCCGGACCCAGAAGTTTTTTTCACCCCCAGATCCACCAGACCACAGAGCCCAGAGCCTTCCCCAAATCCCACCTCCTCTAACAAGCCTTCCCTGACTAGTTATGCACAGGTACATGTACACGCTTGAATATTCAATTTTATTCTATACCACCTCTGTGAAGATGTTTGTCACTCTCCTTCGATCAGAGTATAAACTCTTTGTGGGGAAGGAATGTGACCTGTGCTTCTCTTGTAAATTTCCAAGTGCAACTAGGTACAGCGCATTGGTTCCGGAAGGCACTCAATAACATTAGACACTTACAACCCCTAAATCGATGAGGTTGTGCACCTCTACTTTTCTCTCCAATTATGAGGAATTTAGACAGCGAACCGTTCTGAAAGCATTCGAACTTCCAACAAACAGCTGTAGGGCCGATTAAGAGGGCAGGGAATGTGTCTGTTTATTGTTATACTCTCCCAAGTGCTCAGTACGGTGATCTGCAAACAGCAAATGCTCAATAAATATGTTTGAATGATTGACAAACCAGCCACAGGACAAGACAACCCTGTTGGAGCTGGATGAACATATGCTGATATCAGCTGAGCTGCATTTAGCCCCAGTCCCAGGTCCAGCCGCTTGGCTGGCACCAGAAGAGAATTTGAGCTAAGGTTTCTACGCCTCAGTCTTGATCCTTCTGGGGATGATGGTTCACCACTCCAGCCCCTCTGGGGAGAGTGGTTGGCAGCTCCGGCCCTTCCTGGGGAGAGAGGATCATAGTTCTGGTCTCTCTGGGGAGAGCGCTTCAAAGCTCTAGCTGTGTTATAGCTTTTGGTAAAAAAAAAAAAAACAACACAACAATATCTGGGGAGAGCAATACACTGCTCTGGCTGAATTATAGCTTTTGGTAATAACAACAGTTGAAATTCATTCCACCTCATTATCGAAGCTGACCCGAACGTGTTTTCTCCTTCAGTGAATTTACATGCCCGGGATATATTTTTGTTTGTGCGATTCAAGTTAAAATCAGTGTTTGTGTTTCATTAACCTTCTCTGCTGCAGCTCTGGGCCACTCTCCACTGAGAGTGCTTGGTCGGGTGAGGATATTGGTCTCTGAGAGTGTGTACTTGGGACACAGGGGCTCTAAAAGAGAGAAAGAGAGAGAGAGAGAGGGAGGGTCTGTGGCAGTGATGGGAGTGGCTCTAGGGTGGGTGAACAAGAGAGGCTGCTGATTGGATTCCTGTGGGGGATTTGGCCTGGACTCCTGGTTCTGGACCTGAAGAGCTGGGCCTCGTGGTGATGGCTGCCGGCAAGTCAGTCAGTCAATTGCATTTATTGAGCACTTACTGTGGGCAGAGCACTGTACTAAGCACTTGGGAGAGGACAATATGACAATCAACAGACACACTGGGAAAAGACAAGCAGGGGTTTCTCCTCCCCCTACCCCCATTAGGGGCCATTTTCATCACAATCCCATCCCTCCAGGTTGTGGAGCTGTGGCAAATCAGAGGAGGATTCGCAGGGGTCTCCTGATGGGCAGCTCCCCTAGGCTGTAGGTGATGAGGAAGGCCAGCCTACGATGGCAACTCAGGGGAGGAGTGTTTGGTGTGAGTCTCGGCCGATTGAAATAATGACTATTGATCGTACCGACTGGGGTCCAGCAGGAACAGTTTGCTTCCTCTGGAAGCGAGCGGCCTGGGTTTGACTCATCGCTGTGGCCATCATGGAATTTGTGACATTTGACGTTTTTGCAGCGGATTTGGAGTGATTCTATCCCAAGAAATGGGCTGAAGTCTCTCCCAAAGAGACCAGGCGGGAAGAGGACACGGCTAGGGATGAGCGGGAAGGATGATCGATGGGGGCAAAAGAGGTTACAGGGATCTCAGGGAGGGGGAGATGCCCTTGAGAGTTGGGTGTGGTGACTTTTTAAAGATCCTTTTATTGTTTGCTGGAGTGTGATGGCAGCAGCCCTCTCAAGATTTGTGGAACAATCTGATGTTTGGAGAAGGATATATGTGTTTTATCTCCCTTATGATCCTACAGAAGCAAATGGATGTTAAATTAGTGATGCCGGATTATTGTTTCCTGGATCGTATTAGTTTGGTTTCCTTTCCATAACCACCCTTCCCAGAGGACGAGCCCCCGCCCTGGAAAAAGGTTACGGACACGTGTATCCTGGACAGCTGGCGTGGAGAGTGTTTCCTCTCTTATTGTTTAAAGAAAAGTTCAGGGGGGGTAAATTGTGGAAAAAAGCCATCGGGATAAATGCAGGTTACTGCCTCCCTCAAGGACCCACCTTTCTAAAGAGGGAGCAGCGAGCAGTGCTTCACCACTTAGGAATTTGAACCTCATCTGTTGTCGTTGTCAGAAAGAAGTAAACACCTCTTTCCTTCTGCTCTCCACGCAAGAGATGCTTTCTGCTCTTCCTACTTTTAATGGCCCGGTTTGGAGGGCCGCAATGCTTAGAAGGCAGGCTGAGCTTCTGGGATCTGAATTCTCCCTCCTCTTTAGGCTGTGGGTCCCATGTGGGATAGACACTGTCCTATATGATTATGTTGTATCTATCCCAGTGCTCAGTACAATCAGTCCATTAATGGCATTTATTGAGCGCTTACCGTATACAAAGCACGGTCATAAGCACATGGGAGAGTCCACTACAATAGAGTGGGTAGGCATGCTCCTTGCCCACAAGGTCTTGGCGGTGGGGGCAGGAGGCAGGGGAGAGAGACAGGCATTAAAATAGATTACAGTTAGGGGGAAGTGGCAGAATGTAAGGATATGTACAGAACAGTGCTTGGCACATAGTAAGCGCTTAACAAATGCCATCCATTATAAGTGCTGTGGAGGTGGGGTGGATGTAAAACGCTTAAAGGGGACAGATCCGAGTGTATAGGTGATGCAGAAGGGAGGGGGAGTAGGAGAAATGAGGGCTTACTCGGCAGAAGTCTCCTGGAGGGAAGTGATTTTTTTTAAGGTGATTTTGAAGGAGGGAGAGTGGTGGTCTGTTGGATAGAAAGAGAGAGTTCTGAGTTAGAGGGAGCACAGGAGCAAGGGGTCAGCAGCAAGGTAGACAACGTGTCTACCAAATCCATTGCGTTGTACTCTCCCAAGAGCTTAGTCCAATGCTCTGCATAGAGTAGGTGCTCAATAAATATGAATGATTGAGAGAGAGCTCTTAACAATTATTATCGATAGTAGTCATATTAGTAACCCTAACCTGAATATTCACATGCTGGGAACCAAGGAAATTCCCCGGTGACTGTTTCCTCTTCTGTAAAATGGTGACGTCGAGCTTTGCTGATCTACCTCGCGAGGTGACTCGAAGGAGGTACGAGTTTGCTCACGGTGATAATTCCATAGCAATCCCCTTGTAGGCACATGCCTTTATGAAAAGTTTCTTGGGATCCTTTTTTAATAAGGCCGGAGCCAGGGCACATAACTCCAGTCGTTTATTATCAACAAGTTATCCTCCCAAGTCTATCTCCCCGCTGTTCCCATCTATCTGGAGGTGAAGGGTCAGGACCATTTAGGGTAGTATCCAGATAAGAGAAGCAGGACGGCCTAGGAATCAGAAGGACCTGGTTTCTAATCCCAGGTCTGCCACTTGTCTGCTTTGTGACCTTGGGCAAGTCAGTTCGCTTCTCTGGGCCTCAGTTACCTCCTCTGTAAAATGGGGATTAAGATTGTAAACCCCATGTGGTACAGGGACTGTGTCCCACCTGACAACCTCGTATCAACCCCAGAATTTAGTACAGTACCTGGCAGATAGTGAGTGCTTAACAAATACCACAAATGTTCTTATTATTACTTTTATTATAGAGCCAAGTCCCCAGCCTTAGCGTGTTCCAGTGAATGGCCATCAAAGCCCGTCTGAAAGGGAAATGCCAAATCACAGTTTTGGCTGGGCACCAGGAGCCTCGGGTCTCCAAGCAGCCTGTCCTTTCCCAGCGGGACACGCCTTCCCCACCAGCACCCTGCTGATGTGAAACTGGCTGCTCCATCATTCATTCAATCGTATTTATTGAGCGCTTACTGTGCTCCATCAGGTTGCTTCCTTCCTTTGCTGGCGAGTCCGTCAATCATTTGATCCATTGCATTTGAGTGCTTATTCATTGCAGAATAAGCGCTTGAGAGATGGTTGAGTAGAATCAGTAGGCCCAGCAACTTGTCAACCTCTACCAACCCACTCCTACCCTACACAGCTCTTATTTCCCCATAGGGAGCCAGGTGGAAAACAGACCAAAGAGCTGGATTAAATAGAGCAGAGGGTGATCTGTTGAGGGGAAACTTCAGCCATTTCACTGAGGAGCTGAACAGGTCCAAGCAGCCCCGAATCAAAAAGACCATCTCCTCGCTGGGGTGCGCTCTAGCTCGCCATGCGTCTCAGACTGGCACGATACTCTCTGGCCCAGTAGCTTTTGCCTAGGGATAACCACCCAAAAAGAATGGACGTGCCTCTGTGTTTGTTTGTTTTATGGTACTTGTTTAGAGCTCACTATGTGTCGAACGCTGTTCTAAGCACTGGGATAGGTACAAGTCAATTAGGTTGGATACTGTCCCTGTCCTGCATGAGGCTCACAGTCTGGAAGGGAAACAGGTATCGAATCCCCATTTTACAGTTGAGGAGACTGATGGCCAGATAAGTTGAGTGACTTTCCCAAGGTCACACAGCAAGTAATTTGCAGAATACCTGGCAGAGTCAGGATTAGAACCCAGGCCCGTCAGAGGGCAGGGACTGTATCTGTTGCCGATTTGTACATTCCAAGCGCTCAGTACAGTGCTCTGCACATAGTAAGCACTCAATAAATACTATTGAATGAATGAATGAATGTTCCTTCCACTAGGCCACGCACTGTGAGTGCATATGCTGGAAACGTGGGCAGCTTTTTTCTCCTCCCCAGGATCTCAGCCTGATGCCCGCTGAGTCCGGGCTGCCTAAGGAACACACTCAAAATGAGATCGTCTAAGCTGATGGCCAACAAGGAGCTCGGGCTGACAGTGGGGGTTTTCTCAGACTTCTATTCCTTCAGCTTAAACACAGGAGGGTGGGAGAGGCAGACTGTTCAGTGACCGAATGAGTCACTAAAATCTAACCCTCAGATTTTCCTGCAATTTATTTGTTTATCAACCATCAAACCTGGACACTGAGATTTCGATGATCGGGAAGCGATCAGCGGTATCTGTCGAGCACTCACTGCGTGCGGAGCACTGTATGAAGTGCTTGGGAGCGCGCAATACAAGAGTCGGTAGACCTGTTCCTGGCCCACAACAAAGCAGAACAAATCCCTCTGTGCTTTGGGTGTTTCATCTGGAGCAGGAAAGAGGCTTTTCCAGGATAAAAGGCTTTGAGGGAATGTTCCCTTTCCACAACACACAGACTGCCGCCTGGGGGTGGTGCTGGGCCGGAGCGGCTCCGCTGCGGCAGGGAGGTGAGTTACGCCATGCCTCCCTCCGTGCTCACTCTGAAAACTCAGGCAGCCGTGAGGAGGGGTCGAGGAGTGGGTTCTTGAAGTTCGGTGGACTCAGACAGCCAGAGAATGTTGAGGGCTGGTGCCAGTTTGAACAGTGGCATGTGAAATCCAAGATCCCGGTTTGAGTCGGGGACGAAGATCCAGCGGATTGTCCCGGGAGGTAAAATGTCTGGAGTTCTGACACGGGCCATTGCCCTCCACGACCATGGGCTGAAGGAGGGATTCACCCTCAGGGACTATGAGGGTACCCCAAGATGCTGTGGGGGGGGATCACCACGGCAAACCTTTGAAGTTCAGCTTCACCGTGGGGATGATCTGCCCTCTCACCTTCTCCAACAGGGACTCTCTCTGGAGACTCCAAAGATCCTCTGTAATCCCTCCAACAACTCTGTCCTCCTTTTATTTGTATGTATTTAAGAGATCACTACGTGCCAGACACTGTACTGAACACCGCTCCTTCCTGCTCCCTTCCACTCTCCTCCCTCCTTCCCAGCAGCTCCGCCTCCTCATCCTCCCTGCCATCCTCTGGCTAACTTCTGGGACATCCTTCTTCTATTGCCCAGGAGGCTCAAGCTGCCTCCATTTTGTTTGATCTGTGCCACTGCTTAATAAATGATATTTATTCCTCAGCACTTACTGTGTGTGGAATACTGCACTAAGCACTTGAGAGTGTACAGTACAAAAGAGTTGATAGTCATGGACCCTGCCCACAAGGAGCTTACAGTTGAAAGGGAATAATAATGATAATAATGTTGGTACTTGTTAAGCGCTTACCATGTGCAGAGCACTGTTCTAAGCGCTGGGGTAGATACAGGGTCATCAGGTTGTCCCACGGGAGGCTCACAGTTAATCCCCATTTTACAGATGAGGTAACTGAGGCACAGAGAAGTTAAGTGACTTGCCTACAGTCACACAGCTGCCAAGTGGCAGAGCCGGGATTCAAACCCACGACCTCTGACTCCCAAGCCCGGGCTCTTTCCAGTGAGCCACGCGGCTTACTGCCGAGGGTGGATGTACTAGCTTTGGGCAAGGGGTGGCCAAGGTGAGAGTATAACCTATCACTAGGCACTCTACTAAGTGCTCTGGTAGATACAAGTTAATCAGGTCGGACACAGTACATGTCCCACATGGGACTCACAGTCTCAATCCCCTCTTTACAGATGAGGTAACACTCAGAAGTTAAATGACTTGCCCAAGGTCAAACAGCAGACAGGTGGCGGTGCTGGAATTAGGACCCAGGTCCTCCTGACTCCCAGGCCTGTGCTCTGTTCACTAGGCCATGCTGCTTCTCAATCTTCCCATCTCTCAACGTGCCAAGCTCCCACTTCCACAAGCACCGAATAACCAATCCCACATCTAGATTTCAAAGAGAAATTCTTAGGTCGTGAGCCCCTTGAGGGACATGGACCACGTCTAATACCCGCCCGTGTATTGTATACCCGCCCGTGTATTGTCTCCCAAGAGTTTTGCACCATACTCTGAACCCAGTCAGCGCTTAATAAGTTCTACGACTACGTTGCGTTCTTAGAACTGGTGAATGCGTGAGCTTAGCTGATCCACACAGCCTGTCTGTTCAGATGCACCATTTATGCTAGAATAACTTTCCCCATTTCAAGAAATAAGATCAAAGCAAAAGGCTAAAAGAGTATTAGGTTACAGTACAAGGAGTTTCCAAACAACGCATTTTGATTGTTTTTGTATCGGCAAAGTTGGCGATGGGAAAAGCCCTCTCCTTTTCTCTTCTGGCACAATCACAACAGAGCTAACCAAACACCACCAAGAAGTAGACAGCAAGTGCTCTCTTTTTTAAAAAGGCCACTGGCGGGGACTGATTTTCGAGGGCCGGGAAAAGAGTGATTCTGTTTTTAATAGCATAAAAGTAGACAGACAGAAGGCGCCACTCTATCTGTGTCCCAAAACATAACAGTGTTAAATAGAGAACAACAGTTCCGAGACAGCCGATTAAACGGCTTGCGGACCTGCCCCGAGCCGGACTGCAGAATCACCACGGTGAGGGAAATGGGGTGTAGGTTGGAGGGTGACGGATTGCTTTTTTTGCCCCTCCGTCTTTTCCTTCCACCTCACCTCTCTTCCATCCCACAAAATGTCTGCCGTTCGGCTGAGTCTCTGCCTTAAGAGACAGAGTGAGCAGTTCGGTAACTTTGCCTCTGCCTGGCCAGATGTTGAAATCCCAGACTCTTAACGGGTGGAGGATTGAATGAACCCAATGAGCACTTAGGGAAGGACAGAGTGGGTCTGGGATGACCCCATCTCTCCAGCCTCAGTGGTGGGGGTCCCGAGGGCTGTCCTTGGGCTTGGGCTCCCCAGAGGCAGAGCTGAGGCCAGCGAAGGGCCTGGAGCAGTGGAGGTAAGATTTCCTAAGAGTTCCCTGGGGGCTGGCTCTCCAAGAGGTGAAACCAGACACCTGGAGGTATCTTTTGTTCTGGGTCTGGAACCCTCTCTAATAGACTCTTCTTATGGCTTTTTTTAAGCATTTATTTTGCTCCGGATACTGTACTAAGCACTGGGGTAGCTACAAGCTCATCAGGTTGGACACAGTCCTGTCCCACATGGGGCTAACGGCCTTAATCCCCATTTCACAGATGAAGGAACTGAGGCACAGAGCAGTTGGGTGACTTGCCCGAGGCCACACAGCAAACAGGTGGTATAGCTGGGATTAGAACCCGAGTCCTTTTGACTCCCAGGCTCGTACTCTATCCACTAGGCCACGATGGGAAGATTGTCTTGTTGGTCTGGGGCGGAGAGCAGGGAGGGGGTACGGGGGCAGAGGCCAGCTATAATTTGCTTTGGAGGATGTTTTGTGCTCTTATCTATTCTTCCAGCTTATTCAACTTCTATCAATCAATGGTATTTACTGAATGCTTATTGTGTGCAGAGCACTGTACTGAGTGCTTGGGAGAGTACAATGAAACAGAATCTGTAGAGAAGCAGTGTGGCACAGTGGAAAGAGCACGGGCTTTGGAGTCAGAGGTCATGAGTTCAAATCCCAGCTCTGCCACTTGTCAGCTGTGTGACTGTGGGCAAGTCACTTAACTTCTCTGTGCCCCAGTTACCTCATCTGTAAAATGGGGATTAAGACTGTGAGCCCCACGTGGGACAACCTGATTCCCCTGTGTCTACCCCAGCGCTTAGAACAGTGCTCTGCACATAGTAAGCGCTTAACAAATACCAACATTAACAGAATCTGTAGACAAGTTCCCTGCCCCCAAAGAGTTTACAGTCTTCTCTAGGGCTCTTGCCTTTTCTGAACCATTAACTGATTTTCTCACCTCCATCTCCGTCAGTGTTGCAAGTACTGAATTTCTCTTTACGCTAACCCTACCTTCAGAGAGGAGGCACTCTATTATTTTAACCAACAAAAAGAGATGATAATCACAATAGTTCACTGGATGTAAATAGCACCTTTCTTCTGAAGACCTTAAAGCACTTTTGCTGATGTTGTTACAATTTACCTTCCCAGTATCCTCTAAGTTAGGGCGGCATGGGTGATATTTTTATCCCCGTTTTAGAGAAAGTTATGGCACAGAGAAAGAACCAGAACATCTTAACTATATAAAAATAGTTCTAGTTACCAGTGAATTAAGGATTCACAGTTAAAACAGGAGAAAAGGATATTTTCTATTTACTTCTCAAGTTTGTTTTTTCTTCTCCTTCCTCTATGCTCATTTTTTTTTTTTTTTACAATATTTGTTAAGTGATTACTATGTGCCAGGCAGTGTTCTATGCGTTAGGTTAATTATAAAGTAATCAGGTTGGACACAGTCAATATCCCACATGGGGCTCACGGTCCTAATCCCCACTTTACAGATGAGGTAACTGAGGCACACAGAAATGAAGCGACTTGCCCAAGGTCACACAGCAAACAAGTGGCGGAAACGGGATTGGAACTCAGGTCGTTCTGACTCCCGGTCCGGGGCTCTATCCACTAGGCCAGCCTCCTTCTAATTGGACACTAACTTCCAGGTAGAAGCAGCTTGGTTTAGTGGAAAGAGTACAAGCTTGGGAGTCGGAGGTCGTGGGTTCTAATCCCGGAACCGCCACTTGTCTGCTTTGTGTCCTTGGGCAAGTCACTTGACATTTTCTGTGCCTCAGTTACCTCATCTGGAAAATGGGGATTAAGACTGTAAGCCCCACGTGGCGCAACCTGATTCCCCTGTATCTACCCCAGTGCTTGGTACAGCGTGGGTCAGTGGAAAGAGCATGGGCTCTGGAGTCAGAGGTCATGAGTTCGAATCCCAGCTCTGCCACCTGTCAGCTGTGTGACTGTGGGCAAGTCACTTCACTTCTCTGGGCCTCAGTTACCTCATCTGTAAAATGGGGATTAAGACTGTGAGCCCCATATGGGACAACCTGATTCCCCCGTGTCTCCCCCAGCGCTTAGAACAGTGCTCTGCACATAGTAAGCGCTTAACAAATACCAACATTACATAGGAAGTGCTTAACAAATACCAGCATTATTATTCTAGGCCTTTCTGAAATGGCATCTGCTCCCAGAAACCTTCTCTCATCAATCGCTCATCTTCCTGCCCTGTTTCCACCCTCCAGCACCCTGCTGTCATTTCAACAGTTCTGACACACCCAGGCACTTCACTCCCCAGAGCACTTATAAGCATAATATTCTACTTCTCTAGTGCTTTCCCCAGCCTGTAATGTATCTTGGTGTCTGTCTCCCCTTCCAAATTATAAGCTTCTCGAGGACAGGGATCACGTCTACTTTAGCTACTATACATTCTTAAGTGCTCAGTACCGTGGTCAATCAACTAATCGTATTTATCGAGTGCTTACTTTGTGAACAGCACTGTACTAAGCGCTTGGGAGAGGACAATACAAAGAATTAACTGATATGTTCCTTGTTCACAGTGAGTTCTCTCTTTCACTAACACTGTGAGCCCGGTGTGGGGCAGGACTTAGGTCTGACTTGATTATCTTCTATCTCACTGCTTAGTACAGTGTATGGCACATTATAAGTGCTTAACAAATACCACAATTATTAGAGAAAGAGCATGGCCTAGTGGAAATAGCACTCGACTGGGAGTCGGAGGACCTGGGTTCTAATCCCAGTTCTACCACTTGTCTGCTGTATAACCTTAGGCAAGTCACTCTGTGCCTCATTTACCTCATCTGTAAAATGGGGATCAAGACCGAGAGCCCCATGTGAGACAGATACTGTTTCCAATCTTCTTATCTAGTATCTACCCCAGTGCTCAGTAGAGCCCCTCGCATAAAGAAGTGCTTAACAAGTACCTTAACAATTATTATTAGTGCAAGCATTCAAATGTTACTGATGAATTAATTGAGCTCATTAGGAATTACTTTTACCCTAGAGAAGGAGTGTTCAAAACTTAAAAAGACGTTCTTAGATTGCAAATGGTTTGGTGTTTTTTTTGAACATCATTTAAATTGATTACTGAAAGGAAATATTTTGTTAAGTGTAGAATGTAGTGCCTCTCTTACACTAAACTCAAGGCTCTCATTATTTTGCTCCTCTCTGAACCCCAGCATCAAACCATCTCATCAATTGTTAGCTTTTTTCTTTAACTTGCCTAAAAAAAAAAAAGCCAACTGATTTTTATCTCTTGCCCTAGCTCTAATACCTCTGTACACTTTGATGACAAGAAGATGCAGTGTCTAATTTCTCCACAGCTTTCAAATGCCTGGATGTGTGTGCTGGGGGTGGTGGGGGGTGGGAGTGGGGGGCTCAAAACTGGATGGATGACTTCAAGATAGAAAACAAGTTTCAAAGATAAAGCAAACTATTTCAAAAGTCAGAGTTCAAAATTGCTGGGCTAAAACTTTTGGAAAAGTTATTTGTGTCCCAAATTTAAAATATACTTTGCATTCTCAGGTTTGTTGTTTGCAAATAGAGCCTGCAGTGAAACTTCTAAGGCCTTTATGTTGCAAGAATCCCAAGAACAAGTTTGTGACTTCTGCAAAAAGAAAGAATCCCAAACACAGTCAAGTGGGGAAAGCGGGAAGGTTAGAATGACCTGTTAGGCCTTTACCAGCTTGACTGACCTTGCCTGGTCAGTACATCTAAGAGCTGTGGCAGAATGAACAGTTTGGTTCTAAGAATTGCAAGGGAGGGATGGGACAGAAAGGTATTTTAGGCCCGAAAGACTTTCATTTGAGCCAATCCAATTCATTATTGAGCACCATCAGGACTCAGAGCCCCTGAATGGGTGCGGGCCGGTGGAGGATTTTGAAAAGAAATTTATAATTTAGCTAGAGCAAGATAGAAAGCTAAAACAGTTGAAGTGCTGCAAAGAATTAAGGACCAACTATAAGCCCAAATAAGACTGAGGTTATGTTTCAGCCTGCATAGGGGAAGTCCCTGCATACAACTAAAGGCTTTCATTGGTCATGTAGAACTAAAACCTGTCCTTAAAGCCTTCTACCTTGACATTAACCTTGACTCCTCCCTCTGTTGCCAAATCCCATCCATTTTTCCTCCACAACAAGTCCAGGATCTGCAACTTCCTCTCCATCCAATTGACCCCACCTTGTCCAGGTACTTGTCCTATCCTGATTTGACTACTACATCAGCCTGTTGGCCTCTCCTTTCCCCACTTCATATTCTACTCTACTGTCTGGATCATTTTTCTAAAATCCTTTTCTGCCCTTATCTCTCCACTCTTCAAAAGCCTTCAAAGGCTGCCCATTCCTCACTGCATTAAGGAGAGTCTCCTGACTACTGGCTTTAGGCCAGTAATCATTTCTGTCACCCAAATCATCAATCAATCATATCTACTGAGAGCTTACTGTGAGCACAGCACTCTTCTAAGCACTTGGGAGAGTACAGTATAACAGAATTGGTAGGCACGTTTCCTGCCCACAATAAGCTTACAGTCTCAAGGGGGAGATAGACATTAATATAAATGAATATATTATATGTACATAAGTGCTGTGAGGCTGAGGGAGGGGTGAATAAAGGGTGCAAATCGCAGAAAGGGGAGGGAGAAGAGAAAATGAGAGCTTATTCAGGAAAGGCCATTTGGAGGAGATTTGCTTTTAAGAAGGCTCTGAAGGTGGGGAGAGTGATCGTCTGTTGGTTATGAAGAGGAAGGGCGTTCCAAGTGAGAGGCAGGATGTGGGCAAGAGGTTGACAGTGAGATAGATGAGATTGAGGTACAGTGAGTAGGTGGCATTAGAAGAGCGGAGTGTAAGGGCTGGGTTGTAACAGGAAATCAGGGAGGTAAGGTAGAAGGGGACAAGGTGATTGAGTGCTTTAAAGCAGATGGTAAGGAGTTCCTGTTGATGCAGAGTTGGATGGACAACCACTAGAGATTCTTGAAGATTGAAGAAACATGATGGACTGATTGGTTTTGTAGAAAAATGACCCAGGCAGCAGAATCAGGTGTGGGCTGGAGAGGGGAGAGACAGGAGGCAGGGAGGTCGGCAAGGAGGCTGATGCAGTAATCAAGGTGGGATAGGTCAAATGGTTGGATTAATGTGATAGCTGTTTGGATGGAGAGGTTAGGGTGGATATTAACAAAGTTGTGAAAGTTGAACCATCGGGATTGAGTAGCAGATTGAACGTGTGGGTTGAATGAGAGAGATGAGTGGAGGATAATGCCAAGTTTTTTTAAGGTATTGCTTAAGCACTTACTATGCATCAAACACTGTTTCAAGTTAATTCACTTCACATGGAGCTCACAGTCTAAGTAGGAAAGAGAACAGGAGAACTGAGGCCCAAAGAAGTTAAGTGAGTTGTCCAAGGTCACACAGGAAGCGATTGGCAGAGCCGGGTTTAGATCCCAGATCCTCTGACTCCCAGGCCCATGCTCTTTCCACTGAGTCGTGTTCCTAATGGGTTATGGGCTTGTGAGAGAGGGAGAATGGTGGGATGGTCTACGATGATGGGAAAGTCAGAGGAAGGACAGGGTTTGGATGGGAAGATGAGGAGTTGCGTTTTGGACATGTTAAGTGTGAGGTGTAATGCACATACAAGTAGCGATGTCCTGCAGGCATGAGGAAATATGAGACTGCAGAGAAGAAAGATTAGAACCAGAGTTGTAGATTTAAGAGTCATCTATATAGAGATGGCAGTTGAAACCACTTTTAATAATAATAATAATAATGGTGGTATTTGTTAAGCGCTTACTATGCGTAAAGCACTGTACTAAGCGCTGGGGGATACAAGGTGATCAGGTTGTCCCAGGTAGGGCTCACCGTTTTAATCCCCATTTTACAGATGAGGTAACTGAGGCCCAGAGAAGTTAAACGACTTGCCCAAAGTCACACAACTGGCAAGCGACGGAGCAGGGATTAGAACCCATGACCTCTGACTCCCAAGCTTGGGCTCTTTCCACTGAGCCACGCTACTTATCCTCCCTACTCTTCCATTTCACCTCAGCTCATATCCTTTGCTGCTCTCCCACCAACCTGTTAGCTGTGTCCTATCATCTCTCCTGCTGCCAACATCTTACTCAGCCTCCCCCTTCTCTCTCCCCCAACACCCGCTTGCTTGGAGCCCCCTCCCCATTTAAATCTCAGAGAGCACAACTCTTTCCCCTCTTCAAAGCCCCTCTGAAATCACATGTCCTTGCAGGAGACCTTCCCAGTTAATTTCTCATCTCTCCAGTTTATACACTTCGACTCTCACCAGCCCTTCTGCACCACGTGAGCATTTAAATACTAGCATATCAAGACAGGAGTGGCTCTTTTTGAGCAAACGTTCATAGTGAACAAGACAGCAGAAGAGAAAAGGCTTGGAGAAGATCTGGATTCCAAGAGACGTGATTGAAAACAGTGGGAGGCACTGCAGTCGATCAATTAATGGTATTTATCGGGCACTTGCAGAGTGCATTGTACAGGCTAAGCACTTGAGAGGGTACAATACAATAGAGCTAATAGACATCTGAATGCTGTGTGGCCTTGGGCAATTCACTCAACTTCCCCGTGCCTCAGTTAACTTCTCTGTAAAATGGGGATTGACTGGGAGCCCTATGTGGGACATGGATTGGGTCCAACCGGAGTAGATTGTATCTGCCCCAGTGCTTAGTACAGTGCCTGGCACATTTAACAAATGTCATTAAAAATAGAAACGATCTCTGCCTTCAAAGAGCTTACAATCCACTGGGGGAGACAGACATTAAAATAAATTACAGATGGAGGAAATGGCAGAGTATAGGGCTCTGTTCATTAGTGGTATGGGGTTGAGGGTTGGGTATCAGTGCTTAAGGGCTACATACAGACCCCAGTACATAGACAGTGTAGAAGAATGGGTGACTAAGGTGGGGAAAAGGGAGGTTAGTCAGGGAAGTCTTCTGGGAAGAGATGCGATTTTAGGAGGGCTTGAAGGTGGGGAGAGTGGTGGACTGTCAGCTATGAAGCAGGAGAGAGTTCCAGCCCAAGGGAGCATGTGGGCACGCAGTAAACACGGTTTGTAGTCAAGGAAAATCTTTGCATGTGCACAGTGTGGGAAGGATGATTAGCCACAGATCGATTTTCTTTTTTTTCAGCCGCAGATTTTTGCGGTCACTAGAGGATAGCTCTAGTCAGAATGAATTATTCATAATATGGTTTCTGTTAAATACTTACTTTGTGCCAGGCACTGTACTAAGCACTGGGGCAGATGCAAACTTATCAGGTTGGACACAGTCCCTGTCCCACATGGGGCTCATACTCTTAATTCCCATTTTACAGATGAAGTAACTGAGGCACAGATAAATGAAGTGACTTGCCCAAGATCACACAGCAGATGAGTGACTGAGCCGGGATTAGGACTCAGATCCTTCTGACTCCTAGGCCCGTGGTCTGTCTACCAGGCCATGTTGTTTCTGGTCCATATCAAAGGGGAAGGCCTGGTTTGGATTGGATCTGCCTCTGAGTCAGAAACTTCTTTTGGCCTGGCTTCCCAGTGGAGGTGAGCTCTGATGTGAGCTTTGAAGGGGGAATGATGGAGCCTGATGTGAAGAATGGAAGGCTGCTCACTGTACTGGGGGTCAGGCAGCAGGGAAAATGTTTGGACAATGATTAGGTATCGCATATCTTGACACACCATTTTCATTTATTGTGGATCAGGAATACCTAGAGCTTCAAGTAACAATAAAGCTGACAAAACTGTTGATCAATTAATCAGTGATACTTATTAAGCACTTATTGTGTGCAGAGCACTATACTAGGCACTTGGGAGAGTACTTCAGAACAGAGTTGATAGACATGTTCCATGTCCACAACATACATATGGTCTAGAGGGGAGACAGACATTAATATAAATAAATTATGGCTATATACATAGGTTCTGTGGGATTGAGGGTGGGGTGAATACCAAGTGCCCAAAGGGTATGGTTCCAAGTTCAGAGATGATGCAGAAAGGAAAGGAAGCCAGGAAAGAGAGGGCTTAATAGGGTAAAGCTTCTTGAAGATATAAATAAGGCTTTAGAGGTGCGGAGAGTGGTGGTCTGGTGTATATGGAGGGGGACGGAGATGCAGGCCAGAGGAAGGATGTGGGAAAGGGTTTGGCAATGAGATAGATGAGATCAAGGCCCAGTGAACAAGCTGTTCCTAGAGGAGTGAAGCCTGCAGGCTGGGCTGTAGTAGGAGGTCAGTGAGGTAAGATAAAAGAGGAAAGCTGATTAAGTACATTAAAGCTAATGGTGAAGAGTTTCTGTTTGCAGAGGGGGATGGTCAGCCACTGGAGGTTCTTGAGGGTGGGGAGATGGGGGAGAGAACAGTATTTTAGAAAAATGATCTGGACAGAGGAGGGGTGTGTGGAGTGGAGTGGGGAGGGCAGGAGACAGGGTGGTCAGTGCAGAGGCAGATGCAGTAGTAAGACAGGATAGAATAAACTCTTGGATCAGAAGAGTAGCAGTTTGGATGGAGAAGGAAAGGCAGGTTTTAATGATGTTTTGAAGTCTGAACTGGCAGGATTTGGTGACAGATTAACTATGTGGGTTGAATGAGAGAGATAAGTCAAGGATAATGGCAAGGTTATAGGCTTGTGAGACAAGGAGGATGGTGGTGCTGTTTACAGTGATGGGAAAATCAGAGGGAGGACAGAGTTTCCATGGGGAGATGAGGAGCTCTGTTTTGGACATGTTTTGTTTGAGGTGTCGGTGGAACATCCAAGTAGAGATGTCCTGCAGGCAGAAGGAAATGTGGGATTGAAGAGAAGGAGAGAGGTCAAGGCTGGAGAAGTAAATTTAAGAATAATCAATCGCATTTATTGAGCACTTGCTATATGCAGAGCACTATACTAAATCCTTGGGAGAGTACAATATAACAGAGTTGGGAGGAGAACTAGGAGAGTACAGCGTCAGTGAATCCAATATTGGCTAATGTTTCATTCATTCATTCATTCAATAGTATTTATTGAGCACTTACTATGTGCAGAGCACTGTACTAAGCGCTTGGGATGAACAAGTCGGCAACAGATAGAGACGGTCCCTGCCGTTTGACGGGCTTACAGTCTAATCGGGGGAGACGGACAGACAAGAACAATGGCAATAAATAGAGTCAAGGGGAAGAACATCTCGTAAAAACAATGGCAACTAAATAGAATCGAGGCGATGTACAATTCATTAACAAAATAAATAGGGTAAAGAAAATATATGCAGCTGAGCGGACGAGTACAGTGCTGTGGGGATGGGAAGGGAGAGGTGGAGGAGCAGAGGGAAAAGGGGAAAAAGAGGGTTAAGCTGCGGAGAGGTGAAGGGGGGATGGGAGAGGGAGTAGAGGGAGAAGAGGAGCTCAGTCTGGGAACGCCTCTTGGAGGAGGTGAGTTTTAAGTAGGGTTTTGAAGAGGGAAAGAGAATCAGTTTGGTGGAGGTGAGGAGGGAGGGCGTTCCAGGACCGCGGGAGGACGTGGCCCGGGGGTCGACGGCGGGATAGGCGAGACCGAGGGACGGTGAGGAGGTGGGCGGCGGAGGACCGGAGCATGCGGGGTGGGTGGTAGAAAGAGAGAAGGGAGGAGAGGTAGGAAGGGGCAAGGTGATGGAGAGCCTCGAAACCTAGAGTGAGGAGTTTTTGTTTGGAGTGGAGGTCGATAGGCAACCACTGGAGTTGTTTAAGAAGGGGAGTGACATGCCCAGATCGTTTCTGCAGGAAGATGAGCCGGGCAGCGGAGTGAAGAATAGACCGGAGCGGGGCGAGAGAGGAGGAAGGGAGGTCAGAGAGAAGGCTGACACGGTAGTCTAGCCGGGATATAACGAGAGCCCGTAACAGTAAGGTAGCCGTTTGGGTGGAGAGGAAAGGGCGGATCTTGGCGATATTGTAGAGGTGAGACCGGCAGGTCTCGGTAACGGATAGGATGTGTGGGGTGAACGAGAGAGACGAGTCAAGGATGACACCGAGAGCGCGGGCCCGAGAGACGGGAAGGATGGTCGTGCCATCCACGGTGATAGAGAAGTCTGGGAGAGGACCGGGTTTGGGAGGGAAGATGAGGAGCTCAGTCTCGCTCGTGTTGAGTTTTAGGTGGCGGGCCGACATCCAGGTGGAGACGTCCTGGAGGCGGGAGGAGATGCGAGCCTGAAGGGAGGGGGAGAGGACAGGGGCGGAGATGTAGATCTGCGTGTCATCTGCGTAGAGATGGTAGTCAAAGCCGTGAGAGCGGATGAGTTCACCGAGGGAGTGAGTGTAAATGGAGAACAGAAGAGGGCCAAGAACTGACCCTTGAGGAACTCCAACAGTTAAAGGATGGGAGGGGGAGGAGGCTCCAGCGAAGGAGACCGAGAATGACCGGCCAGAGAGGTGAGAGGAGAACCAGGAGAGGACAGAGTCCGTGAAGCCAAGGTGAGATAAGGTATGGAGGAGGAGGGGATTGGTCGACAGTGTCAAAGGCAGCAGAGAGGTCAAGGAGGATCAGAATGGAGTAGGAGCCATTGGATTTGGCAAGAAGGAGGTCATGGGTGACCTTAGAGAGAGCAGTCTCGGTAGAGTGGAGGGGACGGAAGCCAGATTGGAGGGGGTCTAGGATCGAATGGGAGTTAAGGAATTCTAAGCATCGATTGTAGACAACTCGTTCTAGGATTTTGGAAAGGAAGGGTAGTAGGGAGATAGGACGATAACTGGAGGGGGAAGTGGGGTCAAGAGCGGGTTTTTTTAGGATGGGGGAGACGTGGGCATGTTTGAAGGCAGAGGGGAAGGAGCCCTTGGAGATTGAGTGGTTAAAAATAGAAGTTAAGGAAGGGAGGAGGGCAGGGGCGATGGTTTTAATAAGGTGAGAGGGAATGGGGTCCGAGGCGCAGGTGGAGGGGGTGGCACTTGCGAGGAGGGAGGAGATCTCCTCTGAGGATACTGCAGGGAAGGATGGGAAAGTAGGGGAGGGGGTTGGTGGGGGGGAGGGGAGAGGCGGAGGGGTGACTTTGGGGAGCTCAGACCTGATCGTGTTGATTTTCGTGAGGAAATAGGTGGCCAGATCACTGGGGGTGAGAGATGGGGGAGGGGGAGGAACAGGGGGCCTAAGGAGAGAGTTAAAGGTCCGGAACAATCGGCGGGGGTGACGGGCATGGGTGTCGATGAGGGAGGAGAAGAAGCTTTGCCTGGCGGAGGAGAGGGCAGAGTTAAGGCAGGAAAGGATAAATTTGAAGTGTGTGAGGTCGGCTCGGTGCTTGGACTTTCGCCAGCAGCGCTCAGCAGCTCGAGCATAGGAGCATAGGAGGCGGACGGAGGAGGTGATCCGGGGCTGTGGGTTAGTGGAGCGAGAGCGGCGGAGGGAAAGGGGGGCGAGAGAGTCGAGATGAGGAGAGAGGGTGGAGTTGAGAGCGGAGACCCGATCGTCGAGAGTGGGAAGAGAGGACAGGGCGGCGAGGTGAGGAGAGATGCTATTGGAAAGACGGATGGGATCGAGAGAGCGGAGGTCTCTGTGGGGCAGTAGCGAAGATTTGCAGGGGGAGGGAGTGTGAGAGATGAGGCAGGTGAGAAGGTTATGGTCAGAGAGAGGGATTTCAGAGTTGGTGAGGGAGAAGATAGTGCAGCGGTAGGAGATGACGAGATCGAGGGTGTGACCGAGCCGGTGAGTGGGTAGTGGAGGAGGAGGTCGGCAGAGTCGAGGAGGGATAGCAGGCGGGCGGCAGAAGAGTCGTCGGGTACATCCATATGGATGTTGAAGTCTCCGAGGATCAGAGTGGGCAGAGAGAAGGAGAGAAGGAAGGTGAGAAAGGGGTCAAGGTGGTTGAAGAAGTCGGAGGTGGGACCGGGAGGGCGGTAGATGACGGCGACAAGTAACTGGAGTGCGTGGTAGAGGCGAATGATATGGGCTTCGAAGGAGGGGAAGGAGAGGGCGGGGGGAGGAGGGATAGTGCGGAAGCGGCAACGGGGCGAGAGGAGGAAGCCGACGCCTCCTCCCTTACCGGTGAGTCTGGGGGAGTGGGAGAAGGAGAGGCCTCCGCCGGAGAGAGCGGCGGCGGAGACCGTGTCTTCGGGAGAGAGCCACGTTTCCGAAAGGGCGAGGAGGAGGAGAGAGCGGGAGAGGAAAAGGTCATGGATGAAAGGTAGCTTACCTGTAATAGAGCGGGAGTTCCAGAGGCCACACTTGAAAGTAGCTGTGGGTGCAAGGGGGGGAGGGGAGGAAGGGCCGGGGGAGGGGAAGGTTTGGATGGAAAGGAGGTGGCGGGGCCCTGGACGGGGAGAGGGGGATGAGGGGTAGCGGTGGGACAAGAGGACTGGGATGGGGCGTGGGTGGGGAAGAGAGAAGGGGGGAGGGGGTGAAGAGGGGGTTTGGTGGGGGGAAGAGTAGGGGGGAGGGGGAAGAGGGGTGGCGCTGGTAAAGTGGGGTTCTAGGGCGGGAGAGGGGAGGAGACGGAGGAGACGGAGGAGAGAACGGGAAAGAGCTGAGCAAGAGAGGGGAAGGGGAAGGGGAGGATAGGAAGGGGCGGGAGGGGGGAGGGGGGAGGAGGAGAAGGGGATTGTCCACAGGGTCATAGATAGCTGAAAGGTCTTAAAGGACTAGGATGGAGTAGAGGTCATTGGAATTTGCAAGAAGATGCCATTGGTGACCTTAGAGAGGACAGTTTCTATGAAGTGAAGGGGGTAGAAACCTGATTGGAGGGGATCAAGGAAAGAACTGACGGAGAGGAACTGCAGACAACAGGTGAAGACAATTCTCTCAAGGAGTTTTGGGAGGAATGAAAGGATGGAGATGAGGTGATAATGGGAGGGAGCCATGAGGACAAAGGAATTTTTTTTAGGATGGGGGTACATGAGCATGTTTGAAAGCAGTGGGGAAGAAGCCATTGGAAAGTGAACAGTTGAAGATAGTGGTCATGGAGGGAAGAAGGGAGGAGGCAACTCTCTTAAGGTGTGAAGGGATCGGGTCAGGGGCAAAGATGGAGGGGGTAGATTCTGTGAGAAGGAGAGGGATCGCCTCTTGAGATTCTGCTGGGTATATTGGGAGTACGAGATCAAAAGAGAAACAACATGGCCTAGAGAATAGAGTACAGGTCTGGAAGCCAGAGGATCTGGGTTCTAATTCCAGCTCTGCCACTGGTCTGCTGGGTAAACTTGGGCAAAGTTCACTTCACTTCACTTCTCTGTGACTCAGTAACCTCATATATAAAGTGTGGATTAAGACCGGCAGCCCTATGTGGAACAGGGACTGTGCCCAACCTGATTATCTTTTATCTACCCGAGCGCTTAGAACAGTGCCTGATACATACTAAGTGCTAAACAAATACCATTAAAATTTTTTTTAAAAAAACCACAGTGTTAAGGTCCAGAGTTTCAGTGTGTCAAGATTATGTTGAACCATCAGTGAGATAAATGAAGGGGAAGTAAAGGCCTCTGGCCTGGAATGCCCTCCCTCTTCATATCCAGCAGACAATAACTCTCCCCACCTTAAAAGCCTTTTTGAAGGCACATCTCCAAGAAGTCTTCCCTGACTAAGCCCTCATTTCTTCTTTTCCCACTCCCTTCTGCATTGCCCTGATTTGCCCCCTTCATTCGCCTCTCTCTCAGCCCCACAGCACTTATGAACATACCCATAATTTATTTATTTATGTCCGCCTCCCCCTCTAGACTAAAAGCTCATTGTGGGCAGGGAACATATCTGCCAACCCAATTATATTGTTATACTGTACTCTCCCAAGTGTTCAGTACAGTGCTCTGCGCCCAGTAAACGCTCAATAAATATGATTGATTGACTAATTGAGAGACTGCAACACACAGTAGCAGGGTGGAAAGCGGTACCTGTGACTGCATTAAAACCAAACGAATCAAGCAGCCCAAGTCTTCTGATGCAAATAAAAATTTGGTCAGGGATGAAAACAGTAGGCTTGCATGTGTCCTAAAGCCCAAAGAGAACATTTTCACTCTTTAGGTTTTAACTCCATTTTTTGGCAGCAAAACTCTTTTGGGGAGTTGAAATAGGAACAGCCGGCATCTTTAGACAATTTCTTGTAGTCTTTATAGGTCTGGAGTGAGTGGCAAAAGGAGTATCATTTCATGGAGACCGATGTGTGAGGACTGATGAAGTAACCTCAGAACAGGTCCAATGAATCCCGTCAAGCCTCAGGCGATGAGGAGGAATAATGAAACAGGAAAAGTCATCTTCCCCCTTTATCATAAAAAAGGGGGGCCCCCCCCGAAGCCCTGGAGGCTAGCAGGCTGCCATGTCATCTAGGGACGAGGACCTCATCGGGGCTATCTGACCCAGCAGGACAGAGCAACTCCAAGAGGATGAAGTACAGAACAATCCTCTGTGAGTTCTCCAAAGTAAACCACTCGTGGCAACTTGAGAAATTGCTCTATGCGCCTGCAGGAGTTCAGGTTTCACTGTGATAATCAATCAAAAATGGAAACTTTTCTTGTTTCTGCCAATAAGCAGCTACTCATTGGGAGATCAATCAGTGGTATTTATTGAGTGTTTACTATGAATAGGAGAAGCATGGAATAGTGGATAGAGCATGGGCCTGGGAGTCAGAACATCTTGGATTCTAATCCTGGCTATGTCACTTGTCTGCTGTGTGACCTTGGGCAAGTCACTTCACTTCTCTCTGCCTCAGTTACCTCATCTATAAAATGGAGATTGAGACTGTGAGCCCTGTGTGGGCCAGGGACTGTGTCCAGCCTGATTTGCTTGCATCTACAGCCAGCGGTTAGTACAGTGTACTAACTAACCGATTAGACTGTAAGCCCGTCAAACGGCAGGGACTGTCTCTATCTGTTGCCGACTTGTTCATCCCAAGCGCTTAGTACAGTGCTCTGCACATAGTAAGCGCTCAATAAATACTATTGAATGAATTGAATGAACAGTGCCTGGAGGTAGACTGGACCACAGTGGCTACCTGCAAGCACTTAACAAATACCAGAATTGGTAGACCCATTCCCTGCCCATATTAAACCAAAAACAGAGGGAATGAGATCCACAAATGTGCTAGAGACACAAACCTATGAAACTTGCCACTAGATTCGACATTTATTAAACAAGGGGAAAGGTTTAATGTGGAGAAAAATAGCAACTTGTAGAAGGCTGTTGAAGAGCCAAACCACAGAGAGAGTTCCATAAAGACCATGAGGAAGATCTACGTAATCCACATTTCTTCAAAAGACAGCAGCTGAACATCAAAACTGCTCTCTGGGCAGAGAAATAAATTTTCCCACTCCGAGCTTTTTTGCTTAGATATCTTTTGGTTCTTGTTATTGCTTCCACAAATATTTCCATTCAGGGGCTTTTGTGAAAGTCGATGTGGGTTTTTGTTTTGTTATCCAGGGAGAATATGAAGAGAACCGCCCATCCCCCCCCTTGTTTCTCTTCTTGAAAACATTCATTTTTTCAGTCATTCAATCATATTTATTGAGCGCTTACTGTGTGCAGAACACTGTACTAAGCGCTCGGAAAGTACAATTCAGCAACAAATAGAGACAAGCAGCGTGGCTCAGTGGAAAGAGCACGGGCTTTGGAGTCAGAGTTCATGGGTTCGAATCCCAGCTCGGCCACTTGTCAGCTGTGTGACTTTGGGCAAGTCACTTAACTTCTCTGTGCCTCAGTTACCTCATCTGTAAAATGGGGATTAAGACTGTGAGCCCCACGTGGGACAACCTGACTCCCCTGTGACTACCCCAGCGCTTAGAACAGTGCTCGGCACATAGTAAGCGCTTAACAAATACCAACATTATTATTATTATTAGACAATCCCTACCCAGCAATGGGCTCACATTCTAGAAGGGAAAGTCAGGCAACAAAACAAAACAAAACAAATAGGCAGACATCAATACTATCAAAATAGAGAAATAGAGTTATAGCTATACACACATCATTAGTACAATAGATAGAATAGTATATATGTACAAATATACACAAGTGCTGTGGGGTGGGGAAGGGGGTAGAGCAGAGGGAGGGAGTCAGGGCAATAGGGAGAGGAGGAGGAGCAGAGGAAAAGGGGGCTCAGTCTGGGAAGGCCTCTTGGAGGAGGTGAGCTCTCAATAGGGCTTTGAAGGGGGGAAAAGAGCTAGTTTGGCAGCTGTGAGGAGGGAGGGCATTCCAGACCAGAGGTAGGATGTGGGCCAGGGGAAGGGTGAGAAGGAGGCACAGTGAGGAGGTTAGCGGCAGAGGAGCATAGTGTGCGGGCTGGGCTGTAGAAGGAGAGAAGGGAAGTGAGGTAGGAGGGGGCAAGGTGATGGAGAGCTTTGAAGCCAACAGTGAGGAGTTTTTGCTTCATATGAAGCTTGATAGGTAAGACTGGAGATTTTTGAGGAGGGGGGTGACATGTCCAGAGCATTTCTGTGGAAAGATAATCCGGGCAGCAAAGCAAAGCATGATTAGAAAATTATCTGGAGTCAATGAAGATATAAAAGGGAGGCAAATCAGCCTCAGCTTAGCAGGGGTTGTGCAAGCACCTGATCAGAAAAAAAGACCCCAAGTCACAAAGATTTCACAATTGCCATTCGTATTCAGAGAAGACACAGACTGACAGTGAAATTCATCAGAGAGAAAAAGAATGTGGGTGCGCGCGTGCGTGCGTGTGTGTGTGTGTGTGTGTGTGTGTGTGTGAGAGAGAGAGAGAGAGAGAGAGAGAGAGAGAGAGAAAGAGAACGAACGAACTGTTCTTGCCACTTTGTGGACACGCAAAAGGCTGCCCCTTAATGTGTTGTCATGTTTAATGTTTACAAGCCTGGTGCTGTTTTCTCTTGCCTCCTTGTCTTCATTACAACAGCTTGACCAAATGATCTCTGCCCATTCTCTGAGGAAATTCAAGCTTATAAAGAGGGGTGGAGTTAATTTTGCCCCCATCTCCAATTTTAGACAAGAATTCTAAGCAAAATTAGCTCCCTTTGGACAGCTGACGGATTATAATGTACTCTTCCGATTGCTTAATACAGCGTTTTTAGTACAGCAGAATGTAGTGTGGCGTAGTAGAAAAAGCACGGGGCTGGGAGTCAGAGAACCTGGGTACTAATCCCAGCTTTGCGACTTGTCTGTTGTGTGACCTTGGGCAAGTCTCTTAACTTCTCTGTGCCTCAGCTACCTCATATGCTAAATGGGGATTCACTGCCTGTTCTCCCTCCTACTTAGATTGTGAGCCCCATGAGGGACCTGATTATCTTGTATCTACCCCAACACTCAATACAGTGCTTGTCACAAAGTTAGTGCTTAACAAATTATTATTTATTATCAACTGCCATCGAGTCATTTCCGATTCATTGCGTCTCTGTGGATATATTTTTTCCAGAATGTCAGGTCTTCTGCAATAATCCGTAATTTTGCTAACGGTTCTTCAGTTATCATTATGGTTTCTATCCATCTAACTGCTTCTTCCATGTTTTCCCTGGACTTTTCCTAGCATTAGTGTCCTCTCCAGAGAATTAATCTTCCTGCTTAGGTGTCCAAAATATGCTAGATTATCTTAAAAAATACCACCATTATCTTTACAGTACAGTGCCTGGAACATAGTAAGCGCTTAACAAATACCATTATAGTACATTATAGTAGCCACTCAATAAATACCACCGACTGGAAATCTTTCATGGCCTTATGAAAGGTCACAAGCAGAATCTTAGCATCTTGGTGTGCTAAGATTCTCCTTGTTGGCTGAATAAGGTTTTTCTCTTTAAAGGAGTTTGCTCCTCTTCTTACTAGTTTCCTCTTCCCTCCTCAGACTGTAAGCTCCTTGTGGTCAGGTAAAGTGTCTACCAACTCTGTTGTACTTTACTTTCCCAAACTTTTAATATAGTGATTGATGAGTTTAGAGACTGCCAGGTAGTATTGAGTGAATGGAATGGGATTGCAGCCTGAGGCTCTGGAGAACCTCCAGTTCTCTCCAAAGCTCGTTTTGAGATTGTCTTCAGCTACACTAGACCTACTTTGCTCAACACAGTCCAGGACCACACATGAGAGCTTACAAAATAATGCTAAGGTGATGTTGACGTAGTATACCTTTATACAGTTTGATCCTTTAAACAATTTAGGTGTTTGTTCTATAAAAACCGCAAGTGTCTATCTTGCACAAGAGATGATTCCACCCTGAAGGGAAAGGGTCCAGAGTTCTATAGGGGGCGAAGAATGTAACTCCTAGGAAATATCCACCTCACCCTCAGACTGGGATTGAGCATGACCTGTAATAAAAAAAAAAATTGGGTAGGTTTATAAAATCATTTGGCTTGCCCATCTGGGGAAGACTGTCTTAGGGGAGAATAGTTTCTCGGGAGATGAACCATGGAGTTGCGTGCCTGGAAAAAATGAAAAACTGAAGGGGGAGAATAAGGAAGCCAGATTTCACTGTAGAACAGACATTTTAACAGGTCACACCCTACAGATAATGACTTGAAGAATCCTCTCATGCCAAACATTTGGAACCATTGTGCAAGTCATGGAGGAACACACCAGCCGGAAACCCCAGAATCAGCCCAAAGAGCAAACTGAAATCGCAAGCGGCAGTGGAAATGAGCAAGCACATAACACAAAAAGATTAATAATAGTAACTCTGGTGCTTGTTAAGTGCTTTCTATGTGCCAGGCACTGTTTTAAGTGCTGGGGTGGATTCAATCAGATTAGACACAGACCTCTCCCACATAAGGCTCACAGTCTTAATCTCCATTTTACAGATGAGGTAAATGAGGCACAAAGAATAATAACGATAATAATAATAATGGTATTTGTTAAGTGCTTGCTATGTGTCAAGCACTGTTCTAAGCTCTGGAATAGATACAAGGTAATCAGGTTGTCCCACGTGGGGTTCAGAGTTTTAATCCCCATTTTCAGATGAGGTAACTGAGGCACAGAGACGTGAAGTGACTCACCCAAGGTCACACAGCAGACAAGTGGCAGAGCCAGGACTAGAATCCAGGTCCTTCTGACTCCTTGACCGGTGCTGTGTCCACTAGGCAACACTGCTTCTCTGGAAGAGTCTCTGGTGCCACAAGGACCTGGAGTGAGGAGTGGAATGGTTGGTCACAGGAGATCCCAGCAAGTTGCAGGGAGGAGCATCCAGCAAGAACAAGGCTGGAAGAGCAGGGCTATAGACAACTTTCCATGAGTATTTGAACCTCGGAAGAGTAGAAGAGGGGAACGCAAAAGAAGCCTCCTCCTGACCCAGGCACGGGGGAAGCACACCATCATGCACCGCACACCCGATCAGACAGAAACAGAGATAGGCATAGATGCCCAGACAGAGACAGAAATGAACCTGGAAAGGCGGAGAAACAGAGACAGACATGCCAGCCTCCTAGGGAGTGAGGCAGAGAGACAAAGAAAGAGTCAGAACACCCCATCCAAGAGTGCCAGCCAGGAGGAGATAGATTTGGGCCCCGATGCAATGGGAAATGTCCCGCCATCCACCCCTGGCATTTCTCCCAGCTCAAATTAATCACTGAGGCAGATAGAGATATGATGGAGACAAGCACAAAGGCACAAAAAGAGGGGAAGGCAAGGCACAAACCAAAAGACTAAAAGGAGCAGCTACAGAGGCACAAACAGATAGAGACAGAGTGCTGGAACTGCAGAAAAACTAGCAGGGAGACTGAAATTCAGCGAGAAAGAGACACAAGTGGAGGGAGAGACAGAGAAAGAGAGAGAAGCAGACAGATAATGACAGTGTCAGAAAAAACAGAGGCAATGAAGGACAGAAGCTGAGCTGGTCAGACCAGAAGGCTACAGAAAGGGAAGTTGACTGAAAGATGTAAACACCAAGACCATCAGAAGACTTAAATCAAAGACCGAAAGGAACAGACTCAAGGGGTGGCAGAATGTGGATAGCCTCCAGGGTCGGTGGTAGAGTGGATAGGTTTGTGGGAAAAGGGCAAGTGAATTCTGGTATTATAATTTCAGTCATCGATTAGATAGGTGTGGTCAAGTCTCCATAACATATGGAAAATGTGAAAGCTCTGTGAAATACACTCTCCGGAAAGAGCGGCCTTTTGTAAGTAATAATCAGCTTAGGCCTTTTTTTTTTTTAACCTTCCAGCTTTTTGCCCAAACCGTCTCTCCATCACTCAATCATATTTATTGAGGGCTAATTGTGTGCAGAGCACTGTACTAAACTCTTGGGAGAGTTGAGTATAAAAGAGTTGGAAGACACATCTCCTGACCACAGAGAGCTTGCATGAGAAATGAAGGATCCTTCCGTAGAAGAATGCGAGAGGAGCTTCAGGCGTGGGTTAAAGTTTGAGAAGAGATCTGGGAAAGGAAATGCGGTCAACTTCCAGTGAAGAAGAATTTCTGGAGAATATAAACAAAGAGGGCTCACAGAAGCTTAGGCTGGGCACAGAAAGGAAACAAGCAAGTGGAAAAAGGAGGCAACGAGAGAGCATGAACAGGAAGTGTGGGCGCTTTGCACACAGTAAGCGCTCAATAAATACGACTGAATGAAATGCAGTTGGATGAAAGGTAGTGTAGGCAAGTGAAAATCACAGGAAAATCTGAATTTGATGCAGGAGGCGAGAGAGGAACAGAGAAAGAAGGGATTTGGGTGGCATCTAAGGGGGGGGGGCAGTGAGGGGGCGAAGAAGCAGACTCGTATGGTTTTTGAATTGAGAAAGAAAGTTGATTCTGGAAGCAACATTGGTGGAGACCGGAGAGGTGTGGGAAGGAAGGAAATAGGTAAGGTTCACAAGTGCAAACAAAGGATAAAGAGGAAGGAATAATGGAGGTATTATACAGGTAGGAATGATGGAATGACCAGGCTTGGCAGTAATCTGGCTGTGAGGAGAGATGAAAAGCAAAGACAGGAGAGAAGACGAAAGTGATTCCACTGCTCTGTGCAGGATCCGGAGCAGGAGGAGGCAGGATTGGAAGATCGACAGGGATAGAGAGAGGACAGGGAACAACCATATTTACTGAGTGAATACTTTGTGCAGAGCTCTATACTAAGCGCTTGGGGGAGTAGACAATTTATCTGCACACAGTTAGGTGAGAAAGACATGGTGGTCCTTCTAGCCCCACTTTAGCTGTCCTACAGGAGGAAGAAAAAATCTCTCTGTAGTGAGAGGCAGACCAGGCATAGTGTTCCTAACACAATTAAGATGATATTAGTATTGGCCTTGGGCCAACCCAAACCCAGCCTAACTTTCACTTCAAGGGCTATCATTGTACCCCTAGCAGAAAATAAGGACTGTATTTAGCCCCAGAGCCCAGAACCTCCAGGATTGCCAACAGGCTACGTTTCCCCTCTTTCTGCCCACCGTCACAGGAGTCTAAGGCAGGGGAGGAACCTTGCCAGCTGCAGCCTTGGGAGTTTGAAGCAGGGTTCTTCTAGCTAGAAGGTGAGGCACAACAGAGCTGCATTTCCCTTATTCCTCCCTGAGCTCCATCCAAACCTTGTTGAACTGTTGATGCCATGGAACTGTTGGCTTTTATTAGTAGTAATAATGATAATAATGATGGCATTTGTTAAGGGCTTACTATGTGCCAAGCACTGTACTCAGCCCTGGGGTAGGTACAATATTATCAGGTCTCACAGACTCAGCCCTGTGTGGGGCTCACTACCTAAGAAGGAGAGGGAGAACAAGGATTTAATCCCCATTTTACAGATGAGGAAACTGAGGCACATAGAAACGAAGCGATTTGCCCTAAGTCACACAGCCGGCAAGTGGTGGAGCGGGGATTAGAATCTGCGATTTCTGACTCTCGGGCCCATGCTCTGTCCACTAGACCACACTATTTCTCAACATTAAAATTTTGAATATTGCCATTGATTTTTCAAGTGTAGCCCCTTAGTTTGCGAGTCCTTTGAGGAATAGAGACTGTTTCTTAAGTGTCGTCCATATAGTGTCCGCTCGAAGAGAAGCAGTGTGGTCAAGTGGATAGAGCATGGGCCTGGGAATCAAAAGGACATGGGCTCTAATCCCAGCTCCTCCACTTGTCTGCTGTGTGACCGTGGGCAAGTTAATTCTCTAATCTGTGCCTCACTTGCCTCATTTGTAAAAATGGAGATTAAAACTGTGAGCTCCATTTGGGACATCGACTGTGTCCATCCTGATTAGCTTGTATCTACCATAGCGCTTAGCACTGTGCCTGGCACAGAGCATTTAACTAATACCATAAAAAAAAATCACTCAATGGATGGCTGGAATGATGGAGCTGTGGCTAAATGGTTATTAATGTCAGTGTGTGAAGTATATCTTATGAATTCAATTTGTACTTGTCACTGCATACGGTCTTCACCAAACCCAACCCAAAGTTTTTTCAAGTTTTTCTAACCCCTACCTGTGGTCCCCATGGGTCAATCTGGGCATCGCTCTTGCCCAACCAGTGCCCCCCTCTTACCTAAGAGGGATGCTGAGAGGCAGAAAGGCCTACTGAAAAGTGCATGGGCCTAGGAGTCAGGAGATCCTGGTTCTGCCATTTACCTGCTATGTGACTTTGAGTAAATCCCTTAACTTCCCTGTGCCTCAACTTCCTCATCTGTAAAGTGGGGACTAAATATCTGTTCTCAGTCCCACTTAAACTGTGAGCTTACTGTGTGACAGGGACAGTGCTCTGCACATAGTAAGCACTCAATAAATACGACTGAATGAATGAATTGTGTCCAACCTGAATATCTTGCATCTTCCTGTCACCTCAATACAGTGCTTGACACTTAACAGATGCCACAATTATCATTACTTTTATTATGAGTATTATTACCTCTCTGCCTATACTTGATCCAGTGACGTCCAGAGCTGCTGGAAGAAAGAGAGATCCTAGAGGAACTCTGTGAAAGTGATTGTCCCAGGACAGAGGATCTGGTGGTAGGATGAGTTTGAATTAGGGGTCCTAATGGCCAAGAAGAAAAGATGGAGAGAGAATTGGAAACATCAGTCTGAAGAGTGGTCACCAATAGAACGGCAGATTTTTAAATCATCAGGAAGTGAGTGAATGAAAGTAAGCTCTCTCTAGACTGTAAACTCATTATGAGAAGGGAAGGTTTCTGCTAATTCTATTGTAGTATACTCTCCTAAAGGCTTAGAGTAGTATTCTGCACATGGTAAGCACGCAGTAAGTGCCTTTGTTTAACTGATTGATCGAAAGTACTAAAAGAGTGAAGAAGAAGACAGTGAAAGGCAAAGAGAGAGAGACTCGCGGGGAGAGAAGAGAAAAAAAGAAAGAGAAAGAATATCCTCTAGATTATAAACCCATTATGGGTAGGAAACATGACTGCCAACTGTTATATTTTATTGTCTCAAGCGCTTAGTAGACTGCTCTACAGCATGAAGCAGCATGATGTAGTGGATAAAGCATGGGATTGGGAGTCCTAAGGAGCTTGATTCTAACCCTGTCTCTTCTCTGCTGTGTGACCTTGAGCAAGTCACTTCACTTCCCCGTGCCTCAGTTGCCTCATCTCTGAAATGGAGATGAAAACTGTGAGCTCCGTATGGAACGGGGACTGAGTCCAACCTGATTAGCTTGTATCTAGCCTATCACATAGTACAGTGTTTGGTTCATAGTCAGTGCTTAACAAATGCCATAAAGAAGTGCTCAGTAAATACAGTTGAGTGATTGATTGAATATCAATGTGATGGAAATGAGGGGTTTGTGCATATTTGAGATAGAAAAGGATCAGTATTGAGATGGATGGAAAACCATATTTTCCAGAGCATATGGGACAGGACTAAAGCAGATAAGAAAGGTAAACAGAGAAAAAGAGCCAGTGAGAAAAGAAAGAGACTGAAAGTGTAGGGGTTAGGTGGCCTCAAACAGGCAAGCAGTTAGGGCTGGCAGGGAGGGTGCAAAGCAGAACCACTTCCTACAGCTGCATTCTGCTCTTCAGATACCTTCTTCCCCATCCTGACAGAGTTTGTAAGGAACCAGTAACACCTGGGAACTCTCCGGAGAGGTGGGAGTGGGTGATTTCAGGAGCAGAACTGCTGAGACTTCATTGTCATTTCTCCTTCTCCTCCTGGATTCCCAAATGCCAGCTTGCTGGTGATCTGTTAGCACCAGCCCTGCTCCACAGGCGGGTCTTCAGCAGGGAAGGCAGTGATGGACGGGGTCTTACTGGTATTTATTGAGCCCTTACTGTGTGCAGAGTGCTGTACTGAGGGCTTGGGAAAATACAACAGAGTTGATAGACATGATCCTTGCCCACTCCTCAAGAATCTCCATTGGCTGCCCATCCATCTCCTCACCAGAGAGAAACTCCTTACTATTGACTTTAAAGCACTCAGTCAGTTCGCCCCCATCCTACAGCCCAACTTGCAAACTCTGCTCCTCTAGTGCCAGCTTACTCACTGTGCCCCGATCTCATCTATCTAACTGCCAACCCCCTTCCCGCATCCTCCCTCTAGCCTGGAACTCCCTCCCCCTCCATATACACCAGACAACTACTCTATCCACCTTCAAACAGTTATTAAAGTCACATCTCCAAGAGGCCTTCCCCGATTAAACCCTCTATTTCCCCACTCTTTCTGTCTCTGTGTCTTCTATGCACTTCAGTCTGTGACCTCTGGACACTTGATATTCGCTCCACCTCCAACTCCACAGCATTTACGTACCGTATCTTTAAATTATATGCTATAGGTGATTTATTCATATTAATGTCTATCTCCCCCTCTAGACTGTAGGCTCATTATGGATAGGGAACGTGTCTGCTAAGTCTGTTGTATTCTCCCAAGCACTTAGTACAGTGCTCTGCGCATAGTAAGCATGGGATAAATACGATTGATTGATTGATTAAAGGAGCTAACAGTCTCCAGGGGGAACTGTGGTAGGAAGCCTGGTGGGAAATAGTCAGTAGTGCCAGAGCAGAGGAAGGTAAAGGAAGCCACAGCCATCGCGGTGAGTCGTTCCCTACCTTCACCAGGTCTGCTGCGGCTGTCTCCCCTTAACTCTGGTTCCTGTCGGCCCAGAGGGCAGATCCCTAGGGGTTTCCAACCACGGTGGTGTCGGCAGGAGAGGCTGACTGTATCAGCCGTGGCTCCCCTAACCTGCCACTACTCTCTACTATTGGCTACTTGCCACAGTCACCACCACCATCCTGGGCAAAGCGGGATTTTAAGGCCTCCTTCCTGCTACATTTATGGTGGCAGGACAGTGGGCAAAAATTAGGATCGTTCTGCCCAGAGCAGGATGTCTGGTCATTTCAGAATAGTAGTAGAACTAAAACCTAAACTGCAAATGACCAACTCCCTTGGACTCAGATCAGTGGCACCCAACCCAAACTTTCCTTATAGCATCAAAGAGTAAGGAAAATCCGAAACAAAATAGAACAGTTGATTAGTGATACGGAATACGGATACGTAGTAAGACAGCTCTGATGACTGAGATTTTGAGCCCCATGTGGGACAGGGACTGTGGCGTGGCTCAGTGGAAAGAGCCCAGGCTTGGGAGTCAGAGGTCATGGGTTCGAATTCCGGCTCCGCCACTTGTCAGCTGCGTGACTGTGGGCAGGTCACTTCACTTCTCTGGGCCTCAGTTACCTCATCTGTAAAACGGGGATTAAGACTGTGAGCTTCACGTGGGACAACCTAATTACTCCGTATCTACCCCAGAGCTTAGAACAGTGCTCTGCACATAGTAAGCACTTAACAAATACCAACATTGTTATTATCACTATTTTTATTATTAGTGTATGTGCTCATAGAGTGAAAGTAAGTACTATAAGATAAAAGACAATGGACTCAAGGCAATTTGTTGTCAGCGATTATAACCATATTTAAAATATTCAGGAACCAAAAGTTTAAAAGCAAAATACCAATAGACGTTGCCCAGGGTGAAGAATCTGGAAGGCCTTAGGAATGGTTCATGAAGGTTCCCCCTAGACTCTAAGCTTCTTCTTTTTTTTTTTTTTAAAAAAAAAGGGTATTAAGTGTGTAATATGAATCAAGCACTGTTCTACGCACTGGAGTAGTTCCAGTTAATCAGGTTGGCCACAGTCCCTGTTCCACCTGGGCTCAAAGTCTAAGTAGGAGGGAAACAGATATCGAATCCCCATTTTACATTTGAGAGAAGTGAAGTGTCTTACCCAAAGTCCACATTTTTTCGAATCACCATTTTACATTTGAGAGAAGTGAAGTGACTTACCCAGAGTCACACAGCAGGCAAGTGGAGGAGTCAGCATTAGAACCCAAGTCCTTTGACTCCCAGGCCTCTGCTCTTTCCACTAGACCATGCTGTCTTTTGGAGGGGAACAAGTCAACCAATTCTGTTGTATTGTACTCTTCCAAGTGCTTAGTAGAGTGTTCTGCACACAGTAAGCACTCAATAAATACTGTTGATTGATTGACTGATGGTTGTGACAATGATTGACAACATAGTCGAAGATTTTTGGCACCCTAGGATTCTAATAATAATAATAATATTATTATTAATCGTGCTATTTGTTAAGTTCTTACTACGTGCCAAGCATAGTACTAATGGGGTAGATACACGTTCAATAGGTCAAACACATCCCTGTTCCACACGGGATTCACAGAACAGATACTGAAGACCCATTTTACAGATGAGAAGACTGAGGCAGAGACAGTAAGTGATTTGCCCAAGATTGCACACCAGGCAAAGGGCAGAACTGGGATTAGAACCCAGGTCCTCTGACTCTCAGATCCTGGGTGTCGCTCCAGTTCTAGGCCCTTTTGCCAGTTTTAAAAATGAGGAAGATGAGGAACGGATATTGGGAGAGCCACCGCACATCAAACAGAAAATCCACTGGAGAGACATCCAAGAACCTCAAGCACTTCTTTCTCCCCGAGTCTTGCCCAACCTGCTATTTTGTTTTTCTTTTTAAAAAATTTGTGGAAGGAATAAAGCCTGCACCGAGGGGACAGCTTCGCATGCCCCTTGCGTTCCTTTACCCCTGTTTTGGAAGGGAATCGAACACTCTCTGATAGTTTCTCATGGGCAGGTTATCATTTGCTTTTTTCTTTGAAAGAAGGCAGAACCTTGAGTAAATAAAAAGTACTCTTATCAGCATTACCGGTCCTCCACATCACAATCAAAATCAAACCGCCAAATGTGAGATTCTTTTTCTTCCATGGGCTTATGGAAAACTTAAATCACGTTTTAATATCAGTTTATTATTTTCTTTCTCTACTTAAAAAAACCCACCGTCAGCTATAATAAATCCAACACAATTACCCTTATTATAGTGATTACTGTTCATGCCACTGTAATTGGCTTGCCTCAGCATTTTCATTATGAACCCATATCTTCAAAGGTTTGTAACTCATATACATTTTTACTCTGAACTGAAACTTGGCATGGCAGGCCAAATGTTCAACTAGGGTGCTGAAGCTGCACCCTCAAAAAACCCCAAGCAGAACCATGGCAACGAGACGGGCACTGAGATCTTCCAGCATCCATCCGCTAATATCTGCGGGCCACCGGTGCCGGAGGTGGGACAGGGACGGCACAGTTTCAACCAAAATTTCATTGTTTGCAAATAAAATCTGCACTCTTTCTATAAAGCTTCTCCATTTCAATGAAAGGGCGGACTTAGAAACGAGATGTGTTAGGTTCATGTCTTTCTGCTAGCTAGCAGGCTAACGCTCTTATAGAAAAGCAGCTGCGGTGCACAAACTAGAATTCTGGTATAGTAAAATGATGAGCTTAGCTCTAAGTCTCCAGGCCCCGAAGAAGAATCTTCTCGCACGAGTCCACTCTGGACCTTATGATTCAAACGCTTGGTATAGTGCACAGTGATAAACCTTCAGTAAATATGAATGTCTGACTGGCTGATCTGAGACCGCGGTGTCCGTGGAGCTGTTGCTACTGTAGTGTGTGTGGCTCAGACTCCCTGAGATCATTCACGGCAGATTCGGTGCTGTTGAATTTTCGATCCTTCTGCATCATTTCTCCTAGGTTCTGCATTCTCCTCACCTGCACCCCCTTTTTGCGTGGCCTAAAGGAAAGAACACAGGCCTATGAGTCAGAGGATCTGGATTCTAATCCCAGCTCTGCCACTGGCCTTTGGTGTGACCTTGGGCCCGTCACTTAACTTCTCTGTGCATCAGTTTCCTCGTATGTAAAATGGGGATTCAGTATTTGTTCTCCATCCTGCTTAGACTGTGAGCCCCATGTAGGCCAGGGACTGTATCAATCAATCAATAGTAGTTGTTGAGCGCTTACTGTGTGCAGAGTTTAGGAGAGTAAAATGCAAGAGGCATGGTAGACATGTTCCCTGTCCATAAGGAGCTTACAGTCTAGAGGGTTGCCCAAACTGATTAGCTTTTATTTACACCCCCACTTAGTACAGTTCTTGGTGCGCAGCAAGCACTTAACAAATAGCACAATTATTATTATTCCTCTTGATGATTTTATCTGTCCAGGAGTCACTGCCCCAAGAGTCCCTGTACTCTAGCCTGAACTCTGCCTCGCTTGCAGATGGAGCTCAGCAAATGTTTAATATTCTCAACCGTTAGTAGGGGAAACGATGTTTCATCCATTTGATGTGATGTTATAGACCACATCACAGGGCCAAGAAGCACTCTGGTAGGTTTTGCCAAAAACTAAGACAGTTCACATTAAACCAAGAATGAAGCTGCTGCAAGTTTTCACCCCAGATGACCTTTGCTTGGAGTTGCCCTTTATACAAGCTTAGGACAAGCTCTGTGGGAAAGATTCATCATCGTGGTCTAGAGTAGAGGCAGGTCCTTGAGACAATTTTATCATAGAGGTAGAAGTTGGCAGAAAACCTGAGCCTGAACTGCTAGTGGAAGGTAATCTGATAACGAAAGAATTAATATCAGGTATTCCTGACACTATTTTTTTATCGACAGGGAGCCTTATCTCTTTTTCAGAGGCTAAAAAGTAGCCTACTTCTGAGTGGACCAGGGCAATTTCACATCTCCTTTGGCTTGTTTTCCCCCTGTGGGCCAGCAGTTTACGGATTAAATCGGAACGGGACCCTTTTCATCCTCAATTTGCATGATCCCAAGTCTTACCTTGGTCCTAAACCCTTCTAAATGATAGATTAGAAAGAGGCTGTTTAACGTTGCTTCTTAAAGTAATAATGGTCACACAACAAGGGACAATAACTTTGACCTGTGGAATTTGCAAAGGAAAAGGGGAAGGCAGTTAAACTGGGTAGAAAAACGTTTTTTTATTCACATTTCTTAAGAGTTTACTGTGTGCCAGGCTCTAAACTAAGCACTGGGGTAGATACAAGGTAATCAGGTATGACACGGTCCATGTCCCACATGGGGCTCACAGTCTTAATCCCCGTTGAACAGATGAGGTAACTGAGGCACAGAGAAGTGAAGTCACTTGCCCAAGGTTACACAGCAGAGAAGTGGCGGAGCCGTGATTAAAACCCCGATCCTTTTGATTCCCAGGCTAAGCGGTTTCTCTATTTAACACTAAATTTAACACTAAAGAACGTGTCTAACACTGTCAAGAATTCTGATGAAGTCAGCAATGGCTGGATTTCACGCTAACCTAAGTATCAATCCCTTGTACAAATATCTGACTTTTTTTAAACAGTATTTAGCCCTAATAGACCAGATCTCCACAGGCCTGGGAGTAGGAAGGACCTGGCTTCTAATCCTGGCTCTGCCACTTGTCTGCTGCGTGACCTTGGGCAAGTCACTTAACTGGAGAAAGTGTACGGCGTAGTGGAAAGAGCATGGACCTGGGAGTCAGAAGGTCATGGGCTCTAATCCCGGTTTTACCACTTGTCTGTTATGTGACCTTGGGCAAGTCACTTCACTTCTCTGTGCCTTGGTTACCTCATCTGTAAAATGGAATTAAGGCTGTGAGCCCTATGTGAGACAGGGCCTATGTGTCCAACCTAATTTGCTTGCGTCCACCCCAGTGCTTAGTACGGTGTCTGGCGCCGTACCATAATGATTATTATCACTCATTATTATTAGTGCTGTGGGGATGGGGGTGGGGGAGATGTATAAAGGGAGCAAGTCTCAGGGAGACTCAGAAGGGAGTGGGAGAAGAGGAAAGGAGAGCTCAGTCAAGGAAGGCCTCTTGGAGGAGATGTGCCTTCAGTAAGGCTTTGGCGGAGGGGAGAGTAATCGTCTCTCGGATATGAGGAAGAAGGGCGTCCCAGGCCAGAGGCAGGACATGGGCCAGAGGTCGGCGGTGAGATGGACGAGATCGAGGTACAGTGAGAAGGTTAGCAATTAGAGGAGCAAATAGTGTTGGTTGGGTTGTAGTAGAATAGCAAGGTGAGGTAGAATGGGGATGAAGAAATGCTTAAAAGTGAAGTAGAAGTCGCAGTCCCTGTCCTCGAGGAGTTCACAATCTAATGGAAGAAGATCAAGGATCCTCAAATTTGAATTTACAATTTGTCGTTTTTCATTGAGTGTCAAACACACACCAGTCTAAATCAAAATCAAAGGTTTGTTAGCAAACCTGCATTTTTCTCCTCACTACACTTCAGGGATTAAAAGAACCAATAAACCCCTGTTTTCCACCCAGGCTACATGTAGAGTATTATTTAAATTGAATTAGCATTGTTTCCAACTACCTTGTTAATGTTAACGCCCTCAGTGTATTTCTCACCTGTGCTAATGCATACCTCGCAAAAGAACAATTACCTTTTGTTCTTCAGGCGGCAGAGCCAATATTTTCTTGTTAGAAGTGTCAATGTTACCTCCCTGCAGGCTCAGTATCTATGCCACGCTCTCCAAGTGCTTCTAAACTGATATCAGATTGGCTCCAAATTTATGGCTCTTTCCTCATACTGACTTGGACCCAAACCGGAGTTTTGGTGGTTGGGTTTTTTTTTTACAGGAAAATTAGCACCTGGCCATGGTTCCATGCCCAAAGTGTAGCCAAAGTCAGGCAAAAATCAGGTGACCAGAAATCGGGGGATGCTGGGGACGACCCACTTTTGAAGCTCAGGTTTGCCCTGCACTAGCACTGAAGTGGGCCTACCTAAGATCCTTCCAAGCGCTTAGTACAGTGCTCTGCACATAATAAGTGCTCAATGAATACTATTGAATGAATGAATGAATCCTGCTTTTGGCCCCGGCCTGGGGCAGAATCTCGGGTGCCAACTTTTCATTGCGAGTTCAGGAGCGAGGGAGTGAGGCTGTAGGCAAGATATGAGTGAGATGGAGTTGGAGTTTCTTCTTCAACCTAACCTGCACACTTTGCTTCTCTAATGCAGCGTGGCTCAGTGGAAAGAGCCCGGGCTTGGGGGTCAGAGGTCATGGGTTTGAATCCAGGTTCTACCACTTGTCAGCTGTGTGACTGTGGGCAAGTCACTTAACTTCTCTGTGCCTCAATTACCTCATCTGTAAAATGGGGATTCACAGTAAGCCTCACATGGGACTGCCTGATCACCCTGTATCTACCCCAGCACTTAGAAGAGTGCTCTGCACATTGTAAGCTCTTAACAAATATCAACATTATTATTATTATTATTATTAATGCCAACCTATTCATGATACCTCGATCCCATCTGATTAGCCACCGACCCCAAGCCCATATAATAATGTTGGTATTTGTTAAGCGCTATGTGCAGAGCACTGTTCTAAGCGCTGGGGTAGATACAGGGTCATCAGGCTGTTCCATGAGAGGCTCACAATCTTAAAGCCCATTTTACAGATGAGGTAACTGAGGCACAGAGAAGTTAAGTGACCTGCCCACAGTCACACAGCTGACAAGTGGCAGAGCCAGGATTCAGACCCATGACCTCTGACTCCCAAGCTTAGTGGCAAGAGCAGTCAGTAGTGGTGAGTTCTAATCCTGGCACCTCCACTTGTCAGCAGTGTGACTTTAGGCTTCTTTAGACTTCTCCGTGCCTCAGTTACCTCATCTGAAAAATGGGGATTAAGACTGTGAGCCCCACATGGGACAACCTGATAGCCCAGTGCTTAGAACAGTGGTTGGCACACCGTAAGTGCTTGACATATACCATCATCATCATTTTTATTACCCATAACTGTACTAAACACTGGGGTAGATATAAGATAACCAGAGTGGACGTGGTCCCTGTCCCACATAAGGCTTGCAGTCTAAACAGGAAGAAGAACAGGCATCGAACCCCCATATTACAGATGAGGTCATTGAATTACAAAGAAGTTAAGTGAAGTTAAGAGAAGTTAAGTGCTGTGTGCCCCAGGTCACACAGCAGGCAGACTGGGGATTGAGACTGCGAGCCCCACCTGAAGCAAGGACTGTGTCCAACCCAATTTGTTTGCATCCACCCCAGCACTTAATACAGTGCATGGCATAGAGTAAGTGCTTAATAGATGCCGTAATAATAGTAATGATAGCAATTATTACTATTGTTATAACAGAAGGATCAGAGAGAACAGAACTTCAGGAGAGCTTAGTAAAGGAAACTTCCTGTGTCTGTGGTAGAACGAGCCACCCTCTGCTGATTAGAACCCAGGTCCTCCGACTTTCAGACCTATGCTCTTTCCATTAGGCCTACTTCTATCCCAGTGCTTAGCTCAGGGTTTGGCACATAATAAGAGATCAATAAATTCTACAGTTATTATTATCATTATTATTATTACTACTTTACCACTGTATTGTTATCCAGTACTTAGTACAGTGCCTGGCACATAGTAAGTACTTAATAAATATCATTATTATTACTCTCCCAAGTATTTAGTACAGTACTCTGCACAAAATAATTGCTCAATAAATACTACTGATTGATTTTCTGTTGATGAGCTGGGGGGAGTCAAATCTAAAAATTTGTGGAGGCAAAAATCATGGCAATATTTATTCATTAATGGCAATCCCCAATAGCAGAGAAGTCATGGGACCAATGTCCCCTAAGCCCCTCATGGAGTTGGCATCAGTGGAAAGAACCTCTCAATTAGCGGAGGGATGGAGGTGACAGCAGCCGTTGCCTACAGACTGTGAGCTCACTGAGGGCAGGGAATGTGTCTACCAACTGTTTTATAATTTACTCTCCCAAGCTCTTAGCACAGTGCTCTATCCACTATAAGAGCTCAATAAATGCCATTGATTAATTGATTGATTGATTGATTGCTGCCTCTGCGGCTGAACTGACCCTCTGGGCCATTGTATGGAGGGGTTTCCAGCAAGCCGGATGATGCTGGATACTCTGATTCCCAGCCTGGAGGGCTAACGTGGGCCCAGCTGAGTGACTGAGATACCCCAGCCGCCTCTTCCCGCTACCCCCATGTCTAATCGGCTAAGGCAGTTCCACGAGGGCTGGAGAACAGCAGTAGCAATGATGGGAAGGAAATTAAGATAAGTTCATTCATTCATTCAGTAGTATTTATTGAGCATTTACTATGTGTAGAGCACTGTACTGAGAGCTTGGAATGTACAAATCGGCAACAGATAGAGACAATCCCTGCCCATTGATGGGTTCACAGTCTAATCGGGGGAGACAGACAAAAACAGCAGCAATAAATAGAATCAAGGGGATGTACATCTCATTAAAACAAAAGCAATAAATAGCATCAAGGGGATGTACGTCTCATTAACAAAATAAATAAGGTAATAAAAATATATACAAATGAGCGGACGAGCACAGTGCTGAGGGGAGGGGAAGGGAGAGGGAGAGGAACAGAGGGAAAGGGGTGGAAAAGGGGGCTTAGCTGAGGGGAGGTGAAGGGGGGGTAGAGGGAGAGCAGAGGGAGCAGAGGGAAAAGGGGAAGCTCAGTCTGGGAAGGCCTCTTGGAGGAGGTGAGCTCTCAGTAGGGCTTTGAAGAGGGGAAGAGAATTAGTTTGGCGGAGGTGAGGAGGGAGGGCATTCCAGGACAGCGGGAGGGCGTGGCCCAGGGGTCGACGGCGGGATAAGTGTGAACGGGGGACGGTGAGGAGGTGAGGGACAGAGGAGCGGAGCGTGCGGGCTGGGCGGTAGAAGGAGAGAAAGGAGGAGAGGTAGGAGGGGGCGAGGTGATGGACAGCCTTGTAGCCTAGTGATAGAAGTTTTTGTTTTGTGCGGAGGTTGATAGGCAACCACTGGAGGATTTTAAGAAGGGGAGTGACATGCCCAGAGCGTTTCTGCACGAAGATGAGCCGGGCAGCGGAGTGAAGAATAGACTGGAGCAGGGAGAGACAAGAGGAAGGGAGATCAGAGAGAAAGCTGACACAATAATCCAGCTGGGATATTATGAGAGCCTGTACCATTAAGATAGCCCTTTGGGTGGAGAGGAAAGGGCAGATCTTGGCGATATTATAAAGGTGAGACCTGCAGATCTTGGTGACGGATTGGATGTGTGGAGTGAATGAGAGAGCTGAGTCAAGGATGACACCGAGGTTGTGGGCTTGAGAGACGGGAAGGATGGTCGTACCATCCACAGTGATAGGGAAGTCAGGAAGAGGACAGGGCTTGGGAGGGAAGATAAGGAGCTCAGTTTTGGACATGTTGAGTTTTAGCTGGCGGGCAGACATCCAGGTAGAGACGTCCCGGAGGCAGGAGGAGATACGAACCTGAAGGGAGGGGGAGAGGACAGGGGCGGAGATGTAGATCTGTGTGTCAACTGCATAGAGATGATAGTTGAAGCCGTGAGAGCGAATGAGTTCCCCAAGGGAGTGAGTGTATATGGAGAACAGAAGAAGGCCAAGACTGACCCTTGAGGAACCCCAACAGTTAGAGGATGGGAGGGGGAGAAGGAGCCCGTGAAGGAGACAGAAAATGAACGGCCAGAAAGATAAGAGGAGAACCGGGAGAGGACGGAGTCCGTGAAGCCAAGGTGAGATAAGGTGTGGAGGAGAAGGGGATGGTCGGCAGTGTCAAAGGCAGCTGAGAGGTCAAGGAGGATTAGGATAGAGTAGGAGACATTGGATTTGGCAAGAAGGAGGTCACGGGTGACCTTTGAGAGAGCAGTCGCAGTAGAGTGGAGAGGACAGAAGCCAGAATGGAGGGGGTCCAGGAGAGAATTGGAGTTAAGGAATTCTAGGCAGCGAGTGTAGAAGACTCGTTCTAGGAGCTTGGAAAGGAAGGGTAGTAGGGAGATAGGGCGATAACTGGGAGGGGAAGTGGGGTCGAGAGAGGGGTTTTTTTAGGATGGGGAAGACGTGGGCATGTTTGAAGGCAGAGGGGAAGAATCCATTGGAGAGTGAGTGGTTAAAAATAGAAGTTAAGGAGGGGAGGAGGGAAGGGGCGATGGTTTTTATAAGGTGAGTGGGAATGGGGTTCGAAGCCCCCAGGTGCAGGGAGTGTCACTTGCGAGGAGGGAGGAGATCTCCTCTGAGGATACTGCAGGGAAGGATGGGAAAGTAAGGGAGAGGGTTGGTTGGCGGGAGGCAGAAGCGGGAGGGGTGACTTTGGGGAGCTCAGAACTGATTGTGTTAATTTTTGTGAGATCTCTTCAATATGTGCCTAGAGACACAATCAGAACCAAAATGTTTCTGAACTCTAGTCACTGTGAGAGAGCTTTACAATTGCACAGAAAGTCTAGGAAAAGCATCAGTCATATTGTTGTGTTGTACTCTCCCAAGCACTCAATAAACATGATTGATTGATCTCTATTCAAGATTAGATGTGATAGATGAGTTAGATGTGATGTTCTTCTGTTTGAGCCATGTGTAGAATACCACATTAAGTTCCTGTGGGGAAAAATGAAGGGAAAGACAAAGGTCCTGTCTTCAGGGACATTATAGTTTAATAGGGAAAGAGATGAACACAAAATAATTTGCAGTTAGGGAAAAAAATGAAGATACATCTGATATTAAATGAGAATGAGAAAAGAATCGATGGCTAGGTGAATAAATAAGTTCAGAAACAGTAAACTGTGCACATACATAAGTCCAACACATAGCTGTAAGTAGATAAATGCCGGGAAAGCACATTTACTCATTCATTCACTCAGTTGTATTTACTGAGCTCTTACTGTATGCAGAGCACAGTGCTAAGCACTTGAAAAGTACAATAAAGCAATAAAGAGAAACAATTGCTGCCCACAACGGCTCAAGCAGTCTAGAGGGGGAGAGGCAGGCATCAAAACAAGTAAACAGGCATTAATATAAATAAACAGAATTGTAGATATGTACATATATACATAAGTGCTGTGGGGTGGGGAGAGGGGAAGAGCAAAGTCAAGGTGACATGGAAGGGGAGGGGGAGTTGAGGAAAAGGAGGCTTAGTCTGGGAAAGTCTTCAAATCCTTCAAATAAACACTATTCCCCCCTCAAAGCCCTAATGAGGAAGAGGTGGGCCTTCAGTAGGGCTTTGAGGGGGGAAGAGTGATTATTTGAAGGATTTCAAGAGGGAGGGTGTTCCAGGCCAGAGGCAGGACGTGGGCCAGGGGTCGGTGGCGAGACAGGCGAGATCGAGGAACAGTGAGCAGGTTAGCACCAGAGAAGTTGAGTGTGTGGACTGGGATGTAAAGGGAGAGAAGGGAGGTGTGGTAGGAAGGAGAAGCAGCATGGGTCATTGGACAGAGCACGGGCTTTGGAGTTCGAATCCCGGCTCTGCCACTTGTCTGCTGTGTGGCTGTGGGCAAGTCATTTAACTTCTCTGTGCCTCAGTTACCTCATCTGTAAAATGGGGATGAAGACTGTGAGCCCCACGTGGGACAACCTGATTCCCCTGTGTCTACCCCAGCGCTTAGAACAGTGCTCTGCACATAGTAAGCGCTTAACAAAATACCAACATTAAGGAGCATGGTGATGGACAGCTTTAAAACCAATGGTGAGAAGGTTTTGTTTGCTTTGGAGGTTGAAAGGCAGCCACTGGAGGTTTTTGAGGAAGGGGGTGAAATGGCCTGAATATTTCTGTAGAAAGATAATCTGGCAATGGAGTGAAGTATGGACTGAAGTGGGGAGAGGCAGGAGATTGGGAGGTCAGAAAGAAGGCTGATGCAGTGATCCAGTCGGGATAGGATGAGTGATTGTACGTGGTAACAGTTTGGATGAAGAGGAAGGGGCAGATCTTGGCGATATTGTGAAGGTGAGACTCCCAGGATCTGGAGTTGGCTTGGATATGTGGAGTGAATGAGAGAGTAGAATCAAGGATGACACCAAGGTTATGGGCTTATGAGACGGGAAGGATGGTTGTGCCGTCTACAGTGATAGGAAAGTTCTGGAGAGGACCGGGTTTGGGAGGGAAGACAAGGACAGGGACATATTTCTTGGACATGTTGAGTGAGGTGGCAGGAGGACAACCATGTAGAGATGTCCTGAAGGCAGGAGGAGTTGAGAGCCTGGAGGGAGGGAGAGAGAACAGGGGAGGAGATATATGAGATATATGGGATGATGGGAGCTAAATTGAAGGAAAGTAATCAGGGAATGCCTCCTGGAGGAGGTGGGGTTTTAGGAGGGCTTTGTTGATGGAGAAAGAGATGGTCTGGCAGACTTGAGGTGGGGAGGGAGTTCCAGGCTGGGGGACTCTGTGGGGAGGAGGGTGGACCGAGAAGGATCCAAGGGGGAGAAGGAGAGAGCTCCAGGGCAAGGAACAGTGAAGAGGTTTGCCGGGGAGGAACCGATTTAGGGGGCAGATAATTTGAAGGAAAGAGCCGGGGGTTGGCCTCATCAATATAATTTACCTCATTGGTGAGTGAAAAAAGTGCCAGGTCATTTTGCTGTATGATATATATTGTTGTAACTAGTTTTAATAAGGGACCAATTGGAATTTAAATGCTTTTTTATACTGTTCTAATCATGCTTGTGTCCTTTAAACTCAGGCAACGTATTATATGTCTGACTGGGACTCAGGAGTTCTAGATTCTATCAAATGAGCCCCACCAATCAATCAGTGGGTAAGTACTAAGTTCTTATCATGTACAGAGCACTGTACTAAGCACTTTAAAGAGTACAGCACAGTAGAGTTAATAGATTCATTCCCCACCCACAAGGAGTTTATAGCTGAGACGAGGAGGCAGACATTAAAGTAAATTACGGATATACATGTAAGTGCCATGAGGCCGAAGGGGGGTGAATATGAAGTACTTAAAGGGTACTATGGTGTTTCCAGTGACAGCGTGTGGATCTGAAAGCTGGACGGTGAAAAAACAGGCTAGAAAGAGCATCGATTCTTTAGGACTGGGGTGTTGGAGAAGGCTTTTGGGAATAGCATGGTCTGTCTGAAAAAGAAACAAATGGGTTTGGGAGCGAAGTAAGCCAATGTGGTCTTTGGAAGGCCAAATAAGTCAACTTAGATTAGCATATTTTGGACACATCATCAGGAGAAGATACTAATGTTGGGAAAAGTCCAGGGAAAACATGGGAGAGGCAGACCAGCAGCTAGATGGATAGAAACCATAACAAGAATAACGGAAGAACCATTAGCAAGATTGTGGATTAAGGCAGAAGATAGAATGTTCTGGAGAAAATATATCCATAGAGTCACTACGAATCGGAAACGATTCAATGGCGTTTGATAAGAATAATACTAATAGCTACAGATCCATGTACATAAGCAACACAGAAGGGAGAGGGAGTAGGGGAAATGAGGGCTTAGTTGGAGACAGGGGCTGTGTCCAACCTGATTTTCTTGTATCTACTCAGGTTCTTAGTATAGTGTTTGACACACAGTAAGTGCTTAACAAATACCACGGTTATTATTATTATTTTCTGTGACTTCATCTCATCGTCTTTAAAATGGGGCTAAAATGCCTGTATTCCCTTCATCTTAGCTGGTGAGACCCACTGGGACCATAGTGCTTGGCACATGTCTTATGCTGTCCGTTCGTGTCCGACCCATAGCGACTCCATGGACACATCTCTCCCAGAAGACCCCACCTCCGTCTACAGTCATTCTGGTAGTGGATCCATAGGGTTTTCTCGGTAAAAATACGGAAGTGGTTTTCCACTGCCTTCTTCCGCGCAGTAAACTTGAGTCTTCGCCCTCGACTCTCTCCCACGCCGCTGTTGTCCAGCACAGGTGAGTTTCGACTTGTAACAGATTTCGTGTTACTCGCTAGCCACTGCCCAAGCTAGGAATGGAATGGGTATTCATTCATTAATTCATTCATTCAATCAGGTGTATTTATTGGACGTTTACTGTATGCAGAGCACTGTACTAAGTGCTTGGAAAATACAATTCAGCAAGGAAGAGACAAATCCTGTCCACAACGGGTATGCTTCTGTTTGACTCTACCTCCCATAGCTGAGACTCGTGGAGTACTGGAAACTCTCCAGGTGCCATCCTGAGAGGGGCTTGGCACACAGTAAACATTTAATAAGCACTATTATTACTTTTGTTGTTGTTATTGTTACAACAGAAGGATCAGAGAGAACAGAACTTCAGGAGAGCTTGGGAAAGCAAACTCCCCGTGACGGTGGTAGAATGAGCCACCTTCTGCCGGGTACAGAGAGAGGCTTTCAAGAGGAGTGTCAGGATTTCCTCCGTGGTTTCTGGCAGGCGGCACAGGAACATGACTGTGCGAGTGCCAGCACTGAGACCGAGGGCGTGCAACCACGCAACACTCCCGAGCAGCGTCACCCCGGCCTGACCCCGCTGGGGCACTCTGCTTCAATATGTGGGCAAAACACCGTACTAAGCGCTTGGGAGAGCCCAAAATAACAGAATTGGTAGACACATTCCCTGCCAGCGAGGAGTTCTCAATCACTTAATTTCTCTGTGCCTCAGTTACCTCATCTGTAAAATGGGGATTAACTGTGAGCCTGATTCCCCTGTATCTACCCCAACGCTTAGAACAGTGCTCTGCACATAGTAAGCGTTTAACAAATACCAACACTATTATTAGTAGTAGTACCCGGTGCTGCAGCGGAAGCCATGATTTTGCATCCCACGGCATTGGCATTTTTTTTTAAGTGCTTACTACGTGCAGAGCACTGTTCTCAGCGCCGGGGTAGATACAGGGTAATCAGGTTGTCCCACGTGGGGCTCACAGTTTTCATCCCCACTTTACAGATGAGGTTACTGAGGCCCAGAGAAGTGAAGTGACTTGCCCACAGTAACACGGCTGACAATTGGCATAGCCAGGACCCATGACCTCTGACTCCCAAGGCCACGCTCTTTCCATTGAGCCACGGCGTCAATTGGTCCTGGATTGGTGAGAGCTCCCCCTCTGCAATTTCCTCACCCTCTTCCCTTCTCCCATTGTGTGCCCTCAAGTCCCACTCAGAGCAGAGGCCCGACCTTACCTCCGGCCCTGAGGTGGAGAACGTAGAATGGGGGAGTAGAGTTGCCGGGTAAGGCTTGGCATGTGCTTTGAAGCGAGCTTGACGATGCAACAAGAGAATTGGAAATGGGTTTCAGGATGGGGTTCCCATCCTCTGAGGAATTCCTTCAATCAGTCAATCAGTCAAGTGTATTTACTGAGTGCTTACTGTGTGCAAAGCACTGTATTAAGAGTGTGGGAGAGTATAGTATAACATATTCCCTGCCCACATCGAGCTTGCAGTCTCAACCACTCACAAGTTGAAACAATCCTGCAAGAACTGCCCCGTCGACCAGACATCAGCCCATAGAAACCAGCACTCATTTGCCCTCCAGCCCCAGAGATTGGGTCTCCCCAGATGGCAGCGGTGGGGAGGTCCGGCAGTTGAACCCCACGTGGGACAACCTGATCACCTTGTATTCCCCCCCAGCACTTAGAACAGTGCTTTGCACATAGAAAGTGCTTAACAAATACCACCGTTATTATTATTATTATTATTATTATTAGATCAATCAATCAATCAATGATATTTATTGAGTACTTACTGTGTGGAAGGCGCTGTATTAAAACGTTTGGGAGAGTACAACTGGCGCAGTGAATAGAGCACTGGGAGTGAGAACGTCATGGATTCTGATCCTGGCTCTGCCACTAGTCTGCTTTGTGACCTTGGGCAAATCACTTCACTTCTCTGTGCCCCAGTGACCTCATGTAAAATGGGGATTGAGACCATGAGCCCCACCATGGCACAGGGACCGTGTCCAACCTGATTTACTTTATCCACCCCAGTGCTTAGGGTGGATAAAGTATTTATCAAATACTGCATTTAACATTTAACAAATACTGCAGTTATTGCAGTATAACAATTGGCAAACACGTTCCCTGCCCAAGGCGAACTTACAGTCCAGCGGACAGACAAAGCCACTGCTGACTGACATTCTTCATCTGTGGCCATTCTCACATTTCAGCTCTTTGCAAAGCAATTAATTCAAGGGGACCTTCGAAGTCCCATATTTCCCATGGTGAGGGAATAAGTTGGAGAGAGCCATTCAGTCCTCCCAGCTGCCCTTCTTTGCATGATTTCTTCCGTCGAGGAGTATGTAGGATGCAAAAGCCCAAGGATCACCTCTCTTGTGTCTCTCACTCGGAGTCATTTATTCTAAGGAAAGTCCTCTCTCGTTTTTATATAGGACTTCATACTAAGAAGGTTTTCTGAATTGTCCTCTAGACTGTAAGCACGCTGTGGGCAGGGAAGGTGTCTACCAACTCTGTTGTACTCTCCCAAGCATTTAATTCAGTGCACCGCACACACAATCACTCATTCAATCAATGGTATTTATTGAGTCTTTACTATAAGCAAATCACTGTACCGAGCACTTGAGAGAGTACGATACAGCGGAATTCCCGTTCCCTGCCTGTGATGAGTTCACAGCTAAAGGATGAGCTTATGCTTAATTAAATGCCACCGATTGATTGATTAAATGGAATAAATAAAATTATGGGAATTTTCGAGGCCCCTCCAGTTACTTCTGAAAGTATAGAAGCCATACAGCTGAAAATGACTGCCAACCGAGGGATCTGGCAGGATGGACGGTGGGGCAAGGGGCGTAGAATGCACTTACACTGAATAATAATAATAATGTTGGTATTTGTTAAGCGCTTACTGTGTGCAGAGCACTGTTCTAAGCGCTGGGTTAGATACAGGGTAATCAGGTTGTCCCACGTGAGGCTCACAGTTAATCCCCATTTTACAGATGAGGTAACTGAGGCACAGAGAAGTGAACTGACTTGCCCACAGTCACCCAGCTGACAAGTGGCAGAGCCGGGAGTCGAACCCATGACCTCTGACTCCAAAGCCCAGGCTCTTTCCACTGAGCCACACTGAATAGACAGGGGCCAGGCTCAAACAGAGAATGGGACTTTTCTTGGGTGGGGAAAATTACAGGCGACGTGTCGGAGCCACTGCAGAGGCTATAAATTCGGTAATGTGGGACAGAGCTGGTTTCATCTCCCAAGAAGGGTAAGATGATCAATGATTCCTGTCAGACTTCGCCTCCGAGGTTCTGGCAGCTGAAGGAATTTGGCCTCCGCCCTATCTGATGTTCATATATAGAACAAACATTCTGTAGGTGTTAACTTGCCAAAGGGATCACGATTCTGGGAGGAAGCTTTTAAGATTTGACTTAAAAAAAACCAAAAAACGCTAGACCACATGAGCTTTCTGCAAGGTTTGAGTTCAAGCTTCTGCTAGACCACTGGAGTTTTGTGTAATTTAGACCTCTGCACTCCAGTGAGAGACAGGAGGGCGAAACCCCTTGTCCTGTAGGCTTCTTGTGAGCAGGGAACCTGTTTATGTACTCTGTTATATTGCACTTTCCCAGGCCCTTAGTACAGTGCTCTGTACCCAGTAAGTGCCCAGTAAATATCACTGATTGATTGTATTTTGCCACCTGGGAAATGTGTGTTCAGTTCTATTCTGAAAACTACTCGGAACTCCTTCTCCTTCATTTAAATTCTGGAAATAGTTCCTCTTCTCTGGAAGTGAACCTTGAGAAATACTTTCGGTTTAAAGCAGTTCGATTTGAATTATTCAACTAGTTTACCTGAAGTTAGTAAAGCTCTCTCACAGATGTAAGTAGTGCCAGTGGAGACGTGGGTGGAGGTTGATGGGAAAGGAGGGAGAAAAGCTGCGTAGACACCAAACTCGATGTATGAAAAAAGTGAAATCAAGTGACTCAACTCCAGCAACCACCTGAGGAAATAATGCTTTTGGAACTGTTTTCTTCCACCTCCCATTGTCAACCAGAAGGAAGTCACTATCATAAAACATTTAGTTATATTAATGCCTACTTTCCCCTTTAGACTATACGCTCACTGTGGGTAGGGAATGTGTCTACCAACTCAGTTGTACTCTCTCAAGTGCTTAATACAGTGCTCTGCACATAGTAAGTGCTCAGTAAATGCCATGGGTAATGAAGACGATCATCATCAGTGGAATTTACTGAGTGCTTACTGAGAGTAGGGCACTGTATTAAGCACTCTGGAGAGAGCGGCAGAAGCCTCACACGCGTTCCCCATGTCAAGGAGCTTATAGTCTAAGAGGACTGACATCTTTAAAGTTCAAAACCCGCTCCTCACTTGTGAATGGAGGCATTCATCACTAGGAAAAAAGGTAGATGGCTGGCTCCAGATGGCTGCCCACTTCCCAAGACCAAAAGTTTGGTCAAGGAGGCAAATAGATTCCCCTGTCCACCCACGGGACAGGAGGTACATGAAAGGGGAGGGCTGAGAGGAAAGGGTGGCATTCGGAGTAATCTAAACAGGCACTTGAAACTGTAAACTCCTTACGGGCAGGGAATGTGTCTGCTAATTCTTTTGTATTGAACTTTCCCAAGTGCTTAGTACAATGCTAGTATAGGAGCTCAGCAAATATCATTGATTGATTGAGGGCAAGGATTGTTTCTCCCAACTCTATGGTATTTTTCTCTCCTGAGAGTTTTATACAGTGCTTTGCTCACTCTAAGTGCTCAAATACGATTGATTAATTGATTCTTGTCCTAGCTCTGGGATGGTCCTTCTCTGTGACTCAGTTTCCCATCGGTCCCACAACCCCCGGCACGTATCAGCAATGCCCCGGGCCCCTGTTGTTGAGGGCCCATGGGAGGGGGAGCCCATGGCTTTCTTGGGGCCGTTAGGGGATCCAGCGGCCGCAAGCGTCAACGTTGGAAAAGCAGAGTGGCCTAATGGATAGATTGCGGACTTGGGAGTCAGATGGACCTCGGTTCTAATCCCTGCTCTGGCACTTGTCTGCTGTGTGACCTGGGCAAGTCACTTCACTACACTGTGCTTCAGTTACCTCATCTGTAAAATGAGGAGTAAGACTGTGACCCCCACGTAAAGACAGGGGCTGTGTCCAACCTGATTACCTTAGTTTAGAACAATGCTTGGCAAATAGTAAGTGCTTAAGAGCTCTTAGAAGCAGTAAGGCTTGGTGGATAGAGCATAGGGCTGGGAGTCAGAAGGACCTGGGTTCTAATCCCCGCTCCGCCACATGTCAGCTGTGAGACCTGGAGCAGTCACTTTACTTCTCTGGGCCTCAGTTACCTCATCTACAAAATGGGGATTAAGAATCTGAGCCTCATTTGGAACAGGGATTGATTAACTTCAGCATTTAGAACAGTGCTCTGCACATGGTAAGCACTTAACAAGTACCATCATTATTATTAATAATAATAACAAATATCATTATTATTATTATTATTCTAATCCTGGCTCTGCCACTTGTCTGCTCTCTGACTTTGGGGAAGTCACTTCACTTCTCTGTGCCTCAGTTCCCTCATCTGTAAAATGAGGAGTAAGACTGTGAACCCTAAGTGAAACAGGGACTATGTCCAACCCGATTACCTTGTATCTACTCCAGCTCTTAGTACAGTGCCTGACACAGAGTAAAAGCTTAACAAACACCACAATTATTATTAATTATTATCCCCCCTCCCCTCTGCCCCTATGGCTGGGTGAAGATAGCCCAGTACTTTGGGTCAGGGAAGCAGCATATGAGTCGGTGTCAGGATGAGGGCATGAGTCCGTGCCCCTGCGAGGGCAAGAATGGGCCAAGAGGCTCCTTGGAATTGCACTGCCCTGAAGCCAAAAGATCATTTACCTAAATTGCTGGAAAGAGGTATCTTATAAAGGTGGACTAGATTAGGAGGCCCCACTGTGGAAACAGAGGATTCTGGTGGAAAGAGCACAGACCTGGGAGTCAGAGGACCTGGATCTGGCCCTGGATTTGCCACTTGCCTGATGTGTGACCTGGGTCAGTTACTTCACTTGCCTGTGCCTCACTTTCCTCATCTGTTAAATGGGGATTAAATACCTTGTTCTCCCTCCTACTTAGACTGTGAGACCATGTGGCCAAGGTTTGTGCCCGACCTAATTAATAATAATGTATTTGTTAATAATAATGTTGGTATTTGTTAAGCGCTTACTATGTGCCGAGCAGTGTTCTAAGCGCTGGGGTAGACATAGGGGAATCAGGTTGTCCCACGTGGGGCTCACAGTCTTCATCCCCATTTTACAGATGAGGGAACTGAGGCACAGAGAAGTTAAGTGACTTGCCCACAGTCACACAGCCGACAAGTGGCAGAGCTGGGATTCAAACTCATGAGCCCTGACTCCAAAGCCCATGCTCTTTCCACTGAGCCACGCTGCTTCTCCCAATCTTGTATCTATCCCAGTGCTTAGTACTGTGCTTGGCTTATGGCAAGTAAGCCCTTCAGAAACATTACAACTATGAAACCAAAAGCAGCACAACTTTGGAGAAAAATTTAAATCTGCCTCAATCCATATTGTCTGTAGAGATCACTTCCCCCTTCCTTGGAAGTGGACAATCTTCACTTTTAGGCTCTGTTGGCAGCCAAAGCTTCTGAGGGGCAAATACTTAAGGCCTGAAACTGGGGTTTAGAAGAATAACAACTGGTTTGCAGCTAAGGGAAAGCAGATGTGAAACTCATCTATCCAAAAACTGCTTCTTTCTATCCGGCTGCCTTGTGAGGTGAGACATAGTTTGTCTACCCATCAAATCGTCACAGAACATTTTGATTCGTAGGCCAGGCAGATAAAACTATTTATAATGTGAGAGGGATGGGTTGGATAAGTGAAAATCCAACCCAGAGGTGGTCCCGAAACTGTCTTCCTATTCCCCTGCTCCTCTCTTCATCCCTCTTTCCTTCTCCTCTCCTATGTCTACTCTCAGATGTGAACTTCCTAGAAGGCAGAGATTGGGCCTGCAATTTTAATTGTATTCTCCTGAGCGTTTCCTACAATCCCCTGTGCACAGTAAACACTCAGTAAATGCGACTGATTGACAGATTGACGTGTTCTCTCTACACCCTTTGTCTTTCCTTCTTTCCCTCTTCCTTCCCCCCTTTCTCTTTTACTCCTTAAATACATTTAGGGGAGATTTGCCTTAAGGAAAGAGATTATTTGCAGAGTTTCGTTGGTCAACATCTACTAGAGGAAGAAAGTTCAGAAAAGAGCCGAGCTTTGTCGAAATCAGAGCGAGCGAAAATCTGGGTGAGGAACATTTTCTCCTGCTCATCTGTGCTGGAGATATATGTGCCAGGAGGACACAGAGGTGTCACATGAATACAGATACAGACACCCATAGACATGGATACAACAAATAATTACATAACGCATGGCAGCGAAAGGTGAGTCACGGATGTGAAATGGAAAATCCGAGATTGGTCACCCAGGAGTACCTAAATGGGTCACAAAAGTGAATCAGAGGATCCCACCCTTTTTGAGTTCTCCTAAACATATGTACCTGCTCACTGATTCATCGTTTACTTGAGCATCATGTTTGATTCTTCCGGAGAGCTATTTCACAAGCAAATCCACCTCTACATGGATGACTCTCAAATCTACCCCTCCACCTCAGCCTCTCTCTTTCTCTGCAGTCTCATATTTCCTTCTGCCTTCAGGACATCTCTACTTGGCTCTCCTGCTGACACCTCAAACTAAGTGCATCCAAAATAGAAGTCCTCATCTTCCCACCCAAACCCTCACCCCACTGTGTCTTTCCTATTGGTGTACACAACACCACCATTTCCCTGTCTCACTAGCCCACTACATTTCCTTAATGGAATTTGTTAAGCGCTTGATATACGTCAAGCACTCTTCTAAGTGCTGGGGTAGATACAAGGTCGGACTTATTTTCTGTTCCAAATGGTGCTCACAGTCCAAGTAGGAAGGGATACAGGTACTGGATCCACATTTTGCCATTGAGGAAACTGAGACACAGAGAAGTGAAGTGACTTGCCCTAGGTCACACAGCAGACAAGTGGAAGAGCAGGGATTAGAACCCATGTCCTCTGGTTCTAGGTCCATGCTATATTCACTAGACCATACTCCCTCTCATTGTCTTGACAAAATACTTAACTCGTTCAACCCATATATTCAATCTGTCACCAAACCCTGTCAGTTCTACCTTCACAACATCTCTAGAATCTGCCCTTTCCTCTCTATCACTCAATCGATTATATTTATGGAGCTCTTACTGTGTGCAGTGCACTGTACTAAGTGTCTTGGAATAATGGTACTCCGAAATACAGAGTTGGTAGACATGTTCCCTGCCTTCTGGAAGGGGAACGGACATTAAAATAACTTATGGACATGTACATAAATGTTGGGGGGCTGAGGGTGGACACAGACAAAGGGTACAAATCCAAGTGCAGCGATGATACAGAAGAGAGAAGGAGTAGGGAAATGAGGTCTTAGTCGGGCTAGGCCTCTTGGGAGAGACGTGATTTTAATAAGACTTTGTATTCCCATGTTACAGATGAGGAAATTGAGGCATGGAGAAGTTAGGTGTCTTGCTCAAAGTCACACCCCAGACAGGGGGCAGAGCTGGAATTAGAACCTAGGTCTCCTGACTCCCAGGTCCGTGCTCGTTCCACTAGGCCACGCTGCTACCCATTCAGAGGCAAAATTGTTATTGTTTTCAACTTCACAGAATTCCTCTGTGCTGCCTGTAATTTATTGTAGTATCAGTTTCAACCACTGGTCTCTAAGCTGCTTGAGGGCAGAGATCCTGTCTATTAATTCTTTTGTCCTCTCCCAAGGGCTTAATCCCCCATTTGGCACAGAGTCAACACTCAGTAAATACTATTGATTGATTAATCAATCAAAGATTTCTTTTCATTCTACTGTGTGATGCCTAGGAGTTAAAAGACTAGCCCAAAGAACTGGCAGCCGGATCTTTTGAGGAAGAGTTAATACACAACCAGAGAAATACAAAAACCTTCAGAAATGCTTATTCAATTACGCTTATTTCAATTATGCAACCTAGGATTGAACATTTTAAACCATTCATTCATTCAATAGTATTTATTGAGCGCTTACTATGTGCAGAGCACTGTACTAAGTGCTTGGAATGAACAAGTCGGCAACAGATAGAGACAGTCCCTGCCGTTTGACGGGTTTACGGTCTAATCGGGGGAGACGGACAGACGAGAACAATGACAATAAACAGAGTTGAGGGGAAGAACATCACGTAAAAACAATGGCAACTAAATAGAATCAAGGCGATGTACAATTCATTAACAAAATAAATAGGGTAACGGAAATATATACAGTTGAGCGGACGAGTACAGTGCTGTGGGGATGGGAAGGGAGAGGTGGAGGAGCAGAGGGAAAGGGGGAAAAGAGGGTTTAGCTGCGGAGAGGTGAAGGGGGGGTGGCAGAGGGAGTAGAGGGAAAAGAGGAGCTCAGTCTGGGAAGGCCTCTTGGAGGAGGTGAGTTTTAAGTAGGGTTTTGAAGAGGGGAAGAGAATCAGTTTGGCGGAGGTGAGGAGGGAGGGCGTTCCAGGACCGCAGGAGGACGTGGCCCGGGGGTCGACGGCGGGATGGGCGAGACCGAGGGACGGTGAGGAGGTGGGCAGCGGAGGAGCGGAGCGTGCGGGGTGGGTAGTAGAAAGAGAGAAGGGGGGAGAGGTAGGAAGGGGCAAGGTGACGGAGAGCCTCGAAGCCTAGAGTGAGGAGTTTTTGTTTGGAGCGGAGGTCGATAGGCAACCACTGTAGTTGTTTAAGAAGGGGAGTGACATGCCCAGATCGTTTCTGCAGGAAGATGAGCCGGGCAGCGGAGTGAAGAATAGACCGGAGCGGGGCGAGAGAGGAGGAAGGGAGATCAGAGAGAAGGCCGACACGGTAGTCTAGCCGGGATATAACGAGAGCCCGTAGCAGTAAGGTAGCCGTTTGGGTGGAGAGGAAAGGGCGGATCTTGGCGATATTGTAAAGGTGAGACTGGCAGGTCTCGGTAACGGATAGGATGTGTGGGGTGAACGAGAGAGACGAGTCAAAGATGACACCGAGATCGCGGGCCCGAGAGACGGGAAGGATGGTCGTGCCATCCACGGTGATAGAGAAGTCGGGGAGAGGACCGGGTTTGGGAGGGAAGATGAGGAGCTCAGTCTCGCTCACGTTGAGTTTTAGGCGGCGGGCCAACATCCAGGTGGAGACGTCCCAGAGGCGGGAGGAGATGCGAGCCTGAAGGGAGGGGGAGAGGACAGGGGCGGAGATGTAGATCTGCATGTCATCTACGTAGAGATGGTAGTCAAAGCCGTGAGAGCGAATGAGTTCACCGAGGGAGTGAGTGTAAATGGAGAACAGAAGAGGGCCAAAAACTGACCCTTGAGGAACTCCAACAGTTAAAGGATTTCTCCTCAGTTCTACTTCCTCTGAATAGGATTTGCTTTAAAAAGGACATTTTATGTTAGAAAAAAAAACACCAAAGGGGAAAAAATAACAACAGAATTGCAGTCAGACTTCTCTTCTTTTGAATTCCTTTTGACATATGCAACAACAAACCTAAATAGAAGGCAACAGCTCACTGTGGTTTTACTGATGACTTGTGAGAGATGAAACATTGCCTAACTGAGCAGAGAATGTGAAGGCAGATGTCCTGGGTATGATCCTTAGTAACTCTGGTGTTAATAACTATGGTATTTACTAAGCACCTATTATGGGCTAAACACTGGGATAGGTATAAGGTTATCTTCTGGCTCTCAAACACTGGGATAGATACAAGAGTATCTCACTGGGCGTATAATTTAAGAGATTGAGAAACCGAATATATTACTCCCATTTTACAGGAGAGGAAATTTAAACATAGAGAGGTCAAGTGACTTGCTCAGAGACACATAGCAGGCCAGTAGTGCTGGGACCAGAACTTAGATCTCATTCATTCATTTATTCATTCAGTCGTATTTACTGAGTGCTTACTGTGTGCAGCAAACTGTACTAAGTGCTTGGGAAGTACAATTCACCAGTCTAGAAAGTGTTTCATGCTCTTCCCATCAGGCCACCTTGCCTCCTCTCAGTCTCCATTTCCAGATCTGAGACCTTGGTGACCAGTTAACCTCTCGGGGCTATCTGAAGGGACGGTTTAATGAAAGATCTCCTCCACAGAGAACCAAACGTCATACATAGTTGCCCTTTGTGCTCAGAGGAGAGCGACTCTTAACCATGGGGAAGGTTGGCCAACAATACCGCTCGGTAGACCTTTCTTTTGATCTGCAGCCTGTTACCACAGCCTTCCACACCCTGTTTGACGGAGTCCCAAAGATGTGTCCGATCAACTTTCTATTTCCTTGTTTATCATTCCATCGTTGGTCAGTGTGCCTCCACATTGTCAAAGAATTCTGGGACAGTGTTTAGCTCTGTGTTGTCAATAAATATTTTTGATTGCCGGTGGGACTATCCTGCTGCAGACTGATACCTTTTGTTGTATTTATCGTCAGTTCTCTACTGCCCAATTGATTCAGCGGAGGGGTTTTCCATAATTTCCATGGGATCTTAATAATAATAATAATAATGGTATTTGTAAAGTGCTTACTATGTGCCAAGCACTGTTCTAAGAACTGGGGTATTCATTCAATAGTATTTACTGAGTGCCTACTATGTGCGGGTCACTCTACTAAGCACTTGGAATGTACATTTCGGCAACAGATAGAGACAATCCCTGCCCAATAACAGGCTCACAGTCTAAACAGGGGAGACAGACAGGAAAGCAAAACAGAACAAAACAAAACAAGACAACATCATCAAGATAAATAGAATCAAGGAGATATACACCTCATTAACAAAATAAATGGGGTAATAGATAATATATAAAAATGAGCACAATGCTGAGGGGAGGGGAAGGGAGGAGGAGCAGAGGGAAAGGGGGGTCTCAGTCTGGGGTAGATACAAGGTAATCAGGTTGTCCCACGTGGGGCTCGCAGTCTTAATCTCCATTTTACAGATGAGGGAACTGAGATACTGAGGCACAGAGAAATTAAGTGTCTTGTCCAAAGTCACACAGCTGATAAGTGGCAGGAACTGAGATTAGAATCCACGTCCTCTCACACTCAAGCCGTGCTCTTTCCGCTAAACCATGCTGCTTCTCTTCATCTTGAGAGTATGCCTCTAGGGCACAGACTGCAGTGCCTATTTCTGGGACACTGGGTGATGTTTGAAATAATAGTAATAATAATAATAAATATGGTACTTGTTAAGTGCTTACCATGTTCCAAGCACTGTTCAAAGCACTGGGGTAGATACAAGTTAATCAGGTTGGACACAATCCCTGACCCACATGGGGCTCACCGTCTTAATCCCCATTTTACAAATGAGAGAACTGAGCCACAGGGAATCCAAGTGACTTGTCCAAGATCGCAGAGCATACAAGTCTGTTGAGTTGAACCAGTTCCCCAGAGGAGTGGGAGCATATTCTGATGCCTTCTATTTAGGTTTGTTGTTGCATATTTTCACATGACTGCATGGAGTAAATTAAGCAGGAATGGGCCGGGACATATACCTTGCTTAACCTCTGAGGCGATGGGGCACCTCCAGTTCTTACATTATTATACTGTACTCTCCCAAGTGCTTAGTACAGTGCTCTGCACATAGTAAGAGCTTATTAAATGTGATTAACTGAGTGACTGACTGATTTTTATATAGCCAACCATGACATCATTCATTCATTCAATCATATTTATTGAGCGCTTACTGTGTGCAGAGCACTTACTAAGCGCTTGGAATGTACAATTCAGCAACAGAGACAATCCCTGCCCAACAACAGGTTCACAGTCTAAATGGGGGAGACAGATGACAAAAAGCAAGTAGTCAGGCATCAAAATCATTAAGATAAATAGAATCATAGTTATCTACACATCATTAATAAAATAGAGTAATAATATATACAAATATGCACAAGCGCTTTGGGGAGGGGAAGGGGAAGCACAGAGGGAGGGAGTAGGAATGGGAGGGGGAGGGCAGAGGGAAAGGGAGGGCTCAGTCTGGAAAGGCCTCCTGGAGGAGGTGAGCTCTCAGTAGGACTTTGAAGAGGGGAAGAGAGTTAGTTTGGCGCAGGTGAGGAGGGAGGGCATTCCAGGACAGCGGGAGGACGTGGCCCAGAGGTGGACGGCAGGATAGGCGGGAACGGGAAACGGTGAGGAGGTGAGCGGCAGAGGGAGCGGGTTGTGCGGGCTGGGCTGGAGAAGGAGAGAAGGGAGGTGAGGAAGGAGGGGCCGAGGTGATGGAGAGCTTTGAAGCCAAGAGTGAGGAGTTTTTGTTTCATGTGAAGATCGATAGGCAAACACTGGAGGGTTTTGACGAGGCGAGTGACAGGCCCAGAGCCTTTCTGTAGAAAGATAATCTGGGCAGCAGAATGAAGAATAGACTGGAGAGGGGAGAGACAGGAGGATGGGAGATCAGAGAGGAGGCTGATGCAATAATCCAGTCAGGATATTATGAGACGAAGGGCTAGGCAAGCCCCGCGAGAGAGGACTCCCAGCCACGTCCCAACTCCAACCCCACGAGAGGAGGAGGAGTGCAGAGGAGAGAGGAGGTGATCGATCGTCAAGCAGCGCTCAGACAGGGTAGCTCTGAGAGAAGCAGCTTGGCTTAGTGGAAAGAGCCCGGGCTTGGGAGTCAGAGGTCATGAGTTCTCATCGGAGGTCTTGGGTTCTAATCCCGGCTCCACCACTTGTCAGCTCTGTGACTTTGGGCAAGTCACTTAACTTCTCTGTGACTCAGTTACCTCATCTGTAAAATGGGATTTAAGACTGGGAGTCCCATGTGGGACAACTTGATAAGCTTGTATCTAGCCCAGCGCTAAGAATAGTGCTCAGCACATAGTAAACGCTTAACAAATGCCATCATGAAGTAGCTTCAGAATTGTAATGAACTTTTTAAGACAGCCTAATCTATCGATCAGTCCATCAGTCAATCATACTTATTGAGCACTTACTGTGTACAGAGCACTGTACTAAGCACTTGGGAGAGTACGGCATAACAGAGTTGGTAGATAGGTTCCCTGCCCACAACAAGCTTACAGTCTAGAGGGGGAGATAGACATTAATATAAATAAATAAATTATGGGTAGTTACATAAGTGCTGTGAGGCCGAGGAAGGGATGATATATATATACATATATATATATATGTATGTGTGTATGTGTGTGTGTGTATCTATAATTCTATCTATTTTGATGCTGCTGATGCCTGTCTACTTGTTTTGTTTTGTTGTCTGTCTCCCCCTTCTAGACTGTGAGCCCATTGCTGGGTAGGGATTATCTCTATCTGTTACCGAATGGTACTTTCCAAATGCTTAGTACAGTGCTCTGCACACAGTAAACGCTCAATAAATACGATTGAATGAATGAATGAAAGTGTAACTTTAAGTTGAAGGGCGAAATCTACTTAACTGCTGATGGTGCAAAATGTGTTTATAGACGTGACTGTATTTGACGTACTCAAAAATCATGTCCACGGCCGCAACATTCTGAGATCCAGGGCCTCATTGGGAATCCAGGGTTGCTGGATCATATGAGATTCTTTAGGAACCGGTCGGCTAGGATCTTGTTCGAAATAGACAATAGTGAGGAGGTACCTCAATAATTGCCACAAACTGATCTTTCGTCTTTCTTCTTGATGATGGTGAGGATGCAGCATCACCTAAGTGGTCTAACTGTTGAGAAAGAGCTTTTGTAGGTGTTTGAGCAGGGTTCTGACAGCTGTGGCGATAGCCTCAATAGTTAGGACAAGTGCCTTGTGTCTTTACATGTTTAATCAGTGGTAGTTATTGAACGCTTACCGTGTGCAGAGTACTGTATTAAGTGTTTGGAGGAGTACAATACAACAGACTTGGTAGGCAGGTTGCCTGCTCACAGTGAGTTTAGAGGGTTTTCTAGATTGCAAAGGGTGTCATCTTCAATAATAATAATTTTGTATTTGTTAAGCCCATATTACGTGCCAAGGACTGTACTAAGCGCTGGGGTAGATATAAGATCATGAGATCCTACCTGGGTCTCCCAGTCCAAGTCACAGGGAGAACAGGTACTGAATCCCCATTTTGCAGATGAGGGAACTGAAGCACAGAGAGGTGAAGTGACTTGCCCAAGGGCACACAGCAGGTAAGTGGTGGAGGAGGGATTAGAACTCAGGTCCCCTGACTCTCCAGCCCATGCTCTCTCCATTAGGCCACTCTGCTTCTAGCAGAAGATAGGTTGCAACTTCCGCTCCAAACAAAAACTCCTCACTCTAGGCTTCAAGGCTCTACGTCACCTTGCCCCTTCCTACCTCTCCTCCCTTCTCTTTCTACCGCCCACCCCGCACGCTCCGCTCCTCTGCCGCCCACCTCCTCACCGTCTCGGTCTCGCCCGTCCCGCCGTCGACCCCCGGGCCACGTCCTCCCGCGGTCCTGAAACTCCCTCCCTCCTCACCTCCGCCAAACTGATTCTCTTCCCCTCTTCAAAACCCTACTTAAAACTCACCTCCTCCAAGAGGCCTTCCCAGACTGAGCTCCTCTTCTCCCTCTACTCCCTCTACCACCCCCCTTCACCTCTCCGCAGCTAAACCCTCTTTTCCCCCTTTCCCTCTGCTCCACCTCTCCCTTCCCCTCCCCACAGCACTGTACTCGTCCGCTCAACTGTATATATTTCCATTACCCTATTTATTTTGTTAATGAATTGTACATCGCCTTGATTCTATTTAGTTGCCATTGTATTTACGAGATGTTCTTCCCCTTGACGCTGTTTAGTGCCATTGTTCTCGTCTGTCCGTCTCCCCCGATTAGACCGTAAGCCCGTCAAACGGCAGGGACTGTCTCTATCTGTTGCCGACTTGTTCATCCCAAGCGCTTAGTACAGTGCTCTGCACATAGTAAGCGCTCAATAAATACTATTGAATGAATGAATGGTCTTCTTTTTGAGAAGCAGAGTGGCTCAGTGGAAAGAGCATGGGCTTTGGAGTCAGGGCTCATGAGTTCGAATCCCAGCTCTGCCACTTGTCAGCTGTGTGACTGTGGGCAAGTCACTTAACTTCTCTGTGCCTCAGTTCCCTCATCTGTAAAATGGGGATTAAGACTGTGAGCCCCACGTGGGACAAGCTGATTCCCCTATGTCTATCCCAGCGCTTAGAACAGTGCTCGGCACATAGTAAGCGCTTAACAAATACCAACATTATTATTATTATTATTATTATTATTATTCAGGATTCCCTTCTTCTATGCTAAGACTAGAGCCAATTTCACACTAGAGAGATGATGTGATAGGACATACAAGGCCCCACTTCCCCCTCCAGTTATCGCCCTATCTCCCTACTACCCTTCCTTTCCAAAATCCTAGAACGAGTCGTCTACAATCGATGCTTAGAATTCCTTAACTCCCATTCTCTCCTAGACCCCCTCCGATCTGGCTTCCGTCCCCTCCACTCTACCGAGACTGCTCTCTCTAAGGTCACCCGTGACCTCCTTCTTGCCAAATCCAATGGCTCCTACTCCATTCTGATCCTCCTTGACCTCTCTGCTGCCTTTGACACTCTCGACCATCCCCTCCTCCTCCATACCTTATCTCACCTTGGCTTCACGGACTCTGTCCTCTCCCGGTTCTCCTCTTACCTCTCTGGCCGGTCCTTCTCGGTCTCCTTCGCTGGCGCCTCCTCCCCCTCCCATCCTTTAACTGTTGGAGTTCCTCAAGGGTCAGTTCTTGGCCCTCTTCTGTTCTCCATTTACACTCACTCCCTCGGTGAACTCATCCGCTCTCACGGCTTTGACTACCATCGCTACGCAGATGACACGCAGATCTACATCTCCGCCCCTGTCCTCTCCCCCTCCCTTCAGGCTCGCATCTCCTCCCGCCTCCGGGACGTCTCCACCTGGATGTCGGCCCGCCACCTAAAACTCAACATGAGCGAGACTGAGCTCCTCATCTTCCCTCCCAAACCCGGTCCTCTCCCAGACTTCTCTATCACCGTGGATGGCACGACCATCCTTCCCGTCTCTCGGGCCCGCGATCTCGGTGTCATCTTTGACTCGTCTCTCTCGTTCACCCCACGCGTCCTATCCGTTACCGAGACCTGCCGGTCTCACCTTTACAATATCGCCAAGATCCGCTCTTTTCTCTCCACCCAAACGGCTACCTTACTGCTACGGGCTCTCGTTATATCCCGGCTAGACTACCGTGTCAGCCTTCTCTCTGATCTCCCTTCCTCCTCTCTCGCCCCGCTCCGGTCTATTCTTCACTCCGCTGCCCGGCTCATCTTCCCGCAGAAACGATCTGGGCATGTCACTCCCCTTCTTAAACAACTCCAGTGGTTGCCTATCGACCTCCGCTCCAAACAAAAACTCCTCACTCTAGGCTTCGAGGCTCTCCGTCACCTTGCCCCTTCCTACCTCTCATCCCTTCTCTCTTTCTACCACCCACCCCGCACGCTCCGGTCCTCCGCCGCCCACCTCCTCACCGTCCCTCGGTCTCGCCCATCCCGCCATCGACCCCCGGGCCACGTCCTCCTGCGGTCCTGGAACGCCCTCCCTCCTCACCTCCGCCAAACTGATTCTCTTCCCCTCTTCAAAACCCTACTTAAAACTCACCTCCTCCAAGAGGCGTTCCCAGACTGAGCTCCTCTTCTCCCTCTACTCCCTCTACCACCCCCCTTCACCTCTCCGCAGCTAAAGCCTCATTTTCCCCTTTTCCCTCTGCTCCTCCACCTCTCCCTTCCCATCCCCACAGCACTGTACTCGTCCGCTCAACTGTATATATTTTCGTTACCCTATTTATTTTGTTAATGAATTGTACATCGCCTTGATTCTATTTAGTTGCCATTGTTTTTACGAGATGTTCTTCCCCTTGACTCTATTTACTGCCAGTGTTCTTGTCTGTCCGTCTCCCCCGATTAGACTGTAAGCCCGTCAAACGGCAGGACTGTCTCTATCTGTTGCCGACTTGTTCATTTCAAGCGCTTAGTACAGTGCTCTGCACATAGTAAGCGCTCAATAAATACTATTGAATGAATGAAAGGCCATTTAATGGTGTGCGGGTCTTGATTTCATGGCAGTCGGCCCAGTCTTAGAACTCTTCTGCTTCGGAATCCCTCCGCCCACCTCAAATGACCTTTCGCTCAATTTAAATTTTGAGGTAAAAGTTTCTGTATACTTTGCTTTTGTCCAGATGTTGCAAGGTGTTATTGTTGCGGTGATGGTCTTGTCGTAAATTGACTTTTTATCTCCGAGTCATTTACATTAAGCCAATGCTGGTGACTTTCCCCGGCTATTTCCAAATCCCTGACAGGCTGCCTGATAGACAGGATCCCGGTGAAACGCCCATTTAGAGTTTATGTTGGGGACTGTGGCTTGAATTTCCTGTTCGAATATTACTGTAGAGTTTCTCGTGAATGCCTTCCTTCTGCAGGAGCTTAATGTTTAGATGTCTCCATTTGAAGGCCACTGTCTGACCCACTGATCGTATAGTCAGTGTAATGAATTCATTCATTCAATCATATTTATTCAATCGTATTTATTGAGTGCTTACTGTGTGCAGAGCACTGTACTAAGCATTTGGGAAAGTACAATTAGTAGACATGATCCCCGTCCTTAAGGAATTTACAATCTAATGGGGGAGACAAACCCCAAATAAATTACAGGTAGGGGAAAGCAACCGAGTTTAAAGCTGTGTATTTATGATGTACCGGTGAGGAGTCAGAACCCAAGTGTTTAGGTGGAAGCTTGGAACATATCATCTTACAGTTGCATCCAACATTCTCCTCTACACATGGCTGCTCTGATCCTGATCCATGAGCTTGGTGAATGTAAAACAATTGGGTTATTTTCAGGTCTTTGCTCAGCATTATCAGTCCGTGCTATTTACTGAGCATGTTTTTATGATATTTGTTAAGCGCTTACTAGGTCCCAGTCACTGTGCTAAGTGCAGGGGTAGAGACAACCTAATTGGGTTGGACACAGTCCCTGACCCACTCACAGCTCACACTCTAAACTCCCTTTTTAGAGAAGCAGCCTAGCATAGTGGAAAAAGCTTGGGCCTGGGAGTCGGAAGGCCTAGTGGAAAGACCACGGGCTTGGGAATCAGAGGTCGTGGGTTCTAATTCCGGCTCCACCACTTGTCAGCTGTGTGACTTTGGGCACTTCACTTCTCTGGGCCTCAGTTACCTCATCTGTGAACTGTGAACCCCGTGTGGGACAACCTGATTACCTCGTATTTACCCCAGCACTTAAAACAGTGCATGGCACATAGTAAGTACTTAAATACCATTATTAATATTATTATTAATAATAATCCCAGCTCTGCCAATTGTCAGCTGCATGTCTTTGGGCAAGTCATTTAACTTCTCTCTGCCTCAGTTACCTTATCTGTAAAATGGGGATTAAGTCTGTGAACCCTAGGTGGGACAGGGACTCTGTTCAGCCTGATTAACTGGTATCTCCCACAGTGCTTAGTACAGTGCCTGGCACATAGTAAGCTCTTAGCAAATACCATGTTAAAAAAAGAAAAAGAGACGATGTAACCGAAGCACAGAGAAGTTAAGCAACTTGCCCAATATCACACAGATGACAAGTGGTGGAACCCGGATATGAACCCAGCGCCTCTGGCTCCCAGGCCCGTGCTCTTTCCATAAGGCCAGGCTACTTCTCCTTACTATGTGCAGAGGGAAATGAAAATCTTCAGAAGAAATGATCATCTAGACCTTTCATGCTGAAATGCCTATCATCACTGGTTACAATCCTGCGATCTCTTCCTTTTCCTTCACTTTATTAGGTGGAGATGTAACCTTCAGGTGGTGAAATTCTAGAGGAACCATTTTTCATCTTCAGAGATTGATTAAATCACTTAGCCATTGGTTGAGGAGGAAAAGCTTTGTTTTTCATATCATCATGTTGAATGAGTAGAACCTTGACATGAATACAATGGGAATAATTTATGTAGCCTCCCAGGAGTTGTTAATAATCTGGCCAAGTACAGTACATCCCCTTCCTATTATCTAAATCATTCTTCTCCTGCCCACCACCCACTCATTAAGCCTTCCCAAATTAACCCCTTTCCCACTTATTCTGGTCATTACAATCAGTTCGGCCAACAGCACATAATAATAGTAACTGCAATATATCAGGTGCTTACTATGTGCCAAGAACTGTACTAAACTTTGAGATAAATACAAGATGATTAGATTGGACACAATGCCCATCCCACATTGGGCTCACACTCTGTCAGGTGCTTACTATGTGCCAAGGACTGTACTAAACTTTGAGATAAATACAAGATGATTAGATTGGACACGGTGCCCATCCCACATTGGGCTCACACTCTACGTGGAAGGGAGAGCAGGTATTTAATCACCATTTTTCAAATGAGGAAACTGAGCCCCAGAGAAGTTAAATGATTTGCCCAACATCACAAAGCAGGCAAGTGGAAGATCCGGGATTAGGAGACTCTCAGGCCCTTGCTCTCTTCACTGGGCCACACTGGGCCACGCTGCTTCAGTATTCTGAAGAACACTTACGTGAAAAGTCAGTTTCCCGGTACTGCGGAGGTAACCTTTTTGAAACTTGTGGTTTTCTTAAACGGCCGTGCCTGAACCAAAATGGCATGCGTAGGCACGACCATTTCGTCCGACACTGCATCGTGCTTATACCCAGACAGGAGCACGTTTTGGGGAGGACGTTTCCTCATTTCACCATAGAGTTCTTTCCAGAGTGCATAGTGAAAAACCGTTATGCGAGAACAGACTGTATTTGAAAAACCCTTTTATATTGCCGTAGCACTTTCACATCCGTTATCTCATTTTATTCTCACCACAACCTGCAAGGTGTACACCTCTATAAATTATATGTCTGTACTTTTATTGTTTGCCTATCATCTATTCTATGCCTCTTGTCACTTGCTTTATGCCTGCTTGCAGGTTTGAAGTACTTCTGCTGGTTCTCCCTTAGATTGTAAACTCCTTGAGAGCAAGGATCATTCGGATTGTCTTTTAGAAGAGAGGGAGATGGGTAAGAGACACGGTTTTAGCCAGCTGTGATTTGCAATTCTTGGCACACTTCAATAAGCATCCCAGTTCAAACTGGATGAGTGGTTTCTATTTAGCTATTATGGAAAATAGCCACTCACTCGTGATGAAAAGTTCCAACTGTGAATTCAGAACATTTCCATAACCAATAGGGATGTGGAACAGTTAAAAAGTCAAGTGGTAACTACCTTTGCCTTCGAGAGGCAGCGTGTCCTAGTGGATAGAGCACGGGCCTGGGAGTCAGAAGAACCTGAGTTCTGATCCTAACACCACCACTTGTCTACCATGTGACTTTGGGTAAGTCACTTTACTTCTCTGGGCCTCGGTTACCTCATCTGCAAAATGGGAATTAAGACTGTGAGCCCCAGGTGAGTCATGGACTGTGTCCAACCTGATTAGTGTGTATCTACTACAGCACTTAGTAAAGTGCTTGGCACATAGTAACTTCTTCACAAATACAACTAAGAAAGACAAAAAGCAAACTCTGAACTAGAGGTGATTTTCACCTTGTCCTTCATACCTCTGCCGGCTGCCTGGTTCTGCTTAGCACATCCCAACAGGCAAAGGGATCTCTGCTGCTCAGTTAGCCAGAGGTGAAAAGCCCTGGAGAGAAGAGGAGATGATTTCCAGGGAGAGGGGATGGAGGGAAAGGGGAGTATTTGAATTTAATGAGGTTGTCCCTGGGGGAGAAAACAATGCAAAGTCCTTTAGAAGCAGTTGCATAAATCAATCGGTGGGAAGGGTTTTCATCTACTTGTCCCTTCTCTGGCAGTGTTTATTAAATGAATGGTATGGGATTGTCTGGGGAGAGAAGTTTTATTTGAGGGCTTGTTTGTTTGGAATGTGATTTTGACCCCAACTAAACTCCTGCTACTCTTTTTTCTATGTATCTGCTAATCCCTAAATGAAAATGATTATTAAAAAAAAAACCCACCCCTCACAAAACATTTCCTTAAGAAAAGAGATTTTTCTTCTTTTGGAACTGACAAGTCACAGTAAAATTTGACCAAGTGAATTAACCAGAAGGTCCGATTTTTAGAATCTTTAGTGTTCAGTCCACCCACCAGGTTGGCCAGGATCTAAGGCTCCCTTTGGCTAAGAGCCCCAGAGCAATGCAATACTGTCTCTTGCGTTGTTCACAAAGTGTGTGGTATATTTGGTGACTGAAAGGACTATGACTGGCTTGAAAATCATTTGACAGCTTGGAACAAAAAATCTAAACCACCAGGCCCAGAGTCACTGAGCCTGGTCGTAGAAACTTAGTTTTGGAACTTTGAAAGGATTTTGAGGTCAGATGAGCTTTTTATAGCTGGTCTCTCACCATCTTCATCACCATCAACAACAACTAGTATTAACTTCAGGTCCAAGAAAATAGCAATCCAGACCCCTTAGAATGTTGACCCTTGACTGAGACCTTAGGAGTCAGAGGTCATGGGTTCTAATCCCAGCTCCGCCACCTGTCAGCTGTGCGACTTTGGGCAAGTCACTTAACCTCTTGGTGCCTCAGTTACCTCATCTGTAAAATAGAGATGAAGACTGAGAGCCTCACTTGGGACAATCTGATTACCCTGTATCTACCTCAGTGCTTAGAACAGTGCTTGGCACATAGTAAGCACTTAACAAATACCAACCTTATTTTTATTATTATTATTTTCCTCTGAAATCCTGGTCCAAGGGGTGCGTGTGCTTGTGAGACTGGGAATCAATTAATCAGTCAGTGGTATTCATTGAGCCCTTACTATGTGCAGTCAGTGATGGTAAGAAGATCAGATTATATATTATAAATTATTTATTTATATTGATGTCTGTCTCGTCTTCTAGACTGGAAGCTCGCCATGGTCAGGGAATGTGTCTGCCAGCTGTTGCCATGTACTCTCTCAAATACTTAGTACAGTGCTCCACAAATAATTACAGCGGTGGTATTTGTTAAGCACTTACTAAGTGCCATACACTATTGTAAGCGCTGGGGCAGATACAAGGCAATCAGTTGGACACGGTCCATGTCCCATATGGGGCTCCCAGTCTTAATACCCATTTTACAGATGAGGTAACTGAGGCATAGAATAGTGAAGAGACTTGCCCTAGGTCACACAGCAGACAGGTGGAGGATCCAGGAATAGGACCCAGGTCCTTCTGACTCCCAAGCCTTTGCTTTATCCATCCAGCCATGCTGCTTTTCATATTAAGTGCTCAATAAATATCATTGATGATGATGATGGATCACTCCTGTCTTGAGAATCCTTGGGAGGGCCTGCTCAGCTCTAATTAAAGATTAGAAGTATGTTGGACTTTGCCAGAGAGATCAGGGTGGACTCTTTTCTTCCATCCTCTTGGCCCAGAGAAGACGTTGGCCTCCCTGAATTTCCCAAACTCTCCCTGTATCCTCTCCTCCAGCCAAGACCACTGGTCTAGAAGGAGCAGCCGACACCAGCCAGCCACAGTCTGTGCTTAGTGTGGCCAAGCGAATAGAGCACAGGCCTGGGACTCATAAGGACCTTGGGAGCTGCTCCCGGCTCCACCTTTTGTCTGCTGTGTGAACTTAGGCAAATCACTTAAATTCTCTGGGCCTCAGTTTCCTCATCTGAAAATGGAGATCCAGATCATGAGCCTCATGTAGGACAGAGACGGTATCCAATTTGATTAGCTTGTAACTATCCCAGTGCTTAGTGAAAGTGCTGGCCCTAGTAAGCGCTTAACAAATTCCATTAAAAAAAATTAAAAGTAATTGCTGCAAAATGGGCAAGGCCGCATAGAGAACTGATTAAAGTCTTCTCCCAGTGCAGGGTTCTCCACCTCAGCAAAGTCTCGACACATCCAGTTTCCTCTCCGGTGCCACGTCAAGGCATATGGTGAATACTGTGCTCCCTTCACCCTGACTTAGTGCCCATTTGGATTGTCCAATCCCCCTGCCTTCCAATCCCCCTGCCTAGGAGGGAACTGGTTATCTTGAAAAGAAAACCAGTCAACACACAATATGTCTGAATTGCATTTTTACTCCTAAAAGTTGCTGTTTTCCTTGAGCTAGTTTGAAAAGAGCTCTAAATGCTCAGTTCAGTGCTCCGCACAGAATAAACACTCAAATATCATCATTTCTTTGCATTGACACATGAACGGAACCTATTCTAATGTTGTAAATTTCATATTAACCATATTATGATGATTATTAGTAACCGGAATCCAAATTCAACGGCGTTAAAATCCTACCACCTCCCACTGGAGGATTTGGCAGGCCCCAAAGTCTACGAGTCTGCTCATACAAGCCCAAGAAAACTAAGTGCAACTGAAAGGCTTCACTCTAAGACACACACTTTCCTCATGGTGCATCCACATAACTGCTACTCCTTCAGCCAGAGTTAGTGACAGCCAGTGTTAGTGACAGTGCAGTGGACTGGTCTTCGAGAGTTACTATGCCTAGGAATGGCTCTGTATTAGGCACCGGGGAACATATGGTAGAGGTAAGAGGCATGGAAGTTACATACTTGGAAGTTACATGGGATAGACGGTGGACACAAACAGGTATATGAGTAAAAATGTAAATATAATTAAATGCCCCCACACACATTTCACAGAGGAACAGTGCTTTTATGGACAGCAGTCCTGCTATAAGCAAAACCGTAAACATGGGCTTTAAAGCACTTGATCACCTTGCCCCATTCTACCTTACCTCTCTGATTTCCTACTACAACCCATCCTGCACACTTTGCTCCTCTAAGACCAACCTACTCACTGAAACTTGATCTTGTCTATCTCATCCCCAATCCCTCGTCCGTGTCCTGCCTCTGACCTGGAACAACCACCCACTTAATATCTGACAGACTATCACGCTCCCCACCTGTAAAGCCTTATTAAAATCACATTTCCTCCATGAGGTTTTCCCTGGCAAAGCCCTCATTTCCTCTTCTTCAACTCCATTCTGCTTTGCCCTTGTTCCTGGATTTGCATCTTTTATTCACCCCACCCACAGCCCTATAGCGTTTTATAATCTATATAAATATATAAATCTATATATATAAATCTATATGATATTTGTGTGATATAATATATAATATGATTTATATCACAAAAATAATTTGTTTACATATATATATACTGATATCCGTCTCCCCCTCTAGATTGTAAGCTTGTTGTGGCCAGGGAACTTGTCCCCAAATCTGTTTTATCGTACTCTCCCATGTGCTTAATACAGTGCTGTGCACACAGTAAGCATTCGATAAATACCACTGATGGTGATGATGATAATACTCAGGAGACTTTGAAGGTGTGAAGGGATGTAGTTGGGCCTCAGTGAGAGGGAGAAAAGATTCCATGAAGGGACACAAGCCTGAGCAGTGAGACTGGACGGGAAGGTCGAGGACCAGGTCCAGTGGGAAGGTTAGCTTGGGGGGAGTGAAGACATGAACTGGGCTGAAGCAGGAGAAGGAGGGTTACGGCCAACATTAATCCAATGGTGAGATGATTTTGTTTACTGAAGAAAGAAATGGGGAGCTGCTAGAGGTTCGTGAGTACAGATGCCTAGCTAATCCCCTTTTCTTGCCCAGAATTGAAGAGGAGAAAGTGAGAATTGTGTTTCTGGGAAGAGAAGGGAAAATATGATCAGCTGGAGAACTCGAGCCCATTCGGAAAAGTTGTAGCTTCCAAGGCTGGCTGGAACCTTGACCTATGGAGTTTCAAAACCACTATTTTCTCACCCAGTTTAAATCTTCCACTCAATTTTCAACTATTCAGGCACTAAAGGTCCAGTGTGTAGCTGATCCAAGTCTTTTCCTTCCCATCATCTCCCACCTCCCCTTGTTGCTGACTTTTGACCATTTTCCTGTTCATTAGCCTTTTCCCAGAGTCTGGGGAGGGGTGAGAGTCAAACCAGTTCAGTTTTGCTTTTTTGTTAGCAGCTCTGGTGAAATGTTTTGTGGGAAGGGGTTGAATTCATGGTTCATTGGATGTTTTTCCATGCTTAGGCTATTTCAAGGATCTAACCTTGTCCCCTAAGAATATGAGTAATCAAGAGTTGGCTGGAGAAGGGATCTTGGCCACCCAGAAGATCTTAAATAATAACATTCTGATAAACCCCAGGTAAATGACTCAGAACAGTTCAAATAATGTCCTTTGGCATGTGAGAGAAGCTGAAAATTAAAGTCAACAGTGCTCAACAAAACTGCTCAGGTCAGGTTTACCTACACAGAGTGAAGCAGAGGTCAGATGGTTTTCAGGTTAATTTGGTCCGAGGGAATGGCTCAGATGGCTCACTCAAGCCCCAAACTGCATTTTGAAGGTTGAACTGTGGGGATTGCCTCTCTTCATGAAGCAAATTACCCAGAAAATTACCAGCTGTGTAAGCCCTGCTCCAGAACTGGGCAGAATGGCTAGTGCTCCATAGGCTACCTAAAATCGTCTACAATCCTTAATAAGAATCATTTGGGGATTTATAAGTGCTTAACAAGCTCTGAACTAAGTTCTGGGTAAGATAGATATCTAACTATATAACTCTATGTTCATTCATTCCATTGTATTTATTGAGCGGTTACTGCGTGTTTGGGAGAGTACAATGTGAGAATAAACAGACACATTCCATGCCCTCAATGAGCTCACAGTCTAGAGGGGGAGACAGACATTAATATAAATAAATAAATCTTGTCCTTGCCCAACACTGGGTTCATAGTCTAAGAGGGAGAATATTTAATGCCCATTTTAGAGATGAGGACATTGAAGCACAGAAATGCTAAGTGACTAACCCAAGGTCAGAGAGCAGGCAAGTCGTGGAGAGGGAATAGCAACCCAGGTGTTCTGACTTCTGTCCCCACTCCTTTCTTTTCAGTCGTTCAGTCAGTCAATCAGTCGTATTTATTGTATTTTTACTGTGTGCAGAGCATCGCTGTCATCATCATCATCAGAGAAACAACATTACCCAGTGGGTAGAGCCCTGGACTGGGAAACAGAAGGACCTGGTTTCTAATCCTGTCTCTGCCACTTTGCTGTGTGACCTTGGGCAAGTCACTTCTGTTCTCTGGGCCTCAATTACCTCATCTGTAAATTGGGGATTAAGACTATAAGTCCCATGTACAACATAGACTGTGTCCAACCTTGTATCTACCTCAACACTTAGTACAGTGTCTGGCACATAGTAAGTGCTTAACAAATACCATTTAAAAACCCATCATCGATAGTATTTATTAAGTCCTTACTATGAGCCCTGTTCTATGCTCTTAGGAGAACACAAGGCAATAGAGTTGGTAGACGTGTTCCCTGTCCATAGGGAGTTTACAGCTAAATGCACGGTTGATGCAGAGGGTTGGGCAGATGGGGAAATAAAGGGCTTAGTTGGGGAAGGCCTCTTGGAGGAGATATGATTTTAGGAGGGTTTCGAACCTGGGGATAGTTGTGGACTGCCCAATATGAAGGAGGTGGGCGTTTCACTCTCCATGGCATTATCTCTCTCTCTCTCCCAACTTCTTATTAAGGAGATGAATTGAACAGGCTGAAGAAGCCCCCACTACTTACTCAAAACCTATTCTCGGGCTTTGAAACCAGTGAGAAGGCCCTGGTTCTGCTTTCATGGCATGGCCCTACTTCCTGCTACTCGGTCCCATCAGTGGTCTCAGGCTCCCTCCCACCCCACATCCCTCGATATCTGGGTTTTTCCCAATTCCTCTCTCCATCCTGGCTCCTTGTTCTTGTTCCTCCTCCAAGCCAGTGAAACTGCAGCCCAAACCAAATTTTAACACCCAGGCTAGCAACAATAACTGAGGAGCAGCCCTAACTAGAGCTGTGGTTGGCTAAAGGGCATCAAAGAGAGCAGACAGGGAAAAGGCAGAAATTTCCTAAAAACGAGCACAAAATGAGATTGCGTGGTGTGTTCGACTTTTGCAAATCCTGAAATATCACCTTGTAATTGCTTAATTTTCTTCTTCATTTGCTCACTTTATTTCAATTAGCCCGGGGCTCTGTAGCCTGGCGTACTTGGAGAACTTTTTACTTTTTAATAATAATACTTAGCATTTATATAGTGCTTTTCATGTTCAAAGTGCTTTACAGACATTCACTAATTAATCTGAAAGCAAACTTGCTCTCTGGGCAGGTTTTACCAAGTTCTCAGGCTCCTAATTGTGAGCGGTGTATTTCTTCTTCACTCCCAGACCCTCCCCTGTCTCTCCCTCCCCTTCACATCCTTCTTGCACCCGGGGTCCCCTCTTCCTTCACTGTGCATGGAGAAAAGGCTAGTTGTTCTGCTGCTGCCAGAACGGGCACGTTATCAACTTGGGAGGTGAAGCTCCTTGGGAGGGTCCGATAAACGTTTCTTGGAGTCTGTCTTCTCGAGCAGGTGCTCCCCTATCTCCAATCATATGCTTTTTAAAAATGGTAGCAGATACTAGACGAAGCACTGAGCTTGATACAACATTATCAGGTTGGACATATGAGGCTCACATTCTAACCTGGAGGAAGGAGTGTTTAATCCCCATTTTTTTTTACAGAGAAGGTAACTGAGGGAGACACAGAGAGGTTAATAATAATAATAATAATAGAGGTATTTGTTAAGTGCTTAGTACGTGCAAGGCACTTTTCTAAGCACTGGAGATGATACAAGATTATCAGTTTGGACATATTCCCTGTCCCACATAGGGCTCACAATCTTAATCCCCATTTTACAGGTAAAGACTTTTACAGAGAAGCTAAGTGACTTGCCCAAGGTCACACAGCAGACAAATGGCTGGAATTAGAAGCCAGGTCCTTCTGACTTCCAGGCCCACGCTCTGTAGACTAGACCACGATTGACTTGTGCAAGGTCACACAGAAGACAAGAAGCAGAGCTGGGATTAGAAACCAGGTCCTCTGACCTTCAGGCCCATGATCTTCCCACTAGGTCACGTTGTTTTCATATTAGTCATGAAGCAGGGGTGGTGATCACCATGGTTTGTTGGGCTCAGAAGGCAAAGGAGTCTCTTGCCTGATGGATACCCTTTGTAGAGCAGGGCCTTTTGACAGGCGGAGAGCCCTTTCAGTGCGCTAAAACCCTTCTCTTTAGTAAAAAGCTAGAGCTCTCTTGCTCATCTGGGAATCAGTGGAATTTCTTGAGCATTTATTCTACATGGTCAGGAAAATACAATACAAAGGTAGATATGATCCTTGCCCATAAAGAGCTTACAGTCTAGCGCGGGAGAGAGACAGTAAAATAAATTACAGAACAGAGAAATAGCAGAATGTACTAGGAGCTTGGGAAAATACAATGCAACAGAGTTGGTAGATGCAATCCCTGCCCACAAGGAGCTTACGCTCTACTACTCCTATTTAATCAATCAGTAGTATTCACTGAAGGCAAGGTGAGTTCAAAGCACTGTTCTAGATGTTTGGGAACATTCAGTGAAGGTAAAAAATACAGTTCCTGTCCTCAAGGATTTTACATTTGAAGGTCTATTTGGCTATTTAAACTTGAACTCCTACATATGGGAGCATCTCTCTGATCATCTCCGTTAAGGTCTCGTGGCAAGTCAAAGGAGACAGATGAGCTAGATAATAATAATAATTATTATTATTATTATTATGGCATTTGTTAAGTGCTTTCTATGTGCCAAGCACTATCGTAAGCACTGGGTCCCTGTTCTAAGCGCTGAAGGGAAGAAGACAGCAGGCAGAGCTAGGGCAGTGGGGTAGAGAGGCAAATGAAGAAAAAGAATGCTGAATTAAGGGTTAATTGAAATTGTCAGAGTTGCCTACAATTGCTTTATGGTGAACAGATGGTAGAGAGAGTGGTTGAGATGACAGGACCTTTGGATGAACCATTCGGGGTGCTTTCTTTAAGCACATAGAACAGATACGCGTATGTCAGAGAGGGAGAGGGAGGGAGAGAGAAAAAAAGAGAGGGAGAGAGGATGAATGCAAGTAAGCATAACTACAGTTTAAGGAAAGCAGTGAAGTCTAGAGACAAGAGCTCGGGCCTTGGAGTGTGAAGACCTGGGTTCCGATCCCTGCTCTGTCACTTGTCTGTTGTGTCACTCTGAGCAAGTCACCACGTTTCTCTTCACCTCAGTTTTCTCATCTCTAAAATGAGGGTCCAATACCCATTTTCCCTCATACCCAGACTGCAAGTCCCATGTGGGACAGGTACTGTGTCCGACCTGATTAACTTAAATCTACCCCGGTGCTTAGAACAGTGCTTGACACATGGTAGCGCTAAACAAATACAAACATAATTAAAATTATTATTATTAATAATAATTGGTATAGACCCAAGAATTCAATATAGAGATTGAGACCAAACCTTCAGGAAATCATGAAGTATCAATTAAAAAGGTCTTAACAAACTCTATCTTCTTGTCCCTTTTAGTTAGGTTTTCGTGGAAATATATGCCTAGGCGGGAACTCTGAGCACATTTATTTTTCAGCCAAGCAGTATAGAGATGGGAGGGAGAATATTGGATTAAAAAAACTCTGATGGGCAAATTTTCAGACTTTTGATGGAACATTCTACTCTCTAAGATTTGCTGAATCCCTCAGCAGGGATGCAGTAAAGCTGTGTTAAGTGTTCCTGACTTTAACCTCTCAAGTATTTTTTCAAATATCATTCTGGGGTTAGCAAAACCCCCACATGCGTTGTGCTAAACATTTTTCCCCTGAGTGTTCAAACCCCTTCATACTTTAAGGGAAATGTGGTCCATATGTTTCTGACTCACTTCCATTTGACTCATTAAAATTTTGACTTACAAAACCCCCAAGAAATCCTTCTGCATCACTATCCTCCTCTCCCTCTCTCCCTTCCTCCCCTCATGGGCAACTCTAAACCAGGAAAGTCACACCTGGCTAATCAGGGAGGAGGCACTCCCACCTCAGAAGATGTAAATTAAATTTGGGTCAAAACTGTGGGTGCCTGAAGTTCTAGGAGAGGACTTCAGAAAAGAGGGAAAACTGAAGCAAACAAACGCATTCTCCCCAGCCCAGTCAAGAAGATTTATGAGGAAAAGTCAGAAATGGGTGGAGGCCAAAAGAACTAGAGAAAATGAGAAAGAAAAAAGCTGTCTGTTCAGAGAGGAAAAAGAGGGGTGGGAAGGTCGTGGCTAAAAGAACTGATGAGAAGGAATACTAGGCAAAGAAAGGAGGAAAGGATTGAAAAAGGACATGGAGAACACTTCAAAGCTGGGGAATGTTTTCCCGTTTCTATGCTTTATTGTCTTTCCCTGACAACAATAACAACAATAAAGATGCTGAGAGGAAGGAAAGAGAGTGAGTGACGCCCACTGGGACCAGCCTGGTGGAGAGTCTTCAGACTGGTTGCAGCCCTGAGGGAAGGGAGGAACCTGCCAGCATTTAAATTTTCCGATCTGAGCTTTGACTAATGGGACTTACATTTGTAATGATAGGGCACTGGAAAGCCAAGGCAGAAATCACCTTTTCGTGCCATGTGAAAACACAAGGCCACTTTCGGACTCTGATTTACAGGTCTGATTTAAACGCCAATAGCCACTTCGGCCATTAAATGAGCGCACTTGAAAAGTGGGTAGTTCATTTTAGGATTTTTTTTTAACAGTTTTACCAAATTCTGATTACATGCTGAACTTCATTTTATTATGTTTTCCCTTCAGATAGATTCAAATTCTCCCCTAAACTCCCCTGAAAGAGAAAAAACAACAAGGAATTCTCCTTCCTGGGGTTTCGATTCACTTAATCATCATCAGTGGTATTTCTTGAGTACTTACTGTAGGCAGAGCACTGTACTAACTGCTTGGGAGAGCATAATACAACAGAGTTGGTGGACTTGTTCCCTGCCCACAGTGAGCTTATGTTCCTCCTATGAGTTTATGAAGAGTCAAGAGGTGGTAATGCCATCTACATATTCAGGAGGGCTTGAGGCTGGATAGTTGTTGGTTTTTTTCAGTTGGTTTCTTTTGGTTTGGTTTTTATAATGGTATCTTATGCTCCAAGTACTGAACTAAATGCTGGGGTAGATATAAGCTTATCAGTTGGATATAGTCCATGCCCAAAATGGAGCTCACAGTCAATCCCCATTTTATAAATGAGGAAAATGAGGCACAGAAAAATGAAGTGACTTGCCCAAGGTCACACAGCAAACAAGTGATGGAGCCGGGATTAGCCAGAGCCCCGTCCTGGGATTAGCCGGAGCCCGGTCCTTCAGTTAATGCAAGAGCCAAGCAGGATAGGGGTTTTGAGGGAATGTAAGAAAGGGCTTAAGAAATACAGGCCCTTCACAGGCTGCGGATTACTTAGGCGTGCCTCTGAATTTAGAGGCTCCAGCTTCTCTCTGTTCTTAAATTTTATGCTTGTACATCTTACTTTGATGGGAGGGACTGTCAGGGATCAAGGGAAAGAAGCCACCTCTGACAGCAAACTCAGTAGGCCTTGGAGGGAAGGAGTAGACTTTTGGAAAGCACAGGGCTTGGAGGAAGGGGCAGACTTTTGGAACACAACAGGGTCTATGCAGTGATGGGAGTGATGGATCCCATGTGGAGGTCTCCCTTCTAACTCTCACCCCCCACAGCTGTGGTCATTCATGCAGAACTCGCGGGTAATGAGCCACCTGAAGAGTTACTTCAAGTGGTTTGTGGTCTTTTAGAAAAGCCTACGCTTCGTGCAGCAAAGCTAAACCACATATATGATGGGAACGCGCCCCTGGAAGCAGGTCTAATTGTTGGGGAGGGACGATCCTGTGGGCGAGAGTGGTTAGGGTGAGATGGGCCAAGAAAGCCAGACTCCAGGTATCCTGAGGTGTGTGAGGGCAGCAGAGGCTGACTGAATCAGGGGAGGGGCGTCCCTGGAATCTACCTTCTTCTACACAGGTACCTTCCCTTAACCAACCTGCCCCCACGAGCTCCATATGCTCCCTTTTGCAGTCCCTCGTCCTGCTCCTGATGCCCTGCTGGACCTTTTCCCTATCGGTAATTTGTTTTAATTTCTGTCTCCCCCAGTTAGTCTGGAAGCCCTTCGAGGGCTCAGATCACGACTGACAACTCTACTGAAAATATTCTCCCAAACGCTCAGTTCAGTGATCTGAATGTAGTAAGCACTCAGTGACTACCATCGATTGATTATGAGCTTACGGACAAAGTGGGGCTCACTCCAGCTTTTCATTGTAGCTTTCTAGGCCATGCTAGCAAGTAGGTGCAAAGTGACAGAGGAAGCAACAGGAGAGGAGAAGTCCACTGTAGACTGAGCTGAGTTTCAGGGGCAGGGACTGTATCTTAATTGTATTCTTTTAAGCAACTTTCTACTGTGGTCTGCTCACAATTGTTGTTGTTGTCTTTATGCTGTTGAGTTGTGTCCAACCCATAGCGACGCCGTGGACACACCTCTCCCAGAACGCCCACCTCCATCTGAAATCGTTCTGGCAGTGGATCCAGAGAGTTTTCTTGAAAAAAATACGGAAGCGGTTTACCATTGCCTCCTTCCACGCTGTAAACCTGAGTCTCTGCCCTCGACTCTCTCCCATGCCGCTGCTGCCCAGCACGGGTGAGTTTTGACTTGTAGCCGATTGTCTTTCACTCGTAGCCACTGGCCAAGCTAGGAATGGAATGGATATGCCTCTGCTTGGCTCTCCCTCCCATAGTTGAGCCTGGTAGAGTACCAGAAACTCTCCAGGTGCAACCCTGAGAGGAGCTGCTCACAATGGGGACCAGTAAATGCCATGGATTGATTGCCCTTTCTCCCCCCTTCTTCTCTCCCATCTGTGTTCCCCTCCCACCTGAACTCAAGACTGAATGGTTGCTGAGGGATGTGGAATTTCCTTCCCTGAAAGTCTTTGAGACCTTCAAGAACAGAATGATGTGGTGGAGGAGGTTAAAGAAAAATCCTACTTTCATTCAATATTATTTATTGAGCACTTATGTGCGAGCACTGTACTAAGCGCTCCATCTGCAATCGTTCTGGTAGTGTATCCACAGAGTTTTCTTGGTACAAGCAAATCAGATTGGACATAGGCTCATCGCCTAAATCCCCATTTTATAGGGGTTCAGAGAAGTTAAGTGACTTGCCCAAGGTAACACAGCAGACAAGTGGCAGAACTGGGATTAGAACCCAGGTCTTCTGACTCCCAGGCTCATGCTCTAGTCACTAGGCCACACTGCTTCTCTAGTCATTTAGTCTCTTCACTGTGCTGTAACCCAGCTCAGAGGCAACAGAGTTGTGAACAACTGCCGGAAAATATCCGACAGAAAGGGGGTTCTTGAACAAGAGCCTTGCAATGTGTCCCGTGGGTTGCTTTTTTCTGGTAGGTAGATATTAGATTAGGAAATACAGGACAGAAAAGTATTAAACAATAAATTGTTTTTCCTCAGAGGTATCTAGTCACATGATGAAAAAAATGAGAAAGAAGATGGGGTGATATTTATTTTGAGTGCATGAATTTCAGGAAAAAGATTGGTTGTGATCATTTTACGTTTTCCTTCTTGCTCTTAGACGTACAGAAATGTTACCCTGACAAAAGGCTAAAATATTTAAGGCACTTAAGATGAGAAGCTGAAGTCACACAGCTCAACTTTTCATTAAGTCTTTCTTTTTTCCTAGTATTCCTATGGCCTGTTGCCTCTAGCTTCATCCCCTGCTTGGACACTAATTTATATTCATTTTATTTAGTTTTAGACAATGTCCTTCCTCTCTACTCTTACCTATTTCCATTCTTTCTCTCCTTTTCTTTCGTGCCATAGGCTAGAAAAAAAGTGATATTGAGAGGTAAATGTCATTTGACAGACCTATGAGAGAGCCAAGATCCAGTGCTATTTTTGCTTAGCCAGTTTTGCAGGTATACGTGGCATTGAGGTAAAACATTTCTACTTTCCATACTACTGGAACTATCAACTAGGTCAACAAAATCATCAGCGTGGCTCAGTGGAAAGAGCACGGGCTTGAGAGTTAGAGGTCATGAGTTCGAATTCCGGCTCTGCCACTTGTCAGCTGTGACTGTGGGCAAGTCACTTAACTTCTCTGTGCCTCAGTTACCTCATCTGTAAAATGGGGATTAAGACTGAGCCCCACGTGGGACAATCTGATTCCCCTGTGTCTACGCCAGCGCTTAGAACAGTGCTCGGCACATAATAAGCGCTTAACAAATACCAACACTAAAATCATCATCATCGTCACCATCTTCATCGGTATATACTGAACGCTGACTGTGTGCAGAGCAGTGTACTAAACAGATGGGACAGTACAATCCAAGAGTTGGTAGACACGTTCTTTGCTCACGAATCAATCCATCAGTAGCATTTATCGACTGTGTGTCGTGCGACTGTGGGGGAGAGTGCATTCGGATCATTACACGTGCTCGTTGTCCTCAAGGAGCTTGTGACCTCCTGGGTAGGGTAGACCCTAAAATAAATTACAGTTTGGAGCATAAGAAGAGGAACGTAAGAAACCGCACTTGTTTAGTTCTTCATGAATAAATTTTCCACGTAACAAGGCCCCCGGGGCCGGGTATGCAGCGAGCAAGGAGCCAGGCAGGACTGGAGCAACACTTTGCAAAGTGCACGCCAAGATTACTCGCTTGCAGGACCCCTTTACTGCAGAATGACGACAGGATAGATAGATATCTAAATAGATAGAAGCAGAATGCCCTAGTGGATAGAGCCTGGGAGTCAGAAAGTCATGGGTTTTAATCCTGGCTCCGCCACTTGTCTGCTGTGTGACCTTGGGCAAATCACTTTACTTCTCCTCTGTGCCTCACCTACCTCATCTGTAAACTGGGGATTGAGACCGTGAGCCCCACATGGGACGGGGACCGTGCCTAACCCGATTTGCGTGTATCCACCCCAGCGCTTAGTACAGCACCTGACACATAGTAAGTGCTTAGCAAATACCATAATTATTATTATTAGAATAGTATTGAAGCTAACTGTTCCGCCTTACTCAGTAGGGGGTTGTCTCTGTTGCCAGGATGTTCTTTCTTTTTCTTTTGTCTACCAACTTGATTATATTGTACTCTCCCAAGTACTTAGTATAGTGCTCTGCACACAGTAAATGCTCAAAACGTATAATTAATTGATTAAGCACTTACTAGGGGCTATGCATTGTTCTAAGCATTAGCGTAGATACATGCTAATCAGGTTGGACACAGTCCAGGTCCACAGTCATTCATTCAATCATATTTATTGGGTGCTTACAGTGTGCAGAGCACTGTACTGGGCACTTGGGAGAGTATGATACGATAAACAGACACATTCGCTGCCCACAGTGGCTCACAGTCCTTATCCCTCTTTCCATTAGGCCACACTACTTCTCACCATTCTCACCGTTTATCACTACTCACTTTAAAAGCCCTTTAGTCAGTGATTTGGGGGGGATTTCTGCTGGTCCTCTCCATGATGTGAGACCCCCTAGGTGATCATTTGGTTAGAAGTCTTCCCTAATGACGTCTTCTTGATGGGAGACTCTGTCGGCATGGAAATCTCCAGGCCCCTCCTAATAGTCTGATGGCTCCTCTTTATTTAAACTGTTGGAGTCTAGGAATCACTCTGGAACTTGCAATCTTTAAATGGGCCTGGAAAGAGAAATGGGTTGAGAGGCTTTTCGGTGATAGAACAATGTGCCCAGTTCAATTTCTCATGAATCCTCACCTCGAGATCTTCTCTTCACCGCTGTTCAGCCATATTCTTAGAGTCGGTATCATTCCTTTATTTTGAAGGGATAAATTTATCATTTGGAAATCGCAGAAGAAAGCCCGGGTTGTGTGATTTGAAAAATTCACATCCAACAGTGTCATGTTTGGGGGTTTGTTTTTCCTTCAAAATATCGCATTAATTGGGAGTTTTACTGACTGTGATCAGGACAGGCTCCAAAGAGCAACACATTTCCTTCACATCAGCCATATTTTCTTTTCAGAATTGTTGTGTGTTCTGCTCGAGGAACCCTCTGTCCTTGGCAGAGTTAGTTAGCTTCCACTGTCTGCAGCTGGTCAGACCTTGACCCCTTGGTTTAGCAGTCTAAGAATCCTCACTATACATCCTAGATTTCCATTAATCTGCTCATCTGGCTTCAGTGGAATAGATACAGGAAGACATTCTTTCCCCACACTTTTTGGTCTTTAATTTACCTCTTTCTGGGCTCATTTCTGCCCAGAAAAGTATATTAATCCTTCACTTTACTCTTTTATCTTTGGAATTTAACAGTTTCTGTAACTATCAATTTTCTTTCAAATGTATCTCCTCTTAGTGAAAACAATAAATCAGGTCTGGCTCTGTTACAATATCACCTGGACAAACTGTTGTGACATGAATGAAACCTAGTCCGGGACTCAACAAGCTGTGTCATGCTTGCTGCTTGGAAAGTGCATTTGTAATTATTTATTGGAAGCATCTTTTATTGATAATGATTTTGATGCTGATGAAATGTGCTCAATTTCTTGAAAGGGCAAGCAGGATGCCTAGTGCAAATAAGTGAGCAGCTGGGAAACAGATGAGACTGCAGGGAAAGGATAAAAAACAATGAAATTTTAAAATTCAAGTTCACCAGCACTATTAGGAACAATTATTGAGCACCTACTTGGAGTGGTGTGCTTGGTATAGATACCTGAGAAATACAGAATAATGAAGTGACAAGTCCCTTTCCCACAAGGACCATACTCTAAGAGGGAAGGCAAACATAAAAATATTGACTAGAGAGGTCAAGTAGAAATAAAACAAACATAAAAACGTGAGTGCTAAAGAAAGTGTAAGTAAATTAATAAGTCTAGTGGTGCCAGTGTGCCAATCTGAGACACCTGGAAGAACAGGAACCATAGAAATCCTCTGGGGGTTTTGAAAGACAACCCATAGTGAAAATCTTGGAAAAGGAAGTGATTTCCTTGGGAATCCCTGGCTGAATTACTGTTAAATCATTTGCATACTGATAGAACTGGGAAATTCTGGAACTGAACCCTTTTGTGTTTCCCCATTTTGCATCACTGATAATGTCTCCTATTCTAAGATCTCAGAAAATAGAGTGGAGATTGAGAGCTAAATCGCAGCATTACCATGCATCAGAACCAGAGAAGTGGCAAATGGGCTGAGTTTACTGGCAGTACACTATCAAATCAGAAACAAGAACAGCGATAATAATGATAACAATAATGATGGTGGTATTTAAGTGCTTATTAAGGTCCAGGCATAAGTGCTGGACTGGATACGAACAAATTGGGCTGGATACGGTCTCTGTCCTACATGGGGCTCACAGTCTTCATCGCCGTTTTCCAGGTGAGGAAACTGAGGCACAGAGAAGTTAAGTGACTTGCCCAAAGTCACACAACAGGCAAGTGGCAGAGCCGTGATTAGAACCCAGGTCCTTCTGACTCCCAGTCCTGTGCCCCATCCAGTAGGCTATGCTACTTCTCTAAACAATAATAACAACTTTGGTGTTTAAGTGCTTACTATGTGCCAAGCACCGTATTAAGGGCTGGGGTAGATACAAGAGAACCAGGGCCCCCATGGGGCTCACACTGTAAGTAGGAGGAAGCACAGATATTGAACCTTCATCTTGCAGATGAGGCACCTGTGGCACAGGGAAGTTAAGTGACTTGCCCAAGGTCACCCAGCAGGCAAACGGTACATTCTTGAATCTCACAACTCCAGACCTTTCCCCAATTCTACGTCATTTAAATCACACATTCTGAAAACGTTCGCATTGGCCAAAAACTGCACTGTGGGAGTTGCTCTATGCAAGTTCCCTGCTTGAACCAGCTACAAGGCATGATAAACAATTTCAACTGTATATGCTACATCTGTTTACATTTCCAGGTCCGTGAGATTATTACCATAAAGATTCTGGTCCGAATGTGTTTTCTCTACCATTCTGCCATATTTACCTATCCGGAATGTCTCCATTTGAACAGCTCATCTTTGTAAAGTCAGCCTTGAATGTTTGTAATTTTTTTCCATTTCCACAATACCAAACTTCTGGACTAGGGATCAGAGCACAGGAAGTAGCGAGGCCTAGTGACGAGAGCACAGGCCTGTTTGTCAGAGTGGCTCTGCCACTTGCCTGCTATGTGACCCTGGGCAAGTCACTCAACTTCTCTGAGCCTCATCTGTAAAATACAAACTTAAAACCCGTTTTCTCTCCTTCTTAGACTGTGAGCCCCATATGGGACAGGGACTGTGGCCAACTTGATTAACCGGTATCTACCCTACCGCTTATACCAGTGTTTGACATGCTCAACAAACAAAACGATAGTAACAACAGCAGTCAGAGTTGTGTGAGCATCCTATAGATTTAGATATTGGATTGAAATGTCAAGGGAAAAGGTGGGCATTTATACAATTGAAGGATTTCATTTAGTTGCTTAATAGGTACAGACCTGACAGCATCAGTTCTGATATCTAGTCATTTGCTTAGATTTCCAACTTGTTTCGACCCTGGCTGAAAAGCATTAGCTAGCAAAAGGTTCATTCTGTGTTTTGAACTGTGTCACTGAAGTTCATTCTTGGTGTCAGTGATGAGACTAACACTTTGATTACAGTGGAGGGGGGTTAGAAAAGGTTCTTAGACATATACTGGCTCTTATACTCTCATTGTATGTTCTCAGGTACTTAGTACAGTAGCTACTCTGTATTCCGTACCCAGTAAACCCTCAATAAATACTGATGAGGAGGGAGAAGAGACGCAGGAGGAGGGGGAGTAATAAACCCTCAATAAATACCGATGAGGAGGAAGAAGAGACGCAGGTGGAGAGGGAGAACTGTCAGTGGTCACAGTCAGTGAGAAGGTTTAGTTGGTTTAGAGGTTTGGCAGGCCTTTTCTGATTTGAACTGGCAGAAATTCTGCAGACCTTCTGAGAATTATCTTCCCTCTTCCAATCAAAGAGTTGGTTTGAACACTAGAAAAGAACTCATGAGCATGGTGAGTTCCGATCTTGTGATTCTAGTAGTACATTTTAGACATTGTAGTTCAGAAGATGGTTCAGAATTCTTCTAGACAAGATGTTGCCAGGAGAGAGAGTTGTGGTAGTTCCCAACAGCCTTTTCACCGTTCTTTCTATAGTAAGCCTATCTTGGGTGCATTAAACAAGAACTCCTGATCTTCTATTTTAATCATAATAATGTTAACAATGTTGGTATTTGTTAAGCGCTTACTATGTGCAGAGCATTGTTCTAAGCGCTGGGGTAGATACAGGGTAATCAGGCTGTCCCATGTGAGGCTCACAGTTAATCCCCATTTTACAGATGAGGTAACTGAGGTACAGAGAAGTGCAGTGACTTGCCCACAGTCACACAGCTGACAAGTGGCAGAGCCGGGAGTCAAACCCATGACCTTTGACTCCGAAGCCCAGGCTCTTTCCACTGAGCCACGTTGCTTCCCCTTTTAAGATATTCCTTCGGCACTTTCCCCTCCAGCATCTTTCTCCTCCTACACACCAGTTCTCTTTCTCCATTCCTCCCAAGTTCACCTTCTCACTGTGCCTTGTTCTTGACTGTCCTGCTTCTGAATCCTAGTGCACCACACCTTCCCTCCTGCCTGAAACTCTCTCCCCATCAAAATCGTTCAGACTTCAGCTTCCTCCCCATCTCTGAAGCCTTTCTGAAACCTCCCCTGTCTTCAGGCTTTCCCAAGCAGCGCGGCTCAGTGGAAAGAGCCCGGACTTTGGAGTCAGAGGTCACGAGTTCAAATCCCAGCTCTGCCACTTGTCAGCTGTGTGACTGTGGGCAAGTCACTTCACTTCTCTGTGCCTAAGTTACCTCATCTGTAAAATGGGGATGAAGACTGTGAGCCCCACGTGGGACAAGCTGATTCCCCTGTGTCTATCCCAGCGCTTAGAACAGTGCTCTGCACATAGTAAGCGCTTAAATACCAACATTATTATTATTATTATTAACTAATTTTTCTTACCCCTAGGTCACCATTTCTAAACTGTATCCTCAACGCTTGTCCCCCTCTCTTCTTATGTGCTAAGCACTAGTGGAAGATTCATGGTTATGAGCCCGGACAGAGACACTCTCTCTTATTCCCATTTTACAGATGAGGAAACTGAGGCCCGGAGAAATGTAGTGACTTGCCCAAGGTCACACAATAGGCAAGTGGCGGAGCTGGGACTCAGACACGGGTCTCCCAACTTGCAGCCCACGTTCTTTCCTCAAGGTCATGCTGCCTCCCCTCAGCACGTTTGTTCTTATAATCTCCTAAACCTTATTGAAGGCACATTTTCTCCAAGAGACCTTCCCCAACCAGGCCCTCATTTTCTCTGCTCCGACTCCCTTCTATGTTGCCCTTGCATTTAGATTTGCACACTTTATTCATCCCTCCCACCTCCCCACAGCACTTACATACATACCCGAAATTTTTTTATTTATATTAACGTCTCTATTTCCCTCTAATAATGCTGGTATTTGTTAAGCACTTACTGTTCTAAGCACTGTGGTAGTTACAGGGTAATCAGGTTGTCCCACGTGAGACTCACAGTTAATCCCACAGATGAGGTAACTGAGGCACAGAGAAGTGAAGTGACTTGCCCACAGTCACACAGCTGACAAGTGGCAGAGCCGGGAATCGAACCCATGACCTCTGACTCTGAAGCCCAGGCTCTTTCCACCGAGCCATGCTGCTCTAGACTGGAAGCTTGTTGTGGGCAGGGAGCAAATCTACCAGTTGATTATATTGTACTCTCCCAAATGCTGAGATCAGTGCTCTGACCATAGTAAGCACTCAAAAAATGCAATTAATTGATTGGTTGATTGATAGACCTCTTCTGTACTTATTCATTTACATACTCTAACAGTTAACCACTTCCTCCTCTCTGCAATTTTTTTTTGTATGTCACCCCTTGTTAGATTGTAAGCTTCCTGAGAGCAGGGGTCATGTCTTCTTCCTCTATTGTATTCTCCCAAGCTTTCAGCACAGTGCTCCTCCCACAGGAAGTGTCCAATAAATACTATAGATTTATTACTTCTCTAAGATGGTAGCTTCTCTGAAGTCTTGTGTCATTTTCTCAGCCCTTGCTTGTATCCAAGAGGAGTCTACGCAGGTACAGAAGCACCTGTTTGTCATGACATTGATACCTAGGGATTTACTGTCCTTCATGGTTCTGCCTGTAATGCTGACTTCCTGTAAAACTGGAGCAAGGGGCACAAGAGATCATTAGAGGGGTAAAGCATCTTGTATCATAATTTTGGTGGAGGAAATATTCAGCTGCTTTGATTTCGGGGATTCTTTTGGAATGAATGAATGTTACAGTTGACCAATCCCATTATGTAATCATCTCTTTAGGGAGTTACCCTCTAGTCACATATGGCATTTGGAAAACCCAATCCCCTAAAATGTGTCATCACCAAGTTTCGTTATTCCGGCAGCTAAAGTAAACATTGGTGATAACAGTGGAATCGATGGAAATTTTTTCTTAAAAAATTGTATTGCCGGGAGTGAGAGTAGACAGGTGTTTCGGGAACGAAATTAAAGCTGGGTCGGCTTGTACATTGTTCACTGGAAAGCTACAGAAAACTAGCTTTTCCGTTTGCCCCCAAGCCAAGAACAATCTGGGCCTATTGATCCCTTCAGAGTAATGTATCCATCAGTGTGAGGAGTTTTGGGTTTTTAAAAAAAATATGGAATTTTATAAGTGCTTACTTTGTGCCAGGCACTGTACTAAACTCTGGGGGAGATATAAGTTAATCAAGTTGGACACAGTCCCTGTCCCAGGTGGGACTCTCAGTCTCAATTCCCATTTGACAGATGAGATAACTGCAGCACAGAGAGGTTAAGTGGCTTGCCCAAGGTCACACAGCAGGTACGTGCTGGATCCGGGATTAGAATCAAGGTCTTCTACTCTCAGGCTCTATCCACTAGGTCACACTGCTTCTCTGTTTTCAGTGATCAGAATCTGTTCGAGGGCTAGGGGAGAGCCTGTCTAGAGAGAGGCCTGAAAGCAGCGAACTATGATGTTGGTATTTGTTAAGCGCTTACTATGTGCAGAGCACTGTTCTAAGAGCTGGGGTAGATGCAGGGTAATCAGGTTGTCCCGCGTGGGGCTCACAGTCTTAGTCCCCATTTTACAGATGAGGGAACTGAGGCCCAGAGAAGTGAAGTGACTTGTCCAGGCACCCAGCTGACAAGTGGCAGAGCCGGAATTCGAACCCATGACCTCTGACTCCCAAGCCCGGGCTCTTTCGTCAGAGCCACGCCGCTATAGCATCAACGTGTTCGAATATTTAGACTAGCAATATATCATCCCTCCCCAACACAGCTTCAGCAGCTGTGGGGAAGAACCTGGATTATCAAGGGCTACAAACACCCTAGACCAAATCCTTTGGACTATAAGCTCACGGTGGGCAAGGAATGTGTCTGCTCACTCTGTTGTATTGTACTCTCTCAAGTGCTTAGTATTGTACCCTGCAACCAGTCAATCAATGGTATTTATTGAGTGCTTACTATGTGGAGAGTACTACACTAAGCACTTGGGAGAGTACACATTGTAAGCACTCAATAAATACCATTGATTGATTGATACCCGTGGGAGGCTGGAAGCCTTCTCTAATGTTAATCTACTCACTGCACCTCCATTCATTCATTCATTCATTCATTCATTCAATAGTATTTATTGAGGGCTTACTATGTGCAGAGAACTGCACTAAGTGCTTGGAATGTACAAATCGGCAACAGAGAGACAATCCCTGCCCATTGACGGGCTTACAGTCTAATCGGGGGAGACAGACAAAAACAATAGCAGTAAATAGAATCAAGGGGATGAACATCTCACTAAAACAATAGCAATAAATAGAATCAAGGTGATGTACATCTCATTAACAAAATAAATAGGGTGATAAAAATATAGACAATTGAGCGGACGAGCACAGTGCTGAGGGGAGGGGAAGGAAGAGGGGGAGGAGCAGAGGGAAAGGGGGGAAAGAGGGCCTAGCTGGGGGGGGGTGAAGGGGGGTGTAGAGGGGGAGCAGAGGGAGCAGAGGGAAAAGGGGAAGCTCAGTCTGGGAAGGCCTCTTGGAGGAGGTGAGCTCTAAGTAGGGTTTCGAAGAGGGGAAGAGAATTAGATTGAGGTGAGGAGGGAGGGCATTCCAGGACCGCGGGAGGACGTGGCCCAGGGGTCGACGGTGGGATAGACGAGAACAGGGGACGGTGAGGAGGTGGGTGGCAGAGGAGCGGAGCGTGCAGGCTGGGCAGTAGAAAGAGAGAAGGGAGGAGAGGTAGGAGGGGACAAGGTGATGGAGAGCCTTGAAGCCTAGAGTGAGCCGCCATCTCATCTATCTCATCCCGGACCTCTTACCCAAATCCTGCCTCTGGTTTGGACCGCCCTTCCTCCTCAAATCAGATAGACAATCACTCTCCCCACCCCTATGAAAGCTTTATTGAAGGCACATCTCCTCCAAGAGGGCTTGCCTCACTAAGCCCCTCCTTTCCTCTTCTCCCACTCCCTCCTGCATTGCCCTGACTTGCTCCCTTTATTCATCCCCGCTCCTAGCCCCACAGCACTTATGTACATATCTGTCATTTGTTGATTTATATTAGTGTCTGAGTCCCCCTCTAGACTGTAAGCTTGTTGTGGGCAGGGAATATGTCTGTTATATTCAGGGGGAGGACAGGGTTTGGGTGGGAAGATAAGTTCTCCCCAAGTGCTTAGTACAGTGCTCTGTACACAATAAGCACGCAATAAATGCCTCCGATTGACTGATAATCCTAACCTTCTCTCCGACCCCTTCACTCTACTTCTTCCATGTACCACCCTTCCTCCCTTCAGGTTTCCCAGCCTTTGCTTACCTCTCCCAACCCTCCCTCTCTCACCATCCTAGTCCTCCGTCTTTCTCGTTTTCCCCTCAGGTAGCCATTTGTCTAGTATGCTGAACGCCCTGTTTTTCAGATGTCCTGTCTCCCATCCAAGACCAATGTGGGTATCTTTATATCCTCTATCTTTGTTTTTAAATGTGCAGGAACTACATAGATCCTGCAAATTTCTGCAAAGAAACATTTTTTTCCTTACTCAAGTCAGGTTACTTTTAGCGCTTGTGTTGAGATGAATGAGGAGGGTGGTTGTCTTCTCATCAGTTTCTTCTTTTTGAAGGACATCTTCCACATGACCCAGTGGAAAGAGCACGGTTTGAGAGGAAGTGCGTTCTAATTCCAATTGCTGTGTGACTTTGGGCAAGTCACTTAACTTTTCTGTGCCTCAGTTCCCTCGCTTGCAAAATGGGGATTCAATACCTGTTCTGCCTTCTGCCTCCAATGTAGACTGTGAACCCCGTGAGGGACCTGATTATCTTGTATCTACCCTAGCATTTAGTACGGTGCTTGGCACATCGAAAGCGCTTAATAAATACCACGATTACCATTATTCTCTGAGCCTCAATTACCTCACCTGTAAAATGGGGTTTAAGACCGTGAACCCTATGTGGGACAAAGACTGTGTCCAACCTGATTATCTTGGGTCTGCCCCAGCACTTACTATAGTGCCTGGCACCTGGTAAGCACTTGATGAATAACATTAAAACAAAAAATCACATTGCCTCCAGCAGATCTTCCCTGATTAATCTCTCTACTCCCCACCCTCTATCTCCAACTGCTACTTCAGCAGTAACACATCACCTAGGCATTTGGGTAATCAAACACCCCTAGAGCACATATGTACCTATCTTATACCTAATTGTTTCCCCTATGCAAAATTATTTTAGTGACCGCCTTCCCCTCTAAATATAAACTTTTGAGAGCTTCACTGCATCTTCTTCAACACTGAGATAACTTTTACTACCAGCATTCATTCACAAACAATAAATTCTATTTCACAAAGCAAATTTGATTCAAAATCTGTCAAACGTTGAATTTATAGAGTACATTATTCAGAGGTGAGTCTAAGTTCTTTTCCACCCTCTAAATTCTTACAGTCTGATGGATGCGGAGACATAATTCTTTTTCTTCACTGAAGAGTGATTTCAACTTGACAATTCTTCTTTTAGTTACTGCTAAACTGGGCTAAAGTCTGCTCATCTATCAGTTCTGAACTCATAAATCTGTCTTAAGTTAATCGCAAAGAGCAAAGGGTAGATGTCTGCATGCGCTTAAAATAGGAGGGACTTCAGTATTTATCTGGATTGTTTGTACACATGGCAAACAACTAAGTCCTTGAAAAAATCTTCTTTTCCTGCACCAATTCTCCATATTCTAGGTCAGCATGTTTCTATAGAGAGAGCATTCTGCTGCCCAGATTAAGCTTCTCGTATCTGAGAAGCAGCGTGGCTCAGTGGAAAGAGCCCGGGCTTGGGAGTCAGAGTTCATGGGTTTGAATCCCGGCTCTGCCGCTTGTCAGCTGTGTGACTGTGGGTAAGTCACTTCACTTCTCTGTGCCTCAGTTCCCTCATCTGTAAAATGGGGATTAACTGTGAGCCTCACATGGGACAACCTGATTACCCTGTATCTCCCCCAGCGCTTAGAACAGTGCTCTGCACATAGTAAGCGCTTAACAAATACCAACATTATTAATATTATTATATTGCTGCAGTCACCTTCCTTAGACATAGCAATGAACAGTGTAGTTTGTTTAGCCTGGCAACTCTCTTTTCTTTCACTGTGTTTTTGTTCCTGAGAAACTTCTCTGTGCCTCAGTTTCCTCAACTGTAAAATGGCAATATCTGACCCTCCTCCTATTTAGATTGTGAGCTCCAAGCGGGACAGGGCCGGTGTCCAACCTAATTAGCTTGCACCTACCCCATCACTTTGAACAGTGTTTGACATATAGTAAGTGCTTAAGGTACCATAAAAAAGTCAGTAGTTTTGGTTTGGGGATCCATTTTCAATTTCATTTTCACTCTTTTGTAATTCTGTTAAGGTAGGACATTAGCAGGTTGAGTTCCTTTGGAACGTAAAGTTTAAAAGAACCCATTGTTTGCTGTAATTCTAGATGTCTAACTGCTCTCCAGTGCTGGCAAGATACTAGCCAGAGCCCTCCTCGATCAGTTGCTAAATAATTTCTCAACTGGACATTCTCAGGCCATAGTGAGACACAGCAGACATGGTCAGTCAGACAACCTTATTTATTGAGTGCTTACTGTGTGCAGACACTGTACTAAGCACTTGGGAGAGTGCAGTATAACAATACTGTGCATTAGGTGCAGTAGAAGTGTGGGAAACAGCACCGGGACCGATAATACAGTTGTTACAGACCTTACCAAGGCATCTAGACTGTAGATGTATGCTCGTCCTCTAGACTGTAAGCTCGTTGTGAGCAGGGAACGTGTCTACCAACTCTGTAGACACTCAAGCGCTTAGTACAGTGCTCGGCACAGAGTAAGCACTCAACAGATACGACTGGTGGATCGATCTGATACCGTCAGCAGATCTGGGCTCTGGAAACTACTGAACAAATTTGGCTGCCCTCAAAAGTCCGTCAAGATTCTGAGATTGCTCCTTGATGGCATGGCTGGCATGGACAGAGCCAAGGCTGCCCCATCTGAGCCCTTCCTCAGGGCCAGTGGAGTGAAGCATTCATTCGTTCATTCAGTCGTATTTACTGAACACTTACTGTGTGCAAAGCACTGTACTAAGTGCCTGCGAGAGTACAGACACATCCCCTGCCCACCACGAGCTTACATACAGTCTAGCAGGGGAGACAGACATTGTCATAAAGTACAGATGTGTACATAAGTGCTGCGGGGCACTTGTCTGTGGAAAGAGCCCGGGCTTGGGAGTCAGAGGTCATGAGTTCGAATCCCAGATCTTCTGCTTGTCAGTTGTGTGACTGTGGGCAAGTTACTTAACTTCTCTGTGCCTCAGTTACCTCATCTGTAAAATGGGGATTAAGACTGTGAGCCTCACGTGGGACAACCTGATTACCCTGTATCTACCCCAGCGCTTAGAACAGTGTTCTGCACATAGTCAGCGCTTAACAAATACCAACAGTATTATTGGCTTATTCAGCCAGGCTGGAGGATGCAACGAGACGTGGGTGCAGGTGGTAGAATATGTTTCTATCTGGGAAACTCTTCCAAGTAAGCAGACTTCAAGCATCACCCAAAGTCTTAGAAATGGTCGTTCAAGAATTACTGTGCACAGATGACCGTGCCCTTAGAAGCCCACATCCAGAGAGATAGGCAATGGATTGCAAACTGCTTCCCCGAATCAGCCGATTGCTATGGCTGACAATCAGCCTGAAGAAAATTGAGGTGATATATCAGCCTGCACCAGGGAAGCCATATATACCACCAAAACTTTCTATTATCAGTTCAGAACTGAAATCTGGGACAGAATTCTGCTACGTAGCTAGCACACAGACCAACAGTGCGGTGATAGACAGGGAAAGAGAAAACCGAATTGAGAAGGTCAGCACATCCTTTGGGTAATAATAACTATAATAATAAAAATTGTGATATTTGTTAAGGGTATTTGTTAACAGTGCAAAGCACTGTTCTAAGAGCTGGGGTAGATACAAGGTAATCAGATCAGACACAGTCTCTATCCCATATGGGACTCACAGTCTTCATCTCCATCTTACAGATGAGGGAAGTGAGGTCCAGAGAATTATAATAACAATAATGATGATAGTTGTTGGTATTTGTTAAGCGCTTACTATGTGCCGAGCACTGTTCTAAGCGCTGGGGTAGACACAGGGGAATCAGGTTGTCCCACGTGGGGCTCACAGTCTTAATCCCCATTTTACAGATGAGGTAACTGAGGCACCGAGAAGTTAAGTGACTTGCCCAAAGTCACACAGCTGACATGTGGCCGATCCGGGATGATGATGATGGTATTTGTTAAGCACTTAATATGTGCCAGGCACTGTTCTAAGCACTGGGGAGGTACAAGATAATCGGGTTGGACACAGTCCTTGTCCCATATAGGGCTCACAGTCTTAATCCCCATTTTACAGATGAGGGAACCGAGGTACAGAGTAGTGACTTGCCCAAGATCACACAGCAGAGAAGTGGCAGAGCCGGGATTAGAACCCATGCCCTTCTGATGCCCAGACCCATGCTCTATCCACGAGGCCGTGTTGCTTCTCTAATGGTACTCATTAAGCGCTTACTTTGTGTCAAGCACTGTACTAAGCACTGGGGTGGCTCCAAGCAAATCGTGTTGGACACATAGGAAGTATTTAACAAGCACCATAATTATTAAATAATAAGTACTTAACAAATACCATTTAAAAAAAAAAATAAAACCTCTATACTGTGAGGCCTGGATCACACATACACACCCCTATCCAGCTCCTCAAGATGAACAACCAGTGTCTGTTAAGGGCTGTACTCAAAATCAAATGGCAAGGCAGTGACTAATGAAATTCTGAAGTATAATCCCCTCACATCGAAACTATGTTCATCTTGACACAATTGTCCTATTGGAAGAATAACAAATGTAGGACCGCAAGCTCGTTGTCGGCAGGGGACATGCCTACTAACTCTGTTATATTATATTCTCCCAAGCACTTAGTACGCTGCTTTTCATAAAGTAAGCGCTCAATAAATATGATTGATTCACTGATTGATATGGGGAGCTGAAACTGGGAAACCAAGAGTAAGGAGGGCAGTGGAATTGTTTTACAAATACAGTAAAACAAAGCCTTAGACAATGCCGCATCCAAGCTGAAAACGGGGAGTCAGTTGCTGGGGACACTTCCATGACCCACCGTCTTCAAAGTTTTATTGAAGGCACAACTCCTCCAAGAAGCCTTCCCTGACTAAGCCCTCATTTCCTCTTCTCCCACTCCCTTCCCCATCGCCCTTGCACTTGGATCTGCTCCCTTGATTCATGCCTCCTTCAGCCCACGTCTCTTACGGCCATATCTATAATTTATTTATATAAATGTCTGTCTCCCCATCTAGCCTGTAAGCTTGTTGGGGGCAGGGAATGGGCCTACCAACTCTGTTAGACTGTACTCTCCCAGGTGCTTAGTACGGTGCTCTGCCCACAGTAAGCACTCAATAAATATCATTGACCAATCGATTGAGGACAGACGAGCATAGAGCACTGCTATCACCAAGGGAGAACTATGAGCAAAAGATTCACATGAAAAGAGAGACAAGGAAACCAAAGAGAAAACAGTGCTAGGGGCTACAGACATTAAGTACAACACAAGGGACACCTTTTTAAAGTTTCCAGTTTGTTGGGATTGTGGTGCCTGCACTGGCCTTTTGAGCCCCCCACCCCCTCCTCCACACACACTCATAGGTGACTTTCACCCTCAGTGTTGTCTTCTTCAAATACAAAGGGCAATTGCGTAGACAGAAGCAGTGTGACCTAGTAGATAGATCATGGGTCTGGGAATCAGAAGGCCCTGGGTTCTAATCCCAACTCTACCACTTGTGACCTCGGGCAAGCCACTTCATTTCTCTGTGCCTCAGCTACCACATCTGTAAAATAGAGATTAACACTGTGAGTCCCATGTAGGACACGGACGAGGTCCAATCTGATCAGTTTCTATCTACTTCGGCACTTCATACAGTGCCCGGTACATAGTAAGCACTAAATACCATTTTTAAAAAATCTATTCTCATTATTTCCTTTTGTTACCATTCTACCTTAGCAAATACTCCTCCACCTCCTACTTCTTCTCCTCCTCCTCCTTCTTCTTTTCTTCCCTTTCCTCCTCCTCTTCCTCCTTTTCCTCCTCCTTCTGGTCTGTCAATCCCTGGGAGAAGAACACGTTGGCCCCTCCCAGGTCCATTCAACTTGCAAAGTTTTGCTCCTCTATAGTTCTGGAGAATCTTAAAAAGAGTTCTATCCTCTTCCTGAAAGAACCCCTCTTCCATAATGCAATATCTGAAATCCCACAATATAATTTCTGCCACTGTGGGCAGGGAGCGCATCTACCAACTCTGTTATATTGTACTCTCCCAAGCGTACTGCACACAGTAAAGCTCTCAATAAATACCACTGATGATGATGACGGTGCCCAGAGTATCCGTGAACTTTCTAAATGTACATTCAGCTTTTACGGGTCTGTGAATATTCCTCTATCTTACCAGCTGGGTTTACTCACTTTTGAAGAATTTGTATCTTCCAAATGTCTCATCCTTTGGGTGTGCAACATTCCTCATATTTTATTTCTTGGAAAATTTCCAAGGCTTCCTTCCCCCACAAACAAAAGAATGAAAGATTTTTCTACTTGATTGCTCAGATCCCTGCTTTCAGGACTCCAGCTACTTAATTCAGTTCAAACCCTGGCCTGAAATTTTCTCCAAGTTCCCGCAAGATTACTCGAAGACTGAAGGCCAGATTGGGCTACATAATGCCCACAATCAACCTGCTTCTCCTCACCCCTCCTCAGCACTGTTTTATGGCAGGAACACAGCCAGAGAAGCAATGTGGCCTAACGGAAAGAGCACGGGCACAGGACCTGGGTTCTAATCCCAGCTCGGCCACCTACCTGCTGTGTGACTGTGGGAAAGTCATTTAACTTCTCTGGGCTTCAGTTTCCTCATGTGTAAAGTGGGGATAAAATATCTGTTCTCCTTCCACCTTAGAATCTGAACTCCATGCGGGGCAGAAACTGTGTCTGATCTGCTTATATTTATCCATCCCAGTGCTTAGTACAGTGCTTTGCATCTGGTAAACTCTTAAAGATAACATTACTGTCATTGTATTGGTATTAGCACAACTGAGGCCTTTAGCTTCTCCCTAAGGGTCCCCTGAGGATTTTCACTTTTCAACTTTCTTAGCAGGAGGAGGTGGATCTCCATTCCATGACTGGCACTGGGTGTTGGCCTTAAGGTCCAGGGTAACAGATGTGCATAAATGAGAGCGAAATCTCAACTTTAGAAAAAGGCATATGGCGAAGCATCCATTAAAAGGAGAAATGAGTGCATTCCCTTCTTGTGAGAGAATGCATTCCAATTCTCAATCTAGCAGTCCCTTCCCAACCAAATGCTTCTAAATAGTTACTTCCCTGCAGATGTCAAAATGGGATTGGAATAAGAAATGGCAATATGTGGAAAAACTTGCTGGAAGTGGATGAAGTGGATTGAAACAAAACCATTAAAATGTCAATCTGCTAAAACTAATTCATTACATTTACTACTGATGGGAAATAACAATAGCCAAGTGGGCAAGAACATTTCGAGGTGCATCAAAGAAGAAAACCCAGAAATGCAGGATGAATATAAGCACCATCATGTTGGTAAGTTTAATCACTTAGTACAGTGCTCCACACATAGTAAGCACTCAATAAATACTATTGAATGAATGAAGACTATCAAATAGATTCATCTGTGTAAAGGAGAAGCTCGTAGGACACTAGATACCGTTACAGGGAAGAGTTTCAGAGGGGTTGTCTAGACATATTTAAGTCATTTATGTAAACAAATAATTTGTTGTTTAGGAAAACATAGAGCGAAAGCATGAATTAGAAATGAAGATTCTAGCATTTACCATTCTGCCAGCAGTGCTGCATCATAATAAGCGGGGGTGGAGACAGGCTGCATTGCCATAGCAGCAGGGAAGGGGATCAGGAGCTCCAGGACAGGGCAGCAGGAATCTGGGCAGTATTAAGTGGTGCGTAGACTTCCAAATGCTCAAAATTGTGTTAGCGTCCTAGAACAAAAATGATTCAGCCAGAATCGGCCGTCAATCAATCATTGAGCGTTTACTGCCTGCCGAGCATTGTACTAAGCCCTAATAGTCGTCTAAGTCTTGACAATGGGTAGACCACAGTCCTGGGAGTCAGAAGGACCTGGGTTCCAATCCTGACTCCGCCACATATCTGCTGTGTGGCCTTGGGCAAGTCGCTTCGCTTCTCCGAGCCTCAGTTACCTCATCTATAAAATGGGGATTAAGACTGTGAGTCCCATGTGGGACAGGGATTTTGTCCAACCTGATTTGCTTGAATCCACCTCAGTGCTTAGTATTACAGTGCCTTGCGCATAGTAAGCGCCTAACGAAAACTAGAATTCTTATCATTAGACTTAGATATTCTCACTGTGGGAAAGGGACATGTCTCCCAACTCTGTTGTATTGTACTCTCCCTACTGCTAAGTACAATGCTCTGTACACATTAAGCACTCAATAAATACCGCAGATGATGACGATGTTGGGGATCTTGCTGTCTGGGCTCTACGTAAGACGTTAGTGTACAAGAGCTCTGCAACCAACAGGTCACTTAAACCTCATGATGCATCAAGGCCTCGGTGATGATACTTGGCCCTGAAGCAAACTTGCTTTCTTATAGGCCCGGAATGACAGCTTCAGCCTAGTTGTGGAGACAACTTAAATGTCTGCGCACTCACTCTCACCACACCCAGTTGGTCCAGAACGGACACTTCCATTTGTTGACACTTTCTCAAGCAGAACGTTTTCTTGCCACACTGGTTAGGCAAGAAAGAGATTAGGGTTTCCATGTCCTTGGCACTCCCAAAGGGTTTCACCTCCGGCCTGGAGGGTGGGTAAGTTGCTCCTTTATGCCTATATGCTGCCCAGCTGACACACTCTTACTAATATGGGAAACAGTCACTGGATCCTTCGGCCGAAGCCCCAGCTCAGTCCGGAGCTGAAGTCGGCTCCCCTGATTAATTGTGCCATCTTGCATCATTGGCATTTCTGCCCGAGGGCCGGTATCTGCTCTCGCACACTCACACGACTTCTCCCGAAGCGAATTGGTGCTCTGGGCCCGATTCCACACTCCGTGGCCGTTCCGTGGCGGGCGCCCAGGTATCCACGGGCCCGTTTAGGTGATACGAACTCTGCGAATCTGAGCCGCAGAACCAAAGGACCGGTTCTTGGTCCACGGCTGGAGGAGATGGGGCTTTGGAACGATTGAGTTTTTATTCTTGAGTGGTGGGAGGCCGAATCCCAAGCCTGTAAAGAGAGAAAGAGTGCAGTCTGGCAGCCGGTTTTGCCCCACCTATCAGAATTAAGTTTGCCCAACAGTTCCTCTCCCTGGTCTTGAAATGTGTCCGCCACTGCTGCCGATAGGACAACTTGCTAATGCCCCAAATAAATAAATAAATAAAACTGTGCCCCAGGTTAGCAAGAAGACGAATAGGTTTGTTTGTTTTGATTGCTTGGAACCGGCCGCAAAACTCCTTAGCAATGGCAATAAAATATCTAGCAATGCTCTGAGTTCGAAGCTCCTAGTAGCCAGGCTACCCTCGATTGTAAGCTCCTTGAGGATAGGGATCATGTCAACTAACTCTATTGTATCGAACTCTCCCAGGCATTTAATACAGCACTTGGTTAACATTCAATATGAGAAGTAGCACGGCATAGTGGATAGAGCACGGACTTGGGAGTCAGAAGGTCATAGGTTCTAATCCTGGCTCTGCCACTTTTCTCCTGGGTGACCTTGGGCAAGGCACTTCACTTCTCTGGGCCTCAGTTACCTCATGTGAAAAATGAGGATTAAGACTGTGAGTCCCAAAAGGGACAGGGACTGTGTCCAATTTGATTACCTTGTACCCACCCGAGCACTTAAAACAGTTTCTGGCACATAGTAAGCACTTACCAAATACCGTCACTATCATTATTATTATCACAGTGCTTGGCACACAGTAAGGTGTCACCCGTCACCGGGGAAAGACAGGTTCTTTAGGAATCGGCGTGGCGAGAGAGAGAGAGAGGCCAGGGATGGAAACCTGAGTTTTGTATAAAATTTATTCCGCGGGGTGAATTGAATTAACTAGTCATTTAGACGCGACAAATCGGCCTTCCTTTTTGGGAGAAATATGGAGTTAGACCTTCCCCTTTGGGAGGAATATGGTGCTAGAGCTTCCCTAACGGGAGGAATACGCTGGTATGTTACTCGCATGTGGCTGGACTCCCGGGCCCACCCAGGCAGAACTCACTTACGGTTTACTCGCACGTGGTGAGGCGGCTAGTTCCCTTCATGCGCGCATCCACTCAGGAGGAACCCACCTATGCGTTAAATCCACTTATGCATTAGACCCACTTGTACGTTAAAACCCACTTATGCGTTAAGTTCACTTATGCGCTACTTGCACTCGGTGAGGCGGCTAGCTCTCACCATGTGTGCACCCCACTCGGGAGGAATCCACTTAGACGTTCAATCCACTTTTGCGTTGAACCCACTTAAACCTTAGACTTGCTTATGCGTTACACTCCCTCGTGCGTTACCCACTTATGCATTTAAACTCACTTGCGCGTTACACTCACTTATACGTTACCCACTTATGTATTAAACTCACATGTGCGTTACCCTCATTTATGTGTTACCCCCTTATGCATTAAACCCACTTATGAGTTACACTCACCCGTCCCCCGACCCCGTGCGTTGGTCCTGGTGGCAGAATGGGCGTCTGGCGCTCTGGGCAGGGGAAAGACGCGTGCGTGGCTGTTGTTACTGCTGCGATCCTCCGAGAGACCCTCTGGAGAGAACCAGAGGCGACAGGTATTTATTACCTGTGGTTTGGGTGGTCCCAACTTCCGTCCTGTTCAATCTCCGCCCCTTCCACTCCTTCCCCTCCCATACCTTATTGGGTCGGCACGGAGGTGAGGGGCACCCATCTTCCCGCCCCACCCCTTCTGGCCAGAGAGGTTACGTCACCGGTGGCATTTTGACCTTGGGGTAGCCGGCGCCCAGGTCCACCTTGGCACATAAGGGCTTAACAAATACCACAATTATTATTATTGAGGAGCAGCGTGACTTAGTGGAAAGAGCACGGGCTAGGGAGTCAGAGGTCATAGGTTCTAATCCCGGCTCCGCCACTTGTCTGCTGTGTGACCTTGGGCAAGTCACTTCACTTCTCTGGACCTCAGTTGCCTCATCTGTAAAATGGGAATTGAGACTGTGAGCCCCACATGGGACAACCTGATTACCTTGCCTACCCCAGAACAGTGCGTGGCACAGAGTAAGCACTTAACCAATACCAGAATTATTATTATTATTCAATAAATACCACTGGCTGACTGATTTATTGTAAGCTAGTTAGCAGGGAAGAATCTAGTTCAGGCTCTCGACCACCTAGCCCCAGTTTCCTGTTTCCATGAGAGAGCTTTGCTCCCAGTGGCTGAGATGCCCTGGGGTGGAAATGGGGGCGTGAAGAGGAGAGGGACAGAGGTAGGGGGTTAGGGTTGGGCGTTAGGGTTGCAAGATGTATCTCCCACTACTGGGAAAGAAGAAGGTCCATCCATGGGATTTAGGGAAGGGGGAATAGCTTCTCCTGAATCATTTTAGTTTTGCAAATAGGATCAGAAAACAGACTCTTACCAGTGATCCAAGCAATAGATGCATAGAACATGGGCCTGGGAGTCAGAAGGATCTGGATTCTAATCCTGGCTCTGCCAGAAGTCTGCTGTGTGACCTTGGGAAGTCACTTCACCTCTCAGGGCCTCAGTTACCTCATCAGTAAAATGAGGATTAAGCGTGTGAGTCCCATGGGGGGCAGGAACTCTGTCCAACCTGATTGACTTGTATCTACCCTAGAGCTTAGAACAGTGCTTGGCACATAGTATGTACTTAAGTACCATAATAATAATAATAATTATTATTATTATTATCATTTGTTGGCATTGAGTATCAGGAGCCAGAAGAAATGAGACATCAGTAGGTAAGGGTCCTGTATAATTTGTATTAAGCATTATACTTGTCCCCCGTCTGATTTTATTTTAGGTTTAGTGGCCTATCTTTAGGTGTGTGAGAGGCAGGCAGGCGGGGTTCTAATTTGCCTCTCTGAACACACGAGTGACTACATAAAAAATCATCAGCACAGAAAAGTTGCCAGAGACTTGCCTCTGAACACACACGAGTGACTGTATAAAAAATCATCAACACAGAAAAGTTGCCAGTGATTTGCCTCGCTGAACACTTTAATGACTGTCTTAAAAATCATCAGCACAGAGAAGTTGCCAATGAGAAGTTAAGTTCCACAAGCTAGGACAGGTTGAGAACAATTGTAAGTAGCTGTGTTTTTTACTTATCTGGTATAGGTCTCCCCTCATTAGAACAGAAGGTACAAACTTAGCTTTAATCCAACTTTTCTAAACCGGTACAAGATGAAAAGGCTTTTTAACACATTTCTTCTTTGCTGAACAGAACAGGTGAAAAAAAATCCACCAGTCCTCTAGAGACAGAGGGAACTCAAAAAAGGAAACCAAAATGACATTCTCACGGCTCGCAGTTTAATTTTTACTGAATTCAAGGCCCCTTCTAAATGCCTTCATTTTGAAAAGAAAAGAATGTTGGCAAAACTGGAGTGAAGGAAGCAGTTTTCTGCCTGCCACAACACCTGGGAGAATCCTTCCCCAACTGTGATGAGCTATTAGCTGGAGGTGGCACAGTGTGCAGACTGAAGAGAAGAAAGGGAAGTAAAACTTCAATTTGCATTAAGATTGTTTCTGCAGTCAGACAATGTGGTAATGACCTGCAAGTGGAGCTGTTGAAGCAGTCTGGGGAAATGAAATCCTTACTAATTCAGATTGTTTTCCAAGGGGGAATGTTTAGGAGTTTCATGGACTTCACCTGCGAAATACAAGAGCAGTGAGCTGGCTCCAAAGTCAGAGGCAGAGCAGGTAGAACTTTTGTTTGGAACTTTTGGTGTAAACCTACCTGCTAGTCCCCTAAATGAAAAGACTCAGGGAGAGCTCTCTCTCTTGTCTTTTTTTTTTTCCATCTGGATACTTCTTTCTATGGCAAAAGCATCATTTAGCAGCTAAGTGCCGTGGTAATAGCTTTCATAATCTCCAGATGAAGGAGATTTTCCTCAGAAGAAAACAAAAATGTGGTATTTCAGATCAGGAGTGAGACCCAGTAATGGGACCTTCCTGGAAAGCTCAGAAGAACATCTACCTGATTGATGATTTCGGGTCCTCTTCAGTGCTTTCAATTCTCCCCTACAGACAGGCCAAAACACCGCATATACACCGCAGATACAATTAAAGAGCCCAAAGTGTATAGACACTGACAGATGTCTCTTTTGTCATAAATTGTATTTGCTGAAAAAGACTTGACAGAAATGAAGTTATTATAGAACAAGAATAGGTGTTTTTGCTATCATGGTTTGCCAGTTGAGCTATGGTGGGTTTTTTTCCTGTTATGATATAAGAAACTTTTCAATTTAGGAAATATTTCTCAATTTGTGTTTTACAAACTCTTGATTGGAGAAAATGCTTTGTCACTGTAGTATCTGTAGGTGTAATCAAACTCTTATTGTGTGCTAAATGTTAGGAAAAAATATACAGGTAAGTATTAGACACAGTCCCTGGGCCCAAGGCTACACGGTATAAGAGTAGAAGGTCAAGGGTTATTAACAGATCCATAAGGGAAGATGAAATGGTAAAATTATGGAAGGTTCAAGAAGCGAGTTCTGTAGCTTCCCACACACGGATCTGGTCCGGCTCCCCCAACTCAGGACTTGGCTCACAGGCCATAAGATCTTGCAACATCCTGGACTCCAGTTTACCTTCATGGATGCAACCTGAATCCAAATTCCCAAGCCCAAATTCCACAAATAATAATAATAAGAATTGTGGTATTTGTTAGGCGCTTACTATATGCCAGGCACTGTACTAAGCACTGGAGTAGATACAAGATAATCAGGTTGGACACAGTCCCTGTTCCACATAGGGCTCCCATCCTCAATCCCCACTTTGTAGATGAGGTAACTGAGACCCAGAGTAGTGAAGCGACTTGCCCAAGGTCACACAGCAGACAAGTGGTGGAGCTGGAATTAGAACCCATAACCTTCTGACTCCCAGGCCCACGACCGTTCTATGTTCCGTTAAATCCGCAGCACCGAAAGAACAGTAATTCACCATTAGCCTTTCCAGCCAGGTGCGTAAAACATCCTTTATGCTGTTTATATAATAAAAATGATTAACTTGTTTAGATGATTGAGAAAAACGTCGTTCATTTTAGCCTCCTGTCTAAGGGAGACCTGGATTGTATGTATTGAGTGCAGAATGCTTTTCTAAGCACTTGGAAGAGTACAGTAGAGTTTGAAGACATGGTGGAATCTATTTCCACATACCTAGCCTCTGAGGGACCTCAGATTAGAGGATGTCAGAATTTTCCTATGAATCAATTTTAATCGAAAGGAAGGCTGATAGGATGGCTTAATGATGTCACGGTTAATACCCAAAGCTCTGCATTTAAACTCATTAATCTGCATGTCAAAGCTGTGTGAATAGTTGTGGGTTGAACAGCAGTTCTACCATTCATCTTTCCTTTCTGTTTAGGGTGTTGGCAACAATAATATCCTGAGGGCTTTCTGTTATATTTTGGTGTGTGTGTGTGTGTGTGTCTGTCTGGGCGGGTTGGGGGCGGGGGGGGTAGTTGTTTTTTTTTTTAAATGGGAGAAGGAAATGATTGCCCTTCTCTGAGCTCAGAATGGATCCGGGATATTTGAGTCATTAACAAGGTTGTCTGACGAGCAGGAGTATTTAAATTTGGGCGTCTGAAAAATACAGGTTGTGTAAGTGAAACTATACCAATCTCTGCCTGGTATTGGTGGTATGATTATTTTTACTTACTCTTCAGCTAAATCACAACCATAAAGGAGGTCGGGGTCGGACACTGCGTGGCTCAGTGGAAAGAGCCTGGGCTTCGGAGTCAGAGGTCATGAGTTCGACTCCCGGCTCTGCCACTTGTCAGCTGTGGGACTGTGGGCAAGTCACTTCCCTTCTCTGTGCCTCAGTTGCCTCATCTGTAAAATGAGGATAAACTGTGAGCCTCACGTGGGACGACCTGATATCATGCCCTGTATCTACCCCAGCGCTTAGAACAGTGCTCTGCACATAGTAAGCGCTTAACAAATACCAACATTATTATTAGAGAAGCAGCGTGGCTCAGTGGAAAGAGCCCGGGCTTGGGAGTCAGAGGTCATGGGTTCGAATCTGTATGACTGTGGGCAAGTCACTTCACTTCTCTGTGCATCAGTTACCTCATCTGGAAAATGATTAAAACTGTGAGCCCCACGTGGGATAACCTGATCACCCTGTATCTACCCCAGGGCTTAGAACAGGGCTCTGCACATAGTAAGCGCTTAACAAAAACCAACATTATTATTGAGGTACAGTTACTTTAGCCTTAATTAATTTTTACATGAAAAGTGATTTGGATGAGGGGATTTGAAGGACTTTGAATAATAATAACGGTATTTATTAAGCACACACTATGTGCTAAACCCTATGGTAAGTGCTGGGGTACATAAAAGATAATCAGCCCAGTCACTCTCCACAGGGCACTCAAGGCCTAAAAGTAAGGGAGAATTGGCATTTTATCCCCATTTTACAGATGAGGAAACGGAGACACAGAGAAGTTAAATTACTTTCCCAAGGTCACAAAGTAGGCAAGTGGTGGAGCTTGGCCTAGAACTAGGTCATGTGAAGTTAGGAAAGGCTGAGGTCTGGCTGATTTGAGGAGAAAGGAGTTCCAGATTGGGGAACAGCATGAGCAAGAGGAGGCAGGTGAGAGGAGATAGTTGCCATTTACCAACTCAGTGATGACTATACGAAGAGCTTGATAATGCTTGAACCTCCTCTTCCCTGCCCCCACCAATTAGCATGCTTCCTGTATTAGGCAATCTTGTGTATATTTCAACATCTTGGCTGTTTGGATTTTCTCAATTGTTAGGTCCCTAAGGGGAATATGTTTTCTCTGCATTCTACTGCTCTATTCCTTAGCACTAAGTAAAGTCATGCCGCCTTGGGCGGGGGGGGGGGGCGGGGGAAGAATGCTCAATTCATATTATATGAATTAAATTTACAAGTATTTTTAACTAGCCATAGCACTTTTTCTGTTTTCCTAAAATAGAAGCCTTAACTATAAAAGAGTTGCCCAAATGAAGTGTAGGGCAGGCTTAATCTTTTTTGAATGGTATTTGTTAAGCGCTTAGCTATGCATCAAACATTGTTCTAAGCGCTGGAGTAGATATAAATTAATTAGGTTGGACACAATCCCTGTCCCCCATGGGGCTCACAGTAAGTAATTAATCCCATCAAAAGGAACTTCGCTAACAGCAACAACTCTCTTGAACAAGGAGTGGCACCACATGAGAATAACAGGACAAGGAGATCCTTTCTTACAGCATTTTGGGATGGGGTGGGAAAACTGAATTTCATTTGAATAATGAATTTTTAGGTTTCTTTGTGCCCTACCCCTTGAGAAAAATAATATTTAAAGGTAAACTGTAGGGTCTCTAAGGTATTTATTGAGCACTTACTGTGTGCAGGGCACTTTACTAAGCACGTGGGAGAGTACAACAGAGTTGGTAAACACATTCCCTGCCCACAAAGAGTTTATAGTCTCAAGGGGGAGACAGACATTAATATGAATAAATAATAAGTTATGGATATGTATATAAGTTATGTGGGACTGAGAGTGGGGTGAACACCAAATGCCCAAACTATTCTAGTCTGTGAGCCCATTGTGAGCAGGGATTGTCTCTATCTGTTGCTGAATTGTACTTTTCAAGTGCTTAGTACAGTGCTCTGCACGAGTAAGCGTTCAATAAATACAATTGAATGAATGAATGAATGAATGAATGAATGAATGAATACAGACTTAAATGCATAAACGAAGCAGAAGGAAGAGGGAGCCAGGGAAAAGGGGACTGAATCAGGGAAGGCCTCTTGGAGGAGATGTGACCTTAATGAGGTTTTGAAAGTGGGGAAAGTGGTGGTCTAGAGTATTTGGAGGAGGAGGGAGTTCCAGGCCACAAGGATGATGTGGGAGAGAGATAGGTGGCAAGATAGATGAGATCTGGACACAGTGAGTAAGCTGAGGCTAGAGGAGCGAAGTGTGCGAGCTGGGCTGCAATAGGAGATCAGAGAGGTAAGGTAGGAAGGGGCAAATCGATTTAAGTACTTTAAAGCCGAAGGTAAGGAGTTTTGGTTAGATGCAGAGATGGGTGGGCAATCATAAAGGTTCTTGGGGAGTGGGGCGACGTGGACTGAACGGCTTTTTAGAAAAATGATCTCAACAGCAGAGTTAAGTATGGACTGAAAGCTCATTGTGAGTAGGGAACGTGTCTAACTGTTTTGTCACACTCTCCCAAGTCCTTAGTGCAGTGCTTTGCACAAAGTAAATAATAAATACCATTGATGATGACTGCAGTGGAGGCTGGGAGGTCAGTGAGGAAGCAGATACAGTAATCAAGGTGGGATAGGATAAAAGCTTGGATCAGTATAATGCAGTTTGGATGGAAAGGAAAGGTTGGATTTTAGTGACATTGTGACGGTAGAACTGACAGGATTTGGTGACAGATTAAATATGTGGGTTGTATGAGAGAGATAAGTCAAGGTCAACGCCAAGGTTATAGGCCTGTGAGATAGGGAGGATAATGGTATTGTCTACGGTGAAGGGAAAGACCAGGGGAGGATTTGGGTGGGAAGATGATGAGTTCTGTTCGGGACATGTTTAGTTTAAGGTGTCTGTGGGACTTCCTGGTAGAGATGTCCTAAGGCAGGAGGAAACTCAAGACTGCAGAGAGCTGGAGATGCAGATTTGGGAATCATCTGCGTAGAAATGGTAATTGATGCCATGGGAGGAAATAGTTCTTCAAGGGAGTGGGTGTAGAGGGAGACTAGAAGGAGATCCAAAACTAAACCTTGAGGGACTCCCACTGTCCGAGAGTGGCAAGCCGAGGAGGATCAGAGGATGGAATGTACATGATGTTCTCTCCTTCTCCACCCCAGGCCCCCCCCCCTTCATTCCTCAAGAGGGGTACATGGCAAGTGTGCAAATCCAATAAACTATAAATTGCTAGACCTAAGCTTCTGGGCAATCGTTTCGATCAGATTCCATTAGTTAAAAGTACTGATTTTGGATCACCCACAGGCTGCTTTCGCTGAATGGGGGGCACCCACCTGCCACGCTACCTGTTGAAATGCAAGTCTCGGAGGTGTATATGTGTATGCTTGAATTCTGCGTGTGTGTGTGCATGCTGGGAAGATGCTAGGGAAGGCAGTGGTCCCCTCTAGACGGTGAGCTCCTTGTGTGCAGGGGACCTGTCTACCAACTCTGTTGTATTGGACTCTCCCACATGCTTAGTACAGTGCTCGGCACACAGTGAGCATTCAGCAAATTCCACTGATTGAAGCCCTTGACTTGGTTGCCCTGGACATAGCTCATGGCAGGCAGGGAATGTGTCTATCACTTCTGTTTTATTGTACTCTCAAAGATCTTAGTATAGTGCACTGAATACAATAAATATGATTGATTAATTGATTGATTGATTTCTAGCAGTTTTCAGAGAAATGGGGGCCCGGGATGCTGAGCCCCAAACTCTGCCAGGCACAGAAGGCATAAGGAGCTTCATGGCAGGGAAAGCAAGCTGGTTGGAGAAATCATGGCTTAGGACTGCAGGAACGATTGTGGCATCCATGGCAATATTTTCAATCAGTGCTTAAAGTTGAAATTTGTGGCTCTTTATTAAAATCCACATAACATAAGCAAAAAGAGCATAGCGCACCTCCGAACAACCCCTAACCCCAACCCCACAGCCTTCCACCACTGACTGCCTGTCTCAGAAATTTGTTCTGATGATGATTGGAGTAGTGGATAGAGCCCGGGCCTGGGAAGTGAGCAGGTCCTGAATTCTCATCCTGGCTCGGCCACTTGCCTATTGGATGATCTTGGGCCAGTCACTTCACTTCTCTGTGCCTCAGTTCCCTTATCTGTAAAATGGGGATTGAGACTGTGAGTCCCTTGTGGGGCAGGGACTGTGTCCAACCCAATTTGCTTGCATCCATCCCAGCTTCTATTGCAGTGTCTGGCATATAGTAAATGCTTAACAAATACAACCATTATCACTATTATCATTATTTGGGGTCAGGGGAGGCGAGAAGAGTGCTGAGTCTCTAGCTTGGCCCCACCATTCCCTCACGTTGACTAGGTGGGCCATTTCCTCGGACTGGTTCCCCTAGCCAGGATATGATTGGGGGATCTATTCATTCATTCAATAGTATTTATTGAGCGCTTACTATGTGCAGAGCACTGTACTAAGCGCTTGGAATGTACAACTCGGCAACAGATAGGGACAATCCCTGCCCATTGATGGGCTCACAGTCTATACTGTCCTATACTGACTCTATTATATTGTACTCTCTCAAGCACTGAGTACACTGCTCTACACATAGCAAGTGCTTAATAAATATCATTGATTGATTGATTGATGCAGGAATGGGTGTAGGAAAGAAAACGGTGGGAGTGGAACCACAACTTTTTGGGGAGTTTCTCATTTATTGCTTTCACAGTTGTTTGATTTTGTCCCATGTGTTGCTGATATTAAAGGAGTTCCGTTTTCAAAACCGGTTGATTTCTCAGGTAGTGGGATCACAGAGGGACACAAAGAGACTGAGAAAGAGACAATGCTTGGAAAAAAATCAAAATTGGCACCCTTCCCCATCTGCAGCCTCATTGCCTCACCACACTCATCTCCCCCAGCCAGATGCAGAGAGTAAACCTGAGGGTTTTGTGCATGGTGCCCCACTGACTGAAAAATCCTGCTTAATGGAACCCGTCTCTCCACCATACTCATTTCCTCCCTCGAGGGGACTCCAGACTCAGTTCTTCCACCCGGCCGGGTGCAGAGCTAGAATTTGGGGCTGGTATTCACTGAGCGCTTACTATGTGCCGAGCACCGTACTAAGCAGCTCACAGTGAGCGGGGAATGTATCTACCAACTCTGTTATATTGTACTCTCCCAAGCATTTAGCTCAGTGCTTTGCACAAGCAGTAAGTGTTCAGTAAATGCAATTGATTGATTGATTAAATACAATAGAGTTGGTAGACATGATTCCTGTCCACAAGGAACTTACAGACTACAGGAAGGAGTGTAAAATCTCCAACTGCCAGACCTGCTGCTAGTGTCGTCACCACCATGCCCGACTCCCTGGTATATCTTGACTCTGTGATTCCCCTCCAAAAGCTCCATCTTGAGGCTCTTGGCTCCTAGGGATGGGTTGAAATGGGGGCTTGGGGCTCGGACCCACCTGCACCCAGGAGAAGAGGTTGGCTGGCTGGCTGGCCGTCAATGGAGGTGAGCGGAAGTTCAACCCTCTTCTTCCTCTGCCCTGCCCCTTCTTCACTAGCACTATGACTCCAAAACTTAAAGGACTGTGACAGTGGTTGAGTTGGCAATTCTCTCTGACATCTTATCGGATGATCTTGGAGGATTCGCCAAATAGCAGGATTGCCATCCCTAAAGACACACTTCCTTCATAGAACCCCTCCTCTAAAAGACTTTATCGATTAATCTCTAATCTCCATAGGTTATTCCCTCTCTCCATGACCAGCTGCTACTTAACGAGGTACTCACAAATACCCATAGCACTTAGGTACCTATCTTACATACTTGCTACTGTATTTTAATGGTATCTGTTAAGCGCTTACTCTGTACCAGGCACTTTACTAAGTGCTGGGGTAGATAGAAATTAATCACTTTGGACACAGTCTGTGTCCCACATGAGGCTCACACTCTTTATCCCAATTTTACGGATGAGGCTACTTAAGCCCAGGGAAGTGAAGTGACTTGCCCAAGGTCACACAGCAGACAAGTGGAGCCGACAAGTGGCAGAGCCGGAATTAGAACCCAGGTCCTTCTGACTCCCATGCTATTCCCCCTTGCCTTCTTTCTCTTGTTTGTTTCCCTTGACATGACTGTAAATTTCTCAAGGACAGAGATCATGACTATTCACTCTACTGTACTCTCCCAGGTGCTTAGTACAGTGCTCTGCACAGAGTAGGACCTCAATTCATACTGATTCATTGATTGCCGGACAATTCCCTAAACGGGGATCAACTGAAAGCTAAACACCAACTTCAATCATCGTATTTACTGAGCACCTACTGTGTGCAGAGCACTTTATTAAGCACTTGGGAGAATGCAAGGTAACAGAGTTGATAGACACATTCATTCCCTGCCCAAAAGGAGCTTACACCTCTTCAAGGAGCTTACACCTCTTCCCCTTATTTGCCATCAGGATTAATCTACGAATCCTTGATCCTGGATCATTAAATGACTCCTTTAACAACCCCCTTGCTTACCGATTTGTACATTCCAAGTGCTTAGTACAGTGCTCTGCACACAGTAAGTGCTCAATAAATACTATTGAATGAATGAATGACTTCTCTTTCTATTCCCACTCATTACTGTGGACATTTCCCAAGACTTAGTCCTCCTCTCCACGCTCTTTTCCCTCTCTGCTCTAATTCACTCAGGGAACTCATGTTCTCTTAGCTCTCCTTTAGCCTGACAATGAGTGCCTTCCAATCTCCCTCTCATCTGCTACCTCTCTCCCTCCATCCAGTTCTAGATCTCCCTCTGCTCATAGCCGGTCAGCCAATAAATTGTATTTATTAAGCATTTATTGTGTGCAGAGCACTGTTCTAAGTGCTTGGGAGAGAGTCATCTTTATTTGGATGTTCTGCTTCCATTTTGCACTCATTATGTCCGGCAGCACTTCTTCACTTCTCCAAAAGATGCCTTCTTGCCTTCTTCTTTTTTCCCTTCTACCCAACTTTGCCTTTCCCGCTTCTTTCTACCATTTGCTAAACAGAGCTTAAGGCCTCCCCCAATTCAGAATCCTTTTTCTGATTAACCTTTACCATTCTCTTAACTTCCTGGTGAAACAAAGCCTCAGGAAGGTTGGCTATGGGTGTACCTTGGACTCTGAGGCACGAGAAGCCTGGCATTCTTCTCCTCTAGGCCCCAGTGTATTTGTCCTTGTCTTGCAAGCTATTTGGGGGTTTTATCATTTCATCCCTCTTCGTGTGTCTGTCATCAGTCCTCTCTCTCCTCATATTCTTAAATTAGGAGCTCCTAAAGGCCCAGGGACGGCGTACCACTTCTGTATACTTTCCCAGAACTTACTGTATGCAGAGCAGTGTATTAAATGCAGAAGCAGCGTGGCTCAGTGAAAAGAGCAAGGGCTTAGGGGTCAGAGGTCATGGGTTCTAATCCCCGCTCTGCCACCTATCAGCTGTGTGACTTGGGGCAAGTCACTTAACTTCTCGGTGCCTCAGTCACCTCACCTGTAAAATGGGGATTAAGACTGTGATCCTCTCGTGGGGCAACCTGATTACCCTGTATCTATCCCAGGGCTTAGAACAGTGCTCAGCACATAGTAACTGCTTAACAAATACCAATATTATTATTATTAAATAACCCACTTCTTCCACACAACTAATTTTGAAATATACTCCATGTGTGTGCTTATCTCTATTGATTCTATATCGTTGTCTTGCCACCTTACTACGTTTACATTCTTTGAGGGTAGAGACCAAATTTATTCACTAGTAGGCACTTAGTGCTTAGCACAGTAAAATATAATGGGCATCATGATGAGTGTGACAACAAGGACCTCTTCTTTTGCTTTAGCTAGGGGCTGAGATATTAGAGTTTGGTTCTCTTTTCCTCTTTTTGCCTATGATATCAGAGCAGCACCTGGGCTTTCCATCAGTTTCTGTACTAAATAGAAATAATGAATGATATTTATTGAGTGCTTACTGTCTACAGAGCACTTTACTAAATGCTTTGAAAGGTGCATCAGAGTTGGTAGAAACATTCCCTGCCCAAAAGCAACTTAGTCTAGAGGGAGAGACAGATATTAAAATAAATTCCAGATATATACATAAGTGCTGTGGGGCTGAGTGTGGGGGAAATATCAAGTAATTAAAGGGTACAGATCCAAGTTTATAGGTGATGCAGAGAGGAGAGGGAGAGAGGAAATGAAAGCTTAGCTGGGGAGGGCCTCTAGGAGAACATAAGATTTTAATAAGACTTTGAAGTGAGGAGAGTGGTAGTTCTCTTTTATTTTTCTTGTTAGGGTATTTGTTAAATGCTTACTATGTGTCGGGTACTCTACTAAGCAATGGGGTCTGCTATATATGAAGGGGAGGGAGTTCTAGGGCAGAAGGAGAACATGGGCAAGGGGTGGACAGAGAGATAGGTGAGATTGAGATACTGAGAAAAAGTTGGTGTTAAAAGAGGGAAGAGTGTGGGCTGGGATGTAGTAGGAAATCAGTAATGTAAGGTAAGAAGGAGAAGGTGATTGAGTGCTTTAGACTGGGAGCCCATTACTGGGCAGGGATAGTCTCTATCTGTTGCCAAATTGTACATTCCAAGAGCTTAGTACAGTGCTCTGCACATAGTAAGTGCTCAATAAATATGATTGATTGAATGGATGAATCTTTAAAGCCAATGGTGAAGATTTATGTTAGATGCAGAGGTGGATGGATAACCCCTCGAGGTTCTTGAGAAGCGAGGAGTTGTGGACTGAAGGGTTTGGTCGAAAAATGATCTGGGCAGCAGAGTTAAGGGAAGACTGGCTTGGAGAGAAACAGGAGGCAGGGGGGCCAGTGAGGAAGCTGATGTAGCAGTCAGAGTGGGATAAGTGCTTGGATCTGCATAGTAGCCATTTGGAAGGGGAGGAAAGAGCAGATTACCAAGATGTGAAGGAAGGTAGAACCAACAGGATTTAGTGACAGGTTAAATATGTAGGTTGGATAAGACAGATGAGGAAACTGTCAGGGTTACAGGCTCGTCAGACAGGGAGGATAGTAGTGTGGTTTACAGGAATGCGAAAGACATTAGGAAGGTCAGGGTTTGAGTGGGAAAATGATGAGGTCTGTTTTGGACATGTTAAGTTTGAGATGTCAGTAAGACATCCAAGTAGAGATGTCTTGAAGGCAGGACGAATTGCCAACTGCAGAGAAGGAAAGCTATCAGGGCTGGAGAGAGAGATTTGGGAATCATCTGTGTAGAGATGGGAGCTGTAGCCATGGGAGCAAATGAGTTCTCTAAGGAATTAGGTGTAGATAGAGGATAGAAGGGGACCCAGAACAGAGCCTTGAGGGACTCTCACAGTTAGAGGGTGGAAGGCAGAGGAGGAGCCTGTGAAAAAGACTGAAAAGGAGAGGCCCAAATGATAGGAGAACCAAGAGAGGACAGTGACAGTGAAGCCAAGATTAGTAACGTTTCGAGGAGAAGGAGGTGATCCAGAATGGACAGAGTAGAATAGAATGGATGGGATTAAAATGAGGATGCACAGAAGGGGTCCTCATGGAAGGGGTGACCCAAACCACTGAAAGAGAACTTTTGAACAATCATTTTTGAACATCTACCTAAGAACAAGGAGGACTGGAGAGTCCAAGATGTCATTTTGGTCAAGGATATACTAGAAATAGGGATACTCTTCTCTTTGGCTTGTTAGAATGTGAATCCAACCCAAAGGGGACTGATAAAAAATGTCACGAGAATGACAGACCAGTGTCTGTATATTAATGCAACATTTGCTGGGAAGAAGCATTGTTTGATCAAAGTGGGATGTTTGGTAAACTTTCCCTGAGTTAAAGTAATTGGGCCCAGCAGATGTAATCTTCTTAAAGACCGTATGCTGTTAAATTACTGTATTGGTCAAGATGTTTGAAGTTCAGGGGAAAGTGGATTCTCAGAGGAGAAGCCTATTTGAATAATTGGGTGTCACATGGTATTTCAAAACATTGTCTCCAAACACCCAACCCTCCTAGAGAGATGAAAGAGAAACTTTTCCTATAACTGATTTGGCACAAAGGGCCAAAAGAAACACTCATTTTGATACTTTGAAGCGCAGGAGTGCTGGGTGACTTTTCCCTTGAAAACTGAAGGGATAAGTTAGCTGTTTCAAAGCTCAGCTAGGAGGAACAAAATCGAGATGCTCTAGATAGTTGAGGAAAGCACACTTGCATCTTAAAGTAGTGGAGAAATTCATTGATTCAATAGTATTTATTGAGCGCTTACTATGTGCAAAGCAGTGTACTAAGCACTTGAAGTGTACAATATGGCAACAGAGACAATCCCTGCCCCAGAATGGGCTCACAGTCTAAACATGGGAGTGTGGTAGATAATAATGGTACTCACTGAGTGCCATCTTGGTATCGAGCCCTGTACCCAGGGCTGGAATGAATACAAAATAAGAATTCATATGACCCATGTTCCACAAGAGAATCATGATCTCCAAATGCTATAGGGTATATGTACTCAGTTCCCTTGCTCTGATCTGAAATTAACACCTTCAGGCCAAATTTAATTTCACCTCAAAATTTGGGTCTTTCAAAGAGTATCAGTATACTTGCTCTTTTCCCTCATGCAAAGCCCATAAGTTGTTGGGATTTCACATTAATAAGGGGTATAGAAAAAAGTAAAGGCCTGACCTAGAAATGAAAAAAACTAACACAGAAGGTCATCAGAGTGAATATTAGTTGGTCAGAACTCTACTTAGCACTATGCAAAACAGAGGTGATTGCCATCTCTGTGTTCTAAGGGCTGTACAGTGTGAATAAAAGGAGTAGAAGAATGTAGAGGATATAACCGAATTTGAAAGTGTCTGGAGGTAGAAAGAATGGAAGAAGAGAGCAGAAAATCTGGATAGTTTAAATGAAAGAAACCACCTGGTTGGTTGACAACCTACAGTCCCTCAAATTTCTTATGAGAAGCAGAATGGACTAGTAGAAATAATAATTATGATGGTATTTGTTAAGCACTAAGTGCTAAGCACTGTTCTAAGCACTGGGGTAGATACAAAGTAATTAGGTTGTCTTACGTGGGACTCACAGTTTTAATCCCCATTTTACAGATGACACAGCTGAGGCACAGAGAAGTTAATTGACTTGCCCCAAGTCACACAGTGGAGAAGTGGCAGAATCGGGATTAGAACTCATGACCTCTGACTTTCAAGCCGTTGCTCTTTCCACTAAGCCATGTTGCTTCTCTGAAAGAAGCATTGGCCTGGAAAGAGCTGGAAAGAGCACTGGCCTGGGAGTCAGAGGAACTGAGTTCAAATTCCAGCTCTGCTAGTTGTCTGCTGTGTGACCTAGGGCAAGTATGTCACTATACTTCTCTGTGCCTCAGTTATTTCATCTATACAGTGGGGAGTAAGATTGTGAACCCTATATGGGACAGGGACTGTATCTGATCCAATTATCTTGTATGTACTCTGGTGTTTAGTACAGTGCCTGGCACACAATAAGTACTTAACAAATACCATAAAAAAAGCCACATTCTAACCAAATCACTTCTGGCATCTGGAATTTCCTGGGCCCTTTTTCCAAGAAAGCAAATGCAGAAAGGATCTGAATTTGCATTTTAGCTGTTCATATCTAGACTAAAATATTCATGGGTAAAGATTTCCCAAGCGGAGACACATTGATGGGTTAGGGTGACCTATAGGATCAGTGTGGGCTGACTACTTAATTGATTTTGAAAATTAAGAAAACCATCCTTCTTTGCCACTCAGAAATGCCAAAGGTATATATTCCTCCTAACACTGTGTGAAAAGTGAAATGGTCGAACACGAGACAGGAATAACTTTGTGTGTAATGTATGAAGCGTGAAAGTCATGTAGAAATCTTAGGCGTGTCCACTGAATTCCAGCAAAAAGCATGGTATTGCTTCTTGCTTTGACTACAAAGCTTAGGAAATTAAAGAATATTCTCCAATAACATGAGCCTATTTGGAGGCAAAACACCATAAATCAGAAAAAAAAACTTGTGCATTAGTGTGCATCACTGCGTTAGACATTGGGGGTATTACAAGAGGGCTGTCCTTATTGTAAGATTTTACACAATTGCCCCAGGTCCTGGACTTTTTCTGCTTCATCTGTAGGCTCAGATTCAGAGACCCTGTGAGTACTGGGCTCATGAAAATGTAGGTTTTCAAAGTTCAGGTTTCTGACATTGCTTGGATGAGAGACTGGAATTATTTCTGCTTCATCAACTAGTCTTTGGTTTTGCTGTTTCAGTTCATGAAGGCAAAGACCAGGAAAATCTCATTTGCAGATGAATCTCTACACTTTCTGAATTCTTTATTGATCTGAAAATTTAACATCCTTTGTGCCCTAACGACTCATTAGATCAATCAGTGGTCTTGTCTTGTCTTATGCTGTCGAGTAGCCTCTGACCCATAGAGACTCCATTGACACACCTCTCCCAGAATGTCCCTACTCCATCTGCAATCATTCTGGTAGTGGATCCATAGAGTTTTCTTGGTAAAAATGAATCGAGTGGTTTACCATTACCTCCCTCCACGCAGTAAACTTGATCCTCTGCCCTCGACTCTTTCCCATGCCGCTGCTGCCCAGCACAGGTGAATTTTGACTTGTAGCAGATTGTCTTCCATTTGCTAGCCACTGCCCAAGTAAGGAATGGAACCGGTAGGCCTCTGCTTGACTCTCCCTCCCATAGTCGAGACTGGTAGAGGACTGAAAACTCTCCAGGTGCGACCCTGAGAGGGGACAATCTGTGGTATCCATTGAGTACTGAGTACAGTCATCTTGACTGCAGGTTCATTGTGGGAAGGGAATGTGTCTGTTATATTGTTGTGTTGTACACAGTAAGCACTCAATACATAAGGTTGATTGATTGACTGATTTACTGTGTGCAGAGCAAGGTGCAGAGCGCTTGGGAAAAAATAGTACAACAGAGTTGATTGATGAGATCCCTGAGTGTATAGTCTATACCATTTAAATCGAATGAATGAATGAATGAATGAACCTTGCCCCTGAGTTTGGCAAAAAAAACAAAACATAGTTGTACATGTGTGGGAGGTGTGATTCGCCTTCAGTGTTGATGACAGTGACCGGGGCTCAGGCTGTTAGGTGGTATCTGGAGTGTTAGAAAAGAAAAAAAACATTTTTCCATCACTTATCTTTCCCCAGTCATGATTTTACTAATACTATTTGTTAAACACTTACTATGTGCTAAACATTGCACCAAGCGCTGAGGTAGATACAAGATAATCAGGTCCTACCTGGGGGCTCACATTCTAAGTAGGAGGGAGAACAGGTATTGAATCCCCATTTTGCAGATGAGGGAACTGAGGCACAGAAAAGTTAGGTGACTTGCCCAAGGTCACACAGCAGGTACATTCATTGAATAGTATTTATTGAGTGCTTACTATGTGCAGAGCACTGTACTAAGCGCTTGGAATGTACAAATCGGTAACAGATAGAGACAGTCCCTGCCCTTTGATGGGCTTACAGTCTAGTACATGGTGGAGCTGGGATTAGAATCCAGTCCTCTGACTTCCAGGCCCCTATACTTTCCTCTAGGACACACGGCTTCTCTGCTTAATTTTCTGCTGTTGGCTGCCAACAGATTTTTGAGCAGCTACTGTCCCCCCTTTCTGATTAACAAAGATAACAAGGTTACCCAAAAAATAAAATACCTGACAGAGACACAGTCCCATCTTCATTAAAGCCAGGAGGACTGATTTTACAGTTGTCAGATGTTCTGTTTAACTTTGCAAGGCGTAGTCAATTACTTCCAGGAGAGTTTCCCTTTTCTTCTTTTTTTTCTTTTACTAAAAATATTTTACATTTTCTGAAAAGATAAATGAGACAGAACAAATCTCCTGATTTGAAGGAGATAGAGAAGGAGTCTAAAAGAGAAAAGCAACTAATTGTTTTGTCTGATCTGCTTTAACAATACAAAGGGGGATGCTTACATAGAATAATCTTCCCATTCCTTGCTTCAGTAGGTTAGTTTGCAGAGATCAAAACTCATGGCATTTCCCCTGCTGTGTCAGCTTAAATTTGAGCCTGAATTCAACAGTGCCAATAAAATAACAATATGGATCACAAATGCAGCTGCGTTGCCCTTTAAAATATATTGGGAACGAACTTTTCCTTTTGTTCTACCTCAATTCATTTTACCTTTCAGTTTTATGCAAATGAAAAATGGCTGCAAGTTTTTATTCCCCTATCATAAAAGTTGGCTTTTCTATATACAAATGTATTGAGAGAGAGAAATTGCAAAGTTGTGGTTTCTTTTTCACATGCATACTTACCTGGGTTGGGGGGAGAGGGGGTTGCTTGTGTGATTTTAATTAAATGTTTGAAACGTGCTTTAAGATGAAAGGTCCTAATAATAGAACACTTTACGGGTCTACAGCGCTTTTCATCTTAAGAGCATTTTATAAAACTTAGGTAACTGATCTTCACGAAATATATAAAAGTAAGTAGACCCTTTACATGCTTACAGTTTTAAGGAAACACGAAATGTAGACGTCAGTGGCTTTTCTGAAGTTTTAAAAGAAATCAGTGTTTGTACTTGGAGTAGAATTTGGGAGCTCCTTCCTCACCCATCTCCTAAATTTCATCTCCCAATTATACACGAAACATTGCAAAGTCTGTAGACCTGAATACCATTACTATGTCAATAATCTAAAGGTAGAATAAAATTGAACTCTTTAATTATCCTTCCACATTGATTGTCGGTGGGGGGAACACAGTTGTTATAATTTTTGGAAATTATACAAATTATCATTGCAAGTTTTTTAACATATGACTATATATGCCTTTGTTTCTGCTTGTATGGAAATTACATTTTGCCTTTTCCTGCAAAATTATCTTTTATAGTCTCCTGGATTATGATAATAATACTTTGTACTTCTACAGCACCTTTTATCCATGAATCTCAAAGCGCTTTATAAACTTTAATTAATTCTTGCAACAAACCCTGTGAGGTAGGTAAGAATTATTACTCCCATTTTACAGATAAGGAAACAGAGACATTGAGAGGTTAAGTAACTTGCCCAGGGCCATGAAGGTAGGTAGTAGCTAAAGCTTAAGGACAATTCAAAGTTCCTGTTGTCTCTGGTTTTCATTCAGTCGATTAGTTACATGATAGTTCTCCCAAGGCCCCCCTCATCTCGTCTCCCACCCAAACTATTAACTAGGAGCAGGAAAGGGTTGGGAGAATCAATCGCAGTGCCCCTTTTAAATATATGTTATTCTAATACAAGCATTACAATGAATTATTTATGTTGACTCATGGGTTTTGCCTTAGGGATACATTTGTATCTTGATGTGTATCTGCTCTACATGTAAATCCTTGCACTTTAGATGAGACTATCTCTAAAGGCCCAGTCCTGTAGAAAACTCCACTTGCCTCTAGTGGGAATTTATATCCTGACTTGGTCTCCAGGTGTGTGAAGAAAAGATTATCATCCAGGTGATGTCATTACCAAGGGCCATCATGTGATTGGAAGGATTTTTTCATACCCTTAGGGGCAGCCGCTTGAAAGTCCCTGAAGATGTTTAGGTTACATAGGACCACTTGGCTGCCCACCTATCCTCATATTGTTCCTGGGGAGTCTTCTTTTATATTTTAAATTTGAGAACTGGGCCCTAGTCACCCATGTTTCAACTTTTACCTGCTTGTCTCTTTCACTAGGAAAACAAAACAAAAAAAGTCCTGTGGATCCCAGCAGCATCCATAAGGTTAAACCTGGCAAAGGAGGACTTGCTTCTGTCTTTTATCTACCTTACAAATCCATTTCTATGGGCAGCACTGTACATCTACAAAACTCATAAACTTAAAAACTTCTTTAACTCCGCATTCGGTTTTGTTCTCTCTTTCCCCCAAACCTATACTATCTGGTATCAAATACTGCCACTTCTTCCTTATATCTACTGGATCTCTCATTTCTCTCTGATGATGATGATGATGATGATGATAACTATGGTATTTATGTGCCAAGCATCATACTAAGCGCTGGGGTACTACATGATAATCAGGTCAAATCCAGTCTCTGTACCACACAGAGCTTACAGTCTGAGTAGGAGGGGAAAATAAGTATTGAATCCCCACATCACAGATGAAGTCATGGAGGCTCAGAGACGCTGTTATCTGCCCAATGCCACAGAGCAAGATTAGAACCCAGCTCCTCTCACTCTTAAGCCTATGCTCTTTTCACTAGGCCACACTGCTTCTGATAGCCTGGGCCTTCTTACAACACACCTGATGATCTTCATCTCAGCAGCAGCAGCAGCATTTAAGGAGTTGGTAGTTGCTGTTTGGACACTGATTTTAGAAGCATTTTCAGAATGATCCACTCCAAGAAATAAAGACCAGTGTCCCCAATTCACATGGTCCCTAATATCAATCCATCAGTAAATAGTATTTATTGAGCACTTACTATGTGCAAAGCACTATACTAAGCACAAGAGAGAGTACAGTACAACAGAGTTGGTGGTTACGTTCCTTGCCTATAACTAGCTTACAGTCTAGAAGGGGAGACAGGCTCTATAAATAAATTACAGATACAGACGTAAGTGCTGTGGAGTTGAGGGCGGAATGAATATCAAGTGCTTAAAGGGTACAGATCCAAGCACATAGACTATTAGGGAGTCAGGGAAAAGAGAGCTAAATTGGGGAAGGCCTCTTGGAGAAGATGTGATGTTAATAAGGCTTTGGAGGTGGGAAGAGTAATGTAATCTGGCTTATATAGAGGAGGAGGGAGAGTTCTGCACCGGAAAGAGGATGTGGAAAAGGGGTCAGCAGTGAGATAGACAAGATCGAGGCACATTGATCAAGCTGGTGCTAGAGAAGCGAAATGTACAGGCTGGACATGGGTAGGAGATCAGTGAAGTAAGGTAGGAGGATCAAGGTGATTGAGTGCTTTAAAGCCAGCGGTAAGCAGTTTGCGTTTGATTCCAAGGAGGATGGGCCCAGTGCCACTTTTAATTTAATAATAATAATAATAATGTTGGTATTTGTTAAGCGCTTACTATGTGCCGAGCACTGTTCTAAGCGCTGGGGTAGACATAGGGGAATCAGGTTGTCCCACGTGGGGCTCACAGTCTTAATCCCCATTTTACAGATGAGGGAACTGAGGCACAGAGAGGTTAAGTGACTTGCCCACAGTCACACAGCCAACAAGTGACAGAGCCGGGATTCGAACTCATGAGCCCTGACTCCAAAGCCCGTGCTCTTTCCACTGAGCCACGCTGCTTCTCCTTCCAGCAGATGGACCATGAAAACTAGAAGACAGAGGCAGAAGTCATTTTAAGTTTCTTATTCTCTGGCAAACAAATTTCAAGTCTTGGTTCCTTATCTGGGGATATTCTTAAACCCCAGAGTAAAACCTACTTATGGTGGGAATAGAATAATTACTTGCACCAGTTGGACATGGTGGTTATTAAAGAAGGTAGTGAAGGAGACATTCTCCTCAAAACACAAGTATCCCAAGAAAGATGGGCTCAAGAGACAGTCTTGTCTGACAGCTCTGAAATTCTGGAACTGGTCTAAGTAACAAAGTTAACCTATCTTTGATAATGAGTTACATCAACCTCTCTTCTAAGACTGCGAATATCCTCATGATGCTTCAGAAATGTAGCACCTACTATTTTGTTAGTGGAAAGACCATGGGCTTGGGAGTCTTAACCCAGCTCCTACATTTGCCTGCTGTGTGACCTTGAGGAAGTCACTTTTACTTCTCTGGGCCTCGATTCCTCATCCGTAAAATGAGGATTCAATACCTGTTCTCCCTCCTACTTAGATTGCGAGCCCTGTGTGGGACAGGGACTGTGTCTGACCTGATTAACTTGTATCTACTCCAGTGCCCAGAACAGTGCTTGACACATAGTAAGCACCTAACAAATGCCACTATTTTTTTATTATTATTGCTTTTTAGTTAAAAATAAAGTCAAAGGACAAAAGAGTAGCTTAGGAAAGGCAACATAGGTGGGAGTCAGAAATACCCTAAGTCAAAAATCTCACTGCACTGTTTGCTATATATTTTTATTACCCTATTTATTTTGTTAATGAAATGTACATCGCCTTGATTCTATTTAGTTGCCATTGTTTTTACGAGATGTTCTTCCCCTTGACTATATTTATTGCCATTGTTCCTGTCTGTCTGTCTCACCCGATTAGACTGTAAGCCCGTCAAATGACAGGCACTGTCTCTATCTGTTGCCGACTTGTTCATTCCAAGCGCTTAGTACAGTGCACTGCACATAGTAAGCGCTCAATAAATACTATTGAATGGTTACCCTCTATTTCTTTATCTGTGAAGTGGGAAATCACAGAAATTAGCCCACCTTCCAGGGATGCAGCTTGGATTTATTAACTAAAGGTCATAGAATATTTGGAAATTCAATGTACTATTAAACTCCTGAGGTGGATAGATGTTGAGTGTCTTTTGAAAGTCTAATTGCTTATGAGTGAGAGATGATAAAAGGGTAAGAATTAGCATTATAAAATCCAGATAGTTACTGTGACTGAAAGCAAAGAGGCCAGGACAATTAGACAAGTGGAGAAAATAAAGAAATAGAAGAACATGCCGAGAGATTTCTATTCATTATTTTACTTGATCACAACAAATGATCATTATCCATCTAAATAAATGGTACAGATTTATAGAACATTGCCTCACACACGGTGCTAAGCAGAAGCAGCATGGTGAAGTGGATGTAGCGCAGGCCTAGGAATCAGGAGGTCATTGGTTCTACTCCCAACTCTGCCACTTGTCTACTGTGTGACTTTGGGCAAGTCACAACTTCTCTGTGCCTCAGTTACCTCATCTGCAAAATGGGGAGTAATACTCTAAGCCCCATGTAGGACAGGGACTGTGTCCAACCTGATTACCTTGTATTTACCCCAGCACTTTGAACAGTGTTTGGCATTTAGTAAGTGCTTAACAAATACCATTATTATTGTTATTATTATGATGTATGTAGAATAAAAAGAGTTTTAAAAAACACAGGACCTACCCTCCAGGCTTCAAATTCTAAATCAGATAGTATTAATTTAAATGAGTTTAGTCAGACATAAGAAAATGCTATGTGAACTAAATTGGATTTGTGAAACAAAGATGTCCCTGGACCTGATCATTTGAGGCCGAAAGCAGAGTGAATGATGAGAAGCATGTTTGATGCCTTATACCATCAGTAAATTTATCTGGGAAGCCTTACCAATCCAAAGGAAGTAGAACAGATGTCAGAATCTAAGTGGCACTGAAGGTGATGTTTTAAACACACTCCCTGGAAGTACCCACTGGAGTAAAATCGCTGTAAAGGGAATATGGCAATGAGCTGACACAAATTTTGGAAGGCTGAACAAAATGCAAGCAAATGAGAGTGAAAAAGCATGATCTGATCTTTAAAATAAAAGGATGGGGTAAGATTTTTAGAAGTGCAATCTTATCTTCTTGCTGTCTGCACTGATATGAGCATCCACCAGGGGAGAGTGAGAAGGAAAATGGGGACAGAAGAGTGGGGTGAAGATTGTGGCAATAAACTGGATTTAGACCAAGATGGGGTAGAATAGATAGCTGGGAATTACAGGCGGTTGCTGAAGGAAATCCAGAAATGAGAGTCCACTGCAAATTCACCCACTCATGCTAAAACTTTGCTCTAACAACTATTCCTATCAACTATTATTGATTCCTTAGCCGACAATTCTTGCCAGTTGTTTCAAATGTTCTCCTTTTAGGGGCTGCCAGCATCAGATATTTGGCAGCTCTGAGGCTCATCATTTTGGTTCACAGAACTACTTCTGGGTTTGAACCTGGGCTTCTTCCAAAATGGGATTTCAACATCCATTTGGACATCCTGATGACTCCCCAAAGAGGCCTTCTTCCTTCACTCAATCAGTCAGTGGTATCTATCTACTGAGTGTTTACTGTGTGCAGAGCACCGTGCTAAGCACTTGGGAGAGGACAATACAACTGAGTTGGTAGACACTTTCTCTGGCCACAGTGAGTTTACAGTCTAGAAGGGGACTGTAATAAACAATAATATAAATAAATAATTTATATGTATATAAGTGCTATTGGGCAGAAAGTGGAGCAAATACCAAATGCCCAAAGGTCAGAGATCCAACTACATAGACAACGCAGAAGGGAGGCGGAGTCAGGAAAAAGAGGGCTTAACTGGGGAAAGCCTGCTGGAAGAGATATGACCTTAATAAGGTTTGAAAGGTGGGGAGAGTTGTGGTCTGGCATCTATGGAGGAGGAGGTTATTCCAGGCCAGAGGGAGAAGACATGGGAAAAGTGTTGAAGGCAAGATAAAGGAGATTGGGGCACAGAGAGTACACTGGGGCTAGAGAAGCAAAGTTTGCGGGCTAAGCTGTTGGTAGATCAGTGAGGTAAGGTAGGTGAGAGCAAGATGATTTAATGCTCTAAAGGAGGTGGTAAGGAGTTTCTGTTTGAAATGTAGGCAACTGGGCAATCACTGGTCATTGTTGAGGAGTGGGAAGTCGTGGACTGAACTTTTTTTTAGAAAAATGATCTGGGCAACAGAGTGAAGTATGGACAAGAGTGGGGAGAGATAGGAGGCAGGGAGGTCAGTGAGAGGTAGATGCAGTAATCAAGGTGGGATGGGATAAGTGTTAGGATCAGCATAGTAGCAGTTTGGTTGGAGAGGAAAAGGTGGATTTTTGTAATGTTGTGAAGGTCGAACCAATGGGATTTGGTGACATTCTTCAATTTTTGCCAATCTCCTTTTCCTTCCACCTCACCCACTCACTTTGCACACATGCTGGATCTCATCATCACTAGTCATTTTACCGTTTCCAATCACACCAACTCTGAAGTCCATCTCTCTGATCAGAAACTCCTAAACTGCCTTCTGTCTGCAAAGCTGTTCTCTCCCCCTACAGATACCTCTATTCCCTGGACTCCCTTCACTTATCCAAGGTCCAAGGTCCTTAATCTCCATTTGGATTACCTATCCAACCTCCCTCTCTCTTGATTCACAAATTCACCTCCTCAATTCCGCTGTTTCCACTAGCTCAACATTCTTGCCCTCAATTCCGCTGTTTCCACTAGCTCAACATTCTTGCCCTCCATCCCTCTGTTGATCTTGCACACCAACCCACAGTCCTGGTTCATCTCCACAGAGCAATTCCTCCACTTCAGCACTTGTGCCGTGGAGACCTGTTTGTGGAAATCTGGACACCGGGCTGACTTCAACCACTGCGAATTCATCCTCACTTACTAAACTGCCCTCTCTTTCTCCTCCCATTTCCATTTTTCCACCTACTATTTCAGACCTTTAATTCCTTCCTGTATTCTCCCACCCATCCTCTCTCCATGATGTTGATAAAATTGAAACCATGAGGTGTAAGCTCCCCCAAATTTTCCCCTCATCTCTTCAATTCCTTCTCATCACCTCAATGCCCTTCCATCTCCTGATCCACAATCTCTTATTCTTCTTGGTCATCTCTCAAGAGATCTGACTGCTTTCAAAATCTACTCCATCTACTTGAGCTCCAGACGCCGAGCTCATTATACTGATGGGCCGTACTGTCCCAAGCACTTAGTATAGTGCTCTGCACACAGTAAGCACTCAGTAAATGTGATTGATTATCATCTTATCATCATCAACATCATCATCATCAATGTTTTTTATTGAGTGCTTACTGTGTGCAGAGTCCTGTACTAAACAGGTTGGGAGAGAACAATACAACAGAGTTGGTAGTCTTGTTTCCCGCCCACAGTGATTTTACAGTCTAGTTGTATAATCTTGTAAAAACACTGGTGCTAACTCTTCTTCCCTTGTTGACTGCCATCTTCAACTGCTGATTCTCTGGTATTCTTTTATCCACTGCCTTCAAGCACACCCATATCTTCCCAATCCTAAAATAACCTCTGGATCCTATAGCTCCATCTAGCTATTACTTCATTTTCCTCCTCTTCTTCCTGCCTATACCTTTAAAACATGTTGTACTCACCTACTCCCACCCCTTCCACTACTCTGACTCCTATTTTGACTTTCTACAGTCCTGTTCCTTTCCCCTTCACTCCACTGACACTACTCTCTCCAGGGTCACCGAAGATCTTTTTGATGCTACCTCTGCCCTAATAATAATAATAATGATTATGTTATTTGTTAAGCGTTTACCATGTGCCAAGCACTGTTCTAAGCACTGGGGTAGATACAAGTAATCAGGTTGTCCCACATGGGGCTTACAGTCTTAATCCCCATTTTACAGATGAGGTAACTGAGGCACAGAGAAGTGACTTGGCTTACCCAAGGTCACACAGCAGACAAGTGGCGGAGCCGGGATTAGAACCGTTATGACGCTTCCTAATCCTCCTTCGCCTTTTGGCTGCTTTTGGTACTGTGGACTACTGCCTTCTCAATCAAATAATGGATATGGCATCAATCAGTAAATACCATTGAGTGCCTACCATGTGCAGAGCACTGTACTAAGCACTTCAGAGAATACAACAGAGGTGGTAGACATGTTCCCTGCCTACAACGGTCTTACAGTATAGAGGGTGAGACAGACATTACTATAAGTGAATAATTCATAATTAGTCAGTCAATCAATCATATTTATTGAACACTTACTTTGTGTAGAGCACTGTACTGAGCACATGGGAGAGTACAATATAACAGTATAACAGATTTGGTAGATGCATTCCCTGCCCACAACGAGCTTATATGTAATTTACAGATATATACGTAAATGTTGTGGGGATGAGGGTGAGATGAATACCACGGGCTCAAACGGTATATAATTTACAGATATATACGTAAGTGTTGTGGGGATGCGGGTGAGATGAATACCACAGGCTCAAACGGTACAGATCCTAGTGCATAGACAATGCAGAAGGGAGAGGGAACTGGAGAAAAAGGACTTAATCGGAGACCTCCTGTAAACCCTTTCCAACCTTGGCTTTTCTGACAGTTTTCTCTTGGTTCTTCTCTTACCTTTCTGGCTAATCTTTCTCAATCTTCACTCTGCTGCCCAGATCAGTTTTCTACAAAAACCTCTTGGCCATGTTTCCCCACTCCTCAAAACCCTCCAGTGATTGCCCATCCACCTCCGCATCAAAGTGAAACTTCTTACCAAAGGCTTTAAAGCAGTCCATCACCTTGCCCCCTCCTACCTCACCTCAATACTCTCCTACTACATCCCAGCCCTCACACTTCATTCCCCTAATCCCAACCTTCTCAGGGTACCTCGATCTCATCTATCTCGCCGCTGATCTCTTGCCCACATTCTGCCTCTGGCGTGGAATGCCCTCCCTTGTGGAATGCCCTCCTTCCTCAAATCCACCAATGACTCTCCCCTCATTCAAAGCCTTATTGAAGGCACATCTCCTCCAAGAGGCCTTCCCTGACTAAGCCCTCCTTTCCTCTTCTCCCACTCTCTTCTATGTCACCCTGACTTGCTCCCTTTATTCATTCCCCCCATCCCAGCCCCAAAACACTTACCTGTAATTTTTATTTCTTTATCTATCTTCCCCCTCTATTCTGTAATGTCCTTGTAGGCAGGGAATGTGTCTCTTATACTGTTATATTCTCTTCTCCCAAGTGCTTAGAACAGTGCTCTGCCCACAGTAAGCACTCAGTAAATACGATGAAACTGACTGACTGACTTACAGGGGGGATCTCTTCTATACAGCCTGCACATATATACTGTGAGAAACCCCAGACCTGTGAAATGATCTAATGATATCTTGCTCTTCCCCTTATCCTCTGGCTCTATGGCATAATCACCTTTCTCTTATCCTCTTACTTATATTATCACTTTGTCTTTCTTCTTCGTTTCCTCTCTTTTTTCTCTGGATCTACCTTTAGATAATCCCAGGTCTCTCTAATTTTTAAGAAACCCTTTACTTGACCTACTCCCCTTCCTGCTACAGTGATAATAATAATAATTGGGGCATTTCTTTAGCACTTACTATGTGCCAGGCACTGTACTAAGGGCTGGGGTGATTACAAGCTAATTGACTTGAACACAGTCCCTGTCCAATATAGGGCTCACAGTCTCAATCCCCATTTTACAGATGCAGTAACTGAGGCACAGAGAAGCGAAGTGACTTGCCCAACAGATAAATGGCAGAGCCGAGATTAGAACCCGTGACCTTCCGACTCCCAGCCCCGTGCTTTATCTACTCTGAGAAGCAGCGTGGCTCAGTGGAAAGAGCACGGGTTTCGGAGTCAGAGGTCATGGGTTCTAATTCCGGCTGCGCCACCTGTCAGCTGTGTGGCTTTGGGCAAGTCACTTGACTTCTCTGTGCCTCAGTTGTAAAATGGGGATTAAGACTGTAAGCCTCACATGGGACAACCTGATTACCCTGTATCTACCCCGGTGCTTAGAACAGTGCTTGGCACATAGTAAGCACTTAACAAATACCAACATTATTATTATTACTATTATTATTATTATTATGCCATCTCCCTTCTCCCATTTGTAGCTAAACATCTTCAAGATAGTGTCAGTATGTATTATTTTTATTTCTGTTCCTCTCTTTCCACTTGATTACCTGAAATCTTGGGAAGGAGGGTTCTCATGATTCCATGAAAGTTATTTTCTCTTCTCTGTAATTGATTTTATTTGTCTGTCTCTCCCATTAGATCATAAGTTTCTTGAGGGCATGGATCACGTCTACTGATTCTACTGTACTCTCCAAACCACTTAATACACTGCTCTGCACACAATAGATGCTCTATACTTTTGATTGATTGATTGAAATTACCTTGTAAAGGTCACTAATGATTTCCTTTGACCAAATCCAAAGCTCCCCATTTAATTCCCCACCCTGGCACCAGGCACTCAACTTCTGCTCAATAATCCATTAAGACTTTTGTCTTTCTTTAAAAATCACATTCACATATTTGCTTTTTGTGGGTTTAGGCTTGTTTCTATTTTTTCTACCCCGATCACTTGTGCTTTATGTTTCTTCTAATAGCGATATAGTTGTGTCTGTCTATCTCCTCCTCCATTAGATAGTAAGCTCCTCAAGGCCACGGGTGGTCATTTGTTCTTCCTTTATTGCTGATAGTCATACAGATTGGTCACATCCTCCCAGGCCAAGAGTATTTTTTCAAGATCATTTTGTAGTAGAAAAATTTTATTTTGGGTTCAGATCTGTATGGAACAAAGTTAACAATGTGCCCGTGTGCACACGAGAGCCTTGGGCCCAGTAAGTCCTGCCTCTCTGGGACTCTGGGTGTCAATGTGCCCATCTGATTGACAGATTGACTTTCAGAGTTTTCCCTCTCCTTCCACTGTCACCCTGAAGGGCAGATCCCTCAGTGTCCAAGCACATGGGCAATAGTGAGAGAGAGTGACGATGACGACGTAGGTCTGCTGGCTCTCCCTGACTGAAGCTTTCATTCAGAAGGACGCCTGGGAGGGACAGTTCATTCATTCAATAGTATTTATTGAGCGCTTACTATGTGCAGAGCACTGTACTAAGCGCTTGGGATGAACAAGTCGGCAACAGATAGAGACAGTCCCTGCCGTTTGACGGGCTTACAGTCTAATCGGGGGAGACGGACAGACAAGAACAATGGCACTAAACAGCGTCAAGGGGAAGAACATCTCGTAAAAACAATGACAACTAAATAGAATCGAGGCGATGTACAATTCATTAACAAAATAAATAGGGTAACGAAAATATATACAGTTGAGCGGACGAGTACAGTGCTGTGGGGATGGGAAGGGAGAGGTGGAGGAGCAGAGGGAAAAGGGGAAAATGAGGCTTTAGCTGCGGAGAGGTAAAGGGGGGGATGGCAGAGGGAGTAGAGGGGGAAGAGGAGCTCAGTCTGGGAACGCCTCTTGGAGGAGGTGATTTTTAAGTAGGGTTTTGAAGAGGGAAAGAGAATCAGTTTGGCGGAGGTGAGGAGGGAGGGCGTTCCAGGACCGCGGGAGGACGTGACCCAGGGGTCGACGGCGGGATAGGCGAGACCGAGGGACGGCGAGGAGGTGGGCGGCAGAGGAGCGGAGCGTGCGGGGTGGGCGGTAGAAAGAGAGAAGGGAGGAGAGGTAGGAAGGGGCAAGGTGATGGAGAGCCTTGAAGCCTAGAGTGAGGAGTTTTTGTTTGGAGCGGAGGTCGATAGGCAACCACTGGAGTTGTTTAAGAAGGGGAGTGACATGCCCAGATCGTTTCTGCAGGAAGATGAGCCGGGCAGCGGAGTGAAGAATAGACCGGAGCGGGGCGAGAGAGGAGGAAGGGAGGTCAGAGAGAAGGCCGACACGGTAGTCTAGCCGGGATATAACGAGAGCCCGTAATAGTAAGGTAGCCGTTTGGGTGGAGAGGAAAGGGCGGATCTTGGCGATATTGTAGAGGTGAAACCGGCAGGTCTTGGTAACGGATAGGATGTGTGGGGTGAACGAGAGGGACGAGTCAAGGATGACACCGAGATTGCGGGCCTGCGGGACGGGAAGGATGGTCGTGCCATCCACGGTGACGGAGAAGTCTGGGAGCGGACCGGGCTTGGGAGGGAAGATGAGGAGCTCAGTCTTGCTCATGTTGAGTTTTAGGTTGCGGGCCGACATCCAGGTGGAGACGTCCCGGAGGCAGGAGGAGATGCGAGCCTGAAGGGAGGGGGAGAGGACAGGGGCGGAGATGTAGATCTGCGTGTCATCTGCGTAGAGATGGTAGTCAAAGCCGTGAGAGCGGATGAGTTCACCGAGGGAGTGAGTGTAAATGGAGAACAGAAGAGGGCCAAGAACTGACCCTTGAGGAACTCCAACAGTTAAAGGATGGGAGGGGGAGGAGGCTCCAGCGTAGGAGACCGAGAATGATCGGCCAGAGAGGTAAGAGGAGAACCAGGAGAGGACAGAGTACGTGAAGCCAAGGTGAGATAAGGTATGGAGGAGGAGGGGATGGTCGACAGTGTCAAAGGCAGCAGAGAGGTCAAGGAGGATCAGAATGGAGTAGGAGCCATTGGATTTGGCAAGAAGGAGGTCACGGGTGACCTTACAGAGAGCAGTCTCGGTAGAGTGGAGGGGACGGAAGCCAGATTGGAGGGGGTCTAGGAGAGAATGGGAGTTAAGGAATTCTAGGCATCGATTGTAGACGACTCGTTCTAAGATTTTGGAAAGGAAGGGTAGTAGGGAGATAGGACGATAACTGGAGGGGGAAGTGGGGTGAAGAGCGGGTTTTTTTAGGATGGGGGAGACGTGGGCATGTTTGAAGGCAGAGGGGAAGGAGCCCTTGGAGATTGAGTAGTTAAAAATAGAAGTTAAGGAAGGGAGGAGGGCAAGGGCGATGGTTTTAAGAAGGTGAGAGGGAATGGGGTCCGAGGCGCAGGTGGAGGGGGTGGCACTTGCGAGGAGGGAGGAGATCTCCTCTGAGGATACTGCAGGGAAGGATGGGAAAGTAGGGGAGGGGGTTGTTGGGGGGGAGGGGAGAGGCGGAGGGGTGACTTTGGGGAACTCAGACCTGATCGTGTTGATTTTCGTGAGGAAATAGGTGGCCAGATCATTAGGGGTGAGAGATGGGGGAGGGGGAGGAACAGGGGGCCTAAGGAGAGAGTTAAAGGTCCGGAACAATCGGCGGGGGTGACGGGCATGGGTGTCGTTAAGAGTCAGTTAATAGACAGTTAAGAGTCTAATGGAAACACAACGTTTAATCCAACTTTTTTTTAATCCTTTTAGGGCTGAATCAATCAGTGGTCTTGAATTGTACTTTCCAAGCACTTAAGTATGAGAAGCAGCATGGCTTAGTGGAACGAGCACAGGCTTGGGAGTCAGAGATCCTAATCCTGGCTCCACCACTTGTCAGCTGGGTGACTTTGGGCAAGTCACTTCACTTCTCTGTGCCTCAGTTCCCTCATCTGCAAAATGGGGATTAAGACTGTGAGCCCCACGTGGGACAACCTGATTACCTTGTATCTATCTCAGCATTTAGAACAGTGCTTGGCACATAATAAGCGCTTAACAAAAGCCATCATTTTCGGCTCCTAGAATAGAGGTTGGCATGTAGTAAATGCTTAACAAGTGTCATTATTATTATTATTACAGTGCTCTGCACACGGTAAGCTCTCAATAAATACGATTGATTGAATGAATGAACGAGTGCTTACTGGATTTAAGGCCCTGCATTCATTCATTCAATCGTATTTATTGAGCACTTACTGTGTGCAGAGCACTGTATTAAGCGCTTGGGAAGTACAATTCAGGTGTACTAAGTGCTTGGGAGAGCACAATAGGCTCCTTGTTCAACAAAACATACCAATTTGGGGAAGTGAAGGGGCCTATTGGAAAGAGCACAGGCCTGGGAGTAAGAGAGCCTGCATTCTGATCCGGGCTCTGCCTCTTGCCTGCTACGTGACCTTGGACAAACCCCTGAATTTCTTGGTGCCTCAGTTATCTTCTCTATCAAATGGGGCCAAAATGCCTGTTCTTCCTCCCTCATGGACTGTGAGCCCCATGTGTATCAGGAACTGTATCAGATCAGCTTGTATCGTAAGAGAAGCAGCGTGGCTTAGTGGATAGGGCCGGGGAGTTAAAAGGGCCTAGGTTCTAATTCCAGCCCTGCCACGTGTCCGTTGTGTGATCTTGTGTAAGTCACCTCACTTCTCTGGGCCTCAGTTACCTCATCTGTAAAAGGGGGATTAAGAGTGTGAGTCCCATGTGGGACAGGGACTCTGTCCAACCTGATTTAGTTGTAGCTGCCCCAGTGCTTAAAACAGTGCTTGGCACATAGGAACTGCCTAACAAGTACTGTAGTTATTATTATTATTGTATCAAACCCAGAACTTAGTACAGTGAGTGGCTCCAAGTAATCACCGAATGTTACCATCATTATTATTAATACAGTTGATAATAATAAACCATCTCAAATCCTCCTCCCTCCTCCCTAGATTATGAGCCCCATGTGGGACAGAGACTGTGTCCAAATTGATAATCTTGTGTCTACCCCAGCCCTTAGAACAGTGCTTGGCCCATACCATAACAAATGCCATAATAATAATAATTCATTAATGTTAGCCAGTTAACAAGTCAGATATTATTTCCTCCTTACCTGCCAGGCTGACCCTCTACAGTCGCAGCCCTTGCACACTGCAACTGAGTAGCCTGGAAGTGATCTGTACCGGTATCCCAATAGGTGGGTTGTGGTTTCCAAGAACAATGCAGTTCTCTAACTTGAAGTTGAAGGGCTGTGGCTTCTGTGGCCAGAATCCCGGGTCAGCAATTGCCTGTGTTTCTTCACAGAGATGTTCTGGGCTGCCAGGGCCGCATCAGCGACTGCTGCCGTCCCTCGGTGACACTAGTGGGCCATTTCACTCAGCGGAATGCACTGGCCCCTCGCGTTGTGCAGAGCACTAATCTGCGTGTTTGGGAGAGGTACAGTACGATCTGAGTTGAGTACAGTGCATTAGAATTCAGCGTGACTCAGTGGAAAGAGCACGGGCTCGGGAGTCGGAGGTCGTGGGTTCTAATCCCGGCTCCGCCACTAATCAGCTGTGTGACTTCGGGCAAATCACTTAACTTCTCTGGGCCTCAGTTACCTCATCTGTAAAATGGGGATTAAGACTGTGAGCCCCACGGGGACATCCTGCTTACTTTGTATCTCCCCCAGCCCTTAGACCAGTGCTTGGCACATAGTAAGCGCTTAACAAATGCCATAATTATTATTATTATTATTGTTAATGCAGAATTTTGTCCTACGAGTCGTATCACTATCTGTACCCATTTCTCTTCTCTCCACCATTAAGGCTGGGTCAGATTCAAATTTGAAATTCAGCACCTTTTCACATTATTAAAATATTACAGCATCTGTGTAACAATTGAGCTGAAACTTAAACTTGTAGATGATAGTCAATTTAGTTTTATAAGGGTTTTTGTTTTATGAGAGGGAAGGGAGTGGAAATTTACCTTTGTCCAGCAGCAAGAAAATGTTGTTTTAAATGAACATTATATCATTGTGTGCCTCATGAAATTCAGCAATGGCCACAATTCACTTTAGCACATTAACAGTAGTGTTTTATTACAAAGGCAAGTTAAAAGTGAAAATACATGTCCCATTGTACCCTTAAGCAAAAGTTTCCACTTGCCCCAGAAGCTTTGGTGTTAACTTGATCTCTCTATGACTTCCTGTCACAGCCGGCAGCTATTTCTGTTCATCTTTCACTCCCAGACACGCAGTATCATGTACGTGGCTTTAGAACGGGGCAGGGAGCAGGGGGCAAAGTAAGGGTGGGAGGGGAAAATGGTTGGCTCATATGAGCCTATGCTCTGATGTGGCAAAAATTATAATGGTGAACATGGAGTCTTAAAAAAAAAATTCCTCCTGAAAGACTGTGTTCTTTCTGCATACAAAGGACAGCATTGCTTCATGACATCTATTTTCATATAAAGGAAGACAACTTTATGAATTTGTCTCTACATGCTGCATGTTGCCTAACATGTTGCTGATAAACAGAAAATAAGAAAGTCACCTCTGTACTGTAAGCTCGTTGAGGACAGGGAACGTGTCTGTTTATTGTTACAGTGTACTCTCCCAAGAGCTTAGTACAGTGCTCTGCACATAGTAAGTGCTCAATAAATACCAATGAATGAATGAATGAATGAATGAATATTCTGGATGGGCCTGGGTGGCGGGAAAAGACCCTGGGAGGAACGAGACCAGAGAGGTTCCAACCGCACTTCTGAAGGGCTGATTCTCTCCTCTTCCTCCCTCCCACAGAGTTCTCGGTAAAAATTCATCCATGCCCTGGTACTTTGGTGTGAATTGATTGCGTCATAGTATCCTGAACTACAAATTCTCATCTGACCCGTGTCCTCACGTCTCATTTTCTCTGCCATGGCCTTGCCTCAGTTTCCCTTTCCTCTTAAAAGCGACACAGGAGAGTAAGTATAGTACTGGCTGCTGCAACCTTTACCCTAATCGGCCATTGCCGATTCATTAGAATAACTGACTTACCTCGCTCCATCACCTCGTCCCTTCCTACCTCACCTCTCTACTCTCTTCTGTACCCACCCCACACACGTCGTTTCTCTAGTGCTCCCTTCTCGCTGTGCCTCGATCTCACCTGTCCCGCTGCCAACCCCTGGCCTACGTCCTGCCTCTGGCCTGGAATGTTCTCCCTCCTCTAATATGACAGGCAATCACTCTTCCCTGCCTTCGAAGCCTTATAGAAGGCACATCTCCTCCAAGAGGCCTTACCAGCATAAGCCCCACTTGTCCTCATCTCCCACACCCTTCTGCATCGCCACCTGACTTGCTCCCTTTGCTCGTCCCCCGTCCCGGCCCCAAAGTACTTTTGTTCACATCTGTAATTTTATTTATCCCTCTGTGCTTTCTGCCCCTAACCCCAAAGCACTTATGTACGTATTCTATAATTTTATTTACTTACGTTGATGTCTGTCTCTCCCACTCTAGACTGAGCTCGTTAAGGGCAGGGAATGTCACTGTTTATTGTTGTATTGTACTTTCCCAAACGTTTAGAACAGTGCTCTGCACATAGTAAGCGCTCAATAAATACAACTGAATGAATGAATGAATGAATGTGGGTGAGGCAGGAGGACTGACAAGCGGTGGGTTGCTACGGGAAGCAATACATTGTGAGAAGCTTTGGGTTGTAAGATGCATTTTGTGCTGCTGGCGTAGCCAAGGTGGCAGACTGTCGACTCATCTTCAAGTCATAGCCCTGTACTCGTTTTCCTCAAAAGTTCAGGAGAGAAAGATTAAAAAATGTAACTAGGGTCTACTGGACATCAATTTGAATTTTAGGCATTGATTTGAACAAAGCAGAAATGATGCAGGGTCAGAGATCCCGGCACAGTTCACGGGGAGTGAAGCGATATATGTGGAATAGTTAGTTCCATCCTGATGGTGCTACCCATCCGTTTTTCATTTTTTTCCTGCCCTTCCTTCCTACGGGATATTGTTTCCACACCCCCCACCCCCACCATGGGTATTTCCTACTTTCCAGCCTAACCATTCTATTCTAGGCCGTGATTTTTTCCTTGGATTGAAATTTTATCTTCTCTCCCTCTGGTGCTCCTCCCTCCCCCACTACTAATAATACTAATAATGATCTTTAAAAATTGGCACTCTATTCTTTTCCCAATGCCTCAGGGAGGGTCTCCTTTGGGCATTTTACAATCTCAAGGTTTTTATCTTCCGACCTCGGAGGCAGTGGAACCCAGAAAGCCTGGGAGCATCTTTTTTGTTGTTGTGACTAGCAGGATGCTGAGGGGAGGGAGGGAGCAGATGGAAATTCCCAGGCGTAGGCCCTCTGGGACGGCAGTGTGAAAGAGGTCAGCGTCATTTAAATCACCTTCGTCATGAGCTTACATCACCCCGTCACCCTCCACAGGGCTTGGGCTGGTTCGGCCATGTACCGTGGCCCTTTGGCTTCCTGTGTTTTTAGTAATTCCCTCTTGGGGAGCCACAAAGCCCTTTCCTCATGACTCTGGCAACATCAAAGACTTCAGGGTGGCAGGGTGGCAGGACAATTCTTGGCAGGCGTCTTCGGAGTGATGTAATACTGCTTTCCAACTGGCTCAAATTTCTGCTTTCTGGCAAATTTGGCAGCGCGCTACGGCTTACCCCCTGAGTACATGGCGCACCTTCAGGAAGCCCTAGATTGTGTAAGCTCCATCCTCCTGAGTTATTAACCTCCTTGAGAAGAAGGAATCTCACATGACCCTGGGGCTTCCCAGAGGTGTGGCCCACAACAGGAGCAAGTGCCAGGGTGTGGCCAGATTTAAAGTGGGGCAGTGGTAAAGCCCAACGAGGTGCTACAACTTGTCAGATAGGGAGGTAGTTCCAGAAGCTTAAAGGAAAAACAAGTTAGTTTATTTTGGAGGATGGCTAGAGTTTGGGCTTCCTATATTGCATAAATCAATCTGCAGACCTCCAGAGGTCACATCGTGGGAGACCGTGAGTTAGGAATTCCTCTGAATTAGGATCTCATTTTGGAGAGGAAAGGCACGGAAGTTGAGCCGTGACTTTCGACTTTTGGGGGAGACGGGGTAGAGAGGTGGTGGGCATTTTCCTTTTGTAAGCCTGAAATGCGCATCGAGCTCCTTGTAGTTAATTTGGTTCATTGGTTCTCCCATTTCCCCTGCTTCCTTTACCTCTCTAAAAAGTCAGGGAGAAAAGTCCATGAAGCTTTCCGTGGGGGCTTGTGGTAAACTATGAGTCAACCTCTCGGCCATTCAGCTGGGGGGGATGGGGGGAGAGTTAAACCCTAAGCGCTACCGAACTGCAGGAGCCAGAAGTCGAAGCTCTGAGATCTTCTAGGCCAGTAGTGCAATTTGATCTACGAGAAATTTGGCCTGAGAAAATTTTCCATTCTCATCAACCATCTGCCTAAAACGTTTATTGACTAAGACTAATGTGGAAATGTTTCTGATAAGTAAGGCTGCTTACGGAAGGCGAACACAAGTTTCTAACTCCGTACACGGAGAGCACATCAAAACGAGAAGCACTGTGGCCTAGAGGATAGACCATGGGCCTGGGAGTCAGAAAGACCGGGTTTCTAGTCCTGGTTCTGCCACTTGCCTGGTGTGTGATGTTGGTCAAGTCACTTAACTTCTCTGTGCCTCAGTTACCTCATCTGTAAAATGGGGATTAAGAATGTGAGCCCCATGTGGGACAAGGACTGTGTCCAACCCGATTGCCTCGTATCTACCCCAGCCCTTAGAAAAGTAACTGGCACATAGTAAGTGCAAAATGAATAACATTAAAAAACCCCAAAACGTGGCATAATTATTTGAAAAATGAGCGGCATAGAAAACAAACCCACTTAGTCCAGGTGGTTAGGACATTTCTGTTTACCATTTCTCATCTGCTCTTTCAGGAAATACAAATGAACAATCTACCCATATCAAATAATTTCTTTACTGATTACTCCACCTTGCACTGATATTTCTCTATTTCCCAGTAATCATTTTTTGAGGGAAGATGTGAAAATATCAGGCCAACACTTTGAAAATTAAGGAAACCATTGCCTTGGAAAAAAATCTTTGTTTACTTATCAATGCACCTTTATCAATCAAATTCAACAGCCTCACCACAGTGTTTAAGACTATCTTTGAAGAATTTCCCTCTTTTATAGCCCTCTTCCTCCAGAGCTGCCTAATCTGATTTCAGGTGCTTGTCTCATAACAGATTTCATTTGCTTTCCTCAAGTAGGAGCTGAGGGTTCTAGACTCCCATTTCTCTTTCCTGTTTTTCTGTGTCAGACTAGGAGTGATTGACTGAGAAAGGTAGTGCTTGCTCAGTGTGGTCCTTTTGGAGAATCTACGGCAAGTTGGCAAAGTGGAAAAAAAAAGGAGAGGCCCTAGCAGTAGTAGCTCAGTGGATTTTTGAGGATTTCAGGCAAAGAGTTCAATTTTAGGGCTAATCCCACCAAATTGGACTATCTGCTCACCTTGACCCTATGGAGAGGGCACGGGGACCAGGGTTCTTATCCCAACTCCACCACTTGTCTGTTGGGTGACCTTGGACGAGTCGATTAACTTCTCTGTGCCTCGGTCACTTTATCTCTAAAATGGGGATCAAATCCTCTACCCACTGACTTAGACTGTGAGCCCAGTGTGAGATGGGGACTGTGTCCAACTTAATTATCCCAAATCTACCCTAGCACTTAATACAGTGCCTGGAATGTAATAGGCCCTTAAGTGCTGTAACACCCCCCCCACACACATACACAAAACAAACAAAAACCCCCAAATCAGAATGAATGTTGACTGATACTGGGGACGAGTACCTTATTAGGTACAGGGTTTATCCAGGACTGTAGCACCTTAAAAGTGCTCAGGATTAGTTATTTCCTTGCCCATGTCTGGGATGAGTTGACAATTTTACCAGAATTCCTTCAGCAGAGGAGGGTTCAATGGATTAATGAATGGTATTTCTTGAGCACTTACTGGAGGCAGGGCACTACACCGAGCTCTTGGGCTGGGTGGGGGTGAATATCAAAGTGCTTGAGGAGTTCAGACCCAAGTGCATAGGTGATGGAGAAGGGAGGGCAAATGGGCTGGGGAAATGATAGGTTAGTCAGGGAATGCTTCTTGGAGGTATGATTTTAGTAGGTCTTATTCAGTTGATCAGTGATGCTTACTGAACCCTTCCTCTGTGCAGAGCACTGTGCTAAACACTTAGCACTGTTCTAAAGTTACCTGTGAGGCTCCCAGATTGAGGGAGGGAGAATCATTTAAAAGTAGTTCATGGATCTTTTTACCTCAGGAGCTTAGCTCAGGCCTGAAATCGCCTGAAATCTTTTTTTCTCCCACTTCCCTATGCCAAAGCCGGTTCTCTAGGACCTGATCGATCCGTTTAATAAATGAGCAGTGCTAAGCCTCGGAGAAAGGTGTCAGAACATTGATTCGGGCACGGCCCCTGGCCTACAGAGGGTTCACAGTCCAACTGGGTGGTGGGGCTGACAGCCACCGAGTGAACTAGATTAGGTCTCTCGAAATACTCAATCAGCAGAAGTTCCCTGCTCTCTTAAGCCGTTTTATCGAATAGGCTGTTTTATATTTAAGCTATTTTTGGTTTATCATTTTAAGAAGTTGAAGGCCTTTTTTAAAAAAAAAACAAACTGAAAGATCATTCTCAACTTGCTCTTGTTTCCATTGAAGAAGCAGCTTGGCCCACTGGGAAGAACACAGGGCTAGGAGTCAGAGGACCTGGGTTCTAATGCTGACCCTGACATTTGTCTGCTGTGTTCCCTTGGACAAGTCACGTCACTTCTCTGTGCCTCAGTTTCCTCATCTGTGAAATGAAGATGCATTTCCTGTTCTCCCTCCTACTTAGACATCCAGCCTGATTAATTGGTAACTACCCCTGCGCTTAGAACAGCACTTGATACATTGTAAGCACTTAACAACTACCTTAATTATTACTATTATTATTTTTGCCTAGGATTAGCCGACTCCAAGCCATATGACTGGCTGAAAAGACTGGTGAGGGAATTCGAATTACAAAAATTCCAGTGACACACGATACAGTGATACATTTAAGAAGCCAAGGTGACTATGCTCTGTCTAGGAAACGTCTATAAAATAATTTCATGAGCATGAGGGAGAGAGTAATAAGAAGGAAAGGGAAACCATTTTGTTACATTGTTTGGAAAACGAAAAACAACCTTGGCGTCTCAGAAGCCCTTCTGCCACTACTGTGACAAGTATTTATTAAGAGCACAGGTTTCTGACTTGGAGAATGTGAAAAATTTTGGATCTCAAAGAACTTACTGCTTAATGGCAAAGACGAGGAAGACAAATATATAATCAATGAGCATGTACAGATATAACACACCAGTCGAAAGAATGAGGTGAAAGGGGAAGAGTGGGTCATGGATTGTTCGGCAGGGTGGAGAACTGGTAAGACTGATCTGGGAAAGTTTCCTGGAAGAGAAAGATTTTGAGTCATAGTGTGTCGAAGAGCAGGAAAGAAAATGATCAGGTCCTATCAGTCTACAAAATTATACAATATCATTCCATAGAAACCAATATTAGTCTTATGGCACCGGTTCAGTAAAGTGTAAAAAGAATGTCAAAATGATCAGAAATAATAATAATAATAATGATGGCATTTATTAAGCACTTACTATGTGCCAAGCACTGTTCAAGTTGTCCCACATGGGGCTCGCAATCTTAATTCCCATTTTACAGATGAGGTAAAACTGACGCACAGAGAAGTTCATTCAATAGTATTTATTGAGCACTTACTATGTGCAGAGCACTGTACTAAGCACTTGGAATGAACAAGTCGTCAACAGATAGAGACAGTCCCTGCCGTTTGACGGGCTTACAGTCTAATTGGGGGAGACGGACAGACAAGAACAATGGCACTAAACAGCGTCAAGGGGAAGAACATCTCATAAAAACCGATGGCAACTAAATAGAATCAAGGCGATGTACAATTCATTAACAAAATAAATAGGGTAATGAAAATATATACAGTTGAGCGGACGAGTGCAGTGCTGAGGGGATGGGGAGAGGGGGAGGAGCAGAGGGAAATGGGGGGAAAAGAGGGTTAAGCTGCGGAGAGGTGAAGGGGGGGCGTGGTAGAGGGAGTAGAGGGAGAAGAGGAGCTCAGTCTTGCCCAAGGTCACACAGCAGACAAGTGGTGGAGTCGGGATTAAACCCACGTCCTCTGACTCCCAAGCCCAGGCTCTTTCCATTAAGCGACGCTGCTTGTGGCAGTGTCATTTAGAAGTTATCAACCCTGGCCTACTTTGTTGTGGTTTTGTCAAATGTATGGTAATCTCTCTGGAATGTCTTTTCGACATGTAGATCATGCATTAATAATCAAGGCATTATCAAAGTTATTTAAAGACAGATTGCACTCTGAATTTCCTTTTGGATGTGTCAAAGCACTCTCTGCTGGTTATATTTTGGTGAGTTACGTCTGACCCACCTCAACTCCAAAGAGCCCTAATTGTGCTCTGTCTATAGTGATTGTTCATCAATAAAAAACAAAAGTTATCATTATTTTTATTCCACTTTGTTGGTTCAAACTTCCCAGTGCCATGCTTCAACGTCCCTTCCCGGCCTACAGCTCTTCTGTTAAACCGTGGAAATCTTTCAGAAAGTCAATTTTTCTTAAAAAAAGTGTTAAAATGTGATCCCTCCGGTGTAATTTTAAAAAATTTCTTGAAGTTATGCAATCATCAGTGACAAGTCATTCCCTTATCATCCTAACGAAATGTTCAATAATCGCACAGTATTTTTATAACTTTAAGATACAACTAAGTCCCAGGATAGCGGCCCTGTTGGCAAGGAACAGCGGTCCAAAGTCTGCCTCAGGTTCCAGCGTGCAACTTATTCCCTAGGAGAAGAAAGAGGGAATGACAGAGAGCGAGAGAATGAGTGGGAGAGAGACAGAGAGCCAGGGAAAAAAGAGAGAGAGAGAGAGAAAATGAGAGGGGGGAGAGGCAGAGAGACAGAGAAAGAAAGAGGGAGAGAATGAGAGTGGGAGACAGGGAAAGAAAAGGAAAGGCAGAAGAGAGAGGGAGACAGAGACAAAGAGAAAGAGAAAGAGAGACAGAGAGAGAGGCAAAGAGAGGAGATGGAAAGCAAGAGAATGAGAGTGGGAGAGAGACAAAGAATAAGAGAGGCAGAATGAGAGAGATAGAGAAGGAGGGAGAGACTGAGAGGGGAAGACAGAAAGATAAAGAGAAACAGAGAGAATGAGAGTGGGAGACAGAGGGACACAGAAAAAGGGAGAGGGAGAATGAGAGTGGGAGACAGATAGGGAAAGAAAAAGAGACAGAGACAGAGAGGATGAGAGTGGGAGACAGACAGGGAAAGAAAAAGAAAGGCAGAGAGTGGGAGACAGAGACAAAGAAAAAGAGAGACCGAGAGAGGCAAAGGAAAGCGAGAGACGGAGAGTGGGGGACAGACATAGAAAGAGAAACAGAATGAGAGAGATGGAGGAGGGAGAGACAAAGAAAAAGAGAGACAGAATGAGAGAGATAGAGGAAGAAACTGAGAGTGAGAGAGACAGAATGAGAGAGAGGAGGGAGAGACTGAGAGAGGGAGAGAGAGACAAAGAAAAAAGAGACAGAATGAGAGAGCTAGAGAAGGAAGAAGAGACAGAGAGTGGGAGAGAGACAAAGAGAGAGACAGAATGAGAGAGATAGAGGAGGGAGAGACTGAGAGGGGGAGAGAGACAAAACAGAAGAGAGATAGAATGAGAGAGATAGAGGGACAGAGAGGGGGAGAGAGGCAAAGAAAAAGAGAGACAGGGAGACAGAGGAGGAGGGAGAGACTGAGCGTGGACAAGAGATAAAGCAAGAGACAGAATGGGAGAGATAGAGGGGGAGGGCGAGACAGAGGGGGGAGAGAGACAAAGAAGAGAGACAGAATGAGAGACAGAGAAAGAGGGAGAGACAGAGGGGGGAGAGACACAAGGAAAAAGAGAGACAGAATGGGGGAGATAGAGGGGGAGGGAGAGGCAGAATGGGAGAGAAAGAGAGAGACAGAATGGGAGAGAGACAAAGAAAAAGACAGAATGGGAGAGGTGGAGGAGGAGGGAGAAAGACAAAGAAAAAGAGAGACAGAATGGGAGAGAGAAAGGAGGAGGGAGAGACACAGTGGGGGAGAGAGACAAAGAAAAAGAGAGACACAAGGGGAGAGAGAGAGGAGGAGAGACAGAGTGGGAGAGAAAGAAAAAAAGAGAGAGAGACAGAGTGGTAGAGAGACAAAGAAAAAGAGACAGAAGGGGAGAGCTAGAGGAGGAGGGAGAGACAGAGAGGGGGAGAGAAAGAAAAGGAGAGAGAGATGGGGGGGAAGGGACAAAGAGAGCCAGAAGGGGAGAGCTAGAGGAGGAGGGAGAGACAGAGAGGGGGAGAGAAAGAAAAAGAGAGAGAGATAGAGGGGAGGGGAAGGGACAAAGAGAGCCAGAAGGGGAGAGCTAGAGGAGGAGGGAGAGACAGAGAGGGGGAGAGAAAGAAAAAGAGAGAGAGATAGAGAGGGGGAGAGGGACAAAGAAAAAGAGAGCCAGAAGGGGAGAGCTAGAGGAGGAGGGAGAGACAGAGGGGGGAGACAGAGACAAAGAAAAAGAGAGCCAGAAGGGGAGAGCTAGAGGAGGCGGGAGAGACTGAGAGGGGGAGACAGAGAGGGGGGGGAGCAGAAGGGCAGGTGAGTGCGGGCAGCAAGGGGCTCCTTGGGGCCAGGCGGGCTCCCTGCCGTCGGTGGGCCAGGCCGCCTCGGAGGAAAGGGAGCGGGGGAGGCCCTGGGCGCATGCGCGCGGGGAGGCGGGGGAGAAAGGGAGGGGCAGCCAGGGAGGGAGGGGTCGCTGACGTTTAACCGTCCCCGGCGGGGCCCCCTCCCCCCCCGCCCTCTTCCCGTCGCTCCCGGCCGGAACCGATCGGGGCTGGTTTGAGCTGGCGCGTCTCCATGACGACGGGGCGGCGCTATAAATAGCGGCGCCCCGCGGCCGCCGGGCTTTGTCAGTCGTCGCGGCCTCGTCCTGCTCCCCGCGGCCGCCTGGTCCCGTCCCTCCGTCCGTCCCTCCGTCCGTCCGAGCCCGGCCAGGAGGCTCCTCCGGCGGGCGCGGGCGCGGGCGCGGACGCTCCATGGGGCCCGCCCGCCTCGCACGGCCACGCTGAGGTGAGAGGACGCCCGCCCGCCCGCCCGACGCCACGTGGCCCCGGCGGCCGCCCACACCTGCCGCCTGCACGGCGCTCTGGGCCGGCGGGGGACGGGACGCCGCTTACTAGGGAGCGCCGACTATGTGCAGAACGCTGGGGAAGCGGGGCTGGTCCTGAGCGCTGACTCTGTGCAGAGCGCTGTGTGTGTGTGTGTGTGTGCTGGGGGTGAGGGGGAGGGCAGCTAGGTGCAGAGCACTCTGTGTGTGTGTGTGTGTGTGTGAGCTGGGGGGAGGGCTGGTCTTGAGCGCTGACTCTGTGCAGAGCGCTGTGTGTATGGGCTGGGGAGGGTTGGTACTGAGCCCTTATTATGTACAGAGCACTGTGTGTGTGTGTGTGTGTGTGTGCTGGGGGGGAGGGTTGGTATTGAGCCCTGACTATGTACAGATCACTGTGTGTGTGTGCTAGGGAAGGCTGGGTTCCTGTTGAGCGCTGACTCTGTGCAGAGCATTGTATATAGGGGTATGTGCTGGGGGAGGGTTGGTATTGAGCGCTGACTCTGTGCAGAGCACTGTATATAGGGTATGTGCGGGGGGAGGGTTGGTATTGAGCGCTGACTCTGTGCAGAGCACTGTATATAGGGTATGTGCGGGGGGAGGGTTGGTATTGAGCGCTGACTATGTGCAGAGCACTGTATATAGGGGTATGTGCGGGGGGAGGGTTGGTATTGAGCGCTGACTATGTGCAGAGCACTGTATATAGGTATGTGCTGGGGGAGGGTTGGTATTGAGCGCTGACTATGTGCAGAGCACTGTATATAGGGGTATGTGCTGGGGGAGGGTTGGTATTGAGCGCTGACTATGTGCAGAGCGCTGTGTGTGTGCGTGCCGCGGGGGAGGAGGAGGAGGATTGCCAGGAGGGTCACAGGGGCTTGGAGGGCACCAGGGGCGGCTTGGTGTCAGCCCGTCGTGGGGCAGGGATGGTCTCTCTCTGTTGCCGAATTGTCCATTCCAAGCGCTCAGTCCAGTGCTCTGCACAGAGGAAGCGCCCAATCAATACTATCGAATGCATGAATGAGGACCGGGGCGGGGGGGGGGCGGGGGTTGCTGTCCTTTCCCAGCGGTGGGCGCAGTGCTGCGCACACAGTGAGCGCTCAGTAAGTAGGGGGTGGGCGGGGTGAATGAATGAATGCCGGCCGGCGGACACCGCGGATAACCGGGGGTCCTGGGGGGGGGGAAGCTCCACAGACCGCAGGGGTCAAAGTCCGAGCGCCCCCGGGCTGCAGATGACCTTCCTTGGCCCGACCCCATCAGCCCAGACCCCCTACACTCGCCCGGTCGCATTTATCGAGCTCCCACTGGGTGCGGAGCACTGTGCTAAGCGCTCGAAACCCCTGTGGCCCCCCGTGGCCTCTCCCATGTGCCCCGAACCGCCCCCCCCCCCCCCCCCCCGGGCCTTTGGGGCGCAGGCCCCTTTTCGCAGCCCATTCGGGTAAGACGCAGGATAAATTCCCCCCACCTCCCCTTTTGTTTTTTTCCTCCCCCCTTTCCCTTTTTTGGTCGGATTTGGGTTTCAGGAAATGGGCTCACCAAAGAGCCCTGGGAAGGAGCTACTCCTCTCCCCAAACTTGGTCTTGAAGGACGACGTTTTTGAGGTTTCAGGGCCCCGGAGACGGTTTAACGCTGCTTTTTTTAAAAATGTAAAGTTTAAGGCTTTTTTTTTGAAACGTGAAAGACACTGCCCGGCCCTCCCACGTTTCAGAACATTTGCACAGCATGGCTCAGTGGCAAGAGCCCGGGCTGGGGAGTCAGAGGTCATGGGTTCTAAACCCGACTCCGCCTCTTGTCAGCTGGGTGACCTTGGGCAAGTCACTTAATGATAATAAAATGTTGGTATCTGTTAAGCGCTTACTATGTGCCAAGCACTTCTCTAACCGCTGGGGGAGATTCAGGTTGTCCCACGTGGGGCTCACAGTCTTAATCCCCATTTTCCAGATGAGGAAGCCGAGGCACAGAGCAGGTCAGTGACTCGCCCAGAGTCACACAGCTAAGTGGCAGAACCAGGATTAGAACCCACGACCTCTGACTCCTAAACCCGTACTCTTTCCACTGAGCCACGCTGCTTACCTTCTCTGCGCCTCACTTCCGTCATCTGGAAAATGGGGATGAAGACTGTGATCCCTACGTGGGACAACCTGATATCGTTGCCTCTCCCCCAGCGCTTAGAGCAGGGCTTGGCACATAGCGCTTAACAGGTACCAACATTTATTATTATTTTTACACAACTGGGAAGATGTAGTTTCTGGGAAAGTACTCTTTTGTGATGACAGTGGTAGATGTTGCCATCCCTGCAGCTTTCAGGATGTATTTCAGAAGTGATGGGAAGGAAACTGAGGTATTTCTGTGAAACTGTGACTGGGCAAGTCACTTCACTTCTCTGTGCCTCAGTTACCTCATCTGTAAAATGGAGATGAAGACTGTGAGCCTCACGTGGGACAACCTGATTACCCTGTATCTACCCCAGCGCTTAGAACAGTGCTCAGCACATAGTAGCGCCTAACAAATACCAACATCATTATTATTTCTTAAGCGCCTATGCAGTGTAATAAGCCCCAGAATCTGCTGTGGTCGCATTGAAATCCTGTTCCAAGGCCGAGTCCCCCTGGACCAGGGTCACAGAGCAGCCAGGGAGCGGAGCCTGGGGGTCGCCCGAGGGCGGCTGCATTCAGTCTAAAAAGCCACATTAACCCCTATTTAAAAATCTTGAGAGAATAAGCAGTGGTCGTTGGCTCCTCGGAAAAATCCCCAACCCTAAACCGGTGCCCCAGAACAAAATTCCAGAGGTGTGGATCTGTCCAGATCAATCGGTGGTATTTATTGAGCACTCACCTGTGCACTAAGCTCTTGGGAGAGTACAGTGAAACAGTTCTTAGGTTCCCTCCCCACCGGATCAGAATTAAAATGAATTACGGATACGTACGTGAGTGCCAGGTATCATGTGTTGGGGAGAGGGAATTGGGGAAAAGAGGGTTTAATCCGGGAAGGCCCTTTATTGTCGTAATCGACTGCCCTCTGTAGTGTGTAGTTAACTTTGAGTGAAAGAGAGCAGGCCACCCAAGCAGAGTCAGAGAGCACGGGCCCGTGATATGAGCTTCTGATGGCCATTTGAGCCAAAATTGCTAAGCTCCCAAACGACACCATTAAGATGACAAAAATGAGTCTGCAGTTTTTTCTTTTTGCTATATATAAAAATTTTTGCCCAACCAGAACATAGGTTAAAAAATGACATTCATGAATTGAATTCCTGCTCAGTGTTTTAATTACGTCTGTACTGAGGTCAGCAGGTTTGAGATCCTGATATTTGGAAGTACTTCTGTTTTAAATAGATGGCTTTTCACAACAGTGATCTGATAGGCTTCCAATTACCGTTGCCTGAGAGAGCCAATTTATTTGAGCTTCGGTAATGCTGAAAGGGAGTTGAAACTTCCCTAAGGGCTCAAAGAAATAAAATGCACAGCCTTTTTTTTTTTTTTAAGTAAAACTACAAAGAATATACACCAATTCAAAATGCCATATTATCGGATTAGAATAGGTCTCTGCCAACATTTGGCCCTTATGAGTTTTTAGGCGGTGGTAAATGATTATCTGTTAGCATTTATTTGCAAGATGCCATTCCAAGTGCTGTCGAGCGTTATTGGTAGTATTTGAACACACAGCAGAGCTGTGTTCTTAAGGAATTTTGAAGGGCCCAACTCTGTTCACTGATGTCCATGATCTTCTGTGACTTGTTATATCAGGTATAGTGTTTGGCAGGATTAGAAGTGGTCTGTTATGTTTTTGTCTCTTGTAGAAAACTTATAGTGCATCGGCTGCACCAAGGACACAAACATAACCTGCATTTCTCAGGACTTTCTTTCCTGAAGAAATACCCTAGGTGTCTAGCTGGAAAGAGCTTTACTGTTTCATCTCCTAGTTTTCCATGTAAGTATAAAGCTTTCATTTGATATGTTGGCTCTTAAGTATTTTTGTGTTTTAACGTGTCAGTTTGTAAACTAAGAGCCAAGTTTTCTTTTTCTACCTGGAAAGATTGTTGCACTTTAGAAGAATAACAAGGAATCATGAATAACTTCAGCAATGATGAGTTTGACTTTACATTCCTTGATGAAGGATTTACTGCCAAGGATATCCTGGACCAAAAAATCAATGAAGTTTCTTCCTCTGTAAGTGTTAACCAATTTCACTGGTAAAGATCCTTGAAAATAAAACCGTATTCATATCCCCAGGGCCCAAAGGAAGAGAGGCAGTGAGATTTGGTTGGTTTTTTTTTTTTTTTAAATGACCGGCCAATTTTTCTTTTTAGTTTTCATAGGACCGTATTTGGCTAGAAGGAACTGTGGGCATGGTTCTGCTCATGTGCTTTTAGATAGCACCAAGCCAGACCCACAGACATCAGGGATGGAAAATGCCACATTTGTCCTCGCTCTTCCACCCTTCCCCCTGCACTGGGGGCAGGAGGGTGAAAGGTGAGGGTCTGGCCATGAGCCTTTTGGCTTCCAGGGCAGTGGGTAGGGCAGAGAAGCAGGAGCTGTGCCGCAGGTTTAAAGTGCCCGTACACTGCTTTAAGGGAGCAGTGGAAACGGGTGGGAATGGTAGACTGGAGGAGGAGAGTGGTACATGGTAAATTCAGATTGTGTACTCTGTTAACTTTTACAAAACTTGCAGAAATCTCAATTAATGTGTGTGCATATATTACATATATATATATATATATAATTTTGTTTTTGAAGGATGATAAAGATGCCTTCTACGTTGCTGACCTCGGGGATGTCCTAAAAAAACACTTGCGATGGTACAAAGCCCTCCCTCGAGTCACTCCTTTTTATGCTGTCAAATGTAATGACAGCAAAGCTATTGTGAAGACGCTTGCTGCTTTAGGGGCTGGATTCGATTGTGCCAGCAAGGTAAACTTTATTCACGTTTAACTTGAGCAATCAATGAATTTAACTTCAGCAGTCAATGAATAGCATTTTGAGTGTCTGCTGGGTAGGGCCCCGGTACTCAGCAGTGGGGAGAGACAGTATGAGATCCTCACTCTCAGGGGGGCTTAGAGTCATCTGTTCATGTAGTGAGGCAATAGGGAGCTCTTAGGGGAAAACAGAAATACCCTCAAATTCTAGTACTGCTTGATGATTTTAAATGTAACCTGAAACTAACACACCCAGCTAAAGCAATGGACACCAGAATCCTCCCTGCTCAGTGTTGTTTAATTTGAAAAATGCAGTTTATTAACAGTAAAGTGACTTTCTAATTTTCAGACCGAAATTCAGTTGGTGCAGAGCATCGGTGTGTCTCCAGAGAGAATAATTTATGCAAATCCATGTAAACAAGTGTCCCAGATTAAGTATGCTGCCAACAGTGGAGTGCAGATGATGACTTTTGATAGTGAAGTTGAGTTAATGAAAGTTAACAGAGCTCATCCAAAGGCAAAGTGAGTTGTGTTTTGGCGTTACAGCATTTCTTCGGTTAAACGCATCCCCAGAGTGTGCATCTGTCCTGTCCCGTTACGTTGGACTCTTGTTAAAGAACCGCTTTACCTTAGCAACTCAGAGAACTGGGAGGAGGAGGAGGAGGAGGAGGAGGATAGGGGAAATTGCTAGAATTTTGTATGTGAAAACAAATGACCTGCCATTTTGTAGTTCTGGGTGGCTGGTTGAAAGGGATCCAGCCTGGTGTGAGGGTTTGGGGACTAGTACTTTCCTGCCATTTTTGGTCACTCTCAGGGCTTCAGCTTAGATGATTTTTTCTCTTCATCTCCAGGTTGGTCCTGCGGATTGCCACTGACGACTCCAAAGCAGTCTGTCGCCTAAGTGTCAAATTCGGTGCCACACTCAAAACGAGCAGGCTTCTCCTGGAACGGGCTAAAGAACTCAACATTGATGTTATTGGAGTCAGGTAATTTTGGCTTCCAAGCGAGAAACTCTCCGGGGAAGGATCTTAGACGTTTGATTCGACATCCGGCTCTAATTTAATTGAGGTTTCTGAATTTTATTTTCCATGTGCATCCGCTTTTAGAATAAAATGAAATCCTCTGTCCTTATAGCTTTCATGTTGGGAGTGGTTGTACCGATCCAGACACCTTTGTCCAGGCAGTGACTGATGCCCGGTGTGTCTTCGACATGGGAGTAAGTATACAGTAAAATTCCATACCGCACTACGATTGCGCCTTGAAAGATGCCAAACATTATGACGCTGTGTCTTTTTCCAACCGGGTGAAATAAAGCGTTCTTGAGTTTGAATTTATTTTTCACGTGACCATTGGTGTCTTCTAGTAGTAACCCAGTACCAATCCAGGTCACGTACTCCTTTCTCGAGATTTCATAAAGCCAAGTGCTCGTCGAGTAGAGAGGAGAAACAGATAGGGTGTGGCTAGTTGGTGGAGCCTCAAAGCCAGTTCTGAGTTCTGTTTGATGTTGAGGAACACAGAAAAGCCGGTGGAGAGTTGTGGGGAGTGGTAGTTGAAAGATAAGGCAGAGTTGTGAAGATGACATAGATTTGAGGTTTCTAGGCCAGGCAGGAGGATGGTAGCAGCTGAGGTGGGACAGATAGGGACAGAGGAGGGCGGGGGTTAGAAGAACTCATTATTTGTGCCTTATGAGGCAGGGACGGATCTAGCACTTATTCAGTTAATGTTCTCCATTTTTTCCGAGCTGATTCAGCGTACTTCAGTCTCAACTCATGCTGTTCCCCAGGCTTCAGACTCTCTCCCTAAATCCAACCTATCTTCCCATGGTCGAAGCCCTTATAAAATCCCCCTTTCACCAGTTTCCAGCTCTTGTCGTACCACAGCCATCTCTGGTACTTATGAACTTGTTCATATGCATCCTCAGCACTTTGGTATCCAGTGAGGCCCCAGTGATTAGCAGATTTTTGTTTTGCCTAGTTATACCTGTCTGTATCGTCCATGACTGGCTACCTTCCCCACCCTGAAAAGCTCAGTTGGCCGTGAAGCGTAGGGATAAACATTGTAGAGCCTGAAAAATCCAACCTGGGTGCAGATGGCATTTGTGGTTTCACTTTCCCCAACTCGGGGATCTGCCACTTATGACTTGGAACTGTCGGGAGGGTGATGGGGAGCGGATCATTGAGTAAAAAAACAAACAGATTCACAGGGAAGCAAATTGAATTCTTGAATGTTTAAACTGGCACAATTTCAAAGTTTTGTGTGGTCATTTTGCACGAAAAGGGGGCTGGGTCCTTTTCCATCTATTCCTCCACCCATACCGAGGGACTCTTTACTGTATATGTTGACTTAAACATTCAGTTACTTATTTTGCCTACTTGTATGCATTTTTCTGTCAAACTCATTAGAGAACTTGTGGGTAGGGAATCGGGTCACTTTGTTTTTTGTATCCTCCAAGTGCTCCAAGTGAGTACTCAATAAGTGCTCTTATTACTAGTGTAGGTGACACGGGGTCAACCATGATGTGTTCTGTGGCATAAGTCCAAAGTGTCTGGAGGCAAGTCCTGGACTGGGGAGAGCATGCAGGAGCTGAGTTAGAGTGACATTATTTTAACACTGGCTGCTCCAGCTGTGCCTAGATGGGGAACAGCCTCTTCAGACGCTAAGAGTGGGAGACAGACGTCGAAACCCGAGTCTCGTGTAGATTGGTCTGCTGTCTGTAGAAATAGCCCCTCTTTTGAGCCGAGTTTTGTGGAGGTCAGGTCAAAGTACGACTTGGCAAAATGACCAGGCAAATTGCCTGGGAGTCAGGATGTGTCTTCAGGCTGTGTGCTGCCGGGTTTGTGACTTTTTCATAGATGTCTGCCGCGTGTTTGACTGCCCACCCAGTTCTCTAACACTAGCCTTGGAGTTCTTGCGAAACCTCGCATTGAGGAAAATTTGTGCAGCAGTTGCGATGCCATACGCGTGTTTCTTCGATAATTCCCTCACCCTCATTCCAGCCAACAGACATATTGGCAGAATGTACAGGCTGCTTCCACTGCAGAACAAGGGCCTCTCTGGCAGAAAGAGCATCAGACTTGACAAAAGTGCAGTCGTGTGCACAGTAGGACGATATGTTAAGTGTTTGCAAGGGCTTTATACCGTGTCTAGTTTCTTCTGATGGGAAGCAGCTGGGTGCCTAAAAAAGCTTATGATCTTGGAATATTTCAGCTCTGATTTGTCTTTAGTTCTGCTTCCTCTTATGTAGCTCCCTTTTAACTCTGATCATTTAATCTTTTTTACGCTAGGCTGAGCTTGGTTTTGATATGTATCTGCTGGATATTGGAGGAGGTTTCCCTGGCTCTGAAGATGTGAAGCTCAAGTTTGAAGAGGTATTCTCTTTTCCTGAAAAATTTAGAAAATTATTCAGCAAGATTCCAGTTTGGTGGGTTTTTCTATTTTTTGAAAAAAATTCCCTTATAGTTAACAAAAAAAGAGCATGCTCTACCTTCTTCGAATAACTACTTTTTAAAAAAAAGGCCTCATCTTGTATTTGAAGTAAGCTTTGTGTTGAAGTTTTAGGAAGGGTGACCTTTAGTTTGTGTGATTAGAGAAAAGGCTTTTAGGAGCAGTAATGATATTTATCGAGCACATAGAATGTGCTGAGCACTGTCCAAAACACAGAAGTGTATAGCAAATACAAGTAAGAGTTTTGAATTTGGATTTGTTTACCACTTGCTCTAGATGATGTTAAATGACAAATTCAGACATGGTCCTGATTGGAGGTCAGATACATTGAAGAGAGAAAAATGGGAAGCTTAAGAGAGCCTAGTTCTACCCTGAAATTCTTTTTTTCTGGGGAAGGAACATGGCCTAATGATAAGTCAGGAGATGTGGATTCTAATACTGACTCTAGCACTTGCCTGCTCTGTGACCTTAAGCAAGTTACCGGATTTATCTGTGCCTTAGTTTCTTCTGTAAAATGAGGATTCAATTCCTCTTCTTCCCCCTTCAGTCTGTCCCATGTGATTGTACCTAACCAAATGCTTACCACAGTGTTTGGTACGGAGTAAGCACTTATTACTGTTTCCAGCAAAACAGTAAAACATGCAAAAGAGCCCAATTGGGATCAAGTAAAAATATCTGTACTCACTAAATTTAGGTTTTCTAGTTGTTGTTTTTTTTTTTAACCAAATGTTAAAACATATGAAATTTCATAAGTAAGAAGAAATGTGGCTTGGTAGTGGAAATTTAAAAAAAATTGGGTTTCAGTGACTTACCGTGTAATAAGCACTGGGTTAAACCCTGAGGACGATTCAAGAAACTATTTCATGTAGACCTTCTGTCTTAGAGATTTTAAAAAGATTTTCAGGTCATGTTTGTGAATCCTGTATTTTTAACTGTGGCTGATTTTTTTTTTTTAAATTTGGATTGTGACTGAGCTAATTGAACTTTAGCAGGAATGAAAATTGTTTGAAAACTGCATTCTAATTGATAACTTGTTCTCATAGATCACAAGTGTCATCAATCCAGCATTGGAGAAGTACTTTCCTTCTGATTCAGGAGTGAGAATCATTGCTGAACCGGGCAGATACTATGTTGCATCAGCTTTCACACTTGCTGTTAATATCATTGCCAAAAAAGTTGTATTAAAAGAACAGACAGGTTCTGATGGTATGTATTAAGAGTTCTAAAGTGCTCAGTCATTATTGACGTACTTGAAGACAAACCTTTCACAAGTTTTAAATTTGGATTTATCTACCTTTCTAGATGAAGATGATGTTAATGACAAAACTATAATGTATTATGTGAATGATGGAGTATATGGATCATTTAATTGCATCTTGTACGATCACGCGCACGTTAAACCGATTCTACAAAAGGTAGCTAGTTGTCTTCCACTGTGGCGTAAGTTTTAGACACGGTGGCAAGTGAAATGAAGTCAACTCATTTTTGTTTCTCTTCTTTCCAGAGACCCAAACCAGATGAGAGCTACTATTCCTGCAGCATTTGGGGTCCAACGTGTGATGGGCTCGATCGTATCGTTGAGCGCTGCGATATGCCAGAATTGCAAGTTGGAGATTGGATGCTTTTTGAAAATATGGGTGCCTACACTGTTGCTGCTGCTTCTACTTTCAATGGATTCCAGAGGCCAACTATATATTATGTGATGTCAGGTCCAGCATGGTAAGTAATATTTCAGGGTTACTGATTTGTTACGGTAGGCTAAACGGGTGCCTAGTTGAAGTCAGAGTTTATGTTGGATTTGGTTACACATATAAGTTACCGTCAGTTCTTCCGTTGACTGAGGAAAAATAAGGCAGTTAAGTTGAAACCAGGTAACAGTTAAGAGGACTGCCAATTTATTTCTGTGATGCTAAAGAAGTAGCTATTTAGAAATACTGTGCTAGTCATTTGGACCCCTGATGAATGTGATAGAGGATAGATATCTATCTACCCAGAGGATAGATTGTGAAGGAATTGATTTATAGAGCTGCTAGAGTTTTGTTTTTGCTGGGATGTGTGAGGTGCAACAAGTCAAATGGTGGGCAAGGATGCAGACTTAAAAAAAAAAAAAAAAATGTAGGAATTATTCTGAAATTGTGGATACAATTTTTCTGAATATACCTACTTGGTGTGTTTTAGGCAACGAATGCAACAAATCAACGAGCGAGGTTTTCCAGCAGAAGTAGAGGAGCCAGAAAACAACACTTTGCCCTTGTCTTGTGCTTGGGAAAGCGGCATGGAACATCACCCGGCAACTTGTGCTTCGGCTAGTATTAACGTATAGATACTTGTGTGTAGTCTCTTTTACCAGCGAGTGTAGCTTGAATTTAGGGCATTTTCGGGGACCATTAACTTAATTCCTGCTAGTTTTTTTAAAAATGTGTTCAAGAGTAGGGTTGGCATAAATGCGACGAAATGGATGACTAGAAGATGGGGTCACATTTATCTGTGTTCCTATGGAAACTATTTGAATATTTGTTTTATATGGATTTTTATTCACTTTTCAACTATGCTACTAAAGATTGTCCCTCCACTGTTTGAACAAGCATTTGTAGCTTGTGTAACAGCAGAATGGGCTGAGCTTAGTGTTGTGACCTGTTTTAAAATAAAATATATTGAAATAATTGGATATTGGGAAATCTTTGCAGTGTGTCCATCCGGGGCTGGGGTGAGGTTTGGTTTCCCAGTCGGAGATTCATTTAAACTGATGCGCTCAACCCAGAATTGCTCTTAATGGAATATCTATATATTACCATTCTCCCATCGGAAAACATGAAAGGGTTATTTGGTTTTTTTCCCATTCAACTGTTTAAAATTTAGGGGCTTAACTGAGAGATGAAGGGAGACTATCTGAGAATGTTAATCCCTCATCAAAAGATGAGGTCATGTGAACAGCTGGAAAAAAAAACACCATAGAGGCTGAATTTGTGTATGTGCTTGCCAAAAAAAAAAAAATCAACAAAAACCATCATTTGTTTAGGGGGACTATAATGGCCTTGGTGTTGTAATTGGGTAGTTAGTTACCTGAGGGGCTCTGAATCAGACTTGATTCTTAAAAGTTTCAACTGTTCCGCAGGAAGGAACACTTGGAGTGTTGTCATACTTAGGGATGAGATGTGAGGTAACTGGTTATTTTTGTTTGGTTAACAAGGTAGCTGCACACAGAAAGCAAAAATAAATTCCTTGGTCATTTGAAATACTGCCCTATTGCCAGTTGTCCTTCCTCTCACTGCCAGGCTAGGTTAAGCTGCATGTATAGGTGCTAATTAGGAATAAATATGTCTCAAACAGTGATGATAAATTAAAGAGCAACTACAAATGTGTAATCAATGTTTGGCTATATAAAACTGATTACCTATTTTCTCAAAAGGAGGTGCTAAAATCTCCCCTTAGCCTCTGGTTTTAATCTCCCCTTGCACTCAATCTTAAGAACAGTGCTTCAGGAGGGGCTTTTTTCTTTTTTATGGTATTTAAGTGCTTTACTATATGTCTTCTATATGTCACACTGTCGTGTGACTTTGGGCGAGCCACTTCTGTGAGCCTCATCTGTAAAACAAGGGTAAAGACTAAGCTACATGTGGGACAGGGACTATCCAACCTGATTAGCTTCTATTTACCCCAGCGTTTAGTATAGTGCCTGGCACATAAATACTTAACAAGTACAGTAAGAAAAAAAAAAAGCCCAGCTATAGATGTATTTGTGCATCAGAATTTCGGCCTTTATAATTGACTCTTCACTAAGGTTCATAGATGTTTGTTTTCTAGAGAGCCGCATGGCTTAATGGAAAGAGCACGGGCTTGGGAGTCAGAGGACATGGGTTCTAATCCTGCCTCCCCCACTTGTCTGCTGTGACCTTGGGCAAGCCACTTATCTTCTCTATGCCCCAGTCACCTCATCTGTAAAATGGGGATTAAAACTGTGAGCCCCATGTGGGACAACCTCATTACCCTGTATCTACCCCAGTGCTTAGAACTGTGCTTGGCACATAGTAAGTGCTTAACAAATACCACAGTCATCATAATAATAGGGCTAAGCAGGATGCTAGTTACATTTCTGAAACTTGTAAAATAAGACATTTACTAAGCAAAGCCCAAGCATACATAAAACCTCAGGCAATTTTTTGAATCTTCCTGGAGCTCTGCATTTGCACAGGTATTTGTGCTGTGCTGTGTTTTGAGGATGAGGTGATTGATTGCCAGGGCAGTTCTAATGTCTACATTCAGGAATTGATTACCTAGGCTCATCTATTCCCTCTCAACTCCTTCCTGCTATATTATTGGCTACTGGTACCTCCCACTTAAGGGTGGGCAAGGCAAATAAACCCCTCAAATGGGCTGAAAGTTCTTCCAGAAAGCAAGTTTTGATGCTGCATTTGCATTCTTCAATTCCCAATGTTGTGGAAAAAAAATTGTACATAATAATTATGGTATTTTATTAAGTGCTTACTATGGGCCAAGCACTGTTCTAAGCCCTGGAGTAGATAGAAGCTAATCAGGTTGGGCATAGTCCCTGTCCCACATGGGCTCACAGTCTCAATCCTCATTTTAAAGATGAGGTAACTGAGACCCAGAGAATTGAAGTGACTTGCCCAAGGTCACACAGCAGACAAGTGGTGGAGTGGGGATTAGAACCCCACAACCTCTGACTCCCAAGCCCATGATCTTGCCACCAGGTCATGCTGCTTCATGTTCCCATGCATGTGGGGATAGAGATAGGTGAGTGCTACAACATGCGTTTTCTTCTCATGAGCTCCTGCTGCTGGGAAGTAACACCTGCATTACTGGAAAACTACTTGCACAGGGTAACTTAGAGGGAAAAAAAGGTGAGCTGACTGTTTTTCGAATATTTAGGCACAAAGGGATTTTACTTTTATGCTATTCTGATCCATGTATATGTGGAAATTAATATAAACAACTTATATAATTTAAAAGATTCATACATAGTGCTGTGTGGTTGAGGGTAAGGCAGATATCACATTTCAGATTTAAGTGTGTAGGTGGTGCAGCAAGGAGAGAGACCTAGGGAAAAGAGAGTTTAACTGGGGAAGGCTTTTTGGAAGAGGTATGTCCTTAAGGCTTTTGAAAGTGGGAAGTGGGGTGGTCTGGCCTAAATGGAGGGGGAGGGAGTTCCAGGCCAAAGGGAGAATACAGAAAAGGTGTCAGTGGTGAGACAGATGATATTGGAACTGGCACTAGAGAAGCCAAGTGTCGGGGCTGGGTTGTTCTCCAGTGTTTGGTACAGTATAGAACACGCAATAATTAATGATCGCAGATACTGGACAGCGGGCAGGGATTGTGTCTATCCGACTATCCTACTGCACTCTCCCAAGTGCTCAATAAATAACATTGATCGATTGCTTGGTAGTCCCTTATTGATCTTTGGAAGCCATACAAACCCAATCTGCCCTGACCAAATTTGATTTAATGCCAGCCCATGGAGAGGAAACAAATTGCTTTTACTTATCTTTCTCTCCCACTCAATTCCATTGTTTTCTCTTTCATTGCTTAGGGCACCTGGCATAATTTGCTTTTCAAACTTTTTTACTCTTGGCTTTCTTCAGAGCCTAAATTTTGAGGTAGAGGAAAGCAGAAGAAAGATGGGAGACTTAACATACTGTGCAACTGCAGTCACTGGTGTGTTTCTACCAGCTTCCTCCCTCCCAGAAAAATAACCGCAAACTCGGAGATGAGGACCTTAAACCCGTTCAGGGATCAGGGTTTTTCTTGAGAGAATATTCGCTTCAGATGGTTTCGGTCCCGACAAGGATTTAGGAGGTGTTCACTAGCAAAATTGGTTTTGTAGTCATCCTAAAACCAGCAAGGATTAAAGGAAGGCACTCCATCAGCTCTCCCCTTTCTAACTTACCTTTGCTTATCTAACTACAACCCAACCCTCATCACATTTTGCTCCTCTAATGCCAACTTATCCTTTGTACTTTGGTCATATCTTCCTTGCTGCTGACCTCATAATAATAATGGTGGTATTTAAACGCTTCCTATGTGCAGAGCACTTTCTAAGCACTGGGGCAGTTTCAGGGTAATCAGGTTGTCCCTCGTGAGGCTCACAGTCTTAATCCCCATTTTACAGGTGAGGTAACTAAGGCACAGAAAAGTTAAGTAGAAGCAGCGTGGCTCAGTGCAAAGAGCATGGGCTTCGGAGTCAGGGCTCATGAGTTCGAATCCCAGCTCTGCCACTTGTTGGCTGTGTGACTGTGGGCAAGTCACTTAACTTCTCCGTGCCTCAGTTCCCTCATCTGTAAAATGGGGATTAAGACTGTGAGCCCCACGTGGGACAACCTGATTCCCCTATGTCTACCCCAGCGCTTAGAACAGTGCTTGGCACATAGTAAGCGCTTAACAAATACCAACATTATTATTATTATTATTAAGTGATTTGCCCACAGTCACACAGATGACAAGTGGCAGAGCTGGGATTTGAACCCATGACCTCTGACTCCCAAGCCTATGCTGTTTCCACTGAGTCTGGCTGCTGCTCTTCCCTCTGGTCTGGAACTCCTCCTTCATATCTGATAGACCACCTTCAAAGCCCTCCTAAAATTACCTCTCCAAGAAACCTTCCCTGACAAAGCCCTTGTTTTCCCTACCCAACTTTCCCTGTCACTGTTTCAGTGGGATTTGTTCCCCTTAAGCAGCTGATACTCTCTCCACCTCCAGTCCCATATGCTTATAATAATAATAATGGTATTTGTTAAGCTCTTACTATGTGCCAAGCACCGTTCTAAGCACTGGAGTAGATACAAGGTAATCAGGTTGTCCCACATGGGGCTCACAATCTTAATCCTCATTTTACAGATGAGGTAATTGAGGCACAGAGAAGTTAAGTGACTTGCCTGAGGTCACACAGCAGACAAGTGTCAGAGCTGGGATTAGAACCCACATCTTCTAACTCCCAAGCCCGTTCTCCCTCCACTAAGCCACGCTGCTTGTCATTTTCATTTCTAAATAATAGTAATAATAATGGTATTTGTGAAGTACTGTGTGCCAAGCACTGTACTAAGCACTGGGGTAGATACAAGACAATCAGGTCCTACATGGAACTCAAAAGTGTAAGGGGGAGGGATAACAGTGAGCCCCACATGGGAAACTGTCAGACCTGATTATTTTGCATCTACTCCAGTGCCCAGTACAGTGTTTGGGGCGCAGCACACACTTCAATCCCATTCTTCTTATTTTAGTGCTTAGAACAGTGCTTGGCACATAGTAAGTGCTTAACAAATATCACCATTATTATTATTATTGTTATAATTATTAGTATTATCAGGGGGTGGGGCTGGGGAGGATATAAGGAGGAACATCTGAGAAGCAGCGTGGCTCAGTGGAAAGAGCTCGGGGATGGGAGTCGGGTCACGGGTTTGAATCCTGGATCCACCACTTGTCAGCTGTGTGACTTTGGGCAAGTCACTTCCCTTCTGTGCCTCAGTTCCCTCATCTGTAAAATGGGGATTAAGATTGTGAGCCCCATGAGGGACAACCTGATTACCTTGTACCCCCGCAGCGCTTGGAACAGTACTTGGCACTTAGTAAGTGCTTAACAGATGCCATCGTCGTCATTATTATTTCCTTTCCAAGGGAGGCAATTCTGTGAAAAACTTAAGCCGGTTGGGTACTGCCATTTTTAATCACCAAATATAAGACTTGCCAGGCAGTCTCCACAGGGCATTATATTCTCCACCATTGCCCTTTCACTGTCATCTACAGAACTTGTTGCCCGGTGATACCTGCTCCATGCTCTGTCTCTCAGTTCCCCGTTTGGCATTCCCCTTACGCACCAGGCCTTCTCCATAAAGGCCGCCCACCGCTTTCTACATTTACAGATGCACTGCCACATTTCCTCTCTGCCCCAGGAGGGATTCCAAGCGTGGGCTCCTTCTAACCACAATATTGAATCCGATAGCAAAAAAAATAAAATCGATTTTTTGGGGGGGAAAGGAAAGGTGGACAGACGATGAGGACCCTTAGCTCTGTGCCCGCAGAGAGATCTCAGTCCTGCCTCTGTCCTCAGCTCTTCTTTCTGAACGTATTAGGATCTGGATATACTTGGGTCTTAAAATTTCAGAATAAAGGTATCTTCTGTAAAAGTAAAGTCACCCCAGAGCAATAGATTAGCCAGGTAGGGTCAGAAATTTTGAAAATACTGGACTTAACAGTGTATTCAAAGAAACTATCTCACCTGTTCAGAATTATCTCTACCCGAAAGTGCACTGTGTAACAGAGTTTTGAAGGAAAGTTTGGTTTAATCAGTTGAGCAGGAGTTTAAGGTGGAGGTGAGATATAAGGGAGGCCATTAGAGAGTTGTGCAGACACGGGAGATGCAAGGAGAGGCAGGTTTGTTATTTCCTAAAGATGAGACAGACATACAAGTAGATGAAAGTTCCTGATCAAAAGGAATAGGAGACCTAGCCAGCCAACAACCCTGGGTGTTTCCCAGACAGGCCTAGGATGGAAAAAATGGCTCAAGTGAGGAGCAGTGTGTCCAAGTGGATAGAGCATGGGCCTGGGAGTCAGAAGAACCTGGGTTCTAATTCTGGCTCTGCCACGTGTCTGCTGTGTGACCTTAGGCAGGTCACTTAATAATAATGTTGGTATTTGTTAAGCGCTTACTATGTGCAGAGCACTGTTCTAAGCGCTGGGGGGTGATACAGGGTAATCAGGTTGTCCCACGTGAGGCTCACCATTAATCCCCATTTTACAGATGAGGTAACTGAGGCACAGAGAAGTTAAGTGACTTGCCCAAGGTCCCACAGCTGACAAGTGGCAGAGCCGGGAGTCGAACCCACGACCTCTGACTCCGAAGCCCAGGCTCTTTCCACTGAGCCACGCTGCGCCTCAGCTACGTCATCTGTACAATGAGATTAAGATTGTGAGGCCCATGTGAGATATGGATTGTGTCCAACTAACTGCCTTGTATTTACCCCAGCACTTGGTACAGTGCCTGGCACATAATAAGAGCTTAAAAAATACCAGAAAAGAAAAAGTCAAAAGGGGAGGCAAATGGTGCAAGAGCAAAACCAGGAGAGAGGGCAAATGCTGGGATGATGGACTTGGGGAGGAGAGAGGAAAAGAAGGAGGGAGAAACTAGACTGTAAGCTCATTGTGGGCAGGGAACATGTCTTCCAACTCTATTGAACTGTAATAACAATAATTTTGGTACTTTTAAGCGCTTACTATGTGCCAAGCACTATTCTAAGCACTGGGTAGATACAGGGTAATCACATTGTCCCACGTGGGGCTCACAGTCTTCATCCCCTTTTTCCAGATGAGGTAACTGAGGCACAGAGAAGTGAAGTGACTTGCCCAAAGTCACACAATTGATAAGTGGCGGAGCCGGCATGAGAACCCACGATCTCTGACTCCCAACCCCGTGCTCTTTCCACTGAGCTACGCTGTCCTCTCCCAAGCACCCACTATAGTGCTCTGGGCATAGTAAGCGTCCAATAAATACTACATATTGATTGACTGGGAACGGAAGAGGACAGTATGATAGATGGCAACAGATGGAGCCGAGAGGTTGTGGAGAATGAGGATCAGGAGTCTTTTGGGCAGGGAGGAAGCAGTTTTGACCATATCCCAAATCACCCACTGTAGAAGGCACTAGCACGAACACGTGGGAGAACTGTCTCTATCTGTTGCCGATTTGTCCATTCCAAGCGCTTAGTACAGTGCTCTGCACATAGTAAGCGCTCAATAAATACTACTGAATGAATGAATAATACAACAGAATTACCTCTAAGCATTATATGGCATAATTAAACAGAGTTTGTGCTGATCCATTGAGCAATTGGGGGCAGCTTCAGCAGAGACTCTCTCACATACAGCTCCAGTACCAAAAATCTCCCTAAAATCGATCTGATTTAGAGGGTTATGATTCAGGTTGCTTGGCTTTGCAGGCAGGAAACTGAGGGCAAAACCACGTGTGCTGTCAACCTGGGGCTCTGCTGACCTCAGCTTCTGGAGCTGACGCTGAGCTTAACATTTCTTTCCTCTGGATCCTGTCTCTTTAAAGGTCTGGACCCTCAATAAGACCAGGAACGAAGTTTGGCTTAGTGGTTCGAGCACAGGCCTGGGGTCAGGAGGACCTGAGTGCTAAGCCCGACTCCACCACTTGTCTCCAGTGTGACTTTCAGCAAGTCACTTCACTTCTCTGTGTCTCAGTTACCTCATCTGTAAAATGGGGATTAAGACTGGGAGCCCCATGTGGGACAGGGACTGTGTCCAACCCATTATATGGTAGCTACCCCAGCACTTAGTACAGTGCCTGGCACATAGTAAGTGCTCAACAAATACAACAATTATTATTATCATTATCATCATCATTTATCATCATCAGGCACTCCAAGCCCTGCTACGGTCACCCCATTGGCCAGATCGTCCACAACGCTACCGCCACAGACCACCAGACTGGAAGCTTTTAGATATTTCAGAGCCTTTTTTATGGTATTTGTTACGTACTTACTTATGTGCCAGGCACTGTTCTAAGCACTGGATTAGATACAAAGTAATCGGGTTGGACATATTCCATGTCCCACATGGGGCTCACAGTCTTATTCCTCAATTTACAGATGGGGTAACTGAGGCACAGACAAGTTAAGTGACTTGCCCAAGATCACCAAGGGAGCAAGTGGAGGAGTCGGGATTAGAATCCAGTGCCTGCACAAAGTGAGTGCTTAATAAGCATTATTAATAGTACTACTATTAATTTTCCCCAGACCACAGTCAGCTGAAAAATTCACTGTAACAGAACCCACTTGCCTTGTGAACATCATCCCCAACCCGTTCATCATCATCATCATCATCATCATTATTATCTTTGTTAAGTGCTTATTATGTGTCAAGCTCTATTCTACACGCTGGGGTAGATACAAATCAATCAGGTTGGACACAGTCCCTATCCAACATGGGGATCACAGTTTAAATAGGAAGGGGGACAGATACTGAATTCCCATTTTACAGATAAATAGCCTGAGGCAGAGAGGCGTTAAAAGGCTTGCCCAAGGTCCTCTGATTCCCAGGCCTGGGCCCTTTCCACCACTCCCCGCTGCTCCTCATTGTCCACTGCAGTCTCTCATTCATTCAATAGTATTTACTGAGCGCTTACCTTGTGCAGAGCACTGTACTAAGCGCTTGGAAGGTACAATTCAGCAACAGATAGAGACAATCCCCAACAACAGGCCCACAGTCGCCACGCCCTGCCCCACTCTCTCAAGTTGGGCTTCACTTGGGTTCTTTCTGCATTTCTTCAGTCTCTCTCCCCTACCAACCCCGCTCGTGTCCACTCCACATCAGTGCACCTTAGAGTGACTGCTTCGGTACCCTGTTGCCATCTGACCCTCACACCAATTAGGAACAAACATGTTAAATTACCTCAGAAGTTGAAAGCATTTCTTAGTCCAAACCTATCACAAATGGAAAAGCTACATATAAAAATAAATGAACGTGGTCTCGGTAATTGAAGACCCCAAACCCTTCTAAGCAGTATCGGAAAGTCACAGATCGTCTCCAAGTGCTGAATTCTGCACTGAATCAGCTGTTTGAGTTCACCGAAAGATTAATTTATTAGTCCCTCCGGCATGGGCTGTCTCCAGCTCCAGGTTTGCACTTACTGCTCCAATTTCACTGTCGTACCTAAAAAGTCTGAAATCATGATAACACAATCGCATATGAACGGTCGGCTCCCATTTGATCACCTTTTTCTAATCTCTTCTGTGTTTTTTTTTTCATTGCAGCCAGCACTTGCTAGATGTTACCCTCAAGGAACTTTCCAGATAGTCAAAATTTCCAACAAGAATAGATGCGCTAGTTGGACCAGACTGAAGTCTCCCTACTTCCTAATCACAGTTCCTGTCCCTTTTTAGGATCATCCAACACAAACACATCAAGAAAACACCTCTTTGCTGGCAACGATTAGTTCTTAAATTGATAACCCCCTCTAGGACTTTCATTTCCCATCCCTCTTAGAAGTATTATCATAAGGAACTGCAATGCTCTAATCGAATACAGTGTATGGTACTGGTAATCCTTTCTTCCTTAGACGTTTTCTACCAAAAAATCCTGCAAAGGAAACGAAAACAAGAAACAATGCTTGGAGAATGTTACATCAGTAGAACATCAACTGACTCGACCCCAGAAGAGATTTTTCTTAACCACCCTGCCGCTGTGGTATCTTCCAATAAAATACAATTACGTTATTCTTACGTGTTTATTGTTAAAGCATTTATCCTTAAAACAACACCAATTTCTACAGTCAGAAAACAGAGATAGCTATTCCGTAGACCGAGTTTTTAGAAGCAGCGTGGCTCAGTGGAAAGAGCCCTAGCTTGGGAGTCAGAGGTCATGGGTCCGACTCCCGGCTCTGCCACTTGTCAGCTGTGTGACTGTGGGCAAGTCACTGAACTTCTCTGTGCCTCAGTTACCTCATCTGTAAAATGTGAGCCTCACGTGGGACAACCTGATTCCCCTGTATCTACCCCAGTGCTTACAACAGTGCTCTGCACATAGTAAGCGCTTAACAAATACCAACATTATTATTAAATAGCTTTGCAGGAGCTGTGAATACCATAGCCTGAACCAAGTTCCCAAATTGAAAATCAGTTGTGAGGACTACAGAAACTGGGTTTCGCCATGCATTATCTGAACTCCTGTCCTTAGGGTCACAGGTCGTGGGTTCTAATCCTGGCTCCGCCAATTGTCAGCTGTGTGACTTTGGGCAAGTCACTTAACTTCTCTGTGCCTCAGTTACCTCATCTGTAAAATGGGGATTAAGACTGTGAGCCCCACGTGGGACAACCTGATTACCCTGTATCTACCCCAGTGCTTAGAACAGTGCTCGGCACATAGCAAGCGCTTAACAAATACCGAAATTATTATCCTCTCCCACTTTCTCTTTCTGTGATTTAGTTTAAATATTTGTCTACCCTTGTAGATTACAAGCTCACTGTGGGTGAGGGGAGATTGTGTCTTCCAACTCTATAGTACTTTCCGAAGTGCTTAGTGGAATGCTCAGCACATAGTAAGTGGTCAATAAATACCTTCGATTGCTTGATAAGATCAAGGGGATGAAGTGTTGTCCGTACATAGAATCTGTCAGGAGAACTAAGGTATGTCTAGCCGGACAGTTGAAATCAGTTTGATGCTTTAACCTTGGTCCTGATCCAGGACCTGCTCACTTCAGTTCCTCCCAAACACTAATATTCATCATCTATGCCGCAAAGTACTACTTCCTCTCTTCCTCCCCATCCGTCTCCCCTGTCCCCCTCCCCTGTCCCCCATACCATGCTAAGAGCAGCATTCTTTCAAAAGTATTTATTGAACGCTTACTGTGTGCAAAGCACCGTACTGAGCCCTAGTTACCTTGTCTGCAAAGGTGAAGCAACGATCCCTCTACCAGAAACATCGCTGAGCATTTCCGCCCTTATCGGTCACTATTGTACAGATCAAAACGTGAGATGGTTATAAGGGCCATGAAAAGGCAGGTTTAATTCCTAGAAACTTTGATCCATCCTTTCTTTTTTCTCTTCCCAACTGTATTCCTCTTTAACTTTTTTGGGTTACTTGGACTGTGAGCCTCACATGGGACAGGGACTGTGTCCAACCTAACTTCCCCAGTGCTTAGAACAGCGTTTGACACCGTGGCTCAGTGGAAAGAGCACGGGCTTGGGAGTCAGAGGTTGTGGGTTCTAATCCTGGCTCCGCCGCTTGTCAGCTGTGTGGCTTTGGGCAGGTCACTTCATTTCTCTGTGCCTCAGTTACCTCATCTGTAAAATGGGGATTAAAACTGTGAGCCCCACTTGGGACAACCTGATCACCTTGTAACCCCCGAGCGCTTAGAACAGTGCTTTGCACATAGTAAGCACTTAAATACCACCATTATTATTATTATTATATTTTTTTAAGGTACTGGCTAAGCACAAATACCGTAAAAAAAAGTGAGGCATTGCCAGTTTGGACCACTGGATGGCAGCTGCTTCTCAGGTTAATAACGTCCATGTAATCAACCATGCAATGATCGATATTTCTTTTTTTCTCTATCCCTCCCAGAATCAGACCATGGTTTCCATTAAACTATGTTTAAAAAGAAAGACAATCAGCACACAGAGAACAAAATATAGGTGCTCTGTGTTTCTGGTTATTCTACGAGGGCAAGGGGATAACAAGGAGTCACCATGGAAGTCATGGAACTCCCAGCCTTAGCCGAGTAGAACGGGTGGTTTATGTAACCTGGTCATAGATTGGGGTCAAAGGGATCAGGGATTATTCATTCAATCGTATTTACTGAGCGTTTACTGTGTGCAAAGCACTGTACTAAGCGCTTGAATTAGGGATTGGGGTTCCGACTTCCAGACGACCCCCAAGATGGCAGGTAGGGATGCTGAATTTAACCCATTGCCCTAACTTCTCGAGAAGTAGCATGATGTAGTGAATAGAGTATGGGCTTGAGGACAGGTCAAAGGTTCTAATCCCTGCTTTGCCACTTGTCTTCTGTGTGACCTTGGGCAAGTCACTTCACTTCTCTGGTCCTCAGTTACCTCATCTATAAAATGGGAATTGAGACTGTGAGCCCCAAGTGGGACAGGGACTGTGTCCAACCCGATTTGCTTGTATTCACCCCAGTGCTTAGTACAGGGTCTGGTGTACATAGTAAGCTCTTAACAGATACCACAATTATTATTATTACATTCCAGTTCTGGGTAGGGGGAGTTTTCTGTTCCTTTTTTAAAAAATTGTATGTGGTACTAGGTCAGATACTACAGGGGCAAACTTGGCAGTTGGAAATACACTTGGGACTCACTTGTCATGACTTGCCCTCCTCTCTGTTTCCCAAACTTCTACACAACTTGTGTCCTAAATGGGTCCAAAAACACTTTAAGGAATAGCAGTATAAGACCAGAAAACAAAAAAACTGCCCCACCTTGCCTTGGGGGTTGGTAGCTTTCGGGGAAGAGGTGAGTATGTGGTCAGTGTGTTTATATACTCAGTGTCCTGATGGGTTGGGATGGCAGTGAAGATTCCCCAAATACTCTGAATAATGCTGCCCATCTTCCACCAGCTCCTGCTCTAGATCGCAAGGTGAGCTATTTGCAACATGGCTAAAATCCGCCCTTTCCTTTCCATTTAAACTGGTATCTTCTTAATTCAAGCACTTATCCTATCCTGCCTCAATTACTGTATCAGCCTCCTTGCTGACCTCTCTGTCTCCTGACTCTCCCCCCTCCAGTCCATACTTCACTCTACTGCCCCTGTCCTCTCCCCCTCACTTCAGGCTCGCATCTCCTCCCGCCTCCGGGACGTCTCCACCTGGATGTCGGCCCGCCACCTAAAACTCAACATGAGCAAGACTGAGCTCCTCATCTTCCCTCCCAAACCCGGTCCTCTCCCAGACTTCTCTGTCACCGTGAATGGCACGACCATCCTTCCCGTCTCTCGGGCCCACAATCTCGGTGTCATCCTTGACTTGTCTCTCTCGTTCACCCCACACATCCTATCCGTTACCGAGACCTGCCGGTTTCACCTATACAATATTGCCAAGATCCGCCCTTTCCTCTCCACCCAAACGGCTACCTTACTGCTACGGGCTCTCGTTATATCCCGGCTAGACTACTGTGTCAGCCTTCTCTCTGACCTCCCTTCCTCCTCTCTCGCCCCGCTCCAGGCTATTTTTCACTCCACTGCCCGGCTCATCTTCCCGCAGAAACGATCTGGGCATGTCACTCCCCTTCTTAAACAACTCCAGTGGTTGCCTATCAACCTCCACTCCAAACAAAAACTCCTCACTCTAGGCTTCGAGGCTCTACATCACCTTGCCCCTTCCTACCTCTCCTCCCTTCTCTCTTTCTACCCACCCACCCCGCACGCTCCGCTCCTCCGCCGCCCACCTCCTCACCGTCCCTCGGTCTCGCCTATCCCGCCGTCGACCCCTGGGTCACATCCTCCCGCGGTCCTGGAACGCCCTCCCTCCTCACCTCTGCCAAACTGATTCTCTTCCCCTCTTCAAAACCCTACTTAAAACTCACCTCCTCCAAGAGGCCTTCCCAGACTGAGCTCCTCTTCTCCCTCTACTCCCTCTGCCACCCCCCCTTTACCTCTCCGCAGCTGAACCCTCTTTTTCCCCTTTTCCCTCTGCTCCTCCACCTCTCCCTTCCCATCCCCACAGCACTGTACTCATCCGCTCAACTGTATATATTTCCATTACCCTATTTATTTTGTTAATGAATTGTACATCGCCTCAATTCTATTTAGTTGCCATTGTTTTTACGAGATGTTCTTCCCCTTGACTCTATTTATTGCCATTGTTCTCGTCTGTCCGTCTCCCCCGATTAGACTGTAAGCCCGTCAAACGGCAGGGACTGTCTCTATCTGTTGCCGACTTGTTCATCCCAAGCGCTTAGTACAGTGCTCTGCACATAGTAAGCGCTCAATAAATACTACTGAATGAATGAATGAATGCCCTGATATTTTACTCTGCTGCCCCGATCATCTTTCTACAAACGTGTTCAGGCCACAGCTCCCCACTCTACAATATATTTTTATTACCCTATTTATTTTGTTAATGAGATGTACATCCCCTTGATTCTATTTATTGCTATTGGTTTTGTCTGTCCGTCTCCCCCGATTAGACTGTAAGCCCGTCAATGGGCAGGGACTGTCTCTATCTGTTGCCGATTTGTACATTCCAAGCGCTTAGTACAGTGCTCTCACATAGTAAGCGCTTAATAAATGCTATTGAATGAATGAATGAAAAGAACCTCCAGTAATAATAATGATGGTATTTGTTAAGCGCTTACTATGTGCCAAGCACTCTTCTAAGCACTTATTCTAACATCAAAGAGAAACTCAGCTTAAAGCAATCAATTACTTTCCCTTCTACCTCACACCTCGCTGCTCTTCTAACAATAATAATAATGATGATAATAATTATGGTATTTAAGCACTTACTATGTGCCAAACACTGTACTAAGCATTGGGATGGATACAAGGAAATCAGGTTGGACACCATCCCTGTCCCACATGGGGCTCACAGTCTCAATCCCCATTTTACAGATGAGGTAACTGAGGTACAGAGAAGTGAAGTGACTTGCCCAGCGTCACATAGCAGAGAAGTGGCGGAACTGGGATTAGAACCCATGACCTTCCGACTCCCAGGCCCATGCTCTATCCACTATGCCAAGCTGCTTCTACTACAACTCAGCCCGCACACTTTGCCCCGTAATGCCAACCTACTGACTATACCTCATTCTCGTCTATCTCTCGTCGACCTCTTACCCATGGCCCGGATCATCCTCCCTCTTCATAACCAACAGAAAATTACTCTCCCCACTTTCAAAGTCTCATTGAAGGCACATCTCTTCCAAGAGGCCTTCCCTGACTAAGCTCTCATTTCCTCTTTTCCCACTCCCTTCCGGGTCCCCTGATTTGCTCCCTTTATTCACCTCTCCTTTAGCCCCATAGCAGTTAGGAACATATCAGTAATTTATTTATTTATATTTATGCCTCTCCCCTTCTAGACTGTAATTTCACTGTGGGCAGGGAATATGTCTACCAACTCTGTTGTACTGTACTCTCCCAAGCACTTAATACATGCTCTCCACACAGTAAGCACTCAATAAGTTTGATTGATTGATTTCAGAACCCTAAAGAGTGTGGGCTCCCTGAGCACCATCAGAGAGCACTGAACCCCACCTCAAAATAGAACTCAACTTCCTACCCAAACCCTGTCCTCCCCATGACTTTCCCAACATTGTAAACAGCATCGCCGTCTTCTCTGCCTCAAAAGATTAACCTCATCACTATCCTCGACTCATCTCTCTCATTCATCCCAAACATTCAATCTATCACCAGATCCTGTCGGTTCTACCTTCACAACGTTGCCGAAATCTACCCTCTCCTCTACAGACTTCTGCCACATTAATCCAAGCACTCGATTCTATCCCACCTTGATATTTCATCAGCCTCCTTGATGAGCTCCCTGCCTCCCGTCTCTCCCTTTTCCAGTTCATACTTCATTATGCTGCCTAGATCATTTTTCTGAAAAATTGTTCAGTCCGTATCTTCCCTCTCCTCAAAAACCTCAACTCGTTGCCCATTTATCTCTGCATCAAACAGAAATTCCTCACTATAGGTTTAAGGCACTCCATCAACCATCTCCCATCTACCGAACCTCACTGATCTACTTACTACAACCCAACCTACCCACTTGGCTTCTTTAATGTCAACTACCCTCTGTAATTTGGTCCCGTCTAACCCACCTCCTACACCTTGCCCACGTTCTCCCCCGGCCTGGAACTCCCTCCTCCTTCATTTCTGACAATCCACCAATCTTCTCACCTTCAAAACCCTCTGCAAATCACGTCTTCTCCAAGAGACCTTCCCAGACAAGCCCTTTGTTTCCCCTAACCACCCTCCCCTCTGTGTCAACTCTGAACTTGGCTGTGTAACCCTTAAGCACTTCAATATTCACTCTAGCCCAATACTTAGGCAAATATTCATATACTCTACTATTTCCCCTTATCCCTAATGTTTTTTAATGATGGTCTCCCCCTCTAGACTTGTGGACAGGGATCGCATCGACCAACTCTTGTAATTTCCCCAATGCTTAGTGCAGGGCTCTGTACACAGAAAGTGCTCAGTAAATACCACTGATTAGTAAAGGAAGTACAATAAACTCTTAAAAGTCAGTTGCTGACAAACAATCTCTTTCCCTTGTTGACAGTTCATTCCTCTAAAATAATAATAATAATAATGTTGGTATTTGTTAAGCGCTTACTATGTGCAGAGCACTGTTCTAAGCGCTGGGGTAGATACAGGGTAATCAGGTTGTCCCATGTGAGGCTCACAGTCTTCATCCCCATTTTACAGATGAGGACTACTGAGGCACAGAGAAGTTAAGTGACTTGCCCACAGTCACACAGCTGACAAGTGGCAGAGCTGGGAGTACCAATTCTGGACCTTGTGGAGGCATGGGCTTAGTACTACCAATACTAACACTCGTCCTCACACAGACCCTAATGCTAATGTGGCTCAGTGGAAAGAGCCCAGATTTGGGAGTCAGGGGTCATGGGTTCGAATCCTGGCTCTGCCGCTTGCCAGCTGGGTGTCTTTGGGCAAGTCACTTCACTTCTCTGTGCCCCAGTTACCTCATCTGTAAAATGGGGATTAAGACTGTGAGCCCCACGTGGGACAACCTGATCACCTTGTATCCCCCAGCACTTAGAACAGTGCTTGGCACATAGTAAGTGCTTAACAAATACCAACATTATTATAGAGAAGCAGCATGGCTCAGTGGAAAGAGCCCGGGCTTGGGAGTCAGAGGTCATGGGTTTGAATCCTGGCTCTGCCACTTGTCAGCTGTGTGACTGTGGGCAAGTCACTTAACTTCTCTGTGCCTCAGTTACCTCATCTGTAAAATGGGGATGAAGACTGTGAGCCTCACGTGGGACAAGCTGATGACCCTGTATCTACCCCAGCCCTTAGAACAGTGTACTGCACATAGTAAGCACTTATCAAATGCCAAAATTATTATTAACCCTAATAAAGGCTTTTAACATATTTTTAAAGTGAGGACTATGGAAGTTGGACACTTAGAGTTTTAATAATTTGATTTTAGGCAATTTACACTCAGACAAGGAATGGTACTCACTTAGCGCTTACTGTGTGTGGAGCATTAAGCGTTTGGGAGAGTATAGTACAACAGAGTTTGGAAGAAACATTCCCTATATCATAATAATAATGATGATGATGATTACCAGGAGCTTACGGTATTAAGGGGGAGACACACAATAAAATAATTTTTGAATATGTACTAAAGTGCGGGGGCTGAGCCCTCTTGGAGAGATGCGATTTTAATAAGGCTTTGAAAGTGGAAAGAGGGGTGGTCTTCATACGTGACAGGGAAGGAATTCCAGACCAGAGGGCGGACAGAGGCAAAGAGTCGGTAGTGAGATAGACAAGATCGAGGATGGAGGCTGGGTTGTAGTGGACAATCAACAAGCTAAAGATGGAGGGGGGTGAGCTGATTGAGTACTTTAGTAAAAATAATAATAATAAAATTAATGATGGTATTTGTTAAGCACTTACTATGCGCCAAGCACTGTTCTAAGAACTGGGGTAGATACAAGGTAAGCAGGTTGTCTCACTTGGGGCTCACAGTCTTAATCCCCATTTTACAGATGAGGTAACGGAGGCACAGAGAAGTTAAGCAGCTTGCCCAAGTTCACACAGCAGACAAGTGGCGGAAGAAGGATTAGAACCCACGTCCTCTTACTCCAAAGCCCGTGCTCTTTTCCCCTAAGCCATGCTGCTTCTCACAGCCAATGGTAAGAAGTTTCTGTTTGATGTGGAAGTGGAGGAAGCAACCACTGGAGGTTCTTGAGGAGTAGAAAGATATGGACCAAAACGTGATGTTTTTAGAAAATTGATCTGGGCATCAGAGTGAAGTGAGGGCTGGAGTGGGGAGAGGCAGGAGGCAAGGTCATTGAGGAGCCTGACACAGTAGTCAAGGTGAGATATAAGTACTTGGATCAGCATAGTGACAGTTTGGATGAAGAGGAAAGGGTGGATTTTAGCACTGTTGTTAAGGAAGAACAGACAGGATTTGGTGACAGATTAAATACGTGGGTTGAAACAGATTCATTCGTTCAATAGTATTTATTGAGCGCTTACTAAGTGCAGAGCGCTGTACTAAGCACTTGGAATGTACAATTGGGCAACAGATGAGTCGAGCATAATGCCGTGGTTACATGCTTGTAAGACGGGGCCTGGCCTAGGGGAAAGAGCACGGGTGTGGGAGTCAGAGGACCTGGGTTCTAACCCAGGCACTGCCACTTGCCTTTGTATCTTCAGTAAGTCACTTAACTTCTTGGTGCGGCAGTTTCTTCATCTATAAAATGGGGATTAGATATCTCTTTTTTAAAAAATTGGTATTGGCTCATTTTTTAATTTTGAAATTGGCATTTGTTAAGCGCTTACTAAATGTCAAACACTCTTCTAAATGCTGGGGTAGATACAAGTAAATTAGATTGGACAGAGTTTCTGTCACTCATGGGGCTGACAGTGTTCCTCCCCTTAGATTGTTACCCCCATGAGGGTCCGGGACTATGTCCTGATTATCTCATAATCTGTCCCGTACTTAATACAGTGCCTGGTAGATATTAAGCACTTAACTACCACAGTTATTAATATTACTATTATAGTAGTCCAAATATCCTTCCCTCCTTACATGTAGTTGACGCCCTCGAGTTTAAAGCAGATCCATGGAGGGATTTAGGAAAGGACTGCGCAGCACTTGTGAATCATGGTGAATTTAAGTTTTTCTAACAGGTAAAGGAGTCCAGGTCCTAATTCCTAAGGAGGTTTCACCTAATGTGTAAATGAATCACTGTGTGAATCCAGAGACAGACTCTTTCTGAATCTAGCACGAATGGCCCAGAAAGCAGATTCTTCTGCAGAGGACAAAAGCACAACATTTTTTTAGGGACAGTCTCTATGATGGGTATGATGTGTATATACCTATAATTATATTTATTTATATTGACGGTATTGATACCTATCTACTTGTTTTGTTTTGTTGTCTGCCTCCCCATTCTAGACTGTAAGTTCATCGTTGGGAAGGGATTGCCTCTATTTGTTGCCGAATTGTACTTAAGAGAAGCAGTGTAGCTCAGTGGAAAGAGCCCGGGCTTGGGAGTCAGAGGTCATGGGTTCTAATCCTGGCTCCGCCGCTTGTCACCTGTGTGGCTTTGGGCAGGTCACTTCATTTCTCTGTGCCTCAGTTACCTCATCTGTAAAATGGGGATTAAAACTGTGAGCCCCACTTGGGACAACCTGATCACCTTGTAACCCCCGAGTGCTTAGAACAGTGCTTTGTACATAGTAAGCACTTAAATACCACCATTGTTATTATTATTTTCAAGTGCTTAGCACAGTGCGCTGCACACAGTAAGCGCTCAATAAATGCGATTGAATGAATGAATATGGGACATGGATTGTGCCTGGGGTAGATACAAGCTAATCAGGTTGGATATAATCCATGTCCCATATTCATTCATTCAATCATATTTATTGAACACTTACTGTGTATAGACCACTGTGCTAAGCACTTGAAAATAATAATAATAATGGCTGTGAGCCCCACGTGGGACAACCTGATCACCTTTTATGACAGTGCCTGGCATATATAAGGGCTTAGGCATTTATAAAATGCTTAACAAACTCCATAAAAAATACAAAATAATCAGTCCATGTCCCATATTTTCCAAATGAGGTAACTAAAGCACAGAGAAGTGAAGTGTCCTGTCCAATATCACACAGCAGACAAGTGGCAGAGCAGGGATTAGAACCCAAATCCTTTGACTCTCAGGCCCATACCCTTTCCAGTAGGCCACTCTGCTTCCCTTTCAAACACGCTAAGCCATTCGCAGTTTGGAATGACTAAGGAAAAATGAAAATCAGTCGATTGTTTTTGCAAAGAAAAATTACATTCGGTGTCCATACTCACTGCTCCATTACATTGTCTCCTCCATTAGAGTGTAAACTCCTTGTGGGCAGTGAACATGCCCTATTGTTATTCTGTACTTCCTAAGTGCCTAGTTACATTACAATGCACCAAAATGGGGTCCTCAATAAATGCTATCACTACTAATAAGAGAAAGAAGTTCAGTACTCCATTCCAACTTGGTTTGAACAAAACAAAGATAGGAATTTGTTAGCAGTGAATCATTCCCAGGGGAATGGGGCTATGTGGAAAAAAAAAAAGTGACAGTCCCTCTCTTTGAGGAGCTTTCAGGCACAAGGGGGAGAGAGAAACAAGATGGCAGCTGTAGACTGTAAGCTTATGGGCAGGAAGCGTGTCTACCCTTAAATTGTGAGCCCCATGGGGGACAGGGACTGTGTCCAACCTAATTGACTTGCATCTATCCCAGTGCTTAGAACAATGTTTGACACGTAGTGACCGCTTAACAAATACATTGAAACCAACTCTGTTGTATTGTACTCTTTCAAGTGTTCAGTACCATTGAGGATGATGGCAGAATACGACGTGCACCATCATTATTACAATTACTGCTGTGAGACGAGCAGCACGCGGACAAAATATAAGGGATGTAGAGAAGGAGCATGGCAGCCTGTTGGAAGGAGCACCGGCCTGGGAGTCTGAGGACTTGGCAGTGTGGCTCAGTGGAAAGAGCATGGGCTTGGGAGGCAGAGGTCATGGGTTGGAATGACTAAGGAAAAATGAAAAGCAGTCGATTGTTTTTGCAAAGAAAAATTACATTCGGTGTCCATACTCACTGCTCCATTACACTGTTCGAATCCCGGCTCTGCCACTTGTCAGCTGTGTGACTGTGGGCAAGTCACTTCACTTCTCTGTGCCTCAGTTATCTCATCTGTAAAATGGGGATTAACTGTGAGCCTCGTGTGGGACAACCTGATGACCCTGTATCTACCCCAGCGCTTAGAACAGTGTTCTGCACATAGTAAGCACTTAACAAATACCAACATTATTATTATTATGTGATCTTGGGCAAGTCACTTCCCCTCCTCAGGTCCCCAGTTAATAATGTTGGTATTTGTTAAGCGCTTACTATGTCCAGAGCACTGTTAATTAATTAATTAATGTTGGTATTTGTTAAGCGCTTACTATGTGCCGAGCACTGTTCTAAGCGCTGGGGTAGTCATAGAGGAATCAGGTTGTCCCACGTGGGGCTCACAGTCTTAATCCCCATTTTACAGATGAGGGAACTGAGGCACAGAGAAGTGAAGTGACTTGCCCACAGTCACACAGCTGACAAGTGGCAGAGCTGGGATTCGAACTCATGAGCCCTGACTCCAAAGCCCGTGCTCTTTCCACTGAGCCACGCTGCTTCTCCAAGCGCTGTTCTTGCTGGGGGAGATACAGGGTCATCAGGTTGTCCCACGTGAGGTTCACAGTTAATCCCCATTTTACAGATGAGGTAACTGAGGCACAGAGAAGTGAAGTGACTTGCCCACAGTTACCTCATCTGTAAAAGGGGGATGAAGACTGGGAGCACCCCTGTGGGACAGGGAATGTGTGAGCCCCCTGTGGGACAGGGACTGGGTCTCCAACCTGATTATCTTAGCACAGTGCTTGACACAGAGTAAGAGCTCGGCATATAGTAAGCGCTTAACAAATACCAACAATATTACAAATATCATTAAAAAAGATTGATTCAGCGACTTCATTGCTCGCCATCCTGCCAGGCCGCTCGATGCCTCTAGGTGGCGCTGAAGGCAGCTCAGCGATGGCGGCCATAGAGAGAATCATTCATTCATTCATTCATTCATTCATTCATTCATTCATTCATTCATTCATTCATTCATATTTAAGACCTTCAAGACCTTCAGTTCAGTTTGAAGACTGATGCCATCCTTGCGCCAGCCCCCAAGGGGAGCTGAACCTTCCCGATGTGCTTTAATAATAATAATGCTGGTATTCGTTAAGCGCTCACTATGTGCACAGCACTGTTCTAAACAGTGTCTGCTGTTTGACCTGGGGCAAGTCACTTCACTTCTCTGGGCCTCAGTTACCTCATCTGTAAGATAATAATAATTATGGTATTTGTTAAGCGCTTATTACGTGCCAAGCACTGTTCTAAGCGCTGGGGTAGATACAAGGTTATCAGTTGTCCCACATGGGGCTCACAGTCTTAATCCCCACTTTACAGATGAGGTCACTGAGGCAACAGAGAAGTGAAGTGACTTGCCCACAGTCACATGGCTGACAAGTGGCGGAGCCGAGATTCGAACCCATGACCCCTGACTCCCAAGTCCGGGCTCTTGCCACTGAGCCATGCTGCTTCTCTTTAATAATAATGTTGGTATTTGTTAAGCGCTTACTATGTGCCGAGCACTGTTCTAAGCGCTGGGGTAGACATAGGGGAATCAGGTTGTCCCATGTGGGGCTCACAGTCTTAATCCCCATTTTACAGATGAGGGATCTGAGGCACAGAGAAGTTAAGTGACTTGCCCACAGTCACACAGCCGACAAGTGGCAGCGCCGAGATTCGAACCCATGACCCCTGACTCCCAAGTCCGGGCTCTTGCCACTGAGCCATGCTGCTTCTCTTTGCCACTCCTACTGCCATGATGCAAAATACTGCTAAGAGACCAGCTTCCAACTCCTGGCCTTATGCTGCTAATGAGGGCAGAGGGTGGAGGGGGGCAGTGGGAGAACAGGGGAGAGGGAGAGAGAGAACTGGACCCAGTGGCATAGGTGAGCGTGGCACATGGACGTGGCACGTGTGAACCTGATGCAGACCTGGCACCTGTGAACTTGACACAGGGACAAGGCACACGTCGGCAACCGTATATATCATCACCCTATTTATTTTGTTTAATTAGATGTACATCACCCTGACTCTATTTATTTGCCATTGTTTTTATGAGATGTTCTTCCCCTCGACTCTATTTCTTGCCACTGTTCTTGTCTGCCCGTCTCCCCCGATTAGACTGTAAGCCCATCAAAAGGCAGGGACTGTCTCTATCTGTTGCCGATTTGTACATTCCAAGAGGTTAGTACAGTGCTCTGCACATAGTAAGCGCTCATTAAATACTATTGAATGAATGAATGAACGAATAGTACTTGCGTCGCCCAGCACAGCGACTGAACGCGCTCTCTTGCCCCTGCCCACCTGCAACTAACATCGCGGATTCCGGGCACCGTTCTACTCACGGTCTCTGCCTTTGGGGGGAAGAAGGGGTGAGGGGTCTCCGTCCTTGCTCCACTCGTCCAGTCCTCCTCAGCCCCGCTGCTGCTGGCTGCGAGCGGGCAGTGCCCGATGGTGGTATTGGGAGCAGTGAAGACAATAAGGCCCGTCCTGCTGCCCAGTGGGGCTTGGTTCCTCCTCCTTTTCCAGCTCTAAGGGGCAGGGCTGCCCAGTTATTGGATTGCTCTGTGCTGTGGAAGTAAAGCTAACGTTTTTGCTAATTCTGTTGTATCGTACTCTCCCAAGTGCTTAGTAATAATAATAATGTTGGTATTTGTTAAGGGCTTCCTATGTGCAGAGCACTGTTCTAAGCGCTGGGGTAGGTTCAGGGTAATCAGGTGAGGCTCACAGTCCTAAACCCCATTTTACAGATGAGGGAACTGAGGCACAGAGAAGTGAAGTGACTTGCCCACATCACACAGCTGACAAGTGGCAGAGCCGGGATTCGAACTCATGACCTCTGACTCCCAAGCCCCGTGCTCTTTCCACTGAGCCACGCTGCTTAGTAAGTGCTCAATAAATACCACTGATTGATTGATTAACGGTGCCACTCTCACAGGGCTGAGTCCACTGGGGAGTGCCTTTGCTCAAGAGCCATATTTGATTATTCTGCTGTATTGTCCTCTCCCAAGTGCTTACTACAGTGCTCTGCACATAGCAAACATTCAATTCATACCACTGACTGATTGGATTCCAAGAACCATATATGACTCATATTCACAGATTCTGACCCTTGGTTGATTTTTTTTTTGATGGTATTTGTTATTTCATCATAATAAGCACTGGGGTAGAAACAAACTAATCAGGTTGGACACAGTCCCATGTCCCACGTGGGACTCACAGTATAATCCCCATATTACAGATGAGGAAACTGAGACACAGAGAAATGAGAAGTGGCATGGCCTAGTGGATAGAGCACGGGCCTGGGAGTCAGAGGACCTGGGTTCTAATCCCATCTCTGCTACTTGTCTGCTGTTTGACCTTGGGCAAGTCACTTCACTTCTCTGGGCCTCAGTTACCTCATCTGTAAAATCATACTAATAATTATGGAATTTGTTAAGCGCTTACTACGTGGCAAGCACTGTTCTAAGCGCTGGGGTAGATACGAGGTTATCAGGTTGTCCCATGTGGGGCTCACAGTCTTCATCCCCATTTTACAGATGAGGTAACTGAGGGCACAGAGAAGTGAAGTGACTTGTCCAAAGTCACACAGCCGATTAGTGGTGGAGCCGGGATTAGAACCCATGACCTCTGACTCCAAAGCCTGACTCCCATGCTGCTTCTGTGAACCCCACATGGGACATGGACTGGGTTCAACCTGTGCACATAGTAAGCACATCAAAAATACCATTCAAAAAGTGAGCTGCCCAATGTCTCAGAGCAGACATGTGGCAGAGCTGGAATTAGAACCCAGGTCCTTCTGACTCCTAGACCTGTGCCCTATCCACTAGGCCACGCCACTTCTCTTAGCCTCGGCCTTCTCTTAGTCCACAGCCTTGGTCGTCTGGTTAATGGTGGAACGGAGACTCACCTGATTCTGAAAAGCAGCTTGTCACCCCCCTCTAGACCGTACGCTTAGTATTGGTTTACAAAGCTCCACACTGGAGCGTTGGCATGACATACTCTTGACTCGTTTTGCCGAAGCTGACTTGGAATTCATTCAATCGTATTTATTGAGCGCTTATTATGTGCAGAGCACTGTACTAGCGCTGCTCTCTCTACCCCCCCTTCGCCTCTCCGCAGCTAATCCCTCTTCTCCCCCCTTTCCCTCTGCTCCTCCCCCTCTCCCATCCCATCCCCTCAGCACTGTGCTCGTCCGCTCAACTGTATATATCTTCATTACCCTATTTATTTTGTTAATGAGATGTACATCACCCCGATTCTATTTACTCTTGTTTTAATGAGATGTTCTTCCCCTTCAATCTATTTATTGCCACTGTTCTTGTCTGTCCGTCTCCCCCGATTAGACTGTAAGCCCGTCAAAGGGCAGGGACTGTCTCTATCTGTTACCGATTTGTCCATTCCAAGCGCTTAGTACAGTGCTCGGCACATAGTAAGCGCTCAATAAATACTATTGAATGAATGAATGAATGAAGGGTACAATAGAACAATACAACAGGCACATTCCCTGCCCACAATGAGTTTACAGTCTAGAAGAACCATCCACACTTTCTCCCCTGGCCACCTCGGTTCATAGGATCCAAAGCCTCACTGTCTGGGCCCCGACAACACGAAACCTCTGCGAGTTTCCTCATCAGCAGAGGCTGACACACCCTCAACTGCATCTTCCGCAACGTGTGACCGGAGCCGGATTAACGCAGAGACGCTTGAGGAACTGAAGCCAAGGGGTCTTCCCCAACCCCACAACCACACCCCTGTCTTTTCCAAAAGTCAGTTTCAAGATCAGCCAGATGGACCCTGCTTTCCCCACAAGTCACTTCCCTCCTAGAGAGGAACTTTCTTTTCTCTCTTCCCCTCCCGGCCTGTTCAGTCATTCATTCAATCGTATTTATTGAGCACTTTCTGTGTATAAAACACTGTACTAAGCACCTGGGAGACAACGATATAACAATAAACAGACAAATTCCCTGCCTGTAGCCTCCAGGACAGTGTGCAGGAGGGGAACAGGGAGTAGGAACCCTAGCCTCGGCTCACAGAGGAGCCACAGCCCAGAAGGCACCTGCACAGCTCCAATCAGTTGGAAGTCAATCAATCATTTTTATCGAGAGTTTACTGTGTTAAACACTTGGGAGAGTACAATAGAATAGAGGTCGTGGAGAAGTTCCCCACCCACAACGAGTTTACAGTCTAGAGGTGGAGGTTGACATAAATATAAATTAATTACAAATAGGTACGTAAGTACCATGGGGCTGAGGGAGGGGTGAATAAAGGGTGCAAATCTGGAGCTGATTTCAGGGTGAGATCACTTCTTCACACGTCCTCTCCTCCCCTTTCCTCACCCCAGTAGCCCCTGGGCAGCCCTGAGGAGAAAGTCCTCAGCCTCAGGGCTAACCATACTAGCAGCTCCATTAACAAATAGTTAATAACCATATAAATGAGCAAGTGCTGAGTGGTGCGGGAGGAGCGATTGATTGTTACTATTTATTGCCATTGTTCTTGTCTGTCTCCCCCGATTAGACTAGACTGTCAAAGGGCAGCGACTGTCTCTGTTGCTGATTTGCACATTCCAAGCGCTTAGTACAGTGCTCTGCACATAGTAATGGCTCAATAAATACTATTGAATGAATGAATGTCTGCCTCCCTCTCTAGACTATAAGCCCGTTGTGGGCAGGGAACATGTCTGTCGACTTTGTTGTACTGTACGTAAGTGGATACACTCAGTACACTGCACTGGTAACACTTGCTACAGTGCTCTGCATACAGTAAACACTCAATAAATACAATTGAGTGATTACTTATCCCTTCTTCCAGAACATCCCAGCTCAACCTCTTCATTCCTCTCAAGCCGACCTACTCACTTTGCCTTCTTCTGGTCACTCCGCCGCCGGTCTCTTGCTCCTGCCCCTTTCCTGGCTTGGGACTCCCTCTTACTTAACGTCCACCAGTCTGCAGCTCTCTCCATCTTCAAAGTCCTTCTTTGAAGACAAATCATCTCTCTTTCCCGAGGCCTTGCCTAATTAATTTCTGTTCCCCCTAGGCATCTCCCCATCTGTCACTTCAGAACTCCTGCAGCAACTATGCACTAATCAATCAATCACTCAATGGTATTTACTGAGAGCTCACTGTGTGCAGAGCACTGAACTAGACGCTTCGGAAAGTACAATGCAATAGAGCTGGTAGATGCAATTCTTGGCCGCAAGCAGCTTAGTCTACTTAAGTACTCATAACCGCCCATAGCATTTCTGAACATGCTGACGTCTACGTCCTTCTGTTGAAGCTCTACGCATACGTATATCCATTTCTTCTTCTTCCTCCAATCCATAAATTATTTCAGTGTCTATCTTCCTCCACTAGATTCTAAGTTTCAGGGAAAGGGTTATTTCTATTAACTCTATTGTACTTTCAAAACGCTTAGTACAGTGCTCTGCGAATAGCTGGCACTCAAACACTATTGACTGATTGGAGAAATGGCATACAACAGACTGAAATTGGTGGATTGATTAAATTTGGGGAACTGTTGGAGAAATAAAGGGTAACTGGAATACTGACACTGGTTTCCGCTCTTCTGGCTTTCCTCCCTTTAACAAGCAGGAATAAATTTTCACCCTCTTGCCTGTTCGTCATCATCATCATGATCATCAGCATCAACAACTACCGAGTGCAAAGCACTGTGTTAAGAGCTTAGGAAAGTACAATACAACAGAATAGGTAGTCACATTTCCTGCCCACAGAATGTTAAAGCCTCTTTCAATAATATGGTATTTAAGCGCTTACTATTCATTCATTCAATAGTATTTATTGAGCGCTTACTATGTGCAAAGCACTGTACTAAGCGCTTGGAATGGACAAATCAGCAACAGACAGAGACAGTCCCTGCCCATTGACAGGCTTACAGTCTAATAGGGGAGACAGACAAAAACAATAGCAATAAATAGAATCAAGGTGATGTATATCTCATTAACAAAATAAATAGGGTAATAGAAATATATATGCAATTGAGTGGGGGAGCACAGTGCTGAGGGGAGGGGAAGGGAGAGGGGGAGGAGCAGAGGGAAAGGGGCGAAAAGGGGGCTTAGCTGAGGGGAGGTGAAGGGGGGGTAGAGGGGCAGCAGAGGGAGCAGAGGGAAAAGGGGAAGCTCAGTCTGGGAAGGCCTCTTGGAGGAGGTGAACTCTCAGTAGGGTTTTGAAGAGGGGAAGAGAATTAGTTTGGCGGAGGTGAGGAGGGAGGGCATTCCAGGACCGCGGGAGGACGTGGCCCAGGGGTGGTCAGGGCGGGATAGGCGAGAACGCGGGACGGTGAGGAGGTGGGCAGCAGAGGAGCGGAACGTGCGGGGTGGGCAGTGGAAAGAGAAAGAGGAGAGGTAGGAGGGGCCAAGGTATTGGAGAGCCTTGAAGCCTAGAGTGAGAAGTTTTTGTTTCGGGCGGAGGTCGACAGGCAACCACTGGAGGTTTTTAAGAAGGGGAGTGACAGGCCCAGAGCGTTTCTGCAGGAAGATGAGCCGGGCAGCGGAATGAAGAATAGACTGGAGCGGGGAGAGACGGGAGGAAGGGAGATCAGAGAGAAGGCTGACACAATAATCCAGCCGGGATATTATGAGAGCCTGTAGCAATAAGATAGCCGTTTGGGTGGAGAGGAAAGGGCGAACCTTGGTGATATTATAAAGGTGAGACCGGCAGGTCTCGGTGACGGATCGGATGTGTGGGGTGAACGAGAGAGCCGAGTAAAAGATGACACCGAGGTTGCGGGCTTGAGAGACGGGAAGGATGGTCGTACCATCCACAGTGATAGGCAAGTCAGGAAGATATTTGCCGAGCACCGTACTAAGCGCTGGAATAGATGCAAGATAATCAGATCGGATTACAGATGAGGAAATGGAAGCACAGAGAAGGCAAAAGGCTTGTCTAAGTCCCCACAGCAGCCAATTAGCGGAGATGGGATTAGAATCCAGGTTCTTTGACTCCCACTTTTTCCTTAGGTCACCCTGCTTTTTAATCGCCCATCTCCCCCCATCTTTTTTCACCCATCTCGTGCTCGAGGGACAGGGAGGGGCTTCTTAGAGAGCACAGATGAGCGAACAGATACAGCAGAGCAGGATAGCGCCCTCACCCTGGAACCGTGGGGCGGTTCTTCAGCCGTGGGAGCAGTCCAGAGACCGTCAAGCTCTCCATATGGCACACGCGAGCACCGGGCCCAGCAGGCAGGGAGCAGCTCCGGATAGTGTTACCGGAAAAATATACCCCGTGGCTTAGCACCTGGGCTTGGAAATCAACCCACAGGCCCAAGAGCTAAGGCAAAGGATGGGGCAGGCGTGGGTGCTGAAAGGCAGCCCGGAAATGCTATCTGGGAGCTGGCGGGTTGGCAGCAGTGCCGCTTGCAGGCGGGGTAAGATATACTGTATGTGCACTCGGACTGTTATCTACCTCGGGTCAACTCTCGGGCACCAGCGGGGTCAGGAGGCAGGAGGAGAGCCCAAAAGAAAGCGAGTGCTGAGCCTCTCCCCCGACTTCTCATCGAATTGCGGAAGACGGGGGGGGAAAAGGAGAAGCGGAGGGGACTCGCCTATCTGTTCACCTTCTGGGAGGTGCAAGATGAAACATGATTGACGTAGTGGATGGAGCACAGGCCCGGCAGTCGGTCTGATCCTGGCTCCTCCACATGTCTGCTCTGTGACCTTGGGCAAGTCGCTTCGCTGGGCTTCAGTTACCTCATCTGTAAAATGGGGATGGAGACTGTGAGCCCCACGTGGGACAGGGACTGTGTCCAACCTGATTTGCTTGGATCCACCCCAGTGCTCAGTACAGTGCTTGACAAATAGTGAGTGCTTAACACATACCATTATTTTTTAAAGGCCTCAAGGGGGCTCAGTTGCACTTCTCTGAAGGTCTGGTAGGAGTTTCCCCTCAGCTTTTAGCATCTGCCTGTACTGGGCTCTCTCTGGCTGTTACAGAACCTGTTCTTGCCTTTGGAACATTCCAAGCGCTTGGTACAGTGCTCTGCACATAGTAAGTGCTCAATAAATATGATCGAATGAATGAATGGAACCCTCTTGCTCTGCATTTGTCCCAGTTGGAATGATAATCAAGAATAATAGGTTCATCTCACCTGCAGAGGAGAGATAATAATAATGAATAATAATAATGTTGGCATTTGTTAAGCGCTTACTATGTGCCGAGCACTGTTCTAAGTGCCGGGGTAGATACAGGGTAATCAGGTTGTCCCACGTGAGGCTCACAGTCTTCATCCCCATTTTACAGATGAAAGAGGGAGAGAGGGACAAAGAGGAGAGTGTTGTGCTTTCCCAAGTGCCTAGTATAGTGCTCTGCAAACAGGAAGCATTCAAATATCACTGATTAGATTGCTGGATTGAGCGAGCTCATGTCTGCTGGGGGAGGGTGGGGTCCCCCAAGGAGAGGTGGCTAACATTTCAGTATTACGCAGTTACAATAATAATAATTTTGGTAACTGTTAAGTTCTTACTATATGCCAAGCACTATTCTAGGTGCTGGGGTAGATGCGAGATATTCAGGTTGGCCACAGTCCCCGCCCCATAAGGGAGTCACAGTCTAAGTAGGAGGGAGTAGGATTAATCCCCATTTTACAGATGAGGAAACTGAAGCACAGAACGTGAAGTGACTTGCCCAATGTCACCCAGCAGGATTAGAACACAGGTCCTCGGACTCCCAGGCCCAGGCTTTTCGCATTTTTGGGCCAATAGCCTGCCCAGTGTAGATGAGAAGCAGCATGGCTTCGTGGAAAGAGCATGGACCTGGGTGTCCGAGGACCTGGGTTCTGATCCTGGCTCCGCCAACTGCTCAGCTGTGTGACCATGGGCAAGTCACAATTGCTCTATACCTCAATTTCTTCATTTGTATAGTGGGGATTTAAAACCTGTTCTCTCATTCATTCATTCATTCATTCATTCAATAGTATTTAATGAGCGCTTACTATGTGCAGAGCTCCGTACTAAACACTTGGAATGTACAATTCGGCAACAGATAGAGACACTCCCTGCCCATTGGCGGGCTTACTCTCTCCTATTTGAGACTGTGAGCCTCATGTGGGAAAGGGATCGTATCCAACCTGATTGTCTTGTATCTACCCCAGCGCTTAGCACAGTGCTTGGGCATAGCACGTGCTCAACAAGTATCCTAATTATATGCCTTTGAGTACCTACACTCTACTGGATCTCTGTACGGCAGGGTTTGGTTTCCCTGAGGTACGAATTGCACTGATTATGGAGGATCCTGAAAGAACCAAAACACATTTCTAATTCTGTCCTCAGAGATAAAGAGGAGCTGCCTGATGCCAGGTAGAGATTACTCAGGATATTCTTACTCAGGAAAATTGAGTTTGAACTAGGACAGAGACCAGTGACCCCACTGCAGGATTAGACACGATTGCTGAATCAGGCTGCTACAACCAGTCAGTTGAGTGAGTAGATTATGTTCTTTACTGACCCGGTTGTGGCTAAAGTGACTTCTTCAACCTGGGAGTCTGGGATCAGCTTTTTCTTTTTTTTTGTCCTCTGGAGACCAGCCACAATTTTGCTTATCAAAAGGTCATCTTCCTTCCCCTTCTGCATTCTTGAATCTGAAGACAATCAACCAATCGTATTTATTGAGCGCTTACCATGTACAAAGCACTGTACTAAGCGCTTGGGATGCACACTCTAAGAGAGTTGTTAGACGTGTTCCCTGTCCACAAGGAACTAACAGTCTAGAGGGCAGGCAGAAAGGGCTACTTGCTTAAGGGGTCACTGAGGGTCAGCCTTGACACCCCAGAATGGGCAGTTCCTAGGCCCAGCCCCTCTAGGAGCAAGGTGTGGCTACTCACAAGGAGCATGGGGGGGAGAAGGGGGCAGCATGATGAGCCCCCGTTTCTCATCCGTCATAAGTATATTGCTCTGCACCCAGTAAGTGCTCAATAATACCAGTGATGGACTGATTAATCCTGTGATCCAGGTTTCATTTAGGGGAAATCAGAAGCCAGGTTTTCTCCTCGCTGTTTTCAGAAAGCAGAGTTACTGTGGAAAATCGGGTCTCAAAAGAGCTGAACAGAGACTATGTAGCAAGGGTTCTTGACAATTTACAAGACCATTTGCTATTTATACGCATTGGGCTAACTTGAAATAACCAAAGCCATTTTATCTTACGGTGGGGAAAGGTAGGGAAAGAAAAAGGTACAGCTGGTGATTTGTATCTCTTAAAAAACGGGCACACAGGTGCCCATGGGGCCGATTAATTGCCCCAAGAAGACCAATGCTACTTCTCGAGCACATAAATGAAGAGAAATGTCTAAGCCAACCTCTCCTGAGAGATATCTGAAGATAACACAAAACCTGTATGGCCATAACAGTCTTCTCTGGGTTGCATCTGAGCCTGATTTATACCTCCCTTGCGTCACGGAGGGATCATGCAGTCTGAATACTGCATTCCTACCAGGAAGGACCTTGGGGGGATTGGGATAGAATTACCTAAGCTTCTCCGGACAAGTCCAAGTGTGGGCCAATCTCTCCAGGAGCTATGAAGAGCTCCCAAGGCCCCTCCCACACACACACATATCAAAGAGGCTGGGAGAATGCCCATTCAGTGCTGGGGCCAAAACGGGAGCTGGGATTCATTCATTCATTCGTATTTACAAAGCACTTACTGCGCGCAAAGCACTGTACTAAGCACTTGGGAGAGTACAGTATAAGAAAAAATGGACACATTCCCTGCCCAGAACGAGATTTAAGAGCCAAACTTCTGGTCTTCACACCCAACTCCTTCCCATCCTCCAAGAGGTCTTCCCAGATGAAGCCCTTTTTTCCCCCGGCTCCCTCTCCCTTCTGCATCATCTTTGCTCTTGGATCTGTGACTTTGGGTATTTGATATTTGCCCCACCTGTAACCACACATTTATGTACATATCTTTAAATTATAGATCATGAATTATTTATTTATATTAATGTCTATCTCCCCCTCTAGACTGCAAGCTCAAGAAGCAGCATGGCTCAGTGGAAAGAGCATGGGTTTGGAAGTCAGACGTCATGGGTTCTAATCCCAACTCCGCCACTTGTCAGCTGTGTGACTTTGGGCAAGTCATTTCACTGTGCCTCAGTTCCCTCCTCTTTGCCTCAGTTCCCTCATCTGTAAAATGGGGATTAAGACTGTGAGCCCCTCGCAGGCCAACCTGATCACCTTATATCTCCCCAGCACTTAAAACAGTGCTTTGCACATAGTAAGCGGTTAACAAATACCATCATCACTTTTAAGGGCAGGGAATGTGTCTGCTAATCCTCTTTTTGGAATTATCTTGGTTAAAATAAGAGTTTGTTTTTTGGAGGGATGATAGTGTCAAAGCATATTTTTAGTCACTCACCTGGCTTGTGGTTGTTAGCATATTGTTGATTGGTGAGGTATCAAGGGGTTCCCGCCTCCTCTGCCAGAGCACTCACCAAACCCTGTCCAACGTCTTCTCATCCCTCTCAGATTGTGTGGCCCGAAGTGTGATGTAATGCTGTAGTACTGGGTCCAGGTCTGAGAAGAGCTAGAGAATCATTCCACGGTTCTCTTCAGGTCTAGGCCTCTCGGTACACACAAACAGTATCAGGTTTTCCATACGCCAGTGGGAAGCAGCATAGCCTAGTGAATAAAGTACCGGCCTGGGAGCCAGATGTCCTGGGTTCTAATCCCGGCTCCACTACTTGCCTGCTGTGTGACCCTCGGCAGGGCACTTTTCTGTGCCCCAGTTTCCTCAACTGCAAAAAGTGGATTTTTAAAAAATGGTATTTAAGCGCTTACTCTGTGCCAGGCACTGTACTAAGGGCTGAGGTAGACACAATTCAATACAATTCAATTCGAGAAGCAGCGTGGCTCCGTGGCAAGAGCCCGAGTTTGGGAGTCAGAGGTCATGGGTTCGTATCCCAGCTCTGCCACTTGTCAGCTGTGTGACTGTGGGCAAGTCACTTCACTTCTCTGTGCCTCAGTTACCTCGACTGTAAAATGGGGATGAAGACTGTGAGCCTCATGTGGGACAACCTGATTACCCTATATCTATCCCAGTGCTTAGAACAGTGCTCTGCACATAGTAAGCGCTTAACAAATACCAACATTATTAATACCTTTTCTCCCTCCTATTTGACCATGAGCTCCATGTGGGACAGGGACTGTATCCTGGCCTGATAATCATGTATCTATTCCAATGCTTAGAATGGTGCTTGACATGTAGTAAGCACTGAACAAGTACCATAAAAACAAACAAAACACCCCCAAAAAGCGCGGTTGGTGATCCACCAGGCTTCTGTGAAACATGCACAGAGCTGATCCTGCCCTATCCTGCATCTGGAAAGCGGATCCCTTCCCTCCCTATCTCAGCATCTCTTCCTCCTGAATAAAAACTGAAATTTTTAAGAAAGGTTCTCGGGGCAGGTTCCCTGAGGTAGACCTATCCCCTTCAGTGAACCACTATCTCCAGCCCAATTTCCCAGAGCCTCCAGTCCCTGGAAACACCTCTGCCCCACACCAATGCTGTTGTACTCTCCCAACAGTTCATTCAGGCTATTTATGAAACGATTCAGACTAGACTGCATTACAGGGAATTTGTCTCTTGGTAGCAGACACATATACTAACCCATATTGTTATTTTGGCATCCTTATCCTCTGTGACCCAGTTAATGCTAAGTTTAAATCTGCTAGAAGCAAGTCCTTTGTCAGGACACAGACTGACAGGGACCAAAATAAAATATCCCTGCCTATCTTCAGAAATTTGCCATAATATTTTACTCCTATTCAAAATGAAAGGTACCTTTTGTACAGGTAAGCTTGTTGAGGGCAGGGAACATGTCCACCAACTCTAAATACTCTCCCAAGTGCTTAGGACAGTGCTCTTGCACACATTAAGAAAGGAAGCAGCGTGGCTCAGTGAAAAGAGCTTGGGCTTCGGAGTCAGAGGTCATGGGTTTTACACCCTGCTCTGCCACTTGTCAGCTGTGTGACTGTGGGCAAGTCACTTAACTTCTCTGTGCCTCAGTTACCTCGTCTGTAAAATGGGGATTAACTGTAAGCCTTATGTGGGACAACCTGATTACCCTGTATCTCCCCCAGCGCATAGAACAGTGCTCGGCACGTAGTAAGCGCTTAACAAATACCAACATTATTAGTAAGCACTCTATAAATACCCCGTTTGAAGACGTTAACTTGTTTGCTTGTTCGGTGCTGTGATTGAAACCGGAGAGCGATACCGACAAGAAAAGGAGTCTTTTATTTCAATTAATGTGGCTTGGCATTAGGCAGATATTAAATAACACTGAAATGCACGAGAATTATCAAACATATCGACAGCAAATATAGGAGATGGAGCAAAATTTCTAACAGCACATGAGTCCATTGAATATACCCCACTGGAGCGCTATGGGCAAGTTCAGAATTCAGATTTTCCTTTTCTATTTCATAATCTGAGCACAGTCGACGCTGAAACAATCAACGGTAAAAATGAACTTTGAACAAATATTGGCATTCTGTAATTAAATAGTGAAATACCCACATTGAACGGTTAATCATGCATTTCCTTTTTAAAACAGCAAATTTTGAATGCATAAATACCACAGTCAGAATTTGATTAATCACAGGCTTCTAGAGGAAATATAGGCTACCAGATGCATTAAATATATAACCTACATATTAAATTTTACTTCACCATATATAATTTATATATTAAAAGAAAGCAGAGAACATTATGACATAAGTGCAAGCAACCGTCCTCAAGAGATAGAACCATGCATAGGAAAGGGAGTTTCTTCTTTACTGCTTTCAACTCCACTTAGTCCTCAGATTTCAAACTTGGTCACTTCTGAAGCAAAATAAATTAGCTATGACTTGCTAGATCCTAAAGTTCTATCTAGCATCTTCTTGGGGCTGAGTGTCATCATATATACCAACCGAGTGATGGGAAATCTGACCAAAACACCTTGAACACTGCTACCTGTATGTAAACATACCTTTAAGTGACATTTGGGCTGCATAAGAGTCAGGATGACAGAAAAAAAAAAAAACAAAAACAACAAAAAAAACCCAAAACAAACTAACTGCATAAGGAACGTTGCCCTGGTGGGAATGAGAGGAGGGTGCTTTCACACAAACACACTGAGCCACCACCAGCGAGTGGAATCTTATCCAGTAAGAGTAGAGCAACGATGGAGAAGGCATCCATTTTGCAAGCAAAGCTTGAATGACAAGCCAGTGTGTTTTTCTGCAATTGTCCAGGTTCGAGCTGAATTAGAACTGACTTGCGCTGCTTGGATCACATTGTAACAATCGGACAATAGAGGGATCACTCTTGGCACCTTTAATAAATTCTTCGAGGGATAATTTTCCTGCAGAGAAAAAGACAGAAACACAAAATTTAATCAAATGGTCAACTTCCTAAAAGCAGAGCTGGGGATGGTAGTGAGGAGAAAGATGCCCCTCCACCTCTTATGAAGGTTTTTTTTTAATTTCACAAATTCTGATTTTTGTGGTCAGCACAGCTCTTTCCATACACTTAATTCAGATACATGTGTATTTATATTACATATATATGTGCATATACATATATATACTTATGTATTGTGTACATACATATTTTAAGTCCAAATTAAAAAAAAATTCATAGCAAAGCAATGGGTGTCATGAATTAATTAACGCATGATGTTAATGGATTAATTTCTATAAACATTTTAGGAACACAATATAGTTTTAATAACCAAACCCTTCACTTACTGGTTCAACCACTCACATCAAAACTTATGATTCCATCTATTATTAATAATAATAATAATAGTAATAATGTTGGTATTTGTTAAGTGCTTACTATGTGCAGAGCACTGTTCTAAGTGCTGGGATAGATACAGGGTAATCAGTTTGTCCCAAGTGAGTATTAATCCCCATTTTACAGATGAGGTAACTGAGGCACAGAGAAGTTAAGTGGCTTAACCACAGTCACACAGCTGACAAGTGACAGAGCCAGGATTCGAACCCATGACCTCTGACTCCCAAGCCCGGGCTCTTTCCACTGAGCCACGCTGCTTCTCACAGAGATCGTTCCAGTAACCTACTAACTAGGATTCAAGTAGTAAAGTTTGGGGTTTGTTTAAATGAGCAAGACTGAGCTCCTCATCTTCCCTCTCAAGCCCGGTCCGCTCCCAGACTTCTCCATCACCGTGGATGGCACGACCATCCTTCCCGTCTCTCGGGCCCGCGATCTCGGTGTCATCCTTGACTCGTCTCTCTCGTTCACCCCACACATCCTATCCGTTACCGAGACCTGCCGGTCTCACCTCTACAATATCGCCAAGATCCGCCCTTTCCTCTCCACCCAAACGGCTACCTTACTGTTACGGGCTCTCGTTATATCCCGGCTAGACTACCGTGTCAGCCTTCTCTCTGACCTCCCTTCCTCCTCTCTCGCCCCGCTCCGGTCTATTCTTCACTCCGCTGCCCGGCTCATCTTCCCGCAGAAACGATCTGGGCATGTCACTCCCCTTCTTAAACAACTCCAGTGGTTGCCTATCGACCTCCGCTCCAAACAAAAACTCCTCACTCTAGGCTTCGAGGCTCTCCGTCACCTTGCCCCTTCCTACCTCTCCTCCCTTCTCTCTTTCTACCGCCCACCCCGCACGCTCCGCTCCTCCGCCGCCCACCTCCTCGCCGTCCCTCGGTCTCGCCCATCCCGCTGTCGACCCCCGGGCCACGTCCTCCCGCGGTCCCGGAACGCCCTCCCTCCTCACCTCCGCCAAACTGATTCTCTTTCCCTCTTCAAAACCCTACTTAAAACTCACCTCCTCCAAGAGGCGTTCCCAGACTGAGCTCCTCTTCTCCCTCTACTCCCTCTGCCACCCCCCCCTTTACCTCTCCGCAGCTAAACCCTCATTTTCCCCTTTTCCCTCTGCTCCTCCACCTCTCCCTTCCCATCCCCACAGCACTGTACTCGTCCGCTCAACTGTCTATATTTTCGTTACCCTATTTATTTTGTTAATGAATTGTACATCGCCTTGATTCTATTTAGTTGCCATCGGTTTTTACGAGATGTTCTTCCCCTTGACTCTGTTTATTGCCATTGTTCTCGTCTGTCCGTCTCCCCCGATTAGACTGTAAGCCCGTCAAACGGCAGGGACTGTCTCTATCTGTTGCCGACTTGTTCATCCCAAGCGCTTAGTACAGTGCTCTGCACATAGTAAGCGCTCAATAAATACTATTAAATGAATGAAAAGGTAAGATCCTCAAAGGGACATAATGTGCAGCATTGAATCACCAGTGATTTAAAATACTGTAAATGGAGTTATGGGCTAGAAAAAGGGCTTTCAAAGGTGATTTAGCTCACTCCCTTTTGCCTAGGCCTGCAGGCTTGTCCTTACAACCTTTGGGATGGATGGGTATCAATAAATTAGTCGAACATATCAATTGAGTGCTTACTGTATGCAGAGCAGGCCTTCCCAGACTAAGCCCTCCCTTTCCTCTGCTCTCCCCTTCCCTCCCCACCGCCCCGACTCGCTCCCTTTGCCCTACACCTGTCCTGGCCCCACAGCACTTGTGAATGTATGTACACATTTATAATTGCAATTCTATTTGTTTTTATTAATGATGTGTATATCTATAATCAGTGGAAAGAGCCTGGGCTTCGGAGTCAGGGGTCATGGGTTCGACTCCCGGCTCTGCCACTTGTCAGCTGTGTGACTGTGGGCAAGTCACTTAACTTCTCTGTGCCTCAGTTACCTCATCTGTAAAATGGGGATTAACTGTGAGCCTCACATGGGACAACCTGATTACCCTGTATCTCCCCCAGCGCTTAGAACTGTGCTCTGCACATAGTAAGCGCTTAACAAATATCAACATTATTATTATTGTAATTCTTTTTATTTATAATAATGTTACTGATGGCTATTTACTTGTTTTGATGTCTGTCTCCCCCCTTCTAGACTGCGAGCCCCCTGTCTTTATTTTTTGCTGAATTATATTTCCCAAGCACTTAGTACAGTGCTCTGCACACAGTAAGTGCTCAATACATACGATAGAATGAATGACTAACCACTTGGGAGAGTACAATATAACCTCTAACATTCATTTTATATGGGATTAATTTAGCGCTTACTGTGTGCAAAGCACTGTACTACAGAGTTGATAGATGATAGACACTTTCCCTGTTCACGACAAGCAGCTTTCCACCCCATCGGTCGGCCCTGGACACCAACTTGCCCCAGCAACCGACTTCCAGTGCTCCAACCGCACATCAGAATGATGCTCTTCTCTAGCCTGTTGTACTTCATTCATTCATTCATTCATTCATTCATTTGTTCATTCAATCCTAGAGAGGATTCTGCATAGATGGCTACAACCCTTCAAAGGTGAAATTCTGCTGCTAATAATAATGTTGGTATTTGTTAAGCGCTTACTATGTGCAGAGCACTGTTCTAAGCGCTGGGGTAGATACAGGGTAATCAGGTTGTGCCACAGGAGGTTCACAGTCTTCATCCCCATTTTACAGATGAGGTAACTGAGGCACAGAGAAGTTAAGTGACTTGCCCAAGGTCACACAGCTGACAAGCGGCTAAGAACTTTCCATTTTGCTCTTCTATGACTCGTCACGAGTAACGGCCAAGTTCGCTGAGAGTTTTATCAGTTCTAGTTTTTCAGTAACTTTGAGGAATAAATGGAAATATTCCCCTTTTCTGCAGAAGGATGAATATTTTCTAATCTTATTAACTTTGTGTTATACTTCAAATTTAGATATTAGGAAAGAAATTAGCCAAAGCTATTAAGCTGCTGCTACATTTTAAATTTATCCTTGAATGGGAAGGTAATGTGCATGTTTGAAATGTGGTACAGGTCAATATTTTGAATCTAAAATACTTACATGAAGGAGGAAGTCTGACCAGAAAGATAAGAAAGCAATTGGCTCGGTTCACTGACAGTAGGATTTTGCTTAGGACTAATTTAGTTTTGTGTTTGGTTTGATTTTAATGCGATTAAAAGTAACAGTTAAATATTATGTTCATTCTTTTCCCCCCTATCTCCCAATTTGACAGAAAGGTGACCCATTGTTAGGAGATATGTTTTTGGCTCCGCTAATTAAGGAACTGAGATTATAATTTAGGACTGCATCTTTGAGCATGAAATATGAGTAGAGAATTTGAAACACTTCCCACTCTTGTTAAATGCCTGTTCACAGGAATGATTTTTGCCTGCATTTATTAAAGTAGTTTAGGAATTATATTTCAGTTTGCCTTTTCCTTTTCCGTGGTCTAAGCGCAAGATCACAGGCCTGAGAGACAGAGGACTTGGGTTCTAATCCCAGCTCCGCCATTTGCCTGTTGTATGACCTCGGGCAAGTCACAGCTTCCCCGGGCCTCAGTTTCCTCATATATGTTCTCTCCCCCCTACTAGACTCTGAACTACAGGTGGGACAGGGGTCACATTTGACATGATTATCTTTTACCTAGCCCAGTGCTTAGTACAGAGTCTGGCACAATTTATTATAGAGGGTTGATGAAGTCTTTGCTGCTTTCTCTTCTCCTAATTTACCAATCAATTCCTTACCCTGGGAAAAAAGGAGAGTTGATTTAAGCCAGTATTTTCTCCTTTAGGTTATGAAACAATTGTCTAGGAAGACTATGGGTTTCTAGCAAGCTATCCAAAGACAACAGCGACATTATGCTAGCACCCGTCAGCACCTAGATCTTACCATGACCCTTCTTTCCCTTGCTCTCATAAAACTTGTGAAATATTTCTAGAGCGGGGACACTTGAAGAGTGCTTTCCGATTGTGTCGACTAAGCAACTTCAAACAGTCAGCTCACGGGTTCCGCAAGTAGCTAGGCGGGGGCGGGGGGTTTCCGGCACAGAGGGGCTTGATGTCAAGAGCTGAAATTTTGATTTTAGCAGTCCATGAACACATGTGAACTGTGGAAATTGTGGGTCAAATGAGCAGAAATTCCCGGCAAACCAGAGTTCCTTCATAAGCAATGACCACCGGCTCCCATCCCACCAACTGGTGGCCTATCAGCAGTGAACAGCCAGGCTACAGCAGATAGTATGGGCGCTTGCGATTGGCCTAGGTAACCCAGGGTGTTTTCTCAGTGGTTTAGAGATGAGAAGATTGATACTTTTCTCGGAGTGGATTCTGTAGCGAAACAGTCCACGTATTTTAAGCTCAGAAGTCAACCCGTTTTGACAAATTGAAATTAAAACAAGCCTGCGTCGTTCTGCCGTCCTGAAGATTCGATTTCTGTCGGCACTTGCTCAAACAACTTTGGGTACTCCTCAGTGAAAAAGGCTGCCATTAATGAAAGATTGACGTTCTTATACTTTACTAAAACTTTCATCGGAACACAAGCAGGTACCCCCTAGACGAGTTTGTACAGTTCAGATTTCGACTGAAAACTGGCCCGGCCGCTTCTCAGCACGGGGCAGGTCACTACGCTAACAACCAGGAGTGAGAGCGAGGCCAGTGCCCCTGGACAAAGGAAGGAATCCCCCGCCGAGGGGAACTGCTCTGAGCATCCGGGCCTATGGTGTCAGTGTTTCAGTAACCGCTCTCTTTAGGTTAAGGTTTTCCCTGCACTGGCAGAGGAAGAAATACAACCTAGGAGTCTCTGGCCTTTGTGGGCCGGCCCCGCTGTTCAGCGCTGCCTATCAGACTCCCCCCGATGCCATCGTCCCTAATGGGCCCACAGTCTATCACTTTCCTTTCTGTTGCAGACAGCCAAAGAGAACCTGTTTGAATTTTTACAAGAACTCAAAACACAGACAGTGCTATCTCAGTGGGGGAAAAAAATCTGCCGGTTTTGGCTTGGGGAACAGCTTCTGTTGGTGAAGCCACATGGTTGCGCCGGAGAGGAGCTGCTGCAGCCAGCAGCTCTGAAATTCTGGAGGAGCAGCATGGTCTAGGGGATAGAGCACCAGGCCTGGGAGTCAGAAGGACCTGGGTTCTAATCCCGGCTCCGCCACTTGTCTTCCACGTGACTTTGGGCAAAACACTTCAGCTCTATGGGCTTCAGTTACCTCATCTGTATATTGGAGATTAAGATTCTGAGTCCCATGTGGGACAGGGACTGTGTCCAACCTGATTATCTTGTATCTAGGTTTAGAACAGTGCCTAGCATATAGCAAGAGCCTAACAAATACCATTACAAAAAAAATTCCCTCCCCACTCGAGGCCCTGGTCCACTCTGTCGCTACCTGGGTGGGGCTCTGCTCCAGACCAGGCTGCTCCCCCAGGTTTGAGGACACCGGCAGGATGTTCTGGCACTCCGCAAGGACTCTGCTGGCCCGGGGAAGGCCGAACGGAACTCCTCGCTGCTTCCAGAGTATCAGCGATGGGTTCAGAGAGCACACTTCTTTACGGGCAACTTATTCACTGACTTGCGCTGTTTTGGCACATTCTCTCTAGGATCCATCTTTTGGAAGATGCACTGCTTTCCCCTCATTCAGGATGGGGAGGTGAACAGGGGAAGGGAGAGACCGTCTAAGAAGCCAGCTCTGTTACTGGGTTTCAGTATCGTAATTCGATCCCGCTACAACACCGCTCCCAAATAAAGTACGGGGTCTTTATAGGAGACCCACAAGTAATAACCTCTATAGCACCGTAGGGAAGATAAACCCATCCTTTCATTTGTGATGAAAATGGTGATTTTTTGAACACCGGGGAGCCCGAGAAGGGAGCTGTTTCAGCCAACTAATTCTGCTACCAAGTTGGCTACCAGCCCTGCTGCTCCTCTGAGAGACACACTCTTTTGGGCTCTAGGGAGGAAGTTCTCCTTCCAAGAGGCCAAGCTGGTCAGAGGAACACAATGTCCAAATCAACAAGCAACTGGGGAAGCTGAAAGTGTAGATAAATACGATAAGGATGATAGTAAGACTCGAGGGAGGCTTTCGCTTTAACTACTGGGTTAAAAGTTTAGACAAACACTGAAAGCATACTTTTTAAAAAATGGTATTTGTTAAGCACTTTCTATGTGCCAAGCACCGCTCTAAGCCCTGGAGTAGATACATGTCATTCGGGCTGGATAGAGTCCCTGTCTTGCTTGGGTCTCACAGTTAATAATAATAATAATAATGATGGTATCTGTTAAACACTTACTATCTGCCAAGCACTGTTCTAAGCACTGGGGTAGATAGAAGGTAGTCAGGTTGTCCCACATGGGGCTCACAGTCTTAATCCCCATTTTACAGATGATGTAACTGAGGCACAGAGAAATTAAGTAGCCTTCCCAAGGTCACATAGCAAACAAGTGGTGGGACCAGATTAGAACCCATGTCTACTGATTCCCAAGCCCGTGCTCTTTCCACTAAGCCATGCTGCTTCTCAAGCAGGTGGAAGAACACTCATCAAGCCCAGGCTGATTTGGGGCCCAGATCTGATTATTCCCCTCATCATCTCTTTTTCTACTGCCTGCTGACCACATAGCAACTCATCCCCGAGGGGGTTAACAGGGCTACCTGGGACCTTTTATCAACATATCTGGGAAGGGGGAGGAGAGGGTAAATGGATGAAACCCGCTCCTCCTCAAAGGAATATCTGCTGTTTCGCTGAAGGCTTACGTATCTTACCGTCATTGTTCGTGTCCATCTGCCTGAAAATTTTGTCTGTTCGCTTCTCAGGGGTGGATTCGTCTTCGGGCATTTTCATTACTGAGGACACCATCTTGTAGATTGCCTGGAGGGAAGGATGGGAACACTGATTTACAATGTGCTTTGTACCTGTGGGGGTTAAGGAAGGAAGAAGAGGCAGACCCTTCCGTTTCCCTGCCCATCTGCCTTGGGCAAACTTTTTATCTCCTCCCTCAACTTCAGAAAACATTAGTTAACTCCCCTGATCCCGATCAACCAAGGATACTTAAGTGCCTACTATGTGCACAGTAACCATGTGCAAAACTCTAAATGCTAATCATTAAAATTGAAAAGGAGGGGGACTCTCCCATTAGACTTTAAGCTCCTTGAAGGCAGAGATCTTGTTGACCAACTTCACTGTACTGTATTCTCCCTAACACAGTACAGTGCTCTGTACAGAGGAAGCACTCAATGAATACTACTGAAACTAAGCGATCAATGAATACTACTGATTGTACTCAATGAATACTGTTGATTGTATGTACTCTCTCAAGTGCTTAGTATAGTTCTCTGCACACAATAGGTGGTGTATAATCAATAAAACTTATTGACTGATGGACCAAGGTGGGAAAGCTCTGCTCTATTTTCTGCGGGAAAGCTCTTCTCTATTTTCTGCCAGGCCCAGCTGTTGGCAAACCCCTTAGCGAGATGATTTTTATTATTATTATTATTTGTTAAGCACTTATTATGTGTCAAGAACTGTTCTAAGTGCTAGGGTGGATACAAATTTATCAGGTCACACATAGACCCTGTTCTGCAGGGGGCTCACAGTCTAAGTAGGAGGGAGAATAGGCAATGAATTCTCATTCTACAGTTGAGGGAACTGAGGCACGGATCGACTTGCCCATAGTCACACAGCAAAGAATCAGCAGAACCGACATTAGAACCCAGGTCCTCTGACTCCCAGGCCCATGCTCCTTCCAATTAGGGCACACTGCTTCTCTGATGCAGTCAGACTGCCCCATAATGAATCATCTTCATTTCTGTCACTGCTCAATCAGTCAATCAATGTAATTTACTGAGCACTTATCATCTGCAGAGCTCTGTACTAAGCTCTTGGAAGAGTACAATACAACAGAGTTGGCAGACAGGTTCCTTGCCCACAATGAGCTTACAGTCTAGAGGGGGGAGAAAGCCATTAATATAAATAAATTACATGTGTACATAAGTGCTGTGGGGCTGAGGGCAGGGTGCACACCGAGGGCCTAAAAGGTACAAATTCAAGTGCACAAATGACAAGGAAGGGAGAGGGAGTTTGGGAAAAGAGGGCTTAAATGGGGAAGGCCTCTTGGAGGAGATGTTATCGTAAGAGATGTGATCTTAATAACGCTTTGAGGGCTAAAGAGAGTGATGGTTTGGTATACACGGAGGGGAAAGATTTCCTGGCCAGGAGGAGGACATGGATAAGGGCTCAACAATGAGACAGACGAGATCGGGGCACAGTGAGTAAATTGGTGCAGGAGGAGTAAAGTGTGTGGGCTGGGCTGTAGTAGATCAGCGGCGTAAGGTAGGAGGGGGTAAGCTGATTGAGTGGTTTAAAGCCGGTGGTAAGGAGTTTCTATTTGATGTGGAAAGTGGATGGGCGACCACTGGAAGTTCTTGAGGAGTGGAGAGATGTGGACTGAGCAGTTTTGCAGAAAAATGATCCGGGACGCAGAGTGAAATATGGCCTGGAGTGGGATAAGACAGGAGGCAGGGTGGTCAGCGAGGAGGCAGATACAGTAGTCGCATATCAAGGTAGGATAAGTTGCTTGGACCACAGTAGTAACAGATGGGATGGAAAGAAAAGGACAGATTATAGTAATGTTGTGAAGGTAGAACCAATGGGATTTGGTGACAGATTGAATACGTGGATTGCATGAGAGACGAGTTAGGGATAAGGTCAAGGTTACAGGCTTGTGAGGTTGGAACGACAGTGGTATTACTAACAGTGACAGGAAAGGCAGAGGGAGGACAGCATTTGGGTAGGAAGATAAGGAAGCAGCATGGCTCAGTGGAAAGAGCACGGGCCGGGGAGTCAGAGGTCAGGGGTTTAAATCAATCCCGGCTCCGCCGCTTGTCAGCTGTGTGACTTTGGGCAAGTCACTTAATTTCTCTGTGCCTCAGTTCCCTCATCTGTAAAATGGGGACTAAGACTGTGAGCCCCTCGTGGGGCAACCTGATCACCTTGTAATCTCCCCAGAGCTTAGAACAGTGCTTGGCACATAGTAAGCGCTTAACAAATGCCATCATTATTACTATTATAAGGAGTTCAATTTTGAACATGCTTTGCTTGAGGTGTTGGTGGGGCATCCAGGAAAAAATACCCTGCAGGCAGAAGGAAATGCATGACTGCAGGGGAGGGGAGGGCTGGAGAGATAAATTTGGGAATCACTTCAGTACAGATGGTAGTTGAAGCCATGGGAGCAAATGAGTTCTCCAAAGGAGTGGGTGTTGATGGAGAATAAGAGGAGACCCCGGACTGAGCTTTGAGGGACCCCCATATTCAGAGGACGGGGGACAGAAGAGGAGTTTTGCAAAATACACTGAGAAGGAGTGGTCAGAGAGATGAGGAGAACCGGAGAAGAGAGGACAGTGTCAGCGAAGCCAAGGTTGGATTATGTTTCAAGGCAAAGGGGGTGGTCCACAGTGTCGAAAGAGGACCGGGATGGAGAAAAAGCCATCAGATTTGGCAAGAAGAAGGTCACTGGTGACCTTAGAGAGTGTTGTTTGCATGGAGTGGAGGGAGTGCAGACCAGATTGGAGGGGACCAAGGAGAGAACTGGAGAGGGAGTTAAAGCAGGAAAGATTTGAGAAGGGCAACTACGACATGTAGCTAATATTCTTCTTTACCAGTTTGTTCTTTCCAGGTAAATCTCCTAACGGAAGATCAATCCTGCAGGTTTGCAATTAATTTAATTTTGGTTCTGGATTTTGGGGGTGAGAGGTGTTGTTGGTGACTGTGCAGGGCACCATATCCAAGGGATACAAAAATCATTGTGACGAATGACCACCTGTACGATGTTGAATTCCCTAGTCCGGGAGGTCGCCTACAGCCCCTTCCGTGCACATACCTTGGATCCATAAACCCTCGTCTCCTTTCCCCATCCCCCAGGACAGTTTTAGCTGACTCAATCCGAGTGGTGAGAACTATGAGCTGTGATATGAGGAGAGAATGGCAAGGGTATGGGAAGCAACCTCACTGTGATCTTGGATCCCGGAGGGGGAGGGTCAGGCTGCCCAATCTATCTCCCTTTGGATAACCCAATTTGAACCGATGAGGAATACTTGCTTTTAAAGTCCTCTTGCCGCCTTTCACAACCGATTCTAAAGTTTAAATTTACAGATTAGAAAAAGAATGATCGGGATGCAGCCAAGAGGATGCTGCCAGGAGTCCTGGGTCCCAGAATGCTTTGCACCAGCGGCTACGATGAACTGGCAGTGGAACACACCTGGTTCCAATTCTCTCGGGAAGGAATCTGAACCACGGGGGCTACTGGGTTAAAAGCAACATCCACAAAAAACAAACACAAACATTTTTACCTGTACAATTTCGAGCATTTCCCCACGACTTATGTAACCATTTCCATCAAGGTCGTACATACTGAATGCCCACTTCAGCTTCTGCTCCAGCTTTCCCCGAGAGGTGACGCTCAGGGCAATGATAAACTCCCTAAAGTCAATCGTCCCGTCGCCATTCGTGTCGAACGTACGGAAGACGTGCTCGGCAAACTTGGAGGCGTCGCCATACGGGAAAAAGTTGGCGTATATCTTCTTGAATTCATCAACAGTCAAATGGCCGGTAGGGCAATCCTTTAGGAATCCCTTGTACCACTCTTGGAGCTCGTGGTCTGTGAATTCGGTGTTCTCCCGGAGATCCTGGAGCACCTCGGGGCGGAGCTTACTGTTCTGCTTCCCCATTCTGTTCTAGGTAACCCTCAAAATCTGGAAAACAAGAGGTTACAGAGGTCAGCAAGAGGTCACGATCAGGGTTCACACTGGCTCCTAGCGCCTGATCATATCACATTCCTGTGGGGAAGGCAAACTCTATGGATACACTACCAGAAAGACTGCAGTGGGGCATTCTAGGAGATATGTTTCCGTGGCACAGCTATGGGTCGGATACGACTCGACAGCACAGACAATGCTGCGGGAGTCCTCTAGTCGGGTCATGGGAGACTCCCCCCAAATCCAAGTGTGTGCTTTAATCCCCTTACAACTTGAACGGCGTGCTACTCCACAGATGAATTTAAGAAAAATGCAGACAAATTTATTATCTTCATCAGGGTATTTAAGCGCTTACTAAGCGTCAAGCACTGTTCTAAAGTGCTAGGGTACATAAGTTGATCAGGCACACAATCAATCAATCAATGAATCATCTATTGAGCACTTCCTGTGTACAGAGAATTGTCCTAAGCACTTGGGAGAGTACAATATAACAGAATTGGTAGATAGATTCCCTGCCGACAACGAGCTTACGGTCTAGAGAGAGAGACAGACATTAAATTATGGAAATGTACAGAAGTGCTGTGGGGCTGAATGGAGTGGTGAATAAAGGGAGCAAATCAGGGTGATGCTGAAGTGAGTGGGAGAAAAGGAAATGGGAAGGCCTCTTGAAAGAGATGCACCTTCATTAAGGCTTTGAAGGAGGAGAGAGTAATTGTCTGATGGCTATGAAGAAGGTGAGCATTCCAAGCCAGAGGCAGAATGTGGGCGAGAGGTCGGCGGCGAGATAAACAAGACCGAGGTACAGTGAGTAGGCTGGCATTAGAAGAGTAAAGTGTGTGGGCTGGGTTGCAGATTAAGAGTAGCGAGGTGAGGTAGGAGGGGGCAAGGTGATTGAGTGCTTTAAAGCCGACAGTAAGGAGTTTCTACTTGATGTGGAGGTGGATGGGCAATCACTGGGGGTTCCTGAGGAGTGAGGGACCATGAACTGAAGGCTTTTTTGGAAAAATTAATTCATTCATTCAACAGTATTTATTGAGCGCTTACTATGTGCAGAGCACTGCACTAAGCACTTGGATAGAGACAATCCCCGCCCACTGACGGGCTCACAGTCTAATCGGGGGAGACAGACGGACGGACAAAAACAGGACAACTTAATCACGATAAACAGAATCAAGGGGATGTACACCTCCTTAACAAAATAAATAGGGTAATAAAAATATATACAAATGAGCACAGTGCTGAGGGGAGGGGAAGGAAGAGGGGGAGGATCAGAGGGAAAGGGGGGAAAGAGGGCTTAGCTGAGGGGAGGTGAAGGGGGAGCAGAGAGGGAGCAGAGGGAAAGGGGAAGCTCACTCTGGGAAGGCCTCCTGGAGGAGGTGAGCTCTCAGTAGGGCTTTGAAGAGGGGAAGAGAGTTAGTTTGGCGGAGGTGAGGAGGGAGGGCATTCCAGAACAGCGGTAGGACGTGGGCCGGGGGTCGACGGCGGGATAGGCGTGAATGGGGGGCGGTGAGGAGGTGAGCGGTAGAGGAGCGGAACGTGCGGGGTGGGTGATCAGAGCAGCAGAGTGAACTGTGGACTGGAGTGGTGAGGGACAGGGGGCTGGGAACTCCAGCATTGGTACAGTGCCTCCAGCGCTCAGTACAGTTCCTGGCACATAGTAAGTGCTTAATAAATAGCATAATAATTAAGTTAGCAAGGAGGCTGATAGAGTAGTCTAGAGGAAAGGGTGGATTTTAGTGATATTGTGAAAGTCACAAGATTATGGGCTTGTGATACAGGAAGGATGGTGGTGCTGTTTACAGTGATCGGAAAATCAGGGGAAGGACAGGGTTTGGGTGGGAAGATATGGGGTTCCGTTTTGGACACGGTAAGTGTGAGGTGACAGCAGGACAATCAAGCAGAGATGTCTTGTAGGCAGGAGGAAATGAGAGACTGCAGAGAGGGAGAGGGAGACCAGGGCTGGAGATGGAGATTTGGGAATCATCTGCATAAGTTGGTAGTTGAAGTCATGGGAGTGAATGAGTTCTCCAAGGGAGTGAGTTGTAGATGGAGAATAGAAAGGGACCCAGAACTGAACCTTGAGGGACACCCACAGTTAGGGGGTGGTAGGTGGAGGAGGACCCCAAGAGAGTGAAGATGAGTGGCCAGAGGGATAGGAGGAGAACCAGGAAAGAGGACAGTATTAGTGAAGCTGAGGTTGGATAATGTTTCCAGGAGGAGGTGGTCAGCAGTGTTGTAGATGTTCCCTGTCCCTCAGGAGATTACAGACCAAGTAGGAAGGAGAATAGAAACTAAATCCCCAAATTATAGATCAGGAAACTAAGGCACAGAGAAGATGAGCAACTTGGCCAAGGTCACACAGCAGGCAACTGGCACAATCGGGATTAGAACCCAGGTCCTCTGATTCCCAAAGCCCATGCTATTTCCACGAGGCCGCACTACTCCTCAAAAGTAGCCACTGTGCCTGCTATTCATGGCTCACGCCTTCTGTAAACCTTCCTTTTTTTATTTGGATTTGTGGCAATACCTTGCTCGTTTTCATTGGGTCAACATGTGGGTGAATTCAAAGATGGCGGTGCCCTGAACCAGATATCCCACTGTCTTGCTGAATGACACCGCCGTGGAATTCATGACACAAGCAAGAGTACACTTGCATAGATGAGCAGTGGAATTAAAGATGGTGGCATGGGGAAAGTTGCCCACAAACTCCAAAACTTGTGAAGCATGCTCGTGTGCTAGGACACACCACCTTGGAAGCAGTGGATTAGGTAATCTAAAAGTGGTATGAAGTGTACCAGCCTGTTTTTAACTTTGTCTTCTATTAACAGAGCTTAAAAATGCTGGTTGTGAGGAGCTGGGTTATCCGACACCCTATTCTAAGTAGGGCGGGTGCAGGGTGAGAAGTGGGTCCCCCCTTTTCAGTTTGGGGTTCTGAAAGACCAAAAATACTCTTGAAGTAGCAGGGGTCGGAGGCTCTGAGAGACAAGGGTTGAATAGGAGGTGGGAGAAGGGATAGTTAGTGAAAGTTGGTTCAAGGGAGTTTAAGGTGGCAAGGCATGACAGCTGGTAAAATGTCTAATTATTAATAAAAATAATAATTATGGTACTTGTTAAAGTGCTTATTATGTGCCAAGCACTATTCCAAAGTGCTGCGGTAGTTACAAATTAATCAGATTGGACACGGTCCCAGTCCCACATGGGGCTCACAGTCTCAATCTCTATTTTACAGGTGAGGGTACTGAGGCCCAGAGAAGTAAAGTGACTTGCCCAAGGTGACACAGCAGGCAAGTGGCGGAGTCAGGATTAGAGCCATGAGCTTCTGACTCCCAGGCCCATGCTCTATCCCCTAGGCCATGCTGCTTCTCTATACTAATTATTAATAAAAATAATAATTATGGTACTTTTTAAAGTATTATGTGCCAAGCACTATTCTAAAGTGCTGCGGTAGTTACAAATCAATCAGATTGGACACGGTCCCAGTCCCACATTATTATGTTGGTATTTGTTAAGCGCTTACTATGTGGAGAGCACTGTTCTAAGCGCTGGGGTAGATACAGGGTAATCAGGTTGTCCCACGTGAGGCTCACAGTTAATCCCCATTTTACAGATGAGGTAACTGAGGCACAGAGAAGTGAAGTGACTTGCCCACAGTCACACAGCTGACAAGTGGCAGAGCCGGGAGTCGAACTCATGACCTCTGACTCCGAAGCCCAGGCTCTTTCCACTGAGCCACATGGGGCTCACAGTCTCAATCTCCATTTTACAGATGAGGGTACTGAGGCCCAGAGAAGTAAAGTGACTTGCCCAAGGTGACACAGCAGGCAAGTGGCGGAGTCAGGATTAGAACCATGACCTTCTGACTCCCAGGCCCATGCTCTATCCCCTAGGCCATGCTGCTTCTCTATAATGTCTAACCTCCGCGTTCTTCCAGCTCCCTCCCCACCCACCCCAAATCAAGTGTCTTCCTTGCTCTCTTACTGCTCACCCCAGGAGCTCCTGGCAGGCTCTCCCTGTGGCTCTCAGACACATTTTGGGAGGGAAGTGATATAGAAATGAGGCATAGGAATTTCTGATAATCATTCAGCATTTTTGCTGCAGGTTCAGAAAACTAATGCTCTCGATAATACTGGAACATGGCTCAGTACATAAGAAAATACTATACGACAGGCAATCGCCACTGCAGGCCTAGGAGCGAACACAGTTAACAATGAAAAAAACCCACAGAACCTCTGCATTTGGCTCTAGCTTGCTCCCTCTGGCTTTGCGGTTGGTCCGGATACATTTCCCTTTTCACCCCGGCTTGCTAGTTCAATCCCTTTGGTCAGTTTCTACTCCTAGGCTGCAGAAAAAATAAGAGGCAGCTTCCATTCGTCCCCTCTTAAATCTTCCTGAAAGGGATGTTCTGAACTCCAAAATCCCGGTACCACCTGGATTTCAGGATTCCTAAGACTCCGATAGAAAGCAAATGTCAAAATAATCTACGGGGAGAATGGACAGGTCAGATGACAGTGGGGAGGGAAAAAGTCAATCTTTCATTATCGATCTTTCAAATGGACGTTTGAACATTTGAAAGGAAATTTCCTTTCAATTCACCCTCCCAAACAGCAATGAACGTTCTTGGGTCATCCTTCCCTGCCCTTCTCCACCTCCGCTCACGTGTCTGGCCCGGCCCAGGTTACAGAAGCAGCGTGGCTCAGTGGAAAGAGCCTGGGCTTTGGAGTCAGAGGTCATGAGTTCGACTCCCAGCTCTGCCACTTGTCAGCTGTGTGACTGTGGGCAAGTCACTTAACTTCTCTGTGCCTCAGTTCCCTCATTTGTAAAATGGGGATTAAAAAAGTGTGTGAGCCCCACATGGGACAACCTGATTACCCTGTATCTCCCCCAGCGCTGAGAACAGTGCTTGGCACCTAGTAAGCGCTTAACAAATACCAACATTATTATTATTATTATTACAATTTACGAAGAGACAGAGGTCTGTCGGACTTGTGCGGTAGAGGAGAGTGAGAAGCAGGGTGGTCTACTGGAAAGAGGACCTGGCTCTAATCCTGTGCCGCCCACCAGGCTGCTGTTTGACCTAGAGCAAGTCACTGAACTCTGTGCCTCAGTTTCTTCATCTGTAAAATGGAGATTCATCATCTGTTCTCCCTCCCACTTGGTCTGTGAGTGCCACATGGGTTAGGGACTGGGTCCCAATTTCTATTTATTATTATTGCATTTAAGCATTTTTAAATCATTTATCATTTTATCATTATCATTTAAGCAGCATGGTTTAGGGGAAAGAGCACGGGCTTTGGAGTCAGAGGACAAAGATTCTAATACCAGCTCCACCACTTGTCTGCTGTGTGACCTTAAGCAAGTCACTTAACTTCTCTGTGCCTCAGTTCCCTCATCTGTAAAATGGGGATTAAAACTATGAGCCCCACATGGGACATCATGATTACCATGTATCTATCCCAGCATTTAGAACAGTGCTTCACACATAGTAAGCGCTTAACAAATACCATGATTATTATTGAGAAGCAGCATGGTTAGTGGAAAGAGCACGGGCTTGGGAGTCAAAGGTCATGGGTTTGAATCCCAGCTCTGTCACTTATCAGCTGTGTGACTTTGGGCAAGTCACAACTTCTCTGTGCCTCAGTTACGTCATCTGTAAAATGGGGATGAAGACCGTGAACCCCATGTGGGACAACCTGACAACTTTATATCTACCCCAGAGCTTGGTACATAGGCAGTTAACAAATACCATTATTATTATTTATGGTATTTATTAAGCACTTATTAGGCATCAAGCATTGTTCCCAGTGCTGTATATATTGTTTCTACATGTATTGTATGAAGCAGCATGGCTTAGTAGATAGAGCTAGAGAGTGAGAAGGTCCTGGGTTCTAATTCTGGCTCCACTAGTTAGAAGGTCCTGGGTTCTAATTCTGGCTCCACTATATGTCTGATTTGTGACCTTGAGCAAGTCATTTCACTTCTCTGGGTCTCAGTTACCTCATGTATAAAATGGGGATTAAGAGCGGGAGGCTCACGTGGAAAAGGGACTGTGTCCAACCAGATTAATTTATATTTACCCCAGCACTTAGAACTGTGTGTGGCACACAGTGAGCGCTTAAGTATTATTATTAATTATTCATATTAATTATTATCATTATTAACCCAGTGCTTAGCACATAATAAACACTTAAACATCATCATCATTATTATATTATGAGTGGTCCTCCTGTTCATCAGGGTGGAAATAGCAGCCAGGGGGTTCCTGCAGCAAGCAGGCGGGGGTTGGCTGTTTCCCAGGCTTTTGGCTCATGGCTGTTGGTTGGCTTCTTCCTCTTGCCCAGTAGCCAGCCATAAAACAGCCCTACTCTGGCTTCAATTAACCATCTAAGCACCATGCTGGATTTTTGCTATGCATTTTCCTTCAATAGTTGACTTGTAATAGTTTTCAAAACTGAATTAATATCTACTCCCCAAGACCATTTCCCATGATGGACTACCTATTGCAATTTTTATGAGGGTCATTATGGGAATCCATGCATGCCAAATAAACCAGGCAGGTCCGCATTCACTCCCAATCACTCAGGGAGGAAAGCTGGCTGGCACTGAACGAAAGGACCAAATGAAATATTAAATAATGAGGATCTCATTTTCCATCTCTCCCGGAGTTTTTTTAGACCCGAGCCAGAAGAGCCTCTTGAAGAAAGGAGTCGTAGGACCGCCCTCACACTGCCACTCTGCCACTAAACAAACACAGGAACGAGAAAGATCCTTGGCTTGCCGGGAAATGCGCTGAGGTGGAGGAAATGCTTCGGCCCAAAGGGATAAGGCCAAGCTCACATTTTATTCAAGAAATTACCATCATAATGTGGACATTAGAAATAAATCCACAAATGTTCATTTACTGAAATGAATTCCGTTCATCTCTAAGGAAGATGAGGGCAAGGAGGGTGAGGGGAAGAGGGAGGGGAAAATGATCATTCTACTAAGAACAAAGTCCATCTCATAATTTGCTTCAAAAGCGTTCTATTTAATTCAAATAGATTATCTGCTCTTGGTAAGTTATGGCTCTCTGAAAACATCAAAGGCAGCATCAGAACCCGTGGAAATAAACCCAGAGGGAAAAGGCAAGATACATATCTTTCACCTCACTTTCTCAGATACTCTGGATGGTTCATGTGCCAAACAGCAGTACAAATGTGCCGTCGGATAAACTTGCTAAGAAAAAACTTATTTTAATGTCATTTGAAAATTAGGGTCTATCTAATAGAATAGCTCCTCTCAGCTGCTAGACAAGATTCCAACATCTCAGAGGCTGAAGTTTTTGAGAATAAAGTGCCCAAACATCCCATTAATCACAACCCAAAGGTCCCGCTGCTGCTGCTGGCATCCAATTGACATTTCACTCCATGGCTCTGAAATGCTTTCATCAAATCAGGTTTCCGCAGCGGAGCTGGCTGGGCCAGACACAGGAAACACTTCGGGGGAGAGTGATGGGGCAAAAAACGAAAACTCTTAGAGAAAAGCTTTGCCTGAGACCTGTGATTAGTCATTGCTTTTAATTCCAATGAAAGGAGTCATCGGAGGCACCGGAAAAACAGCTTGCACCAGTTTATGACTGCAGGTGGGAATTGGAAAGAAAGCCCCACGGGGATGAACGGACTTGAAACAAACATTGTTGTTTTCTAGTGACCAATAGGCCAAGTTCCTTCTCGTGGTGACTGCCAAGCAATTTTCTGCCTCTGTCTAGATTCGATCAGTCATCACTGGGAGAGGAAAGGCTAAATGCATTTTAACAGCAAATCCAGCCCATTTACTTGCTCTCTTCAACACAAACCACCGGTCTGTAAAGCCCATGTGTTCCGCTTGGCTAGAGACCAACAACCAGTGCCTGTGACAACTGATTGAACTTTAGGGTTCTCATATAACCCGAGAGCACCCTAGAACAGGGATGACATGCAGAGGCCTAGACACTCCGAAGTGGATCAATAAATGTTCTTTGATGATGAGGAGGAGGAGGAGAAGGATGGTGTGGATGATGACGATGGAGATAATGATGTTGGAGATGATGGTGATTGTGCCGTTCCCTGGATCTATGGGCCAAGTGACAAGATTTTCTCCAAGTGGGACAGTTTAGCTCGTTCCAGAGGGCTCAGATTCCAGTGGACTGAACATGGGATGGGGAGGAAACACGGGCGAGGGAGGTAGAGAGGCACTCACATAAAAAAAGAGAGTATACTTTCTGAACTCCACTTTCTTTCTAAGTTTCTAAAATACAGTGAAACCTCAGCAGACTCACTTATCCCCTCCTGCTAAAGAATCAGCTTCTTCCTGGGGTCCAGACAATAATAACTGTGGTACTTCCTAAGCAAGTGTTACATGCCAAGTACTACTGAGTGCTGGGGTCGATACAAGATAATCAGGTCAGACAGAGTTTCTGTCCCACATGGGGCTCTCAGTCTAAGTAGGAAAGAGAGCAAGTACTGAATCCCCATTTTAAAGTTGGGGAAACTGGGGCACAGAAAAAGTAACATATCCACAGTCAAATTCTAGGCAAGTGGCAGAGCTGGGATTAGAACTCGGGTCCTCTAACTACCAGCCCCATGCGCTTTCCAGTAGGCCACATATCTTCTTTGGCTCTTCCCCCGCTCTTCCCAACACAGCTTTCACCAAGCAGACAAGGTGCACTTTATCAGGATTTCCTGTGCACTCAAGCCCTGTCTCCATCTCCCCATTCCTTTCTCTCTTACAGGTGACACCACTGATACGGACACTCTCCCACTTGCACATATTTGCCAGGCACTAGCATCCCTCTGTGGGATAGCACAGAATTCTGGAATACAAGCTCTCTGAGGATAAGGCAGACCTTAGAACTGTCTCCAGTAAAATTCCATCTCCTGGGACTTTTACAGCTCCTATCTAAGTTCTCTGAACCTTTCCTAACCCAGTAGTCTCTCTTTCCCATTCTCAGCCAGCAGGTAAGTGAACTATCAACCTTAAGGGCACATCCACGTCTTCCCTATGACATCAGAGGCTTTCCCACATTGGCGGCAATTCCCTCTAACTCTGAAGCGAGGGACTCATGTAGTCATGATGGAAAAGTTCCCAAATGGAACCTTTTTCAGGATAGTGGGCCTAGCAGTACTGTCTTGCTAAAATTAGACTGTTCACATCACCAGTGAGCTAGCATAAGCACAGTCAATTCTCTGCCCTCACAAACCACAGTATCGATTGATTCTCTATAGTACACAGGACACTGTACAAGGCACTTGAACATACAAAATACATATAACTGGCCCTCAGAGGGTTAACAGGCTAATAAACCATAGTTATGAGTGAGAATTGATAGAACAGTCACCAGGGAATTAATAAATACATAGATAAACCTCAGTGTGTAAGAAGGCATAACTGGAAAAGTTGGAGAGCAGGCATTGCTTCTTGGAAGAGTTGGATTTTAGGAGAACTTTAAAGGAGGGGAGGGCTGGGCTCAGCAAAACTGAGGGGAAGGGCATTCTAGGCAAGTGAAATGTTGGAACATTGGATCGGAGGTGGGAGAATTGAGGGCAAGGCACAACCTAGAAAGAGAAGCAGTATGGCCTAGTGGAAAGAGCACAGGCCTGACAGTTAGAGGACCTGGGTTCTAATCCTGGTTTCATCTATTGTCTGGTGTGTAACCTTGAGCAAGTCAATTAATTGTTATATGCCTCAGTTTCCTCATCTGTTAAACGGGGATTAAATCCTATTCCCTCCTATTTAGAATGAAAGTCCCAAGAGAGGGACAGGCCCTGTGTCCGACCTAATTGTGTTGCATTTAATCCAGCACTTAGTAGAGCGCTTGGTACTTAACAAGTACTGTTCTTCCTCTTATTCTTACCATGTTAGCTGGAGAGGAGCATGGAGTTAGGAGTTGGGTTGTAGTGTGAGAAGCGAGTTGAAAGGCAAGAGGAAGTCAGAAAATGGAAAACCTTGAAGCTGATGGTCAGGAGTTTCTATTTTATACATGAAGCAATGGGGGACTACTGGAGATTTTTGAGGAGAGAAGTAACAGGCTCTGATAAATGTTTTTAAAGGATTAAACAGTACCTCTGGGTCATCACAGTCTCTCACTATCAATCATATTTATTGAGTGCTTACTCTTCCTCTATCAGCCTGCATCAAGGAAGCCCAACACAAAGCTAAAACTGTGACAGAATTCTGTTACCGACGTAGCACATCGACCAAAGATGCAATGACAGACAAGGAAGTAGGAAGCGGAATCGAGAAGCCCGGCACATCTTTTGAGAGATTGTCAAACAGTGTGGTGATGGGCTTGGTATCCACAGAGCTGTAGTGTCGTCCCATCTTCTATACGACTGTGAGACCTCGACCATAGAACAGCTGCCACATCCAGCTGCTTATTACCCTATTTATTTTGTTAATGAGGTGTACATCCCCTTGATTCTATTTATCGTGATAATGTTGTCTTGTTTTTGTTTTCTTCTGTTTTGCTCTGCTGTCTGTCCCCCCCGATTAGACTGTTAGCCCGTCATTGGGCAGGGATTGTCTCTATCTGTTCCATACATTTCAAGCGCTTAGTACAGTGCTCTGCACATAGTAAGCCCTCAGTAAATACTATTGAATGAATGAATGAATTGTCCCATCAGTGTCATACACAAGCCAGGATCGACAGCAAAATGGCAGGATAAGATCACGGGCAATGAAACACTGGAATGTAGTCAGTCCTCTCTCATTAAATAAATACCACTGATTGATTACAGTTAAAACTCACTTTATCTTAGCTACTCTGGGTGGGACACGAGAGGGGAATGAGTGACAGTGGGATACCCAAATAGCTACTGAATGGAGAGCTGAAATTGGGAAAGCAAAAGTAAGGAGGGCAGAGGAAGTGCTTTACAGACACAGTAAAACGAAGCCTCACATAAAGCTGCAAACCAGCTGAAAACTGGGAGTCAACTGCTGAGGACAGACCAGCATGACACACTGCCACTGGGAAGAGAGAGGCTCTCTTCAAGGAAAGGCTTTGTAAAAGACAAGAAGGCAGAAGAGAAAAAAGTGTCAGGCACTACAGTCACCAAATATGATGATAGAATACATAGATAGGGCAGCTTTTTTGTATGCCCAATGCGGTTGGGGCCATGGGCCTTGTCCTTTTCAACCACACGTTCTCACAGGTGAATTTCACCATCAATGAGGTTTTCTTCTAATACAATGGATCAGTACACCCCCACACACTCCCCTCCCGCCCCACCCACAATCATGTATATCATCCATTGTCTACAGCCCTAAACTGTAAGGGTATTTGGTATATTACCCAGAATATTCTTGTTAGAAGATCACAAAAACAATGATTTACTAATCTTAGATGTATGAAGAATCCTGAAACTTAGAAGCTATATTTCCATTCCTGTTCAGGCTCCCTCATCCTTCACATTCTCTTAATGTTTGATTTTAAAAATAAAGACAACGTGCCAAATACTGTCATTTCAAAATCTCTATGCACTGGCGAATAAGGAGAACTTGGAATTCCGAAACGGAATTTTCAATTATATGACAATTCATAGACAGTAAAAACAAAGTAGAAAACAATTATAACCAACTAATTAAAGTGGCAGGAAGCTTTCAGAAAAAGGTCATCCTGCTAATTTCAAAATTAGCAGCTGGTGGTCTAAATTCTACTCTACATATTTGACTGTGGTAGAAATATTTGGAAATATAGATAAGCAAAGTTTTGAAGATCACACTCCTGTAGAAATCTTCTATACTTTGACTGAATAACCAAAATTCTCACATGGAGCCCCAGGTTGCCAGCAAGTTCACAGCTTTTTTTTTATGGTAACTGTTAAGCACTTATTATATGCCAGGCAGTGTACTAAGTGCTGGGCTAGATACAAGATAATTGGGTTGGACACAGCACCTGGCCCATAAGGGGCTCACAGTCTTAATCCCCATTTTTACAGATGAGGTAACTGAGGCCTAGGGAAGTGAAGTGACTTGCCCAAGGTCACACAGCAGACGTGTGGCATAACCGGAATTACAACCCAGGTCCTTCTGAATCCCAGACCTGTGCTCTATTCACCAGGTCTGGCTGCTTCTCTTCACATCTTCACAGCCCATAGGAAATCCCACCACCTCCAGGAGAAATTCCTTGCTTATTTTTTCTTCTCTGAAGATCACATTCTCCTCTCTCACCTCGGCACTTTTACATTCATGCCTCACATTCTCTTGTTCATACTAAACACTCCTTCCTATTTGTAAATTCTTCTCTGTCTGCTTACCTCACTAGATTGCAAGCTCTTTTGGGACAGGGATCATGTCTTCTCCGTATTCTATTTTTTTGGTGTGTATGGTATTTGTTAAGGGCTCGTCTTGTCTTATGCTGTCGAGCCGTTTCCGACCCATAGCGTCTCCGTGGACACATCTCTCCCAGAATGTCCCACTCTCCATCTGCAATCGCTCTGGTAGGGGATCCATAGAGTTTTCTTCATAAAAATATGGAAGTGGTTTATCAATGCCTTCTTCAACACAGTGAACTCGAGTCTCTGCCCTTGACTCTCTCCCGTGCCGCTGCTGCCCCGCACAGGTGAGTTTTGACTTGTAACAGATTGCCTTCCATTTGTTAGCCACTGCCCAAGCTAGGATGGAATGGATATGCCTCTGCTTGACTCTCCCTCCCGTAGCCAAGACTGGTAGAGTACTGCAACTCTCCAGGTGCAATCCTGGGAGGGGTGTTAAGGGCTTAGTAGGTGTCAAACATTGTTCTGAACACTGGGGTAGATACAAGATTATCAGGCTGGACTGGACATATCCTTGTCCCACATGGGGCTCACGGTCTAGGTATGAGAGAGTAGGACTTGCTCTTCATTTTACAGGTGAGGCAAGTGAGGCCCAGAGAAGTTAAATGACTTGCTCAAGGTCACACAGCAGGCAAGTGAAGTAGCATGGCCCAGTAGTAAGAGCATGGCCCTTGGAGTCAGAGGACCTGAGTTCTAATTCTGCTTCCACCCCTTGCCCATTGTGTGATCTTGGGCATGTCATTTCACTTCTCTGGGCCTCAGTTACTTAATTCATAAAAAGAGAATTAAGACTGTGAGCTCCATGTGGGACATGGACTGCCTCCAACCTGATTAACTGCAGCACTTAGTACAGTGCCTGGCACATAGTAAGTGCTTAATAAATACCATAAAAAGAACAGCTGACAGGCTTAGAACCCAGGTCCTTTGGATCCCAGGCCCACGTTTTACCCTTTATTGTACTTTCTTTAGCATAGTGTTCGAGATACTCAATAAATACTACTGATTGATTGACTAATAATGCTAGAGGCAACAGCAGGAGTGGTTTCTGCAGGCCAGGACAGTTTCAAACTACTTATTTCTCTCCCTGCTATTTACATCTCCTCACCCTGGGGCAATGACAACTCCCAAATCCTGACCTATTCATCCCCTAGCATGCACAAGCACTACATCCTGTGGGATATTCTCTGCCTCTCCACACCCACTTCATCACAGCCATCATTCTCCCTCTCCAACCAACAAACACCTCATCCCGGGTCTACTTGTTTCCACCCCTCCTATCTCCCACCTCCTACTAAAACCGTTTCTGGACCCGCCTTCGTACTGTGAACAAACACCCCTCCTGCCTCTTTTTTATGGTATTTGTTAAGCGCTTACTATGTGTCAGGTACTGTATTAAACCCTGGGGTAGATACAAGATGATCAGGTTGGACTAAATCCACATCCCACATGGGGTTTATAATCTTAATCCCCATTTTACGGATGAGGTACCTGAGGCACAGAAAAGTGAAAAGACTTGCCCAAGGTCACACAGCAGACAAGTGGTAGAGGCAGAATTAGAGCCCAGGTCCTTCTGACTCCAAGGCCCGTGCTCTATCCACTAAACCATGCTGCTTCTCCCTTCCTGCTCATTTTGCACTCCTCTGCTGGCCACCTGGCTCACTCTGGACGATGTCAGGTGCAGCGCTGCCCTAACCTGAGGCCACCCTCCTCCTCGTGACACCCAGGGGAAAAATCAAGGCATCGGCCGGCCCCTCGGCCCCCCATTGCTGTTTTCACCTTCTCTCAACCCCGTCTGTCTCCATCTCTCCATCTTCGTCCATCACCACATTCAGAGCCAATGTCCTCTGCCTCTTTCTAGACACCTTCCTCTCCTGACCAACTGGCCCTACCTCTGAGGGACTTTGATGCCCTTCTCTACTTCGTAGTCTCACTTCCATCACCTACACTGATCCTGAGGGACTTCAACACCCATGAGGGTGACCATACTGACACACCAGAGACCTGCCTTCGCACCCGTCTGCACTCTGCCCACCTCTTACTCCACTCCACAGTACCCACCAATGACAACCTAGATCTCATCACCACAGAACGCTGTACCTTTTCACACATCATTAGAATTATTGCATTTATTTTACATTATCTGTATTGTATTTACTATGTGTCCAACCCAATTTGCTTGTATCCACCCCAATGCTTAGTTCAGTGCCTGGCACACAGTAAGTCCTCAGCAAATACCACAGTTATTATTATAATACTTACTATGTGTCAAGCACCATTCTAACTGCTAGGGTAGATACCAATTAATGAGGTCCGATAGTCCCTGTCCCACATGGGGCTCCTAGTCGAAGTAGAAGGGAGAACAGGCATTGAATCCCTATTTTACAGATGAGGAACTGAGGCATAGGGAAGTTAAGCGAATTACCCAAGGTCTCGTAGCAGACGAGTGGAAGATATAGAGTTAGAACCCAGATCCCCTGATATCTAGGCCTGTGCTCTTTCCACTAAAGTGTTGGTCCTCTACTTTTCCACTTATGAATTGCCTGCCAGTTCTCTAGTCTATAAGCTTGCTGGGGGCAGGGAATGTGTCTGTTTATTGTTCTATTGTATTCTCCCAAGCGCTTAGTACAGTGCTCTGTACACAGTATGCACTTAATAAATACAAACTGACTGCCAGTCTCTGGCCACCATCTCCTAATCTGTCACAGTCTTCATTTCTGCCCCTTTGCCACTACTTTACTGGCAAAATAGACAGCCTGCTGCGCAAACTTTCCCAAGTCTCTTCCTTGCCTCCCCAACAACCTCATTCTCCCACATCCTCTTCCTCCTCTTTCCTTCCTAGATGCCCCCTCTTGGAAACGTTACTTCACTTTGGCCTCACCGACCCTGTGCCCAAGAAGCTTACATTCTAACAGGACAGAAAGGCACAAAATAACTGACAGAGGAAATGTGGAAGCCGTTCTGCATTGCCTAACACCGGTGTCTAATTCCTGCCCCCTCTGAAAGAAAGCTGGCATCACACTGACTCACACAGGAATTGCAAAACATTTCCTGGACCGTGCGTCAAAAAGCATGAGTGCAGACAGCCGTAATCGATCATGGTGGTCCCGAAGAGGAAGTGACAAATTTGGCCACAGAGAGAGGATAAAAGGGGGCAGCTGAAACAGGATAGGAGATGTCATTTGAGAATGGAAATCCCTTTCTTCCAACGGTTCGGTTAATTTTTTTACACTAACTGCATACTCTTCTCATCTCTGAGAAGCCAGGTAGCTGAAGGGAGCAGGCATTTTAGACAAAGAAACATAAGGGAAGACTCAATAAATTGTCGGGTCACCACACAACACATCAGCAGACTTGGGTGCAGAAGACAAGCCTCTTGCCTCGGGTATCGCTCTCCCGGTCTCTCCCTCCATCATGATTTAGCAAAACCACCATCTCTGAATCACATAAGATGCAGTCTAGCGGTCATGGAGGAGGACCAACCGGTCGGGACGGAAGCTAACCGTTCCATTTCCTGCTCGGCCCACTTAGTCATGGTGAGACTCGGGGCCGTTCCTTCGTCCTCCCCGCCTCGGCACATTCCTCTGAGAACCGAAACCTTGTCCCTTAAGGGGACCTGAAGAGGTCAGATCTTTTTAAGAGTTCAGAGGTAGATGGAAAGAATTAAGTGGAAGATTCCAACGGAAAAACATGGCTGACTGTTCGAGATTAGGTAAACGGTTTGGTCTTGAATGGGAAATGTTCAGACCTGAATAACTTAGACAGGCAAGAGAGAATAAGACAGGAGAGCTATGGGGAGATTAACCTTTTTGGAAAGGGGACATTGAAGACATCTCTAGTTCTTAGACCAGGGTTCCTGCTCCAATCCTACACCAAATGTTACTTAAAAATTGATCATTTGCTCAAATGCTTCCAATATGAGTGATCAATATTCCTCATCCTTTCCCGGTCTAGAGGGGGAGACAGACATTAATGTAAATAGTTTATAAAATTTATAGCTATAGTCACTGACTCCCTCTTTTCTCTTCTCTTTCCCCCCTCGCCACCCCAAGTTCACCACCAAGTTCAAAAAGGGAAGTTGGCTTCTTTGGGCCGTGCTACGGCACCTAAGCCATAGAGATACAGATGCAGCCTTATTCACTGGGGACTGGCTTGAAATAAATTTTGCTTTGACTGGCAGACCAAATTCTGTGTGTCAGGAGGTGTCTACCTAGAAGTGGCCCTTCTGAATTCAACTAAATTTGATACTGATGATTTCCAGAAATTCAGAAGGGGCACTTGATTTCAAGGCAGCTGCTGTCCCAGTGAGAAATGCTGCAGCTGTACCTCTATAGCTTAATAATAATAATGATGGCATTTGTTAAGAGCTTACTGTGTGCAAAGCACTGTTCTAAGCGCTGGGGAGGATACAAGGTGATCAGGTTGTCCCACGTGGGGCTCACAGCCTTAATCCCCATTTTACAGATGACGTAACTGAGGCCCAGAGAAGTTAAGTGACTTGCCCATAGTCACATAGCTGACAAGTGGCTGAGCCGGGATTTGAACCCATGACCTCTGACTCCCAGTGCTACAGCCTAGGGGCTATAGCACTGTCCTGGGGGAGTGGCAATTTTTCTTTTCAAACAGGGTGGTGAACTTGGGGTGGAGAAAGGGAAGAGGAGAAAAAAGAGGGAGACAGTAAATCTCTCTATACATTATGAATTATTTATTTATATCAATGTCTGTCTCTCCCTCTAGACAGTAAGCTTATGGTGGACAGGGAATGTGTCTAATAATAATAATAATGTTGGTATTTGTGAAGCGCTTACTATGTGCAGAGCACTGTTCTAAGCGCTGGGGTAGAAACAGGGGAATCAGGTTGTCCCACGTGGGGCTCACAGTCTTAATCCCCATTTTACAGATGAGGGAACTGAGGCACAGAGAAGTTAAGTGACTTGCCCACAGTCACACAGCTGACAAGTGGCAGAGCTGGGATTCAAACTCATGACCCCTAACTCCAAAGCCCACTATCAACTCTGCTGTATACAACACTTGGTTACCAGAGCAAAGCAGCCAATTTATCCTTTCTTTGATGTGAAAAACACTTAAGGGAAAGGTGGAGGGGTGGGGGAGAGAGAGAGAGAAGTCTAATTACGATACTAAGATGTATCAGTCCTGGAAATCGTTGATCTAGAGGTCTGAGTCTCTGACATTTGGTTCACTTTTGATTGAAGAGAATAGTTTAAACTGCCTTCCTGGGCTGCTTTTTCATGGTTCTAGATGCCATGGGGAGGTGGCAAATGAAACTCTTTATAGAGGAGAATGAAAAAAGGTATTTTGGGGGCCAAATCTCTTTGGCAGCCTGGATAACATTTATGGAGTCAGGCTTTGTGGTTGATGGGAAGCAGAGTGAAAGATTACAGGCCTAAGAGTCAGAGGACCTGGGTTCTAATCCCAGTTCTGCCAACTGCTTGCTGTATGATCTTGGGCAAGTTACTTAACTTCTCCATGCCACAGTCATCTCATCTGTAAAATGGGGATTAAAACTGCGAGCCCTATGCTGAAAAGGGATTGCGTCCAAACTGATTATCTTGTATCTACTTCAGTGCTTAGTACAGTGCTTGGTATATAGTAAGTGTTTAACAAATATCACAATTATTAAATTAGGCATCTTAGATAGGGAGTTCTAAGACCAGCTCCTCCACTTGCCTGCTGCGTGACCTTGGGCATGTCACCAGTAGATACAGCCCAGCATGGAAGTCAGAAGGATCTGGGTTCTAATCCCTGTTCTGCCACTTGTCTGCTTGTGATGCCAGCGCTTAGAACAGTGCTCTGCACATAGTAAGCACTTAACATATACCAACATTATTATTATTCTCTGGGAGAACCAAAAAGGTAGCTGAGTGCTCCTCCTCTTCCCCTGGCAGGGGACAAGAGGGGTAGCTGGCATCTTGGGTCTACCCTCAGTCATCTTCCAGCTCCAAGAGGTGGGTGAGGCTAATTACAGGGGCCCATCCTGCCCAAATCTATGGGGGCAGACTAATACCATATGGGAAGGAACATGGCCTAGTAGAAAGAGCACAGGTCTGGGAGTTCGAGGACCTGGGTTCTAAACCTGGCTCTGCCACTTGGCTGTGTGATCTAGGGCAAGTTGCTTAATTTCTCTATGCCTCAGTTACCTCATCTGTAAAATGGGAATTAATACTGTGAGCCCCGTTTGGGCTACGGACTGCGTCCAACCTGAATAACTTATATTAGAACTTGGAGCTCTACCCCAGCGTTTAGTAACTCCCTAACATATACTAAGCACTTAACAAGTACCTGAAAAGAAAAATCTCTTCGCCCCCTTGCTTCCATTCCCATGGGAGCAGCCTGCCCTAAATGGCAGATACTGTTTCAATATTTAGGGAAAGATTCAGTTATGAATATCCTCAGTTTCCGTGCACTTCAGACTGGGCATCGAGCAGACAGTGGAGTAAATAGACGGGCAATATTGCCTGTCTTGGTCCAGCAGAGCCTTGTCCACCCCACTGACTTTCCCTGGGAACACACAAGGCTTTGGGTAAGGTGCTCAGAATTGAGAGGTGAGTGCTCCTTTCTCATGCAGGAGAGAGGTTTTTCCACTCACAAATTTTTGTTCACCCCATCTCCTCTCCCCACCCCCACTTCAGACCACTCGCATGGGCAATGGACTCAAGAGGATACTGGGTAGGGGTCGCCTTTATATCGCTGGGATTTGGGGCACAAGAAAACGCTCGAGGGGAATGCTCCCACTTCCTCGAGGTGATGTTGGGACTTAACGAGTGACAGCAGGCTGCTTTCTATTCCAGCCCCCTCCTCCTGCCATGCTCTGGGACGGTTTCCTCCCAGCTCTCTGTGGGGGAATTACACGGGGCAAGAAAATACAATTAAGGATGGAGGAAAAAAACAGAGATCAGAAGAGACAAGGTGGGAGGGGAGCAAAGTACACTTCCAGTCACATAGTGGGAGCTCAAGAGAGGCTGTTGATGATGAAGGGGATGATTCACTCTAAGGAAGGGTGAGAAAGAGAGCATGACTGTTAATGTCAAACTCCACAGAAACAAAATGGAAAAAAAAAAGTCACCAAAACACCTCAGCCACTGGAGACCTCCAAGGCCCATCATCAAATCTTGAAGGGAGCTTCCAATTTCCAATCTGGGCAACCTTCCAAAGGTGAAGGGTGGGAAAGGGAATATGCCATTTCTCTGCTACAAAGTTTTCATTCTAAAACTCTTTCACTTGGGGGAAAAAAGAGGCCTAGCTGAGTCATCCTAAATGCGATTTTATTCTTATTTAATGTTGCTGGGAGGGAAAAGAAGAAAAAAGACACAATAACCTCAAACTGCATTATGCAAACAGAAATGCCAGGCACATAAACAGGGCAGTAAAATTTATCTTTTACTGCAATTCATGGCAATTAAAAACAGATAGAGATGTGCTCTGGTTAGAGAACATGCGTTTATTGTAAAGACAATAATAATAATAATAATGGTATTTGTTAAGCGCTCACTATGTGCAAAGCACTGTTCTAATCGCTGGGGGATACGAGGTGATCAGGTTGTCCCATGTGGTATTCACGGTCTTAATCCCTATTTTGTAGATGAGGTAACTGAGGCACAGAGAAGTGAAGTGCCTTGCCCCAAATCACACAGCTGACAAGTGGCGGAGTCGGGATTAGAACCCATGACCTCTGACTCCCAAGCCTGGGCTCTATCCACTGAACCACGCTGCTTCACCTCTTTACTTGTCTCTCTTCTTTTTTACTACTTTGGGATGGGGGAAGGGGTAAGAAGTGGCAGGAGAATGACAGTGACTCCAAACCCTCAGGAAAGTCACTTTCATCCTCCATTTACAGGTAGTCTGAGCGCTGTACTGGGTTCCCTCAGCCTCACAGGGCCAGCACTTCCTCAGCCCACACCAGGCTCCTCAAGATCACTACCCAGACTCCCCATGAACGTCCTGACAGCTCACTGTTCCAGTACCTGAGGCAACAGTGCCAGCCCGGGGGGTACCCGTCAAAATAACCGAGGCCCCCTTCTTCGCAGCTGCATCTATGGCACCGGCACAGTAAGCACTCAATTAATACGACTGAATGAATAATGGTCATTAAGCGTTTGGAAAAGACTCCGGCATCCTCATTTGCTATACTGTCTTTCTAGGATTTGCAGATTGTTTTATGTGTTTAATTCTGGTTTCCCTTCCCCTTCATGGCCCACACTGAGCACTTCTTTCCTGCCTTGAGGTCCCTGCTTTTCCTTTTCTTCACAAATACAGACCCTTTCCCTTTCAAAGTACCCAGCGTCTACCTGCGCATCCCTGCTCCTCCCCCCCCCCACATCTGCGCACAAGTCTCCTGGTTTCCAATCCCTCTGCCTGCTTACCATCTTCTGAGTCCAAGGTGAGGACATAAACTCCATCTCCTAATCTATTTACTGGCACCCTGATCCTCAGCCAGGAGCCACAACCACTCTCTGAAGTCTAGATTAATTTATTCATCATTTGCTCATGTGGGTGACAGGTGAGACAACTCTCCCACTCCCTGTCCCCCACCGCACTTGCACCTGTACCTTTATAGTTGGCCCAGCCCTTTGGAGGTGGGGGTGGGGAGGAGAGGGGAATGTCTTCAGGCATGTTTAGATTACTGCTCAATACGGGGGCGTGGACAGGTGTGTGCAGTGTTATTTTGACCCTGGACCTTGTCTTTGAAGATTGGGTTTCGTGGGTAACACCCACAGGGAATTTAATTGCATTTTCATCCCCTTTCTAAAATTATTCTTCCCTAACAGGATAGCTCAAAATTTTTCTTCCTCAATGCTCCTAGATCTCCAGTTAAAGTATGCGCACTTCTACTGCATAGCCCGATCACATTTACCTGGTACTGCAGGAAAACTGATGAAGTGTTGGGGGGTTTGGAGGGGAAAGGGAGGAAGGAGGACATTTAATTCCATGGGGTGACACAAGACTGTCGATGTCCAGACGCTCCAGGGACCATTACACAGGGAGGAGGCACCCCAAAACCAGGGACTGCCTTCGGGATTTACAAAGTTTAACCAATAGGCCGAAATCCACCTTCTTTCAGAGAATCCTACCGGCTGACCGGTGCACAGCTGGCCTTCTGGCGTTCTCCTTCCCATGTGCAGACTCTTGCCCTCAGAGGGACCCGAGAATAAGCACTTACAATTAGCTTGTGCAAAAAAAATAGAGAAGTCCAAGCCCCTGTGGAGAGCCTATAGGCTTCAGGCATGCTGGCAGGTCAGTTATCATGTTGCCACATTTAGAGAAATAAAGAAGAGCTGTTCTTAATGAGGCAATCCTGTCCCCCTTGCCTCCGGCCTCCTCTGTGCCCCAAATCACCAAGGCAGATGTCTGTCCTCTGGGGCAGTGATCCTCAATCATGTGGGCTCCCTCTGGCAGCCAAGGTGCATTCTTCTCCCAGAGACCTATGCCTGAAGAGAGTTAGAGGTGATGCTGGCCATCCGCTCCTGGGCTGGAGCGGGCCGTCCACTCAACTGAATATATCTTCATTACCCTACTTATTTAGTTAATGAGATGTACATCACCTTGATTCTATTTGCTATTGTTTTAATGAGATGTTCTTACCCTTGATTCTATTTATTGCCATTGTTCTTGTCTGTTTCCCCCGATTAGACTGTAAGCCCGTCAAAGGGCAGGGACTGTCTCTGTTGCCGATTTGTACATTCCAAGTGCTTAGTACAGTGCTCTGCACATAGTAAGCGCTCAATAAATACTATTGAATGAATGAATGAACGGGGTTGGGTGGCGGTAGGCCCGCTCTAAAAGGAGCACCATCACGGCCCAACGGGAAGGGCCTGAAGCAGTGGGGAAAACTTCAAGGGGGTGACTGTGGGAGCAGGGTGACCCGGCATCACCTGGTGGTCCCTTGCAGGCCAGCAGTGGTCTGGTGAGGGGAGGGGGGGGTCACTCCTGGAGACACACTGCTCTGTGGTAAAGGTGGTTCAAGTGAGCAAAAGCATTTCCTTCTAAGCAGGAGGTAGAGATGGGCCCACATCACTGGCCTGTGTGAGGCTTTCCAAGTTTGCTAGTGGAAGACCCCTCTCATCCGCCCCAGAGAACAGGACTAGGCTGAAGGTCTCTGAGGTACAACCGGGGGCTACTGGCCCTCTGAGGAGACTCTGGGCATCCCTGCTGGGCTCCAAAGCCAGGACGAGGTTTTGCTCTCTATTTTATTTTGTGGTATAAAGATAGGCCTACACCTTTACTCCCACAACCCTTACTAAATCCATCTGAGTATTATATTGACTGATGGCTTACCAAATGGGTGAGGGCACTGGATCGCCCAATTTATCCACTCTCATCTCCCATTACAACCCAGCTCCCACTCTCCCCCCTCCACCCCACCCAATTATGTTATTTGTTATATGCTTGCTACGTATCAAGCACTCTTCTAAGCACTGGGGTAGAAAGATACAAAGTTATCGGGTCCCTGATCCGCATGGGACAGCCTAAGTAGGAGGGAGTAGGATTTAATCTTCATTTTACAGATGAGGAAACTAAGGTGCAGAGAAGTGAAGTGATTTGCCCAAGGCCAAACAGCAGACAAGTTGCAGAGTCTGGATTAGAATCCAAGTTCTCTGAACTCCCAGGTCCACGCTCTTTCTACGAGGCCACGTTGCTTCTCCTCGGGCTAACCTACTCACAGTGCTTAGTGTGGGCAGAGAATTTGTCTATTATTTTACTGTACTCTCCCAAGTACTTAGTACAATCCTCTGCATACAGTAAGCGCTCAATAAATATAGCTGACTGATTGCTTGGTTCTTCTCCCACTGCCGACCTCTTCCTCACGTCTTCCCTCCTGCTTGGAACTCCCTTCTGTTTCACATCTGACAATCTACAGTTCTCCCCATTTTCAAAGGCTTCTGAAATTATATCTCTTCCAGGAGGCCGTCTGTGATTAATTTCTAATCTCCTGCGATTATATGCACCCTATTGCTTGTTCAGCACTCTGAGCCTCTTAAGCACTTAAATACTCCGGTAGCACTTACAGACATTCTTACAAACACTAACCTTAAGCATTAACTGATATACCTACTTCCTTTTCTTCCTTCTTCTTGTCTGTAATTTATTTTAATGTTAGCCTGCCCTGCTAGAGAGCAAACTCCGTGAGGGCAGAGGTCCTGTCGACTACTTTTATTGTACTCTCCCAGGCGCTTAGTACTGCGCTCTGCACCCAGAAGTCCCTCAACTCTTAATTGATTGATTGCTGCTGATGAAGTCTTGAAGATACTCTGCTCTGTGACCACAGACCGCACCTGTCCTCCCCGCCTCCCCATCAGCTCACAAAGCATGCCACTGGGCCAGGGATACTGGGTGAGAGTGTGGATGACTCCATGCAAACCATCGCTCCTGCAAAGATGAAGCAAGTTGATACCTCACCCCTCGACCATCGGTGTCTGAGCAATGCTCAACCGAATCAAAGGAAGCCAGAAAAGAAGCATCACTCTATTTTCATGGGAAAAGTGTACAAGAGACTATCTCTCAAAGACAATCAATTCATAGACTCAGTTTCACCAGGGGCAGTGCCATCTTCGAATCAGAGGGCAACTCTGTAGAACTCTGTGCCAAAGCACTGTGCTGAGGACTGGGGAGCGATACAAGATAATCAGGTCGGACAGAATTACGGTTCCCCACAGCCCTCACAGAGCGGGACTCAGGTCCATTTCACATGGGAGGAAACAGAGGCAAAGAGAGGATGAGTGTCCTGGCAGACCAGTGGCAGAGGTAGAACGACTCCCCCAATCTCTGAGGTCAGTCTTGGGGGATCATAAAAAAAAATAAAATAAATTGTGGTATTTGTTAAGCGCTTACTATGTGCAAAGCACTGTTCTAAGCGCTGATGGATACAAGGTGATCAGGTTGTCCCACACGGGGCTCACAGTTTTAATCCCCATTTGACAGATGAGGTAACTGAGGCACAGAGAAGTTAAGTGACTTCCTCAAGGTCACACAGCTGACTAGCGGCAGAGCCGGGATTAAAACCCGTGACCTCTGACTCCCAAGCCCGCGCTCTTTCCACTGAGCCACGCTCCTGGAAGTGTGTAAAGCCACCCTCCTAAACAATACACTCCCTCAAAGCTCCTCCCCTCGTTGGCCCCCAGCTCCAAATAAAATGTCACTTCTGTCTGCTGCCCAGCTGGGCCACGGTGACCTCAAGGCTAGGGGAACTGCAGATAGCAGCCGATCAGATCAGATCTGATTCTCCCTGATCTGTGGGTGCTACTCCTCATCAGGGCAATACCAAGGAGGGCACTATGTATGTGGAGCTGGACTGTTGCTAACTGCATCAGTGATGTCACGTCTCTTGGTTCCAGCTCCCCTCTTCTACCTAGGGTGGCAGGGTCATGAGTCACCCCGCCCCCACGGCAGCCCCTACTAATCCTCAAAGGCTCTACCTGAAATTGCTGCACATGTCACATCCCACCTAAACAGGTGTATGACTGCCAAAAGCCAGGCTCCGCATCATGGGCTGTCAGTTGCAGTTCTCAGAGAATGTACCGCTCATTCCCGTGCCAATTAAGCTTCCGAAAATATAATCAGGTTTTTAGGAACTGATCCCATCAACAGACCTACTCTCTGTCCCCAGATTCACCTAGAGAGTCACTGTGGAGAACCTAGACACACATGCCAACTAACAAACAGAAAAGACAAATGTGTCTCATTTGCTCATCAGAGCGGACCTGGCCCCAGCTCCCACAACGCGTCCAAGCCTGCAATCCTGGCATTCTGCCTAAGTGCAATGCGATGGAAGTTTTAACAGAGGTAAAAGGGTGGGAGAAAGGATCGGTTTTCCTGAAAGGCCCCGGACCGGCAGGTTCAGACGGCATGCACCAGAAGCCACAGAGCGTGAGAGGAGCAAGACAGCGGCCCCTCCGATGGGGCCGAGAGCTTGGGGGGTGGGTGTGAGTCCTGGGAAGGAAAACAAAAGCTTCCTCGAGATCCTGGAAGTAAAATGATTTCTTGAATGCCACAGTACAAAAGAAATTGAGCCCAAACGTGACCACGAGGCTGGTTTCTGAGATAATTATACGGCTGTCCACAATCCAAAAATGGAGCAGGCAATCTATCGTAACAGCTCCCGCCCCGTTCACTCTGCTCACCCTAACACTAAGACATTCCTGCTGTCCCAGTCCACTGCTGGCAAAGTATGGGGAGCACAAACAAGCTGGGTTTGGCTTATGGAAATAAGACTGGTGCTTTAAAAAACAAAACAAACAACCCATGGATTTTGACTTTTAAATTAGCCTTAAAGCCCATTATCAAAAGGAGAGGCCTTTCTGGGAAATGGAAGCCAGTGTACCTTCTAATAACGTACCACTTATCAAGTCCAGAGAATTCCGTTCCTTATACAACCCCAGCGACTCCAAGCATTATGAGAGCGCTAATGAAATTCACCTAAAAACATACTTGAGGCAAATGAAGTGGGCTATGTCACATGACTAAATAGAGGCTTCTAGGTTGAGTGCAGTCTGTCGCCATTAAAGATGGCTGAGTGGCAAACTGTGAGTGACATCTGGTACTATTTTGGCTCACCTCTGACCCCATGGCCACTTTTCAGCCACAGGGATGGCCTGGAAATGGTGGAAGTGCAGCTTCCTTAGCTATCTCCTGCCTGTTCTCTGGGTTTTTCCCGGCTGAGGGAGAAAGAAGTAGGCAAGTGAGTTTGTCTAGGCATCCTAGAAGATGGAGGAAAAATTGCCTGTTGGGAAGGGTTCCCTAAAAGAGCACTTGTTAAGGTTTTTGGCCATGCGGATTGTTGCCGGTCCCGGGCTGGAAGTAGCCAGGAATGGATTGGGCCTGGTCATAGAAAGAGCCCCAGAATGGCCATATGAAAACCATCTCTCACTGTTCAGGGGGTTTGAGGGTTCAGAGCTGTAGGTTGGCACGGGAAGGGGGCAGAAGAGGTGTGCTCCCACAGAGCTCTCATCTATTTAGTGTCCAAGGGGCCTATAAGCATGGTCAGCCACTGGGGCTGGGAGCTTAATCAGGTCTCAGCTGTTGCATGGCTCCACCCAGGTCATCAACCTCACAGTCCAGGGCAGCAACCTCTCAGCCCAAGGTTTTGGGGTGGGGAAAGGAGAGGAGAGGACACGTGAGGATGAGATACTGGGTCCTGTTTCCTACTGGTCTGGGAGCCCTCTCCCCCTTCTCGACTGACCAGAACTGAACCAGGGTTTTCTGAGCTGGACTGGCCTGGGCTTTAGCTCCTGCGTGGTGTGTGCGGAGGGTGGTGGGAGGTTATGGTTCCTGCTCTCCTCCTGCACCTTGATCCTCAGATCCCTACATGTGGGGGTCCAACAGCTTGAATGGGGTACCTGGGGACGGGAGACACCTTTATGTCTAGGGGCCCTCACCCCACACCACCATCCCTGAGGCCGGGCAAGAGATGGAGGGGTCTGTGGGGGGAGAGTGGGGAGCGGCCCCTGCGTGCTCTCCTACCACTGCCTCATCGACCAAGAGGGGCCAAGGCCGGAGGTGTTTTCTGTAGGGATGGGGTGGGGTGAGTGACGGGAGAGAGTTTCCAAACGAGGTTCAGCCCCGGTCTTAACTATTTTTCATCCACCCCTGCGCTTAGCACAGTGCTTTATTGCATAGTTCATGCTTAAATTATGTAGGAAGCAGCGTGGCCTAGTGGGAAAAGCATGGACTTTGGAGTAAGAGGACCTGGGTTCTAATCCTGGCTGTGTAACCTTGGGCAAGTCACTTTACTTCTCTGGACCTCAGATACCTCATCTGTAAAAGTGGGGATTTAGACTGTGAGCCCTATGTGGACTACAGATTGTGTCCAATCTAATTAGCTTGCATCTACTTCAGCTTTTAGTGCAGTGCCTGACACATACTAAACATTTAACAAGTATCATTAACATTTTTTAAAATTAACTACTAGAATTAATGACCTTGACTAATTCTCATCTGTGCATTCTTTCCCAGGCTTACTATAGTACCCTGAACATAGTAAGCACTTAATTAAATACTATTACAATTACTACAAATAGCCCCACAAAACCTCACCGTCCCCAGAAAAGCAATCTGGAAAACATTCTTTTAAAGCACTGACCCTCTCCTGAATGACACATTGCCCAAAGCTGAACAGATAATGAAAGGAATCCAACATAGAGAGATAGACCAATAAACGAAGGAACATCCAGAAGAGATGACTGTAAGTTTGTTGTGGGCAGGGAATGTGTCTACCAACTCTGTTGCATTGTACTCTTCAAGCATTTAATACAGTGCTCTGCACACAGTAGAACTCAATAAATACCACTGATGACTGGTCAGACCAACCCAAACTCACAAAAAAAAAAAAAATCCCTAAAAGCTGCCCTTTCCTCCCCATCCAAACTGCTAATATGCTGATCCCAGCACTTATCCTATTTTGCCTTGACCACTGCAACAGCCTCTTCGCTGACCTCCCTGCCTCTCCCCACACCAGTCAGTCAACTGAATTTATTGAGCATTTACTATGTGCAGAGCACTGATCTAAGCATTTGGAAGAGGACAATACAAGAATAAACAGACACATTCTCTGCCCACATTGAGCTTACAGTCTAGAGGGGGAGACAGACATTAATAGAAATAAATAAATGACAGATATGTTCATAAGTGCCATGGGGCTGGGAGCAGGGGATGAATAAAGGGAGCAAGTCAGGGTGATCAGAAGGGAGGTGAAGAAGGGATGAAGGTCCCTCTTCGTCCGTGAAGGCCTTTTGGTGGAGATATGCCTTCAATAAGGGACATATTTCATTGTGCTGCATGGATCATTTTTCTGGAAAAACTTACAGTCCATATCTCCCCACTCCTTAAGCACCTCCAGTGGTTATCCACCTACCTCTGTATCAAACAGAAACTCTATATCATTGGCTTTATAGCACTCAATCGGCTCACACCCTCCTGCCTTCCCTCCCTGATTTCCTATCGCAATCCAGTCTGCACACTTTGCTCCTCTAATGCAAACATACTCACTGTACCTCGATCTTGTCTATCTTGCTGCCAACCCCTTACCCATGTCCTCCTTGACCTGAAACTCTCTCCCCTTCTATATATGATAGAGCACCTGTCTCACCACCTCCAAAGCCTTATTACAATCACATCTCCTCCAAGAGGCCGTCCCCAGTTAACCCCCCCTTTCTCCTACTCTTTCGCCTATCTGTGTCACCTAGGCGCCGGAACTGTCCCTCTTAAACACTTGCTATTATCACATCAGCACATTGTATTTTCACAGTGGCTCCCTGTTCAGGGCATGGCCTAGAGACATAGGTCCCCAGCAGGGGAGAGGGCAAGAGCCCCACAGATGAAGTGCAATGGGAGCAATGCCACCAGTTTCTTTCCCAGCTCCATGGGCAGGATTGGTAGGCTCAGGAGCCTGCTGTGCCTTGGAGCCAGAAAGTGACAGGAAGCAGAAGCTAGGTGATGGCCCCCAGCCTGGGTCACAGATATGTCCTCGCTGAATCGTGGGGCCAGCCTGGAGGTTGCTTTTGCCCTCTGCCCCAGTGCCACTGGGAGCAAGTGTCCCCTTTCCAGTCCCGAGCCACCCCCCTTCTAGCCCAGCGTGTAGCCTGCCCGTCATGTGGCCTGCCCACTGTGGTCTTCAGCAAGTAGCAGTGGCTCTGTGGGTTGGCTGACTGAGTTAGAAGAGCTGTGGATGGCAGTAGGGCACCAGGCAGGGAGCCTGGTGCAAGACAGGTGGGGAGATAATAGTAATAATAATTATGGTATTTGTTAAGTGCTTACCATCTCCTCCCCTATGCTCTCTCTCTCCCTCAAGGCTCCTATCTCCTCCTGCCTTCAGGACATCTCCACCTGGATGTTTGCCCACCAGCTAAAACTCAACATGTCCAAGCCTGAGCTCCTTATCTTCCCTCCCAAATCCTGTCCTCTCCCGAACTTTCCCATCACTGTGGACGGCACTACCATCCTTCTCATCCCACAAGACCGCAACCTTGGGGTCACCCTTGACACTGCTCTCTCATTCATCCCACACATCCAATCTGTCACCAAAACCTGCCGGTTTCACCTTCACAACATCGCCAAGATCTGCTCTTTCTTCTCCATCCAAACTACTACCTTGTTGGTACAATCTCTCATCATATCCCGACTGGATTACTGCATCAGCATCCTTTCTGATCTCCCATCCTCCTGTCTCTCCCTGCTTCAGTGTATACTTCATTCTGCTGCCTGGATTATCTTTCTACGGAAACTCTCTGGGCATGTCACTCCCCTCCCCCAAAATCTCCAGTGGTTGCCTATCAACCTTCGCATGAAGCAAAAACTCCTCACTATTGGCTTCAAAGCTCTCCACCACCTTGCACCCTCCTACCTCACCTCCCTTCTCTCCTTCTACAGCCCAGCCCGCACACGCCATTCCTCTGCCGCTGACCTCACTGTGCCCCATCCTCGCCTGTCCCGCCGTCGACTCCTGGCCTACATCCTACCTCTGGGCCTGGAATGCCCTCCCTCCTCATATCTGCCAAACTAGCTCTCTTCTCCCCTTGAAAGCCTTACTGAGAGCTCACCTCCTCCAGGAGGCCTTCCCAGACTGAGTCCCCCTTTTCCTCTGCTCCTCCTCCCCTCCCCATCGCCCCTACTCCCTCCCTCTGCTCTACCCCCTTCCCCGCCCCACAGCACTTGTGTATATTTGTACATATTTATTATTCTATTTTACTAATGATGTGTATATATCTATAATTCTATTTCTCTATTTTGATGCTATTGATGCCTCTCTACTTGTTTTGTTGTCTGCCTCCCCTTTCTAGATTGTGAGATTGTTGTTGGGTAGGGATTTCTCTATCTGTTGCCGAACTGTACTTTCTAAGCACTTAGTACAGTGCTCTGCACACAATAAGCACTCAATAAATATGACTGACTGAATGAATACCTAGCACTGTTCTAAGCGCTGGGGTAAATACAAGGTAATCAGGTTGTCCCACGTGGAGCTCACAGTCTAATCCCCATTTAACAGGTGAAGTAACTGAAGCACAGAGAGGTTAAGTGGCTCGCCCAAGGTCACACAGCAGACAAGTGGCAAATTCAGGATTAGAACCCATATCCTCTGACTCCCAAACCCGTGCTCTTTCCACTCAGCCACGCTGCTTCTCTAAGTTATAGGCTAAGATATTCTATAAACCAAAGAAGAAACCAAGGCCCCCGATCCACATTCAGTCTCTGGCCTGGCCAAGAGCCCAGTGAGGATCATGGGAACCCTACTGGTCGCTGAACCGGGCCAGGGGATGCCCTGCATTTTTGGCCGATGGCATCCGGGCACAGGGGAGGCACCAGGCAGGACAAGGGTACAATGATCTCAGATGGCTTGGCCCCACAGCATGGTAACCATGAGCTGTGGAGGAGGAGGAGGGTGGTTGGAGAGGAGAATGAGGAAGGGGAAGAGAAAGAGGAGGGTGATATGGTAACGAGGCAGTAGGCAGGGTTACCTAATTCACTGGGTAGATTCATCGGTAGCGTACAAAGCTTTACACTAAGGAGAGTGATGATGATGATGGGAGCATCCTGTCAAAAATAAGGGATGAGGCTCTGTCCGGCCGAAGACGTTAGGACCCAAAACCTGTGCGAAGGAATTGATTACCAAGAAATCTATAATCTCCCCACTATATATCTCTCACTGCCACTTCAGCCCCCACAGGCCACCTAAGCACTGTAGCACTTGAATACGGATCTCACAGAGCCTAATTTACTCCCTTCTGCAATTTAAGTGTCTGCCTCCCCGACCTGCAGTGTTTAGAGTACCAGAATTGCTCATATCGATGCCCTGCCCCAAATTCATCCCCACACTCCAAACTACGTTGTCTACACCCAGTGTCTCCTTCAATTCTTTCTTTGACCCCCTCCAATCTAGCTTCTGCCCCCTTCACTCCACAGAAACTTTTCTTTAATGGCATTTGTTATGGACTTACTATGTGCCAGGCGTTGTAATAATAATAATAATAATAATGTTGGTATTTGTTAAGCGCTAACTATGTGCAGAGCACTGTTCTAAGTGCTGCGGGAGATACAGGGTCATCAGGTTGTCCCACGTGAGGGTCACAGTTAATCCCCATTTTACAGATGAGGTAACTGAGGTACAGAGAAGTGACTTGCCCATAGTCACATGGCTGACAAGTGGCAGAGCAGGGAGTTGAACCCATGACCTCTGACTCCGAAGCCCAAGCTCTTTCCACTGAGCCATGTTGCTTCCCCTGTATCAAACACAGAGGTAGATACAGCTAATCAGGTTTGACACCATGTCCCACATGGGGCTCACAGTATTAGTCCTCATTTTACAGATATCTGCGGCACAGAGAAATTGAGTGACTTGCCCAAGGTCACACAGCAGACAAGTGGCAGAGCTGTTATTATAACCCAGGTCCTTACCTCTCAAAGGTCACCAATGATCTCCTCCTTGCCGAATCCAACAGCCTCTACTCCATTCTACTCTTCCTCGACCTTTTGGTTGCCTTCGACACTGTAGACCACACCTTTCTTCTGGAAACGTTATCCAACCTTGGCTTCACTGGCACTGTCTTCTCCTGATTCTCCTTCTTGCTCTCTGCTCGCTTATTTTCAGTTTCTTTCACAGGTGGCTCCTCTGCCTCCCACCCTCTGTGGGGGGTCCCTCAAGGTTCAGTTCTGGGTCCCTTTATCTACACCTGTTCCCTTGGAGAGCTCATTCGCTCCCATGACTTCAACTACCATCTCTCTTTGGGTGATTGTCAAGTCTACATCTCCATCCCTGATCTCTCCCCTTCTCTGCAGTCTTGCATTTCCTACTGCCTTCAGGACATCTGTACTTGGTTGTTCTTCCAATAGCTCAAATTTATAACTTCCTATATTCCCACTCAAACTTGTCCTGCCCATCACTTTCCCATCACTGTAGAGAGCACCACCAGCCTCCCTGTCTCACAAACCCATAACCTTGGCATTGTCCTTGACTCATCTCTCTCATTCAACTCACATATTCAATGTCACCAAATCCTGAGGGTTCAATCTTCACATCATTGCTAAAATCCATCCTTTCCTCTCCATCCAAACCGCTACCATGTTAACCCAAGTACTTATCCTATTCTGTCTTGATTACTGCATCAGCCTCCTTGTTGACCTCCCTGCCTCCTGTCTCTTCCCACTCTGGTCCATACTTCACTCTGATGCCCAGATCATTTTTCTACAGAAATGTTCAGTCTGTGTTTCTCCACTCCTCAAGAATCTCCAGTGGTTGCCCATCCACCTCCATCAAACAGAAACTCCTTACTTTAAGGCACTCAATCACCTTGCCCCTTCCTACCCTACCTCCCTGATTTTCTACTACAACCCAGCCCACACACATTGCTCCTCTTTGCCAAACTACTCACTGTATCTTGATCTCGTCCACCTTGCCGCCAACCTCTTGCCCACATCCTGCCTCTGGCCTGGAACGCCTTCCCTCCTTCATATTCAACAGGCTTTATCTCTTTCAACCTTCAAAGCCTTTCTGAAGGCACACCTCCTTCAAAAGTCTTTCCCCATCTAAGCCCACAACAGCCCTCTTCTTCCTCTCCCTTCTGCATCACCCTTCCACTTGAATTTGCACACTTATTCACTCCTCCTTCAGTCCCACAGCACCTATGTACATATCCATAAGTTATTTATTTATAGTAATGTCTGTTTCCCCCTCCAGACTGTCAGTTCCGGTGGGCAGGAAATGCGTCTACCAACTCTGATACGCTGTATTTTCCCAAGGTGTTAGTACAGTGTTCTGCACACAGCAAACACTTAGTAAATACTGTTGATTGAACAACTGATGCTTAGAGAACAGATGAAAAGGGGGGGATGGGTGGTGAGGAAGTGGAGGGGGTGTAGAACTTGAGGCAAAATCTTGAATTCATAGCGGTAAAATTTATAGAAAAGGTCATAGTGTCTAATGTAGAGGGACGCACTCTGCGGCATGTGGAAATGCATTTTAAACTGGCTAAAAAAGAAACCCAAACCAAGCATGACCTCCCTCACAAGACTTCAGCAAGTGTCAACTTAGAATTGCTTTCCTTTGTGCCTCCTGCACTTGTAATGGGTCTGTACACTGAGACACAGGAAAGACAAGTGTTTCAGATAGCTGATGCCTGAGATGAGAAAAGGCTGGTCTCAAACATTGTCATTTAGTAGCAGTGACCAAGGAATTAGGGGTGGAATACCGGGATTGTCTATCCCCTCCTGGTGCAGATTCAGCATTTTAGATTCGAACGTTGAAATGATCTCCCAACTCACACTTAGTAGCAGTGACTGAGGTATTAGGGATGGAAAAGCTGGATTGCCTAACCCCTCCTGGCTCAGTATTTTAGAGTTTAATGTGGAGATGATCTCCCTTCCCCTATCCCAACCTATTCCCCCCTTGTCCTAATTCGTTCTGTGGCTCTTAGTGATGGATTCAACGATGGACTCACCCACTGGTCCTCTCTAAATATATCGCTGGATACAGCCAGCCACGGTTTCAGGGGGCCTATCTGCTGGGGGTCCAGGGAAGGCTTTTTTAAGGGACTGAGGCTGCAGGATGGAATCATCACTGATTGACTTTGTGTTTAAAAGGAAGTTAACACATGGGCTTGGCCCAACCAATTGTGCCTGGTTGCTGAGGAGGATGCTGTCGCCGTGTCGTTTCCACTGTCAGACTTCCGGCTTTTAACAGGATGTATGCATTAAAGGATGTAAGGGGGTGGCTCAGCCTAGATAACCAGCAGATATGCTTGAACGTAACATAATGGGCTCCGAGGTGAACAGTCTCGACTCGGTAGTGGCGAGGTAGGTCAGCAGGTGAATGGTTTAGCCAAGACTCATGCTTCTCCTTTCTGCTGCTGCCCACCTTCTAATCATTTAATAATACTCAAGCGCTTACTCTGTACCAAGCACTCTTCCAAGCCCTGGGGTAGACACAGGTTAATCAGGTTGGACACAGTCCCTGCCCCACATACTAAAGTAGAGGGAGTAGGACTGAATCCCCATTTTACACAAGGGGAAGCTGAGGCACAGAGAAGAGAAGTGAAGTGGCTTGTCCAATGTCAGGGAGCAGACATGTGGAGGAGCAGGGATTAAAATCCAGGTCCTCTGACTCCCAGGACTGTGCTCTTTCCATTATGCCATGCTGCTTCCCTGTTTCATTTCATTTTTTGTTAAGTCTCTTTGGGGAGGGGATGGAAGAAGAGCAAAGCAGGTGGGAACTCTAAATAGTCCATGTGAGGTTTGGAGATGGTGGAGATAATAATGTTGGTATTTGTTAAGCGCTTACTATGTGCCGAGCACTGTTCTAAGCGCTGGGGTAGATAGTTGCCTGCCTCCCTCTAGACTGTAAGCTCATTGTGGGAAGGTAACGTGCCTACCAACTCTGGTGTACTGTACTCTCCCAAGCACTGAGTATAATGCTCTGAACACAGCAAGGACTCAACAAATACCATAGATTGACATAATTTATGATCTACTCTGGGAGATGGACTCATAGAAAGTATTTACAAATAGTGTTATAGAAGCAAGTGGAAAAACAAGGATATGACAGGTATTATCACATGTATATGAGGATGAAATAGTTGGCATATACAAATAAATACACCTATTTTCATGCTCTCAATTAAGACAGGAACCATGTCCGATTACCAGGTGTGAATTCTTTCCTAGTGCTCTGCACTCAGTAAGTGTCTCTATCTGTTGCTGAACTGTACATTCCAAGCGTGTAGAACAGTGCTCTGCACATAGTAAGCGCTCATAAATATGATTGAATGAATGAATGAAGTGCTGATAAACTCTCCTACGACTACTCTGTGTTAATGACAAAGCCTTTAGTGCCAAACCGATCTTTAGCAGAGTGGAATAAAACTTACCCAAGGCCACCAAGATTTAGTGCCGCTTGTGGAATTGGAACACCTGAAGGTTGTCCTCCTTGATCACTGCACCATGCCCCTAGAAGACACAATACAGATGGGTATTTCCAAATCCATGTTGGTCCTCAGATGTATTTTTTTTTTGAAATAAACCAAGCAGGTCACATCGCTTCTGTCACTTAGGAAAATGAAATCAATGCAAAATCTTTATATAGTAATTTGTTCTGAGCACATACCCTCTGGCAGGCTCTACCGAGAGGTAGTTCTTGTCAGAAAGCACCCCTGACATTTTTAAAGACAGCGACATAATGATGAAGTCAGGATAAGACCGGCCACAATACAGCGAATTCAAGTTTGAAATCACTGATTTTAAGTACAAAGTATTTTTATCGGTACCGATCATCGGGACAGAGAGTTAAAGTGGAGTAGGGCACACTGAATGGGGAGCAGGGCAAGGCTGGCCATTCTGATGAGGCCAGATGTTGCCTGCAAGGGAAATGGAGGGCAAAGCAAGGAACTTCAAGCTGCCTTGGGTGCGGGACTGTGGCTCAGTCCCACAACCTGTGGAAGACACAGGGGATGCTATCAGCTCCCCAGGCCGGGTTAGAGCTCGAGTCCTGCTAGCCAAAAGATCTGGAGCAGCAGGTGAGGCAGGATCAGGGGCCAACTTTCCCCGGGTCCCCAAGCCAGAGCAGGGCCCCGGCCCGGAAACAGCCAGGCTCACTGAGGGACCCAGTGGGGCCGCTGGTGGCCGGTGGGCCGCCTGGTACGATAGCCATTCTGGACCTGGAGCCTGGGGAGGGGGCTGATTCCACTCTAGGGCTAAATTTGCTCCTTGGCACACACTCCAGTAAGGGGAAGCTCAGCCCCTGAGCAGCAGCGGAGCCTAAAGGAAAAAAGGTATCCACTTTGGAATAATTCAAACCGGAACGGGTGCACTGAAATTTCTTCTTTGAGCAGCTTGCCCTTCCGTTTCAGTCCACCTTACTTCCACCCCTTCGACACAAGCGTTGGATGGCTTATTCCTGAAATAAGTGCCAGGTAATTAATTATCAAATGCACTTCCGGATGGAAAGAGGGAAAAAAAAATGACCGTCCCACTGTATTCCAGGCAGTATATACATCTAATGTCTAGAGATAGGAAGATGATGAATTAGGTCCGCAGACTGCCATAGCAGAACACATGTGACCAACAGCCATGACACTCTCACGCATGGCCCACCCATCTCGATTAAGAAGTCCTCTCATTTCCGCTCCTCAATAAAGAGGTTGGCAAAGGATAAAGCCTTTTAAATTTTCCACGAAAGGAATTGTAATTTCAATATTGGCTATGGTCTGCAATTCTGTCAAGGTTAACATTGTAAAAATAAATATGGGCTATTTAAGAATTCTATTCCAGAAGACGGATGATGCAAAATATCCCATCAATCAATGGTACTGAAGGATTACTCTGTGCTGAGCATGGTACCACAGACCACTGTAAAGTACACACAGTTCCTGTCCTCAAGGAGTCTGTAGTTTAGTGGGGGAGACAGATATTCAAAATAAATTAAGGCAGAGGGAAGCAACCGAGTATAAATGGTGGTATTTGTTAAGCGCTTACTATGTGCAAAGCACAGTTCTAAGCGCTGGAGGATACGAGGAGATCAGGTTGTCCCACGTGGGGCTCACAGTTTTAATCCCCATTTTACAGATGAGGTAACTGAGGCCCAGAGAAGTTAAGTGACTTGCCCAAAGTCACACAGCTGGCAAGCAGCAGAGCTGGGATTCGAACCCATGAACTATGACTCCCAAGCCCGGGCTCTTTCCACTGTGCCACGCTGCTTCTCTATGTACAAAAGTGTTGTGGAGAAGGGGGGATGGGGAGAAAATACAAACTCAAATGCATAGGAGATGCTAAGGAAGAGAAAACCAGGTCAAGAGATGAGAGATTAATTAGGGACAGACAACTGCCATAGAGCAGCTCAGGGGTTGCAAATGACTGCTGGAGACAAGAGACATGGGCGATGTGACCACTCATCTGGCAACCCTGAAGTCCTGATTATCCAAAATGACCATTCGGTCAAGCCCGGCTTTCGGTCAGGGTGGAGTCATGCTGCTGCTGCTGCTGGTCAAGCAGCCACTTCAAAGCCTTAAAGAATACTGATAATAATGGTATTTGTTAAGCGCTTACTATGTGCAGAGCACTGTTCTAAGCGCTGGGGTAGATACAGGGTAATCAGATTGCCCCATGTGGGGCTCACATTTTTTAATCCCCATTTTTACAGATGAGGTAACTGAGGCACAGAGAAGTTAAGTGAATTGCCCAAGGTCACACAGCAGACAAGTGGTGGAGCCGGGATTAGAAACCACGCCCTCTGACTCCCAAGCCCGGGCTCTTTCCACTAAGCCACGCTGCTTCTCAGAGAAGGCACATCTCCTCCAAGGAGCCTTCCCTTGACAGCCCTCCTCTCCTCTTCTCCCACTCACTTCCGCGTCACCCTGACTTGCTCCCTTCATTCACCCCCTCCCAGCCCCAAGGCACTTATCTATATATCCGCAATTTATTTATTTATGTATATTAATGTCTGTCTCCCCCTCTAGACTGTGAGCTCTTTGTGGGCAGGGAATGTGTCTGTTTATTGTTATATCGTACTCGCCTAAGGCACAGTGCTCTGCACACAGTAAGCATTCAATAAATACGACTGAATGAATGAATGAAGGTGGCTAACTGGAGGAGTGGAGGAGACTCCACCAGCTCTCCACTTCCTCCTCCGCGGCCGCACGGTCAGTTCCATGTGCCATTTCTTGGAAATTTTCAGCACAACCACAACTGAATGCAGGGTGGGCAGGCCAGGAATTTGAAGGACATACTGCCAGCAGTTGCAGGCATGACAGAAGCTACAGCTTAAACAAAGAAGGGGCATCGCTGTCAAGCGCTGCGGAAGGTCACTGAGAGTGGGTGAAAGGCAGCCTTCATCATCATCACCAGTATTTACTGAGATCCTACTAATTAAGGTGTCTGATAAGAGCTTGCTATGTGCTAAGCACTGTACTAACCACCGGGAAAGACATAAGCAGCACGGTGTAGTGGATAGAGCACGGGCCTGGGAGTTGGAAGGTCAGGGGTTCTAATCCTGGCTCTGCCACTTGTCTGTTGTGTGACCTTGGGCAAGTCACTTAACTTTTCTGGGCCTCAGTTACCTCATCTGTAAAATGGGGAGTGACACTGGGATGTGAGCCCCACGTGGGACAGGGACTGCGGCCAACCCTATTTGCTTGTATCCGCCGCAGTGTTTAAGATAGTGCCTAGCACATAGTAAGAGCTTAACAAATACCATAAATATTATTATTATAAAAGATAATCAAGTTGGACACCATCTGTGTCCCACTTGGGGCTCACAGTCTAACTAGGAGGGAATAGGATTTAATTCCCATTTTTCTTACAGATGAGGTAACTGAAGCCCAAAGAAGTTCAGTGTCTTGCCCAAAGTTACAACAGGCAAGTGGCAGTGCCGGGATTAGAACCCAGGTCCTCTTTCACAGGCTCATGCTCATTCCACTAGGCCATACTGTTCCCCTGCTGTCATCAGAGCACTGTACTAGAAATAAAAATGGAGGAAACTGATCCCTGCTCTCCAGGAGTTTACACTCTAATGAAGGAGACATGCAGAGCCAGATAGGATACAAGAGATATATCTGGCAGAAACAAAACCAGGCAAAAAATGAATAATGAATATGTACTTGTATCTACCTATAACACTTATGTACATGAGTAGATTGTTACTACTGACTTTAATATTGGTTCCATTTAACCCTTTCACTCCTCCTGTTTCAACCATTTATACCAGTTTTCTTCCCAAATAAGGAAATTTGTATATGCCTGTTATCTCCACTAGATTGCACACTCTTTGAGGGTGGGGATTGTTATCTTTTACTTCCATTGTACTGTCTCGCAAGTGCTTAGTACAGTGCTCTAGCACGCACTAGTGAAAAGTGCATGGGCCTGGGAGTTAGAGGACCTGGGTTCTAATTCTGACTCCGCTACTTCTCTTCTGTGTGACCTTGGGCCAGTCACTTAACTTCTCTGTGCCTCCGTTACCTCATCGGCAAAATGGGGATTAAGATTGTGAGTCCCATGTGGGACATGGAATGTGTCCAACCTGAGTAGCTTGTACCTACCCCAGCGCTTAGTACAGTGTCTACCACATAGTAAGCACTCAACAAATACCATTTAAAAAAATATGCCCTGCTACACTCCATACTCAGAACACATGGTCACCTTAGACAAGGTGGAAAAAAGCAACCTTTCACAATAAACCTTCTTTCAAAAACACATTACAACTGAATCATACACATTCTTCCACTCGGGACTGGGATTTATAGGATTATGAATATTGAAAAAAGGCTGTGTTTAAAACCATAGCCCGTTAAGTGGCATTCCTTTAAATGGGTCTCTGTGCATCCTATAGCTATTCAATTCCAGTGTTGCTTTAGTGAAAACAGAGTATGTACATTTGGGACATCTAAGAATCAACAGCGTTTTAGCATTTTGGGTGTGCATAATGTACCTCCCCTCTCCTCAGAAATCTCCAGTGGTTGCTGATCCAACCCCACATCAAACAGAAATTCTTAACCACTATCTTTAAACCCCTAAAAGAGCTCTCCTCTCCTACCTTAACTCATTGATTCCCTACTACAACCCAACCCACACACTTCCCTCCTCTAACACCAGTCTAACTGTCTGTACCTTGATCTTGTCTACCTCATCGCCGACCTCTTGCCCATATCCTGTCTCTGGTCTGGAGCTCCCTCCTCCTTCATATCTGGCAGACCACCAATCTCCCTCCCTTCAAAACCCTCATAAAATCACATCTCCTCCAAGAGACCTTCTCTGAGTCAGCTCTCATTTCCCCTACCTGCCCTCCCCTGAGCATTCCTTAAGCACTTGATATTTACCCCACTCTCAACCCCCAAAACATGTATGCATATATCCTTACACTAGGTCATTTCCTCTCTCTATAATTTATTTTACTGTCTCACTCCCCCTTTACACTGTAAAGTCCTTGTAAGGAGGGATCATATCTTCCCACTCAAGGAACATGTCTACCAACTCCTTTATAGTGTATTTTCCAAATCGCTTAGTACAGTGCTCTGCACAGAGTAAGCACTCCATAAATATGACTGAAGCAGAAGCAGCATTGTCTAGTGGATAGAGTCTGGGTCTGGAAGTCAGAAAGACCTGTGTTCTTGTCCGTTATTGACCCTGGGCAAGTGACTTCACTTCTCTGTGCCTCAGTTATCTCTCTAAAAATAGGGATTAAGACTGTTAACCCCATCTGGGACAAGGACTATGTCCAACCTGATTAAGTTGTATCTACTCCAGTGCTTAGTACAGTGCCTGGCACATAGTAAGCATTTAACAAATACCATAAAAAACCCAAAAAAACTGATTGACAACAAAAGGGGAAATGAGAGTGACCTTTTAGGTTAAAATGTCACTATGTCAAATGTGCCTGATCACAACTGCCCACCTTTTAGAGCTCTTCTGCCCGTAAAGCAGTCAGTAACCCCATCATGGAGTTAACATTACCATACAGTGAAACCACTCGCATTAAGTAACAGGGTGGATAAACTCTCACTCTGACTAAAATGACCTTTCTTACAAGAATAAGTTGGGTCACTGTGTTACTTGTACTATTTAAGTACGGCAAAACACACACAACAACCCCTGGAAGCTGGGGGCAACTTCCACTTGTTGAGAAAGTTTGACCAATTCAGTTCTCCTTTGCTATTTGAGGTCAGACCAGCACAAATTGCAAATTACCTTCAGGCTGCATCCCCAAACCACAGGGGCTCCCAAGGAGTCAGCTTTCTGTGGCATATAAAGATTACAGTTGTTCCTTTAGACCGTAATCAAGTCGCAGAAGTCATTATCCAGAAATCATTATTATGAGTTATGTCTGTTGGCTTCCTATTTCCGTCTAGTAATTTTCTTGCAAATTGCTGCTACTTTCCCACTTGGAACGCAAGACGGGAAAGACATAAGACACACGAGTATGATTCCACCACCCCTTATAACTCAGCCATACAACTTACTGCTCAGACCCTTGCCATTTCCTCATACTGTTTGTCATTTCAATGAACAACAAAGTCTTTGGTAATCAGTTCAGCAAGTTCAACTCTTCATCCCTAAGCTTACAGCGTGCCTTCCAAAGAACTGGTGTCAAGACCAGAGAGCCACCTTAGATTCCTCTAGACTGTAAGCTCATTATTGACAGGAACATGTCTTCCATCTGTTGTATTGAACTGTCCCAGAAGCGTAGTAGAGTGCTCTGCACACAGAAAGTGCTCAATAAATACCATCAACGATAATACGTCCTATGCCCAAGTAGTTTCCCCAAAGGGTTTCAGAGGAAGGATCCTGGGGTGGTCCTGGCTCTGTTCTGTCCCCTCTGGATACTAGCACTTGGGTGGTTGCATTTTTCCTGTAATTAAAATGGACCAAAGGACATTTCCAGGTGTTTCCTTTGTATTTGTATTTGGTGCCTCAATCCAAAAGATGATGACCAGCCAGTTTCTGGGCTCTTATGCCAGCAGCTCAAACTCTTTGGGCAGCTATGACTTGGGAGTTCCATCCACATGGGTGATAACTTCATAGCCAAGAGACTGGGGTGGACAGGAATCTGGTGTCGTCCATAACAGGGGCACTTGTGTGTATATATGTACATATTTATAATTCTATTTATTTTATTAATGATGTGTATGTATCTATAATTCCATTTATTTATATTAATGCTTTTGATGCCCGTTGACTTGTTTTGATGTCTGTCTTCTCCCTTCTAGACTGTGAGCCCATTGTGGGCAGGGACTGTCTCTGTTGCTGAATTGTACTTTCCAAGCGCTTAGTACGGTGCTCTGCACACAGTAATACTCTATAAATACGATTGAACGAATGAACCAGACCCACAGGGCCCATTGGGTGGCAGAAAGGGAGGTGGACAGAGTTGTCCACAGCTTGAAACTGGGCTTCTACAAGGGGTACTGAATATGCCCTGTACATGTCAGTTGGGGTATAGTGTTTTTTCAGGTCTTGTCTGCCACCCTGGAAAATGTGAGATGGGCTGCTGAAAACACTGTGAGCAACTACAAAATTGTTTTGTGGGCTGCTCGAGAAATTCAATTAGGCCACGTGTCACCTTGCCCTATCCTACCTCACCTTGTTGCTCTCCGACTACAATCCAGCCCACATATTTCGCTCCTCTGACGCTAACCTTCTCACTGTACCTGGAGCTCATCTAATTTGCCGCTGAGCACTTGCCTACATCCTGTCTCTGGCCTGGAATGCCTTCCCTCCTCATATTCGACAATGACTCTCCCCTCCTTCAAAGTCTTATTGAAGGCACACCTCTTCCAAGAAGCCTTCCCTAAGCCCTCCTTTCCTGTTCTCCCACTTCCTTCTGCATCACCCCATCTGCTCCTTTTATTCATCCCCGGTACCAGTCCCACAGCACTTACGTACATATCTGTAATTTATTTATATTAATATCTGTCTCCCCCTGTAGACTGTCAGCTACGCGGAATGTGTCTATCGTTGAATTGTACTGTCCCAAGCACTTAGAACAGTATTCTGCACACGGTAAGTGCTCGATTAATACGCCTGCCTGTCCAGTCCAGTAGGAGTCTTATGCTTCATGCCTGGTCATCTCTGGCTGCCCTCAGAGGGGATGTATTCTATTCTGTATTCCTTTTCTTGGTTTCTTTCAGAATGTCCCCATCGACTATTTTCAAAAATCCACATGGATACGCTCTTAGAACAAGGACTGAAGATAAAAATCCTTAAGGAACCACCTTTTTAAGGACCATACTATACTGTCTCTCCTGAAATTGACACTACATGTCTCATGCCACTTTTCACTTTAATGGAACACTTCCCTTTGGCAAACTCCTATTCAGGACTCTTGTAGTCCAAGGCCTGTGCCTTAGTTGGGAAGTCCTAGCCTGCAATTCTGGCCAACCATCTAGTAAGAGGCAAGCTAAAATATTGACCTTTTAAATGACAACATGACAAACTGTTACTAACGGCAGTGATCTTCCCGGTCCCACCTGCACCCATTGACTAAAATTGCACCAATTGCATGACCTTCAGAGCCAAAGATCAAATACCATGCTCACTGTGGAAGCGGTCCACCAACTCTGTTGTACTGTACTCTTCCAAGCACTTATTACAGTGCTCTGCACAGAGTAAATGCTCAATAAATGCCACTGATTGATTGATTGATTCATTCATTCAGTAGCATTTATTGAGCACATACTATGTGCAGAGCACTGTACTAAGCACTTGGAAAGTACAGTTCGGCAACAGAGAGAGAGAATCCCTACCCAACAATGATGTAATTATATAGATAATCCTTATCTCCAAAGTGTCTTTACACTAGGAACTGTGTTTTCCTGAAGCAAGTGCTGTTTTAAAAAGGAACTTTCCTATAGAAAATTCCATGTTTTTTCTTCCCAAGCTGCCCAGGTCAAGCATAACATTAGTAAGGATTACACAATGTGGCCTAGTGGATAGAGCATGGGCCTGGGAGTCAGAAGGACCTGGGTTCTAATCCCGGCTCCGCTACTTGTCTGCTATGTGGACTTGGGCAAGTCCATTCACTTCTCTGGGCCTCAGTTCTGGGCCTCAGTTACCTCATCTGTAAAATGGGGATTGAGACTATATGCCCCATTTAGGACAGCAACTGTGTCCAATCCAATTCACTTGTATCCACTCCAGCAGTCAGTACAGTGCCTGCCACATAGAAAGCGCCTAAAAAATACCACTAGTATTAGATACCTTAGGTGTCTTGTATGGCTCACTCTTCCTCTCTCCGAACTCCTGTTCAAAACCTGGCGTCAGCCCCCCAGCTTTACTGACAGTTGTGTTTGAGATTTTTGGCCTCCGACCTTGCTTCTGCCCTGAGGGCACATCAGGATAGTATCCAGAGTCCAGACAGACTGGCTTTCCACCTCTCTTAGGCCCAGGACTGCCTCCAGCAAGCATATTGACTTCCTCTTCCCTGTCATCCCCAAGATTCCCGACTCGGCTTTGGGATCTCCAATAACGGCCTGGGTGATCTCAGAAATGGAGAGACATTCCAACCAGTCGGTGGCCCCCACGTCTACAAATGACAAAATTCCACCAAGCTGTCATTCTGTTTGAATGGTAAGAACTCTGCCATTCACTGGGACCAATGAGGGGTTTCTACACTCACCATTTTCCCCTCACGCATTGCACGGCTGCTCTAGCGATACAATTCAGGGTGAGCTCTCAGCACAGTGGAGGATTCTAAAACCACAGGCACCACCACAAATCCACTGGCGCGTGAATTCTGGAAATGCTCTCTCTCTCACACACGCACACAAGAACTGTTTTCAGGGAGGGGCTGTGGGAAGGGCTCGTTGGAAGGACTCAGGGAAGAAGAGAGGATTAGCAAATTTTGCTTTCAGAAATGGAGCACCCAAGGCACAACATTAGGATAGTTTAGATGTCTTCCTGTGCCTTTTGTGGGGCTCTGGAACACTTCGATGTGCACTATACAGCAACGGGGAGACAATGGGTTGGGGAGAGACAGAATATTAGGCCACCACAGGACCAACCACAGGCACTCTTGGGCACACCTAACTCCAAGATCATGCAGCCTGTGTGAGAAAACCCTGGCCCGGTCCAGAGAAAAATGGGGTTGCCTTGGGGTTACTAAAACAAAGCCCTGACCTTCACTTTTGTGCAAGAGGAATGCTCACACTAGGATACAAGACAGAGTTTGAAAGCTCACAAATAGCTGGCAGCATATGCAGAATTGGAATTCACTGCCTGTTGGTGTGGCCCCATAATTATTTTTTAATGGTAGTTGTCAAGTACTTACTATCAGGCACTGTACTAAGTGCTGGTGATCGAATTGCAGCCCATCCACTTGTCTGGTGGGTGACCTTGGGAAAGTTACATAACTTTTCTGTGAGTCACTTTCCTCAGCTGTAAAATGGGGATTAAGATTGTGAGCCCCACGTGGAACAGGGACTGAGGAATAATGATGGCATTTATTAAGGTCTTACTACGTGCAAAGCACTGTTCTAAGTGCAGGGAGGGGGATACAGGGTGATCAAGTTGTCCCATGTGGGGCTCACAGTCCTAATCCCCATTTTACAGATGAGGTCACTGAAGCCCAGAGACGTGAAATGACTTGCCCAAAGTCACACAGCTGACAAGTGGCAGAGCGGGGATTAGAACCCACGACCTCTGACTCCCAAACCCAGGCTCTTTCCACTGAGCCACACTGCTTCATTGTCCCTATGGAACAGGGACAGGACCTGATTATCCTATATCCACTCCATCCTCAGCCCCACATCATTTATGGACAGATCCATAATTTATTTAATGTCTGTCTCCCTGTCTAGGCTGCAAGCTTCTCATTGACAGGGAATGTGTCCACCAACTCGATTATACTCTCCCAAGTGCTTAGTACAGTGCTCTGCATACAATAAGTGCTCAATTAATACTACTTATTGATTAATGAATGAATTAAAATCCACCCCCAATCAATATTTATCAAATATCATTATATTTGATATCAGCAATACCATCGAATATTTATATTTTAGGGAAGCAGGGCGTAGTGGCTAGAGCACGGGCCTGAGAGTCAGAAGGTCATAGGTTCTAATCCAAGCTCCGCAACTTGTCTGCTGTGACCTTGGGCATGTCACTTCACCTCTCTGTGCCTCAGTTCCCTCATCTGTAAAATGGGATTGAGTCCATGAGCCCCATGCAGGACAGGGACTGCGTCCAACCCGATTTGCTTGTTTCCAACCCAGCGCTTAGTACAGGGCCTAGTGCAAAATAAGCACTTAAATATTTATTATTATCATCGAATACTTACTGTGTGCAGAACACTGTTTTAAGCGCTTAATACTTCCCTACCAGGAGGCATTCCTTGAGGAAGTCCCCCCTCCCCGCCAACTGACTTTCCAGTCAGCTATGGTAAATAAAAAATTGTGGTATTACGCACTTACTCTAGGTCAAGTATTGTGCTAATCACTGAACACAGTCCCTGACCTACATGGGGCTCATTGTATAGGGATGTTGGGCAGGGTGGAAATAGGTATTCTATCCCTGTTTTAACACATGAAAAAACCAAGGCATAGAGAAATTATGTGACTTGCCCAAGGTCACACCAGACAAGTGGCAGAGACGGCATTAGAACCCAGCTCTTCGGGCTCCCAGTCCGGGGTCCTTTCCGCTAAGCTGCACTGCTTCTCTGTCGAGTCACATCTACTACCTACCTACCTCGACAGACCGCAAATTATCTGAGGGGAAAAAATGTGTCTCTCCCTCTATTCCAAACGCTCAATACAGCGGGAACTCACTGAATACTGACATTCCAGACATTGCAGGGTGCGTTGCGGCCAGCACTTTCCCACTGAGTCTGTCCAGATCACAAGTCAAGGTGCTGCTTCATTCTAGGGCCCCATTAGACATTAAGAAGCCCCACTTGGGCCCAGGAGGATTTGGGGGATGTGCCCCAAATAACCCCATCCTTTCCACCAATCAGGAAAAGGCCAGGTTGATGTCCAAGGCCAACACAGCTCCCATTTTGGGCAAGCCGAATGGGAAGACGCTGGGCAGATACAGGTTCCTCCCCTCCACCCTGCTCGTCCCCTTCCACTAGAGGACCTGGGTTTAAATCCCAGATCTGTGACTTGCCTGCTGTGTGACCTTGGGTAAGCCACTTAATTTCTATGTACCTCAGGTCCCTCATTTATAAAATGGAGTCTCAATATCCACTCATTCTCCTACTTAAGACTATGAGCCCCCAGTGGGACAGGGACTGTGTCCATACTGCATATATTGTAACTACCCCAGAGGTTAGTATGGTGTTTGGCATATAGCATGCACATATACTAAAACAACAGAAACAAAGACAAAAAAAATCCCTAGAGATCCAAGAAAACCCAATAATAAGACAGGAGTCAGGTTAATGATTTAGGGCGAGCACGCTTCCCTAACACACCAATGTGCCGGAAGAACAACGGGGGAGGGACGACTGACAGAGTCTATGACTCTGGATGAGGCATAAAAGTAAATCCTCTTCCCTAAAGATTCCCTGTCATGCAAGCGGCAAGCCACGAAGCCGAGTTGCTGCATATGACCAGAGGCCTTGGACAAACATATTTATGATCGCTGGGATCCCAGAGGAGTTTAGACCTCTTGAGGAACATTTATCAGGCTGCTTCCACGTCTGTCCATTCCTGACAACTATGAGAACCTAGGCTCCTACTTTTTCCTAGGGCGAGCCCGTTCTCCAATGCCACAAGTTAAAGTCAGGAAGATATGAGAGAAAGCAAAGTCTTGTTGACAAGGCAACCATCAAGGCAGGAAAATACCCTGTGCCCTTTAAATGATAGGACTATAAATCCAATCTTACTTCTCCAAATGCTTTTAGGTTCTCGGTAATTGTTATGGGAGGGTAAATCACTTGAGTCAACTGCTCGCCAGTGTTTTCAGATGTTTAACTCTCACGACACACTCCCTGTGCTCCCACCTCTTGCCCCTAATGAACTGGCCACATACTTTACTGGTAAAATTGAAGCCATCAGATGTGAACTCCCTAAAATTTCCCCTGCGCCTCTCCAGTCCCTCCCTCTCTCCTTCCCCTTCTTCGACTTTCCCATCCTTCCCAGCAGTATCTCAAGAGATCACCCATCTCCTTTGAAATCCAGCCCCTCCACCTAGGCCTCTGACCCCATCCCTTTGCATTTTACCAAAACACTTGCCCTTTCTTTTCTTGCCTCCCTGACTGCTGTCTTCAACTTTTCATTTTCCACTGGTTTCTTCCCCACTGCTTTCAAACACGGTCATGTATCTCCTCTTCTAACCTCCCCCACCTTGACCCTATGGCTCCCTCTAGTTATCACCTCACCTCCCTTCTACCATTCCTCTCCAAACTCCTTAAGAGAGTTGTCTACAGCCTCTGCCTCCATTTCCTCCCCTTGATCCCCTCCAATCTGGCTTCTGCCTCCTTTTCTCCACACAAACCACTCTCTATAAGATCACCAGTGACCTCCTTCTTGACCAATCCAAAGGCCTCTTATTGGTCCTCATCCTAAAATGCCTTAGACACTGTGGACCACTCCATACTCCTGGTAACATTATCTAACTTTGGCTTCACTAACCCCAACTCATTTAGTTCTATCTCTCTAGCCACTTATTCCCAATCTCTCTTGCAGGCTCCTCCTCTGTTCTCTACCTTCAAAAGGTGGGAGTCCCTCAAGGCTCAGTTCTGGATTCTCTTCGATTCTCCATTTTCTAAAAAAAGGTATTTGTTAAACACAATGTGCCAAGCACTGTACTAGGAACTGGGGTAGATACAAGCTAATCAGGTCGGACACAGTCCCTGACCCACATGGGGCTCACAGTCTTAATCCCCATTTCACAGACGAGGTAACAGGCACAGAGAAGTTAAGTGACTTACCCAAGGTCACAGTACAGACAAGTGGAAGAGCCGAGCTTAGAACCCAGGTCCTTCTGACTTCCTTGTTCGTGCTCTATCCATTAGGCAACACGGCTTTTCATTTATACTCACTTCTTTGGAGAACTCATTCACTCCCACAGTTTCAACTACTGTCTCTACATGATGTTTCCCAGATCTATGTCTCCAGCCCTGATCTCTCTCCTCCTCTTCAGTCTTGTATTTCCTCCTGCCTTCCGGACATCTCTATTGGATGTCCCTCCAATACCTCTAACTTAACATGTACAAAACAGAATTCTTCCCACCCATACCCTGTCCTCCTGTTGACTTTCCCATCTCTGTAGACAACACCACCATCCTCCCTGCCTCACAAGCCTATTACCTCGGTGTTATCCTCAACTCATCTCTCATTCAGTCCATATATTTATGCATTCATTCAATCGTATTTATTGCGTGCTTACTGTGTGCAAAGCAGTGTACTAAGTGCTTGGAATGTCCAATTTGGCAACAGATAGAGACAATCCCTGCCACCAAATCCTGTCAGTTCTATCTAGAATCTGCCCTTTCCTCGCCTTCCAAACTGCTATTATGCTGAGTGAAGCACTTATCCTATCCCGCCTTGATTCCTGCATCTGCCTCCTCACTGACCTCCCTGCCTCGCCCCCCTCTAGTCTATTCTTCACTCTGCTGCCCAGATCATTTTTCTAAAAAAAATTCAGGCCATGTTTCCCCACAAATGGTATAAGCAAGGTTAGTAGACTTGCAAGAGTGTATTTCCATTTTTCAGGCATTATTGTAACTCTTTAAAAAAACACAATGCAGATCATACTCACTGAATGAGCATGAATTTCTAAGATAGAGACAGGAAGGCTGAGAATCCAGTAACTATCTGTGTTTCCAATGGAAGTGGACTGCGGGGTACTTGAGCTCTGGCCAAATTCCAACTGGGGGAACTGACTCCATGTCTTTGTACTATCACTCAAACGCACTGCCCTAGTTGCTTGCTCTGAACGACAGCAAGTCGAATCCATGGTCAGACAATTACAGAAAATATGATATGGGTTGATCCACTTTGATCTTAACTTTCAAGATATCTGGTCTTAACTGGAGAACTCCAGCCCAGGCACCCTGAAGTACAACCCTACTGAGGATGGCTGAGGAGTGGGGACTATTCCTTTCGGACCACCCTAGGTTGATCTGAACGGCCATGGTGACCCAGGGTGCCTTCCAGCCTACCGCACAATTGGAGATGCCTGGAAGCTGTGGTGACGCTTTGTTACCCCACCTTCCGGGAAGGAATGCTGCTAGAATTATTTTGAACCATAATCTCCTTATCTTCCAAACCCCACTGAAATTCCACAATAAGATTATCAACAATAATAATATTCCTTAATCACTTGTGTGTCTAACACTGTTCTAAATATAGGGGTAGATACAAAACAATCAGAAGAAGCCCCTATCCCACATGAGGTTCATAATCTAAGGATGTGAGAGAAGAGATATTTAATCCCTATTATAAAAGTGAGGAAACTGAGGCAACAGACACAGAGCCATTAAGTTACTTGCCCAAGGTCACACGGTACAAAAACGACAAGCATTGCTAGTATTAGAACTCAGATCTCCTAACTCCCAACCCTGTGCTATTTCCACTATACCATCCATCTCCTTCTGGTTACAGTCCCTAATTTCCAGCACCCCAGATCACACAGTCCCAACATCCACCATCAGCAATTTTATACACACACACACACACACACACACACACACCCCAACCCTCAACCCCCCCAACTCCCAGTACTCTATTTATTCACTTATTCCCATCCTCTTAGCCATTACCAGAATGACTTCCCCCAGTTCTCACAATCTGTGAATAATTTTGGTACCCTCTTATTCGAGTGCAAACACCTTGAGGCCAAGGACTGTGATTTTGACTTTTCCTGAATGTTTCCAAATTCCCGATACTTATGTGCCCTGCTGTAGCCGACAGGCGTTTAATGAACACTATCCATAATGATAGTGAAGGCTAGCATTATGAAGGGAAGGTGTCAGATGCAGGAAGCACACAGAATTCCAGGATGTGGGGGTCCTCCATTTTTACTCTCAGTAGCGTTCTCTCTCCCGACCCTCCTCTTTGGTGACATTGACTTCTCTCGTCTCTGGGTACAAAATTTACTGTTTCTCTTTTCTTGCTCTCCTTAGTCTCACCTACCTACAACTTTTACATTATGGGCTGTTCGATCTTGTTTTATCAGTGTACTTCTTTTCTGCTGAAAGGGGACTGGCTGACAGGGCATTAACCTGGAATCCCTCAAGGGAGGAAATTTCACTTTCCCTCCCTCTTTTAAAAGGAACACCCAAATAATAAATACCTCATATGACAACCTTGACGGTGCCAGAGAGATAAAGAAGAGTTATAGTAGCATTTACGAGGTTTGAAGCACACACCATGGAAATGCCTCAGCGCTTAAATTGACCTTCCACAGATATTGATGGATCCCAAAGCTACTACCTTCAAAATCAAAGCTACTGGAGGGAAAGGAGCAACAGAAGGTTTGCTCAGAGCTGCTGAGAAAACAATGACCTTCCTTTTGGGTTCCTCTCTTATTTAGGATCTGTGAAACACACGCCAGATCCCCAGAGATGTCAGCTTCTGCTTGCTCTATGAGTGTTGCCCATGAGCTTGTGCTCAGTGTGGTTTCTGGTGAAGAGATAGCAGGCCTAGGAATCAGTACATTCTAGCCCCACTTCTGCTACTTTCCTACTGTGTGACCAGTCAAACAATCCAATCAATTGATTTATTGGGTGCTGACTGTATGCAGACCACTGTACTATGCACTTGTGAGAGTACCCTATAACAATAAACAGACAGGTTCCCTGCCCACAACGAGCTTACAGTCTAGAGTGGGACCTTGGGCAAATTATAAAAATTAATGAATGGTATTTATTGAGCACTTGCTGTGTGCAGAGCACTCTACTTGGGAGAGCACAGTACAACAGAGTTAGTAGACCTGTACCTTGCCCACAATGGGCTTAATGAGGGATAATATGACTCTTCTCCCTCCCTCTTATACTGTGAGGCCCAGGTGGGACAGGCTTTAGGTCCAGAGAGAAAGGGGACAGAGGAAAGGAGGAGAGAGGAAGAGAGTGAGAGAGATAGACGGAGAGAGAGAGAGTGTGTGTGTGCGCGCGTGTATTTTCTCCTCATTCACTCCCACAAAACCACGCCATGTTGGATCACTTATTGCTCCTGGAGTCCCTCTCTGACCTCGCAAGAGCTCATACTCTAAAGATACATTTTTTTGTGTGGACCAGCTTATTTATTTTCCAGAGTCAGGAGTTTTAACTCATTTTCCCATTAGGCAGCTTAGGGAAAAAAAAAGAACACAAAGAAGGCCCAACTGCAAATGTCACGAAAATGTCAATCTGGAGCCTACATCAATGAATAGAATGTTTGTTACCAACCAATTTGGGCCTTTATTCCCAGTAGTGCAGGCGGGAAGGAAAGCTACCCTGTTGTAATTGAAAGCAAGGAAAACCTGGGATTTTAATCAAATGGCAGTCTGAAAATAAACCGCCCTAAGGTAGCCTCCTAGAATCAGTGGAGGATGAAGCTGATAAGGAAGGATCTTCAGCAAAGGATGGTTTTTAAAAAGGCTTATAAAACACGAAGGGAACACATCATCTGAAAGCTGAGATAAATTATTCATTCCGACAAATAAGAAGACTCTGGGCTACTGCAATTTAAAAGGTTCGTGAACTGAAGCTAACAGAATCCGGTCGGATGTCACTTAATTGACAGCAGAGACAGATTTTCTTAGTATCAGATATTATAAAACAGCAGCTCTACAACGTGTAGAAACCCAACTTGTTGTTTGAAAGTGGAATCAGTTCAACCTGGTTTCTGATATTAATACAGCTATTGTAGCTCCAGAGAGCCATTCTGGATAAACACTTCTAGGAAGAATTCCACTGATTATGGAAACTCTGCCATAATTTCTCATGTTCAGCCAACACTATTTCAAATAACAGGTCGGCTCAACTAAATTTCCAAAGGTGGAAATTAGAGCTTCCAATCACAACCAATTTTACATAATTCAATTTTATTATCATTTTTGGCTTCAAAAGGACTGACTCAAAAGAGGTCCTTTTTATTTGAGAAAACTTATTTTAGGTAGCCTAGCTCTCAGGTTTAACAGGGCACCCAGCTAGAATTTCCAGCAGAGTTCTGCTGAACAAAACTCCACTTTTTCATTTTGAAGAGGAAGGAGCTCTAGGAAACTAAATTTCAAGCATTCAGGGAAACGCCTCTGTGTTTTCTGTGTTTCTTCCATGTGCTATCGGTAACCGGAAGACGCAGAGCATTTCATTGCTTATTTGTTATGGCGACCACATTCAACAGCAGTCTCTCTGCACTCGTATTTTGGGCATTTGACTTTAACAACAGGAACAACCTGGGGACACTAGACATCTGGGTACTTTTAAAATCAAAAGGAGCTACAGTAGAAACTATATTTGCTTGCTGAGTATATTTTGCAGAGCCCATCCACTATTCTTTGTTAATTTTGAGGCATTGTAAAATAATTGTATTCAACTTGACTCACCTTAAGATGTTCAGCTTCTAGATAGGCTGCAAGAAGGAAAGCTAATAGACTTGCACAAGGGCAGTGGCCAAACCCTAGGGCAGGAGTGGAGTCTGTGGGCTAAATTGCAGTGTTCCAAAATTTGAACAGATGTCCAAATACTGGCAGGCGGTTTGTGTGGAGGAAAGCAGATGACCAAGTAAGTCTTATAGTCAGAACCATAAAGAGCCAACGATTGCAATGGTTTTAAGATTAGAAGCAAATTGGCACTAAGCAGGAAGGGCTGTGACTTATTCATTAGTCAAATCACTGGGGCATGGGTCATAAAACTACCAAAATGCCTCTTCACTAGGTAAACATTGGTACCAGACAGATAAAGGCATCTGGGCCCCCAACTGGTTATAAAATGCTGTAAGCGGGAGATACAGTTGGGTTGGCATAATGCAGCCCACACTCCAGCAGAACCGTCTGTAGAGGGATAATAATAATAATAACAACAATAATAATAATAATAATAATGTTGGTTTTTGTTAAGCACTTAATATGTGCCGAGCACTGTTCTAAGCGCTGGGGGAGATAAAGGATAATCAGGTTGTCCCACATGGGGCTCAACTGAGGCACAGAGAAGTTAAGTGACTTGCCCGGTCACACAGCTGACAGGTGGCGGAGTTGGGATTAGAACCCATGACCTCTGACACCTAAACCCATGCTCTTTCCACTGAGCCATGCTGCTGGGCTCAGGGTAACCCGGGGCGGAGGTGACAAATATGAGGCAGAAGTGAGGGTGTTTCCAGGGTCAGTAAATCATACTCATTGAGTGCTTACTTTGTGCAGAGCTCTTGGGAGAATACAATATAACAATAAAGAGACACATTCTCTGCCCACAATGAGCTTCCCGAGCTACATCGTGGAGCAGGGACAGGCTGCCCTGTCATAGATACAAAGTAAGCACTGAGAAGCAGCGTGGCTTAGTGGCAAAAGCACTGGCTTGGGAGTCCGAGGATGTGGGTTCTAATCCCGGGTCCCGCAGTTACCAGCTATGTGACTTTGGGCAAGTCACTTCACTTCTTGGTGCCTCATCTGTAAGACTGTGAGCCTCATGTGGGACAACCTGATTATCTTGTATCTACCCCAGTGTTTAGAACAGTGCTTGGCACATGGTAAGCACTTAAATACCATCATTATTATTATTACACAAGATTTTGGTTAATACCATTAATGTCAGGCACTGTACTAAGCATTGGGATAGATACAAGATATTCAGGTGGTCCACAGAGAACTTAAGTGACTTTCCCAAGGTCACACAGGGGGCAAGCAACAGAGCTGGAATTAGTAACCCAGGTCGTCTGACTCCCAGGTCCATAGTCTTTCACTGGGCCATGGTGCTTCCCAAGAACAGGCCTCCAAGAGTGGGACTACCCCCCCAACCAGTCCCACCCTAGGGCAATACTGAACACTGGACTGCTTTGTGCAATTCCTTCTAGTTACAATGCAAGGCGTTTATTTTGTCTCTCAAGTTCTCAGGGGCTGGGTCTGCAGTTCTTCCTGCATGGCTAATGCTAGCCAAGATACTCATGTAGACAGCCCTTGCATGTGTATTAAACCCGAGAGCAGGGTTTTCTTCTCTGGGGACAAGAGACTGGAATTTCTTCATGGCATTGGCCAACCCGAAGTATATTAGGTTTCAGTGCACAGTATGAAGCCTCTCTAAATCAGGTTTGTTCTTCAACCTCAAGGGGTGAGTGAAGGGGGAAAGGGCAGAGAGACACCACCATTTTTTAAACTTCCATTAAACTAAGACGATTTTAAAATGTTTATAGAGAGCCCTAATGAGAATTGAAAATTTTTAAAAATACACTAAATTCATGGTAATGCTATGATGCATATAGTATTTCTAATTATACTAGATGGCTGTGAAACTTGACTCATTTTCCCTCTGTGTGTTTCTTTGTGAGTATATCTCTGTATTTTCCTCATCAATTGTGAATCCATCTCTGCTGTCTCATTAGATGTCACCTCAAAATGTTCACCTCCTACTCTAAGAATAAAGGCATACTTTATTATTATTATTACCTGATGTGTCAAACCCAATTTAAAAAAAAATATATTGATAGTTAAGAAAAGGAGCAAAGGTAAGGGATAAGTATGGGGTACTCCCAGAAATTTGGTAAAAAATGTCAGAAGGAATTAATTAATTTTTCATCCAAGATTACCTTTGTTTCAAAGCAATTCAATACTGTGGGTTCTCGAAACTAGACTTCATCTCACAGGTCATCTCGAATAATTTTTCCGAGTCTAGGTGATGCTCCACTATATAGAATGGTGTATTTGCTATAAACTATTTCTTCCTCTCACAACTTACTCTTTTGACTTACTTCAGTGTTACCCACTCTTGTTCTAAAGATGAGGAAACTGAGGCATGCAATAGCAATCAGAGTTTTTGACCTTTTTAGGAACACCATGTTGGGGATATGCTAATAGACAAGTGTCTTATTCAAAGAAGTGGCCTACAGAACACAAAAGAGGAAGTAGGGTCACACGGCTTCTTGTTGAATAAGAAACCTTGCAAATCACAGTAGTTGGTGACATTTCCTTCTGTGACACTTACTGACTACATTTGCTGCCTTGCACCAGAGATAATGGCAGTCACAAATACAGTAAGTTTCTCCCCCATTTAAAATTCTGAATGACAAAAATAAGATGACACACCAGCATCTTGTGATTGATTTCCTCAGTATTGAGATCAGCTTCAGAGAAAGCCTCTAAATTCTACGAGCATTTCTCTTGCTAAATTTTCGATTCGATTATCAAGCCAGATAGTGGTGATCCTCTTTAAAGGCTTTTTAAAGTTTTAAAATTTTCAGGTTTGGCTCTAGAACATCAAACACATTTAGTTTCATCTCTTCAGACCTTGGATGGATAGCAGTAACACGATCTACAAATTAGCAGGGTTTTATTGAAAATGGCAATCACTGGCCCTAAAATCATAATGTGATTTTCTTTTCAGAACAAGTTGCTCTGACACCCTCTCTTTTGACAGAACAGGAAACAGAAGGTGTTTCTTAGGTTTTGGGAACCGTCAAACTCAGGCCTGAGCTCTGGGAAACAAATTCACAGGGGTTAACTCAAAGAATTTGGGAAAAGAAGAATAACCACATTTTGAAAAGCAAAAAGCAGTGAAAAGGGGTGAAAAGTGGGGAAAGGATGCAGTATAATGCTTATGAAGTTACCTAAATGATCCCAGGTGAGAGTGCTTGGTTTAGAAAGAATCTAATTAGCTGCAAGGGATCCTGGAAATAATCTAACTACAGTTACCTATGATCAGCCTGGGTTCCCCAACATCTACCTCCCACCTGCTCCTGTCCACAGCCAAGAGGAAAACAGTTGTGCCAAATGAGGATATTTCTCCAGTTTCACCACGGTGAGGCTCCGTGGAAAGGACACAAGACCTGGGTTCTAATCTCAACTGTGCAATTTGCTTACTATATTACCTCAGCCAAGGCAACTAACTTCCCCATGTCTCAGTTTCCTCAATTATAAAGTGGGTTTAAAATACTCTTTCTCTCCCTAAGACTGTGGGCTCCATGTGGAATAGAGAGTGTTCTATCTGATTATTTGGTATTGACCTCAGAGTACAAAACAGTATTTGGCACATAATAAGTGTTTAAGAGATGCTCTTATCTTCATCAGTCTAGCAGGGGAAGAACCACGACTAGGAACACAAGCCTCATGGTTCCCAGTTCAATTGCTTTATCTAATTTATGCAACTTTTCCCAAAAAACAAAATATAACACCACGGGAGAAAGGGAGCATTCTTTGCGTTAATAAAATTATTCAGGGAGAAAGAGGGTAAGAGCTGTACGTCAAAACTGTACGTCAACAAATTCCACAAAATCAGCACTAGGGGATACCTAGTGAAGACTGAAGGTAATAGATTCAAAAATTAGCAAAAGGAAATGTTTTCTCACACTCTGTGTGGGTTAAGTATAGAGAATTTATAACCACAGGAAGTGGGGCGGGCAGAAGAAAGCAAAAAATTCGAGATGGATATTCGAGAAAGCCTCAGACTTTCATTGTGATGCTCATGGCCTGCTTAGGTTGGTTTTTCTAGCGGTTCAAATATGAACTCTGACATAAGCTGCCAGGTCCATGGTTGCACTGTAATGGGGGACCGATCAGGCAGGGTTCCTTCAAACAGCAATACTGTTGTGAATTAGCCTTCGTTCTGCCTCCTGATGAAAAACAATTTGCCCAGTAGTCATCAAGTCCTGGTTTTCTGATGGTGTCAAATGCATCTGTAAGACCTACATAAACAACCAGTAGAAATGTTATCTCTCAAATTTTTCCAATTCCTACTCTGATTCACAAATCAGGCCTGTTATGCTGTATTTTGGACAGAAGTTGGATTTTATTCCAAATCAGTCAATGAATGGCTTTTATGGAGCACCTACCTTGAGCAGAGCACTACTAAATGCCTGGGAAAGTACAAACCAATAGGATTCAGTAGATACTAGCCCTGCCCACAAGGATCTTACAGAGAAGAGGTATGGCCTAGTGAAAGAGAACATGCCTGGGAGTCAGAGGACTAGGGTTCTAATCCCAGCTCCACCATGTGTTTGCCTTGTGACTTTGGGCAAATCACTTAACTTCTCTCTGTTTTAGTTACCTCATCTGTAAAATGGAGATTAATATTGTGAGCCATATATGGGACAGACACTGTGTCCAACTCGGTTATCTTGTAACTACTCCAGTGGGTAGTAGAGTGTCTGGCAGATAGTAAGGGCTTAATAAATACCTTAAAAAAAGTAATGATAATCTACAGTACTACGTCCAGAAGGACTGCCGCCTGGATCATGCAGGCAATCAAGAGCACTAAGGAACCCCAATAGCTTCCAGATAGCTCACTGGTTTTTCTCCTTAAACATAGGGATCACGGAGGTGTCCCTGAAGTCCTGTAGAATATTTTAATAGTGTTCCTTGGGTTCAAGAAAGGCCCATGTGGACACTTAAGCATTGTATTTCCTCGTCGTTTATAGATTTCTTCAGGCACACCATTCGGCCCAGGTGTTTACCCATTTTTTAAGAATGTGACTGCAGTAGAGACTACCTTGAAAGTTGTAGCTACTATGATGCCCTCATCTTTTGGTTGGTCCCCTAAGTTCTGTAAAGCCTGTCAGTATTAGCATGGGCTGATGGTAATGTGTTTAGGTCTACTGAGAAGCAGTCTGGCCTAGTGGATAATGAACGGGCCTGGGAGTCAGGGGATCTGGGTTCTAATCCCAGCTCCCCACTTTTCCTGCTGTGTGACCTTGGGCATATCACTTCACTTCTCCGTGCCTCAGTTCCCTCATTGATAAACTGGGGCTTAAGACTGTGAGCCCCTTTTGTGGGATATGTACTGTGTCCAACCTGATTAGCTCACATCAACCCCAGTGCTTAGAACAACATTTGGCACATAGTAAGCACTTAACGAATACCATAAAAAAGTAGAGTCAAAAACGGGATTAAGTTCTAATTAAAAAAAGAGAACAAAAAGACCCAACAGAAACCTCACATGGATGAAATAGTGTTGGTGGGGATGACATTTATTGCGTGGGTCTTCACCAAATAACATACTTGGTATTAAGCGCTCATCAAAGGAATCAATGTAAAGAACCTGCTGTAATGGAACATACTGATCAGGAAGATCTTCACCTGAGGTACGTGTCAAACTCCTTTGCACTTTTTGAACGCCCACCATTTTTCCTGGCATGCAGACCAACAATTCTGGTTCATCTTGAGAGCCTATTATGATAGCATTTATTTGTCTTAATCAAAAACCCAACAGAAATGGGCATTTGATAGATGCAGAACTTTTAGCTAGAAAGATACAGTCCTGCCTAAGTAGATTCCCACTGTCTATTTTGAAGCATTCAGCTTTTCCTAACCGTTGTTCCTGACAGTGCAATGAGATAGGGCAGCCAAGTTTGACAGATGGGGATGTTGAGACAGAAAAGTTTTCCAAAATAGCAAAAGCATAAATGGCAATCAGGATGAAAATTTCTTGATTGCAATCTAGAGAGGTTAGAAATACAGGTTTAGGAATTCAAAACAAAGAGTGGGGAGCGGGGTTGTGAGGTAAGGAGGGCAGGAGCAGGCTGCTCGTAACTGGAGGGGTAGGGAGAGAAAGGGGACACAGCTATAAAAAGAGAAAGGTCTTTCTGAATTCAGAAACCAAAGTTTACCGAAAACAGTTTGTTGAACTACAATACACATTTCCTGATTAAGATCAGATAACTAGATTCCTTTCCCCCTCTGGGACTCGATCCAGTACATTTCTAGAAGATAAAGTACTAGGTACGTGCCTAGGCACTGTGATATTAAGTGCTATATAAATAGAGAAGGAGATAGAAAATTGTTTTCCCAAACTGTCATAGAATGTATTTTAACTCCTCATTTTCCCTCCAAAATCCTGTCCTTCACCTAACTTTCCCATCACAGTTGACACCACCACCATCCTCCTTGTATCTCAAGCCCTGAAAGTTGGCATTTTCCTTTAATCCACCTTCTCTTTCAACCCCAGGAGTCAGCCTGTAGCCAAATCCTATCAGTTTTTCCTCATTTCCAGAATCCCTGTGTTTCCCTCCATCCAAATGGCTAACATGTTGGTCTAGGCAGTTGGCATATTCCAAGCTTGACTACTGTACCGGCCTCCATGCTGACCTCCCCGCCTCCAGTCTCTCTCCCATTCATACTTTACTCTGCTGTATGGATTTTCTAAAATAGCCTGTATGCATTTTCCCACTCAAATCCCTCAAATGATTGTCGATTCCTCTCAACATCAAGCAGAAACTCCTTACCATTGGGCCTTTGCACTCAATCAGCATTCTCCCTACTTCCTATCTATTCTCATTTCCCACTACACTATTCCCTGTGTCTCGTTCTTGTCTCTCCTGGTGCTGACCTCTTGGTCAAGGCACTGCTTAGAACTCCCTCCCACTTTAAATCCAGCAGACCACTTCTCTTCTCATTTTCAAAGCCCTCTAGAAATCATCTTTTCCTCCAGGAGGCCTATTCTGGATTAATCTCTCATCTCCCCATTCTTTATACCTGACAGTTGTCATTTCCACACTTTCACATCCCCTAAGCACTTAGCTATTCACACCTCCTGTACCACTTAAATACATCTCAATCAATTAATCGATAGTCTTTGAGTGCTTACTGTATGTAAAGCACTATACTAAGCGCTTGGGAAAGTACAGTACAGAGTTGGTTGACACCTTCCCTGCCCACAAGAAGCTTACAGTCTACACCTCTTCAAACTATTACTTCCACTTCTCTGTAACTTATTTTAGTGCATGGTTCCTCTGCTACACTGTATGCTCCTCAGGGGCAGAAATCATTATCTACTAATGCTATTGTACTTTCCTAAGAGTTTAATACAACTAACCGCACACAGTACGACTATGTCAATATAGACTTTCCATTGTTTTATTAAGGATTATGGAATTTCTAGGACATAACAGAGGGCTGCCTAGGATACCTTAAATTTGCAGTTTATTTTTTCTCTTTAGTAAACCACCAGTGATGGTGAGATGAGGGTTAAGACAGAGGAAGATCACAGAAAGAAATGTCCAGCATGCCTTTACTGCTTTGGGACAGGTCATAATTCATAGTCCTTCTTACTCATCTTCGTCAAAATCAGGGAAAAAAAAGAATTTTTCTGAATTATCTGGTTAACGTGAAATTACTGACATCTAATGTCAGCCAATGTGTTCCTTACATTTATATCTTTTCACCAGGTGACTTTAGGCTCACCTCAGTAGACTCGCTAGTTCCTTGTGATAATAGAGCCTCCCACGCTAAACAACAGATGAGCCTTGGTGAAGTGACCGATGGTAGTGCTAGTCGTTTGCGCATTCTCTTGCCCCTGCCAATCATGTACCCGCTGGGGACTGGGTGCAACAAGTGAGAAGGCAGGTAGGGGTGCAGTCCATTGGGGAGAATTTTATGAACAAAATCCAATTTTGCCCCAAGTGTCAAGGCCATGCAGACAGTTGTAAGGGTAGTCACTGTGGCTTTGCCCCACCCAATTTGGCTTTGAGCGTCCGCCACGCAAAACGTCCCAGACTACGCTTCCAGGGATCATTTCTATAACAAGTTCTGACTCGTCGTTCAAGATGGGGGCAGGGGTGGGCGGGTGAGGTGAAACTGCCAGAATCTGGGAGAGTGCCTGCTACAGCTATGCCATCCGTGAAGGTTTCTGACTGAAGATCATTAGCCTGTCAAAATAGACTCAACTTGCCTATGTAAAATAAAGACATTCCTAAGATGGTTAGAGGTAATTAAGAAGGATCCATGAGCTGAACACAGCTTTTCAAGGACTAAGGGAATATACAGAGGCGCTTCAAAATACCGTATGGGATTCTATCATTGTGGGTGACAACAGGGACCGTTAATGGAAATCCTCTGGAGCAAAACTCGAAGTAGCTGATAGACATACTTTTGGGGTTTGGTCTTACCACCTGATAGGTCGTCGGGGTCACCTATCGAAGGTCATGCTTTTGGATTGGTGGGACATATCCCTTAGCCACGGTGGTAATGGCAGCTGCTACATTCATTCATTCATTATTGAGCACTTACTGTTTGCAAAGCACTGTACTAAGCACTTGGAAAGTATAATTGGGCCACAAATAGAGACAATCCCTACCCAACTACTGCTGTCTCCTCTTCAGCAGCAGCTGACGCCTTTGCTGCTGTTGGACCTACCACCATTAAAGTTGGAGTGCCTCCCTTGGGCCGGGAAACACATTACCCAGCTCTGTCGGAAACCTCACCCCGGCTCGGGATGATCAGTTTGGAAATGGCCCAAGCTGCTTGTGACTTACCACCTCCAGGCACAGGAAGTTCCATCAGGGAGAGTTAGTCTCCTCCCTCTCCTTTTCCTTTCTTCTCTTACCCCACCCCTTGGCCTTGTCCCCACTTAAGGCCTCATCCTCCTCTTGAGTTTCTAAAGTTTAGTCATCTTATTTGGTCAGCAGCTGAGGTTTGGAAAGTTTTCTTCATTCCAGGTTCTAACCTTTCTGCTACTCAGCCTCAATTAGTATCTCTGGGTGTGAGTGAACCAGAGGGGACTGGGGCAGTGAAAGGAGGACTTGGATATGAACTGCTTAAAATGTAACTTTAGATACTGTTTCTAATTGTTTGGAAAACACTCACCAAGTGGATATGATACAGGCACAATTTTGGACTACTTGCAGTTGCTTGATTTTCAAATTGGTTAGCATGAATCTTAGTTTGCAGTTTTAGCAGGTGGCACTTTTCTTATTCTCCAATCTATAATTTGGGAGGACTCTGCAGATACGACATCATCAGAAGTCTTCATCGCCCCTCATATAACAGATACTTAATGAGCCCACACTCACAGCATGGACCTGATCAATGGAAGGCATCACTGGAATGTACAACCCCAGCAACTCTAATGGCCTATGTCTGCATCCAGAGTGTGGTGTGGATTCAAACCCTTATTCAGGCACTCCTCTACATTACTTCAGGTTTTTCCATGAGCGGTGGTTCTAGGGTGAAGAGCGATGGCATTTGTGGATACTTGTAGCGCCACATGCATCTCCTGGGCACACAAGGTGATGTACCAATGTCATATGGAACATCTTGCGGATGTCCACCCTAGTCTGTCCAAACCTACAGTGATTCGCCAAGGAGATTCCTGAAAGCTTGGGAGCTACTGTCCACCCACAGAACGCAGTAACAGGAGCCAAGATGTAGGGGGAGGCTGAATGCCGAAAATAAAAATGCCACATATGGAGTCATGGTGTGCCTTACACATTCTGGACAGAGACCAGTTCAGCACACTCTCCGATCAATATAAAACCAGATGAATGCAGGGAAGCAGCATGGCCTAATGGAAAGAACAGAGGCCTGGGAGTCAGAGGACCTGGGTTCTAATCCTGGCTCTGCCTATTTCTTGCTGTGTGACCTTGGGCAAGTTGCTTCACTGTGCCTCAGTTTCTTCAACTGTAAAAATGGGGATTCAATACCTGTTCTTCCTCTTTCTTAGACTGTGAGCCCCGTACAGGACATGGACTGTGTCCAATCTAACTAATATATACCTACCCTAGCGACTATACCAGTGTCTAGCATGTGCAAGTGCTTAACAAATATCATTTAAAAAAAATATGACCACCTTACATTTTAATACCCAATGGTTTGTCTCAATAAGAATGAGCACCCAGCTTCTTCCAAAGTCCTGAAGAAGCCCAGATTTGAATAAATGTTTGGGGGTGAGGGGGCAATGGTGGGAGCACTCAAGAATTAGACAACCATTCAGATGGTCATCACTCAAGCTATCCCGATACCCACATGAGACAACCTGATTACCTTGCTACCTTACGCTATCTACCCCAGTGCTTAGAACAAGGCTTGGCACATAGTAAACACTTAACAAATGCCATTATTATTATTATACCTTACTGATATGCCATGACTCCTTTACTCGTGGCCCATGAAGCAGGTCTCACATAAAATAACTCAAATGTATTTTCCCACTGAAAAGGCTGATATCAAATGCTTCTCTAAAAACCCACATCAACATTCTCTGTTTGTTTTCTATCACTCATTTATTAATGTTATTTGTATATATATATATACAAGAAGAGTAGCATCTATAAATTAATGACATACTATTTGAAGACACAACTGATGGTGAAGTTCATTTATGCAGCACCCACCATCTCAGTCACACCATGTACACTAAAAAGCTGTTCCTTATGCGGTGAGCCAAGTTTCAGTGCTTTCCCCCAAACTACCACAACTGACCTAAAGGATAAAGCCACTGGCCTCCTAAACCTGGGATTTTGTGTTTTAGTCTCAGCCAAGGTGTGAAGCCTCAAAAAACCCAACAACATGAAGCCATAGTTCCTGCCAGTCAGCAACCAAAAGAGTTTAGAAACTAAAGCAATTTTCAGGACCCCTGCTTCTCAAAGTGAAATGGAAGAATGAAAGTAAAATTGGCTCAGTCGAAAAATCCCCATCAGCAACTTGATTTGAGTTTGGTTACCAGTGATAGCCTAGAGTTCTTAGAGGGTGTAAATTGAATGAACACAGTTATACTTGACATGCACCCTGAGGAGGCATTATCACCTAGGGTCCTAGCACTATAATGGGCATTACAGGCTTTTTCACATCATACAAAGGAGACATCATCACCACACTATACCTTGAAATTCTACTGGGTAGAGGGGACAGTACTAGGTACTTGGGAATTTCATTCATACAATAGAATTTATTGAGCACTTACTATGTGCTGCCTCTCTGCCCCCCCCCCTTCACCTCCCCTCAGTTAAGCCCCATTTCCCCCCTTTCCCTCTGCTCCTCCCCCTCTCCCTTCCCCTCAGCACTGTGCTCATTTGCTCATTGGTATATATTTTTATTACCCTATTTATTTTGTTAATGAGATGTACATGCCCTTGATTCTATTTATTGCTATTGTTTTTGTCTGTCTCTCCCGATAAGACTGTAAGCCCGTCAGTGGGCAGGGATTGTCTCTGTTGCCGAATTGTACATTCCAAGTGCTTAGTACAGTGATCTGCACATAGTAAGCGCTCAATAAATACTACTGAATGAATGAATGAATGTGCAGAGCACTGTACTAAGTGCTTGGAATAAATGGCTCCTGCTGTCTACACACTACCAATATGAATGCTCTCAGCCTTAGTTTATCACTATGTCCTCACTGGTCCCCAAAGTGTCCAGATAGGCTGATCTCTCCTGAGGAAGACCAAAAAGCCAAATATATACTAATGCTAGACAGTCCAGACAAGTGGCAGGTCATTTCCCCCAAAGCTAAATCCTTTTGCCCCTCATATTGAAAAATTCACCTGGATCAAAAGCTAAAACAACATGCAGGCAGCTGGCTAAAATGTAAGGCCAAGAGAAGAAAAATGGACTTGAACCCTATTTAAACTCAGACTAAAAAGCTTTCTTTTTTCCAAGTAAAATGGCCAAATGCCTAGAAATGTACCTATATATATATATATATATATATATATATATCAATAGATGAGTTCCTCTCCTCCCTTATTGAAGGCACATCTCCTCCAAGGTCTTCCTAGATTAAGTCTCACCTTTCCTCTTCTCCCACTCTCTTCTGCATCACCCTGACTTGCTCCCTTTGTTTTTTCCCCTCTCCTAGCCCAACACACTTATATACATAACTGATTCTCTTTCCCTCTTCAAAACCCTACTTAAAAATCACCTCCTCCAAGAGGCATTCCCAGACTGAGCTCCTCTTCCCCCTCTACTCCCTCTGCCATCCCCCCTTTACCTCTCCGCAGCTAAAGCCTCATTTTCCCCTTTTCCCTCTGCTCCTCCACCTCTCCCTTCCCATCCCCACAGCACCGTACTCGTCCGCTCAACTGTATATATTTTCGTTACCCTATTTATTTTGTTAATGAATTGTACATCGCCTTGATTCTATTTAGTTGCCATTGTTTTTACGAGATGTTCTTCCCCTTGACGCTGTTTATTGCCATTGTTCTCGTCTGTCCGTCTCCCCCGATTAGACCGTAAGCCCGTCAAACGGCAGGGACTGTCTCTATCTGTTGCCGACTTGTTCATCCCAAGCGCTTAGTACAGTGCTCTGCACATAGTAAGCGCTCAATAAATACTATTGAATGAATGAATATTTATTTGTATTGATGTCTGTCTCCCCTCATCTAGACTGTAAGGGAATGTGTGTGGGCAGGGAATGTGCCTGTTTATTGTTGTATTGTACTCTCCCAAGCACTTAGAACAGTAGTCTGCACACAGTAAGTGCTCAATAAATACGACTGAATGAATGAATGAATGAATGAATTAATGAATGAAAGAAAAGCCTCAAAAGGGATTGGGAGAAAGAAAATCATGAATTCTCTGAAATTCCTCCCACCACTGGGGCAGAGAAGACAATCTAGTGGGTCAAACACTACTTTGAGGTCACATTCATTTAATCAAAATCTGTCTTGCCCTACTTTACAATCCAAGGACTCCCTTCAATCCCACACTCCTCTCTCCGTATTCCTTTTAGGGACACATCAGGTACACACATGACCACCCATTTAAAAATAAACCCTTTAACCTTAGATGAGAACAATTTTGGATGGGCCACCCTAAATGAGCATTCCAGAACATGTGCGCACGTGTGTGTGTGTGTGTGTTTATGCATTCAAGACCAGGCAGGAAGAAACTTAATAAGAATAATCAGAATTAGATTCTTCTCCTGAGTTTCCCAAGAACTAGTAACGTTGGAGGTATTTTAATCTTTGGTCACTGGCCTGTTTGGTAAATTCCTTTTCAATTGACAAACAACTGCTTACTAGTTTCCTTGCTTTCTTAAACTTAAAGAAAAGCTCCCGCTACAAAATAAGTTAATTTCTTTGAAATAATGAACATCAGATAGTATTAAGGGCGGTGCTGCTCCAAGCATTATTCAGAGCCACGCTGGAAATGATCCCTACCCTCAAGGGGTTCGTGTTCTAAAAGGGATAAATTGAGGATGAGCCTCCTGAAAATATTTGCACACAAAAGACTATATCACAAGAATAAAACAATGAATAAATATTTACACTATACAGACACCGTGGTGTTCCTGGTATTGGTGATGTGGAATGTGGGAGTTTCTTATGCAAGGGGAAGGAAGGTGTGGAAGAAGAGAAGACATTTTTCTCTATACTCTATATTTTCATGGAGGAAGAGACATTTCAGGAAAACCTGGAAGGAGGAAAATCTTGGTAAATGTGGATGGGGAAAATTGTCCTAGCTGAAGGAGTCACTGAGGAGAAGGGAGGAAAAAAATGTACCCAAATCAAATAGGATCATAACCTAAGAAAAAAGAGCAAGTGAGATTCTGAAGGAGAAAAACAAACAAATCCTTTCAAGCAAATGTACTTACTGAGGGCTTACTGTGTGCAGAGCGCTATACTAAGTGCTTGGGAGAGTACAATGCAACAGAGTTAGCAGACAAATTCCCTGCCACAATGAGCTTACAGTCCTTAGTAACATTTTCATGTATCTTTTTGACAAAAGCAGGACCTATTTGCAGTTCAAGCCATGAAAAGGGGACTGCCATTTCTTCCTAGAGTCGCAACAGACCTGTTAATAATAATAATAATAATTATGGTATTTGTTCAGCACTTAACTATGTGCCAAGCACTGTACTAAGCGCTGGGGTGAATACAAGCAGATCGGGTTGGACACAGTCCACGTCCCATGTGGGGCTCACAGTCTCAACGTGATGCCCTCTGATCAGTGAAATCTGTCCTCTTGGGTCTTCCTATGCCCTGTCTCCCCTAAACATAATGGCAATTTAGCCTCACATTATCGAAAAACAAGCCAGCGGGTGCCTGTTAAAGGAGTCTTCTCAGAAAAATGACAGCATTCAACACTGTAACGCCTTTGGATAATATAGTCTTACCGCCCATCGAATCAGCCAGTGGTATTTATTGAGTCCTTACTGTGTGCAGATCACTGTACTAAGCATGTGGGAGAATATTACACAACGGAGTTGGTAGGCACATTAGTTCCATCACGGAATGGGAAGCAGACAGAAACATCTCCAATGTGCCTTTCCTATTTTTTTTAGCTAATCTCACTAATCTAAGGCCATGCTAAATCCAGTGACTTTCAATTCCTACTCAGGTACGTAGGCCCCAATCCTCAAATCTAATACAAATTCTTTGCCACTCTTCGGAATGCACTTTGGGATTCAACATCATTGACATAATACACTCCATATCTGGATATAAACCACCTATCTAGGTGGCTTCTTAAGAGTCCTTTAGGGGTTGTTCCAAGAAACTATGTGAGGAGAAATGATCAAATATGAGGCTTGATTCCATATAGATGAACCACCAAATCCTGTCAATTCTTCTTTCACAACATCTCTAAAATCTGCCCTTCCCTCTCCATTCAAACTGTTAATACACTGTTGATCCAAACACTTATTTCCCACCTTGACTATTGCACCAGTTCCCTCGCTGACTTCCCTGCCTCCTGTCTCTCCCCTTTCCAGTTCACACTTCACTCTGCTGCCTGGATCATTTTCTAAAAAACTGTTGAGTCCCGCTCCTCAAAAAATCACTGACTGTTGCGCTCCAACTGTACTGAAAGCTCACCTCCTCCAGGAGGTCTTCCGAGACTGAGACCCCCCTTTTCCCCGTTCCTCCTCCCCACCCCATCGCCAACTCCCTCCGCTCTACCGCCCCCCACCCCATAGCACTTGTGCATATATGTACATATAGTAAGCGCTTAACAAATACCAACATTATTATTATATCTATTCTATTTATTTTATTAATGATGTGTATTTATCTACATTCTATTTATTTATATTGATGCTATTGATGCCATTGATCCCCATTTTACAGGTGTGGTAAGTGAGGCACAGAGAAGTGCAGTGACTTGTCCAAGGTCACACAACAGACAAATGGAGAAGCCCACGTCCACTGACTCCGAAGTCTGGGCTCTTGCCACTGGGTCATGCTGCTTCGAACACAAGTGAGGTCACACCGAGACCAAATCCACCAAATTAAAGCTACTCGGAGAAGCAGCGTGACTCAGTGGAAAGAGCAGGGGTTTGGGAGTCAGGTCATAGGTTCTAATCCCAGCTCTGCCACTTGTCAGCTGTGTGACTTTGGGCAAGTCATTTAACTTCTCTGTGCCTCAGTTCCCTCATCTGTAAAATGGGGATTAAGATTGTGAGACCCACATGGGACAACCTGATCACCTTGTATCCCCCCAGAGCTTAGAACAGTGCTTTGCACATAGTAAGTGCTTAACAAATACCATCACTATTACTAGAATCACTACTACAAAATAAAATCTCTCATTTCCACTCTCTACCAGCCCCTTTATGCCATTTCTCATGTCTACATGTTAAGAAAGGCCATTTGTAACTCCATGGTGAATGATCCCTCCCATGTGACTAGAGTCACATGGCTCTGCTTCCCAAAGTGTATCACTTACCTTAAAACAGTAATTTCACAAGATGCAGTCAGATGTCAATCAGTATCTCATCCCCAACACAACCGGCAGCCACTTTTTTTAAAAAATCTTGTTCTTCAAAGTGTCAGGGTCCCTAGTACAAGTAAGAAAAGTAATTCCAGTTACTATACAGGAGTGAAAAGTTGATTAACAAAACATCTAATAGCATTTTACACCAAAAAAAACCCATTATAGGTAGCAAGACCTAATGAAAACAGCATGAGTCTGGGAATCACAAGGCCTGGGTTGTGGTCTTAGCTCTTGCCTTTTACCCCTAAGTGATAGTGGGAAAGTCACTGAATCATAGCTACTGAATCTACTGTACTCTTCCAAGTGCTTGACATAGTGCTTGACACAGAGTAAGCACTCAAAAAATACTACTGATTGACTTACCCTCTTTGTGCCTCAGTTTCCATTAAATTGGGAAAGATATCTAATTGTGGTATTTGCGGTATGTGCCAAGCACTGAACTAAGAGCTGTTCTAATTACAATATAAGCAGTTGGACACAATCTCTGATCAACACGGGGCTCACAGTCTGAAGAGGAGGGAAAGCAAACATCTTGCCTTTATTTTGACACACGAGGAAACTTCGGCTCAAAGAAGTCAAGTGACTTTGCCAAGATCAGAAAGTAGTTCGGCTTAGTGGAAAGAGCACAGTCTGTGAGTTAGAGAACTTGGGTTCTAATCCTGAACTCCATCACTTGTCTGCTGTGTGATCTAGAACCATTCATCTGTGTCTCAATTTCCTCCTCTGTAAAATGGAAATTAAATCCTCCTCTCCCCCACTTAGAATTGAGCTTCATGTGGACCAGGGACTGCATACAAACTGATTATCTTGTATCTACTTCAGAGCTTAGGACAGCATTTGACACAGGGTCACATTTTCTCCAAGACCTTCCCCGATTAAGCCCTCTTTTCCGTCTCCCTCTTCCTTTTGCGTCAGCTATGCACTTGGATCTGTGCCCATTGGGCATTTCCCAAAGCACTTTTGTACACATTTATAAGTTATTTATTTATAATAATGGCTGTCGTCTTCTCTAAACTGTAAGTTCATTGTGGACAGAGAACTTGTCTACTGACTCTCTTGAATCATACTCTCCCAAGCGCTTACTACAGTGCTCTGCACACTGTAAGCGCCCAATAACCGCCACTGATTGATAGTAGCACTGAAAAAAAATCCATAATTATAATAATTATAAGCTACAGGCTAACGAAGAAACTGGAATGAGAACCCAAGTCTCCTGACTCTCAAACCCCTTCCCTTTCTACTACGACAAATGTTCTCATTACCTCAAACTGTGAATCCCCTGCAAGACAGACTGCTTTGAGACTATTATCTAGTATCTACCCCAATGCCTAGCTCAGTGCTTGGCATATTCTGTCGTCTTACGCTGTCAAGTCGTTTCTGACTCATAGCGACACCACAGACACATCTCTCCCGTAATGCCCCGCTCTCCGCCTGCAATCATTCTGGTAGCATATCCATAGAGTTTTCTTGGTAAAAATACGAATGGTTTACTATTGCCGCCTTCCACACAGTAAACTTGAGTCTTCGCCCTCGACTGTCTCCCATGCCACTACTGCCCTGCATGGGTGAGTTTTGACTTGTAGCAGATTGCTAGTCACTGCCCAAGCTAGGAATGGATTGGGTAGGCCTCTGCTTGACTCTCCCTCCCATAGCCAAGACTGGTAGAGTACTGGAAACTTTCCAGGTGCAACCCTGAGAAGGGAGCTTGGCATATAATAAATGCTTGACACAACAATAATAATAAAAATAATAAAATGAAGTCCCTATTAAAGATTATATAGGCTGTCCACCTCAAAGCTACACTAGTAAAGATCAAGGCCTGCAACTGGTACGGTGGAAAGAACGGTGAATAGGGGAACACCTGTTGGGGCTAGGCCATTTAGTGGTGAAAATTTCTGATCGAAGAAACAACCAGGGTCCTCTGTGAGGAATCCCAAAAGAAATGGCTAGCTAATATCAGCGGCAAAGATCGCAGGGAATACCAAGGCAATGGTCTTCTGGGCTGTGTTGCCACAGTGGCACTAGACCATAACCACTTTGGCCATAAACTGATTTGGCACGTAACAAAGCTCTGCAAAAACTTTGCAATATGTAGCATCCCTGCCCCCCTGGGTGTTCACTGCATTTCATGCCCCAGAAGGGAAGCTGCATGGCCTAGTGGATAGAGCACAGGCCTGGGAGTCGGAAAGACCTGGATTCTAATCTTCACTCTGCCGTCCGTCTGCCGCCCAAGTGACCTTGGGCAAGTCATTTCACTTCTCTGGGCCTCGGTTCCCTCATCTGTAAAATGAGGAATAAGGCTGTGAGCCCCACGTGGGACAGGGACAGTGTCCAATTGGATAAACTGGTATCTACCCCAGAGCTTAATACAGTGCCTAGCACACAGTAAGCATTTAACAAATATCATAAAAAAAAAGGAGGGACACAATTAATAGGGGTGAGAGAGTGCAATTTCTACTCTATGTCATTGTAATCAATTCCTTGGTCCTGAAATCTCTAGATCAGACACTCACTTCATCACCATCACTAGTAATAATAAAAATAATGGCATTTTGTTAAGCACTTACTATGTGCCAAGCACTGTTCTAAGCGCCGGGGAGGATACAAGGTGATCAGGTTGTCTCACATGGGGCTCAGTCTTAATGCCCCTTTTACAGATGAGATAACTGAGACACAGAGAAGTGAAGTGATTTGCCCAAAGTCACACAGCTGACAAATGGTGGAGCGGGAATTAGAACCTATGACCTCTGACTCCCAAGCCCGTTTCCCTTCCACTGAGCCATGCTTTTATCACTTGGTCTAGTGAATAGAGAACAGGGTTGGGAATTAAAAGGAACTGGGTTTTAATCCCAGACCCATCACTTGCCTGCTGTGTGACCTTGGACAGATCACTTAATTTCTCTATGCCTCGATTACCTCATCTGTGAGCCCCATGTGGGATATGGCAGCATGGCTTAATGGAAAGAGCACGGGCTTGGGAGTCAGAGGTCGTGGCTTCTAATCCCGACCCCGCCACTCTGGGCAAGTCACTTAACTTCTATCTGCCTCAGTTACCTCATCTGTAAAATGGGGATTAAAACTGTAAACCCCATGTGGGACAAACTGATTACCCTGTAACTACCCTAGCGCTTAGAACAGTGCTTGGCACATAGTCAGCACTTAAATACCATCATTATTTTCAGTGCTTGGAACAGTGCTTGGCACACAGTAAGCGCTTAACAAATGCCATCATTATTATATGGACTGTGCCCAAGCTTCTGTCTACGCTGTGCTTAGTACAGTGCCAAGGCTAGAGCCCAAGGTCTTAGACCTTCTTCACATTGGTCCCATGTGAAGCACTGTCATGTATGAGGTCTTTCATAACAGTGGCATTAAGCATCCCAATTTATCTGACTAAAAAGTTGTTACACACATGCTTGGCCATTTAAAAGCACACCCCAAAAAATGTCTCACAGAAAATTTAATTTCTTCTTCAAATAGGCTGGTTTCTCTTACTTTCTCACATTCTTCATCCGTGATCGATTGTATTTATTGACTACTTAATGTTTACGGAACACTCTACTGAGCACTTGGGACTGAACAATATAAACAGTATTGGTAAATATGTTCTCTGCCCAAAATTAACTTCAAGTCTAGAGAGAGCTTAAAGAAACATGAAGAGTGTTTTGCCTTGATCTGCCTTTTTATGAATTTCCATACCCCTTTGTTGTCTTGGTTTTGATGCCAACTGATAGAAAATTGGAACATAATGTACAGTAGTTACTACCAGCCCACTTTTGCTTCCAGCACTCACTTTCTGAACCCCTGATTTATAAAACCTTCACTGAACCGAAGGAGAAAAATTACCCTATCCTTTTCCTTCGACCCTGTTATTACCCTGGATTGTTTAATAATAATAATAATAATAATAATAATAGTATTTTTAAGTGCTTACTATCTGCCTATAGATAGAAGCAAATCAGGTTGGACGCAGTCCCTGTCCCACAAAGGGCTCACAGTCTTCATCCCCATTTTACAGATAAAACTGTAATCGAGGCACAGAGAAGTGAAGTATCTTGCCCAAAGCTACACGGCAGACAAGTGGTGGAGTCAGGATTAGAACCCATGATCTTCCAGGCCTGAGTTCTATCCCTGTGCCATGCTGCTCCTCATACCTACTTACCCTTACCCACTTCTTTTATTTAGACAATTATCCATTCAGAGAGACACCACTGAGAAACCCTAGAACTAAGCTTTTCTAATAAACAATCTGAATAGCCTATGAATGGAAGTCATTAAAGTCTCTACTTTCTGTTATCTTACACTTTCATCTCACCTCCACCTTATTTCCCTTTGCCAAAATGTAAACCTGTCTTTTGGTTGGTGAATCCATCCTTCAGCCCCGATTAAGTGCAGTCCAAAATGTACAATAAACACTGGGCATCTCTTAAAGAGCTCCACATGAAAACTTGCCAAACTTGCATTTGCACAAGAAAATGTGTCTTAAAGACTTTTTAGGTAGCAATTATAAACTTCGATACCCTTGAAATGTATCTGCAAGTTGGCTGTTCTGAAAGTGGATGCATCCTCTTAAGGAAAAAATCACCTGGCCTGAAATGTTAGAATCGGCTGAGAAACTTTAACTCTAGTTCCAGGCCAGAGGAAGGATGCAAGCAAAGGGGTCAGCAAGAAAACATACGTGATCAAAGCTCAGGTCGGAGGTCGGCATTAGAGGAGCAAAGTATGTGGGCTGGGTTGTATTAGGAAATCAGCAAGGTAAGGTAGGAGGAAGCAAGCTAATTGAGTGCTTTAAAGGTAAGGGTATGGAGTTTCTTTTTTACGTAGAGACGAATGGACAACACTGAGGGTGAGGAGACGTGGACTGAATGATTCCCTGCCCTCAAGGAGTTTGCAGTCTACTGGGGAAAACACACTCTAAAATAATTTACAGGGAGGCTAAAGGTGAAGGATATGTTTTCATGAGTTAGTGCTTTAAGACTAAGTTCATTGTGAGAAGGAACCGCGTCTACCAGCTCTGTTATACTGTGTTCTCCCAAGCGCTTAATACAGTGCTCTGCACACTGTAAACACTCAATAAATTCCATGGATGATGATGATGATGATATCAGGATGTATAAAAAAGGTACTATGGGAGGTCAGAACTGCCCTAGTGTTTAGGAAGATCAGAAGTGCTGAAATAGCAGTTAGAGGCACATAACCTGGGGAGAATAGGAATTAATCAGGAGCCCTCCTCCCCCCCCAGGAGGAAGGGTAATTTTAAAAGTGCTCTGAAGATAAGGAGAGCTGTGATCTGTGTGATTTCAGGTGGAAGGGAATTCCAGGAAGGGGAAAAGCCATGAAAGATAAATCAGCATCAGGAGAGATGAGAAGGCACAGTGAACAGACTATCTTGAGGGGTTTGAAGGGTGTAAGTTGAGGTGTAGCTGGAGAAGAGAGTAGATAAATACGAAGAGAGAGAACTCAATAAATGCCTAAAAGGCAAAGATCAGGAGTCACAGCTTGGTGAAAAGAACTCATTCAGCAAAGTTTGTTTGTCTTTTTTGTACCAAAAGTGAATGTTTGAAGCTATCCAATAACAGTGATTTAATAACTTGAAATCCAACCACCCTCCCATGATTCATTTCCCTAAGAACTGTGTTTGACCTGACTTGAGTGCAGATGGGTTTTTTCACTTCCACTGGCAAGCAAAATGTAAATCCCTCGGACACTTCTACCTGTCACTCTGAAGGTCAGTTTATTTTTTTGCTCCTCTTTGCTCCACTCGGCAGGCATCCCCTTCCTGCCACATACCACAGAAAGGATCACCTATTGCCCTCCCCACAACTAGCAAAGCCTCATCCCTGCTCTCTGCTCCATCTTTGTGGGCTCTGGATCTTATAGGCTGGAGAGGAATCGCAATATGCCTATCTATAAATTATATACAACAAATTATATTAATGTTCTTCTCCCTCTCTTGACTGCAAGCTCCGGGTGGGCAGGAAATGTGTCTACCAACTCTCTTGTACTGTACTGAGAGTATAGTGCTCTGCACACAGTAAACATGCAATAAATACCATCGATTGATTGATGCAGGGGAGAAACAAGGGTGTGTAGAATAACTTTAAAGCCTGGGTGAGTTTTGAGGTGCAGGGCCAGCATAGTGAGAGGGGAGAAAGCTGTGTTTGGGGCATCAGCAGGGTGGTGACAGGAGGCTCGGGAGCTGAGAGAACAGAAATTTAGGAGAGAGGTGGGAGGGCAGGTGAATAAAGGGAAAAGACCTTTTGGGGGCCAGGTGAAAGAATGACGGGCTGACAATTACATTATGCGTACTGGCAATGGCTAGTGAATTCACCCAGCTGGGAAAACCTCCAGCACTCTCTCATCTCAGCCTCAGTCCATAGAACTCAGCCTGCATGGGCTCCTCTATTAAAGAAAAAATTATGAAGGTGGGTTCCCCATTAACTCTCTTGCTAATAAACATTCCCATTTTTCATTCCACACCATGGAAATCCTTCTCAAAAGTATTTTTTTTTTACAATAGCAAAAATAAAATCCAAAGTAAAAACCACAAGTGTGACCATTCGTCCCCTTTTTTAATGGTATTTAAGAGCCTACTATGTGCCAGGCACTACTAAACTCTGGGGTGGACACAAGCTATTCAGGTTGGACACAGTTCATGTCCCATTTGGGGCTCAATCTTAATCCCCTTTTTATAGATGAGGGAACTGAGGCACAGATAAGTTAAGTCAGGGTCACACAGTAGACAAGTAGTGGAATCAGGATTAGAACCCAGGTCCTTCTGACTCCCAGGCCCACACTCTAACTACTTTTATACTCCCATGATTCCAAGCTCTATCCTGCTTCTAATTTCCCTTTAAAAGTTCATTCCAAATTTACACAAATGGCTGGAAAATGTGCCAGAAGTACAAAATTTTTCTAGTTGATACATAATAAAGCACTAAAGCATTTTAAAAATTACAATAGTAGTAAATCAGTAGAACATTTTAAAAATAAATTCATCTACTTAGATTTTTGGGAGAAAAAGCACTTGTTCATTTGAAAGGTGTTTTCACTGCTACATTAAAGTTTATACTTGAGAACTCCATTTAATCCACAGTTTTCTAAGGTGCTAATCAAAGCATGTGGCAGCAGTAGATTACAAAAGATCAAGCAGTTTAAGAAAATTTCATTTCACTGAACATTTAATATCGATTGTACCTCCATTAATTCTCATGTGACAAGGTTGCTAAGGAATTTATGATACCCCCCCCCTTGTAAATATTGTTATCTACCTTCACCAAAGGGGAAGCCACTATAACAAAGGCTTTGTTCAGTTCACATTCCAAACTACAGATGGTGATTAGGAACAGTTAAAATCGAGCCAATGCCAAAAAAATGCTCTAGATATGTTGTGAAGTGCTGGTGAAGGAAAGCCAAGATGTTTCGAAGATTGTGTAGATGTCTAGATGAGGGGGCATATGGTGTATATATCATTCCAGTTAAAGAGAGGTCTCTTTATCTGTATCCTTTAAGAACTGGATTCTCAACCCAGCACTGCCAACCCCACAGCACTTATGAACACACCCCTATATTCTGCCACTTCTGGTATGTGTAATTTCAAAATCTGTCTCCCCTGACTAGACTGTAAGGTCTGTGTGTTTGTAGTGCTCTTCATGCAGTAAGTGATCAACAGATGTCATTAATTGATTGATTAGTATACACAGTTTCTATCCTAACTGAAGGCCCTACAAACGAAGATGAGAGAGGTCTTTCTCCACCCATTAAGAACTCAAGGAAGGTGAGCAATGAACGATCAATAACTCCTTTAATTTTTATGTCCACTCCCCTCAGGCCGAGAAGATACAGTAATTGTAGAAGCATCTGAATGACAGAAGAAAGGGATAGAGAGCACAATGTCAACAGATGGCCTCTGAAGCTAGAGGAGGCAAGCTGGTTGCTCTGTTACCATGGGTTGGAGTCGCTCACTTATTCAATCATATTTACTGAGCACTTACTGTGTGCAGAGCACTGTATTAAGCGTTTATGCGTAGCTCTCCAACCGGATGCCATAGAGCAAGGTCCTCTATGCAAGTTCTCATGGGCACAGAGCAGTCTTAACAACAACAATAATAATTAATAATAACTGTGGTATTTGTTAAGCATTTACTAAGTGCCAGGCACTGCACTACAGGCTCGGGGGAATACAAGCAAATCAGATTGGATGCAGTCCTTGTCCCACGTGGGGCTCAACTCTCTGGAGTCATCCTTGGAATTAAGCTGGATAGCCTGGGGGATTTTACCTGGGACTTGGAGAGTATTCCTTACAGGAACCATGAAGATAAGCTGATTTCCAAATGGCCAGAATGGATTTTTATGTCTTGTCAACTCTTCGCTGATACTGCAGGGATCTACTGAAGCAGCGTGGCTCAGTGGAAAGAGCACGGGCTTTGGAGTCAGAGGTCATGGGTTCAAATCCCGCCTCGACCACTTGTCAGCTGTGTGACTTTGGGCAAGTCACTTAACTTCTTGGTGCCTCAGTTACCTCATCTGTAAAATGGGGATTAAGACTGTGAGCCCCAAGTGGGACAACCTGATTTCCCTGTGGCTACCCCAGCGCTTAGAACAGTGCTTGGCACATAGTAAGCGCTTAACAAATACCAACATTATTATTACTGAACACGCAGCCAGAAGCTGGTTGTTCAGATTAACGGGACACTACTCATTTGAGACTATTTATTATTCATGGCATTGGTTAAGCACCTCCTATGTGTCAAGCACCATTCTAAGCTCTGTTCCATGTTAAAGAGTAACAGATTAACACTGACATTTTCTGGCTAGAGAGACCCCCCAAACAGCTGCTTACCTAACCGCTACTATAGCTGCTGCTTCTATGAAGAAAGTAGAAAATCCTTTCAAAGGGAGAATCAATCTATCCATCTATCAGCTATCACTGAGGAAGAAGTTCTGACTCAAAAACTACTCGTTTTGTGCTTGCACTCAATTTACAGCAATTTCATAAAGGTTTCACACATAACATTTCTTCTTAGTGGAATAAACCGCTTGGAGGAACACAGCAAAATCCAAATTCTGAAATTGGTAAACAAGAGTGGTACTTAAACGACACTACAGTCAGGAAGAGTTCACGAATGAATGGATGGGAGGGAAGGAGAGCATCTGCTCAAGAACGCTAGTGAGCCACGCAATCTACCTGTATTTCTTAGAGCCCTGGGGCCGCTGAACTACTTTGGAGCCCAGCTTGGCTGACCACGGATTGAGCTTTAGGAATGGGGATCGTGTCCCTGAACCCCAAACCTGGGCAAGTCTTCTATTTCTGGGAGTCAAAGGTGGGGCAAGAAAGTGAAGATCTAGTGTCATGGTAACCACACTTGCCGGACACTACCGGGGTGTGTGTGCAAGCTGATTCAGGCACAGCTCCACCATGAATTCCTCCCACATAGACTTCACTTCCAACTCCAGCTTTCTCCATTCTATAGACTAAATTTAAGAAGGTTTGCCAAAAAATATACATACTAAAGTGTCAGATTAAACTAAAGGTTTTTCACATTTTTTATTGTTATTATTGTACTTCTTAGGTGCTTACTATGTGTCAAGCATTATTCTAAGAGCTGGGATAGAATCAAGTTAATTAGGTTGGACACAGTCCCTGTCCCACATAGGGCTTGCAGTCTAAGAAAGAGGGGGAACAAGCATTGAATCCCCATTTTACAGGTGAGGAAACAGACACATAAAAGTTCAGTGACTTGACCAAGATCACACAGCAGGCAACTAGCAGAGCTGGGATTACAACCCAGGTCCTCTAACTCCTGGGCCTGTGCTCTTTCTTCTAGGCTGCTCTTCATAATTGAAGACATTAATATAAATAAATTACAGATATGTACATAATAATAATTGTGGTATTTGTTAAGCACTCTTTATGTGCCAAGCACTGTTCTAAGCCCTGGGGTAGATACAAGGTAATCAAGTTGGACACAGTCCCTGTCCCATATGGGGCTCAGTCTTAATCCCTATTTTACAGATGAGGTAACTGAGGCCCAGAGAAGTAAAGTGACTTGTCCAAGATCACACGGCAGACATGTGGCAGAGCCGGCATTAGAACCCAAATCCTCTGACTCCCAGGCCCGTGGACTTTCCACTAGGCCATGCTGCTTCTGGTGTGGGGCTGAGGGAGGGGTGAATAAATGGAGAACATCCAAATGCAAAAGTAACAAATGAATAAATTATTAAAAACCACAACATAGACAAGTGCTAAGAAAGTCTGATGGTATGTGCCTTACTTGGAAAATACCTGCTAGAGGAAAAGGCTTTTGGAAAGAACCGAGAAGAGGAGAAGTCTTGAACCTCTCACATTCAGTGTCTCTGCAAACATACCGAGCATGCCCTTTATTCCATCAACCAGTTCACGGCTGAGAGAAGATTCATTCATTCATTCATTCAATAGTATTTATTGAGCGCTTACTATGTGCAGAGCACTGTACTAAGCGCTTGGGATGAACAGGTCGGCAACAGATAGAGACAGTCCCTGCCGTTTGACGGGCTTACAGTCTAATCGGGGGAGATGGACAGACAAGAACAGTGGCAATAAATAGAGTCAAGGGGAAGAACATCTCGTAAAAACAATGGCAACTAAATAGAATCGAGGCGATGTACAATTGATTAACAAAATAAATAGGGTAATGGAAATATATACAGTTGAGCGGATGAGTACAGTGCTGTGGGGAGGGGAAGGGAGAGGTGGAGCAGAGGGAAAGGGGGAAAAGAGGGTTTAGCTGCGGAGAGGTGAAGGGGGGGTGGTAGAGGGAGTAGAGGGAGAAGGGAGCTCAGTCTGGGAAGGCCTCTTGGAGAAGGTGAGTTTTAAGTAGGGTTTTGAAGAGGGGAAGAGAATCAGTTTGGCGGAGGTGAGGAGGGAGGGCGTTCCGGGACCGCAGGAGGACGTGGCCCAGGGGTCGACGGCGGGATGGGCGAGACCGAGGGACGGTGAGGAGGTGGGCGGCGGAGGACCGGAGCGTGCGGGGTGGGCGGTAGAAAGAGAGAAGGGAGGAGAGGTAGGAAGGGGCAAGGTGATGGAGAGCCTCGAAGCCTAGAGTGAGGAGTTTTTGTTTGGAGCGGAGGTCGATAGGCAACCACTGGAGTTGTTTAAGAAGGGGAGTAACATGCCCAGATCGTTTCTGCAGGAAGATGAGCCGGGCAGCGGAGTGAAGAATAGACCGGAGCGAGGCGAGAGAGGAGGAAGGGAGGTCAGAGAGAAGGCTGACACAGTAGTCTAGCCGGGATATAACGAGAGCCCGTAATAGTAAGGTAGCCGTCTGGGTGGAGAGGAAAGGGCGGATCTTGGCGATATCGTAGAGGTGAAACTGGCAGGTCTCGGTAACGGATAGGATGTGTGGGGTGAACGAGAGGGACGAGTCAAGGATGACACAGAGATCGCGGGCCCGAGAGACGGGAAGGATGGTCGTGCCATCCACGGTGATAGAGAAGTCTGGGAGAGGACCGGGTTTGGGAGGGAAGATGAGGAGCTCAGTCTCGCTCATGTTGAGTTTTAGGTGGCGGGCAGACATCCAGGTGGAGATATCCTGGAGGCGGGAGGAGATGCGAGCCTGAAGGGAGGGGGAGAGGACAGGGGCGGAGATGTAGATCTGCGTGTCATGTGCATAGAGATGGTAGTCAAAGCCATGAGAGCGAATGAGTTCACCGAGGGAGTGAGTGTAAATGGAGAACAGAAGAGGGCCGAGAACTGACCCTTTAGGAACTCCAACAGTTAAAGGATGGGAGGGGGAAGAGGCTCCAGCGAAGGAGACCGAGAATGACCGGCCAGAGAGGTAAGAGGAGAACCAGGAGAGGACGGAGTCCGTGAAGCCAAGGTGAGATAAGGTATGGAGGGTTTGGGTTTGGGAGGGAAGATGAGGAGCTCAGTCTTGCTCATGTAGAAGAAACACCTCAGCATTCATGAAATAATTGTTCGCATGACCCTGAGGCAATGGTGGCCTCTGAGCCATGGGAGCAGTGGCCTCTTCCAAGTGGCAACTGAAACTGGCATCTAGGGTGGAAACAAGCACTCTGCCCTCTTCTCCCATGATATCATTTCTGGGGCACAGAAATGCAAGGAAGAGACCATCTTTCCCCACTTGACTGATGAGAATCATACAAAACAAAAACCAAAACCCAGCTAAAGTCAAAATAAGATGATTATATCTTTCATTTCCCTCTGATTGAGTAGCCCCATCCCTTTGTCTTGGAAGGACATCAGAGGAAGCTGGTAGGATTTGTTCTTTGTCAAAGTTATGCTGGTTATTATTCACGTCCCTCCTCTCATCAAGAGCTTGCAAACTGATTGAGTGATTCTCTGATGTTGAACAACAGAGAAAAACTCAATAGTGAGCAGAAAGTGCCTGCAGCAATCGGGGAGGTGAGGGGAAGGGATTTTGCTGCTTTCTGATCAAGGTATAGAGACCTTGCTCAATTGGTCCCTATTGGACTTGGCAGTCTATTCACTGTTAATCTTTATTCCAGACAGTGGTTATCATGCAGAAAATAGATTCTGGTTTATTAAAGTCCCTAGACCCCTACATGGTATTGGTTCTCCTCTCCCTAATGATAATGGAATGAAGCTGAGTGCTAACAGATGGTGCGTTCCACTGCTCAGAACTGTGACTTGGGACATGGGACTCATTCATTCATTCATTCAATAGTATTTTTTGAGCGCTTACTATGTGCAGAGCACTGTACTAAGCGCTTGGGATGAACAAGTCGGCAACAGATAGAGACAGTCCCTGCCGTTTGACGGGCTTACAGTCTAATCGGGGGAGACGGACAGACGAGAACAATGGCAATAAACAGCGTCGAGGGGAAGAACATCTCGTAAAAACAATGGCAACTAAATAGAATCAAGGCGATGTACAATTCATTAACAAAATAAATAGGGTAACGAAAATATATACAGTTGAGCGGACAAGTACAGTGCTGTGGGGATGGGAAGGGAGAGGTGGAGGAGCAGAGGGAAAAGGGGAAAATGAGGCTTTAGCTGCGGAGAGGTAAAGGGGGGATGGCAGAGGGAGTAGAGGGGGAAGAGGAGCTCAGTCTGGGAACGCCTCTTGGAGGAGGTGATTTTTAAGTAGGGTTTTGAAGAGGGGAAGAGAATCAGTTTGGCGGAGGTGAGGAGGGAGGGCGTTCCAGGACCGCGGGAGGACGTGACCCAGGGGTCGACGGCGGGATAGACGAGACCGAGGGACGGTGAGGAGGTGGGCGGCGGAGGAGCGGAGCGTGCGGGGTGGGCGGTAGAAAGAGAGAAGGGAGGAGAGGTAGGAAGGGGCAAGGTGATGGAGAGCCTTGAAGCCTAGAGTGAGGAGTTTTTGTTTGGAGCGGAGGTCGATAGGCAACCACTGGAGTTGTTTAAGAAGGGGAGTGACATGCCCAGATCGTTTCTGCAGGAAGATGAGCCGGGCAGCGGAGTGAAGAATAGACCGGAGCGAGGCGAGAGAGGAGGAAGGGAGGTCAGAGAGAAGGCTGACACAGTAGTCTAGCCGGGATATAACGAGAGCCCGTAATAGTAAAGTAGCCGTTTGGGTGGAGAGGAAAGGGCGGATCTTGGCGATATTGTAGAGGTGAAACCGGCAGGTCTCGGTAACGGATAGGATGTGTGGGGTGAACGAGAGGGACGAGTCAAGGATGACACCGAGATTGCGGGCCCGAGAGACGGGAAGGATGGTCGTGCCATCCACGGTGATAGAGAAGTCTGGGAGAGGACCGGGTTTGGGAGGGAAGATGAGGAGCTCAGTCTTGCTCATGTTGAGTTATAGGTGGCGCGCCGACATCCAGGTGGAGACGTCCCGGAGGCGGGAGGAGATGCGAGCCTGAAGGGAGGGGGAGAGGACGGGGCAGAGATGTAGAACTGCGTGTCATCTGCGTAGAGATGGTAGTCAAAGCCGTGAGAGCGGATGAGTTCACCGAGGGAGTGAGTGTAAATGGAGAACAGAAGAGGGCCAAGAACTGACCCTTGAGGAACTCCAACAGTTAAAGGATGGGAGGGGGAGGAGGCTCCAGCGAAGGAGACCGAGAATGACCGGCCAGAGAGGTAAGAGGAGAACCAGGAGAGGACAGAGTCCGTGAAGCCAAGGTCAGATAAGGTATGGAGGAGGAGGGGATGGTCGACAGTGTCAAAGGCAGCAGAGAGGTCAAGGAGGATCAGAATGGAGTAGGAGCCATTGGATTTGGCAAGAAGGAGGTCATGGGTGACCTTACAGAGAGCAGTCTCGGTAGAGTGGAGGGGACGGAAGCCAGATTGGAGGGGGTCTAGGAGAGAATGGGAGTTAAGGAATTCTAGGCATCGATTGTAGACGACTCGTTCTAGGATTTTGGAAAGGAAGGGTAGTAGGGAGATAGGACGATAACTGGAGGGGGAAGTGGGGTCAAGAGCGGGTTTTTTTAGGATGGGGGAGACGTGGGCATGTTTGAAGGCAGAGGGGAAGGAGCCCTTGGAGATTGAGTGGTTAAAAATAGAAGTTAAGGAAGGGAGGAGGGCAGGGGCGATGGTTTTAATAAGGTGAGAGGGAATGGGGTCCGAGGCGCAGGTGGAGGGGGTGGCACTTGCGAGGAGGGAGGAGATCTCCTCTGAGGATACTGCAGGGAAGGATGGGAAAATAGGGGAGGGGGTTGGTGGGGGGGAGGGGAGAGGCGGAGGGGTGACTTTGGGGAGCTCAGACCTGATCGTGTTGATTTTCGTGAGGAAATAGGTGGCCAGATCACTGGGGGTGAGAGATGGGGGAGGGGGAGGAACAGGGGGCCTAAGGAGAGAGTTAAAGGTCCGGAACAATCGGCGGGGGTGACGGGCATGGGTGTCGATGAGGGAGGAGAAGAAGCTTTGCCTGGCGGAGGAGAGGGCAGAGTTAAGGCAGGAAAGGATAAATTTGAAGTGTGTGAGGTCGGCTCGGTGCTTGGACTTTCGCCAGCAGCGCTCAGCAGCTCGAGCATAGGAGCATAGGAGGCGGACGGAGGAGGTGATCCGGGGCTGTGGGTTAGTGGCGCGAGAGCGGCGGAGGGAAAGGGGGGCGAGAGAGTCGAGATGAGGAGAGAGGGTGGAGTTGAGAGCGGAGACCTGATCGTCGAGAGTGGGAAGAGAGGACAGGGCGGCAAGGTGAGGAGAGATGCTATTGGAAAGACGGATGGGATCGAGAGAGCGGAGGTCTCTGTGGGGCAGTAGCGAAGATTTGCAGGGGGAGGGAGTGTGAGAGATGAGGCAGGTGAGAAGGTTATGGTCAGAGAGAGGGATTTCAGAGTTGGTGAGGGAGGAGATAGTGCAGCGGTAGGAGATGACGAGATCGAGGGTGTGACCGAGTCGGTGAGTGGGTAGTGGAGGAGGAGGTCGGCAGAGTCGAGGAGGGATAGCAGGCGGGCGGCAGAAGAGTCGTCAGGTACATCCATATGGATGTTGAAGTCTCCGAGGATCAGAGTGGGCAGAGAGAAGGAGAGAAGGAAGGTGAGAAAGGGGTCAAGGTGGTTGAAGAAGTCGGAGGTGGGACCGGGAGGGCGGTAGATGACGGCGACAAGTAACTGGAGTGGGTGGTAGAGGCGAATGATATGGGCTTCGAAGGAGGGGAAGGAGAGGGAGGGGGGAGGAGGGATAGTGCGGAAGCGGCATCGGGGCGAGAGGAGGAAGCCGACGCCTCCTCCCTTACCGGTGAGTCTGGGGGAGTGGGAGAAGGAGAGGCCTCCGCTGGAGAGAGCGGCGGCGGAGACCGTGTCTTCGGGAGAGAGACATGTTTCTGAAAGGGCGAGGAGGAGGAGAGAGCGGGAGAGGAAAAGGTCATGGATGAAAGGTAGCTTGCCTGGGACTCCAATGAACTCCATAATCTTTGCAATGAAAGGAATTATTATTATTAATAATAATGATAGTACTTCCACAAGTATGGTTCTTAGATTAGGTCAGCTGCAATTATGTCAATATGAACTTCAATTCCTGTCAGAATGTGAAAGCCAATGTGAAAGCCAATTAAGAATTACTGTGGGGCAACTTATTTAATGACTGTAGACTTTGGGGGATTTGGGCATTTAGGATGATACAGCATATCACACTAACACGATGTCATTTGAGGGGGGATGTGGCTCAGACAAAATAGTTGAACTAAACTATTTCTACCATGATCATGTGAGACCCAAGGATCCTTGTGTGACCAAATCCCCAGGCCTAATATAGTCAGTCAATCAATCATTAGTATTTATTGAGCACTCAATGGGTATTATACTGAGCACTTGGGAGAGGACAATACAAGTGTGTTGGAAGACAAGATCCCTGCCCATAAATAGCTTACAGTCAACAAGGGAGACAGACACTGAAATAAATTACAGAAAGACGAAATAAGGAGTATAAGGATTTTTACATGATTGTTTGGAGACTGGGATGAATACCAAAGGGTTTATTAATAATAATAATGTTGGTATTTGTTAAGCGCTTACTCTGTGCAGAGCACCGTTCTAAGCACTGGGGTAGATACAGGGTAATCAGGTTGTCCCACGTGAGGCTCACAGTCTTAATCCCCATTTTACAGATGAGGTAACTGAGGCACAGAGAAGTTAAGTGACTTGCCCACAGTCACACAGCTGACAAGTGGCAGAGCCGGGAGTCAAATTCATGACCTCTGACTCCGAAGCCCAGGCTCTTTCCACTGAGCCAACCTGCTTCCCATTTAATAACAATGATGGCACTTGTTAGGAGCTTACTATGTGCCAAGCACTGCTCTTAGCACTAGGGTAGATACAGGGTAATCAGGTTGTCCCACGTGAGGCTCACAGTCTTCATCCTCATTTTGCAGATGAGGGAACTGAGGCTCAGAGAAGTGAAGTGACTTGCCCACAGCCACACAGCTGACAAGTGGCAGAGCCGGAATTCGAACCCATGACCTCTGACTCCCAAACCCGGGCTCTTTCCACTGAGCCACGCAGCTAAGTGCATAGGTGATGATGATGGGAGAGTGGGAGAGAGAGACAGAGAGATAGAGAGAGAGAGATGATGGGAAAGAGGGAGGGACAGAGAGAGAGGAGGGTTTTAAAGGTCAGAAGAGTGGTGGACTGTCAGATATGAAGGAAGGAGTTCCAGGTCAGAGGGAGGACATAGGTAAAGGGTCAGTGGTGGGATAGATGAGATCGAGGTTACAAAGAGTAGGTTGGTGTTACAGTGTAAGCTCCTTCTAGGCAGTGACCAGGTCTACCAACTCTGTACTCTCCCAAGAGCGTACTTAGTACAGTGCTCTGTACACAGTTAGTGTTCAAAAAACACAACTGATTGATTGATAGAGGAGTAGAGGTTTTAAATTGGGTTGTAGTAGGAGATCAGTGAGGTAAGCTTGGAGGGAAATAGCTGATTGAGTGTCTTAACGCTGATGGTACGCAGCTGTTGTTTGATGTGGAGGTAGATGGGCAACAACTGGAGATTTCTGAAGAGTGGGGTGACATGGACTGAGTGGTGCTTCACAAAAATGATCCTGATAGCAGAGTGAAGTATGGACTGGAGAGGGGAGAGACAGGAGACAGGGAGGTCAGCAAGGACATTGATGCAGCAATTAAGGTGGGAACCAATAAGAGCTTAAATCAGTATGGCGGCAGTTTGGTGGGATGAGAGAGGATTCTAGAGATATGAAAGTTGAACCGAAAAGATTTCATGACATTGAATTGTGTACAATGAATGAGAGTACTGAGGTGAAAATAATGCCAGGTGGATTTGTGAGACAGGGAGGATGGTGGTGGTGTTTATGGTGATAGGAAAGTCAGGGAGGACTTGTTTTGCGTGGGAAGATGTGTAGTTCGGTTTTGAACATGTGAAGCTTGAGATGTCGGCAGAACATCCAAGTAGAGATGTCCCGAAGGCAGGAGGAAATATGAGACTGAGAAGAGAGAGTGAGATCAGGGCTGGAGAGTTAGATTTGGGAATCTAGTCCTAAGAACCAATTGTACCACCATAATTTTTGAATTGTGTGTTTCTTATTTGCTTTCACTGTTTATAAGCCTTCCTTCTCCTATGTGCCTACTCTCTCCCATTTAGGCTGTAAGCCCACTGGAGCTGAGGAACCATGCTTGAAATGGTACTGTTCGTATTTCCCCAGTGCTTACACAGTGCTCAGCCCACAGAAGACACTTAAGTATTTTAATCAACTCTGGCCTCAGAACAGGACTAAATATAATAATAATGTTGGTATTTGTTAAGCGCTTACTATGTGCCGAGCACTGTTCTAAGAGCTGGGGTAGATACAGGGTAATCAGGTTGTCCCACGTGAGGCTCACAGTTAATCCCCATTTTACAGATGAGGTAACTGAGGCACAGAGAAGTTAAGTGACTTGCCCACAGTCACACAGCTGACGAGTGGCAGAGCCAGGAGTCAAACTCATGACCTCTGACTTCGAAGCCCAGGCTCCTCACCCAGCATGGTGGGGGTAAGAGACATTATAAATACTGTGGAAAGATTTAGGTCACCCCCTCTCCTCTCATCCTCCACCTCACCCTTCCCCCCTCCCACAAATTACAAGTGTGCTAAGGGAGAAAAAGAAAACAAGTACCTGATTTTTTAAGAGGTGGCATAGGATTTCTAAGAAGAAAAGACAGATAAAAATGAACTAGAGAGGAGAGAACTCTTGAGTTCTAATTGCCAAATACTTTAAGGTTGTTAAATAATGAAGTGTGCTCTCGCCTTTTTTTTTTTAAAACAAAAAAACTGGACTCCATTTCCCTTATTTCCTGGAGACAAAGAACAGAAGAGCAGGCTCTAAATTAATAAATTCTCAGCCATTAGCTCATTTACACCTTGTGGTAGCTGTTCATGGCACCACAAAAGAAAAAGTATCTAAAAGTACAAAAGATCAGTGTTCATTATAACAATAAGAGCCCCAGAGTACAATGGAATACAAATGGGTACAGAGAATTCCTATCTTAATAGGCATTATAGCTTTCATCATAGATAAAGAAAAATCCTTCATATAGATTCCTTGCTCTATGTGATAAAGCATGATGTTTCTTTTCCTAGCTTGAAGACTTTATATGCTTGTACACTGCTACATTTTTGTTTATATTATTCATACTGTAACATATTTATGGCACACAGTGCTAAATTTGACAAACTAAAACCAAAGTTTTCAGACAATAATGAAATGAAAAATGTTAATGTTCTATGGTCATGACTTTGTAGAGAGAATTAGGAAAAATAACTACGAAACAACCAGTTACTGTTCCCCAGAGGGCAGTCAATTAGTAGTATTATCAAGCACCTACTGTATGCAGAGCACTGGGAAATGCTATAAAGATGAGCTGTAAGATCATTGTGTGCAAGGAACAACCAACTCTGTTAATAGTGTATTCTCCCAAGTGCTTAGTACAGTGCTCCTCACACAACAAGAGCTTAATAAATATGATTGATTGGTTGAATCACAATCAAAAAGGGGCTCACAATCAAAAGGTTCTGTGGCAGGAAGAACAAAACAAAAACAAGATACACAGCAATTTTATTTTAGGGTGAGCGAGGATGGCATTAAGTTTGTTGATCCATCCAGCTCCACCCACAGTTTCACTGAAATAAATGATAAAAACGATCATACATGAAAATCACTGTGTATTTATTTACACCCTGGTAATGACTAGTCTTTGCATAATTGTCCATTCCTGGAGACACACGGGCAACCTCATCATCTCTCTCACTGAACAATTTCTAACATCACCAACCATGAAATGACCTTGTGGCTTAGTGGAAAGAGCTTGGGCTTGGGAGCCAGATGTCCTGGGTTCTAATCCCAACTCCGCCATTTACCAGCTGGGTGACTTTGGGCAAGTCACTTAATTTCTCTGTGCCTCAGTTACCTCTTCTGTAAAATGGGGTCTAAGATTGTGAGCCCCACATGGGACAATCTGATAACCTTGTATCTACCACAGCACTCAGAACAGTACTTGGCACATAGTAAGCACTTAACAAATACCATCATTACTATTATTAACCTGCATTCTCTCTCACACAGTTTCTCCTCACAAAATGTCCTGTTCCCCCAAAGAGACTTCCGATCTCTCGACTCCTTCCAATATTCCAAAGCCATTGCCCCATATGGTCTCCATACCCAGATCTCCTTCTCGTTAGGCATGAATTCATGCCCTCAATTTTGCCCTCTCCACTGAACTCTAATGCTTCACTTTCCTGCGCCTCTGTCGATCTTGTACCACCAACCCACAGCTCTGGGTCACCTCCACAATACGCTTCCTCCACTCGTGCTCGAACTGCAGATTTTGCTGACAAAAATCCAGACATAGGGCCGACCTCATCCATCTGAAACTTCTCCTCGCCTACCATGATTCTGCCCTCTCCTCTGCCCAGCAATAATACTTCTCCATCCTTAGTGACTGCCATGCCTGTCGACTGTTTCAGACTCCTAATTCCCTCTTTGAACCCTGACCTCCACCTCCCACATTCACTGCCCCTAGTGAATTGGTCATGTACTTCACTGAGAAAATCAAAATAATCAGTCACGATCTTCCTAAAAATCTTCCTTTCTCCTCTCCACACCCATCCTCTCCTGCCCACTCTTTAACTCGCCCATCCTTCCTAGCAGTAGCTCAAAAGGCGATCTCTTGCCTCCTCTCAAACTCTACCCCCCACCAGTGCTCCTGACCTCATTCCTTCACACCTTTTCAAAACATTTGCCCCTTCTTCCCTCCTTGACCACAGTCTTTAACCACTCGCTCTTCAATGCTCCTTCCCCACTTCTTTCAAACTTGCTCATGTATCCCCTATCTTAAGAAAAAACCTCCCTTGACTCCCTTGGCTCCCTCCAGCAATCACTCCATCTCCCCTCCTACCATTCCTTTTCAAATTCCTCAAGTAAGCTGTTTACACTTGCTGCCTCCACTTCCTTCCTCAAACCCCTGCAATTTGGCTTCCATTCTCTCCTCTCCATGAAAACTGCCCTCTCTAAGGCCACCAATGACATGCTTCGGGGCAAATTATATTTCTCCACTCCATCCTAATCCTTCTCGATCTCTCAGCTGTCTTAGACACTGAAGTATGATGGTGCCATCCACAGTGATGGGAAAGTCATGGGGAGGACAGGGTTTGGGTGGGAAGATCTGTACTCACTGTAGGTGGATCCTGTCTCTCATGAATCCCCCTGGCTCACACATCCTCCCTCTGTCCTGGCTCTCCCTCCCTTTTATAAAAGACAGACCACAACTCACCCCATCTTCAAAGCCTTACTCCAATCACATCTCTTCCTCAGCTGAGCCCTAACTTCCCCTATCATGACCTCTCTACTTCATTGCCTAGACACTTGGCTGTGTATTCCTTAAACACTTTGATATTCACCCCACCTATTACTTACCTATCCACCTGCAATTTATTTTAATGGCTGTCTCTCCTTTTAAACTATAAGATCCTTGTGGGAAGGGATCGTGCCTACCTCCTACATAGTACTCTCCCAAGAGCTTAGTACTGTGCTCTGCACCCAGTAACCACTCAATAAATACCACTGATTGATTGGAAACATTCGTAAGTTTTTTCTTTTGAAAACGATAAAGACGACTGCTCTCTGGCTCACCGTGGGGCAAGCAATTGATGTCACCTACGTTACGCTGCAGAGGGGCACTTAGGGACACCTAAAACAAGACCCTTGTGGAAATAATTGCTAGCATGTTGCTGGACGGACTCCTCTATTGTGCTCTGCTCCATGGCCCTGGAAATATGCGTGCTGTTGCCAAACTGCTAGACTCAGTAGCAGGATCCATGGTGGACAGAGGCAGCATTTTTAGAAACAAAGATACAGGATATAAAGTCTTGGGGTGTTGCATCAGGAGTGAACAAGGGCCCAACCAGATGACAAATGGATTGTTATAAAATCAGATGAAGAACAACACAGTTAAATCATACCACTGTGATGGACCTCTGGAAATTGATTCCAGAGATATATCTTATCATGCTCGAAAAGCTCTCTGTTCTTTTACGGATAAAATCGTTTTCTCCATTATTGCAAATAAACATTTGTCTTGGAAACCAGTGGAGAAAAATAAACTAGTCATAAGAAGGGCAAGGGAACCAATAATCTTGTAAAATCCTTTATGTGGCTATAAATCCAAGCAAGGGTGAAAGGCATTTTCTGCCTTTTTTTGAAAGTAAAAATCTGTCCAGGTCTAAAAAGGGTATTATAATAACAGATTGTGAATGTGGTTTTTCAATTTCAGGAGACTAAAAAGTGATGCCCAGGAGTCAGAGTTGCATCTGTCGCAAAAACCAAAATCGAAGCACTGTTCAAATTTCCACAAAAGTAAAGGCCCCAATTTAAACAATAAGGTACACAAAATTGGGTCAGGGAATTACCAAGGGGTACTTTGCAAATTCATGTGCTGTTTTACAGAAGCCCATATCATAACTAGACAAGGAAATCTTCTGATGAGTGTACTGTGAAATATTTAATACGCATCTTGCAAGAGTAACATGCTTACAACTTAGGAAAAAAAGTTTTGTAAAAAGTCCCTTCTAATGGTTCTGTACATTCCAAGATCAAAAGATTTTTTATTTAGCTTTTCAGAGAAGAAGCATGACCTAGTGGAAAGAGCCCAGGCCCGGGAGTCAGAAGGCTCTGCCATTTGTCTGCCCTTTAACCTTGGAGAAGTCACTTCACTGGGCCTCAGTTGCTTCAACTGTAAAATAGGGATTACGATTGTGAGTCCCATGTGGGACACGGATGGTGTCCAACCTGATTAGCCTATATTTACCCCAATACTTAGTACAGTGCCTAGTACATAGTAAGCACTTAACAAATACCATTACCAAAAAAATGAAATAGTTTTCTAAACAGAAAAATAAAACCAAGTGCCTGAAAATACAAATTTTCCCCAGTTTGTCATTACAGTAACTTAGTTCTGAAACAATGACTTCATTGCTCTTTTCTTACGAAGCAGCTATTTCAATCACTGCCCTTTTTTTCCCTCTGGCTATGTCAAAACCACAACTCCAAATAACTGGTCCTTCAATAAAATAAACTCCCACAGAGCAATGGTGAGGTTTCTGGTACCTTCATGAACATTTGTGATACCATATGAAATTATTTGTTTGTGTAGCATGTGTCTGTGTGTGGGGCATTTAGTCAATGGTGTGTGGAAAACAGCCCCCTTAGCTAAAGAACCAAAAGCCCAATAAAGCAAACAAAGCGGGAAGCGACACACACCCAGAGAAACAAAACAGTAAGGCTATATGTACACCACTTTTAGTCACAGGAAGCCACAGTTCCTTAAATGTTTTCCTGCTGAAGAATAAATATTCATTTCATTTCCTACTCCACATTCCCCAGTCCCCAATTAAACTCAAAATTATATTACAGTGGATCAGGAAAGTAAAACTTTATGCACATGTACAAATCTTTTGCCATAGAACCCAAAATCACTCAAAAAATATGGTATTTAAAAATCCACAGCAAGTCAGCCTAAGAAGGAATATTCATTTTAGTGAACCACCACTCATCCAAGGCCCAAGCCTGAAGGATTTCATTGGATTTCCTCAAAGGTCAGCATAAGAGAATAGCTCCTAATTTTCCTTTGTCCAAGTCCTGCCCGTAAACTCCAAGTCCTGCCCGTAAAACAACTACAATGGGTGAAAAGTCGTACCATGGCCTGCAGCATCCTTTCAAGAGTCCGCATTCATGAAGTCTCAACTATGTGTGCTGCCAGAATGGAGCTCTGCCACTTGTCAGCTGTGTGCCTGTGGGCAAATCACTTAACTTCTCGGTGCCTCAGTTACCTCATCTGTAAAATGGGGATTAAGACGTGGGACAACCTGATTCCCCTGTGTCTACCCCAGCGCTTAGAACAGTGCTCTGCACATAGTAAGCGCTTAACAAATACCAACATTATTATTATTATTATTTTAGATAGACAGACGGGCAGGCGGGCAGGCAGGCAGGAGATGGAGTAAAATAACAAAACAAGAAATCCCTTTCAAAAAGCAGAGACAAGAAGCCTTTCTAAATGATATTTATCTATTTGCTACACTGTGTTTGCTTGCCCATAAGACAAAATGAAAAATTTCACCACCTTCCAAGCGCTTTGGCACAATCTCACCTTTCCTTCCCTGCCTTCCCTCTTATTATTCTAATCAGCCAACCTGGCCCTCTGACCTCTGGAATGAAGAGCAGATTCCTGCAGAAAGTCAATAACCCTTGTATAATCTGAAGAATTATGTGAACCTAGGTGAGATTATTTTATTGCAAAATATTTTAGATCATTACCATGCAGTCAAAAGCCCATCTATTGTTTAATGGTTTCAATTTTGCATTTTCCAAATAATAGCCATCAAAATCAACGCTACGTATTAAGCACTTACTTTGTACAGAGCATTATACTAACTGCTGGAGAGAGGACAATACAACAGAGATGGGTGGACATGACCCCTGCCCCTATGGAGCTTACAGTCTAGAGGGGGAAAGAGACCTAAAATAAATTCAGATAGGAGAAGTAACAAAGTGTACGGAGATGTACATAAAAGCTGGGGTGCTGAGGGTGGGATATCAACCCAACTATATAGGTGACGCAGAAAGGAAGGCAAAGAGGAGAAATGACGATTTAGCCAAAGAAGGCCTCTTGGAGGAAATGTGATTTTAGGAAGGTTTTGAGGAGAGGGAGAACGGTGGACTTGTTCCAGGCTAAGGGGAAGATGTGGGAAAGGGGTTGGTGGTGAGATAGACGAGAATGGGGCATATTGAGTAAGCTGGTGCTAAAGGGACGGAATGTGCGGGCTGGGCTATAGCAGGAGATCAGTGAGGTAAGGTAGGATGGGGCAAACTGACTGAGTGCTTTTCATTCATTCTTTCAATTGTATTTATTGATGCTTACTGTGTGCAGAGCACTGTACTAAGCCCTTGGAAAGTACAATTTGGCAACAGATAGAGACAATCCCTACCCAACAGTGGGCTCACAGTCTAGAAAGGCGAGACAGACAACAAAACAAAACAAGTAGACAGGCATCACTACCAATAAAATTAACAGAACCATAGATAAATGCACATTATTAATAAAATAGAGTAATAAATATATATAAATGTGGGGAGGGGAAGGGGGGTAGAGCAAAGGGAGGGAGTAGGGGCAATGGGGAGGGGAGGAGCAGAGGGAAAGGGAGGGCTCAGTCTGGGAAGGCCTCCTGGAAGAGGTGAGCTCTCAGAAGGGCTTTGAAAAGGGGAAGAGAGTTAGTTTGGAGGATGTGAGGAGGGAGGGCATTCCAGGTCAGAGGTAGGACGTGGGCCAGGGGTCGACGGCGTGACAGGCAGGAATGAGGCACAGTGAGGAGGTTAGCAGCAGAGGAGCAGAGTGTGCGGGCTGGGTTCTAGGAGAAGAGAAGGGAGATGAGGTAGGAAGGGGCAAAGTGATGGAGAACTTCAAAGCCAACAGTGAGGAATTTTTGCTTCATGCGAAGGTTGATAGGCAACCACTGGAGATTTTTGAGGAGGGGAGTGACATGTCCAGAGAGTTTCGGCAGAAAGATAATCCGGGCAGCAGAGTGAAGTATAGACTGAAGCAGGGAGAGACAGGGTGGAAGATTAGAAAGGAGGCTGATGCAGTAGTCCAGTTGCGATATTATGAGAGCTTGTACCAGCAAGGCAGCAGTTTGGGTGGAGAGAAAAGGGCAGAACCTGGCAATATTTAGAAGGTAAGACTGGCAAGTTTTGGTGATGGATGGTGGTATTTGTTAAGCACTTACTATGTGCAAAGCACTGTTCTAAGTGCTAGGGGGATACAAGGTGATCAGGTTGTCCCACGTGGGGCTCACAGTTTCAATCCTCATTTTACAGAAGAGGTAACTGAGGCACAGAGAAGTGAAGTGACTTGCCCAAAGTCACCCAGCTAGCAAGTGGCGGAGCTGGGATTAGAACCCATGACCTCTGACTCCCAAGCCCGGGCTTTTGCCACTCAGCCACTTGGATGTGTGGGGTGAATGAGAGAAAGGAGTTTCTGTCTGATGCAGAAGTGGAAAGGCAGCTATTGGAGTTTCTGTAGCTTTGTATAAAAGAAATGTCATTATACCATGAATCAATCAATGGTATTTACTGTGCCCTTAATGTGTGCAGAGCAATGGAATGTGCGCTTGGGAGAGTACAATTCAGTAGAGTTGGTAGATCTGTTCCCTGACTATAAGAAGCTTAAAGTCTAGACAGGGAAACAGACAGTAAAATAAATTACAGGTATGTATCTAAGTGCTCTGTGGGAATGAGGGTGGGTTGAATATCAAGAGCCTGAAGGGTACAGAGATCCAGGTGCATATGTGATGCAGAAGAGAAAGAGAGTAGGGGAAATGAAGGCTTAGTCAGGGAAGGCCTCTTGGAGGTGATGGAATTTTAAAGAGGCTTTGAAGGTGGGGAGAGTGGTGGTCTGTCATATATAGAGGGCCAGGGAGTTCCAGACCACTGGCAGGACATGGGCGGTAGAGAAAATCAAGGTACAATGAGTAGGATGGCACTAGAGGAGCAAAATGTGCAGGCTAGATTGCAAGAAATCAACAAAGTAGGAGGGGGATAGCTGGCTGAATGTTTTAAAGGCGATGGTAAGAAGTTTCTGCTTAACACTGATGGGGATGGGCAACCACTAGAGGTTCTTGAGGAGTGGGGAGGCATAGACTAAATATTTTTCCAGAAAAATGATCCAGGCAGCAGAGTGAAGTATGGAGTGGGCAGGGAACATGTCTACTAACTCTGCTAATTTGAACCCTCCCAAGTACTTAGTACAATCCTCTGCACTCAGAAAGCGCTCAATAAATACTACTGATTGATTGACTGGAATGGGGCAAGGAGGTCAGCAAGGAGGCTGATACAGTAATCAAAGCGGGTAGGAGAAGTATTGGATCAACAGAATCGTTTGGATGGAGATGAAAGGGTGGACTTTAGCAGTGTTGCATAGGTTGAAATGACAGGATTTGATGACAGATTGAACATGTGGATTAAATGAGAGAGAGGAGTCGAGGATAATGCCAAGATTGTGGACATCAGGCTAGTAGTCCTTCCAGCCCAGAATTTTGCCTCCAATAGTGCCAAAAGGATACTTGAAGAACTGTGAAAGTTGTCTTTGACCACCATCCTAGTGGGTACGAATGAACCAGCTAAAATCTTGCATTTTTCCTTGTTCATCCCTAATTTTCCAGCTAGCAATCTATTATAGACCACCTGTCCCTGAAGATGGTTATACCATCTCTCTTGCTCTGTCAATTGATCTTGAATTGACAGTCAATTGCGTTGACTGAGTGCCTACTCTATGCAAAGCACTGTACTAAGCGCTTGGAAGAGTACAATATAACAACAAACAGACACACTCCCTGCCCACAATGAGCCTACAGTCTAGAGGGATCTTTATGTATCTTGGGAGATTTGGATGTATATGCTTGAGAGAGTATCTGCTAGTACACGTTTGGGAATTTATATGTGTGGTAATATCTGGGTGTGTTGTGAGTGTACTGGGGCTCTGTGTACATAAGCATATAGGTGGTGTAATCCTCTCTCCCTCCCAGCTCCATATCACCCTTAGGCATTTTGATACTCACCCCAAGCCTCACAGTACTTCCTTTCTTTATTTTAATGTCTGCCTTCCCCACTAGATTGTAAGCTCCTAGAGAGCAGGGCTAGGATCTGCCAATTGTATTTTATCATACTCTCCCAAGCATTCAGTACAGTGCTCTGCACCCCGTAAGCACTCAATAAATTCCACTGATAGACTGACTGACTCTTGGTCTCAGGGAAACAAGGCCACTAAGAATTAGGAGACCTGGGTTCTAGTCCTGGTTCTGACTGGTGAGCTATGCCTCTACTGGTGAGAGTTTCTGATTCAAGATCCATCAAGAGCAAATGGTGAGATGCACAGGTTTACAATCTACAGAAGAGCCAGTGGTTTGCACTCCCAACTCACCCTCTTGCTTGCTGCATTCCGTGACCCGGCATAAACAAAATTGGCCTGGGGAAGAGAGAGTAAAAATGGCCCCACACCAAACTACTACCAAATTTATGTTCGCTATGGTTTTCCTTAATGAGGCCCATTTGAAAAACCAAAAGCAGACATAAACACAGATTCATTTCATTAAGTCAGTTGGCCCATTCTGTCATTTTAACTGCAGTCAAAATTACTGTGGCTACTCTGAACTGATTCGTTTTTCAAAGAAACTACTAATTTGGTAAATCCACGTGAACAATTTGTGTTCTAACAGTAGTTACCAGAATAACATAGTCCAACAGTAGATCAACTAGGCCTGTCTGAAAAGGCCTGAATCACCCAGTAACCTAACTTCCCCTCCTCCACTACTCTAATTCCAAGCACAAACCCAACAGGACCTATCAGACGGATGGGACAAGCTCATACAATTTTAATCTGATGCAGAAGGTAGAGCTATATTATTGTTATTGATGACTTTCATGCATTATTGAGTTCAGTGCTTTAAAACTCCTTTACCAAAGCTGCCCTGACACATTGCAGCCCATGCTACGAAATCGTGAGAACTACACTTTTAAACTTTTTTTTAACAGTTAGACACCGCAATCTCTTCAGTTCTTGAGACTAACAGGACTTAGGGCACCGTGCTAAGTTTTCTTTATAAAAATAGCAAATCCTATTCCCTGAACTAGAAGACCAATGATACCTTAATACAGATTAAATAAATATAGTGCTACCTGAGACAATCTGACCATGATAATGCTTTATAATCCTCTGCTGTTAAAGGATGTACATTTGTACTGGACAGAACCAGTCGAAGAGGTTAGTGGTAAAATATTGCCCAGATTCCCCCTTTCATACAGAATAATTCAAGATAAGACAAGCAAGAAGAATGTGTACTTAAATAGGTCTAAGAGGAGAAAAGTATGAAGAAGAAAATGAAAAGTCAAGGCCACAACTATCTTTCAGAACTTCTGGCTTATGACCAATAAGAATGATAGCAGTAACAATAATATGGCCAGGGATTGTACTGTACTCTCCCAAGTGCTTAGTACAGTGCTCTGCACATAGTAAGTGCTCAATAAATACAATTGATTGATTATAAGAATTATGGTATTTGTTAAACAATTACTATGTCCCAAGCACTGAGGTAGAGGTAGATACAAGTTAATCAAGTTGCACACAGTCCCTTATCCTGCAAAGGACTCACAGAACAGGAACTGAATACCCATTTTACAGATAAGGAAACTGAGCCACAGAGAAGTTGAACAATAATAACAACAATAATAATAATAATAATTGTGGTACTTACTATATGCCAAGCACTGTTCTAAGCCTTGGGGTAGATACATGTTAGTCAAGTTGGACACAGTCCCTGTCTCACATGGGACTCACATTCTTATTCCCCTTTATACAGATGAGGTCACTGAGGCACAGAGAAGTGAAGTGACTTGACCAAGGTCACACAGCAGAAAAAGTAACAAAGCCAGGATTAGAACCCAGCTCCTTCTCACTCACAGGCCTGTGCTCTATCCACTATGCCATACTGCATCTTGACATTTAATCAATTCAAACTGATTAAATTGAACTAATTATAGTATTAACTAGATGCTTATTCTGTGCAGAGCACTGTACTAGTACTTGAGAGAGTACAACCGAAATAGTAGACATGATCTCTGCCCTCAAAAAGGAGCAGTGTGGTGTAGTAGATAAGCATGGGCCTGGGAGATAGCCTGGGTCAAGTCACTTAACTTCTAATGCCTCAGTTCCCTCATTTGTAAAATGGGGATAAGACTGTGAGAGCCCCATGTTGGAAAAGGACTGTGTCTATCCTGATTAGCTTCTGTCTAAACCAGCAGTTAGTACAGTGTCTGTCATATAGTAAGCACTTAACAAATGCCATTTTTATTTTTTAAAAAAGTAGCTGAGACAGATGCTAAAATAAATTACAGATCCATACTTAAATGTTAGGTAGAGGGGGCGGTGCTTAGGAGAGAGTACCTCTATCCTTTAGTACAAGAATTCCTGTAAAATTGAAAAACTTGAAACCATTACTAAAAATGTGGTTGAGGGAAAGAGAGGCAGGGGTTAGGATTTTAAGCCAGGTACTGAGCAAAAACCAGCCCATTACCAAATGGCAAAGAACTGTGTCACTCTAGCCAATAATCAATGGTACTTACTGAGCACCTATAATGGTCAGTGCTCCCTCAACCTTTCTCCGATCCGATACTTCTGACCTAGCCACCCTTCTTCGACTGTGTGAGGCAAAGATGCCTAAGGAAAGCTCTGGATTACATCACAGGAAGCAGTGGTGACACCTGGCACACAAACAATAATATATCTTTGCAGGCTCTTCTAGGACAGGGTTAGTATGGTGCTCTGCACACTAGGAGCTCAATAAATGCCATGGATTAATTGACACAGACCATGGCACTGACATAGAAACACTAAAGTATTGGAATGAAATGTCTTTAGAATCATCAATGAAATTCCTTTAAAGAGAATGAGGTTTTTTTTTTACAACTGGAAAATTAAGGAGGCTGGACAAAAATCCTAACTGTCTTTAAGGTCACCTGCTTGGTGACCTTGGGCAAGTCACTTAACTTCTCTGTACCTCAGTTTTCTCAACTGTAAAATGGGGATTCGATACTGTTCTCCCTCCTACTTAGACTGTGAACCTCATGTGGGACAGGGATTGGTCCAACTTGATTAAGTGGTATCCAATGCACGGCTTAATACAGTGTTTAGTAAGTGCTTAACAAATCCCACAATAATAAGTGAGTCTTCTCTAGGACACAGAAATCGGAGCAATTCACCAGCTGTTCTGCCAAAATGAGACAGAAATAATAATACTAATGATGGTATTTATTGAACAAATTATGTGTCAAGCACTGTTCTAATCACTGGAGTAGATACAAGTGAATCAAGTTGGACATGGGACTCACAGACTCAATCCTCATTTTACAGATGAGGTAACTGAGGCCCAGAGAAGTGAAGTGACTTGCCCAAGGTCACAAAGTGAAGTGACGTGCCCAAGGTCACACAACAGTCAAGTGGCAGAGCCAGGACTAGACCCCAGGTCCTCCTGACTACCAGGCCGGTGCTCTATCCACTAGGCCATGCTGCTTCCCTAATTTCCAAATTAAACAGAAGCTTGGGATCACTCTGGATTTATTCCAACAAAGTTTTCTCCAGTTGTTTCTCCATGACCACAAATAAGAACAACCCTTGTTCAGTAACAGTCTGGTGAAATATCTAACTGCCAGAGAGACTTTGGATTCTAAATGGATTCCAAATATCTTTTCTTCTTTGGGTCCTTGGTAGCTAATCATCATCTTTTACCTGGTGAAAAGGAATATCTTCTGCCTTCCCGACACCTCTCATGAACCCAAGTACCTTTCTCTGACATGAGAGTCAGGAAAGAGACTTGGGAAAATCTCCCACCTGAGCTCTCCCACTCCCACCCTCGCTCCACCACCCTTTGAGTGAGAAATGATGCCAGGTGGGTCTTTGGCTTCAATGCCTTCAATGGGGGTTAAAGTGCCAGGCTGTGGAGACAGATATACATTGCTCTCCTGGTCCTGTTAATAGCTGAGTAGAGCTGATGGGTTCCAGAGGAAGTGGTTTCTTGATGCTTTTGCTGCAACAAGAGGTCTTAAAGGCGGAGCAGGGTGAGAAATTAGAAACACTCTTTTATAAATCCCTAACTTCCAAAAAAAAAGACACCCTCCCCTCCCAAAAATGAACATAAATTCAGAAACACCTACAAAGTGTGTACTGGTTATTATTTTAGAAATTGAAAATTCACTCATAGATTAGACAAGGACATTAAAGCCCTCTAGACAGTAAACTCGTTGTGGGCAGGGAACGTGTCTAACCAGCTCTCTTATATGCACTCTCCCAAATGCTTAACCAGTGCACTGCACAAAGTAAGCACTCACTAAATACCATTGATGATGATGATGACATGCCACTTACAGACCACTGGGAGAAAGTCTAGCCTCATGGATTGCCAGAGTGCCAACCTTTTGCTTTTTAGTGAAGGGATGAACTTGGGCTGGGGGATTTAGGGAGAAGCGGGTGACAAAGAAGCCTCTGGAAAAATAATTTTCTCTTTCTCATCCCCATCCCTCCACCTCAAAGAAAAAGAACAAACCAAAACAAAACCCCCAGAGGGTCTGAGAGCTAATTCTTGGGTCTTTACTAGGAAGCATGGGCAGGTCAAATATTACAAGTTAAATATCTGTGGGGTAAAAACTGAGTAATCTATTTCCTTCTGAATCACCCACAGCACACAGTAGAGCTAATAATAATAATGATAGATGGAATTTGCTAAGTGCTTACTATGTTCCAAGCATGTACTAAGCTCTGGAGTAGAGACTATGAGCCTGTTGCTAGGTACGGACTGTCCCTATCTGTTGCCGAGCTGTACTTTCTAAGCACTTAGTACAGTGCTCTGCACACAGTAAGTGCTCAATAAATACAATTGAATGAATGAATATAAGATAATCAGGTTGGACACCATCTCTGTCTCACATGGGGCTCACAGTCTAAGTACATGTAACCACCGGAAGTTCAAAAATATTTTATAAGTGGCTAAAGATTTTTTTATTTCCCTTCTATAATAAATTATAATATTTATTCTCTCATGCGTCATCCTAAATTCTTCCCTTTTGTCATTCACGTTAATCAGTGGAACTTTTGGAACTTATTGAGTGCTTACTGTGTGCAAAGCCTTGTAGTAAGTGCTGGGACAGTACAACAGAGTTGGTAGACATCTTCCCTGCCCACAACAAGCTTACAGTCTAGAGGAAGGAGATGGACATTTATATAAATAATTTGAGTTGTTTCCCTTCAGTAACATTTGTATTTGTAACCACCTAAACACTGAAACATCAGAATCCTCATTCATTCACACTCATTCGTGGCATTTTCAAATTATTACAGTTCTCTACAGTCACCTTTAGACACCTAGATGACAAGCAAGAAGGTTCAGAATGGTTCATTCATTCATTCAACATTATTTACTGAGCGTTTACTGTGTGCAGAGCACTGAACTAAGTGCTTGAAAAGTACAATTCAACATCAGATAGAGACAATCCCTATCCAACAATGAACTCATAGTCTAGAAGGGCAGAGACAGACAACAAAACAAGTAGACAGCCATTAATAGCATCAAAATAAATAGGATTACAGATTTAGACACATCATTCATAAAATAAACAGAATAATAAATATGTACGTATATACCCTGGGGTGGGGAGGGGAGTAGAGCAGAGGGTGGGAGTCAGGGAGATGGGGAGGGGAGGAGGAGCAGAGGAAAAGGGGGGCTCAGTCTGGGAAGACCTCTTGGAGGTGACCTCTCAGTAGGGCTTTGAAGAGGGGAAGAGAGCTAGTTTGGTGGATGTGAGGAGGGAGGGCATTCCAGGCCAGAGGGAGGACGTGGGCCAGGTGTCAACGGCAGGGTAGGCGAGAAGGAGGCACAGTGAGGAGGTGAGCAGCAGAGGAGCGGAGTGTGCGGGCTGGGCTGTAGAGGATGAGAAGGGAGGTGAGGTAGGAGGGGGCCAGGTGATGGAGAGCTTTGAAGCCAACAGTGAGGAGTTTTTACTTCATTATGAAGGTTGATAGGCAACCACTGGAGGTTTTTGAAGAGGGGGATGACATGCCCAGAGCCTTTCTGTAAAAAGATAACCCGGGAAGCAGAGTGAAGTATAGACTGAAGTGGGGAGAGACAGGAGGATGGTTGGGACTGAGTTTTACTTCTAGCCGCCTCCAATACTTTTATTGTATAATTTTTAGTTGCCACAGCCACTCTGGATTAGAGTTTGCTATTTTGGCTACCACCATGGCAGTACTTTTGTACTGACTAAAGAGACACAATGCCAGAAGTCCTTAAAGTCAGTAGATCACCAGTAATATGTGCCTTGATTATGCACTCATTATTCTATATTTGCCAAGCATCTAGAATAGTGCCCTGCACCCAATAAATAATAATAATAATAATGACATTTAAGCGCTTATTATGTGCAAAGCACTATTCTAAGCGCTGGGGAGGATACAAGATGATCAGGTTGTCCCACGTGAAGCTCACAGTCTCAATCCCCATTTTAAAGATGAGATAACTGAGGCTCAGAAAAGTCAGGTGAATGGCCCAAGGTCACACAGCAGACATGTGGCAGAGCCAGGATCAGAACCCATGACCTTCTGATTCCCAGGCCTGTGCTTTATCCACTAGGCCATGCTGCTTCATCATCATGACATCATGATCTCTGATCTTTGGGAATTTACAATCCGATGGGAGAGACAGATACTAAAATTTACAGAGGAGAAAATAAAGGGGGCTGTGGATAGGAGTTAGTGCTTAGAAAATAAGGCATATAAGATAGGCCGAGAAATGATAAGTGGAAGAGGAAGGAAATTCCAAACAGGAGGAATGGCATGAGCCAGAGACTGGAGGCAGGTGAGGTGAGGATGAGCGACAGTATGTAAATTAACTTGAGAGGAAATGAGAATGCAAGCTGGGGTGTAGTGGGAAAAAAGAATGGATAGGTAGGAGGGAGAAAGCTGAATGAATGTCATAAATCCAATGGTCAGAAATTTCTGCTTGATGCAGAGGTTGATATGGGGACATGTGCAGAATGAAATATTAGAAAATGACGCAGGAAGCAGAATGATGTATGGTTTGGAGAGCGATGATACTGGTGCAGGAAAATCAATGAGGAGGCTGATGCAGGAGTAAAGCTGAGATACTACAAGCACCTGGACCAGTGTAGCGGCTGTCTGGATGGAGAGGAAGGGGCAGATCCTGGAATGCTGTGAAGGAAGAACCTACAGGGTCTGGTGACAGGCTGAATATGGGTTGAAAGAGATGAAGCCAAGTATAACACTATGGTTTGGGGCTTGAGAGGAGGGGAGAATGGTGGAGTCATCAAATCTGATGGGAAAGTTAGGTAGAAGAGAGGATTTGGGAGACACAGTGAGGTTGTGGACCTATTGAGAGCTTGAGGTGTCGGCAGATCACCCATGTAGTGATGTCCTAGAGTCGGAAGGAGAATGCAAGACTGCAGAAGACAAAAGGGGTCAGGGTTAGCAAAGATGACTGAGATATCTCCCGGTGGGCACTGAACACGTCTATCAACTCTACTATATTGTATTGTATTGTATTATATACTATACTATATTGTTCTCTCCCAAGCACATAGGACAGTGCTTGACACATAGGAAGTGCTCAATAAATACCACTGTTGGATGCTATCTACATAGAGGTGGTACTTAAAGCCGTGGGAATAGAGGAGATTTCCCAGGGAGTGACTGTAAACAGAGACTAGAAAATGCCCAGAACAGAGGCCTATGTAATTCATCATACCGATAATTTATCATATCTATAATTGATTTATTATATCTGTAATTTGTGTAATATATCTGTAATTTATGCATTATATCTGTGATTTACTTTTCATATTAATGCCTGCCTCTTCCCCCTTCTAAACTGTAAGCTTGTTGTGGGCAGGAAATGTGTCTGTTTATTGCTATATTGTACTCTCCCAAGCACTTAGTACAGTGCTCTGCACATAGTAAATGCTCAGTAAATCCGATTGACTGACTGACAGAGCCTTGGGGGACTGCCACCTCCAAGCTGACTGACTGCCTGACTACTTGTTTTGTGGTCTGTCTTCCCCGTTTAGACTGTGAGTCTGTTGTTGGGCAAGGATTGTCTCATCTGTTGCCAAATTGTACAATCCAAGCACTTAGTACAGTGCTCTACACATAGTAAGCGCTCAATAAATACGATTAAATGAATGCATGAAGCTACTACATTTCAAGGGCTGCATATTGTAATGCAAATTCAGACATCTGGCTATGGTCCTAAAAGTCCCCAGTTATTTGTCGGGACTGGAGAGAACAAGGCACAGTGAGGAGGTTAGTGTCAGAGCAGCGGAGTGTGCAGGGTGGGCTGCAGAAGAAGAGAAGAGAGGTTTGGTAGGAGGGGTCAAGGTGATGGAGAGCTCTGAAGCCAATAGTGAAGAGTTTTTGCTTGATACAGAGGTTGATAGGCAACCACTGAAGACTTTTGAGGAGGGGGGTGACATGCCCAGAGTGTTTCTGCAGCAAGATAATCCAGGCAGCAAAGTGAAGTATAGACTAAAGTGGGGAGAGACAGGAGGTTGGGAGATCAGAAAGGATGCTGATGCAGTAATCCAGTCGGGAGAGGATGAGCGATTGTACTAACGTGGTAGTGGTTTGGATGGAGAGGAAAGCGCAGATCTTGGTGATGTTGCGAAGGTGAGACGGGCAGGCTTTGGTGACAGACTGGATACGTGGGGTGAATGAGCGAGCAGAGTCAAGGATGACACCTAGGTTGTGGGCTTGTGAGACAGGAAGGATGGTAGTGCCGTCCACAGTGATGGGAAAGTCAGGGAGAGGACAGGGTTTGGGAGGGAAGATAAGGCACTCTGTCTTGGACATGTTGAGTATTAGGTGGCGGGAAGACATCCAAGTAGAGATGTCCTGAAGGCAGGAGGAGATGCGAGCCTGGAAAGAGGGAGAGAGATATAGATTTGGGTATCATCTGCATAGAATGATAGTTGAAGCCGTGGGAGCAAATGAGTTCACCAAGGGAGTGAGTGTAGTTGGAGAATAGAAGGGGACCAAGAAATGACCCTTGAGGAAATCCTACAGTTAGGCGATAGGAGGGGGAGGAGGAGCCCATGAAGGAGACTGAGAACGAATGGTCAGAGAGATTCCCAACCCATATTTAAATATGGAAATTTAAAATATATTTTATGGAATTTTTCTTTTATAATATGGAGGCTGCTAAATGTTGGGGGAAAAAAATTCTAGAGGAATTGAAGATACAGGCTGCTTTCCCATAATGCATAATTTCAAGACATTTCAGATTGGTCGCGACAGCAGAATTAAGGTATGCTCTTCCAGTAACTCCAGCTCTCATCTCTCTGGATAGAATGTGACGCAGTATTGGAAGAAAAGACTGCAAATGTGTGTGGCACCACTGCAGCGTTAAGTACCACAGTGCAATTTTTCCTAGCCAGGATTCTTTGAGAATATAACACCTACTTTATATGAGAACTTGACATGGTCACTATTTTTTATAGTTCGAAGGCAACACTATGTTCATTCTTATAAGGATAAACTTACCAGGGTCTTCCTTTGAATTTCTACCTAGGTGATAGACATTAGTCCCCAACAGGAGATGAACAATACATTTATAGACACTGTCCATAATACTGAATTTCAGTTAGTCTCTCAAATGATGGGTGTTTCCTTTCAGAATTTTTTCTATTTCCAAATTTGGAATTTACTTATTTTGAGGATCAGCATGCATCACCTTTACATAAAATGAAATGTGCCATGTCTAAAGATTTCCCATGCAGAATCTTGAATTTTTCCTTAGATTTATATGGAACTTTTCCACTCAAATAACGAGCTTATTAGGTATCACCAGCATTCTTCCTTCTCCTAAAGGATAAATACTGTTATATTGTACTCTCCCAAGTGCTTAGTACAGTGCTCTGCACAGAGGAAGTGCTCACTAAATGCAACCGACGAATTCGTTTTATGAAATTGTATAAACTATATTTTTGCTAAATCAAGTTTCATATGCATAACATAGGAAATTAAAAGTTTACAGAGGTGATGGCAAATCATTGACATGACTGTAACGTATTTAGTAAGTCATTAAACCTAATACACCCTATAGAAAACACCACCTAGGGAATTAAACCTCCATTTTTGTTCTACATGACTTAATTCCATATGGGGATAAGCTAAGCTTTTGGCCATAACAGCTGATGTTAAACCCAAGAGTCGGCACACTTGCAGATTTACTTACTCTATAATGGTTTCTACCCTGTCAGAGCGGAACCATGGTCAAAATGAGTAGAAGGAAGCAGCAGATTTCAACATAGATCAACACCCAAATAGTCCCTTTTCCTGAAGAGTGGTCAAGCACTTAGTTAATCTCTCAGTGATCCTAAATCAGGGTTGCCAGAAAGGCAGCTGGTCAGGTGGTGAGCTGTCTTTGCGTGCTCTCTTGTCCAACTCCTCACCTTCTGCCCTCCGTGCCCCAAGAGGAACAGGACTGGCAGGGAGGAGAGCTTGCCAATGGATGTTGTGTATGCCAGCAGAGCTATAATCAATTCCTTTGCACTGGGTCTTGGTCCTGAAGCCTGAGGACCAAGGAACATCTCTCCCTTATTCCCTATTGTAATGGGAAACTTGGGAGCGTTTCTGAATTGTCAAAACAGCATCCTTACATAAAGCATTAAGACGGCATGGCCAGGACTGTACATGGCACCTTTCTATCAAAGAGCTCGGAGTGCTGCTTTATGATGATGATGACAATTTAGCAAATATTTAATCTACACAGCACTGTGGTCATTACACAGTGGCCATAAAGAGTCAGACAGCCATATAGAACAATAAGAAACTAATCCAAATAGTATTGACGGCAAAGTCAAATTTCATCATTTAAAAATAGAAACTGTGAAAGAGAAGCATCATGGCCTAGTGGATAGCGTTCTGGGTAAACCACTTTACTTCTCTGTGTCACAGTTTCCCGATCAATAGAATATAGTAAGCCCAAGCATTGTTCTAAGCACTGATGGGGATTAAACACCTGTTCTCCCTTCTTTAGACTGTGAAACCCATGTGGGACAGAGACTGTGACTAATCTGATTATATGTTCCCCTGCACTTAACACAATGCTTAGCACATAGCAAACACCACAGTTCTTATTATTATTGTGCATTTTAAGCAATACCTTGGGTGTAAGCTCCTCCAATAGTAGACTGTAAACTCCTTGTGGGCAGCAACCACGTGTTTTGCTTCTGTTGTTCTTCCCCAACTGTTTAATAAAGTGTGTAGGTACTGGATAAATTTGGTTGCTACCACCACTTGGAGGGCCAGTCTTTGAGAATCCTCCACATCAGAGAAATAGTCCCTAATGAGAAAATGCCACAATCTACCCAATGTTCTAAATTTTGAGAAAGCATGCTTCACTCCTATGGTGACATAAAGGTAAAAAGGGCCCTGGAGGGGAGAGGCTGTCCTGGGCATCAGGTGGCCCCAAGAGAACCAGAAGACTTAGTGGCATGGAGCCCCGGATGGTGTTTGGATGAAAAAGGTTGGCTTAAAAATGCTTTGTAATCTCATCCCCATGTTACAGGAGGAAAATTTGAGTCCACAAACACTTAAATAACTTGCTCAGTCACATAATTAAGACAGCCCAGAGAAAGGAAGTAAACAAGTTCTCCTTATCAATAAATCAATGGCATTTATAGAGTGCTGTACTAAACGCTTGGGAAAATACAATACGATAAAGTTGGTAGGTATGATCCCTGCCCACAAGGAGCTTGCAGGGATCTACAGGGGGGAACATACAGTAAAATGAATTACACGTGGGGAAAATGGTAGAGTATGACAAGGACAATTCCTTGAGCTAGTTTGTCTACACCCACTGTTTCAAAGTTCCTCTCCTCCAATTCTCTCCTTGACCCCCTCCAATACGTTTTCCATCTCCTTTACTCCACAGAAACTGCCTTCTCAAAGATCACAAATGACCCTTTTCTTGCCAAATCTAACAGTCTTTACTCCAACCTCCTAGCTACCTTCAACATTGTCAACCATCCCCTTCTCCTGGAAACATTATCCAACTTCAACTTCATTGACAGCAACCTCTTCTGGTTCTCCTCATCTCTCTGGTCACTCATTCTCAGTCTCCTTCACAGGCTCCTCCTCTGCCTCCTACCCCCTAACCTCCCTCAAGGTTCAGTTCTGGGTCCCCTTCTATTCCCCATCTACACCCATTTCCTTGGAGAAGTCACTTGCTCACATGGCTTCAACTACCACCTCTAAGCATCTCCATCTCCAGTCCCTATCTCTTTCCCTCTCTGCAGTCTCATACTTCCTTCTTCCTTTCAAGACAACTACACTTGGATGTCCTGCCAACACCTCAAACTTAACATGTCAAAAACAGAACTCCCTATCTTCCCCCCAAACTCTGTCCTTCCCTTAACTTTCCCATCAATGTGGACAGTATCACTATCCTTCCTGCCTCACAAGTGCATAAACTTGGCATTATCCTTAACTCCTCCCTCTCCATCAACGCACATAATCAATCCCACTAAATCCTGTTGGTTCAACTTTCACTACATTGCTAAAATCCATCCATTCCTCTCCATCCATACTATCTCATTAATCCAAGCACTTATCCTATCCAACCTTGATTACTTTGTATCTGCTTTGTACCTGCCTTGTATCAGCCTCCTTGCTCACCTCCCTGACTCCTGTCTTGCCCCAACTCGAACCCATATTTCACTCTGCTACCCAGATCATTTTTCTACAAAAATGTTCAGGCAATGTTTCCCCACTCCTCAAGAACCTCAGTGACTGCCCATCCACTTCCACATCAAAGAGAAACACCTTACTGTTGGTTTTAAAGCACTAGATCACCTTGACCCCTCCTACCTCACCTCACTGCTCTCCTACTGCAACCCAGCACTTACACTTCACTCTCTACTGTCAACCTACTTGCTGTACCTTGAACTAGTCTATCTCGTTGCTAACCTCTTACCCAAGTCCTGCCTCTGGCCTGGAAAGCCCTCCCTCTTCATATCTGACAATTAGTCCCCCGCCCTTCAAAGGCTTATTGAAGACACATCTCCTCCAAGAGGCCTTCCCTACTTAAGCCCTCTTTTCCTCCTCTTCCACTCCTTTTTCACCCGGACTTGCACCCTTTATTCCTCCCCGCTTCCAGCCCCACAGCACTTATGTACACAGCCATAATTTATATTAATGTCTGCTTCCCTACCCACAACAAGCATACAGTCTATAGAGGGAAGCAAACATTAATAGACTGTAGACTATATCCTAGACTCTATGCTTATTGTGGGCAGGGAATGTATCTGTCATATTGTTACATTGTACTTCCCCATGTGTTTAGTACAGTGCTTTGCTCACAGTAAGTGATCAATAAATATGATTAACTGATATGTACCATAAGTGTGGTGGGGCTGGGGTGAGTTTCAAAGTGCTTAAAGGATACATAGTCAAGTGCACAGGTGACACAGAGGGGAGGGTTGTGAGGGAAAATAAAGGGCTCAGTCAAGGAAAGCCTCTTGGATGAGATCAATCATATTTTTTGAGTGTTTACTGAATACAGAGCACTGTACTAAACTCAGAGAGAGTACAATATAATACCCTGCCCATTAAAGAGATGAGATTTTAGGAGGGTTTTGAAGGCAGGGAGAGAGGTGGTCTGTCAGACATGGTGGAGGAGCGTGTTCAGGGAGGGAGGGCATGGGCAAGGATAGACAAAATCATGGTACAGAGAGTAGGCTGGCATTAGAGGAGCTCAGTGAGTGGATCTGGTTGTAGGAGGAGATGCTAGACTGTAAGCTTGTAGGGAGCAGGTAATGTGTCTACCAACTCGGTGGTACTGTCACCTCCTAAGTGTTTAGTACAATGCCCTAGCACTCAATAAATGCCATTGATGATGACTGACGAGATCAGTGAGGTGAGGTTAGTCTCCAGAGTCCCTTTGACTGTTCTTGCACTGTCTTTCATGCTCACCTAGGCAATGAAAGGTTTCAATACAGATTTGATTAGCAACACAGCGCTACTTTCTCTTCTGAGATTCTGATTATAGAGCAATGCCCCAGAAGAAATCAGGACTCAAAATTCCTCTGAGGCCCTCTTTCACAATATCCCTGTGTGATACTCAATTCTGTTAACCCCATTTTCCAGATGGGGAAACAATCACAGAGAAAATAGTAATTTGGCCAAATCTGAAGCCAGGAAGAGAGCCCTAATTTCCTGCCTCTCTCTATCAGGATATAATATGTTGCCCTTCTGGATTTGTTATTCTATGTTTCAATAAACAAAAGATAAAATATCCCCAAAAGGCAGGTCTGTTCTTTAATCTTGTTTCAAGTTTCTCCTTGGCAACATTTTCAGACAAATTCACTGATGTATTTCCTTTGTAGGTAAAATGTAGGTATAACTACTTATTTCCTAGCAGGCTTAAAACAATTTACTGCTTCTTCATTTCCCAACATCCCCCTCCTATAAACCCCTCCCCCCCCAAAAGCCTACAAAGCCCATATAATTTTCCCATTTACAAGAAGAAACAAATCCAAATTGGTCTAATGCAAACTGGAGCAATGTTGAATGCTAATTGGACCTAATTTAGCACTGAAGTCTGGCAGTCCTTTATGAGGTTATGAAGAAATCAAACTACCCCAGGACACCAATTGCCATGTCTCTCACAGGATTTCTGTGCTAGTAAAACAGATTGTTAAGTATGCAATTCCAGATTCAGAGTGTCATGTCTTAAAATTAGTTAATACATTAGTCAACTTCCCTACAGGAACATTCTAAATTAAAATGCCGAGACAACTTCAGAGCATACTCATTGACTAATTTACCAACTATTTATCAAGAATTCCATTTCAGAAAATGAAGGGCACACAGTTCAGATCAGTTTTCGAGACACTGCTTCCCATAAATTTTCAATTGTGTTGAATCTCCGCGCCAGGAAGCCTAAGTCCTTCATACACTTGGAAAACAGAGAAAGTGCCAAAGTTTCTGATAACTTCAACCGTCTGTGTCTCAACTCTTGAACTGGTGTATCTTCTTAATGGACTAAGGAGCAGTATTCTTGCTATGAGAAATTTACACACAACATCCAACTTTTTAAAACAGTATGTGGTCCCATGAAATCACACTGTTTTCCCTAGAAGTGCAAATAAAATACTACAAAGCAAGGAGGGGTAGCTCACTCTCCTTGTTTCAATCAGTCAAGCGTATCTGTTGAGCACTTACTCTATGCAGAACACTGTACATGGGGAGAGTACAATGTAATAGAGTTGGTAGGCATGTTCCCTGATCACAAGGAGCTTTCAGTCTAGAGGGGGAGACAGACAAGTATATTACAAATATGGACATGAGTGATGTGGGGCTGACAGTGGGGTGAATAAAGGGTACTAATTCAAATGCGGGAGAGCTTAGACTGAAATAGACAAACTGTTTTACACCAACCCACCCCAGTTATTCTTAGATTGTGAGACCATGGAGGGCCAGGAACTTGAATTCTCATCTGTAATTTTTTACCAGAATTCAGTACAGTGATTTGTTCATGGTAATGCTTATTGAATACTGTTATTACTCTGACATATGGAAAAATGTTCCAATAAGAACCAACGTAATAACTTCAGGATATTCCAAAAAGATAATTACTTAAAGTACTGTTGTTTCATGGCTTTACCTATATACAGTAATAGTTTTCTCAGACTTAAACTCAACTATCTAACTGGTTTGGGACTGTCCCTATCTGAGAGTTAGGGGATGACTGGATTTCCCTTCTGAACCAGGACTGGGGACAGACTACCCCGGACTTTCTAGGGGATCAAGCCCAGACCCTGGCCACCCACCAAAGTCCCCAATTCTGATTTGGTGGTGGCTAATCCTATTTATTGCCATTGTTCTTGTCTGTCCGTCTCCCCCGATTAGACTGTAAGCCCGTCAAACGGCAGGGACTGTCTCTATCTGTTGCCGACTTGTTCATTCCAAGCGCTTAATACAGTGCTCTGCACATAGTAAGCGCTCAATAAATACTATTGAATGAATGAATGAATGAATTTTTGCCTCTGTCCTCCATTGGGAGACTATGGCTGCAGGTGATGCTTGTTTGCTTCTCAAGGTGAGATGACGAGTCCCGGACCAAAAATGAAACCTAGGCACCTCTCTCCTTTACTGCAGCCTCATACTGTGGCCAGAGGTAGGCTAATCTTAGCCTGTTCCAGCTCAGATTCTAGGCTGCAGGAATAGCAGGATACAGTGAACTCTTGAATAGCTTTGAACATACATACATATTATTGTTGCCACCGCTGAGAAAAACTTTACTATCACCAACGACTGACCTGGTTCTCAAAAGGAGCATTTCAGAAATGCCTGCATTTAAATGTTCTTGGCGTTAATTTTCTAAAGAAAAGCACCTTAGTTCTCACCTGTAACTACACAGCAAGGTTTAACGAGGTACTCTAAAGACAACGTTTAAAGTAGATCTCTCCAACTTATGTTACCATGACTTAAACAACTGATTTCTCTTTGGTCTACATTGCTTAATTTTTCCTTTTTGATGAAGACACAAGACTCATGGGTTCACGTTCACTCTTTTGACTACTTGCATTATATGAAAATTAAAATGTACGAATGTTGGAACAATCTGATATCATGCCAAATGACTAAATGAATTTAGTTTAAGCTTCCCTCGGGGTTCACACAGGGATGATTTTTTTTCGAAGCTGGGTGCAGCTGCAAACAGGAATCTCAATAGATACAGTGTTTTCCATCACAACTAGTTGACACTGGAATGTGTTTTTCATACATTACATTCAGGAAGATAGAGACAGGAAGTTCAAATACCAGAGAAGCAGGATGACCTAGTGGAAAAAGCACCAGACTAGGAAGCAGAAGATGGGTTGATATTCCAGCTCCGACACTAGCTTGATGTGTGACCTCGGACAAACTCTGTAACCTCTCTGGACCTCTGTTTCCTCATCCATAAAATGGAGATGACATACCTGCTTTCACTCACTCTTAGGTAGTGATCTTCTTGGGGGAGAGGATGGCCTATAATCTGCCTCGTAACTTAGGCAAGCAACATGGTCTACTGGAAAGAGCACGGGCCTGGAGTCAGAGGACCTGGGTTCTAATCCCGACTCCACCATGTACCTGCCATATGACCTTGGGCAAGTCATTTAACTTCTCTGTTCCTTAGTGTCCTCATCTGCAAAATGGCAATACCTGTTTTTCCTCCTACTTAGACTGTGAGCCCCACGGGGGACCTGATTATCTTGTACCTCTCCCAGTGCTTAGCACATAATCAGCACTTAACAAATATCACAATCATTATTATTATCATTATTATTAGCCCAGACTCTAGCAGAGTACTTGGCACAAAAAAATAAAGCACTTAATCAATACTATAATCAGCAGCATTACTATTATTAGTCCAAGATCACACAGTGGGCACCAATGTCAAGATAGAGATGAGTTACTGTACTCTCCCAAGTGCTTAGTACAGTGCTCTGCACATAGTAAGCATTTAATGAATACCAGTGATTGATTGCTGTCATCATCAATGGTATTTATTGTGTGCTTATGGTGTGCACAACACTGTACTAAGCGCTTGGGGAGATTACAATACAACAGAGTTGGTAGACACATTCCCTGCCCACAGTGAGCTCCCAGTTGAACTGGCTGTTGCACGCTCCTTCTCGGCTAAACTACGCTCCCCACTGCTAAATCGTACTCATAATGATGGCATTTGTTAAGCACTTATGTGCGAAGCACTGTTATAAGCGCTGGATAATAATGATATTTTTAAAGTGCTTACTATGTGCCAAGCACCATTCTAAGTGCTGGAGTAGATACAAGGTAATCAGGTTGTTCCCCATGGGGCTCACAGTCTTCATCCCCATTTGACAGATGAGGTCACTGAGGCTCAGAAAAGTGAAGCAGCATGCCCAAAGTCACCCAGCAGACAAGTGGCGGAGCCGGGATTAGAACCTCTGACCCCAAACCCGGGCTCTTACCACTAAGCCACGGTGGATTCTACTATATATCATCAGGCCTGGAAGGGGGCCCAGAGACTTCAAAGCCAATCCTTTCTAAACTTTACTGTTCAGAGGCACGCTCAAGACAGGAGAATTGCTCTCGCTGGCTTCTCAGTTATCTGTAAAATGAGGATTGAGACTGTGAGCCCCATGTGGGACAAGGATTGCGCCCAATCTGATTCCTTGTACCTAAGTGGGGCTGGGAGGGGGGGAATGAAAAATGGGAGCAAGTCAGGGCAACCCAGAAGGGAGTGGGAGAAGAGCAAAGGAGGGCTTAGTCAGTGAAGGCCTCTTGGAGGAAACGTGCCTTTAATAAGGCTTTGAAGGTAGAGGAGAATAACTGTAGGCTATGAGGGAGGGCATTCAAGGCCAGAGGCAGGACGTGGGCGAGAGGTCGGCGGGAAGATAGACGAGATCGAGGAACAGTGAGAAGGTTAGTATTAGAGGAGCTAAATGTGAGGGTTAGTATTAGAGGAGAGTAGCAAGGTGAGGTAGGAGGGGGCAAGGTGACAAAGTGCTTGAAAGCCAAAGGTGAGGAGTTTCTGTTTGATGTGCTCATCCCAGAACACGAATAGGGGTCCACCATTCTAGGACCCCATCCATTCCCCTGCCAACAGGTGAGTCTGACTGCACAAATACCAAGCAGGGGTGTGAAGACCCTATTCTTCCATATGTCACAGTCTTCCCGCAGAAACCTCAAGCAGTGTGGTCTAATGGAAAAGCACGTGTCGGAGGACGTGGGTTCTAACCCCAGCTCTGCCATTCGTCTGCTGTGTATCCTTGGGTAAATCCCTATAACTTCACTGTGCCTCAGGGAAAATGGGGATCAAGACTGTGAGCTCCATGGGCAACAAGGGTCTGTGGCAAACCTGACTACCTTGTATCTACCCCAAAGCTTAGAACTGTGCTAAGTACAGAAATACCAGCACTATTATTATTACTCTCCTAGGATTTAACAATCTGAAAGTCTGCTTCTGTAATTGGAGCCTACTGCTTCATATATTTTGTCAATCTTATTTATTGAGCGCTTACTATTTGCAGAGCACTGGTCTAAGAGATGGGGAGAATCCTCAGGAAATGGAAAAAAACTGGCCAGCACATTCCCTGCAGTAATCCTTCATTTCAAAAACATCATCATTGTTGTTTATGGCATTTGTGAAGTAGGTGAGTACCTATTATGTGCCACACACTGAACTAAGAGCTGGGGTAGATACAAGATAATCAAGTTGGACACAATCCACGTCCCACATGGGACTCACAGTCTTAATACCCATTTTCCAGATGAGGTAACTAAAGGCATAGAAGTTAAGTGACTTCTTGTCCAAGGTCACAGCAGACAAGTGGCAGAGCTGGGATTAGAACCCAGGTCCTTCTGACTCGCAAGTCTGTGCTCTATCCACTAGGCCAAGCTGCTTTTCGCCCCCAGCCTTCTCCAGCCTATTTTCCCAACTCTGCAGTCATTTTTGTACCCTTCATCTGTTCTTTTCTCCATTTCCCCCAAACCTACACAAGCATCCTAACCTAGGGGACTGGCCAGTGCCATCTTTAAAGGGAAGGAGAGACAGCATACACGCTTATCCCACAATACAAAAGGTTATGTTCCTGGAAAATATGGTTGCCTTTGGAATGGTTGAACTGTGGGGTCCATTCACTATAAATGCATTAGTGAGGATCCATTCCAGAAGCAGTCCTATTGGGACAGCAAGGCACTACAGGTAAGTAAAAATTCACGGCAAACACCCCACAGCCCCCTCCTCCTCACCTCCCCTATTTACGGCAGGGTGTCTTCCACCCTGGCCCTGCACTGCAAACTGGGCCGATCTTCCCGTCTCCCAGGTTTTTTCTCTCTTCCTTTACGCCCCCAACTCCCGTATTTTATTCTAACTTAATACAGCGATAGTTTTTTCGGCAAACGTAACTGCCTCTGGAGCCACCGCTCCCTACATCTTCCAGAGATGGAGGGGTGGGCACTGATGGCACTGCCAGCAACTTGGCAGGGGGCTGCTCCATCCTATATCTGCCAACGCACCCCGGTCTATCCCTGTTCCCATGACAGGGAAGGCAGAAGCTCCAGTGGAAAGAAGAGGTAGGGTGGGGCCTTCAGAGGAGTGGCCACTGGTTTTAGGGTGGGTAGTGTTGAAAAAAATCATGGACCATAGGAGGTAGACACATAATACGGGGTATATCCCCAGATTGCATTTATTGTGGAGTGGTTGTAACTCAAAAAACACCTGTTCGCAAGTTTAGGGTTTTGACAGTACCGCTGTATCCTACCCATTCTCTTTAGAGAAGTAGCATGGCTTAGGTAATAGAGCTTGGGAGTCAGAAGGACCTGAGTTCTAATTCCAGATACGCCACATCTCTGTGTGACCTTGGGCGAGTCACTTCACTTCTCTGGGCCTCAGTTACCTCATCTGTAAAATGGGGTTTAAGAGTGTGAGCCCCTTGTGGGACAGGTACTGTGTCCAACATGATTAGCTTGTATCTACCCCAGTGCTTAGAACAGTGGTTGGCACATAGTAAGCACTTACTGAGTAACAATTATTTATTGCAACCCCTTTATACCTGAGGTCATTAGCAGCTAGTCATTTCACAAGCAGAATGGATTTCAGTCATGTTTCAAAAAACCCAAAATATCTCCACAGCTCAGCTAATAGAAGAGATCTGCTTACAGTTAAATCCAGACTTTAGCAGTCCAACCAAGCAGGCTGACTACTCACATATTCAAAAGTCCTGTGGCATTTCATTCACATACTGGCAGAAACAATTCAGTAAAAACATGGTTCCCTTTTGTTAATTAAAATTTAAAAAGGTCATTTGTCCTCCTGAAGCCCCGGCCATAGTACGTCAGAGGAACCACTGAATCATGTAATTGCACAGAAAAAACACATTTGTATATTTTTATAGCAATAAATTTGTAGTCTCTGCGAATATCTCACAAAACACAATTTCAGCTCTTTACAAAAGTTAGTTCTTAAGCTTTCCAGGACACAAATCCCAATGTGAAAATATAAATTCACTGTAGAGATTAGAAGTACACCTATATCTCCTAATTCCAGTGATTAAAAGAAAAGGTCTCAGGAGTTTGCCTTCATGTCAGGATATTGCACTGGCTCCAGATCATTTTCTTCCAATACCTTGACAGCTGTTAGTGGCCTCTAAAAGAAATGATACCCAGCAAATTTGAATTCTCACAATACCTCTCTTGCTTTTAAGTCAAATTTTTCATTCATTCAACTGTATTTATTCAGTGTTTACTTTGTGCAGAGTACTGTACTAAGCACTTGGGAGGGTACAATATAACAATAAACAAAAACTTTCCCCCACAACAAGCTTACAGTCTAGAGGATGAATTTCGAGTCTAGAGGAAAAGGTCTTTTGTCCCAATTCATGCATTCACTCAGTCATGTTTATTGAGCACTTACTGTGTGCAGAGCACTGTACTAAGCACTTGGAAAGTATAATTCAGCAATAGAGAGAGACAATCCCTGTCCACAACGGGCTTACAGTCTAGAAAGGGGAAGACAGACATCAAAATAAGTAAATAGGCACCAAAGCATCAATTTAAATAAACAGAATTACAGCTATATACACATAAATAATATTAATATTATGGTATTTGTCAAGTGCTTACTATGTGCCAAGCATTGTTCTAAGCACTGGGGTAGATACAAGGTAATCAGATTGTCACAGTCTTAATCCCCATTTTACAGTTGAGGTAACAGGCACAGAGAAGTTACATGGCTTGCCCAAGGTCACACAGCAGGCAAGTGGTGGAGGCGGGATTAGAACCCATGTCCTCTGACTCTCAAACCCGGGCTCTTGCCACTAAACCACACTGCTTCTCATAACATCAAAACAAGAAAAGAGGCATTAATATAAACAGAATTATTGATATGTTCATATATACACAAGTGCTGTGGGGCAGGGAAAGGGTAGAGCAAAGGGAGCGAGTTGGGGCAATGAGGAGGGGAGGGAGAACTGAGGAAAAGGGGGGCTTATTCTGGGAAGGCTTCTTGGAGGAGGTGAACCTTCAGTAGGGCTTTGACGTGGGGAAGTGTGATTGCTTGGCAGATCTGAGGAGGGAGGGCATTCCAGACCCGAGGTAGGACATGGGCCAGAGGTCGACGGCAGGACAGGCGAGAATGAGGCTCAATGAGGAGATTAGCACGAGAGGAATGGAGTGTGCGGGCTGGGATGTAGAAGGAGAGAAGGTAGGTGAGGTAGGAGGGGCAAGGTGATGGAGAGCTTTGAAGCCAGTAGTGGGGAGTCTTTGGTTAATACAGAGGTTGATAGGTGACCCCTGGAGATTTTTGAGGAGGGGGGGTGACACGGCCTGAACCTTTCTGTAGAAAGATATTCTGGGCAGCAGAGTGAAGTACAGACTGAAGTGGGTAGAGACAAAAGGTTGGGAGGTCAGAAAGGATGCTGATGCAGTAATCCAGTCGGGATAGGATGAGTGATTGTACTCACCAGAAAGAGCTGAATCCTGCTGTTACGGCCTAAGAGAGCGTGCTCTAACTGGAAACAACACTGTAAAGGAAATCTCATGAGCCAAGAGAACCTTCTCCCTGTCCCTTGCTTTCACCTTTCCTGCTTCTGGGCCTTTGCTCATCACCTCTTATTTCAATCTACTAGACCACAAAACTTCCCACAATTTAAAAAATCTTCCTGAAAGGTCACCTCCCCTAGAAGTGTTCCCTTAATTTTTTTCTCCCAAAGCCCCATAAAAAGAGTTGTGGTATTTGTCAAGACCTTGCTTTGTGCCAAGCACTAAATTAGTTCCAGGGATACCTACAATGAGATAATCAGGTCAGACACAGCTCCCATCAACCATTTCAACAGGTATAGACTCCTAGCCACACTTAACACTTATGTACACATGTTTAAAACACTTATTTACTCAGCTATTGTTCCATTCTTTTTTCCTTCAACTTTGTCTCCCCAATTAGATTGTGAACTCCTTATTGGCAAGGAGTGTGTCTTTTATCTCTATTATAATCTCAGTCAATAGAGTGGTTTACTGTGTGCAGTAAAGGCACACGGGGCTTGGAAGAGTACAATATAACAAAGTAACAGACATATTCCCTCGCTTAATGAGCTTACGGTCTAGAGGGGGATTAATAAAAATTAATACAGACATTAATATAAATGAATTTCAGATATGTACATAAGTGCTGTGGGGCTGTGGGGGACAGGGAAGGGGTGAATGAAGGGAGCAAATCAGGGTGATGCACAAGGGATTGGGAGACAAAAAAAAAAAAAGGGCATAGTGAGGGATGGTCTTTTGGAGGAAATTTGCCTTCAATAAGGCTTTGAAAGCTGGGAGAGAAATTGTCTGTAGGATAGGAAAGAGGGAGGGCATTCCAGACCAGATGCAGGATGTGAGCAAGGGGTCAAAGGCGAAATAGACGAGATCAGGGTACAGTGAATATGTTGGTATTAGAGGAATAATGTGTGAGGGCTGGGTTATAATAGGAGAATAGAGAGGTGAGGTATTCATTCAATCTTATTTATTGAGTGTGTGCTATGTGCAAAGCACTGAACTAAGTGCTTGAGAGAGTACAATATAACAATAGACACATTTCCTGCCCACAACGAGCTCACAGTATAGAGAGGGAGATGCACATTAATGTACAAAAAGATATAAACAAATTTTAGATATATACATAAGTGTCATGGGGCTGGGAGAGGGGACGAATGAAGGGAGCAAGTGAGGGAGACGCAGAAGGGAGTTGAAGAAAAGGAAAAGTGGGCTTAGTTGGGGAAGGCCTCTTGGAGAAGTGCCTTCAATAAGGCTTTGCCGTGGTGGGGAGAGCAATTGTCTGCCTGATATTCAGAGGGAGGGTGTTCCAGACAGAGGCAGGATGTGGGCAAGAGGTCGGCAGCAAGATGGACGAGACTGAGGTACAGTGAGAAGGTTAGCATTAAAGGAACAAAGCGTGTGGGCTGGGTGGTTGTAGGACAGTAGCAAGCTGAGGTAGGAGGGGGCAAGATGATTGAGTGTTTTAAAGCCCATGGTGTGAGAAGTTTTTGTTTGACGTGGAGGTGAATGGGCAATCACTGGAGTTTCTTGAGGAATAGGGAAACATGTCTGAACATTTTTGTAGGAAAATGATTTGGGCAGAAGAATAGAGTATGGACTGGAGTGGAGAGGGACAAGAAGCAGCGAGGTCAGCAAGGAGGCTGATACAATAATCAAGGCAGAATAAGATAAGTGCTTGTATTAACATGGTAGCAGTTTGGAGGGAGAGGAAGGGGCAGATTTTAGCTCTGTCGTGAAGGTATCTGTTGTGAATTGACAGGATTAAGTGATGGCTTGAATATGTGGGTTGAAAAAGAGAGAGGAGCTAAGGAGAGCGCCAAGGTTATGGGTTTGTGAGACAGGAAGGATGATGGTGCCATCTACAGTGATGGGCAAATGAGTGGGAGGACAGGGTTAGGGTGAGATGATAAGAAGTTCAGTTTTTGCCATATTAAGTTTGAGGTGACGGGAGAACAGCCAAGTAGAGATGTCTGGAAGGCAGGAGGAATTGTGAGACTGCAGAGAAGAAGAGAGATCAAGGCTGGAGATGTAGATTTGGGTATCATCTGCATAGAGGTGGTAGTTGAAGCCAGGTGAGCGAATGAGTTCTCTAAGAGGGGACCCAGAACTGAACCTTGAGGGTCACCCACAGTTAGGGGGTGGGAGGCAGAGGAAGAGCCCACAAAAGAGTCAGAAAGAGGGGAGGAGAACCTGGAGCAGACAGTGTCAGTGAAGCTGAGGTTGAATAATGTTTCCAAGATTAGGGGTGGTCAATAAATTGAAGGCAGCTGAGAGGTCAGGGAGGATTAGGATCGAGTAGAGGCCTCTCATGTAGCAGTGCTCTCTGAAATGCTTAATACATATACTATTGATTTATCCTCTTGGTTCTCACAGTCAGAAACAATTTGATAAAGTTTGCTCAAAATGGTGACTCTTGTTAACCATGTCTAAAAGATACTCAGGTTTAATATTCTGAAATTAGAAAAGCCTCATCTTTACAACCAGGAACATTAAGGACAGGAGTGAGGGAAGCATGTTGTAACTGAGACCTCGGGAAGAAATTCTGATTCTTGACCCATCCCTTCTGACACTGAAGCTTCAGTCCAAATTCAAAATAAAACCTTTCAGGGGGAAATTCTTAAACCCAGCACTTCACCTTTTACATCTAGGATTCCTATTCTAAACCTCTCATTAACCTAGTTATCTCCCATTTCTCATCACTTAATTAACGGTTTAGAGACGAGAAGTTGGCTTCCCATTGTTCTGTCTGAGTTGAATTATTCTCTGAGAATTTAGGCAGATTATAGAAATAATAAAAAACCTCACCCATACAGCCTTAATTAGGCTATGATCCTCTATTATAAAAGAGCCCCACCAGCCAGAGCTCTTTGCTGAAATCCTATTACACTATGTAACAGGCTGGCAGAAATTCAACAGCATATTAAAAAATAAAACACAGGCCATGTTTATCCATTCTCAATTAAAGGACTCACTGAATTAGCAGAAGCATTTTATGGAAAAAATTTGATTACAGCATGAAAGAGAATTAAAGGACCATCAACACCCTTATTCCTTGAGGATACATAAGCCTACAGTCTTTTCCAGTCAAACTTGTCAGCTCTTAGAACAGTGCTTGTCATATAGTAAGCACTTAAGTACCATAATTATTACTATTTAAGATGTGATAATATAGGAAACAGGGAGGAGAACCTAGCAATTCTTAAAATAAAATGGAAGATCCAGTCAAACACATGGCTTCAGGAGCAAGTTACCCCTTTCCGACTCAGCAATACGAATCCCAAATAATCTATTTTCATTTTAAAAGGCACAGACTTCAATCCAGACTTCCCGTTCCCCTTAGCAACTCTTGGCAAAGTCAGTTCAAACTGCATGTGGAGAATCTAAAACTTGTTAATGTGACTTCGAGGAAATGAAACACAAACAGGCAATGGGGTGTTTCCCTATATACCCTCAAAACCACTAGCATCATTAACTGCCAAATGATGTCCTCATTTGCAGGACTAAGCACGTCTAGTTATGCATCATTGAGCATTTCCTCCGTTGAATTATTCAAATTCTGATGCTCTCAAATACCCCTCTGTTTCTGCTGATCAATCCTGCCCCCGAATATCCCAAGCTTCCAAGGAAAATTTCAAGTTCTGGTTTTTGATACCCAACACTCCCACTTGCCTAGGTCACATCTTCAATCTACATGAAATCTCATCTCCTCCAGGAAGCCTGCTCTGATTACTTCCTAATACCCCCTATTTCCTTCAAACTGCAACTCTGGCACTTTCCTAAGCATTTAAGTACTCACAACCTCCCCCAAACACTTAAGTGCAAGCTATATATCTAAGCATGAACTTATGATATATTTCCTTTCCTCCTCTCCCTATTTGCAATTTATTTTGTCTGTCTCCCCCACTAGATTGTAAACTCTTTGAAGAAGGGAATTCTGCTCTTCTCAAGCTCTTAGTACAGTGTTCTGACCTCAGTAAGCATTCAATAAAAATGCTATTATTGATTGATATTTAAAATGCTTTAACTACAATTATTATAATGACATTTATTATGTACTTCAAAGTGCTGGGATAGATATATGGTTATGAGAGTGGATGTAGTCCCTGTCCTACATAGGGCTCATAATTTATTTAATTCCCATTTTACAGATGAGAAAACTGAAGCCCAAAGACATTATGTAACTTGCCCATTATCGCCCAACAGGAAAGTGGCAGAGCTGGAATGCTGTTGCCTAATAAAGGGTAACTGAAGCTATAAAGTAGCTAACCTTCCAGAGAGTTGAATTCAGACATTCATTTTCTGTTTAAAACTAATAAAGCCTATTCCTAATTAATATTCCTAGTTCCTCCTTAGTTTGCAGCCTGGTACTCTCCATCACCTCCCTTCTCTCCTTCTATAGCCTAGCCCACACACTCCACTCCTTTGCCACTAATCTCCTCACTGTGCCTCATTCTCATCTGTTCCACCATCGAGCCCTGGCCCAAGTCTTTCCTCTGGCCTGGAATGCCCTCCTTCCTCACATCCACCAAACTAGCTCTCTTCCCCCCTTCAAAGCCTTACTGAGAGCTCACCACCTCCAGGAGGCCTTCCCAGACTGAGCTCCCCTTTTCCTCTGCTCCTCCTCCCCTCCCCATCGCCCCTACTCCCTCCCTCTGCTCTATCCCCCTCCCCACCCCATAGAACTTGTGTTTATTTGTGTTACTTGTGTTTATTATTCTGTTTATTTTATTAATGATGTTATGATTGAATGAATATAGCTATAATTCTATTTATCTATTTTGATGCTATTGATGCCTATTTGTTTTGTTTTGTTGTCTGTTTCCTCCCTTCTAGACTGTGAGCCCATTGTTGGGTAGGGACTGCCTCTATCGGTTGCCAAATTGTACTTTCCAAGTGCTTAGTACAGTGTTCGGCACACAGTAAGCACTCAATAAATACAAGTGAATGAATGAATGGCTTCTTCAAACAGGTGGCACTGAGCCATTTTTACCAGGAGGTCTTACCGTATTCAATTTTTCCTCAAAGGATCAGTTTTGTGAGTCCACTAGTCATCTTTAGACATCACCTGAGCTCTCCACTGTGTTCCTCCATATTGAGTCAGTTATCATTGCAAAATATTTAAGATATTTAAGAAATCATTGTAAATAAATTTGTCCCTCCCCCATTAAAGTTTCAGAAGCTGAGAGGCTGATAAACCTGATTAGCAGTTGTGTTGACTCATCATTTTCATCATATCCAACATTTAACTACAGAAATGAATGGGAATAGCATCGGAGCCAAACAAGAGTTAAACTTCTATCACGCCAACAACCAGAAATGAAACAAACAGAACAAAAAGGCAACCAGAAAGCTGAATCAATAGAATGAATTTGGAGCTCTTTGGTAACCTTCTGGCTGTAAGGATCATGAGATGGATCAACTAAAAACACACACCAACTGATACACAGAGACAGAAAATAATAATAGTGGCATAGGGCTCTGGTTCTATGTCAAAAGAAAACAATTTTAACTAGGCCTTTTTAACAATAAAAATTCTGTGGAGTAGCACTGTCAAGAAGGTTCTATATCCACAGCCAAATAACCAGTACCAACTAGCTGGAAGCCTAAGCCATTTCCAATTCCCACACTATACACCAGTTTATACTATTCCCATTAGTTAACATAGCTCATCATCGCCTGTTTCTTTTGACTGGAAATGAAACTTTCCTTCTTCAGTCACTCCCAATTCCTTTGGTGACTGACCTCTCTTTGCACTTCAGGCACTGACAGCCACCTCTCTGAGGTTCAGTTCATGCATAAAATACCAATATTATGCTAGATGAGGGCCTGAAGTCAAGTTCCAAGAATGAGCCAAAGGAAACATAGTGAGAACAAGAACTACCCACAACAGAGAGAACTCTAACGAAAAGAAAATTACAACAGACAGCTTGCTAAGTCAGCCTTTCACTGGGAATTAAGGGATCTGGGTTATAAAGCTGGTTCCACCACTGACTTGCTTCCTGATTTAAGTCAAGTCAGTAAGCACCCTTTTGGCTCCATTTCCTCCACCATAAAAGGATTAAAAATGTCCACTTCACAAAGATGCTGAAATGACAAATGAGATAACAGGTGGTCTGGAATGAAAGCACCAAACTTAAAACATTGCTATTTGCTGCAATATTACATTATTTAACAAACCCATGCTGAAAAATGTTAAGCACGATAGGGAGTTTCTGGGAAAGGAAATAACTACATATAGGCTGCTCAGGTGTTTAGACAAGTCTGGGGGAAGCTGACTGCTCTGTGTCTTTAAAGATAAAGGGAAGGTGTCAATGGTTTCCACTCTTGCTAACTTAAGGCCTTGAAATTCATCATAGTAAATAGTACTCTGACGACAGTAAGTGCTCAAAAAATCCAAGGGATTTATTAGGTGCTCAGCAGAAACTTTTTACACTTGAATACAATGTCCAGTTTTGTTGTGATTTTTTTTCCTAAATGATATTTAAGTGCTTACTCTGTGACAGGCACTGTACTAAGCATTGGGATAGATACAAGATGATCTGGTTGGACATAGTCCACAGTTCACAGGGGTTCACAGTTTTAATCAACATTTTACAGATGAAATAACAGGGCATATAAATTAAGTGACTTAGTCAAGGTCACGGAGCAGAAAGATGGTGGAGCCAGGATTAGAAACCAGAAGTAGAACCCAGGACCTCTGCCTTCCAGGATAATAATAATAATAATAATGATGGCATTTGTTAAGTACTTACTATGTGCCCTTACTATTCTAAGCACTGGGGTAGATACAAGGCAATCAAGTTGTCCCATGTAGCGCTCACAGTCTTAATGCCCATTTTGCAGATGAGGTAATTGAGGCACAGGGAAGTTCAGTGATTTGCCCAAAGTCACACAGATGATAAGTGGTGGAGCCCAGATTAAACCCCACGACCTCTGATTCCCAAGACCATGGTCTTGCCTCTAAGCTACGCTGCTTCTTTCCAGTAGGCTGTGCTCAGAGAAAGAGCCAGCTCAGAGTCCTAAGAAAAGAGGGCCTGGAGGCAAGCGAAGAAGGATGGAGGAGGAGCTGAGAGTGACCAGGAAGGAGATGGCTGCTCAAATATGCTGCACTGCTGCCCCGCACCTCCTACTCAGACCAAGATCCAGCTGTAGCAGGAAAGTCAAGCAGAGAAACATCACTTGGGGGCAAGGGGAACTGAATGCCAGGATACTTGTGTGGACCGCAGACCTTAGTCAGAAAGAAGAAAGCCTCCCTCCGTCCCAAGGGAACTTAACGGGGATACTGAACGTGAGAAATAAAAGCCTCAGGTACGAGTGCGTCTATAGAGCTCCCTGCAGCATGGGTTCCTCTTAAACATCAAATAAATTGCATTTATTATCTGCAGTCAGGAAAGGGCCACTCCCCAACAATTGCAAGGGGAGAAGAAGGGCCCGAGCCTCACCCCCAACAGTTCAGACGGCAAGTGAAGGAGGAAGAAGTGGGGAGGCAGCCCCCTCTGTTCGTACAAGGCCTCAATCTCCACAGGCCGCAGTCACTCTTGTAGGGGCCCATTCCGCCTACTAAGGGAGGAAGGTGAGGAAGGAGGACCTTAAGGAGGTGGAAATTTTCAGTTTGCCAGACCCAATCAATCAGTGTTATGGGGAAAAGAAAAAAGGAGGAGAAGGGAGAGGTATCAGATGCTATTTTGAAGAGGAGCATTTGTTCTAATATTGGCATTTTGGATGCTTAGTTGTTTCTGTGTTGGCTTTCCCCTCTTAGATTGTGAGTTCCTTGAGGGCAGAACCCCTGTCACACTGCCTACATACCCTAGGATCCATAAGTTCCAACCCATTCTGACAGGGAGAAACTCCTTGGGACAAGGAGGGAATGTAGCAGCACAGATGGGGGGAAGAGTGTGAGAGAATTGTGATAGAAGTGATTTACCAGCAGTGACTGGAGAAACAGCATGGACTACTGGAAAGAGCACGAGCCTGGGAGTCAGAAGACCTGGGTTCTAATCCCAGCTCTGCCACATGTCTGCTGTGCGATCTTAGACAAGTTACTTCACTTCAGTGCACTTGGTTTTCTAATCTGTAAACTGGGGATTAAATCCTATTCCCTCTTACCTAGACTGTAAGTCCCATGCAGGAGAAGGAAGGTGTCCGGCCTGATAACCTTGATTCTACTCTAATAGTAATAATAATAATAATAGTAATGATGACACTTGTTAAGCACTATGTACCAAGCACTGTTCTAAGCACTGGGGGGATACAAGGTAATCAGGTTGTCCCACATGGGGCTCACAGTCTTCATCCCTATTTTACAGATGAAGTAACGGAGGCACAGAGAAGTTAAGTGACTTGCCCAAAGTCACACAGCTGACAAGTGGCGGAACCGGGATTAGAACCCATGACCTCTGACTCCCAAGCCCGGGTCTTTCCACTGAGCCACACTGCTTCTCTAGTGGTTAGACCAATGCTTGGCATATAATTAAGGCCTTAAATACCATAATTATTATTATTACTTTTATAACTTCAGGAGCAGTGGATCTTGAAATACATCAGTAATTGATGTATCTCCAGGTTATAATATATACTATGAGGTGGTTGTAACTGGGGGGTTGTCGGGGAGAGGGGAACATGCCAGTAAATGCTAATTTTACAACAAAAAAAATTCAATCAGTGACTAGTTTGTATAGTTTAATTTATGTTTAGTTAAGTTCATAGCTAGTTTAAGAAGATGTATTTGTCATATTACATGGCATACAAGGCAGAAATGGTCCACAAAGTAGTAATATTGCTATTTAACAAACGCCGGCTCTATCCAAAGCACTATACTAAGTGCTAGGAAGAAAATATATAGATGAAAATTAGACATGGTCCCTGGCTTGCAAGGGGCTCACAATTTAAGCATAAGAACAGGGGAGAAGTTTGGTGACATTAATGATACAAAAACAATAAAAACAATTGTAAATACGACAAGAGCAGTAGGACATCGTTGAGTAGAGGAGCACATATCAGAGTCTAACGGGCACCACCACAGCCACGGCCTTGCCAATGTTCTTAAGGTTGAGGTGGAGAGTCCTCCCCTTCCCGTCTGAAGCCAGAGCTGATGGGAGTCCAGGTGGCATTGGGGTGGTAGGCAGCCTCTCCAACATGGCAGGCCTAATGCCGGCTCCACTGTTAGAGGCACTGATAGTGGGCTCTCACCGCTTGCTGGAGAATCTGATCTGCAGTATTTTTGCTTCAACTGGCGAACTAGCCAACATTTGCTGAGCTCTAAGCATGCTTAGCGTTGTTCACTCTGAGGGAAATTATAAACTCTCACCAATATGCTTCACTGTGTCTTTGGTTAGAATCTTTGCTATTTATGTGTGCTCTTCAAAGCAGTTCATGCTCCATGTAAAGAGAGCAGCATGCGTCAACTGCAGCATTTTGTTGACACCTACTCAAAAGGCTTTGTTGGGTAGGTTCTTAGCTTGGAAAATAAGTAATGTTCACCTCTTCAATCTTATCTCTCTAACCTTTCTTGGTGGTTAGCATTTTGGCAAATGTGAAGTTAAGAAAGCCAGAAAATAAGCTAAACCAAACCAAATTAATTCACTGGATTGTAAATACTTAAAAAAAAATGGGAAACAACATTTTTCTAAATCTCTCAGTGTCTTTTTCTCCATATTGCTAGTGGGACAAAAACATAATCATTTTTACATACTCTGCATAAAACATGCTGCAGTATACCTATACTATTTGTTTTATACACTGTAAGCACAGAGACTTTCTCCCACATGACAACCAAGTTTATGATCAGGTTAAACTGCATCTGATTTTTCTGTCAATTGTTTTTCAGCCATCTTAAATGAAAGTAACATAGTCGATTCTTCAAATCTGAAATAAAACTACTGACACAAACATCATCTTCATAACATGAGACACAAGCAGTCAGATGAAATGCTGCCCAGTTACTTTCTCTTTTAGTGCATACATTTTCTGTAATATTAGTCCATACTTATGTGCTCTATCAGTTTCTTTCTATTGTTTTCGCTTATTTTGGGAAACACATGCTATTGAATCAAAAGTGTTTATATTTCATTTGTATTGACACATCTGGTTCGAGGCATCTTTACTACAAAAATCTTCCCCAAATTCAAATTTAGGATGAACCCTGTAAGAGTCAAAGAACTTGGAATAAATGCTTCAAATTCTATATGAAAAAAGAACTCAAGCAATCTAAAAAAAGAAAGGAAAAATAATTCATCCTACTTCAAATATTATTTAATTACAACTATAATCTAAGCACAGGTCTTAAAGATCATTTAAGAAGAAGATTAGAACATCTTTATTAGAAAAGGGCTTGCCATTTTTCGTTTTGGAAGTGAGGTGCAGAGAAAATCAATTATTGTCCACTACTGAACTAGTGATTCCGCATTATTGAACTTTAGACAAACTAAATCAGTGATCACCAACACTTTTGATGCTCCCTAAATCCACTCGGTTGCCAAAGCTTTCACTCACACAGTATCATTTTGTAGGTATAGTGAACCAAACATTTCTTCAAAAATAAATTACTTTAAAAATATAGTGGATTCCAATTTATTTAAATCAAGCTTGGAAAATGAAGAGGCTATGATAGCTGTCAAATTCAATTACAAGAACGACCAGTAATACTTTTCAGTTTCACTGGTCAGAAGAGGAAGTCAACAGAGAGGTTTTTTTTACATGCACAGAGACTTAACAAGAGCTCTCCTTTGGAGCTTGAAGTTGCCATTACCAATGGTGAGGTTTCATCTACATGGACATGGATAGCCGATAAGACCAAAGCAGGACCGACAATCCTTTCAATAAATACAAAACGTCTTTTGCTGAATGGTTGCTTACTATGCTGCAGTGTCTGGTCTCCTAATTTTCTTAAAGATTCTTCCTGAAAAAACTCCCTGTTTCTACTGAGGCACACTAGACTAAATTCCCATCTGTGTATTCTTTCCCAACACGTAGTACAGTGCTCTGCACTTAATAAATACTATTACTATTAGACTGGTCTGCCGTCTGCTGGGGTCTTCTAGCTTGGGTAAACCACATCATTTAAGATGTTGTTTCACTGTGGCTGTTTTTCCCCAGAGGCAGGGCGATCAATCAATCAATGATATTTATTGATCACTTACTATATGCAGAGCACTATGCTAAGCGCTTGGGAGAGTGCAATAATACAGAATTAGCAGACACGCTCCCTGCCCAGAACCAACTAAAGTCTAGAAGGGGAAACATATTAATAAGAATAAATTTATAACATATAATTTAAAGACATGTACACAAGTGTTGTGGGGTTGAGGGTGGGGCAAATATCAAATATCCAAAGGTCACAGATGCAAGCGCAAAGGCATAGAAGGGAGAGTGAGCCAGGAAAGAGAGGGCTTAATTAGGGAATGCCTCTTGGAGAAGATGTGACCGTAATAATGCTTTCAAGGTAGAGAAGGAGTGGTATATGGAGGGGGAGGGAGGATGGCTTCCCCCTAGAAGCCTAGGAGCAGGACGGGGAAAGGGGACGGCGGCAAGATAGAGGCGATCAGGGCACAGTGAGTAAGCTGGCACTAGAGGAGCCGGGTGTGCGGGCTGGGCTGCAGTAGATCAGTGAGGTGCGGTAAGGTGGGAGCAAGCTGATTGAGTGCTCTAAAGCGGACGGTAGGAGTTTCTGTTTCAAGCCTATGGTAAGGAGTTTCTGTTTGCTGGGGAGTGGATGGGCAACCACTGGAGGTTCTTGAGGAGTGGGGAGACCACAGACTGAACATTTTTGTTGGTAAATGATCTGTGCAGCAGAGTGAAGTAGGGATTGGAGTGGGGAGAGACAGGAGGCCAGAAGGTCAGCAAAGAGGCAGATGCAATAGTCAAGGCAGGATACGGACAAGTGCTTGAATCAGCAAGGTGGCAGGTTGGATGGAGAGGAAAAGACAGATTTTAGCAGTGAGGGAGAATTTTAGCAATGACGGAACAAGCAACATTGGGATAGAAGGTGCTCCAGGACCTCATATTTATGATCCTATCTTGACATTTGATGTTACAAATGTCACATAAATGACATTGGTCGAACAATTTAAAAAAGTGGATGTGGCAACCGTGATAGGTCCAGGTCTCACAGCCATGAAGATGACTGGACATGTCACTTTCTCTATATACAGCTTGGCTTGACTCTAGACAGCTTGATGGTACCAGACAGATACTGTCAGCCTCCCAAAGGACCTATGGTCTTCTGGATGTGGTCTTCCATCTTGTTTTTGCCACGCATCACTCGAAAATGGGCAGAATTCATTGTCTATCATCAATTAAGATCCTTGGATTTGTGAAGGCTTGCAAGATCAGCCAATAATAATATTTACTGAGCACTAACTGCATGAGCAGCTGTGTACTATTCACTTGGAAGAATAAACTACATATTGGGAAGCACAATTCCTTCCCACAAGGAGCTTACAATCTAGAGAGAAGCTTAGTCTACATGATGATCTTTTCCAGGGTAATTATCAGCCCATAGTACTTTCTGATTCTGAAAATCAATTAATTAATATTTATCTGTCTTCGTAATGCATCCAGCACACATTCCTCAACATATAGCAGCTCTTCTGGAATCCAAGAACTTCCACTGACATTCTTAGCCCCCTGACTTGGAAATGTCTTGGACATACAAAAGTCACATTTAACACCACTTTCTACCACACTCATTGCATTCTCAAGAGTGGTGACTGTTAGACACAATACACAAACCCACCTTTACTCAACTGGTGCTGCAAAAAGGATCAGACATGGCCACATCAACTTGGATGTGGTGGGTTATAGAATCAAGGTTTAATTTTATGGTTGTGATCAATTTCTTAGGGTGGCCAAAATTGTTTTAATAGATTCCAGGCCTGCTGTTAGTATTGAATGCTTCTATAAGGTCTATGAGCCCCATGAAGAAGTGTTGATGTTGTTGATTGCCCTTCTCCTGAATCTGATATGTAGAAAATAGAACTTTTGCTGCACCCCACTGGGGTCTGAAGCTAAACTGAAATTCTGGGAGCTCCTGATGAAAGAAATTTTTCAGTAGCTGGTCCAGGGGAGGCCGGCTGGGATACCACCAGCAATGGGGAGCAATGACATTTCACAATAGCTGATTTGCCTTTCTTACTACTAAAAACAATGGTATTCGTTAATTACTTACAGTCTGTCAAGCACTGAACTAAGCACTGGGAGAGATACAATATTATTATGGTATTTGTCAAGCAATGTTCTAAGCACTGGGGCCAGTCCCTGTCCTGCATGAGGCTCACATTTTAAGTAAAAGGGAGAACAGATATTTAATCCCCATTTCACAGGTGAGAAAACTGAAGCCCAGAGAAATCAAGTGACTTGCCCAAGATCACATGGACGACAGGCAGGTAACAGACTTGGGATATAAACCCAGGTCCTCTGACTTCCAGGCCCATGCTATTTCCACTAGGCCATGCTGCTGCTTCTTGAATGGTGGCCATCTCTGAAATCTTGTAATATTTCCTAGAGGCAGTCATTCAGGAAGATCTTATAGCAAAACATCTGGAAAGAATTCCCCTTTCTGCTTGCAGTTCTCAGCAGGTGTGCCAATGAGGAAAATTATGCTAATAATTTTTATTAGTCTTAGTTTTTGTTTTTTTAATAGTATTTGCTAAGCACTTACTATGTGCTATGTGCTTACTATGTACTGTACTAAGAGCTGGGGTAGATACACGATCCTCAGGTTGGACACAGTCCATGTCCCACATGGGGTTCAAAGCTTTAATCCCCATTTTACAGATGAAGTAGGTAACTGAAGCACAGAGATGTTAAGTGACTTGCCCAAGATCACACGGCAGACATGTGGCAGAGCCGGGATTAGAGCCCAGGTCCTCTGACACCCTGGCCCGTGCTCTTTCCACGAGGCCACGCTAATTAGTGAGATCTCTGGGATCACCGAGTCTTAGAATATTATCAGATGACTCAGCCAAACTCACAATTCAGCATCTTCCTGTATTTTGCAATTCCCCTTTTTAAAAAAACTTTAAAAATGAGGAGGGAGTCCTTTAACATTTTTTTTGTTTGTTTCTAAAAAGCAACTCCCCGCTGGCAGTCCAACCTGCAGTGGGATTCTTGTGAATAGTGAAATCTGAGAGTGAAGCCACGCAATTGAGCTAAATGAAACTTGACAGATGAAGATCTATGTACATTGCTAAGTCAATGAAAGGAGGCTTTATTTTATTTGAATTTTCCGATCACTTGCTAATTGTCTCCCTCCAACTTCTATTGCACCTCGGCAGTCTGGTATCCAATTTGGCCACTTCTGCCTTAATACATCAATAGCATAGTAAGCTAATAAGACAGCAGTGTTTTATATTACCCTTGAGGGAGAGAATAGACTCTGGCTTGCTTTATTATACAACATTCTTCAGAAAAGAAGTACTTCTAAAAGGTTTGACATGAATATAATGAGATCCTTAACTACTATAATGGAAAAAAACAGAGGAGGGAGAGAGAAAGAGAGAGCCAGGGAGCGCAGAGGAGAGCAACAGCATGTTTAGTCTTTCGTTTGCACTATCTTTAAAAGCTGGTGGTTGAAATATTGATATTACTTCCAGAAGCTTTGTTAATGTATTTTAGTGTTGAAGCAACAATTAAGGTATTTTCAATATTCTAGTTCTCCTCACTGCTACTTCAATTGTTTTACTTGCAAAGACCAGGAGAGGATCGAACAACCTAATAAATAGATCTTTTCTACCTCCAATATCTAGAATTCAGACAAGACTTGAAAATGCCAGTGGAAAGATCTTATTGAGTAACTCTCCCCCTTGGTAGGTGCCTTCCCTGAGTAATAAACATTATATATAGCATAGCAGAAGTGCACTAAGATAGAAATAGTAGAAGGAACAAAATATAACCTTAAGAAGCGAACTTTCCATTAAGTTGGTGCCTTCCTTTAGAATCGGATCATAAGCCAAACACTAAAAATGGTCCCCAAACTGAAACTGGGGTTCAAGAAAAGCACCACTGCACTCTGAACACAGAAGAAAATTTCATGAAGCAGGAAGCAGATACCCAACAACTGGCTGCTGGAAAAAAGGCACATTAATGCACAAACTGGTTTATTTTTAAAGTCATCTTGTGTGGACTCCAAGAGCCAACAAGCATACATGAGCTGTGAACGTGCTTACCTCATACACAAAGAGGCCACACACAAGCCTTCTTGAAGCACTTAAACTCTTAATAAGTCATTCTTACACGCTCCACTGCTGCAGAATCAACTCTGACATGAAACTGCTCTAAAATGCCACTGTAGATGCTGCAGAGACCTTGCCAAGATCTGTTTATATTTTGTATTTATGTCCTAAAATATCCATTTTCCCAAATCTGCCAAAATAAAGCCCTCCCTGAAATATTTTGGTCATTTCACTATTTTTCAGAGTTACATTTTGAAAGGTAAGAGCGTAAACCCTTCTCTGCAGACTCACACCTCCCCTTGCCACCAGATCATCTCTACTTGGGTGTCCCACTGGCATTTCAAGCTCAACATATCCAAAACTCCACTCCTCATCTTCCCTCCCAAATCTTCTCCTCTCCCTTACCTTCCCATCCCAGATGACAATATCCCCCTCCTCCCTATCTCTCAAACCCATCTTTCTTTCAACCCTACCATCCATCTGTCACCAAAGCCTGTTGGTTCTTCTTCCACATTTTCAGGGCCTGCCCCTTTCCTTCCTACCAATGTCCCGCACAAGGTCCAGGAAACTGCTGTATCATAAACTGGACTACGGGGCTAAAACCTCCTCGCTGATCTCCCGGCCTCAAGTCCTCCCTCTCCCTAGTCCTTATTTCACTTTGCTGCCCAGATAATTTTCCTCAACTGGTTTGCACACATCTTTCCACTCCTCAAAACCCTCCAATAGTCCCAATGGTTCCTGCATCAAGCGGAAGCTCTTTATCACTGGCTTTAAGGTTCTCAATCAGTTCTCTCTTCTCACTCCTTTTTATCCACTCTTTTTCCATTATACCCCAGCTCACACCCTTCAGTCCCCTTAACTTACTCTCTCAATGGTATTTGAGCACTTCGTGGGTGCAGAACACTATACTAACTACTTGGGAGAGTAGACTACAGAGTTATTAGACACATTCGGGTTTGGGAGTCAGAGGTCATGGGTTCAAATCCTGACTCAGCCGCTTGTCAGCTGTATGATTTTGGGCAAGTCACTTCACTTCTCTGTGCCGCAGTTACCTCATCTGTAAAATGGGGATTAAGACTATAAGCCCCATGTGGGACAACCTGATCACCTTGTATCCTCTCCAGCGCTCAGATCAGTGCTTGGCACATAGTAAGCGCTTGACAAATGCCATCATCATCATCATCCCCTGACCACAACAACCTTACAGTCCAGACCTACAAATGTCTCGTCCTGTCTTCCGCTGCTAGTCTCTTCCTCACATTCCCCTTCCTGCCTGTATCTTTATCCTACAACTGCTCTTCCCATCCGTCTAAGATTCTCTGAAATCACAGCTCCTCCAGAAGGCCTTTCCCAAATGATCTAATCTTCCCACTTTAAATCCCCAACTGCCATTTCAGCACTTAAGTACTTAGGATCTCCTACACACAGTAAAGCACATATCTTTGTCTGTCTCCCCCTTCTAGATGGTGAGTCCGTTGTTGGGTAGGAATTGTCTATCTGTTGCAGAACTGTACTTTCCAAGTGCTTAGTACAGTGCTCTACACACAGTAAGCATTCAATAAATACGACTGAATATTAATTGAATATTCAATGAATGAATTTTTTTCCTGATTAACTTATTTTGGTGTCTTTTTCACTCACAGACTGTAATCTTCTTGGAAGTAGGCATTAGGTCTACTAATTCTACTGTTCTCTCCCAAATGTTTAGTGTAGTTCCCTGCATGGGGTAAGGGCTCAATTAGTGTGATTGACTGAAACCGCCTCGAATTCTCAGTGCTGATTGAGGAGCCACTCTCTCTTACTAGCATTTAAGGAATATTAACCAAAGAGCTCCCCCAGAGGAATGTGAGTATTCATCCAAAGAAAAAAAGTCAGTACTCTCTGCAAAGCAACATTAAAAAGATTTTAAAAAGATTTAATGGGCACCAGAGAACTAAGGAGTGAAAGTGCTTCTGCTTTTTACATATAAAGAGTCTGATTCACTGTCAAAGTTTTCACTTCACAAGGAACTTTAGAGAGAATTGAAACAAACGTATGTGACCTAATGGAAAGACCACATAACTGGGAAGCAGGAATCCTGGGTTCTACTTCCACCTCTGCCACTTGTGTGCTACGTGACCTTGGGCAACTCACTTAACTTCTCCGTGCCTCCGTTTTCTCATCTATGGAAAGGGAGATAAAATACCTGTTCTTACTTCCTCTAAGATTGAGCTCCATAGGGGACAGAGACTGTGTGCAAGTCGATTATCCTGTGTCACCCGCAGCGCTTGGCTTGGCACACAGTATGCACTAAATACCGTCATTATTATTACCAACGTAAATCAAGGTTAGCCCAAACCTAGAATGACAAAAGCATTCATTTACTAGAAAACATGCCTTTCCATTTTTAGAGAGTGAATTAGGCTAAATCACATCAGGGGCACACCACCAGTTTCAAGCCTAATCACTTGGAATGCAGGAGAGGGTGGGGAGAGGGCAAAGGGAAAGGGCAAGGTGGAGGAAGGAAGGAAGAAGGAAATGGAAGCATTCATACTTTGTCAAGCAAACACACTCTAAGAGCACGAGAAAGAACACTTGTAACAACTACAGCTGTCAAGAACTAAAACATTTATTTGGCTCATGTGCAGAAATAAAAATAGGTTCAAAATATATATTCTTGTCCTTTATTTCTGGAGGAGCAGTCAGTAGAAAATAGTTCGATATTCCTTAGAGATGTCTTTTGGAATTATGTGGCTGTCTCAAAAATGTTCAGATTTTCAATTTTCCCAGAAATCCAATTTCTTAGTTGTAACTACATAGGCTAGGCAGGGAATGTCACAGGATGCTGTCCTTTCAAGATGATAAAAGGTTCTCTAGAGGTGTGCTTTATTTATCTGTCATTCATATTCTTAGAGAAGCAGCATGGCCTAGTGAATAAAGCACGGGTCTGGGAGTCAGAGGACCTGGGTTCTAATCTGTGCTTCTCCACATGTCTGCTATGTGACCTCAGGCAAATCACTTTACTTCTCTTTGCACTTAGTTATGTCCTTTGAAAATGAGGATTAAAACTGGGAGCCCCATGTAGGCCATGGACTGAGTCAACCATGATGGGCTTATATCTATCCCAGCACTCAGCACAGTGCCTGGCACAGATAGTAAGCACTTAAATACCATTTTTTTAAAAAGTCACTCAGAAATGCTTCCCTGTCAATCTATACTGTTTGGGCGCGAGCTACACTGAAACGCTGGCACTGCAAGAAATACTAATTTCTGTATATGTTTTGTAAAAAAAAAAAAATATGCTCTTTCCACTGGCTTGGGGGACAGCATGAAGGGAAAACATCTAATTATTATAAAGACTCTTAGCCATTCAGCATATTCCGTAGTAGAAACAGAACAAGTCAGGAGCCATGTGTGATTCAAGAATACCCCAAATTAAGCACATTCCCTTTAAGAGAACACAAAACTAATGCCAACTTGGTAGGGCCTCTAAAGCCAATAAGCAAAGTGATTATACACATGTGCCCAACTGAAATTGTACCCTGGAGGAAATGTATGTTCATAGTAACACCAAGAGCTAATGACAAACCTAAAATAAATTTAATTTTTTTCAAGTCTCGACTCATGACATGTATAATTGAAGAAGTTTTCTGAGATCCAGTGGGCTTAGCAGAAGTACCTGCTATATTAAAAAGTCCATCTAAACTCAATCGCATTTGAGTGTTTACTGTGTGCAGAGCACTGTACTAAGCACTTGGGAGAGGACACTCCAACAGAGTTGGTTGACCTATTCCCTTCCCATAATGAGCTCACAGTAAAATAAATCTGTGTAAGGTAGTTTACAGTGCCTATACTGCCAAGGAAACTTAGGATCTTCCTTATTCACAACTCTGCTAAAATACTTCATCAATTCATAATTATTGAACTCAACTCTTCATCAAGCACAGACCAGCAGCAGGGCCGGGCTGTTATTCAGGCATAAATACACACTTAAGGATGGCATCCCTTTTTCTGGGTCAAGGTGTGAAAGGGCCAGTTTCCACAACCCTCTAAATATCTACTGTGCTGAATCTCCCCTCCGGTACCACAACACTTATGTGTATATATATTTATTTATATTCATGCCTTTTTACTTGTATTGATGTCTGTCTCCCTCTTCCCCCCATCCCCTTTAGACTTTGAGCCTGTTGTGGGCAGAGATTTTCTCTCTTCACTGTACTTCCAAGCGCTTAGTACAGTGCTCAGCACACAGTAAGTGCTCAATAAATACGACTGAATGAATGAATGAGTGAACAGGAGAATTCTCAAGAGCAGAGAGCCACATTCAGCTACATTCTCTTGTGCACCTTGGCAAGAGAGGACATTATGGAGGGAGGAGAAAAAGGCGGCCCAGAAATAACTCCACCTACACGCGAAGGAGAGAATCTGATTCAGTAAATGCCCACCACCTGCTAAACACTGTATTGGGAACAATGAACAGGCTAAAGCTATAGTTCTTGCCCTACCTCAGGGCAGTAAATCTGAATGACAATGAAACCGGTTTCTATAGTTAAGTGATTTTCAGAGCCAGAATGTTTAATGGCCAAGTTTTTAAAATTTTACATAAAAAGAGGCATATGGGTAAGGATGAAAAACAGGCATCCAAGCACTCACAAATCAGGGGCAGAGCTAGAAGAGAACACAGACCTTTTGACTCCCAAACTTGGGCACTAATCACTAACCAAGAAGCAACACTGTAAATATGGATTCTAATCCTATAGCCATATAGAAAGAAATGGATGTGGAATAAAAAGCATTTTCTTGAAACAAAAGGCCAAGTTTTAAAATAAATAGCTCTTGCTCTTTTGCCTTCAAAGTGAAAGCCAGACAAGGGCTTTTTTTTTTTTAATAGAACATGACCTATAGTCATAACTCAGGAGGGGGGAAAAAAACTATAAATTCACAGGGACTCAAAACCCTGTGCTCCTGGATAACAGAAAATCATTTACAAAACTGAAATAAAGTAGATTCCCTGTTGTCTCTTCCACCAAATTACAAAGAAAGATTAGCATTCACGTTCACATGTCATGCCATTAGCACTGCTATAGTCTAACCTTTTTCAGCCCACCCTAAAGTCAAACAAAATGAATATTTGTTTTTGTTTGTTTGGCTTAGAAGTCACAAACTATTCCATCTGCCTTGAAAACACTAACACTATCCTAACACAATCAAATTGTTTATAACTCGCTCAGAATCATACTATGTAGTTGCTCTATGTGCTGAATGGATGTTTTGTTAATAATAATAATAATAATGTTGGTATTTGTTAAGCGCTTACTATGTGCCGAGCACTGTTCTAAGCGCTGGGGTAGACATAGGGGAATCAGGTTGTCCCACGTGGGGCTCACAGTCTTAATCCCCATTTTACAGATGAGGTAACTGAGGCACAGAGAAGTTAAGTGACTTTCCCACAGTCACACAGCCGACAAGTGGCAGAGCTGGGATTCGAACTCATGAGCCCTGACTCCAAAGCCCATGCTCTTTTCACTGAGCCACGCTGCAACAGATAGAGGATGGGACTGTCATTCATTTGGTCAAAGGCTGCCTGTTAAACACAGCACTTTTTAGTTTTCATTATAATACGACAGGAGGACGTAAGGGTACAGGGTGGAGAACACGTGACCAAACAAAGCTTGCGGAACCTAACACTGGGCGTTTGAAGCAGTTCTCGAGGGACAGGTTACCTCAAAGTCAATGCAAATGTTCTGTTCTCTCACAGCTTTGCTTCCCAGTGACAGTAGGAAAAAACAAAATAGCAGAGCTGGCATGGGTCCATTCAATCTATGGCTTTGCCCAAGTCCAGGCCAGGTGTCTTCAAGCTAGTTTGGAACCAGTTATGTTCCCATTCATACACATCGGCTCCTATACGGTGACTGAGCCTGACATGGTAACAACTGGGTGAGCACATCCCTGTCCCCTAAAAATGAGGTCTCAGGCCAGGTGAGGGCCCCAGACTTTTAAGTTCAGGCTGAACCAGGTTCCGGACTTTTAGCAGGCTTCTCAGAGGGACTGTTCAACAGACTGAGCCTTCTTCCAGAAGTGCAAATGTCTGGGTGAAAATCAAAGATGGCAAAAAGCATACAAAATCGGCATTGGGTGAGCGGGTGGTGAAGTGCTGAGCGGTCTACAAGCAAGTTGCGGGCAAACTGCTTCCGGATTCATGGGAGCCCATTGCAAGGTTGGAGGAATGGATTAGAGAAACAGCATGGCCTAGTGGAAAGAGCCCGGGCCTGGGAGTCAGAGGTTGTGGGTTCTAATTCCAGCTCCACCACTTGTCAGCTGTGTGACTTTGGGCAAGTCAGTTCACTTTCCTGCACTTCAGTTACCTCATCTGTAAAATGGGGATGAAGATTATGAGCCCCACCTGGGTCAACCTGATTTCCTTGCATCTCCCCCAGTGCTTAGAAGAGTGCTTGGCACAAAGTAAGCGCTTAACAAATACCATCATTAACTGGGGGTGGCGGGGAGGTGGGGAGACAGACTGGAGAAATCAAAAGCTCCACATAGTTAATGGGGTGCCACCAACGACAGATTTTTCCATGGGAACAAATGCTATGCTAAGCCAAATGCTGCCATCGGGAAATCGGGTAGGGAATTAAGGGGAATGACCCTCGGCAGTGAGTGAGTCCTGAGTACTGAGGGTTTGGATGTAAATCTTCGAAAGGGGCAAGGAACCACTACATAATCCCCACCCTGCCCCTAGGCCAACGGCTACTTGTTGACATTGGACTTTAGGGCACGAAGAACACACAAGTTTCATTTCTACCATTTACAGAAAGCTCAGAAATTTCACAAGTCACCTCTCGTGAGCCGTCAGGCTCAGTGGAGCAACGTTTTTCCCAACCAACCACCCACCCATCCGTCCTCGGACGAGGGCAGAGAAGCACTCCGTTGCCTCTCCGGGCTGGGGCATCTCCCGGCAGGTGACCGGGCTCGGGTCCCTCCGGGCCGCCAGCTCCTGATCCTTACAGCGCTGTCCGGAAACCTGACTGGGAGCCTGCTGGGGGCTAGGACGCTCTCTCTTTATTGCAGTATTGCACTTCCCAAGTGCTTAGTACAGTGCTCTGCACACAAAGCGCTCAATAAATACAAGTGAATGCATGACTCCTCCTGCCAGAGCCTTTCGGCAGTTGGGGTGGGGAGAAGAAGAGTGTGTTGGAGGTGGGAGGTGCTTCTATCCAGAGGTTCTCAGGACAAAAGTCCCCCACTCCCCCGCGGAGTGCGACCCCTCCCTCACATGGTCCAGGCCCAGGGGGCGGGGATGGCTACAACAGCCTGCAACCCTAGGGCAGACAACCACAGCGTTGCACCAGAGGAGGGAGTACTGGGGGTCCCAGGTCTGCAGTCTGGGGTGGGGGTCCCAGGGTTTAGACTGTGAGCCCATTATTGGGCAGGGGTTGTCTCTATGTTCTGCCAAATTATACATTCCAAACATTTAGTACGGTGCTCTGCACATAGTAAGCGCTCAATAAATACGATTGAATGAATGAATCCGCAGTCCAGGGTAGGGGTCCCGGGGGGAGAAGAGGTCAGCAGCACGGGAGGGGATTCTGCTGGGCTGGGGGGGAGAAGAGGTCAGCAGCCCAGGGCGGGGGGTGGGGGGTGGGGGTGAGTGTCCCGAGGGTCAGAGGTCAGCAGCCCTGGGGCTCCAGTAGGAAAGCATCATGTTGCAATGGAGGTCATCCAGGGTGAGCAGGGAGGAAGCGGTCCCCGAAAGGAAGGGATGCGGGCCAACGGGGCAGCCGGGCCCCCCTCCATCACACCCCAACTCACCCCCACGTCCCCTGGCCACTCCCTCCCCGCAACTCTGCGGTGCCAAGGACCCACTTGCAGCTGCCCCATGCCCCCCTCACCCCAACATCTCACACAAATGCCAGATGGGGGGGGGGCAGAGGGGGTCTGCAGGGCGGACCCTGACACCCTTCTGCTTCCTCCCCAAAACTGCTTTGGAGGGAAAAGTGGCAAGGACTGGGCGCATACGCAACCCCTTTGACTACGCCTACTATGTGCAAAGCACTGGGGAGGATAATAATAATAATAATGATGGCATTTGTCAAGCACTCATTATGTGCAAAGCACTGTTCTAAGCGCTGGGCAGGATACAAGGCGATGAGGTTGTCCCCCGTGGAGCTCCCAGTCTTCATCCCCCTTTTCCAGATGAGGTCATTGGGGCCCAGAGAAGTGAAGTGACTTGTCCCAAGTCCCACAGCTGACAAACGGGGATTTGAACCCATGACTCTGACCCCCCAGCCCACGCTCTCTCCACTGAGCCACGCTGCTTCTCCTAATGATGGTTATTTCTTAAGCGCTTACTATGTGCCAAGGACTGCTCTAAGCACCAGGTTAGATACAAGAACAGGTGGTCCCACATGGGGCTCACCCTTTTAAATCCCCATTTGACAGATGGGGAAACAGAGGCCCAGAAAAGTGAAAGGACTCGACTAAGGCCACACGGCAGACAAGCAGCACAGGGGGGATTAGAACCCCCGACCTCCGACTCCCAAGCCCGGGCACTTGCCACCAGTCCATGGTGCCACTACCATGGGGGCTCCCAGGGGTGGGGGAGGTGGAGGAGACACCCTCAGCTTTTATTTGATAATAATAATAATAAGGTTGGTATTTGTTAAGCGCTTACTATGAGCCAAGCACTGTTCTAAGTGCTGGGGTAGATACAGGGTAATCAGGTTGTCCCACTGAGGCTTACAGTCTTCACCCCCATTTTACAGATGAGGTCACTGAGGCACAGAGAAGTTAAATGACTTGACCAAAGTCACCCAGCTGACAGGTGGTGGAGTGGGGATTAGAACCCATGACCCCTGACTCCTAAACCCGGGCTCTTTCCACTGAGCTTCTCTCTGGCATCGGGGCCAGTCCGGGCCAGCCAGGCCTCGGACAGCAGGAAGGTAAGGGCAGCGCCGGGCACTGGGCACCGAGCACCCCAAAAGCATGCCCGCCCCGGCAAACACACTGCTCAAGCTCGCTCTCTGTCTCTCTTTTGCTGAAGCAGTTTAGTTCAGTGGAAAAAGCCCGGGCTGGGGAGTCAGAGGTCATGGGTTCTAATCCCGGTCCACCGCTTGCCAGCTGTGTGACTTTGGGAAAGTCACTTCACTTCTCTGCGCCCCAGTGACCTCTTCTGTAAAATGGGGATTAAGACTGAGCCCCACGTGGGACACCCTGGTCACCTTGTAACTGCCCCAGTGTTTTGCACAGAGTAAGCCGCCTAACAAATGCCATTATTAGAGAAGCAGCGTGGCTCAGTGGCAAGAGCCCGGGCAAGGGAGTCAGAGGTCGTGGGTTCTAATCCCACTCCGCCACTTATCAGATGTGTGACTTTGGGCAAGTCACTTGACTTCTCTGCACCTCAGTTACCTCCTCTGTAAAATGGGGATATAAGACTGTGAGCCTCACATGGGACAGTCTGATGACCTTGTATCTAAAGCCCAGGCTTGGGAGTTAGAGGTCATGGGTTCTAATCCCAGCTCTGCCGCTTGTCAGCTGGGTGATTTTGGGCAAGTCACTTCACTCCTCTGTGCCCTCCGTTCCCTCCTCTGTAAAATGGGGATGAAGCCTGGGAGCCCCACGTTGGACAACCTGATCACCTTGCATCCCCCTCCCCAGAGCTGCCCCACATGGGACAAACTGATCACCTTGCATCCCCACTCCCCAGAGCTTGGAACAGTGCTTGGCAGATAGTAAGCACTTAAATGCCATCATCATCATTATTCTCTGGGCCTCAGTAATCTCATTTGGCAAAAGGGGGATGAAGACTGCGAGCCCCATGGGGGACAACCTGCTGAACCTGGATCTCCCCCAGCACTGAGAACAGTGCTCTGCACAGAGTAAGCACTTAAGAAATGTCCTACCCTGCATCTACCCGAGCACTGAGAACAGTGCTCTGCACAAAATAAGCGCTTAAAGGACAGTGCTTTGCCCAGAGTAAGTGTTTAAGAAATGCCCTACCCTGCATCTACCCCAGCGCTTAGAACAGTGCTCTGCCCAGAGTAATCGCTTAAATAACAGTGCTCTGCACAGAGTAAGTGCTTAAGAAATGCCCTACCCTGGATCTACCCCAGGGCTGAGAACAGTGCTCTGCACAGAGTAAGTGCTTAAGAAATGCCCTACCCTGGATCTACCCCAGCGCTGAGAACAGTGCTCTGCACAGAGTAAGTATTTAAGAAATGTCCTACCCTGCATCTACCCCAGCGCTGAGAACAGTGCTCTGCACAGAAAAAGCGCTTAAAGGACAGTGCTCTGCCCAGAGTAAGCGCTTAAGAAATGCCCTACCCTGCATCTACCCCAGCGCTGAGAACAGTGCTCTGCACAGAGTAAGCACTTAAAGGACAGTGCTCTGCACAGAGTAAGCGTTTAAGAAATGCCCTACCCTGGATCTACCCCAGAACTTAGAACAGTGCTCTGCCCAGAGTAATGGCTTAAAGGACAGTGCTCTGCCCAGAGTAAGTGCTTAAGAAATGCCCTACCGTGCATCTACCCCAGCGCTGAGAACAGTGCTCTGCCCAGAGTAATCCCTTAAAGAACAGTGCTCTGCACAGAGTAAGCACTTAAGAAATGCCCTACCCTGCATCTACCCCAGCGCTGGGAACAGTGCTCTGCACAGAGTAAGCACTTAAGAAATGCCCTACCCTGCATCTACCCCAGAGCTGAGAAGAGTCCTCTGCACAGAGTAAGCGCTTAAGAAATGCCCTACCCTGGATCTACCTCAGTGCTGAGAACAGTGCTCTGCCCAGAGTAAGCGCTTAAGAAATGTCCTACCCTGCATCTACCCCAGCGCTGAGAACAGTGCTCTGCACAGAATAAGCACTTAAAGGACAGTGCTCTGCCCAGAGTAAGTGCTTAAGAAATGCCCTACCCTGCATCTACCCCAGCGCTTAGAACAGTGCTCTGCCCAGAGTAATCCCTTAAAGATCAGTGCTCTGCACAGAGTAAGCGCTTAAGAAATGCCCTACCCTGCATCTACCCCAGCGCTGAGAACAGTGCTCTGCCCAGCATAAGCTTTTAAGAAATGCCCTACCCTGGATCTAACCCAGCGCTGAGAACAGTGCTCTGCCCAGAGTAAGCACTTAAAGAATAGTGCTCTGCCCAGAGTAAGCGCTTAAGAAATGCCCTACCCTGCATCTACCCCAGCGTTGAGAACAGTGCTCTGCCCAGCATAAGCGCTTAAGATATGTCCTACCCTGGATCTAACCCAGCGCTGAGAACAGTGCTCTGCCCAGGGTAAGCGCTTAAGAAATGCCCAGCCCTGGATCTACCCCAGCGCCTACAACAGTGTTCTGCCCAGACTAATGGCTTAAAGAACAGTGCTCTGCCCAGAGTAAGAGCTTAAGAAATGCCCTGCCCTGCATCTACCCCAGCGCTTAGAACAGTGCTTTGCCCAGAGTAAGCGCTTAAGAAACGCCTTCATCATTCTTCCTTTCCCCGTCCCCGCAGCTCCTTACCGGGTCCGGGAGGAGAGGGCGCCGGTCCCCGGTGCGAGGGCGGCGTGGAGGACGGCGTGGAGGCGGGGGCGGCTCCCCCGCTCCCCCCGGCACCGGCCGCTCCGGAGCCACCGCGGGGAAGGAAAGGAAAAGGGAGGGGCGGGACAGAGGAAAGCGGGTGGAGGCGAAGGGAAGGAAGGAGGAGGAGGGAGGGAATGAGCTCCCAAGTTTGGGGCTGAGGTCCGGAGGGAGGCAGGGAGGCCCGGAGGGGAAAGGACCGGCCGATGCAGTCTCCAAACGGTCGACTGGTGCGGGACCGGGCACCGACGGAGGGAGGGTGCGGGGTGCGGGGGGGGGGACCCCCCACCCCCAAAGCCCACCCTTTCTTTAACTCTTTACCTGCAACGCCCGCAGCTCGGCCGAAGGAGGAAGAGAAAGCGAGCGGGAGGCATCCGGCAGTGGCGGCGGGCGGCCCGCACGCTCCTGCGGGGCGGGGCGGAGCGGGGGAAGGACCGGCCCGCCTCCCCGGGCCCGGGCCCGGGCCCGCCTCCTGCTCCCTCCCCCGCCCTGCGCCACCCAGGAAGCGCCACCCGCTCCGACAGAGTAACCCCGGGAGGGAAACGGGCGCGGGGGAACCCAACATCATCATAATCGTAATGATGAAAGTGTTTCTGAAGCGCTTCCTATGTGCCAAGCACTGTCCTAAGCGCTGAGCGCTGCCTCCCCCGGCCTGCGGCAGGCGGGAAGCGCGCCCCACTCCTGCCAAGTAACCCCGGGAGGGAATCGGGGGGGAAAACCCCAACATAAATAATAATAATGATAATGACGAAATTGTTTCTTAAGCGCTTATTATGTGCCAAGCACTGTTCTAAGCGCTGAGCACTGCCTCCCCCGGCCTGCAGCAGGCGGGAAGCGCTCCCCACTCCTGCCTACTAACCCCAGGAGGGAAACAGGGGGGGAAAAACACCCAACAGTAATAATAATAATAATAATGGTATTTGTTAAGCGCTTACTATGTGCCAAGCACTCCTCTAATAGCAGAGCACTGCCTCCCCCGGCCTGCAGCAGCCGGGAAGCGCGCCCGACTCCGGCCAAGTAACCCCGGGAGGGAAGCAAGGGGAAAAAGAACAACATAAACAATAATGTGTTGGTATTTGGTAAGCGCTTCCTATGTGCCAAGCACTCCTCTAAGCGCAGAGCACTGCCTCCCCCAGCCTGCAGCAGCCAGGAACCGCGCCCCACTCCGCCAGAGTAACCCCGGGAGGGAAACGGGGGAAAAAACCCAACATAATAATAATGATAATAATGATGAAGGTGTTTCTTAAGCGCTTACTATGTGCCAAGCACTCCTCTAAGCGCAGTGCACTGCCTGCGGCAGCCAGGAAGCGCGCCTGACTCCGGCCAAGTAATCCCTGGAGGGAAACAGAGGGAAAAGAACCCAAAATTAATAATATTAATAATGATGGTATTTCTTAAGGGATTACTACATGCTAAGCGCAGAGCACTGCCTCCCTCGGCCTGCAGCAGCCAGGAAGCGCGCCCCACTCCTGCCAAGTAACCCCGGGAGGGAAACGGGGGGGAAAAACCCCGGCATAAATAATAATAATAAAAATAATGATAATGAAGGTGTTTCTTAAGCGCTTCCTATGTGCCAAGCACTGTTCTAAGCGCAGACCATTGCCTGCAGCAGCCAGGAAGCGCGCCCCACTCCTGCCTACTAACCCCAGGAGGGAAACAGGGGGGGAAAACACCCAACATAAATAATAATAATAATAATGATGGTATTTGTTAAGCGCTTACTATGTGCCAAGCACTGTTCTAATAGCAGAGCACTGCCTCCCCCGGCCTGCAGCAGCCGGGAAGCGCGCCCCACTCCTGCCAAGTAACCCCGGGAGAGAAACAGGGGGAAAAAACCCAACATTAATAATATTAGTAATGATGGTATTTCTTAAGCGATTACTATATGCTAAGCGCTGAGCACTGCCTCCCCCGGCCTGCAGCAGCCGGGAAGCACGCCCCACTCCTGCCAAATAACCCTGGGAGGGAAGCAGGGGGGAAAAGAACAGCATAAATAATAATAATAACAATAATGATAATGATGAAGGTGTTTCTTAAGCGTTTACTATGTGCCAAGCACTGTTCTAAGCGCAGAGCACTGCCTCCCCCGGCCTGCAGCAGCCGGGAAACCCGCTCCACTCCTGCCTACTAACCCCGGGAGGGAAACAAGGGAAAAACAACAACATGAATAATAATAATAATAATAATGTTGGTATTTGTTAAGCGCTTACTATGTGCAGAGCACTGTTCTAAGCGCTGGGGGAGATATAGGGTCATCAGGTTGTCCCACGTGAGGCTCACAGTTAATCCTCATTTTATAGACGAGGTAACTGAGGCACGGAGAAGTGAAGTGACTTGCCCACAGTCACACAGCTGACAAGTGGCAGAGCTGGGAGTCGAATTCATGACCTCTGACTCCGAAGCCCAGGCTCTTTCCACTGGGCCACGCTGATAATGATGATGGTATTTCTTCAGCGCTTACTATGTGCCAAGCACTCTTCTAAACGCACAGCACTGTCTCCCCCGGCCTGCAGCAGCCAGGAAGCGCACCCCACTCCTGCCCAGTAACCCCGGGAGGGAAACAGGGGAAAAAAAGACCCCAATATAAACAAAACAGCGTGGCTCGGTGGAAAGAGCCAGGGCTTTGGAGGCAGAGGTCACGGGTTCGAATCCCGCCTCGGCCACTTGTCAGCTGTGTGACTTTGGGCAAGTCACTTCACTTCTCGGTGCCTCAGTTACCTCATCTGTAAAATGGGGATTAAGACTGTGAGCCCCACGTGGGACACAACCTGATTCCCCTGTGTCTACCCCAGCGCTTAGAACAGTGCTCGGCACATAGTAAGCGCTAAACAAATACCAACATTATTATTAATGATGATGATGGTATTTCTTAAGTGCTTACTATGTGCCAAGCACTCCTCTAAGCGCAAAGTACTACCTCCTTTGGCCTGCAGCAGCCAGGAAGCGTGCCCCACTCCTGCCAAGTAACCCTGGGAGGGAAACAGGGTGGAAAAAAAACAACATTAATAATAACAATAATAACGGCATTTGTTAAGCGCTTATTATGTGCCAAGCACTCCTCTAAGCGCTGAGCACTGCCTTCCCCGGCCTGCAGCAGCCGGGAAGCGCGCTCAACTCCTGCCAAGTAACCCCGGGAGGGAAACGGGGGAAAAAACCAACATGATTAATAATGATGGTATTTCTTAAGCACTTACTATGTGCCAAGCACTCTTCTAAGCACTGGCACTGTTCTAAACACACACACACACACACACACATATACATTCATTCAATCGTATTTATTTATTGGGAAGCAGCATGGCTTAGTGGAAAGAGCCCCGGCTTGGGAGTCAGAGGACACTGGTTCTAAGCCCGACTCTGCCACTTGTCTGCTGTGTGACCTTGGGCAAGTCGCTTAACTTCTCTGTGCCTCAGTTACCTCATCTATAAAATGGGGATTAAAGCTGTGAGCCCCACGTGGGGCAACCTGATTACCTTGTAACCACCCCAGCGCTTAGAACAGTGCTCGGCACATAGTAAGAGCTTAATAAATATAATTTTATTATTATTATTATTTATTCATTCATTCATTTATTCAATCGTATTTATTGAGCGTTTACTGATAATGTTGGCATTTGTTAAGTGCTTGCTATGTGCCAAGCACTGTTCTAAGCACTGAGCACTGTTCTAAGTCACTTAACTTCTCTGTGCCCTCAGTTACCTCATCTGTAAAATGGGGATTAAGACTCTGAGCCCCACGTGGGACAACCTGATAACTTTGCCCCCCCACCCAGCTCTCAGAACAGTGCTTGGCACATAGCAAGCGCTTAACAAATGCCATCATCATTATTATTATTATTATTCTAAGTGCTGGCACTGTTCTAAACACACACACACATATATTCATTCGATCGTATTTATTCGTTCATTCATTTATTCAGTCGTATTTACTGAGTGCTTCCTAATACTGTTGGTATTTGTCAAGGGCTTACTATGTGCCAAGCACTGTTCTAAGCCCTGGGGTAGATATAATAATAATAATAATAATAATAATAATAATAATGTTGGTATTTGTTAAGCGCTTACTATGTGCCAAGCACTGTTCTAAGCACTGGGGTAGACACAGGGGAATCAGGTTGTCCTACGTGGAGCTCACAGTCTTAATCCCCATTTTACAGATGAGGTAACTGAGGCACCGATAAGTGAAGTGACTTGCCCAAAGTCACACAGCTGACAAGTGTCTGAGCCGGGATTCGAACCCATGACCTCTGACTCCAAAGCCCGTGCTCTTTCCACTGAGCCACGCTGCTTCTCTAAGGTCATCAGACTGTCCCACGTAGGGCTCACAGTCTTCATCCCTATTTTACAGATGAAGGAACTGAGGCCCAGAGAAGTGAAGTGACTTGCCCATGACCTCTGACTCCCAATTCCGGGCTCTTTCCACTGAACCACAATGCTTCTCACGCTGCTTGCTGTGTGCCGAGCGCTGCACTAAGCACTTGGAAAGTACACTTGGTCAACAGAAAGAGACGATCCCTACCAAACAACGGGATTGAGCGTTTACTGTGTGCAGAGAGCTGTACTAAGCGCTTGGAAAGTACAACTCAGCAACAAAGAGAGACTATCCCTGCCCACAACGAGCTGACGGTCCAGAAGGGGGGAGACAGACATCAAAACAAGTAGCCAGGCATCAGTAGCATCCATATAAATAAATAGAATGATAGATATATACACATCATTAATAAAAAATAGGGTAATAAATACGTACAGATATACACAAGTGCTGTGGGGAGGGGAAGGGGGGTAGAGCAGAGGGAGGGAGTAGGGATGATGGGGAGGGGGAGCAGAGGAAAAGGGGGGACTCAGTCTGGGACTAAATCTGGGATTTAATCCAGTCAGTCTGGGATTGGGACACACAAACACACACACACGTGCACCAATCAGATGTCCCTTCACCACTTCCACTCTAAGCAGAGTTAGAAGTAGCATCGTCACGGACGCAAACACTGGCCTCCAGGGCTTCGAATAATAATGGTAATGATGGTATTTGTTCAGCGCTTACTATGTACCAAGCACTGTTCTAAAGGCTGGGGTAGAGACAGGGTCAATCAGGTTGCCATTCATTCATTCAGACATATTTATTGAGCTCCTACTGTGTGCAGAGCACAGTACTAAGTGCTTGGGAGAGTCCAATTCAGCAACAAAGAGAGACGATCCCTGCCCACAGCGGGCTCACAGTCTAGAAGAGGGGAGACAGACATCAAAACAAGTCAGGCATCCGTAGGAACAATATAAATAAACAGAATTAGAGATATATGCACATCATTAATGAAATAAATAGAATAATAAATATGTACAAATATATACAAGTGTTGAGGGGCGTGGAGAGGGGTAGAGCAGAGGGAGGGAGTAGGGGTGATGGGGAGCAGAGGGAAAGGGAGGGCTCAGTCTGGGAAGGCCTCCTGGAGGAGGTGAGCTCTCAGTAGGGCTTTGAAGGGGGGAAGAGAGCTAGTTTGGCGGATGCGAGGAGGGAGGGCATTCCAGGACAGAGGGAGGATGTGGGCCAGGGGTCGACAGCGGACAGGATATAACGAGGCCCATTGAGGAGGTGAGCGGCCCAGGGAGTGGGGTGTGTGGGCTGGGCTGGAGAAGGAGAGAAGGGAGGTGAGGTAGGAGGGGGCGAGGTGATGGAGAGAGGGAACTGGGGCACAGAGAAGTGAAGTGACTTGCCCAAGGTCACACAGCAGACAAACGGCAGACTCGAATTAGAACCCACATCCCCTGACTCCCAAGCCCGGGCTCTTGCCATTAGAGAAGGAGTGTGGCTCAGTGAAAAGAGCACGGGTTTGGGAATCGGAGGTCGTGGGTTCAAATCCTGTCTCAGCCGCTTGTCAGCTGTGTGACTTTGGGCAAGTCATTTAACTTTTCTGTGCCTCAGTTACCCCCTCTGTAAAATGGGGAATAAGACTGTGAACCCCACATTGGACAACCTGATCCCCTTGTTTCCTCTCCAGCGCTTAGAACAGTGCTTTGCACATAGTAAGCGCTTAACAAATGCCATTATCATTATTATTATTGTTATTATTAAGCCAAACTGCTGAGCGGAGCGTCTCCAGCTGCGCCTGGGGCAAACCTCTGGGAAGCCGGAGGCCACGGCCATGGGGGACGGGGGTTGGGAGGGTGCTACTCTCTGCGAAACACCCCCACCAGGGTCAAGTTGCATCCCGGCCTGCGAGCCCATTACCTGGGCACTCCTGGTGAGGGACGCTTCCATGCACAGTGAAGCCTTTGTTTATTTGGAGAGGGAAATCTCTGGCAGACAGTCGCTTTCTTAACCATCTCTCCTGCCCCCTTTTTGCAAGAAGTGAGCAGTCGGATCCCATTTACTGAAAAGAGAGGGTAGTGAGAGTAGTGAGATCATTAGGACACCTGCTCTGTTTACCAGCCCTTGGCGACACTGAATCTTATCCTCCTCCTCCGTCTCTTGCAGTGGTGATTCAGTGTATTTCTTTCTTTTTCTTTTTTTTTAAAGATAATTGTATCTATAGGCTCTGCTCTCCACGCAAAATAAACATTTGAATTCCTGGGGAAATGGGACATTAGAGATTGCAAAAATCTTGGTGACCTGGCTATATCCCTAAGGCTGTGATTGTCACACTTCATTCAATCTGTGACACCCTGCTCCCAATCCTATGTCCCACATCCCTTCTGTAAAACACAAAACCAGGTTCTCACAGCTTAGGATCACTGGTTGTCTTAAAGGCTGGAGTGGAACAGAGCTATTGAGACTATAGTAAAAATGGTTTTTGTTAAACCCTAACAATATGCCAAGCCCTGTTCTAATTGCTGGGGGAGACACAAGGTAATTAGATTGTGCCATGTGGGGCTCACAGTCTTAATCCCCATTTTACAGATGAGGTACCCGAGGCACAGAGAAGTTAAGTGACTTGCCCAAGATCACACAGCTGACTAGTGGCGGAGGCAGGATTAGCACCCATGACCTCTGACTCCCAAGTGGTCTTTCCGTTAAACCAAGCTGCTTCTCCCAGCCAAGCTGCTTCTATAAGAAATAATGCTATTGGATTGGGTCTTCCACACCTTCAACCCTGTGATGGCTACACACTTCGGGACTTAAAAGGTGAAGGGGGGCGGGTTTGTCTGAGTCTCAATCAATGAATGATATTTATTGAGTGCTTAGTGTGTGCAGAGCCCTGAACCAAGGGCTTGGGAAAGGGCTTTCAGGAGCTTACAAAGCCATAGAGAGCTTAGAATTTAGAAAGGGAGACATGTAAAATAAATTACAGACAGGAAAAGTGGCAGAGTGGAGAGATAGGTACATAAGTACTGCGAGGCTGACGGTGGGGTGACTATCAAGTGCTTCAGGGGTACAGATCCAAGTGCAGAGGGTATGCAGAGCAGGGGGCAAGCAGGGGAAAAGAGGCTTCTTGGAGGAGGTGTGATTTTAGGAGGGCTTTGAAAGTGGGGAGAGTGGTGGACTGTCAGATATGAAGGAGCAGCATGGCCTAGTGGACAGAGCGTGGGCCTGGTAGTCAGACGACCTGGGTCCTAATCCCAGCTCTGCCAATTGCCTGCTCTGTGACTTCGGGTAAATCTTCTTATCTTAGTTGCTTTATCAGTAGACTGGAGATTGGAATTGGACTGTGAGCCCCATGTAAGTGTTTTGGCTTTTTTTAGTGACACTTGTTAAATGCTTACTAGAGAAGCAGCACGGCATAATGGATAGAGCACAGGCCTGGGAGTCAGAAGGTCATGGGTTCTAATCTCGGCTCCGCCACTTGTCTGCTGTGTGACCTTGGGAAAGTCACTTCACTTCTCTGGGCCTCAGTTACCTCATCTGTAAAATGGGGATTGCGACTGTGAGCCCCATGTGGGACAGGGACTTTGTCCAACCTGATCTGCTTGTATTCACCCCAGTGCTTAGTACAGTGCCTAGCACATAGTTAAGCGCTTAACAAATACCATGATTATTATTATTATTATTACTATGTGCCAAGCTCTGTTCTAAGCACTGGATAAAGTACAACATCATCAGGTTAGAGATAGTCCCTGTCCTACGTATCCCGACTCTGCCATTTGTCAGCTGTGTGACTGTGGGCAAGTCACTTAACTTCGCTGTGCCTCAGTTACCTCATCTGTAAAATGGGGATTAACATTGAGCCTCACGTGGGACAACCTGATTACCCTGTATCTACCCCAGCGCTTAGAACAGTGCTCTGCACATAGTAAGCGCTTAACAAATACCAACATTATTATTATTATTACATGGGGCTCACAGTCTAATTAGGGCGGTGTAGGATTTAATCCCCATTTTACAGATGAGGTAACTGATGCACAGAAAAGTTCAGTGACTTGCCCAAAGTCACACAGAAGACAAGTGGCAGAACCAGGATTAGGACCCAGGTCTTCTGACTCCCAGGCCTGTTCTTTTCTAGATCACACTGCTTTCTCTAAGCTCTTAATAAAATACCATAAAAGTTATGAAGGGATGGGTCCAAGCCCAAAGGAGAATGAGGACAAGGTGTCAATAGTAGGAGAGATGAGATTGAAGTACGCAGGTTAGGTTTCTATTAGAGGAGTAGAGTGTGTGAACTAGGTTGTGTTAGATCAGTGAAGAAAGGTAGGAGGGAGAGAGCCAATTGAGGGTCTTAAAGCCAATGGTAGGGAGTTTCTGTTTGATGGGGAAGAGAATGGACAACCAGTGGAGGCTTTTGAGGTGTGGTGAGGTATGGACTGAACATTTCATTTAGAAAAACGATCCAGGCAGCAGAATGGAGTATGAACTGGAGTAGGGAGAGATAGGACACAAGGCGGTCAGCATAGAGGCTGATGCAGAAGTCAAGATGGGTTAGGATAAGTGCTTGCATCATCAGCATAGCCATTTGGATAGAGAGAAAAGGGTGGATTCTAGGGCTGTTATAAAGATAGACCCAAAAGGATTTGGTGACATTTAATATGTGGGTTGAAGGAGCGAGATGAAGTAAGGATAATGCCGAGTTTATGGGCTCGGGAGACAGAACGGATGGTGGTGATGTCTACAGTGATTGGAAAGCCACGGGGAGGACAGGATTGGGTGGGAAAATTAAGAGCTCTGTTTCGTACATGTTAAGTTTGAGATGTCAATAGATTTGAGAATCGCCACATAGGATAGCGGTTGAAGCTGAGGAAGTGAATGAGTCCTCCAGTGGAGTGGGTGTAAGATGGAACCCAGAACTCAGCCTTGAGGGATGCCCCACCGTTGGGAGTGGAGGGCGGAAAGGCAGAGGATGAGCCAGAGTAAGAGGCCGAGAAGGAGCAGCCAGAGAAATTGGAGGACATCCAGGAGTGGGCAGAGACAGGGAAGTTAAGGTTAGATAATATTTCCATGAGAAGGGGATGGTTCAGTGTTAAAGACAACGGATAGGATGAGGATTAGGATAGAGTAGAGGTAATTGGATTTGGAAATAAGGAGGTCATTGGTGACCTTAGAATGGGTCATTTCCTGGGAGAGAAGGGACAGAAGCCAGGTTGCAGGTGATTGATTAGAGGACGAAGTGGAAGCATTTGATGTAGACAACTGGCTCAAGGAGTTTGGAAAGGAACGGTAGGAAAACGATGGGGCAATAACTGGGGGATGCTTAGGGGACAAGGGAGGATTTTTTTAGGATAGGGGATACATAAGTGTGCTTAAAAGCAGTGGGAAAGGAGCCATTGGAAACTGAATGGTTGAAGATGTGGTCAGGGTGGGAGAAAGAGGTGGGATAGTCTCCTTCACTGTCAACCCTGCTGTTAGGTCCCAGCTTTCCAGCACTGCCAGTGGCCAGGAGGAAGCAAGGAAAAGCAGTGGGAGGGGGTAGAGTGGGGCAAGAAAGCGTAGAGGAACACCACAAATAATGTTAGTCCAAGGGATGAGTGAATGCAGGGGGAGAAGCCATAAGGGGAGAAAGCAGAAACCGCAGTTCAGCTTGCTGTTCGCTCCTGCGCCTGTCCTGCTCTGCCGTGCCTTTATCGGGGCTACTCCTAGTCAGCACCAAATTTAGTGTGAGCAAAGTAGCTGAGTTCTTAAAGTTCAGGAGATGCCAAAGATGCCACCCTCTGCAAGTGTCCCAGAATCTGAACTTGTTAAGACGGTCAGAGTCCAAGGTAATAGTCCCGGAAACCTCAAGTCCCAGAAGCAGGACATGTAAACCCCGTGTGGGCAGGGTTTGTCTCTCTTTATTGCTGAACTGTACTTTCCAAGTGCAAGAGAAGCAGCGTGGCTCAGTGGAAAGAGCCCGGGCTTGGGAGTCAAAGGTCATGAGTTCGAATCCCGGCTCTGCCACTTGTCAGCTGTCTGACTGTGGGCTAGTCACTTAACTTCTCTGTGCCTCAGTTACCTCATCTGTAAAACGGGGATGAAGACTGTGAGCCTCGCATGGGACAATCTGATTACCCTGAGTCTACCCCAGTGCTTAGAACAGTGCTCTGCACATAGTAAGCGCTTAATAAATACCAACATTATTAATAAATACGAATGAATGAATGAATGAATAAATGAATGCAAGGTCTCCAGCCTCCTATCTCCAGCCGCACCAGCCTTGTGAATGGAGGTGGAAGGGTGAGGATGAAATCAAAACTTTTTGCCACAGGAACTACATTTTAATTAAGCCAGCACTTCTCCAGTTAGCCCTAACAGAATAAAAATTTAGCAAATATCTCGTAGCAGCTCCTCTCATGCACTAAAATCACCTAGTTCACCATGCTCAAGCATTTAGTACAGTGCTCTACACACAGTAAGCGCCCAATGAATACGATTGAATGAATAAATAACTGGGAGATTGCCAAAATCCCATGTGTGCGTGTGTGTGTGTGTGTGTACGTGTGTGTGTGTGTGCACGTGTGTGTGTGCACACGTGCTGTCTCATGGCGGAGTTGCCTAAAGAACCCTCCACTTTTTAGATTCAGTATACTTCCTGCCTTGAGCCTCCTAAATATTTTTGAGGGTTTATAAGATCCCTTTAAAAAAATATAAATTTTCCTTTTATAACTGTGCTTTGTTGTACCCTGAAAGGTAACCTTATAAACCCATCAAATCAAACTGGACCACTTGATTGATCCCGCTAGGGTTGTCTAGTGGATCAGATGGTCATCAACACTCTTTTGAGTGACCACATCTGTGTACCTTTGAGTTTCCCAAAGCTGTCTGGACAACCACACCTACTAAATAACAGCTAGAGTTGAGTCCTGCAGGATTAAACTGATCATGTCAGAAGAGAGTATGTTTGCTTCCTGATTAGTCTGACACTAGCGTTGGATAGCGTTGACTGGGTGGTGCATAGACAGAGGTGTCTACTACTCCCAAGAAAATAACAATAATGAAAATGTGGTACCAAGATTGATTAAAGAGAATTATCACCAGGTTCTTACATGCCCCCCAAATCACCAAAGCCAGGTTTTTCAGCTTTTTTGGGGGTTGAGTTGGCTTGGTCTTTGAGGTAAAACAGATGCTGCGAACCAGCGTGGCCTAGTGGGTACAGCATAAACCTGGGAGTCAAGAGACCTGGGTTCTAATCCTGACTCTGCCACTTGTCTGCTGTGTGACCTTGGGCAAGTTACTTAACTTTTCTGTGCCTGTTTCCTCAACTGTAAAAATGGAGATATAACACCTGTTCTCCCACCTCCTTAGACTACGAACCCCAGGGACTGTGTCCAATCTGCTTATATTGTATTTTGAGAGTCTCTCAAGGGACAGGGATCCTGTCCCACCTGTCCCTCCTGCATTTTCTCTCCCAGCACTTAATACAGTGCTCCACACACAGTAAGCACTTAATAAACACTTCTATCACTCAAAATCAGATGATTTTAGGTTTAATAATTGAACACTTTGTAAAGGTTCTCAAACTAAGATATAGAACTCAAAAATATGGAATTGGGATCATTTCTAATTTTTTTGACAACATGAAATTAGTCATTTTAGAAAAAAATATAAATGGGTCAAAGGAGGATCTGAACTACAATAGAGACCGTCAATGGATTGCCGAAAGTTCCTCTGAAGATTACCCCTGATGATTAATATAAAGAAAACATTCCAACTCAACATGAGCTGGCATTAAGTCTAAAAGTCCCACTAAGTATCTCTGTGACTCCTAGGTTTATTTTGTTTTTTTAAGAAATGGCATTTATTAATTGCTTACTCTGTTCCAGGCACTGTTCTAAGATCTGGGATAGATACAAGCTAATCAGGTTGAACACAGTTCATGTCCCACATGGGGCTCACGGTCTTAATCCACATTTTACAGTTGAGGTAACTGAGGCACAGAGAACTCAAGGGATTTACCTAAAGTTACACAGCAGACAAGAGGCAGAGCTGGGATTTTAACACAGGCCTATGCTCTATCCACCAGGCCATGCTGCTTTTCAGTTTAGTTTTAGTTTTTTAACTGTGAATTTTTGCCATCAGATCCAAATCCCTGTTAAGAGCAGGACATAGAAATAGAAGCTCAGGGAGCAACACCAAGAAGTCTAGATTGCTTTCATAGACCCTACAAAAATCATCCTTGGCCCCTTCAACAGACCAGGACTCTGGAAGTTGCCAAGTAAAAGTGATCGCCCTGAGAAGTTAGACTTGAAGGTGCCCTGTCTGGCCCTTTTCCCATTCAACCTAACCTATCACATAGTGTTTGAGGATGTAATGAGGAATCTAGAAACTCAAATCAGATTATGTGTCCCACCTGCTGGGAGATTCTTCCAGTTTAACAGACTATGAACATCATCAAAAATTTTTGAGACAGTCATCCAGTAACTACTACGTGCTGGTGACTGTGTTCATGAAACGTATACACAAGGGAACACAAAAATGGTTATGAATCACTTTGCAGATTCAGCACAGTACGACCAACTGACGATAGGTCAATATGCCTGAGGAAAATCAAGGTTATATTATCGGCTTGCATGCAGGAAATTCTAGACAGGACCAACGACTTGTATTAGTAATCCAGTAACCTAATGTAGTCATCCAACTCGGCACAGATCTATTCTGCTATCTAAGCAATACATTCTCCATCAATGCCCTGATATGCAAAGAAGTAGAAAACAGAATTTAAAAGGCCAGCATGACCTTTGGCAGGTCAACAGAGAGGACTGGCAACACTAGAGCATCAAATTTCTGATAATAATAATCATTATTATTATAATTCTGGTATTTATTAAGCTCTTACTGTGTGCCAGGCACTGTATTAAGCTCTGGGGTGCGTCCAAGAAATCGGGTTGAACATAGTTCCTGTTCCCCATGGGGGGAGTCTCAATCCCGGTTTCACAGATGAGGAAACAGAGGCACAGAGAAGTGAAGTGACTGGGTCAAGGTCACACAGCAGACAAGTGGCAGAGCCAGACTAGAACCCACAACCTCGTGGCAGAGTCAGAACTAGAACCCACAACCTTCTGACTCCCAGGCTTGTGCTCTATCCACTAGCTGATTCCCATAATGATAATAATAATAATAGTAACATATTTTAAGTGCTTACTATGTGTCAAGCACTGTACTAAACTCTGGGGTAGATATAAGATAATCAGGTCCCACATGGGTCTCACATTCTAAGTAGGAAGGAGTGTAAGTACTGAATCCCCATCTTGTAAATGAGGGACCTGAAGCACAGAGACGTTAGGTGATTTGCCTAAGATCACACAGCAGGTAAGTGGTGGAGCTGGGATTAGAACTCAGGTCCTCTGATTTCCAGCCTGTGCTCTTTCCACTAGATTCCCTGCTTCTCGACTCGTATAATTTAAAGATCTCTAAGGCCGTAGTGGTGTCCAACCTATTATAAAAATCTGAGCCCTGAATCTCCCGATGGAGTCTCCCAAGCATGACAGAAACTTCATGGTCCTTGATCCTGAGACTTCAGGACCGAAAACTTGTGTGACAGAGTTGACTATAGCAAGGGTCGTTTGTACAGTGCCTGTCTCATCTCTATCAGTCTTGTTCCCACTGGAGGAATGAGCAAGTAAGCAGGCAGAGGGATGGCACATTGCCAAGTGCAGACGAAATATACTGAGCACATAAAGCTGTCCTTCCTGTTCAAAGAAGACACCAGTGACGGTGAAATTGGCCTGTGTGTGACTGTAGACTGTAAGCGCCTTGTGGGCAGGGAACATGTCTGCTAGCTCTGTTGCATTGTGCTCTCCCACGTGCTTAGTACAGTGCTCTGCACGTAAGTGCTCAGTAAATACCATTGATCGGTTGACTGATTGATGAGTGGCTGATAAAGCCAAAGCGGAACCCACAATCCCAGCCACATCGGGCACACCGAAAGGTTGTCCTTTGCCAGTCGATTTATTGAGAGCGCATTGTGTGCAGAGCACTGCATTAAACACTTGGTTGTGTTGTGCTGAACGTTTGCAGAGCCAGGTACTGATTTCTCTTTTGCTTCTTTGTCCCCCTTGCCATACGAAGCTTTTGCTCAAAGAGAGCCAGTCCTTCCTTACTGGAAGTGTGCCGTGCAGGTCTGTCCTTAAGCAACCGACTCCACGTTTTCAGCTGGGATATAGCATTGTCTGAGGCTTTGTTTTTCCGTGGCTTTAAAACTCTCCCCCTGCCCTCTGCTTTCTGTTTTCTGATTTCAGCTCCGAGGAGAGCAGCTGTTGCATCCCTTGCTGTCGTTCATTAGCATCGCATGTCCCACCCAGCATAGCTGGGTTAAGGTGAGCACAGCTCTAGTGTTAAGATGGTCCACTGTCAGCTACTTGAGCCGCTTCATCAGCCTCACCTAAGAACGTTACACAGTGCAACACCGAACAGCAGGACATGATTACTAACATTGAGTTATTGGAATTTCGACAGCTCACAGCAGCACAGCTTCATCGAGAAGGGTACTCAAGCAGCCGCTGTAAAGTGAACTGAAAAAGGGCAACCAGAACAGGGTGGAATGAAGATAATGAAGCACAGTCCCTAACAAGACAACGTAGCACTAATAATAGTAATAATAACAAATTATTATTATTATATTACTATATTATCGTTATGAGAAACAGCATGGCCCAGTGGATAGAGTATGGCCCTGGGAGTCAGAAGGACCTGGGCTCCAATCCCGGCTCTGCCACTCATCTACTGTGTGACTTTGGGCAAGTCACTTCACTTCTCTGTGCCTCAGTTACCTCATCTGTAAAAATGGAGATTAAGACTGTGAACCCCATGTAGGACATGGATTATGTCCAACCTGATTAGTTTGAATCTACCACAGCACTTAGAACAGTGTCTGGCATATAGTCAGTGCTTAACAAATGCCATGAAAAAACTGTGGCATTTTGAAGTGCTCACTATGTGCCAAGCACTGTTCTAAGCTTTGGGGTAGATATAGGATAAGCAGGTCCCAGATGGAGCTCACAGTCTAGGTAAGAGGGTGAACAGATGAGGAAATGAGGCCCGAGAAGTTAAGTGACTTGCCCAAGGTCACATAGCAGGCAAGTGGCAGACCAGGATTAGAACCCAGATCCTCTGATTCTCAGGGTAGTGCTCTTTCCACATTACTTTTCCAGTAGACTGTTGGAGCCCCATCACAGCTCATGGACCAGTCTGGCAGGCAACATCCAGGAAAAGTGTTGTTCTCCTTGAACATAGCTTTGTGAAATCAGAACCTCAAGAAGCAGTGTGGCCTAATGGATAGAGCATAGGCTTGGGAGTCAGGAGGACCTGAGTTCTAATCCTGGCTTTGCCACACTTGTGTGCCATGAGACCTTGGACAAGTCACTTAACTTCTCTATGCCTCAGTTACCTCATCTGTAAAATGGGGATTAAGATTGTGAGCCCTACCAATCAATCAAATGTATTTATTGAGCACTTACTGTGTGTAGAGCATTGTACTAAGTGCTTAGCAGAGTAAAATACAACTATATAATGGACAGATTCCCTGCCCACAAGGAGCTTACAGTCTAGAGGGGGAGACAGACATTAATATAAATAAATTATGGCTATGTTGTGGTTTTGGTTGCAGGGGTGATGAATAAAGAGAGCAAGTCAGGGGGACACAAAAGGGAGTGAAAGAAAAGGAAAAGAGGGCTTATTCAGGGAAGGCCTCTTGGGGGAGATGTGCCTTACTCTACCGAGACTGCTCTCTCTAAGGTCACCCCTGACCTCCTTCTTGCCAAATCCAATGGCTCCTAATCCATTCTAATCCTCCTTGACCTCTCTGCTGCCTTTGACACTGTCGACCATCCCCTCCTCCTCCATACCTTATCTCACCTTGGCTTCACGGACTCCGTCCTCTCCTGGTTCTCCTCTCACCTCTCTGGCCGGTCATTCTCGGTCTCCTTCGCTGGTGCCTCCTCCCCCTCCCATCCTTTAACTGTTGGAGTTCCTCAAGGGTCAGTTCTTGGCCCTCTTCTGTTCTCCATTTACACTCACTCCCTCGGTGAACTCATCCGCTCTCACGGCTTTGACTACCATCTCTACGCAGATGACACGCAGATCTACATCTCCGCCCCTGTCCTCTCCCCCTCCCTTCAGGCTCGCATCTCCTCCCGCCTCCGGGACGTCTCCACCTGGATGTCGGCCCGCCGCCTAAAACTCAACACGAGCGAGACTGAGCTCCTCATCTTCCCTCCCAAACCCGGTCCTCTCCCAGACTTCTCTATCACCGTGGATGGCACGACCATCCTTCCCGTCTCTCGGGCCCGCGATCTCGGTGTCATCCTTGACTCATCTCTCTCGTTCACCCCACACATCCTATCCGTTACCAAGACCTGCCGGTTTCACCTCTACGATATCGCCAAGATCCGCCCTTTCCTCTCCACCCAAACGGCTACCTTACTGTTACAGGCTCTCGTTATATCCCGGCTAGACTACTGTGTCAGCCTTCTCTCTGACCTCCCTTCCTCCTCTCTCGCCCCACTCCAGGCTATTCTTCACTCCGCTGCCTGGCTCATCTTCCTGCAGAAACCATCTGGGCATGTTACTCCCCTTCTTAAACAACTCCAGTGGTTGCCTATCAACCTCCGCTCCAAACAAAAACTCCTCACTCTAGGCTTCAAGGCTCTACATCACCTTGCCCCTTCCTACCTCTCCTCCCTTCTCTCTTTCTACCGCCCATCCCGCATGCTCCGCTCCTCCGCCGCCCACCTCCTCACCGTCTCGGTCTCGCCCGTCCCGCCATCGACCCCCGGGCCACGTCCTCCCGCGGTCCTGAAACTCCCTCCCTCCTCACCTCCGCCAAACTGATTCTCTTCCCCTCTTCAAAACCCTACTTAAAACTCACCTCCTCCAAGAGGCCTTCCCAGACTGAGCTCCTCTTCTCCCTCTACTCCCTCTGCCACCCCCTCTTCACCTCTCCGCAGCTAAACCTTCTTTTCCCCCTTTCCCTCTGCTCCTCCACCTCTCCCTTCCCATCCCCACAGCACTGTACTCGTCCGCTCAACTGTATATATTTTCATTACCCTATTTATTTTGTTAATGAATTGTACATCGCCTCGATTCTATTTAGTTGCCATTGTTTTTACGAGATGTTCTTCCCCTTGACTCTATTTATTGCCATTGTTCTCGTCTGTCCGTCTCCCCCGATTAGACTGTAAGCCCGTCAAACGGCAGGAACTGTCTCTATCTGTTGCCGACTTGTTCATCCCAAGCGCTTAGTACAGTGCTCTGCACATAGTAAGCGCTCAATAAATACTATTGAATGAATGAATGAATGCCTTCAATAAGACTTTGAAGTGGGGGAGAATAATTGTCTGTTGGATATGAAGAGGGAGGGTGTTCCAGGCCAGAGGCAGGACGTGGGCGAGAAGTGGTCATGAGATTGAGGAACACTGAGTAGGTTGGCATTAGAGGAGTGAAGTGTGCAGGCTGGACTGAGTAGGAGAGTAGTAAGGTGAGGTAGGAAGGGGCAAGGTGATTGAGTGCTTTAAAGCTGATGGTGAGGAGTTTCTGTTTGATACAGAGGTAGATGGGTAACTGCTGAAGGTTCTTGAAGAGTGGGGAAACATGGGCTAAATCCTTTTTGTTAAAAAATGATCCGGGCAGCAGAATCAACTAGGGACTGAACTGGGGAGAGACAGGAGGCAGGGAGGTCAGCAAGAAGCCTGATACAGTAATCAAGATGGGATAGGATAAGTGTTTGGATTAACATGGTAGCAGTTTGGATGGAGAGAAAAGGACAGATTGCAGCAATGTTGTGGAGTCTGACTGACAGGATTTAGTGATAGAATGAATATGTGGGTTGAATGAGAGAGAGGAGTCAAGGATAATGCCAAGGTTTCAGGCTTGGGAGACAGGAAGAATGGTGGTTCTGTCTACAGAGATGGGAAAGTCAGGGGAAGGACAGAATTTGAGCAGAGTGGGAAGATAAGGAGTTCATTCATTCATTCGGTAGTATTTATTGAGCACTTACTATGTGCAGAGCACTGTACTAAGCGCTTGGAATGTACAATTCGGCAACAGATAGAGACAATCCCTGCCTAATGACGGGCCCACAGTTTAGACATGTTAAATTGGAGGTGACAACAAGACAACCAAGTAGAGCTGTCCTGAAGGAAATACAAGACTGGGAGAAGGGAGAGTGGGAGATGGAGATGGGGATTTGGGAATCTTCAGCATAGAGGTGGTGGTTAAAGCCATGTGAGTGAACAAGTGTAGATGGAGAATAGAAGGGGACCCAGAACTGAAAGGGACAACCACAGATAGGTGATAGAAGGCAGAGGAGGAGCTTTGAAAGACATTGAGAATGAGTTACCAGAGAGACAGGAGGACAGTGTCAATGAAGCTGAGGTTGGATAATGTTTCCAAGAGAAGGGGGGAGGTTGACAGTGTTGAAGGCAGCTGAGCATTGGAATTGGCAAGGAGGAGACCATCGATGACCTTTGAGAGGACGGTTTCTGTAGAGCGGAGGGGATGGAAGTCAGGTTGGAGGGGGTCAAGGAATTGGACAGGAACTTGAGACAGTGGGTATAGACAGCTCACTCAAGGATTTTGGAGAGGAATGGTATATGGGACAGGGACTGTATCCAACCTGATTAACTTCTATCTACTGAAGCACTCACTTCAGTGCTGGTCACATTGTAAGCACTTAACAAATGCCATTAATTAAAAAAAAATAACCTTTATACTGTGAGACCTGAACTACTGGCCTTGATGAAGAGGAAAAGAAAGCAGCAGTGACAACTAGGAGAGGCAAGAAAATGGATTGGTGATAGTTGTGATGATGTAAGGTTTTGGGTGAGAAACGGGGAAAGTGAGGAAAGTTGTGGAAAAAATAGGGGAAGAGGAGGAGGAGGAGGAGATTAGGGAGGGGAAAGAAGAAGGAGGAGGATGCAATCACCAATTTATGGTACACTCTGTGTCCTCTGACTTGCCAATTATAACTCTTCAGCTAGAGCAACCTCAATTTTTCCATCCCTTGAGTATCCCTATAACCATTCTGCTGTAGTTTCTGAAGGGGCAGGAAGATTATTTTTCTTTATTTGGACTAATTCATCCTAAATTAAGAAATCACTTGGGAACGGAAAAAGCAAGAAAACTCATCTTCCCTTTCTGATCTATTAATGCACAAAAAGAGAAAGGTGAAGACTGATTTCACTATGTAATTTAGTATTTTAAGCTTCTCTTGTTGATGTGCCAGAAATAATCTATTTCATTTTTGTAAAAACTAATTTCACATAGCTAAAAATGTAATACATGGGTTTGCTTTGTTAAGTAATTTACATGTTTGGGAAGAAAATTATCTAAATTACATAAACTTCTGGTTAAAACACCTTATACGTTTGTTGCTTTTGTTATTGGTTATTTTTATTCATCTAATAAAGCGGATGCAAAGATGTCCTCCAAGTACTTGTGACTAAACTAATGAACAAGACCTAGGTCACATCTCGGTGCCTTCCTTCATAATGATCTGTCTGCTTCATTCACCTCAGTTAAATAAAATAATTCCATTTTCTGATGTAGCAGCAAAATGATTTGGAAAAGTATTGAGATAAGTGTCTGTTTTTAAAAGGCGTAGCATGTGTTTTCTGAAAATGAAGCCGACATGTTCCACGTTGCAAAATTCACATCGAAAATGGCCTTCTTGGGGAAATTATGATTCGGCCAAGGATTTCTGACCAGGGATTTAAGTCCAGCTAAAATGAAATGGATTACTATTTTCCCCGGAAAATTTACAGTCTGTTTAGAACCTTGTTTGCAATGCAGTCCCACTGGATTGTCTATTTTCTGGCTGGCATGTTTATTTTCCATAGGAACCTTTACAGTGACCCTGAAAGGCAGCCAGCCACTGTTATCCCCACAGTATAGATGAACAAATATGCTCATGTCATATGTGAAGTGTCCAATCCATTGATTAGGTCGTGCTCCTGAGGAGTAGGGAATTTTCTTTTTTTTTAATATTTATATGAAATAATTATTGGTCAGTGCAAGCTGCAAGGCAGATGAGTTGTCCTGATCTCAGAATTCACAGATGACATCCCTACTTATTCCTTTGCTAGGTTTAGGGTTTCCTTGCAGGGTTTCCTACAAGCCTCTCAAACCAACAGACTTGGCATCATCAGGAAAACCCCAGACCTTGTTAGAATTCCCTGTTGGAGTTCCATAGTTATTGCAAACCGCTGCATGTCCCATGATTTGGACATTGAGTTAGAACCTTTTAGTAGCATGACCTATGGAGCTCCCAGATCTTGTGAATAGAATTATTATTATTATTAGTTCGTTTAGACTGTGAGCCCGTCATTGGGCAGGGATTGTCTCTATCTGTTGCTGAATTGTACATTCCAAACACTTAGTACAGGCTCTGCACATAGAGAGAAGTGAAGTAACTTGCCCAAGGCCACACAGCAGACAAGCGGCAGAGCCGGAACTAGAACCCATGACCTTCTGACTGCCAGACCCATGTTCTATCCACTTCGCCATGTTGTTTCAATTAATGAATAGCCCCTGGGATCTGGTGCTCATCCAGCACTGGAATATTGCTGGCAGAGAGCCAAGAAACCTGCATAAATTCTCTCTACTTTTGTTTGTCATTTCATGTGAGTGGCACAATTCCGTAAGCATGTGGGACAGAAACCTAGTTTGATCAGGTAGGCACATTCCTGTAATCTTTTTTTAATAATTTGAATTTGTAGGCCCTTTAATAAGATTTGGAATTTGAAAACAGTTTGTGGGAATGATCTTACAATAGCCAAATTATTTTATAGTAATAAAGTCTACAGAATGTGTCTTTGATAACAGTCTGGGAGGATATGGGACTAGTTTGCTTCCATTCATAATAATAATTATGGTATTTTCTAAGTCCTTTCCAACCTGCTGAACTAAGCACAGGATGGATTCAGTCCTTAATCCACATGGAGTTTACAAGATATCCTAATCGCCTTTTACAGATGAGAAAACTGAGGCCTAGAGAGTTAAAGTGATTGCCCGCGAGGGCTCACTATAGGCCAATGGCGGAGTTGGGTGTAGAAGTTGGTTCCTCTGATTTTCAGTTCTGTGCTCTTTCCACTGGGCCTTGTTTTCTTTCCAGAGTTTTAGTTTCCTGTAATTACAGACTAGATGAAAATGTCTGCAAATAACCAAAGAGACTGACATTTGTTGCTACCAGATGCTGCCATTTGAATTCCTTTGAACCTGGGCCATAGGCAGCTTAGTACATGAAGCCCCCACCTCTTTTTGAATGCTCAAATCAATCCAGGTATTTCAGATAGGTCCAGGAATCACCACTTCTTCTTCAGACTCTCAGAGCATAAATAGTCCATCTGGCAAGTGCAGGCAAAGTAGAAACCAGGTTCTTAAAAATGTCTCTTAAGAAAAGATCTAAGATTTATGGTGAAGAGCTTATCATAGGAATTGCTGTGAATCTTGGTGCTACTTCTTTTGCATCTTAGAAATCCAAGGAGCAAAAAAATTCTTAACCATCTGGGGATCCCATAGAAGCCTCACCAGAAAATGATTATTCCCCAGAACAGTGTTCTATGGTTCAGACTGGGGCAGTTTGAAGAATCTCAAGAGATGGGATTGACCTGGCTCTCATTTTCTAGCTTTTTGCTTCTCTCTTGTTTTCTCTGCCCAGATTTCAGTGAGTTTAACAAAAGCACAGAAGAGTTCCCTCCTCTCAAATCAGAGGGAACATTCTCATCTCATCGAAAATAGCATTCACATCTGAGTCCTTTTCATTGCCACCCCTTACACTGTTTGCCCTGTTAACCGATTCTCACGTAGAGCATTTGACCGCTGAAAAACACGCACCTAAAAGTTGCAGTCTCATTAGCGGAAATCGAGTCAACCCATAGATAGAGTCAGGATTTGACACATCGCCAGGTGCTTCCATCTGTCATCTTCACTCGGGCAAGGAGCAATCCAAGGGCTCCATTTGTGTGGGAACACATTGAGATCAGACACACCCTGCCTGTATGATCCAAGAGACCCACCCTTCCCTTTCTTCTTAGAGGTCCTGGGGATGAGGCTTGTGGTTCCTTTCATTTTCCCTGCCCCAACTCTTGAAGGAGGTGAAGGCGGGGCTGATTGATGGGTTTGTTTCTGACCTTGAAATGTTGACGATTGACTTTGAGGGCCAGCGACAAAGCAGTGCTTGATTTGACATGTGTTTCGATATGGGACTAGTAACTGTTGAAAGACAACCATGTCCATCGGTAACCATCTCTCCTCCTCTGACCTCCCCTTCTTCAGGCTAAGTGTGGTTTATGGAGCAAGGAGAAATTTGGCCAATGAGGGGGATGGAGAGGGAAAAGGGATCATTTATTCTTGTTGGAATTCCCAGAGGTGTTCCCCGGTCATGTTTATGCCTGGGTGTTTTTCTTTCCACCCCTCTCGCCCTAACCCCCTCTGGCTTTATTTGCGAGCTGGGTAATAACAATGAAAGGAAAACTTTTGGTTACCCCTCAATCATGCTGGCAGTTTAGGACGCACTGTGGATCTCCACCCCTTTCCAACTGTCATAAAGAAGAATGGGGTCTGAGGTTATCATCGCAGCATTTACTTGCATCTTCTGTGTCCTAATGTTGTATTAGGCATTTGGGAACATACAATAATCAATCAAGTAACACTACTTTTTGAATGCCTATCGATGCAGAGAACTTTATACTAAGCTCCTGGGTAGTTTGATAGAGGGAGAAGACACGAATGCAATCTCTATCAGAGTGTTAATAAGCTCATCGTTGGCAGGGAATGTGTCTACCAACTCTGTAGAATTCTCCCAAGCGCTCTGCACTCAGTAAGCACTCGATAAATACCGTTGATTAGGTGCACAGAAGGAGTTTACAGTCTAATGAGGATTTTCAACTTCACCCGCCCAATTCCCCCTACTCATCATTGCCAGAGTGCACTGGCTGTTTGACCACTGGCTAGCTGCCATCTCTCCACCCAGCACTGGGTAACAAAGGGAGGAGACCACTTCAGTGGCACAATGCTCCCCTTCCTCCCTTGACTCACAAGCTGTGCTAGTCCTGCTGAAGGAAGGAAGTGCCGTACAGGAAATGCCACCCCTAGAAGCCTCTCTTGATTACGAGGGACAGCAGTTATATTTAGCTCTGCTTCCGCAAAGCAGTCTGCTCGTGGATCGCAATAACTGAATGCGGGGAGGAGGGGAATCTGGCCCTCTTTTTTCATTTGGAAGTTTTATTTTCTGTGCTTTGGCCTAAGGCAAACGCGTGAAAGATGGATGATTATGATGTCAATGGGAGTTGCGACAATCACTGGCAGTGCCTGATTGCTTTTCTTTCTCTTGGAAGAAAGTTGGCCGGTCAATAATATCATCTTCTTTTACAGCTGATTCTAATGAGCAGTCAAGGAGTCCAGGGAAATGTTGGCAAGATGCCTCAGAGCGCCAGATGTGCGTTTACACAGCTGGACTGAAAGGAAGAAAAAGAAAAATGAACTGCTTCCAGTTGCCCTAAGGGGAACCATCAGCAGCTAACTTTGTCTTAGCACACAAAAACCGGAAACCATGAAGAACACCATGCCGAACAGGGTATGTCTGACATCTTTAGGTCAGTGAAAAATTAGGGAAGCCAAAACAAATTTCGTCATATATAACCAGACTATAGTACAACTGAGTAAAGCTACAGGTCTGACGCAAACCTGCTACCACCGGAGTCAATCGATCGATCGATCATATTTATTTAGCCCTTACTGTGTGCAGAGCACTGTGCTAAGTTCTTGGGAGAGTACAATATAAAAATATAACAGCGTTGGTAGACACACTCCCTGCGCGTAGCTAGCTTATAGTCTAGAGGGGGAGACAGAGATTAATATAAATAAACAAATAAATAAATAACAGATATGTACATAAGTGCCGTGGGGCTGAGGCGCTGGGGTGAATAATAATGATGGTGGTATTAAGCACTTACTATGTGCCATGCCCTGCTCTAAGCGCTGGATAAAGGAAGCAAATCGGAATGATGCAAAAGCAAGTGGGAGAAGAGGATTTGAGTGTTTAGTCAGGGAAGGCCTCTTGGAGGGGACGTGTCTTCAATAAGGCGTATGGGATGCTCACTGCCTTCCCACCCCATCTCTCTCTCCTTGTCTGTTGGGATGCTCGGCGATTCGTGGAAATGAATCACTGAACTTCATTCCCCAGGTGAACATAAATGTGGATCTTATTGCATGCTTGGAAATTAGAAAGGGCCCTCAAGGCTGGAGCATGGGAGAAATCAGGCAGACCACAAATCAGAGTTTTAATAAAAGTAAAAATATGGCCTCAGGCATCAGAACTCTAGGCCTCACCCTAAGCTGCCAATGCCGGCCAGCACCAGATCTACTTTTTTGGGGAAGAGGGCAGGGTGGAAAGGGAAAGGGTTAGGAACAACACTTCGTGAATTGATAGGTTTATTGTCAATGTTCATTCAATAGTATTTATTGAGCGCGTACTATGTGCAGAGCACTGTACTAAGCGCTTGGAATCTACAAATCGGCAACAGATAGAGACAGTCCCTGCCCTTTGACGGGCTTACAGTCTAATCGGATAATAACGGTATTTGTTAAGTGCTTATGATATGTCAGGCTCCATGCTAAGCACTAGGTTGGATACAAACAAATCGGGTCAGACACAGACCCTGTCCCATGTGCGGCTCACAGTCTCAATTCCCATTTTACAGACGAGGCACAGAGAAGTGAAGTGACTTGACCAAGGTCACACAGCAGACAAGTGGCCGAGTCGGTATTAGAACCCATAACCTCCTGGCTTCCAGGCCCATACTCTATCCACTTAGCCATGCTGCTTCTCTATCAATGTATCCCTAAGGCTGTTCTGCCTAATCTATTAATGGTATCTATTGAGAGTTTACTGGATGCAGAGCATCCACTAAGCACTCGAGAATTCAATAGTATTTATTGAGCGCTTACTATGTGCAGAGTACTCTACTAAGCACTTACTGTGTACTAAGAATGTACAGTACGACAGAGTTGGTAGATGCAATCCCTGCCCCCAAGGAACTTACAACCTACCGTCTACAGTGCGTGTGTAGTAAAGGCCAAAAACTGTTCATGCAGTATCCCCTTTAATCCCACCCAAGAGATAAAATGGGGTTTATTTACCTTGGTTCAGCTGCATGTTCCTATTTGATCTGGGGCCATAGTTGCCCATTGACTGTCCCTGGCTCTTTGTCATCTGATTCTGTTCCAGCATGCTCCGAGAGGATGCCATCCAGCAATTATACCCCCTCATGGACCCATGGCTAATGGGAGGCATGTTTATGGAACTCCTAGCCCAAGACATCAGATTTAAAGCTTTTTTTTTAGCTTTACTCTCCTATGTCAACCGAAACCCTTTTCATTTATCCTTATAAAAATTCTTTATGGTACAAGACTCCCTTTGTTACGGGGGGGGAGGGGGGAGAAAGAAGATAATATTGCCCTACCGCGTACATTACCCTATTTCTTTTGTTAATGAGATCTACATCACCCTGATTCTATTTATTTGCTGTTGTTTTAATGAGATGTTCTTCCCCTTGTCTGTCTCCCCCGATTACACTGTTAGCCCGTCAAAGGGCAGGGACTGTCTCTATCTGTTACCGATTCGTACATTCCAAGCGCTTAGTACAGTGCTCTGCAAATAGTAAGCGCTCAATAAATACTATTGAATGAATGAATAATATTTACAATGGGTTAATCACAGATGGGTCTCAAAAAAATTTCTTCTAGTGTTTTGCTTCAGTGGAGGCTCCTGGTATTTCCCTGTCCGGAAGCACCCACTCTCCCCGGGTTAAAGAGAACTGAGTCTCCTTCACCCTGCTTCCTGAGGCCACGAAGCTATTCTGAACTCGCCCTCGACCCCTGGGCCACGTCCTCCCGCGGTCCTGGAACGCCCTCCCTCCTCACCTCCGCCAAACTGATTCTCTTCCCCTCTTCAAAACCCTACTTAAAGCTCACCTCCTCCAAGAGGCCTTCCCAGACTGAGCTCCCCTTTTCCCTCTGCTCCCTCTACTCCCCCCTTCACCTCTCCGCAGCTAAACCCTCTTCTCCCCCCTTTCCCTCTGCTCCTCCCCCTCTCCCATCCCATCCCCTCAGCACTGTACTCGTCCGCTCGACTGTATATATCTTCATCACCCTATTTATTTTGTCAATGAGATATACATCACCTTGATTCTATTTATTTGCTATTGTTTTAATGAGATGTTCTTTTCCCTGATTCTATTTATTGCCATCGTTCGTGTCTGTCCGTCTCCCCCGATTAGACTGTAAGCCCATCAAAGGGCAGGGACTGTCTCTATCTGTTACCGTTTTGTACATTCCAAGCACTTAGTACAGTGCTCTGCACATAGTAAGCACTCAATAAATACTATTGAATGAATGAATGAACCCTGGACTGTCTCTTCTCCCCTTGCAGCAATACACAGGAATGCTCACTTCATTCTCACACCAGTGTGGCTTAGTGGATAGAGCATGGGCCTGGGAGTCAGAAGGACCTGGCTTTTAAACCTGGCTCCGCCACTTCTCTTCTGTGTGACCTTGGACATGTCGTTTCACTTCTCTGGGACTCAGTTATCTCAACTGTAAAATGGGGATTAAGCATGTGAGCCCCATGTGGGACGGGGACTGTGCCCAACCAGATCCGCTAGTATCTACCTCAGTGCCTAGAGCAATGCGTGGCACACAGAGCTTAACAAGTAACCACAATGGAATTGTTATTAGTATTATCATGCCCAAAGTTAAAAATGGCTTATATTTCATCTTGTCACCCTGAATATCTGATATGAATGCAATCGCAGTGGGTTGGAATAAATTACGTTTTCTGTCATCTGCCATGCCTGGCAGTAGGGGTGTCTGAATTCGACCCTCCAACGTGCACCCATTATACACGAGAAGCAGCGTGGCTCAGTGGAAAGAGCGCGGGCTTGGGAGTCAGAGGTCATGGGTTCTAATCCCGACTCTGCCTCTAGTCAGCTGTGTGACCTTGGGCAAGTCACTTAACTTCTCTGTGCCTCAGTTACCTCATCTGTCAAATGGGGATTAAAAAAACTGTGAGCCCCACGTGGGGCAACCTGATCACCTGGTATCCCCCAGTGCTTAGAACAGTGCTTTGCACATAGTAAGTGCTTAACAAATACCACAATTATTATTATTATTATTATTACCTAAGAGAGGCTTTCCCTGGATCACTTGAAAAAAAAAACCACAATAGAACCTGAGAGTTTTGTTTTGTTTTGTTCGATGCAGCGGGGTTTGCACATCCCAGCCCTCAGAGCCTCTCCCCAGAGGCAGCTACAGAGAAGAACAACCTTACAAGACAGGCCAGAACAGGGAACCACTGTGAAACCATGAGGAGCCACGTGGCCTAGTGGATAGAGCACGGGCTGGGGAGTGAGAGGACCTGGGGTCTAATCCTGGCTCTGCAACCTGTCTGCTGTGTGACCTAGGGCAAGTCACTTAACTTCTCCGTGCCTCTCTTACCTCATCTAAAAAATGGAGATTAAGACTGTGAGCCCCACATGGGACGTGGACTGTTTCCAACCTGATTACTGCTTAGCACATAGTAAACGCTTAACAAATGCCATTATTATTATTATTATTGTATCTACCCCAGAGTTTAGTACAGTGCCGGATGTGTAGTAAGCACCTAACAAATACAATTAAAAAACAAAACAATCAAGAGCAGTGGGCAGCGCAGTCTGGCTTCTAGAAATCAGTAATGGGTGGCCCTTTTCAAGGAGTGGCTTCAGAGAGATCTTGATATGAGGGTGCAGAATCAATAAGAGCATCAGGCACTGCAAATAGAAAATGCAAAAGAACAGCCAAGGACAATCTTCATGTCTAGCCCCACGGGGGAACCGTCAGTCACGTATCGATCTTCTTTTCTCCACCTGATTGGATAACATTCACTGTCAACAGCAACAACTGTTTCAAACCCAAAGGAAAGCTAAATTCTTTAATTCAGTAGTTTTTGATCAACATTTCACTTTCTTTATGAATGTCTCCTTTCTGGTTTCAGTTTTTATGCCTTCCAAATCTTTACAGCCATGTTCTGCCTTCATTTGCCCAAGTCATACTTATTTAGCTTTTCAATCTTTCTTCCACTCTAGCTTTCTACTTCAGTAATTATTCTTCTCCGTATTCCCCCTTCTGACTAAGATTTAGACATTTATCTTTCTGGAATGTTTTAGTTGCATTCTTGCTGGAGGAAGGAATCCATTTGTAAAATGGGCCTTTGCCACTGAAATGGTTAATGGCCTAAAATTTACATCATCTTCTTCTGTCTCCCCCTCACTGCACCTCTAATGGACTAATATCTTTTTAGACTGTTAAGACAGTTCCTCCTCGTGATGCCTCTTATTATTCTGCCTGAAATAGAATTTCCTTTCCAGACTAATGTGTATCCCGAAAGTACATTATGTACATTGATGTCCACTCTGCCCACTGACCTTCTTTTCATATCATTTCTTTCAAGTTTCTCTCATTCATTTTGAGGGGATAAACATCATTTAGATGCAGTTTCTGAAAACTGATTAGCTGGTTTATTCCCCAAGCTGAATCCAATTTTATTATTTGCTTTAATGATCTAGTGGGGATTTATAAGCCCCACTGTTATTCTTACTCTTCTATGTACATCAAGTCATCCTCCATTTTTTAAGATGTTGCTAACAATAGGAGGCTATCCACGGGTACAAGTAGAGCTGGAAAGACCAATACACCCTGCCACCCCTTCCCATTTCTAGGTCACTCGTAGGATTTGGAATTTTTTTTTTTATCATATTTGCCCTTCACCTAAAAGGGTGAATTAAGACTTGACTTTGCAGCAAGCCTTCTGGATCCAATAGTATCACCCTGGGTTTCTGAATTTCAAGCAGTTTCTCTAGGTTTTAAACTCCTTGTGGTCAGGGAACATGTCTACTAATTCTAGTATGCTCTCCCAAACTAACTGTTATATTGTACTTTCCCAAATACTTAGTATAGGACTTCTAAATAAGTACAGTATTAGTACAGTAAGTGTGAAATAAATGATCAGTTGATTGATTTTTCAGCCCCAAACCAAGCTTATGCCTGTACAGTTGTCACTCAATACCATCCTTGCAAGTTCAAATGAAACCTCAATATAATAATAATAATGTTGGTATTTATTAAGGGCTTACTATGTGCAGAGCATTGTTCTAAACGCTGGGGTAGATACAGGGTCATCAGGTTGTCCCACGTGGGGCTCACAGTCTTAATCCCCATTTTACAGATGAGGTAACTGAGGCACAGAGAAGTGAAGTGACTTGCCCACAGTCACACAGCTGACAAGTGGCAGAGCCGGGAGTCGAACTCATAACCTCTGACTCCGAAGCCCAGGCTCTTTTCCACTGAGCCACACGAGCCTTCATACACATTCTGTCACCCACACATAGCTGCTCTTCATTTTCAAGGAAAATGCCCCACATGGTGAATTTTACCATATAAGATTATGATGGAATAGTCTGATGCACATGCATATCATGCATACACAGAAATGGTCCACTCTGGTTGCTATTTGCCATGCTTGAATTGTTTTGAGTTTTGCCTCAGCCTCACCATCTTCTCAGAGATTCTGTTCAAGAGGAGTCCTTCATTGGTTGATTAGAGTGTGCCAGACTGGTCTGTCTGTCCCAGCTGCCTCACCACATTCAACTACCACGCCCTGGGAGGACAGATAAATTCAAAGATTTCCCAGAGCTAAGCATATCTAGCTAGGGGCTGTGTGATTTTCAGCACAACCCTCCTAGAACTCATTAGGAGGAAATCTCTGGAAACCTAAGTTTATTCCGCTGCATTTCTTCCCCCTCCTTGATAGTAACGGTTAGTCAACTGAGAGAAATGACTTTTAGGTGTCGTAAAACTTCAACTCTTAATTATAACAAAACAGGCCTTCACTAAACTGCAATGGGAAACGCAGGAGACATTTAAGCTCACAAACAACTAGTGGTGAGATGCCAAAGCTGCTGATGGGTGTGCTGATTGCGACCACACTAAGGCGTTTTAATGATTGCGGTATTTGTTAAGCACTTACTATGTGCCAGGCCCTGTGCTAAGTAGTCATCATTAGAGAAGCTCGATAATTATGGTGGATTGGCTAAGTCTTTATTCTTTGTCAAGCACTGCTCTGGGGTAGCTACAAGTTTATCTGACCATATAGGGCTCACAATCTAAAAGTGAACATCAGATGGCTTCCTACACACTACTGCGACACCTTTGAGGAGTACAGATGACTTCATAACAGACAAAGAGAGCATCTTATTGAAATGACAAGAATTCAACTCTAATATTTTTCACTTACTGCGTGAAGAGCACTTTTCTAAGCCTTTGGGAGCATGGCTTAGTGGAAAGAGCATGGGATTGGGAATCAGGGGACCAGGATCCAATCTCTGCCACTGGTCTATGGTCTAAGTCAAGCAAGTCACTTAACCTCTCTGGGCCTCAGTTTCCTCATCTGTAAAATGGGGTAAGATAACTTTTCAACCTTGTGGGGGCAAGGGTGGAGTTCAATTTGATAACCCCATGTCTCTCCCAGTGCTTAGCACTTAGTAAATACTTAATAAATGCCATAATTACATAATTAATACAATACCTTCAGCTCTTTAACAGACCTTCTATACCATGCCTACAAAAAGGTTGTCTCCATGTATGATTCACCAGAAAAAAAGTAAACTTTTTGGATCTGATGGCATTCCTAAAGAAAACGCAACAGTAAGGGGGCCTAATCATCCTAACACCTATGGAGCTCTTCCTAAACATCTGCTACCCTGAAGGAGTTCCACAAGATTTCTGATACACCACCACAGTCACCGACTTCAAAAAGGGGAGAGAGTGACTGCGGAAACCAACAAGCATCACACTTTCTTCTGGACAAACTACTAGAGGCCCTAGCCAATCATGCAGCACTTGAGTCCCACTGTGGCTTCAGACTACAACACAGTACACCAGATAGCCTCTTTGCAGCAGAACAGGTACAGGAATAATAATAATAATAATAATTGTGGTAATAAGCACTTACTTTGTGTCAGAAAAAGTGGATACAGGCAAAATGGGTTGGACACAGTACCTGTTCCACATGGGGCTCACAATCTTAGTCCCCATTTTACAGATGAGAGAATGGAGGAGCAGACATGTGAAATCACACAGCAAACACATGGCAGATCCGGGACTAGAACCCATGTCTTCTGACTACTAGGCTTGTGCTTTATACACCAGGCCATGATGTATTCTAGACTGTGAGCCCATTGTTGGGTAGGGATTGTCTCTATTTGTTACCGAATTGTACTTTCCAAGTGCTTAGTATTCATTCAATAGTATTTATTGAGCGCTTACTATGTGCAGAGCACTGTACTAAGCGCTTGGGATGAACAAGTCGGCAACAGATAGAGACAGTCCCTGCCGTTTGACGGGCTTACAGTCTAATCGGGGAAGACGGACAGACAAGAACAATGGCACTAAACAGCGTCAAGGGGAAGAACATCTCGTAAAAACAATGGCAACTAAATAGAATCGAGGCGATGTACAATTCATTAACAAAATAAATAGGGTAACGAAAATATATACAGTTGAGCGGACGAGTACGGTGCTTGTGGGGATGGGAAGGGAGAGGTGGAGGAGCAGAGGGAAAAGGGGAAAATGAGGCTTTAGCTGCGGAGAGGTAAAGGGGGGATGGCAGAGGGAGTAGAGGGGGAAGAGGAGCTCAGTTTGGGAACGCCTCTTGGAGGAGGTGATTTTTAAGTAAGGTTTTGAAGAGGGAAAGAGAATCAGTTTGGCGGAGGTGAGGAGGGAGGGCGTTCCAGGACCGCGGGAGGACGTGACCCAGGGGTCGACGGCGGGATAGGCGAGACCGAGGGACGGTGAGGAGGTGGGCGGCAGAGGAGCGGAGCGTGCGGGGTGGGCGGGAGAAAGAGAGAAGGGAGGAGAGGTAGGAAGGGGCAAGGTGATGGAGAGCCTTGAAGCCTAGAGTGAGGAGTTTTTGTTTGGAGCGGAGGTCGATAGGCAACCACTGGAGTTGTTTAAGAAGGGGAGTGACATGCCCAGATCGTTTCTGCGGGAAGATGAGCCGGGCAGCGGAGTGAAGAATAGACTGGAGTGGGGCCAGAGAGGAGGAAGGGAGGTCAGAGAGAAGGCTGACACAGTAGTCTAGCCGGGATATAACGAGAGCCCGTAGCAGTAAGGTAGCCGTTTGGGTGGAGAGGAAAGGGCGGATCTTGGCGATATTGTAGAGGTGAAACCGGCAGGTATTTGTAACGGATAGGATGTGTGGGGTGAACGAGAGGGACGAGTCAAGGATGACACCGAGATTGCGGGCCTGCGGGACGGGAAGGATGGTCGTGCCATCCACGGTGATTGAGAAGTCTGGGAGCGGACCGGGTTTGGGAGGGAAGATGAGGAGCTCAGTCTTGCTCTTGTTGAGTTTTAGGTGGCGGGCCGACATCCAGGTGGAGACGTCCCGGAGGCAGGAGGAGATGCAAGCCTGAAGGGAGGGGGAGAGGACAGGGGCGGAGATGTAGATCTGCGTGTCATCTGCGTAGAGATGGTAGTCAAAGCCGTGAGAGCGGATGAGTTCACCGAGGGAGTGAGTGTAAATGGAGAACAGAAGAGGGCCAAGAACTGACCCTTGAGGAACTCCAACAGTTAAAGGATGGGAGGGGGAGGAGGCTCCAGCGTAGGAGACCGAGAATGATGCTCTGCACACAGTAAGCGCTCAATAAATATGATTGAATGAATTAGTGCTGCAGGAAGAGTACAGGAATCAACAACCAGGCCATTTCACTGTTTTTACAGATCTTATAAATTATTTTACCATGAAAAAGCATTTTAACAATATCATCAGTCCAGGATTCTGGCCACTGCTGAGCTAATTCAAGACCCCGAGAAGCTTAAGATCCCTAAACTGCTCTAGGATGTGATCGACTGAGTCTTCCCAGGAGACCACCGGAGGAAAGCAGGGCTGGCGGTCGGTCCGGTACTTTTCAGCCTAATCTATGACAGTCTGTGATGAGGGCTCTGGAAGCCGGAATCAGATTATGCCTCTGATCCACCGGGACACAATTCCAGCCCCGCCTTCTCGGACTCAGGAGATCAGATGCAGCAGGTACAGTGAGGACTAGAAACTGCGAAGAACTACTCGAAAGCAAGAAGTCTCAAGTGTCAACCGGTTGTAATGTTGCCACAATAGTCAGCTGATCTCTTCAGCTTCCTTGACACTGTGAAGGGCACAATGACTTAGCTTGCCATAGTTTGAATGTGACACGTTCTGCTTGGAAGCCTCTGCCCTCTGATCCCTATAGCTTTGGGATGTCTCTCTCTGTTATTATTATTTTCCCAGAAAAGTGCTCTTTCTACTGTACCAGCAACAAGATGGGGGCAGGATAGCAGAGGGGGAGATGTATAAAAACATACCTCTCCCTCTGCTATCCCCCCAATCCTGCTGCTGGTGCAGTGGGAAGAGACTTCTCTGGGAATCAGGAGACACGGGTTCACCTTAGGGTTCCGCCTGTCCCGCAGTGATGAAGATTTCTGAACAAAGAACCCCTTAGGATATCTGTGAGGTGGGCAGGCACAGCAGGAATCCTGAAAAACAGCTGGTCCATATGAGCAGCAGAGACTGCAGCGTCTACAAAGACACCACCTGCAGAATCGTGGTGCTATGGCACAGCATTGGCACCATGCTGCACTCCATGTGGTCGTACAAGGGTCCTGTGGGTAAAAAACACATCTCATGCCCATTTTGCCGTGCGCCACATTCCTGTTCTACTTGCTCATTGCATGTTGCGCCCCAAGAAGGAGAGAATGTGAGTAGCACGTGCACTCTATCAGTATGCTAATTAATTTCTCCGAGGAAGTTCTCCATTCTGAAGCCTCCCGATAGGCTCATCCATCATTCCCAACAGGGAATTCCATCTTCATCATCATATCTACCACCACTGGAAGAACATCCCAGTCTATTCCAGTCAGTGTTCAGACCCTGACCAGCTCATGGAGTCCAGATGGTTCACGAACTCATCAGTCATGTCTTAATAATGTTAATGATAATAATAACAATAATAGTATTTGTATTTGCTTAGTATTTGCTTTTGTATAGTAGTTGCTTACTACGTGCCAAGACTATACTAAGCACTGTGGTAGATACAAGATAATCAAGTCATTTTCAGAATTTTGGCTTGGTCACTCAGATGTGTTGAGTCTCAAACTTCCACACTAGGATACTCTCAAGACCCAGGCCCAGAACTAAGTTCTAAGCTCCCCGTGGTCAGGGAATGTGTCTGCCATCTCTGTTGCACTGCACTATATTCATGTCTGTCTCGTCCTCTAGGCTGTGAGCTTGTCGTGGGCAGGGAATGTGTCTGTTTATTGTTATATTGTACTCTCCCAAGGACTTAAATACAATACTATGCACACAGTAAGCACATCATAATAACAAACGAATAAATGAATTATAGTTTAGTACAGTGGTCTGCAAGCAGTAAATGCTCAGTAAATGCCATTTATTGAATGAATTGTCTATGAAAGGAAAAATTGCTGAGAAGAGGGGAGAGTGGGTGAATTAAGTAAAGTAGAGCTGTTAGAGAACAGGACCTTGAATTAGATGCCGGGGAAAGGTGGAGATGACCTTTGTTCTTGTCAGAATAAATTGAAGGTTCTCCAATGTCCCCTTCAGCAGTGAGCATTCTTGAGTATTGGAATGTCTCAGGATTGTGACTTTTGACCCCTGAACTTGAAAATATTAGCTGCTTTGCATTTATATGATGGAAAAACTTAGGCTCTAATTAGCAGCAAGTCTTAAAAATGCAATCCTGTTTTTGGCCTTACTTGGAAAATCCATTAGCACCATCTCATCAGAACACAATGTTGCTTTGTACTTGCATTTGGAATCTGCACTAGAGTTCCTGCCCTCCCCACTCCATATTTCTTAATGATAGCAAGGCTTTGGACCGCAAGCACAGGCTACAAGTCCAGGACAGAGAGAACTGTTTTTTATTCCAGTAGAATGTCAAGGTTTTCTTTCACCCTTCTGTTCTCAGCTGCCTTTTGTCTTGCAACTGAATTTGCTGACTTCTTGTAACTCTCAAACCAGATGCCCTTTTTGCAAGAATTTGGCATTGCCAGAGGATTATCCCAGTGCCTCTCCCTTCCCTGCCCAGACACTTTTCTCCTTTTCTCTCCCCAGGAATCCTAGGTTGTGATTGAATCGGAGGAGTAAAGGCATAGAGACGATATTCAGAATAGATAGATCTTTTGGTTCTGTCAGTCCATCATATTTATTGAACACTTACTGTGTGCAGAGCACTGTACTAAGCACTTGAGAGAGTACACTATAACAGTAAACAGACACAATGGCTGCCCACAATGAGCTTACAGTATAGAAGGGAAGACAGACATTAATATAAATAAATTTCAGATACATACGTGTTGGGGGGCTGGGGGGGTGAATAAGGGGAGCAAGTCAGGGCCCCACAGAAGGGACTGGGAGAAGAGGAAATGAGGGCTTAGTCAGGGAAAGCCTCTACCCCCTCTGAGTTATCCCCCTCCACGGTAATGCCTGGAATTAAATTTGCTCAAAGCCACAGGAGTCTTTCCCAGACTATATCTGGTGAACCTTCCTCAGCATTTTCCAGGCAGTGTTTAACACCTTCATAGCCAGCATTTTCCCAGGGAGGGAAGAAGAATACAAGCAAATTGGGTTGGACACAGTCCCTGTCCTGCATAGGACTCAAGTCTTAATCCCCATTTAACAGATGAGGTAACTGAGGCACAGGGAAGTGAAGTGACTTGCCCAAGGTCACAAGAAAAGTGGTGGAGCTGGGATTAGAACGCATGACCTTAGACTCCCAGGCCCAGGCTCTATCCACTACTCCATGCTACTTCTACTTAGTATGAAGGCTCTCAGTCTAAGTAGGAGGGAGAAAAGACATTGAATCCCCATTTTGCAGATATGGGAACTGAAGCACAGAGAAGTGAAGTGACTTGCTCAAGGCCACACAAAAGACAAGTGGCAGAGCCAAGATTAGAATCCAGGTCCTCCGACTCCCAAACCCATGCTCTTTCCACTAGGCTATGCTGCTTCCTTAATGAGCTCCCTCCTCATGATGAACGAGAAAACGTTCCTAGTGTCAGCAAGAGAGCCAAAAAGAGGCTCCGCTTCTCTTGAGTATGCCAAGTTTTTTTTCCCTTAGAAATTACAGTATCTCTGTGAGGTTTAGTGGCTACACCATAGGCTTGGGAGTCAGAAGAACCTGAGTTCTAATCCCTGCTGCACCACAGGTCTGCTGGGTAACCTTGGGCAAGTCACTTAACTTTTCTGGGCATCAGTTACCTCATCTGTAAAATGAGAATTAAGACTGTGAGACTTATGTGGGTCAGGGACTATATCTAATCTGATTAGCTTGTATCTATCCCAGAGTTTAGAACAGTGCTTGACACATAGTAAGCACTTTATAAGTACCACTAATATTATGATTATTATTGTTATTACCTTGTTTCCCTAGTGTAAAATCAACTTTTAACTTTCTCTTTTATGTGGAAACAGCGCAAGATAACCTTCTAGAGAGCCAAGAATTGATGTTTAAACAGATATTTAAATAAATTCTGGATATGCACATAAGTGTTGAGGGGTGAATAAAGAGTAAAGGCAACGCAAAAGGGAGAGGGAGTAGGGGAAATGAGGGCTTCGTAAGGAAAGTCCTCTTCTCCACAGCAGTTAGTATTGTACAGTGCTCTGCATACACAATGGAGTTCAAAGTATACTGACAGTGACAGGGAAGATGGGCCCCACATCTGGCTTATCTGGCTGTCACCCGTCGCCTGGGACAGGTTCTTTCGGAATTGGCACGGCGAGAGAGAGAGACAGAGGCCAGGGATGGAAAACCTGAGTTTTGTATAGAATTTATTCTGCGGGGCGAATTGAATTAATTATTTAGACGCGACAGTCGGCCTTCCCTTTTGGAAGAAATATGGTGTTAAAGCTTCCCCTTTGGGAGGAATATGGTGTTAGAGCTTCCCTAACGGGAGGAATACACTGATATGTTACTCGCGTGTGGGCGGACACCCGAGTCCACTTGTGATTTACTCCAAACGTGGTGAGGCGGCTGGTTCCCACCATGTGCTCGCCCCACCCAGGAGAAATAATACTGTTGGTATTTGTTAAGCGCTTACTATGTGCAGAGCACTGTTCTAAGTGCTGGGGGAGGTACAGGGTAATCAGGTTGTCCCACGTGAGGCTCGCAGTTAATCCCCATACACTTATGCGTTAAACACTAATGAGTTACATACACATATGAGTTACATACACTTATGCGTTAAACCCAGTTATGCATTACCCACTTATGGTTACTCGCTAGCTCCCACCCTGTTCACGTCCCACTCGGGAGGCACCCACTTAGATGTCAAATCCATTTTAAACATTACTTACCCATGGTGAAGCATCTGGCTTCCAACCCCACGAGCTCTCAGCAGGACAGGACACTCACCCATCCCACGGCTCCTCACATGATGCAGGCAGAGCGGCCTTCTCACGCTCTGGACAGAGGCGACCCGCAGCCGGCTGCTGCGAGTCCCATTCCTCTGCACAGAAGGTTAGAGGCGGAAGGTATTTATCACCTGTGCCCTTAGGCCATTCCAGCTTCCGGCCTCAGTTTATCCAATCTCTGCCCTCCCCCCCTCCTCCATTCCTAATTAGATTGGCACGGGAGCGAGGGGCACCTTCTGTATTCCCAGCTTGGGCTGTCAATCTGGCAGTTTGGGTTGTGAGGGTGGTGTCCCACCCTCACTTCCGAGTTCCGCCTGCTGGCTCAGGAGGTCACGAGATAGCATTTGACCTTGAGATGGTCGGTACCCCAGGGTCACCTTGGGACACTGGCACTCCCATGGGACAGGACAGTCAGAAAGGAAAAGGTGATGCCCTTCTTCCCCCTCCCACACAGAAATTGCTGCTCAGCAAGAGATGTTGTTGGCAGAGATAGCCCCCTGCTACCCCTCTCCCAAGAGATACCTTTAGCATTTATCACAAACCTGGAATGGAGTCAAAGTCATCAAGTCCAGATTAGCCTTCCTGGTCAATGGCCATCATATGAGTCTCATGTTCCAAGGGGTAGAATGCAGCATGACTTAGTGGAAAGAGCACGGGCTTGGGAGTCAGAGGACATGGATTCTAATTCTGGCTCCACCACTTGTCAGCTGTGTGACTTTGGGCAAGCCACTTAACTTCTCTTGGCCTTAGTAGTTACCTCATCTGTAAAGTGGGGATTAAGATTGTGAGCCCCACTTGGGACAACCTGATTTCCTTGTATCTACCGCAGCACTTAGAACAGTGTTTGGGACATAGTAAGGACTTAAAAAGTAACATAATTATCATGATTATTATTGAGCAGTTTACTTTAGGGAAAGCCCCGGATTGACTGTTGGAGGGCTCACGGAACATCTGAGAAGAGGAGAGAAAAGTCTGACAGAAAAATTCATTCAGTAGTATTTATTGAGCGCTTACTATGTGCAGAGCACTGTACTAAGTGCTTGGAATGTACAAATCGGTAACAGATAGGGAGAGTCCCTGCCCTTTGACGGGCTTACAGTCTAATCAGAGGAGACAGACAGACAAGAACTATGGCAATAAATAGAATCAAGATGAAAGAACCTATCCCCGGCGACAGGTGACAGCCAGATAAGCCAGATGTGGGGCCCATCTACCCTGTCACTGTCAGTATACTTTTGAAAAATCAAAAGTCCAACAATCTCAACAACCTAGGAAAAGAGCAACATACAATAAAAATAGAAATGAAATGCTCCGACAGAGAACTCATACCCAAACTGACTGCCAGCTGGCCCAGTGTCCCTCTGAACCCCTGGAAAATACCATTTTTTTTTTTTACAGTGTTAAAATCACAGTTTACCTGGCTTATCTGACAGTTGGGTTTCTCTCAGTTTCCCATTCCAGTGGGTGAGGGACGAAATCAATGCCTTCGGGATGATGATGAGGGGGTGGGGGGAAAGATGGGCTTTCCTAGGCACTAGGTCTAGGTCCTGGCATCAGGGAAATCAGCCCCTGCCTTAGGACTTTATATCTTTCACAACTTGGTAAAATGTTGGGAAGAGACAGTGCTGCCTACCCTCTTGTGTTAAAAGGAGGGAGGGACTTTCTCCTCAGAAGTGGTGGAGCCCACTCTTACGTTGCACTTAGTCTTGGGGGCTTGAGGCCTGTTCCAAGGTTTCAGCCTGCCTTCCTGCTCTGCTCCAAAAGGAGGGGCAAAACGTCCTTCTCAACGGGAGGGTGGGTGAACCCTGGGGATGGGTGCCACTCCTCAGTCCCTAAGATTTCTAGGGAGGAGCATCATTTTAAGTGATCCCAATATTCAAGGCCAGGCAACCAACGGCTCCCTGCGGTCTTCACGCGATGCCATGGTCCATCTTGGCCCTTGCATTTCCCACACAACGAAGGCCCGTCGAACACTGTTCACTGTCAAATAGTGAGCAAAGTGATCAAAAGGGAGAGGTGCCCAAGGGTATGCTGTTGGCCCAGGGTGTTGTCTGGTTCTGTCTGGCCCTACTTAGAGAAACAGCGTGGCTTAGTGGAAAGAGTCCGGGCTTGGGAATCAGAAGTTGTGGGTTCCAATCTCAGCTCCACCCCTTGTCAGCTATGTGACTTTGGGCAAGTCACTTAACTTCTCTGGACATCAGTTACCTCATCTGTAAAATGGGATTAAGCCTGTGAGCCGCACGTGGGACAACCTGATAACCTTGTATCCACCCCAGGGATTAGAACAGTGCTCGGCGTATAGTAAACCCTTAACACATACCACCATTATTATTATTATTATTACTCTCTGTGGTAAAACTGTCCCTTGCTCGTACCAGTTCAAAATCAAAACCACACCTTGTATGCCTCCAGTTTGCCCATCCTGGTGGTTTAGAAACCCTCACAACTGTGGTAAACACATTTTTTTTTCTAGATTTTCACCAATGCATACCGGTTTTTAGTGTGCTATCAATGATGCATCTAACATAGGTGAGATCAGTGGCCTCAAGTAGAGCACGAAGAGTACCAGGGCTCGTGCAGTATTTTCTAACGGATTCCTCTTTGAATCAGCCTAAATGCTTCGAGGCCAGGAGCCTATGGACCCTAGTTGATTGGAGCCAGCCAGTGCCACTCCAAGAGGAGGGGGAAAAGAGGGGAACCATGGGGTGTTAAAGAGCAGGACCAAGATCCGGGCCTTGGCTCTGCCAAATGAAGTAATTGAAGCCACCACTCGGGCCTTGAAAATTCCTGGGCTTTAGACTTTCATGGCAGCCCTGAGCCATGAATCAGAGCTTGAAACCATGCCCCTCAAATATGTCACAACACCCCAGGCCAGGCAAAGAGAAGTTTGCTCACAGAATAATAATAATAATAATAATAATAATAATGTTGGTATTTGTTAAGCGCTTACTATGTTCAGAGCACTGTTCTAGCGCTGGGGTAGATACAGGGTCATCAGATTGTCCCACGAGAGGCTCACAGCTAATCCCCATTTTACAGATGAGGTAACTGAGGCACAGAGAAGTTAAGTGACTTGCCCACAGTCACACAGCTGACAAGTGGCAGAGGCAGGATTCGAACCCATGCCATCTGCCTCCCAAGCCCGGGCTCTTTCCACTGAGCCACGCTGCTTCATCCTAGCGACGAGTCATGTTTAGAGCAAGGTGCTGCTGTCTACTTCTGAGATCCCTCCCAGGAAGAAACCAGGAGGCAAACACTTCTACGTGAGGAACGGTGGTCCCCATTGGCACCCGGGAATACCTGATGAGGAGAAGCCCCTTGATGGCTCACATGTTAGATGTCATTGTGCCGGGTCCTGGGGTATCACGCCCACCATTTGCAGAATTATTTATTTGCTATTGTTTTAATGAGATGTTCTTCCCCTTGATTCTATTTATTGCCATTGTTCTTATCTGTCTCCCCCAATTAGACTGTAAGCCCGTCAGAGGGCAGGGACTGTCTCTATCTGTTACTCATTTGTACATTCCAAGTGCTTAGTACAGTGCACTGCACATAGTAAGTGCTCAATAAATACTATTGAATGAATGAATGAATGAATGAAAGAATGGCAATGCTTTTGCACGATCCCAGGAGACTTCTCTCTTACCTACCTGCAAAGACCCTTTGCTTTTCCCTCCCAGGTCCATGTGCTCTGGTGTCATTCATTCATTCATTCAATCAAATTTATTGAGCGCTTACCATGTGCAGAGCACTGTACTAAATGTTTGGAATGTACAATTCTGCAACAGATGAGACAATTTTTTTTTCAATAGTATTTATTGAGCGCTTACTATGTGCAGAGCACTGTACTAAGCGCTTGGAATGAACAAGTCGGCAACAGATAGAGACAGTCCCTGCCTTTGGACGGGCTTACAGTCTAATCGGGGGAGACGGACAGACGAGAACAATGGCAATAAATAGAGTCAAGGAGAAGAACATCTCGTAAAAACAATGGCAACTAAATAGAATCAAGGCGATGTACAATTCATTAACAAAATAAATAGGGTAATGGAAATATATACAGTTGAGCGGACGAGTACAGTGCTGTGGGGATGGGAAGGGAGAGGTGGAGGAGCAGAGGGAAAGGGGGAAAAGAGGGTTTAGCTGCGGAGAGGTGAAGGGGGGGTGGTAGAGGGAGTAGAGGGAGAAAAGGAGCTCAGTCTGGGAACGCCTCTTGGAGGAGGTGAGTTTTAAGTAGGGTTTTGAAGAGGGGAAAAGAATGAGTTTGGCGGAGGTGAGGAGGGAGGGCGTTCCAGGACCGCGGGAGGACGTGGCCCGGGGGTCGACGGTGGGATGGGCGAGACCGAGGGACGGTGAGGAGGTGGGCGGCGGAGGAGCGGAGCATGCGGGGTGGGCGGTAGAAAGAGAGAAGGGAGGAGAGGTAGGAAGGGGCAAGGTGATGGAGAGCCTTGAAGCCTAGAGTGAGGAGTTTTTGTTTGGAGCGGAGGTCGATAGGCAACCACTGGAGTTGTTTAAGAAGGGGAGTGACATGCCCAGATCGTTTCTGCGGGAAGATGAGCCGGGCAGCGGAGTGAAGAATAGACCGGAGCGGGGCGAGAGAGGAGGAAGGGAGGTCAGAGAGAAGGCTGACAGTAGTCTAGCCGGGATATAACGAGAGCCCGTAGCAGTAAGGTAGCCATTTGGGTGGAGAGGAAAGGGCGGATCTTGGCGATATTGTAAAGGTGAGACCGGCAGGTCTCGGTAACGGATAGGATGTGTGGGGTGAACGAGAGAGACGAGTCAAGGATGACACCGAGATTGCGGGCCCGAGAGACGGGAGGGATGGTCGTGCCATCCACGGTGATAGAGAAGTCTGGGAGAGGACCGGGTTCGGGAGGGAAGATGAGGAGCTCAGTCTTGCTCGTGTTGAGTTTTAGGTGGCGGGCCGACATCCAGGTGGAGACGTCCCGGAGGCGGGAGGAGATGCGAGCCTGAAGGGAGGGGGAGAGGACAGGGGCGGAGATGTAGATCTGCGTGTCATCTGCGTAGAGATGGTAGTCAAAGCCGTGAGAGCGGATGAGTTCACCAAGGGAGTGAGTGTAAATGGAGAACAGAAGAGGGCCAAGAACTGACCCTTGAGGAACTCCAACAGTTGAAGGATGGGAGGGGGAGGAGGCATCAGCGAAGGAGACCGAGAATGACCGGCCAGAGAGGTGAGAGGAGAACCAGGAGAGGACGGAGTCCGTGAAGCCAAGGTGAGATAAGGTATGGAGGAGGAGGGGATGGTCGACAGTGTCAAAGGCAGCAGAGAGGTCAAGGAGGATCAGAATGGAGTAGGAGCCATTGGATTGGCAAGAAGGAGGTCACGGGTGACCTTAGAGAGAGCAGTCTCGGTAGAGTGGAGGGGACGGAAGCCAGATTGGAGGGGGTCCAGGAGAGAATGGGAGTTAAGGAATTCTAACAATCCCTGCCCAACAGCGGGCTCACAATCTAAACTGAGTCACGGTTCTTGGAGCAGAAGCCCCAGTAGAGGAGGATTCTGCACTGATAATTTTAAAGAGAAATGAAGATGTGTGATACTGCATGGGACTTGTATAGGAGACAGACTCTGCTGACAGAAACCCGGAACAGGATGGAGCCTGGCTTTGGCAACACAAAAAGGAGCCATTCTGATGTGAACTGTGGTGGTGGCGGCCCTTTTGCCCACAGAGAGCAGCATCTCCTCCCCCAGTGGCCCCAGACTGAGGAGGGATTGCAGCACACCGCCTGACCCCTAGTCCCTGCTGTCTCTCGGTAGCCAGCAGCCACAACTTTCCCCTAGCCCATCCCATCCCATTTGTACTTCTTTTCGAGGTGCGCCCTTGGAGCCGGATGCAGAGGCGGTGGGAGGTGGAACCTTTGGGGGCAACCCTGCCCCTTCCCCTAGTGAGGGCAGACCCCAGATCTACCCCTCATCCTCTTCTACTCCCTCTTACCGCTCCTATGCCTGCCTCCGGGGCCAACCGACAGCCCAACCCTTCCGGATAGATCTGTTGTTTACTTTTATCCGTGGGGACAGACCAGCTTAAAACCAACTGTTTATTGAAACACTAGGCTACTTGCTTCCTTGATGCCAGGATGGGGGACAGGAAGGAGTGGCAGAAGTCTCAGCCCAGCGGTGGCAATGCAGAATCCCCTCTGGCTCCAGGCTGCTCCGGTCTTTGCAATCTGCTCCAAATCAACCCAGGGCCTCAGCCATCTGCCTGCCTCTTTCAGCTCCCGAGCCAGACTTCCCGATGGCAGGTCACCGCAGTCCAGAACAATTCATTCATTCATTCAGTTGTATTAATTGAGAGCTTACTGTGTACTGAGCACTGTTCTAAAGACAGTACAAAATAACAATAAACAGACACATTCCCTGCCCACAGTGAGCTTACAGTCTCAAGGGGGAGACTGACATTAATAGAAATAAATAAATTACAGATATGTGCATGAGTACTGTGGGCCAGGGAGAGGGGATGAATAAAGGGAGCAAGTCAGGGTAATGCAGAAGGGAGTGGAAGAAGAGGAAAGGAGGGAAGATATAGCCCAGAAGTGAATCTGGAAGAGGCTCCTCACAGAGGCAGATCCAAAGGCGGGATAATCAATTAGTTCAATCCCTCACCCCTACTATACACTGTTAATAGAGTTATAATAATTGTGATATTTGCTCAGCATTTACTCTATTCCAAGCACTATACTAAGCTCAGGGATAGATATGAGATCATCAGATTGGACTCCATCCCTATTCATTCAATCATATTTATTGAGCGCTTACTGTGGGCAGAACACCGTACTAAGGCACTTATTCCCTAAAGGGCTCAGAGGCTAATGGGGAGGGAGAACAGTATATCATCCCCATTTTACACGGGAGGAGACTGAGGCACAGAGAAGATAACAGGATCACACAGCAAGCAAGTGGAGGAGACACGTTGGCAGCTCCAAGACTTCGTGGACCACTTGACTCACCCCGTGCCGTGGCACGTATGGCCATGGCATCGTGCTGTTAAGCATGTCAGTCCCCTCCCTCCAACCCCCTTCATGAAAATTTCAGACTCATCTTGATTTTTCCCTGGATTGCTGCTGAGCATTCATCTGTTTGGGACAGCTAAGACACGAGATAAGTGTGAGGCAGCTTTTCCTTGTTACTTCTGCTTTAGGGATTTGAGGCTTCAGCTCTTTCCCTCAGTGTCTCAGTTCACAAGAGGCGAGTGGGTGGCGGTGATGTACAGTTCGCTCCTGACCTCCCTAGATCAAAGAAGCTGGAAGCTGCTCCTTCTGTTTTGAATTTATTTAAAAATGGCCAAGAATTATTTCTGTACATGCTCCTCTTCTGGCAGGCTGGGTGGAGTTGTGCTCCTTTGGGAATGTCTCTTACGGTAACTAATGGCACTATCTCCTTTCTAGACAAGCAGCAACAACAACAATTTAATACTTGGGAGAGAAGAAGTGTCAATCTATTTGCTCTTTTCTCTCCTCCTACAGCTTGGGGCGGGGGATGGTAAGCCATTTATCACCTGTTTCTCCCACTATCTAACAAAATGGAGAGGTGATGGGCATTATTCCTTTAATAACAATAATAATAATTATGGTATTTGTTGAACACTTACTATTCATCAGGAATTGTACTTAGCACTGGGGTGGATACAAGTAAATCAGGTTGGACACAGTCCATGTCCCACATGGGGTTCACAGTCTTAATCCCCATTTTACAGATGAGGGTACTGAGGCACTGGGAAGTGAAGTGACTTGCCCAAGGCCATATGGCAGACAAGTGGTGGAGCTGAGATTAGAACCCATGACTTTCTGACTCCCAGGCCCATGCTCTATCCTTTATCCTCTATCCATTTAGACTGTGCACCCTATGTAGGACAGGCACTTCGTCCAACCGGATTAACTTGTATCTATTTAGAACAGTTCTTGACACAAAGTAAGTGCTTAAATACTGTAATAAATTAAATTTGAGTCCTTATCACTGTCAGATGAATAAAGGGTGCAAATCCAGGTGTAAGAGTGACCCAAGGTGGTTACACTACACATATACGCACATTTTCTCCATCTTCTCACTGTCCTCATAGATCGATTTGTTTTGAAGTCTAGCCTAGTGGGTAAAGCAGGGACCTGGGAGTCAGAAGGTCATGGGTTCTAATCCCAGCTCTGCCACTTGTCCACTATGTGACCTTGAGCAAGTCACTTCACTGTGCCTCAGTGACCTGACCTGTAAAATGGGGATTAAGACTGCGAGCTGCATATGGGATAGGGAGTGTCCAACTTGATTTGCTTGTATACACCCTAGTACGGTGCCTGCCACATAGTAAGCACTTAACAAGTACCACAATGATAATAATAATAATACTTGTTAGTATTATTAAATGAGAGGTCACCTGTGTTCTGATGCCTGAATCTGGTCTAGTATGGGAACAAGAAAAATGTGAATCTGAATGGAAATTTGAAATTGCAGTCTTGGGAAGCCCTTACTTTCTCTCCAAGTGGCTCTCAACAGCTTACCCCACACTCACACATCCATTCTGCAGGTGCTCCCAACAGTAAGTTGAGATTGAACTCTCCAAATCGAAAGGTAGCCCTTCCTTCTGGTCTGCCAAGCTCTCTGAGCAAACAAAAACCAAGAAAGCGTTCCCAACATTAGATCGACATTTGTCTGTGAGTTGGTTCTTCTACTGTCCAAGGGGCATCTCAAGAAGAGCTGTCCTCCAGAGAACTCTGGTTTGGATTTTCATGGGCAGTGGATGAGGCACTGTACTCTCCCAAACACTTAGCACAGTTCTTTATACACAGTAAGCTCTCAATTAATACAATTGAATGAATGAATGAATGAATGAATGAATGAATGAATGGGGCAGAGCAGCAGCCAGTCAACTCTCCTGCCCAGCCTCAACTTCCATAGATGTCACCAGCTGGATCATTGTTGATGAACATCTGCTGGTTGGGATGATGATCTAATAAACACTGATGGTCCATGTATTCAATCCATTCATTTATTTATTGAGCACTTACGGTGTGTAGAGCACTGAACTAAGTGCTTGGGAGAGTGCAGTGTAACAGTATAACAGAGTCAGTAAACATTCTCTGCCCACAACGAGTTTCAGTTTAGAGGAGGAGACAGACATCAATAAATACATCAATTTCAGAGATTTAAATGAGTGTTATGGGGCTGGGGATGAGGGAGGCAGAATAAAAGGAGCAAATCAGAGAAACACAGAAGGGAGTGGGAGAAGCGGAAATGAGGGCTTAGTCAGGGAAGGCCTCTTGGAGGAGATGTGTCTTCCATAAGGCTCTGAAGGTGGGAAGAGTTAATTGTCTGTTGGATATGAAGGGGGAGGATGTTTCCAGGCCAGAGGTAGGATGCTGGAGAGTGTTCGGTGGAAAGATAGATGAGATTGAGATACAGTGAGCAGATTGGTATTAGAGAAGCAAAGTGTGCAGACTAGGTTGTAGTAGGAGAGCAGTGAGGTGAGGTAGGAGGGGGCAAGGTGACTGAGTTCTTTAAAGTTGGTGGTAAGGAGTTTCGCTGTGGTAAAAAGCAATTGGTAAACTAAAACATGCCAGAAGCAGATGAGTAGGGAAGAGGCAGATAATTTTCCACAGCTACTTTCAGAACCAAATGGCATATTAATTAAAGAAACATGTGGCAGTTCCCCGTAGGAATTAAAGAGAGACGGTCCCCAACACCGAGGCCTGTCTCTTAGAGGCAATGGCAGGAAGAGCTGGGTGAGGCTTGGAGCACCAGAAAACTCTCCCAGAAGTGATCCAATCTTATTACCTAAGTTAGAGCAGAAGCTGTTGCTTTTTTAAATGGTGCTTGTTAAGTGCTTACTATGTGCTAGGCACTGTACTAAGGGCTGGGATACAGAATAATCAGGTTGGTCACAGTCCCTGTCCCACAGGGGGCTCACAGTCTTAACTCCCATTTTACAGATGAGGGGATTGCGGCACAAAGAAGTTAAGTGACCTGCCCGAGGTCACACAGCAGACAAGTGCAGAGCTAGGATTAGAACCCAGTGCTCTGACTCCCAGGCATGTGCTCTTTTGACTAGGCCATAGTGCTTCTCAGAGAAGCTTTCTGCTGCTGCTGCAGGGAAGATCTTGATTATTAGATCATCACCTCTTTCAGGGAAGGAACAGTGTCTTTTTCCTCCGTTTTACCCTTCCAAGTTCTTAGTTCAGTACTTGGCAAAAGTGAGTGCTCAATAAATACTACTGACTAATCTTGAAGTTTTTATTTATTATTGTTTATTGTTGTATTGCACTTTCCCAAGCTCTTAGTACAGTGTTCTGCACATAGTAAGCACTCAATAAATATGACTGAATGAATTTACCTTAAAAAAATGCATCTGTAAATCTTGAAGGAAATTTAGGAAAAGGTTTTAAGTCAAAGAAAACACATGCCTAGCTAGAATAGCAAACTTGGTGGGGTTTTTTTTTTAAAACCCCAAAAACTTGGAGTAAACCAAAAACTTCAGTGAAGTTTGTCAATGTGTGAAAGCACAGGCTGGCACTAAGTATTAAAAGAGGCTTTAGCGAAAGAAGTTCATTGCTAGTAGCTTGGAGTGAGGTAACTTGAGAGAGGCTAGAAAATTTATCCAGCCAGGAAGTGTATGTTACAAACTTAAGAAACAAAACAAAACAAAAAAAGCCATAATGAAGAGCGCTTGATGTCTTTGGGTTCTAGGAAAAGCATGACTAAATTGGCTGCTTTAGCAAGAAAGAAAGGAAATACACAGCAGGAGCTATTGTGAGGCAAAGTTACTGTCTCTTGTCAAGAACATGAGTGTGTACATCCTTCCATCCTTCATTTTGTGTTAGTTCAATGCATTGGGGACCATAAAAAGGCTTCTGGAAAAAAGTGAAAGATTTGAAAATTGCTAAAAGCTGCTGGGGTTTGAATAATTCCCAGAACTACTGAGGGAAAAAAATCTGAGGAAGAACTTTTAAAAGAAATCTAATCTTAGAATAATTAAAGAAATCAACTGGGGGAAGAACAGGTACTTAATTGGACCCAAGACAGCTATACTACTCCATCCCTTAGGCAAATATGATAAAGCAGGACCACCAATCAGATGTCTGCAATACAAGTTTAAAAACAACACCGCTTGTTATGAAATATCAAGGATCTTAAGGAAGCTCTTCCGTGATAGCCGGGAAATGTACTGGCACCAATACTGAGCTGATAATTAAGATCCCAGATTAATTGCTACCGATTTGAGCTTAATTGGATTTGAGGAAACTTTACAGTTTAAGGAGAATCAGGAGAAAACTAGAATATAAGAAAGTAACACAAGAAGTACTACTCTTGAGTTGGACCAAAAGTGCATGTGTCTGATATTCTGTCCCTACTAGTGGCACCAAGATGCTCCAAAGAATATTGTGAGGGTTGTTCTTGACATCCCTCCTAATGGTTAGCCAATATATCTCTAAATTAGATACATTCTGATCTAATCAGAATTTGCTCAAGTCCCCAGCATCTAATAGAAAGAGGAGCAGTGAAGCCACAAGAGCAAAGATGAAAATACAGCCCTGAAAGTTAGCCACTTTTATACTGACATTTAGACAAGGGCAACCGTAATGTGCTATACAATAGCATTAGAAGGTGCAGCTTTAATAAGCTTCTTGGTTACAGTAACTCCCTCTATAATTTCTCAAAATACTTGCTTCCCAGGGGAACTCTGATCAGGTGAATAGAGAGTAGGTCATGTCTACTTGCACAGGAACTAGGCAAAAACACAAAGGAGCTCATCAGCACTCAGCACATCACTGTGCTGATGAGCACTGTGCTCATCAGCACAGCACTTGTCGGCTGTGTGACTGTGGGCAAGTCACTTAACTTCTCTGTGCCTCAGTTCCCTCATCTGTAAAATGGGGATTAAGACTGTGAGCCCCACGTGGGACAACCTGATTCCCCTATGTCTACCCCAGCGCTTAGAACAGTGCTCGGCACATAGTAAGCGCTTAACAAATACCAACATTATTATTATTATTATAACTAGATTTGTCATTGCTTCCAATCCCAGAAATAGCATAACGTACGGAGACTCTATCTTCCACCGTGACAAGGGCACATCATGATAATGATGATAATAATAATAGTGATTATAATAATTATTGTGGTATTTAAGTGCTTACTACATGCCAAGCACTGTATTAAGTGCTGGAGTAGATACAAGATCATTTATTCATTTATTTAATCATATTTACTAAGTGCTTACTTTGTACAGAGCACTATACTAAGCACTTGGGAAAGTACAATGCAACAATAAAAAGTAACGATCCCTGCCCACAACTAGTTCACAGTCTAGTTGGGGGGAGACAGACATCAATATAAATAAACAAACATTGATGCAAATAAATAAAATTACAGATATATACATAAGTGCTGTGGGGCTGGGAGAGGGGGGAAAAGCCAAAAGAACAAATCAGGGTGACACAGAAGGGAGCGGGAGATGAGGAAAAGTGAGGTTTAGTCGGGGAAGGCCTCTTGGAGATGTGCCTTTAGTAAGGCTTTGAAAGGAGGAAGAGTAATTGTCTGGTGGATTGAGGAGGGAAGGCGTTACAGGCCAGGGGTCGGAGGCAAGACAGGCGAGATTGAGGCACAGTGAGAAGGTTGGCACCATTCATTCATTCATTCAATAGTATTTATTGAGTGCTTACTATGTACAGAGCACTGTACTAAGCGCTTGGAATGTACAGATGGCAACAGATAGAGACAGTCCCTGCCCTTTGATGGGCTTACAGTCTAATCGGGGGAGAAGGATTAGAAGGAGAAGGAGAGAAGCGAGGTAAAGTAGGAGGGAGCAAGGTGATGGAGTGTTTTAAAGCCAACTGTGAGGAGTTTTTGGTCAATATGGAGGTGTATAGGCAACCACTGGAAATTTCTGAGAAGGGGGGTGACATGTCCCGAATGTTTCTGTAGAGAGATGATCCAGGCAATGGAGTGAAGTAAGAAATGGAGTGGGGAGAGGCAGGAGGCTGCGAAGTCAGCAAGGAGGCTGATGCAGTAATCTAGGTGGATAGGATGAGTAATTGTCCTATATGGGGCTTACAGTCTAAGTAGAAGGAAGAAGGAGCACTGAATCACCATTTTGGAGATGAAGGAACTGAAACACAGAGAAGGTAAGTGACTTGCCCAAGGTCACACAGCCGGTAAATATTGGAGTTGGGTTAGAAACCAGATCCTCTGACTACCAAGCCAGGCCCACACTCTTTCCATTAGGCAACACTGCTCTTCATGAAGGGCAAAGTCATAGCAAAAGTGGTAAGTGTACCAACCAATGAATCATGGTATTTACTGTGCATCTACTGAGTGCAAACTTTTGTCCTAAACATTTAGGTGGCTACAACAGAAGTAAGAAACTCTGCCTGCCTTCCAGGAGTGTACAGTCCAATGCCCTTAGTCAATCATATTTGAGTGCTTACTGCGTGCAGAGCACTGTACTAAGTGCTTAGGGAGGGTACAACATAACAATAATGGACATATCCCTTGCCCACAACGAGCTTATGGTCTAGAGCGGGAGATGGACATTGTCTTGTCTTATGCCACTGAGTCATTTCCGACCCGTAGAGACACCACGGACCCATCTCTCCCAGAAAACCCCAACTCTATCTGCAATTGTTCTGGTAGTGTAGCCATAGAGTCTTCTTGGTAAAAATAAGAAAGTGGTTTACGATTGCCGCCTAACGCGCAGTAAACTCGAGTCTCCACGCTTGACTCTCTCCCATGCTGCTGTTGCCCAGCGCGGGGGAGTTTTGACTTGTAGCAGATTGCCTTCTACTCGCTAGCCACTACCCAAACTAGGAATGGAATGGGTAGGCCTCTGCTTGACTTTCCCTCCCATAGCCAAGACTGGTAGAGTACTGGAAACCCTCCAGGTGTGACCCTGAGAAGGGTGAGATGGATATTAATATAAATAAATTACAGATATGTACATAAGTGCTGTGTGGCTGGGAGGGGAGATGAATAAAGGGACAAGTCAAGGAGATGCAGAAGGGAGTTAAAGGCAAAGGAAATGATGGTTTAGTCAGGGAAGGCCTCTTGGAGGAGATGTGCCTTCAACAAGGCTTTGAAAGGAGCCTACGTTTACCAGAGATAATAGGGCTTGCAAACGGTAATTAGGAGTTAGGAAAAGGAAGTTGGAAGAGAAAGAGTGGGCAAACAGGAGAAGAAATGTTAGCAGCAGGAACTAGGCAGGAGAAGGAGATTGGAGACAGGGCCCAGGATAGCTCTCACCAGCTGCCAAAGAATTTTGCTAGAACTCTGTTGGCAAATAAGTGAGCAGAGAGGGTCCTGTTTTTCTTCTCGTTCCGTCAATCTTCTTGTCAGTGAGAAATACTCTAGTGGACTGGGTGTCACTTGGAATATTCTTCCACCAGTTATTACTAATAATACAAGTAGTGGTTATGAGACATTAAGAAACAAAAAGTGCCATGCGAGTACTAAATAATCATGATTATCATCAGCTAAAGGGAGTGATTAGCAAATGCTTTGTCTGAATTAGGAGTGTCTGTTTCATGTTTTCATTCCCAGGGGTAACTAAGTGTTCCAACAGCCCTGGCAAGTTGTCTAACAAAGTACTAGGGGACAAAATTTATTTGACAGGTTCCTAGTGACAATTACCACTTCCCACCTTGCTCTTAAATCAGTGAAAATTAGGTGGTTCTTTTCCCATCACTTAATTTTCTTTTTCTTTTCTCTCTTCTAATGGGTCCAGTGAAAATACACAATTTCAAATATAAAATTGGCAGGTAAATAATGTGTTAATTGGGATTCAAAGCTGTAAATTAGCTATTGCAAAGATGAAACACCTCTTTCCCCCTCCCATTCCCCTCGTTTCCTTAGTTATTCACAAGAGTGCATAATGGTAGCAGAGGCAGATGGCCTTCTACTGCCACAGGGATCTGGCCCATGCTCGAAGACAGCACAAGTCTTCTAATCGCAGCTAGCTGGTTTGGACAGGGAGAGTATGGACAGGAAAAGTAGCTGTGTGGAGAATCTTTCCACAGAAGGCTATCTGGAGTAGGTGTCCTAGGCTTCTATAGGATATTGAAAGTATTCATTCATTCAACCGTATTTACTGAGCATTTAGTGTGTGCAGAGCACTCTATTAGGGCTTGGGAGAGTACAATATAACAATAAACGAGCTTACAGTCTAGACAAAGAGATAGAAGGGCATAGTTTAGCCTGCACTTGCAATTTGAGGTGATAATGGTGTCAATAACTTGTTGCTGCTGCAGGTGTGGAGATTTCTCCTGCTTGAAGCCTCAGTTAATGTCCCGGGACACCGTCTTCATTTAGACTGGGGCCCCGTGAGGGGCAGGGTTTTTGTTTGCTCTAATAATCTTGTATTTACTTCAGTGTTTATCTATAGTCAGCACCTAATGAATATCAGTTATACTAGGAGCTGGCCATTTGCCAGAGCACTAAGAGAAAGAGGAAACCTTTCTGCATCTTCTTTCTCAAAACCTTTCAGATAAAGTCAGCAAATAAGGGGGACACAGGAGGATGAAAGGGCTTTCCAAAAGGTCCCCAAAGGAAACTAAGGCAGAGGGGCTGGAATCTGCCATAGGGCAGCTTAATGCTGCATTGTCGAAGTGCCCTAATTCCGGTGAACTGTAACTTGTTGGAGTCCGGCTGTTTGCCGTTGGTTGTGTTGAGTGTGGTTTGGAGGTGAGGCTGGGGAAGCTGCTCAAGAAACTGGATGTGTGAAGCAGCATGGCCTAGTGGAAAAAGTATGGGCCTAGTAGTCAGAGGACCTGGGTTCTAATCCCTACTCTGCCACTGTTTGGCTGTGCGAACTTGGGCAAGTTGCTTCACCTCTCTGTGCCTCAGTTACCTCAAATGGAAACTAAGACTCCGAGTCCTGTATGCAACAAGGAATGTGTTCAACCTGATTATCTTGTGCTTATCCCAGCACTTAATACGGTGGCTGGCATATAGTAAGTGCTTAACAAATACCATTAAAAAAAGTCCAAGTTTCAAAGTCTTGTAGGAGGTTGAACTCCACCATTACAGATGGATAGATCTTCAACTCAGCATGATGCTCGAGGTTTCACTGTCACCAAATTCTTTCTGTCAACCTATCAAAGCTCATGCTGGCAGTTCCATAATGGTAGAGCTTCCAGACCCAACTTCTTAAGAACAGGAAAGCCCATGGAGCATATCTCTGCCCCATCTCCTCTTCACTCTCCCTCTCTCCACCATCAGCCCCCCATCCGCCCACCCTTTAAGTGGAAGGAAGGATATTTCAGTCCAGCTGCCTTCCTACACTACTTAACTTTCCTCAGACCACAGGAAACACAACCGAGGGATTCAAAATTCCAGGCCATAAAAAGGCACTGAGCAAACATTTTCACTTCTATTCAGGAAAGCACGTATGTGCAGCGTTGACGGCGAGGATTTATGGAAGGTGGAACAGTGCTGAAAGGCAAAGGATTTCAGCACGGTAAACTCTGGTTGAGGTTGGAGGCAGTGGGAGGAGGAAGGAGGAGAAGATAACATTAGAGCATTGCTACTGCAGTTTCTGTTTTTGAAATACAGTCTTGACTTCTTGTTCTTCCATCACTGACCTTCTAAGGGTTTCTATCTCTTCTATCTCCACATAGACTGACCCTAGGACTCAGATTCAGATTTCCTTCTCCCAGCAGGCTAGACAAACTCTGAGGCCTCTGGGACACTGGGGAGGGGGCTTCTGGGGGTACAAAACTCCTGGCAGTTATCATCCTTGATGACATCATTATAGGAAAGGGTTAGGGCCAGGCCAGAGGTACTGCTGTTCCCTTACTCCTGGTTGGGAGATTACAAAAAGTTCACCTTGCCCAAGAAGTCAATCACTGGTATTTATTGAGCACTTACTGTATGCAAAGTGCTTGGAAGATTCAAGGGGCAAAGCCCACATATCATCTAGGACTATACAACCTGTTAGGTTTCTGGTTCACTAAAGGCATAGTTTGAAGGCTCTGGGAGTTCAACCACTAATGAGTTCCAGAGTTTTTGGTCCAAAGAGAGGGAAGCTATTTGGGGTTTGACTTCGACTGGGGGATGCAGGAAGAAGGGCCTTGAAGACTTGGGGAAGCAGCATGGTCTAGTGGATAGAGCACAGGCCTGGGAGTCAGAAGGACTGAGGTTCTAATTCTGGCTCCACCACTCTTCTGTTGTGTGACTGTGGGCAAGTCACTTCACTTCTCTGCACCTCAGTTCCCTCATCTGTAAAATGGGGATTAAGACTGTGAGCCCTATGTGGGACAAGGACGGTATCCAACCTGATTAGTTTGTATCTGCCCCAGTTCTTAGTACAGTGCCTGACACATAGTAAGAGCTTAAGAAATACCATTAAAAAAATTAAAAGATGCTTGTGAGCTGGCTGAATGAGCCTGGGCTAAGTTCTCCCTGTTTCTCTGCAGCAGCTGCAGGCCCAAATCAGTATCCCCCTACTGAATTGGACCTGGAACCTTGCCATCGGTCCCAACTCTCAGCTGTGGGATCTACCCCTTGTTTCCCAGTCCTTGTGTTTTATATTGCACTCTCCTCAAGAGCTTAGTATAGTGTACACAGTAAACATTCAATAAATACCATTGATTGATTGATTCTTGTCATTGCAGAGAGGCTCTGGCTTTGGCCCTGCATGAGCAAGAGTGAAGACGAGGCGCCGGATCCCACTCCCTGAGGGCCTGTGTTATCACAGGTATAAATCTGCATGCGGTGTGAGGGTGGGAGGGATGGGGACTACCCTTCTTGGGGGTCTTGCCACTGCAGGGGCAAAATGGAGAGTCTCTACCTCTATCAGAGCAGTACCAAAGCAGCTACAGTGATCACCAGCATTTATTCGGACCTGTCAGCTTGTCACAGCCCCACCCCTCATGGCCAGGAACCAACATCCTGGTCTCTGGTTGATGCTGGAGTCAGTCAGTCAATCATATTTATTGAGCACTTACTGTGTGCATAATACTGTACTAAGCACTTGACGGAGTACAATGTAAGAGTCTGCAGCTGCCCTTCCACCACAGCACTTCAGCCCCCCTCTCTCTATTCCAAATTTACGAGGAAGTTGCTCCTGTCAGCTATGATACCCTCCATTCAGATCCTTTCTGCCCCAGGTTCCGGCTGCTAATACTGCTGGTAACCTAGCTGCTTCTGGATTTATTGGGCCAATGTGTGGGGGTGGCATCCAAGGCCTTAAGTATATCTCTCCCCAGCATCCCTTCCATTGCGCACTGAAATAAAAACAACTGTCAGCTTTTGGGGGCCTAAAAAATAGGTCCAGCAGTTGGATGGATGCTTCTCTGCCACTGCATCAACCCTGGGTGCTCCACCATAGCCCCTGCTAGAGCTTCTGCCCACCCTGAACCTTCCACCGTGCCCTGGCCCATCCTAGGCCCCTCTCTCCTCCCTCTTCTATATTTGGTAGTGAGGATAGCAGACTCCCTCAGATGGTCTAGTTAGGCAAAGTCAGTGTCAGACCAATGTATTCTAAGGCAACCTCTGGGCCCAAGGGGTCCACTCTAAAGAGAACAAAGTCATCTCAAATAACAACAATTGGATAGTGTCTTTTTTAAATCAAATGAGGACCTTTAAGAGAAAAATGCCAGTGTTTCAAGCCCAGTGTTAGCCATTGGAAGTCCTAGGTGACCTGACATGTCACAGTCTCAGCTAGAGATAGATGAAGGTTGCCCAAGAGCAGCACTACTAGTCTTTGCAGTTAGTTAGTTAGTCCCACTCCTCCTGTCCCCCCCTCCCTGAGTGAGCCCAGAGGCATTGGGTCTGGAGGCCAATGCTACCCAAGTTTACTTAGAGGAGGAGTGGTTTAAGCCACTCCTCCTTTCAGAGGCTGCAGTTGCTGGCTTACATGAGTCCAGCAGTCACTGGACCCAATGGGGTGGGGAGAAGAAAGGCTCAAAAGTATTCATCAAAGATGGGCAGATAATTATCAACCAGTTTTCAAACTCAGAAAAGCACTATGGAAGGACAAATGGTTAGAAGTCACATAGCTTCTCTCTGCCTAGTCTCCTCATCTGTAGAATGGGAATGCAATACTTATTTTCCCTCCTACTTAGACTCTAAACCCCAAGTAGAACCTAATTATCTTGTATCACTACAGTGCTTGGAGCATACTAGGCACTAAACAAATATCTTTAATATTATTTTAACTATTATCATCATCATTATTATTATGATTATAAAAAGACAGATTATGTTCCAGCCTGAATCTGTCTCTTCCTTCACACTACCAAGAATTTCCATTGGAGAAGCAGCATGGCATAGTGGGTAGAGCATGGGCTGGGAGTCAGAAGGTCATGGATGCTAATTCTGGCTCTGCCACTTGTCTGCTGTGTGACCTTGGGCAAACCACTCTCTTCTCTATCCCTCTGTTACCTCATCTGTAAAATGGGGATTGAGGCTGTGAGCCCCACATGGGACAGAGACTATGTCCAACTCAATTTTCTTGTATCCTCCCCAACACTTAGTACAGTGCATAGCATAGTAAGTGCTTAACAAATACCATTATCATTATCACTTAGAACAATGCTTGACACATAGTAAGTGCTTAATAAATATTAAGCTGGTTGGTGTCACTGAATTCTGCTACTTAGGGAGCCTTCTGATCAATACTAAGCAGGGAGGTAGAAATCCAGGCCTGGAAGACAAGTATGTCTTTTGGGAGACTGAAGAAAATTGGCCTACAGAGCACTTTTAGTGACCAATTTTTCAGTTGTCTATGAAACTTGGATTTACCCCCCAACAGACTACAATCCAGTTTCTAAAGGAGTTTCTTCAGGGCCACTAATAAATTATACTTAACATCAAATGGAGAGACAGGATCACATTATTTGTGATCCTGGAACATAGGGAACGCACTAGTATCAAAATAATGCTCACTACAGCACATATTTGCCAGGCTGGGGCAGGGGAAGAGAATGGATAAAAGCAAGATATCCAAATGACTGTTCCGTGTTGAGCTGAAATTGATAACTGGCCCGAAGAAACCATTTAGAAGCGCAATGAAGCAAGAACTAAAATGTTGGGGACAGTCACATGATGGCTGCAAAATTCAAACCATAAATGTTTAGAAATTGGGGTTTCTTGGTAAAGATAGCTCAAGAAGATTTTGACATGAAGAAGAAGAAAAGAAAACTATAACACTACTTCAGGGGTTGGAATCTGAATATGTCTGTGGTATGAGATGGATTGCTAGTCAAGCATCAGTCTCAACAGCCACACTTATAAACACTGATTTTTCTGTACCAAAATACTGTCAGAAACTTATAACAAGACTCTTCATTCTGAAAATTTCTAAGGTCTTCACAAATGCTCCCTAATAATCGAAGGGCCTGCAGTCAGGGCATGCAAGCCATGCAGTCCATGATCAACTAGAAATTTAAGAATGTGAACAATAAGCTCCCCGTGGTCAGGGAACGTGTCTACTAACTGTCATATTGTACTCTCAAGTGTTCAATAATAGTGATCTGAAAACAGTAAGCACTTAAATATGATTGTTTAAAATGGCGACCACGTAAACATATATATATGTGTGTATAAACACATATTTGCGTATACGCGTGATGATGTGGAGTGAGGTGACAGTGTGAAATGAGATTGTTCTTACTTCATGACTTTAAAACCTACTGAAAGCTACTGCTATAGGTGAGTTGTAAGAGAACCTATGGTACATTGTTCCCTGGATTCTGGTGCAGCGTGCTATTTGACCCTCTTGCTTCTTAGTAATTATGATTTTCTGTTTCCTATCTCTTAAACCACTTCCACATCTGATTTGAGAGAAATAAAGTGGTCTATTTGCACGTAGTTATCAGGCTAACCTTGACTTGGTATATATGTTCCTTGACATGACAATGTCTAGAGTTCAGGGTCTGAAGTACAGTTCCAAAAATAAGAGCAGACAGATAGCTATTGGAATAGCTAGTCCTATGGGAATGGAAGAATAAGAAGAGCACAAGATAGTCTTGCATCTTAAAAATAGAAAAAAAAAACCACACTATAATTTTCAAAGGCAAAATGGAAAGTCCAAGATTGCAGAGCAAATGGGTGGGATATTGTAGATTCATCTGCTAAGGGGTATAATTCTACACATTCAGAAATCTTTACTCTGGCAGACAATAAAATCACTTAAAGATAAGAGGACAGAGTGGATCTGGCAATTTCTCAATGTTGGAGCTTAAGGGCTTGGGGCAACCTTGTTTGGAGGTTAGAGTAGTTTTTGTCAACCTAAGGTAGAACTGCTCCCTGAAATTGCAACTGAAGACGAGCTAGAACCGGATTTCTAAAGAATCAAACCCCAGATGAGGAATAGGTAAGAAAATCTTAATTTTTTCATATGAGTCACTGGGTCTGAGCAATATACATGGTGAATCAAGAGTCCAGGTGCAAGAGAATATACACAACCTTTGGCAGCACATAATGTTCTTGTAATGCTACTTTGCTGTCTTGAAGGAGAGATATCCATCCCTCAAGGATAAACGATCGGTCTTCTTAACAGCCGAACTGAGAAAGGCAAGGAAACTTACAGACCTCCGTAGGATAGATGCACTGAGAAACTCCCAGTGGAAAAATAGCTCCATCAAGATCAAAGCAGCTTTCTTTGTAACAATATAATCAGATCTGTGGCTAGGCCTACATGAAAGTATGTGTGAGTCCATGTCCAGGGTAGCAACAGTTCAAAGGCAAGCCAGGCCGAACCAGTGTGTTTTAAAGACCAGGTGGGCTAGCCAACCTGACATTCGTAGGCCAAACTGACTGCAAAGAACTACTGAAGTTGAATGACATGTAGCTCCTCCTTTTGAAAAAAGTATAAGAAGAAAAGTGAGGAGATCCCTTACCAGATACAACTGCCCCAATCAGTCAATCAATCAATCAATCATATTTATTGAGCCCTTACCGTGTGCAGAGCATTATACCAAGTGACTGGGAGAGTACAATGAAACAGAGTCAGCAGATATGGTCCCTGCCCTCAAGGAGCTTACAGTCTACAACTTACAGCCCCAAAACAGGAAAATTCTTTTGGGTTATGGGTTGCAAGACATACCTGTCCGTTTCCTCTTAGTTGGTCATTGCATTCCATTTTCTGGAAAACCAATCATAAAAGCATGACTAATGCCGTATTTAGGTATTAGACCAATGGTTTTTCCATCATAATAGTGCAGCTCCAACAGTGGTAATATAGGATGCTTGGAAGTCTAATGGGATGGTTGCCCTCTTGACCATCTATTCTCATGATTAGTGAGTATTATTTAATATTCCTAAATTTTCCCTTTAAGACTTCATCATGGGCTGATCATTAATCACTTTTCCCATTCATCTTCCAACTCACTTGTTATAGGACTCTTGTCCATGAATTCCTCCAAACTCTTTTTAAAGTGATGAAGAGTTTCTCTCCACCTACTCATCCTCATTCTTATCCTACTACACCCCAACAGTGCCACTGACTTGCTGGGTGACCTTGGGAACATACCCTCTCTGGACCTCAAATTCCTCAACTGTAAACAGGAGATTAGACGTTTGCTCTACCTACCTCTCAGACTGAGCAGCATGGCCTAGTGGATAGAACATGGGCGTAGGAGTCAGAAGGTCATAGTTCTAATCCTGGGTCCACCACTTGTCTGCTGTGTGACCTTGGGCAAGTCACTTCACTTCTCTGGGCCTCGGTTGCCTCATCTGTAAAATGGGGATTGAGACTGTGAGCCCCACATAGGACAGGAACTATGGACAACCCGATTTGCTTGTAATAATAATAATGGCATTTGTTAAGCGCTTACTATGTGCAAAGCACTGTTCTAAGTGCTGGGGGATACAAGGGCATCAGGTTGTCCCACTTGGGGCTCACAGTTTTAATCCCCATTTTAAGGATGAGGTAACTGAGGCACAGAGAAGTGAAGTGACTTGCCCAAAGCCACACCGCTGACAAGGGGCAGAGTCAGGATTCGAACCCATGACCTCTGATTCCAAAGGCCGGGTTCTTTCCACTGAGCCCGGGCTCTTTCCACTGTAGCCACCCCAACTCTTAGTACAGTGTCCGGCCCATAGTGAGTACTTACCAAATACCATTATTATTAGAAACTCCATGAATACTTGCATCTATCTCAGTATTTAGCACAATGCTTTACAAATAGTAAATGTTTAATAAATATCATAATTCTTTATTATTATATGAGCTCAGGAAGTCTAACACTGCTGAAGCTCATCAGAAGAAGCAGATGCAGCCCTATGGAATGCCTTAATTATTTCAGCCCTGCTCTGCCAAATTATAGTCAGAAGCCGGTAGAGTGAGAATGAGGCTAGTAATATCAGCACACTTAAGAAACAGTTAATGACAGTAATAATCCCCTCTAGACCGTAAGCTCATTATAGGCAGGGGACGTTTCTGCTAATTCGGTTGTATTTTACCCTCCCAAATGCTTAGTACAGTGCTCTGCACGTAGTAAGCACTCAATAAATATGATTGATTGCTTAATAATAACTGTGGTATTTGCCAAGAGTTTACTATTGACAAGCACTGTACTAAGTCCTGGGGTAGGTACAAGATAAGCAAGTCCCACAAGGAGCTCACAGACTAAGTAGGAGGGAGAACAGGTACTGAATCTCCAATTTTTGCAGATGAGGGAACTGAGACACAGAGAAGGGCCTGAGGTCACACAGCAGACAAGTGAAGGAGCTGGGGTTAGAACACAGGCCCTCAGACCCCCAAGTCCGTGCTTTTTCCACTAGGCCATGCTGCTATTCCATCTGTGGAATTTCCTTATTGTTTTTCCACCTGTTGTTAAGCCCACCCAGTGCGGAAGAGTTACAGAAAACTATCCCACTGCACTGGGTACTGTAGAACCAACACAAAACACCCCTGCTTCGCACTCCTTGGAGTGCCCCATTAACTGTATCCCAGGTCAAATCCCCAAGTTCCAGCCGATGGACCATGACTTCAGAAAAGGAGAAGAGGCAAGTGGGTAAGTAGCATTGGCAAGGACTCTAAGTAGTCGTGATCCACTTAAAATCTTAAGTAGTGTTATCTACTGCTACAACACGGGCCTGGGAGTCAGAAGGACCTGGGTATTAACCCTAGCTCTGCCCCTTGTCTTCTGGGTGACCTTGGGCAAGACATGGGAAGCAGTATGGTTATGGGAAGCAGCGTGGCTCAGTGGAAAGAGCACGGGCTTTGGAGTCAGGGCTCATGAGTTCGAATCCCAGCTCTGCCACTTGTCAGCTATGTGACTGTGGGCAAGTCACTTAACTTTTCTGTGCCTCAGTTCCCTCATCTGTAAAATGGGGATTAAGACTGTGAGCCCCACGTGGGACAACCTGATTCCCCTGTGTCTACCCCAGCGCTTAGAACAGTGCTCTGCACATAGTAAGCGCTTAACAAATACCAACATTATTATTATTTTTATTACTTCATTTCTGTGTGCCTCAATTCCCTCAACTGTAAAACAGGAATTAAGACTGTGAGCCCTGTCCATGTCCAACCCAGTTAGCTTGTAACTACCCCAGCACTTAGAACAGTGCCTGGCCCATAGTAAGCGCTTAATGAATACCACAATTATTTTTATTATTTAGCTGCAACTAAGACCAATTCTTTTTTTGCCCAGACAACTTCCTCATTCTCAAAGGACCATAGCACATGCCCCGTAGCAATGGCAGCACTCCACTCTCAGTTCTAGATGAGCTTTTAAGGTAGAAATGGTTCTATTTCACGCCGAGCGATACCTCGACGTTAGTCATTTGCCAGAGAAGACAAAACCCTGGTGACACAATGGGCTCAGTCTCCTCCATGACATCAAGAAAAAAGTACAGGCTTTGAAATCTCCATCAATGAGTCCTTCCTTATTAAAGTAAAATTAATTTCCATAGCTAACTTTTGGTTGGAAAATTACTGAGATCATTAAGAGTAAGATGAAAGGTTGCTTTTAAAAAGATCCAGGTTTCTGATTCCATTAGACACCTCTTGCACCAAGAAAAGATAATGCTGGCCACTAAAAGCCTCAATTAGTTGTATATTAGGAATTCTCAGGGTGAAAAAGCCATGTGGGTTTCTTTTTTTTTGGATGGGTATTTTATTTATTTTTGTAAGAAATTGCAGCTTTGATCCATTTAATCTGGGTCGAGTGAAAGAAGTACTTTATAAGGCAAGGCAGTAAGGTTTAGGGAAAAGAGGACAGGCCTGGGAGTCAGAGGATCTGGATTCTAATTCTGCTCTGTCAGTTGCCTGCTGCGTGACTTTGGGCAAGTCACTTCATTTCTCTGTGCCTCAATTTCCTTTATCTATTAAGTGGAGATTCATTGCTTGTTCTCCCTCCTACTTAGACTGTGAGCCTCATTTGGGACAGCTGATTAATTGCACTTAGAACAGTGTTTGACACATAGTAAGTTCTTACCACACACCATAGCGTGAGGAGTGAGGAGGCAGCTATTCTGCCACCCTCAGGGACTACCACCATCACTCCATTCATCACCTTTTCAAAATATGCTATTTCCCCCACTCACTTTTCACTTTCTATCCTGTGAGAAACTTTGCATATGAATTCAATACTTTACTGGTCACCAAATGTATATCTGGGGGTGTTGCTTTTTTCCTCATTTCAGATTAAAATCTCCCGCAGAGCAGGGATTGTATCTGTCACACCTGTTTTTTTTTCTGCACACAGCAAAACAAGGGCATGGGTGGCCACTTACTGCAGGTTTTGATGTGCACACTGATTATGATGATGATGATTATAGAAAGCAATCCAATTGGCTGAAATCATGTGCCAAAGTGGCAGCGGTAAGATGTGTGGAATCGGGCTAAAAGTAGTTCCAATCTTGATTCTGGAAGATCCAGCCTGTGACAAGGGGCAGTTTTCTCTCTAGCTGTAAACTGGACCCCAACCATACACCCACATGTCTGATGATGATGACAATAATAATAATGATAATATAATGATTGTGGAATTTGTTAAGTACTTACTATATGCCAAGCACTGTTCTAAGTGCAGCATTCTAAGCAAATTGGGTTGGACACAGTCCCTGTCCAACATAGAGCTCACAATCTTAATCCCCATTTTACAGATGAGGTATTAGAACACAGATCTTTCTGACTCCCAAGCCCATGCTCTGTCCACTAGGCCAGGCTGCTTCTCAACCTGTCATTGGTAAAATGAAGAGCGTGGGGGTTGAAATACAAGCCTCCAACTAGAAAAAGCATTTTCTTGTGGATTATTTGAAATGTCAGAAGAGAGAGTTCATGAGTAACAAGCTGTAAAGGTATTGTCAGCTTTTTGTAATTAGGACAATTATGGAAATCAGGAGATATTAAGGAGAGTCATTACATAACAACCATATTATTATAGGCGTTTCCCCTTAGTTGTTTTCTTGATGTGTTATACTAAACATTCACATACTGGGGAAAAAAAACTCTTTTAAATTTCTGGAGAAGCAACAATGTCATTATGACAAACTGCCAGAATATTCTAAATCGTGTTTTCAGAGTTGTTTTATCTTGGTTGCAGAACCCTGCTTCAAGCAGAAACTTGCCACATGATGTTCTGCAAAGGAACATGTTTTTCTCAGAAACAGTTGAAAAGCTTGTATCGTTTACAGACGTCAATGAGAAAAAGGTCCCTAAAGGAAGTCAATTTTGTTTTTTCCTTTGGAAGACAGGATACTCAGCCAGGTTCCCTGGCAGTAAATCACACTCTGGGATTAAGGTAGACCCTTTGCGAAGCATATTGTTGAAGGGTCGTGAGAGTTAACCCAGTTTCCATCTAAGCCATCTAAGTACTGGGAGGATCTCTGGCTGATTAAATAATAATTAGACTCCTCAGCATCTGTTTGTTCACTGATATCATTTGAAAACCAGAGGGTTTGCTCTCCTCCCATTCACCCAGTCAACTCACTCTCTCCAATGTGGTCATGCCCTTCACTTTTAGGTCATGTCCCCTTAGGCCCTGCCCCCCTGATAACCAGAGGTCACCTCCCCTCACACCCACTCCAAAATCCCCGGATGGGACTTCCCGGAGCAAGCCTATGGATAAAGCATGGTCTTGAGAGTCAGAAGGACCTGGGTTCTAATCTTGGCTCTGCCACTTACCTGTTGTGTGACCTTGGGCAAGTCTCTTAACTTATCTGTATTTCAGTTATCTCATCTGCAAAATGGGGATTAAGAGTGTGAGCCCCATGTAGGACAGGGACTGGGTCCAAACTGATTAGTTTGTACCTCCACCAGTGCTTAGTACAGTGCCTGGCACATAGTAAATGCTTAACAAATACTATTGTAGTTGAAATTATGTCTACAATTTATGTAGATATATTAATGTCTGTCTCACGCCTTAGACTGTGAGCTTGTTGTGGGCAGGAAAGGTGTCTATTTCTCGTTATATTGTATTCTACCAAGAACTTAGTACAGTGCTTTGCACACAGCAAGCACTCAATCAATAGGATTGAATGAATGAATTAATTAATTAATATTTCACCTTGCTATTCTCCTACTACAACCCAGCCCTCACACTTCGCTCCTCTAATGTAGCCTTCTCACTGTGCCTCAATCTCATCTCTCTCCCACCGACCCGGGCCTATATCCTGCCTCTGCCTGGAACGCCCTCCCTCCTCATGTCCGACAGACAATTACTCTCCCCTTCTTCAAATCCTTCCTGAAGGTACATCTCCTCCAAGAGGTCTTCCCTGGCTAAGCCCTCCTTTCCTCTTCTCCCACTCACTTTCATTCATTCATACATTAAATCATATTTATTGAACGCTTACTGTGTGTAAAGTACTGTACTAAGCTCTTAGAAAGTACAATTTGGCAACAGAGATAATCCCTACCCAACAACGGATTCACTTCTGTGCCACCCTGACTTGCTCCTTTTATTTATCCCCCTCCCAGCCCTCCAATACTTATGTACATATCTGTAATTTTATTTATTTATATTAATGTCTGTTTCCCCTCTACACTGTTAGCTCACTATGGGCAGGGAATCTGTTTATTGTTATATCGTACTCTCCCAAACACTTAGTACAGTGCTCTGCACATAGTAAGCACTCAATTAATACAATTAAATGAATGAATGAAAGTATGGGGATAGGGAGAGCTTTGCCAGCTTGCCTTGGTAAGGGCAGCAGAGAATCACAGGTCCTCTCACTGTGCCAGGCTAAGTCCTGCCAGCCAGAAGAGCCCGGGTAATGGGAGGGTGGGACGGCTTCCCCCGTTCCCACTCAAGAGAGCTTCTCCCTGCTCCCCCCCGGAAGCTATGCCAGGCTTGTAAGGGGAGCAGATGGCACTGCTGGTGGCTGACTGGCCGGCCGGCCCGTTAGAACCCGGGTCCTGCACCGAGACTTGGAGCAGGGGCTGGACATGCATCGGGGTCAGGTCTGATCCTTTGCACAACTTCTAAAGTTCCTGACCCACTGGGAGCTCTTGTCCGGAGCGTTTGATCCGAAATCCCAGGACCTCTCCTGGGCAGTGGCAGAGAGAGGCTCGGTTCTGAAGGAAAAAAAAGGAAGAGAATCCTCTGTGAAATCATTCAGATAGAAATGGCCGCACCAGGGCTTATTGTTTTGTCAGTGTGGTGTTCCAGCTTATCAGCTCTGCTTCCTACCTTAACTGGGAAGGGGAAAGGCAGCACCACAGTTGTTAGGAGTGGGAAATGACCAAGGTGAGAGAGGAATCGTGACATTCGGCCTCTTCTCCTCTCCCCGTAGCACTTTGAGCCCTAACTACAGGAGTTCATAAAGAAGGTCTAGGGGCTGGGTTTTTCTGGGAGGCAATGGGTTTAGGAGAGGAGGGCTTTGCAACTCAAATATAGATACAGGTTAAAAGCTCTTCCTCAGGACAGCTGATAAGGGAACAGAGGTTACAAAAAGGCTTATGTTCCTAGCCTCCCAACCCCACAGGAGCCTGCTGGAGCTTCTTGGGCTTTGGAGAAAGGATTAGGGGACCTGGGAGACAGATCCCTGAAAAAGTAGATCCCTGAATACCTACTAAATACTGGTTGAGAGCTAAGGCCAGAAACAGGGGCTGAGAAGCCATCTGAGCAGGGTTGGAAGAAAAGCAGCCAGATCAAAACCAGGCAGGAAGGGGAGTAGGGACTAAAGATCCCAGTTAGACCCACTTCTGCTTCTGCCAGTGCCAGTGGCTGCCCGCTAGGCCTTTGGCCGATCCCACTTCTGCTGCTGTAGCTTTCTGTAGCCCTGTTGAGGGGCTTACATCAAGCTGTGCTACTCTAGGGGCTCTGTGCTCCTTCGAATCCCTAAGCCAGACCTACTTGACAATACAGTGTTCATTTTTTGGTCTTTAATTTGTCCCCTGAAGTAAACAGAATGCACTCTTTTATTTTCCTTCTGCCTTGCCTGAGAATAATCGTAAAAAGCCTCAACCTGGGTCAGAACTGGTTTGAAAATGAAGAATTTGTAATACTCATGCCTCATCTGCCTGAAACTCGCTCCACCTTCAAATCAATCAAGCCACAGCCCTCCCTGCCTTCAAAGTCCTCCTGAAATATCACCTCCTTCTGGAAGCACTTGCCAATGGAAATTCCACCATTTAATCCCAACAGCCACCTTCTGCATTCACGTATAAAGTGCTGTTTTTTATACTCCCTTCTTCTAGACTGTGAACCCATTGTTGGTTAGGAATTGTCTCGTTCTGTGGCCGATTTGTACTTTCCAAGAGCTTAGTACGGTGCTCTGCATACAGTAAGTGCTTGATAAATATGATTGAATAAATGAATGAATGAATAAACTTATATATGTAGCAATTTCCTTAATCTCCTATTTATCCAGTTATCATATTTATTCAAATTATTGTCCCCACTGCATAATTGCCCCAATCTGATATTTGAGAAGGAAATAAAAGATTTTTTTTGTGCCATGTAATTATTCATTCATTCAATAGTATTTATTGAGCGCTTACTATGTGCAGAGCACTGTACTAAGTGCTTGGAATGGACAAGTCGGCAACGGATACAGTCCCTGCCCTTTGATGGACTTACAGTTTAACTGGGGGAGACAGGCAGACAAGAACAAGGGCAATAAATAGAGTCAAGGGGAAGAACATCTCATAAAAACAATGGCAACTAAATAGAATCAGGGTGATGTACATCTCATTAAACAAAATAAACAAAATAAATAGGGTGATAAAGATATATACAGTTGAACAGACAAGTACAGTGCTGAGGGGGTGGGACGGGAGATGGGGAGGAGGAGAGGGAAAGGGGGGAGAAGAGGGTTTAGCTGCGGAGAGGTGAAGGGGGTGTAGAGGGAGCAGAGGGAAAAAGGGGGGAGCTCAGTCTGGGAAGGCCTCTTGAAGGAGGTGAGCTTTAAGTAGGGATCTGAAGAGGGGAAGAGAATTAGATTGTCGGAGGTGAGGCGGGAGGGCGTTCCAGGACCGCGGGAGGACATGGCCCAGGGGTCGACGGCGGGATAGGCGAGACCGAGGGACGATGAGGAGGTGGGCGGCAGAGGAGCGGAGCGTGCGGGGTGGGCGGTAGAAAGAGAGAAGGGAGGAGAGGTAGGAAGGGGCAAGGTGACGGAGAGTCTTGAAGCCTCTTATAAGCAGTGATAGGTGGCACTCACCAGGAAGGGTGAAGGGAAGGGGAAGACTGGAACAAGGCAACAGGGTTGGGCTCAGACCAAGAGGATGGGAAATTTCTTCATCGAGACTGGCGTGTTCCATGGGAAGGAAGAAGAGAAAAGAAGGAGGTTAATTCACTGATTGCCTGTTGAAGCAGCACTTGGGAGAAGGCAATAGAAACAAGGGAAGCTACCCCAAGTACTCTCTTACTTTCCTCTTCCACCTTCCCACCTTTCCTTCTCCTTATTTTCTTCTCCTCTTTTTTCTACTCCTCCCCTTATTGCTAAACTCGATTTTGCTTTAATGTTACAAAAATTCTACAGAGAATAGGGCAAATGTAAATATAGAATGCTGGCTATTACCAGTTTATTTATTTACATTAACGTCTGCCTCCCCTTTTAGACTGTAAGCTCATAATGGGCAGGGAACTAATGCACTTTCCCAAGCACGTAGTACAGTGCTCTGTACATACTAAGTGCTGAATAAATACAGAGAAGAGGCATGGCTTAGAGGAAAGAGCACAGGGTTGGGAGTCAGAGGACATTGGTTCTAATCCCAGCTCCACCACTCGTCTGTTGTGTGACCTTGGGAAGACATTTAATGTCTCTGTGCCTCAGTTATCTCATTTGTAAAATGGGGATTAAGACTGTGAGCCCCATGTGGGACAACCTGATTACCTTATATCTACCCCAGCACTTAGAACAGTAGTTGGCACATAGTAAGCGCTTAACAAATACCGTAATTATTATTGATCGATTATATCATCATATCTTCCCCTTACTCTTTCTTTTCAAGATATTGCATGTCACTCTCCCATTAGATTGTAAGATCCTCGAAGACATGGACCACATCTTTCATCTCTCTTATTCTCTATCAAGAGCTTAGTAGAGTGATCTGCCTACAAGAGGCACTCAATAGATGTTATTGATTAAGATGACGATTAGATTAGTATCCCGGACCTCCTCTGAATAGGAAGCCATTTCATTGACATTGTGACATTGTGCTAGAAGGAACCTCAAGGGTGGATTAACCCAGGTCCCTGAAGCTCCATCCCCCAGAAGATGACTCACAAGGTAGAAGAAAAGAAAAATTTGAAATTGTCCACATTTGCTTTAGAGGAGCAGCATGGCCTAGTGGATAGAGTACAGGCCTGGAAGTCAGAAGGACCTGGGTTCTAATTCCGGCTCTACCACCTGTCTGCTGAGTGACCTGGGGAGTATCACTTAACTTCTCAGAGCCTCAACTCCCTCATTTGTAAAATGGAATTAAGACTGTAAACCCCATGTGGGGCAGGGACTGGGTCCAACCGGACAACATTGTATTTACCCCAGCACTTAGTACAGTGCCTAGCACTTAGTAAGTACTTAACAAGCACCCTTAAAAAAAAAAAGCCAGCCTGGACTAAGTGGAAAGATCCCAGGCTTGGTTCTTGTCCTGGCTCTGCCACTTGCCTGCTGTGTGACCTTGGGCAAGACACATAATTTCTTTGACCTCAGTTTCTTCATATGTAAAATGGGGGTTCAATATCTTTTCCCCTTACCCGTTAGATCGTGAGCCCCATGTGGTACAGGAATTATGTCCGACTTGATTGCATTGTACCCAAGGTATATTGGCTCAGTGGCAAGACCGCAGGCTTGGGTGTCAGAGGTCGTGGCTTCTAATCCCGCCTCTGCCACTTGTCAGCTGTGTGGACTTTGGGCAAGCCACTTAACTTCTCTGGGCCTCAGTTACCTTACCTGTAAAACAGGGATTAAGACTGTGAGCCCCACGTGGGACAACGTGATTATCCTGTATCTACCCCAGCGCTAGAGCAGTGCTTGGCACATAGTAAGCGCTTAACAAATACCACAATTATTATTAGTAGCAGTAGTAGGCCCTTGGCAGATACTGCAATTATTATCATTTCCTTTATGTTTCTTCTTTCTCTGTTCCTCCCTCTTCTCTTTCTGCTCCAGTTTCCCTACTGCCTTCCACTGTTTAGAGAAACCTGTTTCTTAAAGTTAATGCCTTTGAGCTTAGAGGAGGACGAGGATTCCCTCTGGCTTTAATTCCATCAATGCCTTCTTGTCAAACATTAAATACAGATGTCTCCCTCCAAAATGAAATGATCAAACACCATGGAATCTTAAAATCATTAGGCCGGAAGGGACCATAAGTGATACGATCCACTCTCTGCCTTCAACTCATACCAACCACTAAACCAGACCAATGAGGATATATTCTACTTTTAAAGATCTCGGAAGATTTCACTATCAGGAAATTCTTTCTCATATTTATTGAGAAGCAGCGTGACTCAGTGGAGAGAGCCTGGGCTTGGGAGTCAGAGGTCATGGGTTCAAATCCCGGCTCTGCTACTCGGCAGCTGTGTGACTGTGGGCAAGTCACTTCACTTCTCTGTGCCTCAGTTACCTCATCTGGAAAATGGGGATGAAGACTGTGAGCCTCATGTGGGACAACCTGATTACCCTGTATCTACCCCAGCGCTTAGAACAGTGCTCTGCACATAATAAGTGCTTAACAAATACCAACAGTATATTTCCTCTAAATCCTTCTTCCAATGACTATCACTAGTCTACATTGAGAAGGTCCCCCAATTTCTTAAGTAATTGCATTTTTCAAATGATTATTATAGCCTAGTGGAAAGAGCATAAGAGCAAGTGCCTGGAAGTTAGAGGACCTGCGTCCTAATCCCAGCCACTTACCTGCTGTTTGACCTTGGGCCACTCACTTCCCCTTTTTGTGTCTCAGTTATCTCATCAGTAAAATGGGGATTCACTACCTCTTCACCATCCTTCTTAGACTGTGAGCCCCATTTGGGCAAGGATGTGTTTGACCTAATTTTCTTGTATCATTTCTTGTATCATCTCCCAGCATATAGTTCAGTGCTTGGCACAGCCCTTAACATTGACAATTATTATTATTTTTATTACCTCTATTGTCTGAAGCAGTCATTCATGGCCACATCCAGACATAATAATTAGGAACTTAAAACCTGGTGAATGTCACTTAACTTCTCAGAGCCTCAACTGCCTCATATGTAAAATGGGAATTAAGTCTGTAAACCCCAGGTGGGACAGGGACTGGGTTCAACCTGACAACATTGCATTTATCCCAGCAGGTCCAACTTGCCACACTTGAGCAGACCAGTGATCCATCCAGTGTAGTGTTCTGACTCCATCTATGGCCCTGAGGTTGCCTAAAGGAACTCTGGGATGGTTGCCCTCCTTTGACATTCATCGAAATGTGAACTTTTCTCTTCAACATCCATAACTTTTCCGCTGGTAATCAATTAGCATTAGACTAATCACAGTAAGACTTTACCTTAGTATGTGGAGATGTCACTGTGTAGGTGCATCAGTGTGTCTGTACTTTATTTGGGCTATTTTCCTAAATGATCTGGGAGAGATTGCCTTCTACTGCTGGTGTTGCTGGATCACGTTTGACCCATCTGAACCTGTTTCTGATGATTTCCATTTTTTAAAATTTTTTGTTGCTGCTGTACATTGGACAAATGATGCAAGTTAGCAAATTTCTTTCCTGAGTCATGATGGACAGCCCTGAGTCCATCCTCTTCCTTAAAATAATTGCTTTCCCTTTGCTCTCGTCTGCTGTATTTCCACCCAATTCCTCACATCCTGAACTCTTCTTGAAGTTTACACATCATCAGCAGGATCCAGGAGAGCTTGTTGTGTGCTAAAGAAGATTTCACTGCACAGTCTTCCAGATCACTTATGAAAATTTTATTGAATAAAACAGTTTATAATAATAATATTGGCATTTGTTAAGAGCTTACTATGTGCAAAGCACTGTTCTAAGCACTGGGGAGGATACAAGGTGATAAGGTTGTCCCATGTGGGGCTCACAGTCTTCATCCCCATTTTACAGATGAGGTAACTAAGGCCCAGAGAAGTGAAGTGACTTGCTCAAAGTCACACAGCTGACAAGCGGCGGAGGTGGGATTTGAACCCATGACCTCTGGCTCTCCAGCTTGTTCTCTTTTCACTGAGCCACGCTGCTTCCCTAATTGTTCTAGGACCAAGACTTATACGTCATTCCCAATGGGAGAGTCTAGCCTCATCACCAATATCATCATCACAAAAACGCACCTCATGGAAGCATCCTTTTACACAAAAGTCAAAGACTTGGTGTTATTTTAGTTCAGGAAGGAGAAAGAAAGTTTTAAACATTACATTTTAATTATTTTTTATACTTCATCCCTCACTCATTACTAAAAATGACTTATTGAATGGCTCTCCATTATACCATGGCCCATCCCCTTTTATCAAGCAGTCCATCACTGGTGTCTGTTTGCTGTTGTATTTTCCCAAGCACTTAGTAGTGTTTTCCACACAGTAGATGCTCAATAAATGTGATTGAATGAATGAATTGGTATTTATTGAGTACTTACCGTGTGCAGAGCACTGTACCAAAGTGCTCTGCACAGAGCTGGTAGACACAATCTCTGCCATTAGGGAGTTTAGAGTCCATAGGGAGGGGCCGACATTCAAGTAGATTAAGGGAAATGGAAGAGTGTAAGAATATTGACATTAAGTATTGTGAGGCTGGGGTGAATATCACAGAGTTTAAGGGATACCCAGCCAAGTTCATAATCGACACAGTGGGAAGGGTGGATAGGAAAAATAAAGGGGTAAGACTGGGAAAGCTACTTGGATGTGACGTTAGGAGGATCTTGAAGGTGGAGAGAGTGATGTACTGGTATATATAATGATAATTACGGTATTTGTTAAGTACTTACTATGTGTTAAGCACTGTTCTAAGTGCTGGGGAGATACAAGTCAATCAGATTGGACACAGTCCCTTTTCAACATAGAGCTCACAGGCTAAGAGGGAGAACATATATTGGATCCTCATTTTACAGATGAGGAAACTGAGGCCCAGAGAAGTTAAGTGATTTGCCCAAGGTCACATTGCAGGCAAATGGTAAAGCCAGGCCTAAAACCCAGGTCTTCTGACTTTTGAGCCAGTGTACTTTCTACTAGATCACACTGTTTATCAGAATGAGGAGGGAGTTCCAGGTCTGACGTAATCACTTGGATCTGTACCCTTTAGGCACTCTATATTCACCCCATCCTCAGCCCCACAACACTTATGTACACCCCAGTAATGTTTTTATTTATATTACTCCTCCCTCAGCCCCACAGCACTTTTGCCCATATCTATAATTTATTTATATTAATGTCTGTCTCCGCTTCTAGAATGCAAGCTTGTTTCCAGCAGAGAATGTGTCTACCAACTCTGCTGTACTGTACTTTCCCAGGTGCTTAGTACAGTGCTCTGCACACAAAAGTAAGTGCTTAATAAATATGATTGATTGATTGATTGAATGTCTATCTCACCCTTTTGACGGTAAACCTGTGGGCATGGAACGTCTACCAACTCTGGTGTATTATATGCTCCCGAGCACTCAGTACAGTGCTCTGCACAGAGTAAACACTCAAATACTACTGATTGATTGAAGGAGAATGAGGGCAAGTGCTCAGTGGTGAAAGATGAGATGGAGGTACAGGGAGTAGGTTGGTGGTAGAGGAAGCAGCGTGGCTCAGTGGAAAGAGGCTTGGGGCTTGGGAGTCGGAGGTGATGGGTTCGAATCCCGGATCTGCCTCTTGTCAGCTGTGTGACTGTGGGCAAGTCACTTAACTTCTCTGTGCCTCAATTACCTCATCTCTAAAATGGGGATGAAGACTGTGAGCCTTGCTTGGGACAACCTGATTACCCTGTGCCTAGCCCAGCACTTAGAACAGTGCTCTGCACACTGTAAGCGCTTAACAAATAGCAACATTATTAGAGGAGCAGTGGGTGTGCTCTGGGTTGTGAAAGGAGATCTGTGAGGTTAAGTAGAAAGGAGGGAGCAAATTAAATGCTGGAAAGCCTTAAAGAGTAAGGAATTCTTTTTTGAGGCAGTGGTGGATGGGCAACCATTGGAAGTTTCTAAGAAATGGGGAGATATGGATCGGATGTATTTTCAGAAAAACGATCTGGCAGCAGAGTGAAAATGGGCTGGAGAGGGGAGAAATAGAATGCAGGGAGATCCAGCACGGAGGCTGATGCAGTAGTCAAGGTGAGAAATAGTGAGTGCTTGGATCAGCATGGTAGCAGTTTGGATGGAGAGGAAAGGATGGATTCTGGAGATGGTGTAAAAATAGAACCAACAGGATTCAGTGACAGACTGAATGTGTGGGTTGAATGAGAGAGATAAATTGGGGATCATGTTAAGGTTCTGGGTTTGCAAGACAGGGTGGATGGTGGTGTTGTCTGCAGTGATGGGACATTTAAGGGGTGGATAGAGTTTGGGTGGGAAGATGAGGAATTCTTTTTTGGACATATTAAATTTGGGAAGCAGCCTGGCCTAGTGGATAGTGCCCGGGTTTGGGAGTCAGAAGGACTTGGGTTCTAATACAGGCCCCATTTGTCTGCTGCATTACCTTGTTCAAGTCACTTAACATCTCTGTGGCTCAGTTACCTCATCTGTAAAAACAGGGATTAAGATGGTGAGCCCCATTTGGGTCGTGGATGGTGTCCAATCTGATTAGCTTGTACCTACCGCAATGCTCAGGACAATGTCTGGCACATAGTAAGCACTAACAAATACTATTAAGAAACAAAATAAAGCAGGTGAGATATCCAAGTTGAGATGTCCTGAAGGCAGAAGGACCTGTGAGACTGCTGACAAGGAGAGAGGTCAGGGTTGTTGAGGCAGATTTGGAAATCACCTGCATAGAGATGATCATTGAAGCCATGGGAGTGAATGAGTTCTCCAAGGGAGTAGATGCACATGGAGAATAGAAGGGTACCCAAAATTGAGCCTTGAGGGACAACCACAGTTAGGAGTGGAAGGAAGAGGAGGAGTACACAAAAGAGACTGAAAAAGAGTGGTCTTTTCAGAACTTACTCTATTGAATTCTTGTAAATTAAAGGTAAATAATGTTTCACTGATATGAAACATCCTCTAAAACCTCCAAAGGGCTGGGAACAGGGGAGCTTTTCTCCATTACCTTGCTTATTGTTTTCTTTAATTCTTTTAAGAACTTTAACTTGGCAAGGACAGCATATCCTAGTGGAAAGAGCACAAGCCTGGAAGTCAAAGGACCTGAGTTCTAATCCCAGCTCTGACGCTTGTCTGCTGTGTGACCTTTGTGTCAGCCTTCTCTCTGATCTCCCTTCCTCCTGTCTCTCCCCACTCCAGTCTATTCTTCATTCCGCTGCCCGGATCATCTTCCTGCAGAAGCGCTCTGGGCATGTCACTTCCCTCCTTAAAAACCTCCTGTGGTTGCCTATCAACCTCCGCACGAAACAAAAACTTCTCACTCTGGGCTTCAAGATTCTCCATCACCTTGATCTCTCCTACCTCTCCTCCCTTCTCTCTTTCTACTACCCACCCCGCCCGCTCCGCTCCTCTGCCGCTCACCTCCTCACCGTCCCCTGTTCACGCCTATCCCACCGTCGACCTCTGGCCCACATACTTCCGCTGTCTTGGAATGCCCTCCCTCCTCACCTCCGCCAAACTAACTCTCTTCCCCTCTTCAAAGTCTTACTGAGAGCTCACTCCTCCAAGAGGCCTTCCCAGACTGAGCTTCCCCTTTTCCCTCTGCTCCCTCTGCTCCCTGTCTGCTCCCCCTCTGCCCTCTGCTCCCTCCCCCTCTACCCCCTTCACCTCTCCTCAGCTAAGGCCCCTTTCCCCCCTTTCCCTCTGCTCCTCCCCCTCTCCCTTCCCCTCCCCTCAGCACTGTGCTCATTTGTATATATGTTTATTACCCTATTTATTTTGTTAATGAGGTGTACATCCCCTTGATTTTATTTATCGTGCTTAAGTTGTCTTGTTTTTGTCCATCTGTCTCCCCTGATTGGAATGTAAGCCCATCAGTGGGCAGGGATTGTCTCTATCTGTTGCCGAATTGTACATTCCAAGTGCTTAGTACAGTGCTCTGCACATAGTAAGCACTCAATAAATACTATTGAATGAATGAATGAATGAACTTCTCTGTTTTCTCAGTTACCTCATCTGTAAAATAGGGATTAAGAGTGTGAGCCTCAACTGGACTGTGTCCAACCTGATTAATCTGCATCTACCCCAGTGCTTAGTGCTGTGCCTGGCACATAGTAAGTGCATAACAGATGCCATTAAAAAAAGTAGTATCAGATTTATGGACCAGTTCGGCCTACTTTGCAGACTGTAAAAAATCTAGCCCATCTAGAAAGCGGCATTCATTTAGCATGATTAGAAGGGGAAGAAGTCTACATGTTTGACTGGAAAACTAGGGAAGGGCATATAGAAAGAACAGGTGTTTGTGTGGTTTCCTCACCCGTTTCTCCCTATGTCACTGAAACAATGATGGATTCCTCATCCTACAAAGACAACATTAAACACATGAAACTGAAAGAAATCAACCACACCGAGGTCTTCACTAGGTCCTAAATGAATTGCATACCTAGGTAATGCCAGAGATTGCCTGGGAGATTATATATGAATTTTATCAGTTTTCCGTTACATAAATACCTTCATAGAATTTGGGGTCTCTTTCATTCATTTTCCTTTGGTTCCTTTAATTTAGGATGTTAAAGATGACACCCATTGAAACTTTAAGGTTCCAAAACAAAAAAAGAAAGAAAAGAAAATTGTATTTTCCTCAGAGTCGGCAATTTGGGATGTCCCAGATGATGATAATGATGATAATTTTGGTAATCGTTAAATGCTTGCTATGTGCCAAGCAGTGTACTAAGCTCTGGGGTAAATGATGTTGGTTGGACACAGTCTCTGCCTCACACAGAGCTCACAGTCTAAATGGGAAGGAAAAGAGGCATTTATTATCCATTATGCTGATGAGAAAGCTGCAGACAGAGAAGTTAAGTGACTTGCCCAAGATCACAGCAGGTAGAGTCATTTGAACCCTTTTACAACCCAAGTCCTTGGACCCTCAGGCTGATGCCAATAGGCTACGATGCTCCTTTATTACATATTTTGCCTGCATGCTGTTTGTCCCATTAGTGTGGCTCAGTGGAAAAGAGCCTGGGCTTCGGAGTCAGAGGTCATGAGTTCAACTTCTGGCTCTGCCACTTGTCAGCTGTGTGACTGTGGGCAAGTCACTTAACTTCTCTGTGCCTCAGCTACCTCATCTGTAAAATGGGGATGAAGACTCTGAGCATCACATGGGACAATCTGATTACCCTGTGGCTACCCCAGCGCTTAGAACAGTGCTCTGCACATAGTAAGCGCTTAACAAATACCAACATTATTAATAATGGTAATGGTATTTACTGAGTGTTTACCATGTGCTAATCACTGGAGCAGATGCAAAATAGTCATGTGCCCCACAGTAGAAAGAATAAGGAAGTTTAACTCCTAAAATGAATGGCTTCTTCTCCATCACGGAGGAGGAGTCCATGTGGCTCAGTGCCTTAATAAAATCATAATGATGATGATGATGAAAATAATAATGATAATAATTGTGGTACTTGCTAAGTGCTTATTATATGCCAAACACTGTTCTAAGTGATGATGTAGACACAAGATAATCAGGTCCCACGTGGTGCTTACAGTCCAAGTAAGATGGAGAACATGTATTAAATCCCATTTTGTACATGAAATAACTGAGGCACAGAGATGCTAAGTGATTTGTCCAAGGTCACACAGCAGGAAGTGGCAGAGCCGGGATTAGAACCCAGGTCCTTTTACTCCCAGGGCCATTCTCTGGTTTCACAGTTTCTGTGGTCTGCCACAGGTTCACTAAGGGGAATTCTTAATGATGAAGGATGGATGCCTTTGGGGAAAATGGATCCCTAGAGGTGTAAGACAGCAAGAGACAGCAGCCCAGAGATTCAGTATTTGGGGCTTTCTGGAGGACAAATTTAGTACCTCAAGCCCACAGTAAAGGCAGGATGATAACTAAGCCTATTTCCCAAATCCTGCTCTTTAGATTCAAAGGGAAGTCAAAAGGGACTCAAGACGGAAGTTTTGAAGATAAGAGCAGTCTGGACAACAGAGAAAGGAGAAGAACAAAGTTAAGAAAGAAATTGAAGAGGAATCAAGGCAGAGATTGTCAACTTTCTCTATTCCTTGTTCTGACAAGGGGATAAATCCAAACATGAACATTCCAGTAACACTGAAGTTTTCTTTTAATAGTGGTTTATAGGCTGGGGTTCATTGGTATGGATGGTTTTAGAATCTGAGTCTTCCTCAGGGAGTGCTTTTCATGGGAAAAGTGGAACCTCTTTCCTAACAACAATTCTGCCTATTTCTCCTTCACCTTCAAAAACAAGGCTCCCTCAGGCATTCAAACAGCAAAAGCAAACCTCCAGTTCAGTTGCTACCACAGTCCCACAATTTCTTCACCCTAGAGCTGTACTTAAGTCAAATCCTGGGCCTTCCCTGGAGCTGGCTGGAGCTAAGCCCAGAGACTATGGTGCCCAGACCTATGATAATAATGATAATAACATTTGTGGTATTCGTTAAGTGCTATGTGCCAGATATTGTACTAAGAACTGGGGTAAATACAAACTAATCAGGTTGGACACAATCCCTGACCCACACGGGGGATCACAGTTTTAATCCCCACTTTACAGACAATGTAACTGAGGCTCAGAAAAGTGAAGTGACTTGCTCAAGGTCACAAAGCAGACAAGTGGCAGGGCTGGAATTAGAACCCAGGCCTTTCTGACTCCCAGGACTGTGCTCTATCTACTCCTTGGATAACATAGTCTTACAGTCTAGTAAAAGCAGTAGGGACATTAGGTATTGAGTTTCCATGCCCTGTACTAAGAGCTTGGGAAAGTACATTCAATCACTCAATCAATGGTATTTATTGAATACTTGCCATATTCAGAGCACTGTACTGAATACTTGGCTGAATGCAACAGCGTTGGTAATGCCACAAGTAGCTTACAACAGAAGTAAGAAACATATCTTCTGCCTACAATAAGCTGATACCCTCACAGAGGATGCAGGCATAAACATTTTTACAAGTAGAAGGGTCAGGATGAATGACTGACTGCAGTTGATTGCACAGATGTACACACATACACTCATTCATTCAATAGTATTTATTGAGTGCTTACTATGAGCAGAACACTGCACTAAGCGCTTGGAATGAACAAGTCGGCAACGGATAGAGACAGTCCCTGCCGTTTGACGGGCTTACAGTCTAATCGGGGGAGACGGACAGACGAGAACAATGGCAATAAATAGAGTCGAGGGGAAGAACATCTCGTAAAAACCGATGGCAACTAAATAGAATCAAGGCGATGTACATTTCATTAACAAAATAAATAGGGTAATGGAAATATATACAGTTGAGTGGATGAGTACAGTGCTGAGGGGATGGGAAGGGAGAGGGGGAGGAGCAGATGGAAAGGGGGAAAGGAGGGTTTAGCTGCGGAGAGGTGAAGTGGGGGTGGTAGACACGCACATGCAAGCTAAATGTCAAAGTAAATATATCAGTGCTTGGGTGTATTTCATGCTCCTGTTGGATGAGAACAAAGTGTGTAGTAATGACTTTACTTCAATAAATAGTCAGTCATTCATATTTATTGAGAGCTTACTGTGTGCAGACCACGGTACTAGGCACTTGGAAGAGTAACAGAATAACAGACACATTCACTGCCCACAGTGAGCTTCCAGTCTAGAGGGGGAGACATACATTAATATAAATAAATAAATTACAGGTATTTACATAAGTGCTGTGGGGTTGGGAGGGAGACTAAATAAAGGGAGAAGATCAGGGCAATGCTGAAACGAGTTGAAGAAAAGGAAAAGAGGGCTTAGTCACGGAAGACTTCTTGGGCCCTATCTCAATTTGAATGGTTAAGGCTAGTTTCTGGGGCCAGCAGTAAGTCCAAAGGGTGAAAGAGTCTGAGGGGAGAGTCTGAGTGGCAGATTAGTGTGTTGGACACCTACTCCTATAGACAGGGATCAAGTCTACAAACTCTGTGGTATTTTACTCTCCCCAGCTCTTAGTACAATGCTCTGCCAATAGTAAGCACTCAATAAACATGAATGATTAGTCGATTATTTGCTCAGGCTGAGCCAGAGGAAAACAGGCTGAGTTTTACCCAGGGCAGGCTAACCCCTTCAACACATCACTTTGGACCTTCTTTTGTTTCCTGCTCAAACACTTATCATGGGGACACCCATTTCTGGCATGTCACCATTACAAGTATGTCCTGCAGGTTCCAGAAGTGCACAGACACAGCTGTCGATGCACAGCGTGTGGAAAGCAAAGCAGACTCAGTCAAGGGTGGGTAAGAGAAGCAACGTTGGACTGTAAGCTCACTGTGGGCAGCGAATGTGTCTGCTATTCTGTTACTCTTCCAAGTGCCTAGTACCATGGTCTGCACACAGTAAGCTCTCAATAAATATGAATGACTGTTTATTGAAGTAAAGTCATTACTACACACTTTGTTCTCATCCAACAGGAGCATGAAATACACCCAAGCACTGATATATTTACTTTGACATTTAGCCTGCATGTGCGTGTATGTGTGTACATCTGTGCAATCAACTGCAGTCAGTCATTCATCCTGACTCTTCTACTTGTAAAAATGTTTATGCCTGCATCCTCTGTGAGGGTATAAGCTTATTGTAGGCAGAAGATATGTTTCTTACTTCTGTTGTAAGCTACTTGTGGCATTACCAACACTGTTGCATTCACCAAGTATTTAGTACAGTGCTCTGCATATGGCAAGTGCTCAATAAATACCACTGATTGAGTGATTGAATGTACTTTCCCAAGCTCTTAGTACAGGACATGGAAGCTCAATACCTAATGTCCCTACTGCTCTTACTAGACTGTAAGGCTATGTTATCCAAGGAGTAGATAGAGCATGGACCTGGGAATCAGAAGGACCTGAGTTCTAATCCCAGCTCCACCACTTGTCTGCTGTGTGACCTTGAGCAAGTCACTTAACTTTTCTGTGCCTCAGTTCCCTCATCTTTAAAATGGGGATTAATTCTGTGAGCCCCACGTGTGACATGAACTGTGTCCATACTGATTATCCTGTATCTACCCCAGGGCCTATTACAGTGCCTGGCACATAGTAAGTGCTTAAAAAAAAGGGAGTGTGTTGGGGGGTGATCTGTCCTTTGCTATTTGTTAAAACAACCTGTTCATCCTCTCAGTCCTCCTGGTCACCAACGTAGGCTGAAATGGTTAACTGGATCCTACCACAGGGACTGGCTACTTCAGGGTGGGACAACTTCAGTTCACTGGATACAGGACAGGAGTCAAATAGGACTACACGGAAATGAGAGGTTATGAGTTGGGCCCAGGCATATTTCAAAAGAAATTCCACTCTTATCACCATCCACCCAACTCATTTGATCTCAGGAAACTGTCATCCGACCGGCCTCGTTTCTACCCCGCCTTCCTCCTGCTGTCCCCTGTTGGCCATTCCAGTGTTCCTTAACCAGAGGAGGTGGTAACCAATGCCTAAGTTCAAAGTTTCTGAGGTAGAAAGTGTGAAACTAATATTGAAATTTTTTCAAGCTGAATAACAAAATCATCTTTATCAAGTTTCTTTTAAATATAGGGGAGGGTAGAGAGAGAGATCCCAAATCTGCTCTTTTTGGTCGTGCATGTGAGAAGAAAAAGGTCATGAAAGGGCTGCCCTGGAAAATTTGGAAGACCGGGCCTTTGATCGCTTTAACCTTCAATGCCTCACTCTTTGCAGGAACAGAGAGCGGAGGAAGCTTCTCTGAATTTCCACCAAGCTCAGTAAACAGCTCCTACAGGGCTCAAGGTCAGTTCAGGGAGGAAAACAAAGGAGGTATTTGATTAGAAACAGCTTTGGGCCATGCCAGGCTGTTTGGAGGGCAGAATTCCAACAAATATAGATGTCCTTTATATTTGAAGATGATCCCCTGACGTTAGCCCGGTAGGACTGAAAAAAAACTTCCGTGCAACCAATATTACATACGAAAGTATGAACACTGTCTGTTAACCTTGGAAGAGCAAATGTCACAAGTCCATAGAGAGCCCAGTTGTCCTGATTTAAGTGGGGCAGTCTCAAAATTTCAGGGCCTTTCCCTCCTTACGCTAGGTGCACACTTCACACAAGGTCAGGGAGGGGGGCAATGGTGTCTTAACCCATAAACCTTCCAGGAACTTTGTTCCCTACATTTGACCCTGACTCTAGATTAGGGAAAAATAAAGCTCAGACACTAAGATGCACTTCTGGCTGGGGAAAGAACATCTGAAATATCAACTAAATGAGCTTCATCTTGATTGGAGAATATTCTAGTTAGAGGAAATGATAACAATGGGAAAGCCGACCTTTTCCGAAGTCTTTTCTGGACCATGTTGCTTAGGAAGAAGAGAGATGAGGGAAGCGAGCAATTTTATACCCTGATATTTTGTTGATTTTTTTAAAATTTAGTTAATAATGAAGCCTTTTCTTAGGAAAGAATTCTCGTTAGTGAATAGCAGAGAAGCAGCACGGCCTAGTGGGAAGACCATGGACCTGGGAGCCAGAGGACCTGTGTTCTAATCCCAGCCCTGCCACTTACCTGCTATGTGACCTTGGGCAAGTCACTTATATTCTTTGTGCCTCAGTCACCTCATCTGTAAAATGGGGATTAAATAGCTGGGACCTGATTATTCTGCATCTACACTAGCACTTAGTACAGTGCTAAGTAACCACTCCATAAATACTATAATTATTACCATTATTACTATCATTATTAGAAGTAATAGTAGTCAGGGAAGTAGTAATGGTAAGAGTATTTAATAGGCCCACTTATAAGCAAAGCATTGTACTAAGAGTTGAGAAATAGTAGATGATGAGAATTAGTAAGTAAAGGTGTGCATTGAGTGCCACTGGGCACAAGGTGGTTTATTAAATGCTTGGGAAAATGCAGCAAAAACAGGAGACATGTTCTCTGTCCATGAAGAGCTTATATTCTAACAAGGGAGTGTTTCAAGGTGACCCCGGAGTACCTCAAGGTCAAAAGCTATCTTGTGACCCCCAAGCCAGTAGGTGGAACTCGGAAGTGTGGGTGGGATACTACCCCCACAACCAAGACTGCTAGATTGACGGCCCGAGCCAGCAATACAGAGAGTATCCCTTGCCCCCGTGCCAATCAAATTAGGTATGGAGAAGGAGGGAGGGCAGAGATTGGATTAAACTGAGGCTGGAAGCCTAGGAGAACAAGTGATAAATACCTGCAGCCTCTGATCTTCTGTGCAGCGGATCGAGACTTGCAGCAGCCGGCTGTAGATCGCCTCTGCCCAGAGCATGAGAAGCCCACTCTGCCTGCATTCATTCAATCATATTTATTGAGGGTTTACTATGTGCAGAGCACTGTACTAATACACTTGGAAAGTACTATTCGGCAACAGATAGAGACAATCCTTACCCAACAACGGGCTCACAGTCTAGAAGGGGGGAGACAGACAACAAAACAAAACAAGTAGACAGGCATCAATAGCATCAAAATAAATAGAGTTATAGATATATACATATCATTAGTAAAATAAATAGAATAATACATATGTTCATACATACTCAAGTGCTGTAGGGTGAGGAGGGGGTAAAGCGGGGGGAGGGTGGGGAGAGGAGGAGGGGAAGAGGAAAAGGGGGGGGCTCAGTCTAGGAAGGCCTCCTGGAGAAGGTGACCTCTCAGTAGGGCTTTTAAGGGACCTTTCCTTCCCCCCAGTCATGGTAATAACCTGCAGTGACTCAGGGCGGCATCCTGATGAGGACATACCCGTGCATCATCAGGACCCTTGTGTACTCAGACATACACATGCACACATACACACACACACAAGCACTTAAATGCGAGTGACCTCCATGTCAGACCCTTCTTTTTGTGCCTGGGTGGGAGGTGCTCGGATGGAGGAGGATGAGTTGGAAGTAACTATCCACAGCCAGATCTCAGAGTCAAGGGCAGCTGGGGTTGAGCCATCCTTTATTTAGGGGGAGGCCAATGAAGGAGCAGGCGCAGGGAGGAATCCTGCTACACCGAGGGGCAAAAGGAAAAGACTCGATGCTGCCCTGGCCCCGCTGGGGCTCTAGTGCCATTTTCTAGCGTGCCTCTCGTCCTCTTCCCCCTTTTCTTATTATTATTTCTTCCGCCTGGTCATAAGCACCAAACTGCCACCTTAGCACTTTTGTGTCAGCTCCACTCTCACACCCTCTCGAAGCCTACTGACTCACAGATTCTACTTTTTAAACATTTAGTCACCAGTGTATCCATGTTTCCATTCCCTTCTTCCTATCTGTTATTTAGTTTCTCTCCTTAAAGTTCTTGAGGGCAGAGACCATATTCTGCCAGGCACTTAGTTCAATTCCCTGCATTCTGTAGGCACTCAGCAGGAAGAATGCAGAGTTGGAACACCAGAACAGCAGCTAATTACGGTTCAAGTGCCTTTATTCCCCCTTCCTTCCTACAAAGTCCCAGTTAATTACTCTCCCCTTCTTCAAAGCCTTATTGACTGCACATCTCCTCCAAGAGGCCTTCCCTGATTAAGCCCTCCTTTCCTCTTCTTCCACTCCCTTCTGCATTCTCCTGACTTGTTCCCTTTATTCATCCCGCATCCCAGCCCCACAGCACTTATGTCTTGTCTTATGCTATTGAGTCATCTCCGACCCATATATACTCCAGGGACACATCTCTCCCAGAAAGCCCCACTCACCATCTGCAATCATTCTGTTAGTATATCCAGAAAGTTTTCTTGGTAAAAATACAGAAGTGGCTTACCATTGCCTTCTTCCACACAGTATACCTGAGTCTCCATCCTCGACTCTCTCCCATGCCGCTGCTGACTAGCATGGGTGAGTGTTGACTTGGAGCAGATTACCTTCCACTCACTAGCCACTGCCCAAGCTAGGAATGGAATGGGTAGGCTTCTGCTTGATTTTCCCTCCCGTAGCCGAGACTGGTAGAGTACTGGAAACTCTCCAGGTGCTAACCTGAGAGAGGCAGCACTTATGTACATATATGTAATTTATTGATTTATGTTAACATCTGTCTCCCCCTCTAGACTGTAAGCTCGCTGTGGGCAGAGAATGTGACTGTTTATTGTTATACTGTACTTTCCCAAACAATTAGTACAGTGCTCTGCACACAGTAAGCATTCAGTCACCAATTCCCTGACTGATTTACTGACTTACTCTAAGTCTGCAGGTCCAGGCACTAAACGAGTGTCGTCTAAAGATTCGGTCTATCATTGCTTTGGTCATATACATATTGTCTACAGATCTGGTCTCTCAATGCTTTGGTCATTTCCATATTCCCTCCCTCAGACAATCATACAGGCGTCACTCCTCTGTGGCCTACAATTGGTTACTGTGCCATCAGTCTGTTCCCTCAGCCAAACAGTGGTCATCACCATCAGACTCACGGTGTGTTCACTGCCATCTTGCAGCTGAGGGCTTGAGTGCCGGGCGGAGGCGAGTCACTGGGGTCAGACTCCCTCTGGACCCCGGAGAGCAGAGTAGGGGCTGGAGCCCACTTCCCCACTGATGCTGAGCTGACTGCTGGGGAGGGGAAGGGGAAGAAGGCACCTGGGCATGGTTAGGTTAAACTCCATTCATCACTCCACTCCAGAACACATGAGTAAAGGAGAAGGGGAGCTAAAATCAGGGCTTTGATCTCTGAGGAGAGAGTATAGGGGATGCCAGAGTTATGGCAGGAGCAATCTGAGCTCTCCATATGGGGTGTGTGCCTGTTTTCACTCCTGTCCCCACTCTGGACCAGTGCTGTCTTCTAGTCTGTAAGCTCATTATGGGCAGGAAATGTGTCTGTTATATTGTACTCTGCCAAGTGCTTAATACAGTGCTCTGCACACAGTGAGTGCTCAATAAATATGATTGTCTGGCTGACTCTGTTGCTACTAGTCCATGCCCCAGGCCCAGAGCAACTTTCCCCCGCTGCTCGAACCCAACACCATCCTCTCCCGCCACTGCTCACCGACACCCTGAATCCGGCAGCACCTTCCCTCACCACTGCTCGCCTGTTCCCCAGACTCAGGATAGAATGGCAAAGCTGTAGCAGTGCAAGGGCACCAGAGCCGAGCATTAATCACACAGTATTACACAGTCCTATCCACTCTACTCCCTGTCCTCTGCTCCCCTCTCCTTCATCAGCTGCCCTCTTCTTGGCAGAATGGAGCAATAGGAAAGGCTGCTTCACACGTGCAGTGTCAAATGGAGCAAAGGGAGAAATTACATAGCAGGGATCATCTATGTTATTGCACATGAGTGAGGGGTGGCCATTTTGGGAAGGCCTATTTCAGGAGACATATTTATAATGCCCGCCCCCTCTGACCCAAGCAGCAGCCACATTTGGAAGGTCAAAAGGGCAAGCAATTTCTGGGGGTGGCGAGGAATCATCTTAATCTAGAGAATCCTGGACTGCACCTCTGTTTGCCCCTTCATTACTTCAGCCCTGCCTGCATCTCTGCAGTACTGCGCTTTGGTGGACTTCCATCTCCTTTGTTCTTTTCAGACAGTCTCTGATGTGGCTTCAGTGATTTAACCACTGTGTTATCACAGATAGGCAAATTCAAGCAATGCATTTGCAATTTGAAACTGAGTTGATATCTCTAATCAACTAGTAATATATTTTTGAGCATCCACTAAGTGTGCTTGGGAGAGCATAATAGAGGTAAAAGACAAAATCCTTCCCTCAAGAAACTTACAAGAAAATACAACTAAGGAAGATGCATAAATTTGAGCCCTAAATATGCCTCTAAATACAATACTTCTATTTCTTCTCTTAACACTCTTCATTTTCCATATAGGGTTAACTGTAGCATTGGACATCCTTTTCATGAAGGTTTGGAGGTATGTTACAGAGTTGACATTGATAACCAAGAATTACTGCCCTCAGAATGAACATGCACCATGTGCAAATAGTCTAAAAGAAATTAGGCAGGGGCCAAGAAAGAAATTAGACAGTAGAACAGAAGGTCTTCGTGGAAATTTGGTTTAGGGGAGCAGCAGAGCTAGGATGGATGGATAGCAGAAGGGAAAGGGGCTGTCAAGAATTTCCAGGAAGGTCAAATTTTTTTATGCTTGTAGACTCCTTGAATTGGAGCCAAATCAATTGGTCAGTGGTATTTATTGAGTGCTCACTGTATACAGAGCACTAAACACTTGGGAGAATATAATAAAGTTGGAAGACATGATCGCTATCCTTGAAGAGCTTATGATCTGGGAAGAGAGATAGTAAAATCAATTACAGAAAGGGAAAGCAATAGAGTATAAAGATATTTACATAGTGCTCTGGGGATGGAATATTGGTGGGGTGAGTTTCAAAGGGCTTTGGGGGTTTGGACTCAAGTGCATAGGTGACAGAAGGGAGGGAGATTATGAATCAATCTATCAATCAGTGCTATTTATTGAGCTTTTACTATGTTCAGAATTCTACACTGTAAGCCCAGTGTGGCCAAGGATTTTCTCATGCTGAATTGTAGTTTCCAAGTGCTTAGTACAGTGCTCTGCACAAAGTAAGTGAGCCCTCTATAAATTTGATTGAATGAATGAATGGACACTTTTTTGGGAGAGTACAAAACAGTAGATACATTACAATAGAGTAGGTAGACATAATCTCTGCCCATAAGGAGCTACAGGCTAAAGTGAAATAAGTTACAGATAAGGGAAATGGCAAGGGAACCTGCCTTGGGTGTGAGATGGGACCATCAATAGAAGGAGCCAGGGAAGTGGATGTTCTTGGGAGGTGAGACATTTCCCATGGGATAATAATAATAATAATTGTGGTATTTGTTAAGCACTTACTATGTGCCGAGCACCGTTCTAAGCACTGGGGTAGATATAGGTTAATCATGTTGTCCCACTTGGGGCTCACAGTCTTAATCCCCATTTTACAGATGAGGTAACTGAGGCACAGCGAAGTTAAGTGACTTGCCCTAAATCGCACAGCTGATAGGTGGAGGAGCCGGGATTAGAGCCCCCAACCTCTGACTCCCAAGCCCGTGCTCTTTCCACTAAGCCACGCTGCTTCTCCATGGAGAAAGTTCTCAGGTAAATGAGGTTGCACTGGTTAGAAGACTGAAATGTTGAAGCAGAATCACTAGAGAAAGTCTCCAAAGGAGTCTGAGGAGAGAGGTGGTCAGTGGCCTTGACAGGGAAGCAATGTGGTCCAGTGGAAAGAGCATGGACCTGGGAGTGACGGGACCTGGGTTCTAATCTCAGCTCTGCCATTTGTCTGTTTTGTGACCTTAGGCAAGTCTCTTAACTTCTCTGTGCCTCAGTTTCATCATCTGTAAAAGGGGATTAAGACTGCGAGCCCCATAATAATGTTGGTATTTGGTTAGTGCTTACTATGTGCAGAGCACTGTTCTAAGTGCTGGGGGTAGATACAGGGTAATCAGATTGTCCCACATGAGACTCACAGTCTTAATCCCCATTTTACAGATGAGGTAACTGAGGCCCAGAGAAGTGAAGTGACTTGCCCACAGTCACACAGCTGACAAGTGGCAGAGCTGGGATTCGAACCCATGACCTCTGACTCCTAAGCCCGTGCTCTTTCCACTGAGCCACACTGCTTCTTATGTGGGACAGGGACTGGGTCCAACCCAATTATCTTATATCTACCCCAGCACTTAACATAGTGCCTAGCTCATAGTAAGTGTTTAACAAATACCACAATTATTATTAGTAGTATTGTTATTATTAGGGACCCTCCCCTGGAGGTTAACCTGAAGCCGTTAGGAAAACTCTTCGAGAAAGTTGACAAGTGGCTCTATCACATGGGACCCCTGAAATAATAGAGCAGCTCCCTCAGGTTTGCTCAATCTTGGCCAAGGCTAGTCTAAGGGGTATGACTTAATGACCTAGTGACACATCTGTAGCTTCCCCCGATTAGACTGTAAGCCCGTCCAAGGGCAGGGACTGTCTCTATCTGTTACCGATTTGTATATTCAAAGCGCTTAGTACAGTGCTCTGCACATAGTAAGCGCTCAATAAATACTATTGAATGAATAACAGCCGGACCATGGGCGCTCTCCCTGTGGAAACAGCCTGCTTACGTCATTCCCGTCAAACTCTTAGGCAAGGATTATGTCAACCTCCTTCCAGCCAGAAAATGGAATTGGCGAATTCAGCAATTAAGGAAAGCTGAATTCATTCATTCAGTCAGTCACTTAATTGTATTTATTGACTCCTTACTATATGCAGTGCAATATACAAAGCACTTGGGAGACTACAGTTTAACAATAAACAGACACATTCCCTGACCTCGACGAGCTTACAGTCTAGAGGGGGAGACAGATGACGAAATAAATAAATTACAGTTATGTAAAAAATAAAAACTGTTGGTATTTGTTACTATATGCCAAGCACTGTTCTAAGCACTAGGGTAGATACAAGGTAATCAGGTTGTGCCACGTAGGGCTCACAGTCTTCATCCCCATTTTACAGATGAGGTAACTGAGGCACAGAGAAGTTAAGTGCCTTGCCCACGGTCACACAGCTGACAAGTGGCAGAGCCGGGATTAGAACCCATGACCTCTGACTCCCAAGCCCGGGCTCTTTCCACTCAGCCATGCTGTACTGTGGGGCTGGGAGGGGAGATGAACAAAGAGAACAAGTCCGGGTGAGCCAGGAGGGAGTGGCAGAAGAGTAAAGGAGGGCTTAGTCAGGGAAGACCTCTTGGAGGAGATGTCCCTTCAAAAAGGCTTTGAAGAGGAGGAGAGTAATTGTCTGTCAGATTTGAGGGAGGCGGGTGTTCCGGAACAGAGGGAGGACATGTCTAAGACAGAACTCTTTATCTTCCCTCTCAAACCCTGTCCTCTCTCTGACTTTCCTGTCACTGTGGATGGCTACCATCTTTCCTGTCTCACAAGCCTGCAACCTTGGTGTTCATTCAATAGTATTTATTTATTTATTGAGCGCTTACTATGTGCAGAGCACTGTACTAAGCACTTGGAGTGAACAAGTAAGCAACAGATAGAGACAGTCCCTGCCGTTTGACGGGCTTACGGTCTAATCGGGGGAGACGGACAGACGAGAACAATGGCAATAAATAGAGTCAAGGGGAAGAACATCTCGTAAAAGCAATGGCAACTAAATAGAATCAAGGCGATGTACATTTCATTAGCAAAATAAATAGGGTAATGAAAATATATACAGTTGAGAAACTGTACTTCTTCCACTGAGCCACGCTGCTCCTCACCGTGCTTAAGGGAAGCAGTGTGGCCTTGCGGAGAGAGCAGGGGCCAGGAAGGCTGAGGGACATGGGTTCTAATCCCGGCTCTGCCACTCGTCTGCTGGGTGACCCTGGGTAAGTCACTTAACTTCTCTGGGCCTCAGTTACCGCATCTGCAAAATGGGGATGAAGACTGGGAGCCCTATGTGGGGCATGGACTATGTCCAACCTGAGTAAGTTGTATCTATCCCAGTGCTTAGTACAGTGCCCGGCATATAGTAAGCCTTAAATGCCATTTATAAGAAAAAAACCCCGGGGGCGGGGGAAGAGGCGTTCTGAAGGATTTACATGGAATTTTCCCTCCCACCTCCACAGTTTTCTCATTGAATAAAGGAACTGGGGTGTCATCGTTGACTCTCATTCACCTCACATATCCAATCCATCACCAACATCTGCCGGTCTCACCTTCACAACATTGCCAAGATCCACCCTTTCCTCTCCATCCAAACCACTACCTTGTTGGTACAATCTCTTAATTTATCCTGACTGGATTACTGCATCAGCATCCTTTCTGATCTCCCAACCTCCTGTCTCTCCCCACTTCAGTCTATACTTCAGTCTGCTGCCCAGATTATCTTTCTAAGAAACGCTCCGGGCACGTCACTCCTCTCCACAAAAATCTCCAGTGGTTGTCTATCAATCTTCATATGAAGCAAAAACTCCTCACTGTTGGCTTCAAAGATCTCCGTCACCTTGTCCCCTTCTACCTCAACTCCCTTCTCTCCTTCTATAGCCCAGCCCGCACACTCTGCTCCTCTGCTGCTAACCTCGTCACCGTGCCTCGTTCTCGCCTGTCCTGCCATCGACCCCTGGTCCACATCCTATCTCTAGCCTGGAATGCCTTCCCTTCTCACACCCACCAAACTAGCTCTCTTCTCCCCTTTAAAGCCCTACTAAGAGCTCACCTCTTCCAGGAGGCCTTCCCAGACTGAGCCCCCCTTTTCCTGTGCTCCTCCCCTCCCCATTGCTCTACCCCCTTCCCCACCCCAGAGCACTTGTGTATATTTGTACATATTAATTATTCTATTTATTTTATTAATGTTGCATATCTATAATTCTATTTCTATATTTTGATGCCACTGATGCCTGTCTACTTGTTTTGTTTTGTTGTCTGTCTCCCCCTTCTAGACTGTAAGCTCGTTATTGGGTAGGGATTGTCTCTGTTGCCTAATTGTACTTTCCAGGCACTTAGTACAGTGCTCTGCACACAGTAAGGGCTCAATAAATATGAATGAATGAATGAATGAATGAATGAATGTGGGTGGTCAGTGGTGAGGTAGATGAAATCTGGGTAGAGTGAGAAGGTTAGCATTAGAGGAGTGAAATACTACACTGAAGCAGCGTAGCTCAGTGGAAAGACCACGGGCTTGGGAGTCAGAGGTCATGAGTTCGAATCCCAGCTCTGCCACTTGTCAGCTGTGTGACTGTGGGCAAGTCACTTAACTTCTCTGTGCCTCAGTTACCTCATCTGTAAAATGGGGATTAAGACTGTGAGCCCCACGTGGGACATCCTGATTCCCCTGTGTCTACCCCAGCGCTTAGAACAGTGCTCGGCACATAGTAAGCGCTTAACAAATCCCAACATTAAATGTGTGGGCTGGGTGTAGTAGGAGAGTACTGAAGCAGGTGGGATGGAAATCTAGAATTTCCTATTGATCTTGGGGCCCTGACAGCCATCTGAAAAGACTGTTGATGAACAGGATAAAAGATCTACGATAACTCTCGGGAGAACAGCGGCAGTTTGAATGCAATCTCTTGTTCCCATTGTTCATATAAATTGGGGAGGGAACTGGGAACAGATGGAGAGGGAAGGTGGAACGACAGCTACCAAGGGGAAAACCACCACCTCACCATCAACTCCAGATTTGCCGTTTTGCTACCAAAAGAGACAAGACATTGCTACTTGCTCGGATTTTAATGATAAAATTTGAGAATAATTGCAAAAATACCTATTATATTATAAATCTACCTGACCTTTACACAGCAGGATGCCTCATTTTCCTGTCAGCAAAGAAACTGAAGAAGTCAAGAGAGATCGATGACAAGAGTAAAGAGAACCCACACCTATCACTGTTGCTTTTTGGCTTCGACTCATTTTAATACGGAGTTCTATTCCATCCTTTTCTTCCAGCTCGTTTTCTGCTTCTTGAAGTGTGGCCTCACCCCCTGGGAGCTGAGCTCACTTCTGTGCTACCATGGCTTTACAAGGAATCCCGCTGCATTGTTTACCGTGTTGCCAGGTGCTGATAGATTGCAAGGTACCACTGCAATTAAAACAGAAATGCACAAGAGACCATGTAGTTTGAATAGAAAAGTTCTTTAGGATTTTACATATCTTTTTCTTTCCCTATAAAATTGCCTCCTACTCCCAAATTGGCAAATCGAGGCTGAAGCCTATATATCTTATGTGGAATCTGCCACTGGGAAGCATACAAACTGTACAAATCTGAGGTCCCCCTTTGTCAGACGGGGCTGAATAAGACCGGTCTGTTCAGTTTTTACCCTTTCGGCCAAATAGCTCTCACTTTAAAATGATCCCTGAAAATACTGTTGCTTCTCGACCTATCATTTCAACTGGTCATTATCTTACCCAATAAGCAGAAGTTTGTTTTCATTTTGCTTTCCTGTAGTATGCAAAATAACAATCAAGCTGGTGCCAAAAACAATTATCATATGGATACGGGAACAATGTCTCTTTTATTCCAATTGTATTATCAGGGAGAGTTGAAGATAAAAAGGGCCTACTTTAAATACCTTATTATGCTCTGTCTCCCAAAATTAATTAAAGTTTCCTAATGACACAAGCTGTATTTGTAAGTACTTTTCTGCTGAAATGAACCTTCTTATGCAGTAATTATAACAACTTCATTAAAATTGCATTCACAGTTGGTTTTTAATAGTTCTCGCTTCTAATTAAAGTATGAAAACAATTCTAGGCAAAAATGCAAATAGGTTTTGGTTCAGTCATAGGTAACACAGGGCATGGTGCTTTACACAAAACCGAACCAGAATTTTTCCATCGAAATGATCTTTAATTAGCTACTAGGAAGAGACAAACTGGATCTGCTGGATAGAAGGATGAACGGAGAGTTTGGTCACATTACTCCTCCTCTCACTACAGAGTGGCTCTTTACCTCAGTTCATCCATCTGTAAAATGGGCATGTCCCTCTTTAACCACATCATCATTAACAGTGTCAACTAACAAACACTACAGCACCCTGTGAGATGCATGACATTGTACGAGGTTCTCAGTCACTCCATTAACCTCATGGCCCCTGCCCTTACTTCCCTGAATTCTTATTACAACCCAGCCCACACTTTTTGCTCCTCTAATGCCAAGGTGCTCACTATACCTCTATTTTGTCTATCTCTCTGTTGGCCTCTCTTCCCACATCCTGCCTTCGGCCTGGAATGCCCTCCCTGTTCATATACAACAGATATTCGCCCTCCCCATCTTCAAAGACATTAAAAATGCATCTCCTCCAAGAGGCCTTCCCTGGTTAAGCCCTCATTTCCCCTTCTCCCACTCCCTTCAGCTTCACCCTTGTACTTGGATTTTCACACTTTATTCACCCCACCCACAGTCACACAGCATGTATGTACAGGTCTGCAATATTCTTATTTATATTAACGTTTGTCTCCCACACTAGACTGTAAGCCCACTGTGGGCAGGGAATGTGTCTAACAATTACAAGTCCAAGCACTTAGAAGAGAGCTCTGCAAACAGTAAGTACTCAAAATATATGATTAATTGCTTGATTGTTCTGAATTGGGTCTATTTAGTCCCATAAATCCCCTTCTATTGTAATTTCTTGAAGGCAGGGAGCATAAAGTAAGGACTTAGTAAATGTCACAGTTAATATTATTACATTATGAGATTCCCCCTGCAGCAACTGCTAGAGTGCCAAAAAGTCAGCAGGCAGCCAGAAAGGTAGGATAACTTACATGGATTTGGGGTTTAGAACTCAGGTCTTCTACCTTCTGGTCTGTTTTACAACTAAGCCATATCACTGCATGGTGTAGTGGTTAGGGCATGGGTCTGGGAGTCAGAAGGTCATGAGTTCCAATCCTGGCTTTGCCACTTGTCTGTTGTCTGGCCTTGGGAAGGTCACTTAACTTCTCTATACCTCAGTTACCCCATCTGTAAAATGGGGATAGGGACTGTGTCCAACCTGATTTGCTTGTACCCACCCCAGTGCTTAATAAAGTGCCTAGCACACAGTAAGTGCTTAACATATGCCACAATGATTATTCTTCTTCTTTTCATCAAAGCTATGGAAAGAGCCCCAAAGTATATTTTGGAACTTATTTAAAAAGTCAACTTAGACAATCAATCAATCAATTAATGGTATTCACTGAGTGTTTACTATGTGCAGAACACAGTACAGCATGGCTCAGTGGAAAGAGGCCGGGCTTGGGAGTCAGAGGTCATGGGTTCGAATCCTGCCTCTGCCACTTGTCAGTTGTGTGACTGTGGGCAAGTCACTTAACGTCTCTGTGCCTCAGTTACCTCATCTGTAAAATGGGGATTAACTGTGAGCCTCACATGGGACAACCTGATTACCCTGTATCTACCCTTAGAACAGTGCTCTGCACATAGTAAGCGCTTAACAAATACCAACATTATTATTGCTAAGCCTTCAGGAGAATATAATTCAGCAGAATTAGCAGGCACGTTCCCTGCCCATAATGAATTTACAATCTAGAGGATAGAAGCCGCTGGGCTTTGAACTATTTAAGATGCCTCAGATCATTCATTCATTCAATAGTATTTATTGAGCGCTTACTATGTGCAGAGCACTGTACTAAGCGCTTGGAATGAACAAGTCAGCAACAGTTAGAGACAGTCCCTGCCGTTTGACGGGCCAGGACTGCAATTGCTATCCATATGGCATTTACCAAAAGTTAGTTTTTCAGGATTATTGGGGAAAAGCCTGTGAAAATTCACTGAAACTCCAGACATTTCCCAAAATCTCAAAACCTAGACTATGAAGTTAATTTAATGCCCCAGAAGAGAAAAGTGGGAAATTTTAACATATCCAAATGCCAACCTAGACGTACAGGTTTCAGTGTATTCTTAAGTTATTATAATTTTTAATGGTATTTTTAATGTCAAACACTATTTTTCTATGTGCTGGAGAAGACAAATTAATTAGGTTGTACACAATCCCTGTCCCACATGCGGCTCACATTCTAAGTAGGAGACAGAAGAGGAGAACTTAAGCACAGATAATTTAAGTGACTTGCCCAAGGTCGCACAGCAGGCATTTGGCAGAGGTTGGATTAGAACCCAGGTCACCTGACTCCCAGGCCTGTGCTCTTTCCACTAGGTCATGCTGCTTCTCATAAATCTTCAGATAAACAAAGTTCTGAACATGTGTACTCTCACATCACCACATGGGGCAAGACATTCAACAAGGTTACCCCATGTCTCTACCAGCAGGAAGGAAGTCAGAGAGGCAGGCAAATTCCCTCTCCCGATTTAATCTGGTTTGCTGATTGGCTCTCACTCCCAGATGATTCTGGGAAGCATAGACCTCCCCTTCTGGGAAATGTAATTTCCAGGCAGCAGGTGTTGCAAGAATACATTTTCTATTTCTCCTTCAATCCCTTGACCTCAGCGCCACCTCTAATGGACCCTGGCCATTCTAAAAGCTAAGCTCTGCCGATAGCATCTGGTCTCCTGCCTCTTAACCTTGGTTGCCTCAGGCACTCCTTGATGGTCCTGAACCCAAACTTTCAAAAGATCAGGAGAAAAAAATGGCTATTTACCTGTTTGGGAACTTCTCTCACTTGTCTGCACAGAAAAGTTAGTTTTCAAGAGCAGGATCTATTTTGGGAAGTGTTTTCTCTTTAGCACTTGATATTTTATTAATACACAAATACAAATAATTCACACATTCATTCAATAGTATTTATTGAGCGCTCATTATGGGCAGAGCACTGTACTAAGCACTTGGAATGTACAAATCGGCAACAGATAGAGACAGTCCCTGCCCATTGACGGGCTTACAGTCCGACAGAGGGAAAGGGAGGGAAAAGGGGGCTTAACTGAGGGGAGGTGAAGGGGGGGTAGAGAGGCAGCAGAGGGAGCAGAGGGAAAAGGGGAAGCTCAGTCTGGGAAGGCCTCTTGGAGGAGGTGAGTTCTCAGTAGGGCTTTGAAGAGGGGAAGAGAATTAGTTTGGCAGAGGTGAGGAGGGAAGGCGTTCCAGGACAGCGGGAGGATGTGGCCCAGAGGTCGACGGCAGGATAGGCGAGAACAGGAGATGGCGAGGAGGTGGGCGGCAGAGGAGCGGAGCCTATGGGGTGAGCAGTAGAAAGAGAGAAGGGAGGAGAGGTAGGAGGGGGCAAAGTGATGGAGACCCTTGTAACCTAGAGTGAGAAGTTTTTGTTTCGTGCGGAGGTTGATAGGCAACCACTGGAGGTTTTTAAGAAGGGGAGTGACATGCCCAGAGCGTTTCTGCAGGAAGATGAGCCGGGCAGCGGAATGAAGAATAGACTTGAGCAGGGAGAGGTGGGAGGAAGGGAGATCAGAGAGAAGGCTGACACAATAATCTAGCCGGGAGAGCCTGTACCAGTAAGATAGCCGTTTAGGTGGAGAGGAAAGGGCGGATCTTGGCGATATTATAAAGGTGAGACCGGCAGGTCTTGGTGACGGATCGGATGTGTGGGGTGAACGAGAGAGCCGAGTCAAAGATGACACAGAGGTTGCGGGCTTGCGAGACGGGAAAGATGGTCGTACCTTCAAAGTGATAGGGAAGTCAGGAAGAAAACAGGGCTTGGGAGGGAAGATAAGGAGCTCAGTTTTGGACATGTTGAGTTTTAGGTGGTGGGCAGACATCCAGGTAGAGACATCCCAGAGGCAGGAGGAGATACGAGCCTGAAGGGAGGGGGAGAGGACAGGGGCAGAGATGTAGATCTGTGTGTCATCTGCATAGAGATGATAGTTGAAGCAGTGAGAGGGAATGAGTTCCCCAAGGGAGTGAGTGTAGATGGAGAACAGAAGAGGGCCAAGAACTGACCCTTGAGGAACCCCAACAGTTTGAGGATGGGAGGGGGAGGAGGAGCCCGCGAAAGAGACGGAGAATGAACGGCCAGAAAGATAAGAGAAGAACCGGGAGAGGACGGAGTCCGTGAAGCCGAGGTGAGATAAGGTGTGGAGGAGGAGGGGATGGTTGACAGTGTCAACGGCAGCTGAGAGGTCAAGGAGGATTAGGATAGAGTAGGAGCCATTGGATTTGGCAAGAAGGAGATCATGGGTGACCTTAGAGAGAGCAGTCTCGGTAGAGTGGAGGGGACAGAAGCCAGATTGGAGGGGGTCCAGGAGAGAATGGAAGTTGAGAAATTCTAGGCAGTGAGTGTAGATGACTCGTTCTAGGAGCAGAGAAGCAGTGTGGCTCAGTGGAAAGAGGCCGGGCTTGGAAGACAGAGGTCAGGTGTTCGAATCCCGGCTCTGCCACTCGTCAGTTGTGTGACTTTGGGCAAGTCACTAAACTTCTCTGCGCCTCAGTTACCTCATCTGTAAAATGGGGATTAAGACTGTGAGCCCCAGGTGGGACAACCTGATCACCTTGTATCGGCCCCCAGCCCTGTGCTTTGCACATAATAAGTGCTTAACAAATGCCATTATTATTATTATTCAAGAGATGTTTTCCATTTGTTTTGGGGAGGGTTGGTGAACTTTTTTCTCTCAAAGCATTTCTCTCAGGAGTTGGCTCTGCTTATTGTGGCCAAACATTAAGGAACAAGGTTTCTCCCTCTCCATCCAGTTTAGTGAAATGAAATGGAAAAGAAAGTTTCAAAGGACTCAGTTCCTGAGAGACAAGGGTTGGAAAACCTCTGAAGCGAGTCAAATACTTAACTTAGCATTTAAAAAAAAGAAACTAGGGTCTGAGGGGATGGAATCAGTTGACCTGCCCATTACAGAGAGACTGGCAGCTAAGACCAAAGAAAATCGGCCCCTACTGCCAACTAAAATGTCCCCGAAGTGGCCACTTCAGGAAATGTCTCACCCTAGTAATAGTATAATATTCTGCCCACAGTAAGTGCTCAATAAATATGATTGATTGATTTATTGATTAATAATAACTATCATTTGCATTATATGCAACTTTAATTTTTCTACAGAACGTTTACATTACCTACCTCATTTAGCTCACACAACTTTCTTGCAAAGTTGGGAGATGAAACAGAGACCCAGAGAGGTAACGTGATTTGCTCAAGGTCAAAACATGCAGTCAGTGGTCACAGAACAAAATACCTCATACTTGTTACCGGTAGGGAATGTGTCTATATTGCTATATTGTTCCCTCCCAAGCGATTAATACAGCAGTCTGCACACATTCTTTCATTCAGTAGTATTTATTGAGTGCTTACTATGTGCAGAGCACTGTACTAAGCGCTTGGAATGTACAAATCGGTATCAGATAGAGACAGTCCCTGCCCTTTGACGGGCTTACAGTCTAATCGGGGGAGACAGACAGACAAGAACAATAGAAATAAATAGAATCAAGGCGATGTACATCTCATTAACAAAATAAATAGAGTAATGACACAGTAAGTGCTCAATAAATACGACTGATTGATTGATTGATACCACCCTATACATATATGTGTATGAATGAATGAATGAAAGAAGAGCATCTCCTAATTATGTCATCATGCTCCACCCAAAATGCATAGTGAAAATGTGCATTCTGACAGGACTGAAAGGAAGTTGTTCCAGACTGTGTGTACGTAGGGATAAATGTATGTATTTTACCCCCACACACATATATATTTATATAGTGGTATGCATCAGTCTATCACTACTGTTGTAATGCACATATTCACTACACATGCTGGATAGACCGTGATGACAGAATTAGGAATTACTCTTCTTTCACTCATTTATGCATTCATTCATTCAATTATATTTACTGAGCACTTACTGTGTGCAGAGCACTATACTAAGCACTTGGGAGAGTACAATATAACAATAAGCGGACATATGCCCTGCCTGCTTTGAACTTACAGTCTAGAGGGGGAGACAAACATTAATATAAATAAGGTGCACCTGTCTGGGTACAGGGTGACATCATGTTGGAAAGAAAAGCTATATGAAAAGAACATGCAGACAAGGTCAGACTCAAAGTGAGTATTTCAGTATAAGTTTTCCTTAGAGCAAGTGTTTTGCAAGAGCACAACCTCCATATTACAGGAAAACTAGGTTTACAGAAAGATAACACATTTAAAAAAAACATAAAGTATATGCATTGGGTACATTTGCATTGGGCTCGCTTGGCATTTCCCTGGAAAGAAAAGCTGGCTCTTCACTAAGACTAAAAGGTGACTTGAAATCAATCAATCTATCAGTGGTATTTATTGAACACTTACTGAGAAGTAGCCCCCTACTGATTTTTATTTTTAGCATTTGTTCTTGTATTTTATACTGTTTTAATGTCTTATCATTCCTTATGTATCTCTCCCCAGACGCTTAAGGACCGGGAGTTGTTCCCAATTCCAACCTTTGTGTTCTTTTTTTAGAGAAGCAGCAAGGTGTAGTAGATAGACCACTGGTCTGGGAGTCAGATGGTCATGGGTTCTAATCTTGAATCTGCCACTTGTCTGCTGTGTGTCCTTGGGCAAGTCAATTCACTTCTCTGGGCATCAGTTACCTCATCTGTAAAATGGGGATTGAGACTGTGAGCCTCTTGTAGGACTGGGACTGTGTCCATCCCAATTTTCTTGCATCCACACCAGTGCTTAGTGCAGTGCCTGGCACATATTAAGCATTCAACAAATACTATTATAGCATGGTGTAGTAGGTAGAGCACAGGCCTGGGACTCAGAAAGTTGTGGGTTCTAATTCCAGCTCCACCACTTATCTGCTGTGTGACCTTGGACAAATCACTTCATTTCTCTAGGCCTCAGTTTCCTCATCTGTAAAATAGGGATTGAGGACGTGAGCCACATATGGGACAGGGACTGTCGCTAACTTGATTTGCTTGTCCCCAGCACTTAGCCTGGCACACAGTAAGCACTTAACAAATACCAGAATTATTATTACTATTATTATTTCTCAGATCTTAATATATTGCTCTGCACACAGAAATCACTCAACTAATACTATTACTTCTACTGCTATTCTACTGAGGGCCTCCTAAGTGCAGAGCACTGTACTAAGTGTTTGGAAAAATAAAATAAAGTTAATAGGCTTGATCCCAGCCCTCGAGGAGCTTATTGTTCCGGGTCCCTCCCCGCCATCTCCCACAGCAAGTATCCCACCCCCGCCTCCTCCCCCAGAGCTGTGGGCAGCATTCTTGATCATCACCTCAGCTGAGAACCAGGGAAGCAGCATGGCCTAATGGATAGAACACGGGCCTGGGAGTCATAGTGACCCGGGTTCTAATCCCAGGACTGTCCCTTGTCTGCTCTGTGACCTTGGGCAATTCACTTAACCAAATCTACATCTTCAGCCCTGATCTCTCTCCCTCTCAGCAGGCTTGCATTTCCACCTGCCTTCAAAACAGCTGTACTTAACATGTCCAAAACAGAACTTCTTGTCTTCTCACCCGAACCCTGTCCTCCTCCTGATTTTCCCATCGCTGAACACAGCACCACCATCCTTCCTGTCTCACAAGCCTGTAACCTTGGCATTATCCTTGATTCCTCACTCTCAGTCAACCCAGATATTCAATCTATCACTAATTCCTGCTGGTCCCACTTTCACAACAATGCTGAAATCTGTCCTTCCCTCTCCATCCAAACTGCTATGATGTTAATACATTCACTCATCCTATCCCGCCTGGATTACTCCATCAGCCTCCTTGCTGACCTCCCAGCCTCCTGTCTCTCCCCACTCCAGTTCATATTTCACTCTGCTGCCTGGATCATTTTACTACAAAAATTATTATTTTTACAGATGAGATAACTGAGGCACAGAGAAGTTAAGTGGCTTGCTTAAAGTCACACAGTTGAGCAGTGGCAGAACCAGGATTAGAACCTATGACCTCTGACTCCCAATATTGCTCTTTCCACTAAGCCATGTTGCTTTGTTCAGAATGTCACCCCACTCCTGAAAACACTCCATTGGTTACCCACCCACCTCCGCTTAAAACAAAAACCCCTCACCATTGGCTTTAAAGCACTTAATCACCTTGCCCTCTCCTACTTCACCTCTCTACTCTCCTCCCCAGGCCACATACTTTGCTCTTTCAATATTAACCTTCTCACTCTGCCTCGATCTCGTCTATTTTGTCACTGACCCATCGCCCACATCCTGCTTCTGGCCTGGAACACCCTCCCTCCTTAAATCCATCAGACAGTTACATCCTTTGCTTCAAAGCCTTATTGAAGGCAGGTCTCCTCCTTCTCCTCCTAAAAGCCTCCGCCTTTTCCGTTTCTCCCACTCCCTTCTGCATCTCCCTGCCTGGTTCCCTCTGTTCCTCCCCACTCCCAGTCCCGCAGCAATTATGTACATATCTGTAATTTATTTATATTAATGTCTGCCTTACCCCCTCTAAATGTAAGCTCATTTGGGGCAGGGACTGTGTCTGTTTAGTGGTGCATTGTACTCTGCATACAGTAAGTGCTCAATAAATATGACTGACTGACTGACTGACTGACTGACTGACTGACTGACTGACTGAATGAATGAGTGAATGAATGAATGAATGAACTTCTCTGGGCCTCAGTTACTTCATCTGCAAAATGGAGATAAGACTGTGAGCCCTTTGCAGGACAGGGCTTGTGTCCAACATGATTAACTTGTATCTCTCCCAGTACTTAGTACATTGCCTGGCATATAGTAAGCACTTAACCAGTACTGTAATAATAACAACAATAACAATAAAAAACAATTCTGGCTGGGGCCCAGCATGCAATATCTGCTGAAATGTTTTCTTGCCCTCTGTAAGATTCCTTTTAGATCCTGTGTCTGTGGAGGAGTTCTAATTTGCATATATATTGTTCTGTTTGCATTATTTTGAAGGCCACATTGCATTCATTCAATAGTACTTATTGAGCGCTTATTATGTGCAGAGAACTATACTAAGCACTTGGAATGTACAGATTAACATTGAGAAGCAGTGTGGCTCAGGGGAAAGAGCCAGGGCTTGGGAGTCAGAGGTCACGGGTTCTAATCCCGGCTCTGCCGCTTGCCAGCTGTGTGACTTTGGGCAAGTCACTTCACTTCTCTGTGCCTCAGTTACCTCATTTGTAAAATAGAGATTAAAACTGTGAGCCCCGCATGGGACAACCTGATCACCTTGTATCCCCCAGTGCTTAGAACAGTGCTTTGCACATAGTAAGCGCTTACCAAATACCATCATTATTATTATTAAACCGAGGGTGGGTGGGGGAGTCTGTGCATACTACCTCTCCTCTTAGTCTTCCCAGGAATTGGGGGATGGATTTTATTTTAGGATGGGATCTGAAGCCTTCTTTTAAAACAAAACCCCAACCACCTCTCCCCATAATTAAGGGAAACCCCAAAGCAGTAAAAAACAGGAACTAGGTCATTAGAGTAAAACAATTAACATTAAGTCATTTAAGTATCTCAGCAAAACAACAGCAGCCGCAGACTGGATGGACCCTCAAATTTTTTGAAGCTCCTGGGAAAGTACCAGAAACCTGATGCACTGTTTGCCTTTCAGTTTCACTCACCAAAGAGTGGGTCTCTCATGCTTAGGACAGAACAGTCCTTTGTCAGTAGGGTGGCTGGCTTCCAAATGCCTCTCATGACACTCTGAGGAGATTGGCTTTCCAACCTCCTCAATTTTCCCTAGATGGTTCAGTGGCAGCAGCCACAGCAGCAGGCAACACAGTCTTAGGGCGAGGGAGGACTAGTGGAAAGAGCAGGTCCTCTGCCCCGGGTTCTAATCCCACCTCTGCCAAATGCTTGCTGTTAGTCATATTTATTGAGCATGAACTATGTGCAGAGCACGATACTTAGCGCTTGGGAGAGTACGATACAACAACAAATACATTCCCTGCCCACAGTGAGTTGTGAGACCTTGGGAAAGTCACTTAATTCCTCTTTGCCTCAGTTCTCCTGTTACCCCTCCTACTTAGACTTTGAGCCGCATGCGGGACAGGGACGGTCTCCAACCTAATTCGCTTGTATCTACTCCAGCGCTTAGAACAGTATTTGACACATAGTATGTGCTTAGTAAATACCATAAAAAAGGGAAGTTAAAAGTCTCCCATTCCCCTTTTAGAGCAACTCCCGAGTGATCTGCTAGTTACGCAACTAGTTACAAGACCCCCTAAGCCAAAGACTTAAAACCACATCTCCTTCAAGAGGCCCTCATTTCCACTTCTCCTCTCCCTTCTGCATCGCTCTGGCGTGGATTTGCTCCCTTTATTCACCCCACCTTCAGCCCCATAGCACTCAAGTATATTTCCATAATTTATTTATGTATATAAATGCCTGTCTGTCTCTCTGGACTGTAAGCTCCTTATGGGCAGGGAAGGAGTCTATCAAAGATTTGAGCCTCTTATTCCCATTTTGCCCCAAGCCCCTTCTTATATCCAAGTCCCCATTTGGTAAATGAGGAACCTGTCCCCACACTACCGTCTTCCCCCTACCGAGTTGGAACCTGCCTGGACCAGCCCAGATCCCCAAATGGGGAACCTGTCCCCACACTACCCTCTTCCCCCTACCAAGTTGGAACCTGCCTGGACTAGCCCAGATCCCCTAGGGGGTTGTAAAGAGGAGCAGTTCTGAGGTGCCGAGTGGACTGCTGGCCACTAAGGGATTCAGAGATACTGGACCATGCACATAGCCCTGGACTACACATAAATGTGGTGGCGTGGGGGAGCAGAGAATCCTCCTGGCCAGTGCCCCTTAAAGCTGATGTGTGAGAGAGGAAAAGCAGAGAGAGGAGAGCAACAGCACAGCAGGGGCATCACCACAGGCACAGTATCAAAGCCAATGATGGCACGGTTGTGGCACGGGAGAGGGTGACAGCGTGCTGCAAATCCGGAGGGGTGATATACTTAAGGCGCCCAGTCCCAGGAGGAAGTGGTACCTGGGTGGATGGGGATCTAGGAGGGATCCTGGGATGGGATCTGGGAGGGGATCTAGGAGGGGATCTGGAGGAGAGATCTTAGAGCTGGGAAGGGATAGAAGCAGCATGGCCTAGTGGCAAGAGCATAGGACTGGGAGTCAGAGGTCACAGGTTCTAATCCCGGCTCCTCCATTTGTCTGCTGTATGACCTTGGACAAGTCACTTAACTTCTCTGTGCCTCAGTTACCTCATCTGTAAAATGAGGATTGAGCAGGGAGCCCATGTGTGACAGGGACTGTGTCCAACTTGTTTACCTTGTATCTACCTCAGTGCTTAGAACAGTGCTTGGCACATAGCACTTAACAAATACCATTATTGTTATTATAATCATTATTATTATCCAGAAGGGGATCTGGGGAGGGATCTAGGAGAGGGTCTGGGAAAAGATCTGGGAGGGATCTAGAAGATCTGGGATGGGATCTGGGAGGGGATGTGGGAGGAGATCTTTGACGAGATCTTGGAGGGGATCTGGGAGAGGATCACAGAGGGAATTATGGTATTTGTTAAGCATTTACTTTGTGCAAGGCTCTGTACTAAACACTGGGGTGGATACAAGCAAATGGGGTTGAACACAGTCCCTGTCCCACATGGGATTCACAGTCTCAATCCTTATTTTACAGTGGGGTAACCGAGGCCCAGAGAAGTGATGTAACTTGCCCAAGATCACATAGCAGGCAAGCGGCTGAGCCAGAATTAGTACTCATGACCTTTGGACTCCCAGCCCATGCTCTATCCACTACACTATGGCTGCTTGGGAAGGAATCTGAGAAGGGATCTGGGAGGGGGATGTGGATGAGGACCTAGGAGGGGATTTGGGAGATATCCTGGGAGGGGATCTGGTAGGGCATCTAAGAGGGGATCTAGGAGGGTGGCCCTGGAGTCTGGCAAGTTGGAGAGGGCCGGGGTCTCCCCAGAGAAGTGCTCTGTTCAGTGTTCGAATGGAGTTCAGTCTGAGTTCATTATGTTCTGCCACATAATGGAGTATTGTCATACTCGAGGGGAGTGGGCAACAAGTTTTCTCCCTGCCTCAGTAGTAGTAATAGCATTTAATTAAGCGCTTACTGTGTGCAGAGCACTGGGGAAAAATACACAGGTAGGACTCAAACAGGTCCCTGTCCCTCGTGATGCTCGGGCAGACGTGAGAAGTGGCCCTGCTCCCAGACAAAATGATGACTGTCCAAGAGGAGCGGCACGGTCTGAGGTTGGGGTGGGGGGTTAGGGGTAGGGGAGTAAGTCCTGCTCCTCTCTATAGGTCCAGGGGGCAGAGGCCTGGCCCCCCAGGGTTCCCCGGCCCACCACAGTTACTGCCAGACAACTGGCACAATCCTGCCAGACAGAATGTGCTTAGAGACGTTTGGTTTGCTTAAGAGAGTGAATCTATTTCTGTACCATTAATTAATACTTCTTTCAAAGTGTACAACTTCCCACATCCTTCTCCCTGTCATCCCCCCGACTGCTCGTGCCAGCCAAATGGCTTCCTATTCCAGTTTCTTCATAAAGGGGACCAGACGGTTTCCTCTGAGTTAATTTGGTTTTGTTGATTTTCTAAATGTGTTGTTCATGGACTTCATGTTTTATCTGCTCCGAATGTGTTAGACACAAGAGAGAGACAGTGAGAGGAGCCCATAAAAACAACCCAGGCTTATCATTAGGGTAGATTTCTGCAAGCCCAGAAATAACTTCCAGCAATGCCATAATTATATTTAGTGTCCATTAGTTAAGCATTTATTATAACAAAGCCTCTGAGCATTTCGACAAGTAATTGTGAACATTTAAAAACTATCATTTCTGTCCAGTGAGAGTGAAATTAAAAATGCTCCCACCAGGTACTTCCTTCTTGGGACTTCACTGCTCCCTCTTTTAGATTTGTCTCCCCACCCTAATCTTCCAGAAGATTTCCTTCTACTTATGGGCTGCCTTCACTGTATTTGAAAATGCTTGTCTCTGGAGGGTGGGAGGGGGAGGGCATTGGCTATTTACTGATCTTCCTTTGCTCTCTTTCAGGCTCTTTTTCTCTTCCCGGACTTCTGACACTCTCCCCGCCCCATCCTCCTCCCCCAAACTTCAGGGCCTGCAAAACTGCTCAGAAGTGCCTGAATGACTTTTACTTACTGTCATTAAAGCAGTCTTGGGTAAATATTAGCAAGAAACTCAGTTAAGGTCCATTTTCCTTCAGAATTATTTTGCATACAGATTACAGCCCCTGAAATTACTAAAGATGCCAGAGGCTCTTAAACCTGAGAAAAACAGAAAAATCCTGAGTTTGAGAGTCTGTTAAAAAAAATTCCACATTATTTTAGTATTCATTGATGAATTTTATTAGAATAGTTCCACAGGCAGCATGACTGACGTGATCAAATCCAAGCAGGTGATTCTACAGATGATTAACTCTTTCAGTGTTAAGGAGGAAGGATTCTGAAAAGGAAGTAATGGATTACTGGGTTATAATCTCTGTGCTAGATGTTTGCTCGTTCACCCCACAGACTAGAGTTAATTTGTTTCCTATCATTGTACTCTGATGTGTTCAGTTTGACGTGAGGTGAGTTTATCTCTGTCTACCTATGGAAAATCAAGCAAAAGCAAGGGGTAAATTAAACTGCAATGAACAACTAGGAGATTAGAATGACTACTATGACGCATGAAATGTGTTTGGGGGATTTTGGAGAATGAAGCATAAACACTATACTCATGCAGGAGTTATTATTGTTAGATTAAAATATTTTCCTCTCCCGGGTGGCTTATGTCCCTCTTCTAGATATAAAAGGCAATGAAATGGCCACTGATTTTCAGATTGCCTAAATTCAAGTCTTTTGTGTATCATTTATTTAGCCTAGGTGGCATAAATTTCAGACTTGGGAGGGGAAGAAAGAAGCTACTTCCTTTGGATAAAAAATAATATTAAATGTTGCTGTTGAAGCAAACTTACAAGTGCAGAGTCTTATTTTTATTTTTTTCAATTCCCAGGTAAAGGCTAGGAATGATGGCAAACCCAAGTCCCCAATGGGGTAGTGGAGGGCAGGTGGGGGCAGAAAATTTTAGTTTCCTCCAACATGCCACAGGTGAGTACCTCAGAGGCTACGAAAAGATGTCAGAAGAAAAAGGATCACATAGTAAGTACAGTGCATCAGTCCTTAAAGCAGCAGTTGCATTCACCATGTTTCATTCAACATTTGGGTGAGTTAACATACGACCAGAAATGCTAAAACTGCTCGATATCAACGGAACTCGAGGTTGACAGCCCTTCGGAGGCCTTGGGACAGTCTCTTATCTTCACTACCTCACTTCCCTGCCCCTTCTTACCAAGTCAATTAATCAACCATTCATATTTACTGAGTGCTGGGTTACTGCTTGCAGAGTACTTTACTAAGCACTTGGCATAGTACAGTATAGCACAGCTGATGGACACATTCTCTGACCACAGTAAGCTTACAGTCTAGAGGGGGAGTCAGAATTGATATAGATTATATATTATTATATAATATATTAAATAAATACGATAAATTTATATAATATATTATATATTATATTACTATAATAATGGATATGTACATGAGTGTTGTCGGGCTGAGGGAAGGATGAATAAAGGGTGTAAGTGCAGGGGCAATGCAGAAGAGAATGGGAGAAGCGGAAATGAGGGCCTTATCAAGGAAAGCCTCTTAGAGGAAGTGTGCCTTCGATAAGGCTGTGAAGGTGCGGAAAGTGATCGTCTGTCAGATCTGAAGGGGAAGGGCGTTCCTGGCCAGAGGCAGGATGTGGGCAAGAGGTAGATGGTGGTGGAAAGATAGATGAGATAAAGGGAATTAAGGGAACACTGCACGGTAGAAGAGATTATAGGTAAATGTTGCAAATAATTAATTTCATGGTAAAGAACTTTAGAAATGAAAAGTGCAATCCAAGAGCTCACAGTTTAATTACTGTAGATATTTAAGGAAAGGCAGTGCTAACAGAATTAACAGGGGAAGAATTATTTAGCTCTCTGAGGAGGTTATGGGTTGCAATCCATGCTGCTGTGGAATAACCTTGTTAGAGAGTTTCTTCCCTTTAAAGCAGAAATTCCATTACAGAAATACTGATTTAAAGGGGGAAACTTGTATTCTGCCTGGCCTTTCAAATTGGTTTTTGGTGTGTTTTTCCATCCGTTCTGGTTTTGCTAGCTCAGGGTTTATGCAAAGGAGGAGGTGAAGAGTTAGGAAATCAGTCTGGCCACTCTAAATGCTGACTTCAGGCAGGAGTGTAAGATTGAGATTCGATGAGTAGTGACCAGAGATGCCTTATTTCCAATCCATCCCCTGAGTTTGCCTTGGCAGAAAAGATTAGAGGAAAGAATATGCTGCACTGTTCCAATAATTTTCACTAATTCCTATGCAGATGTCGCTTGATGTGTAGAGACCCATATGTAGTGTAGAAAACATGAAACCTCAAAAATATAAAATAGTAAATTAACTCCAGGCGGGTCAAATTAGATTATTCATAATGGGAACAACTGACCAGACCTTGCCCTTTATCTTAGTGGACCAAACAACAAAATAATGCCTTTCCTAAAGTGCTCAATATCGGAGCCATTACAGCAGCTATTGAGGCCCTAGGTAATTACGCCACTGTGAATAGTGAATGGGGAGTTTTCCAGGGCACTATCCTTCTGACCATTGTCAAGGTTGTGGAGAAGACTCTACTTGCAGACATCTTTATTGGTTGCCCTGTGAGCAACTCGTTTAGACTGTGAGCCCGTCATTGGGCAGGGATTGTCTCTATCTGTTGCCGAATTGTACATTCCAAGTGCTTAGTACAATGCTCTGCACATAGTAAGTGCTCAATAAATACTGTTGAATGAATGAACTCAAACTTAACATGTCCAAAACTGACCTCAACATTCAAACCCTCTCCTCCTCGCCACTTTCTTAACACTGTCTCACTGTCTCACAGGCCTCCACACTCGGTGTTATGCCTGATTCATCTCCATCCTTCAACTCCCTAATTCACTCACCAAATCATGTCGAGTCTATCTTCGCCACATCTCTAGAATCTGCCCCTTCTTCTCCATCCAAACTGTTACCCTGCTGGTCCAAGCCTTTGACATAACCCTCTAAACTGTAAGCTTGTTGTGGGCAGGGAATGTGTCCATTTATTGTTGTATTGTACTTTCCCAAGCACTTACTACAGTGCTTTGCACACAGTAAATGCTCCATAAATACAATTGAATGAATGAATCAATACCTTGCCTCAAATACCTCATCAGCCTCCTCGCTGCTTTTCCTGCCTCCATCCTCTCCAGTCCATATTTCACTCTGCTGCCGGCATCATTGTTCTAAAATGTTCTTCTGTGCCCTCTTCACTCCTTGAAACTCTCCAGTAGTTGCCCATCCATCTCTGCATCAAGTAGAAGCTACACATCATCAGATTTGCTCTGCACACATGGTATACGCTCAATAAATATGATTGATTGAAGGCTGGTTCAATGAAAATCAAAATGTGCTCAATGAAAATGAGTCAGAGATTTAAATAGTTATTGCAGAAAAGGAATAAATGCATCCTCTTTGAATTCCTTGTGATCATAGCTATAGGGAGACCTACAAAAATCAGTAACGCAATAAGCCGATAAAGCTAAGAAAAGATGTGACCAGAGTTGGAATCCCACACCTGAGGAGTTCCAGGAGTATGTTGATCATCCACACTCTTACCCAATACACACTACAAGGGTAGTGTGGATATTATAGCTGCATCAATAACATTTTCTGAGCCCTTACTTTATACAGAACATTGTGCAGAGAATTTAGAAGAGTACAATAGTCAGCAGACATGTTTCCTGACTTTAAAACTTAGAATCTAGTTGTGGGAAGACAGCCATTAAAGTAATTTACAGATAGGAAAGAAGATTAGAATGTGGAGGATGAAAATAGAAATAAAGAAAATGGATAGTAAGTGAGTGAGTGTTTAGTAGGACATAAACAAAAGTGGCTCTGGCGGTTGAGAAGCAGCATGGCTTAGTTTGCTCTTGAACTAAGCGCTGGGGTAGATCCAAGATTCATTCAGTGGTATTTATTAAGCACTTACTATGTGCAGAGCACTGTTGGACCCAATCCCTGTCCCACATGGAGTTCACAATCTGAGTCCCTATTTTACAGATAAAGCAACTGAGACAAAGAGAAGTTAAGTGACTTGCCCAAAGTCACAGAGCAGTCAAGTGGCAGAGCTGGGATTACAACCCAGGTCCTTCTGACTCCCAGGACTATGCTCTGTCCACTAGGCCATGCTGCTTCTCTAGATTATAGATGAAGACACGGTATAAACCAAAGCTGAATCCAAGGCCCCCAATTCACATTCTTTTTGATCACGTCCAAGCACAGCACCCGCCTTTCTATGAGAAGAGGCTCAATTTTACCTAACTAGCGTCAGGATAAAAATGAAAATACCAAAAATGTTTCCAGAGAAAAGCTCATAACCTTTTAGTATAGAAGCGTGGATTTAATCAAGACCAAGTGAAAGGAAGGATGGCGAGTTGCTCTGATGCACTAGGAATGTGGAGTGATTAAGTGAGTGAGCTCAGTAGCTCTGAGGGGAAAGAATTAGTAAAGGCAATAGGAGAATGAGGGCTTGGGAGATAATAAGTATGGCACTTTTAAAATGATTTCAGCAACTTATTTTGCCTTAGTGATTATTCAAGCAATTTTTATTAATGCAGAAGTCTTGCTCTTTCTGTCTGGCAGAGATCAAAATTCCCAGGAGGCTTTGGCCTCAAAGAAGAAAAAAATGCTTACAAGCAATTCGTGGTGCTGAAGGTGAATTCCCCTGGTGCTCAGAATTTCTTTTGAAGTCGTCTGCTGCCTCAGAAAGATACCCCTTGATATACCACTGACAAAAATTCAATAGAAATAGATTGACTCCTGAGAATTTCCCCAGCAACTCAACTTCTGTTGAATCAGATATGGAATCTGAGATGAAGCTGATCGAGATGAGCCAAAGTGCTTCTAGCAGGGAAGAAAATATCATTTCTTAATGGAAACATGAGGTTTTTCTTTATTCAGGAAGAAGGGAAATGGTTGGTGCTATTCTTGTATGTACATAGTATATATAGACATCTTTCTGAGGGGGTTTGAAGATGATGCTACTGATGGTGAGGCTTTATCAGTAGGTAAGGATGAGACAAATAAGCCCAAGATGTGACTGGCAACCCTTTATACCCTGTGGTTATGTAAAGATTGCCTCCTGCTGAACCACTGCTTTGGTATCCACCTTTCTTCTTCTTGGTGTCACAGTCTTCCTAAAGCCATTGCTCCAAAACAATTGCCCTATTTTTGATTGCTCCACACTAAGCGGATCTGTCTCCTGGAGGTGTCTCCCAGGTGTCCTCTGCTCTACCACCAGAGTGTTAGAGGTTTTTGGTTTCCTGAATCTTCTATCCACTCTTTCTGCAGGACCTCTGCATAGGGCTGTTGTTCTAGCTTCCAAAGAGCAGTTGTTTGGGTATTCTGTTGTTTTTAGGAGAAGTATGTGGCTGTAAAATGGGGATTAAGATTGTGAGCCCAGTGAGGGACAGGGACTGTGTCCAACCCAATTACCTTGTATCTATCCCAGCGCTTCCTACAGAGCACATAATGAGCACTCAACAAATACTACAATTATTATTATTCTTTAGAGTATCCTACCCAGTGAAGGTGTGATGGGGTGAGCACTGAGTCACAGTGTTTTAGGACTTTGCAGTCTGTATTCCTACCTTGCTACTTGATGTTAACCATAGCACACAGGAGAAGTTGATGGGATTGCTCTAGAAATTGAGTGCGGAATCTGTGAAAGATCCAGGTCTTAGAGCCAAAGAGAAAATTGCACCTTACATTTGCCCTGTTCACCTTCAGTTTGGCCTTTTGGAAACAGAAAACTTCTCCATCTCTCTTAATATGACCAATGAGTAGATGTCTCTGAGATTACCCTCTACAGGTAGCTGCTAAAACTGTGGGCTTTTCCAGAAGAAAACATAAGGACCACAGTTCCTTCAGAATAATAATACGATAATAATGTTGGTATTTGTTAACCGCTTACTATGTGCAGAGCACTGTTCTAAGCACTGGGGTAGATACAGGGAAATCAGGTTGTTCCACGTGAGGCTCACAGTCTTAATCCCCATTTTACAGATGAGATAACTGAGGCACAGAGAAGTTAAGTGACTTGCACACAGCCACACAGCTGACAAGTGGCAGAGGCGGGATTCAAACCCAGGACCTCTGACTCCCAAGCCCGTGCTCTTTCCACTGAGGTTCAGGTGCCACTTCCAGCAAAAGTGGGCTAGGCACCAACACCTCCCTGGTCCTCATAAGCATGGCACAAACCTATATGGTGGGATACAGATTGAGCTAAGAAGCCTGTGGAACAAGTGATGGGTTGCCAAAGCAGGTAGACCAAAACCAAAGCCTGGGATTTCTATAAATCTATGAAGAGTAGATATGGTCACCAGGATCCCATCATAGGACAACCAAAGTGTAGAAGCTCCACCCCCATCCCAGGCAAAGGAGGTACCTTAAAGAGATGGTGATCACTGTAGTCAAGCATAGCAAAGGTACTCGTTTGTTCTCATGCTCTTTCCATGTGGCATTTCCTGGATGTTTGGTGTTCTCTCTGTACGATTCGCTTTGCCCATTATTAATGTAACAATGGGCAATGCTAATTGTAAAGAGATGCTGCCATATATTCCCCACTTTCTCTGTAGCTGTTTTCTGCTTTTGGATGGAACCAAATAGTTGTCTTCCAATAGAGAGAGTGATGAGGTACAAGGCTCATAATTCAGTGGCAGGTTATAGATTGGTGCTTGCAGGTTTCCATTTTGATGGCTATCTGGAAAGTCCGTTGCAGTCCTTGCCTTCTCAGCCGAACTCAATTAATTGGATATAAATGAAAACTCTACATCCTGCTTATGCATTATTGTTCTGCAGCTTCTCTTCTTCGATTGATGAAACAAGCAGAATTATTCATGTAAATCAGGGCATTGATTTATCCCTCTTGTCCCCTCTCCTCCGTTTGAATTTAATGCTCTCCAATTCATTGTTACAGGATTCAACTCAGAGCTTCCAAAAGCGGGATGAGCAGAGAAACTATTTTGGGTGCAGCTTATAGCAGACACAGATAGGTTTCCAACGTGTTCAGACCACTGAATTGATTAGAGAGAAATGACGTGTGCCTCTCTTTGATGGTTTGGTTTCTCCTGAAGGACTGGAGAAATAGATCTCTAGAGTCTATCAATCCATCTACCAATGGTATTTATTGAGCACTTTCTACGTGCAGAGCACTATACTAAATGTTTGGGAAAGTACAAGCCCACAGAGTTAGCAACACATTTCCTAACCAAAAGGAGCTTACATAGAGGGGGAGAAAGATATTAATATAAATAAAAATGTATAACATATAATTTAAAGATAAGTACATAAATGCTGTGGGATTGAGGGTAGGGTGAATTTCAAATGCTCAAAAGTCACAGATCCAAGTGCATAGACAACATAGAAGGGAGAAGGAGCAGGGGAAGAGAGGGTTTAATCAGGAAGGCTTCTTGGAAGAGACCAACCTTTCCTTCTTTTTCCCCAGGTGAGGAAACTTGAAGACAAGATTGTAAGCTCGTCCTCTAGTGTGTAAGCTCACTGTGGTCAAGAAATGCATCTGTTATGTTGTAGTCTCCCAATCGCTTAGTACAGCGCTCTGGACACAGTAAGCACTCTATAGATAAGATTGACTGATTGGAGGTTGGAGAGAAAGATCAGAGCCACATGCCAAATAGGACCTAGCTGGTGCAATTTGTCAGGAATACCAAAGCATCTATCTAGCTATGCTTCTAGATCATTCTTCCTGGGATGTTCCAAAATAATGCAATCTCCATTAAAAGTTTTTAAATCTGCTAGCAAGAATTTCCACCTTCCACACTTACCAGAGTTATGATGATGTTGATGCATTAGATGGTAGAAAGAAGGACAGTGCCAGGACCGTGATTCATTATTTCAGTAGACTTAATTGCTCACAGCATTATTTCTTTTAAGCCAACCCTAATTTCTTTTGGATCTCTGCCAATTCCAACTTGCATGACTAAACCAATGGCATTATGCGTGTGGAGTTTCTCTTTACATGAAATACAGGAATCTTTGCCTCCAGAATAGAACAAGGATGTATTTAAAGCAGCACTCACTCTGAAAATATGCTCTTTCTCCATAGGCTCTGCTGGACCGTTCTCACTGTTTGAATCATTCTGAGGCCAAACTAAAACAGCAAGCCAAGCTGATTCTTGCATATAATTCACAGCTAACACCAACCTACTCATTGGACCTCGGCCAACCCTTCACCCACGTTCTGTCTCTGGCCTGGAACGCCCTCCCCTGTCATTTACAAATAGACCATCACTCTCCCCCCCTTAAAACACTCCTAAAATCACATCTTCTTCAAGCTGTCTTCCTTGACTAAACACTGATTTCCCCTACTCCCTCTCCCATCTGTGTCACCTTTCCACTTGGATCTGTACCCTTTGGGCACTTGGAATCCACCCCACTCCCAGTCCCACAGCACTGATATACATATCTGTAATTTATTTTCATGTCTGTCTCCCATTCTAGACTATAAGGTCATTGTGGGCAGTAAATGTGTCTACCTGCTCTGCTGCACTGTGTTCTCCCAAGCGTTCAGAAGAGTGCTCTGCACACAGTAAGGGCTCAATAAATACTAAAGATGATGATGATGATGATCGTACTCTCCCAAGTGTTTAGTAGAGCATTTTACACAGTAGGTTCTCAATAAATACCATTGATTGATTGATTGATTGATCCTTTCATCTCTAGCAGGACATACTTTGCCTCTGAGGAAACGCAGATGCCACAATCCTCCCTTTGGAACCTAGGAAACAGGTGGTCAGCAAGGTTCTGAAACCAGTTTCAGCTGCAGGGTTATTCTGCAGGGTCCTTGTCCAAAGGAGGGGCTGGAAGAGGGAGAAAGGCAGTGGCATTGACTCCATAAACTTCAGTTGAGTGTATTGCCAGTGCCCAATCTTCCAAATCAGTCCATTTTCTGGGATGTGGCAGCCAACCATGCCAACCATGGCAGTCACCATCACCACAGTCTGGACTTTCAGAGATCTCTTCAGGGACTGTACCGATGATGCCATCTGGTATTTTTTACCAGAAGAAGCCTGGAAGTTCAGATGACTACCTTATTGGCTAACTGAGTTCTTTCAGGGTAAATATGAGGCCTTTCAAAGACTGAGTTAAGGCTTTAGCAAAATTATTGGATCAAGGTGAAATATATATACATATTTTAATCAGGTTTTAAGTTCTATCTAACAAGGCATCAAATGAAACATTCATTATGAAATACTCAAAGTGATCTGCAGGAAATTTTAGCGAACTTCTTCCTCAGTTAACACTACTACTACTACTAATAATAGCATTTATTAAACCCTTACTATGTGTCAGACATTGCACTAATAATAATAATGGTGGTATTTGTTAAGCACTTACTATGTGCAAAGCACTGTTCTAAGCACTGGGGTAGAGACAAGGTAATCAGGTTGTCCCACATGGAGTTCACAGCCAATCCCCATTTTACAGATGAGGTAACTGAGGCACAGAAGTGAAGTTACTTGCCCAAAGTTACACATCTGATAAGTGGCTGAGCCGGGATTAGAACCCACGACCTCTGACTCCCAAGCCCGTGCTTTTTACACTAAGCCACGCTGCTTCTCTTGCACTAAGCACTGGGGTAGATATATGATCATCAGGTTGGACACAGTCCCTGTTTCAATTGGAGAGGAGAGAGAATAGGTTTTTAATCCTAAATTTACAGATGAGGAAACTGAGGCACAGAGAGAATAAGAGACTTAACACAGCAGGTGGATGGCAGTGCTGAGATTAGAATCCAGATCTTCTGGCTCCCAGGCCCATATTTCCATGCTGCTTCTCAGTTTTACTTTGTAGTTCCAGTGCTTGGGTACTAGTAATTGCTCAATTAAGACTATTATTACTACTCCAATTGTCTTCTCCCCTTGTTCTTTGAGGGCAGTGGGCCATCATGACTCTTATAAACTCAGAAATATTCAACATGAATCTACTCCACCCAACACCATTGTTCTGAAGAGAGAGTTATTTAAACAGTGTGTGATATCTGATGGGCCATTCTCACATAGCTGCTTCCCATGACTTGGGGATCAACTTAAAGATTTGACACTTGTGAGAAACTTCAGAGTTTTAGAGCCAGCAACAGTCAGGGTTGTGCTCTTTCCCTGACCTCTCATAGGTTGTCAGTCTGCTGAAGAACAGGGACTGAATCCAATTCCCACCTGTGTAATCTTTCCCAGCACTTGGAACCGTGCTCTGCACACAGTAAGTGCTTAATAGATATTATAGGACTGCCTTCTGAAAGAGATGTGATTTCCAAAGGAAAGAAATTCCAGGCAGGGGAGGGGAAAGCTACAATGAGGCATAGAGAATAGGTGAGCTAGTGGGTAAGGGGGAAGGAAAAGGATGAGTTTATATTTATTTGAATTGTCAATTATTTGTTCAGCTATTTCATCCTGTTATGTTTGTCCTACATGTTGTATCTTCCTTCTTTCTCCTGTTCCCATTATTTGTAAGTAATTTTCCTGTCGGTATCCGCAAAAGACTCAATTTTTAAGCCCTATCCCCTCCCTACTCCCACTACCTTCTGCATAAAATGCATTTTATTTTGTTAATGAAATGTACATCGCCTGATTCTATTTATTTGCTATTGTTTTAATGAGATGTTCATCCCCTTGATTCTATTTATTGCTATTGTTCTTGTCTGTCCCTCTCCCCCGATTAGACTGTAAGCCCATCAAAGGGCAGGGACTGTCTTTATCTGTTACCGATTTGTACATTCCAAGCGCTTAGTACAGTGCTCTGCACATAGTAAGCGTTCAATCAATACTATTGAATGAATGCCCTGCACACAGAAAGTGCTCAACAAATCCATTGATTGGTTGATGGCTGACACTCTCAGAAGACTTTATAAAGTGCTGTATGTCCCTCTTTAATCATTCCTTCACTAGATTTAGTTCTTTTCATCTCAGCTCTCAGGTCAGTCTTGCCATCTTTTTAATCAGTTTGGTTTCTCGTCTCTCAATTCCTTCCAGTTCATCCATCTCTGAGAGAGATTATTAACAGGAATTTTTCTGGTAAAAAGATTAGTCTGAAATCTAACATTAGAATCAAGAACCCATTTGAGATAGGCAGGGGGAAATACATTTTTCAAGTTTGTTAAAATGAGAATGATCTCTAGTTTTCCTATTGATGTTTCTTCACTGAATTCTTCATATCCAGTTTTCTCTCATGTTCCCTATTGAAAATTATTTATATCTGAAACATGTTAACCACGTGAAACTCAGGGGCTGATTCCCCTCTAAAAAAGTCATCACCTACCAACTCTTCCTTTTGCTAGTTAAATGTCAGTCGTCCTATTCTCCCTCCAAGAGGCTAAGGCCTCATTTCCCTTTTCCCTCCCATTATTGTGTCAACTATACGCTTGGATCTATAATCTCTAAACACTTGACGTTCACCCAGCCCTTCAGCTCCAGAACATGTATATACATATCCAAAATTTATTTTCATGTCTGTCTCTTCCTCTAGACTGTAAGCTCCATGTGGTCAGAGAACGTATTTACCAACTCCATTGTATTGTACCCTCCCAACCACTTAATCCAGTGCTCTGCACAGAGTAGATGCTCAAAAACCTTGCTTAGTTGATTCTTAAAAGCTGTTGGAGGCTGAAGGACTTAGTCACAGAGGGTCTAAGTCTAAACAAAGCTAATGCATCAGTGACAACAGAAAACTTAGTGGACACAGCATGGGCCTGGGATTCAGAAGGACCTGGCTTCTAATCCTGGCTCTGCCACATGTCTGCTGTGTGACCTTGGACAAGTCACTTCACTTCTCTGAGCCCCAGTAACCTCATCTGTAAAATGAGGATTAAGAATATGAGCTCCATGTGGGACAGGGACTGTGTCCAACCAGTGTAACTTGTATCTACCCCAGTATTTAGAACAGTGCTTAGCACATAGTAGGTGCTTAACAAGTACCACTGTGTGAGCCTTCAATAGCTCAGCTGATAGAGCGGAGGACTTCAGTGGTGAATCCTTAGACATTCTTAGGTCACTGGTTCTATCCCAGCTCAAAAGGACTCTGTACTTTTAGAGAAGAAGTGTGGTTTATTGGAAAGAGCCCAGGTTTGGGAGACAGAGGTCATGGGTTCTAATCCTAGCTCTGCCACTTATCAGCTGTGACTTTGGGCAAGTCGCTTAACTTCTCTGTGCCTCAGTTACCTCATCTGTAAAATGAGGATCAAGACTATGAGCCCCATATATGACAACCTGAGTGCTTAGAACAGTACCTGACACATAGTAAACACTTAACAAATACCATTACTATTATTATTAGTATTGTTATTTCCTGTCTATTGGCCCTATGGAATGAGTCTATAGCAGCTGTCCAGTTGGCAGTGTCCAGACATCCATGTCAAAAGCTCCCACTCAGCCATCAGTTATTAATAGTTGGTCCCCTTAGTGAGTTGGATAGATCTGGACGATAGACTGTGTTTCCACCCCTCTTGTATACTATGGATGCAACCAAGGAATTGAAGTGGGAAGAAAATAAGTGGTTTTAGTAAGCTAGGGTCAATCAATCATTGATATTTATTCAGTCTTGCTGAGTGCAAAGCATTGCATTAAGTACTTGGGAGAGTGCAGTAGAAGCATCTATCAATCAATGACATTTATTGAGCATATACTATGTGGAGAGCACTGTGCTAAGCACTTGGGAGAGTACCGTACAATGGAATTGGTAGAAATGCTCCCTCCCCACATAAAGCTTATGGTCTACAGGGGAAGACAGATATTAATAGAATTAAATAAATTACAGATGTGGATATAAGTGCTGCGGAGCTGAGGGTGGGGTGAACATGAGGGTTTAATCAGGAAGGCTTCTTGGAAGAGACCAACCTTTACTTCTTTTTCCCAGATAAGGAAACTTGAAGACAAGATTGTAAGCTTGTCCTCTAGTGTGTAAGCTCACTGTGGTCAGGAAATGCATCTGTTATGTTCTACTCTCCCAATCGCTTAGTACAGCGGTCTGGACACAGTAAGCACTCTATAGATAAGATAATGCAGTACTTCATTAAAGCAGGCAAAAGTGAGAAGGGAAGATGTGAGCAAGGGATTAGTGGTGAGATAGAAGCATTTGAGGTACAGTGAGTAGTCTGTTCGAGGAGTGAAGTATGCAGGCGAGGTACAGAATGAAGAGGAGAAGTGAAGGAGTACTTTAAAGATGGTGGTAATGCAGTACTTCATTAAAGCAGGCAAACTGCAAAAGAGGGAGGAGGAGAGACAGGATCAAGGCTTTTCCCACTCCTTTGTTTCCAAACTTCCAGCGGACACATCCACCCCCAAGATGCTGCAAGATTGTGGAATAAACTCACCAAAGTCTAATCGGGGGAGATGGATAGACAAGAACAATAGCAATAAATTATAAAAATAATAAAAGCAAAAAATAAAAAAAAAGCAAGGGCACTATACTAAATGTTTGAGAGAGTACAATGCAAAAGAATTAGTAGACATGTTCTCTGCTCATCAGGAGCTTACAATCTAGAGGGAGAGATGGACAATAAAAGAAATTACAAAATATGCACATTAAAACTGTGGGACTGAGAGAGGAGTGAATATTAAGTGCTTAAAGAGTACTCATACAAGTGCATAGTACAATAATAATAATAATAGTATTTGTTAAGCACTTACTATGTACCAGACACCATACCAAGTGTTGGGGTGGATACATACTAAGTGTTGGGGCCCAAATTGGGTTGGGCATAGGTCCCAGCCCCACACGGTGCTCACAGTCTTAATCCCCATTTTACTGATGGGGTAAATGAGGCACAGAGGCACAGAGAGGTTATGTGACTTGACCAAGTTCTCACAGCAGACAAGTGGCAGTGCTGGGATTAGAATCCAGGTCCCTCTGACTTCCAGGCCCGTGCTCTATTCAATAGGCCATGCTGCTTCTCTAGGGAGAGGGATTACGGGCAATGAAGGTTTAGCTGGGGAAGGTCTCTTGGAGGAGATGTGATATAACTAAGACTTTGAAGGTAGAGAGAGTGATGGTCTGTTTTATATGGAGGGGGAGGGATTTCCAGGCCAGAGGGAGGATGTAGGCAAGAGGTGGGCAGTGAGATAGACGAGGCCAAGGCACAGTCAAGTTGGCACTGGAGGAATGAAGCATGCAGGTTGGGCAGTAGTAGGAAATCTGCAAGGTGAGATAGGAAGGGGTGAGCTGCTGTCATAGATGATGAAAGATATACAGGAATATGTAATGAGAGGAATGTATGAAAATTAAAATTTATAGACTTGGATCTCAATCTGATTTAGATATGCATCAACATTAGGGACAAATAAATGCTTAATTACAAATAAAGCTCTTTCTCCAAAGTGCTTTATTGCCTACACTCTAAGCGTAAGGACATGCTGTGTACACTAGTCGAATTCTGCCCATTAAATTCTTCAGCACATTGAGGAGAATAATTTGTAGTGCTCCAAATCTCCATTGCCCATGTCTTTTTACCCGTGTCAAATCAAGAGTTGACTAATAATAATGATAATAATTGTGGCATTTGTTAACTACTTTCTACATGCTAAGGGCTGAGGTAGATGTAAGATAATCAGGTCAGACATAGTCTTTCTCCAACATGAGGCTCACAATCAAAGATAGAAGAAGAACTGGTATTCAATTCCCATTTTAAAGCTGAGGAAACTGAGGCACAGAAAAGAGAAGTGACTTGCCTGAGGTCACACAGATACAAGTGGAGAAGCTGGAATTCATATCCAGGTGCTCTGATTCCCAGGCCCCTGCTCTTTCCACTAGGCTATACTGCTAAAGGAAGGGTTAAATACCTAGGTGCCAAGAACAGGATTAAATACCACACATTCTTTCCCCAGTGATAAAATACTTTTTACAGTTTGTGAGAATAGGGCTAGCTAAATTTGCTTCCAAAGACTGTTCTTGTATTAATTGTTTTTTGTAGCTAGTGTCACAAGCAGGATGAGTTTAGGCAAAAATATAAAAATAAAAGTTTTGGAAAACACTACCAGAGAGTAGTTCTGTTTCATTGAAAACATATTCAGTGATGAGCTGTCTTGCTTGTTTGTGAAGTGTGTAGAGACTACCGCTACTGGGCTTTCCTGTCCTGCTGCCACATCAGAAGGAATGAGAAGAAAGCCCTCCCACCCCCACCCCAGAGACACCTCCACTGTGCAGTACTTCATTAAAGCAGGCAAACTGCAAAAGAGGGAGGAGGAGAGACAGGATCAAGGCTTTTTCCACTCCTTTGTTTCCAAACTTCCAGCGGACACATCCACCCCCAAGATGCTGCAAGATTGTGGAATAAACTCACCAAAGAAAATGGTAACTGCTGCCTTTCCTGAAATTACTAACATTCTCGAGTCTGTAGTGGGTAGAAGACTCATCCATTCAGATCATGGACTTCCCAATCCAAGTTCTTCAGTGAAAAAACATTTCCAGCCTCAGATTCATTCATTCATTCAATCATATTTATTGAGCGCTTACTGTGTCCAGAGCACTGTGCTAAGCACTTGGAAAGTACAATTCAGCAATAAAGAGAGACAATCCCCGCCCACACCGGGCTTGCAGTCTAGAGTGGGGTAGGCAGACATCGAAGTGCAAAGAGGGATTGTCAGTGGTGATTTCTGCCTCACGATACTGGGGGGTCAGCAGACACAGTAGAGTCAGGATGCCCAGTTTATTAGCTCCCATTGTCTATCTGACCTGCTGACCGAGGTCCTATCTGCAGATCACCCAGAAGAGGATGGGAAAAGTAAGGGTGTCAAGTTTCCATAGAAGCCAGGTTCTTTTGAATTAGAAAAGTGAAAAGGAAAGATGTGAGCAAGGGATTAGTGGCGAGATAGAAGCAATTGAGGTACAGGGAGTAGTCTGTTAGAGTGAAGTATACGGGTGAGGTATGGAATGAAGAGGAGAACTGATGGAGTACTTTAAAGATGGTCGTAAGAGGTTTCTGTTTGATAACTTTCTCACTGTGCCTCGTTCTCTCCTGTCCCGCCACTGAACCGTGGCCCACATCCTACCCCTGGCCTGGAATGCGCTCCCTCCTCACGTTTGCCAAACTAGCACGCTTCCCCACTTCGAAGCCCTAGTGAAAGCCCACCTCTTCCAGGAGGTCTTCCCAGACTAAGCCTCTCTTTTCCTCTGCTCCTCCTCCCCTCCTGATCAGCCCCACTTCCTCCCTCTGCTCTACTCCCCTCCCCGCCTCACAGCACTTGTGTATAAATGTACATATTTATTATTCTATTTATTTTATTAATGATGCATATATATCTATAATTCTATTCATTTATATTGATGTTATTGAAGCCCGTTTACTTGCTTTGTTTTGTGGTCTATTTCTCCCCTTCTAGACTGTGAGCCCATTGTTAGTTGCCTCTATTTGTTGCTGAACTGTACTTTCTAGCTCTGCACACAGTAAATGCTCAGTAAAGACGATTGAATGAATGAATAATAATGTTGGTATTTGTTAAGCCCTTACTATGTGCAGAGCACTGTTCTAAGCGCTGGGGTAGATACAGGCTAATCAGGTTGTCCCACGTGAGGCTCATAGTTAATCCCCATTTTACAGATGAGGTAACTGAGGCACAGAGAAATGAAGTGACTTGCCCACAGTCACACAGCTGACAAGTGGCAGAGCTGGGAGTCGAACTCATGACCTCTGACTCCGAAGCCCAGGCTCTTTCCACTGAGCCACGCTGCTTCCCAATGAATGAATGGGCAACCACTGGAGGTTCTTGAGGAGTGGAGAGGCGAAGACTGATCAGACTTTAGAAAATTGATCTGGGCAGCAGAGTGATTAGGACTGGAGTGGAGAGAAACAGGAGGAAGGGAGGTAAGCAAGGGAGCTGATACAATAATCAAGACAAGATAGGATAAGTGCTTGGACCAGTTGGTAGTAGTCTGGATGGAGAGGAAAGGGTAGATTTTAGCCCTGTTGTGAAGGTAGAACCAACAAGATTTGGTGACAAATTGAATATCTTTATCCTCTGTCACTTCTCCTATCTGTAATTGACTTTAATGTCCGTCTCTCCAACTAGACTGTAAGCTCCTCGAAAGCAGGGATTGTGTCTACCAACTCTATTATATTATTCCCTCCTAGGTGCTTAGTAGAGAGCTCTGCACACAGTAAAAGCACTCAGTTATTGTTCAGTCAATGGTATTTATTGATTGCTTTTTGTGGGCTGAGTACCATACTAAACACTTGGTCGAGTACAATGCAACAGAGTTGGTAGTCAGGTTCCCTGGACACAAGGTGGTTTGACTGATTGATTGAAAGGCCCCAGATGGGAAAGTTCCTCAAGAGTTTTGGCTCATCAGTGATCAAGATTGAGAGCGGGTGGAAAGACTGAAATATGAGGCACTGGAGAGCTGATGTTCGGCTTCCTAATGGCACGTGGATTCCAATCTACTTCATGTCTCTAGGGGCTTCCCCCACAGATAGACGTTGGGTTAGAATGGAGCACTAATAATAATAATAATAATGATAATTATGGCATTTACGTCTTTACTAAATGCCAAGTACTGTAATAAGCGCTGGGGTAGATAACAAGATAAACAGGTCCCACATGGCGCTCACGGTCTAAGTAGAAGAGAGAACAGGCTAGATCTGCTCAGGGTTGATTGAATCAAAAATGGGTACTGTCGATAAAAATGTACATTGAAAATATATCCTTATAGTCTTGGCTAGACTGCAGACTACAGATCAACTGATTCACTGAGTCACCTAGCCCGCGGCAGGCAACCAGAGACACAACAGATGTGTCAAGTCTGTAATTCACTCCCAGCCTGACTTTTCCCAGAGAGGCCCACTGCACTCTCAGAACAAGTGAATTCAGCCCGGTAACCGAAGGCTTTCTGACGTCACATGCTGAGGGAGACGGAGCCCCACCACATGCCAAACTCTAGAAAACGTTGCCAAGGGAGGATGCAGAATCTCCTTTCCCGTAGTGCTTTAAGAACCACGGTGACAGCCACCTTCTGGGAATGGTATTGGTCCAAACTGTTTTGGACGCAAGCCCTTATGGCTCTATTTCATTTGGAGCAAAGATCCTATGTCAGCACAGCCTCTATCCAGATCTTTACCCTCAGTAGCTTCTCTGCCAGCTGTCCACTGATTAGGGGATTTGTCATCCCAAACAAGAGCCAACCATATTTCCCACACATCTAGTCCATGTTTGCTAAACAAAGTTTGCCCACAGTGGATTTCCAAGATTAAAGACCTGAGAGGGTTTTCCAGACTTCAACTGGTTTGGGTTTGGATAGATTTTTACAGGCCATTTTAATAATAATAATAATAATAATGTTGGTATTTGTTAAGCGCTTACTATGTGCAGAGCATTGTTCTAAGCATTGGGATAGATACAGGGTAATCAGGGTGTCCCACGTGAGGCTCACAGTTAATTCCCATTTTACAGATGAGGTAACTGAGGCACAGAGAAGTTTTCAATTAGAATCTGGGTTTCTCATCCATCTTGCCCACAAATTTCATGCTGGAAACCAAGTCAACATAGATGGGCTTGTTGTTTCTTTTTAAACTGGTGCCACTAATTCACGAGAAGAAAGCAGAGTCACAACCAAAGCTTCTATGCTACAAGAATATGGAACCACCCTGGTTTCCCTTGACATGGAGTTAACTTACGTACCCAGTTACAAAGCAACTGCATGAGCCTTTTCCCACATCGTACCCATCGGGATCACTTAAATACCATAAAATATCAAGAGCATTTCTAGAGCACCCTTGAAGGCCCTGTGAATTTTACCTAAAAAATGCAAAGGCTGGAAAAAATATGACTTTTTTGTTTTAAAAAAGTGAACAGTTTTGATAACCTATTGTTCTTGTCTCCCCCGATTAGACTGTAAGCCCATCAAAGGGCAGGGACTGTCTCTATCTGTTACCGATTTGTACATTCCAAGCGCTTGGTACAGTGCTCTGCACATAGTAAGCACTCAATAAATACTATGGAATGAATGAATAAGCTACCATGCACTGTTCACTGTTTGAAGCATAATGAGAAGCAACATGGCCTAGTAGAATGAGGATAAACCTGGATATCAAAGGACCTGGGTTCTAATCCCAGCTCTGTCACTTGCCTGCTTTGTGACCTTGAGTTTCTCTGTGCCTCAGTTTTCTCATTTGTAAAATGGGGACTGAATACATGTTCTCCCTTCCCTCTAGACTGTGAGCCCCATGTGTGTCCAACCTAATTTTCTTTTATCTACCCCCAGTCTTAGCGCAATGCTTGGCACAAAGTAAGTCATAATAATAATGATGACATCCACTACCTATGTGTCGAGCACTGTTCTAAGCGCTGGGGTAGATACAAGCTAATCAGGTTGGACACAGTCCCTGCACCACAGTGTTAATCTCCTTTTTGCAGATGAGGTAACTGAGGCATAGAGAAGTGAACTGATTTTTCCAAGGTCACAAAGTAGACAAGTGATGGAGTTGAGATTAGAACCCATATCCCTTCTGACTCCCAGGCCATTGCTCTATGCACTAGGCCATGCTGCTAAGTGGTTAACAAATACAACAAATATCATTTCTACTACACCAAGATGAAAATATCCCCAAGAACATGACAATTTTAATTTCTTTTAATTTGAAAATATTAAAAATTTTATTAAGATAATTAAAAAATTTTAGCTATCTTCAGTTGAATTACCAGATGGCATTTTGTTACATATTGTACATCAGGGTTTTAATACTTCATCTATTGATTCGTCTGTGTAGTGTGGAAAGGGCGACTGGTCACAAAATAGCAAATATGTCCCCTACACATGAATAATCACTAACATCATTGGTGATGTCATGTTCAAACTTGAAGGAGATAATTTCAGACTAATTTCATTTCATTTTAAGACTTCATTCGTAACTATGGGTCATTAGTCCACATCCCACACAGGCTAATGAACAAAAGTAAATTAGACCCTCACTCCTGCATTTAAGTGTGTTCAAAATCCAAACATTCAAAGATATAAATAATAATTATTAATATGACACACTCAGATCAATTTTTTTCCCAACAGGAACAAAGGACCTCAAATCAGAAAGCTTTCACTACTCTTGAACTTCACTGACCACAGCGCAGAGCAATCTGTTTATAGAAACTTTCAATGTTGGAAGACTGTTTATAGAAACTTTCAATTTTGGATGATTTTTGCTTTCTGAAGATGAAAAAACAGCCATCTAAACCAAGAGTCTACTCGCCAAAGACAAAACCCAGGGCCTCATGCCTACATGATATCCATCCACATAACTATTTTCAAAAGGCCTGAAATGCACTTAAAAACTTCAACGCTCCAAACTCAGTCCCTCTTTAGGTTAAAGTTTAATTATCAGTGGTCTTCTCATAAGATCTCAGTCAACATCGATTAGGTGAAGTCATGTGGTGGATAACAGTCATTAAAAGGTCATCAATTAAGAGCAATTAAAAGCATGTATTGAACACCTACAATGTGAAGAGTACTGACTGTACTTGGGAGAGTGCGGGAGAATTAGTAGACATGATCTCTCTCCTCAAGGAAATGGAACTGGTTGAGTGGAATCAGGTGGTGAAAGAGTCACCCAGAGGTCATCTAGCTGGTCTTCTTCCTTTCTGCAAAATCACCCAGATGAGATGCAAATTATTAATAAAACCCTTCTGAAAGAATTATTCTACATCCTCTCTCAGTAATCCTGTCTAATGAGGGATGATCCTCAAAGTCAGAATAATCAGCCTTATTCAGTCATTTCTGCTCTAACATCATCATCATCATCATCATCATCAAAATTATATTAGTTAACTACTTACTATGCACCAAACACTCTACTAAGTATTGGGGTAGAGGCAATATACAGAGATTGGACATAGTCCTGTCCCACATGGATTTCCCATTCTAAATAAGAACGCAACAGGTATTTCATCCTCATTTTATAGATAATGAAACCGAAGCACAGAGAAGTTAAATAATTTGCCCAAGGTCTCAAAACAAGCAAGAGAAGCAATGTGGCCTAGTGGATCCTGGGGGTCAGAAGGACCTGAGTTCTAATCCCAGTTCTGCCACTTGTCTGCTGTGTGACTTCAGAAAAATCACACAGCAGATCAGATAGCAAGACACCTTCTGCCCATTCCCCAACCCCCAGAACATGAATACCACTGCTTTCTGGTGGCCACTTCCTCCCTTGACATGACAGGGGTGACTCTAGCCCCTAAGCAGCACCAGTGGAGGTAAGATGGGGGAAGTGGGGAGGGAAAAGCATTTGCTATCTGGTTTTGTTGGGGGGGGGGGGGAAAGGAGAAGCACGCGCTGTCTTGCTGGCTGTCTAGGGAAGGGAGAAGTGTTTGCTGTCTGGTTGGCAGTTCATTCATTCATTCATTCATTCATTCATTCATTCAATTGTATTTATTGAACACTTACTGTGTGCAGAGCACTATTCTAAGTGCTTGGAAAGTTCAGTTCAGCAACAAAGAGACAATCTCTGCCTGCAACGCGCTCACAGTCTAATGATTAGTTGCTTGTTGTGGCAGGGAATGTTTCTATTGTTGTATTGTACTCTCCAATGTGCTTAGTCCAGTGTTTTGCACCCAGTAAGCACTTAATAAATATGATCGAATGAATGAATGAATGACAAAAGAGAATGAGAATCACATGGGACAGCATGGATGTTTCTGACAGAGCTAAACCTAAATTTAGTCTGGCATCTCTGCACCTAGATCATTTCCCTTCTGTGAGGAGGGATAGGCCCAGGATCTCAGACCCAACATCCATATGGAGTGAGCGCAGAGAAAGGTCTGAGAAATTGGTCTTCAGTAGGGCCAGAGAGTAGGAGAACCTGAAAGTAGGGCCAGGGAGTAGGAGAACCTGAAAGTTTTTATTTCCATCTTGATAACTGAAGCTAATAGAAAGAGACTACAGTTGGGATTTTTCTCATTCCATAACCTCAAAAACTCCATGCAAGAAAGTCAGGGATTTATTCTCCCGTTTTACAGTTGGGGAAGCTGAGGCAGAGAGATTAAATAATTGTCCTATGGGTCAGTTATTCTGGTCACCATAGGAATCCACCATCTTTGTCTGAGGGATGAGCAGTTCTCCACTCTTGGACCCTGACGCTGGGCACATTGGCTACTTGCCAGAGAACCGCAGTGTAAACTGGATAACAGTACACTCCTTACTGCATGTGCGATGTAAATGGTAATCTAGGATGGCAAGGGAAGTTGAAGCCCCTAAATCTTATCCCTTTGGTGACAGACTGAGAAGACTGGCTATCCTTCCTGCTTTGCAGAATATGGGCCCTGCTAGGGGAGGGTAGGAGGAACAGGTGGAAGGGAAGCGAGGATTTGAGCTGAAATGATTTGAAAAGTAGTGTGGCTTAGTAGAAAGAGCACAGACTTGGGAGTCAGAGGTCATGAGTTTGAATCTCAACTGCCACTTGTCAGCTGTGTGACTTTGGGCAAGTCACAACTTTTCTGTGCCTCAGTTACCTCATTTGTAAAATGGGGACTAAGACTATGAGCTCCACAAGGGACAACCTGATAACATTGTATCTACCCCAGAGCTTAGAACAGTGCTTGGCACATAGCAAGCACTTGACAAATACCATCATCATTATTATTATTAAATGGGAAGAGATGCTCTTTCCCTAGGGAAAGATTTCAGCTGCCCAGGCAAGGGGGTGGAACATAGAGAAGTCAAGTCATTTTAATTTTAATAACTCACCTTCTCAATTTCTCCTTCCTGAGGAGTGGTGCAGCTTTCTAGAATGAGAGCATCTGGGTTCAAGAGAAGAAGAAGGCCCTTTAGCCCCAACGTGGAGTGATGATTTTGCCAATGAAGTGGCTTTATCTACTGGACAGAAGGGGAAGATTGAGTGCCCTGAGGATGCTTCTCGTGGAGCAGTTGGGGAGGGGCAGGAAGCAGAGCCATAAATGAGACACAGTGGTGGCCTTGTGAAATGAGTACTGGCCTGAGAATTAGAAGACCTTAGTTCTAATTCCAGCTCTGCCCCTTGCCTGCTGTGTGACCTTGGGTGAATCACTTCTCTGGGCTTGGTTTCCTCATCTGTAATACCTGGAGATTCCTCCCCCCAGACTGTGTCAGGGGTACTGTGTCTGATGCTGTTATATTGTAGCTACTCCAGCGTTTAACTGATTATAATAATAATGGTATTTGTTAAGTGCTTACTATGTGTCAAGCCCTATACTAAGCGCTGAGGTGGATGCAAGCCAATCATGTTGGACACATCCCTGTCCCACATGGGGCTCACAGTCTCAATCCCCATTTTACAGATGAGGGAACTGAGGCCCAGAGAAGTGAAGTGACTTGCCCAAGGTCACCCAGCAGACATGGAGGGGCCGGGATTGGAATCCATGGCCTTCTGACTCCCAGGTCCGGTCCCTGCTCTATCCACAGTGCCATGTTGCAACTAATCACCCTCATCAACCAATCACTCAATAAATATCACTGATTGAGAGCTTACTATGTGCAGAGAACTGTACTAACTGTACTTAGAGAAGCAGAGTGGCTCAGTGTAAAGAGCCCGGGCTTTGGAGTCAGCGGTCATGGGTTCGAATCCCGGCTCGGCCACTTATCAGCTGTGTGACTTTGGGCAAGTCACTTCACTGTGCCTCAGTTACCTCATCTGTAAAATGGGGATTAAGACTGTGAGCCCCATGTGGGACGAACTGATTCCCCTGTGTCTATCCCAGCGCTTAGAACAGTGCTTGGCACATAGTAAGCGCTTAACAAATACCAACATAATTATTACCAACCTAATAATAATTAATTATTATTATTACTAAGCTCTTGGGAGACTACAACACAACAGAGTTGGAAGACATGTTCCAGACAAAGGGATAAATGTACAAAGATGGTATGAACACTATGAACACCTGCATGTGCCTTCTGCCATCCTAGAGGAGGCTCTCCTAGATATTCATTCATTCGATAGTATTTATTGAGTGCTTACTATGTGCAGACCACTGTACTAAGCGCTTGGAATGAACAAGTCGGCAACAGATAGAGACAGTCCCTGCCGTTTGACGGGCTTACAGTCTAATCGAAAAATTGGTATTTGTTAAGCGCTTACTATGTGCCGAGCACTGTTCTAAGCGCTGGGGTAGACACAGGGGAATTACCTTGTCCCACGTGGGGCTCACAGTCTTAATCCCCATTTTACAGATGAGGTAACTGAGGCCCAGAGAAGTGAAGTGACCTGCCCACAGTCACACAGCTGACAAGTGGCAGAGCTGGATTCGAACCCATGACCTCTGACTCCCAAGCCCACGTTCTTTCCACTGAGTTCAGGTGAGGAGAAATACCTTTCGCTCCCACTCTTGAGGAAGTAACCTCTGCATTCAAAGCCATGAGAATCGGAAAAGCACCTGCTTCTGATAACCTCAGTGGAAAGAGCACGGGCTTTGGAGTCAGAGGTCGTGGGTTCGAATCCCAGCTCGGCCACTTGTCAGCTGTGTGAATTTGGGCAAGTCACTTAACTTCTCGGTGCCTCAGTTACCTCATCTGTAAAATGGGGATTAAGATTGTGAGCCCCAAGTGGGACAACCTGATTCCCCTGTGTCTACCCCAGCGCTTAGAACAGTGCTCGGAACATAGTAAGCACTTAACAAATACCAACATTATTATAACATGCCTGTAGAAACTGATAGCCATGGAGGGGACCTAGTTTGCAGGCAACTGGCTGAGATTTTCTTCTGCATTTAGTAGTTTCATATAGCAGTACTCTAGTTTCCCCAAAAAGGAGAATCTTCCTCCTTCCCACTGTCGACAAGAGTCTAGTCAGAATTCCGCTGGATGAAAGAACATCGTCAACTGTGAGTGATCCAAACATTGGTGTGGTTTCAGACCCAAGCACAGCTCAGCAGATATGATTTTTGCAATGTGACAGATAGAACAAAAGAGCAGAGAGAAACACCGAGCAGCACGGTGTAGTCCTGGGCGTCAGAAGGATATGGGTTCTAATCCTGACTTCATCACTTGTCTGTTGTGTGACCTTGGGCAAGTCACTTCACTTCTCTGGGCCTCAGTTACCTCATCTGTAAAATGGGAATTGAGACTGTGAGTCCCTCGTGGGACAGGAACTGCGTCCAACCCAATTTGCCTGAAACCACCCCAGCATTTAGTACAGTGACAGGCACATAGTAAGCAACTAATAAATACCACAATTATTACTGTTATTATTATTATTTCATCTACACTGTGTTCATTGACCTCAAAAAAGCATTTTACACCATCAAAGGCAAGGATTCTGGAAATTACTAAGTAAATTTTACTGTCCTGAGATGTTCTCTAAGTTTCTGAGGCTGCTGCATAACGGAATGGTTGGTTGGCTTAGAGTTGAAGGTCTCCTCTCTGATTCTTCTCCCATGCCTGCTGACAGAAGGCAGGGCTATTTGATAGATCCAGACCTGTTCATCTGTTCTCTGCTGTCACACTTGAGGATGCAATAGATCAATCAATCAATCAATGGATGGTTTTTATTGAGCACTTACTGTGTGCAGAACATTGTACTAAGCAGATGTATTTCCAATATGTTACAAAACACTGGTAGTCCATTTTGGCTGACTATTAGCTTCCTCATTGTCTTTGAGACAGTGATCTAGGAATTGTCTTTTGCAGACAACCCTGATCTGGAGGCTCACACAGAGGAGGCCATGCAAATATGATTATGAATTGCTTTGTAGTGCCACACAATTATGCAGATTGTAAGAAAATGTAAGTAACGTATTGGCCCAAACCCTGAAAGCCCTAGACCAAGCTAAAGTTTTTCATCAGCAGCAAAAACTTTAAAGCTGTCACTAAATGCTGCTACCTAGGCTGGGCTCTGTTCAACAGTGCAAGTATAGAAAATAGAATCAAAAAGGCCAGCATGATTTCGAGAAGGCAGCAAACTGGATTATGGTGACAGTGGGGCATAAACTTCATACTAAATTGAAGATTCATAAATTCGTTTAGCATCCGACTGCCTATATGGCTGTGATATCTGGACTTACCCCAGAAGACACATTCAGCTTCTAGAGCTGTTTCACCATTGTTGAACTAAATCAGCATCAGATGGCATGAAAAGATCATCAATGACAAGGGCCTTTCATTCATTCATTCATTCATTCATTCATTCATCATTCATTCATTCATTCGTATTTATTGAATGCTTACTTTGTGCAGAGCACTGTACTAAGCACTTGGAAAGTACAATTCAGCAACAAAGAGAGACAATCCCTGCCCACAATGAGTTCACAGTCTAGAAAGTGGGCAGGGGGCCTAGAACATAATCAGTTCACCAACCCTGTAGCAAGGCTCACAGCTGCACAGTTCTGCTGAATGGCTTAGGTGAGAAGAATGGTAACCAGATACCAAGGCAGCTGATGTCTGGTGAGCTGACAGGGAGTAACCCCCAGGCAGAAAGACGGAATAAGTAATCTAGCACTGATTTAGCAGTAGGCTCTGTGTAAACCAGGAAAACCACTGCTGTGCACAGACCAGCCTGATGTCCAGTACTCATGTTTTGCTAAGATCCCAAGAGGTAAGCTTAGAAACAGAGAGAGGCTTGTATGGGACAACCCTGTTAAGTGCAACAAGGACCTGTACTTAGGTTCAGAAAGTGTGGTAACGTGTGTTGGTCACTCATCAATCTTTTTAGCCACTCTGATAGGATCTTACCATCATTAGTGTCATTTTAGAAAATGAAGGATAATTAAATATACACATACACCCAAAGAGAGAGAGAGAGATCAAGTGTGAGGGAAAGAGACTTCATAAGTACTTCCAAACTTCAATCTACTCAATTGAGCAGGAATGTTTTCCAAAATATAAAGTGTTCCCTTGAAATCCTAGCCCAGCCAGACAACAAAAACAATCTAAAGAATGACATTTAAAAACTACTCTTTAGGAATTGACTTTTCTCAGAAGGTGTAGTTAATGGACTGGTGAAAGCTGCTGTAGAAAACAGCATCTCTGGGAACGTCACTAGACTGCTGACTGAGTTTCAAGACAGACGATTTCTGAAGTGATATCTGACACTTGATCTCCTAAAGAGCTTCAACATCACCAGTCCTTAAAGAACACTCAGGAAGTACTTTGAACCCTCTGTTTGTCAGGATAATGGAGACAAGGCTTGGTATAAATAAACTGAAACACAGATGATCATCAGAATTTTCAAATTAGGCAGAGATTCATTCATTCATTCATTCAATCGTATTTATTGAGTGCTTACTGTGAGCAGAGCACTGTACTAAGCTTGGAATGTACAATTCAGCAACAGATAGGGACAATTCCTGCCCAACAACAGGATCACAGTCTAAAAGGGGGAGACAGACAACAAAACAAAACAAGTAGTCAGGCATCAATACCATCAAAGTAGATAGATAGAATCATGGATTATATATATATACATCATTAATAAAATAGAGTAATAATATATACAAATATACACAAGTGCTGTAGGGAGGGAAAGGGGGTAGAACAGCGGGAGGATGTAGGGGGAATGGGGAGGGGAGGAGGGGCAAAGGGAGAGGGAGGGCTCAGTCTGGGAAGGCCTCCGGAGGAGGGGAGCTCTCAGTAAGGCTTTGAAGAGGGGAAGAGAGTTAGTTTGGCAGATGTGAGGAGAGAAGGCATTTCAGGTCAGTGGTAGGATGTGGGCCAGGGATCGACAGCGAGACAGGTGAGAACAAGGCTCAGTGAGGAGGCTAGTGGCAGAGGAGCGGAGTGTGCGGGGTGGGTTGTAGAAGGAGAGAAGTGAGGTGAGGTAGGAGGCGGCAAGGTGATGGAGAGCTTTAAAGCCAAGAGTTAGGAGTTTTTGCTTCATGTGAAGGTTGATAGGCAACCACTGGAGGTTTTTGAGGAGGGGAGTGACATGCCCAGAGCGTTTCTGTAGAAAGATAATCCAGGCAGCAGAGTGAAGTATAGATTGAAGCAGGGAGAGACAGGAGGATCGGAGGTCAGAGAGGAGTAATAATTGCAGAGAGATGCAATAATCCTGTCAGGATATTATGAGAGCTTGTACTAGTAAGGAAGCAGTTTGGATGGAGAGGAAAGGGCGGATCTTATAGCAGAGATGTATAGCATTTAATATATCTATTTAAACTCCCAGATTAGGAGATAGAAATTTTTTAATGTAAGAGCATTTGGAGTAAAAAGAGTCAGTCATAGAGTTGGCACACTTTAACATAATTATATATCCTCAAAAAGAAATAAAGTATGAAATAAGAAGAAAGTTACTATTTTGTACTTATATAATGGGACAGAGTGGGGGATGATTAAAATGAGGGAGAGCAGGAGAAGAAGGGAGAGGAGAGTGAGAGAGAAAAGGGAGGAGAGGGAAGGAGAGGGAGAGAAATGGTAAGGGAGGGAAGGGGAGAGAGAGAGAGAGAGAGAAGAAAGAGGGAGAGAAAAGATTTATTTCAGGTCCTTTTCATTGGGGAACTGGATGGGAGGATGGGGGGCAGGGGGTTGGGGGGCGGGGACCAGAGTTGTCAAAGCACAATGCAATCCAACAATCAATGGTATTTATTTACCACCTGTGTGCAGAGCACTCTATTAAGCACTTGGGAGAGGACAATATAAAAGAGTTGGTAGACACGATCCTTGCCATCAAGGAACTTACCCTCTCTCTCCCTCCCTCCCTTTTTCTCCTGCGCCACCATCACCACTTAGCTCTCCGGACCTTGTGTCCATGGAAGCTGAATCTTCTCCTCCAGCCTTGGCTTGGACCGTAATAAGTACATATGGCAGGTGGCCTGAAGGTTGTTCTTGTCCTCTACCCCAGAATTTTCCTACTCAGCATCTTAGCTCAACTTCCAGCCCTTTTCTGGCTCAAAGTGGAATGGTGAGCTAGCTGCTTGCTGCCCCTAATCTCTAAGTGCTCAATTACTACTGATTGATTGACTAGCTAGTGCCACCCTTACAGTGCTGAGTCAAGAGTGGGTATTTATGCCCAGGAGCCACATTTGGCACCAAGAAGGGCCACGTACAACTGAGAAGCAGCACGGCCTAGTGGAAAGACCATGGGCCTGGGAATCAGAGGACCTGGGTTCTAATACCGTCTCCGCCAATTGCTCTGCCAGTTGCTCGCTTTGTGATCTTGGGCAAGTCATTTAACTTCTCTGTGACTCAGTTTCCTCAACTATAAAATGGGGATTCACTTCTACTTGAGACTGTGAGCCCCATGTGGGATAGGAACTGTGTCCAACCTAATTCACTTGTTCCTACCCCAGTACTTAGAACAGTTAATGAGTACCATAAAACAAACAAAAGAACCTGTCCTAGATCATTTGAATATTCTTGAAGGAATTATTCTTTAAATCATCTTTGATCTCTAGACTGTAAGCTTTCTTGTCTTTTCTTGTCTTATGTTTTCGAGTCATCTCCAACCCATACCGACTCCATGGACACATCTCTCCCAGAATGCCCCACTCTCCATTTGCAATCATTCTGGTAGTGTATCCATAACCTTTTCTTGGTAAAAATATGAAAGTGGTTTACCATTGCCTTCTTCTGCACAGTAAACTCAAGTCTCTGCCCTTGACTCTCTCCCATGCCGCTGCTGTCCAACACAGGTGAGTTTTGACTTGTAGCAATTTCCTGCCTTCCACTGGCTAGCCACTGCCCAAGCTAGGAATGGGATGAGTATGCCTCTACTTGAATCTCCCTCCCATAGTGAGACTGGTAAAGTACTGGAAACTCTCCGGTTGCGATCCTGAGAGGGGGTAAGCTCTTTAAACTGTAAGCTTTTTGTGGGCAGGGAATGTGTCTAACAACTCTGTTGTATTATACTCTCCCAAGCATTTAGTTCAGTGCTGTGCACACAGTAAGCAGTCAGTAAATACCATTGAGTGACTGATTGATTATTGCAGAAATATTAGCCAAAACAGAGTCTTCTTGTTGTTTTAAGTAGTTCAGAAAAAGGCCCCCAGCAGTTCCATATAGTTGTATGTTGGAGCAAGATTTAGGAATCAATTCTCGAAATGGCCAAACTTGAGTTTGATCTCTCTTCCCTTCCCCAGTCTAAGTTCTGGTGAAGTCTCTCATGGACATTAAAATAACCAAAGGCAAGAAGAAGACAGAGACAGAAAGGATTTGGATACTGAATAATCCACCTCCAAATGATTGAAAGTTGACCTTAAGCAGGACTGCAATAGAAAATTCCAGTGGGACAGTCTCCTATGTCCCAGGGAAGGCTCTGAATAGATGCTTGCTCGTTCCAACCCCAACCAAATAGTTGTTTGGAGCCAGAAGGGGCAGCACAGTAGATGCAAAAAAATTGGACTCTTCAAGCCACATCACTCTCTTTACTCTCATCCCACTAACTACCTTACCATTATGGTTCAGTAAAAATTTCTGAAGCAGCCAGGCCTTGTTAGCAGGTACAATCACCCTTACTTTTCAACGGAGACAAACAGCCAGGAGTAATGAGATACTCAGTGTCACATGTCAACTACGATTAGACTGTAAGCCAGTCAATGGGCAGGGATTGTCTCTATCTGTTGCCTAATTGTACATTCCAAGTGCTTAGTACAGTGCTCTGCACATAGTAAGTGCTCAATAAATACTATTGAATGAATTAAGGCTTAGTACAGTGCTCTGCATACAGTAAGCACTCAATAAATACGATTGAATGAATGAAAGTGAGGGCAGGAATCCTGTTCACAAAGAGGTCTAAGCAGCTCAGCCCCAAGCCTATAAAGTACAGCACATATGTACATAACCATAATTCGTTGTAATGTCTATCTCCCCATTCAAATGGCAAGCTCCTTGTGGGCAGGGAATAGGTCTGCCAACTCTGCTGTATTGTACTCGCCCGAGCATTTAGTTCAGTGTCTTGTATACAGTGAGTGCTCCATAAATACTACTGATTAATTGACTGATTGATAGCCCTTACTAATTGCTCCCACACTTCTCTCACTAATGATAATTTCTCACCTAACTGCTTGAGACCTTCCCCTTACTGTCTGTAGGAAATACTGCTCTACAAGTTTATTTTTCCTTCTCCAGAATTGAGGCTATGGCCAAGGAAAGTTCCAGGAGACCCCCACACACATGCACAATCCTAGCCTCCTTGCAGATAACATCCACACAAGGAAAGCAGCAAGTGTGGCTTGAAAAACTGTCACAGTGAAACTCATGCAATGATGACCTGTGGAAAGATAGTGCATAGACACATATAGAGATTCTGCAATCAAGGCTCTCCATCACCTTGCCCCTTCCTACCTCTCCTCCCTTCTCTCTTTCTACCGCCCACCCCGCACGCTCCGCTCCTCTGCTGCCCATCTCCTCACCGTCCCTCGGTCTCGCCTATCCCGCCGTCGACCCCTGGGCCACGTCCTCCCGCTGTCCTGGAATGCCCTCCCTCCTCACCTCCGTCAATCTAATTCTCTTCCCCTCTTCAAATCCTTACTTAAAGCTCACCTCCTTCAAGAGGCCTTCCCAGACTGAGCTCCCGCCTTTTTCCCTCTGCTCCCTCTACACCCCCTTCACCTCTCCGCAGCTAAACCCTCTTCTCCCCCCTTTCCCTCTCCTCCTCCCCCTCTCCCGTCCCACCCTCTCAGCACTATACTCGTCCGCTCGACTGTATATATCTTTATCACCCTATTTATTTTGTTTATTTTGTTTAATGAGATGTACATCACCCTGATTCTATTTAGTTGCCATTGTTTTTATGAGATGTTCTTCCCCTTGACTCTATTTATTGCCCTTGTTCTTGTCTGCCTGTCTCCCCCGATTAGACTGTAAGCCCGTCAAAGGGCAGGGATTGTCTCTCTCTGTTGCCGAATTGTACATTCCAAGCGCTTAGTACAGTGCTCTGCACATAGTAAGCGCTCAATAAATACTATTGAATGAATGAATGAATAGTAAATGTTTACTAGCTGCCGAGTCTTATGCTAGACACTGGGATAGATTCCAAGTGGTCAGAAAGAACATAGTTTTTTCTGTACTAGGACAGATTAGTTGAAGGGCACTTTTTAAGGTAATGACTTTTTAAGATAATGACTAGTGTTAGAATCCAGAGCAGAATTTAGATTCTCTCTAGACTAATGCAAGATTGCCCTCCTACATACTCATAAATCAAGATCGATCCCACCCACCAAGGATCGATCCAAGGATCGAAGGAAGGTGTGGCCTAGAAATTTCACCCAGATTCTATCACTAAGGCTGTATAGGTCTTAATGATTAATGTTTATTAAGCTGCACCCAGAGACAGACAGGAAACACAAACAGGATTTAACTCAGAACACAAATAAGGAGGTACAACACAAAGCAAGATATACACCAGGAAAACTTGGGTAGAGCAGAGGCCTGGGAGTCAGAATAACCTGGGTTCTAATTCCAGATCTGCCACTTGTTTGCTGTGTGACACTGGGCAAGTCACTTCACTTCTGTGCCTCAGTTCCCTCCTCTGTAAAACAGGGATTAGGACTGTGAATCCCCTATGGGACATGGATTAAGCCCCACCTGATAAGCTTGTATCTACCCCAGCATTTAGTACAGTGCCTGGCCCATAGTAAGCACCTAACAAATAACATAAAAACAAATAAACAAAAAAACCTTCCAAATAGGTCATCAACTCAACAACCCTCTTTTCCCTGGCCAACCACCCCATTAGCTGAAGTGGGTAAGGATTCATCCCTAGGGGATTAGCTTTGGAAAGGTATCCTTACTTGCCCAAAGTCAAGGTGGAGGAAGGAGCCAGAACAGAAATCCTTCCACCTTACCAAGACAAGGCAGAGTTTGGCTCCACCCAGGTGCCAAATGTAGTAGTTTTCTTCTTTTCTGGATCTTCTGGGTGAGCGCAGGGTGACACCATAAAGAAGACGAATTCAAAATAACTGAAAATAATATTTCAAGGGGCTTTCTTCATGTATGAAATTCCAGCATATCTAGTAGAGAAACCCAACATTCAGAGAAGACCCAATTTGCCTATGGCATGGCTAAGTGGAAATGCAAGACACAGTGGTTCCTCAAGCCAAGAACTGAGGCCTTGGAATCAACCACAGTCATTTGGGAATTGTTGTAGGGAGAGATCTGTCAGGCAAATTGACTACCCATTTGCAAGCCTTGGAGCAAACTGGGAGATGGTCTTTCAGTTTAAAAAGGTACCTAATAATGGGGAAAATGTCAGCAGAGCTCTGATTTTCACCATTTCAAAATATATTGGTTCATTACCTGGCACGCTCCTCTGCACAAGCTGTTGAGCTGATCCCATGAGCTTCCAGTGGCATGAGTCACAGCAAGAGTGATTACTTCAATATTTTGCTTTTCCATTCATCACAAAAGCCAGCCTTGTCGGGGCTCTGCATTCAGAATTTTTCTCCTATAAACAAAGACAATAAGAGTACTTTCTGTTACTTTAAGTGCTGTGACCAACTGTATCATTTTCCTTTGGGGGTCATTGATTGGTCCCCTCATAAAAGACTGAGTTCTTTCTGGACACTTGGTTCGGCCTCTGAGTTCATCTAATCCCCTGCAAACGCAATGAACTCATTTTTGACTTCTCCTCATCCAGAATCACTCCTGGATTTTGATGGGGTATCACTCGAGTTTTTTAATCCCTTGCAATTGAGTTGGTGGCAGCAGAAATCGCAATACCCCATCTAAGTCCCTAGGCTTAGTCAGCGTGATAGTTTAGCATGCTTAATAGGTCCTTTTTTGGTGTTCTAACCTTTCAGTTTTCAGGTCTTGAGAATGGGAGTTCTATTATTGATGCTCTCTCTTCCCAGGAGACTGGGATTAACTTGCAGGGCCCTACTTCTGTCATTTATGGGCTGGCCTGCTTAATGTGTGGGCAACTCTCTCTCTCACTCTCTCTCAGATCATAAAGCACCATTTTAAGTTTTCTCTCATGTTCATTTTTCCATCCTGCAAATTGGCATGCGGCTTTTGGGACCGCGGTGTTGAAAGAAATTAGGTTGACCCTAGAGGAAAGTAGGTGGCAGACAACTGAAATCAAATAAAAATGGAAAATCTGCCCTGTAGGACCGGTCCCGAACTGGATCACCCGCGCTGATTATTAGACTCTGAGCTAAAAACGGGGATTCATGGAGTAGGCATACATATTTTAATTCCAGTGGAAAATTCTGTTATGACCTCAATCTTTGGCACCAAGCTAATGTTAGCTTGTGCAGACAAGGGAAATATTTTGGAGCCAGGTACCATTAGCTCTGCCTCACAGCTCATCCATGGACTCCTGGTGTCAGCATATTTGTCTGATTAACTGCATTTCTGGTTTTTCCACCTGTCCCCCTGCTGCTTCCTTATGTCAGCACCTCTCCTGATGGCATCAGGGCAGTGCCTAGAACCCTGAAAGGCTCCATGCAGGAAAGGAAAAGGAAAGCTTTCGGGTGCCCAGATTGGGCAAAATAGGAGGATGCGACAGTTAGCTGAAGCTATTGTTGATGTTTTTGTTCTGTTCCTTGGTAAGAGAAAGAGAGAAAACAGCGAGAGCTCTTTTGGTTCACCAAACAATGTTTCCCAAAGCATCTTCATGTTCCCACTTGAGCTCCCACTGCTGGAGTCAGAAAGTCAAGCTGACTAAATTCTAAGTCCTTATAAATCCTTAGTAAGAGTTGTGACAGTAGTAGTTATTACTACTATAAATACACGTAGTGCTATTTATTGAGCTCCTAAAGAATAGGATGTCCTTCAGCTAAGGGCTTGGGAGAGAGCAACAGAAGCAAATAATGTGATATCCCAAGCAGCCTCTGTAATCAACAGATCAATCAAGGGTATTTATTGAGCATTTCCTGTATGCAGAGCACTCTAATAAGCACTTGGGAGAGTACAGCAGAGTTAGTACACACGTTTTCTGCCCACCGATCAGATCAATTACTAGGTTTCTGCTCCTACTAATATTATCACTATGACTACTCCTATTACACTAGCACCTTCAAAGCTCTCTTAAAATCACATCTTATTAACAATAATAATGATAATGATAATTATGGCATTTGTTAAGTGCTTATTATGTGCCAAGCACTGTTCTAAGCACTGGGGTAGATACAATGTAATTAGGCTGTCCCACGTGGGGCTCACAGTCTTAATCCCCATTTTCCAGATGAGGGAACTGAGGCCCAGAGAAGTTAAGTGGCTTGCCTAAGGTCACACAGCAGACAAGTATCAGAGCTGGGATTAGAACCCATGACCTCTGACTCGCAAGCCCGTGCTCTTGCCACTAAGTCATGCTACTTCCCGTCTCCAACACACCTTCCCTAAGTCCTCACCTGCTCTACTTTCTCTCCCTTCTGACTCGCCATTGCACTTGAATCTCTACCCCCTTAAGCACTTGATATTCACCCCACTCCCACCCCCAGTGCACTTGTGCACATAACCATTAGGTGAATCACCTTCAAATCTCCCCTGCTCCTCTCCAGTCCCTCCTTCCTCCTGTCCCTCTTGGACCCCCCACACCTTTCCCAACAGCTCTCAAGAGGTAATCTGCCTCGTCTCAAAATTTACCCCTTCCCCCTGCACCTCTGAGCTGACCCCTTCACATTAATCGAAACAGTTGCCCCCTCCCTTCTTCCCGCCTGACTGCCATCTTCGACTGTTCACTTTCTAATGGCTTCTTTCCCACCGTTTTCAAACATACTTACAGATCCCTAATCCTAATAAAACCCTCTCTCGACCCCATGGCTTCCTCCAGTTATCACCCTATCTACCTCCTACCGTTCTTTTCTAAACTCCTTGAGTGAGTTGTTTACACCCTCTGTCTCCACTTCCTCCCTTCCAATTCTGTGACCCCCTGCAATCTGGCTTCCTTCCACTTCAATCCACAGAAACTGCTCTCTCTAAGGATCGCCTTATTGCCAAATCCAATGCCCCCTACTCCACTGTAACCCTCCTCAAGCTCTTAGCTGTCTTTAATACTGTGGACCACCTCTTTCTCCTGGAAACATTATTCAACCTTGACTTCACTGACACTGACCTCTTCTGGTTCTCCTCCTATTTCTCTGATGGCTCCTTCTTAGTCTCTTCCGCAGGCTTCTCCTCTGCCTCCCACCCTCTAACTGTTGGGGCCTCTTAAGGCTCAGTTCTGAGTTCACTTCTTTTTTTCATCCACAACCTTTTTCTTGAAGAACCCATTTGCTCTCATGACTTTGACTATCACCTCTACATGGATGATTCCCAAATCTACCTCTCCAACCCTGACCTGTCTCCTCTGCAGTATCTCATTTCCTCCTGCCTTCAAGACATCTCTACCTGGATGTTTCATCATTTCAAACTTAAGATGTCCAAAACAGAACTCCGCATCTTCACACCCAAACCTGTACTACCACTGACTTTCTCATAATTGAAAACAACACCATTGGCTTCCCTGTCTCAAAAGCCCACAACTTGAGCATTACCTTTGAAATTGACTCATCTCTCTCATTTAATCCAAACGTTCACTCTGTCACTATATCTTGTTGGTTCTACCTTCACGACATCTCTAAAATCTCTCCTTCCCTCTTCTTCCTAACTGCTACCTTGTAAATCAAGTATTTACTTGACTGGTCAGCATGGCAGGGTGGATAGAGCACAGACCTGGGAGTTCTAATTCTGGCTCTGCCACTTGTCTGCTGTGTGACCTTAAGCAACTTCACTTCTCTGGGCCGTCAGTTCCCTCATCTGTAAAATGGGGATTGAGACTATGAGTCCCACGTGGGACAGGGACAGTGTCCAATCTAATTTCCCTGTATCCACCCCAGCGCTTAGTACAATGCCTGGCACATATTAAGCTCTTAGCAAATGCCATAATTATTATTATTATTTACCCTATCCTGCCTTGACTACTGCATCTGCCTCCTTGCTGACCTCACTGCCTCCTGTGTCTTTCCCCACTACAGGCCATATTTAACTCTGCTGCCCAGACCGTTTTTCTAAAAAAAGTTTAGTCCACTCTTCCCACTTCTGAAGAACCTCCAGTGTTTGCCCCTCCACCTCCACATCAAAAAGAAATTCCTTATCATTGGCTTTAAGGCATTCAGTCAGCTTGCGGTCCCCCCCCCTCCTCCCCGCCCCCCCCACGGTACCTCCCAGATTTCCTACTACCACCCAGCCTACACATTTTGCTTCTCTAACACCAACCTACTCATTGTACCTTGATCTCCTCTATCTTGGTGCCCAACCTTTTTTTATGGTATTTGTTAAGTACTTACCATGTGTCAAGCGAGGTTCTACACTCTGAGGAAGATGCAAGTGTATCAGGCCAGATACAGTCCCTATCCCAAGTAGGAGGGAGAAGAGGTCTTGAATCCCCACTTTTCAGGGGAGAAACTGAAGCACAGAGAAGTTAAGTGATTTGCTCAAGGTCACACAATAGGAAAGTGGCAGAACTGAGATTAAAATCCCATTTGGCCATGACTTCCCTTTGAGCTAAACTCCTTTCACCTCCATTGGAGACCGACTACCACTCTTCCTACTGCCAAATCCTAGTTAAAATGACATCTCCACTAAGAGACCTTCCCCAGCTAAGACCTCATTTCCCCTATTCTCTCTCCCTTCTATGTTGTCTATACACTTGGAGCTGTACCCTTGAAGCATTTGATATTCAACCCATCCTCATCCCCACAATCCATAATTTATTTTAATTCTGACTTCCCCTCTAATCTATAAATCCTGGTGGGAAGGAAACATGTCTACCAATTCTGTTGTATTTTACTCTCCCAGGTGGCTAATGAAGTGCTGTGCACGCAGTAAGCATTCAATAAATATGGTTGATCATTATACCCCAATTGGTGAATTTATTTTAATGCCTGTCTTCTCCTCTAGGCTGTAAGCACTTAGTACAGTGCTCTGCACATAGTAAGTGCTCAGTAAATACTTTTGAATGAATGAATGAAGCCCCTTGCGGGAGGAGGTTGTGTCTACAACTCTACTGTACTTTACTCTCCTAATACAGCGCTCTGCATACTGTAGGCACTCATAAAGATCCTTGATTGATTGACACTAAGCTGATCAGAAGTTTCACTAGAGAATGAATTTCTACAGGGAAAAAAGTGGGGCAACAACAAGTACGAAGGGCAAAGGAAGATTAATTGAAATGGAACCTCAAACGATACACTGTATTCATTCATTCATTCATTCAATAGTATTTATTGAGCGCTTACTATGTGCAGAGCACTGTACTAAGCGCTTGGGATGAACAAGTCGGCAACAGATAGAGACAGTCCCTGCCGTTTGACGGGCTTACAGTCTAATCGGGGGAGACGGACAGACAAGAACAATGGCACTAAACAGCGTCAAGGGGAAGAACATCTCGTAAAACAATGGCAACTAAATAGAATCAAGGCGATGTACAATTCATTAACAAAATAAATAGGGTAACGAAAATATATACAGTTGAGCGGACGAGTACAGTGCTGTGGGGATGGGAAGGGAGAGGTGGAGGAGCAGAGGGAAAAGGGGAAATGAGGCTTTAGCTGCGGAGAGGTAAAGGGGGGATGGCAGAGGGAGTAGAGGGGGAAGAGGAGCTCAGTCTGGGAAGGCCTCTTGGAGGAGGTGATTTTTAAGTAAGGTTTTGAAGAGGGAAAGAGAATCAGTTTGGCGGAGGTGAGGAGGGAGGGCGTTCCAGGACCGCGGGAGGACGTGACCCGGGGGTCGACGGCGGGATGGGCGAGACCGAGGGACGGCGAGGAGGTGGGCGGCAGAGGAGCGGAGCGTGCGGGGTGGGCGGTAGAAAGAGAGAAGGGAGGAGAGGTAGGAAGGGGCAAGGTGATGGAGAGCCTTGAAGCCTAGAGTGAGGAGTTTTTGTTTGGAGCGGAGGTCGATAGGCAACCACTGGAGTTGTTTAAGAAGGGGAGTGACATGCCCAGATCGTTTCTGCAGGAAGATGAGCCGGGCAGCGGAGTGAAGAATAGACCGGAGCGGGGCGAGAGAGGAGGAAGGGAGGTCAGAGAGAAGGCTGACACAGTAGTCTAGCCAGGATATAACGAGAGCCCGTAATAGTAAGGTAGCCGTTTGGGTGGAGAGGAAAGGGCGGATAGATATGTAGATATGGCTATGGAAGACAACGGCAGGGAAAAGATTGGTTTGGCAGGCAGCAATCAGGAATGGGATGACCCTTGGGCAAAATATATGGATAGACATAAGCCCTAGAGCCAGAATAAAAAAATAGCCCAAGTCTCCTCAGTCAGGGGCTAAAGGGAGATATATACACAGGTAGCTGAATGGAAGAGATGCTTTAATAGGTAATCGTTTGTCAGTAACGCTTACCCGGAAAATGCATCATCATGGCTCCATCTTTAACACTGTTCATGATGGAGAGTACAGAATGTAGGGTGGCAAACTCTGCCAATCAATCAGCGGTATTTATTAAGCACTTAGTATGTACAAAGCGCTATACTGAGCCCTGGGGAGAGTACCTCAACTTTCACTTTCAACTTCGATTTCAGCTGGCTGTGTGATTTTGGGAAAATCATTTAATTTCATTTTCTCTAGACTGTAAGTTTGTTGTGGGCAGGGAATGTGTCTATTATATTTCTATATTGTACTCTCCCAAGTGCTTAATACAGTGCTCTGCACACAGTAAGTGCTTAATAAATACCACTGATTGATTTTTCCTTCTGCAAAACTGGGGCAAGAGAATCCATGACCTCTATATCATTTGGACAAATGCAATAATGCATACAATTCCTTGGAAAAAAGAAGCCACTACTACCAGGAAATAAGCTTATCTCTTTCTGCCTTCAGCAAGAAGTCCTTGAAAAGGAAAGAGTGTCAGGTTTGTCAGCATTACAGAATCCTAGGAACCTGCCTTGGGGTAGAATTCCTGAAGAGAATTGTTAAAAATTATGTCTGTGTTAAGGAATCAAATTGTCATTTTGGGGGGTATTTACTAAGTGGAAATGAGCAGAGCAGCAATTCCTTATTTACACAGCATTATCTCCCTGAAGGGCTTTATAAGGTGCCTGAATGGGGTGAGGGAGTATGCCAGTGGTGTAGTCAGAGGGGCGAGGGAAGGGCCAGTGTGTTTCCATCCGCCTCTCCATCCACTCCAGAAATGCAGTCAGTCAGTCAATCGAATTTATTGAGCACTTACTGTATTAAGCAGTGGGGAGAGTACAATATAACAATATAACAGACACATTCCCCGCTCACAGTGAGCTTCCAGTCTAGAGGGGGAGACAGATATTAATATAAATAAATAAAATTACAGATACTTCATAAATGCTGTGGGGCTGGGAGGGTAGATGAATAAAGAGAGTAAGTCAAGGCCGTGCAGAAGGGAGCGAGAGAAGAGGGGCGAACTTAGTCACAGAAGGCCTCTTGGAGGAGATGTGCCTTCAATCAAGCTTAGAAGTTGGGGAGAATAATTGTCTGACAGATATGAAGAAGGAGGGCATTCCAGACCAGGGTCAGGATGTGGGTGAGGCGTTGGCAGTGAATAGATGAGATCGAAGTACAGTGAGAAGGTTGGCATTAGTGGAGGGAAGTGTGTGGGTTGGGTAGCAAGGTGAGGTATGAGAGGGCAAGGTGATTGAGTGCTTTAAAGCTGATGGTAAGGAGTTTCTATTTGATGTGGATGTGGATGGGCAATCACTGGAGGTCTTCCTGAGGAGTGGGGAAACATGAACTGATCATTTTTGTAGAAAAATAATCTGGGCAGCAGAGTGAAATATGAACTAGAGTGGGGAGAGACAGGAGTCAGAGAGGTCAGCAAGGAGAATGATACAGTAATCATGGCAGATAGGATAAAAAAAAAGTTGGTATTTGTTAAGCGCTTACTATGTGCCGAGCACTGTTCTAAGTGCTGGGGTAGATACTGGGTAATCAGGTTGTCCTACTTGAGGCGCAAGGTCTTAATCCCCTTTTTACAGATGAGGTAACTGAGACCGAAAAGTCAAGTGACTTGCCCAAAGTCACACAGATACCAGGTGGCAGAGTCAGGATTAGAACCCATGACCTCTGACTTCTAAGCCCGTGCTCTTTCCACTGAGCCATGCTGCTTCTCCAAGGGATTGGATTAATATGGTAGCATTTGGATAGAGAGGAAAAGGCATATTTTAGCTTGTTGCGAAGGTGGAACCGACAAGATTTAGAAATGGATTCAATATGTGGGTTGAATGAGAGAGGAGTCAAGGATAATGCCAAAGTTATGAGCTTGTGAGACAGGAAGGATGGTGGTGCTGTCTACAGTGATGGGAAAGTCAGAGGGAGGACAGGGCTTGGGTGGGAAGATAAGGAGTTCTGTTCTGGACATGTTAAGCTTGAAGTGATGAGAGGAAATCCAAGTAGAGATGCCTTGAAGGCAGGGCAAAATGTGAGATGGAGAGAGGGAGAGAGATCAGAGTTGGAGATGTAGATTTGGGAATCATCTGCAGAGAGGTAGTAATTGAAGCTGTGGTAGTGAAGGAGTTCTCCAAGGAAGTGAGCATAGATGGACAATAGAATGGGGCCCTAAAGTGAATTTTGAGGTACACCCACAGTCAGGGGGTGGGAGTTGGAGGAGGATCTACAAAAGATACTGAGAATGAGCAACCAGAGAGATAGGAGAACCAGGAGAAGACAGTGTCAGTGAAACCAAGGGTGGATTCCCTTCCAGGAGAAGGGAATGGTCAACAGTGTTGAAGGTAGTTGAGAGGTTGAGGAAGATTAGGATGGAGTAGAGGTCTTTGGATTTGGCAAGAAGGAGATTATTAGCGACCTTTGAGAGGGCAATTTCTGTGGAGTGAAGGGGGCATAAACCAGTTTGCAGAGGGTCAAGGAGAGAATTGGAGGAGAGGAATTTGAGACAGTAGGTGTAGACAACACGCTCAAGGAGTTTGGAGAGGAATGATAGGAGGTAGATGGGGCACAAACTGAAAGGAGACATGAGTTCAAGAGAGGGGTTTTTAAGGATAGGTGAGACGTGGGCATGTTTGAAAGAGTGGGGAAAAAACCACTGGAGAGCCAACAGGCAAAGATGGCAAAAAGGGAGGGAAAAAGAGGGGAGGGGGAAATGTTTTGATGAGGTGTGAAGGGATGGGGTCACATGCACAGGTGGAGGAGCTGGAATTTTAGAGCAGGCAGGAGATCTCTTCTTGAGATACTGCTGGGGAAAATGGGAGAGTTGAATAAGGAGCAGGAACGGGGATGGGCTGAAGAGGGGCAGGGTGAATTTTAGGGAGATCACACCTGATGGTTTAAATTTCCTCAATAAAGTAGGTGATCAGATCATTAGGGGCAAGCGATAGGGGATGAAGGGGGCCAGGGGGATTTGAGGAGCTATCCTCGTTTTGCAGCTGCCCTCAGTGTTGCCATCTACATTCCCTCGATCGTTTAGGTCAGCCCCTGTGCAGAAAGAGATCCAAATGAGATTGCCGGAGATTAATTGTAATTGAGATTATTATGTATGCAGCGTGTGGGCAGCAAGCTGGCGCCAACACACTTATCCTTGCAAAAAGGGTCAAGATTAGCCCTTTCCTGACCACCAGGATCTAGGCTGAATTCTGCATTATGAGGTGTACGTGGGTCATTTTCAGTTCATGCTGGGAGTGATGGAGAGTGTTCAGTCAATCAATCAAGGGAAGACAGCCATATGCACATGTTTGGCTACCTCTGCCCAATTAGTAGGGGCAGTATTTCCTTGGATGACAGGCAGAAAAAAATGATCCAACCTATCCGGGGACCACCAGTGAGGCACAATTTAGGGGGCGGATTTTCCAACTGAAGTCTACCCACACTGAGGTTTGGGCTGAAAAATGAAGGCCTTTCACCCCATAAAAGATATACGCAGGGGCAACTGAAAATTAACTGGTGCTGTGAACATGATTAATTACAGAACACTGATTCCACAATGCTCTCTTCTCATGTCACCAATATTAATGGGGAAAAGTAAATTCTTCCTCTGTTGGAGCTCTCTCGGCTAATACAAATGCAGTGCTTTCTACTGAATCGTTAAACAATACAGACCTGCTGGCAACAATATCTCCAAGGGGAAATTTTGGGAATTTGTGGACTGGGTTGAAAAAAATATTAGATATGTTTGTGCTTATTGCATAAATCCACAATACAGCAGCACAACCAAATAAACATTGTGATAGAAAACCAACTAAATATTTATTTAAACTGTAAATACTGGAGTTGTAATCACCAAGAAGGTTCCTTCCAGAGCCATCTTAGGACCCTGAAATTCCACACAGAGCAAGATTTAGTTTACGTCTAAGTTGAGAGCCAAAATGCCACATGCTGAAATTCACAATATTGAACCCGTTAGTGCCTTATGAAAATTCTGTTCGAGTCTTTTGGATGAAAGATTTTTCATCCATTGAGATCCCGGTACTAGTTTTTGGAATAAACAAGTGTAGGAGGTCTTGCTTCAGTGAAGCAAAAATAGGTTTAGCCAAGGAACGAGAATGCTGATTACCTCCTTTCTACCACCACCTCATTCTAAAATTGTAATACCAGATGGTTTTATGACAATGTGACTACTCCTTAGTTTAGCATTCATTTAGAGGGAGAGAGGCACAAACATGAACGAGGCTGTCTGGAATGATGAATTAGGCATCGCTTAAAAGATTCTGCACCATTTATTGCGTTTAGCATCCAACCCCTCTTCATCTGTGGAACCGATACAAGATATGGGGAGATGTTTTACCGTTCCCAAAGTGTTGGCTTGGGATGAATGGGACAATTGCAGGTCACTGTGTACAGGACCACTGCAGAAGGCAGGATACTGTGAACTGTCTATCCAGATGACTGACACTAAACAAACCTTTCTTGGAATAGAAAGATCCAGAACAGGGTGGCCTAGTGGATACAGCATGGGTCTGGGAGTCAGAAAGACTGGGTTCTAGTTCTTGCTCTGCCACTTGTCTGCTGTGTGATCTTGGGCAAGTTATTCAACTTCTCTGGGCCTCATTTACCTCAACTGTAAAATGGGCATTAAGACTGTGAGCCCTATGTGGGACAGGGACTGTATACAACCTGATTAACTTGTATCGACCCCAGCGTTAGTACAGTGCCTGGGACACTGTAAGTGCTTAACATATACCATAAAAAATACTATGAATGGAAATTTCTGTCTCATCAGACCTCTTGATGATACCAGTGGGAACTGGCCATGATTCTCAAGGACACAGTGCAGTTATGGTCTTACAGATGGCAGTTGATGTAATCAACAGGAATGCATGGGCCCTCTCTACCATCCATCAAGGGATGCTCAAAATGTGACCCTGGCCCCATTTTATTCTATCCATCCCATCACTTTGTCCAGCAAAAGTTAAAGTGTACATTAACATCCCAGAATATGGATAAACCTGTTTCAGGTTCACGTGTCGTAAATGATACGAAGTGTCTCCATGCAGTAAATAATTAAACAATTTTATCGTTAAGTAGTGTGAAGCTCACACCCAGATTCCATGTACAGCTTTCTAAAACTCACGAAATGGTCCGCCAGGCCAATCCAACCCTGTCTTAACCCTTCTCCTGCCCAACATTCTACACACATGCTTATAGAAGCTGAGAGGTAGATTTCAGAGGCTGAATGGGTAAATCTTCCTTATTCTTTGCAAGTCTTTGTTACAGTTACTCTAACCTCAGGAGGTGCTCAACAAATACCACTGAAGATGATGATTGCCATTGCCCACTCAAGACAACAGGTCTTTAAAACATATGTCTCCCACTCCTTCCATCCTATGAAGTATGGATGGTCTAAGAAACTGAGGTGAGGCGATTCACAGAACTGAGTCACCTAATTGCAAATATGAAGGATGTGTGTGCTTAAAATCAGCAAAAGGTATATTCATTCAATTAATTTAATCACTCATTGAGTGCTTTCTTTGTGCAAAACACTAAACTAAGTGCTTGGGAGAGTAAGAAGGTAAACCTATCTTTGAGTCTTCAGCCATGCTCTTTACCCTTCAGAAGCAAAACCCAGTGGACTGGGTTTAAAGGTAAAGGACTTTCAGGGAATCAGAGCATTTCTGAACCCCTCTCTAGATTGTAAACTCCTTGTGGGCAAGGAACATGTCTACCAACTCGGTTGTACTATACTCTCCCAAGCACTTAGTACAGTGCTCTGCATACTCAATACATACACCTGATGACCTTCATTTCTGCAGGGCAACATTAATCACTGCTACATTCTCCTGGAAATGACTCCCATCTGCTCCCCTTTAGACTCACATCGTTTAGGAGTCTGGCCTAGAATACAATATGCCTTGACAAATTACAGTTTATTTTCAGGCAAATTGCAATTTTAAAAAATCGTTACCCTGAAAGATATCCTTGCTTGGGTTTTCTCTCTTATTTGTCTCACCGCTCCCAATTGTTGGCAGAAGTACAGAGGGTGGGGAGCAGGCAGTAGAACTGATAGAAATGTTTGCCATGTCAGTAATAATTAGTCTGTAGTTCTCTACTGAGCAGTCTTAATGATTATTCAAAGAAAACTTTTCTCCTATAGACATCCTGGGAGAGCAGGGTAGCATGGCACCTTGGTGATTTTCCTGCCCGGATACACACCGGGGCTACGGTGTAACCACAGACGGACTTTCAGAGCAGTGAGGAGCTTGAGGAAGCAGCCTTGGAAAGCAGTGTGGCTTCTACCTCAAATATGCTGAATACAGTCACTCCCTTCATTTCTACTTATCTCAACTCCCTTCTTGACCCTCTACAACCCAGTTCCGCCCCTTTATTCCACTGAGTTCACTCTCTCCAAAGTCACCGAGTCTAATGAATTCTACTCCTCTCCATCTCAGTTGCCTTCAATGTTGCGGAGACTCATTTCTCTTGAAAACACTACCCAACTTTGATTTTACTAATAATGGGACTTCTTGGGTTCTCTTCTTAATACTGTGTCTGATCCTCCTTAATCTTTTTTTCCAGGTCTTCTTCTGCCTCCCACCACCTCACTGTTGGGGACCCTGCAAAACTCTGTTCTGGGACCCTTTCTCCTCTCAATTTGCACTCAATCCCTTGGGGAGCTCATCTGCTCCCATGCCTTCAACTACCACCTCTAAGTGGTTGAGTTCCAAATCTACCCTGTTTGCTTCAACCTCTTTTCTTTGCAATCTTAATAATAATCACGGTATTTGTTAAGCGTTCTGTACTCGAAAAGAGAATGGAACTAAAAAGCAGTGAGGATTCGAACCCAAGGTGGTGACGCAAGCAAGGAAAAGTAACACTTAGAGACAAGTGTTGGACAGATCAGAAAAGGGAGGAATATGACCGAGTGCCCGTTCACCTCCGGAGAGGTACGAGTGACACAACGGCCCCCCTCTCCCGTTTGGCTGTGCCTTTATTTGCAACGTATAGAAGTAGCCAATCACAAAAGAACTCGGACAAGTGTGTTTTCTTCAATGACAAAAGAGACTCTTCAAGCAGGCCTTATCTGTTTTGGGTAAGGAGCAATCTCCTGCCCCCCGGAATTTGGAATTTGCGGATGTGATATACATCCCACCTGAAATGGGGGACTTCCTGAGACAAAAGCAGAGTCATTTAGATCAAGAGCTGCTATGCTCAGAATGCTGTTTTTAACATGTTCAGTGGGCACCAGGCTCTGCACTAAGCCCTGGGGTGAGTACAAGCAAATCGGGTTGGACACAGTCCCTGCCCTGCTCAGAACTCACAGTCTTAATCCCCATTTCACAGATGAAATAACTGAGGCACAGAGAAGTGAAGTGATTTGCCCAAGGCCACACAGCAGACGAGTGGTGGAGCCGGGATTAGAAGCCATGACGTGGAGAAGCAGTGTGGCTCAGTGAAAAGAGCATGGGCTTAGGAATCAGAGGTCATGGGTTTGACTCCCAGCTCTGCCACTAGTCACTTAACTTCTCTGTGCCTCAGTTACCTCATCTGTAAAATGGGGATTATCTGTGAGCCTCACGTGGGACAAACTGATTACCCTGTATCTGCCCCAGCACTTAGAACAGTGCTCTGCACGTAGTAAGCACTTAACAAATACCAACATTATTAACATTATGTTCTAACTCCCAAATCAGTGTTCTATCCACTACGTTATGCCGCTTCCTATAATCTTGCATTGCCTCCTGCCTTCAGGACATCACTTCAGGGATGTTCCACTGGAACATCGAACTCAATGTGTCCAAAACTTAGCTCTTCACCTTTTCTCCCAAATCCACACCTCCACTCTACTTTCCCATTTCAGTTGATGGTTCCTACTACTACTAATAATAGTAACAACAAGGGTCTTGGTTTATCACTTATTATGAGCCAAGCACTGAACCAAGTTCTGGGATGGATTCTTTGTGAAAAGATGAGACACAGTCCCTCATCCACAGAGGACTCACACCTCCCCATCTTGGAACCTACAACCTCAGTGTTATTCTTGATTTCACCATCTTTTTTAACTCTTGCATTCAGCCCATCCTGATGTTTTTTCCTCCACCTCATTTCCCAGGTCCATCCCTTTCTCTCCATCTAAATGACCACTGAACTGGTTCAGATGTTGGTCTTTTCTCAGACTTGACTACTGCTTCAGCCTCCTTCTGGTTTCCCTACCTCAGTCTCTCCCCACTCCTGTCCTTACATGACTCTGCCACCCAGATCATTTTTTCAAGTGTCATTCTGCACAGTTCTCCCCATGACTCAAAAATTACCAGTGGTTGCCTATTCTTCACTTCAAGTAGAACTTTTAAAAAGTGGCTTTAAGGCCCTCTATCAGCCCTTTCCCTCACTCTGTCTCTCCATTCTCCCCCGATACCCCGGTTCACATGCATCATGTATCTCAAATCAATTTACTCACCAGGCTTGGTTCTCACTTCCTTCACTGATCTCTTGCTCATGTCCTCCCTTCTCCCTGGGGCTTCCTCCCTCTCCACACTCAGCAGGTCACTGTTCTCGCCATCTTCAAAACCCCTCAGGGGACCCTCTCTGATTAATTTCTCCCCACTCTGTATCTCCCATTTACCACCAGCCTTTCCACTTCATCTAAGCACTGAGATACCCCACCCCCCACACACACAGATCTAATGTACAGATCTTCACACTCTATTTTTTCCTCTATTTGTAATCTATTTTAGGGTCTGTCTCCCTCTCTAGATTGTATATTCCTTGAGGGTGGGGAATCACATCTTCTAACTCTATTGTATTCTCCCAAGTGCTTAGGACAGTGCTTTGCACATGGAAGGCACTCAATAACACTATTGATTGATGGGGATGTGAACCATTTCTTGGTGCTTGATGCTCCAGAGGCATCTTTTTCTCACTTGTCTGGAATTCTCTCAGTATTTCTTTTTTATTTCTCTTGGCTTTGATCCTCTTCTTGGCGATGCCATTGTTTCCAGATGGCTGATATCCCCCTTGAACTGAAGAAACTGGTATTGTTCCAGCTTCTTCCTTTGGATGTTGAAAATTCTAAAGTAATTACCTTGAAACTTAAATGTACCACCTGCTTTGGGAAATAATCCACTGTTCTTGTGCCATGTACTTGCTATGTAATCTGTCATCTAAGGGTGCTGATTTATTATGCATTGACAGGGATCTAGCAGGCTCAAAGAATTATCTTTGTATGCTTAGTTCACAACCGTCATTCAGTTGCATTTATTGAGCACTTAGTATGTGAAAAGTACTGTACTAAGCGCTTGGGAGAGTGATACAACAATAAACAGACACATTCCCTGCCCACAATGAGCTTACAGTTTAGAGGGGGAGACAGATAATATGACTAAATAAATAAATAAATAATGACAGTTCTGTACACAAGTATCATGGGGCTGGAAGGGGGGATAAGTAAAGAGAGCAAGTCAGGATGATGCAGAAGGGAAAGGAAGAAGAGGAAAAGAGGACTTAATCAGGGAAGGCCTCTTGAAGGAGATGGTGAAGCAAATGGTGAAGAATATTGCAGGCATCTAAGGAAGCCATAAACCAGACTCCCCTTCTAGACTGTAAGCTCCCTGCAGGCAGGAAATGGGTCTACCAACTCTGTTGTTACTGTTCTCCCTGGCACTTAGTACAGAACTCTGCAAACAGGAAACACTCAGCCAATACCATTGATTCATCTCACCTTCTTTCTGATCATGGCCCACCACTCACCTCAGCACTCATTTTTATTTATCTGTTTAACATTCATTTTTGATTTTTTTAACTTTTGTTTATCATCTATGTGTGGCCTCACATTGTTTTACCTAAAGCATATTCATCATTTTTGTTTCCTTTGCTTCCCTACCAGACTGTAAGTTACTCAAGAGCAGAGATCATGTCTTTTATTTCTCTTGTATGTCTTGTACATACTTAAAACAATGTTTTGCCTACATCCAATATTGTATTTAGTGATGGCAATGACTGTCATCAACATATTCAAAGTTCCATCCCTCCTCCCTTGGACAGAGTCTCACTTTAAAGCAAGTTGGAGGGCATTTGTATTAAAGAGAAAGAAAAATCCCCTCTAAAGAGATCAATTAATCAATGGTATTTATTGAATGATTATTTACAATCAATCAGTGATATTTATTGAGTGCTCACTATTTCAGAGTACTATACTAAGCATTTGAGGGAGTAAAATACAACAGAATTAGCAGACATGTTCCCTGCCTGTAACCAGCTTAACTTAACTCCCCCTAAGTTAACTTAACTAGAGGGGGAGACTGGCATTATTATAAACAAATAGGTTTCCTACGTACAGACAACTGTACTAAACACTTGTGAGAGTTCATTAGTGTTGGTAGATGTTCATTCATTAATCGTATTTATTGAGCGCTTACTGTGTGCAAAGCACTTTATGAAGCGATTTGGAGAGTCCAATACAACAACAACCAGACACATTCCCTACCCACAATGAGCTCAAGCATTAGACGCGATGCTTGGAACCTACAAGGATTCCAGTCAAGGGGGATTCCATGAATTTCCTTAGGTAACCATTTCCAGGTTTGCTTAGCCCCCAGATACCTCAAGCTGCAACCTAAAGCCTTTAGCAGGATCCTCAGTGAAGATGGTAAACAGCTGGGCACCATATGCCACAAGAAAACCCTTCCTCCATATAATTGGGCTTAAGTGTTCAAAGATCCCACAGTGCCCTGGAAACTTTACTTATGTGTTTAATGTGTGAATTCCCTCATTGCACACACACTCCCTATTGCACAGTGTGTCTGCATTTCATTGTGTCTTTTTCTTGTATTATTATTTTTTCGAAATTCTGGTTTAGGGACAGCCACCTCTCTCTGAATGGCTACTTTCTCAGGTTACACTTGTGTATATATCTTCAAACCCTGTTGCTTCCTCCTACCTGTAATTTGTGGCTCAGTGGAAAGAGCACGGGCTTTGGAGTCAGAGGTCATGGGTTCAAATCCCAGCTCAGCCACTTGTCAGCTGTGTGACTTTGGGCAAGTCACTTAACTTCTCGGTGCCTCAGTTATCTGTAAAATGGGGATTAAGACTGTGAGCCCCGCGTGGGACAACCTGATTCCCCTGTATCTACCCCAGCGCTTAGAACAGTGCTCAGCACATAGTAAGCGCTTAACAAATACTAACATTATTATTATTAATTTTATTTTACTGTCTGTCTCCTTGGCTAAATAGTCAAGTCCTCAAGAGCGGGGATTGTACCCACTAACTCTATTGTACTGTCCCAAGTGCTTAGTACAGTTAAGCACTTAGTACAGTGCTTAGTAAATGCTCAATAAATACTATTGATTGAAATCAGACAATTCTTCCTAATTTCATCTCCCTATAATCCCCTCTCTTGCCATTAATCCTTACAAAAACTGCACTTGAAGACTGTAACTGAACAGCTTTTCTATCTTCTCTAGGCTGATCTCTCTTAACCTTTAATCCCTTTTACCTCTCCTCATAGATACCATATTTATTTCCACAATTGCCCCATTTGAGGGATAATTTTTACAACACAAAAACAGGAGAGGAGGGAACTAAGCCAAGTAATAAAAGGATCAGGAGAAAAAATAGTAAAAAGGAAAAAGAGTAGGAAAGTAAGGGAGAAGGAAGCAGACGGTAAGAAGGCACTAGGGACTGCTTCCCTTACTTCCATTGCACTCTCCAGAGTGCTGCATGCAATAGACACTCAGGGAATTAACTTTCTCCCACACTGTGACTCTGACCTGATCTTCCTGCTTTGCCACATTCTCAGCCTTCTTTTTGTGCCCACCCCTCATCACTATCAGTTTACATTTAGGTATTACAAGGAATAATCTTTGTGTTTCCTCCTCCCCAATCATGGGGGGGCAATTATTCGTGTAAATACAGCATTATTTTCCAACCCTTCAGTTATCTTTATGGCTCTTCTCATTATTTCATGCACTCATGCCAGCTGTTCCCAGAAGCCTCTCTGCTCACTGAAGGGCTCGGGGCACACTGTCGGGCATGAGTAACACCATTTGGGATAGAGCCAGGGGCAGGATGGGAATAGAGCTGAAGGCTTGTGCTCCTTGTGATCTGCCAAAAACACAGCTGCTTCTTGTTGGCTCAGCACACTGCCTCAAAACACGATGGATTGCATCCACTTACTATACCCTACTCTTCCAAGGACTAAATAAGTACTCCTCTAATACCAACCTAGCCACTGTACCTCATTGCGCTCCCCACTGATCCCTTGCTAATGCCTTCTTTCCTGCCCAGAACTACTCTCCCCTTCATCACCAACATACCACTGTTCTCCATCTTCAAAGCCCCATTAAAATCACATTTCCTCCAGGAAGCCTTTGCTGATTAATCTCTCATCTCCCATCCTATTTTCCCTCCTTTCTGCATCACATATGTGCTGAAGTCCATTTCCCCTAAGGACTCAGGTACTCAAACTCCCTTCCCCTCGCCCAAATGCATTTATTCTTATATTTGTTTGCCTCCCCTACCATAATTTATTTTACTGCCTGCCTCTTCTGCTGTAGCACAGACTATTGAGGGCAGGGACCAGGTTTACTTATGAGAATCAGCGAAGTTTAGTTGCAAGAGCATGGACTTGGGAGTCAGAGGATGTGGGTTCTAATCCCGGCTCTACCACTTGTCTCTGTGCCTCAGTTACCTCATCTGTAAAATGAGGATTAAGACTGTGAGCCCGTATGGAACAACCTGATTCCTCGTATCTACCCCAGCACTTAGAACAGTGCTTGGCACATAGTAAGCACTTAACAAATTTATTATCATTTTTATTCTATTGTAGTATCTGAAGTGCTAAGTATAGTGTTCAGCAAAGAGTAAGTCTTCAAATAAGCCCATTGATTGATTGATTTGAGGTACCACCTGAACAATATTGAACACCTAGAAAGAGCCAAAACACTAAATAGTTGTGACTGCTTCTAGTGTTTGCCCTGAAGGAAAGTTGGCAGTCAACAGAGAAGAACTATTAAGACTGCACATAAAAGGAACAACAGAAATGAGTGCATATAATGTCCCATTAGTTTGAAATCATGCCGTTAGGAACAGAAATTACAATGTATAAGTGAGCAATAAACCCAAACGTATTACCAAAAATAAACATTAACATTAATGGAACAAATGAAGAAAAATCAGATACTATGACAAGACATTTGTTTATCAGTACTAAAATTAATCTCAAACTCAAGGCCCCAGAAGAGTTGGCTATCAACAGAAAATCAAGATTAAGCAGACTCTGTTGATTCATTAGAACCTGAATATGCCCTAAGGATTGAAAAAAGACAATTGAAGGAAACATCCAAAGGAACTGTGAATGAAAGTCATGAGAATAAGCAGCTATTTCTGATAGTATAACATTTTTCTAGTACTGTCATGATTGTCTTTTGAGCACCAGCCCAATGCAGTGAGATCAAAGGTACATATATACCTCTAAAAGGATGAGTATCATAATGCGATGTCTGCAAAGAAAAGCTTTATCTCAATATTTTAAAAGATCAAACTTGGAATCTGCACTCTATATCTAATGGATTGAACAGCCACCTCAGCAATAAGACCCACGCCAATCCATACTTCACTCTGCCACCAGGATCGTTTTTCGAAAAAACATTCAGCCCATGTTTCCCCACTCCTCAAGTGGCTGCCGATCCGCCTCCACATCAAGCCAAAATTCCTAACCATTGTCTTTAAAGCATTCAATCACCTTGCCTTTTCTTGTCTTAGCTTTCTCATTTCCTACTACAATCCAGCACACTCTCTTTGCTCCTTTGCACCTTTAATGTTAACGTACTCACTGTGCCTCGATCTCATCTTTTCCTCCACCGATCCCTCACCTGCATCCTGACTGTGCCCAGAACTCCCTCCCTCTTCATATATGACAGACCTTCACTTTTTCCACCTTCAAATCGTTATGGGGATCACATTTCTTCCAGGAGGTCTTCCCCAGCTAAGCTCTCATTTCCCTTCCTCTTTCTCCCTTCTGCACTGTCTTTGTACTGGATTTTTACTCTTTACTGGCCCCACCTCCAGTCCCAGAAAACTCATGTATATATCCATAATTTATTTTAATGTCTATCTCCTCCTTTAAACTGTAAACTCCTTGTGGGTAGGGAATATATCTATTAGGGAGCAACATGACCTACTGGAAATATCATGGGCATGGAAGTCAGAGGACCTGGCTTCTAATTCTGGCTCTACCTTGATGTGTGACTTTGGACAAGTCTCAACTTCTTTTTGCCTCAATTTCATCATCTTTAAAATGGGGATTCAATGCCTGTTTTCCCTCCTATTTTAAACATGAGCCCCACATAAGACAAGAGCTGTGTCCAACTTGATTAACTTGTATCTACCCCGGTTTTTAGAATGGTGCTTGACCCACAGTAAGCGACTAACAAAAACTATAATAGCTTACACACCCAAGTATTTAGTACAGTGCTCTGTACACAGTAATAGCTCAATAAATATGATTGATTGATTAAGATTAATAGGCCTCTAAACTATTCCACAGCAGAACAATAAATATCCCAACAAGAGGAAATGTAGGCTAGCATGGAGATAGTAAATAGAAAAAATCAGGTATTTTGAGAGAACAACTGGGAAGGTCTAACCAAAGATGAAGAACATCAATTAAGTTATCCACATAATGAACTCCCTCAGACTGAATGACTAAATAAAAATAGAGATAATGAATGCATACATGCAGAAATGAATGGCTTAGTAAAGATTATGAAGACATAAAACTACCCGAGAGAAGAAAAGCACAGTAAAAATGAAATCTTCTGAAGAATTAAATATGATTCGTTGTTACATGCCACCAGACGTGTATCACTGATTGATGGAATTCTGGCCAATTATTTGCAAGATCCATAAAAGTCAATATGGAACAGAAAATATAACTGAATCAGAGGTTTCTGAAACAAAGTGGCTAATAACTGAAAATCATCAGGCCCTGATTTGTTTCAGAACATTTTGCTCTACAGGTTCATAGCAGCACATGGAGTTATCACCAGGTGTTTGGTGAAAATACCGCATAAGATAAGGGAAATAAAATTGAGAAAAAAAAGGATTAATTTTGAAATGATCTAAAGGTATTTCCGCCAAGAGGCCTTCCCAGATTAAGTCCTCTTTTCCCCTACTCCCTCTCCTTTCTGTATTGCCTATACTCTGGAATCTGTACCTTTTAAGCACCTGTTATTCACCTCTCACTCATCCCCCCAGACCTATGTACATATCTGTAATGTATTTATTTATATTCATGTATGTCTCCTCCTCTAGCTACCCACTGTAAGCTCCTTGTGGGTAGGGATCTCTTTTTTTACCAACTGTGCTATACTTGACTTCCCCACAATACTCCTCCCACAGTACTCTACCCACAGTACGCACTCAATAAATATGATTGATTGATGACCCTGATGGGGGACCATTTCTAGGGGAAGCAGCTCTCTGAGACAGGGATGGGAGTTTAGGTAAAGAGTGGAGAATAGCCTAAGACAATTTTTAGGCAGAAACTGATTTGAATGATCATGTCAAGTGTATTTAACATGCCAACCATGTACTAAGTCTGTGCAGTGCATGTTGTGGGTGGAGAAGCAAGGTTGATGAACATCCCTCTAGACTGTAAACTCGTTCTGGGCAGGGAACATGTTCTGCTAATTCTACTATATTGTACTCTCCCATGTGCTTAGTATAGTGCTCTGTACATAGTAAGCATAGTAAGTGCTCCCCTCCTCTATCTAGACTGTAAGCTCGTTGTGGGCAGGGAACGCCACCTTAATTATCATATTGTACTTCCCCTAGCGCTTGGTACAGTGTTCTGCAAACAGTAAGCTCTTTTTAAATACCATTGAATGAATGAATGAATGGATTGTTATTATTAATCGTATTTATTGAGTGCTTACTGTGTGGAAAGTAGTGAACTAAATGCTTGGGAGAGTACAATATAACATCAGACACATTCCCTGCCTACAATGAGCTCACAGTCTAGAGGGGGAAAAAGACATTAATGTAAATAAATAAATAAATACTGAATTAATTGATCAATCATTCCACCCACTGGGTGGTGATCACACAAACAGTGGGAGATCAGTTGTAAGCCTGGGAGCAGGGCAGTTCTTTTTGTCCCAGGTTCTCACTCGTGCTCTTCCTCCCAGTCGGTCTCTGTCTCTGTCAGTGTCTCTTTCTCAGTCGCTCTCTCTCTCATGCACCTGGGTCTGGGAGCTGGGGTCCTGGGTCTCTTGATCTTTGGATCTTTTGACAGAGAAGGACACCAGGCTAGGGGAAAAGGATCTGTAGGAGATCCAGCTAATAAGCTCAAATCTAATCATTAGCTCATGGTGGGCAGGGAATGTCTCTACCAACTCTTAGTTTATGATTTTCTTCTATTTCTACCAGTTTCTTCATCTGGAAAATGGGGATCCAGATTGTGAGCCCTATGTGGGATAGGGACTGTGTCCAACCCAATGTCTGGCACATAGTAAGCTCTTAACAAATTACTATAGTTATCATGATTATTATTAACTGGGTTATATTGTTATATTTTACCCTCCCAAGACTTGGTACAGTGCTCTACACATAGTAAGCGTTCAGTAAATACCATTGGTTGATTGATAATGGGTGACCCTTGCTACCAGCCCTTCATGCAGACAGGGCAGAGAAGGAGTCGACTGAGGTCTTAGCTAACAAATGCCTGTTTTATGGCATCTGGAAATAGCTTTTTTTGGACAATCAATATCAATACTTCAAATCCAGCACAGGGTGAAAATAGATTACTTATTGTTGGTGAATTCATGATCCCACTTGGGGGAAGATGCACTTTCATTGCGAATGAAATAAGATTAAGACCAAAGAATAAAGTATGTCACAAGTATATCCCAGAGAAGCAAAAACGTCTCATTAGAATTAGAAAAATGTCTCAGTTAGAATTTTTCAGGCAATTAAAAAATGAAGGAATCTGACATGGCTTGCATGAAAGCATCATTTGGTTCCTATGTATACCAAATAGAGACTTCTGGAATAGGGACTTTGGGGATTTATAAAAATTAACCTTTCAGTTGTCCATTTTTTTACTCCATGCAATGAACTCATAGAATGAATGATAAAATCAAGGGCCAGGGATTATTTTAAGGAGATTTACCTAGATCATTATGGCTCTGCCTGGAGCCAAATAAAAAGCAGTTGAAGCTTTAAGATTATAATAGAATCAATCAATCATATTTATTAGCCACTGTTTGCAGAGCACTATACTAAGTACTTGGGAGAACACAATATAACAAAATTGGTGATACATTCCTGGACCAAAAAAAAAGGTTACAGTATAGAGGTGTAGAGAGACATTAATATAAATAAATTATGAGTCTGTGAATAAGTGTTGTGGGGCAGAGGGAAAGGTGAATAAATGGTGCAAATCCAAGTGCAAGTGTGATGCTGAAAAAGAAGTGTGAGAAGAGGAAATTAGGGCTTAGTCGAGGAAGACCTTTTGGAGGAGATGTGATTTTAATAAGGCTTTGAAAGCGGGGAGAGTAATTGTCAGATACAAAGTAGGAGAGACTTCTAAAAATAATAATAATTATTATTATGGTATTTGTTAAGCCCTTACTGTGTGTCAGGCACTGTATTAAGTACTGGCGTGAGTACAAGCAAATGGAGTTGGACACGGTCCCTGTCCCATTTAGGGCTCGCAGTCTCAATCCCCATTTTACAAATGTGGTAACTGAGGCCCAGAGAAGTGAAGCGACTTGCCCAAGGTCACACAGCGGACAAATGGTGCAGCTGGGATTAGAACCCATGATCTTCTGACTCCCAGGCCCATGCTCTACCCGCTACACCATGCTGCTTCTAGGCCAGAGGTAGGATGTGGGCAAGGGGCTGGCAATGAAATAGATGAGAGAGGGGTACAGTGGGTGGGGTGTTGTTAGAGGAGCCAAGTGAACCTGCTAGGTTGAAGTAGGAAATCAGTCAGATAAGAAAGGAGGAAGCAAGGTGATCGAGTGTCTTAAAGCTAATGTTGAGGAGTTTCTGCTTGAAGTGGAGGTGGATGGTCAACCACTAGATGTTCTTGAGGAGAGGGCAACAGAGTGAAGTATGAAGAAGAGACAGAAGGCAGGGAGATTAGCAAGGAGGTTGATGCAGTAATCAAGACAGGGGAGAATAAGTGCAGTTTGGATGGAAAGAAAATGGCAAATTTTAGTGGTGTTATGAAGGTTGAACAGATGAGAAAGGCTGACAGATTAAATATGTGGATTTAATTAGAGGGATGAATAGAGGATAATGCCGGGTTATGGGCTTGTGAGACAGGGAGGTTGGGGGTGCTACCTAAAGTAATGGGAAATTAGGGGGAGAGCACAGAGTTTGGATGGGGTTATGAGGAGTTCTATTTTGGATTTGTTAAGTTTGAGGTGTCAGGGGAACATCCATGTAGAGATGAACATCCAAGTAGAAACGACCCAAAGGCAGAGGAAATGTGAGACTGCAGAGAAGGAGAAAGAAGAAGGCTGGAATTACAGATTAGAGAATCATCCATATAAAGATAGTAGTTGAAACAGTGGAAGAGCATAAATTCTCCAAGGGAGTGGGTGTAGATGGACAATAGAAGGGGACCCAGAACTGAGCCTTTGAGTGACTCCCACATTAGGGTGGGAAGGCAGAGGAAGAGACTGTGAAAGAGATTGAGAGGCCAGAGAGTTATGAGAAAAACTAGGAGAGGACAGTGTCAGTGAAACCAAGGTTGGATAACGTTTCTAGAAGGGCATGGCCGACAGTGTTGAAGCCTGTTGAGAGGTCGAGGAGGATTAGGATGGAGTAGAGGCCATTGGATTTGGCAAGAAGGAGATCACTGATAACCTTTGAGAAGACAGTTTGGGTGGAGTGAAGGGACAGAAGCCAGATTGGAGGGATCAATGAGAGAATTATAGGAGAGGAAGTGGAGGCAGCAGGTGTAGACAACTCGCTCAAGGAGTTTGGAGAGGATGGTAGGAGAGGGGGTGAAAATAAGTTGTAGGGTCAAGGAAGGGATTTTTTAGTATATGGGATGCATGAGCTTGTTTGAAAGCAGTGGGAAGAAGCCACTGAAGAGTGAACAGTTGAAAATGGAGGTAAGGAAGAGAAGAAGGGATGGGGCAAGTATTCTGATAAGATGAGAAAGGGTGGGGTTGGAGGTGCAGATAGAGGGGATGGATTTTGAGATGGCGGGGAGGTCTCCTCTTGAAATACTGCTAGGAGAGTTGAAGAAGGGGCAGCAGGAGGGAGAGACTGGAGAGAAGCAGGAAAGATTTTTAGTGAGATCATGACTGATGGTTTCAATTTTCTTAGTAAAGTGTGTGGCCGGTTCATTAGGAGCAGGAGATGGGGAGGATGGGGTGGCAGGACAGCACTTTAGAGTAGGGACAAACTTCCGAAACAAGCTGTGAGAACATTGAGCATGGGAGTCAGTAAGGAATGATATTTACTGAGTGTTTACTGTGTGCAGAGGGGGAGGCCTGCTCACACAGTGGTCTTTCCAGTCACAGTCACACACAAGAAAAGAATCTGGTAGTCAGCAATATCATCTTTGAAAACACAGAACACACATAAAAATACACAAATGCCAAATGCACAAATGCCAAAAAAGACTGAAGAATTTTTCAAGGCACAGTGCAAGAAAAACCCAACGAATGCCTTTTTTCCTGCATTTGAGGGAAATTAACCTCATTGCAGTGAATGACTGGATGAAGAAAACTTTTAGTGATTTAATGGTATTGTACTGCCCAAGATCGATCTAAAGACTAATGAGAAATATCATATACATGGTCCAAAAGCAGCAATGCAGATCATTCGACCATTTGATATGAGTGGAAGAGTAATTAGCATTCATAAAATGGAGTGACGATTTTCACAGCAAGTCAGACAGCAACTGGTATAAATTGATGATTAAGACCACTTATTTTCTCACCACTGCAATTTGAGACTAGAGTCTGAGCCAGCATCAATACCAATAATAAACTTGAGAAAATTCAGACTTAGAAATTAGAGTTGGTAGTACCTGCCCACATCAAATCAATATAAAAAAAGTGCCCAATTTATGGCTGAATACAGGCTTACTGTTTGCTGAGCATGAAAAGTTTGCTGGCAATAATTCAGAATAGAATGACATTAATACTGCAAGTATATTGATCTGAAACCTTGGTAAGTGTAAATGGTGAACAATGGTGGAAATAATTGAACAGGTAATTGAGGGTGACATTACTTTGTTGTTAATTATCCCAAGGAGAAAAATATTATTGCCAAAACTGTATATCAGTGTTTTGCCTGCAAGTGGAAGTTAGTGGATTAATTAATAAATCAGTGGATTTATTGAGCACTTACTTTGTGCAGAGCACTGTACTAAGTGCTTGGGAGAGTGCAATATAACAGAGTTGGTAGACATGTTCCCTGTCCACAAAGGAGCTTATCATCTAGAAGAAGGAGTTTACAAGTCTAGTGGGTGAATTAGTAATATAAGTGTGAACTCCACAATGTTCTGAATAACCACTGCTCTAAACTGTAATGGAGCAGAACATGGTAATCAACAACTAACAAATCAGGTGATTTTTCTACCCCACAAACTTTCACAAAGTTAAGCTTCTTGATATTTCTACATCTCAATGCAGAAACATTCCAAGAACAGGTGCAAAGAAAGAAATGTGAAGGTGGATGTACTGTAAAGGCACTTATCATCTGGGCATTTCTGGTGATTCTAAATATATTTATTAGACATCTTCAGGAAATGAAGATTCATTATATGCTGACATCAATTCAGAAGATAGTATTTCTGGATACCATTTCCTCAACAACAGATAAAAGGCACAGGGTAATGATTCTATTGTTATAATGTGGTAAAGGTAGATTCATCTGAAAAATTAAAATGAGAAATGACAGTGAAAATGAAAATGAAGAAACCAAGACCTCAAAGAGTTAAATGATTTTCCCAAATTGCTACAGTCTTCCTGTGGCAGAAGAAGATTAGAACCAGAATTCCTCAAATAAAGCTTGTCTGAGAAGGGATTCTAGAAGCAGGAAACCAATTAAGAATTGCCTTTAGAGAAGACTGATGAGAAGCAGAAGATGATAATGCACATCGGAGAAAGAATTCCATCTTCAGGAACGAAATGATAGTGCCCTGGTTACATTCTGAAAACACCTTTTTCAAGTCTGTTCCCACCCTTTCAATCAAGCAATTGTATCTGTTGAACTTTTACTGTGTGCAGAGCGTTATACTGGGCACTTGAGAGAAAACAACAGAGTTGGAAAACACCATCTCTGCCCGCAAGAATGATCATGACTTGTCTTTTGAAGTTAGTTTTCTTCAACATTGCACATTCTTCCTACAATAGAACCTTTATTAAAATAAAAAAAAAGGTCATGTCAGGATGATCTGAATTTTGGAGAACAGATGTTGGCAGAAATTATTCATTCATTCATTCATTCAATCATTCACTGAGTGTTTTCTGTGTGCAGAGCACTGTACTAAGTGCTTGGAAAGTACAATACAGCAGTAAAGAGAGACAATCCCTTCTCACAATGGGTTTATAGTCTAGAGGGGAGAGCCAGACAATAAAGCAAGTAAACAGGCATCAATATAAATAAATAGAATTATAGATATATACATATATGCATAAATGCTGTGCAGGGGGTGAGGGGTGGAAGAGCAAAGGGAGAAAGTTAAAGTGATGCGGAAGGGAGGGGGAGCTGAAGAAAAAGGGGCTTAGTCTGGGAACGCCTCTTGGAAGGGGTGTGCCTTCAGTAAGGCTTTGAAGGGGGAAAGAGTGATTGTTTGGCGGATTTGAGGAGGGAGGACATTCCAGGCCAGAGGTAGGATGTGGGCCAGGGGTCGGCGGTGAGACAGGTTAGATCGAGGCACAGTGAGAAGGTTAGCACCACAGGAACAGAGGTGTGGGCTGGGATGTAGAAGGAGAGAAGGGAAGTGAGGAAAGAAGGAGTAAGGTGATGGAGAGCTTTGAAGCCAGTAGTGAGAAGAGGAGTTGAAATAATAGATTAAAGCTAGAATGAAAGCAAGGTTTGGGATTTAAAAGGAACAGTAGTGAAACACTAAATTGGAGCCTGGAATAAGAGTACCAGTCTACATCGTCTTCTCCTCTTGCATTCCCCTTCCACTTCCCGAGCTCTTGATCAGGGATTGTCTCTCTTTATTGCTATACTGTACTTTCCAAGCGCTTAGCACAGTGCTCTGCATACAGTAAGCGCTCAATAAATACGAATTGAATGAATAAATACAATTGAGCAATTTCTCCTGAGGTAGGAAAGTTTCTTGTGGTAGGAGCAGGATTTGGCCCATTTACTCCTACACACCGTAAATTATTTGAGGGCAGGGAATGTGTCTACCAACTCTGTTGTATTGTACTCTCCCAGGCGCTCAGTTCAGTGCTCAGCACACAGTAATCACTCAATAAATACCATTGAATACTAATTGATTCGGTCCTCCTCCCAGGCCTGTCCATGGGAGGAGAGAGGTTTCCTGTCCGTGGCCTAAGAGCAGTGATCAGCATGGTGTTGGCCCCTAGCCCATCTGGCCACTTTGCTGAGGCTGCTGGGTTGGGACATTAATAATGATGGAATTTACACTGAGTGCTTACTATCGTGTCAAGCACGACAAATCAAAGTGACCCATACTCTTGGTTGCAGAGCAAATGAAGCCAGATAGGAGCCAAGTGGATCAAAGGTAGTGACAGTGATGGTGATGCCACTCTGAGGATTTGTCCCTGGAGGTTTTCTTTGAACTCTAGGAATTGAATACTGTATGAGACAGGGATCTTCTGCCTCCCTTCTCCCTCTCCTCTTCTTTCTCCCCCTCCTCCTCTTGCCCACTTCAACTCTTCCTCCCCCCTCCTCTCATCCCACAGACCCCCAGGGAGTATCCCTTTCCTCCAGAATACTGGGGAGGGTGGGCCTTTTTGATCACCCCAAAATGGTATTTCTTTTGTTCTTAATCAAATGTATAGCATTCTGCTCACCTCCCACTCTTTGCTATTTCCAACCCTGGAGGATCAATTTTCCCAACTCTCTTGAGATAGTAGATTTGAAAATGCCTACACCAGTGAGAAAGAAGCACAAAGTTAGTTCAAAGTTAGGAATGTCTGAAGATTTTTGATCACTGGAGCAAAGGAAGGATGCCAATTAAGAAGAGTAGCAAAAAAGTCAGAGACATGAGGCCAAAAGAGGAAGTGGGATTTTACTTCAAGGGAAGAAATGGAGTGGATTCATGTAATCCATACAGAAAATATATCGGATTTCACTCGTCAGACCAACAAATAAATCTCTTTTAAGAAGGACCCGAAAAGCTGACCTTTTCTGTGTCTAATACAGAATCTCCCTCACAGATTAACTGATGAGCAATGGTAGATAAAGAAAGAGCAAATTGAAGTAACGTGTTACAATTAAAACATTTGCAACTGGATTTGTTGAAGTCCTTTAAAACTAAACTTCTAAAATATATTTTTATTTAGAGAGAAAAAATATAGCATGCGCACTTGAAAAATCAGATGGATGCAGAAAAAGAAAAAGTTCATAGAGAAATCAAATATTTTAAACAAGGAGAATGGATCTCTTCTCAAGCTACAGTCTGAGAATCACCCAGTTTCCAAAAGATAAAGACAACCATGTTGGAAAGCAGAAGCTTCTTCCAACCTTTTTGAGGTTTTTACATCCTGCATGTTTATAACTGACATAGTCACATAAGCGGGGCTGAGAGGGAGTGAAAACCTAGATGAGGCTTAAAGCATCAAGGATTTGGACCATTTCATATTTTCATCATTCAGGTGTTTAGGTTTAAAATATTTCAATTGGCTACCAGCCAATCACTGGTGTTTACTGAATACCTTCTGAGCTTGGGTAAGTACAACAGAAGCCAAACGCATATTCTGTTTTCAAAGAGCTTACAACACAATTAGGGAGAGAAATGGACAAAAATTATTGACCGCAGGAAGAAGCCCCGAAGTGTCAGGATGAAATAGCTTGGTTCTATTAGCTAAGATTCTGAAGGGGGCAAATCAAAAAAATTCTGGGATCCAGGAAGTCTGCTCAGGGCTCGCCTAATGGGTGTAGGGAATATTGTTGGTATTTGTTAAGCGTTTACTATGTGCCAAGCACTGTTCTAAGCACTGGGGTAGATACAAGGTAATCAGATTGTCCCACATAGGGCTCACAGTCTTCTTCCCCATTTTACAGATGAAGTAACCGGCACAGAGAAACTAAGTGACTTGTCCAAAGTCACTGACAAGCGGCAGTGCAGGGATTAGAACCCATGATCTCTGACTCCCAAGGCTGTGCTCTTTCCTCTAAGCCATGCTGCTTCTCTGCTTCTCTTCTCTAATATTGTCTCCTTTTGAATAAGAAAGGCTTCAGAGAGGAGAATGGGCATTAGTAGTAATAGAGTACTTTCCCAAGTGCTTAAGATATTTTTTTTAATAGTGTTTGTTAAGCACTTACTATGGGGCAGGCACTGTACTAAGCACTGGCCCATTGTTGGGTAGGGATTGTCTCTATCTGTTGCCGAATTGTACTTCCCAAGGGCTTAGTACAGTGCTCTGCACACAGTAAGCGCTCAATAAATACGATTGAATGATGGAATCAATGGTATAGATACAAGTTAATCGGGTTGGACACATTCCATGTTCTACACAGTCTTAATCCCCCATTTTACAGGTACAGAGAAGTTAAGTGACTTGCTCAAGGTCACACAGCAGGCAAGTGGCAGAATCAGGATTAGAACCCAGGTCCTGTGTGCTCTACACACAATTAGCACTCAGTAATAATTACTACTGACTGAGAATTGGATCAAAAGAGTCCTGAAGCCCAGGCCGGCAGTGTTTTTTCCTTCTCCCTGACTCTTTCATGTTGTTGATGGTGGGAGAAGGGATAAGGAAAATGGAAGGAGTTCTCTACTACCTATTGTCATGGCATTCACCTCTGACCTCTTTGTGGCCAGGAATACCTAGGCCTAGCCTGCCCATCTCCTCTCTGGATGGGGCCTCACTCACTCAATCAGTGGTATTTACTGGGAATAGAGCACTGTACAACTACTAATAATAACTGTGGTATTTGTTAAGTGCCTACTATGTGCCAGGCACTGTTCTAAGCGCTGGAGTAGATACAAGCAAATTGAGTTGGACATAGTCCCTGTCCCGCATGGGGCTCACAATCTTAATCCCCATTTTACAGATGAGGTAACTGAGGCTGAGAGAAGTTAAGTGACTTACCCAAGGTCACACAGCAGGCACACGGCAGAACCCAGCTCCTTTTGACTCACAGCTCCCTGCTCTATTCGGATACTAGGTCATTCTGCTTCAATAAAAAAGGCAATCTGCTGAAACTCGGGGCAGTGATAAATCTGTCCCAGTGGAAATTCTGCCCTGATCTGGGCTAAAGGTGGACACCACTTCTGTGGGGACAAGAGGCTGGTCTGTATCACGTACACATTAAACCCTCTCATATACACACAGCAAAGGGATGGGGGGCAAAAAAAAATACTGCTCACCAGGGTGTTTTGGAGGATGAATGGACTACTTATGGGAGATTAGTCTTCTGACAAATCTGAGTTTACACTGAACTCATCTGAGAAGGTAAAAGCCTTTAAATGAGGTAAATCTGTAATCAGCACAGCAGCCCGACCGCAAACGAAATCCATACTTCCACAACAAAGCAACCTGATTCGTATCTACTTTTGTAAACTAATACTTCCTTTTTTTCCAATCAGTGGTATTAGAATATTTTTGTCCCACAAATTTTGTCCCAGTGGATGATTCCACAAAGCATGAAAAGACCTGGGGAAAAAGTAATAGGATTAGTATCTTGAATTTGTTGAGGACTTTTAATCTTTCCAAAATGCCTTCACATCACACTCTACAGTTTGTGTGTGCATCTTTATTATGAATAGGGAACACCAGCCATTGATATTAACTGAGTACTTACTGTGTGTAGAGCATGGGATTAAGCACTAACAAGTTTCTATCCCCATTTTACAAATTAGGAAACTGAGGCACAGAAAGATTAAATCCCACAGCAGGATTGTAAATTCCCAAGGACCTAAAAAGTGCTCTGTACAAAGCAGGTCATTCAGTAAAATATAGCTGGGACTAGAATCCAGTTTTCAGACAACCACTGGTATCATGCTCTTGCCATCAGGAAATGGACTTCTGGTGGGAAATCCACAGGGCCACTGGTATTTAATGTTATTTAATAATGTTGGTATTTGTTAAGCGCTTACTATGTGCAGAGCACTGTTCTAAGCGCTGGGGTAAACACAGGGGAATCAGGTTGTCCCACGCGGGGCTCACAGTCTTAATCCCCATTTTACAGATGAGGGAACTGAGGCACAGAGAAGTTAAGTGACTTGCCCACAGTCACACAGCTGACAAGTGGCAGAGCTGGGATTCGAACTCATGAGTCCTGACTCCAAAGCCCGTGCTCTTTCCACTGCGCCACGGTGGTTTCCTAAGCACTAAACACCAGTGGGTCAAGGAATGTTCTAAATGCTGGGGAAGAAACAAAGTTAATCAGGTTGGACCAAGTCCCTGTCTCATGGTCCTTACAGTTCAAGTAGGAGATATTGATTCCATTTATTCATTCATTCAATCATATTTATTGAGCGCTTACTGTGTGAAGAGCACTGTACTAAGCACTTGGAATGTACAATTCGGTGACAGAGACAATCCCTGCCCAACTATAGGCTCACAGTCTAAAAGCAGGAGACAGCAAAACAAAACAAGTAGGCATCTATACCATCAAGATAAAGAGAATCATAGATATATACACATCATTAATAAAATAAAGTAATAAATAATATATACAAATATACACAAGTGCTGTGGGGAGGGGAATTGGGTAGAGCAGAGGAGGGAGTAGGGGGAATGGGGAGGGGGGCAGGGGCAGAGGGAGAGGGAGGGCTCAGTCTGGGAAGGTCTCCTGGAGAAGGGGAGCTCTCAGTAGGGCTTTGAAGAGGAGAAGAGAGTTAGTTTGGCAGATGTGAGGAGGGAGGGCATTCCAGGTCAGTGGGAGGACGTGGGCCAGGGGTCGACAGTGGGATGGGCGAGAATGAGGCACCATGAGGAGGTTAGCAGCAGAGAAGTGGAGTGTACAGGGTGAGCTGTAGAAGAAGAGAAGGGAGGTGAGATTGGAGGGGACCAGGTGATGGAGAGCTCTGAAGCCAAGAGTGAGGAGTTTTTGCTTCATGCGAAGTTTGATAGGCACCCACTGGAGGGTTTTGAGGAGGGGAGTGACATGCCCAAAGTTTTTCTGTAGAAAGATAATCTGGGCAGCGTGGCTCAGTGGAACGAGCACGGGCTTTGGAGTCAGGGCTCGTGAGTTCGAATCCCAGCTCTGCCACTTGTCGGCTGTGTGACTGTGGGCGAGTCACTTAACTTCTCTGTGCCTCAGTTCCCTCATCTGTAAAATGGGGATTAAGACTGTGAGCCCCACGTGGGACAACCTGATTCCCCTATGTCTACCCCAGCGCTTAGAACAGTGCTTGGCACATAGTAAGCGCTTAACAAATACCAACATTATTATTATTATTAAGTATAGACTGGAACGGGGAGAGACAGATGGATGGGAGATCAGAGAGGAGGTTGATGCAATAATCCACTCAGGATATAATGAGAGCTTGTACTAGCAAGGTAGCAGCTTGGATGAAGAGGAAAGGGCAGATCTTGGCAATGTTGTGAAGGTGAGACTGGCAGGTTTTGGTGATGGATTGGATATGTGAGGTGAATGAAAGAGCAGAGTCAAGGATGACACCAAGGTTGTGCACTTGTGAGATGGGAAGGATAGTAGTGCCGTCCACAGGGTTGATTCCACATTTTACAGATAAGGAAACTGAGGCCCAGAGAAGTGAAGTGGATTTCCCAAGGTCACACAGCAGGCACGTGACGGAGCCAGGACTAGAACCCAGGTCCCTTGACTCCCAAGTCTGAGCTCTTTCCCTTAGGTCACGCTGCTCATGATGTGTTCAAAAAGGTGGAGAGAGCCCAGGGAACGGACACAACCCTCAAATAATAGTAAGTGCCTGATAAACTCCACAGTTAACAATGACAACAGGAACTCTGGGGTTTTGGGGTTTGAAACTAGAAAAGATCCTAGTAACCACACAGATAAAAGTACATGATGGCTTTTCTGCTTTACAGTGTTTTTCTGCAAAGGGGCCCTGAGTGCTTATGAAACCTTCCCCTGGTGAAGTGGGTATTAGTTCCAATGGACCATCCGAAGTGTCTCTCTCAGAGGCATAAAACCCTCCTCCTTCCCTCATTCCGCAGAGAGTATTCCACCCAGTGGATTCAATTTCTCCTATTGGGACGACATGGATTTCTGTCTCTGAGTTACTCCTCTTTTTTCCAATAGTAACATTCTCAGTGGCAAAGCTTTCAAACTTGCCAGCCAATTTGGGATTGCAAAACCGTTGGTGCAGCATTCTTTAAGCTTTTCTGAGGATCAAATTTGAGAATGAAACCTGCAATACATTTTAAAACTGATTATAAAAATTATTTTCAATCAAATTTATGAGAAAAGGCTTTATGTTTACACTGTGCACTGGCCCAGTGAATTCTTTATTCAACCAGAAGAATTTATTTTGAATTTAAAGACTGGTAACTTGAGAGCGAAACAGCATGATGCTAAATGCTAGGGAGCTTTGACGAGTGTTTCTGAGCCATACGTTTTTCGGGGAGTGAAATAAACACCTAAGGTAAACCAAGAATAGCAGGAAATATTTCTTTTAAAAAGTCTGATCCTGTAGTTGGAGGAGGCTTCAGAGCAAAACCAGAGGCAAGGATAGGCTTTTCTGAAGAAGGGATGGAATCTTATAGGAAACCTGGTAAGCAAAGATTAGTATAGTGGTCTGCACACACTAAACGCTCAATAAATATGAGTGATTTAATGAATGAATGAAAAGATGAAAGACCAACTCAATTCCAGATCTCTATCCAGCAGGTAATCTTTTCTGTGTTTGACCAACCCTGTTAGGATAGTGCAAACTTCACTGTCTTAAGGCTTCCTCTCAAATGGGTCAGAGGTCTTTTCTAAGTTCATTTAGATAGCAGCTACCTGCTTCCACACCACAAAAAAACTCATTCTCAGACAGCAGGGCTCCTCTCTCTGTTCTGAATTATAGCCCTAAAGGCTTTTGACACAGCTGACCTGCTGTGTCTTGATGGAAATCCTCTGCTCTTTTGTTGGTCTGGAATCTTTCAACAGTTCTGAACTAACCACATAATTCTCAAAGGTTTAGTTTTACTGTTGAAGGCAAAATCTCCCTTGGACTGTGGGTCCCATGCATGGTGTAGAGGCTAGAGCATGGGCCTGGGAGTCAGAAAGTCATGGGTTCTAATCGCAGCTCTGCCATTTGTCTGCTGCGTAGCTTTGAGCAAGTGACTTCACTTCCCTGTGCCTCAGTTCCCCCATCTTTAAAACGGGGATGGAGACTGTGAGTCCCTTGAGACAGGGACTTTGTCCAACCCAATTTGCTTGTATCCTCCCCAGCGCTTACAATGGTTCCTGGCACATAGTAAGTGCTTAAAAAATACCACCATCATTATTATTACTATTATTATTATTATGGAGGACAGAGGGACAGGGACTATTTGATCTGATTGCATCTACTCTAGAGCTTGGCACATACTAAGTACTTAAATACTGCTATTATTACTAGTGGAAGAAACATCCTTACTCTTTCAAGTTAAGCCACTTGGGTATTCTGATTACAAGCCCTGCAAACCTGGGGAAATAGGCAGATTGCTACAATGGTTCTTTCCTCTCTGCCTTAGAGTTGCAAATCTCCTTTCAGAGAGGACCCTATCTGATTTCCAACATAGGAGAAAAGGCTTGCAGCTCAGCATTTGTTTTCTTTTAGACTCTATCCATGACCCAAATAAAAGGAACAATTTCACCAGCTTTGGTGACTTCTGTTGGAGGAAAGTTCCTTCAGAGAAAACTCCAGTGTTCCAGCTCACAGATTTATGAATTCCAAATGAATCGTCTCCTGTCTGGGAGCAACACAGGGAGAGGAGCAGTTGTTCGGTAAAGGAAGGAATGCATGTTTACGGGAGAACGATCTGTAATAATTCCTAGGATTTTTATGGCACTTTTTCTGAAGTGCTTTCACATTACTTAGCTCATTTTGTCTTTACAGCATCCCTGAGTCGGGCATCACCACTCCCATTTTACAGATGTGGAAATAGAGATGAGAGGTTAATTGACTGCCCCAAGGCCACACAACAGGACCCTGACAGACCTGGACCAGAACCAGGATTCTCTGAATCCCGTGTCCTTTCAACTAGGCCATGCTGTCTCTCTATGAACCAGAGCCAAAGGATGGTGAGAGCTGTTCTGTTGAACCGTAGAAGAGGAAGTGATTATTGTTACAGGGATGGAATTAGATGAAGAGAGGCAGGTAACTCAGCCATGAGTTCGTGGATATCAGCAAGTCCCCGAAAGTTCTCTTGAAAGTAATGCTAAACTTTGCCAGCAGCAGTCATATTGATGGAGCGTCTGCAGATTGCATGGCCTGTACTGATGATGATCAAGTCTCCCATCACGAATGGCCAATGAGCGTGGGTCCAGTCCTGAAGATTTTGGCATTAAGAAACCGTGGGAAAGAATTGATAACAGTGTTAATGGTTTGTGCAGATGCACCAAGTGGGCAGGCAGGCAGGCAGGAAGCTAAATGTTATGGGCTTTACATGATTTGACTTAATATTAAGACTCAGCATAGCTTAGTGGAAAGAGCATGGACCTGGGAGTCAGAGGACCTGGGTTCTAATTCTGCCTCTGCCATTGCTAATTCTGCCTCTGCCATTGTCTGCTACGTGATCTTGGAGAACTCACTTTACTTTTCGGTGCCTCGGTTTTCTCATCTGTAAAATGTACACTGAATACTTATTCTCCTTCCTACTTGGACTGTGGGCCCCATGTGGAACAGGGTCCGTGTCTGACCTCATTATTTTGTGCCTACCTCTTTGCTCCGAACAGTGCTTGGCACATAATAAGAGCTTAACAAATACCATAAGTATTATTCTAAGGGCTCACAATTTCATGAGGAAGGAAAATGGACAAATAGATTCAAGAAAGACAGTGGTATGCCAAGATTCCAGAAAACATACAATAACGTACCCACCTCCGGAGGGCTGGAAGTATCACAGTGACCTAGGTGCCAAAGGGGTTCAGTATTAGCTAAGAATGGCTTCCTGAAGTGTAGACTGAAAGTTAGGGATGTTGGAAACCTCAAGGAAGGTTTTAATAGATCTGTGGATCATGAAAGGTTTTATGAGGGGAAAATAGTAGTCGCAGTAGCATTTACTGAGTGCCCATGGTGTCACGCCCTGCACTATGCAGTTGGGAAAACTCAACACAAAGAAGTGTTATGTTCAATACTCACTAGGAGCTGACGCCCTTAGGGATGGTGGATGGAACATCTGGGTGGCAAAGGAAGCAAACACCACATTATTCCTCCACTGCTACATTCCAAAACAAAATATTGGGCTGGATGGGTTATGGGTTCAGGAATGGGAATGCTGATGTTCTCTGGTTCTCAAGACAAGGTTGACTCACACAGAGAAGGAGACTTTAAGTGTCTGCTTCACTGTTATACTGTACTCTCCCAAGAGCTTAGCACAGTGCTCCATACGCAGTACGAATTCAATAAATATGATCAATTGATTGATTGATCAAAGTTCCATCCGGTGGATGTAGGAGAGCTGAGGCGGGCGTTCACCAGCTGCTCCTCATATCATTTTAGCCCGCGGCGGGAAATGGATTCAGGGATTGTGTAGCAATATAGATGGCCAGCTCCCAACGCCAAGAGGAGACACATAGATAACAAAATAGCATGTCCGCTTTCATTCTGGCAGCTGGGGCAGCATGGCATCTTTGTGAACGGATGTCACATAATATCTGAAACCATAGCAAATAGAACTAAGCAGGTGCTTCTTCCCTTCCCCGGGCACCCTCACCTCCATCTCTCCCACCGATCATGAACATTAGTAACTGATACAGCAGTCAAGGAACTTTCTCTGATAGAGAATCAGTAGTGGGCAAAAGGACTCCTTGATACTTCACTCCCAAAATGGTGGAAGACAAATTTGCAGGCAGAGCACAGCATTCCTATAGCTGTCACTATATTAATCTGAAATTCATTTCGCGGATTCAAATAGACTAACCTTGCGCTCTCTTAATTGGCCTCTTCTTCTACCTGAAATGCATCAAAAAAGAAACCAAAAGAAAAAATCTAGAGATAGTTTGACTGCCCTTGTCAGCCTTTGAATGATCAAAAGTGAAAAATAGGAAAGAAAAATAGGAGAAGCAGCGTGGCGCAGTGAGAAGCAGCGTGGCACAGTGGAAAGAGCATGGGCTTTGGAGTCAGGGCTCATGAGTTCGAATCCCAGCTCTGCCACTTGTCAGCTGTGTGACTGTGGGCAAGTCACTTAACTTCTCTGGGCCTCAGTTCCCTCATCTGTAAAATGGGGATTAAGACTGTGAGCCCCACGTGGGACAACCTGATTCCCCTGTGTTTACCCCAGCGCTTAGAACAGTGCTCTGCACATAGTAAGCGCTTAACAAATACCAACATTATTATTATTATTAGGACATAATTCCAATACTGTGAGATCAAAGTTACTGTAGTTCTGACATCATATTGAGAACTAATATATATAGTATTATGTGTATATTCATTCAATCATATTTATTGAGCACTTATTGGGTGCAGAGCACTGTACAAAGTACTTGTGTGTATGTGCTTGTGTGTTTGTGTGTGTGTGTGTGTGTAGAAACGCAACTGCCGACAGCCATGCTTATGCGACTTATCAATTCCTTAGCACATTCCTCAGGTAACTGTTGCTTGTTATGAGGCCTATAACGGAGGTCTCAGAATTACATATTCAACTAAGTTTGGCTTCACTTCCATATCTTTCTCTTTCTCTGGGGCTAACCATTGGTTTAGCTTCTAGTCTGAAGTCAAATACATTTTAAAAGACAAACACATCTGCTTAGAAAGTCAAAGGTCAGTCAGCAAGCCCCATTATTCTCTCGGTAAGGCAAGACGACTCATCGGAAAGTAGAGATGAGTGGTGATGTCACCCAATATTGTGTCTTGGTTCATTTTTCCCAGTAAGCAAATTTGATACAATAATAATAATAATAATGTTGGTATTTGTTAAGCGCTTACTATGTGCCGAGCACTGTTCTAAGCGCTGGGGTAGACACAGGGGAATCAGGTTGTCCCATGTGGGGCTCACAGTCTTAATCCCCATTTTACAGATGAGGGAACTGAGGCCCGAGAAGTTAAGTGACTTGCCCAAAGTCACACAGCTGGCAAGAAGGGACACAATAGCTCCATCTTTTACCCAATAATTATAGTGAACCTAGATCAAATTTGTAAAATGATAGCCACAACAGTGTACCCTGAGATGAATACTGTCATGTAGATCTAAAGCCTCTGTATCACTAATGGAGGGTTAACAAACAGGAGGGTTGTTATCTTCCTTTAAGTGTGTGCCTTGGATATCCCTCATGGCGTGAGTACCACATAAACTGGTGTTGAGCCTCTGGAGAAGGCATACTTAACAGTATTATATAAATTCTTCAAGCCTGGTTTGGTAGTTTAATCATAATGGTCTAGTGGACAGGCCTGGAAGTCAGAAGGTCCTGAATTCTAATCCTGAATCCCCCACTGGTCTGCTGTGTGACCTTGGGCAAGTTACTTCACTTATCTGGACCTCAGTTACCTCATCTGTAAAATGGGGATTGAGCTATGAGTCCCATGTGGGAGAGGGACTGTGTTTGCGGCACATAGTATGTGCTTAACAAATACCACAATTATTATTCATTATTTTTGGAGTAGGATTCCTGGGTGTGGTTCATTGGCCCTCCCAGTAGCCTCTTGTATCAGGCAAACATCCACACGCAAAGATCAGGCTTTGAGCAACATAAAGCACACATGGATTCTTTTAATCATTTGAAAATTAGCATTTTCAAAGCACTCAAATTATGCACTAGAGAAAAATGTACTTGCACTCTCAAGTTCTCTAATATTTGAGAGAGAGAGAGAGAAAGAGAGAGAGAGCAAGAGCTTGAGAGAGAAAGAGAATCACTAATGTGGAAACTGAAAGAAAATTTCACAGAGAACTATGAACTTCCTGAAGTCTCTACTCTATCCATTTCTGGTTGCAGCATCCTTCTATGCCTTACTCTATGAGTTGCTGCTCAAATGAATCTACTCAGGAAATTCCCCTGCTAAACTAAAAGCTCCTTGAAGACAGGGAACCATGTCTTAAATCTGTTGTGCATGCAGTAGGTGCTCAAATGCTATTGATGAACTGAAAATATTTCCTCTGCCCACCTTTTAATAATAGTAATATGATGATAATGATATTTGTTAAGCACTTTCTATTGTGTCATTCACTGTACTAAGCACTGGGATAGATGCAATATAATCGGATCGGACGTGGTCCCTGTCCTACATGGAATTTATAGACCTAGGGAAAGGAGGGGTAGGAGGGGTAGGAGGATCAGGTATCACCACTTTCATAGATGAGGAAACTGAGCCACAGATAAATTAAGTGACTTGCCCAAGGTGACATAGTAGGCAGGTGGCAGAGCAGGTGGCTCCCGGATTTGTGCTCTTTTCTCTAGGCCATGCCGTTTTTCAGCAATTATCCAATTGCAACTCACCGTAGAGTAGCTGTTCAGCTATCCTGTTGTTATCCATTCTCCTCACCCAGCCAAGATGTGATGGAATGATCATTGCTTTACTGCTTCTGACTGTGCTGCAGATTGTGATTCTGGCTTGTTAGTTGATGTTAAGCATGGCACTTAGGCAACAATTTGGCAGGGGTGCTCTAGAAACAGAATGTGGTGCCTGGAATAGATGCAAGTCTCCTTGCCATAAAGAAAGACAGAACCTAATATTACCCTGAAAAAACTTCAGCTTGCTCTGAATCCTTTGATACCATACTGCATTTGAGTCTCCCTTGATTTGGTTTTCCAACTCCTCGTCTAGCCTCACGTAATCGGACCGTGTGGTACCCAGATAACAGTCAAAATTCAGTGATAAGATTCACCTCTGTGTGGCTGATGGTGATTCTTGGGAGTGTGTAGGGCTTTCCAGGTGTTTGGCAAGGTACCTAATTGTGATTTCTTCAGATTCATTGTTAATCCTTTGAATTTTGGTGACCTGAAAAAATGATTCATAAATCACATGTGTGTGTGTGTTCTCAGATGGTAGCTTCCAGAACACAGTCACCATTATTGAGAAGTTTATTTCTGAATGTTTCAAAGACTTTCAATGATGCTCTCAGCTTATGGAGAAGGACAACGTTCCCAGAGGATCAGAATCATATTGACACAAGATTTCAGATCCCTTGATGCACCTCTGCTCATCTCTCCCTCTAGACTGTGGTCAGGGGATATGTCTGCCAACTCTGTTGTACTCTCCCAAGTTTTAGTGCAGTGCTCTGCACATAGTAAGTGCTCGATAAATACCACCGATCAATTGATTGATGACTTTGCGGCATAACAAGCCCTGATATAACAGCCCTGCTATATTCTGTTGTAGTGGGAAATGATTTGTTAAGCCCTCTCTGATTTAGCCACATTACTATGGATCTTAGGATCTTTATAAACTTCTCAGGCAGCCAGTAGTTTCCAGAATCAGATCTATTGTTGGTGTCAAATGCTTTTGTGAACGGTCTACAAACCCTGTATAGAGATTTAGCTGTTGTTTAAGGTATTTCTCCTCTTTCTGACATGTCGCAAAGATGAGGTCTGCTGTGCCCTGCTCTGGCCTGAAGCCATATTGTGGTTCTGGGAGAATAGAGTTCATTCATTCATTCAATCATATTTACTGAGCGCTTACTGTGTGCAAAGCAGTGTACTAAGTGCTTAGGAGAGTACAATATAGCATCAGACACATTCCCTGCCCACAAGCTCACAATCTGGAGCGCTTAGTACAGTGATCTGCACACAGTAAGTGCTCAATAAATACGATTGAATGAATGAATGGAATAGGGGAGTTAATGACGGTAAACTCCCTGAAAGCAAGAGCCTGTTTTTTCTCTGTTATACTAGCCCAAGTACTCAGTAGAGTACATATGGTAGGTGCTCAATAAGAAGAACGTGGCCTAGTAGATAAAGCATGGGTCACAGAGGACCTGGGTTCTAATCCCGGCTCCACCACTTGTCAGGTGTGTGACCTTGGGAAAATCACTTAACTTCTCTGTGCTTCAGTTACCTCATCTGTAAAACGGTGGTTAAGACTGTGAGCCTCATATGGGACATTGACTGTGTCCAACCTGATTAGCTTGTATATACCCCAGTGCTTGGAACAGTGTTTGGCACATAGAAAGTGCTTAATAAATACTACATGCCATTATAAAATATTCTTCTGCAGTTGGTTCAGGAGAAATGGTGCAAAAGATCCTTTTTCTTGTAGTTTGCTCTCCCGCAAGTAACTCAAGAGATCCTATTCTCACCCCCACCAGGCAAGAAGAAACAAGGAAAGGAGGACAGGCATAAATCTACCTTCATATGTGAATGGACCATTATAGGTTTCTAACTAGATGAAAGTGAAAGTAGAAGAAAGTTGATAACTCTCAGATGACAGAGTCAAGCCTCACACTATTTTTTTTAAATGGTATTTGTTAAGTGCTTACTATGTCCCAGGTACTGTACTAAGTGCTGGGGTAGATACAAGCTAATCAGGTTGGACACCATCAATGTCCCATATGGGGCTCACAGTCTTAATCCCCATTTTAGAGATGAGGTAACTAAGGCACAGAGAAGTTAAGTGACTTGCCCAAGGTCGCACAAAAGGTCCGTGGCGGAGCCGGGATTAGAACCCAGGTCCTCTGACTCCCGGGCCACTCTGTTTCTACAGCTCCCTTGACCATGTGACCAGTGGACCTGTCATGTTTGGATTCCCTGGATGACCCCATGATTGCATAACTTTCTTAGCCCCCTACAAACTCAGCCCCCAAGTTTTAGAACCGTTACAAAGTCACTGTGCTGGAAATGGACAAGGGTGGAGTATTTCGAACCTGTTGCTTCTGACCTCCTGTCTCCACACTGGGGTGTCCTGGGCCATTGGTCTGAATTATGATCTGATGGTGGTATATATTCAGACATTATTATCCCTAATTGTTAGGAAAAGCTAAATAGGTCTTCAAAAGTCAATGTATCCTCTGACAGAAGGAGAATAACTTAAAACACCATCAGGGTACCCTACGCTGGAGTCTTTAACGATTTCCTTTATAAATAAATGTATTTATATTAAAGTCTGTCTCCCCTTCTATTATGTAAGCTCACTGTGGGCAAGGAATGTGTCTACCAATTCTTCTCTATTGCACTCTTCCAGTGCTTAATACAGGGCAATGCACACAGTTAAGTGTTCAATAAATATGATTGATTGATGCCTGAATTGGATTTTTCTAATACAGGCATTTACTTACCATTTTCTTCCAACAACGATTGTGGGATGAATACATCCTGCTTCAGGACATGACTGAGGCATTTGAGGGAAGAAGAGTTCTATAGCTTTTCTCTCCCTTGGCACAGAAATCCCGGCCTTCTCGTTGTTCTTCCGTCTGTTCACCCCATGCGATCCAGATCCAAAGTGGTACTACCCATAAAAGACACACGGCGTGCACCATCTGTGTACAAGAATAGCAAATTCTAGAAGGCCGACACCAACTGGAAAAATCAAATTCTATCGGCTTATAAGAAACCTGTCAGGACAGCTGTTGACGGGAGACAGTGAACCACTTTGACATTTTGTGCTGGAGCATCTCAGCCGCCTTGCTGCCCAGTGTTCCTGACACCCGCCATCCCCGCCCCGCCCCCCCCCCCCCACCGAGCACACATACACACCTCACCTCCTGAGAGGGGATTTGCTGCTCTGAGAGGAAACAATGAATCCTGCTAACACTAGCTCTGACTGAGAAGAGTGTGATGTTCTCTCATCCAATGAGCCATCTGCTTTTATGCTTCCCTGGCAAGAGGAAAAACTCTCCAGCTGACCTCCTCCAGCAGAGCCCCAGGCTGTAAGTTTAGATGTTATTCAGGTTAAAGAATGTCAGAGTCAGAGCACATGGGTGTTCCCGGAAGGGGTGACGTCCATTCCCCGCACCCCCCAACAACCACAGCTTTCACTCGTCTCTATTTTTTATTAATAATAATATTAATGGTATTAGTTAGGTGCTTACTAGGTGCCAGGCACTGTACTAAGCACTGTAGTAGACACAATGTAATTGGGTTGGATACAGTCCCTGTCCCACATAGGGCCCGCGGTCATAACCCCCATTTAACAGATGAGGTAACTGAGGCACAGAGAAGTTTTTATACTCATCCTCGGCACCTAGACGCATTTGTATATTTGACTGAACAATCAGTCGATCTCATCCGATTCCTCTGTTTCTAAATATATTTATGACTGCCTCCCCATTTACAGTATAAGTTAATTAGAGTAGTATTCTGGATAAAGTCCCTGAGAGCAGGGAATGTGTCTTGTGTGTCTCTTGTGCTTTCTCAATTGTTTAATGCATTGCATCCAGGACTAATACTAGTCCTAAATCTCAGGAAACCCCAAAGTAAACCTTATGCTCAGCATTTCCTCTCAGAATCCCATAGACTGAAATAAAAAATAAAGAAGATTCTGTGGCGATTAGAAACTTTTGCTAGAAGCTCATAATGGCCCGAGATTGTATTTCCCTGTACTAGATGCCAAGCAAGATGGAAACTACTGGTCTCAGTGTCTGAGCTCTGCACAGAAATCGGGCTTGGGAGCCAGAGGTCGTGGATTCTTATCCCGGCTCCACCACTTGTCAGCTTTGTGACTTTGGGCAAGTCACTTAACTTCTCTGTGCCTCATTTTCCTCATCTGTAAAGTGGGGATTAAGTTGTCCCATGTGGGACAACCTGATTACCTTGTAGCTACCCCAACAGTGCTTGGAACAGTGCTTGGCACATAGTAAGCGCTTAACCAATACCATCGTTATTATTATTATTAGAAATAAGCTGTCTTTCCTAGGACTAGAAAGCTAAGTTAAAAAGCAACTCTGTTAGCTATGAATTTATACCAGTCCTCAAGATTATTAGCTCCTTGTCGCGAGGGAACATGTCTATCAACTCTGCTATATTGTATTCTTCTAAGAGTTTAGCACAGTACTCTGCACAAAGTAATAACAACAATAATAATAATGATGGTACTTGTTAAGCACTACTGTGTGCCAAGCACTGTTCTAAGCCTTGGGGTAGAGACAAGTTAATCAGGTTGGACACAGTCCTTGTCCCACATAGGGCTCATACTCTTAATTCTCATTATACAGATTCATTCATTCATTCATTCAGTCGCGTTTATTGAGCGCTTACTGTGTGCAGATCACTGAACTAAGAGCTTGGAAAGTACAATACAGCAATGAAGAGAGGCAATCCCTGCCCACAAAGGGTTTGCAATCTGGGTTGGGGGGGTGGGGAAATGATGTACCTGAGGCCCAGAGAAGTTAAGTGGCTTGCCCAAGGTCATGTGGCAGAGCCAGGATTAGAAACCAGGTCCTTCTGACCCCCAGACCCAAGCTCCATCCACTAAGCTATGCTAAATACCATTGGTTGATTAACTGAGCAGTGAAACTAGAATTAAACCCAGCTGAGCCCCAGAGAACCTTCCACTGAATTCCCCATACCCTTTCCTGAAGGAGTAAATCCCAGCTCTCCTGCCTCAGGGAGGTGTGAGTTTCTTGAATGATAACATCTTTGAATGATAACGAAAATAACTGTGGCATTTGTTAAGCACTATGCTAAGCACTGGGGTAAGTGCAATTCGATCAGATCTAGTCCCTGTCCCAGATGGAGCTCACAATCTAGAGAAAAGAGATACTTAAGCACCATTTTACAGAAGAAGAAACTGAAACACAGAAGGCTAGAGTGACTTGCCCAGTGACAAAACAGCAGGCAAGTTACAGGGCTGGGATTAGAATTTATGTCTCTCGACTCCCAGTTCTGTGCATTTTCCCCTAGGTATGGACAGTGGGAAGGTATCTCAGTCGCATCAAAATCTACCAGCGGCACAGGGTTTCAGCTTTTGTCTTGTAACTTTAGAGAAGGGAAGCTATCAAAAGCTTATAGAAGAAATCCACCCCACCTCTGGTGAGTCTCACAAAGTAGTTGGAACAAAGTTAGGGTGCACACAACTGTGTTTGTGTTTCTTCTGAACAGTGCACAGAGATAGGACTAATGTGATGTAAGGGTTTCCATGGAAGTTTTTTTTTATTGGACAGAATGGTAAACAGCACAGTTAAGACTCATGTAAACAACCAGTCTGTAAACTTGGAATCAGACACCCAGATGCTAGGTAAACAGTCTTTTTTTAAAAAATCAAATAGAGCTGTACATGTGAACTGGATAAGATTTCCTTCAGCATACCTCCTTCTAGAATCAACTCTGACAACCATCTGTGCCTCTCTCCATACTGGCTGATTCTAGACAACCACCAGGTACTCAATCAATCAATGATATCTATTAAAAAGTACTTTCTGTGTGCAGAGCGTAATACTAATGCTCGGAGAGTACAGTATGGCAGAGTAGGTAGACACAATCCCTGTCATAAGGAGCTTACAGTCTACAGGGGAGACAGACATTAAATAAATTATGGAATAAGCCTACTTTCTCCCTTAGGGCCTCCAGGGTGGCCTGGGGCTTCCTCAAACTCCTTGCACCGAAAGGGTGTGATGGTCACTCAAACTAACTGCACACTCAGAGGAAGGGGGGAGGAGAAACTAGAAGTTGCTAGAAAAAGGAAGAGAAGGAAATCCACTCCTAAGAACCCCTGCTACCCTCCCCCCTGGGACAGTTAGTTGGGTTAGGTATGGGCTGCTTATTATTAATAATTATTATACTAAATAATAATAATGGTATTTTTAAGTACTTAATATGTGCCAGGCTCTCTTCTAAATTCTGGGGTAGATACGAGATAATCAGGTTGGGCACAGTGCCTGTCCCACATAGGGCTCACAGTCTTAAACCCCATTTTTGTAGATGAGGGAACTAAGGCACAGAGAAGAAACTTGCCCAAGGTCACACAGCAGACAAGGGGCAGAGCTGGGATTAGAACCCAGGTCCTTCTGAATCCCAGGCCCATGCTCTTTCCACTAGGCCACACTGCTTCTCTATCTCAACCTGAAGTATGACCCACCACAGGGGAAGGATTGGGAAGTCAGACCATCAGTGGTATTTATCGAGCACTTACTGTTTACAGACCACTGTACCAAACACTTGGGAGAGTGCATGAGCTACAACAGAGTATGTAGACAGCTCCCTCCCAACAGAGAGCTTATAGACTTAGAGGCGCTAGCCGAGCGAAGTAGGTGGGCTAGGTTGTAGTAGGAGAACAATTGAGTAGGGTAGAAAGGAGACAGCTGATTCTCTTAAAGTTGTTGGTAAGGAGTTTCTGTTCGACGTGGAGATGAATGATAACTATAAGGTGTTTTTGAGGAGTGGGCTGAGCAGCTTTTCCAGAAAAATGATCTGTGCATCAGATGGGGGTGGGAAGATGAGGAGTTCCATTTTGGAAATGTTTAAGTTGAGGTCTCTACAGCCAAGTAGAGATGTCCTGAAGACAGGAGGAAACTGCAGAAAAGGAGAGAGGTCAGGGCTGGAGAGGTTGATTTGGGAATCCTCTTTGAAGAGAAGGTAGCTGAAGATGTGGAGTGAATGAGTTTTCCAAAGAAGTGGGTATAGATGGGAAATAGAAGGGGCCGCAGAACTGAGATTTGAGGGCTTCCCACAGTTATGGATTGGGAAGCGGATGAATCGTCAGTGAAAGACACTGGAAAAGAGCAGCCAGAGAGACAGGAGAACCAGGAGAGGGCAGCATCAGTGGAGCTGAGGATAGACAATGTTTTCAAGAGAAAGGGGTGGTCCACGGTGTGGAAGGCAGCTGAGAGGTCAAGGAGGATTAGAATGAAGTAAAGCCCATTGGATTTGGTCATAAGGAGTTCGCTGGTGACTTTAGAGAGGGCAGTTTACATGGGATGGGGAGGGCAGAAGCCAGGCTGCAGGGGTCAAGGAAAAAATTGGACAAGAGGAAGTAGAGGCAGTGGAAATGGGGATGTGAGCTGTGGGATGTGAGGGGTTTGTCAACTGGGGAAAAGGTCCTTTTGGGACAAGAGGTTTTGAGCTTCAACTCTGGAGGGAAATGGGGAGGAGAAAGGAATCAAAGATGTGACCTTACCTAGAAATCTGAAGATCATTCATTCATTCAACAGTACTTATTGAGCGCTTACTATATGCAGAGCATTGTACTAAGCACTTGGAATGTACAATTCGGCAACAGAGACAATCCCTGCCCAACGGTGGGCTCACGGTCTAATTGGGGGAGACAGACAATCACGATAAATAGAATCAAGGGGATGTACACCTCATTAACAAAATAAATAGGGTAATAAAAATATATTCAAATACATACAAATGAGCACAGTGCTGAGGGGAGGGGAAGGGAGAGGGGGAGGAGCAGAGGGAAAGGGGAAGGGGGAAGGGGCAGAGGGCAAAGGGGGAGCAGAGAGGGAGCAGAGGAAGCAGAGGAAAAAGGGGTAGCTCAGTCTGGGAAGGCCTCTTGGAGGAGGTGAGCCCTCTCAGTAGGGCTTTGAAGAGGGGAAGATAATTAGTTTGGTGGAGGTGAGGAGGGAGGGCATTCCAGGACAGCAGTAGGACGTGGGCCAGGGGTTGATGGCGGGATAGGCGTGAACGGGGGACAGTGAGGAGGTGAGCAGCAGAGGAGCGGAACGTGCGGGGTGGGCAGTGGAAAGAGAGAAGAGAGGGGGCAAGGTGATGGAGAGCCTTGAAGCCCAGAGTGAGAAGTTTTTGTTTCATGAGGAGGTTGATAGCCAACCGCTGGAGGTTTTTAAGGAGGGGAGTTCATTCATTCATTCAATAGTATTTATTGAGCGCTTACTATGTGCAGAGTACTGTACTAAGCGCTTGGAGTGAACAATTCGGCAACAGATAGAGACAGTCCCTGCCCTTTGACGGGCTTACAGTCTAATCGGGGGAGACGGACAGACAAGAACAAGGGCAATAAATAGAGTCAAGGGGAAGAACATCTCGTAAAAACAATGGCAACTAAATAGAATCAAGAGTGACATGCCCAGAGAGTCTCTGCAGGAAGATGATCTGGGCAGCGGAAGAATAGACTGGAGTGGGTGGAAACAGGAGGAAGGGAGATCAGAGAGAATGCTGACACAATAATCCAGCCGGGATATTATGAGAACATAATGTTGGAATTTGTTAAGCGCCTCCTATGTGCTGAGCACTGTTCTAAGAGCTGGGGTAAATACAGGGTAATTAAGTTGTCCCACGTGAGGCTCACAGTCTTAATCCCCATTTTACAGATGAGGTAACTGAGGCACGGAGAAGTTAAGTGACTTGCCCAAAGTCACCCAGCTGGCAAGCTGCGGACCCGGGATTAGAACCCGTGACCTCTGACTCCCAAGCCCGAGCTCTTTCCACTGAGCCACACTGAGATCCTAAAGAGAAATATTGGGAGGGGATGAAACTGGAATCTGGGACATCCAGGGAGCAGGCAGGACCAGAAGACCATGTGTTCAGAACACTGACAAAGGCAAAAAGTTTCTGGGGAAAGGGGCTAAGAGTTAGAGAAAAGGAAAGCCAGTTTGCATCAGAGTTCTGTTCTATCTGCTACCTGAATAATAATAATAACTGTGGTTTTTGTCAAGTGCTTACTATGTGCCAAACAGTCTACTAAGCACTGGGATAGATGCAAGATAATCAGTTAAGAGAAGCAGCGTGGCTCAGTGGAAAGAGCCCGGGCTGGGGAGCCAGAGGCCATGGGTTCAAATCCCAGCTCCACCTCTTGTCAGCTGTGTGATTTTGGGCAAGTCACTTAACTTCTCTGTGCCTCAGTTATCTCAACTGTAAAAAATGGGGATGAAGACTGTGAGCCTCACGTGGGACAACCTGATCACCCTGTATCTACCCCAGCGCTTAGAACAGTGCTCGGCACATAGTAAGCGCTTAACAAATCCCAACATTAGTTCCCACATGGGGGTCACAGCCTAAGAAGGAGGGAGAACAGATATTGAATCCCCATTTTACTGATAAGTGAACTGAGGCACAGGGCAGCTAAGTGACTTCCTCAAGGTCACAAAGCAGATAAGTGGCGGAGCTAGGATTAGAACCCAGGTCCTCTGATCCCCAGGCCCAGGCTCATTCCACTAGACAAAACCTCTCAGCTCTTTAAGCTCAGTGTCTGCCAGCAGTATGAGCTCGGGTAGTATGGTGGTGCCCAGTAGCTGGCTTCGTTTGGAAAGCTGCAGGCTGGGAGGGAACTTTCTCTCTCTGAACTTCCCTCACCTACCCCATTTAGACTCTGGATGACCTCCTTGCCTTTGGGGGTGGTGCTTGTTTGAAAGATAAAGGGCTGGTAATGGGTACAGGAGTGGGGATAGCTAGGCAGGGAGACCCAGGAAACTTGGAGAGAATAATGTGAAGGTATAGCAGCAGCAGTAGGAGCTGTTAAGAGGAGGTGGTAGGAACGGCATTTTAGGAGTCAGAAAGCCTGCTTCAGGACTCTTTAGTGAAAAAGTGCTGCTCTTCCACTCTACTATTTGTGATTGTATATATTTTGATTGGGATGTGATTGCGAATGTATGTGTGTGTGCGCGCACACACGTGTATATATTTGTCTATCCTTCTAGCTCTGCCTGGCTCTTTCTATCTCTATCATTTGTTTTTAAGTGGTATTTGTTAAGCACTGACTATGAACCAGGCTCTGTATTAAGCACTGGAGTAGAAGCTAATCAGGTTGGACAGAGTCCCTGGCCCACATGGGGCTCACAGTCTTAATCCCCATTTTACAGATGAGGGAACAGAGGCACAGCCAAGTAAAGTGTCTTACCCAAGGTCACACAACAAATGATGGAACAGGATTAGAACCCAGGTCTGACTCCCAGGCCCCTGCTCTATCCACTAGGCTATGCTGCTTCTCTATTTTAGTCTTCTTTCTCTTCTGGTTAGCCAGGGAAGTTCTGGCTTCAGAAGTCCTCTTTCCTTTCCATTTTTGAACTCATAAAATATAGTTGCCTTAGTTTTTGAAGAAGTAGTATTTATTTTTAGTAGTATTTATTGAGCACCCACTGAGTGCAGTGCCTTCTGGTAAGCACTTGGGAAGAGCAAAACACTGAAGTCACATGGAGCCCACAAGGAGGTCCCGCTCTAAGACAAACATTAAAATATTTCTAGGTAATCAAAGCAACTAATCAGTAATCGATACATATAAATGTATATGTACATACATTATTTTTTGTGTGCGTGAGATATGGTAAACGTTCACTATGTGCCAGGCACTGTACTAAGTCCTAGAGTGAATATAAGATAATTACAGTAGAGAAGCAGCGTGGCTCAGTGGAAAGAGCCTGGGCTTCGGAGTCAGAGGTCATGGGTTCGACTCCCGGCTCTGCCACTTGTCAGCTGTGTGACTGTGGGCAAGTCACTTCACTTCTCTGTGCCTCATTTACCTCATCTGTAAAATGGGGATTAACTGTGAGCCTCACGTCGGACGACCTGATTACCCTGTATCTCCCCCAGTGCTTAGAACAGTGCTCTGCACATAGTAAGTGCTTACTAATAATAATAATAAGTTAAGTGACTTGCCCACAGTCACACAGCTGACAAGTGGCAGAGCCTGGGTTCGAACTCATGACCTCTGACTCCCAAGCCCGTGCTCTTTCCACTGAGCCACGCTGCTTCTCAAATACCAACATTATTATTACAGTCCCTCTCTCACTTAGGGCTCACAGTCTTTGTCCTCATTTATGGACAGGGAAAGTGTCTGCTAATTCTGTTGTATTGAACGTTCCCAAGCATTTAGTACAGTACTCTGCTCATAGTAAGTGCTCAATAAATATGATTGATTGACAAGGTTACTGAGTCACAGAGAAGTTAAGTGACTTGCCCACAGTCACACAGCTTTTTCCCCAAGGTCACACAGCAGACATAACGTATCCAACACCTGTTGCTCTAACCTATTCTTAAACATCTCCCAGTGGAGGAAGAAAGAGGAAGAATAGTTCACAGTCTCCTACAGTAACCAGCTTCTACTTCCCAAACTTCACTATCAGGAAGTTCTTCTTTATAGTTTATCTCAATCTCTCCTGTTGCAAAATCATGCTTGTTTTCTCCTTTTCTACTCCCAGCTGCAAACAGTTTCCTTCTATTTGATGATCATCCTCGCTATGGTTGGTAGGCAAAAACTTCCATTTTATGCAGATTTTTTAAAAAGCCTAAGACTGGGAGATCCAAACCCATATCCAAGTGAAATTTCCCAAACAATAAATCCTGCCTCTTATGGTGCAATTAATAGAGTGCTGAATCTTTCAATGGTTTCTTATCTATGGAGCCCCATGATATCAGACTAGTGTCATATAACTAATTCCACTGCTGGGCAGCAGAGCTATTCCCTGCAGGAGGAAAAAGAATGTGACATTCAACATTTGGCCTGTTTGATTTTGAACCAGAGAGTCAGGGGGAAAAAAAAATTAAAGCTTCATAGATCTTCCAGACCAGAGGCATTTAGAAAATCTTGATTGGTGCCTTGTTTAAAACTGAATTATTCATCCTGCACTGGAAAAGGTCAGAATCCCTGTGCAAATTTCCAATGCTGGGTTAATAACATGACCCGAGTCTTCCCAGCACAAGTTGAGGTTTCAACTGAGTAATAGAGATTTCTACTTCCTCATTAGGGAATTCGGCAACTCCTTCAACTCCAACAAAGACCCACGACTTTGCCTTAATAAATTCATTGCACATAACACAATAGATATACTTTATGAATATAAATTGGGTTTTTTCTGGTACTGTATCACGAGCGACCCCGAGAAGAAGCGGGATGAAACTTTGAAACGCAAATACCCAATTAAGACTCAACTTTTTTTGGAGTAAGGTGTACAAGGGCCCAAACGGACTAGTTTAGGTGTAAACAGCCATAAGTTGTTTGATGATCCAAGATTGGCGATCCAAGCTGCCAAAAGGGTGACCAGTGGTTTTACGGCAGTCTAACTTACAGCTTAGCCTGTCTCTGTCTGGTACAGGTATGGAATTGGAAATGTTCATGATTGATATTGAAATTTTCAGAGCTCAGCCTCCCCCTGCCAAGGCTCCTCCAGCCAGGCCCCATGGCTTAGACTCGGCACCCCAGTTTGCATGGCCCTGGGAAGGGAATGCGACAAGCAAGGGAGACAGTGTTCCCTGCCGGGATATCCTGGGATTGGGCAAATTCAAGCGGACTCCGATGCACTTCCGGGCAAATGTTGTCAGCATGACATCATAATGCAGACCACATAGTGGTGTGACGTTTGAGGTCAGTATCTTCGGCTGAAGTCCTCGGTCGCCCCAGCCACTAGTTGCCAAGTCTCACTGCGTGCAATGGGCATTGGACTGAGCAGGGCCTGAGGAAACAGGTCAATTTGGCACTAAACCAACAGGACTGGGTCTGAGAGGGAGAGTGACTCTCCTAGGCTCCACAACTTGTCCTGACTGTGGGGTGCTCAAGGTGCTGCCATTTCTATGCCTTTGTCTTACCCACACATCCTCACCCTGTGAGTCGCTGGAACTAAACTCCCAGCAACCCGTGGGCCATCTTGCCCAGGCCAGGCATCCCTTCCAGCTTGACTTGAGACTCCATTTTGGGTTTGGCCTGGGCCCCCTCCAGCCCTGCTTGGGGCTGAGATCCGAGCTCTGCGCTGTGTTGGTGCCTGCCTTGGCTCAGGGCAGTTTTGGGTTAGGATAGGTCCGATTAGGTTTCCGATTTCCAGACTATCGGGGGGTTTACAGTCACATTCACCCTGGCCAAGAGTGACTTAAAGACATAAATTGAGAGAGAGAGTGTAATCTTCTCTTCGAAACTCTATTAAAGAAGTAAACTGAAAGATATAATCTTCCCGTAGAATACATCTTAGGGGGTTAGTTCTTTAGAGCTAGGAAGTGCGTCGCTGAATTTAACACTAAGCCTAATTTAATTGCTCTCGGTGCCTCAACACTGGCACTAAACTGCAGTCCCTTTGGCTATAATCAGGTCCTGCGAGTAAAAAAATCCTCAGGTGCACTTTGCAATGTGCTGTACCCCTGCCCACCTACTTGCTCACTGCACTCCTTGCCCAGGACTGACATGACTAGCAAGGAAAAGAGTGTGAGAAGCACTGTGAAAAACCGCTAGCCCTATAATCAATTCTATCATTCAGGTTCAATCAGTCAGTCAATGGTTATTTATTTGAGTGCTTACTGTCCACAGAGCACTCTATTAAAGGCAGTGGAGAGTACCATAAAACAGAGTTGGTAGACATGTTCCCTGCCCGTAGTAAATCTACAGTTTCAGAGACAAGACCAATCTGTCGTTCCCAACAGGAGACTCCAGCACATCATCATCATCACCACCATCACATTAGGAGTCTTTCCAGCCCTACTCAGAAACTCTCAGCTTTTGTTGTAGACTTGGAAAATGTCAGACTGGGAATCCAGCTCAGAAAACTGTGGCTTCGCCCCAAGTACTGGAAACCCACAGCAAGTAATGGGGATATGATGTCAGTATTATTGGCTAGAAAGTGGAACCTATTACTCACACATTGAAATCCAGGCTGAGGTTGCCACGGGGTAATTTAGGGTCGTGATTACAGGGTGCAAAGGAAAGCACCACGGCATCAGGGAGGAGAAGAAAAGGAAAGAGGCAAGAAAGAACCTTGCTATACAAGGATGTCCAGTAAGAAGCCCACAGACAGGAGCCCAGAGGCCTTGCGCAAGAAAAATTGGGATTCGGAAGAAAGTATCGAAAGAAGGGGAAATAGCAGCCAGAGTGAGAAATCCTGCAGAGGGAAGGGTAATAATAATAATGTTGGTATTTGTTAAGGGCTTACTATGTGCAGAGCACTGTTCTAAGCGCTGGGGTAGATATAGGGTAATCAGGTTGTCCCACGTGAGGCTCGCAGTTAATCCCCATTTTACAGATGAGGTAACTGAGGCCCAGAGAAGTGAAGTGACTTGCCCACAGTCACACAGCTGACAAGTGGCAGAGCCAGGAGTCGAACCCATGACGTCTGACTCCGAAGCCCAGGCTCTTTCCACTGAGCCACGCTGAAGGGTAAGCAGGGATGAGTGGTTATCACTGCTCCAATAGTTTAAAATGGGCAAAATTCTTTATCAGTGTGGTTTTTTTAAAAAATTAACCTTGCTGCTCCTAGTCTTCAGAAGGACACTTGAAAGAAAATTCATTCTCTAAATCACTTGAAAGGGTGAGAACCAGTGAAACCATTTTCCTACTCACATTTGTGGAAAAGGAATTGATGGTTTTAGCCCAAATCCAACTGCCATCTGTACAAATTAGTCTGCTCAGGGCAAGTAAGCCAAGGGACAAAAAAACGCTGAACTCTCCTTCAATGGTTTGGACTGACTTTTCTCCATCTAGGCTAACACCAACCAGGAATACAGTCAGGGAAAGTTTAATGGGATAAAAGGTGGAGGTGTGGGGAAGGGCAAGAGATCAGAGAAAGAGAAAGGACAGAAAGAAAGGAGAGGAGAAAACAGTGTGGCCTAATGGCAGAGAAGCAGCATGGCTCAGTGGCAAGAGCCCGGGCTTGGGAGTCACAGTTCATGGGTTCGAAACCCGGCTCTGCCACTTGTCAGCTGTGTGACTGGGCAAGACACTTAACTTCTCTCTGCCTCAGTTACCTCATCTGTAAAATAGGGATTAATTGTGAGCCCCATGAGGGACAACCCGATGACCCTGTATCTCCCCCAGTGCTTAGAACAGTGCTCTGCACATAGTAAGTGCTTAAAAAATACCAACATTATTATGGTATTATGGTATTATGGTATTATGGTATTGGTATGGTATTTCCACTAATGGAAAGACCACAGGTCTGTGAGTCAGAGGACCTGGCTTCTAATCCCGACTCTGCTACTTGCCTGATGTGTGCCCTTGGGGGTCACTCAACTTTTCTGTGCCTCAGTTACCACATCTGTAAAATGGGGATTCAATACCTGTTTTCTCTCTCTCAGACTGGGAGATTGCTGTGAGACAAAGGCTGTGTCCAATCTGTTTACACTGATTCAACCCCAGACCTATATTGTATATATTGTAAGCACTTAAATACCTCAGTTGTTATTAGAAAGAAGAGGAAGGGACAGAAAAAATGAAGTGTAGTGAGGACAGAAAGGCTGGGGAAAAGAGGAAAAGGAGACAAATATGAGTGAGGATAAGAGAGGGAAGAATAGGAAGAGAGGAGTTTAATTTCCCAGCAGCAATATGTCCTTTCAATCGGTCACTTAATCATATTTGAGTGCTTACAGTGTATTAAGTGTTTGGGGAAATACAATGTGGCAGAGTTGGTAGACATCTTCCCTGCCTATAATGAGCCTAGAAGGGGAAACAGACATTAGTATAATAATAATGTTGGTATTTGTTAATTTGTTAAGCGCTTACTATGTGCAGAGCACTGTTCTAAGCGCTGAGGGAGATACAGGGTGACCAGGTTGTCCCACGTGGGACTCACAGTTTTAATCCCCATTTTACAGATGAGGGAACTGAGGCACAGAGAAGTTAAGTGACTTGCCCGTAGTCACACAGCTGACAAGTGGCAGAGTAGGGATTCGAACCCATGACCTCTGACTCCAAAGCCCATGCTCTTTCCACTGAGCTATGCTGCTTCAATATAAATTACAAATATGTACATAAGTGTTGTAGGGATAAGAGGGGAGTGAATAAACCATGCAAATCCAAGTGCAAGGATGACAGAAGCGAGTGGGAGAAGAGTCAGATATTTGAGTGCTTACTGTGTGCAGAGCACTGTAGTAAGAACTTGGGAGAGTACAGTATAACAAAAACTTCCCTGCCCAAACGAGCTTACAGTCTACAGTGGCGAGACAGACATTAAAATAAATGAATAAACAACAGATTTGTGCGTAAGAGCTGTGGGGCTGAGAAGGGAAAGGAGTGAAGGGAACATTTTGGGAGACACAGAAGAGAGAGCGAGAAGAGGAAAGGAAGACTTAGTCAGGGAAGGCCTCTTGGGGAGATGTGCTTCTAATAAGGCTTCGAAGGTGGAGAGAGCGATCGTTCGTCTTATATGAAGGGGTAGGGAGTTCCAGATCAGAGTCAGGACGAGGGCAAGGGGCCGGCGGTGAGAAAATCAAGATCGAGTTACAATGAGTAGGTTGGCGTTAGAGTAGTAAAGTGTGTGGGCTGGGTTGTAGTAAGAAATCAGAGAGGTAAGGTGCTCACTAGCACAGTCAATCAGCTCACCCACTCCTCCCTCACATCACTGATTTCCTACTACAGCCCAGCTTGCATATTTCACTCCTCCAGCTCCAACATACTCACTGTTCCTCTATCTCATCTATCTTGCTACCTACCCTCTTCCCACAACCTCCCCCCAGCCTGAACTCCTTCCCCTTCTATATATGCCAGACTACCACTCTCCCCACCTTCAAAGCGTTATTAAGGTCACATCTTTCATAAGCGGCGTGGCTCAGTGGAAAGAGCATGGGCTTGGGAGTCAGATGTCATGGGTTCGAATCCCTACTCTGCCACTTGTCAGCTGTGTTACTGTGGGCAAGTCACTTAACGTCTCTGTGCCTCAGTTACCTCATCTGTAAAATGGGGATTAAAACTGTGAACCCCATGTGGTACAACCTGACCACCTTGTATCCCCCCAGAGCTTAGAACAGTGCTTTGCACATAGTAAGCACTTAACAAATACCACCATTATTATTATTATCTTTTCCAAGAGACTTTCTCAGATTAGACCCTCTTTCCCCCCAGGTCCCTCTCCCTTCTTTGTCTTGGATCTGTGACCTTTGAGCATTTGATATTCACCCCACCTTTAACCCACAGCACTTACATACATTTAAATTGTTGTGGTTTTTTAAAATTCATATTAACATCTCTCCTCTTCTATACTGTAAGTTCGTTGTGGGCAGGGAACTTGTCTACCTACTCTGTTGTACTGAACTCTCCCAAGCACTTACTACAGTTCTCTGTACATGGTAAGCACTCAATAAATTGCACTGATTGATCGCAAGGTAGGAGGGGACAAGGTGATTGAGTGTTTCACAGCCTATACTGAGGAGTTTCTGTTTGATGTGGCGGTGGATGGGCAACCACTGGAGGTTCTTGTGCAGTGCAGAAACATGGACAGAATGGTTTTGAGAAAAATGATCTGGGCAGCAGAGTGAATGGACTGGAGTGGGGAGAGACAGGAGGCAGAGAGGACAGCAAGGAGGCTGATTTAGTAGTCAAGGCAGGATAGGATAAGTGCTTGGATTAACATGCTAGCAGTTTGGATGGAGAGAAAAGGGGGAATTTTAGCCAGGTTGTGAGGGTTGAACCAGTAGGGGTATTATGAGAGCTTGTACCAGCACGATAGCAGTTTGGATGGAGAGGAAAGAGCAGATCTTGGCGATATTATAAAGGTGAGACCGGCAGGTGTTGTTGACGGATTGGGTGTGTGGGGCGAACGAGAGAACTGAGTCAAGGACAACACCAAGGTTTAAGGAGGAGGGCAGTGAGGGTGAAAGATGGTGGCAACGGATGGTAGTATGGGGTGGAAAGTGAATGTTGGAAGAGGAATGTGGTGGTGGAAGCCTGAGTGATAGTGTCACTTCCCCTCTCCTGCAATAGTGAGACAACAGGACTCCCTCCTAGACATAGTGTCTTGGTGGGCGGTGGGCCAGCTTCTGAGTCCCAGTGGGCCCCCTTTGAGTCTGGGGGACCCCATGAGCTCCTGCAGTAAATCTGCCCTCAGGATGAACCATCAAACATGATGGTGATGATGATGATGATGATGGTGATGGCATTCATTAAGCATTTACTATGTGTCAGAAACTGTGTTAAACGCTGGGGTGGATACAAGCAAACAGGGGTGGACAGAGTTCCTGTCCCTCTTAGGGCTCATAGTCTCAATCTCCATTTTCCAGATGAAATAACTGAGGCCCAGAGAAGTGAAGTAATAATAATAATAATAATGTTGGTATTTGTTAAGCGTTTACTATGTGCCGAGCACTGTTCTAAGCGCTGGGGCAGATAAAGGGTACTCAGGTTGTCCCACGTGGGGCTCACAGTCCTGATCCCCATTTTACAGATGAGGTAACTGAGGCACAGAGAAGTTAAGTGACTTGCCCACAGTCACACAGCTGACAAGTGGCAGAGGCGGAATTCGAACTCATGACCTCTGACTCCCAAGCCCGGGCTCTTTCCACTGAGCCACGCTGCTTCCCATGATAATGTTGGTATTTGTTAAGCGCTTACTATGTGCAAAGCACTGTTCTAAGCGCTCGGGGGATACAAGGTGATCAGGTTGTCCCTCATGGGGCTCACAGTCTTCATCCCCATTTTACAGATGAGGTAACTGAGGCCCAGAGAAGTTAAGTGACTTGCCCAAAGTCACAGAGCTGACAAGTGGCAGAGTCAGGATTAGAACCCGAAGTGACTTATCCAAGGACACATAGCAGACAAGTGGAGGAGCTGGGATTAGAACCCATGACCTTCTGACTCCCGGGCCCGTGATCTATCCACTATGCCATGCTGCTTTTCATGCACAGTGTTTCCCTCTAATAAACCCCAATACTGGGTACTGCCAAGGTTCTTATTCCGAGAATATTAGATAACGTCTAAGCCTCAATTCTATCACTGTGATCCCTTCTACAAGGGTAAGTCATATAACTTAATAGTGCATCATTATGGAAACGGTAGACTGAACTTTGCATTTGCCATTTCTGGCACTGATTGGAAATGCATTTTTGCTCCTGAGTAATCAGACTAATTACTTTTTAATTGTAACTATGAATGATTAATTTGCTTTCTAGGTCCGACGGGTGTCCAGAATAACAACTGAACACGGAAAGAAAATTAACTTTTAAAATCACAAGCCAACTTCACCCTCAGAACCTGAGCAGAGGGATGAAGGCAGTCATTGTTTAACCTCTAGCCAGGAAAGAGCAGTGACAGAAACCCCTCCACTCCCCCCCCACCTCAAGATATCCAGGTTGTGGGTGGCTGACACCACCTGAGAAGGCCACCAGTTTTGTGGCTACTGAGCTTCTCACCTCCTTAGAAGCCCTGGGAGCATCAGCTTTCTCACGGATTCGAGTAGATTCTGCAAGGACTGCAGTGATCCTGATGCAAACGTGCCATTTTTGCGGCCATTTATTTTCCCAAGGCAGCTCATAAAAAGCAGCCATAAATGTAAAGAGGAGGACAGTACACCAAGGTGACCATCTTTAGCACTGGCAATGTAGATTTCCAAAAGAGCAAGTCAGAGCTATGCACCGAGACGAACCAACGGGAGAGAGATCCAACATTTTGACGTTACAAGAAAACATTATTTTTGCTTATTGCAAGAAGAGAATGGAGGATTCTGCCCTCATCTCTTATCTTTCTTCTCCTCCGTGCCCCAGCCCCACTGTTTTTTTTCATCATCTACAGTTGCGTATCAGCATCTTTTTAACATTACCGTCATCTTGCTTGAGGCAGAACTGTGAACATGGTAGTCGGTCAGTCAGTCATTCATATTTATTGAGCGCTTACTGTGTGGAGAGAATAATAATAATAATAATTATGTTGGTATTTATTAAGTGCCTACTATGTGCAGAGCACTGTTCTAAGCGCTGGGGCATACAGGGTAATTAGGTTGTCCCACATGAGGCTCACAGTCTTAATCCCCATTTTACAGATGAGGTAACTGAGGCACAGAGAAGTTAAGTAACTTGCCCACAGTCACACAGCTGACAAGTGGCAGAGCCGGGATTCGAACCCATGACCTCTGACTCCCAATCCGGTGCTCTTTCCACTGAGGCACGCTGAACTGCACTAAGCACTTGGGAGAGTACAGTATAACGGTATAACAGACATATTCCCTGCCCATGGTAGTACTGTTACTATTACTACATAATAAGTGCCCACCGGATGTGAGACCTGTTGAAACCAGGATCTCCAAGCACTTTTTGGGCATCACCTCTCAATCTGCACAGTGTCCCATAAATGTTATTACTACTAGAAGAAAATGTGATCTTCACTTTATATATAAGGAGTCTGCACTATTTAACTGTTCAGTCCTTTTTCCAGGTATATCATTTGACCATAATGTTTCTCCCCATTAGGATGAGAAGCAGTAGTTGTGGTATTTGGTAAGCATTTACTATGTGCCAAGCACTGGGGTAGGTACAGGATAATCAGGTCCCACTGGGGCTTACAGTCTAAGTAGGAGAAATGATTTGGATTACAGTTATTTTCACCTGAACTCAATAAAAACTCCTACTGATCTGGCCAGGCATTTGAGTTCCATACAGTTTCCACCATCTTTGCCCACAGGGCATTTTGACAATGTCTTGGCTTTTGGTTTTCCAGTGCAAAGACTGTCGCCTTCCCTCCTGCTCCCAGGGTCTCCGCTCCCAACACACTTCGTGCATGCCCTGGCCGGGGACAGAAGCTCCTCCCACATGCTCTCAGCGCCCCGACAGTGGACACATCAGCTGTCTCCCGTGCCATCGAAAAGACTCCGCCCCATCTGCCTTCCACCACCACAGTGGCAAAGAGAAAGAAACCCACAGCCTGACACCTCCACAGATCCCCAGGAAGACTGGGGGCCACCGGAGCAGTTGCTGTGGATACGGGTGTGCCTTGGACCCTGAGCCCTGAGTGGCCTGAAATTCTCTCTTCTAGCCACAGCATCCTGATCATTTTGTTTTTATTTTGTGTACTTGTGTTGTGTTTTAGTGTCTCGTCCCTCCTGATTGCGGAAGGTGCCTTCTCCCCATTTATACTGTTAGATTGTGAGCCCCTCAAGGGGCAGGGACTGTGTCTAATTCCCCATTGTGTATTCTCTCCTAGCACTTAGTACAGGGCTCTGCAAATAGTAATTACTAACACTAATAATAATTATGGTATTTTTTTATGTTCTAATCCTGGGTCTTCCATTTGTCTGCTGTGTGACCTTGGACAAATCACTTCACTTCTCTGGGCATCAGTTCCCTCATCTTTAAACTGGTAATTGAGACTGTGAGCCCCAAGTGAGATAGGGACGTTTCCAACCTGACTGGCTTGTACAGTGCCTGGCACGTAGTAACCGCTAAACACATACCACAATTATTATTACTATTACCAGGTGCCGGGCACTGTTCTAAGCACGGGGGTAGATCCAAAATAATCGAGTTGGACACAGGCTTGATCCCACAGACGGCTCACAGTCTTAATACCCACTTTACAGATGAGGGCACTGAGGCACAGAGAAGTTAAGTGACTTGTCCAGGGTCACGCAGTAGACAGTGGCCGAGCCAGGATTAGAACCCAGGTCCTTCTGACTCCCAGGTCCATGATCTATAGGCCACGCTGCTTCTTTACTACTTCGACTATTACTATTACCGGTGGAATGCAGATTATGCACAAGTTTTCCTGGAACGGGATCATTTTTGCCTGAATATTGAAAAATAAAATTCAAATCCTCCTGGTGCGCAGAGACTACATGAAAGGTCTGCAGCAGCCCAAGCGCCAAGATTCTGGGAACAAAGAATAAGAATGAATTGTCAGCCACCGGGAGAGTGACTTTATGCCACCTTTCTTTCTATCCATGGCAAATGGAGGTGAACGATTAAATTCTGAGGGAGGCGTAATGAAGTCTGGGAAGCTGCTTATCTATTTACCTCCAGATAACCCCAGGTAAAGGTCAGGTTAGAATCAGTTTAACACAGATTGGTAGCCAGAGGGATTTCAGGGTTCGGAAGTGGCTGTTAAGCAATCTACTTTCAGAAGGAGTCTGTAGGTTAAAATGGCCATTTCAGGACTACAGTACTGTACTGAAAATACAAATTCCACTATTCCACTATTCCAGCAATCAGGAGACCCAGTTTCTGGTCCCGACCTCATAAAAGGGAAATAAATGATCCTCTGCTTTTCTCAGACAAATGGAGATAATGCAGTCGGTTCTCCTAAAACACAGGATTGGATTCTTAATGAGCCTCTCATATCAAGGACAATTTGTGTTGCAGCTTTTACATGCCGAACAATGTCACCAGCATGTGCACAACCATTTCTTCCGACACCACATTCTTCCATTCCTTGAACACACGTTCAAGGCAAATAAATTATAAGAAGTTATTTCTTCATCCCTCAAATGGGTGACTAATACTAGTATATTGCCGTCAGAGGCAGCATGTCCTAGTGGGAAGAAATGGAGCTGATGATCAGAAGGCCTGGTTTGGGTTCTACCACCAACTTTACGCTAGTCTGTTGTGTGACTTGGGTGAGTCATATAACCACTCTGCCCTCTATTTTCCCATCTGTAAAATGGGATAATAATAATAATAGTACTCTTCCTATCCTGCAAAAACACAAGATACTAGATTGGTTTTCATTTGTTTTTCATTAATCAGCATTTAATTAAGCATTTATTGATTGCTCACTTCACGCAGGGCACTGTTCTAAGCACTTGGGAGAGTATAATATCGCAGCATTGGTAGACACATTCTCTGCCAACAACAACTCTATTAATTTACTTCACCTGGGAAAGTCATGGAACTCTTCGAGCAACTGGCACTCTTGGAATTCAGTTTGTTAACGATCTGTGAGCTTCTAGTCTGGAAGAATGGACTGTTTTGCCCTCTCAATGCAATCACTATCGCAGGAGGAAACTGCATTATGCTTTCCTAATGAAGAAGTCACTTCGGATGCTTCCCCTCCCCGGGCATCAAACGGAGAAGATGATGAAACAACATCCCAAGCAAGAGAAGGCTCATTGGGTTTTTCTACTTGATCTACACATCATTATTACTAATGTTGTTCAGTCATTATCAGTTCAGTTTGGCACCGACGGTGATTTATGCTGAGCCGCATCCAGAAAGACACTTGCAAGAGACAAGAGTTTTTTTTGAAATGCATTTTCCATTGGAAATATCCATCTTCTTCCAAACCTTTGCAGGGTAAACCTAAACCACTAAGCCCTTCCCCTTTTCATCCAGCAGACCACTGCCCTCACTATCTTCAAGGTTCTCTTGAAGTCACGTAGCCCAGAGGCCTTCCCTGATTAATCTCTCACTTCCCCTCCTGCTGCCAATACTCTGCATTTCCTAAGCACTTGGGTACCATCCCCATAACCCACCTCCAGTACCACTTATGTACAAATCTTTAAACTCTGTTATCTTCCTCTATCTATAATTTATTTCAGTGTATCTCTCTCTCCCACTAGACTGTAAACTCCTTGAGGGCAGGGATCACGAGTTCATTCATTCATTTGTATCTATTGAGCAAATACTGTGTGCAAAGCATTGTACTAAGACCTTGGGATCGTGTTTACCAACTCTGTTGTATTCTCCCAAACACAGTACAGTGCTCTGCCCACATTAAGCGTTCAATAAGTACTAGCGATTGCACCCACCAGTCCCATCCACTCAGCAATCCCCGAGGCTTCTATACCCATCTGACTGAAGGAGTGATTTCTAGGTTTTCACCTGCCCCCCGCCCCAGGGTTCTCCCCGCTTCTCACCCTGAGGATCATCCAGAGCCCTGGTAGGCTGAAAGTGGGAAGGAATTTTGCTCCTTGGTGGCCAGATTAGGAGAAATCATTTGAGTGGATAGAATAACTATCATTGCTCCTGATTTTTTCGTGGGTGGTGCACGAAGACCAGGTGATAGAATGAGCTGCTTCTTTAACTAAACAAGGTTTCCACTCCCTCAACCCCCTTGACCTCTTTATGTCTTCAAATAGGTTCTAATTGTTACCTCATTCAAATTGTCAATCCTTGCAAAGTCCTAGCAAATATGAAGCATCCACCTTTAGCATTCATGTGTACCTTGATTTGCTCATTCCATTTATTCTTTTTTTTGGGGTTTTGTTCTTATAAGTTATATATATGCTTCTAATCTTGTTATTGAATGCATACAATTTATGTCTGCCAGTCTCCCCCATTAAATTTGAAGTTTTAAGAACTCAGGAAACATGTCTTTTACCGTATGCTTCTCAGAGAAGCAGCATGGAGTAGTGGATAGAGCACGTGCCTGGGAGTCAGAAGGTCATAGTTTCTAATCCCGCCTCCATCACTTGCCTGCTGTGTGACCTTGGGCAAGTCGCTTCACTTTTCTGTACTCAGTTACATCATCTGTAAAATGGGGATTGAGACTGTGAGCCCCACGTGGGACAGGGACTGTGTCCAACCCGATTTGCTTGTATCTACTCCAGCGCTTAGTACAGTGCTTGGCACATAGTAAGCGCTTAACAAATACCACAATTATTATTATTATTAGCTGGCATACTGGTTTCAAATGCTCTCAGTCCATATGCCCAAACATAAGCTTACTCCTTACAAGTCTTTTTATTTTCATTCCTTTGCGCAGTCGGCACCATCTGATCGTTTCCCTCATTACGAGAGGCTGCCTTTTGACAGCTCACGTTAAACACTAGTGATCGTCCATATTTGTTGATACTGAAATTTGCTCACTGGCAGACTTGGCCCTGTTCAATCAGATAGATTTCTTATTGCCAAATGAGGAGAAACAATATGTTTCCCTTTAAAAATTAATAAAGATAAAAACAACAAGTAGACAGGGAGTTGATGAGAAGAGAGAACCAGATGTCTGACAGAACCAAAGCTAAATTTAAAAAAAAGAGAGGTAGAGTTTGAACCAGATGTCTGACAGAACCAAAGCTAAATTTAAAAAAAGAGAGGTAGAGTTTCTGTTCTGGCCACTTCTATTTACCCATCTAATTATGAGATATCTGAAGAAAAGGATAAATTAAATCTACTATTAATCCCCACACCTCATTTTAACCAGAAATTTCAACCCCATTCCCTGCAACCTGTTTCCAAATCTACTAATTAAACAGCACAATTGACTTATATGACCTCCATTTCCTCTCTCTACCAATCCTCCTGAAATGGAGTAGATTATCAGAAGATCTGAAGTTACAAGGAAGGATGATAATGAAGAGAGAAGCATTGGGTCACCTAAGAACTGTACAATAAATCCCCAAACAACCATGAGTTAAAGCCACGCACCCAGTTATCCTATAAAATGAGGTTAGCGTTCTTGCAAAACCCCACCGTTAGTCATCTAAGTCAAAGCCAAAGCTGTGTGGTTTAAAAACCTCCAGACAGTTCACACCAGATCTCTATCGCACTTTCCTCTCCATCCAAACTTTTACCATGTTAATCTAAGTGTTTATCCTAAATCTCCTTGATTGCTTTATCAGTCTTCTTGCTGACCTCCCTGCCTCCTGTCTCTTCCCACTCCAGACAATACTTCACTCTATCACCTAGATCATTTTGCTACAAAACTTTTCAGTCCATGTTTCCCCACTCCTCAAGAACTTCCAGTGGTTGCCCATCCACCTTTACGTCAAACAGAAGCTCCTTACTATCAGCTTTAAAGCACTCAATCACCCTGTCCCCTCCTACCTCACCTCACTACTCTCCTACTACAACCCAGCCTGCACACTTCACTCCTTTAATGCCAACCTTCTCACTGTACCTCTATCTCTTCTATCTCACCTACGACCTTTCACCCATGTCCTGCCTCTGGCCTGGAACACCCTCCCTCCTCATATCCGACAGTTACTCTCTTCCCCTTCAAAGCCTTATTGAAGGCACATTTCCTCTAAGAGGCCTTTGCTGACTAAGCCCTCTTTTCCTTTTCTTCTAATCCCTTCTGCATCACCTAACTTGCTTCCTTTATTCTTCCCCCCTCCCGGTCCCACTGCATTTATGTACATATTTCTAATTTTATTTATTTATAATAATGATGATGATGGTATTTGTTAAGCACTTACTATGTGCATAGCACTGTTCTAAGCACTGGGGGGAATACAAGGTGATCAGGTTGTCCCATGTGGGGCTCACAGTCTTAATCCCTGATGAGGTAACTGAGGCCCAAAGAAGTGAAGTGACTTGCCCAAAGTCACACAGCTGACAAGTGGCGGAGCCGGGATTAGAACCCGTGACCTCTGACTCTCAAGCCCGGGCTCTTTATATTAATGCCTGTCTCCCCCTCTAGACTGAAAGCTCTAGAATTTGTCTATTAGACACAGGGAATGTGTCTATTACATTGTTATATTGTACTCTCCCAAGTGCTTAGTATAGTGTTCTGCACACAGTAAATGCTCAAGAAATGTGATTGACTGAGAGGTCTGGTTAAAAGCTGGCAATGGAATTGGAGGGAAGGAAAAGACAAAAATTACAAGACTGTTAATTTTTCTACATTTCCCTGAAGTCATTGGGACAGGTGTCTTTCTTCCTCTTCTTCTATTCCTCCCCTTCCTTCCTTCTTTCTCTTCCTCCCTCCCATCAGCCCTACTCCCTTCTGGCTTTGAAAATCTGCTAGAAAAAGGAAACCTGCTTAACTAACACCTGTGGAAAAGGAGGTGAGGGTGGCCTAATTATTGAATTTATTCAGCACTTACTATGTTCCAAACACTGTACTGAGTGCTGGGTAAAATACAAGAAAATCATACTTGACCCAATCCCAGCCCAACCTGGGCAGCCTTAGGGGGCAGGCGAGAATAGGAATTTAATGCCCATTTTCCAGAAAAGAAAACTGAGGCACAGAGAAGTTAAGTGATTTGCTCAAGGTCACACAGCAGGTAAGTGGCAGAGCCAGGACAAGGATCTGGTCTTTTCCATCCCAGTTCTGTGCTCCTTTCACTAAGCCATGCTGCCTCCTTTTTTCAGTTTTAAACTTTCTCTTTTCCGTTTGCAAGGAACAGCGTTAAAGAAAGTGGCCATGTATTTTTCACTAAATCTCAGGTCTACCGTGGCAAATCTTAGCCTTTGAATCTACCTGTTTGCATTCTTTCCAAGGGAAATACTAACAAAACATTTCACTGGGCCATCTTTCTATGAGGGAATCTCGTTCAGCCATGGTGACCAAAGGTTATATAGAGTTACAGATAGATCTTATAGAGTTACAAATAGATCCTGGCTAGTCTTTCTACTCTCTATTTTCCTCGGGGGTGACCTGATTTTAGAAGGGTTATTTTCATTTTAATCCTTCTTCAGTGTTGTTCAGCAAGGCAACTCCAAGCTCACAAAGTCTGTACTCCTGAGTCCAATAATCATGTTTAAGGAAAACTTGCTTTGTAGAACTCAGTCATGTCCAACTTTACAAATATGCATAATATTTTCTTCCAACACCATACTGTGCCATATCCAAACAGGCTTATGTTCTCAAAACAACATCCCTTAATTCTCTAACAACATTTTAGTCAAAATGCATAGTGAAAATGCAGGTTATGTTGATTGTATTACCTAGTTTATAGCCTCTTTTCAATTAGATACTCAGAGCTAGTAATCCAGGAAAATGAATTTGGGGTTTCCAGAATTCTCTTATTTTTTATGTCTCAGCCCTCCCTTCTATGTCACTAATGCACTTGGGTCTTTTCTCCTTGAGCACTTTGATATTCACCTTTCCCCCAGCCCCACAGCATTTATGAATACATCCACCTGTAATGTATTTTAATGTCAGCTTGTAAACTCGTTGTAGGCAGTGATCATCTACACCTACTCTTTTATATTAGACTCTCCCAAGAGCTTAGTACAGCGCTGTGTATATAGTAAGCAAGCACTCTATAAGTTAAGTACCATTGGTTGATTAATTGATTGGATTCACCAGGGAGAAGGATGGATTTTATTTCGATTAGACTGTAAGCCTGTCAATGGGCAGGGACTGTATCTGTTGCTGATTTGTACATTCCAAGCGCTTACTACAGTGCTCTGCACATAGTAAGCGCTCAATGAATACTATTGAATGAATGAATGAATGAATGAATGAATTTCTTATTCTTGTTCTTATTACTCAAGGATTCTCCAAAGTCCCTCCAACTCCCAAGAAGCCACATTCCCAGAGCACTGGACATGTGGTGGTGTATTTGGTGCCTCACAGCAGAATTTGCTGGGCTTCTTGCCTTGCCAACTTATATTTCTTGATCTCTCAACCCTTGCCCAGAGGTTCTTAGAATCTAAAGGTCTTTATTAGCCAGGCTTGGTGACTCTCAAGAACTTGACTAAAGATTAATATTTTTCCTTGTCTGGAAAGCCTTTTGTAGGAAAACTCTGTGGTGTATTATTATGCAGATTGGGTGACTGCATAATGCATAAGTCTTAGTCATTTCCTCTCTCTGAATGCTTGGGCAAATCCTCTGGAGAACGAAGCCGTTAGTCCCTTTCCACTAGGTCGAGAATGATGTCATCAATCAGACCCTTAGTGGATCTGCTGCCATCTTCTTCCAGAGTTTTTTTATCTGGGCTCCCTGGAGAGAGAACAGGAAGACTATGGTCTCAGCCAGTATTTGGCCCTACCCTTGGCATCACTGACAACCTGGGAAATTCAAGATAACGCTTTCTCGGGAGGCAGAAGCAGATCATGAGAGGCTCACGTGGAAGCGAGATCTCCAGGGGCGGTACCGTCAGATCAAAGCAAGACAGAGACACAGCAAGACAGAGACAGAAAAAAAATGAGACAGAGACACAGAGTGAGACAGATACAGAGCAAGACAGACAGAAAATAAAAGATACAGAGGGAGACAGAGAGAGGCAGATGTAGAAAGAGATAGAGAGAAAAAGATAGAATAAGAGAGAGGGGCAGATTCAGAGTAAGACAGACAGATTTAGAATGAAGCAGAGAGGGACAGATACAGGAACAAGACAAAGAGGAACATATTTGGAGTGAGACAGAGAGACAGAGAGGGACAAAAGCAGTGTGAGACAGATGCAGTGCAAGGCAGGGAGGGACAGATACAGAGTGAAAGAGGGACAGATATAGTGAGATGGAGAGGCACAGATATAAAGTGAGACACAGAGAGAGAAAGATACAGTACAAGAGACAGAGAAAGACAGATACAGAGTGAGAGAGGGACAGATACAAACAGGGACAGAGAGAGACAGATATAGAGTGAGAGACAGATACAGAATGAGGCAGATAGAGAGTGAGAGAGGCACAGATACAGGGAGAGACAGATACAGAGAGCAAAGAGGGACAGATACAAAGAGAGGGGAAGAGGGACAGGTGCCAAGAGAGAAAGTAACGCAGAGAGTTAATGGGGAAAAGAGGAAAACTGGGAAGAGACAGAGAAAGAGGAGAAAAAGAAGGAAAGATGCAGAGGGGGATTGGGAAAAGGTGGGATGACGGGGAGAGTAATGAAGAGGGAAAAGGAGAAAGATGGAGAGGGAAGAAAGAGGAGAGGGGGACAGGGTAAGAGCCAGGACTCTTCAAGGAAGTGTCCACGCTTAGCCCCCTCTGCTAATTTCCACCACAACCACCAGTGCTACCAGCACCGCTGCCTGCCCAGGACTGGCTCTTCTGTCTATGGAGGGAAGTTTGCAGTGTGGCTAAATGACGGCGTGGCTCAGTGGAAAGAGCCTGGGCTTGGGAGTCAGAGGTCATGGGTTCAAATTCCGGCTCTGCCAGTTGTCAGCTGTGTGACTGTGGGCAAGTCACTTAACTTCTCTGTGCCTCAGTTACCTCATCTGTAAAATGGGGATTAAGACTGTGAGCCTCACGTGGGACAACCTGATGACCCCGTATCTACCCCAGCGCTTAGAATAGTGCTCTGCACACAGTAAGCACTTAACAAATACCAACATTATTATTATTATAAAGGTGGGGGGAGGAGAGGTGCTGGGGAGAGGCAGAAGAAATAAAGGAACAGTGGGGCTTAGTCTGAGAAGACATCTTGGAGGAGATGTGCCTTCAGTAAGGCTTTGAATGTGGGGGAGAGTAATTGTCTGGCGGAAGCAGCGTGGCTTAGTGGAAAGAGCCTGGGCTTCGGAGTCAGGGGTCATGGGTTCGACTCCTGGCTCTGCCACTTGTCATCTGTGTCACTGGGCAAGTCACTTCACTTCTCTATGCCTCAGTTACCTCATCTGTAAAATGGGGATTAACTGTGAACCTCACGTCAGACGACCTGATTGCCCTGTATCTCCGCCAGTGCTTAGAACAGTGCTCTGCACATAGTAAGCGCTTAACAAATACCAACATTATTATTATTATTTCTATTATAGTCTTGCTGAAAACCAAAGTGAATTAAGAGAAAATGGTTGGAGGTGGGAAAGATGTCTCTGCTGCCAGCCCAGTCCAGTTCAGTCTGACAAGACAGATCTCCAGAAAACATGATCCCTCTCACTTTAATAGGACATCTGGTCACTTTAATTAAAAAAGTCCATTCCAGCAGTTTGCCAAATGTAGCTTCACACTTGTGAAAGTCCCCTTGCTGGACCAGGGAAATCTTTCAAGGACATAGCCAGCAGGCAGGCATGACAAAGGGAGGCCAGCCCTAACACTTAGGGAATAGCAGCAGAACTGAGTCTACAATGGGTGGTCACACAAACTGCTGGAGGTGAAAAAACATTTTGCCGAATTTCTAAGTATTCTAATTATTAATAATAATGTTGGTATTTGTTAAGCGCTTACTATGTGCAGAGCACAGTTCTAAACGCTGGGGTAGATACAGGGTAATCAGATTGTCCCACGTGAGACTCACAGTTAATCCCCATTTTACAGATGAGGGAAATGAGGCACAGAGAAGTTAAGTGACTTGCCCACAGTCACACGGCTGACAAGTGGCAGAGTCAGGATTCGAACCCATGAACTCTGACTCCCAAGCCCGGACTCTTTCCATTGAGCTACGCTGCTTCTCTAGGTTCCCATTGCCTAACCCCCTTCTTTTTCCTCTTATTTTCCTTAGATTCCTTGATTTTATATAGCTTACAAAATATATCATTATCATTGCCTTATCTCTTTCCAGAAGCCGTGCTGTATGATCTGGCATAAATATTTGCCCAGTCTGTAAGAAGAAAATACCCAACTTCATATTTAAGTAACTAACTTATTTAAGTAACCTCATATTTAACTAACTGCTTTCTAATTCTGTATAGTAAAACACATAAACTCTTGGCTGACAATGAGGACTTCTGGAGCTAAAACTGGGGACAAGAACTTGAGAACTTGTGTGGCTTTTAAGAAGTGTTTTCTGAAGGGTTGTTTTTTTTAGTGTGAAAAAGATAACTCTTTCCTTAGCACGATACAAGAAAAAATATTGGGACAAAGTCATCCCACAGGGAATTCTGGGAGTTCTATGTAAATTACTTTAGGATAAATAGAGGTTGGCAGGTGCTGAATAAGCTTGCTAATCACCACTATTTTTGATCTATTCTATACTGAGCAGTCGCCGGCAGTGGGTATCTCAGCTGATAATTCATCCCTAGGAACTGTGCCCAGCAGGACTGTTGGTTAACTCTCCCTTTTTCTAGACCATAAGCTCTCAAACAATCAATCAGTGGCATTTATTGAGCACTTACTGTGTTCAGAGCACTGTACTAAGCACTTGGGAGAGTTCAATACAACGGATTTGGAAGGCACATTCCCTGCCCACAGTGAGCTTACAGTCTGGGGGGGAGTCTTTATTTTAATAAAGCTTAGAAGATGGGGAGAGTTGTGGTCTGTCTTATAATAATAATGTTGGTATTTGTTAAGCGCTTACTATGTGCAGATCACTGTTCTAAGCGCTGGGGTAGACACAGGGGAATGAGGTTGTCCCACGTGAGGCTCACAGTCTTAATCCCCATTTTACAGATGAGGTAACTGAGGCACAGAGAAGTGAAGTGACTTGCCCACAGTCACACAGCTGACAAGTGGCAGAGCTGGGATTCGAACCCATGACCTCTGACTCCAAAGCCCGTGCCCTTTCCACTGAGCCACGCTGCTTCTTATGTGAAGAGGGAGGGAGGTCCAGGCCAGAAGAAAGATGTAGGAAAGGAATCAACAGTGCAGTAGATGAGATTGAAGCACAGTGAGCAAGCCGAAGCTAGAGTAGCAAAGTGTAAAGTTTGGGCTGTAGTAGGAAATCAACTAGTTAAAAATAAGAAGGGTTGATCAGATTGAATGTTTTAAAGTCAATGGCAAGGAATTTCTGTTTCTTGTAGATGGACACTCGTTGGAAGCTCTTGAGAAGTGCAAGACGTAGACTGAAATTTTTTTACAGTAATGATTTGGGCTGTAAGAGTGAACTGTGAACTGAAGTGGAGAGGCCAGTGAGCAGATGCAGTAATCTAGGCAAGATAGAATAAGTGCTTGGATTAACATACTTGCAGTTTGTATGGAGAGAAACGGATGGATTTTAATGATGTTGTGAAGATAGAACCGACAGGATTTGATGACAAACTGAATATGTGGGTTGAACGAAAAAGATGAGTCAAGGAAAATGCAAAGGTTTTACAGGCTTATGGCATAAGGAGGATAGTCATATCATCTACTATGATGGGAAAGATGGAGAAGGCAGGGATTAGGTGGTAAAATGAGGAATTCTGTACTGGACATGTAAAGCTTGAAGTGTCAGCAGGACACCCAGGTAGAGCTGTCCTGAAGGCAGAAGGAAATGAGAGACTGCAGAGAAGGAGAGGACAGTGCTGTAGAGATGAAGATGGTCGTCGAAACCATGGGAACAAATGTTTGTAGGTTCCCTGTGGACAGAATGTGTCTACCAACTCTATTATACTGTTCTCTCCCAAGCACTTGATACAACACTCTGCACACAGTTAAGCATTCATTAAAGGTGAATGACTGATTCACATGAATCACAATTATTGCAGCAGCCTGTGTTTGTAGAAAGTACTGATATGGAAAAAGAAATTAAAGAAATGAAAAACAAAGCTAGGATTCCCTTGCCCAGAATTTCCATGTTCTCCACTATTAATTATACCACTCTGGATCGGAGCAAGGATACCCACCCATGAGTGGCCATCTACCCTGCAGAAAGTCAGAAACACTGGACCGTAACCCCCCCACACACACACACAGAGTACCAGACAGGGGCCAATCAGCTGAAAACTGGACAAATGTCTCTCCTAGCTCCTGGGACGGGGATCAGGGAAAGAGGGAAGGGTCATGGCCTCCTTCTGAGCATAGTTTCACTGGCCACCCAGAAGTAAGCATTCTCCCTGTGGGCTTCTGGTTTCCCCACTAAGAGGCCCTGGGCAGCCTTCCCAGATACCAGGCACAGATACCGGGCATACTGGCATGAGTATCGCCTCTTGCACTAGACCCGATCACACCGTGTAACTCAGTGATGTTATACGGAAGCCCTTCCAAGGCTCCCAAACTCTGAATATTTCTCCAGGGAGACCCCCTGAACCACCCCTCCTTCTACCTGTTCCAGAACTATTACATCCCCAGCTTAGATTCTGTGATTAAGGACAACACAACACTGCCGAATCACAGAACTTGACGGCAGGAGCCAAGCGGAAGAGAGCCTCGGGGCCGTATATATAAATCCCAGACATAATAGCGTGCAGTGCTGATCTGCACTAGACACTGTAAAACTTTCAAGCTCCTTGTGGGCAGGGATCATGTCTATCAACTCTACTGCATTGTACTCTCCCAAACGTTTGGTATAGTGCTTTGCACACAGGAGGTGTTCAATAAATACCGATTGTTTTGCTTGATTGATTGACAAGAGGGACCAGATAAAAACTGCTGAAAACTGGAATAACCAGAACCTATCCATTAAATCGCCTCCCATTTCTGAGTGTTCTACCACTGTCGTAGACAGGGATGTAGGTGGAAAGTGGGAGAAGAGTAGTCTGAGGTACAGCATGGTGGCAAGGACCCTAAGACAGTAAAGCAGAAGGAGCTCAGACTACTCTGGATCATCAGGGAAAAAGGGCACATTCTGGGAGCTGGGCTGAATACCCTGTTGCGCCCCTCCTCCCAAACAGCCAGAACATCCCTGGGTGACCGTGTAATCCAAATGATTAACCGAGGACAATCACCACTTGCATATAACTGTTACTTTCAGAATCCAAATCGAAGTTCAGCTATAGGTATAGGCCCCATATCTCTAACAAATATTTCCTGGCCTGCTTCCTTTTACTGCCTCGATTGCTATAAACAATTGTACCCTAAGAGCCCTAAGGCTCTTCTTCCTCCCAAAAGGTCTCAGGACTTTGACTTCCAAATCCAATCCTGGCTGTAGATGCAGGGTGCAGTTTGGGGGTCGCGGTGACTGGGGGTGGGCACGGACGGAGGAAAGAGGATACTTCAGTAACACTGGTTCCAAAGACCAGAGCTGGGGAGCCCATTAATAGCCCCCTCCCTACAGATACTTTTTCCCTTTCAGGGTCACACCTGGAGAATTTCCAGGACTCTATCAGTCTTGGCTATGGAAGGGAGAGTCAAGCAGAGGCCTATCCGTTCCATTCCTAGCTCGGCCAGTGGCTAGCGAGTGGAAGGCAATCTGCTACAAGTCAAAACTCAGCTGTGCTGGGCAGCAGCGGCAGGGGACAGAGTAGAGGGTGGAGACTCAAGTTTACTGTGCGGAAGGAGGCAGTGGTAAACCACTTCCATATTTGATGAAGAAAACTCTCTGGATACACTACCAGAATGATTTCAGATGGAGAGCGGGGCGTTCTGGGAGAGATGTGTCGGTGGTGTCAGAACTGACCCGACGGCTTAAGACAAGACAGATACTTTTCCCTAGCCGAGGCACTTGCTTTCCTGTTGTTGACAGTTGACTGTTGTTGAGTCTCCTACTTCTCGCCTCACCACCTTAACAAAAGTGACAGCACATAGTGCCCGTGGGTTCCTGCTCCCAAAAGCCTTCATTATCGGCTGAACACTGAATGTGAAATCTGAAGTCTTCCTTGGGCTGAGGACGATATTCCAATACCGCTCAATTCTTTCATTTTCTCGGGCTTTATCCAAGTCTGTCAGATGCAAAATCATATTCACTTCTTTTCATTAATCTTTCCCATACTGGCAATTCTTTTGCGGCTTTGCCTTTCATGCCTTTGATTTTAGTAATCCTAGGGATGATTTTGAATTTGAGAATGGAAATGGTCCATCCAAACCAACATTCTGTCTCTGACAATCACAGCAGGATGCTTGGAGGAGCAGTGTCCTAGTTGTCTTTTCCAACAGCCAACCTAATGGCTTTGGCTTCCTGGGGGTCCTGGACTTTTTTCTATCACTCCAGAATTCAAGGGCCCAGCTACCACCTCGAGGTCAAAATGAAGTCATTAAGAGAAGTAGCGTGCCTCAGTGGAAAGAGCCCGGGCTTGGGAGTCAGAGGTCGTGGGTTCTAATCCCGGCTCCGCTGCTTGCCAGCTGTGTGACTTTGGGCAAGTCACTTAACTTATCTGTGCCTCACTTACCTCATCTGTAAAATGGGGATGGAAACTGTGAACCCCACATGGGACAACCTGATCACTGTGATTCCCCCCGCGCTTAGAACAGTGCTTTACACACGGTAAGCGCTTAACAAATACCACCATTATTAAATTCATGGAACCAGGGGGGATATCTCACCTCACCACAAGCTTCTACTCCAAGCAGATCAGTTAATAATTAAAAATCCATTCACGGGTCTTGGAGATAGTCCAAGTCTAAAGGATGATGGTGTTTGTTAAGTTCTTACTATGTGCCAAGCACTGTTCTAAGCACTGGGGGAGATAAAAGGGAATGAGGTTGTCCCACATGGAGCTCACAGAGCTCCTTATCTTCTCTCCCAAACCCTGTCCTCTCCTTGACTTCCCTGACACTGTGGATGGCACTACCATCCTTCCCATCTCACAGGCCCGCAAACTTGGTGTCATTCTTGACTCTGCTCACTCATTCACCCCACACATCCAATCCGTCACCAAGGCCTGCCGCTCTCACCTTCACAGTATCGCCAAGATCCACCCTTTCCTCTCAATCCAAACTGTTACCTTGCTGGTACAAGCTCTCATAATATTCCGACTGGATTGTTGTGTCAGCCTCCTCTCTGATCTCCCTTCCTCCTGTCTCTCCCCTCTCCAGTCTATTCTTCATTCCGCTGCCCAGATCATCTTCCTACAGAAGCACTCTGGGCATGTCACTCCCCTCCTCAAAAACCTACAGTGGTTGCCTATCAACCTTCGCACGAAACAAAAACTCCTCACTTTTGGCTTCAAAGCTTTCCATCACCTTGCCCTGTCCTACCTCACCTCCTTTCTCTCTTTCTACAGCCCATCCCATGCACTCTGTTCCTCTGCTGCTCACTTCCTCACGGTCTCCCGTTCGTGCCAGTCCCACTGTCGAACTCTGGCCCACGTCCTTCCGCTGTCCTGGAATGCCCTCCCTCCTCACATCTGCCAAACTCTATTTCCCTCTTGAAAGCCCTACTGAGAGGTCACCTCCTCCAGGAGGCCTTCCCAGACTGAGCCTCCCTTTCCCTCTGCTCCTCCTCCCCTCTCCTTCCCCACCCTCTACTCTTCCTCCTTCCCTCCCTTCAGCACTGTGCTTATTTGTATATATTATTTATTACCCTATTCATTTTGGTAAAGAGGTATATACCTCCATGATTCTATTTATCTTGATGATGTTGTCGGGTTTTATTTTGTTCTGTTATTGAGCAGGGATTGTCTCTATCTATTGCCAAATTGTACATTCCAAGTGCTTAGTAATAGTGCTCTGCACATAGTAAGCTCTCAATAAATACTATTGAATGAATGAATGAATGAATGAATCCCCATTTTCCAGATGAGATAACTGAGGCACAGAGAAGTGAAGTGACGCCCAAAGTCACACCGCTGAAAAGTGGCGGAGCTGGGATTAGAACCCATGACTTCTGACTTTAAAGCCCATGCTTTTTCCACTGAGCAACACTGCTTCTCTAAATACATTTATATATTAATCTAAATATATTTATTTATATATTTTGACATTTATGCATGTTTATATCCAATATATTTATTTAAATAAATTGGCCATATTATTTTCCTTATGTTTATTACTATGTTGGCAATCTAGACTAACCAAAAAAACCCTCAAATGCTTTACCTGAAAGCTACTTCATACTTCCAAGCATTATATTTACTCTATTCCTCTAAAATAGTTTGTTTGTATTTGCCTATGGCTTTATTTTTATACCACTTAAATTGACCTTCAACATTTCCAGTACACATTTACAGGACATCTCCAACGGCCTATACTTAGTATGACCCTGAGCAACAGTTTTCTATGTAGTGACTATTCAGTGTTCATTCATTCAATAGTATTTATTGAGCGCTTACTATGTGCAGAGCACTGTACTAAGCGCTTGGGATGAACAAGTCGGCAACAGATAGAGACAGTCCCTGCCGTTTGACGGGCTTACAGTCTAATCGGGGGAGACGGACAGACAAGAACAATGGCACTAAACAGCGTCAAGGGGAAGAACATCTCGTAAAAACAATGGCAACTAAATAGAATCGAGGCGATGTACAATTCATTAACAAAATAAATAGGGTAACGAAAATATATACAGTTGAGAGGACGAGTACAGTGCTGTGGGGGTGGGAAGGGAGAGGTGGAGGAGCAGAGGGAAAAGGGGAAAATGAGGCTTTAGCTGCGGAGAGGTAAAGGGGGGATGGCAGAGGGAGTAGAGGGGGAAGAGGAGCTCAGTCTGGGAACGCCTCTTGGAGGAGGTGATTTTTAAGTAAGGTTTTGAAGAGGGAAAGAGAATCAGTTTGGCGGAGGTGAGGAGGGAGGGCGTTCCAGGACCGCGGGAGGACGTGACCCGGGGGTCGACGGCGGGATAGGCGAGACCGAGGGACGGCGAGGAGGTGGGCGGCAGAGGAGCGGAGCGTGCGGGGTGGGCGGTAGAAAGAGAGAAGGGAGGAGAGGTAGGAAGGGGCAAGGTGACGGAGAGCCTTGAAGCCTAGAGTGAGGAGTTTTTGTTTGGAGCGGAGGTCGATAGGCAACCACTGGAGTTGTTTAAGAAGGGGAGTGACATGCCCAGATCGTTTCTGCAGGAAGATGAGCCGGGCAGCGGAGTGAAGAATAGACCGGAGCGGGGCGAGAGAGGAGGAAGGGAGGTCAGAGAGAAGGCTGACACAGTAGTCTAGCCGGGATATAACGAGAGCCCGTAATAGTAAGGTAGTCGTTTGGGTGGAGAGGAAAGGGCGGATCTTGGCGATATTGTAGAGGTGAAACCGACAGGTCTTGGTAACGGATAGGATGTGTGGGGTGAACGAGAGGGACGAGTCAAGGATGACACCGAGATTGCGGGCCTGCGGGACGGGAAGGATGGTCGTGCCATCCACGGTGATGGAGAAGTCTGGGAGCGGACCGGGCTTGGGAGGGAAGATGAGGAGCTCAGTCTCGCTCATGTTGAGTTTTAGGTGGCGGGCCGACATCCAGGTGGAGACGTCCCGGAGGCAGGAGGAGATGCGAGCCTGAAGGGAGGGGGAGAGGACAGGGGCGGAGATGTAGATCTGCGTGTCATCTGCGTAGAGATGGTAGTCAAAGCCGTGAGAGCGGATGAGTTCACCGAGGGAGTGAGTGTAAATGGAGAACAGAAGAGGGCCAAGAAAAGAGGGCCAAGAACTGACCCTTGAGGAACTCCAACAGTTAAAGGATGGGAGGGGGAGGAGGCTCCAGCGTAGGAGACCGAGAATGATCGGCCAGAGAGGTAAGAGGAGAACCAGGAGAGGACAGAGTCCGTGAAGCCAAGGTGAGATAAGGTATGGAGGAGGAGGGGATGGTCGACAGTGTCAAAGGCAGCAGAGAGGTCAAGGAGGATCAGAATGGAGTAGGAGCCATTGGATTTGGCAAGAAGGAGGTCATGGGTGACCTTAGAGAGAGCAGTCTCGGTAGAGTGGAGGGGACGGAAGCCAGATTGGAGGGGGTCTAGGAGAGTGTTGCCAGAGATCGAGTGGTATTTTGTTCAGAATCAATCAGGGCATGCCCCTTGGATGGAATAATGACACACCACATTCATTATTCATTCAATCAAAGCAGCCTGGCTTAATGGAAAGAACACGGGCTTGGGAGTCAGCGGTTGTGGGTTCTAATCCTGGCTCCTCCACTTGTCAGCTGTGTGACTTTGGGCAAGTCAGTTATCTTCTCTGTGCCTCGGATACATCATTTGTAAAACGGGGATTAAGATTGTTAGCCCCACGTAGGACAACCTGATTACTTTGCATCTACCCCAGTGCTTAGCACCTAGTAAGCGATTAACAAATACCATTATTATTATTATTATCATTATTATTAAGTGCTTACTTTTTGCAGACCACTGTACTGAATGCTTGGGAAAGTACAAATACAGCAATAAAGTCACATCTGCCAAACTTACTCTCTTCCCCTCTTCAAAGCCCTACTGAGAGCTCACCTCCTCCAGGAGGCCTTCCCAGACTGAGCCCTCCCTTTCCCTCTGCCCCTCCTCCTCTCCCCATCCCCCCTACTCCCTCCCTCTGCTCTTCCCCTTTCCCCTCCCCACATCACTTGTATATATTTGTATATATTATTTATTACTCTATTTAATTAATGATTTTTATATATCTATGATTCTATTTATCTTGATGGTATTGATGCCTGACTACTTGTTTTGTTTTGTTGTCTCTCTCCCCCTTTAAGACTGTGATCCCATTGTTGGGCAGGGATTGTCTCTATCTGTTGCCGAATTATATATTCCAAGTGCCTAGTACAGTGCTCTGCACACAGTAAGTGCTCAATAAATACGATTGAATGAATGAATGAGTGACAATCCCTGCCCACAACGAGCTCACTGTGTAGAGGGGGAGGAGACCGACATCAATACAGATAAGCAGACAACAATATAAATAAATAAAATTCCAAATATATACATAAGTGCTGTGGGGCTGCAGGGTGGGAGGGGGAGAGCAAACGGAGCAAGTAGGGTGATGCGAAGGGAGTGGGAGATGACGAAAAGTGGGGCTTAGTCTGAGAAGACATCTTGGAGGAGATGTGCCTTCAGTAAGGCTTTGAATGTGGGGAGAGTAATTGTCTGGTGGAAGCAGCGTGGCTTAGTGGAAAGAGCCTGGGCTTCAGAGTCAGAGGTCATGGGTTCGATTCCTGACTCTGCCACTTGTCAGCTGTGTGACTGTGGGCAAGTCACTTAACTTCTCTATACCTCAGTTACCTCATCTGTAAAATGGGGATTAACTGTGAGCCTCATGTGGGACAACCTGATTACCCTGTATCTACCCCAGAGCTTAGAACAGTGCTCGGCACATAGTAAGCGCTTAACAAATACCAACATTACAATTATTATTATTATTATTATTATTTGAGGACAGAGGGTATTCCAGGCCAGAGGTAGGATGTGGGCCAGGGGTTGGAGGCAAGGCAGGTGAGATAGCGGCACCAGAGGAGTGAAGTGTGCAGGCTGGGTTGTAGAAGGATTCAAATGAGGTGAGGTAGGAGGGGGAAAGGTGACGGAGTGCTTTAAAGCCAATAGTGAGGAATTTTTGTTTGATACAGTTTTGTTTGATGGATAGGCAATCACTGGAGATTTTTGATGGGGGGTAACGTACTACGATCAATGAATCCATCACTGGCAATCCATCAAGGGGAGCAACCCATGGACACCCCAACGGTATCTCCCCTTCTTCCTTCCTTAGGTCCTTACCCTTGTCAGTTAACTCAGCAGCCTTGGGAAGGCAAATGTATTCATGTGCTCTGTGAAAAGATGACCAGAAATTTGGACATCTTTGAGGGGAAAAGCTTGGGGCTGGGGAAGAGACAAAGAGGGATTGGTATAGAGAGAGAAGGAGAAAGGGAAAGTGAGGGGAGTAAGGAGAGAGGTGGAAAAGAAAGGGGGAAAAGAAGCCAAAAAATGGGGAAGAAAGGGAGAGAGAAAATGGAAAGAAGGGGAGCGAAGGAGAAGCTAAGGAAAAGGGGGACAGGGACATCAGGAAGGAGGACAGCTGTTTGCTGTCAACCCTGGTTATCCACGTAGTGCCAGCGGGCACTGGGTCACTCTCTGGGCAATGGTAGAGGCTCAGGTGTTGCCATCTAAGCAGCCATGGGCCAGTGGCCTCACTCCAGAAGGAGGTAATGAAACTACTGCAGTCCAGACCATCAATGTCCCATTGAGCCTGGAACATGGACAGGGAGCCCCGGTTGGCACAGCATGAAAGATCAACAGCAACTGGAAAAACCTGCCTGATTTTTTGCCAGGGCCAGAAGTCCTTGGTAACCCTCCACTTCCCCCAGCCTTTACTCTTGTAGTTCTTTTCCATTTTTCCAATCACTTCTTGACTTTTCACTGAGCCACTGATCTTCACTCCCCTCTCCTGGCTTCCCTAGGGCTCTCAATATTTTCCTTGAACCAATCAGCTGTTTTTCACCTTCCTGAGTGCTTAGGGATTTATTGGATGAGGTAAACCAATTAGATCTCCTCTCTCTCTTTCCCTCCCTCCCCTAAATCAACTGTATCTTTACCGCATCCATTCAATTGCTTCTCAGCAGATTTCCTCTCTGTTTTCAGATTCTTTGAGTTAGGCAGATTGCATGATAAATTCTCATAGTCATCTCAGTCCTCAGTTTGAAAACTGCTGAAGGCTTCTCAAACCACCTTTTTGTTCATAGACTTCTCCTCAGCCACCCATCACCACCGCTTGTATTTTCAGTTAGACATTTAATTCATCATGATATATTTGCACTATTTCCTCCTACTCCCACTATTTGTAAATTTTTTGGTCATCGCTCCCATTAGATTGTAATCTTCTTGAGGTCAGGCCAGGTGCTTCCTTTTTCTGATGTGCTCTCCCACATACTAGCACTCAGTAGGTGCTCAGTAAATACCATGGATTCATCAATTGACACAATAGAAGTAAACGCCATGGTCTCTGCCCTTGAGATGCTCATCATCACAAACAGGTTATAACAGTGAAACCTCCAATGCAGGAAGAAATACCTGGTGTGGTTTGAGCACCACAGCAAAGGATGCTTCCAGAGTGAGGGAGCCCATTGCTTTTCTGTGAGAAGGAATGAGGTGGCCTCCTCCGGAGACCACCCTCCCCCTTAAATAGCTACTGCAGGAATACTCTGGAGTGGTTAATGTTGCTAGGTTTTGTGAGGCTGACATTAGAAGATTCATACAGAGCAAATTTCCGAGAGCAACGATGAATTATCATTAGTACTTAATAACAGGAAATGTGATTATAGAATATGTTGGACCTCTCCACCCTCCCTTCCACTCCACCCCCACCGCAGGGCAGGGCCCTGGGATGGATGACTTGCTTCATTATTTTAAATGAGGAAAATGTGATATGCTTACTAGATAGAATGTACAAATTAAAATGGAATAAATTGCCAGCAGGACGGTTTATCAACAGATAGGGCTTCCTGAGGTTAACCACCTCCAGGTAGCAGGACGGTAGAGTGCCCAAGGTTGGTTCTAGTGGTCAATGAACAACTGCAGCCCACTGAGCAGTGATCTGCAACTATCAACTTCGAGACGCACACTTGAGAGGAGGAGAAAGAACTGCAGCTTTCTGTGCTTTTTTTTCTGTGCTCTATTTAGAATGAATTCTTGGAGATCTTCCCCCAGAAGCACTGCCTTGCAGAGAAGATACCCCTCTCCCTCCAAATAATCTCAAATTAGGAAGAATAAAAAATTCAGAAAGCTGCAGACCCCAATTTGAGTTTTCTGTCACTTAGGAGGCCATGGAGAAATTGTATCATTGGTGTGAAGATCAGGTGGGTCAGAGGCAGGCACGCTGTGGGGATTTAGGGATGTTTGTGATTGGCTATACTTTGGTATCTTTTAGAAAATGAGAGAATCAGCTCATCAGCTGTTAAACCCTTGAGAATAAAGCCAACAATAAATAATATTTGAAGGTTAGGGAAGCATTTTGGGATCAAAGAGTTTGGCCAGCAATACTAATTATAATGTTGGTATTTTGTTAAGCGCTTACTATGTGCCGAGCACTGTTCTAAGCGCTGGGGTAGACACAAGGGAATCAGGTTGTCGCACGTGGGGCTCACAGGCTTAATCCCCATTTTACAGATGAGGTAACTGAGGCACAGAGAAGTTAAGTGACTTGCCCACAGTCACACAGCTGACAAGTGGCAGAGCTGGGATTTGAACTCATGACCTCTGACTCCAAAGCCCGTTCTCTTTCCACTGAGCCACGGTAATCGTCTGTCATTAGAGTTGAAGCCTGAACTACAGAAACACAAAAGGCTAAGTCCAGTGCAGAACTTTGTCCTTCTGAAGGTGGTGTGCGGACCTGCTTTGCTCTAGGCAATCCTTCTGGCAAGTTGAGCGGTATAAATCGATCAATCAGTGGTAGTTTTTGGGTGCTTACTATGTGATTAACACTGTACTAAGCACTGGAAGAGTATAACAGAGTTCATAGACATGTTCCCTATCCACAAGGAATTTACAGCCTAGAGGGGGAGGCAGACATTAAAATCAACTGCAGATATGTACGCAAGTGCTGTGGGATTGAGGGTGGGGTGAATAGCAAGTGCTTAAAGGGTACAAATCCAAATTCAAGGATGATGCAGAAGGAAGGGAGAATAGAGGCAAATACTAGCTTAGTCAGGGAGGGCTTCTTGGAGATGCGATTTTAAAAAGGTTTTGAAGATGGGGACAGCCTCTATGAAGGGGGAGGGAGTTCCAGGCCAGAAAGAGGGCATGAGCAAAAAGTCAGTAGCGAGACAGACGAGATTGAGGTACAGTGAGTAGGTTGGCATTAGAGGAGAGAATTGTGAGGGCTGGGAAATCAGCAAGGTGAGGAGCAAGGTGATTGAATGCTTTTAAGCCAGTGGTAAGGAGTTTCTGTTTGATGTGGAGATGGATGGACAACCCCTGGAGACGTGGACTGAACATTCTTTTAGAAAAATGATCCCGCAGCAGAGTGAAGTAAGGACTGGAATGGGAAGAGACAGGAAGGAGATAGATTAGCAAGGAGACTGATGCAGTAGTCAAGATGATATGTAAGAGTTTAGATCAATGTAGTAGCAGTTTGGTTGGTGAGGAAAGGGCAGATTTTAGCAATGTTGTGAAGATAAAACCAACAGGATCTGATGACAGATTGAATGTATGAGTTGAATGAGAGAGATGATTTGAGGATAATGACGAGGCTACAGTTTTGTGAGATCGGGAGGATGATGGTGTTGTCTGCTGTGATAGGACCCACATGGGGAGGACAGAGTTTGGGTGGGAGGATGAGTTCCATTTTGGACATATTAAAGTTAAGGTGTCAGCAAGGTGGCCAAGTGGAGATGTCCTGGGTAGAGACAGTGATGGAAAAGTCAGGGAGAAGCAGCGTGGCTCAATGGAAAGAGCACGGGCTTGGGGGTCAGAGGTCATGGGTTCGAATTCCGGCTCGGCCACTTGTCAGCTGTGTGACTGTGGGCCAGTCACTTAACCTCTCTGTGCCTCAGTGACCTCATCTGTAAAATGGGGATTAAGACTGTGAGCCTCACGTGGGACAACCTGATTACCCTGTATCTACCCCAGCGCTTAGAACAGTGCTCTGCACACAGTAAGCGCTTAACAAATACGAACATTATTATTATTTTAAAGGTGGGGGGAGGAGAGGTGCTGGGGAGAGGCAAAGGAAATAAGGGAGACTTTGCTTGGAGACTTAAAATTTTTTGCAATAATACCAGAAGTATGACTGGTCCTGTAGCATATGCAGCACTAATCTCTTTTATAAGCAAGAAATATGTTTAGTTTCTTTCTTAATTACCACTGCTACTACTTAAAGCTGCGACTGAGAAATCATTTCAAACCCTCTATCATTTCCCCACGGTGAGTACGTGCTTATTTGATAAAAGACAGAGTTCAGAAAGGTCCATGAAGCGTAGTTAGTCACACTGATTTACCTCTGTTGCATAGTTCATGGAATGCATTTAACAACCTAAGGGAAAAATGGAGAGCTTAGAATAGCTGAACAGTACCCAGTGTTACTGAGGCAAGCAAGATTCATATTTCTGAAAAAATCCTCTTACCTTTGAATTTGCATTTTTCCAGTGTAATTATTAACATATTTCAGGCATTTCATATGAAATGCTCTGCTCTAAATCCTAATTCCTTATTCCTCCTCCTCCTCATTATCATTATCATCATCATCATCATTACATTTGTTAAGTATATACTGGGTGTCAAGCACTGTTTTAAGTTCTGGGGTAGAAACAAGTTGATCAAGTTGATCAAGTCAGACACAGTCCCTGTCTCGCATGGAGTAAGGAGAATCGGCATTTAATCCCCATTTCACCCATGAGGAAACCGAGGTTAATCAATTTAGAGAAGCAGCGTGGCTCAGTGGAAAGAGCACGGGCTTTGGAGTCAGAGGTCATGGGTTCAAACCCCTGCTCGGCCACATAGCTGTGTGACTTTGGGCAAGTCACTTAACTTCTCGGTGCCTCAGTTACCTCATCTGTAAAATGGGGATTAAGATTGTGAGCCCCACGTGGGACAACCTCATTCTCCTGTGTCTACCCCAGCACTTAGAACAGTGCTTGGCACATAGTAAGCGCTTCACAAATACCAACATTATTATTATTATTATTAACTTACCCAAGGTGACACAGCAGACAAGTGGCAGAGCAAGGATTAGAACTCCCAGACCTATGCTCGTGCCATAAGGCCACGCTGCTCCACACAAATACATTAATCTGAGTCCCCTATGTCAAATAGATTCTATGGCACATGTAGACCCTTTAAAATACTTAACCCATTCTTTAGAGATTGTCTTGGCTTTTTCTTCTTCCTCCATGAAGGCAAAGGTGTGATGATTGCAACATCAGGATTTTTCTTTCTGAAGAAAGAGAGAAACAAAAAGAAATCCCAGGCTGGGCTTCCCCTGGCATGAGATTGCTCCTCCTGTCACTTCTCCATCCCTAAGAAGCTCAAACACTGTGTTAGGGTTTGTTTGAGACTTTAAGGGGTAATCCCCACTGAGATTCCCATGTATATGGAAAATCTGAATCAAGAAAAAATAATTTTTATTCACGAAGCAGACTTTCTGAACCATATTACCAATTAGAGGGTCTATCAAACCTGCATAAACATCAGTGTCCTGTTTTTCCAACAGATGAATGTGTCTGTGGATGTATGTATGACTATGCATAAAAGTGAATGTTTGAGAGGAACATAGTGACACTTCCAGACTCCGTCAAATCCTAGACTCAGTTTAAACCCAGTGATTGCCCATCCACCTCCACATCAAGCAGAAACTCATTCATTCATTCGATCACATTTATTTAGTACCTACTGTGCGCAGAGCACTGTACTAAGCACTTGGGAAAGTCCTTATCATTGGCTCTAAAGCAACCAGCATTCTCTCACCTATCTTACCTTGCTGATTTCCTATTATAACCCAGCCTGCATACTTCATTCTTTTAATGCCAACATATTCCCTTCACCTTGATCTCATCTGTCTCACCACTGACCCCTTGCCCACATCCTTCCTCTGACCTGGAATTCCCTCCCCATCCATATACAACCTTTCCTCACTTTCAAATCCTTATTAAATTTATAGCTATGCCCTTGGACCTGAACCCTATAAGCATTTGATATTCACCCACCATCAGCTCCACAGCATATATTCATTCAGTAGTATTTATTGAGCGCTTAATATGTGCAGAGCACTGTACTAAGTGCTTGGAACATACAATTCGGCAACAGATAGAGACAATCCCTGCCCACTGATGGGCTGACAGTCTAATTGGGGGAGACAGACAGACAAAAACAATAGCAATAAATAGAATCAAAGGGATGTACACCTCATTCACAAAATAAATAGGGTAATAAAAACATTAAACAAATGAGCAAATGAGCACAGTGCTGAGGGGAGGGGAAGGGAGAGGGGGAGGTGTACATGACCATAATTTATATTGGCATTTGTATTTATACTGGCATTTGCATTTGTATTAAAAACTCTCTGTGGACAGGAAAAGTGTCTACCAATTATGCTATACTCTTTCAAACTCTCTACTCTGCACACCATAAGCACCCAGTAAAAAGCACTGATTGATCAGTTGACTGATCTACTGGAATCTTCCAAATGCCTCTTCTAAAATGGTCTTCTAGAACACTCCAGAGAACATTGCTGACAGACAAAAGGATTTGAACTTTGGAGGAACAATATTCTCACTTTAAACACAACCATTAACAGAAAGTAATCCTGAACTAGAAACAGCTTTTTGCTCCCTGGTTTGCCAAACTGAGTCAGTTAATAATAATGTTGGTATTTGTTTAGCACTTACTATGTGCTGAGCACTGTTCTAAGCAATGGGGTAGATACAGGGTAATCAGGTTGTCCCACATGAGGCTCACAGTTAATCCCCATTTTACAGATGAGGTAACTGAGGCACAGAGAAGTGAAGTGACTTGCCCACAGTCACACAGCTGAGAAGTGGCAGAGCCGGGATTCAAACTCATGACCTCTGACTCCCAAGCCCGTGCTCTTTCCACTGAGCCACGCTGTGAGCGAAGCATCACTTGGAAGGAGATCCTCCCACCTATAACTGTTACTCTTTTTGAAAGGATTTGACAACAGAATTTCGGTGTGAGATGGATTAGTCTAACCCAGAAAGCCAAAACTAAGAATTCACTTTCATGCCTTTAGCTGTGGTTCTACAGCCCAAGAAACTGTTTCAGAGAACCCTTAACTAAAAGCAAAATATAGTAATTAGAGGGAAATTATAGGCTCCGATAGATTGAGCCTATTCTTCACACCTAAACCTGAAATTACTGCATGTCATCGGTGTGCTTCTGAGTGGAAGAAAGTAAAATTGTCTGGGCTGAGCCTAGCCCTGTTGTTATGCCACATGTCATTTCATTCCGTTTATGTTGGGCCTCGATTCTCCACTGGATTTTTCACCTGAGTTGGGATCTGATTTCCTCTTTATATGATTCAGAGAACTCCTGAATAAGAGTCCTTCCTGCTACTGGAAAACCTGTGACAAGTGACTCTTAGGACCAGCCTTCAAGACATTCATTTATTCAATCATATTTATTCTGTGCATACTGTGTGTTGTACTGTACTAAGTGCTTGGGAGAGTACATTTTAACAATAAACACACACATTCCTTGCTCTTAACAAGTTTAGACAGGGCTATTTCCCTTTTTCAAGTTTCCTGGTGGCCCCTTCATTGAGTCCCTGCATCCTGCTACCGTCCTTGTTAAAGTTAGCTCCTTCCAAACAGATTTTCCCTTATCATTAGCCCAGAACTGACTGCCATGGTACACTAAATTTGCCTGGCTACCAGATATTGCTTCCACCCATAGCCAAACTCCAAAACCAGAGGTCATTATTAATTATTATCATTATTGCTCTCATTAAGTGGTATTTTTAAAGCACTTACTCTGACCCAGGCTCTGAACAAAGCAATGGGATAGATGATAATAATAATAATACTTAAGTGCTTCCTATGAGTCAAGTACTGTTCAAAGCGTTACAGTAGATACAAGTTAATCATGTTGGACACAGTTCCTGTCCCACAGGGGGCTCAAATTCTTAATCCCCATTTTACAGATAAGGTAACTGCAGCCCAGAGAGGTTAAGTGATTTGTCCAAGGTCACACAGCAGACATATGGCAGAGCCGGGTTTAGAGCCTAGGTCCTTCTGTCTCCCAGGCCTGTGCTATATCCACTAAACCACGTTGTTTATATGATAGAAGATAGTCTAGTTGGTTACAGACATGACCCTCAGTTGTTGGACCCTGTATTCATGAGACACGAACTAGACACAAGGTTGGACCCTGCATCTGATCCAACAGGAAGAATCATGGCCTAGCAGAAAGAGCACAGGTCTGAGAGCCAGAGGACCTGGATTCTAGGCCCAGCTCCACAATCCTTCTACTGTGTGACCAGATTTGCGGGGGATGGCTGTAAGGGAAAGGTGAGGAGGCTGTGTTCAAATAGAGGAATTTCAGAATTGGTGAGGATAGAGATTGAACAGTTACTGGAGAATATAAAATCAAGTGTGTGTCCAAGTTGGTGAGCGTGTGAGGTGGGGTGGGGCAGGAGGTAAGTGGAGTAAAGAAGTGGGAGGAGGTAGACAGTGGGGACATCCACATGAATATTCAAGTCCCCTAGTCCACCTTAAAGTCCACCTTGTCTCAGCGTGCAACTCAGTTGACCCCTCCCCAACTCCTTCACTCCCCGCTCAGGGGCCTAACTTCACTTGTCCAGGGGTCTATCTGTTCGCCAGGATTCATGACACCAATCTTAGATTAGAAGTCAGAGGACTGGAGTGCTGGCTGCTCAACTCACTTCGGGCAGCAGTCAGTGCAACCCCACACATGTTGATTCCCTTAATAATGCTTTCTGATGACAATGACAGCCATGATGAGGAAAACTGTTGGTGCCTCCTTGTTTGAATTTCTGCCTCTCTGGAACAAATTGGCAGTTGCTGAGCACTCATCACATAAATACGATGGAACGAAAAGCTGAACAGGGTTACACTTGGTTACAAAAGATGTGTTTTCAGTATCGAACAAGACAGATTCTTTCTAATTTGGATGCTGAGGATAAAGGATCAATCAGTGATATTTACTGAGCACTTACCACATGCAAAGCACTGTATTAAGTGCTTGAGAGAGTCCGACACAAGAGAATTGATAGACGCCTCCTGCCCCTACCATGCTTATGGTCTAGAGAGGGAAACAAACATTAATATAAATGATCTATAGATATGTACATAAGTGCTGGGGGGCTGAGGGGGGGTGAAAAGCAAATGCCCAAAGGGTACGAATCCAATCAATCAATCAATCTTATTTTTGTGAAGAACACTGTAATAAGCATTTGGGAGAGTACAGTATAACAGAATTTGTAGACATGTTCCCTGCCCACAACAAGCTTAAGGCATACACAATGCAGAAGGGAGACGGAGCTGGGGGAAAGAAGGCTTAATCAGGAAAGGCCTCTTGGAGGAGATGGGACCTTGATAAGTCCTTTAAGGTGGGGAAAGTGATGGATGGTCTGAAGGGGAAGGAGTTCCAGGTTCAAAGGAGGACAAGGAAAAGGGGTCGGAGGTGAGATAGATGAGATCAGGGCACAGTGAGTAAGCTGGTGCTAGAGGAGCAGAGTGTGCAGGCTGGGCTGTAGTAGGAGATCAGCGAAGAGAGGTAGGAGGGGGCAAGCTGATTGAATGCTTTATAGCCAAAGGTAAGGAGCTTCTGTTTGTTGTAGAGGTGGATGGGCAGTCACTGGGGGATTTTGAGAGATGGGGATGTGTGGATATTCTTTTTTTTTTTTAGAAAAATGATCTGGGCACTAGAGTGAAGTATAGCCTGGAATGGGGAGCGACAGGAGGCAGGGAGGTCAGTGAGAAGGCAGATGAAGTAATCAAGGCAGGATAAGTGCTTGGATAAGGTAGAGTAGCAGTTTAGTAGCAGAGTAGCAGTTTGGATGGAGCGGAAAGGGTGGATTTAAGTGATGCTGTGAAGGTAAAACTGACAGGATTTGGTGACAGATTGAATATGTGGGTTGTATGAGAGAAATGAGTCGAGGCAGGTGACAGATTGAATATGTGGGTTGTATGACAATCTGAGGACAATGCCAAGGTTACGGGCTTGTGAGATAGGGAGGATAGGGGTATTGTCTACAGTGATGGAAAGACAGAGGGAGGGCAGGGTTTCGGTGGGAAGATAAATCGTTCTGCTGCGTACATGTTTGGTTTGCGGTATGGGGACACTCGGGCAGAGATGTCCTGAAGGCAGGAGGAAATGTAAGACTGTAGAGGAGAGAGGTCAGGGCTGGAGATGTAAATTTGGGAGTTATAGGCCTAGAGATTAGCTAGACAGCAGGCAACAGTCCCTGAACAAATAATCCATGGTCTTGCAGTAAATAAAATGTTCTTCCTGCTGTCCAGAAAAACCAGGCTCTTTCTTCAACAGATTGTTCCCTTCCTTGTTCTCTCAATTCTCTTTCGGTGAAAAGCAGAAAGTCGGGGCTACAGAATGGCTTTTGCCTTTTGAACAGCACTCCCAAAAGTAGCCCTTGTTTCATGTTTTCTATACAGCCACAGCTAGACAAATCCAGGTTCCGCTTCTTCCGTTATATCCCTTTTCTGTGCCCCCTTTTTCCCTCTTTGAAAAAAAAGGAGAGCCCACCACCTGTCATCTGGAAGAAACAGACAACACCAGTGTGGAATGGGAAAGTCTTGGCTAGGTACCAATCAATAAATGGTACTTATTGAAGGCACGCTATATGCCGAGCACTGTACTAAGCACTTGGGAGAGTACAACGCAACAGAATTAGTGGACACATTCCCTGCCCCTAATAAGCTTACAGTCTAGAGGACCAATAAGGCCAAAAAAAATCTATGGATCATACTCATCCACAAACTGAATGTGATTCAGCAATATCACCCTATTTTCCAGACCCTGAATGGCACAGAGGTGAGCTATTTTTAGAAAAATGAGAAAAAAAGAGAACTGGCCTGGTGACGGGCTGTCCTCCAGGAAACCTGGATACAGTTTCTTCCAGATCAGCCCTCACCATCCTCCTACACCCACTAGTAAAGACCTAAAATGATAATCATTTGTGCAGTGCCTGGCTCTGTTCTGAGAATAAAAACCTCATATAGAATAATTCTGGAACAATCCAGGTCACAGTAGCCGTTTGGCATTCATTCCGACAACTGCAGCATGGCCTGGGATTTAGAAAGACCTGGGTTCTGATCCCAGCTCTACCTCTTGTCTGCTGCATGACCTTGGAAAAGTCACTTCACCTCTTTGGGCAGCGTGGCTTAGTGGAAAGAGCCCGGGCTTTGGAGTCGGAGCTCATGGGTTCGAATCCCAGCTCTGCCACTTGTCAGCTGTGTGATTGTGGGCAAGTCATTTCACTTCTCGGTGCCTCAGTTACCTCATCTGTATAATGGGGATTAACTGTGAGCCTCATGTAGGACAACCTGATTACCCTGTATCTACCCCAGCGCTTAGAACAGTGCTCTGCACATAGTAAGCCCTTAACAAATACCAACATTATTATCTGTAAAATGAGGACTAAGATTGTGAGCCCCACGTGGGACAGGATCTATGTCCAAGCTGAATTGCTTGTATCTACCCCAGCACTTAGTACAGTGCCTGGCACATAGTAAGCGCTTAACAAATACCACAGTTAATTTTAGTATTATTACTGCGAGACTATTCAGACTTCACTAGGGGACATTTCCCAAGGATGTTTCCGACACCCTCGTGAAATTCCTGATGTGGCTCTTTCTGAACTGTCTGTGCTGAATTACAAGGGCAATCTGTTTGGAGCTAAAAGCTTCCTCCCAGTAAACATCACTGTTACCAACTCCATTATATTCTCCCAAGTGTTTAGTACAGTGCTCTGCCCAAAGTAAGGGCTCAGTAAATACGATTGATTGAATATTTTGGACTATTCTCAAGGGCAGGCCTCACGTTGAACCAAACCTCTCAGTAAGTACACACTCGAACAGGCTGGGTGGGCACCTCAAATAGGCCAGCAGATTCCAACTCTGCGTACAGTGAGCCAGAATGAACCTACCCAGCACTAGTCTGAACGTGACCCATAATTGCTTCTATCAGACTCTTTATCTCAGGATGTGCTTTAAACAGAACCTCCGCCTTCAGAAGTTCAGCCATGAATGGTTTATCTCCTGGCAGGAGAAGCAGACGAACATAAGAAACACAAGCTGAAGCGAAAGTCCATTGTGATTTAATTATACCTTCCGCTTCCAAGGTCTTGGGGATCTTGATATATAAACCGCTCGGCAAATATCAATCACTGGTGGGCAAGTCAGCTCACTGGCCTATTTTACAGATGAAGACATTTAAACTTTGGGTGCCCCTAGAATTCGATTATCACCAGCCCTCACATTATTCAAAGGAAGGATGTAACCCAAAAAAGTTAAACTACATGAAAGACTTGGAATCTATTTAGTGCATTTCTTTCCGGGAATTCAGACCAACAAGAAAAACGCAAGGTATTTTCACCAGGACAAGGTTGGGTTATAATGACTAATCAGGCAATTAAAAGAAAACGGTATTTGAGAGACACTATGGCTTAGTGGAAATAGCACAGAACTGAGAGTCAAGGACCTGGGTTTAATCCCAGCTCTACCAATTGCCCTCTGTGTGACTCTGTGACCTTGGTCAAGGAACTCAACTTCTCTTTGTCTCAGATTCCTCATTTGAAAATAGGGATTAAATACCTGCTCTCCCTCCTACTTAAACTGTGAGCCTTGTGTGGGACAGGGACTGTGTCCAATCTGATTAACTTGCATCTACCCCAGCACTTAGAACAGTGCTTGACAGAGAGTAAGTGCTTAACAAATACCACAATTATGATGGTGATAATGTGCATTTGAAGATGATGCCATTGATGATAAACTCATGTATGGGTGTGAGTATAGCTGAAAAAGAAATGATGCGGTACTGATCGTTCCAACCATCCTATTCCCACCTGCAGATTGTCCTTTTTTGTGTTGGTATGTTGGCAGCACTTGGTGCAGTTGTCATTTCTGCTTCAGGCTCACATGCTCTCAAAGCTTCTGTGGCAAATGAGACACAGCTCTCTTAATTGCAGCACACTAGCTTGAATTGTTTTTAATGGTACTTGCTAAGCGCTTCCTATGTGCTGGGCACTGTATAATCACTGGGGTAGATACAAGCTAATCAGGTTGCATCTGATTAGTCCCTGTCCTGGCTCTGCCTCATGTCTGCTGTGTGACCTTGAGCAAGTTACTTATCTTCTCTGGGCCTCAGTTACCTCATCTCTAAAATGGGGATCAAGACTGTGAGCACCGTGTGGGACAGGGAATATGTCCAACCTGATCAACTCGTATCTACCCCAACACTTAGAGCTGTGCTTGGCACGTAGTAAACAAATACCACAGTTATTATTATCATTATTATTATTATTATGTCCCACATGGGGCTCACAGTCTAAGTCAGAGGGAGGAGCATTTAATTCCCAGTTTACAGAAGACGTAACTGATTCAGTTATCTCCCAAAATTCAGCTGTGATGCCCCATTTTCTGAGGTTGTATATTGGTGTTCTCAGAGAGGATTTACTCCATCTCACTGCCCTTGGTCCCCACATTTCAGCTCATCACACAACTGCTTGGGTGCCCTGTTGTGACCCATTCACTTCACAGATCCCCCATCCAAAGCTGGGATGAATTTATGATCCCATCTTGCCACTGGATGTTGAGCAAGACCTGAGGCAAGCTGATTAACTGCTCAGGGGGGCAGGGTGAGGTCTGTGTTGGGCCCAGTTCCCAAAACACCCAGAAAGCTGGGCCTGCACACAGCTCCGTGACCTTCGGTTTGGTCTGAAGCCTGATGCTAAGTTACTGTCACACTCAGAAGTCACACTGGCCTCCCACACTGGCCGGGCAGAGTTGCTGTCAAGGGGAGGACAGATGAAGTGTTGAAGAAGATCTTTGATTTGGTGTTGGCTTCCCTGTGCTTCTTTCCCATCTCTTCAGACTTCTCATCCATCCTCAGAGCTGGACTGACTCTCTAAAGTGGCAGGCTAAGCGGCCTGACCTAGGGGAAAGAGCTGGGGCCTGGGAGTCAGGAGACTTGGGTTCTAATCCTGGCTTTGCCACTGGCCTGCTGTGTGACCTTGGGCGAGTTGCTTCATTTCTCTGGGTCTCAGTTTCCTCAGCTGTAAAATAGGGATACAATACCTGTTCTCCTTCCTACTTAGATTGGGAGCCCCATGTGGGACGGGGACTGTGTCCAACCTGATTATCTTGACTCTACCTTGGCACTTAGTAAGCACTTAGGAAATACCACATTGTTGTTATTATTATCACTACTACTGTTATTATTATTTGCTTGGTCAGAATTAGGAACTAGCCAAGTAGCTGCTCAGAACTAGTCACAGTCCACACTAGCCTCCCAAGTCTTCTTGGTGTCCTGGTGGGAAAGTCTAGCTCAGCCCTTATTCAGCTGTCTACTTCATATATATACCCGAGACGTATTTAATTCACCACAGCAATTATGGTGCATAAAGAGTAGCTACAGATATTGATACTCTCACTTAACCTTATGCTTTATTCCATTATTACCATATATTTAGTTCACTACCTCAATGATAGATTAAAATCTTGCTGAGATACAATTTTCAACTTTTACTGCATTACCACAAACAATTGTTGATTAAAATCTCAGAGAGATACAATTTTCAGCACTGGATAAAATCTTAACCGCAAGGGCTGCTGACAGACAGGACTCCGCCTGCTGGGCTTTCCCTGACTGCTCACCTGCCAGATCCCAAGGAAAGGTGTAGACCACAGATGATGAAAGATAACAACCAACTATCCTCAGGTGGAATGGATGCAGTTGCATTCATTTCTAAGGTAGAAGGAGGTAGAGAAGCCTACCATTCTGCTTCCTTTTTGAAGGTATTTGTTGAGCACTTACTATGTACCGGATAAACCCTGGGGAGATACAAGCTAATCAGGCTGGACCCACTCCATCTTTTAATCTTCATTTTACAGATGTGGTAACTGGGCTACAGAGACCTCAAGTGACTTACCCAAGGCTCACCCAAGAATAATAATTCTGGTATTTGTTAAGCACTTACTCTGTACCAGGCACTGTGCTAAGTGCTGGGGTGGATACAAGTAAATCGTGCTGGGCACAGTCCCTTGTCCCACATGGGACTCACTTTCTCAACCCCCATTTTACAGATGTGGTAACTTAGGCCCAGAGAAGTTAAGTGACTTCTTGCCCAAGGTCACCCAGCAGACCCCTGGCGGAGCCCAGATTAGAACCCATGACCTTCTGACGTCCAGGCCTGTGCTCTATTCACTATGCCATGCTGCTTCTCTGCTGTTTCTAATCCCCACACTGCCACTTGTCTGCTGCGTGACCGTGGGTGAGTCACTTAACTTCTCTGGGCCTCAGTTATGTCATCTGTAAAATGGGAATTAAGCCTCTGAGCCCCAACTGGGACAGGGAATGTGTCCAACCTGATTAGTTTTATTTATCTCAGTGCTTAGTACAGTGCCTGGCACTTAGTAAGCCCTTAACAAATACAATTAAAAATAATGGTGACCTTGTTCCCTTTCCCAAACCCTTCACTGTATTGTATTCTACCAAGAGCTTAGTATGGTCTCACAGTAAGCACTCACTAAATTTTATTGTTTGATGGTTTGATTCTTGCAGGTTTGCACCCACAGCCCCTACTGTGGAAACTCAGACGCTCATGGCCACCTTGGCGGTCCACCCAGAGAGGATTTCACCTTAATGACCTTGGCTCAAAAACTTGCAGCTTCTGCTTTCCTGAGGTGATACAGGCTGCATTAAGCCTTGGAGATCCATCCTACCCAGCCACCCACTACCTGGGGTCCCCTGCTCCGGCCAGGGTCAAGAGGGTCCCTGCAGAAAAATGCACCACTTGGGGATTGTGTTGGGCAAGAAAGAGAAAAAAATTCGCAGCTCTCTGTGACATTTCTCAAAGTGCAGGCTCCAAACTGATTTTGAAAAGTAAATGTGAAAGTATAAACTTCCCATTCTTCAGTGACTAGCCAATTATAAAGACCAATTATGCCTACCGAACACTTTTGATACTATTGTTCTTGTCTGTTTTCCATCCAGAAAGATTTAACACAATCACTGAGAAATTACTGAGTGCTAAGCACTGTAAGTACTCTCCCAAGTGCTTAGTAAGGTGCTTTGTGTGCAGTAAGCGCTCAATAAATACGACTGAATGAATGAATTAATGAAGTCCTTTGGAAAGTACAATAGGAGCAAGAGGTAAGTTTCTTGATCTTAAGGATCTAACGAACTGAGGTCAGACTAACTTACAGATAGTGGAGGGGAGGAGGAACATGGATACAACAGTTAGTAAGTAGTTCAAGCATATCAGGATGAAATAACTGAATAAGCGACTATACAAATGAAGATACAGAATACACTCATTTCATTTTTAATGGTATTCATTAAGTGTTTACTCTGTGTCAAATACTGTTCTAAGCACTGGGATAGGTAGGAATTAATGTCCTGCACTGGGCTCACAGGCTAAGTGAGCCCTCCTTACCTATCTTCCCCCCCTCCTCCTCAGTCCTAGGCTCTGATGGGATAGGGACAGAGGAATTCGGGCTCAGTGGAAGGAGCCTGGGCTTCGGAGTCAGAGGTCATGGGATCGACTCCCAGCTCTGCCAGTTGTCAGCTGTGTGACTGTGGGCAAGTCACTTCACTTCTCTGTGCCTCAGGTACCTCATCTGTAAAATGGGGATTAACTGTGAGCCTCACGTGGGACAACCTGATGACCCCGTATCTACCCCAGCGCTTAGAACAGTGCTCTGCACATAGTAAGCGCTTAACAAATACCAACATTATTAAAAGCTTGCCCCTTCCTGTCACCTGCAGGGCTGAGCCCTTCCCCAGCACCACCAGAGCTATTTTTAGACAGGAAAGGGCATCATTAGGTTAAGCTGGGTCTGGGGAGGGGAAGAAAAAGACATTCAGGGAGCATCCCCTGGTGGCCACGGAGAGGGAAGCTGAAGAATTGATTCGTGGTAGGCTCTTCCCTTCCCTACCCTGAAGTTCTCTCCCCAACTTTCTCCACCAGCCCCATACCCACAAACACTCAAGTCCCCAGACCGAGGGAACAGGTCACAGAGAGTACCATCTAGGGCTTGGTCTTAGAAATACCGCCTTGTATCTCTGAAAAAAATCAGGTTGGGTTTGCTTGTCAAACCACCCAGAAAATATCAGTTGCCAAAGGAATATTCATTCATTCATTCAATAGTATTTATTGAGCGCTTACTATGTGCGGAGCACTGTACTAAGCGCTTGGGATGAACAAGTCGGCAACAGATAGAGACAGTCCCTGCCGTTTGACGGGCTTACGGTCTAATCGGGGGAGACGGACAGACGAGAACAATGGCAATAAACAGCGTCGAGGGGAAGAACATCTCGTAAAAACAATGGCAACTAAATAGAATCGAGGCGATGTACAATTCATTAACAAAATAAATAGGGTAACGAAAATTATACAGAATATGGCATTACACTTAAAAATTTGACCTCCTACCAAGTCCCAAAATCAACATTGCCTCACCTATCCTTCTCAGTAGCCCAGAGAGGGAAGGAGGCTACAAATGCAACCACCATTTTACAGGACCAGAACCACCGTGGCTCAGTGGAAAGAGCACGGGCTTGGGAGTCAGAGGGCATGGGTTCGAATGCCGACTCCACCGCTTGTCAGCTGTGTGACTGTGGGCAAGTCTCTTAACTTCTCTGTGCCGGTTACCTCATCTGTAAAATGGGGATTAAGACCGTGAGCCTCATGTGGGACAACCTGATTACCCTGTATTTACCCCAGAGCTTAGAACAGTGCTCTGCACAGAGTAAGCGCTTAACAAATACCAACATTATTATTACTTTCCGCATCACTAACCTCGAGCTAAAAAAAAAGTATTGCCCCTTGACAAGCAATCGGTTCCGATAATAATAATAATTGTGGTATTTGTTAAGGGCCTACTATGTGCCAAGTACTATTCTAAGCCCTGGGGTAGATATGTCATTCATATTGGACACAGTCCCTGTCCCAAATTGGGCTCACAGTCTTAATCCCCCATTTTACAGATGCAGAGAAACAGCATGGCGTGGTGCATAAGAGCACGGGCCTGGGAGTCAGAAGGTCATAAATCCTAATTCCAACTCTGCCCCTTGTCTGCTGTGTGAACGTGGGCAAGTCTCTTCACTTCTCTAGGCCTCAGTTACCTCATCTGTAAAATGGGGATTGAGACTGTGAGCCCAACGTGGGACAGGGACACAGGAGATAATAATACTTATTTAATAAAATAATACTTGTTAAGTGCTTACTATATGCCAAGCACTCTTCTGAGTGCTGAGGTAGATACAAGTTAATCAAGTTGGACACAGTCCCTATCTCACATGGGGCTCACACTCTTAACCCCCATTTTACAGATGATGTAAATGAGGCCCAAAGAAGTGACTTGCCCAAGGTCACACAGCACACATGCGTGGAGGCGGGATTAGAACCCAGGTTTTTCTGACTCCCAGGTCCTTGCTCTATCCAATAGGCCATGCTGCTTCTCATATAATAATTATGGTATTCGTTAAGCGCTTATTATGTGCCAGGAATTCCTATAGGGCAAGTTGGAATAAACACACCATCAAGTAGCTAAACAAATTAGTCAAGCAAGACCTTCTAAAAAAATGCAACTCGGGGGAGTCGATCCAACGACTCACTCAGTCTGTTAGCATCTCCTGTCTAATGGTTGTAATTACTAATCCCCAAACCAAACTCTCCAGTTTTGAGGATGAACATGATACAGACTGGATTCCAGATGGTGTGGATGTTTGAGATGTGGAGGGGTGTGGGATAGCTGAAGGGAAGAATGTTCTGAAGAAAAGCAAATGTACTAAAACCTGCCACAAAGCTAAATATTTGAAGAAAACACTGCATCATAATAATCCATATGCGTTAGCACACTTCTCCTGTTTAAGAAAAGAAGCAGAGCTCTCCCATACCACCAGCGAGGTTGGAAATGTGGCAGAAGTTGCCTGTCATTCATTCATTCAATAGTATTTATTAAGCGCTTACTATGTGCAGAACACTGTACTTAGCACTTGGAATGTACAATTTGGCAACAGAGACAATCCCTGCCCAATAACAGGCTCACTGTCTCGATTCAACATGGGTTTGTGTTTACACTCGAAGTAATCATTAAGAAAAGGAGCAATTAATAGTCTCTTTCTGGTCTTTGCATGGCACAGGAGGGAAATTAAATCATCCTGTCGGCAAAGGCCCGTGCACACAATGCCGTTCTAAGCCATGACGATACAGCTCTCCTCCCGAGTGTTTGGATTAAAGGCAGAGAAGGAATTGCAGAATTGCTGCTAGACAGACTGAATGACCCACAGCAACGACTGAGTCATTTTTTCCTCCAGTGTGTCCTTCTACAGCAATGCAGCCTTCTCACTTGCTTAAAAAAAAACAGGTTAACATCACTGATTATAACTGTGGTATTTGTTCAGCACTTACTGTATGCCGGGCACCGTATAAGCAAATCGGGTTGGACACAGTCCCTGTCTCACATGGGAATCACAGTTTACAGCTGAGGGAACTGAGACACAGATTAAGTGAAATGACTTGCCCAAGGTCACACAGCAGACAACTGGTGGAGCCAGAATTAGAACTCATGACCTTCTGACTGCCGGGTCCTTGATCTATCCACTACACCATAATATTCACCCTTCACTCCCACTACACGTAAATGACAGAAAATCTGAGATGAGGGTGAAGTATCGAGAGCGCTGAACTGCAAAGTTAGGGACCCTTTTCCCCAGCCCAGCCATGCAGTGCGTCTGACGTGTGCCATTTGGAAATCTTGGCTTCTTTGCTGAATCCACAGTGGCATTTATCTACAGGGAATTTTGAAAAAGGCACATGACTAGAAATCCATGCACAGCAATTAGCTATAGATTTTAAATGACAGGAAAAATCTACCTCACTTCCTCAGTTGAGGGTCTTTGGTTTCCACCTCACGTCAAAGCTCTACGTTTTTCTCAGGTATCTCTGCTCCCCTCTGCCAGTCTAATTTCGAACCTGCCTTCTGTAATTGGCTAGAGCTTCATTTGCAAACCTCACTGCCAGATCTGTTTGGTGTTTTTTTCTACAGAGTACCAGCACCGATCTGGGATTTGGAAGCACTAGGAAGAATTCTCAGATAAAAACAAATTTCACTTGTCTACCTTCTTTTCAATCTCTTAAATTTAAGTTGAGATTCGGCCGATCTCCCTGAAGGTATCTTTGTGCAAAAAAAAGCAGATGTTCCGCTGAGCAAGGAACATGGCAAGGCAAGACACATAACCCCACGACCAGCCACAGAGGCCTCTTTCAGGAAACCCTGTCTAGAGTCAGGGAAAAAGCCTACTTGGGTCAATGTACCCCTAAAATTTCAAAAACCCTGGTGTTCCTTAGCAGCATAAACTTGCAGTCCATTTTCACTCCAAAGCGGAGTGTAAAATAACAACTGTAATGACTTCAAATTGGCTCTGGATCAAGCAGAAACTTGACACTTGACACAGACATGTTTTTTCAGCCAGATAATTATTTTCTCCTACGTGCCTTCTTACTGGGTCCAGAAGTTGCCCGAGAGACACTTCATGTCCGTCTCTGCAGGTCCGAGAACAAAGAACTTTGGGGCGCCCAACCCAGGACCCCAGTTATTCGAGGAGGGAGTTGACAGGACCAGCTGCAGCTCTGAGCCAATCAAAAAACCCCCAAGGGGTTCCAGATAGACCAACTCCAGAAAGAACCTATTCAGCATGGCCTTTAGGCTACCTGATTCACTAAAGCCTGTGCTTCGAGCAGTTTAGCGAACATCCAGAGCACATATAGCAAATTGCAGAGCCCCTAATATGAGAACAGGAATTCTGCCTGAAGCCTGGATCAGCCCGTCTACCTCTCAGTGACCAACCCAGGATGGAAGCCCAGTCCCCAGAGGGTGAGAAAAACCAGAAACAGTGTGATCTGGAGTCCCTAAAATACCAGGAGCTCACATATCCACACACTGCCCGGTCCCGCCTCAATCTAACCCCTGGCCCGGCTCCACAGATTCCACCGTCTATCCCATTTTCAGCTATAGAAAAAGCTAGGCCACTCAATCAGATTGTAACTGAGCACCTACTGAACACTGTCAAACTACAGTAGAAGCGCGGCTCAGTGGAAAGAGCACGGGCTTTGGAGTCAGGGGTTATGGGTTCGAATCCCTCCTCGGCCACTTGTCAGCTGTGTGACTTTGGGCAAGTCACTTAACTTCTCGGTGCCTCAGTGACCTCATCTGTAAAATGGGGATGAAGACTGTGAGCCCCACGTGAGACAACCTGATTCCCCTATGTCTACCCCAGCGCTTAGAACAGTGCTCGGCACATAGTAAGCGCTTAACAAATACCAGCATTATTAAGTAAGACTCTAAGCTCATTACGGGCAGGGAATGTATCTGTTTATTGTTGTATTGTACTCTTCCAAGTGCTTAGTTCAGTGCTCTGCACAGTAAGTGCTCAATAAATATGGCTAAATGAAATGAATGAATGAAAGGGCCCTATCCTTAATGAACTGGCAGAGTATTTACTACTAGATTCTGAAATGTCTTTAGGAGGACAGTAGAGCAACTTTTTAAAAACTTAAGCATACCAATCATCTTTTACTTTTCATGATATTTATTAAGCACTTACTATGTCCCAGGCACTGTACTAAGTCCCGGGTTATAGTTACAAGCTAATCAGGTTGAACACAGTTCCTGTCACACATGGGGCTCACAGCTTTTATCCCCATTTTACAGAGAAAGTAAAGTGACACAGAGACACAGAGAAATGAAGTGACTCGCCCATCAGATGAGTGTTGGAACTGGAATTAAAATCCAGGTCCTTCCGACTCCCAGGCCAGTGCTCTATCCACTAGGCCACGCTGCTTCTCTTCATCCTGAGTCCAAAGAGGCCCACGGGTTTCCTGAGCCTACAAGCTCTCCATGAGCCCTCCTGGTGGACTCACAGTTCACACTGAAATCCCACTTCTGGTGGTGTTGAACTTAAACCATTTCACTGTTAATATTTAAGATCCGAAATTATTCTTTCTGTCTTTTTTATGGCATTTGTTGAGTGTTTACTCTATGTCAAACACTGTTCTAAGCTCAGGAGTAGGTGCAAGTTAATTAAGTTGGACATAGCCCCTGTCCCAGATGGGGCCCATAGTCGAAGTAGGAGGGAGAACAAGTATTTAATCCCCATTTTACAATTGAGGAAACTGAGGCACAGAGACGTTAAGTGACTTGCCCAAGGTCACACACCAAGCAATTGGCCGAGCTGGGATTAAACCCAGGTCCTTTGACTTCCAGGCCCGTGTTCTTTTCATTAGGTCACACTGTTTTTCTGATGGACACTTGATATTTCAAAATGACTAAGGCTTTAAACCCTGCCTTTAAAGAAAAGGCAATTACAATTTTCCCATGGTCTTTTTCACCAAATTTCAGTGATGAAAAAAGTCACTTAATTTAAGCTCCAAGATCAGAGTCACAATCCGAAGAAAATTGCCCATATAGATGAAGAAATCTAAATGCAGTGGAGGGTTTATCTTTTTCTTAAGATTGTCATTACGGAAAAACCTAAGGGACGGGTTTATCTGCACAGATGTAGATGGGATTTTTCCATAGTTTCCAGACAATGTTAAATAGCCCACATAACTGAAGCCCGGAGATTTTTTCATCTAAAGTTTGACTAAACTCAGTCACTCTCTTGTTCCTCTGTAAATTACATTTGTAACCTCTCTTCCTACCTTTATTTTTTTCTTGCCGAGAAAGTAGTTCCAAAAGGTGAGAGACAAGAATCATTAGAAATAAAACCGGGGAGACAGTGGACACCCCTCTATTTGCCAGTTGATTCGTTTTCTCCTGGGAGTTTAGAAATACAAGGGAGTCAAATGTCTGTGTGACACGGTAGGATCAGTCAGAGTTGCTAGTTAGCCCTACCATCACAAATCCCTTTGGGCTGAGAGCTGACAATCTCTCTGTGGGGTAAATTTTCAGAAGGGAAAAACCGGGGTCCAAGGAGCAAGAGCCAATTCAGAATTTCCCGGGGAACTAACAGCAGCAGAGCTGGTATTAGAACTCTCCGATCCCATGCTACTAGCCTTCTGCTTAGCCCGCTCCCCATTCTGGCCAAAATATCCTGCACTACTATTTTAATGCTACAGGAAGTGGAAGGAGGGAAAACAGGAGAAGAGGGAAGATCAAGTTATCAAATGCTCCTTTTTCAGGTGTCCCTTCAAAACTTTACCCTGGGGAAACAGAATGTTTTCCACTGGCCCATACCCAGCTGACCCCCAAATTTGGGTGCTAACCCAGCAGAGAACAGTCCAAAAAGACTTGGTCACTTTGGAGCAGGGAGTTCAGGGTTTATCAGTAGGGGATGGAGAACACTGATTCTCAGAGTACATTATCAATACTCCCTCTACCTGTGGGCCTGTTTTTTTTTTAGTGGCATTTGTTAAGCGCTTACTACGCGCCAGGCACCGTACTAAGTATTGGGTTAGGTACAAGTTACTCAGGTTGGATTTAGATAGTCTTAATCCCCATTTTAGATGAGGTAACTGAGGCACAGAGAAGTGATTGGCCCAAGGTCCCACAGCCAACAAGTGGTGGAGCTGAGATTATTCATTCATTCATTCATTGAATTGTATTTATTGAGTGCTTATTCTATGCAGAGCACTGTACTAAGCGCTTAACCCTGCACCAGTATTCAAACCCAAGTCCTTCTGACTTGCAGATTTGGGAAGCTTTTGCCCTCTGGCAGGATTTGAACCTGATGGAGGCGTCTATCAAGGGCCAGCCAGCAAGTGGTTTGGGCAGGTCTATGACCAAAATTCATCAAAGCAAAGAGGAAAAGCAGTGTCACCTAGTGGATAGAGCACGAGCCTGAGAGTCAGAAGGATCTGGGTTCTAATCCTGGTTCTGCCACTTGTCTGCTGTGTGACCTCAGGCAAGTTACTTCATTTCTCTGGGCCTTAGTTACCTCATCTGTAAAATGGGGATTAAGACTGTGAACCCCATGTCGGGCAGGGTCTATGTCAAACCTGATTAGCTTGTATCTACCCCAGCTCTAAGAACAGTGCCTGACACCTAGTAAGCACTTAACAAATACCATCATTTTTATTATTATTCTTATCACTTGCCTGCCATGTAACCTTGGGCAAATCACTTATCTTTTCTCTGTGCCTCAGTTTACTCACCTACAAAATGAGGTTTCAATATCTGTCTCTACCTTAACCTGCAATCCTCATGTGGGACAGGATTATCCAGTACTTACCCCAGTGCTTACTACAGTGCTTGGCACACTGTAGCGCTTAAATACCCCAATTATTATTATCCAGTTCCTTGTTATTGAACATTTACACTGAAACGTTTTTCTGCCTTGTTGCAAACATTATGATCACCAACCCAAACATCCGTCCAAGCTTCTCTCTGAGCCCAGCAAGGAGCTCCAGGCCTAGCAGCTCTCCCAGAAACTCAACCTTCTGATGCCATCTTAAAATGGCTCTTGCTCTGGACCTTCAAATATAGTTAACCATTCCATTGAGAATGCTGAGTCCCACGGGATACAGGGATTATATCCAATCTCATAACTTTGCATCTAAGTGTTGATAATAGCTATGACATTTACTAAATGCTTACTCTCTGAAAATTAAGTCAATTCACCAGCAGTATTTGTTGAGTACTTACTGTGTGCAGAACACTGTACTAAGAGCTGGGGATAGTTACATAGGCATAGTCCCTACCCTTAAGGAGTTTACAGTCTAGCATGGAAGACAATAGTTAAAATCAGTTGCAGATAGGAGTTTAGAGATATACAAATGAGTACTATGAATGGGGGTGAATATCCAAAGGCTTAGGTTAATCAATCAATCAACTGAATTTATTGAGCCCTTATTGCGTTCAGAGCGTTGTACTGAGTGCTTGGTACGGTACAGTACAACAGAGTCGGTGGACATGTTCCCTGTCCCCAACAAGCTTACAGTCTAGAGGGGGAGATGGATATTAAAAGAAATAAATAAATTATGGATATGTACATGAGTGTTGAGGGGCTGAGGTGAGGGTGAATGACAGGTGCAAATCCAAGTGCAAGGGTGACGCAGAAGGGAGTGGGAGAAGAGGAAATGAGAGCTTAGTCGGGGAAGGCGGCTTGGAAGTGTGTTTTTAATACAGCTTTGAAGGTGGGGAGAGTTACATCTGTTGTATCTGGGAGTTGTATCTGTCAGATATAATAATAATGTGGGTATTTGTTAAGCTCTTACTATGTGCAGAGCACTGTTCTAAGCGCTGGGGGAGATACAGGGTAATCAGGTTGTCCCACATGAGGCTCACAGTCTTAATCCCCATTTTACAGATGAGGGAACTGAGGCACAGAGAAGTTAAGTGACTTGCCCACAGTCACACAGCTGACAAGTGGCAGAGCCGTTATTCAAACCCATGATCTCTGACTCCCAAGCCCGTGCTCCTTCCCATGAGGCACGCTGCTTCTTGATATGCTGCTTCAGATATGAAGGGGGAGGGTATTCCAGGTCAGAGGTAGGGTCAGGGGTGAGACATCAGTGACAAGATAGATGAGATCATGGTATAATGAGTAGGTTGCTATTAGAGGAATGAAGTGTGAGGGCTGAGTTGTAGCAGGAAATCAGGGAGGAAATGTAGGAGGGGACAAGGTGATTGAGTGTTTTAAAGTTTATGGTAGAGATTTTCTGTTTGATGTGGAGGTGGATGGGCAACCACTGAAGGTTCTTGAGGAGTGGAGAAACATGAACTGAACAGTTTTGTAGAAAAATGATCCGGGCAGCAGACTGAAGTAGGAATAGACAGGAGACGGGGCGGTCAGCAAGGAGACTGATGCAGTAATCAAGGTGGGATAGGATAAATGTTTCGGTTAAGGAAGTAGCAGTTTGGATGGAAAAGGCAGATTTTTGCAGTGTTGCAAAGGTTAAACCAACAATATCTGTTGACAAATTGAATTATGTAGGTTGAATGAGAGAGATGATTTGAGGATAACACCAAGGTTATGGGTTGGTGAGTCAGAGAGAATGATGTTTCTCTTTACAGTGATGGGAAATTCATGGAGAAGCAGTGTGGCTCAGTGGAAAGAGCATGGGCTTGGGAGTCAGAGGTCATGGGTTCTAATCCCAGCTCCGCCGCTTGTCAGCTGTGTGACTTTGGGCTAGTCACTTAGCTTCTCTGGGCCTCAATTACTTCATCTGAAAATGGGGATTAAGACTGTGAGCCCCACGTGGGACAACCTGATCACCTTGTACCCCCTCCCCCAGCGCTTAGAACAGTACTCTGCACATAGTAAGCACTCAATAAATACTATTGAATGAATTAATTAATGAAAAGTCAGGGGTAGGTATCATACAATACTGAAATGGCAATATTGAGGAAAGTTGGATTAGAATTAGGGAAATGAATCTGGGATGGCCTCCTGGAAATGTGGTTTCAAAAAGGTTTAGAAAATGGGGAGAGCTATGGTCTGCCAGATGTGAAGGAAAAAGGAGTTTCAGGCAGGTAGGGGGTGGGGAGGAAAAGGAGAGGTGAGTACTGATGGTGGGAGGAGAGAGACAAAAACAAGGCACAGATTGTTGTTCGGTTTGAGGGGAATAGGCTCTTCTCTTTGAACTTCAAATCAGTCATCCGCTCCAAGCAATCCCAGACCAACTGGAGAGCAGGTTTGATGCTGTGAGCTGTCCATCGCAATTAGCTAACATTTCCACTTCACTCTCCCACATGCAATCACAGTCTCACCTGACATGGAGATGATAACAGCCCATTAGGACATCCAGGTCTCTGGCAGAAGGCCAACCCAAAACCAAACCACCCCTCATCCTCAAGTGCTGTGTCCTCTAACTGCTTCCCCTCCGCCCTCTGCTCCCTCCTCCTTCCCCCCTTCACCTCCCCTCAGCTAAGCCCCCTTTCCCTCTGCTCCTCCCCCTCTCCCTTCCCCTCCCCTCAGCACTGTGCTCATTTGTATATATTTTTATTACCCTATTTATTTTGTTAATGAAGTGTACATCCCCTTGATTCTATTTATCGTGATTATGTTGTCTTGTTTTTACCCGTCTGTCTCCCCCGATTAGACTGTAAAACCCGACATTGGGCAGGGATTGTCTCTATCTGTTGTCAAATTATATATTCCAAGCGCTTAGTTCAGGGATCTGCACATAATAAGCGCTCAATAAATACAAATGAATGAATGAATATCATTTAATCAGTCTTATTTATTGAGCGCTTACGGGTGCAAAGCATTGTACTTAGTTCTTGGGAGAGTACAACATGTAAATCAAATAAAATATTTTTTCCCCTTTCCTGTCCCTTCACTTGTAAAATGATCCAAGAGACCAACTTTGAAAGCAATATTTACCCATAGGGAAACACTGAAAAATTTCAAGCTTGTGTTATAGGCTGAGGCAGGCTGTCTCTTCATAATTCTCTATCATGCATTTTTTACTAAGGCTAAGACAGATTTCAACAAAAAATAATAACACTACAAAAAAAGAAGTTTTAGGTCATATCAAGTATGTCAACTGAAGTAGTTCTGAGGATCAAATACTCAGTTTTCATTAAGACTGGGACTCTTCCACAACCTGACTCTTTTGGATACAGGACATAAAAAATTAGTATCTAGGAGGGAGAGAGAGAGAAGAGGGGAAGAGAGAAAAAGGGAAAGAGAAGGAGAGAAGGGAGGGAGGTTGAAATCAAAACTTCAGGACAAGAGTGTAGATTTATGATAAATGGGGAAAAATATAAAATCCAGAATTCTATATAACCTTCAAAATTTCAGGATTCATAGAAAAATATAATAAAATTCCATTTGAGTAAAAAAAAAAACTACACCTAATAGGTCAGCAACACAAAGGAAAATAGGAACTTTTTATCCCACAAACTTCATCATGGAGCAATTTGGGGTTTGTGAAATAGCAAAGGATGGAGTTGGGATAAGAAAATGATTGTTCTTTGCTTTTATAGGCCTGATGTTTCAGAAGATCCTTTTACCTCCCTCTAGCACTCCAAAATCTCCCTCTAGCACTCCAAATGATGCTGTCAATGAAGATCTCACATGCATAAAATGTGGTATGAAAGTTGGCAAAAAAACCCCGAGGCCTAATGCTGCAAATATGGGAACAAAAGCCTGGTAAGGTTTCCTTACTGATTCCCTCAAGCACTAAGTCCAGGAGCCTGAAAACCATCCAGCTGCCACCTGAGAACTGTGGGACTCCTGGGGAGGAGTTTTCAAGCAAGATCCTGCTCTCAGACCATTTTAGCACCTTTACCCTCTTCTGGCAGTAGTAATAGTATTTATTAAGCACTTACTGTGTGCTGAGCACTGTATTAAGAATTATGTATTCTTCCGTGGGCAAGAATACACAGATGGAAATTAGACATAGTCCTTGGCTAAGAACCTCACCCTAAAAATATGAAGGGGGAGCAGGGACTGGCAGCAGATACATAAGGAAAGATGAAACAGAACACTAAGACATCAGAAAGACTGAAACAAAGATCAGTAGGTACTTTGGCAAGAGGAACAGAATTTCAGACCCTTCACAGCTCACAGTCTACAGTCAAAACTGCAGCCGTGGCGACTGCCACAGCAGCGGCCACCACAGTCTTTCCAAGCTTTTGCATGGTGGCGTCAGGCCGCGGCTGGTTCTCTCCTTCCTGCCGGGATGGTGAGAGTCTGGGAGCCGTGACGGCGGGGAGAAGGGGGAGATGGCGAGTGTGAAACCCTCCCTGACAGTCCCCATGACACATGGCAATTCCAAGGGCTGCGTAAGCTCAGGGTACATGGAAAGGCTTTGGTAGATGCCTTAGCTTCAGTTTCCAGGAACCATGCCGTTAGCTGTGAGCCTGTGGATTCCTGGAAAACTGGACCCCCAAGGGTAGGGAAGGCAGTGTGGAGTTGGAGGAGAACTCTGTTCAATCAATCAATCATTCACTGATATTTATTGAGTGTTTACTGTATGCAGAGCACTGTCTTAAGCACTTGGGTGAGTACAATTCAATAGAATAGTTAGGCATGTTCCCTGCCCACAAGGAGCTTACAGTCTAGATGAACTGTCCCCACAGCAGTTATGTACCTATCTATAATTTATTTATATTAATGTCTGTCTCCCCCTCTAGACTGTAAGCTCGTCGTGGGCAGGGAATGTGTCTTGTTTATTGTTGTACTGTACTCTCCAAAGTGCTTAGTACAGTGCTTCACACACAGTCAGTGCTCAATAAATACAATTGAATGAATGAATGAAGGTTTCTAAGCTTAAAACAAGCTCTTGAGGATTTTCCCCCCTATGATAAAATACGTGTGGAAAAACCTGGCCCTAAAAGAAAAATTTCTTAGAATTTACTTGAAATTGATAAAAGACCCCCAGGAAGTTATTCTCCCACAACCTCCCCCACCCACAAAGTTTGCCCCTGACAGGGAATGACGCATAGTCACCTGCTCTCCGGGGGATAATTCCCACCTACGTATTATTCTCTCCCAGTGGATAGTACAGTGCTCTGCGTATAGGAAATGCTTAATAAATACTATCTACAATGACTTAGTCTTTTCTTTTTATGGTATTTATTAAGTGCCTACTATATGTCAAGCACTGTTTGAAGCACTGGGATAGATACAAGTTAACCAGGTTTGGACACTGTCCCTGGCCCACTTGGGACTCACAGTCCAAGTAGGAGGGAGAACTGAATCACCATTCAGTTGAGGAAACTGTGGCACTGAGAAGTCTTTCCACACAGCGCTTGCATAGCAGAACGCAGGGATCAACCCAATCTAGTAATCAATCGGGAGTATTTTTGAGCCCTTATTTGTGCAGAGCACTTGTCTAAGCACTTGGGAAAATAGAGAAGAGTCAGTAGAAAGAATCTCTGCCTTCAAGGATCTTACAGTCTAGCTAAAAGGTGGTGTGAATATCCTGGGAGTTTTGATCTATATGAAATCCAGCATAACAAACCAACCCCCTGTAATGCACAGATAGATATACTCAAAAGCTTGAACGTTTCAAGTTTCCAGGGAGTCTAGGAGCCCCAAGCCAGGGTTCTCTTGCCAGATGCTCAGTCTCCTAAGTCTCTTGCTATTCATCACTGCCTGGAACCACTGCACATCCTGCATCCACGTCCTCACATTCCCCACAAGTCCCAGAGTTTAGATTGCCATCCTACCTTCTCCTCAGGAACAGTGACTAGAGGTTTGTCAAGCTGTGATGGGGGTTGGTTACTCCTTTGATGTGCAGGGGTGAAAATGAGTGTTTCCATCTAAGTGCTTCTTCCAGAAGTAGAGGAAGAGAAATGGAGAGGGAAGAACAGCAGGGACTGGAGGGCCAGGAATATAGAGGACAGAGAAGGAAGAGGAGAGTCAGTCAGTCGATCATATTTATTGAGTGCTTACTTTGAACAGAGCACTGCAGTAAGCGCTTGGAGGAGTACAATACAACAAGAAATAGACACATTCCTTGCCAACAACAAGCTTTCCGTGTAGAGGGGGAGACAGACATTAATTTAAGCTTGTTGTGGGCAGGGAATGTGTCTTTTTCTTGTGGTATGGTACTCTCCCAAGCATTTAATACTTTGCACACAGTGCTCAATAAATACAATTGAATGAATGAATGAATATGAATAAATAAGCTTCAAATAGGTATAGTTGGAAAGGTCCACGATTTTGTCTCCTCGCTGTTGGACGGAAACCACCCCATATTCTATCTTCCACAGTAAAGGCAGGGAAATGACTAACAAGGATCTTATTTCCTGGGAAACAATATTTCTGTTTGACAATAGCCTGCAAATTCTATGCTATCTTCACCTGCACTGTGAGCTTTGTTTTAGAAGACCGTGGTCAGTGCCGATATTGATACTGGATTGTGTTTACATCAAAGGCCCTAGAGAAATAGAAATTGTGACGTTTGCCTAGAATAACCATCTTTCCACCATATCCCGCTGTCCAAAGGAGTATTGGACATGGCCCCATTAGGATATTGCCCTCAGAAGTATTCCTGCATAAATGCATACGATGTCCACCTCTGTGGGTGTGTCCTTTCACTTGGAAGAAGGGCGCAGAGTGGATCAGGATCCAAAATGCTCTTTTCACATCATCTGGATTCCTGTGAAATAACAGACAACTGAATCTCAAAGTTATAACTCCAGCCCGGCCTTTCTAAAGGCACTTGATTCCACTGTAATGATTAATAGAGGAAATCAACTCTCCTAAAAAATGGACGGGGAAAGCTGTAGCCAGTGGAACCAGCTGTTTTGATTTGGTGCTAAGTGCATAATTTGTCACTTTCAGGATCACAATGGAGCTGAGCTGGGTTGTAACCCCAGGATTCAAGAACAAATAGTATTTATTTTTCATTTGCACCTTTTCATAAGGTTAAGTGGGAAAATCACAGAGCCTGCTTTCAGACAAGTCCTGGTGATTGTGTAGAGACTGTGGAGTCTATCTCTGGAGAGCTTTAAGGAAAGAATAGATCATTTTTTTCCCTGGATAGTTTTAGCTATTCATCTGGCTAGAGGCAAAATTCCCTTCCAACTCTCTGATGCTGATTCTGTGATTAAAGCATTCTGATTTTCCGCCAACCAAAAATATTGTCACACTAGTCTTTTAGTCTACATTCAATTAGTTCTCGGTCTTTAAACCAATTCAGTTTATTTAGAAACTGTATTGCTCATCCCAGTTGGGCATTCTTAAAGTGTACAGCTGAGCCCCAAAGAGGAGGTTAGAAAGTGAGAATGGTGCCATGCTCACCACCATCTCCCTGCCAACTCATTCTCAGGTCTTGTCAGTGGTAGAAAGCCTAGGATGTAAGGAACACTGTGAGCTGGAACAGCTTTGAACAGACAGGACAATATTATATTAAGGTAGAGGTATATTTTCAATGAAGAAAAATCAAAAAAGCTCTATAAAAAGTAGAACAGAATAAAAACAGTTTTATTTCATGAGGTGATAGAATGTACTTTATAAAGGAAAGCTGGGCAGTAAAAGGAAAAAGGGTTGAAATCCTAAAGCAACAAGTTTGCAAGTTTTTTAAAAAAACTAAATATGTAGCAGGGAGGGGAGAATGGAAGGAATGACAGTTTGCACTTAAAAGGGAGATGCAGATGTAGGAAATAATTCAGATTCCTCGAAGATTTAGTGGGTGACACATTCCAGTCTAACAGTGTTTCTAAATAATAATGGTATTATTAGGCATTTGCTATTTTCCGAGCACAGTTCTAAGCACGGGAGTAGATATAAGTTTAATCAGGTTGGACCCAGCCCCTGAACCACATGGGACTCACAGTCTATGCAGGAGGGAGTAGGATTTAATCCCCATTTTACAAATGAGGTAACTGAGGCACAGAGAAGTTAAGTGACGTCCCCAAGGTCATTCAGTAGACATGTGGCAGAGCATAGAATGGAATCCAGGTCCTCTGACTCCTAGGCTTGTGCTCTTTCTACCAAACCACGCTGCTTCATGATACTATCTCTTCAGCCATATCACATGTTTACACTACTCGTTTGGCTAGGATGTCATTAGGGGATCAGGGGACATTCGTGCAAGCCTGACTCAGTGCCATGTTGGGAGAAGTGGCTGTGTGCATGAATGAGGTTGGTACCGTAACTTAGGTTTTCCTTAACACAAGGTCCTTCAAGAGTGCATCCCTGCGATATAAGGGCACTGGGTGGATAAAGATGAAGTAACCCAGGAGTCCAGCACTGCCAAATCTCCATCAGCGGGGACTCCATCCTTCGGCTTTCTTCCGGCAAACCAGAGAAAAAGAAGCAGAGACACTCTAGGCTGCTGGAGAGCAAAATAGCCTGGCCTTTTCTCCTATTCAACCATCTTCTCCTTCTACCCCTTTCTAGGTTTGGACCTCCTCCTCTAGGTTCAACATTCTTGGTCCCAACCAGAAAAAATAGAGCAAGCAACTCTACAGCGATGAAAGGAAGATCTTTACTTTTTCGTTTAACAAACAAGTACCAGAAGAAAAACGCTGAATGGACCTCAGTATAAAAACAAGCTAAAGTAGAAAGTGATAATAATAATAATAATAATAATGTTGGTATTTGTTAAGCGCTTACTATGTGCCGAGCACTGTTCTAAGCGCTGGGGTAGACAGGGGAATCAGGTTGTCCCACGTGGGGCTCAGTCTTAATCCCCATTTTACAGATGAGGGAACTGAGGCCCAGAGAAGTGAAGTGACTTGCCCACAGTCACACAGCCGACAAGTGGCAGAGCTGGGATTCGAACTCATGAGCCCTGACTCCAAAGCCCATGCTCTTTCCACTGAGCCACGCTGCTTCTCCTGCATCGATAAAGACACGATGTTCTGGAATTATTGCCATCAATACTCTTTGAGGTCAAGTACTGTTCAAGAAGGAAAGTGAGGCATCACAATGTGTAAATTCAAAGTTCCTTATGGTTTTACACAAATAATTTTGGTTGTTCTATTATGTTCATTCAATTTGTGTCTGTGTCTCTCTCAGAGTGTAATTTCCTCGAGGGGTAAGGATAGTGTCTTCTACCTTTTTGTCTGATCCTTAAGACAGTACAGCGGTCCACACTGAGTATTCATTAAATATTGAAGATAATAATGATGTGGGGTGGGCGAGGGGTGCTGAAAACGTGGCCCCTTCAAAATGGCAGCCCCAGGCAAACACCCACTTTGTCCACCCCTAAATTCTGCTCTATATCACTGTCTGATAGAGTTTTTAAAAAAACAATCTTACTTTCAAACTCAGGAACAGAATTAAATGCTTATGTGTCTGTAAGTACGTCCATCTGAGAAATCAAGGCTATACAATCAATGTGTAAGAACCAGAAGGTGCTGATTAATGAGAAAAGCAGATATTGGTTGCTCAAGTCCAAGAACAGCTACATACAAGCCCTGGCCTGAGCAGGGCACGGAAAGACTGGAGCTGAGGCAGCTCAGGCCCTCGGCCTTCCCGGGCCCCCAGACCACTGAACCACAATGTTGGTATTTGGTATTTGTTAAGCTCCTACTATGTGCAGAGCACTGTTCTAAGCGCTGGGTTAGATACAGGGTAATCAGTTTGTCCCACGTGAGGCACGCAGTCTTAATCCCCATTTTACAGATGAGGGAATTGAGGCACAGAGAAGTTAAGTGACTTGCCCACAGTCACACAGCTGATGAGTGGCAGAGCTGGGATTCGAACCCATGACTTCTGACTCCCAAGCCCGGGCTCTTTCCACTGAGCCACACTGCAAACACGCTCAAGAACAACTCCGGGGCTGAGGTGTGAGGTCAATTGTCCACCATCTTGCCATTACATTGCACGGCAAAGCAGAGACGACTCTCTGGGAACCCTTGCTCCGAACTGAGTGGCGTCTGTTCTCCTGATGGACCCTAGGAGGATGGGGCAGGCCAAGTACCAGGCCCAGGGGGAGGACCGGGAGCGGATAGGGCCTTCACAGGGTGCAGTAGTGAAAGAATTAATCCAACCTGACTCAGCTTCCCAGCTCAGACCCCGTGGCACCCGCCAGACGCCGTTACCAGTCACAGAGCTGTGGGCTTGGAAAAGTGGAGCACCAGCCACCTGTTACCAGAAAATCTCCACCAGCAGCTGAAAACTCCACTCAGACAACAGGGTAGACTAGCGCCTTCTTCTTCCTCCCCTGTGTGGGTGAATAATAATTGTGGTATTTAAGCTCTTACTCTATGTCAAGGCACTGTACTAAACTCTGGGGTGGACACAAGCAAATCAGGTTGGATAGTCCCCGTCCTACATCAGACTCACAGTCACAGTCCCCATTTTGCAGATGAGGTAACTGCGGCTCAGAGAAGTGACATGACTTACACAGCGGAGTAGTGGCCAAGCCGGGGTTAGATCCCAGCTCCTTCTGATTCCCAGAAAACAGTAAGTCTGGGTCCTTCCGGCCCCCGCTCCGTGCGGCCCAGAATGGACGTCAGTGGCCACTGTCTCCCTGCTGGTGTCGTGAAGAGCTCCCTTCTGCACTTCGCAGGCTGGACCATTGGCCAGCTCCCTACCTGGCTGCTGGGCATTATCCACTGCTATCATTTTCACTACCCACAGCTGTTCAATCCCCACCCCAAGCATTCCATTTTCCCCCTTCCCAACCTGGAGAGTTGAGAGGAAAGGGGACCTGTTGAAGGGGTGATCCAATGTAACCACTGGACTCCTGGTCATCCTGCCCGGACTTTAAGGAGCTACCATCGACTCCTTCAACCACTGTGATCTGGTGCTCTCATTGTGTTCATCGTCACCTGTGCATTCTTGTGTTATCGAGTCTATATATTCACTCTCTGCTTCCGTGTCCGTCCCCAATTCCCCAGCCTCCAAACCCTTTTATACTGTCAGCCCCGTGAGAGCCAGGGACCGATTTTTATGCTTCCTTTATTGTATTTCTTCCCCGGCGTTTATTGCATTCCTTGAACACATCAATAAATGTCACTGAATGAATGGATGAATATCATAAATGCCCCTTTGAATCTGGAGCAGAGGCAAGTTGCAGAAATTAAGATAAATGCACAGAAACGTTCACCCATTTTGATGCCTAATGCAAAACATAAACATACTAAAGTAATTTCAGAGTCCAGGGGAGTTTGAATAATTCAGTCATTTCCATAGTTTACTCCAAAATGCTTCATTTCATCTTCTGACTCATATTATAAATGATGGGAACAAAAACACGGAGGCGAACACGACACAGCAAAATGCAGAAAACTGCAAGCAAAGATAAATATGAAATGTACAAAGCAAAGTAGGATAAACAGCCCATTCTGGGGCCTGCATACAATCAAACCCATCGGAAAGCAACCGTGACCACTTGGACGGAACCACCCAAGGGATGTTGGACAGGGGTACGTCCTCCTCCAGAAGCAGTACTTTGATGTCTATTTAGACCAGTGCCAACTCGCTTCTTTCGTTCAATGACAATAGGACAGGACAGGTAGGGGCATGGGCTGGACTCATGTTCCTGCTGCTGCAAGTCCCCACACCATTACTTCTAACAGCATCCAGACTCGGCCAAACAGGGCTCCTGATGTCCACAAACACATCACTCCTGCTGTTCCCCAACCTCCACCCCCAAAACACACACAGACCTCTTACTGTTCTCAGTTCCCTCATCTGTAAAATGGGGATTCAACGGCAGTTCTCACTCCTACTTAGTCTGAGAGCTCCGTGTGGAACCTGATTATCTTGTATCTACCCCAGTGCTTAGTACAGTGCTTGGCACAGAGGAAGCGCTTAAATTCCTCAATTATCATTATGGTTTGAGGCACTTCACTGCCTGCCTTTTTCTTTAAGTGCTTAGAAATAGACATTCTACACTACCCTGATTTTTGGCCAATAAATTCTGAGAACTTTGACAGATCTCCTGAGACTGGTCAGGGATGGAGAGGTAGCTTTGGGAAGAAGATTTTCAGGGCAATAGATAGGATGGTACATACTAAAATCGTTATCTTGCAGCTTTGACTTTTCATTTACCCTCAGAGTGACATTTCTACTTTAAACAGCCAAGATGGTAGTTTCCTGAGGACTGTTAACTACTCTACTTACTTTAAGGTCACAGTGCTTTGCCCTTCATAATGAAATGCCAGAATCAGAGTCACCATCACAGTGCCATAAGAAATATTTCTCAGTCGAATGCTTGAACTGATGAAATAACAGCTAAGAGAGAGAATGCATTTGGGTCAGAGCTCTAGAGAGCTATCGGGGAGGAGGGAGATATACCTTGCAAATACATGACACGAACCTCTAGGTCAACTTCATTAGCTTTGTAATTCACAAAAGAATATTTCTACCAGGGGCAGAAGAATGAGTTCTGCTCCTTCTGTCTAGAAGCAGTGTGGCCTAATGGAAAGTGCACAGGCCTGGGAGTCAGAGGATCTAGGTTCTAATCCGGGCTCCATCACTCGTATGCTGTGTGACCTTGGGCAAGTCACTTAATTGCTGGGTGCCTCAGTTACCTCATCTGTAAAATGGAGATTAGGACTGTGAGCCCCAAGTGGGACATGGTCTGCATCCAACCCTCAGTACAGTGCATGGTACATAGTAAATGCTTAATGACTAACTAATACAAAATTCACCCATCATTATCAGTTGCTTTAAATCAAATCAACTTTTTTTTTTTAACCATTCCTTTATTTTTACCATTAATCATCAATAACATCATTAACCAACATTGGTTGTATGAATTCTGTTCTTCTCTGTCATAGCACTAGACCTCTGAGATGCGGCACTACTTTACCACTGGGTAGAATAGGAGTTTCCAAGGCTTGCCTCGTACTGTCACCAGTGTCCATTTCACTGCCAAGGCCACTGAAAGATGGGCAGGGTTGGGTGGAGACAGAAAAGACAGTTCTACAAGCACTTTCCTACTCTCTGGGGAACAGATCCGGGAATGGAGAAACAGAGAAGTGGCCTAGTGAAAAGAGCACTGCCTGGGAGTCAGAGGACCTGGGTTCTAATCCCTACTTTGCCACTTGTGTGTGATGTAACCTTGGGCAATTCACTTAACATTGCCTCAGTTTCCTCAATAATAAAAATAGAGACAAAGTACTTGTTCTCCTTCCTGCCGAGACTGTGAATCCCATATGAGACAGGAACTGTGCCCCATCTATTTCTAGTGAATCTACCCCAGAGCTTAGTCCATTCTCGGCACATAGTAAGTGCTTAATAAATACCAATAATGAATTAGAAGGAAACCATGGCAACTGCTCAGAGTAGGGGTAGGAGGAGTTTCTGAGGGTGGGGTTAGCAGCACAAACTTCCCCAAACCACTAGAAAGGGTCCTTTCTCAAAAGAAAGACCTTCCTCACTCCCATCCCCAACACACACACACACCTCGATATACACACACCCCGATACACACACACACAGAGGTTTATACCTCACATACTTGACCAGACATTCATAATGGCATTTAAATTCTAATTTTAGCTTGGTTGTTCATTTACTATGCTAATCTGGGAATGCAGATTGCTTCCATAGGGTTTAGGTAGGGGAGAAGACGCCTCTTCAGATTGTTCTTCCCCCACACCTTTAATAATCGTCTATGTTACTGGGCTCCCGACCATCTCTGGATCCTCACTGAACTCAGGTTTAGCCACAGATCTCTAGTAAATGCCTAAGTAGAACTGAATTCAGGCAGGAGAATCACTTCATTACACTTCTGTGAATTAAGCTAATTTGGTCTTTCACAAAAGCACTAAAAAGAAATCAAATTAAAAATTGAGAATTATGGTCGGAGCAAAACAAACCAAGAAAAATCTGCTTGTGTCAGAGAAGAAAGAGAAAATTATGGAAGTAGAATTAGAGGGAATCTTTTCCTTAGAGAATGGTCAGTTATCTGGTTTTATACCAAACTGTCTGGTTTTCAGCTAGGCTGTCCCCTATCGATCAAAGGTATTTATTAAGCCGTAGCTGTGTGCGCAAAACACTGCACTAAACACTTGGGAAAATACAGTAGAGTTGATAGGAAGGATCCCTGCCCAAAAAGAGCTTACATTCTGGAGTGGGAGCCAAGCATTAAAATAAATTATGGATAGGGAAATAAAGTATTGTGGGCCGAGGGTGGGGTAAATAGCAAGTACTTAAAGAGTACAGATTCAGGTGCAAAGGCAGTGTGGAAGGGAAAGGGAGTAGGGGAAATGAGGGCTTTGGTGGGAAAGGCCTCTTGTAGATGTTATTTTAGGATAGCTTTGACAGTGGGGAGAGTGGTGGTCTGTTGCATTTGAAGTGGGAGGAAGTAGTTCCCAGCCAGAGGAATGATGTGGGCAAGGGGTCAATAGAGATTTTTGATTTTCTATCAGAAGCTCTTACATCTCCTTTCAGGCACTGAGCCTCTCTCCTGCTCTCCTGCTATAGAGTTCTGTGAATCGGATGCTACCCCACAATTCACTGAGGCTTGGGAGGGAAACTCGGTCTCTGGAGCAAATGCCCTCACCCAACTCCCCTACCAAAAAACAACAACAACAAAAACCCATTCTAGGATGATGCAAAAACCCATGTTCTTCTGTGACCTCGCCTGTGATATCATGTTATGGCATTTGTCTAGTGAAAAGCATATAAGATCATGTGCTTCTCCTTACCAAGTACACAGATGGGCCAGTTAAAGGTCACCTTATTTCCAGCACCCTGACACATGGAATCATAAGCTTTTGAGTCTCATCGGGACTTTAAAAAATCACCTTGTCCATCCCTCTGTTTCCAGCCTTATCACAGAAATCATTCCAGATAAATGGAATATATTATGTTCCTATGTGGGCAGGGAATGTGTCTATCAATTCTATTATTTTTCAATCTCCCACACACTTAGTACAGTGCTCTGCACACAATAAGTGCACAATAAATAAGATTGACTAATTTCTAAATGACACATCTAGAAACCCAAAATGGCATCCGGCACAGCCACTCTCCAGTTAGCTGGGTAGAGATTCCTCTGATTAGCTCTTTCCTTCTAATCAAGTCTGTCAGGTCTGATGGGGTGGGTTAAATTAGAAGACTATAGTATCTTGATTCTCTTCTTTCCTTTCAAAACCACTGTATTTTCAGTACAAAGTCACCAAATGTGTCATTTTCACTGAAGCTGAATCATTCCATCCTCTGGAACGTCTCTGGGTTTTCACCTTCTCTCCAAGTGCTTCGGTTTCCTGCCGCTCACTCACACACCTACCTTCAATTAAATCCAACCTCTTCCTCTTCTAGACCACCCCTCACTGGTTCCCAGAAATGTCTGTTCTACTCCTATAAGACTCAGGACTGTTCTGGAAAAGGCATTACAGCGGTGACAAAAGGCCAGGGTGGCTTCAGACAATGAGCAAGAGAGGCAGCACTCACTGGGTCCAGGAGTCAGGGCCATGAGGTAGCCTCACAACTCTAGGGATTTTTGTGATGGTCAGTCATAGACTAGCCCTCAACAAATGCAGTGGAGACAGGATGCCCCGTCCCCCCTTCCTTTTTTACCTTGGTGAGCCCTCCCGGAGGAGCACTAATTAGCACAAGGAGCCAGAGAGACAGTTAGGTGTCTCAGGGAATCAGCAGAAGAAAAGCCAATCAAAGAGGGGATTCAGGATGAACGGGAAGGGAGTAGCTAGTGGGAAGAAGGCAGCCATTTTCTAAGGCAATGAGAAACAAATGACCAGAGAATCAGACAGAAAAGAGCGAGGTCGCCTTCTAGGAAAACCCAAAAGAACCGAGTGAGCTTAAATAAATGGTATTTGTTAAGCACTTACTATGTGCAAAGCACTGTTCTAAGTTCTGGGGGATACAAGGTGATCAGGTAGTCCCATATGGGGCTCACAGTTTTAATCCCCATTTTACAAATGAGGTAACTGAGGCACAGAGAAGTGAAGTGACTTGCTCAAAGTCACCCAGCTGGCAAGCGGCAGAACCGGGATTAGAACCCATGACCTCTGATTCCCAAGCCCAGGTTCTTTCCACTGAGCCATGCTGCTTCTCTAAGAAACTTAAGAAGCTGGAGTTCGCCAAGGGGACTGTGATCATTAGTAGTGAACTGTCTGAAGGATAAGGTCCAGAGGAAGACCACAGGAGAGCTACCTGCAGGGACTGCAAGAGTTCTGAGAGAAGAAGTATGGCCTAGTGGATAAAGCACAGGCCTGGGAGTCAGAATATCATGGGTTCTGATCCTGGTTCCTCCACTTATAATAATAATAATAATCCTTATGGTATTTGTTAAGCACTTACTATGTGCCAAACACTGTTCTAAACTCTGGGGTAAATACAAGATAATCAGACTGGAGACAGTCCCGCTCCCATATGGGGCTCACAGTCTCAATCCCATTTTACAGATGAGGTAATTGAGGCCCAGAGAAGGTAAGTGCCTTGCCCAAGGTCACACACGAGACAAGTGGTGGAGCCGTGATTAGAACCCAAGACCTCTGACTCCCAAGTCTGTGCTCTTGCCACTAGGCCATGCTGCTGTGTGACCTTGGGCAAATCACTTCACTTCTCTGTGCCTCATTTATCTCGTCTGTAGAATAGGGATTAAGACGCCGAGCCTGGTGTGGGACAGGGACTGTGCCCAACCCGATTTGCTTGTATTCCCCCACAATGCTTAGTATAGTGCTTGGTACATAGTAAGCACTTAACAAATACCACAATTATTATTAGAGAAGCAGTATGGCGTAGCGGATAGAGCACGGGCTTGGGAGTCAGAAGGAGCTGAGTTCTAATTCCAGCTCCGCCACTAGTCTGCTGTATGACCTTGGGCAAATTACTTTGCTTTTCTGGGCCTCACTTGCCTCATCTGTAAAATAGGGATTAAGCATGTGAGCCCCATGTGCTCCAATCTGATTAACTTGTTTCTACCCCAGCACTGAGAACAGTGCTTGGCACATGGTAAGCGCTTACCAAGTGTCATGATTATTAGTATTATTATTTTGGAAGAAGAGGGAAGGAACCCTGAAGTGAATGAAGGAGTTTAAGGAAAAATGGTTTAAAATGTGCAAATTGATTACATCTGATATCTAAGTAAGAATATAGGGATTAAGAGCATTATCTATTAAAACTGATTAAGATTATTAATCACGGTGTCTGCGGTTAAACAGGTAATGGGCATGGCTTTCGCTTCCGGAATAAGTGTTACTTTAAATTGAAGCAGAGTGGGGAAAAAAACACTTCTTTAGACCTGAATGTCCAGCACTCTTGAAGCAGAACAAGCTGGCTGGACCCCACCAGATAACTCCCTTGCCTTTTGGAATGCTTAGAGAACTAAAGGATGGTAGGAGCGAATTGAGGACACGAGTTTTCGGTTACTTTTAGAGAGCTGTAAAAAACACCCCTTTCCTGAGAATCATAATAGTAATAATAGTAGTTTTTGTTAATTGTTTACTCTGCGGCAAGCACTGGGGTAGACACAGTATAGGCAGAATCAAACACAGTTCCTGTATCACAGGAGATCACAGTCTAAGGGGTTTGAAGAACAGATATTTAATCCTCACTTTACAGATAAATAATGTTGGTATTTGTTAAGCACTTGCTATGTGCAGAGCACTGTTCTAAGCTCTGGGGTAGATACAGGGTAATCAGGTTGTCCCACGTGAGGCTCACAGTTAATCCCCATTTTACAGATGAAGTAACTGAGGCCCAGAGAAGTTAAGTGACTTGCCCACAGTCACACAGCTGACAAGTGGCAGAGCCGGGAGTCGAACTCATGACCTCTGACTCCGCTCAGAAGAAAAATAGTAGGACCCTGAGGACATCTCTGGATATCCGAGTTGCTTGACCAGTGATTTTGGGAAGGGGGGGAGTTAATTTTGACCAGAAGGGCTGGTGGAGACCCCCAAATGTTCACAATTTTCTGTACAGAACTTTTGAAGCACAACTACTTTGTGATCCACATTAAGGCCAAACCTCAGAAGTGTGAGGTTTAAGGCCCAGGTGGATAAATTTGGATAAATTCAGGTAGGCGAAAATTAGGTTAGATTCCTGCGGACTTCCACTAAAAGTTTCTTGAGACATTCCCGGCTGAATTCCTGGTGTACCGCACAAGGTGTCACACAGGCCATCGCTGGAGATCCCTAGGGAGGGGGCCAGTTTTTGTGTATCACACCCATCCCCACCTCTATCTCAGGGCAGCCAGGTGTCAGAACTTACCTTGAGAAAAGTCCCATATGAGCCTGCCAGCATCTCCCTAGAATCAGGCTGGAATTGGGCTAGAAGCAGTGTGGTCTAGTGGCAAGAGCATTGGCTTGGGAGTCAGAAGGACCTGGGTTCTAGTCCCAGCTCTGCTAGCACTTAGAACAGAGCTTTGCACATAGTAAGCGTTTAACAGATACTATCATTATTATTACTACTTGCCTTCTATGTGACCTTGGGCAAGTCACTGAACTTCTCTGTGCCTCAATTACACCATCTATAAAATGTGGATTAGGACAGTGAGCCCCGTGGGACAGGGACTGTCTCCAACCTCAATGTCTTGTTTCTAAATCTTGTCTTAGTACAGTGCCTGGCATAGTAAGGGTTTAACAAATGCCATTAAAAAAAAAAACTGGAGAACGGCTAGCTCTTCCTGGCTTCAGACAGTGCTACATTTCCACCACTTAGCCAGATGAGGAGGGATGCCAGTCTTGTTCTTAGCTCAGTGGAGAGGAAGAAACTAGGCCAGCCCCACTAAATACAAATAATAATGATAGTATTTAAGCGCTTACTATGTGCCAAGCACTATTCCCTCACATAGTTGCACAGCTTGTTTTCCTCCCACCCTCCTTTAGATAGGGAACCCCCTGTGGATCTAGGATAATGTCTAATTTATCATCTTTGGGGCAAGCATTCTAATAAACTCAGGGGATACTGAGTCAGTAGTTAAATGCAATAAATAATGGTTGCTGAAAGCCATTTACTTGTATTGTCTCCTTGTTTAATAAACCCAATTAGTTTAATCTTTACCACAGAGACACCCCTCTTCTGGTTTTCCATTTGATGGCCGATGTCAAAACTCTAAAATAATTGAACTTGCGTGTATGTGTTTGAGCATTTGCAGACACACAGTTCAGAATTTAATTCCACACATCTAATATGAATACATCAAAGCAAGAGATGAGGAGGTGATGCTCTTTCATATCTGAAACAAAATTCAAGCAATTCACTAAATTGACCTTCCTTTTATTTATCCATAAATCAAGATATAAATGTGCAGCCAATTCATTTGATTGTGAAAAAGAAATGCCTTTTGTTTTTCATATTTTAGCACACAGATTGGGGGTGGAGAGTGTAGGGAGAGATAATAATTAATAGCGGCAGTTTTTGTTAAGCGCTTACCATGTGCCAAGCACTGTACTAAGCACTGGAGTAGATATTGGAGTAGTTCTCCCTCACCTTGCCCCCTCCTGCCTCATCTTCCTTCCCTCTTTCTATTGCTCACCCTGTACACTACACTCCTCTGCCGCTCACCTCCTCACTGTCCCCTATTCACGTCTATTCCGCTGTCGACCCCTGGCCCACGTCCTCCCACTGTCCTGGAATGCCCTACCTCCTCACCTCCGCCAAACTAACTCTCTTGCCCTCTTCAAAGCCCTACGGAGAGGTCACCCCCTCCAAGAAGCCTTCCCAGACTGAGCCTCTCTTTCCCTCTGCTCCTCCCCTTTCCTCCTTCCCCCTTCCCCTCCCCTCAGCTCTGTGCTCATTTGCATATATTATTTATTATCCTATTTATTTTGTTAATGAGGTGTACATCCCCTTTATTCTATTTATCTTGATAATGTTGTCTTTTTGTTTTGTTCTGTTTTGCTCTTCTGTCTGTCTCCCCCATTTAGACTGTGAGCCCGTCATTGGGCAGGGATTGTCTCTATCTGTTGCAGAACTGGACATTCCAAGCGCTTAGTACAGTGCTCTGCACATAGTAAGTGCTCAATAAATACTATTGAATGAATGAATGAATGAATACAAGATAATCAGGTCCCACATGGTGCTCACATCCTAAGAATGAGGAGAACAGGTATTGAATACCCATTTGGCAGAGAAGGAAACTAAGATGTGAAGTGACTTGCCCAGGGACACCTAGCAGGCATATCGTGGACCCAGGATTAGAACCAGGCCAAGATTTTTCTCAAGGGTTTTAGAATAAAGCTCATGATGGCTGAGGAGGTTAGTAGGGATGGAGGAAGGGTAACTGAGGGCTAATACAGCCTTGTTACTTTCTCCCACAGACTATGAAATGTGCTGTACAAGAAATTGTCTAAAGGGAAAGTTAAGAATGGAGAGGGATCAGTTAATGGTTATACCAGCTAACATCCCACCCTAGGAATGAGATGGATGTCAAAGAAGGCAATCATCTAAACTCTCCCCCTCTTTGTGGGCAGGGAACAGGTCTACCAACTCTGTTATAGTGTACTCTCCCAAGCACTTAGTACCGTACTCAGCACATAGTAAACTCTCAGTAAATATAACTGATTAGCCATCATACTGCTCCTTTTTTTTTTTTTGGTATTTGTTAAAGTACTTACTATGTGTTAAACACTGTATTAGGTGCTGGGGTAATACAAGAGAATCAGGCTAGACACTGTCCCTATCCCACATAGGGCTCACAATCTTAATCTTCATTTTAGGTGAGGTAACTGAGGCACAGAGAAGTAAAGTGACTTGCCCAAGGTCACACAGCAGATAATAATAATAATAATAATGTTGGCATTTGTTAAGCGCTTAAGTGGCAGACCGGGGATTAGAACCCAGGTCCTTCTGACTCCCAAGCCCTTGCTCTTTCCACTAGACCATGCTGCTCTTAAAGGCACTGTCACACTATGCAGGACTGGTTCTATCTCTGGTCTGGCCCGGTAACGGCACTGCTTACGTTCTAAATTCAGGAATCCTTAGGCATAACTCTGAATTAGATATCCTAATACTAGAGGTCTTCCCTCTCTAATCGTGTGCTTCTGTTCCCTGAAATTTACAGGTGGCTATTTTTAAAAGTTGCAAGAAAATTGAACGTTCAGCATAGCATCAGAAAAATGTGGAAAAACACAAGGACAAAGTACATATTTTTCCCCCTTTCTAATATATAAATGAATTCCATAAGCAGGGTAAGTCTCCTTGTGTTTCCATGACAACCGAGGCTGCAGTTGTCCATAATTAAAGTTAGCTCCATCGATTACGGCTCCACCAGGCCCTTTGTGAGATTATAAAGCAGCTCCCTAGCAAGCCAGAAGGGCACTTCATAGTCAGCGTGGATACTCTGTCCCAGAATTCAAAGCCAGAATGAGGGGATACCCAGGCATACCCCAGGTTATGACCGCCCCAGCAACATATTCATACGGTGCGATGCTTCACTCCACGTGCCCTACCAACTTGCCCTGACATGCCAGCTACATGTTATGGGTAATTCCCTGGTAGCAATAGTAGTGGAAATAGCATTTTTTGAGCACACACATAGTATAGTACTGAATTAGGTGCTTGGGAAGTGAAGAGAATTAAGTAGGGACACATTCCCTGCCCTCAGAAAACTTATACTTGCCCCCTTCCTCACCTGGGCTGAGATTGAGCAATTTTTCTTCTAACTCCCCACAGTACCTCAACTCTGGCCACAGCCCTCAAAATATCACCTTCTCTCCTCTGCTTTTCTGGTTCCCACTTTGTCCCTTTCCCCAGAACACTCCAACACTTGACTGCTATGTGATCTTAGGCAAGTCACTTAACTTCTCTATTCTTCAATTACCTAGTCTGTAAAATGGGGATTAAATCCTCCTCCATCCAACTTGGACTGTGAGTCTTATGTGGGACAGGGACTGGGTCTAACCTGATTAACTTCTGTCTACCCCAGTGTTTAGAACAGTGTTCGACATATATTAAACCCTTAAATACCATTAAGAAAAAGCTACCCATTTTATTGCCAAAGGCAAACAAATCAGTCAGATAGCCTCCCACCTCTCTGAGTTACAAGAAATAGTCCTTTATTAATAATAATAATTATTATTATATTTATTAAGCACTTACTATGTACAAGGCACTGTACTAAGCACTGGGGAGGATGCAAGCAAACTGGGTTGTACATAGTCCCTGTCCCACGTGGGCCTCATAATTTCAATCCCCATTTTACAGATGAGGTAACTGAGGTATAGAGACTTGCCCAAGGTCACACAGTAGATAAGTGGCACAGTGGGGATTAGAACCCATGACCTTCTGACACCCAGGTCTGTGCTCTATTCATTCAGTCGTATTTATTGAGTGCTTACTGTGTACGGAGCAGTGTACTAAGTGCTTGTACTAAAATCTCTATCCACTAAGCCATGCTGCTTCTCAAAGATCCCTTTGGACGGGATCTTAAAATTGAAATTTTTTTAAATCCTACAGGGAGCCAAGAGGATGCCACCAGTCTAGATTTTGAATTGCTGGGGGAGAAAATAAAAAAGGTTCTTTTTTTGTTGGTACTGGCTGCTGGTTAAATGCAAAGATTTCAGTAACCCATTTGGGGGTGGTCCTACCAATTCATTTCAAGAGAGACAAAGACCAAACCCTCATTTCATTTTGGACTAATATCCACTGATCCCCCAACCCTGGACTTCATCAAACCTCAGTCAAACCTAAGAAGAAGGCAAACGGATCCTCGGACTGAAGTGGCAGGCAAAGTAGCAGGCTTACTGTCTCATGGCTTAGTGGATAGAGCACAGGCTTGGGGGGGTCAGAAGGACCTGTGTTCTAATCCTGGCTCCACCGCATGTCTGTGCTACCTTGGGCAAAGCACTTCACTTCTCTGAGCCTCATTTACCTCATCTGTAAAATGGGAATTAAGAGTGTGAGCCCCATCTGGGAGAAGGACTATGTCCAACCTGCTTAACTTGAATTTACCCTGTCCTTAGAACAGTGCGGCACAGAGTAAGCACTTAACCAGTATCAAAATTATTATTCTAAGAGGGAGAGAGGAATTAACAGAGAAGCAGCATGGCTCAGGGGAAAGAGCCCGGGCTTGGGAGTCAGAGGTCATGGGTTCGATTTCCTGCTCTGCCACTTGTCAGCTGTATGACTGTGGGCAAGTCACTTCACTTCTCTGTGCCTGTTATCTCATCTGTAAAATGGGGATTAAGACTGTGAGCCCCAAGTGGGACAACCTGATTACCCTGTATCTTTGCCAGTGCTTAGAACAGTGCTCTGCACATAGTAAGCACTTAACAAATACCAACATTATTATTCAAATAAATTGAGGCCATAATTCTGTTTCACCTCTGTCCCAGTGATGACAATATCATGTCTTTAAAAAGCCAGGCAACCTCAGAGGATGCATCATGGCTGTGAACTGAAAAAATCACATGGCCTAGGATATTGGCCGCTCTCAGCCCATTTAGATTCAGGGTCCGTGGGAACAGAGGAGGCCAAGCTGTACATTAACTACAAGGGGCATCATGCCAAATGGATGTTAATTAAAATTTCCAATGAGAACCGCACAGAGAGACTGAGCTCCCCAGAGCGCCATTAGCAGTTCACGAAGGATTCTCAAAGGACTCGTCCACAGATAAATCACTGGCTGTAGCAGCCACTTCCCTTAGTCAAATGTTGAGTTTGTTTGTGTTTGAACACATTATATTTTCCTTCTTAATTGAGATTTCTTTCCCTTCCCTTTTCTTATGGGACACACCCCACCAGCCCTTCTATTCTAAATGATCCTCCTTGGGACTAGCAGATTTCACACTGTCGCTCCTTGGTTCTAACAGAACATCTTCCAATCAATCATACCTATCGAGTGCTTACTGTGAGCAGTCTAGAGGATGAGGGGAAAAGCTCAGAGCTCCTTGCAGGATATATAATGAAGGTATACGTTAAGCGCTTACTGTGTGTCAAGCACTGTTCTAAGCGCTGGTGTAGATAAAAGGTTATAGGGTTGTCCCGCATGGGGGTCACAGTTTTAATCCCCATTTTACAGATGAGGTAACTGAGGCATAGAGAAGTTAAGTGACTTGCTCGAAGTCACGCAGCTGACAAGTCGTGGAGCCGGGATTAGAACCCACGATCTCTGACTCTCAAGCCTGTGCTCTTTCCACTAAAGCACGATATATCTTACTAAGCACTTGGGAGAGAACAATATATCTCCCTGCAAGGAACTCTGAGCTTTTTCCCTCATCCTCTAGACTGCAAGCTCCTTGAGAACAGGGAGTGTGTCTACCAAATCCCTTATACTGCATTCTCCCAAGCACTTAGTACAATGCTCTGCATTCAGTGCTCCATAAATATGACCGATCGATTCATTCATTCATCCAATCGTATTTATTGAGCACCTATTGTGTGCAGAGCACTGTACTAAGCGCTTGGGAAGTACAATTTGGCAACAGACAGAGATAATCCCTACCCAACAACGGGCTCAAGGTCTAGAAGGGGGAGACAGACAACAAAACAAAGCAAGTAGGCATCACTACCATCAAAATAGATAAATAGAACCATTGATAAATGCACATTATTAATAAAATACAGCAAAAAATATGTTCAAATATATACAAGTGCTGTGGGGAGGTGAATTGGTTGATTGATCCTCCCAGTTGCCCTTGTAATATTGTGCAAGGTAGAGGAGCATTGAAACTTGCAGAAAAAGGACAATGGAAGAGCAAGGTCCCGCTGCCAAATCATTTTAAGTCAGTGCTCTCTCTGGTAACCATCCTGAAACATCTCCCGTACCCAAGAATGTGCTCTCCCCACCTCATGGGGAGAGAACTAGTCAAGTCCCTCGTTAACATTACTCAAGTTAGCCAGATGTAAAGAGCCCTACGGCTTGGAATGCGGATTTAAATATCTGTTCACCCTTCCACTTAGACTGAGGGACTGGAACTGTGACCCTGATGATTAGCTTGTATCTACCCCAGCGCTTAGCACAGTGCCTGGCACATATAATAATAATAATAATGTTGGTATTTGTTAAGCGCTTACTATGTGCCGAGCACTGTTCTAAGATCTGGGTGAGATACAGGGTCATCAGGTTGTCCCACGTGAGACTCACATTCTTAATCCCCATTTTACAGATGAGGTAACTGAGACACAGAGAAGTCAAGTGACTTGCCTATGGTCACACAGCTGACAAGTGGCAGAGCTGGGATAGCAAGTACTTAAATATCACAATTATTAGAAGCAGCATGACCCAGTGGATAGAGCATGGGTCTGGGAGTGGGAAGGATCTGGGTCTTAAACCCAGCTCCACTATTTGTCTGCTGTGTGACCTTGGGCAAATCACTTAATTTCTCTGTGCCTCAGTTAACTCAACTGTAAAATGGGGATTAAGACTGAGAACCCCATGTGGGACAGGGAAAGTGTTCAACCTGATCAGCTCATATCTAGCCCAGCACTTAGAACGGTGTTTGACACAGAGTAAGCGCTTAACAAATGCCATCATTATTATTATTAATATTAGAATGGAATAGTGAACTTAGTCACCGCTCCCTGAAGCTCCCCATCAGCTGGTGAAAGAAATGGTCTCCAATTTCCTCAGCCAGGAGTGCGATGGTAGGGTTTGCTTGGGTTTATCAAAATAGATTAAAACTGAACCAAAGGCTCATTCCTGTTTCCAGGTAAGCTCTGTTCAGGCCAAACACATCCCAGGTACAAGCAGCCTTTCAGAGACTGGCATCCTCAAACTCTCTCCTACAGGAGGCTGCCCACAGAGAGATGGCATTGTCTGCTCTCAATTGGCAGATGAACTTCACAGGAAGATCGTGTTTCGATTGCAGTTGACATTTCAAAAGTGTGGCTGAACAAAGGCTCCATTCTTGGCCCTGGCAAGTGATCAAGTATTTCCTTTCCCCACCTCAGTCTGCCTTGCCGGTCTCCCAGGCATCGGGGTCGGAGGACATCTCCACGCTCTGACGGCAGTGGGTCCCCGTGACACCGAGGCACATCTGATATCTGTGGGGAGCGAGAGGTGCACTGGCTCCCAGCAGCAGCCCTGCCTGCTAATCCGAGGTTCAGATAGACATATCAATCAATCAGTGGTATTTACTGAATGCTTTCTAAGTGCTTGGGAGAGTACAAGAGAATTAGCAGACATGTTCTCTTGCCCATAAGGAGCTTACAGTCTGAAGGGGGATACAGACATTGATATGAAAAAGTAATATATAATTTAAAGATAAGTGCTGTGGGTCTGGAGTTAGGGAGAATATCAAATGCCCAAAGGTCACAGATCCAGGTGCATAGACAACGCAGCACGCGTGGCTGATGGTCGCATGACGATGCCAAGCTGGGCTGACTGAGGAGCTGGGACCCTCATTAAAGGGAGCAGCTTCATAAGCAACGAGCACGGGCTGAAACAATAATTGATTCATTCAGTGTTATCTGTACAGTTCCAGCTGTGTACCAGGTTCTGAACTAGGCTCTCCTCTTCCTCTTCTGGCAGAGGGGAACGACTGGCAGTTCCAAAGCCCCCAGGCCAACCAGACTGCTCCAAAACCACTTTAACCTTTGGGCAAAAGCGGGCATCTACCTCATAGCCCCTGCCCAAGATGACCATCCCCACCGGATCCACTGTTATTCTCCTTTCTGCAGCTGCTCCTGCTGGCTTGGAGAGCCTGGGCAGTGAGAACATGTAAGTGTGGAGACGTGTGGGCACCCAATCTGAGGAAGGTGGAAGGGGACCCATGTGCCTTGGGAAACACTCCAGTTTTCTCTCCACAAAAGGGCCCTAATCTGGCTCTATCAGGGGCCAAATAGGCAAAAGCTACTTGCCCACAAGCTGGCTAATACTATCATTTTATTATTATTATTTTTACTAATAATAGTAGTAGTAGTGTGCTTGGATTAATAATTAATAGTATTAATAGTAGTATGCTTGGTACATACTGAATACTTAAATACCACTCTTTACAATAATAATAATAATAACAAATTCCAATATTATTGAGTGCTCACTATGTAACAAGCATGCTAATAATGATAATGGCATTTGTGAAGTGCTTACTATGTGCCAAGCACTGTTCTAAGCACTGGTGTAGATACAAGGTAATCAGGTTGTCCCAAGTGGGGCTCACCATCTTAATCCCCATTTTACAGATGAGGTAACTGAGGCACAGCGAAGTTAAGTGTCTTGCCCAGAGTCACAAAGCTGACAAGTGGTGGAGCCGGGGTTAGAATCTACGACCTCTGATTCTCAAGCCCATAGTCTTTGCACTAAGACAGGCACGTGGGTCAACCTGATGATCTTGTATTCCCCCTCCGCCCCCCCCCCCAGTGCTTAGAACAGTGCTTGGCACATAGTAAGTGCTTAACAAATACCATTATTATTATTATTATTACATGCTTCTTGATACTACATATCAAGCATCGAAAAGCAACGTGGCCTGGAAGACAGGGAGCTGGATTCTAATCCCAGTTCTGCCACTTGTCTGCTGAGTGACCTTGGGCAAGTCACTTAACTTTCCCGTACCTCAGTTACCTCATCTGTAAAATAGGGATTAAAACTGCAAGATTGTATCTAACCTAATTATCTTGTAACTACCCCCAGGACTTAGTACAGTGCCTGACTCATAGTAAACAGTTAACAAATACCATAAAAAAATCACTGTACTAAACCCAGGGGCAGATACAAGATAACTGGGTCAGACATAGTAGCTGTCACACATGGGGTTCACAATCTAAAGGGAAAGGAGAACAGGCATTTGATCTCCATTTCACAGGTGAGAAACCTGAGGCACCAAGAAGTTAAGTCACTTGCCCAAGGTCACGAAACAGGGGAGAGGCAGAGCCAGAATTATAAATGAGGTCCCGCAATGCCTAGGACCATGTTTTTTCCATCAGGCCACTCTGTTCCTCACCTTCAGCACAGTAATGAGAACGTGGATTTATTTCTTTTCTTACTTAGGTTCTGCCTGGCATGAGGAAGGGACAAACTGGTCTACTGGCGTGCTTATCTGGGAGAAAGTCCTTAATGTCAAAACATTTGTCGATGCTGCTGCCCAGGGCTGACTTTGGTAGTTCAAGTTCCATCCTTGGCTCTTTGCAACAAATCCATCATTCTCTTGATTGGACACCCAGATGCAACATCTTGGGATTCTACAGAGTTGAAGCTTAATGAACAAGAGGCAGCTAACAAAATGGTATCTGATGCTAGACAACACCACCACCCAGCTTCAGAAGGTTCTCTTCAACCACCGGGTGAAACCCGCCGACCTCTCATAATAAATTTGAAAGCAATCCATGCTTCTGTGACAATCCCTGATGCATCCACTGAGGGAGGCAATGAGGTGATATTTCAGGGTAACACTAATAGCATACATTCATTCCCGTGGCCAAGCCTCCTGCATTTACATAGTGAATGTAAATAATGAGTGATTTATGGTTGCAACCATTCAGAAAACAGACTGCCATCCCCCACATCTTGAAATTGCAACTCTGTCATTTCTACATATAGAGATCGCTCGATTATCTTACTATGCTCAAAAGCCAGGTTGAAATAAACATTTTCAATTGAAGGCTAGCAGTAGATACTCAGCATAACTAATGGATAGAGCATGGGCTTGGGAGTCAGAAGGTTGTGGGTTCTAATCCAGGCACTGTCATTTGTCTGCTGTGTGACCCTGGGCAAGTCACTTCCCTTCTTTGTGCCTCATTTTCCTCATCCGTAACATGGAGATTGAGATTGTGAGCCCCACTTGGGATAGGGACTGTGTCCAACCCAATTTGCTTGTATCCAACCCAGTGCTTAGTACAGTGCTGGGCACACAGTAAATGTTAAACACATACCATAATTATTATTATTAACAAATGCAATAAAAAAATAAGAACAAGTGGAAGGTGGGTAGGGAGAGGAAAAATTTTCTATAAACCAAGCCGACTATGCCTTTGAGCCTTTTTTGTTTTGTTTCTTACAGGACCTTTGTCTGTCTGCCACTGGGGGAACAAACATTAAACCTGCTAAAAATAACCCAGCACCCTTAGAAATGTACCCACCTGGTATCTAAGCCACGGTTAAAGTTTACATGCCAGAGCCAAGTTTGGCCCGATGGCTCACTGCCTGATGGAGAAGAGAGTCTGCTATAAACACAAGTGTCATTTGCGTGGCTGCTGTGGTTAAGAGCAAATCACCGAGGGTCTCTCGTTTCTCACAAAACACAGGCCAGAGAGGAGGTTGGAAACATCCATCTACTTAAAGCCAGTGAGTGCAGGTCAATCAATCGATCAGTCGTAGTTATTGAGTGCTTATTGTGTGCAGAGCACTGCATTAAGCACTTGGGAGAGTACATTATTATTATTACAGTGTAAAAGTATAACAGAGTTGGTGGACACATTCCCTGCCCATCCTGAGCCAATTCCCACTCACCTCTGACCACTGCAAAGAGCTTCCACAGCTTCATGAGAGAGCTTCCCCCTGGAGACAGGAAAGCTGAGGGTTATCAGGCCCAACCTATCTGCCTATGTTCCCTGAGATCCACAGAGGGGAGAGGAAGCACTGTAAAATCCTGCCCCAGAGGCATGATAATCACAGTCATTCAGTTGTGTTTATTGAGTGCTTCTGGTGTGCAGAGCACTGTACTAAGCATTCGGGAGACTACGATGTAGCAGAGTTGGTAGACACATTCCCTGCCCACACCCAGCTTACGATCTAGAGGGGGAGACAGACATTCATATAAATTAGAGATATTTATGTAAGTGCTGTGGGGCTGAGGTGGGTGCGAATCCAAGTGCAGAGGAGAGGTAGAAGGGGAAAAGAGGAAATGAGGGCTTATAGTTGGGGAAGGCCCCTTGGAGTTGATGGGCTTTTAATAAGGCTTTGAAAGTGGGGAGAGTGATTGTCAGATATGAAAAGGGAGGACATTCCAGGCCAGAGGCGGGATGTGAGCAATAAGTCAGCAGAGAAATAGATGAGACTGAGGTCCAGCAAGTAGGTTGGCATCAAAGGAGTGAAGCATATGGGCCAGGTTGTGGTAGGAAATCAGGGACGTAAAGTAGAAAGGCGTAAAGGGATTGAGTGTTCTAAAGCCTATAGTAAGGAATTTCTATTTGATGTGGAAGTGGATCTAGATTCCATATCCTCTCTCCCCACCCCCAGCTTCCACATCCCCAAACAGCAACAGGAAGGTCCTTGTTATGGGAGTTTGGAACTACATCCCATAGAAATATCAAGACAAGAGAAGGGGTCTGGAGACTCCTCTCCCCACACCAGTCCCATCCACCTCCCAAACAGTGAAAGCTTATTCCAAAAGGCATCACCAACGTATCAATCAATCAATGCTACATATCGAAAGGTTCTCTGTGCACAACACTGTACTGAGCACTTGAGGAAGTACAAGAGAACAATTAGATATGATCCCTGCCCTCCACGTGCTTACAGCCTACCAGAGGAGCCAGGCATTAAAAAGGATTAAGGATGGTGAAGCAATCTTGTACGAGGAGAGGTACACAGGTATTGTGGGGGAAAGATAGTAACGACCACAAACCTGCAGTTGTCAGCTGCACTGGAGCACATCAACCAATCATTGATATTGGTATGTGAACAGAGCACTATCCTAAGCACTTGCAGAAGTTTAATACAGTATTGTTGGTAGCCATGATGCCCACTCACAAGGAACTTACAGGTGGAGACAGAATTATGTGTATATGTACATAAGGGCTGTGGGGCTGAAGGTGAATGGTGAATATCAAGTGATTAAAGGGAACAGATCCAAGAGCATAAATGACACAAAAGGGAGAGAGAGCAAGGGGAAATGAGGATTAGGCAGGGAAAGCCTCTGGGAGATGTGACTTTAGTGTATGGTTTTGAAGCCCAGTCAAAGCCTGAATGGGGCACAGAGTAGCCACTTCCCAATCAAATAGTGGTATTTATTGAGTGCTTACTGTGTGCAGAGTACTGTACTGAGCACTTGGGAGAGTATGGTACAACAGAACTGATAGAAATGTTGCCTACCCATAAGAAGCTGATGGACATTAATATACATAAATTATGGATATGTTCATAAATGCTGTGGGTCTGAGGGTAGCGTGTGTACCAACTGCTAAAAGGGGACAGATCCAAGTCACCCTCTTGCCTGAAGATGACAAGGATGGTACCTGGTTGGGATCCTGAAATTGGTGGTTTCTTCGGAATGGTACATGGCATTCTGGAGACCAGAGACTCGGGGACCGTGCAGGGAGAGGAGGTCGGAGATAGTTCCCCGGCCTGGTCCCTCCACCCCTTGCAAAGCAAGGGATCCCTTGGGGAGAAGAGTAGTGGTGAGGACCACTGTCTTCTCACAACCCAGTCTCAGATCAGATACTATCCTGATGCTGAAGAACGGGAAGATTTCCCCTGAGAAAGAAGCTACTTTTCACAAATTGCACAATTTTATGATGTTCACACTAGGAAAATGACTGCTTTGGAGACAAATATTTAGATTTGGAATTTCTTGGGTGTGATAGTGCATTAACAAATGCAAAGTTATTATCTTACAAAGAGGGAATGCTCTCTTGACATCCAACATTCTCCATTGAAACCAGCCTAACGCTTCTAGGACAGCGGTGGGTAATGTGTGCATCCCTGTTCATCTATTTGTATCTCTTTTTCAGCTCCCCAAACCCACAGAGCAATTCTAAAGAAAATCAATCAAAGGTATTTAGTGCTTTCTCTATGCAGAGCACTGCACTAAATACTTGGGAGGGTACGATAGAATTTGTAGACACAAACCCTGACTTCAAGGAGCTTACAGTTCAGCAGGGGAGATAGGCGTTAAAATAAATTACAGGTAGGAGAAGCTACAGAATGTAAGGATATGTAAATAAGTGGGGTGAGGGTGGAAAGGGATAAGTACAAAAGTGCTTATGGAATACGGGCTCATATGAATAGGACACACAGAGGAGAGGGAAAAGTAGCATGGGGAGTTGAGAGGTTAGTTAGGGAAGGTCTGTTGAAGGAAATATGATTATAGTAGGAATTTGAAGATGGGGACAGCAGTAGTCTATCGTATACAAAGGATGAGGGTGTTCCAGGCAGGAAAGAGGGTATGAGCAAAGGGTTGAAGGCAAGAAAGATGAGATTGAGGCACAGTAAGTAGGCTGGTCTTAGAGCAGCGAAGTGTGGGGGCTGGGTTGAAGTGGGAAAGGAGTGAAGTTAGGTAGGAGGGAAAGAGCTAATTGAGTACCTTAAAACTGAGAGTGAAGAGTTTCTTCTTGATATGGAGACGGATGGGTAATCATTGGAGGCTTTTGATTAGTGGGGAGAAATGTCCAAAACACTTTCTTAGAAAAATGATCCAGGTAGTAGAGTGAAGTATGGACTGGAGAAGGGTGAGGCTGGAGGCAGGAAGGTCAGATGCAGTAATCAAGACAAATGCTTGGACTCATGTGATAGCAGTGTTTTACCCCAGGATTTATTCTAGCACTTCGCACATAATAAGCGCTTAACAAATACCACAGTTATTATTAAGAAATTGTACCTTTCATCGACTCACACTGTGGCCCAACCAAGTTCAGTAGTTCATAGTAAAAAATATATGGAAACAAACAGAAAGCAAACAGATGAGCTTTTTAAAAAAATATCAAAAGCAGAAGAAAAGCTCTCGTAGTTAGGGATTCTTTTTGCTTTGAAAGCCTCTTCTAATCCCTTTCCATATCTGGGGGGAGATTATGAAATCCTAAATTGTACGCACCTCTAATTTGCATTTGTGTACTCCTTCCCAGCGTTTCGTACAGTGCTCTGCACATAGTAAGTGCTTACTAAATACTATTACTACTTCAACTACTTGCCCTCCCCCCTTGCTCCCACACTTTTCCACTGCTGCAGTTTGGGATTGGAGTCCTGAGAAAGTGATTAAATCCCATTTTAAATACTAACCCCAATCTGGGATTTTGAGATGTTGGCTCAGGAATTACAATTTTTTTTTCTTTTTCCACAGAAGAGTCCATCATTCTGGACCACGTGACTTGTCTTTAACTTGGTGCGGGCTGGGCAGTCCTACCTTAAATTAAATAGGGACAGGAAAGAATCAAACTTCTCAAATGGGTCAAGTTACAAGGGAGGAGTACCGGGAAATAAAACTGGGAAAATCTAGACCAGAGATGAAAAAGAATATAAAAGTGACTTCCCACTCAGAGTTTTCCAAAGAAGTAGTACTGTTTAATAATGTTGGTATTTATTAAGCGCTTACTATGTGCAGAGCACTGTTCTAAGCACTGGGGAAGATACAGGGTAATCAGGTTGTCCCACATGAGGTTCACAGTTAATCCCCATTTTACAGATGAGGTAACTGAGGCACAGAGAAGTTAAGTGACTTGCCCACAGTCACACAGCTGACAAGTGGCAGAGCTGGGAGTCGAACCCATGACCTCTGACTCCGAAGCCCAGGTTCTTTCCACTGAGCCACGCTGCTTCCCCATAATGATAATTTATAATAATAATATTAATAGTGGCATCTGCTAAGCGCTTACTAAGTCCCCAGCACTGGACTAAGTGCTGGGGGGGATGCAAGCAACTCGGGTTGGACACAGTCCCTGTCCCACATGGAGCTCACAGTCTCAATCCCTATTTTACAGATGAGGTAACTGAGGCCTAGAGAAGCGAAATGACTTGCCCAAGGTCTCACAGCAGATAAGGGGTGAAGCCAGAATTAGTACCCATGACTTACTGACTCCCAGCCCATTGCTCTATTCACTACACCAAGCTGCTTCCCTCACTTGGTGTGGTACACTTTATGAGGTGCTAGGAATGTCCAAGCTAGCAAAATAGCACTTCCTTCCCCTCCCCACACCATCCCTACAGAGTTAGGTTCCAACTTCCTGTTCAGAACAGGATCATCCAAATTACTCAGGAAATAACCCAAGGGAAGGAGATTAAGTATCAGAGTACAAAAGTATTAAACGATTGTGGAACTCTCTGAAGAACTAAATAAAGCAAACAGCTCTAGAGCCAGGGGGCTGTTTGAAAAAAAGCACAAATTTATGGATCCTGTAGTCTCCTATAAGCACAAAAATTTGCAGTTTTTCTTCCAAGTTAATGTAAGGGTACTTTTTATTGCAATTCAGCAAAGAGGGACTGGAAAATGCAAGCCTGGGAGTGTGCCCTCTCAGCATGATCTTTATCAGTTCTAAAGAGCTTTTTATCCCAGAAGATCTCTGCAATGTACCTGTGTTGATTCCTACATGAATGTCAGAGGTTGATATAATGTCAGCGTCTGGGAGGTTGATCTGTTAGAGTCAGACTTGATAGTCTCACAGCTCCCCCAGAACTAGATTATTTTGAGGATTGGGGTAAAATTCCTTTACTGGAAGAAAACTGCACTTTGGTATCTGTGACGTTTGATCATTTCATATTCACCCCGCCCTCAATCCCACAGCACTTATGTACATATCTTTATATATTTTTAATTATTTATTCATATTAATGTCTGTCTCCCCTTCTAGACTATAAACTCATTATGGGCAAGAAACCTATCTCCTAATTGCTGCATTGAGCTCTTCCAAGCATACACAGTAAGTGCTCAGTAAATATTATTGACTGATGGACTGGTAAACACCATCCTTGCCCATGAAGAAATTAAAGTCCAGAGGGGGAGAGAAACACTAAAATCAATTACGGATACGTGCGTAAGTGCTGTGGGACTGAGGGTGGGGTGAATATTAAGTGCCTAAATGGCCCAGATCCTGGGCAATCAAGGATAATTACCCAGGATAATCCAGGACAGTGTGCTATATTCCTAATCAAGATTCTAAATCAAGGAAGAATAATTATTCTGAAGTATTTAGCTGGACCAAAATGACAATCCATAATGCCTACACATCTAGATTACTTGGAATCAGTTATAATCCACACGACAAGTGAAGAGATTTGCACATGGTCATATTACAGGCAAGCCTTAAACTTTTTATCTATCCTCATAAAGAAACAACTCCAGTCATTCAATCATATTTATTGAGTTCTTACTGTGTGCAAAGCACTGTACTCACTCCCTTATCTTGGTCACTCTTCTCTGGACAATAATAATAATAATAAACAGCCCCAGTTTGCAGATGAGGAAACTAAGGCAAGGAGAAGTTAAGTAACCTGCCCAAGGTCACACAACAGGGAGTTATCGGACAGAGTCCGGACTGAAATCCAAGTCCTTGATTCCCAAGCCCATGCTCTTTCCACTAGACTATGCTGCTTCTGAACATTCTCAAACTCTATAACTTCCCATCTACAACTTCCTACTGTCTCCATTTCCTCTTTTTCAATTCTCTCTATAATCCCCTTCAATAGGGTTTCTACCCACTTCCTTCCACAGAAATTACCCTCTCGAAGGTCACTGATGATTCGATAGTATTTATTGAGTGCTTACTATGTGCAGAGCACTGTACTAAGCGCTTGGAAGGTACAAATCGGTAACAGATAGAGACAGTCCCTGCCCTTTGACGGGCTTACAGTCTAATCGGGGGAGACGGACAGACAAGAACAATAGCAATAAATAGAATCAAGGGGATGAACATCTCATTAAAACAATAGCAAACAAATCGAATCAAGGCGATGTACATTTCATTAACAAAATAAATAGGGTAATGAAAAAAAAAATATATATATATATATATACAGTTGAGTGGATGAGTACAGTGCTGAGGGGATGAGAAGGGAGAGGGGGAGGAGAAGAGGGAAATAATCTCCTTGCCACACCCAGTGACTTCTACTCCATCCTAATCCTTCTCGAACTCTCAGTTGTCTTCAACACTATCAATCATCCCCTTCTGAATATGTTTTCCAACCTTTGTTTCACTGACACTGTCCTCTCCTAGTTCTCCTCCTTTATCGCTGGCCACTTTCTCTTCACAGTCCCGTTCATGAGATTATCCTCTGCCTACCACCAATGTAGGAGTCCTTCAGGGCTCTGTTCTGGGTCTCCTATGATATCCATCTACTCCCATTCCCTTGGAGAACTTATTCTCTCCCAAGGCTTCACCTATGTTCTCTATGCAAATGATTCTCAAATCTACATGTCCAACCCTGATCTTTCTCCTCCTGTGCAGTCTCACATTTCCTCCTGTCTTCAGGACATCTCTCCTTAGACATCCCAGTGACACCTCAAACCTAACATGTATAAAACAGAACCCCTTAACTACCCACCCAAACCCTTTGCTCCCCTTGACCTTCCCATCACTGTAGACAGTACCACCACCTCCCATTTCACTAATCCATTAACTTTGTGTTAACTGAATCATTTCTCTCATTCAACCCACATTTTCAATCTGTCATCAAATTCTGTCAGTTCAACCTTCACAACTTCCCTAAAATCTGCCATTTTCTTTCCATCCAAACTACCACGTTAATTCAAACACTTATCCTATCCCACCTTGACTACTATATCAGCCTCCTCTCTGTCCTACTTACCTGCCTCCTGTCTCCCTCCCTCCAGGCCATACTTCACTCTTCTGCCTGGGGTCATTTTTCTAAAAAAAAAAAAAAAAGAAAAAAGTCAATCCACGTTTCCCTCCTCAAAAGTGGTTGCCCATCCACCTCCACATCAAGCAGAAACTCCTCGCCAATGGCTTTAAAGCACTCATTCATTCATTCATTCATTCATTTGTATTTATTGAGTGCTTACTGTGTGCAAAGCATTGTACTAAGTGCTCTGGAGAGTACAATATAACAACAGACACATTTCCTGCCCACAGCAGGCTCACAATACAGAGGGGGAGATGGACATTATTATAAATAAATTACAGATAAATACATATGTACTGTGGGGATGAGAGGGAGGATGAATGAACGAGGAAGTAAGAGTGGCACAGAAGGGAGCAGAAGAGGAGAGAAGGGCTTAGTCAAGGAAGGCTTCTTGGAGGAGATGTACCTTAAATAAGGCCTTGACATGGGGGTGAGCAATTATCTGCCTGATAATTCCCTTATTAACTTTCATTGACTGTATTTATTGTTCACTCATTATGTTCAGAGCACTATACTGAGCGCTTCAGAGTACAACATTTGGTAGACACATTCCCACCTTGCCTCCTTCTATCTTATCTCGCTGATTTCCTACATCCCAACCTTCCAACTTCACTCCTCTAATGCCAACCTACACACTGTTTCCTGATCTCATCTAATTCATTCATTCATTCAATGTATTTATTGAGCACTTACTGTGTGCAGAGCCCATGTCTTACCCCTGGCCTGGAATTCTCTCCACCTTCATATCTGGCAGATATTCCCTCTCCCTTCTGTGTTGCACTTGGATTTGTACCCTTTATTCATCCCACCCTTAGTCCTACAGTACTTATGTAAAGATGTGTAGTTAATTTTGATGTGCCTTCCCTCTAGACTGTAAGCTTTTGTGTGCAATAAACAGATCTACCAAATCTGTTATGTTGTATTCCCCCAAGCACTTAATTTGGTGTTCTGCATATGATGCATACTCGATATATATGTTTGACTGATGGATGAGATTCAGTGACCTGAAATAATTTTGCCCAAAGAGGTTTTTGAAATGCACATTTAGTTGGGAGACACCTTCTCATAACGACCTGCACATAAGGCAGATATCCTTCTCACAATTCCCTGTATATAAACAAAGCATTTCTTCAAAACATTCCAAGAGATTACTTCATTCCGATAAGAAGACAGTTTTGTTGAAGAGAACTTGACTGCAACTTCCTATCAGGAAGTGCCCCCAATTATTTCATGTCAAGTTTCTTCACAAGTCTAAATAATGAAGTAGGTGATGGAGTTCAAATTTCCTCTAACTGCAATCAGCCTTAGCAACCTGGGGCATGCAATATCTGGAGAAATGCTCACAACCTCCCATCTGGCTTAATTTTCTTAGACCTCAGGTTGGGCAGAACTTAAAGGGCCCTGATAAATGATTAGGTGGCACTTATTTTTTATTTATGTTACAAGTTAGGATTATAATCATGTTGAACCTGTGTGTGCGGCAATTTCCAGAAACCAAACTAGAGCCTGCAAAGCACAAGTTCTGAACTACTGAGAAAGCAGTGACTCTACCACCACAAGAGGAGTAGTGTGAGAGATTACCACCACGGCCAACTCTAAGTTCTTGTATCCAAGAACTGTGGAACATTGTTTTCTTATTTATCATGTTCCTTGTATTCTGTAATGTTTCATCTTTCTTCATATATCTGTATTCAGTTCGCCCCTCCCTTAGTCTTAGATTGTGAGCACATTGTGGACCAGGGAACATATCAAATTCTCAACTATATATTTTTTTCATTTATTTATTCAATCGTATTTATTGAGCGCTTACTGTGTGCAGACCATGGCACTAAACGCTTGAGAGTACAATTCGGCAACGAGCAGATTTTTCCAAAGCTTAATGTGGTATTTTGCACGCAGTAGACAGTTGAAGGCTGTTACTATGACTTGATTCAAAAGGAGAGAAAGATCAAATGAGGGAGACAAAAAGATGAACAGGGAGAGAGAGAGAAAGAGAGAGAAGAAGAACACAGGCCGAGAGAGTTATAACCAAATCTATTGTATTTTACTCACCCAAGCCCTTAGTACAGTGTGCTGCACATAGTAAGCATTCAATATTTTTAATGGTATTTAGTAAGTGTTTATTATTTGCAAGACACTGTACTGAGTGTTTGGGAGAGTACAGTGTAGCAGAATGGGTAGACCCGTCCCCTGCCTACAATGAGCTTAAAGCCTAGAGGAGTATATAACAGAATTAATTGATACGATCCCTGCCCTCAGAGAGCTTTCAATCTAGCAGAGAAGACAGACACTAAACTATATTACGAATAGGGGGAAACAACAGGGTTTAAAATATGGACATTAGGGTTTCTTGGTTTGGAGGTAGGGAGAAAGGGAGTATTGAAGTGGTTAGACGATGCGGAAGCATTGTAGTGTTGTGTTTTGTTTTGTTTTTTAATTTTGTTAATGAGATGTACATCACCTTGATTCTGTTTATTTGCTATTGTTTTAATGAGATGTTCACCCCCTTGATTCTATTTATTGCTATTGTTCTTGTCTGTCCGTCTCCCCCCGATTAGACTGTAAGCCCGTCAAAGGGCAGGGAGTGTCTCTATCTGTTACCGATTTGTACATTCCAAGCGCTTAGTACAGTGCTCTGCACATAGTAAGCGCTCAATAAATACTATTGAATGAATGAATAATGACAGTAGTGAGGGTATTAAGGTGAGGTGATGAGAGACAACACTGGGAAAGACCTCCTGGAGGAGATGTGCTTTCCAAAGAACTTGGAAGATGGACAGAGCGGTGGTTTGCCATTTGTGATAGGTGAGTTTCAGGGAGAAGGGAGGGCATAGGCAAGAGATTGGCAGCGAGAGATGAAAACAAAGAGAATGGGTAGGTTGGAGAGAAGCAGTGTGGACTAGGAGAAAGAGCATAGGCTTGGAAGTCAGAGGGCCTAGGTTCTAATCCTGGCTCTGCCACGTGTCTTTTGTGTGACCTTGGACAAGTCACTTAGCTTCTATGGGATTCTTACATCACCTGAAAAATGGGGATTAAATCCTACTCCTTCCTACTTGGATTGTAAGTCCCATGTGGGGCAGGGACTATGTGCATCCTTACTAACTTGTATCTATCCCAGAGCTTGCAGTAACATTTAACACATAGTAAGCATTAACAAGAACCATAATTGTTATTATTATTATTGACCCAATCCCTGTCCCACACAGGGCTCACAATCTTAAACGCCATTTTACAGATAAGATAACTGAGGCACAAAGAAGTGTCTTGGCCATGGTCACCCAATAGACACATGGTGGAACCAGGATTAATTGACTGGTTGAAGCCAGAGATTGTGACCACTACTGAAAGAAAAGAAACTGAGAAAAGGATGGGAGGAATGAGTAATTTCTTTAAGCTTTCTTCCGTGGGGCTCCCAGCTCAAGGTTGGAATATTTTTAAATAAGTCAACTTGAAATGCAAATGTAGTCAGCCCCAGGATCTTCCCCTTCCATAACCTAAAGTGAATGGGCATGTGTGCCTTTCTCCACATTAGTGATAATAATAATTGTGGCATTTGCTAAGTACTTACTATTTACTAAGCACTGGAATAAGTAGAGAATGATCAGGTGAGATTGTCTCACTTTAGAGTAATACAAAGCTTACCTTAAACACCTCCCTTCCCCTCCCCTTCAACTTCTGGAAGAACTCTGATGAATAGAGAGAGATTTAAATGTATTTCAATGTAGCTATGGATAATGACTGAATTATTTAGCCTAGATAATGTCAGATCTCTTCCTTGCTATCATAGTGATTTTATGCTGAATAAAATATGGAAGAATATATTTTACACATAGCCACATTAAATAAAATCTAACTCCAAAGTTCTTATTATTGGTAAAAGTTCACACCACTATTTGAACATGTACCTATATTTGTGTTTATCACTTTTTAAAATGTATTTATATGGCTTTGGTCAATTTTTTTCATCTTGGAAATGAAAAAATGCATTTCATATTTTACTGTCTGGGAAACCATACTTTGTTTAGGACTTGTTTGGTTTCATAATAATATTATGTTAAGTAAGAGTGCTATTCAGACTGTAAGCTCGTTGCGGACAAGAAAAATGCCTACCAACCCTGTTGTACTCTCCGAAATGTCTAGTACAGTGCTCTACACACAATAAATGCTCAATAAATACAATTGATTGATTGATCCCCTTGAAATTTTTACATGTAAAGATTGATTTCCCAATACTGTTGGATTGCAATGTGTACACTGGTACCAAAGAGGACATTGACCAAAAAACCATTACATTTTTCCCTCAAAATGCAGGAGATAAACCCTGAGACTCCACCTCGGGAATCCTGGTGTATTTACAGCCACTGTCTCTCCTCCATAGGGAGAAATGCCTACTGCTATCAGCTAGACCGCAACTAAACCTTAATAAGTTAATGCTATAACTCAAGCTATCAGCACATTTTCATTTAGGCAGGCCCTGCGGTACAAAATGAATTCAAAAATCTCGGCAGAAAAGACATGGAAAAATTAATTGATCAACTGAAGAAAGATCATCCCAGTGTGACGTGAATGGTTCAATAAACTCAGCTGAGGTTACATTCTGGGGTTATGCAGAGGCTCAATCTAATTGTTAGAGAGATTTTGTGTTTCATCAGAATTTCTTAACCCACAAAGTCAATAGAAAAGGAAGCCCCTGCAATCCATGCCATAGAAAATATATCACACATTGACACAGCTCATCTCTCCTAAGCCCTCTTTGATAATACAGATGCTTCTTTACACTCCAAATGTCATTATTATTCTCTAACTTCTAACTGTGCCTGGCCAAAGAATGCATAGATAAAGAATAAGACATGGGAAGGGAGCTCAAGATTTTGGGTTCTACTACATCTCTCCAGGCAGATGTGGCGCTGAACTGGTCAGGATAGATAATACCTATTTTTTTCTTCTTCAAGACCACCAGTAATGGAAATCCACAACCATCTCCCTTGGGAACTGATGCATGTGTTTAACAACCTGGTTGTCAATAAATTATACTGCTAATACTTATGCCCAAGAGGAATCTGCTTTGCTCTATTTTATACATTCATTCAATCGTATTTATTGAGTGCTTGCTGTGTGCAGAGCACTGTAGTAAGAGCTTGGGAGAGTACAGTATAACAGATTTGGTAGACAGGTTCCTGCCCACACTGACTTGCAGTCTAGAGGGGGAGATAGACATTAATATAAATAAATAAATTATGGAGATGTACATAAGTGTTGTGGACTGAGGGAGGGGGTGAATAAAGGGTGGAAATCCAAGGTACAAGGGTGATGCAGAAGGGCACAAAAACTACCAACTCAGAGTCAAGGCTGAGTTGCATTGCAAAACACCTGCATGGCACCTCCCAAGAAAATGAAAAGATCCCAAATCTTCACTAAGGTGAGACATGCCACCACACTTATCAGAAAGGAATACCCACTCAAAAGCTCTGCAAAAAGCTCCTTATGGGCAGAGATCACATCTGTTGTATTTTACTTTCCCAAGTGCTTAGTACAGTGCTCGGCACACAGGAAATGCTCAATTAATACCAACTGAGTGCTAAAGCGAATTCCTAATTCTGTGAAAGAATGAGGGTCACTCCAATCCCCCACGAAGAAAACATTCAAGACACATTTTTTGCAACCAAATCTCCTACCACCTTCAGGCGCACACACACACACACAAACACACATGCACGGTTCCCATTGGAGGAATATTAGGGAATAGGGAGCACTGTGGAAGGAGAGAGGGCAGGGGAGTACAGAAATGGAGGGAAAACGTGACTATGCATGCCTCTAGAAGCAGTATAGTTTAGTGAAAAGTGTGGGGAATTGGGAGTTAAGAGATCAGGCTTCTAGTCCCACTGCCTGCTGGGTGACCTCGTTGTCATTTAACCTTCCTGTACCTCAATCTCCTCATTTGTATAATAGAAACACTTACTCTCCCTACCTTGCAAACTGTAAGTCTTATGTGGGATAAGGCCTGTGTCTGATCTGATAATCTGTCATTCATTCGTTCAATCGTATTTACTGAGCATTTACTGTGTGCAGAGCACTGTACTAAGTGCTTGGAATCCCAGCGCTTAGTACAGTAGTTTGTCTTCATAACAAGCACTTAATAAATACCATAAGCAGCTATATTCTTATATCAGCACTGACATGTAACCCCCAAAACATCTATTTCTGAGATTCAACCACTGCCTTTTTTCAACTGTGTAGATTGATCTCGAAGAAGGCCCCCTTACCTGCAAAGGAATGCTACAGTCCCCATTCAACTAATCCATGATATTTATTAAGCACGTACTCTGTGCAGAGCACTCTACTCTGTGCCTGGGAGAATACCATAGTGTTAGGAAAATGAACCCTGCCTTCAAGGACCTTACAGTCTAGCAAATCAATGTCTGAAAATGTTTTGTGGGGAAGGGTGATGTAGGAGAGGCGGTAGGAAGAGACTGTGGTCAAAGAGTGACCATTCAGAAGTTTAGCACAAGGACTGGCAAAGATGAGCTCTGGGGTATTACTACTATGGTTCTTGTTAAGCACATACTATGTGTCAAACACTGATCTAAGCACTAGGGGAGAGACAAGTTGATGAGGTTGGACACATTCCCTGTGCCTCATGGGGTTCTCAATCTTTTCGGGAGTTGGGCCGGAACACCTGGGGCGGACTTCAGATGGGACATGAGCACGGGTCGGTCTGTCTGTGGGAAGGTCATCGCAGAATCTTACGCTGGGCGTCCAAGTGAGCGGGTGAAGTGGGATGGAGAAGGAGTTCAGCGGACTTGCAGAGTGAGAGGAAGCAGGTGGCTAGGGGAAATCAGAAATGACATGAGAATGGTAAATGAAGGTAACTAGCAATTATAGTGAATGGTAGATTGGGAAATCAGAAATGACATCAGAATGGTACATGAAGGTAACTAGCAATTATAGTGAATGGTAGATTGTAGGCTTTAGAGTGTAAGCTTCTTGTGGGAAGGGAATGCATATATCAACTCTATTTTATTGTACTCTCACAAGTGCTTAAAACAATGCTCTGCACATAGTAGGTGCTAAATATCATTGATAGATTGACAAAAAAGTAGATGAACCTTCATTAACAACTAATTTTCTCAATTTGTGTACTTTCCCTCAGGAGTTTAATGTTAAAAAAAATAAAATAAAATGCACCAAATCCTCATCTCCTCTTGCTAGTGGAATGTTCACCCCACCTTTCTCCCAAATCTGCCCAAAGGGTAGTAAATCCAAAAATCTGCCTCATAACCCTAATTCCTTTCAGTCTCAGACTCTCTTCAAGTTGTCTTCTTCCACTGCAGGACTTGCTTAACGCTCATGACTAGTTCGACAATCTCTCCTGATTCAGTATGCTCCGACTTCCCCTTTTGAGGACAGGCAAAGATGGGCTAGGGCTTCTAGGTGTCAAAGCCCCGTTAAGACCCTCCCACTCCAAGGAATCAAACACACACACACACACACACACACACAAAAAAAAAAAAAAAACACCTAACCTTTTGTGGCTCCAGAACTGGATGGAGAGGGCAGAAACAGTTACCTCTGGAGTTGTCACCCTGATATGCTGCTTTCAGGCTTGTGGTGAGCACAATAGGAAACCACGACCCTGAAGAGAGAGCTCTAATCTCTCTCGCCTCAAGTCATCTATAAAACGGCGGAATTTAAAACACTTTCAGTAGATATGAGCCAGCATCTTCCAAATGTTCAGACCCAAATAATCAATTTCAGTCAGGCAGTCTATTAGTCTCTCTGGGCAAGGAAAATTAAGGAGACCAGGCAGCAAACTCCAGTCAGCATATGCTGTAATGAAGCTGAAGCAGGAGAATAAATTAGGCAGACGAATAGAATGATGGGGGGGGTCCACTGCAGACAACTCATATTGCCCAAAAAATCTGCTATGTGGATAAGGCAGAAAGAGGAAGGCACATATTCCCTGCTTCAGAAGGAGAAACAGGAGGAATATGCGGTTTAGTTCTTCTTTTCTTCCCAAGCACCTAATAGATACAGTGCACCACATCAAATGGGAGTTCAATAAATGCTGCTGCTACTCTTTCCAGAACTCCAAGTTAAAGCGAATGGGAAGAATAGTGGCCTAGAGGAAAGAGCGCGGGCCTGGGAGTCAAAGGACCTGGGTTCTAATCTCGGCTCTGCCACTTGTCTGCTGTGTGACCTTGGACAAATCAGTTGACTTCTCTGTTTCTCAGTTACCTCATCTGTAAAATGGGGATCAAAACTCAAAACTGTCAGTACAATGTGGGACACGGACTGTGTCCAACCTCATTGTCTTGTATCTAGCCCAGTGCCTGGCTCAGAGTAAACGCTTATTAAATGTTTTTTTTACAAAAGACCTTATAAAATCAAACTACATTTTTAAGGCACAATGTCTCTCTGTTGTAATTCTCTATTTTCTCAGAATTTTTTTTGATTATTTTTATTTTTTTTGTATAATATTTTATTTGTTTTTTAGGTATTTGTCAAGGGCTTACTATGTGTCAGGCACTGTTCTAAGTCCCACATTTTACAGATGAGATAACTGAAGTAAACTGTTGTCCAGGGGACATTTTCCATATCTGCCATCGGGTGACAGTTGACTGATGGTTGGTTTTCTCCCAGGAACCCCAGGGAATTGGTATTACCACTGAATGTTATCTGACCAAGAGGTGGGCTATGAGATGAGGAAAGAGAAAAGGAATGATGAAGGCAGAGTGAAAAAGGGAGAAGCAGCATGATGTAGTGGATAGAGCACAGGCCTGGGAGTCAGAAGGCTACGGGTTCAAATCCCAGCTCCACCACTTGTCCACTGTGTAACCATGGGCAAGTCACTTCACTTCTCTGAGCTTCGGCTACCTCATCTGTAAAAAGGAGATTGAGACTGTGAGTCTCACATGGGTCAGTAACTGTGTCCAACCCGATTTGCTTGTATCCACCACAGAGCTTAGTACAGTGCCTGGCACAAAGTAAGGGCATAACAAATACCACAATTATTATTATTATGTGGCTCCCAAGAGGGCCATCATTCCCAGATTCAGTAGCCCCATCAATCTGGTCTCAAAAGGAGATTAATCAATCAATCAGTGGAATTTCTTGAGAGCTTACTATGTGCAGAACACTGTACTAAGTTCTTTACTAAATACTAAATTTATTGTTTATAATAAACGATAGAGTTTATGGTCACCATGCCTGCCCACAATGCCTGCCCACAAAAGGCTTACAGTCTACAGGGGCAGATAGACAATAAAATAAATTACAGATAGGAGAGATAGGAGAGCATAAGGATAATTATGTTAGTGCTGTGAAGCGTAACAAAGGGATTCAGAGGTACATTATCAATAATAATAATAACTGTGGCATTTGGGGTACGTTATCAATAATAATAATAATTGTGGCATTTGTTAAGCACTTACTATGTGCCAGACACTGCACTAAGCACTGGGGTGGACACAGTCCCTGTCCCACATGGGGTTCACGGTCCTAATCCCCATTTTACAGATGAGGTAACTAAGGCACTTTTCATAAGCTGCAACAATTGAGAAACCAGGACAGCATGCCAGTTGGATGCATTCTCTAGTCATCCCTGGCCAACACACTGTAAATTTGTCCCTGCTACCTGCTACCCAGGGAAGCTGTTTACAATTTTATTTATTCTCCCTGACTTCCCCTCACTCAATAATCCTTTAACTCTGAAATGCGGTGGCTTGACTACCTCCCTAAAATTCCAACCCTGGACAAGTCAATTAACTTTTTGTGCCTCAGTTTCCTCATCTGTAAAATGGAGATTAAATACCTGATACCCCTCTAACTTAGACTGTGAACCTCAAAAAGGACAAGTTCTGTGCCTGATCTGATTGTGTTTTATCTACCCCACCACTTAGCGCAGTTCATTCATTCAGTCGTATTTATTGAGCTCTTACTGTGTGCAGAGCACTGCACCAAGCACTTGGGATAGTACAATAAAACAACAGACACATTCCCTGCCCACAACAGGCTTACAATCTAGAGGGAGCTATTCTTATCCCAAACCCTAAATTCACCCTCATCTCACCCCACCTCAAATTCCCAAATCCCAATCACTGCTCAGTTTGGATTTGTTGGGGTTTTTTTCATTCATTCATTAGCATTTATTAAGGGCTTACTATGTGCAGAGCACTGTACTAAATGCTTGGAATGTACAATTCGGCAACAGATAGAGACAATCCCTGCCTAATGACGGGCTCACAGTCTAAGCGGGGGAGACAGACAGTAGAGCAAAACAGAGCAAAACAAAAACAAGAGAACATTATCACGATAAATAGAATTAAGGGGATGTACACCTCATTAACAAAATAAATAGGGTAATAAATAATATATACAAATGATCACAGTGCTGAGGGGAGGGGAAGGGAGGAGGGGGAAGAGCAGAGGGTGAGGTGGGGAGGGGAGGGGGAACAGAGGGAAAGGGGCTCAGCTGAGGGGAAGTGAAGGGGGAAGGGGGAGGAGCAGAGGGTGGAGAAGAAGCAGAGGAAAGAGGGGGGAGCAAGGCCTCTTGGAAGAGGTGAGCTCTCAGTAGGGCTTTGAAGAGGGGAAGAGAGTTCGTTTGGCGAAGGAGAGAAGGGAGGGCATTCCAGGACAGGGTCACCAGTGGGACAGGTGTGAACGGGGGACAGTGAGGAGGTGAGAGGCAGAGGAGCAGAGTGTATGAGGGGGGCAGTAGAAAGAGAGAAGGGAGGTGAAATAGGAGGGGGCAAGGTGATAGAGAGCTCTGAAGCCAAAGCTTTTTTTCAGATTTGTCCCATCCTCCTCCCTGCCCCACTCCTTCTCCCCAGTGCAAGTTCCAAGCCAGCTCTCTCCCCAAGTTCCCCAAAGTTTTCTAGGGGCAGGAGTAGGACCAGGGTAGAACACTGAGGTTTCACATTTCATCCTATCCCTTTGGGAAAGCCAGGCAGTGAGGACTGAAATGGAATCAGTGCAGCAGAAGGGAATGGGGGGTGGGGGGGAGGAGTCGAGAAGGTGAGGGAGGGTGGGGAGGATGGCCGGGAACGTAAGAAAAAACATCTGGTAGTGTCTGACCTGGGCAACAGGGAGATTTCCGACGTGCTGGCCTGCCAACAGTTTGCCAACACCGACCTCTATCACCTAATGGAAACAGACCGTGCAGATTTCTCAATGGTTGTCCAGAAATGACAAAGTTATTAAACAGAGAAGCCTGATGGAAAGAGCCCAGACCTGGGTTCTAATCCTGGTTCACCACTTAACTCTTGTGTGACCTTGGGCAAGTCATTTCACTTCTCTGCGCTTCAGTTCCCTCATCTGCAAAATGGGGATTCAATACCTGTCCTCCTCATATTTAGATTGTGTGCCTCATGTGGGACCTGATTATTTTATATCTTCTCCAGGGCTTGACACATAGTAAGCACTTCATTGTCATTATTATCATTCATGTTATTATTAATAAACATGGCAGCCAAAGGAGGTTGGGGATTTTTAAGTGGAAGAAGTTTTCAAGGCTTTCTTAGCAGTCATTTGTTTTGTCCTGGGCAGAGAGACTCCAAGATAGGCATACCTTTGTGTTCCTCTTGGGCTTAAGGGGGCAACTTGGGACAACCATCCCCTTTATGGACTTGTCGATGTGGCTACAATAAACCTTTTATGAGCTAGGGCAGTTGCCCACTTCCCTCAGGTCTCTTTGAAGTCCAGCTTTCATGTGCTCTAAATGTAGGATTTCTGCATCTAAAGGCCGGTAATGGTTCACCTGTGCGCCCTCTCCAGCCCCTCCCGTACTCAAAAACTCCACTCCCATTCTCTTCACACCAACACAATCTGTCATCGATGCAATGTCCTGCTGGATAAAAAGTTCTTCCCAATGATTTTCTCTAAGTTACTAAAATGTATTAAATTACAATGCTCTGTACCTGTCAGAGCTTTTCCATTTAGAGCTAGCTAGCAGAAGGGAATTGCTTTTAGCACTCGTATCAAAGACTGGGCTACCTGGACCTTAGAAAGGTCCAAGGCCATTAGCTAAACTTTCTTAGCTGGGTTACCTCACTGCCAAAAAATACATATTACCACAGGGTTAGTTACCATGGAATCCTCAGGCCCCAAAAAGCCAGTGAACCTCTGATTCATTGTGGGTGATCGGACCCCAGTCATTCCTCAATCACAGTTTTATTAGGGAACCTTTTAAAAAGCCTGATTAGAAGTACATTTTGTTTGTTCTCAACATGTTTTTTTCCAATCGTCCCTATAGGTTTAATTTTGGATCTTCATTCTGCAGTGACTCACAGAACACATTAATGTCGCATCTCTGCTCAGCCAGGTATTTGGGAGAGATGGTAATCGGACGATACCTGGAACTGTATCAATGCCGTGCCCAGCCTTGGGTACTGAAAATAAACATTATCTAACTGTGTTAGGCTCCGAAGGCCTGGTGGTGACTGTGGTGGTGCTGATGGTGTTTACTGAGCTCTTACTGATGTAATACATTGCACTCTGCACAACAGAAACAGAAGACTTGTCTGTTGTACTCTGCATACACCCTGTCCACTAGAAGCTTACATCTGGGCTGCCGCTGGGCCCAAAGGAGAAGAAAAGGGAGATGAAAGAAGGAAGACAGCAAAGAGAGAGGAAATGGCTAGAACACACCATTTTTAAAAAGATCCATTTGTAAAGCAAAATGTGTTTTCAAAAACTTTTCTGTTTTATTCTATAAAACAGCTTTTCTGTTTTATTCTATAAAAGTTCTATAACCTAATCAGTTCATTCATAAACAGTTACTCTAGACAGAGCACATTCTAGGTGCTATGGAAAGTAACAAAGACACATGTCAAGAAGCTTAGTCTACAGTAACACAAGTAAAACTTCATTCTAGCAAGATATCATGAACACTCAACGACGGGCTGGTCATAAGGCCGCCTCTCCCCCATCCTAAAAAAACCCTCTCTTGACCCCACTTCCCCTTCCAGTTATCGCCCTATCTCCCTCTTACCCTTCCTTCCCAAACTCCTAGAATGAGTCATCTACACTCGCTGCCTTGACTTCCTCAACTCCAACTCTCTCCTGGAACCCCTCCAATCTGGCTTCCGTCCCCTCAACTCCACCAAAACTGCCCTCTCAAAGGTCACCCGTGACTGCCTTCTTGCCAAATCCAATGGTTCCTACTCTATCCTAATCCTCCTCGATCTGTCAGCTGCCTTGGACACTGTCAACCATCCCCATCTGCTCCACACTTTATCTCACCTTGGCTTCACGGACTCGGTCCTCTCCTGGTTCTCCTCTTATCTTTCTGGCCAATCATTCTCGGTCTCGTTCGCGGGATCCTCCTCCCCCTCCCATCCCTTAACTGTTGGGGTTCCTCAAGGGTCTGTTCTTGGCCCTCTTCTGCTCTCCATCTATACTCACTCCTTTGTTGCACTCATACACTCCCAAAGCTTCAACTATCATCTCTACGCAGATGACACCAAAATCTACATCTCCTCCCCTGTTCTCTCCCTTTCCCTCCAGGCTCGTATCTCCTACTTCCTCCAGGACATCTCCACCTGGATGTCTGCCCACTACCTAAAACTCAACATGTCCTAAACTGAGCACCTTATCTTCCCTCCCAAACCCTGTCCTTTCCCTGACTTCCCTGTCACTGTGGACGGCACAACCATCTTTCCCGTCTCACAGGCCCGCAACCTCGGTGTCATCCTTGACTCAGCTCTCTCATTCACCCCACACATCCAATCCGTCACCAAGGCCTGCGGGTCTCACCTTCACAATATCGCCAAGATCCGCCCTTTCCTCTCCATCCAAACTGCTATTGTCCTGGTACAAGCTCTCATAATATCCCGGCTAGATTATCGTGGCAGACTCCTCTCTGATCTCCCTTCTTCCTCTCTCTCCCCACTCCAGTTTATTCTTCATTCCGCTACCCGGATCATCTTCCTACAGAAACGCTCTGGGCATATCACTCCCCTCCTCAAAAACCTCCAGTGGTTGCCTATCAACCGTTGCACGAAACCTAAACTCCTCACTCTTGGCTTCCAAGCTCTCCATCACCTTGTCGCCTCCTAATAATAATAATAATGTTGGTATTTGCTAAGCGCTTACTATGTGCCGAGCACTGTTCTAAGCACTGGGGTAAATACAGGGTAATCAGGTTGTCCCACGTGAGGCTCACAGTTAATCCCCATTTTACAGATGAGGGAACTGAGGCACAGAGAAGTTAAGTGACTTGCCCACAGTCACACAGCTTACAAGTGGCAGAGCCGGAAGTCGAACCCATGACCTCAGACTCCGAAGCCCAGGCTCTTTCCACTGAGCCACGCTGCTTCCCACCTCACCTCCCTTCTCTCCTTCTACTGCCCAGCCAGTACACTCCACTCCTCTGCTGCTCACCTCCTCACGGTCCCCCGTTCACGCCTGCCCCGCCGTCGACACCTGGCCCACATCCTACCGCTGTCCTGGAATGCCCTCCCTCCTCACATCCGCCAAACTAACTCTCTTCCCCTCTTCAAAGCCCTAATGAGAGCTCACTTCCTCCAGGAGGCCTTCCCCGACTGAGCCCCTCTTTCCCTCTGCTCCTCCTCCCCTCCTCACCTCCCTCCCACTCTCTGCTCTTCCCCCCTTCCCTCCCCTCACCACTGTGCTCATTTGTATATATTATTTATTACCCTATTCATTTTGTTAATGAGGTGTATATCTCCTTGATTCTATTTATCTTGATGACGTTGTCTTGTTTTGTTTTTTTCTGTTTTGCTTTGCTGTCTGCCTCCCCCAGGTTAGACTGTGAGCCCATTATTGGCCAGGGATTGTCTCTATCCGTTGATGAATTTGTACATTCCAAGCATTTAGTACAGTGCTCTGCACATAGTAAGCGTTCAATAAATACTATTGAATGAATGAATGAAGGGATACCGATGTATCCCACGATCGCCTGGAATGGGGCAGATCAAGCTGCAGTTCAGTATTAAGCCTCAACAAGGCAGTCTGAGGCTTCTCACCACTTTGTTTCTACACCACTACTTCTCCCTTCCTCTTGGTTCCCTTTATGGGCGGGAAGGGGCGAATCTACTTATCCATGTAGGAACTTTTAGCTCGTGCTGTATAAAGACTGGTTAGCAAATTACCTTTTGAGATGAACCCCCCCCGTTAGACTGTAAACTCGTTGTGGGTGGGGAATGTGACTGTTTATTGTTATATTGTACTCTCCCAAGTGCTTAGTACAGTGTTCTGTACACAGTAAGCATTCAATAAATATGATTGAATATGAATGAACGAATGAATGAAAGAAAAATGAGATTTTATAGCTCTGTGAACCTCAGAGGTTACAAACGTCAGCTCTTTCATTCATTTGTTCTTTCAATCATATTTATTGAGCACTTACTGTGTGCAGAGCACTGTACTAAGTGCTGGGAAGAATACAATACAACAATAAGCAGACACATTCTCTGCCCACAACCTGTCCAGCTACCCAGTGCTAGCCCTGCTCCCTTCCCACAAGAATATCTAACCCAACTCCACTCCTTCCCTGCCTGCAGCTTTCTTGGTCCCCCTTACAATGCCCTGAACTCACCCTTCTCTCTCCATGCCACCCTCATCCCAGAAACATTTTTTTTTTTTTGCTACAGATCCAATGTGATGGACCTCACTGCTCTCTCTCCTGCTGACACTTGCACTGTGTCAAGTTTAGGGTCAGGTTGATCAGTCCCTTCAGCACCTTACGAGGGCAGGGGGATCCCTGTCTCCTAGGGCTGCCAATTCAGAGAGCTTGAACCAGACTAGGAGAAATGAGTGAACGACGCAGGCTGCATCAGAGAGTCAGGGGCCTGGAAGAACCCCTCATCCATCCGTCTATACCTCTCTCCCCACTAATCAGCCCCCCAAAAAGACTTTTCAGCCCCCATGAGGTGAGGCCTTCCCAGCAGTGAGAAGGCCAGGGGAGCTTGACACCAAATTTGAGGCTGTTTCCACTGCAAGGACAATTGCTTGGAGTTATAGGAAAAATAAATAAGACTAGGCGTGCAACACAAGAGTACAAAAATAGGTAATAGGGAGGGGCTGAGCTAAGAAGGTAGGGTGGGGCAACTTCCCTTGAACATTCACAGAAGGAGAGACAATCTATCATCACTTTGAAAGGAAGTGATGAGGAATTGTGCTTCTCCAATGAGCCTAAAGAGAAACATCCACCATCTAGGGGCTGGAATCAAATTATCAGTGGTATTTACTGAAAGCTTACTGTGTACAGAGCGCTGAACTAAGTGCTTGGGAGAGTACAGTTGTGTTAGTAGTCATAATTCCTGCTCACACGAATTTTAAAATCTACAGCGTGAGTTAGAGATAGGGGAAATGGTGAAATATAAGGACATGAGCATAAGAGTTGCAGGATTGAGAGTGGGGTGTATATCAAGTGCTTAAGGAGTTCAGAGCCAAGGCACAGGCAACATGGAGGGGAGTGCAGGTTGGGGAAATGAGGGCCTATTCGAGGAAGGCCTTTTGGAAATAATAATGTTGGTATTTGTTAAGCGTTCACTATGTGCAGGGCACTGTTCTAAGCGGTGGGGTAGATACAGGGTCATCAGGTTGTGCCACATAAGGCTCACAGTTAATCGCCATTTTACAGATGAGGGAACTGACACACAGAGAACTTAAGTGACTTGCCCACAGTCACACAGCTGACAAGTGGCAGAGTCGGCATTTGAACCCATGACCTCTGACTCCCAAGCCCGGGCTCTTTCCACTGAGCCACGCTGCTATGTGATTTTAGGATGGCTCAGAAAGTGAGAGGAGTGATGGACTGTTGGACGTGTAGGAGGAGGGCATTCTAGGCACAAGGGAGGGCATGGGCAAGGAGTTAGCGGGGGGAAAGATGAGATCGAGGTACAGAGAAGAGGCTGGAGGGCTGAGTTGTAGTAGGAGATCAGTGAGCTGAGGTAGGAAAGTGAGAGAGGATCGAGTGCCTTAAAGTCGATAGTAAGGCGTTTCTGCTTGATGCAGAGGTGGATAGGCAACCACTGGAGGTTTCTAAGGTGTGAGGCACTACGGACTGACTTTTTTTTAGAAAAATGATCTGGGCAGCAGAATGAAGTATGGATTGGATTGAGGAGAGACAGGAGGCTGATGCAGTAGTCAAGGCGGGTAATGATGGGTGCTTGGATCAATATGTAGTAGCAGTTTAGATGGAGAGGAAAGGGTAGATTTTAATTTTATTGTAGTATTTAAGTTCTCACTATGCGCCAAGCACTGAATTAAGTGCAGGGATGGAGCCAAGATTATCAGGTCCCACATGGGACAGTCTAACTAGGAGAGAGAACAGCTAACAAACTTCCATGTTACAGATGAGGAAACTGAGGCCTAGAGAAGTGAAGTGACTTGCCCAAGGTCACACAGCAGACCAACGACAGAGCTGGGATTAGAACCCAGGTCTTCTGCCTCCCAGGCCCGTGCTTTTTCCACTAGAGGTAGAAACCAAAGGATTTGGTGACGGATTGAATGGGGGGTTGACCGTTCAGTAAACAGCTCGAGTTCCAACGCTCAGCATCTTCCGGTCCTCCTGCTGCCATTCACCTCGCTAACTCTGCTACCTGTTTTTATTCTCCCCAAATCTCCCTCCCCACAACGTTTGTTCGCTCACTCCCCACTAACTCTCCTAACACACCAGAGTTTTCTCTCTCCATCTGCTATGTGCCCTCGTTTCTCCTCTGATTCACAACAGGGCCTCTTCACCTCTGTTCTCACTGCAACATAGCTAATATCCTCTCTTTATTGTCCCCATTTCTCTTCTTCTCTCTTTGACTACTGCAATTATACTACACCTCCCTGCCTCTTCAGATACTTCTGGGCACTTTTCCTGAGTTTCAGGAAACCCTGCCCCTCCTCCCTAGGCATTGATGCATCTGACACTGCTTCACATTTCTCAGGAATAGCCTTCAAATGAACTAAGTTCAATTTATCTCCTTTCTACCTCCTTTCATGAACATGGCCATGAACATGTTCCATGGCCATAAATCGGCAGTGTGGTCTAGTGGAAAGAGCATAGGCACAGGAATCTAGCTAGTCCCAGCACTGCCACTACCTTGATGAGTGACCGTAGACAAGTTTTTTTTTTTGCTTTGTTTTTATAATGGCATTGTTAAGTGATTACTATGTGCCAGGCACTGGTGTAGGTACAAGCTAATCAGGTTGGACATGGTCCATGTCTCACCTGGGGCTCACAGTCTTCATCCCCAATTTACAGGTGATGTAACCAGGGCACAGAGAAGAGAAGTGACTTGCCCAAGGTCACACAGCAGACAAGTGGCTGAGTCGGGATTAGAACTCAGGTCCTTCTGACTCCCAGGTCTGTGCTCTATCCCCTAGGCAACACTGCTTTACTTCATCCTTTCTCAGTTCCCTCATCTGGAAAATGAGAGTAATATCTGTCTCTCCCTACCTCACAGGAATACTGTTAGAACAAACAGCTTACTTAGTAAATGCCAAATTCTTCTTATTATTATTACTGCTGCCTACTTCTGCCCTGTCCCCTGCCCCACAACCTAAGGAGAGGCTACGCTGTGGTGGTACAGCCATCTACAAGTGTTCTGCTCTGCCTTTTTCACAGGCTCCTTATCGGCATATGTCATTTTTCCTTTCTGGTATCAGGTCTCTGGGCAATAAACAGCGGCACCCGAGAAGGAAGTGTACAGGAAATAAAGTGACAAAATGGAAAAATAAATGAGTGGCAAACAGCCTCAAATTATGTAACATTTCATTTTGAGGATTAATTGGGACAGAATGATAGAGCTGAGGTGAGAGCGGCATTCATTCTAATTGAGAAAGCTTTCCCCTGAGAGGGAAACTAAGCCTTTACCCATCTGTTCAACTTAGTGTTCATTTGCCAAGTAAATGATTAAAACAATTTAGGATTAAAAAGTTGGAGATTGGGGGGCAGCGTTGCAAACCGAAAGAGCTCTGATGAGCTCGGCTAATGGAAGGAGGGAGAGTTGAACTTTTCTGAGAGATCCCGGCCATCTGAGTTGGAGGCAGAGGAAGATGAAACCAAGCAGGTTGTTACTTGCTAATTCTTGGATCTTTCGGGCTGAAAAACACCATAGTGAGGTCCACCCCCAGCTCATAAAACAAAGCACTGTACTAAGCATGTGGGGAAAATACAATACAGCAATATTGTCCATAATTTATTTATATTAATGCCTGTCTCTCCTTCTAGACTGTAAGCTCACTGTAGGCAGGGAACATAGCTACCAAATCTGTAATATTGTACTCTCCCAAGTGTTTAGTACAATGTTCTGGACACAGTAAGCACTCTATAAATACAATGGCCCAGGCAAAGAGATCAAGACTAAGACTGGGAGACTAAGTGTGGGAGCAAGGGTTTGGGGAGGATGGGCACAGAGAGCGGGCAGGCTTCAAAGGATTCACAGGCCACAGAGCCAAAGGGTGTAATTGCAAAGGGTGCAATTCCAAGTGCAAGAACAGCACAGAAGGGAGTGGGAGAAGAGAAAATGAGGGCCTAGTTGGGGAAAGCCTCTTGGCGAGATGTGCCTTCAATAAGGGTTTGAAGGTGGGGATAGTGAAGAGAGAGAGAGAGAGTGTCCCAGGACAGATGCAGGACACGGGTGAGTGGTCAGCAGCAAGATAGACAAGATTGTGGTGCACTGAGTAGGTTGGCATTAGAGGAGTGAAGTGTGTGGGTAGGGTTGTAGGAGGAAAGCAACGAGGCAAGGTAGGAGGGAGCAAAATGATTGCCTCCTTTAAAGTGAATGGTAAGGAGTTTCTGTTTGATTCGAAGAGGGATGGACAAACACTTGAGGTTCTTGAGAAGTGGGGCAACATATGGACTGGGGGTTTTTGTAAACAAGTGATCTGGGCAGCAGAGTGAAGACTGGGGTGGGGGAGTTCAGCAAAGAGGATGGTAATCAAGGCAGGATAGGCTAAGTGCTCAGATTAACATGGTTGCAGCTTGGATGGAGAGGGAAGAGCACATTTTAGCAATGTTGTGAAGGTAGAATTGACAGGGTTTGGTGACAGAATGAATATGTGGACTGAAAGAGAGAGATTAGATGACTTGAGGATAATGCCAAGGTTATGGGCTAGTGAGATAAGGAGGGTGGTGATGCTGTTTACAATGAAGAGAAAGTAAGGGAGAGGACAAGGTTTGGCTGGGAAGATAAGGAGTTCTGTTTTGAACACTTTGAGTTTGAAGTGTCATTGGGACAACCAAGTAGAGATGTCCTGAAGGCAGGAGGAAATGCTAGACTGCAGAGAAGGAGATAGATCAGGGCTGGAGATGTAGATTTGGGAAACGTCCACATCGAGATGGTAGTTGAAGCCATGGGAGAGAGTAAGTTCTCCAAGGGAGTAGGTGTAGGTGGAGAACAGAAAGGGAACCAGAACTGAACCTTAAGGCTCTACCTCTGTGGAGATGCCAGAGAACCTTAGGATTGTGGATTTGTCTCTCCAGTCCCCAGGTCGGGGGGTGGGGGCGGGGGTGTCTTCAGAGAGCAGTCCCTGCTTTGGTGACAGCACTTGGCCAACCGTGGAAATCGCTATTTCACCAGAAAGGGAAAAGCAGTGTAATGACATCCCAAGAGCTTACATGGTATCATCACAATGAGTTCTAGGGTTGGCGTGAAATACTAGACCTGAGGGTTACATAAGGATGACTCTCTTCGGGACCCTGGACAGGCTGAGATTGGGCCTGGCCCTACTGCTGGTGCTGTTGGATCTTCTCTGGTGTCTGCTAATGGGCTAATTCTTCCCTCCCTGACAACACTTGCAAGTCCTTGTTACCAAAGTGGGAACCACGAGCTCCTGCCCCTGCTTCGCAAGGTGCCAGCAGGATGGAGAGGTAGGATTGGGAACTGGAAGGCAGGAAGCCACCAGGTCCCCTGAGGCTGATTTGGCTGCAGGACTAGTGATGGGGACTTTCAGGACCATCTATCTCATTTGTACTGCACAGTCTCCACTAGATTTGCCTTGGCTTGGCACTCAGTGTAAACCAGGTCTCATCTGTATTAAAGTCAAAGCAGAGGGAGAGTCTTCAGAATCCTTGGTCCAAGTAAACAGGACCGTAAATAAATTCAAAGGGATTCTAGGGCAGGATAGGAAGGGTAGAGACTCCCAAATTCCTTCCTCTCCTGCTTCAAGATAGGTTATAACTAAACCACCTTATATCATCAGATGGGACAGCTATTGAACCCTCCCAAATATCTTGGTGTAGTTTTTTTTGTTGTTTTTCAGGGGGTTTTTTATGGTATTGGTTAAGCACTTACTATGTGTCAGGCTCTGTTCTATGAGCTGGGGTAGATACAAAATAATCAGGTTGGACACAGTCCCTGTCCCACATGGGGCTCACCTTCTTAATCCCCATTTATAGATGAGGTAACTGAGGCGCAGAGAAGTCAAGTGACTTGCCCAAGGTCACTTAGCAGACAAGTGGCAGATCTGGGATTAGAACCCAGGTCCTTCTGACTCCCAGCCCACTCTCAATCCACTAGGCTATTCTGCTTCTCAGATTCTTGGAAGCATTGTCACCATCATCATCATAATAATGATAGTACTTGTTAAATGCTTCCTATTTTCCCATCACAGTCTAATCACTGTGGAAGATACAAGAATATCAAGTTGGGCACAGTTTCTGTTCCCACATGAGGCTCACGGTCCAAGTAGGATGGAAAACAAGCTTTGAATCTCCATTTTACAGGAAACTATGATGTAGAGAACTTAAGCGGTTTTCACACAGCAGGTAAGTGGCAGAGCCAGGATTAGAACTCAGGTTAATTGACTTCTAGGCCAGTGGTCCTTCCATAAAAATGTCTCTTATTTACCAATAGTCATTCATTATGCTATTTATTAAATTAATCATTAACATTTCACTGTAAGTCTGGAAACTTCCACTGACTTTACCTTTCCTACTGCTAATGTCACCATCAACTCTCACTTTTTGTGAATCCTGGATTTTAAAAAAAAACTGGGAAAAATCAAACCTGCTGTGCACCTGGAGGAGACTGTGCCACTTCATAGATTTCAGTATTTGGAGAGCAAAGTTCAAATAAAATGCCCTATAAAACTAACATGTGTCCTGCAAAGGAGCAATGAACTAAAACTGCCTTCGGCCTTAAAAGGATTAGGGATCTTGCTTCAGTGCGCAGAGCCGTAAATTCTCCTTGAGACGGTTCAGGTTGAGATGAGATTGCTTTTTGCTCAAGGTATTTGATGGAAAAATACAAGAAAAGGGGAAAATAATTGGTTCTTCCAAGATATCCAACTTGATTTTCAAAATCCTCTTCTTTTATTTCTCAAAGACCAATGAAACAAAAAAGCAGGCATTCAGCTAACTTGTTAGGGTTGACAGAGCATCCCGGAGAGCAGATGAGATGCGTGCAGTCCTAGAGAAGATTTATGGCAGTAGTTTGTTCAAAAAAGAGCTGATGTTCCAGCTCTCTGACTACCTGAAGGGTAGACCGTAAGCTCCTTGTGGGCAGGAATCACATCTACCATCTCTGTTGTACTGTACTTTCCCAAGTACTTAGTACAGTGCTCTATAAATACCACTGCTTGATTGATTGACTGAAGCCTATTTCTTAACTGAAACAACATTATCAACTTTTCGCTTTCGAAGTGTACCCGAGCACGCATAAAACCCAAGCACGGATTTGAGACCAGATGACATTGCCATTAAACTGGCATGAAAAAGGGAAAGAGCCAAGATAATAAGCCAAGGACAGCCAAAGCCTCAAGAGAGGAAGAGAAATCTCAGTGTCAAGAGTTGAGTTGTTCAGTCCTGGAACTCATTTGTTGACAAACTGAAAGGCTACACAGTTGCCTTGGTTATTGTTTCTAGCCTTCTCTTCTCATAGAGAGCCATGAACTCCTTCCTCAACAACCCTAGGTGATTCCACACCTTGACAACCATGGTGCCTACACCTGTAAGACTCAGACTGGCTGAGATTCACTCAGGTCTTGTGCCCTATTTCCTATGGCCATGAGAGAAGCTAGAAAACGCATATACTGCTCAAAGTGCATCGCGAGGCCTGTGTTTTCTTTTATATATGGCAACCCTAGGATAAGGACTCGACAAAACTACCTCTAGTGCCCTTCCTGTTCCAGAGTGGCATAGGGAGTTTGCAGGAGTTAATTCCCATCGAGGTTCTCAACCTTTTACATAAATCTATTCACAGTGGAGCAAGTGGAGGGATTGAAGCATCCCTCCAGAAATAGTAACAAATGGGAACAGATTGAAGCAACAACCAATTTTAAATGTAAGTAGTTGTCTAGTCTAGAACATAATAATATTAATGGTATTTGTTAAGTGCTTAGTATGTGCCAAGCACTGTTCTAAGCACTTGGGGGGCGAGAGGGGAATATGAGATAATCAGGTTGTCCCACATGGGGCTCACAGTCTTAATCTCCATTTTACAGATGAGGTAATAGGCACAGAGAAGTTAAGTGACTTGCCCGAAGTCACAAAGATGACAAGTGGTGGGGCCGGGATTAGAATCATGACCTCTGACTCCCAAGCTCATGCTCTTTCCACTGAGCCACACTGCTTACATTGTTGACCATGGAATTCAAGTGTGTGTGTGTGAGAGACAGACAGACTCGAGGTCAATGCAGTAACCACTGTCCTGACCATACCATGCACAAAGATTACCCTTTGTTGTAACATTTTGTGTTTATGGCACTCGTTTCCACTTTTGCCTCCCTGTCTCTTCATCTTTCCAGAACTCTACACCAAAGTTGCCACTCATATATATACTATTACTAGGATAGTGCAAGTAAACAGCCAAAACTTCTGCTTCCACTTAACTGCCCTATCATCTTCATGGACTCTGAGAAAGTGTCTCTTTAATAATAATAATAATGTTGGTATTTTTGTTAAGCGCTTATTATGTGCAGAGCACTGTTCTAAGCACTGGGGTAGATACAGGGTCATCAGGTTGTCCCACGTGAGGCTCACAAACTTCATCCCCATTTTCCAGATGAGGTAACTGAGGCACAGAGAAGTGAAGTGACTTGCCCACAGTCACACAGCTGACAAGTGGCAGAGCCGGGATTCAAACTCATGACTTCTGACTTCCCAGCGCGGGCTCTTTCCACCGAGCCTCTTTGGATGGCATGTGGTGGGTAGTCAGAAGCTGGGGGGGATATTGATCCAGTTTTCACTGAAGGTGAGTTCCCCTAGGGAAAGGAACCCTGTTGAATTCCCACCTGCGTATTCTCTCCCAACACTTAGTATAGTGCTCGGCACACAGTAAGTGCTTAAATACTAAGAGTACCACTACCACTCCAGATGGAGATTTCGTGACTCAGTGGAGAGAGCCTGGGCTTCGGAATCAGAGGTCATGGGTTTGACTCCCGGCTCTGCCACTTGTCAGCTGTGTGACTGTGGGCAAGTCACTTCACTTCTCTGTGCCTCAGTTACCTCATCTGTAAAATGGGGATGAAGACTGTGAGCCCCACGTGGGACAACCTGATTCCTCTGTATCTCCCCCAGCGCTTAGAACAGTGCTCTGCACAGAGTAAACGCTTAACAAATACCAACATTATTATTATTATTATTATTTTGTTCCAAAAGGCACCAGCAGCATGCTGTCACTCCTTAATATTCCACTTTTGAAAGGTTTGCCTGGAAGCACGCAGCAGTGGGGAACTCTTGAGATTCTGCTGTGGCCATAGGTTCTAGTTCTCTGAGCCTAGTAACACAAGCAAAAGCAGGAAGGCCCTGGGAATTAGGAAACTCTGGTCAATAATAATAATAATATTGTTGGCATTTGTTAAGTGCTTACTATGTGCCGAGCACTGTTCTAAGCGCTGCGGTAGATACATGGTCATCGGGTTGTCCCACGTGAGGCTCACAAACTTCATCCCCATTTTCCAGATGAGGTAACTGAAGCACAGAGAAGTTAAGTGACTTGCCCACAGTCACACAGCTGACAAGTGGCAGAGTCGGGATTCAAACTCATTACCTCTGACTCCCAAGCCCGTGCTTTTTCCACTGAGCCACGTTGCTTCTCTAAGGCTGCCAATAGGACAACACTCTTTGTCCCACAATCTTGGTGGAATTAGAGATTCCTTGTGCTCCCAATTTGCCTCCTACATTCAGTCTGTCTCTGAGTGTTGAAGGATCTACTTTTTATCACTTCACAAATCCAGCCTTTCAACTACCACTCTGTTTTATGCTCTCATTACCTCTCAAATGGGCTTTGACCTCTCCCCTCTTCAGTCTCTTTCACCATACAGCTCCAGGTGCTATCTTTCAAAAATAATCAGCCGAGTCCATCGTTCCCCTCCTCCAAAATCTCCAGTGTCTCCCCCTTTCTTCTTGCATAAAATAGAAAAGTCTTTAAAAGTTCTTCATCAACTAGCACTCTATCTGCTCTCTTTTCCTGCTACACTCTTTCTTTTCTACTTATGGTATTTATTAAGCACTTTACTATGTGCCAGGAACTGTACTAAGTGCTGGAAGTTCTAGCTTATCAGATTGGACACAGTCCCTCTCCCACACGGGACTCACAGTCTTAATCCCCATTTTACAGAAGAGGGAACTGAGGCACAGAGAAGTGAAGTGACTTGCCCAAAGGTTAAACAGCTGACACATGGAGAAGCCGGGATGAGAACCCAGTTCCTTCTGACTCCCAGCCCCGTGCTCTATCCTCTAGGCCATGCTGCTTCACTCCAGCTCTTTCTCTTACTATCTCTATCTCTCAACTCTCCTGCCGTCAACCCCTAGCTTTGTCAAACCACAGTCACCATCTTTCAGGACCATCTCTTCCAGGAGTCATTCTCTTATTATTCCCCACTTTCTCCATTATGTCATCCCAACAGCCCCTCAATTTACCTATTTATCGTTTTCAGTTCATTCATGCTTGTATAATATATGTATTCTCTCAGGATTAGCTACAGTGTAGAATATTTATCAGTTTATGAATACACTCAGTTGTACTTAAATATGTAACACCACTATGCATTTTGAACAGAACATGAAGGCAAAATTAGGTAACACCCTTCCCACTTGTGACTGCCTGGATAAAACACAACACAATGTAGGAAGAAGTAATGGTTATTATAATCACAATTGCATTTCACCACTGACCCTTTTCCCACAACGTCTCCCTCGTCTGGAACTTCCTCTCTCTCAATATATGCCAGACCACCAATCTCTCCACCTTCAAAGCCTTATTAAGGTCACATCTCCTCCAGGAGAACTTCCCCGATTAAGCCGTCCTTACATCCGGCTCTTTCTCCATTCAGTATCATCTATGTACTTGGATCTTTAACTTCTGGGTAGTTGAGAGTTGCCCCACCCTCAGCCCCACAGCATTTATGTGCATAGCTATTCATTATATCTTATACTTTATTCATATTAATGTCCATCTCCTCTTCTAGACTAAGTTGTTGAACTATATCTCCCAAGCACATAGCACAGAGTTCTGCATACAGAAGGCACTCAGTAAATACCACTGACACGGATGATGCTGATTTTTAAATGTTTACTATGTGCCCAGCACTGCACTACATGCTGAGGTAGATTCAAGTTAATCAGGGTGGACACAGACCACGTCCCCCACATGTGCGTGTGCACAGCACCGGACGTGGGTGAGTACTCTCGGTCCTGTTAGACCTGTGAGTCCTGGTTAGAACATTGTTGGCGAGTGAGGTAACATTGTCTAGCAGCAAGAGCCTATTTGGATAATATGAATTGAGCACTGGCATGGATGAGGGCTACAGCGTAAGTTCTCCTGAACTTGGGATCTCACAAGAACCCAACCTTAAGAGAATTTGTTGTACTATCAGGGAGATTTATTGAGTGATGATGATGATGATGTTGGTATTTGTTAAGCACTTACTATATGCAGAGCACTGTTCTAAGTGCTGGGGTAGATACGGGGTAATCAGGTTGCCCCACGTGAGGCTCGCAGTTAATCCCTATTTTACAGATGAGGTAACTGAAGCACAGAGAAGTTAAGTGACTTGCCCACAGTCACACAGCTGACAAGCGGCAGAGCCGGGATTCGAACCAGTGACTCCTGACTTCCAAGCCCGGGCTCCTTCCACTGAGCCACACTGCTTCTCTTATTGCAAAGCACTATTCTAAGCACTTGGGAAAGAAGCCAAGCACACACTCCCTGCCTACAAGGAATTAACAACTGATATGAGTTTTCCTTATAATAATAATGATGGCATTTATTAAGCACTTACTATGTACAAAGCACTGTTCTAAGCACTGGGGAGGATACAAGGTGATAGGGTTGTTCCACGTGGGGCTCACAGTCTTCATCCCCATTTTACAGATGAGGTAACTGAGGCACATAGAAGCTAAGTGACTTGCCCAAAGTCACACAGCTGACAAGTGGTAGAGCTGGGATTTGAACCTATGACCTCTGACTCCCAAGCCCGTGCTCTTTCCACCGAGCCACGCTGCTTCTCACTCCATGCTGCTTCTCATAGGATTCTGCAAGAATAATAATAATAATAGTAATAATGTTGATATTTGTTAAGCGCTTACTATGTGCAGAGCACTGTTCTAAGCGCTGGGGTAGATACAGGGTCAACAGGTTGTCCCAAGTGAGGCTCACAGTTAATCCCCATTTTACAGATGAGGTAACTGAGGCACAGAGAAGTTAAGTAACTTGCCCAAAGTCACACAGTTGACAAGTGGCAGAGCCGGGATTCGAACCCATGACCTCTGACTTCCAAGCCCGGGCTCTTTCCACTGAGCCATGCTGGAGATGGTGATGTATTGTCTCCACTCATTAGACTGCAAAAGCCTCCAGAGCTGGTTAACTTTATTTTTGTCTGCTCCCCAAACATCTAGCACAGTGTTCTGCACAAAGTAAGTCATAGGTCGTGGGATCTAATTCCAGCTCTGCCACTTGCTTTGTGACCTTAGGCGAAGTTACTGTGTACAAATCACTGTACAAAGCGCTTATCCAACTAGGCCTCACTGCTCCTCATGATGACTTTGTGAAGTACCTGAAACTGGACACTAACACCCAGAAAAACCTCTGTGTAACACTTGGAAAGAGCTAGCAGGGAGCTAGTAGTTTGACCTTGTCTTCTGTGGGGCACAGAGCCCTTCCCCACAAGACTCTGGACTGAGGAAAGGCCCAGGACTATCCATCTCCAGAAGCAGAGATGTAATGTGGGAAAGACTGGGGTACCGAGTCCTTACAGGGCAACAAGATGGGGTTGGGGGGGACTACGTAGAGCTCACCTCCACCCAGCCTGCAGGAGGAACACCACTAGAAGCAGTGTGGATGTTAAGTGTGCGTGTGTGTGTATTTGTGTGTGTGTGAGACACCCACACACAAAAAGGCAGCTTGTATATAAAGGCCGGGGTGTCCTACCCTCTCTCGCCTGCCCCAGCCCTTCTCGTTCCAGTTCCAATCGATTAAAGAGTAAAACACACCTCAGAGGAAGCCCGGAGAGGAGCTGTTCTGTCCCTCTGCATGGCTGGGAGACACAGCTCAGCAAGGGGACCCCCCTGTAGAATTCCAGCTGGACAGCCATGCATCAGGACTAACTGCTACTCAGGGGAGCTGGACTTTCATTCATTCATTCATTCATTCATTTAATAGTATTTATTGAGCGCTTACTATGTGCAGAGCACTGTACTAAGCTCTTGGAATGTACAACTTGGCAACAGATAGAGACAATCCCTGCTCATTGAAGGGTTCACAGTCTCATCGGGGGCAACAGACGGCAGAGCAAATCCTCCCCCTGACTTCCCCGTCACTGTAGATGGCACCACCCTCCTTCCTCTCTCACAAGCCCGTAACCTTGGCCTTATTTTTAACTCCTCTCTCTCGTTCAACCCAAATATCCAGTCTATCATAAATCCTGTAGGTCCCACCTTCACAATGTCGCTAAAATCCCCCCTTTTGTCTCCATCCAAGCTACTATCTCATTAGTATAATCACTCATCCTATACCACCTGGATTACTGCATCAGCCTTCTTGCTGACCTCCCAGCCTCCTGTCTCCCCCCGAGTCCTGTCCATTCTTCACTCATTTTTCTACAAAACGCTAAGGACTCATATCCCCATTCCTCAAGAAACTCCAGTGATTGCCCATCCACTTCCACAACAAAAACTCCTCACCACTGGCTTTAAAGCACTCAATCACCTTGTCCCCTCCTACCTCACCTCATTTGTCTCCTTCTACAACCCAGCCTGCACACTTCATTCCTCTAATGCTAACCTTCTCATTGAGCCTCGATCTCCGCTATCTCACCACGGACTTTTCGCCCACGTCCTGCCTCTGGCCTGGAACACCCTCCCTCCTCAAATCCAACAGTCAATTACTCTCCCCCCCCCCCCCGATTTAAAGCCTTATTAAGGGCCCATCTCCTCCAAGAAGCCTTCCCTGGCAAAGTCCCTCTTTCCTCTTCTCCCACTCCCTTCTGCTTCATCCTGACTTGCTCCCTTTTTTCATCCCTCTTCCCAGCCCCACAGCACTTATGCACATATCTGTAATTTATTTATTTATATTAATGTCTGTCTCCCTCACTCTAAACTTTAAGGTCGTTGTGGGCAGGTAACGCATCTGTTTATTGTTGTATTGTGTTCTCCCAAGCGCTTAATACAGTTCTTTGCACACAGTAAGTGCTCAATAAATGATTGAATGAATGAATGACAAGGCGACAGATGTAATTGGGCTGTATCTTTCAATTCAAAGTTATAGCACATCCAAAATACACAATTTTCAGGAAAGAAACATAAAACCAAGACTTCAATACAGTAATTGGGATGGCAGGGAATTCATAGGAAAATGTGGTAGGAATGCTGATGCTGAGAGCTAAGAACATTTGTGTCCTGAAGGGAAAGATTTGAAGATTCACTACACAAAGAAATTCCTTATCCTTTAAGGAAGTAAAAACAAACAAAAATCCTAAAACAAGAGTTCTTGAAGAAACTCAATTTTTTCAACCTTTTTTTCATCCTTCCAAAGGGAATTCTTTCAGAAAAATATAAAACTTGCCATATGTGTTTACTGAAAACCCAGCCCATAAAAATTGGAAAGGAAAAAGCTCCAAAACAACTCCTAAATTTTGTAGACTCACTGAATGGGCGTTGGCTTCCCAGGCTGGACTCTGCTTTTGTCCCAGAGGGCCTTAGCTCACCTCTTCTGGAAGAATAATTGTCTTCAAGAAAAGGGACACTCCCCTGGAGACAGCCAAACAGAGAGCAATCAACTTCTCCAGTTAAGGCAATCAATATCCCTCTTCCCAGGGCACTTAAAAAGAGCCAAGGATTAGTCTCCCCTGGTTCTGCTCAGCCCAGGATCCTTTTCACACTGGCGGGTCTTCAACATATCCTTAATATAGTCCTGTAATTTCTCTCTCCAAATATCTGATGAATTGTGGCCATCCCATCTCCCTCATTAGAACATAAACTCCTCAGGGGATGGATCTCATTGTTCCTTGGTAAATTCCCCCAAGTACCTAGGACAACTCAGCCCACAATAAATAACCGAAAAATTCCTTTAAAAAATAATGTTCCCAACCCCACAGGATTTGGCTACCCTTTCCTCAGTTTTATTGTTGACCCCTTGATGGGACAATCATTTCCTCCTCTCTGTCGGTTCCTCTCCCTCAACCCGAGAAAGGGAAAAAACACTTTCTGTTGCCTTCCAAATTGAGAGGAACAGCAATCAAAGCCAAATCTACGTGGGACAAAATAAATGTCACTTGACAAAAGAAAACTAGTTCTTAAAAGGTCCCCACTTTCTTATGGCTTTTCTTTACTTGGGAATTACAAAAAAACAGCCTCTTAAATCAGTTCATAAAAACAGTGCTATATTTACATGTGATATCTGTTAAATGCTTACTATGTACCAGGCACCGTACATAGGGTAGATACAAGATAAACAGGTTGGACACAGTCCATATCTCCAGTGTGCCCACACCCTTAATCCTCACTTAATAGACGAGGACACTGAGGAACAGAGAAGTAAGTTGTCCAAGGCCACACAACATATAAGCGGCAGAGTATGGATTAGAGCCCAGGTCCTCTGACCGCCAGATCTATGCTTTTTTCCTGTGGGCCACACTGCTCCCGAGCTTTCCTTTCTGTGGATGGTAGGTTGTGTTATATTATTCCAGGGCTGGAGGGAAAGAGGATTGGGCCTCCAGTGGGTCCCATATTTATGAGGATTATGAAGATCCTGGCCACAGCTCACCACTACCATGAATTCCTTTCCATGGCGACTGCCAGATCCCCTGGGTTTAACAGATGCAGAAACCATCAGGGCATACATGCCCCTTCCCAACCCAAGTCACCTTTTGGGGTACACAGATAGATTCTTCCAAAATACCTGCCCTTGGGTCTCACTCCACCTTACCTCCAACTCTGCTTTATCCCAGTGTGTTTTTAATCCTCTTTCTTCCCCAGCAATCCACTCCCAAATTCAGAAGTTTCGGAACCAGGAGACATTACATGAATGGTAATCATTTTCCATCATTTAATTTGAAAAGAAAAAAGAGAGTGAGGTCTGTTTCTGAATTAGTACTTTTGGATAATCACTGTTTTATAAGCACAAGTCACTTCACTTTAGCACAGTTTATAATCATTCCATTAATCCTCATAGTTTTCCTGTAAGATAGAATTGATAATGACTGGTTTTAAATTGCAAATCAGAGAGAAGGTCTAATTGTTGTTATAATTCACCTTGCTCCCAATGCTCCTCTCTTTCCCTCTAGAATTTTCTCTTTGGAAACCAAATGTTCTTCCTGCCATACATGCCTCTTTTTCTCACTGTAACTGATCCTGATTGGAATAGGGAGGAAGGCGGTGGGAAGGGGAAGTGGGCCACCCAGAGTCATTCAGTGGTATTTATTGAGCACTTACTCTGCAGAGTACTGTACTAAACGTTTGGGAGAGTACAATATAACAAGAGTCGGTAGACACATCCCGTCCACACAGTGAGCTGACAGTCTAGAGGATGGAAGAAGAGGGAAAGAGAGGGCTGGAGCAGAGACTAGGAGTACTGCCTCTCTTTTGGCTTTAGATCCTTTGAGCACTCAGAAACTTTCTAAAGAATTTCGGTAACAACCTTTGAGTTTACTGTCTAATCACTTGGCTGCACAATTAGAACTATTTTGGGGCGGGGCGGAGGGGGTAAAGGGAGGGTGTTGGTTTCCTGTTCTCAATAACTTGCTCCCCTTTTTCCATCCTCCTGCACCTGGAATATGTTTATTACATTATTTTCTTCAGTTGTCACACTCCTTTCTAGTTATAAACCATTCTATGCTATGATGAGTGTTTGTGTTCGGGGGATATTTTAGACTCAGCGTGAGTGTGTGTGGGTGGCTGGTGATGTCAAGATGTAATTGAATAAAAATAATTTAAGTACTAATCTTCTCTCCCAGGGGTGCTATGAGGGTTGGTTTGTTAACATTTATAAAATGCTAATGTCCATTAATATTGTGTATGACTCTTACTTCCTTTGAAAGACTAGCAGATGGTATATGGTGCTTATGTGGCTTCAAGATCTAAAGGTCTCCCACTACATACATCTTGTATAAGTACATTTGTCCACGGTCATCAGTGTTTAGTGATGCCTGTTAGTGGTGGAGCACTGAAATAGGTTCTTGGGATCATACCAAAAAAGCAAAAGACTCAGATCCCTATCCTCAAGGAGCTTACCAGGAGCTAAAAGTAGGAGCCAAGCACAAAATAATCACTACTCACCAGTGGCGTTAAAAAGCATCTCACCACCTTGCTCTCTCCTTCCTCACCCTAACCCTTCTACATTCCAGCATGTACACTTCATTCCTCTAATGCCAACCTTCTCACTGTACCTTAATCTCATCTATTTCACCGTCGACCCCTCCTCCACATCCTACCTCTGGCCTGGAATGCCCTCCCTCCTCAAATCCGAACTACCCTCCCCCGCTTCAAAGCCTTATTGAAGGCACATCTCCTACAAGAGCCCTTCTCTGACTAAACCACCCTTTCCTCTTCTGCTTTGCCCTGACTTGCTCTCTTTGTTCTTCACCCCTCCTAGCCCCACAGCATTTAATGTACATAGCTGTAATTTTTTTATCTGTATTGATGTCTGTCTCCAACAAAGCTAGACTGTAAACTCATTTGTTTATTTTGTTGTACTCTCCCAAGAGCTTAGTAAAGTGCTTGAATTGAATTGCACTACAGTATGATTAAATTGAATGAATGAATAAATACCACTGATTGATTCAACTAAATTCTAGTAAAAATGCACAGCAACTGAGGCAATCAATAATATTGAGTCTTCCCTCCTTGGTGATTCCACCTGGTGGGGAAGGCCAGGACTACCTGAATTTCAGGCTTGGACATTAAAAAGGGAAAGGTAGCACACCCATCTTATCTCCAGGGATGCATTCTGCAGTAGGCAATAAATGGAGCTAGTGTATAAAGGAGGTAAATTCTGTAAAGGCAAAACTGATGTGGTAGAGCTGAAGCAAGGTTTAACCGTAGGAATATAAGTGTCACTGATCTTAACTCGAAACTCTTTAGGTCTAGGACTACCTATAAACACTTTCCCTACTTCCCTTGTAATCTTCTCATTATCTCTGTGATGTAAGAAAATGTTATTTCTAGAAATCAGCCCACTCCTTCTGCCCTCTATTCAATGACTTGGTCAGTCCCTTCCATTTCCATGCACCAGATTCTCTCTATGAAAAAATATCTCCCCATCCGCTCAATAAATATGATTGAATGAATGAATGAATCCATTTTGCTTGCACTACTGTCTCAAATAAGTCCATTCAAGCCATGATAAATCATTCTTTTTGCTTAACTATCTTCATTTTACATCAATAGGAGAACCAAGGCCCAGAGCCAGATAAGTGACCTGATTTAAGTCACACAGCAAATCAACCATAGAGCTAGGAATAGATAGAACCTGTTTCAATCAATCAATCACAACATTCTCCCTTAACGCACTGCTCCTCCATCAGCCCAATGCCCAAAGAATAATTAGGAATCAAATATACTAAGTATGCATGACACAGACTTGATTAAATTATTTTTCATTTAAGCTCAGTATTCTTTGCCTTTCGACTCTCCTATGAATTCTCCATTTATTAGCTAGCTTATTAGCATTTTTCCTCCCAGCAAATTGTCCTTATTTTGTTCCAATAATTTTACCTCCAAACAGTCTCCCCTGTCAAAATTAAATAGGTTTATCTTGTCTTTACACCTTGATTTTCAAAAGTAAAGCCAACAAAAACCAGGAGCTAAGCGGTCTTCAGAAGCTTATATTAAGTTCCTCTGAAACGCTGAACAAAGAAGGCACGGTCTATAATTACCTTCTTTAATGATGAGCAAATAACCTTATAGCTCTTTCTTTTATTAAAGCAGGATCTCATCCATCCCCTACGGGCAGCTGTCATTCTTTCGCCTGTTTGTGTTAGAAGTCTTCGGTACTCCGTTGCTGCCTGCTTAATTTCTAGCTGGGGATTCAAACCCAGCAAATGAACTGTAGCAGAAGGTCCAGATATCAAGTTCACAGTGACTTGGGGTTTTGCCTCTATTTATTTATTGGTTTAATGGGGAGCTAGATGGAGAGTACGGTTTCCTGGGTGAAAAAGAGTGTGAACTTGCAAGAGGTAGAAAATCTATTACCTTTCACTAAGCTGGCCAAATTGCTAACAGACTGTAGCTAAAGTTGAAATTGCCAGTACTCAGGCCTGAACAAAGTGGGATGTCATATCGAATCCTTTTAAGAAGCCCCATGCGAAATCTCAGCTGTTATTTGGACAGTTGTTCAGTTCAAATTCAAGGTCTGGAAATCTCCCCAAGAGATTTTACTCTTTGCCTACATCCAGTTTTCCTCGGCTTCTTCATTTCCCAGCCTTAAGCCAGTTCAAAGGACTGTAAACCAAAGCATCTTCCTCACCTTCCACTTGATTCAGCCCTACAGCCCCTCAAGACCTATCACTAATAATAACACTGATGACATTTGTTAAGCACTTATGCACTTACTATGTGCCAAGCACTGTTTTAAGCACTGAAGTAGACACAAGGTAATCAGGTTTTCCCATGTGGGGCTCCCAGTCCTAATCCCCATTTTTCAGATGAGGTAACTGAGGCACAGAGAAGTTAAGTGACTTACCCAAGGTCATACAACAGACAAGTGGCGGAGTCAAGATTAGAATCCACGTCCTCTGACTCCCAAGCCCGGGCTCTTTCCACTAAGCCACTAACTTCCCAGTAGTTCTTGGGACGTCTACATGTCTCAAACTTCTGCCTATTGTTTAAGCACAACTCCCTTTACTGTTCCTGTTCATCAAACAGTGGTATTTAATGAGCACTTACTATGTGCAAAGCTGAGTGCTTGGGAGAATGCATCAGAATTAGCAGACACCTTCCCTGCCCATAACAAATTTACTTCATGTTACCTTCTATGCCTAAATCACCCTCCCCATGACATTCAGATAAACCTTCTTCCCCCCATTTTCAAATTTCCCAGCAGTTTCATTTCACATCATTTGAACTTAGTATTAGGTCAACCTCTGGGTTGACTTTGTTCCATTAAATGACTCAAGAGACTTAAAGTGGGTAGGAGATAACCATCATTTCCATGGTACACATGGGGGAGTGGAGGCACACAATGTGACTTACCCAAGCCCCAACACTTGTCTGTGTTACCTTGGGCAAGTCATATAAACTTCTCTTTGCCTCAGTTTCCTCATCTGTGAAATGGGGATTCAATCCTGCTCCCTCTACTTAGGCTATGAGCCTCATGTGGGTCAGAGACTGTGTCCAACCTGAATATCTCGCATTCGCCCCAGTGCTTAGAATGGTGTTTGGCACGTGATAAGTGTTTAACAAATACTGTAATTATCATCATTATTTTATTAAAGGTCCTTATAGCAATTATCAGATAGCTAGTTGAAAAGCACAGACTCAACCAAATCCACTGGTTTCTTCTCCCCTCACCCATCCCTTTTAATGGATGCCGCCTGGGAGTAAGGATTACTGAATAACTATTTCTGCATTCATTCAGTGTCAGTGGGCAGGCACCACTGGGCATAAACTCTGGAAAGCTAAACCGGGGAAAACTGAACTGCAATATTGGTTGGGGTCTATATGGCCATCTGAAGGTAACCAAGAACCAGCTTGGTCTTGTCTCATGGAGAAGATAGTGACATGCTATGAAGGGAGGCTGTACTCCTTCAACAGGAAGGAAGTTTCCCATCCATCAACAATAAGCAACTTGTCAGGTCCTGTTCTCCTTGCCCAAAAAAGAACTGATAAACAATCTAAATATAGTCTATCCTGACTGCAGCTGTCCAAAAAGCAAGACAATCCTGTGAGAGTGCCATCTCTTAGGACAGAAAGGGCTGGAATCGTGTCACAGTGACATGAGTACTTAAAATGGTTAGCAGATCTAATGTCATCTTTTTTCTGCTGAAGGAAAAAGAAAGAACAATTGCACTTGGCTGAGAGGGCGAAGAAGATCACCCACTGAAGTAACATGAGCCCTCTCACTACCCGGAGACAGAAAATGTATGTCATTTTTTGAATAATGGGTTCAAATCCAGGACTGGGTCAACAGGTACTTCCAGGTACACAGGAGGATGAATAAGGGAAAGTGTGGGTGGCAATGGGAATAATTAATCAGTGGCATTTATTGAGCACTTACTGTGTACAAAGCAATGTACTGAGTCCTTGGGAAAGTATAATTCAAAAGAGTTGGTAGACACATTCCCTGCAAAGAATAGGTTTTGTCCTTTCGATCTCTGGCCAGTAATGTGCGGTCCTTTAAGAGGACAGTGATACACACTGACATTAATGTAAACATGGATTAGAGACACTTAGACCTCACCCTACCTCCACCTTGTCTGGGAGAATTTTTTAATTATTGGAAATCCCTTTCGGGAGGCACCAGCAAAGGTACTGGCTACTATTTATTCATACAATTCATCCAGTCGTATTTGTTAAGCACTTACTATGCGCAAAGCACTGTAGTAAGTGCTTGGGAGAGTACCATATAAGAATAAACAGACACATTCCTTATCCAACAGTCTAGGGATTTTAGCCAAAGGTACTGGCTATTAGATTATCTGGTCTATAAACTCTCTCACTTCTTACTTACAAGGTATTTATGAGCAGCTACACATCCTTTAAAAAAAAAATTTATAAGCACTGTGTGCTAAGCTCATCCTAAGCACAGGGGTGGATTCAAAACAATCAGGTTGGACACAGTGCCTGTCTCACATGAGGCTCATAATCTAAGTAGAAGAGCCCAGGATTTAATCCCCATTTTACAGATGAGGAAATTGAGGCACAGGCAAGTTAAATGATTCACTCAGTGTCACCCAGCAGACAAGTGGCAGAGTCAGGTTTAGAACCCAAGTTCTCTGACTTCCAGGCCCAGGCTCTTTCCAGGAGGCCGCACTGCTGCTTCTTCCTTCTGTCCCATAATTGAGCACTAGCTGGGAGGCAGCTCTTAGTGGAGAATTTCAAAAGGAAGAAAGCGGGTGCATCGATGAACTGTGACCTTTCAAAAGAAAAGTGCTCAGGAGGTGCTGGGAAAGGAGAGATAAGGGGTCCATAAAAGTGAAGCCTGTTATAGTTTTCCTGAGGCACCTTTTAAAAAAATGGCCATTTCTGTAGGGGTCTGGGAGCAGCAGGAAGTAGGTAGACATCTGCTTCCAGACAACCCACATGCCTCAATCAAGCTGCAGGAATCTCCCACCCTGCAGCACTTAACATGGACTCCTTATGAGGACAGGCATTCAAAACCTGATTGAATTCCCCTAAAGGGATAGAAATTGGAAGCAGGTGCAACTCCAGAAGACCAGAACTAAGCAGCAAATTGTTAATGGGTACTACATGGAAGGAAAAAGGATGAGGCCAAGAGAGAGAGGAAAGTTTTTCCACACATTTCCACAGAAGAAGAAAAAATTGCAGTCTGAATTAGTCCACATCAGTTCTCCAGAAAAGCTAAGTTTTTCCTTAGTTGTCATAGCAACACCAGCTGTTTAAGATGTCAACAGGAGGGTGAAGCCAAAATAGGCCTGGGGAGGAGGGAAGGAGGCCTTAAATGGTACACTTCAATCAAGTCATTGATTTCTTTCCTGCAGCAAATAATCTGAGAATAGGTTTCCCACATCCAGTTCAAGGATGAAAGGGAAAGATGGACTCCTGTCCAAAATGGATGCTTAGGGACATTAGAATTATTTTCTGAGTTGGCCAGTGGTCCATCCAGCCTGGGATTTCATCTCCAACTGTGTTAGTGAAAAGGTTAGGGGAACTGTGTGAGCATTGTCCCCTTTAGTATCATGCCTCATGACTAGGAGTGTCCCGTCTCTAACATTCCAGTTATTTTCGGGGCTGGATATCCAATTTCAAACATCAAGTCCTAGTTTTTACAGCTGGGTAATTACAGTCTCTTGGGGCTCCAAGCTAATACACCCCAGAATTACCCCAGTAGCTTGTGGCCACCTTCTCTAACTTTTCTATTTGGGATCCCCAGATGGCACAGAAAGCCTCGGTTCAGCTAGTCAATACTGTATGTACCCTAAGAGCTGACTGTCGAAGTTAGAAGGAGTGCCACCTCTCCCATCTCTCCCCCAACCCAAAATTGATCTCTCCAACTCTGCAGGATGACACACACGCAGACACACACACATTCTCTGCTCAGACACTTCTGTGGTTAACCTAATAAACATTGCTTATATGCTTATAAAGGCTTCAGTGGAAACAGTACATAAAACTAGATCCGGGAATAACCGCCTCTCACCTAGTACGCATTCCTTCCTTAAACCTAGGAGTTAACACCTTTCACCCCTAGCTCGCCTCCCCCATCCACCTTAGCAGATCCTCTGGATACACCATCCATAGATCTTTCCCTCATAGTTCACTGGTTTCTTATGCCCATTCCCTTCAGACACCTAATACATACACCCTTCCCCAACCCAAATGCACGCCTCAGCTGCAAACTCATGTTCTCTTACAGAGTTAGGAGAGAAATCATTCTGAATTCATGGAATCCCTTGAATGACATCAATAGGGTTGCCATAGTCCTTCAAAAAGCAAGTGTCAGGGCTCTAAGGTAAAAAGTAAAGCTGGAAGTAGCATTGCCTAGTGGATAGAGAAGCAGCGTGGCTCAGTGGAAAGAGCATGGGCTTTGGAGTCAGAAGTCATGAGTTCGAATCCCAGCTCTGCCACTTGTCAGCTGTGTGACTGTGGTCAAGTCATTTAACTTCTCTGGGCCTCAGTTACCTCATCTGTAAAATGGGGATTAAGACTGTGAGCCCCACATGGGACAACCTGATTCCCCTGTGTCTACCCCGGCACTTAGAACAGTGCTCTGCACATAGTAAGCGCTTAACAAATACCAACCAACATTAGAGCACGGGCCTGGGAGTCAGAAGGACCAGGGTTCTATGACTTGTCTGCTGTGTGAAGTTGGACAAGTCACTTAACTTCTCTGTGCCTCAGTTACCTCATCTGTAAAATGGGACTTAAGACTGTGAGCCCTATGTGGGACCGGGATGTACGCAACCTGATTAACATGTATCTACCCCTAGAGCTTATTATAGTGCCTGGCACATAGTAAGTATTTAAATGCCATAAAAAAGTAAAATATTTATTTGTGTATTCTAAAGGAAGTTCAAATAGATTTAATAAAGTCATGACAATTAATTGAATTTTCAGAGTCTGATATTTAAATGAAAATACAGATCACCAAAGAAATCACCCAGTGACTTAATCTATCATGTTCATTCTTGTCAGTAGCAAAAATGATCATCTCTTTCCTTGAATTTCACCTAACTTGGCTCCAAAACCAAACTAAGCCTTCCTTCTATAACATTTTCAAATAAGATTTAAGCTCTAATAGGTCTTTTCAAATAAGATTTAAGCACTAACAGCTCTTCAAGTTTGAATAATAATTCAGAAAAATACATTTATCATTTAGAAATATTTTCACTCCCTTCTTAATTCCACACAAGTGTGATACCACAGGTTCATTACCGGAATGCGTTTCTTTAAAATGGAGATTTCTTTCTTTTTTATATCTGCTCATGACTCTCCCATCACTGACCAAGTAATTGCCTCTCCAGTTTCCCATGAATCACAGGTGTACCCACATGTAGTTGAAGACAAACTTCACGGTCTTAAGCAAGAATCTCCAGCAACCAGATCAGAAAGATCAGCCTGCTTACTAATGTTAACAGCAGATGTTACAATTTAGAATGTTAACTATAGGGACACAGTTGCCCTGATATTAAGTTATCGTGGCATTCTAATGATCTCCAGTAAAGTCAGTCTTCCCTACCCCAATATGTACCTATCTACCATCAAGGCAACGTCATTCCATCATCTTGCCCCCTCCAACCTCATCATCTTGCTCCCTCCATCTTCACCTCATTTCTCTCCTAACAACTTGAAATCCGCACACTTCGCTCCTCTAGTGCTAGCCTTCTCACTGTGCCTCGATCTTGACCCCTCGTCGTCATCCTCCTTCTGGCCCAGAATGCCGTCCCTCCTCTAATTGGCCGACAACCACTCTCCCCACCTTCAAGGCCTTATTGAAGGCACATCTCCTCCAAGAGGCCTTCCCGGACTAAACTCCACGTTTCCTCATCTCCCACTTGTCCCCATGTACAACACTGAAACTCTGCAGAGGTCCTTAGTTCCCCCTGAGGTTGACCTCCACTTAACAGCAAAGAAATTGCAAGTTTTTACATTTGAGCTCTCACTGGATAAGAATAGTCACAACCGACAAGGCTTTGGATTGTGTAACAGGGGCATAAACATAGATTGCTTAATGCATGCTCATCTGGAACAGATTACCGAGAGTTATGTGAGGAGTTATGTGATGTTATTGTTCCAATCCAAGGCAGAACTTGGGTTCTCCCTAGACTGAATTTGAGGACACTTTGCATTACAGTTAGAACTAGGACCAAACCCAGCCATGCTCAATTTACAAAGATCTAGGAAAGCTGTGGGCCTAGAAACTCCATATCAGGAGCCTATTAACAAAGCTGCAAAGGCCTCAGTGATTAAAGATGATTGAGTTGCACCCACAAGTAGGCAAGATAAGCAGGATACAATTCAGAACACAAATAGAGAGACAACACAACTAAGAATTACACTGGGAAAATCTCCAAATAGATCATAACCCCCTCTTCCTTACCCAAACTTCCCATCAGCAGAAGCAGCGTTGTCTACAGCACAGGCCTGGGAGTCAGAAGGACCTGGGTTCTAAATCCACCTCCAGCACTTGTCTGCTGTGTGACCTTGGGCCAGTCACTTAACTTCTCGGTGCCTCAGTTTCCTCTTCTGTAAAATAGGGATTAAGACTGTGAGCACCATACCTTGTATCTGCCCCAGCTCTTAGAACAAAGGATGGCACATAGGAAACACTTAACAAATACCATAAAAAAAGATACGGGGATAGGGGTTCATCCCTGGGGACCAACTCTGAAGGAGTCCCCAACTTATCCAATGTCAGGAGAGAGACAGGAACCAGAGCGGAAACCCTTCCATCTTTAACAAGACTAGGCAGAGACTTGACTCCTCCCGGAACCATCCCCCTAAAAAATTCTGGAGCCCAGTCCCTTTGCTTCCCGGGAAATGTAGTTTTCTCCCTTTCACCCCTAAAATTCCCTGCCCAATTACTAATTGTTAGTAGTAGTAATAGTAATAAAAATAATAACTGTGGTATATGTCAAGCACTGTTCTAAGCACTGGTGTAGATACAAATTCATCTTGTCAGACACAGTCCCTGCCATAAATGAGACTCATGGTCTAAGTAAGGAGGGAGAACAGGGATTGCATCCCCATTTTACAGATGAGTAAACTGGGGCACAGGGAAGTTAAATTACTTGCCCAAGATCACACAGCAAGCAATTAGAATCGGAACCAAGTCTTCTGACTCCCAGGCCCGTGCTCTTTCAATAAACCAGAGTGCTTCTCAAACTTCAACAGGATCTTTTGGATGACCAGAGACTGCCCACGGTGTAGCACTGCCAACAGTGTGACTTTTTTTTTTATTGGTAGTTGATTTATCTTTCCAGTTGTTAGTTTAGCTATTGCATTTTAGCTTAGTTTAACACAGTTCTAGATTAGGTCCACAAAACTTTCCATCTCATGCATCTCTGAGTGACGTAAGAAAGTATATTCAAGTACACAGTCCTATTCTGTTATGACCTGTTTTTGTATAAACACATTAGTTGCCCTAACCTGGCTGTGAATTGGTAAGAAGCAGCGTGACTCAGTGGAAAGAGCACTGGCTTGGGAGTCAGAGGTCATGGGTTCTGATCCCAGATCCACCACTTGTCAGCCGTGGGACTTTGGGCAAGTCACTTAGCTTCTCTGGGCCTCGGTTATTTCATCTGTAAAATGGGGATTAAGACTGTGAGCCCGACGTGGGACAACCTGATTACCTGGTATCTACCCCAGCACTTAGAACAGTGCTCGGTACATAGTAAGCACTTAACAGATATTGTAATTATTATTAAAGGAATTTCCATTCTTCCAGGAATGTAGTCTCCCAAATGCTTAGTACAGTGCTCTGCACACAGTAAGCATTCAGTAAATGCCAGTGATTGAATGCTGTTTCAAGCAAGCAACAGTGCCCCAGTATCCATCCTGTTATCACTCCCTCATTAGTACTGAAATGGGAAATAATTGCCACAATTTAAAATTCGTTGTTTACCAGAAACTGATTTTAGCAGTACAAATTGGTTACCTAAGAGGTGCTAATGAACTACTGGTAGATAAATAGTGGCTTCTTGGAAGGAGACACCGCTGATGGTGAAATTAACTCTGCCAGCGTGTGTGACTGCAAACTCCCATGGGAGATCCATAGTCCCAGCCACAAAGGACACCCGAGGCTAAGCCTTGGTGGCGTGTTAAGTTTAATGTCTGCAATGCCCGTCTTCCACTTTGCCTCCTTCTCTCTTGTTCTTTACAAAGCTTTTGCTTAGAGAGAGTCACTCCTTTCTTGAAACTGATCAATCAGAGAAGTGTCAGAAAACAAGTGAGGTTCAATAGTTCACCTCAAGTTTTAACCTTAGAAAACTCAAAATAGGACTTTAAAGCCTCCACTGCCTTTTTGGAAGATATCACAGAAGCACCGACTTCTTCCATCATCTTCAAGGCATCTGCCTCCTAATCTTTTTTCTCCCATCAGAACAATTAATGACGTGATTATTGGCTAACAGGAATTTGCAGCAACACAATTATCACATGGTAAATTCATTCACTCATATTGATTGAGCGCTTATTGTGTGCAGAGCACTGTACTAAACGATTAGGAGAATACAAAATAGACACATTCCCTGCCCACAAAGAGCTTACAGTTTATGTGCTTTCTGTGTTGCCTGGCCTCTTATAACCTGCCAAAGCCTAGATGGACTATTTGCATTTGATAGCCTTTGATTTTCATTCCATTCATCTTTCTAAATAGTTTCGTTTCTGGGCCGGGAGATTAAAATTTTTATGAAATCATCAATACGGTTAGCAAGCAGAAAATGAGGTCCTAAAAAACAAGACAATGCCCTCCATGTTCACATAGAAACACATCTTCTTTTCTTGGCAGATACTAAAGATTAATTTTTCATGAACCTTTCAGAGTTGAAGTTGGTGCTCCTGAGTCATCCTGCTAAACCTGCGTTATCAGTGTCTGACAGGCATTGTGAAAAGATTCAATTTTTAATGAATGTTCTTCACAGCTGCGCTGACCTAGCCCGGCTCCCCCAGCGACCAGTCTCGACTCCTCCTTCCTCTTCTTTCTTGAGCCCCGTATTCTCACTCGCCCAAAAGTGCTTCTAAAAAGCAAAATCATTACCGGACTGGAAATCTGAATGGCTGAAAAGCGGGGATTTTTGAAAAGCTCAATGCACTTTTTAAAATGAAATCTATGGTAATCAGATCTCAAATCCTTTGACTGTAGAGGAGAGGGACAGGTTTTATTATTCGCATTTCGCTTATGGGCTCGTGCACTTAGTTCCTGTTCTAAGCCCCACTCCTCTCCACCTCAGTCAATAACACCATCATCTTCTCTGAAATGGAAGTCCACAACCTCGCGTCATCCTTCACTGTTTGCTGTCATTTAACTCTCACATTCAGTCTGCTGCCTAGTCTTGCTGTTTCTTCCACCACCACAACTTCTGGATCTTCCCCTTCCTCTCCACTGAAACTGCCACTATCCTGGTACAAGCTCTGGTTCTTCCACAGACTATTTCATTAGCCTCTCCCAACTTTTAGCCTCCCTTCCCACCAATCAATACTTCCGTCTCAAAGCTTTTCACCTGTCCCTGTGACTCTCTGGGTCGAACAAAAGATCATAATCATTTTCAAGGCTCTCCTTTATCTGGCTTTGCCTTACTTATCTGCTCACTTTCTCTGCTATTCCCCAACATGCCTCTTTGTTGAGTCCATATATACTGAGCACTTACTGTGTGCAGAGCACTGTACTAAGTACTTGGGAAAGTACAGTTCCACAAAGTCGGTAGACATATTCCCTGCCCACAAAAATCTTCTACCAAGCCAACCTTCCATTTGTATCTTGCTCTCGGACTCTCACTTCTGCTCCTTGGCTCACACTATGTTGCCATCTTGAAACTCCCTACCCTCATCAGATAGACGGGTACACTACAACTCTCCCCATATTCAAATTCCCCTCCAACAAGATATCCTCCTCTGATTTCCCAGCACCTGGTGCCATATTATTCCTTCTGGGAGTTCAAGCACTTCTCTTTCTTTTTTTTTAATGGTATTAAGCGCTTACTATGCATCAGGCACTGTACTAAATGCTGGGATAGATGGGTTGGACCCAGTCCATGTCCCACATGAGGTTCACAGGCTTACTCCCCATTTTACAGACGTGGTAACTCAGGCACAGAGATGCAACTTGTCCAAGGTCACCCAGAAAACAGATGGCAGAGCTGGGATGAGAACACAAATCCTTCTGACTCCCAGGCCATGCTACTCCTATATACTCATTTTTATGTGTGTACTCTATTTATAGCACCCTACATGAAAATATTTTCATGTTTAACTTCTCCATTAGAATATGAACTCCCTGTGGACAGGAAATGTGTCACTTGTTTATTCTGTATTTCCTAAGCACCTAGTACAGTGCACCACATAGAGGGCATTATTTCTGTTATTTTCTTGCTCTCTGTTTACCACCATAGTCTGTCCAATGCTCTGTTTCTTGCTCTTCCTCTACTTTTTCTCTATCTCAAGCTCTCTCTATTCTCTCAGTAGCTCTCTCAGTTTACCCCTGCACTCTCTCCCAGAAAGGCCCATACTGGGCCTGATCCTTTCCAACCTCCGACCAGCCCTTTCTGACATGACTGAATGCTCTCTGAAAATGTCCAACAGCCTGAGCTGTGAAGATGTTGGCTTTTTAGTGCTACCTGGGTCCTTTCTCCTAGACAATAGTTCAGGTGGAGAACTTTCCAGAGCAAGCCAAGGGTGTTCCCAGAGTGGGCTGAGAACTCCAGAGAGTCTCCCAGGTCCAGTAGGCTGCTTCCTACACCTGCAAGGTAGGACCAGGCTGACCTTCCTTAGGGACCATGCATAAAGCAAATGAAATCTGCTGGGGATCATTTAGCCAGGTGAGTGGCAGTACAGGTCCCATCCTTCAGTAGGTTTGTCTATGCAGCCGTGTCAGTGAAGGCCAGGGGACGCTGGCTTTTTCCTGTTAACCTCTGCCTTTCCCTGCTGGCTCCAGTGAGTCAAATTGGGCCGAGCAAGATGATAAATACCTGAGGTCCAACCAAGGAAGACCAGTCCTGAACACTGATAGTTGCAAGGAAGATAGAAAATCTGTCTTTCTTTTTTAATGGTATTCATTCATTCATTCAATAGTATTTATTTAGCGCTTACTATGTGCAGAGCACTGTACTAAGCGCTTGGGATGAACAAGTCGGCAACAGATAGAGACAGTCCCTGCCGTTTGACGTGCTTACAGTCTAATCGGGGGAGACGGACAGACAAGAACAATGGCAATAAATAGAGTCGAGGGGAAGAACATCTCGTAAAAACAATGGCAACTAAATAGAATCGAGGCGATGTACAATTCATTAACAAAATAAATAGGGTAATGAAAATATATACAGTTGAGCGGACGAGTACAGTGCTGTGGGGATGGGAAGGGAGAGGTGGAGGAGCAGAGGGAAAAGGGGAAAAAGGGGGTTTAGCTGCAGAGAGGTGAAGGGGGGGTGGCAGAGGGAGTAGAGGGAGAAGAGGAGCTCAGTCTGGGAAGGCCTCTTGGAGGAGGTGAGTTTTAAGTAGGGTTTTGAAGAGGGGAAGAGAATCAGTTTGGCGGAGGTGAGGAGGGAGGGCGTTCCAGGACCGCGGGAGGATGTGGCCCGGGGGTCGACGGCGGGATGGGCGAGACCGAGGGACGGTGAGGAGGTGGGCGGCGGAGGAGCGGAGCGTGCGGGGTGGGTGGTAGAAAGAGAGAAGGGAGGAGAGGTAGGAAGGGGCAAGGTGACGGAGAGCCTTGAAGCCTAGAGTGAGGAGTTTTTGTTTGGAGCGGAGGTCGATAGGCAACCACTGGAGTTGTTTAAGAAGGGGAGTGACATGCCCAGATCGTTTCTGCAGGAAGATGAGCCGGGCAGCGGAGTGAAGAATAGACCGGAGCGGGGCGAGAGAGGAGGAAGGGAGGTCAGAGAGAAGGCTGACACAGTAGTCTAGCCGGGATATAACGAGAGCCTGTAACAGTAAGGTAGCCGTTTGGGTGGAGAGGAAAGGGCGGATCTTGGCGATATTGTAGAGGTGAAACCGGCAGGTCTCGGTAATGGATAGGCTGTGTGGGGTGAACGAAAGAGATGAGTCAAGGATGACACCGAGATTGCGGGCCTGAGAGACGGGAAGGATGGTCGTGCCATCCATGGTGCTTGTGATACTGTGTATCAAACAATTTTCTAAGTGCTGGGGTAGATACAAATTAATTAGGCCAGACACAATCCCAGTCCCTCATGGGGCTCACAGTCTAAGTAGAGGGAGAACAGGTATCCCCATTTTACAGTTGGAGAAACTGAGGGACAGACAAGTTAAGTGACTTACTCAAGATCACACAGTGAGCACATGGCAGAGCTGGGAATAGAATCCAGGTCCTTTTGATTCCCAGGTCTGTGCTCTTTCCACTAGGCAATGCTGCTATCTTTCTGTAGAAAAGGTCCAAAGCCTTCCCTTTTGAAATTTTTCTTTATAGATTTTTTTAATGTAGCTAGCAGAAGCAGCGTGGCTCAGTGGAAAGAGCACGGGCTTGGGAGTCAGAGGTCAAGGGTTCTAATCCAGGCTCCGCCGCTAGTCAGCTGTGTGACCTTGGGCAAGTCACTTAACTTCTCTGGGCCTCGTTACCTCATCTGTCAAATGGGGATTAATAAACTGTGAGCCCCACATGGGACAACCTGATCATCGTGTATCCCCCAGCGCTTAGAACAGTGCTTTGCACATAGTAAGTGCTTAACAAATACCACGATTTATTTATTTATTTTCTTTAAATAGCTATATATACATACATATGTATAAAAATCTAAATATAGAGAAAGTGCATGAAATAAGGACCTTCTCATACTCCTCTCAATCTGATTATCTTATTTTTTCCCCAGAGCTAGCACAGTGCTTTGATATAGTACACACTTAATACCATCATTTCTATTATCAACTTAAGATTAATGTATGAGAACCTGATTTCCTCAAATACAAATATTTCTTAAAATGAGAATGGCAGCACCAGCGAGGAACTCAACTAGAAGCAGACCAACCTTGGTTGTAAAAAAAGATAAATTAAAGCTGCCGCTGTCAAAACCACCGGCTCACCAAAGTCTACCAGCTCCAACAGGGCTCTGACAGTTTCACAAGTGATTTAGAAAGATGGTCGTAGCAACAGCAACTGTAGAATTCACTCTTCCGCCCCGAAGTTTGACTCTCACCTCATCATGGTAGGGATGTACAACCAGTAGAATTGGGATAGAGCCCGTTGGGGGCTAGGCAATCAGTGGTGAAGGCTTCTCATCGAAAAAGCAAGGCCATCCGCACGGTGAGCGGACACAGCAGGGATCCTGAAAATAACCGGCTGACATGAATCATTCAGTGGTATCTACTGAGCGCTTAGACGTGAGAGGTGAAGACCACAGCAGTTGCTGGGTTGTGGTGCTACAGCACAGAATCGACGCTAGGTTTCCAGCCATTTCAGCCATAAGCAGATGCTTCACGTAAGGATTCTCCACAGGCAGTTTGCAACATGCCGCCCCCCCTGCCCGCTTACTGGCTCCCTGCACTCTGTGCCCCAGCAAAAACACAAGGGGCAGGGACAAGAGAGCGTAAAGTGCACAGAGCAGATCATTAATATTAAACTCAATCTCTTCATACTGATTCTCGGTCTTAAAGTCTTCACAGGAGCGAGGCTCAGCATTGTTTTTGGTATCTGTAAATTATTTCTTTATATTTATGTCTGTCTCCCCTTCTACACTTTAAGTTCATTGTGGGCAGGGAAAGTATCTGCTCAAGCTGTAGCACTGTATTCTCCCAAAGCCCTTAGTACAGTGTTCTGCGCTGTCCGTGCTCAATAAATACCACTGCTGGGTTAATAGCACTTATGTGTATTTCCTTAGACTCTGCCATTTCCCCTTTTTGTGATTTATTTTTATGTCTTTCTCCCCCAAAGCTCCTGTGGACAGAGACTGTGGCTATTGTATTGTATTCTCCCAAGCATTTAGTACAGAACTCTGCAACAGAGCTCATAAATAGAGAAGCAGCGTAGCTCAGTGGAAAGAGCACAGGCTTGGGAGTCAGAGGTCCCGGCTCTGTCACTTGGCAGCTGTGTGACTGTGGGCAAGTCACTTAACTTCTCTGTGCTTCAGTTCCCTCATCTATAAAATGGGGATGAAGACTGTGAGCCCCACGTGGGGCAATCTGATGACCCTGTATGTACCCCAGTGCTTAGAACAGTGCTCTGCACATAGTAAGCGCTTAACAAATACCAACATTATTATAAATACCACTGATTGATAAGAGACTCCATCGACATGCCGAGGTTGCTTCATTTCAGAGCAAGGCCATCTGCTTCACTAACAGTGTTGTTGTGGGCAGGAAATGTGTCGGTTATACTGTTGTACTGTACTCCCCCAAGAGCTTAGTAATAATAATAATAATGTTGGTATTTGTTAAGCGCTTACTATGTGCAGAGCACTGTTCTAAGCGCTGGGGTAGACACAGGGGAATCAGGTTGTCCCACGTGGGGCTCACAGTCTTAATCCCCATTTTTACAGATGAGGGAACTGAGGCACAGAGAAGTGAAGTGACTTGCCCACAGTCACACAGCTGACAAGTGGCAGAGCTGGGATTCGAACTCATGAGCCCTGACTCCAAAGCCCGTGCTCTTTCCACTGCGCCACGCTGCTTCTCTACAGTGCCCTGCACCTAGTAAGCACTCAACAAATGCAAAGGACTGACTGATTGGATCTCTGTATGACCAAGTAGCTACTTATGTCACGTGTCCCATTCCCTTCTCCAGATTTCTTCCTAAACCCTAGTGAAGGACAAATAACAATAATAATACTAATATTAGCAATAATAATATTTCTTAACTACTTACTATGTGCCAAAGACTATTAAATGTGCTGGGATAGATCACAAGTTGATCAGGTCAGACACAGTCAAAGTAAAAGGGAGAACAGACATTGAATCCCCAGTTTACAGATGAGGAAACTGAGGCACAGAAATTAAATGACTTGCTCGAGGTCACACAGCAGGCAAGTGATGGAGCCAGGAATAAAACCCTAGTCTGCTGACTCCGGGCCCATGTTCTTTCCACGTGGCCACCCTGCTCCTCACAACTAAAAATCCTTTTTTCCAAATCCTTTTTAACTCAGAAAAGCAGCACGAGACCTGCATTCTAATCCCAGTTCCACTATTAGCCTGCTGGGCAAGTCACTTAACTTCTCTTTGCCTCAGTTCCCTACTCTGTACAAATGGGGACAAGATTCCTGCTCTTCTTCCGGTCAATTCCCCTCCGGACTATGAGCCCCATGCTTGACCAATCTGCTTCTATCTTAACTATGCCAGTGCTTCGCACCTACTAAGCAATCAGCAAATATCACTATTTTTATTAACTCCAGCTTTGGTTGGGAGACTGCTAGTCTGGAAAAGACAAGTTCGGAAATGTTTTTAAGTCCTCAATAACTTGAGAAAATTTGAAATACTTTTTCAAAATTCAGAGTCCCTTTGATATACTGGGAAAAAGTTTCAAAAGCGTTCAATACAATGCTCTGGATAGAGTAAGCATCTAAATACCATTGATTGACTGATGGAAAAAAGCAGTTCGATAAAGCCAATCGATGGTCTTTCCGAGGCCTTTTTCCGGGTAGCACCCTAGGCTGGACCAGGTATGACTCTGAGGGACTCTGAGGGATCATGGACAGTGGAAAGCACAGCAGCGTGGCTCAGTGGAAAGAGCCCGGGCTTGGGAGTCAGAGGTCATGGGTTCGAATCCCGGCTCTGCCACTTGTCAGCTGTGTGACCGTGGAAAGTCACTTAACTTCTCTGTGCCTCAGTTTCCTCATCTGTAAAATGGTGATGAAGACTGTGAGTCTCATGTGGGACCACCTGATTACCCTGTATCTACCCCAGCGATTAGAATAATGTTGGTATTTGTTAAGCGCTTACTATGTGCCGAGCACTGTTCTAAGCGCTGGGGTAGACATAGGGGAATCAGGTTGTCCCACGTGGGGCTCACAGTCTTAATCCCCATTTTACAGATGAGGGAACTGAGGCCCAGAGAAGTTAAGTGACTTGCCCACAGTCACACAGCCGACAAGTGGCAGAGCTGGGATTCGAACTCATGAGCCCTGACTCCAAAGCCCGTGCTCTTTCCACTGAGCCACGCTGCTTCTCTAGATTAGAACAGTGCTCTGCACATAGTAAGCGCTTAACAAATGCCAACATTAATTAATAATTAATTAATTAATTAATTAACAGCCTAGCAGAAAGAAGATGGACCTGAGAGTCAAAGGACCTTGGTTCTAACCCCAGTTCTGACACTTGCCTGTGCGACCTTGGGCAAGTCACTTCTCTGGGACTTAGTTCCCTCATTTGCAAAACAGTGATACACTACCTGTTATCAGTCAACTGTATTTATTGAGCAGTTACTATGTACTGTACACTGTATGAAGCACTTGAGAGAATACAATACAAAAGAATTAGCAGGCACATTCCCTGCCCATAATGAGCTTATGGTCTAGAGGGGGAGATGGACATTAATATAATTTATAACGTATGATTTTAAAATACGTACATAAGTGTTGGGGGTTGAAAGTGGTGCAAATGCCAAATGCTCAAAGGTCACATATCCAAATACAGATAATAATAATGATGGTATTTGTTAAGCCCTTAATATGTGCCAAGCACTGCTCTAAGCACTGTGGGGGGTGAGGGGAATACAAGGTAATGAGGTTGTCCCACACAGGGCTCATAGTTTTAATCTCCATTTTACAGATGAGGGAACTGAGGCACAGAGAAGTGAAGTGACTTGCCCAAAGTCACACAGCTGACAAGACACGGAGCGAGGATTAGAACCCATGACCTCCGACTCCCAAGCCCTGTTCTTTCCATTGATCCATGCTGTTTCTCTAAGTATACATCTTAGTCCCTCAGCGCTCTGAGGGCATAGCGACACTTAGAGGAGTTTTCAGGGGTGCAGCTAGGTCTTCATTAGTTGATTCAACCACAGGCACAAGCTCCTGCAAATCACGCCTGCCAGGATGGTGTCCCATCTCCTTTCCCCTTGACTGCTAACAGAGCAGTCTCCATGTTAGCAGGGGTGGTAAGAGTTCATGCTCCTGAAACCAATAGAAAGTCTTGGGCCAAGCAGCTCAGAGGGAAATTTCCAGTGATAGTTATTTCAAGCTGTTTTGCTTTGAACCTAGATCACTGCTTCTCACTACAGTCACCATGCTCAGTGTTATCACATTCAAAGGCCCTGACCTGCAGGCTCTGGAAAAACAAAAAAAAGACCTTTGAAGGTTGTAAAAAGTCGGTCAGTCTCTCTCTCTCATCCCACAGTCCCTCAAAAAATAGCTCAAACCCAAAATGAACAGGCTTCACCAGAACCAATCTTCACGAGGGAAATAACAGACAGTTTCATTCCCCATGGGATAATTTGCCCAAATAATACAGCCATGGAAAATGGAATTACAGATTGTAAACTGTCTTCCGTCTGAAACCCACGACACTAACACGTCAACCAAGGAATGGAGCCAGAAGCCAAAGAGTGAAGTGACTTGGTGCCTTTGTTTAGGGTGCTGGCTTTCAGGCTGTCAGTCAAGCAATCCTAGGGCCCCCGGGGGTGGTGAGGGGGGGAGGGAGTGGGAGAGAAACTGGGACAACTTGTCATCAGGTTGGCTAAGCTTCTAGGACAAAGAAGCATTTGTCCAGAAAGTCCCTGTGTGGATGGGCTGTCTAGATCAGGGAGAGCTAATTAGGGGAAGAGGGCTTCCCTGGCCATTCCACTGCTCCAGGATCTAAGCCAATCCTACTTGCCAAAGTTCACCCGCAGTGGAATGGTAGTCAAGCTGCTGGCCAGTTCTATAATCCATCCATTTGACAGTGAGTCATTCAATGTATTTTGTCCTCCATAAAACACCTAAGAAACGTCTCTAAGTGCAAGTGAGAGCAAGCTCAGCCACCAGGCATAAAATTCCAGGTCACTGTGATTATTTTTAAACCTCCTGTTAGGGAATCTGTGATGGCCGGATCAGCCGTCTCGTGACGCGAGCATAGGAGACAACAGTGCAGCTTAATGTGGGGCTCACTTGGCAATCAATAAGATTTATTGAGTGCTTACTGTGTGCAGAGCACTATACTAAGCACTTGGGAGATACAATATTGCAGAGTTGTTGGAAACACTCCTTGTTGAGCTCTGCATTAAAGGACTGGGAGGAATACAAGAGAGTAGGGAGACAGGATCCCCGCCCTAGAGGAGTTTACAATCTAGTGAGAGATTTAGAAATAAAAATAAATTACAGATAGCAAAGTGTAAAGATCTGTACATAGGTGTTGTGGGGGTGGGGTGAGTATTGAAGTGTATAGGAGGTAGTGACTCGCATGCATAGACAACACAGACTATGACAAACCCTAGTTCCTCCTAGTGCCTAAGGTTTCTCCCACGGTATCAAATTCTTCCCTGGTGGACCACTGACTCTTTCAGACCACCATAAAATGTCACGAAACAGGCTGTATGCAACTTATCCTGGGATGCAGAGGTACAAACTTTTCATTTTTCTGTGGGAGCAAAATGAAGCAGGGATTTTAGGCAAGATCTGAGAGGGGACAGGAAAGAGCAAAGAGCCAGAAGGGCATCACCTTGGGCCTTTTCAGCCCTGAATGGAAACTCTCAGTTGTTGTCTGAGACCTGAGATGAGCAAATGTGGGAGTCTAGCTGGAAAGGGTACCAGTGCTTTGATGCACTCATTACATGAAAGAATTCATAATCCTCCCAAAGTGCCCAGTTTAACACCAGGGAGGAACTTAAGGCAGCGGGGAAAATGGAGTTTATCATATCAGGCGCCAAGTTTTTCCTCTCAAACTCAGACCTCATTTTTAGTGAGACCCAAGTCTACAAAGCTTTTCAAAACTACTCAAAATGAGAAAATAAACAGGACTTTACTGATCCCACATTTTAACCTCTTCTGGATTAAAAAAACCCCAACGGCAATGGGATATAATAAATTAAATTAGTGCTTGAGTGCAAATCTCTGCTGGTAAACATTTACAGATTGAACATTTTTAAGAAATTTAAGACATGAAACCACACTATCATTAGGAAGCAGTTTAAGAGAATTTCTAGCTCACGTGATTATCACTTTACCATGAACACATTTTGCATTTCAGTGACTGTAGCGATCTGAAACGAGTGTTTTAGAAAATACTCCCATAACGCAGGACATTTTAGACCGTTTGACCATGTTATTCTATAATTCCACTGGGAAGGCATCAGGATAAGAGGTTTTAGAGTTCTGTACAGAGCTATACACTTTGTGTTGACTTTAAAACATATTTCAAAAATTTCTTTCAGAAGAAGTTCTTACAATCTTTAAACTGTAGCATATATGCACAAGTACATTCACAAGAGATCAAATACAATATGTGAAGATTCAAACTATTAAATGTTACTTTTATGTTTGTTCAGAGCCTCTGTATATTTGTACTGCAAGATTTAAGTCACTTGAGGGAAAAATTGTCTGCAGACAAAAGTCTGAACAAATAGATGGAGTTTACAGGATGTGCTAAAGACAGAGTGATTCAGGTTCCATCAGAAAGCTAAGGGAAAGGGGGGTGAGTCATATATACTCTGATATCATCTTCCCTCCTACCTCACCTTGCTCCTCTCCAACCCAGTCCAGATACTTTGGTCCTCTTATGCCAACCTACTCACTGTACCTCAATCTTGTCTATCTCCCTACTGACCTCTCACCCATGTCCTGCCTCTGGCCTGGAATGCCCTCCCCCTTCATATCCAACAGACAATTACTCTCCTCCCCCTGTTCAAAGCCTTATTGAAGGCACATCTTCTCCAAGAGGCCTTCCCTGACTAAGCCCTCCCCTGACTAAGCCCTCATTTCCTTTTCTCCCATTCCCTTTGTGTCACCCTGATTTGCTCCCTTTATTCACTCCAGACGCTCAGCCCCACGGCACTTACGTACATATCTGTCATTTATTTATATTGTCTGTCTCTCCCTCTAGACTCTAAGCTCATTGTGGGCAGGGAATGTGCCTGCTACATTATACTCTCCCAAGTGCTTAGTACACAGTAAGTGCTCAATAAATATGACCAATTAATTGATTGATATTACCACATCCCCAATATCCTTTTGAAGCAAGTAGTGATTCAATGTCTGCTTACTCACTTTTCCAAGGTATTCATCTGTCTCTTTCACTAGATTCTAAACTCCTTAAGGACAGGGATCATGTCTAACAAAACTATTGTATTCTCCTAAGTACTTAGTACAGTAGTCTGCACACAGTAAGCACACAAATACCACTGATTGATTGACAGAGACAGACACACAGAATATGGGGCTCTGTCTACCCTTAGTCTGAACCGACAGAGCATACTTCGCATTAAATAATACCACCCATCTAAGTGTGTTTCCCTCTATCGTTTCCCCCTCTGAACAATCTGCATGCTTAGTTTCTTCACTGATCCCTATTAACTATTTGGGGGGTTGGAGTGAAAAAGTTGTTCTCAGCTCATATACCTTGGATTTGTGAGTAGATCAGAGATGGAGCTGAATCTTTACCACCAGGGGTCACCTTGCCCTTTGCTGAATTCCCACAAAGCCATTAGATGGATTAAAAGATGATGGAAATGAAAGGGCACCGTGGAGGGGCCTAGGGGGCGGGCTCATGGGGTGGACCAAAGCAGCGTGGCTTAGTGAAAAGATCATGGGCCGGGGAGCCACAGGTCTTGGGTTCTAATTCCAGGTCCTCCACTTGTCAGCTGTGTGACTTTAGGCAAGTCATTTATCTTCTCTGTGCCTCAGTTACCTCATCTGTAAAATGGGGATTAAGACTGTGAGCCCCACGTGGGCAAACTTCTTACCTTGTATCTACCCCAGGTCCTAGAACAGTGCTTGGCACATAGTAAGCACTTAACAAATATCGTTATTACTATTATTATTACCATCTCTCCTCTCCCCACTACAGTGCCAAACTGGAGGACCTCACTAAGCCCAGGATAGTTCCGTGGTCCGTTGGGTAGTTGGATTGAGGTCCAGGAGAGATCAAAAGACTAGACCAGGGAAACCAAAGTTGGACTCAAAGGGTGGGACAATGCATGAGGGGACCATTGGGATTCAGATTCATTCTGTCAAATTTATTGAGTGCTTATTCTATGCAAAGCACTGAATGCCAATTGATCCCAATGGAACACAGTTTCTTCCAGAAAACTAAATGTTGGGCCCAAATGCAAGTTAACCTATTTTGTCTGAACTGGAACCCCACAGTTCAAATCCTGATAAGGTCTTAAAAACTCTTAGATCTAGTAAAACTTCAAAGTCACATCATCAGATCACGTCCTCTCTTCCCAGGGAAGATTCCAACATCTTCTATAAAGGCCGATTAAAATTAGCAAGACCCATCTATCTTCATCAGCTAAGTTCCTCCTAAAAACAACTTGACATCATCTTTGCCTTTTGATTTTGGCACTGCAAGTCTCAGCCCACAGAATCAGCGACAGTCCCGTTTCCAGGCGACCCCCAATTTTCCTCTCCACAATTTTCTGCTCCCTCTTGATGGGACTGTTAGAATAGACTCAAGTATTGAAAGATTAACTCTGGTTCATTTCTTCAGTGTATATCTGCCTACTTAATGGCCTAGCCTCCTGTTCTGAAACCAGTCAGGCTAGACCCACTTACCCAATGCTGAACTCGCTAATGAATGGCTCTGATTGCCTCCCTTCTACAACTCAAGTGGAATAACTCAGGTGAATCTTGGATCATGTCAAGGAAGAACTTTTTCTCTCCCAAACTGATGGATACCAGAATGTCTTTGAGCAAAGAATACCACAAAAGGAGACCTGTTCTGACCTGTTAAGTAACTCTTTTTACTAAAGCTAAAATGCACTTTTTCTCTTTAAATCACCTCCCCAGCACAGATACCCTCTTCATGGAGGCAATGGCTCCCACAGCGGTTTGAGTTGGACTCACAAGACGCTCTTCTCGGGTCTCAGAAAACAACTAACAGTTTCTACTTGGGGTTGAAGAGATACAAAACTGTGAATGTATAGCCTGTTAACACTTTGGAGTCTATCCTCTCAAGTCTCCGTCACCTTTTTGTTAGTGTTCAAAATAAAAAAGATGGCAACACAGCTCCCAAGCATATAGCATGGCCTACTGGATAGAGCACGGGCCTGGGAGTCAGAAGGACCTGGATTCTCATCCCGGATCTGCCACTTGTCTACTCTGTGACCTTGGGGAAATCACTTAACTTCTCAATTATGTCATCTGTAAAATGGGGATTAAGAATGTGAGCCCCATGTGGGACAGGGACCATGTCCAACCTGAGTAGCTTGTATCCACTCCAGTGCTTGATACATAGTAAGCACTTAACAAATACCATTATTAATTAAATTTATGGAATTCTGTGATTTGTTTGACTCTGACATATAACACAGATTGAGAGAGTTATGTTTTTCATTTTTTCACAAGGTAACCCCCCTTTCAGGGTCGCACCTGGAGAGTTTCCAGTATTCTACCAGTCTCAACTACAGAGGGAGAGTCAAGCAGAGGCATAACCATTCCATTCCTAGCTTGGGCAGTGTTGCATTAGAGAGCGTTGAGGGTGGAAACTCAAGTTTACCGCGCAGGAGGTGGCAATGGTAAACCAAGAAAATTCTATGGTTACACTACCAGAACGATTGCAGATGGAGATGAGGCATTCTGGGAGAGGTGTGTCCATGACATTGCTATGGGTCAGAGAAGACTCGACGGCATAAGACAAGAACTAGAAAATCTCAGGAAGAAGCATCTGTACAGCTTTCAATAATCATCCCAAAGACTGGGTCAGAAGGATGTCCTCATACTCCACTGCTGAGGTGAAGACAAATAAAAGACATGCAATCAGATTTTCCTTGAAATTATATTTTTAAGGCACCAGATGAAAGAATAAAAAATCAGGATAGCCCTACAAAACCGGGACATCTAGTCACCTGATATTTATGGCAGCTCATACATAGGGTGAAACAAAAGGAGTAAATAAGTGCATAAAATATAAAAAAAGAATTGACCCTATCCTTATCTTAAAATGTTTCAAAGCTCTTAAGAAACAGAACAGTCAAACCAGAGAGGGTAATAAGTTGATCAGTGCTTTAAGAAAAAGGAAGCGATATTGGTCTGAGCATAATAAGCACTCAACAAATACCAAATGATTGTTTTTCCCCTATCCTCAGTATTCTTGACGTAAAAGAGTAAAAGGGGTATAGGAAAGGGGCAGAGAGAAAGAGAGAAGTAGCTCAAGTTAAAACTGATTAAAGTTGAGTTATTTTATTGTCTCTAAAGAAACTTGGGGAGATGTTCATGGAAAATCCAACATTGCCATGCACCTCGGCATTCTGCAGGTACCATTTCCTCAGAGTCCATCTCTTCTACCAGCAAACAAGTTGAAGCAAGTCTCACAACCTGGATCAGCATAGGCCAATCCAAAGGGAAAGCTCTTTCTTATTCCTGATCCCAAACTTATAAAAAAAGTCAAGGAGGAGGAGAACATTCTCCTCTTCCTGAGAGACTTCTTGGGAGACTGAAACAAGGGAATAAAGGGAATATTTTATTCATTCAATTGTATTTATTCAAACTTATTTATTGAATGCTTACTGTGTGCAGAGCACTGTACGAAAAGCTTGGGAGAGTACAATACAACAAAAAATAGGCACGTTCCCTGACAACACCAAGCTTAGAGTCTAGAGAACCACTCTAACAACTCAACTCTAAAAACCTCTCAAAAGACCTTGACATATTCAAACTCCTTACTATTGACTTCAAGACTAGCCCTCTCCACCTTACGCGTCAGTTGTTCTCACATGTTACTCCCTGGCTCAAACTCTTTGCTTTTCCCAAGCCCCCCAACCTGACATCTTGTTCACATTGAGTCCTGTGCTGAAACTCCCCTTTCCTCCCAACCACCAAATTTGCCAGACCTCAACCTTTCCCACCTTCTAAGCCCTCCTAAAATCCTCTCCCTTCAATCAACCTTCCCCAACTAATTTCCAGAACACCAAATTGTATCAACCTATCAGCCATCTAGCTGATTGAACATTCATCTTTATTTCAGTTCCACTATTGGAAAATATTTGATGTCTATCTCTCTTGCTAGTGCAAACTCTTTGTGGACAGACAACCATTATCTTGTCCTTAATTCATTACATTAAGTGTTTAATAAATGCAATTACTGCTGCTACAGGGAATTTTATAGGTGGACAGATGAATTACAAATGGGAATAATACTAATTGCAGTAGTAATAATAATAATAATGATGGTATTTGTTAAGCGCTTACTATGTGCCGAACATTATTCTAAGCGTGGGGGTGGATACAAGGTCATCAGGTTGTCCCACGTGGGGCTCACAGTCTTCACCCCCATTTTCCAGATGAGGTCACTGAGGCACGGAGAGGTTGAGCGGCTTGCCCAAGGTCACACAGCAGACAATGGACAGAGCTGGGATTAGAACCCGTGTTCTCTGACTCCCAAGCCCGTGGTCTGTCCATTCATCTGCCATCTCATTATTTTCATTCATACTCAGCACTTGCCTAGATGTGTTTCATTCATTCATTCAATCGCATTTATTGAACACTTACTGTGTGCACAGCCCTATACTAAGCACTTGAAATGTACAATTTGGCAACAGATAGAGACCATCCCTGCCCAATGACGGGCTCACAGTCTAAACGACGGGCTCAATGTGTTTATTTCAACTTATTATGATGACTTAGTAGTATCAGTAAATACTGATAGCTTGTATTAGTACATTTGTTTGTCTGCCTCCCCTGTAAGCGTCTAAGTTTTTTGTAGGCAGGGAGTGCGTCATTTTTTTCTTTGTACTTTTCTAAGCTCCAGGTACATCCTTGTTAAGCACTTACTATGTGCCAAGGACCGTTCTAAACACTGGGATAGTTACAAGTTAATCAGGTTGGACACAGTCCCTGTCCCACATGGGGCTCACACTCTTAATCCCTATTCTACAGATGAGATAAGAGCCAGGATCAGAACCCAGATCCTTCTAACTCCCAGGCCCATGATCTAACCATTATGCCACGCTGGAAGAATCCTTATCCTCAAATTCCATTCACCTCCACCTTAGTCTCACCACAACACTCATTACCCTTGGACTTCATTAAAGCTTTGCAACCTGGGGGGGTGCTTTCATAGTCCATTTGCAATCCTAGTTTATCAACAGCCTTATTTTGGGTGAGATTTTGAAGCTTGGATTTAGCATCTGACATAAAAAGGTGTCGTGGTGCCTTAATTTATGCTGGCCTTTCAGGGCCGTGTTCTCGATGATCCTGTCTGTGAGCTGATCCAGACAAGGTTGAAAAAAATAAAGGTTCATTTTCATGCCCTAAAGGCACTTATGGCACAGTCAAATTCCGTTTCTCATCAAGCTGTGCTATTTGTTGACTCTGCCTGAGAACGAAAACCACCAAAGACCATCTGTAGAGCTGCCGACTGTTGGAACAAACATCAACTCAGCTAGAGAAGCAAGCAGAGGGCCACCCTTTGCAAACAGAAAGCAGCTACTAAAGTGGCCATTAGTGAATAGAACCTGCACCCAGGTCCAGAGATGGGCAATCACAGATTGAACAGGAGGCAGCCCTGGCCTGTGGTGCTGCCATCCATGACTTCTGTTTCCCTTGACCAGAGTCCAGAGTAGGGCTCGTCTTGTCTTATGCCATCAAGTCATGTCCAACTCAGAGCGACGCCATGGACATAACTCTCCCAGAACACCCCACCTCCATCTGCAATCATTCTGGTAGTGTATCCATAGATTTATCTTGGTTGAAAATATGGAAGTGGTTTACCATTGCCTCCTTCCAAGCAGTATACTCGAGTTTCTGCCCTCAACTCTCTCTCATGCCGCTGCTGCCCAGCAAAGGTGAGATTTGACTTGTAACAGATTGCCTTCCACTTGCTAGCCACTGCCCAAGCTAGGAATGGAGTGGATATGCCGCTGCTTGACTCTCCCTCTCATAGTCAAGACTGGTAGAGTATTGGAAACTCTCCAGGTTCAACCCTCAGAGGGGACCAGAGTAGAGCAGTGACTCCCAAATGCTTTCTATTTCTCTTTCATCCTGAAGTGGCCAGCTCTCTCACACATCCCTACCAGCCCCCATGGCCCCTTCCTAGGAAAGCCATAGCAGAATGCCAGTTTTCATTATCAACTGTAGTGATTGAGCAACTGCTATAGGCAAAGCACTGTACTCTGACTTTAACTAATTTTCAGAAGTAATGTAAGACTCTGGTCACAGAAATACTACATTTAATGAAATTACCCCAATGCCAGTCTCTTAACTGGCCAGATATCTGAACCCAAAAAATGTTCAGGTATCTGACCTCTGAACTCAAGGACACACCAAACTCCATAATGCTGGATTATCCAAGTTTTTAGTTATCTGAAGTCGCCCAGGGTCCAGTTAGTTGACTTAGACCTGCACCTTTATACACCTTAACACATAGCACCATGTAAGACTTGCAGGTTAGCACAAGTACGCAAGTTACAGACTTGCAGTTAGCACAAGTAGAGACAATGGGCCAATGACTGAAGAAGGGGTGGGGAAGAAGGCCGAATTCTTTTTTTCACTGTTAATCTACATCTCAGGGTAAGAGGAAGGAACTGTGATTTGATCTCCTGGAATTGGGCCATAAAGTGGGGCCATCTTGTTGGAGCGGAGAGTAAGGCGATAAATGGGTATGAAATTGTGCTGGCACAGCCAGCCCTCACTCATTTACTTACCAATGTGGCCTAGTGGAAAGAGTTCAGGTCTTGCAGTCAGAGGCCCTGGGTTCTAATGTAACCTTTGTCATATACCTGCTGTGTGACCTTGGGCAAGTCACTTATTTCTCTGTGCCTCAGTTACCTCATCTGCAAAAATGGGGATTAATGCCTGTTGTCCCTCCTACTTAGACTGTGAGCCCCATGTGGGACTTACTTATCTTGTATCTACTCCAGGGCTTAGTAAAGAGCTTGGCATATAGGAAGTGCTTAGCAAATGCCACAATCATTATTATTACTATTAGGAGAACACAGACTGCAGTGGGGCCCATCCCTCTTTGTGAGGAGCAAATTGGCTGGTTCCCCCAGAGCTAACTGCAGCTGAGGAACCAGAGCTAAGCTCCCGGGATAGGAAATGAGGTGATCCATTCCCTCATCCTGGGCAAGGAGGCAAATGAAGCACAACTCCCCTCAACTAGAAATTACATACTTTATGTAATAAAGGAGAGTTCCTATCACGACACATGGGCTGAATTAAAGGCACTAAGCTTGGGTTTCATATCTTGACGAGCACCTAAGTTCAGATCTATGAGAAAGCTCCGATCAAAGATATTACATCAGAGTAGGGAAGAAATAGTGGGTGTTTATGGGCCTCGTGTGGCCGAGATGCACCTATAGTTCATTCTCACATAGAATGATACAAATGTGAAATGTTTGTTTAACACAGAGACGTGAGATGTGGACATACACACTGGACCTCAATCTCGGCTACCTCACGGCCGACCTCTTGCCCACATCCTGCCTCTGTCCTAGAATGCCTTGCCTTTTCATGTCTGACAATCACTCACTCCTCTTCCAGAGCCTTAATAAAAACACATCTATTCCAAAAGGCCTTCCCCGACTAATTCCTCATTTCCTCTTCTCTCACTCCCTTCTGTGTCACTCTTGCACTTGGATTTGCACCCTCTTTTCGTTTCTCCCTCAGACCCGAAGCACCTATGTACATATCACAATTTATTTACATTAATGTCTGTATCACCCTCTAAACTGTAAGCTTGTTGTGGAAAGGGAACATTTCTACCAACTCTGTTATCCTGTACTCTCCCAAGCACTTAGTACAGTACTTTGCACATAGTAAGCACTCAATAAATATGATTGAGTGATTGGCTTAGCCTAGAACGAAAGGTGGGGGCTTTAAGTTTGGGGGACGGGGTTAAAAAAACTTTTGGAATTAAAGTTCCATTAAATATTTTTAGCTAAGATAATGTAAAAAAAATTTTGTGACATTTCTGGAAACAGGGCCACAGTAGTCCTCCAGAATAATCCTAGCTGGCCAGGGCTCACGTGATCCGTGTCAGGAGTGAGTGGCTCCTTGCTTGGAGTTCAAAACAAGGACATGATTGCTCAGAGCTGGATCCGGCAAGCTCAGTAGATACAAACAAATTTCTGTTCTTCCAACCTTCATCTTTTCCCCAGCCCACTCTCTGAAGCAGTCATACTGATATCTCCCAGGAGAATTTCAGGCAGTGCAAACCTAACTTGGAAGACAAGAATCCTTGAGTATTTATTCTGATCAGGAAAGTTATATTGTGCTCTCCCAAGTGCTTAGTACAGTGCTCTGCACTCAGTAAGTGCTCAATAAATACAGTTGACTGACTGGAGTGGTAGAATCTCCTTCCCAAAGAATATTAAACAACAGAATAGACAACTACCGATCAGGGACAATTCAACTGTAGTCTGCCTGAAGACAAGGGGATGGGTGAGGTGTCCTTTGGTTGCCCTTTCCAGCTTTGTGACTCCAATCCCCTGTTTTAACCTCTTTAGAGTTAAAATCTTTTATAACTCTATTTCCTCCCCTGCTTCCATTCCTGGTTTACCTTCCAGAAACAGTGCATTTACCTGAGATCATCATGTGCTTTGAAAACAATGAATGCTACAATTATAATAATCTTTCCCTTCCCTAGCCAGCCTTTCATTCAGTGTAATCACGCCAGCTGAAAGGAGAATGCCTGCCACATTTTGGAATTTGGTAAAAAGAAATCAGATGTCCATCCTGAAGGGGAAAATTGGGCAGTAATTATCATCCAATTAAAATCATTCAAACAAGACAAAAAATTTAGGCTTTCCCAGAATGCATTTTCAGTCAACAAGTTTTTGGCTTTTGGGTTATATAACATTTTATGTTTCTAATTAAGAATGGCTTGCTTCTAGTTAGATTCTTTTTTGCAAAGGATTATTTCTATTTTTATTCCATGTAACATTTAATTAAAAAACTCTTAGACACTGTGGAATTGACAGCCATTGAGTTATGAAACCACAGAGTTTGAATCCAGAGTGCTCTGGCATGAAGAGGATTCAGAAACCATAATCCAAACTTACAAAAAGAGAAGCAGCTCTCAGGAGAGTCAGACATTTCCCAATTGAGTAAAATAAATGCTAACAATACATAGCTAGTAGTCTTTTCTCTAGGGTTTACACACAATGTGGGGACTGATTCCATATATAATTAAACTTCCTCTCAGAAATACCAAACATCTATTGAGGAAGTCAAAAATTATTTTCAAGATCACCCTAACACTTAATCTTGAGAAATTCTTTTCATTGATTATTTCACTGATTTCCCCACAACTATCTAACTACATCCCTCAATCCCCCAAAATAATATCTTGGACACTTAGGAACAAGAGCTACAAATATTTCGAGAAACAACCCCTCTGGAAGGAACAAAAAAAAGAAAAAAGAAACATGGCAAGTTGGTCAAAATCGCCAGAAATAGAGCATCTTATTAAATTAGACACTTTGTTCTTGGTCTCCTGAGAGCTAAGCAAAGGCATCAGAGGACATGAATGTTCATGTATGGAGTTTTTCGTGGTCAGTTCTTACAAGTGGGGACCCTGGTTAAAGCACTGCAGCCAGGACCCTCTTCCAACAGAGATGAAGCAATCACCACCTTAAACCGCCCAGCCTGGAACTTCTTACGTCCAAGGGTGTCCAGGGCTCTTTTTCCAAAATCAGCAACAACCCTGCCCTCTCTCTCCACCTCCCTGCCAAACTTACCCACCCAGGAGACGCGATTTCTCCCCCCAGTAATAACTCCACCTGTTCTGTCTCTCCCCTACCCTTCTCTCCAACATCATCCCTTGGCTTTTCCTTTCTCTGGTGCAGACTTTCCCCCTATCTGGGAGCCACAGCCTGAATCAGAGGTGACGGTTCTAAACACCTACTCGGAAACCCTAGTGGAAGTTAATGAAAGCTACAAAGCAGCCTCTGAGGATAAAGTTAACATGGAGAAAGTCAACTCAGTCTATTCCGCAAATGCAGGGGAAGCAGCATACCCATCTAAACCCAATAATCAGGAATGAGTTCGATTTTCATTTCTACATAGATGGTAGTGGCTGAGTCGGTGGTCAAGAGTTTAGATATAAGGCAGCATGATATCAAAATTCAGACCAAAGTGAACCTTATGGCTGTGAGACCTGCATCTATCACAAAATGATAATAATAATAATAATGGTATTTGTTAAGCACTAACTATGTGGCAGGCACTGTATTAAGCGCTGGGGTAATTACAAGCAAATCGGGTTGGACACAGTCCCTGTCCCAAGTGGGGATCACAGTTTCAATCCCCATTTTACAGATGAGGTAACTGAGGTACAGAGAAGTAGTGACGTGCCCTAGGTCACACAGCAGACAAGTGGCAGAGCTGGGATTAGAACCCTTAGCCTTCTGACTCCCAGGCCCGTGCTCCATCCACTATGCCACACTGCAACAACATCTGATTTTTTGGACAACTCCTCCAATGTCATCCAAGTGGCAGCATCAAATGACAAGACGGGATCATTAATTAGAATGTAATTAGACCATCAGCATCAAAGCAATGCTTGTCACAACACACTTCTGTGACTGTCGCTTGTCTGCTGTGTGACCTTGGGCAAGTTGCTTCACTTCGCTGTGCCTCAGCTTCCTCATCTGTAAAGAGGTAATTAAGATTGTGAACCCCATGGGGGAGAGGGACTGTATCCAAGTTTTGGCTGTTTTTTTTAATAATGGCATTTATTAAGCGCTTACTATGTGCAAAGCACTGGAGTTGATGTGCCTGTAACTGCTCCTGGCCTTGGTACAATACCTGACACATAGAGTTTAACAAATACCACAATTATTATTAGGATTATCATTTTGCTGGTGGAAAAAGGATGACAACAACCTCTCAATCAATCATACTGATTGAGTACTTACTCTGAGCAGAGCACTGTACTAAGCGTTTGGGAGAGTAAAATATAGCAGACACATTCCGTGCCCACAACTAGCTTACAGTCCAGAGGGGATAAAGACATTAATAAATTATGGATAGGTATATAAGTGCTGTGGGGCCGAGGTTTGGGGATGAATAAAAGGAACAAATCAGCAGAAGGGATTGGGAGAAAGGGAAATGGGGGAAGGCCTCTTGGAGCAGTTGAGCCTTCGGTAAAGCTTTGAAGGTGGGGAGAGTAATTGTCGGCTGGATATGAAATGAAGAGGGAGGACGTTCCGGGCCAGAGAGGAGACATGGGTGCGCAGTCGATGGCGAAATTGACGAGACTGAGTTACAGTGAGGAGGTTGGCAGTAGAGGAGAACACTGTGCAGTCAGGGTTGTAGTAGGAGAACACAGTGAGATGAGGTAGGAGGGGACAAGGTGATCGAGTGCTTTAAAGCCAATGGTAAGAAGGCTACACAAAGAGCTGCTCTAAAGTGAGCTGAGAAAGTTAATCGACTGATCTGTGATATTTTTCGAGCATCTACCGACTGCAAAAGCACCACAATAAGCTCACGGGAGAGTATAACTAAAGCAAAACATGTTCCCTTCCCTCCAGGAGTCAGTCTTTCACCTCTCAAGTTCCATGTGGCACAGCTGCTTTGAGGTTAGCATAGATTCCATGCTAGGAAACTGACTGCATTGTCTGAGGTCCGGTCTTGCCATTTGATGTTGAAAATAATTTTTAAATATATAAAGGAGTGCTGAGGACAGGAATAAAATACATAAGTGCTGGTAAACTGTCAAGATGACAGACAAAACACATTAACAACACACTGAAGCAAAGCCTCACGCAATGTGGCATAGGAGTGGATAGTTGGGAGACCGCAGCAGAACACAGATCCCCCGGCCTCTGAAAATCAGAAATGGCATGATAGTTTCAGCGTGGAAGCTCCAGGAAGATCACGATACTAAGCGAGAGACACAAAAATGGCACCAGATACCGCAGGTAAAGAATACAACAATGCAACTGTTAATTTCTTATCTGCCATTGATCTTAAACACATTCATTAAAAATAGGGAACGAGTCTGCTAATTCTGATGTATCGTACTCTCCCAAGCATTTAGGACAGTGCTCTGCATATAGTAAGTGCTCAATAAATATCAATTATTGATTGATAGTAACCCATAAGACAATGCCATATACCTGCCAAGCGATCTATTAATACTACTGTTGGACCAACTCAAAACGGGTTATTTATTCAGAATGCCCCCAACCATAGCTAAAGATTTCGCTAGAGACAGTCCCCACAGCTTGAGATGGACTCCATGCTTGCTGGACTCTGGCAAATCCTGAGAGTTTCCAGTCAGGGTTGCAAAGATCCAAAATGGCAGTTTTCTGACTTGGTGGCTCCTGATAGTCTATCCTCTCCCAACCCTAATGTCCTCCCTAATGTCCTGTCCCCTTTTCACCAGATTCCAAGTAAAAAGTTGGCACCTCTGTCTCCAACCTTTGCTAAGCTGGAAAAAACACTCCAATGTCTGCTTTTGGTCATCTAAAGGTGGGAAAAGAAACCAGTCGGCAGCACAGACTCCCTGGCATGGGCAGCCATGGCTCATAGTACTTTCATAAAAATCAATTGGAGCTTGGCAGGTCGTACAAAATTATCAACTGAGACAACTACAGAACTTTCCTAGAAACGCTCCACTTTCCTGGAGACACACTGCTCATTTGTAGTCCAGTACTTCAGTGGCTTCCAGGAGAGCTCTTTCTTCACCCTTGCTCTTCTTAGAGGGTCAACATTACCAATGTTTCTGCATTGAGCAAACTGGATCTCCATCCTGCTCTCTCCCTGTTGCAGTAGCAACAGGGGGGCTGTGGAGACATTGTGACAAACAGTTGCCTGAGGGAATTCTAACTCTCCTGAGTGGGGGTGGGGAAGTTAGTCCCCTGGATTCCCCAGACACTACTATAATAAATGGAGTGTCACGTGATTCATTCATTCGTTCATTCAATCATATTTATTGAGCGCTTAATGTGTGTAGAGCACTGAACTATGTGCTTGGAAAGTACAATTCAGCAATAGATAGGGACAATCCCTAGCGGACATCGGGCTCACAGTCTAGAAGGGAGAGAGACAATAAAACAAAACAAGTAGACAGGCATCAATACCATCAAAATAAAGAGAATGATAGATATATACACATCATTAATCAAATAGAGTAATAAATATGTACAAATATACACAAGTGCTGTGGGGAGGGGAAGGGGGTAGAGCAGAAGGAGGGAGTAGGGGTGATGGGGACGGGAGAAGAAACAGAGGAAAAAGGAGGGGAGCTCAGTCAGGGAAGACCTCCTGGAGGAGGTGAGCTCTCAGTAGGGCTTTGAAGAGGGGAAGAGATCTCAGGTGCATTAGATTCACTTCATTTCAAGATCAGCCCTCTACCCACTTCCTCCCCTATTTGGAAAAGCAATGCTTCCCAAATTATATGAACTGCTTCAAAATATCAGGACTGCAGTCCATTAAATCTATGCAGTAACATGCCGTACAGTTAACCAGTTTCCAATCCAACCATTTTTAAAAGTTTCAGCAGAAGCTGATCACCAAGAAGTTGTCAGGAAGTTTAGTTACAAGATCTTTAGGGTATTTAATATTCACCCCACCCTCAGGTCCATAGCATTCTGTACATAATAATTTATATTAATGTCTGCCACACCATTGTGGGAAGCGAATGTGTCTACCAACTCTGTTGTATTGTATTTTCCCAAGTGCTTAGCACAGTACTCTGAATACAGTAAGCATTCAAATACCTTTGATTAAACTCCCAGCTCAACCACTGATCTGCTTGGTAACTTCCCCAACCTCTTGGTGCCTATTTCCTCATCTCATATTATCCTATTTTACAATGGTGCCCCTGGAACCTATCAGTAAGGCTAATAGACCCTAGCTCACAGGAGATTCACGAAGACCATTCTGGATTTTGATAACAGTCCCTTACAAGATCTTTTTCCCACCATCTGGACTCAGACAGGATTTTAGGGGGGAGACAGACTCAAATATAAATAAATTACTGATATATACGTAAAGTGCTGTAGGGCAGGAATATAACAAATCCTAGTCCCCACTCTCTATCATTCATTCATTCATTCATTCAATAGTATTTATCGAGCGCTTACTACGTGCAGAGCACTGTACTAAGCACTTGGAATGTACAAATCGGTAACAGATAGAGACAGTCCCTGCCCTTTGACGGGCTTACAGTCTAATCGGGGGAGACAGACAAAAACAATAGCAATAAATAGAATCAAGATAATGTTGGCATTTATTCAGCGCTTACTATGTGCAGAGCACTGTTCTAAGCGCTGGGGTAGATACAGAGGAATGAGGTTGTCCCACGTGAGGCTCACGGTCTTCATCCCCATTTTACAGATGAGGGAACAGAGGCACAGAGAAGTGAAGTGACTTGCCCACAGTCACACAGCTGACAAGGGGCAGAGTCGGCATTCGAACCCATGACCTCTGACTCCCAAGCCCGGGCTCTTTCCACTGAGCCACGCTGCGAAACGCCCAGTCCAACTTCGGTTTGGGCCAAACTATTTCTTCAGGTACAAGACTAGAAAAGAAAATTTGTCGTTTTAAAGATCAGTTCAGACACCTGGTCATTTCAATCCCAAAAAGATACATGTCCGTAGAAGAAAAGAGGTGAAACAGAATACCGTGAAGCAGACGGCATAACACAATACTTAGCCTGAAATTTGAGGTGTGTGCCAAAATGTTTCTTCCCCCGTCCTCCCACCCCTATCCAGATAGCAATCTCTAAGAGAATTTCACCGATGAGACTTGGTTATGCTCCACTACCGTACTGAGACTGAAGGGAAAGCAAATTGAGAATGCTAACTTGTCTCTAGATCAGCTGCGTTAGATCGCCTCTCCAGCCACTGGAACACAATTCCAGGAGAGAAAGTTTCTGAAGAGGCGGTGGGAAGATCGGGTTCCATATCAATGGCTCCTCCTGCTGGAAAAGTGAAAGATCAAGGAAGACCGAGCAGGAAACAAAGTGGGAGAAGTTGCCAGCTGTCACCTTAACCGGGACTGAGCGGTATTTGTTAAAGCTCTTATTATGATTACCAGTGCAAACAATAAACATTCCAGTTAAAACACTTCCCCCAAATCCTTGTCTTCTCAGCTTAACACTCTGGCCAACAAGTACAGAGCCTTTTACAAAATGAATAATATAGAGGTGAGAATTTCACAGCTCCCTTCCAGATGGTAAACAACTGAATTCAGGACTTCCGGTAGCCTCCCAAGACCAGGTGAAATCTAGGTTTTATTTCATTTCTGCCACAGTCACCCTTCCTCTGCTTACCAGTATGCCAAACCGATGCCATACCTTGTCTTTGAGAAAAAAGCCATACCAGTGAGATTGGAGGTCAAGGGAGGAAAATGAAGAGAATGAACTCCATTTTCAGACCTAGTTGGTGGGATCGACAAAAGGCCGGAGATCAAGGAATCATTTCCGCAGAAAGTGGTAGGTTAGTGGGTGATAGAGAAGTGATTGCAGGGGTATAAAATAGAGAAGCAGCGTGGCCCGGCGGAAAGAACCGGGGTCTGGGGGTTAGAGGACCTGGGTTCTAATCCCAGCTCACTACTTGTCTGTGTGACATTGGTCAAGTCACTTCACTTTTCTGTGACTCACCTCATCTGTAGAATGAGGATTACGATATAATCCCATGTGGGACGTGGGCTGTGCTTGGGAGTTATTATAGAGGATTATAGAGTTGGTGGGCTTGTTCTCTCCCCAAAATGAGTTTGCATGAGTACTACTTTGGGACATGCCATCCATTCCCTAGTGGATGAAGAATGTGTCTGCGTGACAGAGGACCTACATTCTAATCCCGGCTCTGTCACTTGACTGCTATGTGACGTTGGGCAAGTCACTTAACTTCCCTGTGCCTCAGTTCCCTCATCTGCCAAATGGGGATTCAATACCTGTTTTTCCTTCTAGACTGTAAGACCCATGTGGGACCTGATTACCTTGTATTTACCCCAGCACTAAGTACAGTGCTTGACACATAATAAGCACTTAACAAAAACTACAGTTATTATTAAAGTGAGTCAAGATGCCCTATGAAATGGATTATTCCATTCCAGTGACAACTCCAGGTTGTGAAGCAGCACGGGCAGGGGGATGTCCCCTCTAGACTGTAAGCTCTTTGTGGGCAGGGAATGTGACTGATTAATGTTATATTATACTCTCCTAAGCTCTTAGTACAGTGTTTTGCACACATTAAGTGCTCAATAAATATGACTGAATGAATGGGGCCCTGCACAGAGTAGGCGCTCAATAAATATTATCGATTGATTAAGCAGCAAACTCACTCCGTTTTCTAAGGGTAGTGGAAGATCATGAACAAAGTCTAAACAACTGTTCACCTGAAGTAATTTCCATAATCTACCCTCAAGCTTGAAGGGAGCCATTACACTCAGGAAGGACACCTGTGGATATGGTAACTCCTTTCTTGTTATTATGCTTTTACTCTCCCTCCATCTTTGAGGTTCAAGAAGAAAAAATAATTTCTGATAGTGTTTACTCACAGCACTCCCGAGCCTGGGATCATGATGGGAGTACAATTTGCATGAGAGGCATCGGTTTGGATCAGGATGGCATCTGGACATCCTGACAAATCTACTAATCCCTAGTAGAAGGGGTTGAACTATTCATTCAATAGTATTTATTGAGCGCTTACTATGTGCAGAGCACTGGACTAAGTGCTTGGAATGTACAAATCGGCAACAGATAGAAACAGTCCCTGCCCTTTGACGGGCTTACAGTCTAATCGGGGGAGACGGGCAGATGAGAACAATGGCAATAGAGTCAAGGGGAAGAACATCTCATAAAAACAATGGCAAATAAATAAAATCAGTGTGATGTACATCTCATTAAACAAAATAAATAGGGTGATGGAGATATATACAGAACTATGAGTCGACATGGCCACCCATTTTATGATTGAATCTACCAGTCTTAGATGCAATCTGACACTGGCCTAGAACATATCCCTTGTTTGCATCCATGTAGCTCACTTGTGGGCAGGGAATAAGTCGACCAACTTGTATTCATTCATTCATTCATTCAATAGTATTTATTGAGCGCTTACTATGTGCAGAGCACTGGACTAAGCGCTTGGAATGTACAAATCGGCAACAGATAGAGACAGTCCCTGCCCTTTGACGGGCTTACAGTCTAATCGGGGGAGACGGGCGGACGAGAACAATGGCAATAAATAGAGTCAAGGGGAAGAACATCTCATAAAAACAATGGCAAATAAATAGAATCAGGATGATATACATCTCATTAAACAAAATAAATAGGGTGATGGAGATATATACAGAACTATGAGTCGACATGGCCACCCATTTTATGATTGAATCTACCAGTCTTAGATGCAATCTGACACTGGCCTAGAACATATCCCTTGTTTGCATCCATGTAGCTCACTTGTGGGCAGGGAATAAGTCGACCAACTTGTATTCATTCATTCATTCATTCAATAGTATTTATTGAGCGCTTACTATGTGCAGAGCACTGGACTAAGCGCTTGGAATGTACAAATCGGCAACAGATAGAGACAGTCCCTGCCCTTTGACGGGCTTACAGTCTAATCGGGGGAGACGGGCGGAGGAGAACAATGGCAATAAATAGAGTCAAGGGGAAGAACATCTCATAAAAACAATGACAAATAAATAGAATCAGGGTGATGTACATCTCATTAAACAAAATAAATAGGGTGATGAAGATATATACAGTCGAGCAGACGAGTACAGTGCTGAGGGGGTAGGACGGGAGAGGGGGAGGAGGAGAGGGAAAGGGGGGAGAAGAGGGTTTAGCTGTGGAGAGGTGAAGGGAGGGGTAGAGGGAGCAGAGGGAGAAAGGGGGGAGCTCAGTCTGGGAAGGCCTGGAGGAAGTGAGCTTTAAGTAGGGATTTGAAGAGGGGAAGAGAATTAGATTGTCGGAGGTGAGGAGGGAGGGCATTCCAGGACCGCGGGAGGACGTGGCCCAGGGGTCGAAGGCGGGATAGGCGAGACCAAGGGACGGTGAGGAGATACTCTCCCAAGCGCTTAGTACAGTGACCATTGAACCTCGATCTCATCTATCTCACCCCAGACCTCTTGTCCACGTCCTGCCTCTGGCCCGGAATGCTCTTCCTCCTCATATCCAACAGACGATTTCTCTCCCCATCCTTGAAAGGCTTGTTGCGGGCACAACTCCTCCAAGAGGCCTTCCCTGACTAAGCCCTCCTTTCCTCTTCTCCCACTCTCTTCTTCGTCACCCTGACTTCCTCCCTTTGTTTATTCCCCCTCGAGCCCTACAGCACTTATGTTCATATCTGTCATTTTATTTATTTATGTCTGTCTCCTCTAGGCTGTAAGCTCACCCTGGGCAGGGAATGTGTCTGTTATATTGTTCTCTCCCAAGCTATTAGTACAGTGCTCTGCACACAGTAAACGCTCAGTAAATATGATTGACCGACTGTTCTGCACACAGTAAATGCTCAATCAATCCTATTGATTGATTGAGGCAGAGGAGCAGGCCTGGTGTGGATACTGGGTGTGTGCTGATGCTGCTGGGCCCCAAAATGCAAACCAGCCCTCACCAGGATGAGCTCTGGCAGGACTTTGGGGCAGCCAAGGACAGGCAAGCTAGAAGAACGGCTGTCTGCCCCTTCTAACCCAGGCAGTGACCACAGAACTCCCTGGCCTGGAGGTAGACCCTACTCCAGACCCTTGCTGGCCCTAGAGATTTATAATGTTGGTATTTGTTAAGCACTTACTATGTGCAGAGCACTGTTCTAAGCGCTGGGGTAGATACAGGGTATCAGGTTGTCCCATGTGAGGCTCACAGTCTTAATCCCCATTTTACAGATGAGGGAACTGAGGCACAGCGAAGTGAAGTGACCAGCCCACAGTCACACAGCTGACAAGTGTCGGATCCGGGATTCAAACTCATGACCTCTGACTCCCAAGCCCGTGCTCTTTCCACTGAGCCATGCTGCTTCCCTGAAAAAAAAAAAAAAATTTATTTCTTTTGTCAGTTTTAGTAAGCACTTAACATATACCCCAATTATCATTGTTGTTCTTATCCATTTTTCCGTCTAATAATAATAATGATAGGCATAAGCTCCTGGTAAACAGGGAATGTGTCTAGCAACTCTGTTGTTTTGTCAGTCAGTGGTATTTACTGTGTGCACTTACTGTGTGCACAGCACTGTACTAAGCAGTTGGGAGAGTACAGTATAACAATAAACAGACACATTCCCTGCCCACAGCGAGCTTACATTCTTGTCTTCTCCCAAGCACTTTTAACAGTGCTCTGCACACAATAAGTGCTCAGTAAATATCACTGATTGATTGATTTTTAAATACAAAGTAAATAACCACAAGATCTCTCCTTGGGGTCTTCCCCGGGTTGCAGTCCCAGCTTGTTGCAAGGGGGCAGGTGAACCTGGTGCTCATGTCTCCCCTGCCCGCATGCCTGGGACCAGGGAGGGGGGAGGCGGAGGGCGTGGGGGAGACAAACCTTTGACGACCCTTCCACCTCTACTGAAGCTTCTATCTCTATGAGTCCCTCGTGGGACAACCTAATCACCTTGTATCTACCCCAGCGCTTAGAACAGTGTTTGGCACACAGCATTCAACAAATACCTCCATTATTATTACCTATTCTCCCTCCTACTTAGACTGTGAGCCCCATGAGGGGCAGGGATTGTGTCCAACCTGATCAATTTGTACCTACCCCAGCATTTAGAACATTGGCTGATATATAGTAAGCACTTAAAAATACTATCAAAAACAAGAAAAATTGTCCCAGGTGGGCACAGTCCTTCCCAAAGAGCCGGGAACATGCTACTTTGGTTTGTGCCCACCCCACCCCTCAATCCAGTGAGGAAATACATATGCAACCTCAGCAGAAGGTCTATGCCCTGGTCAGTGCATCACGGCTGGCCGGGGTGCCTTCCTCCTGAGCGTCACAGGAAGTCCCATGAGAAAGAGCGTGGCCCAGCAGATCAAGCAGGGGCCTGGGAGTCAGAAGGATCTGGGTTCTAAATCCCAGCTCCACCACATGTCTGCTGTGTGACCTTGGGCAAATCATTTCACTTCTCTGGGCCTCAGTTTCCTCATCCCGATTTGCTTGTATTCCCCCCTCATGCTTAGAACAGTGCCTGGTACATAGTAAGCACTAACAAATATCACAATTATTAATAGTAGTAGTACCTCCCTCTTCCCCAGTGCCATCTTCTGTTCAAAAGCTCAGGATTCCACATAATTGAAACTATGAAGGCAGCCAATCGAGGACCACTATAAGCAGCTCGTCTACCAGAATATCTTGAAGGATTTTGCCCGATTAATGTGCTGCAGTTCAGAAGGCGCCAATCCGTCGTGGAACCTCAGGCCCGCAATATCCCATTTCAATCTGGTCAGGGTTGAGCTTTCATGCAGTTCGGGATGATGTCTCTTAATCAACAAGGATACCCTATACATCCTTTGCAGTCTTATCTCTGCTGGAGATAAATGAATGTGATTCTTTGTGTTTTATTGGTGTCTAACTTGAGGCACTGTTAGTTATGTCACATAATTTTTAAAAATCTTGTCTTTGACACCACATTTCTGAGGCTGTGGGGTCAAAAGGAAAGGACACAGTAGGTGGCCTACCTCCAATCTGGTGCCTCTGGGCCCTTGAGCAAAGAGGGAGAACTACTGTACTTGAGATGAAAATGGTCTCTAAATGCATTTCTAGCGACATCATGTGAGAGGCAGTTCTATTTAAAACTATCCATAGTTTACAAAGTTTCTTTTGCCCAGGAAGTTCTAGTCAGATCTTAAAGCAGATCTATCCCTTCCAGATTCAAGAACATAATGAAAAGTTCAGTATCAAAAAAATCAGCGGACCAGAGAGGGCCTATAAAACTATGGAACAATTCTCTTAAAAATGGGATAGCTGAGATTCAAAACTGCTCACCTCTTGTTTTGAATGTGGATACCCAACTGCACAATATCCCATTGCTTACCAGGTTTATACAAGGGTTCAGGGCCTTAATTTCACTGGGACACAGTAAAATTACATCATTAACAACAGTACGTATCAAGCACCCGTGAACCCAGGACTGCACTAAGCAACTGAAAACATTTTACATTTTTTCCCCACTTCCATTTTAAAAGCCGCTCTAAGTGTATTATTTAATTTATAATATATTATACCATTCATTAAATCCTTACTTTATGGTAGTGGGATTCAAATTTTGGTAGTGGCATTGCAGTTAGGCTAAAATGCAATATAATTTTAATTAAAGAAAGAATAACTTTTTATGAAATATGTATTAAAAAATTATCCTGTCAGGCAATTTGTTGGCCTGTAGCCAATTCTAACATTTTTAACTGGCACATGGAAATAAAATTCTGAAGATAATGACTTCTAAGTAGATCTTTCCTTCACACTATACATAATTTGCTGTGTGGATAAAATTAATTGTAATAGCTAGCATATAGTCAGTGATTTAATGTTCAATAAAAGCAATAAAAAAAATACAGAAATTAATCCACGTTAAAGCACAGAATGTTTTATGTACTAATATCCCACGCTCTGAATGGCTTCACAGGCATCTGGGGAGTAGAGTTAAATATTTAAAAGCAAAAGGCCCTTTCAGCTCCTATTTGATCCAGGTGAAATGTTCAAAGAGATGTCATTTGCATGCAGCTTAATAACGCAGTTAAGTTGCAGCTTCAATAACTTTTGATGTGAAGGAAAATGCTTCTAACTTTGCATAAATATCTACAAATCAATTCTTATTTTCTCTTGTATTACATAGTATCTTTGCAAATCAATGGTCACCATCCTTGATTTAAGAAGTGGTCCATGTCATCATTAATGGCATTCAGCGCTTACTATGTGCAGAACCCTCCTAATGCTTTCTGACAGACTCCTTCAGTTGTTAAAAGGCGATCTCTACAAAGGCAGTACAGGCCTTTTGGACAGGCACAGTGTCTCTGTCGGAGTGACTGAGCTATCTGGGGTTCCGCAGGCAGACCACCCACCCCTGACTTGGTGGAGTAAAGGTGGGAGGGAAAGGGACCTTTGGCAAGTCAATTAACTTATCTGTGCCTCAGTTTCCTAAACTGTAAAATGGAAATTTAATACTTAGACTGGGAACCCCAGGTGAGACACAGGGGTTGTGTCCAACCTGATTAACATATCTAACCACAGTGCCTAAAACAGTGTTTGACACATAGCAAGAGCTTAACAAATTTCACTGGGGCAAAAAAGGGCAAATGAAATGATCTGACATTCAAGAAAGTCATTTCTGGTAGGCAGCAAGATCACAAGCCTGGCAGAGGACAATAACTTAGAACATTCTGGGAGGAGGCTTGACTTCTGTCAATAGTGGAAAGCTCCAGGCCCTGGGAGTGAGGCCAAGTTCTCCTGAGAGCAGAGAGAGGGAAGTCAGAGAGTGGAGGTCTGACAGCCGTCCTCTATGCTCCTGCCTGCCCTTTCTGACACCCAGCCAGAGCCAGAAGAGAGCTTCACGTGGAGGCCTATTTCTCTTTACTTAAGCCTTACCTAGGCTAAAGAGAATGCTAGAATGGGTTAATTTAGTCATTAACCCTACCTGTGGGGTATTTTAGACACAGCCCTCTTTCCTGGGTTTTTCCCACCGTACATAGCCAAAGTAAACGGTATCTGACCGAGGATTTGAGTAACGGAAGTTCAGCCCGGACAGTCTTGCATCTCTGGGACTTCAAATATTAACTGACAAATGCCAAACCTCCACTCGGGTATTTCTGTATACTCTTTTCTGGTGTACTAGTGATCAAAATTGGGATTTAATTAGCATCTTGTTTAGGAGTCTGGGCCAGCCATGGGCGCTGGGCCCCTCCAGAACTTTCAGATGCACCCTGGTACGTATGTATGTGTTGGCCGGGAGGGTGGTGAGATGGGAGGAGGAAGACATTTAATCCTATAGTTGTCTTCGATAATAATGAATACAGTGTGATCCGTCATTTTAGTCCTAATCAGGTTTATCTCTAGTTAGATTTGCCGAGGAAAAAACCTTGTCGGAACCTAATAATTTCTGCCACTAAGAAACAAGGTATAGAGTGTAGCAGTAAAAAGAGTAAGTGATCTCCCTTAAGGCACCCAGCGGGCTTTCCTATTAATTTGCTTCTATTTCCATCTTCACTGGAGACAAGCCCCTTTGTTAGCAATCCTCTCTGGGCCTCTGCAGGATCCGGTAAACAGTGTTTAATGAACAAAGCAGTCCTGCTGGTGGCATGTTATTGCACCATCGGTACCCACTCACTGCCACCAGCACAGACTCGAAAGCGAGCAGTTCGGTAAAGACAGAAATTTAAGCTCCTTGAGCCGAGACTCTCTGGGTTTTGTTTGTCCTGCTGGCTGCAAAGTTTTCTCCGCCTTCGGTGAGTCCCATGGGAAGAGGCAATTAAGAGGACCATAGTCAGAGCAGTCCCTTGGCCATCTGAGCCTGTTCTGATGGGAGAAGTAAAAGGACAGGAGAAAAGGAACAGAGCGAAGAGATGGAGATTTGTTTATTGTTATGTTGTAATAATAACGTTGGTATTTGTTAAGCGCTTACGATGTGCAGAGCACTGTTCTAAGCGCTGGGGTAGACACAAGGGAATCAGGTTGTCCCACGTGGGGCTCAGTCTTAATCCCCATTTTACAGATGAGGTAACTGAGGCACAGAGAAGTGAAGTGACTTGCCCAAAGTCACACAGCTGACAAGTGGCAGAGCGGGGATTCGAACCCATGATTGTACTCTCCCAAGTGTGGCTCAATGGAAAGAGCATGGGCTTGGGAGTCACTTGTCTGCTGTGTGAGCTTGGGCAAGTCACTTACCTTCTCTGTGCCTCTGTTACCACCTCTGGAAAATGGGAATTAAGACTGTGTGAGCCTCACGTGGGACAAGCTGATTACCTTGTATCTACCTTAGCACTTCAGCGTGGCACTTAGAGAAGCAGCGTGGCTCAGTGGAAAGAGCCCGGGCTTTGGAGTCAGGGGTCATGGGTTCGAATCCCGGCTCGGCCACTTGTCAGCTGTGTGACTTTGGGCAAATCACTTAACTTCTCGGTGCCTCAGTTACCTCATCTGTAAAATGGGGATTAAGACTGTGAGCCCCACGTGGGACAACCTGATTCCCCTGTGTCTACCCCAGCGCTTAGAACAGTGCTCGGCACATAGTAAGCACTTAACAAATACCAACATTATTATTATTATTATTAGAACAGTGTTCGGCACCTTGTAAGCCCTTTAGTTTCAGCGCTTAGAACTGTGCTTGGCACATAGTAAGGACTTAACAAATACCTTATTATTACAGTGCTTTGCGCATAGTAAGCGCTCAATAAATTCAATAGAATGAATGAATTGTGCTTCTGGAACTCAATGTTGGCTCCCTGTGGCTTACATGTTTTGTTCCGTCTATGAAAAGGGAAGCAGGGAAAACAGAGGCAACAACTGACTGAGAATTGGGAGGTGCAGGCTCTGGCTTTGACTTAGTTCCTACACACCCCCCCGCAGATGTATATACATGGACAATCCTATACACTAGACATGGCCTAGACAACTTTCTCCAGAAAGGAAAGAACCTTCCTCCTCCCATCTTCACATTGCCAATCAGACACTGTTATCTGTTTCATCTCCCTGGGGAGGGGAAACAGTAACCTCAAAATTTCCCAATTTGGATAGGCCCCAAGTCAATGTAAACTACTATTCCAAGGTCAGTGTTGGAATAGTACAGTCCCTCTCCAAAGCGAGACAATGTCATTTGCTTCATCTCCCTGTTGAGGGGAAACAGTAACCACAAAAGCTTCCAATTTGGATGGACCCCAAGCCTACGTACGTTCCTGTTCCAAGGCCAGAGTTCCTTGAGCAGGGGTGAGCTCAGTGCAGGATTGAACTGTCTTATAAGGATATTGTTCATTCATCCACTAGTTTTAGCATTCAGGTGACGGGATTGTTGTGCGACCCTCATCCCTGTGTCTACCCACTACCTCCGAAGAACCGGTCCCAGTGGAACGGGCCAGCCTACTTCTTCTTTGGATGGACCTTGCTTGCCTACCCTTTAAGGGTCTCTTCCACCCCCCACCCCCAAGGACCCCAGAAGGAATATTTAGAGGGGCTGGGAAGAAGGGACAACACCCAAGTTTGGTATTTTAGTGCTTCTAGCAGTAAAGCCAAAGAGCTAGACCCCAGCTGTTAGCAGTTTGGCACTGTTGCTGTTTTCACTGTTTTCTTTATGGTTGAAAGAACAAAATAAGCAAGCCACAGGAAGCCAACATTAAGAGCTCCAGAAGCACAAATCTCCATCTCTTCCCTTGGTTCTTTCTCCTCCTGACCTTTTCGTGTTGGTTCCCCTTCTCTCCTTTACCAAAGCTCCCCCTGACTCCCTTCTCACAAGTGCTCTGTGGAAAGAGCCCGGGCTTGGGACTCATAGGTCATGGGTTCGAATGCCGGCTCCGCCGCTTGTCAGCTGTGTGACTGTGGGCAAGTCACTTCACTTCTCTGTGCCCCAGTTCCCTCATCTGTAAAATGGGGACTAAGACTGTGAGCCTCACATGGGACAACCTGATTACCCTGTGTCTACCCCAGCGCTTAGAACAGTGCTCTGCACATAGTAAGCGCTTAACAAATACCAACATTTAAGTGTCGGCTTTCAGAAGCCCTAAATCCTTTTCAGCCACGGCAGCAGCTTGTTGTAGAGGTCCAAGAAAGAGGTTCCTTAGACAAAAGCCGGACAAGTCACTTCTCTGTGCCTCATCTACCTCACCTGTAAAATGGGGATTAAGACTGTGAGCCCCATATGGGATAACCTGATTACTTTGTATCTACCTCAGTGCTTAGCCCATAGTAAGCACATATTTATTTTGTTAATGAGGTGTACATCCCCTGATTCTATCGTGAGAATGTTGTCTTGTTTTTGTTTCATTCTGTTTCCCTCTGCAGTCTGTCTCCCCCGATTAGACTGTGAGTCCATCATTGGGTAGGAATGGTCTCTGTTGCTGAATTGTACATTCCCAGCACTTAGGACAGTGCTCTGCACATAGTAAGCGCTCAATAAATACTATTGAATGAATGAATGGACATAACAAATACCATCATCAACTTCTCTGTGCCGCAATTACCTCATCTGTAAAATGGGGATTAAGATGTGAGCCCCACGTGGAACAACCTGATTAGTCTGTATCTACCCCAGCACTTAGAACAGTGCTTGGCCCATAGTAGCGCTTAACCAATACCATCATCAACTTCTCTGTGTCTCAGTTCCCTCATCTGCAAAATGGGGATGAAGACTGCAAGCCCCACGTGGGACAACCTGATGACCTTGGATCGACCGCAGCGCTTAGAACAGAGCTTGACACTTAGGAAGCGCTAAAGTAATACGATGACAGACTGTAAGCCCGTCAATGGGCAGGGATTGTCTCCATCTGTTGCCAAATTGTACATTCCAAGTGCACATAGTAAGCACTCAATAAATATTACTGAATGAAAAACCAGTACTTCCCTTTCTTTCACAATCCTGGTGGATTTAGGGCTTTCCAGTACCTCTGTTTCCTCCTACTTTCTCCTTAAGGCCCCACTAAAAAAAAGAAGGGGAAACCAGAGCTGAGGCTCCTCTTGGTCACACTGGGCTTGCTCTGCTCTCAAGATGGCAACTCCTACGCTGCTCTTGGATGCTGTGCCTAGATCATCCATTTTAGGCGAGACAATCCCTCTTCTCTCTCCCAACAGCAGAACTGCTGTTAATCTCTGTCTCCTGCTCTAATTTCTCTCCTCACTCCTGAATAGTCCTGTCAAGTCAGATATACCTTCTGGTTCTACTGATGCTCTGGATGCTAAGCATTTCAGATGGGAAAGAAAGGACCGGTAACCTTGGCTCGGAGGAACTTGGCAGGCCCCAGACCAGGAGCCCCAGAAGCCTGTAGACTGCTGCTGCAATGGAAAGAGCCACCCAGCGCCCAGCTGGTCAAGAGCCTCCCCTCTCCACTGTCAAGGGCTTCCAGCTGAAGCAATTTATGCACTTGACTCACTACTTTCTGAACAAGCGGAAGCTTTGGCTCTTTTCTTTTCCCAACTGTTCCCCCAGGCTTAGAGCCAACATCCCACCATTACACCTTCTCCCCTTTCCACTCCATCTGGACCCCCGACCCTTCCAGATTTGCCCTCCAGACCCCTCAACCGACTGGGTGATGATACTCATTATTATCAGTATTATTATTATTGTTGCTTAGAGACACAGTGGAGCCTAGTGGATAGAGCGTGGACCCGGGAGTCAGAAGGACTTGAATTCCAATACCGCTCTGCTACTTCTCTGCTGTGTGACCTTAGACAAGTCACTTAACTTCTTTGTGCCTCAGTTACCTCATCTGTAAAATGGGGATTCATTCATTCAATAGTATTTATTGAGCGCTTACTTTGAGCAGAGCACTGTACTAAGCACTTGGAATGTACAATTCGGCAACAGATAGAGGCGATCCCTACCCATTGACGGGCTTACAGTCTAATCGGGGGAGACGGACAAAAACAATAGTAATAAATAGAATCAAGGGGATGTACATCTCATTAATAAAATAAATAGGGTAATAAAAATATATACAAATGAGCGGATGAGCACAGTGCTGAGGGGAAGGGAAGGGAGAGGGGGAGGAGCAGGTGGAAAAGGGGGGCTTAACTGAGGGGAGATGAAGGGGGGGACAGAGAGGGAGCAGAGGGAAAAGGGAAGCTCAGTCTGGGAAGGCCTCTTGGAAGAGGTGAGCTCTCAGTAGGATGCAGATTGCAAGCCCCATGTGGAGCAGGGACTTGTCCAACCTGATTACTTGTACCTACTCCAGCACTTAGTACAGTGGCTGGCACATAGTAAGCGCTTAACAAATACCACAGTTCTTCTTATTAGTGCTTGTTAAACATTTATTCTGTGTCAAGCACTGTTCTAAGGGTTGGCATAGGTACAAGTTAATCAGGTTGGATCCCTGTGCCACTTAGGGCTCATAGTCTAAGGAAGAAGAACAGGTAATAAACCCCCATTTTACAGAGAAGTGACTTGCCTACGGTCTCACAACTGACTCATGGTGGAACCGGAACTAAAGTCCGGGTCCTCCGACTTCCAGGTCCAGGCTGCTTCCACTAGACTCTGCTCCTCCTCCCTACTCCGCTTGACCCACTATAGGCAGATGAATGGTAAATCAGGGTTGCTGCTCTTTTCACTGATTTTAATGCTTTTGAGAATTTGGGGGGGACACAAAGTGGATTATGTATGTTGAATTTCACATATATTTGGACATTTTAACCACCTTACCCATTTCCCTCCTACCTAGACTGTGAGCCCCATGTGAAACACGAACTGTGTCCAATCAATCAATGGTATTTATTGAAAAGCAGCGTGGCTCAGTGGAAAGAGCCTGGGCTTGGGAGAAGTCATGATTTCTAATCCCGACTCTGCCACTTGTCAGCTTGTGTGACTTTGGGCAAGTCACTTCACTTCTCTGGGCCTCAGTTACCTCATCTGTAAAATGGGGATTGAGACTGTGAGCCCCACGTGGGACAGGGACTGTGTCCAACCTGACCTGCTTGTATCCGCCCCATTGCTTAGTACGGTGCCTGGCACATAGTTAAGCGCTTAACAAATGCCATAATTTGTTTATTACCTCATCTGTAAAATGGGGATTGTGAGCCCCACGTGGGACAACCTGATTCCCCTGCGTCTATCCCAATGCTTAGAACAGTGCTCTGCACATAGTAAGCGCTTAACAAATACCAACATTTTTATTATTATTATTATAATGTGCAGAGCACTGTACTAAGGGTTGGGACAGTACTATAACAGAGTTAGCAGACATGTTCATTCATTCATTCGAATCCCAGCTCTGCCACTTGTCAGCTGTGTGACTGTGGGCATGTCACTTAACTTCTCTGTGCCTCAGTTACCTCATCTGTAAAATGAGGATTAACTGTGAGCCTCACGTGGGACAACCTGATTACCCTGTATCTACCCCAGCGCTTAGAACAGTGCTCTGCACATAGTAAGCGCTTAACAAATACCGACATTATTACTCATTCCTTCATTCAATTGTATTTGAGTGCTTATGTGTGCAGACCACTGTAGTAAGCACTTGAAAGGTACAATTGGGCAACAGATAGAGACAGTCCCTACCCAACAACAGGTTCACAGTCTAGAAGGGGGAGACAGGTATCAATAGCATCAAAGTAGATAAATAGAATGATAGCTATATACACATCATTAATAAAATAGAATAATAAATACGTACAAACATACACAAGTGCTGTGGGGAAGGAAAGGGGGTAGAGCAGAGGGAGGGAGTATGGATGATGGGGAGGGGAGGAGGAGCAGAGGAAAAAGGGGGGAATCAGTTTGGGAAGGCCTCCTGGAGGAGGTGAGCTCTCAGTAGGGCTTTGAAGAAGGGAAGAGAGTTAGTTTGGCGGATGTGAGGAGGGAGAGATTCCAGGACAGCGGTAGGACGTGGGCCAGGGGTCAAAGGAGAGACAGGCAAGAACGAGGCACCATGAGGAGGTTAGCGGCAGAGGAGCGGAGTGTACGGGGTGGGCTGTAGAAGGAGAGAAGGAAGGTGAGGTAGGAAGGGGCAAGGTGACGGAGAGCTTTGAAACCAAGAGTGAGGAGTTTTTGCTTCATGCGAAGGTTGATAGGCAACCACTGGAGATTTTTGAGGAGCGGAGTGACATGCCCAGAGCGTTCCCTGCCCATAAAGAATTTATTGTCTAGAAGACTGCTGAACCCAGTATGGGATGCAGGTTGGCCTAGCGGAAAGAACACAGGCTTGGGAATTGGAGGACCTGGGTTCTTATCGCAGGTCTATCACTTACCCCCTCCGTGTGACCTGAGGCAAATCACTTCATCTTTCTATGCCTCAGTTTCCTTACCTGTAAAATGGGGATTAAATTCTACTCCCTTCAAATGGGTCAGGGATTGTGACCCAATTATCTTGTCTCTACCCAGCGTGGCTCAGTGGAAAGAGCATGGGTTTGGGAGTCAGAGGTCATGGGTTCTAATCCTGGCTCCGCCGCTTGTCAACTGTGTGACTTTGGGCAAGTCACTTAACTTCTCCATGCCTCAGTTCCCTCATCTGAAAATGGGGATTAAGACTGAGTGTCCCACATGAGACAACCTGATCACCTTGTATTCCTCCCCAGCACTTAGAACAGTGCTTTGCACATAGTAAGCGTTTAACAAATACCATTATTATTATTACCCCAGCACTCCCTACAGTGTTTAGCACATAGTATGTGCTTAACAAGTACCATTATTCTTATTAGCTCCAGCTTTCCTGGGGGAGCTGGGCATTCATCAACTGGCCCCTCCCTCCTCCCTTTCTTGAAACATCCAGAACCAAGAGGGCAGGAAAGGTCAGGTGAAGGTCTGGGACCAGGTTCCCATGTACAGGTTTGCCCTCATCCCACTTTTCCAGAATATGGACAGAATATGTGTTCCTTTAGCTCCACACACCTGTCCTCTCCTCCCTGGCACTGAAGGATTTTGTCAAAAGGGACGGACAACAGAGAAGAGGCCCAAAGGGCCACTTGTATGAAGACTGTAAGCTTATTGTGGGCAGGGTTTACCAACTGCTATAGTATAGTATATAGTATATATATAGTATATATAGTATAGTATATAGTATATATATATATAGTATAGTACTCTCCCACAGGCTTACTACATACAGTGCTCTGCAGTCAATTGTTTTTATTTAGAGCTTACTGTGTGAAGAGCACTGTACTAAGCCAGTGGGAGAGTAATCTCTCCTCCTTCAAAGCCTTATTGAAGGCAAATGAACTCATTTGTTCCCGAGGCTTCAACTATCATCTCTACACAGATGACACCCAAATCTACATGTCCCCTGTTATCTCCCACTCCCTCCAGGCTCCTATCTCCTGCCTTCAGGACATCTCCACCTGTATGTCTGCCCACCACCTAAAACTCAGCATGTCCAAGACTGAGCTCCTCATCTTCCCTCCCAAACCCTGTCCTCTCCCTGACTTCCCTGTCACTATGGACGGCACGACCATTCTTCCCGTCTCACAGGCCCCCAACCTTGGTGTCATCCTCGACTCTGCGCTCTCATTAACCCCACACATCCAATCCGTGACCAACGCCTGCCGGTCTCACCTTTACAATATCGCCAAGATCGGCCCTTTCCTCTCCATCCAAACTGCCACCTTGCTGATACAAGCTCTCATCATATCCCAACTGGATTATTGTGTCAGCCTCCTCTCTGATCTCCCTTCCTCCTGTCTCTCCCCGCTCCAGTCTATTCTTCATTCCACTGCCCGGATCATCTTCCTACAGAAACGCACTGGGCATGTCACTCCCCTCCTCAAAAACCTTCAGTGGTTGCCCATCGACCATCGCATGAAACAAAAACTCCTCACTCTTGGCTTCTAACCTCTCCATCACCTCTTCCCCTCCAATCTCACCTCCCGTCTCTTTTACTGCCCACCCCGTAAACTCCGCTCCTCTGCCGCCCACCTCCTCACCGTCCCCCATTCTCGCCTATCCTGCTGTCGAACCCTGGGCAACGTCCTCCAACTGTCCTGGAATGCCCTCCCTCCTCACCTCCGCCCAACTAACTCTCTTCCCCGCTTCAAAGCCCTACTGAGAGCTCACCTCCTCCAGGAGGCCTTCCCAAACCGAACCCCCCCTTTTCCCTCTGCTCCTCCTCCCCTGCCCATCACCCCTCTCCCACCCTCTGCTCTTCCCCCTTCCCCACAGCACTGTGCATATCTGTATATACTTATTACTCTATTTATAGTTAATGATGTGCATATATCTACGATTCCATTTTTCTTGATGATATTTACACCAGACTACTGGCTTTGTTTTGTGCTGTTTTGCTTTGCTGTCTGTCTCCCCCGTTTAGACAGTGAGCCTGTTATTGGGCAGGGATTGTCTCTATCTGTTGCCGAATTGTACATTCCAAGCGCTTAGTACAGTGCTCTGCACATAGTAAGCGCTCAATAAGTACGATTGAATGAATGTAAGAAGGCTTTCCTAACTAAGCCCCCCTTCCCTCTTCTCCCACTCCATCTGCTCCGCCCTTCATTCATTCAATCATATTTATTGAGCACGTACTGTGTGCTGAGCACTAAGCACTTGGATAGTACAATTCAGCAACAAATAGAGACAATCCCTGCTCACAATGGGCTCACAGTCTGGAAGAGGGGAGACAGACATCAAAACGAGTAGACAGGCATCAATAGCATCAACATAAATAGAATTATAGATGTATGCACATCATTAGTATAAATAGAATTATACTGTGGCTGTGGGGCAGGGAGCCGGGGAGACCAAAGGGAACCAGTTGGGGTGATGGGGAGGTGAGAGGGGTTAGAGGAAAAGAGGTGCTTTGTCTGGGAAGGCCTTTTGGAGAAGGTGAGCCTTCAATAGAGCTTTGAAGGGGGGAAGTGTAATTGTTTGGTGGACTTGAGGGAGGGCATTCCAAGCCAGAGCCCTGACCTGCTCCCCTGATTCATCGCCCCCCCCCCAGCCCCACAGCACTTATATATCTGTAATTTATTTATTTTTATTAATGCCTGCCTCGTCTTCTAGAATGTAAGCTCGTTGTTGACAGGCAATGTGTACAATTGCTGTACTACTGTACTCCCAAGCACTAGTACAGTGCTCTGCACACAGCACTCAATAAATACGATTGACTGGCTACAATATAACAATAAACAGACACATTTCCTGCTCACAACAAACTCACAGTCTAGAGTTTACTGCATTCACTAAGTGTTCAATAAATACCACTATTGATTGGTTGGCACATCTTATTTAGATGCTCCATATCCAACAGTCGTGATGAGGTGGGGAGAGGTGGTTTTGGGAAAGAGAAGGAAGAGGAGAGATTAAAAGGAGTTTTACAACACTTCTAAAGATTAATCCCTGGCCAAAGAGAGGAAATGTTGCAGCCTTGCTTTAAGTGAAATAATGATGGATTTACTATAAATCAGTGATAGCAGTATGATGAGTCGAAAGAAAAAGCCAGTGTGGTTACAAAAACAATCTTTCTTTTTTTCCCCCCCTTGGGAAAAAATTTAATCCTGCTGACCAATGGTTGAAAGTCACGTAATTGTCCCTCAGAAGAAGACACGAATTCATAAATCCCACAGAAAGAGAATGCACATCCTTTTCTGATGTAATGAAGATTCAGCCTTTTTTTTATTCCTCTGGATTTTAACATACAGTCCTTCAGAGAAACCAGCATATCTGGTGCATAAAACACGCAGTCTCTCTACTCATTTTTTAATGGCTTCGGTTTGCCCCTCAAAATGAAATCATAGAACATTGCTTTTTGAAATATCTCATTTTTAAAACCCTGCGGCTCTCTAGACTGTAAGCCCCCTCTCAGGGTTGCATCTGGAGAGTTTCCAGTACTTTACCAGTCTTGACTACGGGAGGTAGAGTCAAGCAGAAGCATACCCATTCCTTTCACAGGTTGGGCAGTAGCTAGCCAGTGGAAGGCAATCTGCTACAAAGTCAAAACTCCCCCAGGGCTGGGCAGCAGAGGCACGGGAGAGAGTCGAGGGTGGAGACTCGAGTTGACTGCCTGGAAGAAGGCAATGGTAAACCACTTCCATATTTTGACCAAGAAAACTATTGATCCCCTACCTGAATGATCGCACATAGAGGCGTGCTGGGAGATGTGTCCGTGGGGCCACTATGGGTCAGAGACGACTCGACGGCATAAGACAAGACGAGACAAGACTGCAAGCTCGATTTGAGCTGGGAATGTGTCTGTTATATTGTTGTACTGTACTCTCCCAAGAGCTTAGTACAATGCTCTGCACACAGTAAGCGCTCAGTAAATAATTGACCACAGGCACAAATAGCAGCTGGTCGTCTTTGACCCATGTAAAAGTGCACCATTGTCTGTAATCATTCTAGGAACCTTAAGAAATCTGAGAGTCCCGTTCTATCTTTATTTCTTAATGTAACAATTGCACGCTGATGACCACCTAAGAGCACTGGACTCCCATTGTAATTTCAGTTCAGTGAAAGCAAGTCCTAGCATCATTACTACCTGCTAAGTAGGCATGGTCATTATACTTCAATATCACAAGGAGAGAAGAAAAGCTATTAATGTTCTAATCAAAATTACCTTAGAGAATTTCCATCTAGTTTTCGCTTCAAGGCAAAATTCTTTTAAATGGACCAAGGCCATGAAATAGACTAATAAAAAATGGTTAAAAGTTCCATTCACCAAACCTGTCCTATCAGCCCTCATTCCATTGATAGGATTATAGCCCAGGAATCCAGCACAGTTCATATGAAAGAAATCGTGCATGTTACATAAGCCACCATTTCACTCAAATTTTCTTAAAACAACTCCAAGCTCACAAAACATGGATTCTGAAAAGTATATATAAATGAAAGATTGCCACGCTGATTTTCCTAGACACCAAGCTCACTTAAAGTTTCTCCTAACCCTGTAGCAGTTTTAAAAAAAAATCTAAATTGAAGAAACCAACTCCAAAGCCTTTTTTTTAGCACAGAGATGTAATTTTCTCCCGATTCCATGCTGCCTAAAGAGGTACTCCACAACCCCTACTTTCTTACCATTTCAAAACTGTATTTTCTCAAGGAATTGACTGATTGTCTGGATAGTCTTTAAGGTTGCCTGGATATCCTTGATTAAATCACATGGCTAGGCAATGTGTCGTATTTGAAACCCATTCACAAGTAATGTGAAGAAGGCTAGACTCCAGGGCACTGAGGTTGTGCAGAAGTCCCTGGGATTGTGGATTCCACAGCGTAGCGCAGAGTGCTCGGCACATAGTAAGCGCTGAACAAATACCAACATTATCATTATTATTATTATTATTATTATGACTCTGCAAGGGTGCGCATACGTAAGCTCTTTCTCCAGGGAGGTTGCGGGGGCTGGTTTGGTGTCCCGGGCTGGAACCAGCTTCACCCTCCTGGGGCTTGGTTTGAGCCAAATGCAGGATTTCAGCTCCCTCTATTCTATTAACGCTTGTGGGCAGGGAATGTGTGTCAGTCAGTCAATCTTACTTACTGAGCGTTTACCGTGTGCAGAGCACTGTACTAAGCACTTGGGAAGCAGCGTGGCTCAGTGGAAAGAGCCCGGGTCTTGGAGTCAGAGGTCATGGGTTCGAGTCCCGGCTCTGCCACTTGTCAGCTATGTGATTGTGGGCAAGTCACTTAACTTCTCTGTGCCTCAGTTACCTTATCTGTAAAATGGGAATGAAGACTGTGAGCCTCACATGAGACAACCTGATTCCCCTGTATCTCCCCCAGCGCTTAGAACAGTGCTCTGCACATAGTAAGCACTTAACAAGAACCCCACTTTACCAGCGCCACCCCTCTTCCCCCTCCCCCTACTCTTCCCCCCACCAAACCCCCTCTTCACCCCCTCCCCCCTTCTCTCTTCCCCACCCACGCCCCATCCCAGTCCTCTTGTCCCACCGCCACCCCTCATCCCCCTCTCCTCGTCCAGGGCCCCGCCACCTCCTTCCCATCCAAACCCTCCCCTCCCCCCGCCCTTCCCCCCCTCCTCCCCTTGCACCCACAGCTACTTTCAAGTGTGGCCTCTGGAACCCCCGCTCTATTACAGGCAAGCTACCTTTCATCCATGACCTTTTCCTCTCCCGCTCTCTCCTCCTCCTCGCCCTTTCGGAAACGTGGCTCTCTCCCGAAGACACGGTCTCCGCCGCCGCTCTCTCCGGCGGAGGCCTCTCCTTCTCCCACTCCCCCAGACTCACCGGTAAGGGAGGAGGCGTCGGCTTCCTCCTCTCGCCCCGATGCCGCTTCCGCACTATCCCTCCTCCCCCCTCCCTCTCCTTCCCCTCCTTCGAAGCCCATATCATTCGCCTCTACCACCCACTCCAGTTACTTGTCGCCGTCATCTACCGCCCTCCCGGTCCCACCTCCGACTTCTTCAACCACCTTGACCCCTTTCTCACCTTCCTCCTCTCCTTCTCTCTGCCCACTCTGATCCTTGGAGACTTCAACATCCATATGGATGTACCCGACGACTCCTCTGCCGCCCGCCTGCTATCCCTCCTCGACTCTGCCGACCTCCTCCTCCACCATACCGCGCCCACTCACCGACTCGGTCACACCCTCGATCTCGTCATCTCCTACCGCTGCACTATCTCCTCACTCACCAACTCTGAAATCCCTCTCTCTGACCATAACCTTCTCACCTGCCTCATCTCTCACACTCCCTCCCCCTGCAAATCTTCGCTACTGCCCCACAGAGACCTCCGCTCTCTCGATCCCATCCGTCTTTCCAATAGCATCTCTCCTCACCTTGCCGCCCTGTCCTCTCTTCCCACTCTCGACGATCAGGTCTCCGCTCTCAACTCCACCCTCTCTACTCATCTCGACTCTCTCGCCCCCCTTTCCCTCCGCCGCTCTCGCTCCACTAACCCACAGCCCCGGATCACCTCCTCCGTCCGCCTCCTACGCTCCTATGCTCGCGCTGCTGAGCGCTGCTGGCGAAAGTCCAAGCACCAAGCCGACCTCACACACTTCAAATTTATCCTTTCCTGCCTTAACTCTGCCCTCTCCTCCGCCAGGCAAAGCTTCTTCTCCTCCCTCATCGACACCCATGCCCGTCACCCCCGCCGATTGTTCCGGACCTTTAACTCTCTCCTTAGGCCCCCTGTTCCTCCCCCTCCCCCATCTCTCACCCCTAATGATCTGGCCACCTATTTCCTCACGAAAATCAACACGATCAGGTCTGAGCTCCCCAAAGTCACCCCCCGCCTCTCCCCTCCCCCCACCAACCCCCTCCCCTACTTTCCCATCCTTCCCTGCAGTATCCTCAGAGGAGATCTCCTCCCTCCTCGCAAGTGCCACCCCCTCCGCCTGCGCCTCGGACCCCATTCCCTCTCACCTTCTTAAACCATCGCCCCTGCCCTCCTCCCTTCCTTAACTTCTATTTTTAACCACTCGATCTCCAAGGGCTCCTTCCCCTCTGCCTTCAAACATGCCCACGTCTCCCCCATCCTAAAAAAACCCGCTCTTGACCCCACTTCCCCCTCCAGTTATCGTCCTATCTCCCTACTACCCTTCCTTTCCAAAATCTTAGAACGAGTCGTCTACAATCGATGCCTAGAATTCCTTAACTCCCATTCTCTCCTAGACCCCCTCCAATCTGGCTTCCGTCCCCTCCACTCTACCGAGACTGCTCTCTCTAAGGTCACCCATGACCTCCTTCTTGCCAAATCCAATGGCTCCTACTCCATTCTGATCCTCCTTGACCTCTCTGCTGCCTTTGACACTGTCGACCATCCCCTCCTCCTCCATACCTTATCTCACCTTGGCTTCACAGACTCTGTCCTCTCCTGGTTCTCCTCTTACCTCTCTGGCCGATCATTCTCGGTCTCCTACGCTGGAGCCTCCTCCCCCTCCCATCCTTTAACTGTTGGAGTTCCTCAAGGGTCAGTTCTTGGCCCTCTTCTGTTCTCCATTTACACTCACTCCCTCGGTGAACTCATCCGCTCTCACGGCTTTGACTACCATCTCTACGCAGATGACACGCAGATCTACATCTCCGCCCCTGTCCTCTCCCCCTCCCTTCAGGCTCGCATCTCCTCCCGCCTCCGGGACGTCTCCACCTGGATGTCGGCCCGCCACCTAAAACTCAACATGAGCAAGACTGAGCTCCTCATCTTCCCTCCCAAGCCCGGTCCGCTCCCAGACTTCTCCATCACCGTGGATGGCACGACCATCCTTCCCGTCCCGCAGGCCCGCAATCTCGGTGTCATCCTTGACTCGTCCCTCTCGTTCACCCCACACATCCTATCCGTTACCGAGACCTGCCGGTTTCACCTCTACAATATCGCCAAGATCCGCCCTTTCCTCTCCACCCAAACGGCTACCTTACTATTGCGGGCTCTCGTTATATCCCGGCTAGACTACTGTGTCAGCCTTCTCTCTGATCTCCCTTCCTCCTCTCTCGCCCCGCTCCGGTCTATTCTTCACTCCGCTGCCCGGCTCATCTTCCTGCAGAAACGATCTGGGCATGTCACTCCCCTTCTTAAACAACTCCAGTGGTTGCCTATCGACCTCCGCTCCAAACAAAACTCCTCACTCTAGGCTTCAAGGCTCTCCATCACCTTGCCCCTTCCTACCTCTCCTCCCTTCTCTCTTTCTACCGCCCACCCCGCACGCTCCGCTCCTCTGCCGCCCACCTCCTCGCCGTCCCTCGGTCTCGCCTATCCCGCCGTCGACCCCTGGGTCACGTCCTCCCGCGGTCCTGGAACGCCCTCCCTCCTCACCTCCGCCAAACTGATTCTCTTTCCCTCTTCAAAACCTTACTTAAAAATCACCTCCTCCAAGAGGCCTTCCCAGACTGAGCTCCTCTTCCCCCTCTACTCCCTCTGCCATCCCCCCTTTACCTCTCCGCAGCTAAAGCCTCATTTTCCCCTTTTCCCTCTGCTCCTCCACCTCTCCCTTCCCATCCCCACAGCACTGTACTCGTCCGCTCAACTGTATATATTTTCGTTACCCTATTTATTTTGTTAATGAATTGTACATCGCCTTGATTCTATTTATTTGCCATTGTTTTTACGAGATGTTCTTCCCCTGACGCTGTTTAGTGCCATTGTTCTTGTCTGTCCGTCTCCCCCGATTAGACTGTAAGCCCGTCAAACGGCAGGGACTGTCTCTATCTGTTGCCGACTTGTTCATCCCAAGCGCTTAGTACAGTGCTCTGCACATAGTAAGCGCTCAATAAATACTATTGAATGAATGAATGAATGAAAGTAATGGGCTTCAATAAAATGCATAATTACAATGAATTATAGAGCTGTGAACCTTGCATGGAAAGTGTTGACTTTAATCAATTGTATTTGTTGAGCACTTACGTGCAGAGCATTGAACTAAGCACTTGGGGGAGAGTATAATATATCAGAGATGGTAGACTTGCATCTTCTTGAACCAAGTAGGTGTCCGTATGTGTGTATGAAGTTGTTTCCTACAATTATTAATTTTAAAAATTCAGAATCCAGATTCCTAAACAATTTGTTGTCTAGGGCACAATGATCTGGAATTAAGGCATGGACTTTTTATTTTTAAGTGCATGTAAGTTAGAAAAATTGTCAGGGCTATGTTCCATTAGGGTTGAAATTCCAAACATTTCAAAAAATTCCTCTTTGGCTTTTAATTTACATTTAATAAAACCTGCACAGCCAAACGTTTGGTAACTTATCCCAGATTGTACTTTCCAAGTGCTTAGTACAGTGCTCTGTACATAGTAAACGCTCAATATCGCCAAGATCCGCCCTTTCCTCTCCACCCAAACGGCTATCTTACTATTACGGGCTCTCGTTATATCCCGGCTAGACTACTGTGTCAGCCTTCTCTCTGACCTCCCTTCCTCCTCTCTCGCCCCGCTCCGGTCTATTCTTCACTCCGCTGCCCGGCTCATCTTCCTGCAGAAACGATCTGGGCATGTCACTCCCCTTCTTAAACAACTCCAGTGGTTGCCTATCGACCTCCGCTCCAAACAAAAACTCCTCACTCTAGGCTTCAAGGCTCTCCATCACCTTGCCCCTTCCTACCTCTCCTCCCTTCTCTCTTTCTACCGCCCACCCCGCACGCTCCGCTCCTCTGCCGCCCACCTCCTCGCCGTCCCTCGGTCTCGCCTATCCCGCCGTCGACCCCTGGGTCACGTCCTCCCGCGGTCCTGGAACGCCCTCCCTCCTCACCTCCGCCAAACTGATTCTCTTTCCCTCTTCAAAACCTTACTTAAAAATCACCTCCTCCAAGAGGCCTTCCCAGACTGAGCTCCTCTTCCCCCTCTACTCCCTCTGCCATCCCCCCTTTACCTCTCCGCAGCTAAAGCCTCATTTTCCCCTTTTCCCTCTGCTCCTCCACCTCTCCCTTCCCATCCCCACAGCACTGTACCCGTCCGCTCAACTGTATATATTTTCGTTACCCTATTTATTTTGTTAATGAATTGTACATCGCCTTGATTCTATTTAGTTGCCATTGTTTTTACGAGATGTTCTTCCCCTTGACGCTGTTTAGTGCCATTGTTCTTGTCTGTCCGTCTCCCCCGATTAGACTGTAAGCCCGTCAAACGGCAGGGACTGTCTCTATCTGTTGCCGACTTGTTCATCCCAAGCGCTTAGTACAGTGCTCTGCACATAGTAAGCGCTCAATAAATACTATTGAATGAATGAATGAATCAATAGATATGATTGAATGAATTTCATGTCATTTGCCAGTGAAATGAGCAAATGAACACTTAGCATTCATTCATTAGTATTTGAGCGCTTACTATGTGCAGAGCACTGTACTAAGCACTTGGAATGTACAAATCGGCAACAGATAGAAACAGTCCTTGCCCATTGATGGGTTTACAGTCTAATCGGGGGAGATTTTCCCTAATATATATTGCAGTGTGATGGAAACTTTTTTTGAATGGTACTTGTTATGCACTTACTATTTGCCCAGCACTGTACTAAGTGGTGGGGTAGAGTATACGGATCAGTCCGTGTCCCACATGGGGTTCATAATCTCAGTAGGAGGGAGAATAGGAAGTGCACTTATTTTAATGTTTCTCCCTGTGGACTGTAAACTCCTTGTGGGCAAGGAATGTCTACCAACCTCATTTCCCTAAATGCTTAATAGTGCTCTGCACACTGTAAAGGCTCAGTGAATGCCACTGATTGATCATGATGCTCTGAGGGAGGATGGTATTCCCCACCCTACCCCTCAATTCAAATTGTTCCTCAGGGAAGGTATTTCCCCCTCTCCCACACCTCAATCCTGAAAACCCCACCCACGCTATCTACAAGGTGTTAAAAACAGTCCAATTCAAATTCTCTTTGTCCTGACTGCACCCTCTGCTCCTCCCCCTCTGCACTGTGCTCATTTGTATATATTTTTATTGGCCTATTTATTGTCAATGAGGTGTACAACCCCTTGATTCTATTTACCGTGATTAAGTTGTCTTGTTTTTGTCTATCTCCCCCGATTAGACTGTAAAGCCGTCAAAGGGCAGGGACTGTCTCTATCTGTTGCCAAATTGTACATTCCAAGCGCTTAGTACAGTGCTCTGCACATAGTAAGCGCTCAGTAAATACTATTGAATGGATGAATCTGTCATTATAAAACTTGCAGGCAGGAACTCTCTTTGCCCAGTAAATGACTGTTAATAATTTTGGGAGAAGGCAAAGTGCCAGATTCAAGACACATAAGAATCCAGCGACCTCCAACTAATAATAATGGTATTTACTAAGCATACGTGCCATACACTGCTCTACACACTGGGCTAGATACATGGTAATCAGGTTGCCCCACGTGGGGCTCACAGTCTTCATCCCCATTTTACAGATGAGGCAACTGAGGCACAGAAGTGAAGCAGCTTGCTCAAGGTCACACAGCAGATAAGGGCCAGATCGGGGACTAGAACCCATGTCCTCTGCCTCCCACGCCCGTGCTCTTGCAACTAAGCCACGCTGCTTCTCTGAGATGCTACGCAATTTCCAGTAATTGAAAATGTACCCTATTGAGAGCTAGTACTAACAACACTCAGTTACCCCTGCCCATGGTACTTACTCTTCCACCAATACTGGAACTGCAAATGTTTTTCTGATGAGGTCAGCTTGAAAGGTTAGGCTTTAGTTAGCCCATGAGTTCTTTTAATTTTAGTTTCCCATTAGACCCTTGGGAATAAGTCAATTAAAACTTCAAAGATAAATAGAGGCAGGATGGTTTAATAGAAAGAACGCATCTAGAGTCTCAGCTTAGGATCTAGTCCCAATTACCTGGTTGTGGCCTCGGGCCAATTTCCTCACCTGTAAAATGGAACCCACTGTTCCTGATTTTAAATGCAACCGCAGGAGTGTGGACATGAAAACGTCCTAGACCAAATCAATGACTACGCCTCCCGGCCACCCTTTCCTAGTACAGAGTATCTTTATTATTCAAGTAAAGTGCCAGCTTTATTTACAAACTATTTAAAAATAGTAAACTTTAAGTCTGCTTTGAAGCAGTGAGGTTGATGTCTTCCAACTGTGTGGAGGTTCTGCCCAGGACCAGGAAGTTATGGAGAATGAATCAAATTTAATTTAAAGGGTTTCCCCATCCTTGAGCCCCCAGTGGCTCAAGCTTTAACAAGGCTACCGAAAGTCATCTATAATCAATTTGCTTACCACATCAACATGGACAACAACTTCTATTTTCAGATATTTTACAAAGATCTGAGAAGCTCGTCAGAATAACCCTCACATCCTAGGTGAAGAACCACTCTCAGAACTCAAACTAGACTACCTGATGAGGTTAACAGTGGCCTCCAAAAATTGAATGGCCTTTTAGCGGTCAACTCATTGTGGAACTTGATTTACGCTTATACAGATTTTCTGTTCACACAAAGAAAACCCCAGTGGTGTTCAATTCCTCTAGAAGTCTGCATCCAAAGTAAAAGAATTCTCAGTTGAAGATGACATTACTCCCATTCTCTGATATTCTCCTACTCTCTTCTCAAAAAAATTTGTTTTCCCTTCCAATGAGATGTTTTCCATAAAGTCAAATGGGTTTTCTACTTTAAAAATCTGAAAGATAGAAATTTCCAACTATTAGATTATTGAATTTTACAGAAAAACTGCAGAGTCAAGGTGTGAAAGACTGCCCAAAAGCTTACCTTGCTGAAGCCCAGTTCCAGCAAAAGTCTATCTGCTACAAATTCAATGTACTGCTTCATTAAAGTGCAATTCATCCCAATCAGCTTTACAGGCAAAGCCTCAGTCAAGAACTCCTGAAGGGGGGGGGAAAAAACCCCCAGTGTAAGTATACAGCTTTGGTATTGTACAGGATAAACAATAAACTTTAAATTTTCAAGTCAGAGAAACAAAAAACCACTGTCCATTTTACCTGTTCTATCCTAACAGCATTAATGATGATTTCCTTTACTCTTTCTTCAGAAGGTTTATGTACCAGGTGCTTGAACATTAGGCAAGCAAAGTCACAGTGTAAACCCTAGAATAAGAATAGTTAAGCAGATGTTTAATGATGTCCATCATTGAAAATATTTTTTATTCTAGGCTCATGTAACAGATGTTAGATTTGAAATTTAGGATTTTATGACACCTCCTCCCACCCCCTAAAAAACTACAAAATTGATATTCATAGGTAAGCAAATGCCACAGATAGCTAGAAATAAAGACGGCAGTGACTTCAACTCGCATTTCATTCTGATACGGTAAGGCTAATTTACTGAGTGGTTGCTGCAAAATAATTTATCTCCAGAAATCTAGGAACCAGACAAGCTTGATAGGAGGGTTCACAGAAGGGGAAAATTCACTTTCTCCAAACCTTTGTGGTCACTGGCCCTAAGAGTACTCCTACTCTAAATTTAACCAGTCAGTAACATCTTCACGGCAAAGGACTGGACAAAAATGCGGGGACTTTGCTTAAGACGAGAGTCAAAAACTAGGAGCCAAGAAAAGCAGTCCAATCACTGTGGTGGATGAACCAGAAAAGACCCCTTGTGGGAACAATCAGCCAGTAAGTGATTTCTTCAGAAGTCCTGGGGTCAGTGATCGACTAAACACTTCCAACTAATATTACTTTGTAAACCCTATCACTGGAACCCAGAGAACAGGTGTTTGGGAGGAAATTCTGCCTCGGGAGCTCCCAGAAGTCCAATATTCAACATTTATTGGGGAGCCACTGTTTAAAGATCAAGGAGCTCTACTACTTTTCCCTGATTGCAGTCTTGGGGAGAGGGGGTGGGAGGAAGAGCACCCAAAAACCAAGGCCGGGGGGGCAGCCAGGGAATAAAATAGGGTCAAAACCAGAAGCGGCCCCAGGTAGGAAGGCGCGTGGATCTGCAAATAGCAATGCAGGACTTTGGGAGAGACTAGGCAAAGGAACCTGATGTACGACGTGACAGCCAAAACAGAATCTGTAAGCTCGTTATAGACTGAAAACATTTCTACCAACTCTGCTGCACTGTACTCTCCCCAGGTTCTTAGTACAGAGCTATGCATACACTAAGTGCTCAATAAATACCACTGTTGATTGATTCAGAACCCTGACTTTGCAGCACAGAAGGGCGAGGGGCATTACCTCCTTGTGGAGGAGTCAAAGAGGTGCTTTGCTCTTAAACTCCAAGAATAGACATGGGGGTGTGACAGAAGTAATGGGAACTTGAAAGGAAGAAGTAATTTTAAAAGGCTTTTCATGTGGCTATTTTATTTTGAGCTGGATCCAAATGGTTTGAGTTTTATAATAAACAAAAATCTTTCTCCAGCTTCTGCCAACCTGACCCTAATTCCGATTCAAGTAGAGCAACGTGACTAAGGAGCTCTGAATCGCACTAGGATTTAAATGACTTACCTCGTCTCTACTGATGAGTTCATTGGAAAAAGTGAGCCCAGGCATTAACCCTCTTTTCTTGAGCCAGAATATGGATGCAAAAGAACCAGAAAAGAAGATTCCCTCTACCGCTGCAAAGGCTACAACACGCTCACCTGTGGAAAGAGGAGAGTTTAAGTTTACATTAATGACCTTTGCCATTGGTTTATAGCGAAATCCAAAAAAAAAGCTACGTTCGAGACGATTGGTTTTGGTGACGTAGGATTTAGGTCAGCAAATTAGGGCCTTAACATTCTAAATGAAAGCAGCATCAGCAAAATATAATACTAGTAAAATTCAAAGTGTGAGGCCCCCCAGAAAAACGGGGAACAGAGCTCGTGTGTGTGTGTGTGTGTTCTTTAATGGTATTTATTAAGTGCCAAGCTCTGTACTAAGTGTAGAGGCAGACACAAGCTGATCAGATTCAACACTGCCCATGTCCCACATGACACTCAGTCATAATCCCCATTTTACAAAGTAACTGAGACAGACATGGGAGTTCCAGGGCCAGGTGTCAGTGACGGAATAGACGAGATTTCAATTGTTCATGGGTTGGCATTAGTGGAATGAAGTGTACAGGCTGGGATGTCATATGAAATAAGGGAGGTTAGCTAGGAGGGGGAGAGGTGATTGAGTGCTTTAAAGCCAAACAAGGAATTTCTGCTGAATGCAGAGGTGGATGGGCAACCACTGGAGGTTCTGGAGAAGTGGGCTTATGAGGACTGAACAATTTTGTAGAAAAATGATCTGGGCAGCAGAATGAAGCATGGACTGGAGTGGGGAGAGACGGTAGTCAAGAAGTCAGTGAGGAGGCTGGGTCGTCAAGGTAGGATTTAAGTGCTTGGATCAGCATCACAACAGGTTTGGACGGAGAGGAAAGGATGAATTTTATAGATGGTGAGAAGGTAGAACTGACAGGATTTGTTGCATTCCTTCTCCCCTACACACCCACCCACCCTATACCCCCTGCTCTCAGTCAATAAGTAGTATGGACTCTGGCAACAGCAACAATCCAAGGCATTTGCCTTGGAAAGTAAAGCTTCAAAGTTCCAAATACAATTTCTGTGCAGCAGTCACAGATGTTTGATATTTTGAAAAAAGTTCAGAACTCTTATAAATCAAGGATAAATGTTGGGATATCAATGTGGGAATTTCTCAGCAAAAACTTTGTCCAGAAGTACACTTACCATAGGTTGCTTCTTTGTCACCAATCCAACGAAGTGCCCAATCAGCTTTCTTTTTAACACATGGTAGGGTTTCAATGGCATTGAAGAGGAATTCCCTATTAAAGTTTCAAAATTAAAAACTTTAAAAAAAAAAAAACCACACAAAAAACCAAAATTCACCAATTTCCGACTGCCATTTGGGAAGGGAAAAAGACCTTTTCTTCCAGGTCTTTTGCTACGCTTTTCTCCATATAGCCAAGTAAGTGATCAATTGAGGAAACAGAATCCCAAGTCATTCCTACAGTATATAGTGAAGTGAATTTGCCACAGAAAGATCCAGTTGTAATTCAGAATACCAAACAAAAGTATTTGCTCACATAAATGCCCAACTTTGAAACTCAGAAACAGGTGAGCCTATTATAGAGGAATTTTAATTTTGAGGGACGGACTAGAAAAAGAAAAGGGGGGGGGGGGTTGTCCAAAAAGAAAGGTAAGCCAATTGGAATGGATTTCTGTAGCACTAAATGATGCATACCAATAGGCAAGTTCCCCCTTTACATCCTATCTCGGTGAGCATCCCCTTTAAAGAGTCTCCCCTTCGCTGCAGCTTTAGCTTCTAACCCCCTTCCTTTCTTCCTATGATAGACACCCCCTCTTCCTCATTGCTGGGCTCTAACTCTTCTCTTTCTATCCCGAGCACGCCTCCATCACTGCTTCCGATTACATTACGAAGTACCAAGAAACTTGCTTCCTCAAAGATTGGGAAGGTAGAAATTACGCCAGAGAGGCAGTGATGCAAAGGTTGAGCTGTTGGCTTTTACTAAGCTCTATAAGGTAGCCATTGCAGAAAGGTAGAGGAAGCAGTTTGGCCTAGCGGAAAGAGAATCGGCCTGGGAGCCGGAGGATCTGCGTTCTAATTTCAACTCTTTTGCTTACTTGTTGTATGACCCTATGCAACTAACTTCTCTGTGCATATGTATGTCATTACTATTATTATTTTTGTGCCATCGAGGCATTTCCGATATGCTTTCTCCAGAAGGTCCTGTCCTGTGTCATATCCACAGCCTAACGGTTCTTCCGTTATCGTGGTTATGGTCGCCATCTAGTTGCTGGTCTGCCTCTTCCACGTTTTCCCTGGACTTTTCCTAGCATTAGTGTCTTCTCCAGAGAATTATGCCCACCTCCAAATGGGAATTCAGTGGTATTTACTATGTACAGAGCACAGTACTAAGCGCCCGGGAGAGTCTAACAGAATAAGACGTTCCCTGCCCATAACGAGCTTAAAGTCTAGGAGTGTAAGTGCATTAGGAGAAAGAGCTTTACGAGGCAAATTAACAAGTGGCACTACAGTGAGACACTCACCTTTCTTTCGGTTCTTTAATGTACGTGTCAATAAGAAGACTGTACATCTCCGAATGGATATTTTCCATAGCAATTTGGAAACCATAGAAACACCGCGCCTCTGTTATCTGTACTTCTTGGCTAAAGCGCTCCACCTAGTGGGCAAAACCAGAATCAAGACAGCATCATTAGTCACCAGCTTAATAATAATTATAATAATAATAATGTTGGTATTAAGCGCTTACTATGCGCAGAGCACTGTTCTAAGCACTGGGGTAGATACAGAGTAATCAGATTGCCCCACGTGAGGCTCCCAGTCTTCACCCCCATTTTACAGATGAGGGAACTGAGGCACGGAAGTGAAGTGACTGGCCCACAGTCACACAGCTGACAAGCGGCAGAGCCGGCATTCGAACCCACCTCCCAAGCCCGGGTTCTTTCCACTGAGCCACGCTGTTCCCCCAGCTCCCAGTGACGGCAACACAGAAAATCCAGAAATACACTCCGTATGAATTGCTGATGCAGCCCAGGATGTGAGCCCCACCCCCTATCACAGCAAATCGCTGCTGCAAATTCAATTCCCTCCCCACCCAGAACACAAACTGAAAGTCATGTTCTTTGCTCTGTCCCCAAGCTGTTTACGATGATAGCCAGGTTGGAGATGTCCAAATCCAGTTAAAGTATCTGCCTATTATCTTTCTCAGCCTGATCCTGTGCTTTTGGAGGAAGTAGAGAAAGCTAGAATCTCAACTCCACCTTCTGAAATTTTGGGACTAAAATCCGGCATCAATATCTAGTACAAACCCGACAAAAGTTCTAAGGTGTGGCAAGAATTTATTCTACAAAGTCGTTTTAAGAAGTCTATTGAACAAGCACTGAATAGTCAGCAGAGCAAGCATCCGCAGACTATTAATCATATTACAATCCTCCACGAGTTAAGGCTATAATGTTAGGCTTTGAATTACTTTAGGGGATAGTGATGCTTAAATTTGCAGATTAGAGTATGTAAAAGATTTTTTATTTCTACAAGAACACATAAGTCACCATTGAAATCCACAAGGTAAACGTCCAGTTGGAGCAAAATTGTTTGCAGAATCGGATAGCAACTGCTTATTTATTTATTTATTTTTTTTTTTTAAAGAGTACCTCATCCCAGTTCATCCTAGAAATTTGTGCAATCTGCTTACAACAGAAATCATGTACACTAATTTGATTGTTCTTGGGAAAGATCTGCATAGAGAAGCAGTGAGGCCTAGTGGAAAGAGCACAGGCCAGGGAGTAAGGACCTGGGTTTTAATCCCACTGCCATTGTCTGCTGTGTGATACTGGGTAAGTCTGGGCCTCAATTCCCTCATCTGAAAAATGGGGATTTTAAAACTGAGCCCTATGTGGGACAGGGAATACGTCCAATCCGATTACCTTATATCTACCTAGTGCTGGCATCTAATAAATGCTTTGCAAATACCATAATAAAAAAAAAATAGGCCCCCAAATGCTTAACCGCTGGTTCCCAATACAGGAAGTCAGCAAAAGCAGTGTAAACTTACCAAATTCTCATTTACAATGCCATCACTTGCTGCAAAGAATGCCAGGACGTGGGATATAAAATATTTTTCTTCTGGCTTCAGGGATTCCCAGTGCTGAATGTCTTTAGACAGGTCCACCTGAAAAATAAAAAACCAGAGGCATTCAGACAAGGGTATGCAATGTGTGGAGCTGAACTTGGTATTGGGAGTCACTTATTTTTTCTTAAAAAAGAAAAAGAAACCACAGGTGTGAGCATCCTGCGCTTTTTTTTTTTTAAATTAGGTAATTGCTTTGAAGCAGAAAAGTTGAGAAAAGGGAGGCTTTCTGGTGAAAGACACTGTAAAGGATCATCTTCCAAGAAGGCCCAAGTAACTAACTCCGCAGACAGAACTGAGGGGCATTGTCTCACCTCCTCGGCGGTCCAGAAGGAAGCTTCTGCTTTTTTATACATCTGCCAGATATCGTGATACTGGATAGGAAAAATGACAAAGCGACGCGGATTCTCCTTAAGTAAAGGTTCATCCTCCACCCTAGGGCTGGCTGGGATGATGGGAGTTATGGAAGTCACCTGCAATAAAAAAAAAATAAAGCAAAATGTAGAGCTACAAAACTCTGATGGGGGGAAAACTAAAGAGCGAGGAGGGTGAGCGGGAGGGAATGAGAGGGAATTAGGGCGGGAAAGAGAGGAGGTGAGGGAGGCAGGAGGCGGGGAAGGGGAGGAGGAATGGTAAAAGAGGGCGGGGAAAGGAACTGGTGGGGGGACAGGGAAACTAAGAAAGGCGGGATGGTGTATTGGGCGGGCTCGCAACATCTGTTTCCCGCTATTGAGACAATGAGTTGCCGCCAAGAAGAAGAAAAAAATCCCGTCCCTTCCCTAGACCCACATTTCTGCTCCCCATGGCCAGTTTTTAACCTCGCCACCCCAGCTACTCACCACCGACTCGAGGGGCTCCTGAAAAATCTTCCGGGCCGTTTTGCTGGCCAGCACCCGGGTTATGTTCAGCGACGGGGGCTGCAAGAGAAACAAGCAAACATCCCTGAGCAGGAGCCCTCCCAGCCGAAACATCGACCCAATCCGCGGGGCGCTGTACTGAGCGCCTGGGAGAAGAATAATAATAATGGTGGTACTCGTTAAGCGCTCCCTAGGTGCCAACTGTTGTGCTAAGAGCTGAGGTAATGATCATAATAATAGTAATGGTATTTGTTAAGCGCCTATCTATGCGCCGGGCACTGTACTAAGCGCTGGGGTACTAATAATAATGACGATGGTGTTTAAGGGCCTATCTATGCGCCGGGCACTGTACTAAGCGCTGGGGTACTAATAATAATGACGATGGTGTTTAAGGGCCTATCTATGCGCCGGACACTGTCCTAAGCGCTGGGGTACTAATAATAGTGATGATGATGGTATTTAAGGGCTTATCTATGCGTTGGATCTATGCGCCGGACACTATACTAAGCGCTGGGGTAATTATGATGATGATATTTAAGCGCTTGTCTATGCGCCGGACACTGTACTAAGCGCTGGGGTGATAGTAATAATGATGATGATGGTATTTAAGCGCCTATCTATGCGCCGGACACTGTACTAAGCGCTGGGGTAATAATAATGAGGGTGGTATTTAAGCAGACACGGTCCTAAGCGCTAGGGTAATAATAATAATAATGATGGTATTTGTTAAGATTTTAACTACGTGTCGGGCGCCGGAGTCGATACCAGCAAATCGGGTCGGACACAGCCCCATGTGGGGCTCGCAGTCTCCATCCCCATTTTACAGACGAGGTAACTGAGGCCCAGAGAAGCCAGGTGACTTTGGCCAAGGGCCACCCAGCAGCCGAGTGGCCAAGGCGGGATCAGGACCGGGGCCCTTCCGACTCCCGGGCCTATAAGTCATTCATTCGGTAGCATTTCCTGAGCGCTTCCTATGTGCAAAGGACTGGACTGAGCGCTCGGAAGGGACAGATCGACCTCTAGGCCCGAAAAGTCGACTCTGGCGACTTCTCAGAGAATGGGGATGAAGACCGGGAGCCCCACGTGGGCCCACCTGATGCCCCTGGGCCTCCCCCAGCGCTTAGAACAGTGCTCGGCACATAGTAAGCGCTTAACAAATACCAACATTATTAGGACCGGCCCCCCTCTCCACCCCCATTTTCCAGATGGGGCAAGGGAGGATGGGGGGGGGGGGAGATGAGTCCCACCCAAGCGCTTAGCACATAGTAAGCGCTCAGTAAATACTAACGACTGAGTGAGGCAGCCGAGAAGCGGGTCCCGACCACTCACCGTGTTCTCCTTGTCGGCGAGGTGGAGGCCCTTCATGGGGGAGAGGCGGAGCGACGGCTGCGGCGGCTGCTTGGAGGCCAGCGGGGCAAGCGGGACGCGGACTGGAAGCATGCCGGAGGGCGAGCGTGTAGCACAGGGTGCCTGCAGGACAGGTCCAAGCCAGGGGCAAGGGGGAGGGGACACTCACCTCGGCCACCAGGAAAGAGCGCTAGGCCAGCAGACTCCCGCGTCGACCCCCATCTTATAGCCTTTGCCGCTTGGCGCCACACTCCGGCGCCGACCAATCAGCGAAGCCCTCCCGGGCCCGGGGCCGCCCTCCCATTGGCCGCTGGGCCCGAAGTATCGCTCGCCCCCTCTTCTGATTGGTGGGGAATTCGCGCGGCACATTCGAGGGACCCGGGCAAGCCGGCGCGCGCTTTCTGGGCCCTCTCTGCAGAGCTTCACCTCCCCCCTCTCCCCCTAAGTCACTCGCCTTGAATTAGACTGTTGGTGTGTGAGAAGCAGCGTGGCTCAGGGGAAAGAGCCTGGGCTTTGGAGTCAGAGGTCATGAGTTCGAATCCCAGCTCTGCCACTTTCGTTCAATAGTATTTATTGAGCGCTTACTAGGTGCAGAGCACTGTACTAAGCGCTTGGGATGAACAAGTCGGCAACAGCTGTGTGACTGGGGGCAAGTCACTGCACTTCTCCGTGCCTCAGTTCCCTCATCTGTAAAATGGGGATGCAGACTGTGAGCCCCACGTGGGACAACCTGATTCCCCTGTGTCTACCCCAGCGCTTAGAACAGTGCTCGGCACAGAGTAAGCGCTTAGCAAATACCAACATTATTATTATTATTAAGCGCCGGGGGAGATCCAGGGGCATCAGGTTGGCCTACATGAGGCTCACAGTCTTCATCCCCATTTGGCAGATGAGGTTATTGAGCGCTCACTGGGTGCGGGGCTTTCATTCAGTAGTAATAGTGATAAGTAATAATGATAAAATAATAGTGATTAGACTGCAAGCCCGTCAAAGGGCAGGGACCGTCTCTATCTGTTACCGATTTGTCCATTCCAAGCGCTTACTACAGTGCTCTGCACATAGGAAGCGCTCAGTAAATACTATGGAATGAATAATAATAATGTTGGCATTTGTTAAGCGCTTACTCTGTGCAGAACGCTGTTCTAAAGGCTGGGGGAGATACAGGGGAATCAGGTTGGCCCACATGAGGCTCCCAGTCTTAATCCCCATTTTGCAGATGAGGGAACTGAGGCCCAGAGAAGTGAAGGGACTTGCCCAGTCACACAGCTGACAAGTGGCAGAGCCAGGATTCGAACCCATGACCTCTGACTCCCAATCCCGGGCTCTTTCCGCTGAGCCACGCTGCTTCTCTAGTACAGTGCTCTGCACATAGTAAGCGCTCAATAAATACTATTGAATGAATGAATAATAATAACGTTGGTATTTGTTAAGCGCTTACTAAGCAGCGTGGCTCAGTGGAAAGAGCCTGGGCTTGGGAGTCAGGGGTCATGGGTTCGAATCCCGACTCTGCCCCTTGTCAGCTGTGTGACTGTGGGCAAGTCACTTCACTTCTCTGTGCCTCAGTTCCCCCATCTGTAAAATGGGGGTGAAGACTGGGGTTTACAAGGTCATCAGGTTGTCCCACATGAGGCTCAGTCTTAATCCCCATTTTACAGATGGGGGAACTGAGGCACAGAGAAGTGAAGTGACTTGCCCACAGTCACAGAGCTGACAAGTGGCAGAGTCTGGATTCGAACCTATGACCTCTGACTCCCAAGCCCGGGCTCTTTCCATTGAGCTATGCTGCTTCTCTATCATCATAATAATGGTATTTGGTAATTCTAAGCGCTGAGGGAGCTACAGAGTAATCAGATTGGCCCCGGGGGGGCTCACATTTTTTAATAATAATGATGTTGGTATTTGGTAAGGCTTACTATGTGCTGAGGACTGTTCTCAGCATTGGGGTAGCTACAGGGTAATCAGATTGGCCCACGGGGGGGGGGGGCTTACATTTTTTAGTAATGATGGTATTTAAGCGCTTACTATGTGCAAAGTACTGTTCTAAGCGCTGAGGGGGAGTACTAAGCGCTTGGGAGAGGGAAAAGAGGGGGAGTGGAAAGTCAGGTCCACTTTGGGCGGCTGAAAGTGCATTTCCCCCTTTCCACTCTCCCTCCTGTCCCTCTCCCAAACCTTTAGAACTCTCCCCTGCCCCCACCCCCCAGCGCTTAGAACAGTGCTTTGCACATAGTAAGCGCTTAACAAATACCAACATTATTATTATATTATAGAGAAGCAGCATGGCTCACTGGAAAGAGCCCAGGCTTGGGAGTGAGAGGTCATGGGTTCTAATCCTCACTCCACCGCTTGTCAGCTATAGGATTTTCTGCAAGTCACTTCCCTTCTATGGGCCTCAGTCGCCTCATCTGTAAAATGGGGATTAAGACTGAGAGCCCCATGTGGGACAATTCCAGGATTGTCTATTAAATCCTGGACTCTGGGCTCTTTCTGTGCCCGGAACGTCTTTCCCAGAGAGACGCCGCCGAATTGGCCCCACTCTGTCTTAATTTCAGTGGAAAATCGGTTCGGATGGAGAAACAGCCCATCCATTGTATTTGGAGATTACGAAAAATAGCCGTCGATTGTAGAACTGTTAGTCCGTTCCACAAATATGCTCTCCTTTTAAATGTCCCCCTTGAAGGAGTAAGAGGGGCAATATCATAACTCTGTTTAAAACAAACCAAATATATATTTCAGGTTGATTTTTAGAATATTTTGCAACCCACCTAATCTGTTTACACACACCACACACACAAAACCCAAATTAGCTGGTTCAAATGAATCTTTTTTCTCCTCAAACATCTGCAATCTTCACTATCTATCCCAAAACAAATTACCTTCCTTTCTATTGCTCCGGGCCCCAGACCCAGCAGCATGGCTCAGTGGAAAGAGCTTGGGCTTGGGATCCTGAAGTCGTGGGTTCGAATCCAGACTCAGCCACTTGTCAGCTGTGTGACTGTGGACAAGTCATTTACCTTCTCTGGGCCTAAATTACCTCATCTGTAAAATGGGGATTAAGACTGTGAGCCTCATGTGGGACAACCTGATTCCCCTGTATCTATTGCAGCGTTTAGAACAGTGCTCTGCATATAGTAAGCGCTTAATAATAATGTTGGTATTTGTTAAGTGCTTACTATGTGCAGAGCACTGTTCTAAGCGCTGAGGTAGATACAGGGGAATCAGGTTGTCCCACGTGAGGCTCACAGTTAATCCCCATTTTACAGATGAGGTAACTGAGGCACAGAGAAATTAAGTAACTTGCCCACGAACAAATACCAACATTATTATTATTAATAAAGATGATTTGACAATATTTCTTGTCTGTTTTACAGTTTCTTGCACAAATCTGATTTAAAAACGAGTTCAAATTACTCCTTGGGGAACAATCTTGATGTACGATCTCACTTTTTGTTTTTACCAAAAGGGTAACCAGGAAGAGATACCGCCTTCCTCTACGCGGTCAAATCCTCTTTCACCTTTCTGAGCTATAAATGGAAAGAAAGTGGCGGGGGAGTGAAAAACCAGGTAAAATAAAAGATTCGGCGTGTACCACTGTGCTTGGCATAGTCAGTATTTAAATATCATAACTAACTAGATTCCTGGCATTGGAAAAGGCCTCTGAAAAGAGCAGATGCCTCTCCCCAGACATCTTGAAGCTCAAAAGAAAAACCAGAAGCACCTCCCTCTTGAGCAAGGCTCCTGACTTGAAGTAAAGCCTTCCGGGAAGTGTGATTAAGCCATTTTAGCATGGCAGAGAAGGCGCCAATAACGCGGTATGTCCCCATCACAAAATATTTCCGCAGCCTCTTCCTCCCAGTGGCTATCAATCAATCTTATTTAGAGTTAGTAGCCCTCAGATACCATACATCTCAATTTCCCTCTTTCCCCCCCCCCCCCGCCCCGGGCTGATGATCTTTCCCTTCCCCTCTTGCAGTTTCATACTTTCCAAGCGCTCAGTCCAGTGCTCTGCGCACGGTGAGCGCTCGATCAATTCATTCACTCGGTAGTATTTATCGAGCGCTTACTATGTGCAGAGCACTGGACTGAGCGCTTGGAATGGATAAATGGGGAACAGATAGAGACAGTCCCTGCCCTTGGACGGGCTTCCAGTTTAATCGGGGGAGACAGGCGGACGAGAACAATGGCAATAATAGAGTCAAGGGGAAGAACATCTCATTAAAACAATAGCTGATAAACAGAATCAAGGTGATGTACATCTCATGGACAAAATAAAATAAATAGGACTGAATGTATGAATCGGCTTTTCGGCCCCTATTTTAAGTGGCGCCTTAATAGCTTCCGGCTGTTCCCCACCCCACCTCCTGCCCTAGCACATCCCCCCTTCTCTCCTCCCTTAAAGACCCATTCCTGCCCCTTCCCCTCCATTCAGACACATTTACTGAGCGCTTCCTCTGTGCGGAGCACTGTCCTAAGCGCTCGGAGAGCACGAATGCCTGCTTTCCTACAGTTATCATTGGAGCCCCAATCGTTTCCTTTAAAAGATGATCTTTTGCAGCACAAGGGGACGAGGGGCCCCCTCCTAAAATGGCTGTCGTGGCTGGTTTTAAATACCCGCTCAAGGTAGGGGGGGGTCGAAATCCGGTGTCTACAGTCTCCGTTTACTCGGGGGGAGGAAAGATTGGGGAGCGAAAGATTGTGGGAGGACCAGGCCTGCCCGAGCGCACATCCTGCCTCCATCCCCCAGCCTGACTCCCCTGGCACCACCCGCCTCTTTTACCAGTGACCGCCTTTTTTCCTTTCTTTCTTCCTTTTTTTCTTTTTTAAATCTATACTAGCCAAGTTGTCCACCCGTCTGCAACACGATTGGCTTAGGAGGAGATTTTCCCCGCCCCTCCCTCTCGACAGACCCAATGAGATCAACATCTTCGGGCGACGCTCCTTAATCCGCAAATTCATTCGTTCATTCAGTCGTATTTATTGAGCGCTTAGTGAGGACACCGCCTTTTGATAATGTTGGTATTTGTTAAGCGCTACTATGTGCAGAGCACTGTTCTAAGCGCTGGGGCAGATACAGGGTGATCAGTTTGTTCCACGTGAGGCTCACAGATAATCCCCATTTTACAGATGAGGTCACTGAGGCACAGAGAAGTGAAGTAACTTGCCCACAGTCACACAGCTGACAAAGGGCAGAGCCGGGAGACGAACCCATGACCTCAGATTCCGAAGCCCACGCTCTTTTCATAATAGTAATGGCATTTGTTAAGCACCAAGGCCTAGTCCTAAAAAGGCTAATTTAGGTGGCAGGTAGGGCTGGCTACAAAATGGATGACTAGTAAAAGTTTTGGGGGGCTGGTAGGCTTTTTCAGAATAATAATGGTATTGGTTCAGCGCTTACTATGTGCCAAGCATTAATAATAATAGTGATGGCATTTGTTAATCGCTTACAATGTGCAAAGCACTGTTCTAAGCGCTGGGGGAGATCCAAGGTTGCCCCGCTCAGTCTTCATCCCCATTTTACAGATGAGGGAACTGAGGCACGAAGTTAAGTGACTTGCTCAAGATCACACAGCTGACAAGCGGCAGAGCTGGGATTAGAACCCATGACCTCTGACTCCCAAGCCCGGGCTTTTCCCACTGAGCCACGCTGCTTCATTGTTCTAAGCGCTGGAGGGGGGTACAAGGTAATCAGGTAGTCCCACGTGGGACTCACAGTCTTAATCCCCATTTTACAGATGAGGTCACTGAGGCCCAGAGAAGTGAAGCGACCTGCCGAAAGTCACACAGCTGACGAGTGGCGGAGGGGGGATTAGAACCCACGACCTCTGACTCCCAAGCCCGGGCTCTTGCCACTGAGTCATGCTGCTTTCCCATATAAAGCGCTTGGAAAGTACAATTCAGCAACAGAGACAACCCCTGCCCATAACCAGCTCACAGTCTAGTAGCAGAGTGGCCTAGTGGTTCAAGAGCACAGGCCTGAGCTTCAGAAGCATCTGGGTTTGAATCCCAGCTCTGCCACTTGTCACTTCCTGGGTGACCTTGGGCAAGTCACTTAACGTCTCTCGGCATTAATTACCTCATTTCTTCCCTTCTTCCAGCCCCACCCAACACATCTCTTTTTTAAAAAAATGGTATTTGGTAGGCACTTACTATGTGCCAGGCACTGTATTAAGCACTGCGGTGGATGCAGGCAAATCAGGTTGGACACTGTCTCTGTCCCACATGGAGTTCACGGTTTTGATTCCCCATTTACAGATGAGCTAACTGAGGTACAGAGAAATGAAGTGACTTGCCCACGATCACACAGCAGACAAGTGGTGGAGTCGCAATTAGAACCCATGACCTTCTGACTCCCAGGCCCAGGCTCTTTCCACTATGCTGTGCCTTCTAGACTGTTAGACCATTGTGGGCAGGGATGGCCTCTCTTTGTTGCTGAATTGTACTTTCCAAGGGCTTAGTACAGTGCTCTACACTCAGTAAGTGCTCAATAAATAATGAATGAAAGAATGAATGCTTCCGTGGTTCAGTGGAAAGAGCCTGGGCTTCGAAGTCAGAGGTCATGGGTTCGACTCCCGGCTCTGCCACTTGTCAGCTGTGTGTCTTTGGGCAAGTCACTTAACTTCTCTGTGCCTCAGTTCCCTCATCTGTAAAATGGGGATTAACTGTGAGCCTCACATGGGACAACCTGCTTACCCTGTATCTACCCCAGCGCTTAGAACAGTGCTCTGCACATAGCGCTTAACAAATACCAACATTATTATTATTCTCCTGGTGGCTAGGACTCATCCTCTCAGCATGTGGGGTTCAAATGGGAAATGGAGAAATCTGGGAAGGTGAACTGAAATCCCTCTGCTCTTGGTGGCCTTTTCCTTTCAATTTCTACCATCCCAACTTTATAACCCCCTATTCTCATGTCGGCTCTTCGGTGCCATCTAAACACTTATTATACTTGTTAAGTGTTTACTATGTACTGGGCACTGTTCTAAGCATTAGAGTGAGCTCACTGTGGGTAGGAATGTGTCTGTTATATTGTATTCTCCCAAGCAATCAGTACAGTGCTTTGCACCCAGTCAGAGTTCAATAAATGTGAATGAATGGTTAGGCACAGTCCCTGTCCCACATGGGGCTCACACTCTTATCCTCATTTTACAGATGTGGTAACTGAGGCACAGAGAAGATAAGTGACTTGCCCAAGGTCACACAGCAGCCGTATTGCAGTCGAACCCAGGTCCTTCTGACTCTTTATCCACTAAGCCACGCTTCATCTTCAGGTGAGTACTCACACACCTGAATGGATTTTTACATGCATTACTTCCTCCTGTTATTTTATTTTAACGTCAGTCTCCTCTAGAAAGTTGTAAATTCTTTGAGGGCAGGGATGCCTACTGATTCTGTGGCATGCTCCCAAGTGTTTAGTGCGGGACTTTGCCCACAGGTGTTTGATAAAGATTTTTGATTGATTGGGTTCTCTCAGGGTGCCTCTTATCCAGACTAATCTCCCCAGAAGGGCAAATTTGAGTCTGGCAATTAACTCCTTTTAATCATCAGCATCTTCTCCCCCCCCCCCTCCTCTCAATTGCCATCTTCAGGGCCCTATATAGATAGTAGCTGCATAAGTTTGAACCCCATTTATACTTGGACACTGCTATTTTTTGCTAGAAGGGTATCACTTATAGATGAATGACTTGTAAATAATAGCACTTTGAGATTTTGGGCTTAGTGAACCCAACATTTCTGTACTTTGTGTTGTTACTACTCCCACGTGATTTATGCCTACCTGTTTCTCCCATTCAATTGTAGATCCTTGAGGACGAGGAACTTGCCTTTTACTTCTATTGTATGTTCCCAAATATTGAGTAAACTGTGTTTCATGCAACAAGCCCTTAGTACAATTGAATTAAGGATGAAAATGGGAAACTTGACTACCCTTTTGCCCTTTCTTCTCTTCCCTTTCACTTTCCTACAAGAGCTATCTTTGTCACCAGTCCAACGCACACATTTTGTGCACTTTGCTTTTCTAGTGGAGCCCAAAAACTCTTTCCTAATAATGATAATTAAAAGGAAATGGTATTTATAAAACAGTTGGTAACAAGCACTATGCTAAGTGCTAGGGCAGATAAGAAATGATCATCTCAAACACAGTCCCTGCCCACAAGGAACTCACTGTCTAAGACAGCAGGAGATCTGTTGCCATCTCCATTTTACAGATGCATTTGAGGCCCAGAGATGTTGAATGATTTACCTCAGGTCACTCAGCTGGTGAGTGGCGGAGCCTGGACTAGAACCAAGCCTCCTGACTCAATCATTCACTCAGTAGTATTTATTGAGTGCTTACTGTGTGCAGAGTACTAAGCACTTGGGAGAGTGCAGTACAACAGTCACATTCCCTGCCCACAGGGAGCTTACTGTCTAGAAGTCGGGGGACTCCTACGTACATGCTCTTCCTACCAGGTTCCACTACCTCCTAAAGAAATGAGGCCTATCTACCTGGGACACCTTACTTATGGAAATGTGTTTTCTCACTTTGATTTCTGTTTCATTTTTTAACTAGGGGATTTAACTACTGTGTGTGTTTTTGTTTTTTTGGGGTGGCAGTTATGGTTCTTGTAAAGTGCTTACTTTATGCCAGGCACTGATCTAACCGCTGGGGTAAATGAGAGGTAATGAGGTTGGACACAGTCCCTTTTCCACATGGGAATCCCAATCTTAATCCCTATTTTACAGATGAGGAAACTGAGGCCTACAAAAGTAAAGTGACTTCCCCAAGGTCACACAGCAGACAAGTGGTGGGGCTGGTATTAGAACCCAGGTCCTTCTGCTTCCCAGGCCCACGCCCCATCCACTAGGCCATGCCGCTTCTTCCTGGGGTAAATAACTTCTACTGGACATTTTCTTCTTCACATAAAATCAACCAACTGAGTAAATGCTCTGTGATTCAGTGAACCAATCCAACCTGAGATATGACAAATACTTCTAGGTGAAAAGATCTCCTGAGGTTTGTCTGGGACCACAGAGTAAATAGAGGATTGTGGCCTAATCCAAAGAGTATCCAGGAGACCTGGGTTCTAATCCTAGCTGTGCTCTTGCCTGCTGTGTGACTTTAGGCCAGGTACTTTACTTCTCTTTGCCTTTGTATCCTCATCTGTAAAATGGACATTAAATACCTGACCTCCCTCCCCTTTACCCTGAAAGCCCTATGTGGGACAGGAATGTGTCTGATCTGATTGCATCTCCCCCAGTGCTTGGCACATAGTAAGTGCTTAACAAGTACCATTATACTGCTAAAGTGTAAACTCCTTGAGGGCAGAGGTTGTGTCTACTTTATTGTTATAGTCTCCCCAGCTCTTAGTACAATGGTTTGCACACAGTAAGCACTCAATAAATACCACTGATTAATTCTTAGGTGAAAACTCACAGTTTCACTAATCTGCTCCAAACCAACTTCTAGACTGGTGGCCGGTTGTTGGGTAGGGATTGTCACTATTTGTTGTGAAATTGTACTTTCCAAGGGCTTAGAAATAATAATAATTATTATTATGGTATTTGTTAAGCACTTACTATGTGCTGAGCACTGTTCTAAGCGCTGGGGCAGATACAGGGTAATTAGATTATCCCACGTGGGGCTCACATTTTTTAATCCCCATTTTTACAGATGAGGTAACTGAGGCACAGAGAAGTTAAGTGACTTGCCCAAGGTCACAAGCAGACAAGTGGCGGAGGCGGGATTAGAACCCACGACCTCTGACTCCCAAGCCCGGGCTCTTCCCACTCAGCCACGCTGCTTCTCTGTATACAGTGCTCTGCACACAGTAAGCGCTCAGTAAATACAATTGAATGAATGAATGAACTGCGTTTCTCAGAAGGTGAAGCTTGGTGAAAATAAATACTGACAGCTAGAGGAATTTTGGAGAGGGAACAAACCAGAGAAAGACAGATCAATCAATCCATCGATGGTATTTTCTAAATGCTTACTATGTGTAGAGCATTGTTCTAAGGGCCTGGGAGAGTACGATAGAGCAGAACTAGTAGACAGTCCCTGCCCATAATAAGTTGGCAGACTAGAGGAGGGAAGTAAGTGTCCTGCAAAAACAGTCAGAATGAAAACGAGGCAAATTAACAAGGTGGGAAGATGGCGTCGGGAATGAAAAGGGGAAGACTTTCTGCGTGGCTCAGTGGAAAGAGCCCGGGCTTGGGAGTCAGAGGTCATGGGTTCGAATCCCGGATCCGCCGCTTGTCAGCTATGTGACTGTGGGCAAGTCACTTCACTTCTCGGTGCCTCAGTTACCTCATCTTTAAAATGGGTAAGAAGACTGTGAGCCTCATGTGGAACAACCTGATTACCCTCTATCTTCCCCAGCGCTTAGAACAGTGCTTTGCACATAGTAAGCGCTTAACAAATACCAACATTATTATCTTAAGTGGACTTTAAAAATGGCAAGACCTGTGATTTGATGGATTCGGGGATGAAGTGAGATCCAGGCCAGGGGAGCAGCATGAGATATGTAAAGTAATGGCATCATTTTTATTGAACTGAGGGTAATACAAGGCCAAAACATTCGGTATGTGATTCAATAAAGTCAAAATGGGGATGGTTGCAGGCAAAGTCCCTGCTACACCTCCCTTGAAAGATCAGGAAGAGATCGAAGAAAGGGAGCAGTTGAGGGGCCCTGGCTCTGGATTTGAACTCAATAGGTAACGCGGTTCTGAAAAAGCTATTTGATTTAGGATGGATCTTCATGACATCTGTTCCATTCATTCATTCAATCGGATTTATTGAGCGCTTACTGTGTGTAGAGCACTGTACTAAGCACTTGGAAAGTACAATTCAGCAACAAAGAGAGACAATTCTTACTCAACAATGGGCTCACATTCTAGAAAGGGAGTGACAGACAACAAAACAAAACAGGTACAAGTAAACAGGCATCAGTAGGATCAGTAGAAATAAATAGAATTATAGATATATACACATTAATGAAATAAATAGAATAATAAATATGACATATATGCACAAGTATATACTCTCAAATGTGTTAACACGTGCTGGCCAAGTTTGTGTTTGGCGTATTTTCATAGACTATAGATTGTCATGACAGTCATGTTCAAACACATCAGAGTTTCTGAGTTAGACACCCTCAAACACTCCTACATCAACTATCTCATCCAACCCCAATTTCTTTCCAAGTCTATCTTGGAGACGATGGTCAGTGTCAACATGGCTTTGTATAGTCATTCAAACATACACTTTCTGACAAAAGCAGGCAAAATAGCGTCATCATGGTGAGAAATAGGTCAGATAGCCCAGCATGTCTCACACTGACAATTAATTACATTCTTGATTAAAAATTTCCCTGTCTTAGTTCTTTCTATTTAAATTAAGGGAATGATAATATGTATTTGCTCTAGAATTAGGCAGCTTGGCCTTGAATTAGCTAGGTGAGTTGGTCTCAGCGGACGTGTGAAACCTTGGTGTCTTTTATTCTGTGGTGACCTATGCATGTCTTTTTTTATATTTCATCCCAGATGTGTGGGCAACAGGATGGGACAAAATGTGAAAAACAGCATGCAGGCAGTTTATGAGATGAAAGCAAGAAACTCCCTATTATGGCATAATGTAAGAACACTTTTTTATATCCTCATTTTACTTTTTCTGCACTCCCTGCTCCCTCTTTGCCCAACCCCCATCTCATTCAGCTGGCCGATATGTATTTTTTTTATGGTATTTGCTCAGCCCTGTATTAAGGCCTGGGGTAGATACAAGCTAATCAGGTTGGACACAGTCCAGGTTCTACATGGGCTCACATTTTAATCCCCATTTTACAGATGATGTAACTAAGTTACAGAGAAGTGAAGTGACTTGCCCAAGGTCACACAGCAGACAAGCAGCCGAGCTGGAATTAGAACCCAGGCCCTTTTGACTTCCAGGCCCATGCTCTAGTCATTAGACCACATTACTCCAAAGCGTATTGTTCTACTCAAAGTGAAAATTCACGCATTCACTCACAACTAAATCTAGTTTCTCAAAGTGCAGAATTATACAAGGTGGAGTCTTTAAAAACGTATAAACTTTGGAAAATCTAAATGAGGTTTCAATTCGGGAAAAGGAATTTGAAAGAAGAATATTTAACTGAGAACTGAACTTTTCACAAAACACAATTCATACATTTTGCAGCTTGGTCTGGTGCGCGTATGAGTCTGATGGCTGCTTTTTTTCACTGCATCAATTACAAAATGTTTACCCTCTTCAAGTTCTTGAAACTTGGGCCTGAAGTAAACATGCCAAAACAGTCAGCAGAGCAGATTACCGCAGATTGGGATTCTGGCAATTCTGTAGAATCAGAAGAGCAAAGCCAGGAGAGATCAGGGAAAGGAGCCCGTTGTTGGGAAGGGATTATCTCTATTTGTTGCTGAATTGTACTTCCCAAGCATTTAGTACAGTGCTCTGCACACAGTAAGAGCTCAATAAATGCGATTGAATGAATGAATTAATGACTAGAGCGCAAGCCTGGGAATCAGAAGGGCCAGGGTTCTCATTCCAGCTCTGCCGCTTCTCTGCTGTGTGACCTTGGGCAAGTCACTTAAATTCTCTGTGTCTCAGTGTAGCTCATCTGTAACCCCATCTGTAATTTGGGATTAAGACTGTGAGCCCCATGAAGGACATGGACTGTGTCCAACCTGCCTAGCTTGTATCTACCGCAGTGCTTAGCACATAAGAAGCACTTTAAAATGCCATAATAAAACAAAATTAAAAAACGAAAGGACAGAAACCTTGACTGTCATCCCACAACGAATGTAGTGCTGAGAACTCTGAAGCCTTCAAAGCCTATTTGGTTTTCTCACAAAAATCAATCACGGTACTAAGTGCTTGGGAGAATACAACACGGAAATATGACAGACACGTTGCCCACAACGAGCTTGCAGTCTAGAGGGAAAGACAGACATTAACATAAATAAATCATGGATATACACAGAAATGCTGTGGGGCTGGGGGTGGGCATAGTGAATAAAGGGAGCAAGTCAGGGCAACAGAGAAGGAAGTGGGAAAAGAGGAAATGAGAACTTAGTCAGGGAAAGCATCTTAGAGGACATGTGCCATCAGTAAGGCTTTGAAGGTGGGGAGAGTAACTGTCGGATATGAAAAGGTTGGATGTTCCAAGCCGGAGGTAGGATGTGGATGAGAGGTCAGCTGCAAGATAGACGAGATCAAGGTACAGTGAGTAAATTGGCATTAGAGGAGTGAAAGTGTGTGAGCTGGGTGGTAGTAGGAGAGCAGCAAGGTGAGGTAGGAGGGGGAGAGGTGATTTAGTGCTTTAAAGACTAAGATAAGGAGTTTCGGTATGGTATGGAAGTGGATGAGCAACCACTGGAGGGTCTTGAGGGGGTGGGAAACATGGACTGAACATTTCTGTAGAAAAATTACATGGGCAGCCGAATGAAGTTGGGAAGGATAGAAGGCAGGGCAAAAGGCAGATAGGACAGGCAGGAGGCAGGGAAGTTAGCAAGGAGGCTGATGCAGTAATCAAAGGAGGATAAGATTAATTCGTTTGGATGAAGAGGAAAAGGTGGATTTTAGCAATTTGTGAAGGTTGAACGGACAGGATTTAGTGATAGACTGAATATGTGGGTTGAATGAGAGAGTGAAATCAGGGATAATGCCAAGGCTTGTTAGACAGGAAAGATGGTGGTGCTATCTACATTGAAAGGACGGTCAAGGGGAGGACAAATTTTGTGTGTTAAGATAAGGAGTTTTGGAAATGTTAAGTATAAAATGAAGGCAGCCCATCCAATTAGAAATGTCTTGAAGGCAGGACAAATGGGAGAATGCAGAGAGGGAGAGGCGATCAGGGCTGGAGATGTAGATTGAGGAATCGTCGGCATTGAGCTGGTAGTTGAAGCCATGGGAACAGATGAGTTCTCCAAGGGAATGGGTGTAGATGGCGAATAGAAGGGGATCCAGAACTGAACTCTGAGGGACACCCACAGTTAGGGGGGTGGAAGGCAGAGGAGGAGCCAGCTAAAGAGACTAAGAATGAGCAGCCAGAGAGGTAGGAGGAGAACCAGGAGAGGACAGTGTCAGGAAAGCCGAGGTGGGATAATGTTTCCAGGAGAAGGAGGTGGTCGACAGTGTCAGAGGCAGCTGAGAGGTTGAAGAGGATTCAGATGGAGTAGAGGCCTTTGGATTGGGCAAGAAGGAGATCATTTGTGATTTTTCAGAGGGCGGTTTCTGTGGAGTGAAGGGGATGGAAGCCAGATTTTAGCAGGTCAAGGAGAGAATTGGAGGAGAGGAACTTGATATAACAGGTGTAGACAACTTGCTCAAGGATCTTGGAAAGGAACGGTAGGAGGGAGATGGGGCGATAACTGGAGGAAGCCGGGGGGGTCAAGGGAGGGGTTTTTTAGGCTATGGGAGAGTGAATATTTGAAGATAGAGGTCAGGGAGGGAAAAAGGAAGGGGCAAATGTTTTGATAAGGTGTGAGGGGATGGAGTTGGATGTGTAGGTGGCGGGGATGATTTTGAGAGAAAGCAGGAGATATCTGGAGATACTGTTGGGAGGGATGGGAAACCCATCTTTTTTACTGTAATGTAATTCAAGGAAGAGGTATTGTTTAGCCATGTTAGCATTGCTGATTATTACTTAAACCTCTACTTTTCTGTATTGTTTTGTCAGTCTAAATTATGTTCGTCATTATCAAGTTTTCCAATGTAAAAGTATATTTCTTAAACCCAGAATTGTCACTTTAAAACTTCTGAATTTCATATACTGTATAGGGAAATGTGTTGGGGGAGATTTCCGCATTGCTATCACCAGTAAATATAGAAAGGAAGTGTTTTGTATCAAGTGACTGTAGTTTATTTACTATCCCTACTGTGTAGTGAAAATGCACTCTATAGAGGAACTGATTATACTGTCATTACTTTATAAAAAAATGCTTATTTACTTTCTCAATTTACTACTATCACTAGAAGCAAAGCAGCCTGGCCTGTAGATAAAGTACGGGGCTGGGAGTCAGAGGACCTGAGTTCTAATCCCAGGCCATGTGTCTGCTATCATTCCTCCCAGAAAAACTTTGTGATGTTTTGGTCACTTTTTAGGTTCCCCACCCAGTTTTTAATTCCAGGATTCTAGTGCCCACAGCTTCTTACAGAGATGGTAAAATCTTTCTTGAGGCTCCACAGTTGTACACCCCAAATTTGTCCCAGTGGCTTGGTGTCCCCATCCAGTAACTTGAAATGGCTCACAAATCTGGTACTCTCAAAAGGAAAGGGAAGCATTTAACTGCATTCCAGCGGACAGCTGCTGAGCTAGTCAGAGCAGACACAATCCCTGTCCTACACGATGCTTGAGTATGAGAGACAGCAGGTATTGAATAACCATTTTTCAAGATGAGGAAACTGAGGTACTTAGAGGTTAAGTGACTTTCCCAAAGTCACACAGCCGGCAAGTGGCAGAGGCAGGACTCAAACCCAGGTCTCCTCATTTCCAGTCCCCTGCTCTTACTATAAGTTTCACTGCCTCCCTGTTTTTTTTACAGTATTATTTGTTAAGCACTTACTATGTGTCAAGAACTGTACTAAACATTGGGTACATATAAGATAACCAGGTTGGACGTGGCCTCTTTCCCACATAGGGTTTAAAGTCTCAATCCCCATTTTACAAATGAGGTAACTGTGGCACAGAGAAGTTTAGAGAAGCAGCATGGACTAGTGGATAGCACAATGGCCTGGGAGTCAGAAGGACCTGGGTTCTAACCTCACTCCTCCATTTGTGTGACCTTGAGCAAGTCACTTAACTTATTTGTGTCTCAGTTACCCCATCTGTAAAATGGAGATAAAGATTGTGAGCCCTGTGTGGGACACAGACTCTGTCCATCCTGATTAACTTGATCTACCTCAGCGCTTAATACGGTGCCTGGCATATAGTAAGTGCTTAACAAATACCTTTAAAAAAAGGAGTGACTTGCCCAAGGTCACACAGTAGACATGTGGCAGAGTCGGGATTAGAATTCAAGTCCTCTGACTCCCAGACCTGTACTCTTTCTAGTAAAGCCATGCCTCTCCTCATTGGAAGGGAACGGTTATGCCTTATCCCCCCATGTAATAGCCATCTTCCCAAATAATCCGACTAGTTCTGCCCTCTTTAGTTAAAAACAGATAACTATTGTTTACTCAATTAAAGATTGTAACAGCAACAGTGGGAAAACAGATTCTCAAACCAGATCCAGTAATAAATGCCTGTTGGTGATTTTGTACTTGTTTCTGACATAAATAGAGAGGTTTCTGCCCCGCAGCGTGGCTGTGAAGCAGCATGGCTTAATGGAAAGAGCCTGGGCTTGGGAGTCAGAGGATGTGGGTTTTAATCCTGCCTCTACCACTTATCTGCTGTGACCTTGGGCAAGTCACTATACCTCTCTGTGCCTCAGTTACCTCATCTGTAAAATGGGGATTAAAAGTGTGAGCACCACGTTGGACAACCTGATTACCCTATCTCCACTTCAGTGCTTAGAACAGTACTTGGCACATGTAAGCACTTAACAAATACCATAATTGTTATTATTACTGCTCTACTTCCTTTAGCAGCGACTCTGTAGATCGGCCACCCACAGATCCTTCCCTGGTTGGTCACCCAGCTGGAACTCAACCCTTTTGCTGAACAACCATAATATGTGTCCTTTCCCTTCAGATGCCTCGTAAGATCTGACCTCTCCCGCTGCTCTGGGTTCTTTCCACCATTTCTAGCCCCAGACTCAATCAATCAGCCATATTCACTGAATATATGCAGAGCATTGTATTAAGCACTTGGAAGAGTACAATACAACAGAGTTGGTAGAGCACATTCCCTGCCCACAATGAGTTAACTTCTTACCTAATTTCTCCCCTTTAATGGAGGGTCCCTATCGGTTATTAGCCCATGAGAGATTGACAGAAACAGTTTTCCCTCTTGAAGGGATCCTGAGAAGTGAGCAGTTTCCTTGTTCTGGAGCCTTCCCGAAACATTTGGCAATTTCCTCCTACCTACTAGCCTCCTGAGCTGTCACAGCTTTATACTCTGCTATTTCCCATTTCTGTCATTTATTTTAATACCTGTTTCCCCCAGTAGACTCTAAGTTCCTTGTGAACAAGGATCTTGTCTACCAACTCTGTTATTATATGGTAAACTCACTATGGGCAGGGAATGTGTCTATTATATTGTTGTGTTGTATTCTCCCAAGCGTTCAATGCCCTGCATTCAGTAAGTGCTCAATAAATAGGACTGATTGATTACTATCCCAAGGGCTTAGTACAGTGCTCTGTGCTCAATAAATACGATTGATTGATTGAGGATGAGACCCAGGGCCTTTGTCACGAGGATGGACCCAGGATTTGGATCCAATCCAGGATACGAGAGCCCCAAACAGTCAGCTTCCCAGACAGCGAATCGGTTCAACATATCCCAGAAATGCTTAGGGGGCAGTAGCTCAGGGTGGTCGTGGTGACACTGGGATGTATAGCATCTTGGAGAAGCAGAGTGGCTTAGTGGAAAGAATGCGGACTTGGGAGTCAGAGGTCATGGGTTCTTTTCCTCCACTGCTTATCAGAGGTGTGACTTTCGGCAAGTCTCTAAACTTCACTGGGCTTCAGTTACCTCAGCTGTAAAATGGGGATTAAGACTGTGAGCCTCACTGGGACCATCTGATTACCTTGTATCTACTCCAGTGCTTCAAACAGTGCTTGGCACACAGTAAGCGCTTAACAAATAGCATCATTATCATCTCATAGAGAAGCAGCATGGCCTAGTGGAAAGAGCATGGGCTTGGGAGTCAGAGGTCATGGGTTCTAATCCTGGCTCTGCCACTTGTCTGCTGTGTGACATTGAGCAAGTCACTTAACTTCTCTGTGCCGCAGTTCCCTTATCTGTAAAATGGGGACTAAGACTGTGAGCCCCACATGGGACAACCTGATTACCTTGTACCTACCCCAACGCATAGAACAGTGCTTGGCACATAGTAAGCGCTTAACAAATGCCATCATTATTATTATGGGAAAAAGTGGAGTCCAAGTCACAAAGGTCCCCAACGAGAGTGTTCACCTGGGGTTGTGCCAATTTTGCAAGGCTCTGGTTTGCCACCGCAAGAGTCCCTGTGAAAGTGGCACCAGGAAAACGTGACATGGCAGCAGAGAGGGATTGGACCTGGGCCAGATCTTTTCCCCAGCTCGCTCTCCCTTCTGCATCATCTGTGCTCTTGAATCTATGACCTTTGGCCATTTGATATTCACCCCACCCCCTAACATACAGCCCTTATGTACATATTTTTAAGTGATATAGTATAAAGTACTTATCGATTCACATTACTGTCTGTCTCTAGATGGTACGTTCGTTATGGGCAGGGAACGTAAGTGCTAATTCTGTTATATTGTACTCTCCAAAGTGTTTAGTACAATGCTCCTCACATAGTAAGTGCTCAATAAATACCACTGAGTGATTGATAAACAGAAACCACTCTTTCCACAGTTTTAACATTTTCCCTACCATCTTCACCAATAGCAGGATCTATAGACACTTTGGAGGGATTGGTATTATAGAGGATGTCAAGAAAGCACTTCCTTTCACCCAAAGCAGCCAAACCTCCTACTGTAGTCTCTCCAATAAGGTAACTAGAAATGATACAGATAGTGATGGGTCATTCCCTCCCACCTGGCATCTCAGCACATATTTATCTATTTATTTTCATTTTATGTACTTATATCTACTATCTACATGTCTTTTTCCTCTATTGTGTTAGTCCCTTTGTGTCTGTCTTCCCTACTTGAAGGCAGGGATCACATCCCATAGAGTCCTCCGCGTACTCTACCCAGTAGAATACGTGCTCAATTTAAAAAAAGAAATGGAAACTGATAACTCTCCAGTAGAATTATATGAGTCCTATGACCTATGACCTATGACTGATCTTACAACTGTGAACAAAATGATCAAGTGATCTTTGCTGCCTGGTGTTTTCTGGTAAAATTAGTAGAGTTCTCTTAGCAGAATACTGGTCATCTGCATGATCGTTAAGATCAAATGGAAATGCTTCTAGAAGCCCTGAGTTCCAGGAGTGCATTTGCCTGTGTGGATATTCACGGGAGTTCTCTCTAAGACTCTATCAGGGGCAAAACAAATAGCTGTGTTCTTTAAAAATGGTTTATACTTTCCTCTAATAATTGTGCTTTTTGTTAAGTGCTATGTGCCACGCACTGTAGCAAGTGCTAGGGTGATTACAAGCAAATCGGGTTGGACACAGTCTCTGTCTCACATTGGGCTCACAGTCTTAATCCTCATTTTACAAAGGAGGTAACTGAGGCCCAGAGAAGTGAAGTGAACTTGCCCAAGGTCATGCAGCAGTCAAGTGGCAGGGTGAGGATTCGAATCCAAGTCCTTCTGACTTACAGGCCTGTGATCTATCCATTGGAGGTAGCAGTATGGCAGTGTGTTTGTCCATACAATTTGGGAGCCATCTGTGTAGACAGGCAAACCAAAAACCAGAAAGATCTTTTTTCTGCTGAACTAGTGAAAGACTTCGGCATGCCTGAGATAGGCGGCTCTTGAACGACTTATCTCTGATCTTTAATGGGACTTTGAATGTCATGACAGAAGTTCTGGGGAGATTAGTTAGGTTTAGCAAATATCTAGCAATACTGCATTGGGCAATTAACCTTAATTCATTTTTTAAAAAATCTTTTAGGTGCCTGCATTAAAGTTCACTGAGAATTTAAGGAAGTAGGACCAAAGGGTTAATAAGTTAAGGTTGGCTATAAAAAGACATTGACTCTGCAGGCTGATGAGTCTAAGGATTTTGCTGGATTTATATCTGAAGGATTGGGCGTTCAAAGATTCAGTCATTCACTTTTCTGCTTTTTACGGCTTGGAAAAAGGCACATTTTATTAGTCTCTTTTCTTTAAGGAAACTTGTGGAATAAAAGATTCCTGAAGCTTGTTTTTCTCAGCTTATAAAAAAACCTATAAAGAGCCCACAGACATTTAAAATAAAGTATTTCTCCTTGGTGATAAAAATAAAATATTTACTGGGCTGATTTACTTGCATGCATATCATACTTTTTAGCAAATAAATCTATATTTTAAACTTCCAAGTATGGATGGTAAGTAGGATTTTGGTTCAGAATTCGGAAAGAAGACTCTCATTATGTGTCATATGGATTGTAATAGTGGTCCTGTGACTTGGAATCCTATTTTGAGACCCCTTAAAAAGCTCAGGGTCCAACCATAAATAGATTTCTCTACAAATAAAAAATTATCTTCCCTCTTTCACTACTTTCTAAAACTACCCAGTTACCCATTATCCACTGCAGTTCTGAAAGCATGTTGGCCCAGAGATATGTAGAACTCATGATGGCAAGGTATATAGACTGAAAGTTTGTAGCCATTAGTTTATTTAGGATTGATAATATTCTTACAGTTCTAAGTGAAACACAGTTTGAGCTTTCCAGTGAGCAGAACTGGCTGCTGCTTGCTTAGTGCTTTGTCCAGGGGCAGGCCCAGGTTCTCATTAGGTGTTGGGGGATTTTGGCAGTCTGAGGGGTGAGGTCCAAAGGTCATAACAGTAAGTGCTCAATAAATACGATTGAATGAATTCTTTCTTTCCTTCTGCAAGTTTCCTTAGGGAAAAAGAGACTAATGAATGTTGTTTACCATCTCTTCTCCCCTCCGACCCCCACTTAGCTCAAGAAAAGAGAATGGGTAAGAGACTGCTAATCAATTAGTCAATCATATTTATTGGCTACTTATCATGTGCAGAGGGTACTTTACTAAGCGCTTGGAGAGTACAATATAACAGACTTGGTAGACACATTTCCCTACCCAAAACACACTTACAGTCTTGATTAGATTGTGTAAAAAGCAGAACCACCAGAAAGAAAGTGTAAGAATGAAAGCTTCTTGTGGGCAGGGATTATGTCAACCAGTTCTATTGTACTGTACTCTCCCAAGTGCTTCATGCAGTGGTCTGCACAGTGAGTGCTCAATAAATACCACTGATTGACTCAGAGAAATCAGTGTTCTTTCTTCCTAAATACAGCATTTTGCAGAAAGACCAAGCAGTGTGAAGCAGCATGGCTTAGTGGTTGAGTACGGGCCTGGAAGTCAGAAGGACCTGAGTTCTATTCCCAGCTCCGCCTGACTTGTCTGCTTTGTGACCTTGGAAGCAGCTTGGCCTAGTGGAGGGAGCATGGGCCTTGGAGTTAGAGGTCGTGGATTCTAATCCCGACTCTGCCAAATGTCTGCTGCGTAAAATGGGGATCAAGATTGTGAGCCCCAAGAGGGACGTGGACTGTGTCCAACCTGATTACCTTGTATCTACCCCAGTGCTTAGAACAGTGCTTGGCACATATTTAGTGCTTAACAATTACCACAATTATTATTATTATTACTATTCTCTTCTTGTGCCTCAGTTACCTCTAAAATGTGCCTCTAAATGTGCCTCTAAAATGGAGCCTCTTGTGGGACTTGGACTCTATCCAACCTGAATAGCTTGTGTCTACTCCATCGTTTAGTACATTGCCTCGCACATAGTAAGCACTTAACAAATACCTTTTTTAAAAAAAAAACAACCCCCAAGTCCTAAAGTTGAAAAATCTTTAGTATAGATGGATCTACTTGTGATGTTCACTAGAGGGGGCTGTGCATCTTTAAATTCAAATTGAACCCTGAAGGTTCAAAAAGTTGCTGCTTAGTTCCTGAAATAACTGTGTTCTGCAGAAACACAGAATGCAATGAGAAATGAACCACGGAATAAGAAAAAAGTTACGTGAAAGAGAAAAATAATATAAGTAATGGCTAGGAGCTCATTTTTTCACTGTAGTTTCACAAAATTATTTATAAGTATTGATTATTGTAATATGTTTAGACTGTGAGCCCATTATTGGGCAGGGATTGTCTCTATTTGTTGCCGAATTGTACATTCCAAGCGCAGTACAGTGCTCTGCACATAGTAAGTGCTCAATAAATACTACTGAATGAATGAATAAAATGAAAATCACGAAAATGAAGTGAAGGACTTCAACTACTCTTAGCTGGCTGTCTTTTCTAAGTTTTACTGTGTACTATTTGGTTATTCTCTGTGAGGTCCAGAGAATCATTTTTGCTGACAGACATATGTTCTTTTTGGCAGATCTTTTATGCAGAATGCACATTTTGGACATTATGTACGATTAGAAATAGAACAGCTTCATCAATATTTTCCTCAGTTCTTCCATAATTCCTATAAGGGAAACAGCATGGCCTAGTAGAAAGAGCACAGGTCTGTAAGTCTGAGGAGCTGGGTTCTAATCCCTGCTCTACCAATTGCTTGCTGTTTGACCCTAGGCCAGTCTCTTAGCTTTTCTGTGCCACAGTTTCCTCAACTGCAAAATGGGGATTCAGTAAGGCTCTTCCTCTCACTTAATCGATCAATCAATTGTATATATTGAGCACTGGCTGTGTGCAGAGCACTGTCCTAAGCGCTTGGGAGAGAATAACACGATAGTATAACAGACACATTTCCTGCCCACAGTGAGCTTACGGTCTAGAGGAGGAGACAGATATTAATATAAATAAATAAATTACGTCCATAAGTGCCAAGGAGCTGGGTGGGGGGATTTAAGGAAGCAAGTCAAGGCAATGCAGAAAGGAGTGAGAGAAAAGGAAATGAGGGCTTAGTCAGGGAAAGCCTCTTAGAGGAAATGTCTTCAATCAGGCTTTGAAGGCAGGGAGAGTCACTGTCGGTAGGATATGAGGAGGGAGGGTGTTTCAGGCCAGAGGCAGGATGTGGGCAAGAGTTGGGTGGAGAGATCGAGGTATCGTGAGTAGGTTGGCATTAGAAGAGCAAAGTATGCAAGCTGGGTTATAGTGGGAAAGCAGCAAGATGAGCTAGGAAGGGGCAAGGTGATTGAGTACTTTAAGGATGATGGTAAGGAGTTCCTCTTTGATGTAGAGGTGGATGGTTAGCCACCTGAAGTTCTTAAGGAGTGGGAAAACATGGCCTGAATGTTTTTATAGAAAAATAATCCATGCAGCAGAGTGAAGCGAACATTCAGTCTATGTTTTACCATCATCCTTAAAGTGCTCTATCACTTGCTTGAACTGGAGTGAGGAGAGACAGGGGGCAGGGAGGTCAGCAAGGAGATTGATGCAGTTATCAAGGCAGGATAAGATAAATGCTTGGTTTAACACGATAGCAGTTTGGATGGAGAGAAAAGGGCAGGTTTTATTGTTAATAATAATAATGATAATAATAAATTTTAGCAATGTTGTGAAGGTTGATCTGACAGGATTTAGTGATAGATTGAATATGTGGGTTGAACGAGACAGAGGAGTTGAGCATAATGCCAAGATTACGTGCTTGTGAGACAGGAAGGTTGGTGATGCCATGTATTGTGATAAGAAAGTCACTGGGAGGACAGGTTTTGGGTGGGAAGATACAGAGTTCTGTTTTGAACATGTTAAGTTTGAGGTGACGGCAGGATATCCAAGCAGAGATATCTTGAAGAAAGGAGGAAATGGGAGACTGCAGGGAGGGGGAGAGATCAGGGCTGGAGATGTAGATTTGGGAATCATCAGCATACAAGTGGTAGTTGAAGCCGTGGGAGCAAATGACTTCTCCAAAGGAGTGGGTGTAAATGGAGCCTAGAAAGACCCAGCACTGAACCTTAAGGAACACCCACAGTTAGGGGGGTTGGGATGCAGAAGAGAAGCCCGTGGAAGAGACTGAGAATGAGTGGCCAGAGAGATAGGAGAACTAGGAGAGGAGAGTATAAGTGAAGCAATGGTTGGATAATGTTTCCAGAAGAAGTGGGTGGCTAACAGTTTTGAAAGCAGCTGAGGGGTTGAGGAGGATAAAGATGGGAGGAGAGACCTTTAGATTTGGTAAGAACGAGATCATTTGTGACCTTTGAGAGGGCAGTTTCTGTGTAGTGAAGGGGATGGAAACCAGATTGGAGGAGGTCATGGGGAGAATTGGAGGAGAGGAACTTGAGACAACGCTTGGAGAAGAATGGTAGGAGGGAGATGGGATGATAACTGGAGGAAGCAATGGGGTCAAGGAAGGGAGATAGGAGCTGTTTTAAAGCACTGGGGAAAAAGTCATTGGAGAGTGAAAAGTTGAAGAAGGAGGTCAGAGAAGGAAGAAGAGAGTGGGCAAGTGTTTTGATGGGGATGGATGTGCCAGTGGAGGGCGTGGATTTTAAAAGAAGGCAGGAGATCTCCTCTTGAGATACTGCTGGGAAGGATGGAAGAGTTGAAGAAAAGGTAGGAGAAGGGAGGAACTGGAAAGGAGCAGGGGAGATTTTAGGAAGATCATGCCTGATAGATTCCATTTTCTCAATAAAACAGGTAACCAGGTCATTAGGGGCAAGGGATGGGGGAGGCAGTGGGACGGGGGGTTTAAGGAGGAAATTAAACATCTGGAACAACTGGACCGGACAATGGTCATATGTGTAAATAGGATGGAGAAATAAATTTGCAGGGCAGAGGAAAGCTCAGAGTTAAAGCTCACAAGAATGAATTTGAGGTAGGCGAAGAAAATGGACTGTGGGGCCTAAGTGGAACAGGGACTGTGTCCAACGTAATTATCTTTTATCTACCACAGTGCTTGAGAGATAGTAAGCACTTAAGTACCATTATTATTATAATGCATATTTTTGCTACAAAAAGTTGTTAGAGAAGCACGTCGGTATCAAAGGTGTTAGAGTGGATGACTTCCATGTGCAAGTTTCCCTTAACCTGGAATTTTGCAAGAATGCGACCCCCAGGTTACAAAAAATCTGCCCCTGGTGGGAAGTTAGGAAGGAATAATGCAGGAGATCCACACAGGCTGTCTGCTTGTGAGTTTTCCCAGTTTTCCTAGCAGCAGCCTGGGTTTCCATTCTGAGGAGCAATTTTCTCTTGACTGAAAAAAGTGGCAGTGGAGAGGAAGAGGAGAAACTGACTCCAATTTAAAAAAGGGATGGGTTCCAAGAGGTGCTCACTCCCTGGAGCTGGCCCTGAAGACAGAACATCCGTGATCATCTGAGTCAGATGATTGGCTTCGTTTTGAATTCGTCAATGCCAAGTCTGAAGCGTGTCCTCAAATGTCCCTCACACATGCACTCCTCTCTCTAAAGAAGCCAAACGCTAGCCGATGGAGTCATGAATGCGCTTCCTCACTGGCAGCCAATATTTCTGTTTAGTCTTACCCTGAGCTCATTGGAGACAGAGCAGCCATCACTTCCTTCCCTGCCAGAGATGACTTTACTGGCTTCAGTGAGCTTTGAGCCAATGTCCTGCTTGCTCAGTCATTCCCTTGGCTCTGTTGTCCGTTTCACCACCAGTCCCGAATAAGATGAGCCCATCAAGATAAGCATCCCTTCCAACGTGATACCTGCATTTTTTTTTCCTAAAGGAACCTAGATGTTTTAAAGGAAGAAGTGTTGAGAATTCTAATTGAACCCAAAAGGGAGATTAAAGTGATCTTTTTTTCCCAGGCCTGCCTTTCAATTAATCAATCACATTTATTGAGCAAATGAGGCAATGGAGGGCAGTGAGGGTGGTGAGTTATTCTAACAAGCTATTGTTTGGAACAGTTCCTGTTGTAACTTATCCAAACCAGTCTTAATGTATCTGCCTGGAAATATAAAATTATAAAATTCATGACTTCCAATAATGAAAGAGTTAACCCTTTCTGGCCCTGAATGAGAAAACCCAGCTTTTCTCTGCCAACCTCAGTTCATTTTAATTTGCTACTTGCACAAGTTAGGGTTGAGAGAAATTTTGCCAAGAAAAGTAACTCCATCCCTCCCTAGAACAGGTAGGGACCAGAGAGCGGCCTTTGGCAAAGCTTACTTGAGCTCATGAGAATAAATGATTACCCAAATCTGTACAGCTGGGATGAAACTCAGCTGGAATTTATTAGCTGTTTTCATGTTACTCATTTTTTAATCACTGACTCAGTGATGCTATTGCTATTCAACAGTCATTTCCTCCTTTCAAACACTGATGTCAAGAAGCTACACCAACATGAATTATTCCTTGAGTTCCCTGCTAGATGAACAAATATTATCATCCCTCTTTTCTGTTTTGGAAAACATGAGACATTGAAAGCAGAAGAGACATCTCCACAGTCACAAGACAAATTGTTGGTAAAGGCACACTCTAGATGATAAATTCCTTGTGGGCAGGGAACAGGCCTACCAACTCTGTTGATTTGTGCTCTCCTAGGTGCTTAGTATATTGCTCTGCACAATAAGTACCCGCTCCCCACACCCACTATTCCCCCTACTTATCTACAGTGGTTAGGTAAAGGTCTAGGTTCAAGTATAGGTTTGGTTTAATTGTCTGTCACTTAATAAAGATTTTAGTAATACACCAAACAGATTGGGCAAGTTACATGCTAATCAGAATGTTGCCCTCAAAGTATTAACTTCTTTTCTCTGTGGCCCCCCACCAAATGTCTCTACATGACATGTCTGATCTTCTTTAATGGGATTCATTTCACATTGAGCAGCGAGAATGGGCAGAGGAGCTTCTGGTCATTCATTCATTCATTCAATAGTATTTATTGAGCGCTTACTATGTGCAGAGCACTGTACTAAGCACTTGGAATGTACAAATCGGGTCATGTGATTCTTTCTTCTAGGACTGTTACTTGCCTAAACAGAAACTTCCTCTTCTTTCTCCCCACCTCCTCCTCCTCCTCTCCTCTGCACTCCCCCATCCCTGTTCACCACCCCTTTCTGCTCTGCCCCCCGCCAATACACACCAAGGATCCAAAGATTTCTCCTCAGTATCCCTCCCTTCCTGGCAACTAGCCTCAAGGACAGGATTTGCCCAAGGTCACACAGCTGGCAAGTGGCAGAAGTGGGATTAGAATTCAGGTCCTCTGACTCCCAGTCCTGTGCTCTTTCTACTGGGCCAGACTCTTTCTAATCCTTCTGAGCTCCCATTCCACCTTCTCTCTGCCCCATTCTTTCACTTTGACAAAAGTGGGGTTCTGGAACCCTAGGCAGTGCTGACAGCTGGCAGACGCTGGGGTGCTGTTAGAAATCTGACCTGGACAGCCTTAAGGGGGAGGGAAGCAAGCTGAATCTCTGCCATTTGGCTTCTCCTGTGGGGAAACCCTTAACAGAGAGACAAATGGAAACACAAACTGATGTGGAAAAACGTATCTCTGAACACTTTCTCGCCTTTGCTGTCTGGCACGTTGCCATTATCAACTCTCATTCATCCATTTCCAATTTCAGGGGCATCACAGCATTGTTCTCTCACAAATTGTCTGCACCCCCAATACAGTCTGCTCCTTCTGGAAATTCCTGATTCCCCACTTGTCCCTTCGTCACAAAAGCATCAGTGAAAGCACTGAGAAGGGTTTCACCAAAAATCTCATTTACTGATGATGAAATGGAGTAGAAGTGGGGGAAATCCCAAGTATGAAAATGGACAAATGTGAAGGAATTCTTTTCTGAAGGTTGAAGGGCTCAGTCTGAAATAAGATGATATAAAATCATATCTCCTCCGAGTGGCCTTCCCCGACAAAGCCCTTATTTCCTCTACCCCCACTCCCTCTGCGTCACCCTTGCACTTGCATTTTCACCCTTTATTCACCTCCTGAGTCCCACAGCACTTCTGTACATATCCACAATTTATTTTAATGTCTGTTTCTCGCTCTAGATTGTAAACTCCTTGTGGGCAGGGAACGTGTCTACCAAATCTGTCATATTGTACTTTAAAGCACTTAGTTTAGTGCTCTGCACCAAGTAAGCACTCAATAAATATGATCGATCGATCGATTGACAGGATCCTAAAGGATTTTGAACTGCGACATGCTTATTTGGCAAAATCCTCTGAGATGATCGGTTAAGTTGTCACAGTATCTTGGCACCTCATCTAATGTCTGAGTGGCTTCAACTTAGTCTCAAGCTTAAAGAGGAGGTGGGATATTCCAGTGAGGTCGGCTCCCGCCCCTCCCGCATTGGCCTCTGTGTCCCTGAGACATTGAGGAGGCCTCTGCTGCCACTGCCCTCTCACCGTACCTCTATCTCATCTATTTCACCGCTGACCTCTTGCCTACATCCTGCCTCTAACCTGGACTATCCTCCCTCTTCATATGCGACAGACAATTACTCTGCCCCCCTTCAAAACCGTATTGAAGGCACATCTCCTCCCTTCTTCTCCCCACTCTCTTCTGCGTCTCCCTGACTTGCTCTCTGAATTCATCCTTTCCCTCCTCTGCCCCACATGACTTAAGTACATATCTCTATTTTATTTATCTACATTAATGTCTGCCTACCCCTCTAGATTTTAAGCTTGAATGGGCAGGAAATGTGTCTATTGTTCTCTCCCAAATTCTTATTACAGTGCTCCGCACACAGTAAGTGCTCAATAAATACGATTGCCCGAGTGATTTACTGACAAGGGGATGATGATGGTTGTGAGGAGTAGTGACGACAGCAACAATGGCTCTCTGAGTTCAGTCAGGAGGAGATGAGTTCAGTAATATGGCAGGGACAGGGAAGGATACTGATTTTGCTTTTTTAGATACATTCTCTCTGCCTCCTGATCTCTGTGTCTCATCATGATTTCACCGCATCAAGAAGATTGGCAGACCATCCAATCATTTAGATCCTATCTGCAGGAATCGGTGAGGATGCAGATTCATTCATTCATTCAATAGTATTTATTGAACACTTACTATGTGCATAGCACTGTACTAAGTGCTTGGAATGTACAATTTGGGAACAGATAGAGACAATCCCTGCCCAATGATGGGCTCACAGTCTGATCGGGGGAGACAGATGGCAGAGCAAAACAGAACGAAACAAAAAGAAGACAATATTATCATGATAAATAGAATCAAGGGGATGTACACCTCAGTAACAAAATAAATAGGGTAATAATCATAAGCATGCCATAAATCAACTCCTTCAACTGGGTGGAGCACAATCAGATACAATCAAACCTACCTTAGGCAGTGCGTACCTATCATGTACTCCTTTACGGGTCTGTTGAATTAAACAGCCTCCTTCCAAATGGAGGACCCGAAGGGGTAGCACAAATAGTGTGTGATTTGGCTGTTCACCTCTTACTTTTCTCAAGTGCTGGGGCACTGGGTTAAGGGAACAGTTGATGTTAAAGAAACAAGTGCTTTTTTCAGATTATCTCCATTAGCCACAGTTGAGGAATGCCCCAAAAGAAGCAATGAGAATGAGAGGAGAGTAGGTGTTCCTTATTTTTTCGTTTTCATTTTATTCAACAATAGTAATAATAATATAATATAAACAATAACAATAATAATATCAGTCAATTGTTAAGTAAGTAGAAGGCAAAATGAAGAATGTTCGATAGTACATCAGTAATCAGTGACTTGACCAAGGATTACACAGTGGGCCTGAGATGGAGCTGGGTCTCAAATCAAGGTCTCTTGGCTTTCAGTCCCGTGTTCTTTCTACTAGATTAGGGTGAAGAAATGGAACATGGAAAATCAGCACCTCCAGGAGAACCTTTTAAAAATAATTTCAACCAGGATTGCTCCTCTCTTTTACTTATTTAACTGTTTTTTAGTGACCTTCTCCTTTCTTCATTCCAGGCTACTGCTTTCTCCAAATTTATTTTCTTGATTCGTAAAATGTAATTTCAGCCCAACTAATCAATGGTATTTATTGAGCACTTACTGTGTGGAGAACACTGTACTAAACACTTGGGTTGGTAGACACAGTCCCTGCCCACAACAGACTTGTAGTCTAGACCAAACCGTAGTGATACAAACAATTCACTACTATGTCTATGATAGGGCAAAAGGCTGCTTGGAGAAATGGTGTTATGGTTGCCCTCCTTGACATTTATTTTAATGATTACCAATGTACTAATAACCCTCACTTTGCCGTTTACTTCCTTAACTTTCCCTGTGATCACCAATTATGGAACAATTACACGTGAATTGATCCCAACCCGTCTTGTATATGCTACTGTTTTGGGCTTAATAATAGTGGTATTTGTTAAGTGCTTACTATGTGCCAGGCACTGTACTAAGGCTGGGGTGGATACAAGTAAATTGTGTTGAACCTAGTCCCTTCCCCTTTTGGGGGTCACAGTCTCAATCCTCATTTTACAGATGTGGTAACTGAGGCATAGAGAAGTAAAGTGACTTGCCCAAGACCACACAGCAGGCAAATGGTAGAGCTGGGAGTGGAACCCATGACTTTCTGACTCCAGACCTGTGATCTATGCACTACTGCTTCTCAACTTACACAACTTCCCACCTGTTGGGTGAGGAGTCCTTTGGAGTGCATGTCCTTGAGTGCTTTTTAACTCTACTATACTCTTCCAGAATTTAGTACAATACTCTGCCCGCTGCAGATGTCAATAAGTACTAATTTTTTAATGATAGTTGTTCAGTGCTTACTATGTGCCACACACTATACTAAGTGCTGGGCTAGATACAATAAGCTAATCAGGTTAGACACAGTCCATATAATAATAATTATGGTATTTGTTAAGCGCTTACTATGTACAGAGCACTGTTCTAAGCGCTGGGGTAGATAACAGGGTAATCAGATTGTCCCATGTGGGGGTCACATTTTTTAATCCCCATTTTTACAGATGAGGTAACTGAGGCACAGAGAAGTTAAGTGACTTGCCCAAGGTCACACAGCAGCAAGTGGCGGAGCCGGGATTAGAACCCATGACCTCTGACTCCCAAGCCCGTGCTCTTTCCACTAAGCCACGCTGCTTCTCTGGGCTCACCCTCTTAATGCCCATTTAACAGATAGCGTAACTGAGAAGTTAAGTGACTTGCCCAAGGTCACACAGCAGACGAGTGGAGGAGATAGGAGTAGAACACAGGTTTCCTGACTCCCAGGCCCGTGGTCTTTCCACTAGGCCACACTGCTACTATTGATAGGTGTTACCCTTTCTTTGGAATCTACCACCTTCAAATCAATCAATAGTATTTAATGAGCGCTTACAGTGTGTCAAACACTGTACTAGCCACTTGGGAGAGAACAATATAGAAGAGTTAGTTGTTAGGTTCTGTGACCAAATATCAGTAGATAGCTCCCTTGTCCAGTTACTGTGAAATCTGAGGTACAGTAATTGCAGGCGTGCCCTGCATAAATTCTTCATGATTTTTTAACTTTGGTCATGTCTAATCTGGTCTGGATTTTAAGATCCTTTTTTTCACGGTATTTGTTAAGTACTTACTACGTACCAGACACTATCCTAAGCACTGGGTAGGTACAAGCTAATCAAGTTGTAATAATAATAATGTTGGTATTTGTTAAGCGCTTACTATGTGCAGAGCACTGTTCTAAGTGCTGGGGTAGATACAGGGTAATCAGATTGTCCCATATGAGGCTCACCGTCTTCATCCCCATTGTACAGATGAGGTCACTGAGGCAAAGAGAAGTACACAGTCCATGTCCCACGTGAGGCTCTCTGTTTTACAGATGAGGTCATTGAAACACAGAGAAGTTAAGTGACTTGCCCAAGGTCACACAGCAGACAAGTGGTGGAGCCGGAATTAGAACCTAGGTCTTCTGGCTCCCATGCCCGGGCTCTATCTACTAGGCCAAGCTGCTTCTGCTTTCTAATTTACATAATGCTTTAGTTTAGGGATTTCATTTTGGGGGTGCACACTAGGAACTTTAATTTAACAGGTAGAGTTTGGGAGTTAGAAATGCACTTTTTGGATCACTCTTAAATTCAACCTACTGCTATGTTCTGAAAAGAAAGAATCATTTAGCAAGTGATATAAAATATGTCCTTGTAAAATATGTCAACTTAAGTTTATCTGGAGTCAGAATTCTGACTATATGATTATTTTGAAACTGCTTCCTAGGTCCTATCTGCTTACTTAATCAATGAAGTTTTTATTGCTGTGTTGTTAGCCCTGCAGAATAAATAAAGAACAAAAAAATGGTGAACTTGTTTCTGTTCTTCCCCATTTAACAGGTGATTTATCTTCTAAATTCTGATGGGAAAATATGTAGAAATATTGCTGATGGAGTGGGCACATGAATCCCGAAGGCTTTTCGGATTATTGGTGGTTTGTGACATCATTCACTGATTAAGTAAACCACTTTGGATCAGAGTCAGCATTCTTCCAGTCTTTGTTGATCTGGCGTCTACATGGCACCACTATTACTGGGACTTTATCACCTTCTACTTCTCTCATCTCTTAACTGTAGGTTCCCAATAGATCTATTCTGAGTCCCCTACTCTTTTCGCTCTACCCCTACTTTCTCAATCAGTAGCATTTATGGAGACCTACTATTGTTAATGTTGTTGTTGTTGTTGTTGTTAATGGTATTTGTTAAGGCACTCACTATGTGCCAGGCGCTGTTCTAAGCGCTGGGCTAGATAGAAGGTAATCCGGTGGGACACAATCCCTCTACCTCATAGGATTTATGGTCTTAATCCCCATTTTACAGCTGAGGTAACTGGAGCCCAAGGAAGTAAAGTGACTTGCCCAAGGTCACACAGCAGACAAGTGGCGGAGCTGGTATTAGAACCCATGACTTTCTGACTCCCTGGGCTGTGCTCTACATATCCACTAGGCCACACTGCTTCTCCTACTCCTACTTAGTGCAGAACTTTGTACTAGGTGCTTAGAAGAGGGCAAAATCCCAGCCTTAAAGGATCTTACAGACTTATTGAAAACAGACACTTAAATTACAGACAGGGAGAGTATATGTAGTTTTTGAGATATCCGTATCTCTGTGAGTCAGTTCCCTCATCTGCAAAGTGGAGACTCAATACCTCTTCTCTCCCACTTAGGCAATGAGCCTCATGTGGGATTTGATGATCTCTTATCTACCTCAGCGCTCTGTACTGTCTTTGACATGTAGTAAGCACTTAATAATAATAATAATAATGTTGGTATTTGTTAAGCGCTTCCTATGTGCCGAGCACTGTTCTAAGCGCTGGGGTAGACACGGGGAATCAGGTTGTCCCACGTGGGGCTCACAGTCTTACTCCCCATTTTACAGATGAGGTAACTCAGGCACAGAGAAGTGAGGTGACTTAATGCATACAGCCATTGTTAAGCAATGATATGGGTAAAAGTAAAAAGAGATGGTTCTTCTTCATCTGGTAGAGGTAGTAAAATGAATAGGGCAACTATAAATTGTTTAAGCCAAGCATAACTTTTGTGGGTATTATCAATTTTTGAAAATTGTTTGGAAAACTGTTCTAACCACGAGTTTACATAGCCTTGAAGTTCACACAAAAAGATCATAGGCTACATTTTTCTTAGAACTAGCGTATTAAGCTTCCTGGCTACCAGTCTACATAAATAGTTGAAGAGTCCTCTTGTAAATTATTATTGGATTGTTATCAATGGTTGCTGGCAGATGACTATTTGAAAAGTTGAATCAATACTTTCTGTTGCTCATGTATGAGACTGTGGCTCTAATGTCAAAGCTCAGTATTCCAGGTAAAAATTCCAAAAAGTACTGAGTGCTTTTAAAATTAGAATTTTTTCTAACCAGCCAATCAATATATCATATTTATTGAGACCTTACCGTGTACAGACCACTGTACTAAGCGCTTGGGAGAGTGCAGTATAACAATATAACAGACACAGTCCCTTCCCACAGTGAGCTTACAGTCTATTCGAGGAGACAGACATTAATATAAACTACAGATACATACATAAGTGCTCTGGGACTGAGATGGGAGTGAGTAAAGGGAGCAAATGAGCGCCGCAGAAAGGAGTGGGAGAAAAGGAATTGAGGCCCTAGTCAGGGAAGGCCTTTTTGAGGAAATGTGCCTTCAGTACGGCTTTGGAGGTGGGGAGAGTAACTGTCTGTAGGATATGAAGTGGGAGGGCGTTTCCAGTCAGAGGCAGGACATGGGCGATAGGTGGGTGGCGAGACAGACGAGATCGAGGTACAGTGAGTAAGTTGACATTAGAAGAACAGAGTGCAGTCTGTGTTGTAGTAAGAATCAGAGAGGTAAGGAAGGCGGGGGCAAGGTGATTGAGTGCTTCAAAACCTATGGTAAGGATTTTCTGGTTAATGGAGAGGTGGATGGACAACCACTATAGGTTCTTGAGAAGAAGGGAAACGTAGACTGAACGTTTGTAGAAAAATGATCTGAGCAGCAGAGAGAAGTATGCACTGGAGTTGGGAGAGACAGGAGGCAGGGAGGTCAGCAAGGAGGCTGACACAGTAATCAAGATGGGATGATAAGTGATTGAATTAATGTGGCAGCAGTTAGGATGAAGAGGAAAGGGCGAATTTTAGGGATGTTGTGAAGGTTGAACGGACAAGATTGAATGACAGATTGAATAGGTGGGTTGCATTAGAGAGATGAGGCAGGGATAACACCATGGTTTGGGGCTTGTGAAACAGGAAGGATGATGGTGCTATCTACAGTGATGGGGAAATCAGGGAAAGGATAGGGTTTGGGTGGGAAGATAAGGAGTTCTGTTTTGGTCATGTTAAATTTGAGATGACAGCAGGACATCCAAGTAGAGATGACTTGAAGGCAGGAGTAAATGAGAGACTGTAGAGAGGGAGAGAGATCAGGCCTGGAGATGTAGATTTGGGAATCACCTGCATAGAGGTGGTAGTTAAAGCCATGGGAGCGAATGAATTCTTCAAGGGAGTGGGTGTAGATGGAGAATAGAAGGGGACCCAGAACTGAATGTTGAGGGACACCTGCAGTTTGGGAGTAAGAGTCAGAGGAGGAGCCCATGAAAGAGACTGAGAATGAGATGCCAGAGAGATAGGAGGAGAACCAAGACAGGATCGTGTCAGTGAAGCCAAGGTTGGATAATGTTTCCAGTAGAAGGGGGTGGTCTATAGGCAACTGAGAGGTTGAGGAGGATTAGGATAGAGTAAATAATAAAATAATGTTGGTATTTGTTAAGCACTTACTATGTGCAGAGCACTGTTCTAAGCGCTGGGGTAGATACAGGGTAATCAGGTTGTCCCAAATGAGGCTCACAGTTAATCCCCATTTTACAGATGAGGTAACTGAGGCACAGAGAAGTTAAGTGACTTGCCCACAGTCACATAGCTGACAAGTGGCATAGGCGGGATTCGAACTCATGACCTCTGACTCCCAAGCCCAGGCTCTTTCCACTAGGCCACGCCATTCATTGTATTTGGTCAGTGGAAGATCATATGTGACCCTTGAGAAAGCAGTTTCTGTGAAGTGAGAAGGACAGAAGCCAGGTTGGAAGGGATCAAAGAGAGAATTGGAGGTGAGGAACTTGGGACACTGGATGTAGACAACTTGCTCAAGAAGTCTGGAGAGGAATGGTAGGAGGGAGATGGGGCGGTAACTTGAGGGAGCCGTGGGGTCAAGAGAGGGATTTTTTAATAATAATGGTGGTATTTGTTAAGCGCTTACTATGTGCAGAGCACTGTTCTAAGCGCTGGGCTAGATACAGGGTAATCAGGTTGTCCCAGGTGAGGCTCACAATCTTAATCCCCATTTTACAGATGAGGTAACTGAGGCACAGAGAATTTAAGTGACTTGCCCACAGTCACACAGCTGACAAGTGGCAGAGCCGGGATTCAAACCCATGACCTCTGACTCCCAAGCCCGGGCTCTTTCCACTGAGCCATGCTCGCTAGGGAAGCCATGAGCACGTCTGAAAGCAGTGGGGAAGGAGCCATTGGAGAGAGAACAGTTGAAGATAGGTCAAAGAGGAAAAATAGTCATTTTATTATTTTTACTATTGTGATAGTTATTGCTACTTAATAATACTTATGAAATTCCTTTCAAGTTCATTGTATTATCATGCGAATTAGAAAGAGCAGATATAATTAAGAGATTTTCCTGAAATAGAGTCCTCAACTGCAAAACTGTGGGCTTCGGGAATGATCTAATCTCGTTGCTTATTCATTAAAGAAAAGAAGTTAATATTAACTACCTGGGTTTTTCAGTTACTTATTGGTAACTTTAGATCCACAGTAAGGGGTTTTTCATCCAAAACACTCTTTGGACTGAGAATCCCAGACTAGAAGGATTCAGATGAAAATTTGACATTTGAATTTTTGAAATTTCTCTTTTATATGGGTTTGAAAAACAAGAGTAAAATGGATACTTTCCCTAGTATTCTGCTGTTTCTTTGTTAGAAAAGTCTTCTAATGCTAAATCATTTTTTCTCTAGGAATCTGTACTGAATGAGGTTTCCACACACTTATTAAGTGTACTTAGAGGTTTGAAAGAGTCAACAAACATAAAAAAACTATGCTAGCATAAAACCTTTTTCCAACGACATGAGTTTCCTTCATGCCACTAAAACTATTTTTGAAATACTTTCTCCTGAATGTGGTTTAACTAGAAAAATGTTATGCATAAAACAACCTATTCCATGAAAAAACTATATTTTGGCTATACAAATAGGAATCTTGATACTTTTTCTATTTTTAATAGTTAGAAATCAGATGGAGGGAAAAAATTCTATCACTTTCCTAACATAAAATGGCATGGACTCATTTCATCCTTCAGGGAATACAATTTGTCCATTAGTCAGTCAAGTATTAGCTAGTTTGAGCAGAAGAAAACAACCGTGCCTTCATTCAGGCAAGAGAACGATTTGAGGAGACTTTAAAAAAGGCAGATTTGTGTGTGCCAAGTGGAAAGACAAAGCATTTGCTTTGGGGATGGGTGAGGGACATGATTGCTAACCTTCAGTGATCAAGTTTGTTCCCCAAAATGATTATAATAAAATGCATGAAAAAAACTTCCTTAAAGTTAAAAACAGGTTTTTCAGAATACTAAAGCTATCTCCAGGGTTTAGGATGCACAGATGTGGGAGAAGGAGGGAGAGAGGAGAAAAGTGTAGGGGCAGCTGACAGTTTATTAAATTCAATTAAAAAATTGAGAAACATATTTTATTGGACTTTAATTTCCCAGAATTTGGATTGTAAAACCGAAAACCCTAAAATGCCTTTGTACTTTGACCAGATTCAGTCTTCAAGACTGTAAAAGTGGGAATGGGAGAGGGGGTGATGGAAATGGTTTGGCCGGAGTCCCGAAGGGATCAAAAAAGTCCACCCAATTGTGTCTAGTTCTGGTCCACACAACTTTAGAAGAACATTAATAGAGCTGGAGAAGGTTTCATAAATGGGGCAACCAAGATCATCAAGGGATGGAGAGTCTTCTGTATGATTTAAAGGCACTTGTATTTGAATGATTTTCTTTCACCTGCTTCTCTTCATTGTCTGGGAATGAGAACAAGTCAAACAATCAATCATATTTACTGAGCATCTACTGTGTGCAGACCACTGAACTAAGCGCTTTTGGAGATTACCATATAGCAAAGTTGGAAGATACATTCCCTGCCCACAACAAGTTTACAGCCTAAAGGGCTAGGCAGACATGACTATAATAATAATAATAATGATGGCATTTGTTAAGCACTTGCTATGTGTGAAGCACTGTTCTAAGAGCTGGGTATAAATAGAACAGTGCTTGGCACATAGTAAGCACTTAACAAATACCAACATAATCATAATTATTATTATTATTATTAAATAAAAGAGGGCTAGGTACATAAGTACAGTCAGAAGCTGATATGAGTTAAATGCGAAACAAAAGTTAAAACAGGCATAAGATTAAAGAATAAAGAATGTATCAGTGCTTTGCAGTTTTTTAAAGGTTCAGCCAGTATAAAAATGTAGAACTGCTTGGACCATGTCACCAACCCACAGGAGTAAGTTTGGTTTGCCCCTGTTTGAGGATTTTAACTAGATTTGCCAAGTAAAGGCCGAAGGAGAGAAATCCTGAAGTACGTTTCTAGACCCTAAAGTGGTCATACACTCCAATTTGCACCGAACCATTATCCTAAAATAAATGAATAGATTGTATATAACCCTGATTTGTTTGTCACAACCACACTGTGCTCCCCCCAAAGTTCCTAAATGGCACAGAATAAATAATGTTAGTATTTGTTAAGCGCTTACTATGTGCAGAGCACTGTTCTAAGCGCTGGGGTAGATACAGGGTAATCAAGTTGTCCCACATGAGGCTCACAGTCTTAATCCCCATTTTACAGATGAGGGAACTGAGGCACAGAGAAGTTAAGTGACTGGCCCAAAGTCACACAGCTGCCAAGTGGCAGAGTCGGGATACGAACCCATAACCTCTGGCTCCCAAGCCGGGTCTCTTTCCACTGAGCCAAGTTGCCTTTTCAATCCTCACAGAACCTGGTGCTTAGAAAGTGTGTCCAGGGAAAAGCCAATTATTGAAAGGTTTTAGTAAACCATGACCAAAGTCCGTAATAAAAGCATCTTATGAATTCAGGTGACCAGCATTCTCTCCCTCCCTACCTGGAATAAGACACTGAGGTGGCTGCTGCTTCTGCCACGGTGGCCACGGTGGAGAATGGCAGCCCTCCCTGAACTGGCTCACTCTGGGCTGGGCCACCAGGTCTGCCGCTGCCCCCAGAGAGAAGGAGGAGGAAAGGGAGGAAGAGGTAGTTGAACAATTGCTTCCTCGTCCCCCTGCGCCTTTTCCTCCTCTTCTACTTCCTCATCCTCCTTCTCCTTCTCCTCCTCCTCCTCTCAGTGGATAGAGCACAGGCCTGGGAGTCAGAAGAATCTGGGTTCTAATTGCGGCCTTTCCACTTGTCAGCTGTGTGACCTTGGGCAAGTCACTTAACTTTTCTGTGCCTCAGTTACCTCATCTATAAAATGGGGATTAAGGCTCTGAGCCCCCTGTGGGACATGGACTGTGTCCAACCTGATTAGTTCGTATCTACCCCAATGCTTAGAACAGTGCTTGACACATAGTAAGCGCTTAACAAATACTGTTTAGACTGTGAGCCCGTTATTGAGCAGGGCTTGTCTCTGTTGCCGAATTGTACACTCCAAGCACTTAGTACAGTGCTCCGCACATAGTAAACGCTCAATAAATACTATTGAATGAATGATTGAAATACCATCATCATTGTTATTATTCCCATTACCTCAGCTTTTCAGGTCATGGGATAGAATCCCAAATTTATGACTATCCTGCGTGATTCCTGGTCAGATTGCCTGCCTCATATCCACCTCCTTCTCCTCCCTTCTCCACCCTAAGGAAACTGATGTTAATCTGTCAGACAGCTTGCCAGACTTTCCACATGTCCCAGCCACCTACCCTTTCCCCTCAGCCATGTTGAAAATTTCTGGGAAAACCCAAGTCCTGTCAGATTGCCAATGCAAATCAAGAGCATTTGTATATTTTTAATGAAGCAGCAGGAAGAACTAAATAAATTACTCAAAAAGAGAAATGGTCTCTACAGGGGAGCTCGTAAGCTGACAAGGACCAGCAAAAACATTCCATTATATATCTTCTAAGGCCTTAAGATAGTGCATTACATTGCATTCATTCATTCAATCGTATTTATTGAGCGCTTACTGTGTGCAGAGTACTGTAGTAAACGCTTGGATTGTATAGTTCAGCAACAGAATTGCATTCAGTGGGTGTTTATTAAATACCATAATTACTACTAAGATAAGGAAGAACTAGCATATCCATCTTTCCGCCCGACATCCTTGACAGATGTGTCGATCTGTCGGTCAATCATTCAATTAAATAGCATATTTTGAGCTTCTACTGTTAGCAGAGCACTATATTCTATTGGTCAAGCCAAGCCAGTAAATCAGATGTGGTTAAAGAGGAATGGGTAGAAGAGTTCTGCTGTGAGAATTTCATGATTTTTGTGTTTGCTTCTATCCCATAAGTAAAATGTCCAGATTCTGATGGTAGATTTTGGAATTTAATGTTTTAAACTATTCAAGTTCAAAGTTGATTTCCCTTTTTTTGACATAAGCCTTTCTGCTTCAGTTTCATACATCCTAAAACAACATTTTTTTTCCGAGAACCTACAGCAATAGCCTCCAGGCTAGACATATGTGCAGATTAGTACTTCTAAATTAAGCCAAAGTATGAATTTCTTTGGCCGCATCTCCTGCCTCTGGCTGGTTAATCACAGCACATAATTCAGAAGGCAATTAAACAGCATACTGCTCCCTTGATCATCAAAACACAACTGTATTTGAATCCTTAATTCTGATAGTTATCTGTTTGGGAATGACTTTATTTTCTGAACCGCTGCGTTACATGATCAACGCTGAATTCACTAGTCAGGAAGGGTGTGCCCCAAAAATCTCTGAACATGATTCTTCTGCAATTCCCCCCTGGAACACGTTCAATTTCAGAAGTCAAAATATATCAGTTAAACTCTTGGCATAAGTGCTACGCTGCCCTGAAAAGTCTGAATTGGGAAAGAAGGGGAGAAGAAAAAAAAGCAAACCTCTATCTTGAAACAAGGGTGATGTGGTTGCAGTTTGAATCTAAATCAAAAGTTACTGATTTGATTTTCTTGGTTCATTTTTGGGTTGGGGGGTGGATCTGTGTATTCTTTTGAACGTTAGATACAAAGATCTGTTTATTTTCGTTGGTATCCAGTGACCAAACCCTTGAACACGTTTGTGAGCACTGCCTAATGGAATTTCCTTCTCCCTCTCCCTTTCCTTGTTTTCTTTTTTTTTTAAATTATCCCAGACTATTTCCGAACTGGCTGCTTTTTCCCACACGGATTGGGACGGCGGGAGGAGGGACGATTCCGGAGGTCCCCGAAAAAGGAGGATGGTTCCATTCATTCAATCGTATTTATTGAGAGCTTACTCTGTGCAGAGCAGTGTGGCTCAGTGGAAAGAGCCCGGGCTTGGGAGTCAGAGGTCATGGGTTTGAATCCCGGCTCTACCACTTGTCAACTGTGTGACTATGGGCAAGTCACTTCACTTCTCTGGGCCTCCGTTACCTCATCTGTAAAATGAGGATTAAGACTGTGAAACTCACATGGGACAACCTCATTATCTTGTATCTACCCCAGCGCTTAGAACAGTGCTCTGCACAGAGTAAGCGCTTACCAAATACCAACATTATTAAATGCTTGGAAAGTACAATTTGGCAACAGATGGAGACAATCCCTACCCCACAACGGGCTCACAGTCTAGAAGGGGGGGAGACAGACATCAAAACCAGTAAACAGGCATCAAGAGCATCAATATAAATAAATAGAATTAGAGATGTATACACATCATTCATAAAATAAATAGAATAATAAATATGTACATATATACACAAGTGCTGTGGGGCGGGGTGGCACCTCCACCCAAACCCTCCGGGAGTCTGGGGCGGCCGGGGGAGTCTCAAGGAGGGGATAAAGGAGAGAAAAAAAGAAAGGGAAAGGAGAGAAAAAGAAAGGGAAAGGAGAGAAAAAGAAAGGGAAAGGAGAAGTCCAGGGAGGGGGAGAGAAGGAATGGGTCAGATGGGGATAGCTCGCTGTGGGCAGGGATTGTCTCTCTTTATTGCTGTATTGTAATGATGGTATTTGTTAAGCACTTACTATGTGCCAAGCACTGTTCTAAACGCTTGGGGTGGGGGCGGGGGGGGATACAAGGTAATCAGGCTGTCCCACTTGGGGCTCACAATCTTCATGCCCATTTTACAGATGCGGGAACTGAGGCCCAGAGAAGTGAAGTGACTTGCCCAAGGTCACACAGCTGACAAGGGGTGGAGCAGGGATTAGAACCCATGACCTATGTACATGTGTGCATATTTATTATTCCATCTATTTTATTAATGATATGTATAATTCTATAATTCTATTCATTTCCATTGATGCTACTGATGCCTGTCCACTTTTTTGGTTTAGGTTTGTGGTCTGTCTCCCCACTTCTAGCCTGTGAGCCCGTTGCTGGAGAGGGATCGTCTCTATCCGTTGCTGAATTGTACATTCCAAGCACTTAGTACAGTGCTCTGCACACAGTGGGCGCTCAAGAAATACGATTGAATGAGTGAATGAATGACCTCTGACTCCCACGCCCAGACTCTTGCCGCTGAACCACCCTTCTTCTCCTTCCCAGGCACTCAGTGGCTCAGTGGAAAGAGCCCGGGCTTGGGAGTCAGAGGTCATGGGCTCTAATCCCGACTCTGCCACTTGCCTGCTGTGTAAGCGTGGCTCAATGAAAAGAGCACGGGCTTGGGAATCAGAGGTCATGGATTCGAATGCCGGCTCTGCCACTTGTCAGCTGTGTGACTGTGGGCAAGTCACTTCACTTCTCTGTGCCCCAGTTCCCTCATCTGTAAAATGGGGATGAAGACTTTGAGCCTCCCGTGGGACAACCTGATTACCCTGCATCTACCCCAGCGCTTAGAACAGTGCTCTGCACATAGTAAGTGCTTAACAAATACCAACATTAGTATTATTATTATTATTATTAAAGTTGGGCAAGCCACTCAACTTCTCTGTGCCTCATTGACCTCACCTGTCAAATGGGGATGAAGACTGTGAGCCCCACATGGGGCAGCCTGATTACCTTGTATTCTCCCCACCACACCCCAGCGCTTGTAACAGCACATAGTAAGCGCTTAATAATAATAATGTTGGTATTTGTTAAGCGCTTACTATGTGCAGAGCACTGTTCTAAGCCCTGGGGTAGATACAGGGTCATCGGGTTGTCCCAAGTGAGGTTCACAGTCTTCATCCCCATTTTACAGATGAGGTAACTGAGGCACAGCAAAGTGCAGTGACTTGCCCACGGTCACACAGCTGACAAAGTCACACAGTTTAAGAGGTGCCATCATCATCATCATGATTATTATTATTAAATACGATGGAATGAATAGAAGCAGCGTGGCTCAGTGGAAAGAGCCCAGGCTTGGGAGTCAGAGGTCATGGGTTCCAATCCTGGCTCCAGCACTTGTCAGCTGTGTGACTGTGGGCAAGTCACTTCACTTCTCGGTGCCTCAGCGACCTCATCTGTAAAATGGGGATGAAGACTGTGAGCCTCACATGGGACAACCTGATTACCCTGTATCTACCTCAGCGCTTAGAACAGTGCTCTGCATATAACAATAATAATAATATTAATGTTGGTATTTGTTAAGCGCTTACTATGTGCAGAGCATATAACAATAATAATAATAATAATGTTGGTATTTGTTAAGCGCTTACTATGTGCCGAGCACCGTTCTAAGCTCTGGGGTAGACACAGAGGAATCAGGTTGTCCCACGGGGGGCTCACAGTCTTCATCCCCATTTTACAGATGAGGTCACTGAGGCCCAGAGAAGTGAAGTGACTTGCCCACGATCACACAGCTAGTAAGCGCTTAACAACTACCAACATTACTGAATGCATGGGGAGGGGGGAGGGAAGAGGGGGGCGGGGAGGAGAGGCAAAGGGATGGATGGAAGGGGAGGGGGGAGCAGAAGGAGGATGGGGCGGAGGGAAGGGGAGGGGAGCAGGGAGGGGAAAGAAGGAGGGAGCAGAGGAGCAGGGAGGGGAAGGAAGGAGGGAGGGAGCGAAGGAGCAGGGAGGGGAAGGAGGGAGGGAGGAGGAGGAGGAGGAGGAGGAGGGGGCATGGGCAGCGGCAGCAGCAAAAGCAGGCATCGGGGCCCGGACGGTCCCCAGTCCCCCGGGGGCCGGGGCCGGGGCCGGGGCCGGGGCCGGTGGCGGCGGGGAGCGGGCGAAGGACCGGCCGGCCGGGGGCGGGAGGAGAGCGCCCCCCAGCGGCGGGGCCGGGAAGAGCCGCGGCAGGAGGGCGCCCCCGAGCGTCAGGAGGGCGCCCCCCAGCGGCGGGGCCGGGAGGAGGCGGAGGAAGGGGGCGCCCCCTGGCGGCGGGGGCTGCGCCCGCCGGACGGGGCCGGAGAAGGGGCCGGAGACGGGGCCGGACACGGGGCCGGCGAGGGCGACGAGGAGCTGCTGGACAGACTGCTGGACGAGACGGCGGGCTGGGGGCCCTCCCTCGCCCGCTCCCCCCCGGGGACCCGCGGGAAACGGAGCCCGAGACAAGCCAAACACGAACGGGGGGTGAGTCACCGCTGCCCGCCCCCCGGGCCCCCGAGCCAGCCTCCGACCCCCTCCTAGCCTCCCTCTCCTCCCTGCCCCGCATCCCATCCAACTCGTCTCTCCCCGCCCCTTCCAGACACTCTTCCATCCTGCCTCCTTGTCCCCCGCTTCCCTTCCACCCTGTCCTGTCCCCCTCTTCCCCCCACCTTGTCCCCCTCTTCCCTTCCTCTCGGTCCCCTTCTTCCCTTCCTCCCTGTCCTGCCTCCCTCTTCCCCCCCACCTTGCCCCCCTCTTCCCTTCCTCCCTGTCCTGTCCTCCTCTTCCCCCCACCTTGTCCCTCGCTTCCCTTCCTCCCTGTCCTGTCCCCCTCTTCCCTTCCTCCCTGTCCTGTCCCCCTCTTCCCTTCCTCCTCGTCCCTCTCTTCCCTTCCTCCCTGTCCTGTCCCTCTCTTCCCTTCCTCCTGGTCCCCTTCTTCCCTTCCTCCCTGTCCTGTCCTCCTCTTCCCCCCACCTTGTCCCCTTCTTCCCTTCCTCCCTGTCCTGTCCCCCTCTTCCCCCACCTTGTCCCCCTCTTCCCTTCCACCCTGTCCTGTCCCCCTTTTCCCCCCACCTTGTCCCCCTCTTCCCTTCCTCCCTGTCCTGTCCCCCTCTTCCCCCACCTTGTCCCCCTCTTCCCTTCCTCCCTGTCCTGTCCTCCTCTTCCCCCACCTTGTCCCCCTCTTCCCTTCCTCCTTGTCCTGTCCTCCTCTTCCCCCCACCTTGTCCCCCTCTTCCCTTCCTCCTGGTCCCTCTCTTCCCTTCCTCCCTGTCCTGTCCTCCTCTTCCCCCCACCTTGTCCCCTTCTTCCCTTCCTCCCTGTCCTGTCCCCTTCTTCCCCCACCTTGTCCCCCTCTTCCCTTCCTCCCTGTCCTCTCCCCCTCTCCCCTTCCTCCTGGTCCCCTTCTTCCCTTCCACCCTGTCCTGTACCCCTCTTCCCTTCCTCCTTGTCCCCTTCTTCCCTTCCTCCCTGTCCTGCCCCCCTTTTCCCCCACCTTGTCCCCCTCTTCCCTTCCTCCCTGCCCCGTCCCCCTCTTCCCTCCACCTTGTCCTCCTCTTCCCCCCACCTTGGTCCCCTTTTTCCTTTCCTCCCTGTCCTCCTCCTGCCTTACTGGCAAGAGCCCGGGCTTGGGAATCAGAGGTCATGGGTTCTAATTCCGACTCCGCCACTTGTCAGTTGGGTGACTTTGGGCAAGTCGCTTCACTTCTCTGGGCCCCAGTGACCTCATATGGAAAATGGGGATGAGGTCTGTGAGCCCAATGTGGGACATTCTGATGATCTTGTATCTCCCCCAGCGCTTAGAACAGTGCTTGGCACATAGTAAGCACTTAGCAAGTACCAACATCATTATTGTTATTATTAATCCCGGCTCCACCACTTGTCAGCTGGGTGACTTTGGGCAAGTCACTTCACTTCTCTGTACCTCAGTTCCCTCATCTGGAAAATGGGGATGAAGACAGTGAGCCCCAAGGGGGCAACCTGATTACCTCGCATCCCCCCCCCAGGGCTTAGAACAGTGCTGTGTCTAAATCTATGATTCTATTTAGCTATTTCGATAGTAATGATGCCTGTCTACTTGTTTTGTTTTGCTTTCTGTCTCCCCCGTTTAGACTGTGAGCCCATTGTTGGGCAGGAATTGTCTCTATCTCTTGCTGAATTGTATATTCCAAGCGCTTAATACAGTGCTCTGCACACATTTGTATTTGGTATTTGTTGGTATTTGTTAAGCACTTACTATGTACCGAGCACTGTTCTAAGCGCTGGGGTAGACACAGGGGAATCAGGTTGTCCCACGTGGGGCTCACAGTCTTAATCCCCATTTTACAGATGAGGTAACTGAGGCACAGAGAAGTTAAGTGACTTGCCCAAAGTCACACAGCTGACAAGTGGCCGAGCCGGGATTCGAACCCATGAACTCTGACTCCAAAGCCTGTGCTCTTTCCACTGAGCCACGCTGCTTCCCAAAGTAAGCAGCGCTTACTTTGGCACACAGTAAGTGCTCAATAAATACGATTGAATGAATGAATGCTTGGCACATAGTAAGTGCTTAACAAATACCATCACTATTATTATTATTATTATTGTCACTTAACTTCTCTGTGCCTCAGTTACCTCATTTGGAAAAAGGGGATTAAGACTGTGAGCCCCACATAGGCCAATCTGATAACCTTGTATCTACCCCAGTGCTTAGAACAGTGCTTGGCATATAGTAAGCACTTAACAAATACCACACATTATTTTTATTATTATTCCCTCGGGCTAGTAAGTGCTTAACAAATACCATTATTATTATTATTATTATTATTATTCCCTCTGGCCTGCCCACCTTTCCCCTCCATCCTGCCCCCCCAAGCTCCTCTATCCTTCCCCCTTCTCCACTCCATCTCTTTCATTTACACCTCCCTTTTATCCTTTAGTCTTCCTCTTCCCAGTCACAACCAAAAACAGACTAGTCCCCTCATTCCTCTGGTCCAGGTGAGGGCAGGGATTGTTTCTCTTTATTACTGAATTGTACTCTCCCAGCGCTTAGTACAATACTTGGCACACAGTAAGTGCTCAATAAGTACAGTTGAATGAATGAATGAATGAATAAGCAGGGGAAAAATGGAGGGGGAGAGATTCAGTGACTAAGAAACATCAGGTTGGCCCTTCTCCAGGCTTTCACACTCTAAAAAAAGCCGGAACACTCGTCTGGCAGTGGCCCCCCGAGTTGGACACTGAAAACGCTTTTTTTCTTCTAAAACTAGGTCCAAGTGACTTTCTACCTTTCCTGGGCTTGGGGTGCCAAGCTGGGAGTGCCTACATTTGGGAAGTTGTTTTCCTTCCTGCTCTTCTCACATAGACACCATTATTTTTTTCAAGTGTCTTCTAGGCCTAAAGTCGTGGGTTTTCAGTTGGTAACTGTTCCATCTGCTTTCCTCTCCCCATAACACACTAGAAGTTAACTCGAGCTGTTCTCCTCCCCTGAACTGTTCTTTTAACCTTTAGCGTTTTAATAATAATAATAATAATAATAATAATGTTGGTATTTGTTAAGCGCTTACTGTGTGCCCTGCACTAAGTGCTGGGGTAGATACAAGGTCATTAGGTTGTCCCATGTGGGGCTCACAGGCTTAATCCCCATTTCACAGATGAGGTAACTGAGGCCCAGAGAGGTTAAGTGACTTGCCCAAAGTCACACAGCTGATAAGTGGCGGAGCCGGGATTAGAACCCACGATTTAAGACTCCCAAGTCCATGTTCTTTCCACTAAGCCACGCTGCTTCTCCATGCTGTTTTGGGGGAGGGGTGCCTTTTCTCTGAAATCCTTCTAATTTGCCCTTTTGTTTCAAAGAAATATTTTTTGGAAAGTGCGAAATGGTTGTTGAGAGCCAACTTAATATTTGGTGAAGGGATTGGAAAATTGGCAGAGAGCTATAGAACCACAAAAAATAAATCTGTAACTTCGGCTTTATTTGGAAAGCAGTTATTTCTCAGCTTTTAGAAAGATCCTCTGCAGTCCATGCGTTTGATTTTCTCATCAGCGTCTCCCAGCCCAATGGAATTACAATACTGCTATCCTGAGAAGAGGTGATCCAATATTCGGCAGTTTTGTTTTTTCCTTTTCTCTGGGGAGTTGGACTTAGCAAAATTGTTCTTATATAATAGCATCTGCCTCCATGCTCTTCACATTGGAATATGAAGCCAGATGGACGACAACCCAATTCAAAGTTGCTGAGGATGAGGGAATTTACAAAAAGGTGCTAAAGATTGGGAGAGTAACCCATGAGAAGAAAAACCCTAAATTCTGGACAGATCTGGGCAGATTTCCCCCCCTCCGCCCCCCGCCATGTTGTGTTTTTCTAACAAATCTAAGAGGGATTAATTGGGATGAAAGAGTATAACAGCATGCTTTTAAGAAGACATCAGTACCCCTGTTATATAACATTTTCCTAAGCACAACAGTTGGAGAAAGTTGGAAACTAAGTCTTCCGAAGGAAACACTGTCAATATTAAGGAGGAATCGAGCTGTTAATGCCAGTTTTTTAAGGACTTTGAATACTGCGGTCAATGAAACTTGAACATAAAAGTAGGGTGGTGATTTTTTTGGTTTTTCAGATAACACTTATTTTGGTGACTAAACGTTTACTATCTACCAGGCCCTGCACTAAGTGCTGAATAAATAGAAAGAAAGCTAATCCTCATATTCAGAGGTGGGATTACTGTTAGTAAGATCCTATCTTTGTATGAAAGTACCTTTGTATGAAAAGTGCCTAACAGACTGGTTTTCTAATGATAAAGCATTTGGAAGTGGAACTGGTGAAATCTTAAGTGCCCAAACAGCCCTTTTTAGGGACACACTGCTAATAACAACAATAATAATAATAATAATAATAATGGTATTTCTTAAATAGTTAATATGTGTCAAGCGCTGTTTTAAGCACTGGGGTAGCTAAGGGTTAATCAGGTCAGACCCAGTTCTTGTCCCACATGGGACTCACAGTCTAAGTAGGAGGGAGATCAGATATGGAATCCCCATTTCACAGCAGAGGAAACTTGAGACAGAAAGAAATTAATGGACTTGCCCAAGGTCACACAGCAGGATTAGAACCCAGGTCCTCTGACTCCCAGGCCTGTGCTCTTTCCATTAGGCCATACTGCTTCCCTAAGAGTGCTGCTCACCTTAAGAGTTTAAAAAAGATGCCCTACAAATGCACTGATTCACTTTCCCTGGTGAACCTCTTATTTGTCTTCTGCACAAAGCTTAACCCTGGAAGCAGTGTGGCCTAGTGGGTAGAACACGGGCCTGGGAGCCAGAGGATCTGGGTTCTGACCCCACCTCCACCACTTGTCTTCTACGTCATCCTGGGCTAGTCACTTATCTTCTCTGTGCCTCAGTTTTCTCCCCTGCAAAATGGAGATTCGGTGCCTGTTCTTCCTCCTGCTTAGACTGTGAACTTCATGTGGACAGGGACCGTATTCAGCCTGATTATCTTGTGTCTACCCCAGCACTTAGAGCAATGGTCGGCACATACCATAAAAAAACTCAAAAAAACCCTCCTTGAAGTTCCAGTCCTGCCATCCTCTCCAAGTAAATTAAATAATGATTTTTACAGTACTTGTTAAGCACTTACTATGTGCCAAGCACTGTTCTAAGCAGTGAGGCAGATACAACTTAATCAGTTTGGACACAGTCCCTGTCCCACATGGGGCTCACAGTCTTAATCCCCATTTTCCAGATGAGGTAACCGAGACCCAGAGAAATGAAGCGAATTGCCCAAGGTCACACAGCAGACATGTGGCGGAATGGGATCAGAACCCTGAAAATTAGACAAATACCCTATCACTATTGGTTTCAAAGCCCTTCATCGCCTTGCCCCCTGCTACCTCACCTCCCTTCTCTCCCACAGCCCAGCCCGCACCCTCCGCTCCTCTGCTGCTCACCTCCTCATTGTGCCTCGTTGATGATGGTATTTGTAAAGTGCTTACTATGTGCAAAGCACTGTTCTAAGCGCTGGGGGGAGACAAGGCAATCAGGTTGTCTCACGTAGCGCTCATAGTTTTAATCCCCATTTTACAGATGAGGTAACTGAGGCACAGAGAAGTTAAGTGACTTTGCCCAAAGTCACACAGCTGACAAGCGGCGGAGCCGGGATTAGAACCCATGATCTCTGACTTCCAAGCCCGGGCTCTTTCCACTGAGCCACGCTCTTGCCTGTCCCGCCGTTGGCCCCTGGCCCACGTCCTACCACTGACCTGGAAAGCCCTCCTTCCTCACATCCGCCAAACTAGCACTCTTCCCCCCTTCAAAACCCTACTGAAAGCTCACCTCCTCCAGAATGCCTTCCCAGACTGAGCCCCCTTTTCCTCTGCTCCTTCCCTCCCCATCACCCCGACTCCCTCCCTCTGCTTTACCCGCTCCCCACCCCACAGCACTTGTGTATCTATGCACATATTTATTATTCTATTTATTTTATTAATGATGCATATATAGCTATAATTCTATTTATTTATATTGGTGCTATTGATGCCTATTTACTTGCTTTGTTTTGCTTTGTTGTCTGTCTCCCCCCTTCTAGACTGTGAACCCTTTGTTGGGGGGGGATTGTCTCTGTTGCAGAATTGTACTTTCCAAGTGCTTAGTACAGTGCTCTGAACATAATAAGCGCTCAATAAATACAATTGAATGAATGAATGAACCCAAGTCATTCTAGCTCCCAGGCCCGTCCTCTATTTACTAAGCTACGTTGCTTCTCTCCAAGTGTCTCACCAATTCTTTGTTACTCTAGGAGTATTGACTTGGGCTTTCAACTTCACTGTGAAGGGCTAATGTACGTTCGTATAAAATACATTGCCTTGATGAACACCACCACAGTAATACACTTCACTGTTCAGAAAGCATTGCCCACTTAGGGATTGCTGCATGTCCCAGTTAAAATGAACTATGTATTTTGATATTTTGAGTTGTAGTTGTCTCCCCTTATGTTGAATTCTTGTTATAGAAGTGATTATTGGGAATTTCAGTTAGATTCTTCCTTTTAACTTAAATCTAGAGTTGTGTGCGATGGCATAATCATAAAGCAGCATATCCTCCCTTTTGCGTGTTTCAAATCCGGAGAATATTAAAATGGAAACTTGATAAAATGCGGTCATCTTCCTGCACAAGTTCAAAGTGGAGACCACCAAAGTATGAGTCTTTAAGCCTAAAAACTCAAGTTGTGATCTGCAATTTTTTTGTGAACAGGGGGAGGTATTTTCTCATTTTCCAGGTTCCATTTTTCTTGCTTTTTAGCTCTTTCCATTTTTTTTAAAGTTACAGTAGCAAAACTAAAGCAATCAGAAGGTTGCCAAGAAAAGGATATGTTCTGGATTACATTTTAACTCCAAAGTCTTCAAAGGCTTGGTTGGTCATGGCCGAATTCCTATACCGAATTCCACGTTACTAATTGGCCGTTCTTCAGATTTCATCCTGAGAAATGTTGTAGCTGAACCGTATTTTGTTCAGGAATATTACGTATAAAGGCCGAGGGGTTCCACGGCATAGAAGCAAATTGCATTTTGGGAATCGTTTTTGGTTTTGGTACATGCAAACAGAAACACCGATGGCCTTCCCTTTATTCCCCACTATACTCTGGCCTTTGCTTCTGCCCTATTTATTTTGTTAATGAGCTGTGCATCGCCATATACAATAGAATCACCTCGATTCTATTTATTGCTATGATTTTAATGAGATGTACATCCTCTTGATTCTATTTATTGCTATTGTTTTGGTCTGTCTGTCTCCCTCGATTAGACTGTAAGCCCGTCAATGGGCAGGGACTGTCTCTGTTGCCAATTTGTACATTCCAACAGCTTAGTACAGTGCTCTGCACATAGTAAGTGCTCAATAAATACTATTGAATGAATCCCTGCCCCCTGGGATTTTACTGCACCTCTCTCTTGACTTTCCTGCCTACGTCCCCTCACTCACTCTGTTCCCTTGGCTTGGAACTCCTTTCCTCTCCAGATCTGACAGACCATGGTCCTTCCTGCCCTCCTATATTCAAAGCCCTACTGAAAACCCACCTTCTCCACCCTGCCTTCCGTGATTAATTCCCAGCATCAATCAATAGCATTTATTGCGTGCTTACTGTGTGCCGAGCACTACGCTAACCTCCTGGGACATGACAATACCATAGACGCAGTCCCTGCCCACAAGGAGCTTACAGTCTAGAAAGGGAGACAGCCATAAAATAAATTACAGGTAGGAGATATGGCAGAGTATAGGGTTATGTACTTATAAGCCCATCAGATGTCTCTAGCTTATATGCACCTAAACCTATCCTCAGCATTCATGTATATATTTATTCAATTCTATATTTACTTATTTATTTTGATGGAATCAGGACATCTCAGCGTGGCTCACTGGAAAGAGCACGGGCTTTGGAGTCAGAGGTCATGGGTTCGAACCCTGGCTCTGCCACTTGTCAGCTGTGTGACTTTGGGCAAGTCACTTAACTTCTCGGTGCCTCAGTTACCTCATCTGTAAAATGGGGATGAAGACTGTGAGCCCCACGTGGGACAACCTGATTCCCCTGTGTCTACCCCAGCGCTTAGAACAGTGCTCGGCACATAGTAAGTGCTTAACAAATACCAACATTTATAAATACTTTTCTGCTTGTCCCCCGAATTAGTGGATAAGTGCCTTATGGATAGGGAATATATCCTTTGTTTGGTTTGTACTTCCCAAGTACTTAGTACCGTACGCTGCAGCTCTAGACTCTAGACTGTAAGCCCGCTGTGGCCAGGGGTTGTCTCTCTTTATTGCCGTATTGTGCTTTCCAAGTGCTTAGTACTTACTGTGTGCTGAGCACTATACTAACCGCACATAGTACCTCTAGATTCTAGACTGTAAACCCGTTGTGGGCAGGGATAATCTCTCTTTATTGCTGTATTGTACTTTCCAAATGGTTAGTACAGTGCTCTGCACACAGTAAGCGCTCAATAAATACGATTGAATGAATGACTGCATCTAGTGGGCACTCATTAAATGCCAGTTTTCCAATTATTGCCAGTACTCCTGCTTCCCCAGCACTCCCCTGTCCCATTCCTCCTTTCCCAGCTCCCTAATCTTCCCTGCTATTTTTCCAACTCCTTTTCCTCCTCTCCCATAGCCCTGCCCTCCCACCCGGTAGTCACTTGGGCCATCTCCAAGCCAGAGCGTATGGAGGTGGTGACCCAAGAAGAGATGACTTTTCCTTTATGTCTACACAGATGAGAATTTAAATTAATTTTTAATTAATTATTTAATTAATTTAGCACTGGAGTGGTTACAAGCAAATTGGGTCAGAAGCAGTCCCTGTCCCACATGGAGCTCACAGTCTTAACCCCCATTTTATAGATAAGATAACTGAAGCTTAGAGAAGTGAAGTGATTTACCCAAGGCACACAGCGGACGAGTAGCAGAGCTGGGAATAGAACCCAGAACCCTCTGACTCCTGGGGCCATACACTAGGACACTAGTCCTAGCTGCTCCTCCAAATGAGAGATCAGCATCAAGGAATGAGCCTGTTGTCATTTCCTAGACAAGTGTGGCTCAGCTCAGACTTAGAGGAGCCCTGACAAATATGACATGTTGTTGCATAAAACATCTCGGGACAGGATGGTTATTTAGCCAGTAGTTTTGAAGAATCTCCTATTCTCTCAGTCTGGAAAATTAGACCTATTCTTCAGATGGGAATCTGCTGTGCCAACAGTCTAAGAATGTGGGTGTTTTTGATTGTAACAATGACAATACTAATTATGGTATTCGTTAAACACTTACTATGTGCCGGGCACTGTGCTAAGCGCTGGGATGGATACGAGCAAATTGGGTTGGACCCAATCCCTGTCCCAGATGGGGCTCACAGTCTTAATCCCCATTTTACAGATAACTGAAGCAGAGAGCAGTGAAGTGACTTGCCCAAAGTCACACAGCAGACAAGTGGCAGAGCTGGGGTTAGAAGCCAGGTCCTTCTGACTCCCAGGCCTGTGCGCTATCCATTAGGCCATTCTGCCTTTCTACTCTCCCAAGTGCTGAGTAAAGTGCTTTGCGTGAAGTACGAGCCATTGATTGATAGTGGGAACCGACATTTCCTTCTGTAATTGAATAGTCAATGTTTGCTGCCCCTGAGCTATACCTTGTTTGCTTTTCATCTGTCAGAAATAAAACTCAGCTCTTTTGTCTATAGGTGGCAGAACTGTTTCTCTCTCAATCATTTCTTCATACCACTTTTGTTTCTCCAACTGAAAAATAATATCCGTGGCTTTGGAGATTCTTTCCTTTGAGTCACGCAAGGGAAAAACCAAGTAGCCTGTGGCCGTGGAAATAGGGAGGGGCCTGAACAACACCCTAGGACCTGTGAGGTGCTCCTGGGGTTCCCGAAATGGTCGAGAGGCACTTGGAGGATGTGTTTCTAAAGTCTCTAGAAAAGGGCCTTGTTCTCCTGTACGTGGAGGCAGAAATGAAATTCGTGAACTGAACTGCATCCCTGCCAAATGCCAAAGTAAACTTATATGCACTCTATGCGCATTCTATTCTGGACCACTTGAAGCATTTGGCATGTTAAATGAAGTTGCAAATATGCATTTTCTAATTCCATATTTGCAGTGATCGCCCAAACAGATGCACAACCCAATCAGGACACAAAAAGGGTCGTGCTGCTCAAGAGAGAATCATCCCCTGTCACTTGGAACGGGATTTATAACAAAAAAAGACATTTCCCACGAGATTGGTGACAAAAAGTTTTCACGTTCTGGACCTCAGCTGCCTGCAGCCTGGCTTTTCTCAGTCTTTGGCCTACTATGGACTGGCCAAGTATTACAGTGGGCCCCAATACTGACATTTGGCGTTAAGGACTATGACAAGAAACTTGAAAAATGGGGAATGCTAATGAGTTGCATGTGAAGACTCTGCCGTGGAATGAAACATGTGGTTACGAATCAGGAAATGACAACAGAGGCTCAGGCACTTGGTGCTCCTCGTTGGACATCTAATGAATTATCACCACACAGCCAGTTTTCCTTCCAAACCACCAGTATAGAACAGTGTCCCCTTAGGGAGTAGTCAAAGGGTACACGGCACAGATGTGTATTGCCTGAGGTACATTTGTTTGGTTTCCATCTGTCCACGGTGGCCTGAATCTGATCATCCTCCACCCAGCTGAAGGAGTTGATTAGAGAAGCTGTGTGGCCTAGTGGATCGAGCACGGGCCTGGGAGTCAGAAGGACTCCCAAATTCCAAATTCAAATTCCAGCTCCATCACTTGTCTGCTGTGTGACCTTGGGCAACTCACTTCACTTCTCTGTGCCTCCTTCACCTCATCTGTAAAATGGGGATTGAGACTGTGAGTCTCATGTTCGACAGGGACTGCGTCCAGCCGGGTTTTGCACGTATCCACCTTAGCGCTTAGTGTAGTGCCTGGCACATAGGAAGCACTTAACAAATACCACAATTATTGTTATTATTATTGTTATCAATAAGCAGCACGCTCGTGACCCACAACCTCCAATTGGTTCCTGCAGAAAGGATCTGATTGTTAGAAGATCTGCCAGTCTTCTGACGCAGTGAAATCATAGTGGGACCCAGAGATGGAGAGACAGACAGAGTGAATGCTTCTGCAAAATCAGAATCAGTATCCTGCCCATCCTCCACCACACTCATCTTCACCCAGCCTCACAGTGCCACTTCCCGGCTCCTCAAGTGCAAGGGGAGGAAGCACCATGGGCAGCTCTGTCCTGGCTCCACAGGAGGGGTTGTGCCCATCCCGGACATTCCCCTCCGTAACCCCAGACCCCCATGGCCACTGCTCTTCTAGGGACCAAAAAGGAGGGAAGAAGGTTTTCTGGGAAGGGTCATATCAGTGGAGGGGGACAGTGAGGCCGCTGCAGGATGGGTAGAAGCTGGGCTCACCAGAATTTTTATTTTACGGTACTTAAGTGCTTGGGTAGATACAAATCAATCCTAGAGAAGCAGTGTGGCTCAATGGAAAGAGTCCGGGCTTGGGAGTCAGGGTTCATGGGTTCAAATCCCGACTCTGCCACTTGTCAGCTGTGTGACTGTGGGCAAGTCACTGAACTTCTCTGGGCCTCAGTTCCCTCATCTGTAAAATGGGGATTAACTGTAAATCTCACGTGGGACAACCTGATTACCCTGTATCTACACTAGAGCTTAGAAGAGTGCTCTGCACATAGTAAGCGCTTAACAAATACCAACATTATTATTATATTTATTGAGCACTTTACTTTGTGCAGAGCACTGTACTCAGCAGTTGGGAGTGTACAGTCTGGCATTACAAGATAATCAGATTGGACACAGTCCCTGTCCCGTGTGGAACTCACAGTAGGAAGTAAATCCCTATTTTACCAATGAGGAAACCGAAGCACAGAGAAGTGAAGTGACTTGCCCAAGTTCACCACAGCAGACAAGCTGTGGAGCTGGGACTAGAACCCAGGTCCTCTGACTCTCTGGCTCGTGCTCTTTCCATTAAGCCGCCCTGCTTCCCACCTCCCTCTTCCCCAGCTCTGCGTCCTTGGACTGCACTGAGTGCTTGGAAAAGAATAGAGAAGCAGTGTGGCTTAGTGGAAAGAGCCCAGGCTTGGGAGTCAGAGGTTGTAAGTTCTAATCCCAGCTCTGCCACTTGTCAGCTGTGTGACTTTGGGCAAGTCACCTAATTTCTCTGTGCCTCAGTTACCTCATTTGTAAAATGGGGATTAAGGCTGTAAGCCCCATGTGGGACAACCTTGATATCTCCCCCAGTGCTTAGAACAGTGCTTGGCACATAGAAAGCGCTTAACAAATACCATTATTATTATTATTAATATTAATAACAGTAGAATTAGTAGGCTTGATGCCTGCCCTCCAGCGCTTACATTCTAGCTGGGAAGGCAGGCTCAAAAATAAATTACAGATAGGAAGAGGTAATAGTATAAAAGTATGCACATATATAAGTGCAAAGTAGATGTGGAAGGCTGGGAGTGTGCAAATGTTTACATGGCATGGAAGTGCTAATATGGCACTTAGAGGGATATAAAGTGAGGGATTGAGAATTCCTGAATGCGGACGGTACTCAAAGAAATTGGATGACTTTTTCATATTTGTGTTTGTCTTATGAAGAAATGCATTCATTTGGATTTAGTGATGACTATCCATTAACCGAAATGCAATTTAATTCAAATATTCAGTCACACAGTGAGGAATTTTGACAGAGGAGAACACGCTCTTCTCCTTGAGTGGCATTCCTCCAGTGGAAACAGCACTATATATTTTCAGCCCTTTTGAAATAGATTCATTCATTCAATCAAATTTATTTAGCGCTTACTGTGTGCAAAGTAATGTATTAAGTGCTTGAGCACTGAATAGATTGACCCTCCTCTTTTACCTAAATCATTTTCTTTTATTAGACACTACGTGACCAACTCACATAGTAGTGTCCCTGCATCTATTTTTTTTTTAACTAAATGAATTGGCTGCGTAGATTTGCTTAACCCAGTCTATAGTGACCTGATTTGATTTCCCAAACTTCATCCTCCAGATTTTCATTAGTAATAATAATAATAATAGTAATTGTGGTATTTGTTAAAGTACTCACTCTCTGCCAAGCACCATACTAAGTGCTGGGGATAGATACAAGATAATCAGGTAGGACACAGTCCCTATCCCACATGGGACAAACTATCTAAGGTGTGTGACTATGGACCAAAAACTTAGTCTGCCATTTGTCTGCCGGGTCACCTTGGGCAAGTCACTTCACTTCTCTGTGCCTCAGTTACCTCATCTGTAAAATGGGGATTGAGACTGTGAGCCCCAGGGACTGTGCCTAACCCCTATTTGCTTATATTCATTCATTCAATCATATTTAGTAAGCGCTTACTGTGTACAGAGCACTGTACTAAGCTCTTGGAAAGTACAATTCAGCAACAAAGAAAGACAATCCCTGCCCACAAAGGACTCAGTATCCACACCAGAGTTGAGTACAGTGCTCTGCACACAGTAAGCGCTCAATAAATACGATTGAATGAACACACATTGTTATTATTATACCAGATTTCTTTATTATGGAAGTTCAATTTATATTTTTACTTTAGTAGACTGTGCTTTTTCTACAGGGGACTTTGTTAGAGCAGTCAGTGGTTCTTATTCACCATCAACAAACATTTATTTAGTGCCAACTTTGGGCATATCACTGTAATAGTCATTTTTATACAGAAGTAAAACAGTGAAGATTGTTCACTACTGAGCAATCAATCAGTGGCAAAGTTAAAGTTCATAATGTCCATTAGAAAGCAATATTTAGTACTAACAAGACTTTGAATCAAGTGCTCTATCCCTTTCACATATTGAGTCTGCCATAAAAATTTAGCCCAGGCACAAAGACTCAAAGTCTGCAAGAAATTAGTTCGAAAACAGAAGGTCCCAAACTGTGATCCAAGAAGAATTCCAAGCAGGGTTGACTTAAGGTTGGAGAAGCAGCATGGCTCAATGGAAAGAGCACGGGCTTTGGAGTCAGAGGTCATGGGTTCAAATCCCAGCTCTGCCACTTGTCAGCTGTGTGACTGTGGGCAAGTCACTTCACTTCTCTGTGCCTCAGTTACCTCATATGTAAAATGGGGATTAAGACTGTGAGCCCCATGTGGGACAATCTGATTCCCCTGTGTCTACCCCAGCGCTTAAAACAGTGCTCTGCACATAGTAAGCGCTTAACAAATACCAACATTATTATTATTATTAATAAGACATTTTGGCCATCACAGCAGGGAGAAATTTGCCACACTCTCCTGCTCGGGTTAGCATCATCAGGTTACCACGTTGCGTCCGCTATAGACTCGAGGTCGTTAATAATTTTGGGAAAGGCACCAGTTACCATTTTCTTGGGTGAGTACAGTACAATCCAGAGAGAGGAGGGTTAAGCCAAGATCTGGGGAGCTCCTGCGGTGTCTTGGGAGTGGGTGTGTCTGCTGGAAATCTGGGAACAAAGGAGTGGAAAGAGCCTTGATCCTGTCTCCCTTCCTCTCTCTTCTGCAGTTTGTCTGCTTTAATGAAGTCCTGCGCAGCGGAGGCTGGCTCTGGGGTGGAGATTGTTGGGGAGGCAGCCGTGGTTTGGGGTGCTTTTCCTCATTCCCCCGTTATGGCAGCAAGAACAGAGCAGGACAGGAAATCCACAGTAGTTATAGCCTCTACACACAACCCAACCAAGACAGACAGCTCATCACCAAAATATGTTTTCCATTGGAACGGAATTTCCCTCTAGCAGTGTTTTTCAAAACTTTTATTTTTTACCTTTGCTTTAAACTGATAGATGCTTGTCCTCCCTCACCTAGAGTGTGAGCTCAAAGAGGAACAGTGCCTGAACCGTTTATTTTTTATTCTCTCCTAGTGTTCAGTGCAGTGGTGCACACACAGTAAGTGCTTAATACCATTACAACTAATGTGGTTCTTAAATCTTTCCCAAGGTATCATCAGCAGGAAGCACCCAGGACATACAGAACAATAACATTTCTGAGTAAGTACAATGAAATGATCTTTGATCAAAAGCCATCTATCTCCCTTGGTGATCTTCTGCCATCTTTCTCTCTCTTCAGTCTAGTCTTACTTCCCAGATATAGTCCCTGTTCAGAAATTATGATCTTTCTTTTTCCCCAAAGAAAGCATTCAGTCACCAAGGAGAGCAGAGATCTTCCTACCTACCAGGCGTTTAGCCTCTCCAGCCAGGTGTGATCATCCTCCTCAGCGTTATCATCGGAAAGTTTTATTAGTCCTCCGACTGCATACAGCACCGGCCTAGATTCTGAAAAAAGGACATTAAACATCGCGGCCCTCTCGGAAGAACACTGTGATAATAATAATGATGATGGCATTTGTTAAGCGCTTACTATGTGCCGAGCACTGTTCTAAGCGCTGATCTTAGTGACCTTTCCAGCTGAGGTTTTGGCTCTTCTTGATAAAACACTTGGAAGGAACTGCCTCTCAGTAGGTTAGAAAGGCTCAAACCGGCAGCCCGTCTACTCCCTTTCAAGGAAACTTGGGATGAGAGAAAAGTAACAGCCAAGAAAGTGGTTTATCATCCCTTACTGCAGTTAGCCATGGCCATGCCCTCCCTCTTTAACTCCCACCTCTTCCTTGAAGCCTTTTGTGGCTTAATAGCTGGTGGCCCAATCTATTTTCAGACCATGCAACTCATAGATCTTACCTTTCCCTTCCCTCATTGTATAAGGCCCTTAATAATAATTATGGTATTCGTTAACTGCTTACTATGTGCCAAGCACTGTTCCAAGCACTGGGGTAGATGCAAAGTAATCAGGTTGGACACAGTCCCCGTCCCACATGGGGCTCACATTCTTAATCCCCATTTTACAGATGAGGTAACCGAGGCACAGAGAAGTTAAGTGATTAAGTGACTTGCCCAAGGTCCCACAGCAGACAAATGGCAGAGCGAGATTAGAATAGTAATAATAATAATCATGGTATTTGCTAAGCACTTACTATGTGCCGAGCACTGTTCTAAGTGCTGGGGTAGATATAGAATAATCAGATTGTCCCGCGTGGGGCTCCCATTTTCTAATCCCCAGTTTTACAGATGAGGTAACTGAGGCACAGAGAAGTCAAGTGACTTGCCCAAGGTCACATAGCAGACAAGTGGCGGATCCGGGATTAGAACCCACGACCTCTGACTCCCAAACTCGTGCTCTTTCCATTAGAACCCACATCCTCTGATTCCCAAGCCCATGCACTTGCCATTAGGCCCTTCTCTTCTAACTTTCACAAAACTCGGTTGCCATTCATCCAACTACCCGTTTAGTTTGGTCCAATTGTCTCTTTATAAATTGTGCACAAAAATGAAGTCTCTTAGTTGGGTCAGTCTTAGTAGAGGAAACCAAATCCCTTTGGTCAGCCTGGTGCAGCGCAGATATGAGCACCTAATCCTTTTTGATGGTGATGATTGAAGAAAATGTGTATTCCTGAGGTCCGTGTTAGCTCAAAGCGAGGATAAAGCCAATCCTAACCTTGCCCATCTGCCCACGAGCTTTCCGTCCTCGATGGAGAATGGATCTCATTTTGGGGTATCTGCCTCATCATAATTTAAAGGATCTTGGGAGAGAATTTCATGACTTTCTCTCTATTTTGAATCTGTAACCGTTAATTATTTCAATGGTGGTCTTCCACAAATGCGCAGTCCTTGTGAGCAGCAACTGTCTCTGACTATCCACAAGAAATTAAAACATTATTATGCATATCATATCAATCAATCATTCATTCATTCATTCAATAGTATTTATTGAGCGCTTACTATGTGCAGAGCACTGTACTAAGCACTTGGAATGTACAATTCATTCAAGGATATTTATTAAGCATTTATTGTGTGCCGAGCACAGTACTAACCATTTGGGAAAGTTTAATATGACTGAATTGGAAGGCGACGATGTTTTCTCATGTAATTTTTTCCAGGGCTAGAGTCTGGGGGGCACTAAGAGATTCTTGGATGGGCCAAAATCAGATGTATGCTTCTGAGAATAGGTTCACCCATTCTGAGCACCCCCTAACTGCAATTTGCACTTGTTTTTTTCTATTGCAGGACCCCTCCCAGGGAGAGCAAAAGGCCAGATTGCCAGGCCCCAGTCTTGTACGATTACTCTGAGGAGGAACTGATGGCGAGCATCGAGAGGGAGTACTCCCGCTGAGGGCAAGGTAGAGGGCTGATGAAGCAGGAGGAAGAGGAGGAGGAGAAGGAAGAGGACTTGGAAGACATTGAGGAAAAATCCAAAAGGAACAGAAAAATCCTCAAATTGCCCCCGCCCCCAACACACACACACACACACACACACACACACACAGACCCTGCTGGCACCAGACACCATCCTCCAAGAGCCAGGAGCTTCAGAACACATCAACCCACCGTGGTGCAAAAAAACTGCATAAAGAAGCAGCCTGGAATAATGGAAAGAGCACGAGTTTGGGAGTCAGAGGGCTCGGGTTCTAATTCTGGGCCTGCCACTGGCTTTCTGGGTGACCTGGGACAAGTCATTTGACTTTTCTGGTCCTCCGATTCCTCATCTGTAAAATGGGGATTCAATATCTGTCTTCCCTTCTCCTTAGACTGTGGGCCCCATGTGGGACAGGGACTGCGTCCTATCTGATTATTTTGTTTCTACCCAAGTGCTTAGTACAGTGCTTGGCACACAGTGAGCACTTAACAAATACCATTATCTCCATTATTCAGAGGCACAAGCAAGGACCCTGCTGTGGAAGCAAGATGATTGATCTTGCTTGTTGATAACTGATTTTTATATGTCGTATTAAAATGTTTCATGAGGAGTGTGTGTCTCATTGTACTGTCACTTGATAATTTACCTCATCTTCATTTTGACATTTTTTCATAGGACACACCCTCCTCCTTTAGGCTGAAAGCTTGTTGTGGTCAGGGAATGTGTCTGGTAATTCTATTGTATTGTACTCTTCCAAGCAATTAGTACAGTGCTCTGCACATAGTAAGCATTCAGTAAATACCCTTGGTTGATTGATTGATTGATTGATTGATTGATTGATTGAGATTGGCCGGCTTTGAAGTTTGCCACAAATAGCCGTGAAAAGCAATTTCATTTAGAGAAGCAGCGTGGCTCAGTGGAAAGAGCCTGGGCTTGGGAGTCAGACTTCATGGATTCTAATCTTGGCTCCGCCGCTTGTCGGCTGTGTGACTTTGGGCAAGTCACTTCACTTCTCTGTGCCTCAGTTACCTCATCTGTAAAATGGGGATTAAAACTGTGAGCCCACGTGGGACAACCTTATCACCTGTATCCCCCCACAGCGCTTAGAACAGTGCTTTGCACATACTAAGTACTTAACAAATGCCATCATTATTATTATTATTTAGTTGGAAAAAAATCAGCAATCTGAACAGGAAACTGGGAGTTAAACTCAAAGCCAATGAATCTAAAATTAGCCTGTTTCTCTTCCCTTCTCCTAAGAAAATCTATAGTCAGATGTCTCCCAGAAAGCTGAAATGCAATCCGTTCTCCCTAACACATGTTTTCACTATGCATTTTGGAAAGAAGGCTGATAGGGAATTAGGGAATGTTCTTCCAGATAGATTGCAATGCAGTATTGGAAGAGACAGGCTTGCCAGCCCCTCAGTGCTTGGTTTAATGGAAGACGTTCTTTGCCTCTTAAGGCACTGGTGCGTGAATTTTCCTCTGCCTGTGTTTTACCCTGATTTCCCTCCCACAGTCCGTGTAACCAACTTAATACCATTGATAGTTAATAAAGGCAGAAAGTTTGTCTTTGTTGAAAGGATTCATATGACCCTCTCTCAGCTTGACTGGCAGTTTAGTGACGAGGTTACATTACCTCTTCTTTGTGGAGGAAAGTGACTGACTGCTAAAATGTCTGACAAGGTTTCTCTGACACTTGGGGCAATTTCGGGCTATGAGGCAAGGAGGAATTATCTTAGTAGCCTCCCATAGCAGACAAGTGGCGGATCCGCGATTAGAACCCACGACCACTGATTCCCAATCCTGTGCTCTTTCCATTAGAACCCACATCCTCTGATTCCCAAGCCCATGCACTTGCCATTAGGCCCTTCTCTTCTAACTTTCACAAAACTCGGTTGCCATTCATCCAACTACCCATTTAGTTTGGTCCAATTGTCCCTTTATAAATTGTGCACAAAAATGAAGTCTCTTAGTTGGGTCAGTCTTAGTAGAGGAGACCAAATCCCTTTGGTCAGCCTGGTGCAGCGCAGATATGAGCACCTAATCCTTTTTGATGGTGATGATTGAAGAAAATGTGTATACAGTATAACTGAGTTGGTAGACACGTTCCCTGACCACACTGAGCCAACAGGCTAGAGGACTTTATTATTTTGGGGCATGCCACTCGTGGCCTAGTGGATAAAACACAGACCCGGGTGCCAGGGGACCTCCCTTCGAATAACGTATCCACCACTTTTCTACTGTAGGATCTTGGTTGGGGAAAGAAGATGGACCTCTAACATTTTGGGCTTCCCCTGGAATGTAATTGAGTGAGGTGGAGGAGCGTCTCCGTTTCTTCCTCAGAGTCCGGCAGCTATGAGTTGTATTTTTCCTCCTCCGGGTAGCTTCCCCACCTGCCGCCTGTGAAAGTTTCTCACTGTGCCTCCTTACCATCCCTCCCGCCTCTGACCCTTCCTCCTCTGTAATATGGGGATTCAGTGCCTGTTCTCTCTCCTACTTGGACTGAAAGCCCCATATGGGACAGAGAATGTGTCCGACCTGATTAACTTGCCTTAATTATCTACCCCAGTGCTTAGAACAGTGCTTGACACACAGTAAGCTCCTAACAAATGCCATTTAAAAACCCTGTCCTCAGGATTAGGATGACATACTGATCATGCTTCAAGTAAGTGAGAAAGTCACTTATGTGATGTGAGAAAGTCAAATAAGCTCTTTTACAAGAGAAATGTTCTAATGAAAGGCAAGAAGGAAAATTCCCAGTGCATAGCTCATGTGATCCTCCCTTACCCAGGAGCCACCTTCAGGAAGTATTAGGGGTGAATAGGAAATTAATTTTCATGATTTGGCAAAATAATAGCCCCCTGTCCCATCCTTACCCCAAACCTCCATCCATTCACCCCTCCCTCCCCCCACCGTGTGACTTCTGGGATGGTTATGGTCAGGATAGAGCTGACTACAATTTTCACACCGTAGAAGACGGACTGCAGTCTAGCTTCGTCCACCTTCTGTGCCTGAGGACTGATGGGCCCTGCGTCACATTAATTATGCCTCACCTCCTGACAGATGTTCTTGAGAAAATATGAACCAAGACATATTCTGAAAATATACAACCCCAAGTCAATATGAAGACATTCACCGGCTTGACAGTGGAGGGGGAAAGGAGAAAATCCAGGTGGTATGTATTGATTTAGGTACGGCCTGGCCCATGAAAACTGAAGTAGCACTACCAAGAGACAGCAGGAATTAATCTCTGAAATTACCACAAAAATGGAGCAAATGCTGATATGATAGGAGGGAGGTTCTGACTTGGAGAGAAGAAAAATTAATTGGGGTAAGCCTCCTGGAGGAAGTGGGACTTCAGAAGGGCCTTGAAGATGGGGCGAGCTCCGGTCTGATGGATTGAAAGGGGAAGTAAATTCTGTGAAGGAGGAAGTGTGTTTGCCAAGCGTCAGAGGTGGGAGAGGTTGTAAGGAGGCACAATGAGAAACTTTCACAGGCCGCAGGTGGAGAAGCTACCCAGAGGAGGAAAAATATAACTCATAGTTGCCGGACTCTGAGGAAGAAACAGAGAAGCTCCTCCTCCTCACTCAGTTACTTTCCAGGGGAAGCCCAAAATCTTAGAGGTCCTCCTTCTTTCCCCAACCATCCTTGCCCCCTTTAGTATTCAGTAGAATTTCAAATTTAAGACAGTAGGCTGAAAGATGAGCCATGGAGAGAGTGGCTCTACCACTTGCTGCCGAGTGATCTTGGGCAAGTCATTTAACTTCTTTGTACCTCAGTTTCCTCATTTATAAAATGGAGATTCATTCAATCGTATTTATTGAGGGCTAACTGTGTGCAGAGCACTGTACTAAGCGCTTGGAATGTACAATTAGACAGTGAACCTCATGCAGGACAGAGTCTATGTTGTATCAATCCTAGTGCTCAGTACAGTGTTTGGCACATAGTAAGTGCTTAACAAATATGATAATGCTTAATATTGGAAATATATTTCTGTAAATTGTATTGATAATCATTACAGTCCCAAGAACAAAATGTTTATTAATAATAATGATAATAATGTTGGTATTTGTTAAGCGCTTACTATGTGCAAAGCACTGTTCTAAGCGCTGGGGTAGATACAGGGGAATGAGGTTGTCCCAAGTGAGGCTCACAGTCTTCATCCCCATTTTACAGATGAGGGAACTGAGGCACAGAGAAATGAAGTGACTTGCCCACAGTCACACAGCTGACAAGGGGCAGAGTTGGGATTGGAACCCATGATCTCCAACTCCCAAGACCGGGCTCTCTCCACTGAGCCACACTGGTTCTATATATTGGTATTTGGTAAGCGTTTACTATGTGCAGAGCACTGTTCTAACACTGGGGTAGATACAGGTTAATCCGGTTGTCCCATGTGAGGCTCTCAGTTAATCCCCATTTTACAGATGAGGTAACTGAGGCACAGGGAAGTGAAGTGACTTGCCCAGAGTCACACAGCATTCATTCATTCATTCATTCAATAGTATTTATTGAGCGCTTACTATGTGCAGAGCACTGTACTAAGCGCTTGGAATGTACAAATCGGTAACAGATACAATCCCTGCCCTTGGACGGGCTTACAGTCTAATCGGGGGAGACAGACAAGATAGATAGCAATACATAGGATCAAGGGGATGAACATCTCATTAAAACAATGGCAAATAAATAGAGTCAAGGCGATGTACATCTCATTAACAAAATAAATAGGGTAATGAAGATATATACAGTTGAGCGGACGAGTACAGTGCTGAGGGGAAGGGACGGGAGAGGGGGAGGAGACGAGGGAGAGGGGGGGAAAAGAGGGCTTAGGTGAGGAGAGGTGAAGGGGGGGTAGAGGGAGCAGAGGGAAAAGGGGAGCTCAGTCTGGGAAGGCCTCTTGGAGGAGGTGAGCTTTAAGTAGGGTTTTGAAGAGGGGAAGAGACAAATGGCAGAGCTAGGATGTATGATATATGATGTATGTATGATGTAGGATAAGGATGGTCAGCCGGGGGGAAAAAGTGTACAGCTGTCGGCACCCCATACCCCAGACCCTGCACCCCGGCTCCAGCGCAGCTCCAGCTCCAACATGCTGTGGAAGTGCTTAGTACAGAGCTCGGATCGGGATGAAATCTACTCAGACTCTTCCAGTGACACCGAGAAAAGCACTGTGGTAGTCGCCACCTTCCTCCCCATCACTGAGGATCTCCGCCCCTGGCACAATCCACCCGTCCAGGCCGGAGATGAAGGCTGCTCTCGCACGCTCTTGGATTCCTCCAATGTCGCTGAGACTTTAAGCCTGTTCTGTTTATTTTGTTCTTTAATATTTTATCACTCCTGACGCATCTATCTCCAATGCCTTCTCCCCACCTAAACTCTTAGATTCTGAGTCCCCTGGAGGCTGACAACTTAATTCCCAGCTGTGTACAGTTAGCGCAATGCTCTGCACACAGTAGGCATTTACTAAATACCATCATTCATTCATTCAATCATATTTATTGAGCGCTTACTATGTGCAGAGCACTGTACTAAGCGCTTGGAATGTACAATTCGACAACAGATAGAGGCAATTTCTACCCAATGGGCTCACAGTCTAAACATCACTACTGCTACTAAGGCAGTGAGGAATTGCTATTAACTTGCTGTTAACAGGTCGTTTTATTTCAGATCTGAGCTTCACATCACTTGTCAACTCGAGCTAAAGGCAGAGTGAATGAAGTAAAGTGATAACTTCAACAAAAACCACTTAAAAGTTGGCTCGGAATATCTTTGAAGATCTATTTTTCATCATGTATATGAGATATATATTTCAAATTTGCATAAAGATGGAAACCAACTTTGTGCCTTTGTCTGAGTGTTATTTGAAAAGATCAGCTGTTTCACCTTCTAATTATATGGAAGTTGCAGTGGAACAGTTTCAGAAGAATGTTGAATATTTAATAAATATTAAATAAATATAATAATAAATAAATTATTAAATAAACAAATAAATGAATAATCTCCTTTTCTTAATTAAAACTTTTAGTTTCAGGGAAAATCTGTAATAGTTGAATAAAAGACCCATCAATACTTTAACCTGAAATTTCAACATTTATTTATGAATAAAATGGATTTAAAAGATACTGAAGCATTTGTTTTTCCATTTTCATCTCTAGGTGGTCAGGTGGATTTTAATTCAATTCCTTTTGCTTTTAGTTCTTTTGCTTGGTATGATATAGTTAAAGAGAGTTATATATTTGATTTTTCTGATTTAAGATTTTATGTACAAATTGGAAAAATTTGATCTGAAAATATATAAAGAAGTCTGTGGATGGTGAGGTACTACAATGATTTGCATTTATCACATCGTAATCTTCCTGTGTTTAGCTTTATTTTCAGATTGTTTCCTGTAGCTATGACTCAGCCCCATCACACAGTCTTCAGCCCCCATATCTTTCCCTAAATTTCTCTTAGTATTCACGTCACAATCCTCTTTGGGTCAGGAATGGGGGTTAAATAAGTCAGGGAAAAATTCTGCGCTTTTGATGAATGTTGCGGTAGAAGCAGAGAAGCAGCATGGCCTAGTGGTTAAAGCATAGGCCTAGGGAGTCAGAAGGAACTGGGTTCTAATCCTGGCTCCACCTCTTGTCTTCTGTGTTACCTTGGACAAGCAACTTAACTTTTTTGTGTGTCATCTGCAAAATGGGAATTAAGACCGTGAGCCCCATCTGGGACAAGGACCCTGTCCAATTTTGTATCTACCCCAGTGCCTGGCACATAGGAAGCACTTAATAAATACCAACCCGCTCTCCCTCCTCAGCCCCACAAAACAAAACAGAGAAATGGCTGACTACTGGTGCCTGTGAGTTATCTCATCAGGAGTGGGAAGCCTTTGGTCAAAGAAGACTTCATAAGAGAGTATTTCCTGTGCTTAGCCTAGACAGTCTAGCATAAATTGCAAATTAGAAACAAGGACTCTTTATAAATATTAATTAAAGAAGTTGCTCAAAAGTCACCAGTAGTCAGGGTCAAAGCCAAGACTAGAATCAGGTCCCCTGAGTACCAGCAAAATGTTCTTTCCACCCACATGCTATTTTAAAATATAACATTAATTGAGAAAGATATGTAGTGGAAGAGACCCCTGTCTTGACAGGCACTTCCTCTCAAGCTCGTTGTGGGCAGGGAATGTGTCTATCAACTCTGTTACACTGTACTCTCCCGAGCGTTTTATGCGGTGCTCTGTGCATTCATTCGTTCATTCAATCGTATTTATTGAGCGCTTACTATGTGCAGAGCACTGTACTAAGTGTTTGGAATGTACAATTCGGCAACAATTGTGCACAGAACAACAGAGTTGATAGACACATTCCCTACTTGCTACTCAAAATACCTAGCTGCCCCAAATAAGGCCACCTACCACATATCCTGGATTGGGGATCAAAGGCTTGCTTCGTTTGGCTCCTTATTTTAAGGTCAGTTCATGTTCATGAACTAATTTATAGAAAGACTTTGTTATTCATTTGTATTGTCCTGCTGCTAAAAAAAAAACACCTTTCGATATGTATTTATAGTCTCAACAGTATCTCTAAAAGTATAGTCTAATCTACCTGCAAAACCCCAACAGAGTGCTCTAATACTACTGGAATCTGATAGCGATCCTTTTAGGTAAAAACAAACCAACAAAAAAACCCAAAACAGAAATTCATTCATTCATTCAATTGTATTTACTGAGCACTTACTATGTGCAGAGCACTGTACTAAGTTCTTGGAATGTACAATTCGGCAACATTTAGAGACAATCCCTGTCCACTGACGGGCTCACAGTCTAATCGGGGGAGACGGACAGCAGAGCAAAACAGAACGAAACAAAAACAAGACAAATTGTATTTTCTCTTAGTATTTATTGAGTGCTTACTGTGTGCAATGAACTGTACTAAGCACACGGGAAAGTACCATACAATAGAGTTGGTAGACATGATCCCTTCCCACAAGGAGCTTACAGTCTAGGGAGAGACAGCCTTTAAAATAAATTACAGACGGGGAAGCAGCGTGGCTCAGTGGAAAGAAGAGCCTGGATTTGGGAGCCAGAGGTCATGGGTTTGAATCCCGGCTCTGCCACTTGGCAGCTGTGTGATTCTGGGAAAGTCACAACTTCTGTGGTTCAGTTAACTCATCGGTCAAATGGGGATGAAGACTGTGAGCCTCACGTGGGACCACCTGATTACCCTGTATCTACCCCAGCGCTTAGAACAGTGCTGTGCACATAGTAAGCACTTAACAAATACCAACATTATTATTATAAGTGCTGTGGGGCTAGAATGAGCAACAAAATGCTTAAAAGGTACACAGCCAAGTGCATAGGTAACACAAAGAGGAGAGCAGAAAGGGGAAATGAGGGCTTAGTCGAAGAAGGCCTCTTGGAGATGTGCTTTTAAGAGGGTTTGGAAAGTGGGGAGAGTGGTGAACTCTGAGAAATGAAGGGAAGGGAGTTCCAGGCCAGAGGGAGGATGTGGGCAAATCTCTGAAGTCCTAACTAGCTTTATGTTCTTTGTCCTTGGGTTCTTTATGACAGAATTTAGCTTTGAGGAATATGTAATTAAGAGCCGTACATAGCCACAGAAAGACAAAAAAATTCAATGTCATTCCACAACTTGTTTCCCTAAAAAAAAAGCGTAGTCGGAAATATCCAGCACCATCTTGTGGAGCAAATATGAATCCGTCGAGGACCCGCATTTCTATTTTTTTCCCCAAAGAAAGGCCTGAATCTGGGGTTTCCAGATTCACATCTGGAATTCACATTCACAGATTCATGTTAGCAGATTCACATTCACAAAGCTCACATCTTTGATGTGAGGGGCCAACTTTTCATTTCGGGCTGCGAAGAAGGGTGGAAGCTCAGAGGATGGGCTTCCAAGGGGAAAGCTACAAAACATCCTCTGATTCCTAACAAAATTTGTATACATCAGCCAAGGGGATGTGTCTGCTAATTCTCTTGCACTGTACTCTTCCAGACACTTAGTGCAGCCCTCTGCACATAGAAAGCACTCAATAAATACCATTGTTTGATCGACTGAAAGACAGTCCTTTTATTAGCCTCTCCATATTTAACAAGTCATCCACTGTGTAGTGTGGTGGGCAAGAAATGTGTCTGTTATACTGTTACAGTGTACTCTCTCTAGTGCTTAGTACAGTGCTCTGCACTCAGTAAGTGCTCAATACTATTGGCTCAGTGGAAAGAGCCTGGGCTTGGGAGTCAGAGGTCATGGGTTCTAATCCCGGCTCCTCCCCTTGCCAGCTGTGTGACTTTGGGCAAGTCACTTCACTTCTCTGGGCCTCAGTTACCTCATCTGTAAAATGGGGATTAAAACTGTGAGCCCCACATGGGACAACCTGATCGCCCTGTATCCCCCCCCCAGCGCTTAGAACAAAGCACAAAGTAAGCGCTTAACAAATACCACCATTATTATTTGGGAAGCAGCGTGGCTCAGTGGAAAGAGCCCGGGCTTGGGAGTCAGAGGTCATGGGTTTGAAACCTGGCTCTGTCACTTGTCAGCTGTGTGACTGTGGGCAAGTCACTTCACTTCTCTGTGCCTCAGTTACCTCATCTGTAAAATGGGGATTAAGACTGTGAGCCTCAAGTGGAACAACCTGACTACCCTGTACTACCCCAGCACTTAGAACAGTGCTCTGCACATAGTAAGGGCTTAACAAATGCCAACATTATTATTATTAATCCTACCAGCTGTATGATTCCTTTAGCACCCAATCCACTCTCCCCTACATAGTGGATAGACCACAGGTGTGTTGAAAATATATAAGGCAAGCTGGTGCATCTGTACTATATTTTTCATGCAGAACAGATTTTCGGCATAAATTTAACACACCCTCAGGTAGCAAATACGCGGGCTTGTACAGTACTTGGCTCATTGTAAATGCTTAACAAATACCACAACCATTTCACACACATACACGTACATATATCTAAGGCCAGCTGGTGCATCTGCGCTATTTTATCCAGGACAGGTTTTTGGCACAAATTCAACACACTCTCAGCTAGCAAATACACAGGTTTGTACAATGTTTGGCACATTGTAAGCGCTTAACAAATACCACAACTATTGCACACACATACACACACGTGTGCCTGTTCTGGATTAAAAAATATAGTGCAGATGCACCAATTTGTCTTAGAAATATATACCTGTGTGTGCACTATATATATATATATATATAATATATATATACATATATATAAATAGCTAAGGCAAGCTGGTTCATCTGCACTATATTTTTTATCCAGAACAGGTTTTTGGCAGAACTTCACGACACCTTCAGCCAGCAAAAACACAGGTTTGGTTGCTTCTGTGACACAGCAGGTGAGGCTCTACCACAGACACACAACCCCACAGTGGGGCTCAACCCAGGAGCTGTGCCATTCTGTTCCATCTTTAGGAGTTTGCTTGGCCAATCATTCCCCACAAATCAAGAAGAAGCATGGCCTAGTGGATAGAGCACAGGCTTAGGATTCAGAGGATCTGAGTTCTAATTCCGGCTCCACCATTTGCCTGCTGATGATCCTTGGAAAGACACTTAACTTCTCTATGTCCCAATTTCCTCATCTGTAAATGGGAAACTAATACTTGTTACCCTTCGTAGTCAGACTGTTAGCTTCAAGTGGGATGGAAACTGTGTCTGACCTGATTATCTTATATCTACCCCATTGTTTAGTACAGTGTTTGGCACATAGAAAGCACGTAACAAATGTCACGATTATCATTATCAAATCCTTACTGGGGGTTTCACCACCATCTCCAAGCCAGTCAGGCAATCTCCAAGCAGGTAGGGACCTGTTTTCTCAAGACCCTCATAAATTCCAAAGTCAGAATTTATTTGCAGTTTCCTTTCAATTCTTTCATAATTTTTATGGGAATGTAACTTAATGTTATGTCCATTCACTAGTCTGGCAGTCTTTTGGGGAAAAGTTGCAGTCGATTTAATTTTCAACTGCAGTAACCAGCCAGTTTTGATGTTTTAACATTAATAGTTATTGGGGCACTTATTAAGTACTTAATATGAGAAGCAGCGTGGCTCAGTGGAAAGACCCCGGGCTTGGGAGTCAGAGGTCATGGGTTCGAATTCCAGATCTGCCACTTGCCAGCTGTGTGACTGTAGAGAAGCAGCGTGGCTCAGTGGAAAGAGCACGGGCTTTGGAGTCAGAGCTCATGAGTTCGAATCCCAGCTCTGCCACTTGTCGGCTGTGTGACTGTGGGCAAGTCACTTCACTTCTCGGTGCCTCAGTTCCCTCATCTGTAAAATGGGGATTAAGACTGTGAGCCCCACGTGGGACAACCTGATTCCCCTATGTCTACCCCAGCGCTTAGAACAGTGCTCGGCACATAGTAAGCGCTTAACAAATACCAACATTATTAACATTATTATTCTCTGGGCCTCAGTTACCTCATCTGGAAAATGGGGATTAAGACTGTGAGCCTCACGTGGGACAACCTGATCACCTTGTATCTCCCCCAGCGCTTAGAATAGTGCTCTGCACATAGTAAGCGCTTAACAAATACTAACATTATTATTATTAATATGTGCCCAGGACTGTAGTAAACTCTGAGCAGATTAGATTTGCATCCTTTATTCGCTCCTCCCTCAGCCTCACAGCAATTATGTACATATTGATAATTTATTCATTTGTATTAATGTCTGTCTCCCTTTTAGACTGTAAGCTCATTGTGAGGAATGTTTCTACCAACTCTGTTTATATAATAATAATAATAATATTGGTATTTTTAAGCACTTACTATGTGATAAGCATTACTCTAAGCGCTAGGGTAGATACAAAGTAACCAGGTTGTCCCACGTGGGGCTCACTGTCTTCATCCCCATTTTACAGATGAGGTAACTGAGGTAAATGACTTGCCCAAGGTCACACAACCGACAGGTGGTGGAGCTGGGATTAGAACCCACAACCTCTGACTCTCAAACCTGTGCTCTTTCCACTAATAATAATGTTGGTATTTGTTAAGCGCTTACTATGTGCAGAGCACTGTTCTAAGCGCTGGGATAGATACAGGGTCATCAATTGGTCCCACATGAGGCTCACAGTCTTAATCCCCATTTTACAGATGAGGTAACTGAGGCCCAGAGAAGTGAAGCAACTTACCCACAGTCACACAGCTGGCAAGTGGCAGAGCTGGGATTTGAACCCATGACCTCTGACTCCCAAGCCCAGACTCTTTCCACTGAGCCACGCTGCTTCTCTACTAAGCCACTCTGCTTCTCTCCCAAGCACTTAGCATAGTGCTCTGCATGCAGTAAACGCTCGATAAATGTAACTGGTTGATTGATTGAAGATAACCGGGTGGGACACCATCCCTGCCCCACAAGAGAAACACAGCGTAAAGGAGGGGGAGAGCAGGAAGGGATACCAGCATTCGAGTCATCTCATTTCTTCATTTCTGCTCCTCTAAATTAAACCAGAGGTTGCTGTACTTTATATTGACTTGCAAAGATCAATGCTACAGAATGGAAGGATGGCAAATCTCGAGATGATTAGCTATTGGTTCTCTGACTCACGCTCATCTCTGCTTCATCAAGAGCCCAAGAGAAAAGATGTGGCCCATCACTGGCATTGTCGTAATCTTATAATCAGTCTGAGTCATTCCATTTTTATTTGTTTAGACTCTACTTTACTCATTTCTGGAAAATCAGGGGGACTTTATACTTCCTGTGTGATACTCTCAGCATGCTCAAATGCGTACACACTAAAAGGTCAATAACATTTTCCAAGTTTTGCCATTTTTGATTTTCTCCTCTACAGAGAATTGTCAATTAAAAATAAAGCCTCCTTAAAATTTTCAGTGTAGTATATCTTGAAGCAGCGTGGCTCAGTGGAAAGAGCCTGGGCTTGGGAGTCAGAGGTCATGGGTTTGAATTCCGCCTCTGCCACTTCACAGCTGTGTGACTGTGGGCAAGTCACTTAACTTCTCTGTGCCTCAGTTACCTCATCTGTAAAATGGGGATTAACTGCGAGCCTCACGTGGGACAACCTGATTACCCTGTATCTACTCCAGCGCTTAGAACAGTGCTCTGCACAGAGTAAGCGCTTAACAAATACCAACGTTATTATTATCATTATTGAAATTTAAACTCAGCCAGTTATTCTCTGAAAAGCCTTGCATAAGAGACGAATCTCATTATAATTTCATGCTTGTGCATAATACAGTGCATTCTCTGTAACCCTATCCATTTTCAGAAAGACATTCCCCAGTTCCCTTAATGGCACTATAATGGCACGCACAGTGCTTGGCACAGAGTAAACCATTAACGAACACTCGTTATTATCATCGAATGACCCTGACTGTTCTAGTCAGCATTCCCACCTTTAGATATGTACTGTAAAGTATCTGTTCTCTTCCCCGTTCTCATTAAGTACAGCTGTAAGAAACAACAAAATGTGTCAAAGAAAAGGAAAACTAGAAGCTGCCAGGCTAATTACCATTGATTATTGACTTACTAGTAACTGAGTACCAATCTGTAAGCTTATTGTGAGGAGGGAACTCAACTCTGTTGTAGTGTACTCTCCCAAGTGCTTAATATAGTGCTCTGCAGGCAGTAAGTGCTTAATGAATATGATTGATTGATTATAGGCCTGCTCTAGGTCCAGTGAACAATTCTTCAGTAGAATTACTAAAAAAGAAATTAAGAGGGAAGAAAAGTAGGTACACTTAGCTTTTTGGTTTTTATGTGATGTTTGTTCTAACTGAAAATATGTTTGTGTATACACACAATCCTGTCATTTGTTTTGTCTCTGCGTAAGTTTCCAGGTGTGTACACACAAAGACTGTCCCTTGTCGTGCGGATGGGTTTGCCGAGCTTGGCTATTTTCATTCTATTCTTAGTTTCACAATGCTCTTAAAGCTCCCACTCAAAATGAACCACTATTTTCTTGATTACAGGGCACCGAGATTGTCCGTCAGCTGCAGTCCTTTCCAAACATGCAATTGTGATTCTGAATTTTCTGAGGCTAAACTTCACTTCATCTTTAAAGTATTTCTTCTGTCCTGTTTCATTTCAGTCACCCCGCAGGAGCCGTTTGTGTATCCCACCATATCTACTCTCCTCCTACGCATCCCCCAACTGTGTTGTATTGTACTCTCCCACGCTTTTACCACACAGCAAGTGCTCAGTAAATACCACTGATGATGAAGATGCTGGGTCCCACAGAGTAAGACTGAGTTGGTGAAAGCATGGCTTCAGTGCTATCGAGATGACTTTGTTCCAGGAATTCGTTGTCTGTGATCCTGATGTTTGTGATGAAAATATACAATCATTTAAAATGGAGCCACATTTTCCAGGAATATAACCTGGATTTATTGCGGCTGGTGCCTGTATTGACCTTCTTGACCACAACACAGATTATTGTATTCTACTTCCATGCAGCGGACTGTGTTTCTCCTTCCATGCTTATCACGATATTTTGGGATAGTGAGTTTGCCTGGAGAGGAGAATTCCATTATTCACTTTAGCTCCCCGTCACAGAAGTATAAGCCATGTTGTGCCATAAGTGTTAAAATGGCCAGGCATGACTCTGGGGGTGGGCTAAGAGAAGTGCCCAGAACGGGCACTGGCTACTGCTTTCAATCATACCTGCGGTGTGATCTTGGGCAACTCACTTCCCTTCTCTGTGTCTCATCTGCAAAATGGGGATTCAATGCCTGTCCTCCCTCCTACTTAGACTATGAGCCCCATGTGGGACATTCATTCATTCAATAGTATTTATTGAGCGCTTACTATGTGCAGAGCACTGTACTAAGCGCTTGGGATGAACAAGTCGGCAACAGATAGAGACAGTCCCTGCCGTTTGACGGGCTTACAGTCTAATCGGGGGAGACGGACAGACAAGAACAGTGGCAATAAATAGAGTCAAGGGGAAGAACATCTCGTAAAAACAATGGCAACTAAATAGAATCAAGGCGATGTACAATTCATTAACAAAATAAATAGGGTAATGAAAATATATACAGTTGAGCGGACGAGTACAGTGCTGTGGGGATAGGAAGGGAGAGGTGGAGGAGCAGAGGGAAAAGGGGAAAAAAGGGGTTTAGCTGCGGAGAGGTAAAGGGGGGGTGGCAGAGGGAGTAGAGGGAGAAGAGGAGCTCAGTCTGGAAAGGCCTCTTGGAGGAGGTGAGTTTTAAGTAGGGTTTTGAAGAGGGAAAGAGAATCAGTTTGGCGGAGGTGAGGAGGGAGGACGTTCCAGGACCGCGGGAGGATGTGACCCAGGGGTCGACGGCGGGATAGGCGAGACCGAGGGATGGTGAGGAGGTGGGTGGCGGAGGAGCGGAGCGTGCGGGGTGGGTGGTAGAAAGAGAGAAGGGAGGAGAGGTAGAAAGGGGCAAGGTGACGGAGAGCCTTGAAGCCTAGAGTGAGGAGTTTTTGTTTGGAGCGGAGGTTGATAGGCAACCACTGGAGTTGTTTAAGAAGGGGAGTGACATGCCCAGATCGTTTCTGCAGGAAGATGAGCCGGGCAGCGGAGTGAAGAATAGCCCGGAGCGGGGCGAGAGAGGAGGAAGGGAGGTCAGAGAGAAGGCTGACACAGTAGTCTAGCCGGGATATAACGAGAGCCCGTAACAGTAAGGTAGCCGTTTGGGTGGAGAGGAAAGGGCGGATCTTGGCGATATCGTAGAGGTGAAACCGGCAGGTCTCGGTAACGGATAGGATGTGTGGGGTGAACGAGAGAGACGAGTCAAGGATGACAGCGAGATTGCGGGCCTGAGAGACGGGAAGGATGGTCGTGCCATCCACGGTGATAGAGAAGTCGGGGAGAGGACCGGGTTTGGGAGGGAAGATGAGGAGCTCAGTCTCGCTCATGTTGAGTTTTAGGTGGCAGGCCGACATCCAGGTGGAGACGTCCCGGAGGCGGGAGGAGATGCAAGCCTGAAGGGAGGGGGAGAGGACAGGGGCGGAGATGTAGATCTGCGTGTCATCTTGCGTAGAGATGGTAGTCAAAGCCGTGAGAGCGAATGAGTTCACCGAGGGAGTGAGTGTAGATGGAGAACAGAAGAGGGCCAAGAACTGACCCTTGAGGAACTCCAACAGTTAAAGGATGGGAGGGGGAGGAGGCTCCAGCGTAGGAGACCGAGAATGATCGGCCAGAGAGGTAAGAGGAGAACCAGGAGAGGACAGAGTCCGTGAAGCCAAGGTGAGATAAGGTATGGAGGAGGAGGGGATGGTCGACAGTGTCAAAGGAGGCAGAGAGGTCAAGGAGGATGGGACATGATTCTCTGGTATCTACCCCAGTGCTTAGTACAGTATTTGTCACATAGTAATCACTTAACCAACACTACAGTTATTATTGCTATTAATGATGTGGAATCCCAGGTTCCATGGCAGTTTTGGTGTACTTCAGGAAATGCCTGGAACACCCTCTCTCTTCATATCCGACAGATAATTACTCTGGCCCCTTCAGAGACTTACCGAAGGCAGATCTCCTTCAAGAGGCCTTCCCTGACTAAGCCTTCCTTTCCTCTTCTCCCACTCCCTTCTGCATCGTCCTGACTTGCCCCCTTTATTCATCCCCCTTCCCAGCCCCACAGCACTCATGTACATACCTGTAATTTATTTATTTATTTACCTAGATTAATGTGCTTAATAATAATAATAATAATAATGTTGGTATTTGTTAAGCGCTTACTATGTGCAGAGCACTGTTCTAAGCGCTGGGGGAGACACAGGGGAATCAGGTTGTCCCACGTGGGGCTCACAGTCTTAATCCCCATTTTACAGATGAGGTAACTGAGGCACTGAGAAGTTAAGTGACTTGCCCAAAGTCACACAGCTGACAAGTGGTAGAGCTGGGGTTCGAACCCATGACCTCTGACTCCAAAGCCCGTGCTCTTTCCAGTGAGCCACGCTGCTTCCCAGCCACGTGCTTCCCCTTCTAGACTGTAAGCTCATTGTGGGCAGGGAACGTGATTGCTTACTCTTATATTGTTCTCTCCCAAGTGCTTAGTACAGTGCTTTGCATACAGTAAGTGCTCGATAAATGCGATTGAATACGATTGAATGAATGAAAGGTGATGAAGCTTGATCCTTCGAGATGATCCCATTAAGTGGCGCTTTACAGAATCGCCCGACCGGGTCTCTGCAAATTTTAAACTTTGAAGTCCTTGGACTTTCCAACCAGGAGGGGAAGGTTCTGAGGAAGAGGAAGGCAGGATTTTGAGTTGAAAGTCCTGTGATGCAATCCAGACCTGCCCAGGTCCCAGGCCGAGTTAGGTATCTCCTCTCCACTTTCTTTCCTCCACAGCAGTCCTGCAGTCCTGCCTACAATCTGAGTGGGGCCACGAGGAGGCTTCTGGTGTGACACAAAGAAGCAGCATAGTCTAGTTGTTAGAGCACAGCCTGGGAGTCGGAAGGAAGTGAGTTCTGATCCTGGTTCTGCCACTAGTCTGTTGTATGACCCTGGGCAAATCATTTCACTTCCCTAGGCCTCCGTTACCTCAACTGTGAAATGGAGGTTAAGTCTGTGAGCCCCATGTGGGACAGGGACTGTTTCTGACCCAAAGCATGGCTTGGAGAAGGTGCATGGTGTAATGGATAGAGCATGGGCCTGGGAGCTGGGAAGGTCATGGGTTCTAATTCGGACTCTGCCACTTGTCTGCTGCGTGACCTTGGACAAGTCACTTTACTTCTCTATGCCTCAGTTATCTCATCTGTAAAATGGAGATTGAGACTGAGTCCCAAGTAGGACAGGGACTGTGTCCAACCTGATTTGATTGTATCTACCCCTGCGCTTAGAATAGTGCCTGGCACGTAATAAGCGGTTAACAAATTGTTATTGTTATTATTGTTAATATTATTATTTCACAGGACTCTGCAGGAACAATTTCACTCCAGATATAAGATGGAGGTGGAGAAATAAGGTGGGGATGGAATGCAGGGGACAGGCAAGTGGAAAATACAATTTACAAATACTTAAATTATGGTCTTCTCCCATTTTCAAGTATTTGGGGATTAATTAATTCATTCATTCAATAGTATTTATTGAGCGCTTACTATGTGCAGAGCACTGTACTAAGCGCTTGGAATGTACAAATCGGTAACAGATAGAGACAGTATAGCAAGTCACCTGCTTTTGACTCTGTCTTTCATCTCTCGCTGAAGTATAAGTCAAACATCAATTTGTGCTGAATCCTGACGCAGACACTGGAGAAGATGTCTGTAAATCGTAACATAATAATAATTACTATTATTATTATTTTTGTTAAGTGTTCACTATGTACAAGCACTCTGCTAAGAGCTAGGGTAATAATAATAATAATAATGTTGGTATTTGTTAAGCGCTTACTATGTGCAGAGCACCGTTCTAAGCGCTGGGGTAGATACAGGGTAATCAGGTTGTCCCATGTGAGGCTCACAGTCTTCATCCCCATTTTACAGATGAGGTAACTGAGGCACAAAGAAGTTAAGTGACTTGCCCACAGTCACACAGCTGATACAAGATAACTAGGTCCCACATGGGGCTCATAGTTTAAGAAGGAGAGAGAACAGGTATTGAATCCCCATTTTGCAGATGAGGGAACTAAGATGCAGAGAAGGTAAATGACTCGCCCAAGGTCACAAAGCAGACAAATGGTGGAGCCAGGAATAGAACCGAGGGCCTCTGGCTCCAGTCCCAGGCTCTTTCCATTTGGTCACGCTGCTTCTCTGAAACATCTTACTTGAGCAGGATGAATTCAAGTATCTATTTTTTTCGGATCTGTTTATTATTCTGCCCATTTACCATCATGTCTGACCTTTATTTGTATTTTAAGCCAACTCTGGCTTCTTCAAATTGAGTTGTTTGTTCCCTCTAAGCCTCTGACAGGGACGCCACCCTCAGCACTTATGTACACATCTTAAATTTCTTCGGCTATCTGTCTCCTCCTCTAGACAAAGAGCTGGGGGTAGGGAAGCAGCGTGGCTTAGTGGAAAGAGCCCTGGCTTGGGAGTCAGAGGATGTGGGTACTAATCCTGGCTCTGCCACTTGTCAGCTGTGTGACCTTGGACAAGTCACTTCACTTCTCTGTGCCTCAGTTACCTCATCTGGAAAATGGAGATTGAAACTCTGTGCAAGTACAAAATGGGGATTGAGACTCTGGGTAAATACAAGGTAATCAGGTTGTCCCCCGTGAGACTCTGTGCCCCACGGGGGCAACCTGATTACCTTCTATTTACCCCAGTGCTTAGAACAGTGCTTGGCACATAGTAAGTGCTTAACAAATAACGTCATCATTATTATTATTATTATTATTATTATTAACAGTTCTACCAACTCTGTTGCATCGTATTTTCCCAAGCACTTAGTACAGTGCTCTGCACACAGCAAGCACTCAAAAAATACCTTATTGACATTCATTCATTCAATCAATCGTATTTATTGAGCACTTACTATGTGCAGAGCGCTGTACTAAGCACTTGGAAAGTACAATTCGGCAACAGATAGAGACGATTCCTATCGAACAACGGGCTCACAGTCTAGAAGGGGGAGACAGACAACAAAACAAAACAAGTTGACAGGCATCAATAGCATCAAAATAGATAAATAGAACTATAGATATATACACAAAATAGTTTAAAGGCTCCTTTTTACAAAGAGCTTCCTTAAAATTGGAGAGGTACAATTAAATCCAAAACTCTGATCAAATTTTTAAAAAATCTTTTAGTCACTGATTTTTATCTACCCCAAAAATCCACAACAGCAACTGATAAATGGTCGGTGTCACCTCCTCCATGTTCACAACTTTCCACAAGATAATATTTATCATTTATATTTCTACTTTCCAAATCATAAATTGAGAGCATTTTGCTCTGTGTACATTGAAACTCAGTGGCTGCTGTCTCACTTGTTTTGTTAACAGGTAGAAGTTGGCTTAAAGTACAAATCCCATTAATGAATTCCCAAGCATTTGAAAATTTTCAGGATAAAATGATGATCGCTGACTGACCTTTGCCCTGGGAAAGGACGAGACTGTAAATTCTCCAGGGGTCAGGGAGCAGCCCTGGAGGGGGACATCCTGTAGGAGAGTAATTCAACTCCTTTGTCTCCAGGTTAATAGAATTGATAGGACACCCAGACAACCTCAGTAGCTACCAACACAGTTGTCATGCAAATCGCATGGCTGTCGAACCGAATCCCAGAGCAACAGCACTGAACTCTCTTCTCAGGCAAGACCAAACAAATTTTCAGTTTGCCGGACTCCTAAGGGGTGGCTGCTGGAGGTGGAACATCAGTAAATCTTAAATATATCAGTTTTGCAGAGTTTCTGAAAAAGTCTACTACCAAAACTTTTACTAGTCACCCATTATGTAGCCAACCCTACCTGCCACCTAATAATAATAATTATTATTATTATGGTATTTGTTAAGCGCTTACTATGTGTGAGGCACTGTATTAGAGCTGGGGTAGATACAAGCAAATCTGGTTGGTCACAGTCCCTGTCCCATGTGGGGCTCACTGTCTCATTCCCCATTTGACAGATGAGGTAGAAGTAAAGTGACTTGCCCAAGGTCAAAGAACAGGTAAGTGGCAGAGTAAGGATTAGAACCCATGACCTTCTGACTCTCAGGCTCGTACTCTATCCACTACAGCGTAAGCTCGTCAAAGGGCAGGGACTGTCTCTATCTGTTACCAATTTGTACATTCCAAGCGCTTAGTACAGTGCTCGGCACATAGTAAGCGCTCAATAAATGCTATTGACTGAATGAATGAATGAATGCTTCTGTAAATTAAGCCTCTTAGCACTAGGCCATAGCAAAGCACCTTCCCGTGCACCTTCTTAGTCTCCCTTAGCCAATTGTATAACTCGAGAATTGAACTCTTACCTCAAACCACATCAAACAAATTTTCAGTTTGCCAGACTCCTAAGGGGTGGCTGCTAGGGGTGGACCATCAATAAATATTAAATATATCAGCTTGGCAGAGTAAGCAGCATGACTTAGTGGAAAGGGCACTGGCTTGGGAGTCAGAGGAGGTGGGTTCTAATACCGGCTCCGGCACTGGCCTGCTGTGTCACCTTGGGTAAGTCACTTCACTTCTCTGGGCCTCAGCTACCTCATTTCAAAAAAATGGGGATTAAGACTGAGCCCTGCGTGGGACAACTTGATTTCCTTGTAACAACCCCAGTGCTCAGAACAGGGCTTGGCACATAGAAAGTGCTGAACCAGCACCATTATTATTATTCTGAAAAAGTCTACTGGCCCACCAAAACTTTTACTAGTTATCCATTTTGTAGCAACCCTACCTGCCACCTAAATTAACCCTTTTAGCACTAGGCCTTAGCAAAACACCTTCCCACACCTACTCAATCGCCCCAACCAATTCTATAACTCCTTAGATAGCTCCAACCCTATCAAATTCATTCTTTAAGGGCAGTGACAATAGATGGGCTCTGACTGTCCTAGTTACCTAGGCCCATGTGTGGCTCACCAAGCACGTAACTTAAATTCATGGATTCATCTTTGCAGGTAGGCTGCCTTTAATTACTTCAAATTTATAATACTAGAGAAACTAGACTAGGCAAAAAGACAGTGAGAAGCCTCCCTTTCCACACTACAACTCTTGATGGTGGGGACTGATTTCAAACTTGAATCTATCTGAACCCAGCCCTTCATCAGGGATTGGAGTTTCTTCCTAGACAAGCAATCCTGCCAACCTGATCCTCCCTCGCAGCAGGCCAGAGAGACAACTCTCGGTCAAGCACCAGGTGGCTGAAAACCATATGCTTTTGATTCTGAGGGAAGAACGTGTTCCACCTGTGGTAAAAGTCAGATGATATCACATTCTGTCCCCATCAGGAGCTTAAACTGTGTCTGCTAACTGGGTAAGCTTCACTGTAGAGTCAGGGAAACCGCACGAGAGAGAGCTCTGTGCAGTCTGAGAACACCACAATGGGTAAGCCCAACTCTTGCGAATTTTCCACCTCTCTCTCTATTCCTCTTCCCAACTCTTCCTTCTTTTCTCTCCCATCTCCAGGCTTTCTCCTTCTTCTTCACCTAAACTGGAGAAACTTTCCCAGAGCTGGCTGTTTCTCAGGCCTCAGTTTCCTCTGCATTGCCGGACTCCATGGTTCTTCTACTTCTCAGTCAGAACGAGGGTGGCCAGTCACCTGGTTTTTGGTTGGTTTATTTCCTGCTCATTCATTCATTCATTCAATCATATTGATTGAGCACTTACTGTGTGCAGAGCATTGTACTAAGCACTTGGGAGACAACAATATAGCAATAAACAGATACATTCCCTGCCCACAAGGAGCTTACAGTCTAGAGGGGGAGACAGGCATTAATAGAAATAAATGTATTGCATTGCAGATATGTACATAAGTGTTGTGAAGTTGGGAGGGGGGATGAATAAAGGGAGCAAGTCAGGGTGATGCAGAAGGGAGTGGGAGAAGAGGAGAGGAGGGTTTAGTCAGGGAAGGCCTTTTGGAGGAGATGTGACTTCAACACGGTTTTGAAGGGGGGAGAGTTATTGTCTGTCCGAAATGAGGAGGAAGGGAGTTCCAGGCCAGAGGCAGGATGTGGGCAAGAGGTCTACAACAAGATAGATGAGCCTGAGGTTCAGTGAGAAAATTAGCATTAAATACAGATCTGACAACGGGACCCCTTATTCTGGGAATTTTATTTACTCACACAGTCTCCTTCCATTGTGGTTCCTGACACAGAATTATGTGGCTTAGAAGCAGCGCCGATTTTAGAGGGATCTGAGATGGAAACACAGTGGCTCTGAAGCAACTGGGAGAAGCGCTCTAGGTTCAGGTGAGCTCTGCAGAATGGTACATACGATGTCAATCAATCAACCAAATGCATTTATTGAGTACTTACTGTGTGCAGAGCACTGTACTAAGCGCTTGGGAGAATGCAATAAAACAATATCAGACACACTCCCTGTTCACAACCAGCTGACAGTCTAGAGGGGAAAACAGACATTAATATAAATAAAAATTATGTGTACCAGTCAATCAATCAATCAATCAATCATTTATTGAGTGCTTATTATGTACAGAGCACCAACTGAGTGCTTAGGAAAGTAAAATACAGCAGAATTAGCAGACATATTCCTTGCCCACAGTGAGTTTACTGTCTAGACGGGGAGATAGACTTTAATATAAATTATGGATATCAGTCAATCAATCAATCATTTATTGAGTACTTATTACGTGCAGAGCACCGTACTAAGTGCTTAGGAGAGTAAAATACAGCAAAATTAGCAGACACATCCCTTGTCCATAATGAGCTTCAGTCTAGAGGGGAGACAGACATTAATATCAATTATTAAATTGTGGCCATGTACGTAAGTGCCGTGGGGCTGAGGGAAGGGTGAATAAAAGGAGCAAATCTCAGTGCAAGGGTGATACAAAAGGGAGTGGGAGAAGAGGAAATGAGGGGTTTTAGTCAGGGAAGGCCTCTTGGAGGAGATGTCCCTTCAGTAAGTCTTTGAAGATGGGGAGAGTAATTGTCTGTCAGATATGAAGAAGAGGGAGGGCATTTCAGACCAGTGGCAGGATGTGGACAAGAGGTCGGAAGTGAGATAGCGGATCGAGGTACAGTGAGTAGGTTGGCATTAGAGGAGCAAAGTGTGTGGGCTGGTTTGTGGAAGGAGAGCAGCAAGGTAAGGTAGGAAGGGACAATGTCATCATACTGTGCTGTGTACCCAGCCTAAAGCATGTGAAGTCCTACGCACCTCCTTGTCTAGCATTTTCTAGTGCCATCAGTGGCTTCTCTAATTAGATAGACCCTAGGCCGCAGATGTTTCCCCTACGGTCCCTATGCAAAAGTTTGTGGAGACTTCTGGACTGTGACACCTCTGCTCTGGCAAGAGCCGGAGCAGGAGTCGGGTGGGCCCCAGATGGAACCGCTTCTGTCTCTGTTCCGTTTCCTCATCATTCTGCCTCCACTCTGAGTCTCATCTTCTTCCGCCTGTTGTCTGGCCAAGCTCATGCCCAGCCAGCATGAGGAAATCATTCAGTCGATCAAATAAGGAGAAGCAGCGTGGCTCAGTGGAAAGAGCCCGGGGTTGGGAGTCAGAGGTCGTGGGTTCTAATCCCGGCTCGGCCGCTTGCCAGCTGTGTGACTTCGGGCAGGTCACTTAACTTCTCTGTGCCTCAGTTACCTCATCTGTGAAATGGGGATTAAAACTGTGGAACCCCCCCCCCCAAAGTGGGACAATCTGATCACCTAGTATCTTCCAGTGCTTAGAACAGTGCTTTGCAAATAGTAAGCGCTTAACAAATACCACCATTATCATTATTATTATTATCGAGCGCTTACTGTGGGCAGAGCACCGTATTAAGCATTTGAGAGAATACCATATAACACAGTTGTTAGAGTTTATTGTCTAGAGGAAAGCCTGAAGTCGGACGTGCCTACTATGTGGGGAGTAATAATAATAATAATAATGTTGGTATTTGTTAAGCGCTTACTATGTGCAGAGCACTGTTCTAAGTGCTGGGGGAGATACAGGTTAATCAGATTGTCCCACGTGGGGATCACATATTGTAATCTCCATTTTTACAGATGAGGTAACTGAGGCACAGAGAAGTTAAGTGACTTGCCCAAAGTCACACAGCGGACAAGTGGCAGAGTGGGGATTAGAACCATGATTTCTGACTCCCAAGCCTGGGCTCTTTCCACTGAGCCACGCTGCTTCTCTGCTTCTCTGAGTAATGGGTTTCATTGCTCCTACAGAATTAGAGTTTACAGTAGGATGGGGTCACTCAGAAATTGAAGCTAGAGAAGCAGCGTGAAGTTAGAGAAGCAGCATGGCCTAATGGATAGAGCATAGTCCTGGGAGTCAGAAAGACCTGGTATCTAATCCCCGCTCCGTCACTAGCCTACTGTCCGACTTTGGGCAACTCACAAATTCTCTGGGCCTCAGCTATCTCATCTGTAAAATGGGGATTAAGAATCTAACTAGCTTGTAAGCGGCATGGCTTAGTGGCAAGAGCATGGGTTTGGGAGTCAGAGATCGTGGGTTCTAATTCTGACTCTGCCTCTTGTCTGCTGTGTGACTTTGGGCCAGCCACTTAACTTCTCTGTGCCTCAGTTACCTCATCTATAAAATGGGGATTAAGACTGTGAGCCCCATGTGGGACAACCTGATTACCTTGTATCTTTCCCAGTGCTTAGAACAGTGCTTGATACGTAATAAGCACTTAACAAATACCATACTTATTATTATTTAAATGTTCTGGCACAACCAATCCTCAGTAAATATGCTGAACAGACTGAGCAAACTGTTTTACGTTATTTGCATATCCTCTTGGATGTGTGCTTTCATAGCCTAGCCTAAGGAATGCAGTGATTCCTGAATGACGGTCTCCAAAAAGTTAAACGTTGCTCGCCGTCTTTTGAGTGGGAAATTTACCCAAAAACTTATAGTAAATTCTAACACCACCTTCCAGGTCCCTTTGTCTCATCCCCAGGCATGAAGAATAGGTTGAATAAAGCTGGAATTACCAGACAACTTTGCTTTACTCGGGGATAATGGGGTCAGGCAACACCTGTTTAGTTCTGTCATGTCCTTGCCATTGTGGAATAAGAAGATTTAGGCTCTTCATTAACTTCTCAAGAGCTACTAGATCTTTTCTCATACCTTTTGCATTGCCCTGATTTGCTCCTTTCATTCACCCCATCACCCCACCCCATCCCCACAGCACTTATGTACATATCCATACTTTATTTATTTGTATTTATTATTTATAAATATTATTACATTTATTCGTGTCTGTCTCCCCTTCTAGACTGTAAACTCACTGTGGGCAGGAAATATGTTTGTTCTATTGTTGTGTTGTACTCTCCCAAGTGCTTAGCACAGTGCTCTGAACTCAGTAAGCATTTAATAAATATGATTGATTGATTGATCGATTAATTTACCAGAATACAAGCACTGATGTTATCACATGTGTTTATAAGGTTGCTGAAAACAGGGCAGATGTTTTGATTCTTTTCTTTGAATTTCTTCGGAATCAGGAAACGTCAACTGACCTATTGGTGATCTATCGATCCACAGGGAACGAACCTTTAACCATGATGTTTGACAGACAGTTTTGAAAGATCTTAGCCTGGCTGTTGTCAATAATGCAGAACTGCGAGAGGGCGCAATAATTTCTGCAGACAATTTCTTGCCTTTTTTTCTTGATGATGGCGAAGAAAATCTTATGCTGATGTCATTACAATACATCCCCTCCTTGCTTGAAGATTTTGTGGAAACTTTATCAGATTTGGGACTTTTACCGTTCTTTTAAAGGTGGAATAAAGACCTACCACATGCCGTAAATTTCATTCTAATAATCAAAAGAGAAAAAAAGTATTCTCAGACATAAATAAAAATATATTGAAGCTTATAGTATGGATAGTTGGACCACATTAAAAGTATCCAACATTATAAGCAGATCATTCCATCTCCCTCAAATATAAATTGTAACGGATTGCATAACTGTTTTAAGAATCGGATAATTATTTATTTAACCTCATCTCATTCGCTTCTGTTACACTGACGAAACACGCTCTCTGTAAAGTTGGAAATCATGGGTTCGAATCCCAGCTCTACCACTTGTCAGCTGTGTGACTGTGGGCAAGTCACTTCACTTCTCTGTGCCTCAGTTCCTTCATCTGTAAAATGGGGATTAAGACTGTGAGCCTCACGTGGGACAACCTGATGACCCTGTGTCTCCCCCAGCGCTTAGAACAGTGCTCTGCACATAGTAAGCACTTAACAAATACCAACATCAAATGAATCATTCCATCAATCAAAGGTATTGATTGAGCGCTTAATATGTGTAGAGGACTGTACTAAGCATCTGAGAAATTACAGTATAAAGAGATTTGGAAGAACATGCTCCCTGCCCACAAGGAGTTTACAGGGCAGACAGGCATTAAAAATAAATTAGGGATATGTACCAAAGTGCCGTGGTGCAGAGAGTACAGTGGATATCAAGTGCTTAAAGGGTACATATTCAAGTGCATAGGCAACAGAGAAAGGAAAGGGAGTGAGAGAAATGAGGCCTTAGTCAAAAAATGCTTCTTGGGGGAGATATGATTTTAATAAGGCTTTGAAGGTAGGGAGAGCGCTGGTCTGAAGGGGAAAGAAGTTCTAGGCCAGAGGGAGGACATGGGAAAAGGTTCAGCGGGGAGATGGATGAAATAGAGGAAGAGTGAGTTGGTTAGACGAGTGAGTATGCGGGCTGGGTTGTACTAAGAAATCGGTGAGGTAAGGTAGGAGGCAGTGAGTCGATTAAAGCCCAAGGTAAAGAGTTTGATGCGGAGTTGGATGGGCAACCACTGGAGTTTCTAGAGGAGTGGGGACACATGACTGACTTTAAAAAAAAAAAGATCAGAACAACAGAGTGAAGTGTGGGCTGGAGTGGGGACAGACAGGAGGCAGGGAGGTCAGCGAGGAGGCTTATGCAGTAGTCAAGGCAGCGTGGCTCAGTGGAAAGAGCCTGGGCTTCGGAGTCAGAGGTCAGGGTTCGACTCCCGGCTCTGCCACTCGTCAGCTGTGTGACTGTGGGCAAGTCACTTCACTTCTCTGTGCCTCAGTTACCTCATCTGTAAAATGGGGATTAACTGTGAGCCCCACGTGGGACAACCTGATTACCCTGTATCTACCCCAGCGCTTAGAATAGTGCTCTGCACATAGTAAGTGCTCAATAAATACTATTGAATGAATGAATATAGGTGGTTGATTCACGTGGTAGCCATTTGGGCGGAGAGGAAAGGGTGGATTTTAGTGATGCGGTTAAGGTAGAACTGACAGGATTTGTGACAGATTGAAATGCAGGATTTTGACTTTAGAGAGGAAGTGTCAAGACCTAATTTAACCACATGTCCCACATTTTGTACCTAGTTACACTTTTCAGAGATCTTTGCCCCATCCAAAGGACTGTCTGGCTTTTAGCTAAGGTGGCTGGAAGGAATCCCATTGTCACAGCAGCCACGTTAGTATCATGGAAGTGGAAAAGAGGAGGAAGGGGAAAAGAGGGAGGGAATGGGGATGAGTGAGAGAAAAGAAAGAGGGACAGGACGGGGAGTAGAAGAAGGAAGACGAAGAAGCAGGTCCAGTGTTGGGAGCAGCGTGGCTCAGTGGAAAGAGGCCGGGCTTGGGAGTCCGAGGTCATGGGTTCGAATCTCGGCTCCGCCACTTGTCAGCTATGTGACTTTGGGCAAATCACTTAACTTCCCTGTGCCTCAGTTACCTCATCTGGGGGACTAAAACTGTAAGCCCCACGTGGGACAACCTGATCACCTTGTATCCCCCAGCGCTTAGAACAGTGCTTTGCACATAGTAAGCGCTTAACAAATACCACCATTATTATAGGCTAATGGGGTAATTTGCCTGGGGCTCTGTGGAGGCTTCAGGGGCCCGCAGTTCAGTAGTCCAAAGCCTCCAAGTCTCAGGGATGACCAACTGGGGAAAAACCGAATTTGAGATAGCTGGAAGTGAAGCTTCCAGCCAGGGACAAGGAGGGGAACTATGATGCCAGTAAGTAGTAACATTCCTTGCCAGATGAAAGTAGGCCCTGGTGGAAATATTCTGCCGGGGCCCACAGTTGCCCAGTGCCAGCTCTGCCTGATTAGAGGAGAGACTTAGCCAGTTTCCTCCACTTCTTCCAGTCATCAACAAATTGCCCAGCTTGGGGCTGTTCAGGGGTGTTTCTAGCCACCTGGGAAACTCTCACAGATAACTCCAGGGTGGGCCAGTCCAGACAGGTGGCCACAGGGGCACCGCAGTAGCAAACCCAATCTACCCGTTCATCCCAGTTCTACTTTTCCTTCCAAAACGATTTCGGGGACCGCTCTCCAGAGGCTGATAGGAAGCTCCCTGCAGGGTTGTCATCTGCGGTGAAGCGACGGGGCCTAGCGCAGAGAACACGGGCCTGGGAGGCAGAAGGACCTGAGTTCTAATCCACTTGTCTGCTGGGTGACCTTGGGCAAGTCACTCCATTTCTCAGTGCCTCAGTCACCTCATCTATAAAATGGGGATTAGTATCGTGAGCCCCATGTGGGACAGGGACTGGGTTCAACCCAATTATCATGTATTCATTCATTTATCCTGCCTTCCCCCCTCACATCCGCCAAACAAACTCTCTTCCCCTCTTCAAAGTCCCATTGAGAGCTCACCTCCTCCAGGAGGCCTTCCCAGACTGAGCCCTCCTTTTCCCTCTGCCCCTCTTCCCCTCCCCATTCCCCCTTCTCCCTCCCTCTGCTCTTCCCCCTTCCCCTCCCCACAGCACTTGTATATATTTGTACATATTTATTGCTCTATTTATTTTATTAATGATGTGCATTTATCTATGGTTCTATTTATCTGTTTTGGTGGTAGCGATGCCTGTCTACTTGTTTTGTTTTGTTGTCTGTCTCCCCCTTCTAGACTGTGAGCCCCTTGTTGGGTAGGGATTGTCTCTCCTGCTGAAGTGTACTTCCCAAGCGCTTAGAGAAGCAGCGTGGCTCAGTGGAAAGAGCCTGGGCTTTGGAATCAGAGGTCATGAATTCGAATTCTGGCTCTGCCACTTAGCTGTGTGACTGTGGGCAAGTCACTTAACTCTCTGTGCCTCAGTTACCTCATCTGTAAAATGGGGATTAACTGTGAGTCTCACGTGGGACAACCTGATGCCCCTGTATCTACCCCAGCGCTTAGAACAGTGCTCTGCACAAAGTAAGCGCTTAACAAATACCAACATTATTATTAGTAGTAGTAGTACAGTGCTCTGCACACAGTAAGCACTCAATACATATGACTGACTGACTGAATGAATGAATGGAATTCATTCAGGCATATTTTTTGAGTGCTTACTGTGTGCAGAGCACTGTACTAAGCGCTTGGGAGAGTACAGTATAACATCTATCAGCTTGGCTTAGAGAAGCAGCGTGGTCCTCCCCCTCCCATCCTTTAACTGTTGGAGTTCCTCAAGGGTCAGTTCTTGGCCCTCTTCTGTTCTCCATTTACACTCACTCCCTCGGTGAACTCATCCGCTCTCACGGCTTTGACTACCATCTCTACGCAGATGACACGCAGATCTACATCTCCGCCCCTGTCCTCTCCCCCTCCCTTCAGGCTCGCATCTCCTCCCGCCTCCGGGACGTCTCCACCTGGATGTCGGCCCGCCACCTAAAACTCAACATGAGCAAGACTGAGCTCCTCATCTTCCCTCCCAAACCCGGTCCTCTCCCAGACTTCTCTATCACCGTGGATGGCACGACCATCCTTCCCGTCCCTCAGGCCCGCAATCTCGGTGTCATCCTTGACTCGTCCCTCTCGTTCACCCCACACATCCTATCCGTTACCGAGACCTGCCGGTTTCACCTCTACAATATCGCCAAGATCCGCCCTTTCCTCTCCACCCAAACGGCTACCTTACTATTACGGGCTCTCGTTATATCCCGGCTAGACTACTGTGTCAGCCTTCTCTCTGACCTCCCTTCCTCCTCTCTTGCCCCGCTCCGGTCTATTCTTCACTCCGCTGCCCGGCTCATCTTCCTGCAGAAACGATCTGGGCATGTCACTCCCCTTCTTAAACAACTCCAGTGGTTGCCTATCGACCTCCGCTCCAAACAAAAACTCCTCACTCTAGGCTTCAAGGCTCTCCGTCACCTCGCCCCTTCCTACCTCTCCTCCCTTCTCTCTTTCTACCGCCCACCCCGCACACTCCGCTCCTCCCGCGGTCCTGGAACGCCCTCCCTCCTCACCTCACCTCACCAGGTGAGGTAATAGTAATTGAGCACTTACTATGAGCAGAGCACTGTACTAAGCGCTTGGGATGAACAAGTCGGCAACAGATAGAGACAGTCCCTGCCGTCTGACGGGCTTACAGTCTAATCGGGGGAGACGGACAGACAAGAACAATGGCAATAAACAGAGTCGAGGGGAAGAACATCTCGTAAAAACAATGGCAACTAAATAGAATTGAGGCGATGTACAATTCATTAACAAAATAAATAGGGTAATGAAAATATATACAGTTGAGCGGACGAGTACAGTGCTGTGGGGATGGGAAGGGAGAGGTGGAGGAGCAGAGGGAAAAGGGGAAAAAAAGGGTTTAGCTGCGGAGAGGTAAAGGGGGGATGGCAGAGGGAGTAGAGGGAGAAGAGGAGCTCAGTCTGGAAAGGCCTCTTGGAGGAGGTGAGTTTTAAGTAGGGTTTTGAAGAGGGAAAGAGAATCAGTTTGGCGGAGGTGAGGAGGGAGGACGTTCCAGGACCACGGGAGGACGTGACCCGGGGGTCGACGGCGGGATAGGAGAGACCGAGGGACGGTGAGGAGGTGGGCGGCGGAGGAGCGGAGCGTGCGGGGTGGGTGGTAGAAAGAGAGAAGGGAGGAGAGGTAGGAAGGAAGGTTCTAATCCTGACTCTGCCACTTGTCTGCTGTGTAAACTTGGGCAAACCACTTCACTTCTCTGGGCCTCAGTTACCTCATCTGGAAAATGGGGATGAGGACTGCAAGCCCCATGTGGGACAACCTGATGACCTGGTATCTACTCCAGCGCTTAGAACAGTGCTTGGCACATAGTAAGCACTTAACAAAGACCAGGGACAAGACTTGGGACAGGGACTGGGTCCAACCCGGTGATTTTGTATCTACCCCAGTGTTTAGTACAGTGTCTAACACATAGTAAGCACTTAAATACCATAATTACTATTTCTAGACTATAAAGTCTGGTGTGGGCAGGGATTGTCTCTCTTCGTTGCTGAATTGTACTTTCTAAGCGCTTAGTACAGTCCTCTGCACACAGTAAGTGCTCAATAAATCCGATGGAATGAAGGGTTACTAGAGAAGCATAATGGCGTAGTGGCTAGAGCACCGGCCTAGGAGTCAGAAAGTCATGGGTTCTAATCCTGCCTCTGCCACTTGTTGGCTGTGTGACCTTGAGGAAGTCGCTTCCCTTTTCTGAGCCTCAGTTACTTCGTCTGTAAAATGGAGTTGCGGGGGAGACTGTGAGCCCTTAATAAATAGCTTAGTCAACACTTAATAAATACCAACATTATTATTTATTATTATTACTCTGTGCCAAGCACTCTTCTAAGCGCGGGGGTAGATGCAAAGTCATCAGGTTGTCGCATGTGAGGCTCACAGTCTTCATCCCCATTTGACAGATGAGCTCAATGAGGCACTGAGACATGGCTCAGTGGAAAGAGCACGGGCTTTGGAGTCAGAGGTCATGGGTTCAAATCCCCGCTCGGCCACTTGTCAGCTGTGTGACTTTGGGCAAGTCATTTTACTTCTCGGTGCCTCAGTTCCCTCATCTGTAAAATGGGGATGAAGACTGTGAGCCCCACGTAGGACAACCTGATTCCCCCGTGTCTACCCCAGCGCTTAGAACAGTGCTCGGCACATAGTAAGCGCTTAACAAATACCAACATTATTATTAAGTGACTTGCCCAAAATCACACAGCTGACAGGTGGCGGAGCCGCAATTAGAACCCATGACTTTCTGACTCCCAGGCCCGTGCTCTATCCACTATGCCAGGTTGCTTTAATGATATTAATAATAATAATAATAATAATGATAATAATAATGATGGCATTTGTTGAGCGCTCACTATGTGCTATGTGCTCACTGTTCTAAGCGCTGGGGGGGGCGGATACAAGGTGATCAGGTTGTCCCACGTGGGGCTCACAGTTTTCATCCCCATTTTCCAGATGAGGTCACTGAGGCACAGAGAAGTGAAGCGACTGGCCCACAGTCACACAGCTGACGAGTGGCAGAGGCAGAATTAGAACCCACGACCTCCAACTCCCAAACCCGGGCTCTTTCCACTGAGCCACGCTGCTGAGGGAGACAAGGGATGACGTCAGCGCTGGGCGGGGCTTGGTGGTAGAGTGGGCGGGGACTGGTGGTGGGCGTGACGTCATCAATGGGCGGGGCTTGCAGCTCGAGGATTGGCGGGTGAAATGGGCGGGGCTTGGGGTGGGCGGGGCTTGAGGAATGGAGATTGGCGGGCGGGGTGGGTGGGGGGCTCGGAGGTGGGCGGGGCCCTGCATCGGAAGTGGGCGGAGTCTGGGCGGAGCTTGAGGAATGAGGAAAGGGGATTGGCCGGTGGGGAGTGGGCGGAGCTTGGGGGTGGGCGTGACGCCGGAGGTGGGCGGAGCTTGAGGAATGAGGAAAGGGGGTTGGCCGGTGGGGAGTGGGCGGAGCTTGGGGGTGGGCATGACGCCGGCGGTGGGCGGAGCTTGAGGAATGAGGAAAGGGGGTTGGCCGGTGGGGAGTGGGCGGAGTTTTGCGGTGGGCATGACGCCAGAAGTGGGCGGAGCTTGGGGAATGGGGAAAGGGGATTGGCCGGTGGGGAGTGGGCGGAGCTTGGGGGTGGGCATGACGTTGGCGGTGGGCGGGGTTTGAGGAATGAGGAAAAGGGATTGGCCGGTGGGTGGCGGGGGCGTGACGTCATGCGGTCAGGTGACTGAGCGAGCGAGCGGGCGGGCGGGCGGGGGTCCGGCGGCCGGCTGGGCTCGGCCTGGGTGTCGGCTGTGCCCGAGCGGAGCCGAGCGGAGCCGAGCCGAGCCGCCCGGCGGGTCCGGCCTGTGCGCGATGCGGCCTGGCCCGGAGGAGGGTGCGGACAGCACCCCGCTGCTGCAGGAGCGGGACCCCGCCGGACCCGGTAAGCACACGGGGGCCCAGCGGGAGCAGCCGGGCGGGAATCTGCCGGCCCCTTCTTGGGCAGGGATGGTCTCTCTTTGCTGCTGAACTCTACTTTGCAAGCGCTTACTACAGTGCTCTGCACGCAGTAGGCGCTCCGTAAGAAGGAATCTGGCAGCCCCTTGTTGGGCGGGGATGGTCTCTCTTTGTTGCGGAATTGTACTTTGCAAGCGCTCAGTACAGTGCTCCGCACGCTGTAGGTGCTCAATAGAGATGAATCTGACAGCCTCTCGTTGGGCAGGGATGGTCTCTCTTTGTTGCTAAATTGTACTTTGCAAGCGCTCAGTACAGTGCTCTGCACGCTGTAGTTGTTTAATAAAGACGAATCTGCTAGCCCCTTGTTGGGCAGATATGGTCTCTCTTTGCTGCTGAGCTATACTTTGCCACCGCTTAGTACAGTGTCCTGCACGTAGTAGGCGCTCAGTAAGGACGGATCTGGCAGCCCCTTGTCGGGCGGCGATGGTCGCTTTGTTGCTGAATTGTACTTTGCAAGCGTTTACTACAGTAATCTGCACGCAGTAGGCGCTCAGTAAAGAATCTGGCAGCCCCCTGTTGGGCAGGGTTGGTCTCTCTTTGCTGCTGAACTCTACTTTGCAAGCGCTTACTACAGTGCTCCGCACGCAGTAGGCGCTCATAAGGACGAATCTGGCAGCCCCTTGTTGGGGAGGGATGGTCTCTGTTGCCGAATTGTACTTTCCAAGCGCTCAGTACAGTACCCTATGTCTACCCCAGCGCTTAGAACAGTGCTCTGCACATAGTAAGCGCTTAACAAATACCAACATTATTAACATTATTATTATTATTGTTACCCTGCACACAGTAGGCGCTCAAAGACGAATCTGCCAACCCCATGTTGTGCAGGGATTCCCTCTCTTTGTTGCAGAATTGTACTTTGCAAGCGCTTAGTACAGTGCTCTGCACACAGTAGGCGCTCAGTAAAGACGAATCTGGCAGCCCCTTGTTGGGCAGGGGTGGTCTTTGCTGCTGAACTGTACTTTGCATGCGCTTACTACACTGCCGTGTACGCAGTAGACGCTCAGTAATTACGAATCTGGCAGCCCCTTGGGATGGTCTCTGTTGCTGAATTAGCCTTTCCAAGCGCTTAGTACAGTGCTCTGCACACAGTAAACGCTCAGTACGTACGATTGAATGACTGAATGCTCCCAGGGCTTGGGGTGGGGCGGCAGAGGGCCGCGGAGCACGTCGGGGAGGGGAGAGGGGTGCTCAGTACAGTACTCTGCACATCCTAAGCGCTCAGTAAATACCATCGATGACTGTTTGGCCTCCTCCCTCCGAGCCGCGCCGGTAGTTGTCTTAGACAGCGTCCGGGCCCCGCCCAGAGAGGGCCCCTCCCCCAAAGCCGGGCTCTGACCCCGGCCCTGCCACTTGTCAGCTGTGTGACCTTGGGCAAGTCACTTTGCTTCTCTGGGCCTCAGTGGGCATGGGCATGAAATGGGCATGAAGACTAGGCGCTTAACAAATACCATCACTGTTATTATTATTAAATGGTGGAGCAAAAGCCCCCTCCGGCTGCGGCTGCCCAGCCCCGCCGCCCCCCAGAGGTGGGAGTTAACAGCCCCCAAGTCCTGAATTGGACTTTCCGAGCGCTTAGTACAGCGCTCTGCACATAGTAAGTGCTCAAATAATATGAATGTAACCATCCTCCCTTTTTTTAATGGGTACTTCTTAATAATAGTGGTATTTCTTGAGTGCTTACTATGATGTACTAGGCACTGTACTAAGCGCTGGTGTGGATACAAGCAGATAGGGTTAGACACAGTCCCTGTCCCACATGGGGCTCACGGCCTCAATCCCCATTTTACAGATGAGGGAACTGAGGCACAGAGAAGTGCCCAAGGTCACACAGCAGACAAGTGGTGGAGCTGGGATTAGAACCCATGACCTTCTGGCTCCTAGGCCTGCACTCTATCCTCTACCCCATGCTGCTGCTTCTAGCGCTCATCATGTTCCAGGCACTGTACTAAGCGCTCGGGGTAGATACAGGATAATCAGGTTGGACACAGTCCGTGTCCCACGTGGGACCCACAGTCTTTATCCCCATTTTACAAATGAGATGATCGAGGCACAGAGAAATGAAGTGACTTTCCCAAGGTCGCAGAGCCAGGATTAGAACCCTGGTCCTAGGGAAGCAGCGTGGCTTAGTGGAAAGAGCACGGAGTCAGAGGACCCAGGTTCTAATCCCCACTCAGCTAATTGCTTGCCGTGTGACCTTGGGCTAGTCACTTAACTTCTTGGCACCTCAGTTTCCTCAACTGTAAAATGGGGATTAAACGCCTGTTCTCCCTCCTACTTAGACTGTGAGCCTCATTAGGGACAGGGACGCTATCCAACCTCCTCAACACTGTACCCACCCCAGTGCTTAAAACAGTGTTTGACACGTAGTAAGCGTTTAACAAACACCACTAAAGAAAGGAGGGTCCTCTGAGTCGCGGACCTGCGCTCTTTCTACTGGGCCACGCTGCTTCGCCTCTCTGCTAGGCAGTTTTTTCTCCAAGGAAAAGCCAGGTGTTTTGTACTTGCAGTACCCTGGGCCGGGAGAACAACTATTTACAATTAACATTTGGCTCTGCATCCTTAAGCGGGGCCAATCATTCAACCTGTACTATTTATTGAGCACAGGCCCGGAAGGAGACTGGACAATTCCTGTTCTTTGGCGTAGTTGATGGTTATGTGGAAGCTGACTAGATCACGATACTAGAAGAAGAGAATACTAGAGAAGAGAAGAGATACTAGAGAAGCAGCGTGGCTCACTGGAAAGAGCACGGGCTTTGGAGTCAGAGGTCATGGGTTCGAACCCCGGCTCTACCACTTGTCAGCTGTGTGACTTTGGGCAAGTCACTTAACTTCTCTGTGCCTCAGTTACCTCATCTGTAAAATGGGGGATTAAGACTGTGAGCCCCACGTGGGACAACCTGATTCCCCTGTGTCTACCCCAGCGCTTAGAACAGTGCTCGGCACATAGTAAGCGCTTAACAAATACCAACATTATTTGAGAAGCAGCGTGGCTCACTGGAAAGAGCACGGGCTTTGGAGTCAGAGGTCATGGGTTCGAACCCCGGCTCTACCACTTGTCAGCTGTGTGACTTTGGGCAAGTCACTTAACTTCTCGGTGCCTCAGTTACCTCATCTGTAAAATGGGGATTAAGACTGTGAGCCCCACGTGGGACAACCTGATTCCCCTGTGTCTACCCCAGCGCTTAGAACAGTGCTCGGCACATAGTAAGCGCTTAACAAATACCAACATTATTATTAAATACCAACATTATTACTAAAGGGCAACAAAGTAGAGCAAAAGATCCTGCTACAAAAAGGAATAGGAAATCCCTGAACGGTTTGATGATGAGAAAATGGTTTATTTACTGTTAGCTACAGCTGTATTGGGGCCACTTGTATTTTCCGTGCCTAAGGTCTTCACACCTGCAAACTATTGATTGCAGGTTACCTCGATTCATACTTTGAAACTCTTTGTGGATATATGGAAGTAAAACGTTTTGTCTTCCCCTGTAAGAAATTCTACCTAACTTCCATAGATAGGTTGAAATATGTGGCCTTATTTTTTGCACATTGGCCCTGTGAACGCACCTAAGGAGTAAATCACCAAATGGAGATTTCTAAGGCGTCTAAGAGTAAACTTGTTGTGAGGGCAGGGAACGTGCCTATCAACTCTGTACCTTCCCAAGCGCTTAGAATAATGCTCTGCTCACAGTAAGTGCTCAGCAAATACGACAGATGGATTGACCTCCAAATAATAGTACCAAAAGCAAATAACTTCAGCAGGGAAATATAATTTTGGATTTTCTGTTCGTCTTTCAAACAACTCTCATATTAGCAGGAAATATCTTTCGTTTCCTCAGGTTATTTGGTGGGGCGGGGGATAAATCATCAAATTATCGATGATTCCTTTAACCAGAACTACGTGAATATCCAGGGGGTTTCAGGAGTCTCTTTAGACTCAGAGGGTCTGGAATCTATTCCTATGGCATTTATACTCACAAGTATCTTTTAAAGCTATTAGAACTTGCATGTCACATACATCAGATTTTTTCGTGCTGATCTCCCACACTTTGCTCCTCACCGACCCTTTGCCCACATCCTCCCTCTGGTCTGGGAACTTCCTCCCCCTTTATATTTGACCATTACTCTCCCCATCTTAAAGCCCTACTAAAATCACATCTCCTCCAAGAGGCCTTCCCTGACTAGCCCTCATCTCCCCTATTTGCCCGCTTTTTAAAAATGGTATTTGAGCATTATGTGCCAGGCACTGTACGAAACGCTGATACAAGCTAATCATGTTGGACAAAGTCCATGTCCCACATGGGGCTCTCATGAGGTAACTGAGTCACAGAAAAATTGTGACATGTCTGTGGTCACCCAGCAGACAAGTGGCCGAACTGGGATTAGAACAGGTCTTGCTGACTCCCAGGCCCGTGCTCTACCCACTAGGCCATGTCGCTTCTCCCTTCTGCATCACCTGTGCGCTTGGCTGTGTACCCCTTCAACACTTGTTATTCACCCCAGCCTTACAGCTTTTATGTATATAGCCTTAAATTCTCCCATTTCCCATATTTCATTTATTTTGTTGCCTCTCTCTCTCTCTCTGTAAACGCCTTGTGATCAGGGATCACGTCTACCAACTCTGTTCGATTATTCCCTCCCACGTGGTTAGTATAGTGCTCGGCACACAGTAAAACTTAATAAATGCCCCGGACTGAGAGGTGCTAATCTTTAGGAAATGTATGCATTTGTATGAACCAAAGGAGTGTTAATATTTCATAAAACTGAAAGCTCTCTGTCAAGGTCACCTTGAAATTGGCCAGCACTCCATCAGCCTGGTCATAGATCGACCGGCACAAAAGGAGAAGACCTTCCCGGCTTGGCCACCGAGGCAGGGAGCTGTTGCTCAACCTGAGAGTAGCCAGGTTGACAGGAGAGGCAGCTTTTCCATTGAGATACCTCAGGATCTCTACTCCCGAGCCGCTTGTCGAGGAAGAGGAAGGAAGGAAGTGGTGAATGAAGGAAGGTGTGAGACATTTTGCGTAGTGCCCTTCACATAGTCAATGCTCAAAAATGCAATTGACTCTTCGCCTGGCTGAAAGAGTGGGATAGGAGTAGCCTGGGAAGAAGGGCGGTAGGGAAGGAAGTGACTTGGGAAGTGGGGCTGAGGATCCTGAAGAAAGAGAGTGATGGGAGGTCCGAGGAGAGAGAGAGACCGAGACCCACCGTATGTGTGGGAAAAGACCAGGGAGAATGACCAATCAATTAATCAATCCTATTTATTGAGCACTTACTGTTACTAAGCGCTTGGGAGAGTAGAATATAACAGTCGGTAGACACATTCCTTGCTCACAGTAGGCTTCCAAGAAACAGAGGTGAGACAAAATGGGAAAGACAAGAAACAGAGAAGAGAAAGAATGCAGCCAAGAGGACAGACTGTCAAACATTGAAAGGAAAACGACGATGACGGTATTTGTTAAGGTCGTACTGAGTGCCAGGCACTGTACTAAGATCGGACACTCGGGACCAAAGAACTAAAGGATTAGGGCCAGAGGAGCAAAATACACAGAAGAGGAGGAGGAGGATGATAGAGACAAGAGTTCGGGGGAGGAAAAAATCAGAGTAATGAAAGAAAAGAAGAAAAGTATAGTATGAATTTGATTTGGGTAAAAAATGTTTCTCTCAAGTTTTAGAATTAAACTAAACAGTTGAGGCTTTTATCTAGAGTATGTGCTGACTTTTGTTGTTTCAGTAATAATGCTAATGCATCGTGGACTATCCTAAATCTCTACATTGTACAATAATTCACTTTTGCCTCATTTCAGGACTGTTGTTCCTAAAAGCTTTATATTTAACTTCTTATTCTTCCCAATCTTTTGCGAAATCATTTTTCCCCCAGTCGATTTGTATGTAACAAAGGGTGAAGAAGAAAACCGGTGAAATAGACATTCTTTCTCTAGAGACCATATCGTTCAGTAGCCAATGGGAGTAGCAAAAGGTAACCCAATCTATAGCACTGTTTCTGAACAATAGAGTGATTTGGGGGGAAGATTTTCCAGTTTCTTTGCTTTTCCTCTTCCTCTCTGTCAGTATCAGAGTTTAGACGGTTTCATTCTTATAAACTATATTACCAGTGTGGGCGGATGAAATAAAAGTAGCAGAAACTCAATTAAATGTTATTAACAGTTATGAAGTTTAGTCAAGTAGGAAGCGGTGTGGGGACGTGTGGGACTAGAGGGATTTGTCAGTTTCACATCCCAGCATTACTCTGGTCCCCTAACAGATCAATAACAGCTCTACAGGGAAACAGTGGGGCCCGAAGAGGAGCCCGGGAGCGCAAATGGATTCTTATCCCAGCTCTGTCGCTTGTCTGCTGTGTGACCTTGATCAAATCCCTTAACTTCTCTATGCCCCAGTTACCTCATCTCTAAAATGGGGATTACAACTGTGGGACAGTGACTGTATCCAACGTGATTATCCTTTATTTACCCCAATGCTTGGTACCCAAATCTACATTTCCAGCCCTGATCTCTCTCCCTCTCTGCAGTCTCGCACCTCCTCCTGACTTCAAGACATCTCTACTTGGATGTCCTCTTGTCTCCTCAAGCTTAACATGTCCAAAACAGAACATATCTTCTCTTATCTTCATATCTTCTTATCTTCCCACCCAAATCCTGTCCTCCTCCTGACTTTCTCATCACTGTAGACGACACCACCGTGCTTCTGAAATCCATCCTTTCCTCTCCATCCAAACTGCTACCACTTTGATGCTGTCACTCATCATATCCCGCCTGGATGGGGAAGCAACGAGGCTCAGCGGAAAGAGCCCGGGCTTGGGAGTCAGAGGTCATGGGTTCGACTCCCGGCTCTGCCACTTGTCAGCTGTGTGACTGTGGGCAAGTCACTTCACTTCCCTGTGCCTCAGTTACCTCATCTGTAAAATGGGGATTAACTGTGAGCCTCACGTGGGACGACCTGATTACCTTGTATCTCCCCCAGCGCTTAGAACAGTGCTCTGCGCATAGTAAGCGCTTAACAGATACCAACATCATTATTACTGCATCAGCCTCCTTGCTGATTTCCCAGCCTCCTGCTCTCCCCACTCCAGTCCATACTTCACTCTGCTGCCCGGCTCATTTTTCTACAAAAATGTTCGGGACCTGTCTCCCCACTCCTCCCAAAACTCTGGTGGTTGTCCATCCACCTCTGCGGTCCATCACCTTGCCCCCGCCTACCTCACCTTGCTACTCTCCTACTACCATCCAGCCCGCCCGCTCCGCTCCTCTAATGCTTACCTTCTCACTGTGCCTCCATCTCATCTATCTCACTGCCGATCCCTCACCCACATCCTCCCTCTGGCTTGGATCGCTCTCCCTCCTCAAATCCGAAAGACAACTACTCTCCCCTCCTTCAAAGCCTTATTGAAGGCACACCTCTTCCAAGAGGCCTTCCCTGACTAAGCCCCCCCTTTCTTCTTCTCCCACTCCCTTCTGCACCGCCCTGACTTGCTCCCTTTGTTCTCCCCCCCCCCAGCCCCACAGCCCTTAGAACAGTGCTCTACACATAGTAAGCGCTTAAATACCAACATTATTATTATATCTGTAATGTATTTCTATTAATAGCCGTATCATCCCCCCACCCCCCACAAGACTGTAAGCTCATTGTGGGCAGGGAATGTGTCTGTTAATTGTTGAATTGTACTCTCCCAAGCGCTTAGTACAGTGCTCTGCACACAGTAGGCATTCAGTAAATACAATGGAATGAAGTGCTAAAAGAATATCAGTAACAAGTGAGCAGATAGCACAGAGCGAGATGGGTGATGGATAGGCATGATGGTGGTTAATAGTGCAGGAAGTTTTTCACTGAGTCAATAATCATTTTAGCAACTCATGTGGTGCATAGAGTGCAAATATTTATTCTTTCACACCTGAATGATATGTTGTTTTCATTTCAGAATTAAAGAGAAGCAGGGAAGGTCTGTTCTGTAAGTGTCTGGATAAGAGAAGCAGTGTGGGTCAGTGGAAAGAGCAAGGGCTTGGGAGTCAGGGGTCATGAATTCGAATTCCGGCTCTGCCACTTGTCAACTGTGTGACTGTGGGCAAGTCACTTAACTTCTCCGTGCCTCAGTTACCTCATCTGTAAAATGGGGATTAAGACTGTGAGCCTCACATGGGGCAACCTGATGATCCTGTATCTACCCTAGTGCTTACAACAGTGCTCTGCACATAGTAAGTGCCTAACAAATGCCAACATTATTATTATTATTATTATTATTAAAGTCTCTCTTGAACCAGCCCGGTTCCGCTACAGGCCTGCGGAGCAGCACAACCTGACTCCCCCTCTTGATTTTTGTAACTCTGAGAGGTAGGCTTTCTTCCTGCCCCGATCCCAACTCCTGCCACAGGACCGGGTTTGCAAATGGTCAAGGAGCTCTGGGATGCACAGATGATATTCTCCCCGCTACGTACTGGGGACTCTGTGCTCCGGAAGGTCTCAGAGTTCCCTGGGGCTTGCTAGATCACTCTTAGCTCTGGGCAGGGGAAGAGGGCAACTTCCAAACACCTCACACGCCTTTGTTAAAAGCGAGGCGATGCCAGGAGGTAAGATTGGCAGCAGTAAAGACGGCTTCCCTGCCTTCCCTGAGACTGACAGGAGCTTCTTTTGGAGGTGGTCAAGGAGGAAGAAACCTTTCCTCTCGCCTTTCATTTTGCACCTCTTCCCCTGCGTTGCTTTTTCTTCTCTCCTGTGACTCTCTTCTCTGCTTCTTCTCACCCTTTCTTCTTTCCTTCCCCACATTCTTCTTTCCTCTCACTCCTCTACCTTTCTCCTGGGGATGAGTCAGGAATGGAGAGGTGGCCCCACTTTCTCACTTGTGGTTCTGGTGCAATTCCCACCCACCAACCTAAGGCTGACTCACCCAGCAAACACCCCTATACAGTGCTTACTAGTTGATCCTTAAGGAATACTTTTGATTGAAATAGCTGGGTTTACAAGTCGCAATTTCCCAGTGCCATTGGTGGGGTTTTTTTTCCCCTCCCAGGTTTAGAAAGGTTTAAGGCAACCTGTTATGTTTGCCTTTCCACCTCTATTTGCCATGGCGGGTAAGCACTTGAGGAAGCATCACAGACTCTTAGCAAATACCTTGAAAAGTTAGAGGCTGTTTTTAATGCTCTGTGTAACTGAAGTTAGCAGTAGCCAGGTCTTGTGATGCAATAATGACAATAAAAATGGCTGCTAAGGACATTTTTGAAGATAACTGATGGACCAATTTCATTCCATTAACCTCATTAAAGTTTTTCTTCCATTATGTTCTAGGTAAATGTCAATGGTATTTATTGGGCACTTACTGAGTGCAGAGCACTGTACTAAGCACTTGGGAGAGAACAATACAATAGAGTCAGTAGACACATTCCCTGCTCACAAGGAGCTTACAGCCACAGAGGGAGTAAATATACATTAATAAATAAGCTTCTAGGACAGAACCCCTGCCGAGAAGCCTGAAAACCCAAATTTGGACACCAAAGAGGTTACTGAATTAAAGGAAATTGTGAATGGTAATTCAGTGAATGACGAGGAAAACCTTAACAGTTGTTGATAATAGAAGTGCAGGGGAAGAGCATCTTTCTGGAAAGGCGAATCTTGCGAAATGCAGTTAAGCAAAACAAGGACATAATTGATCGTACCAGTAGCCAAGTGTCATATTTGTTAAAAAAAAAAAATATGTATGCGATTATAATTTACCACCTAAAGCATAAATCAACAAAGTAGAAAATCAGTGTAGCTGCAGAGATGTTAACGTAGTATACTTTAAGTTCACTGTAATATCTTGCCCATTCAGGTATTTCAAAAGATTCTCTTATGAAACATTTTAAAAGCTTTATCATAGTTTTATTATTGTTTAACATGGGTAGTAACGTTCCATTTTCCATGTTCTAAAATAAAATTTCTACAATAATATAAATTCTAGTATTTATTACAAGGTTACAATGTGTGAATCACTATATCGAGTTCTGGGAAAGAATACAGAGGTGGGATTTAGAGTCTCTGATCTCAAAGGGACGGTCACTGGACACATAAGGAGTGCTGAAACAAAACACTAAAACAGCTGGAAAAACAAGGTCAAATGCACAGAATAGAAACAAAACTCAGTAGGGTACTGTGGCCAAGAGCAAAATTTCAGGTTCCTCGTGTCTGAGTCCAAGGCATTCCTGTACCCCAGCAACCGCCAGTCTTCCCAAGGTTTTGAATAGGTGAATCAACTACTAAATCACAATTCCTATAGATGCCTCCTACTTAGACTGTGAGCCTCTTGTGGGACAGGGACTGTGTCTGATCTGATGAACTTATGTCTTCCCCCGCATGTCGGACAGTGCTTGATACGTGGGACAGTGCTTGATACGTCGTAAGCGCTTTACAAATGCCCATAATAGCCTTCACTTTGTTCTTGCTTTAAATTACAAAAGAAACAACCCTACAGATATGCACCCTTGTTGAAAATTTGAAATACTTAAGGGTAAATTGATTGGTTCCGATCATTGGAATGAAATCACCGGCAGTGTAAACCATAAATTCATTACCTAGGTCTCAGAAGTCATAGTAGATTTTTTTTAAATAAAGAACTTCCATTTTATATTTCCCCAAATAAGATTATTTTTGATGCTTTGCCTATGCTAATGTCTAATTATTTATGCTAATGCCTAATTATTTCCTTTTCCCTCTTTTTATTTCAGTTCCTGTGTGTTGCTCCACTCGCTACAATTTAGCAGTATTAGCCTTCTTTGGATTCTTCCTTCTCTATGCACTGCGAGTGAATCTGAGCGTTGCTTTAGTGGACATGGTGGAATCAAACACAAGTTTACCAACAAATACAACTTCCAAGGTGTGCCCTGATCATTCTGCTCCCCTAGATGTTGCTCGTAGTGGAAAGGTATGATTTTTTAAAAATATGTAGCTTTGCAATTGAGTTTTCAAATGGCCAGTGTATGATTTCTGTAATTCAAAAAAGTGGGCTTTTCTGAGCATGCTTTTTGTGCTCCTCAGGGAGGGTCAGATCTACCATTGGAAGACAGCCCCAGTCAATCAATCATATTTGCTGAGTGCTTATTGCGTGCAGAGCACTGTCACCACCTACCCTTGGCCAATGTCCTACCTCTGGCCTGGAACACTCTCCCTCCTCAAATCTGCCAAACCATCCCTCTCCCTCTCTCCCTTCAAAGCCCTCCTGAAGACTCACCTCCTCCCAGAGGCCTTCCCAGACTGAACCGCTTTCTCCTCAGCTCCCTCTCCCTTCCGTATCACCTCGACTCACTCCCTTTGCTCTTCCACCCTCTCCCCACAACATTTATGTATATAATTCTATTTATACTGATGCCTGTTTACTTGTTTTGATGTCTCTCTCCTCCTCTGTAGACTGTAAGCCCATTGTGGACAGGGATTGTCTCTATTGTTGTATTGTGTTTTCCAAGCGCTTAGAACAGTGCTCTGCACACAGTAAGCGCTCAATAAATACGACTGAATGAATGAATAGAGGTGGGCGGTTTTGTAGATGGTTGGAAACGAAGTCAGGAGCTACTTTGGCTCATGTGTCCTTCCTTCCCCCATTCCTCACATTCCCAAGTCACAGGGACGGAAAGGATTTAGGGGAGTTTACCATCAGGGAGTAGGGCAGAATGTGTTCCCCTGCCACCTGGGGCTATTTTAAGCATTTATGAATAGAGCGCAGCACCTTCTGAATGAAGAGCCTAGTTGTCCTAATATTATAATAATAATGATTATTACGCTATTCGTGAAAAGCAGGTGCCAAACACTGTACCTGGCGCTCTACAAGATCCTAGGGCAGATACAAGCTCATCAAGTCCAAAGTGGGGCTCACAGACAACGTAGGAGGAAGAACAGGTATTGAATCCCCATTTTGCAGATGAGCGAACCGAGGTACAGAGAAGTGAAGCGATTTGCCCAAGATCACACAGCAGGTACGTGGCCGAGTCTGGATTAGAACCCAGGTCCTCTGACTCCCAGGCCCGTGGTCTTTCCACTTGGCAGATGTCATACTTTTAAAGAAGCAGCATGGCTCAGTGGAAAGAGCACGGGCTTGGGAGTAAGAGGTCATGGGTTCAAATCCCGGCTCTGCCACTTCTCAGCTCTGTGACTGTGGTCAAGTCACTTAACTTCTCTGTGCCTCAGTTCCCTCATCTGTAAAATGGGGATTAAGACTGTGAGCCTCATGTGGGACAACCTGATTACCCTGCATCTACCCCAGTGCTTAGAACAGTGCTCTGCACATAGTAAGCGCTTAACAAATACCAACATTATTATTACTATTAAAGCAATCACCGTTCCTTGGACGCTTACCGTAAAGCATTTTATGTAATGACTTCCTCCCTGAGGTTTTTGCTTTCAGTTCTCTTCGCAAGATAAATATTCCCCAGAGATGTTAGGAACCAGCATTCCTAGAGCTATTACATTCACCACAAAGTTTTCATTTCTTGACTGTAGCATATCAGACTGAAACTGTGGGCCCAGGGCATTTCATAGGGCCAGGGGAGAGGCAGGCGGGGTGTCGTAATGAAATGACAGAACGTTAAGAATTGAAGAATCTATAGACCTTATTACTTTCTTTTAGGGAAAGAAATACCCGTGGGATGCAGAAACTCAAGGATGGATTCTCGGCTCTTTCTTCTACGGTTACATCATCACTCAGATCCCTGGTGGATACGTTGCCGGTAGAGTGGGTGGGAAGCTGTTACTGGGATTTGGCATTCTTGGCACGGCTGTTTTCACCTTGTTTACTCCCCTCGCTGCAGATTTAGGGGTTGGTTTCCTCATTGCAGTCAGAGCATTGGAAGGCCTGGGAGAGGTGATGTATTTCTCTTTACGTATTCCTTTCCTCCTTGCCCTCTTTATGTGCACGCTCTTAAAAATAGAAAATAAAATAAATGGAAAAGGCTCAGTGTGGAAAAGGAAGGGCTGGACTGGGAATCAAATATCAGAGAGGGGTACCCTGAAAACTAGAGGCTTATCCTCGTAGCCTATATCAGTACAAATTTTCACCATGGGAATAAATAGAGATAGGTCAGTGGCCTCCAAACTTTGTAGTTAGAGGCAGCAACACTGTATTGCTGAAATTGGAGATTAAAGTTAATGATTAATGTTTATTTAGCATTTCACTGATGCATTTTAGTCATTTTCGTTGTTAAAGTAAGTCTCGAACAGCCGCCTGTCTTTCCAACAGTTAAAAAAAAAAAAAAAACTTGTATTTGATCATTCGTGGTAGAATTCCAATTTTTCTCATGAATTATTCATTCAATCAATTGTATTGATTGAGTGCTTACTGTGTGCAGAGCATTGTACTAAGTGCTTGGGAGAGTACAGTACAACAAAAAACAGACACTGAACTGTAGCACTGAATTACGGTAAACGGAACACTGAATGCAGTAAAATGCTCCATAAAATTCTCAGATCTTGTCTATGAGACCCTTGCTTATTAGGGTCTCATAGAGCCTTTCATCCAAAAGGTTCATGGCATAAGTTCACTGAGCTTTTAAACAATGAACATTTTAAAGCAAAGTTAGCAATGAAGAGAATAAGTGGTAGAATAAGAAGCGATGTGCAAAAAAAAAGATTGCTTCTTTCGCTTACTGATCTCTTACTCTAGCTTTTCTAAGCAAAGATTTGTGATCTTTATATTCTAAAATATTGATAGCAAGAACAGCGCTTAACTAAAACTTCTGCTCACACATGCAAGTTTCTGACCAGGCAGCATCCAGCAGCAGAAAGCAGGGGAGAGAACAACAGTGGGATCATTTGAGAAGGGAGCAACTGAAAGGCTGGAGAGAGCTGATTGTAGAAAGTCTGGGCCTCCCCCACCCAGCTGTCCTCCCCCACTTCATTTAAGCTCCTCTGTGTAGGCCATAGCTGCAAGCAGAGCTTTCCCTGACCTTCACTGCAAGCGTATTCATTGTGAGAGGTACCAAAAACAAAGGAAAAAAAAACCCTCCTCTCTAATTCCTAAACCCTTTTTCCAAATATGGTATTACTAATTTTTGCCAATGACTGAAGACGTGGTTTGCATTGTAAAATTTATCAGTGAGCCTACTTGCTCCACCAGTATTTCTCTTTTTCATTTCTTTTAACTTTGTGCTTCTTCAGCAGTTTTTTTTCCCTCAATCCTCTTCCTTTCTGTTGGGTTATACAGTATGGAGGCCCCATATTCATCTCTACCCTCTCTTCTGAATAAGCCTAAGAAAAACTTCCCCTTCTTTTCAAATTCACGATAATTTTCTTTTCTCATTGTATGTGTTATGAGGAAAGGGTCTTTCAACCCTTACCTACACAACTTTAGCTTTTGAGGTGCTTTTGTTTGTTTGTTTTTTCTCTCAGTCCATTCAGCCTTTTTAGTTCTCTCCAATCTTTCCTCCTACATAAGACTATAAGGTATGTCATTCCTGGATCCAGTGAGTGGTACGTCTAGCTCAGTATTCTGTCTGTAAGAGTGGCGACAAGATATTAGGAGGGAAATGTATGATGTTCGCCCTCCTTTGCATCCATCCTAATGCTTAACAGTTGTACCATCAAACAACCCTGAGAAGCAGAAGGATCTGGATTCTTATCCCAATTCTGCCACTTGTCTGATGTGTGACCTTGGACAAGGCACTTAACTTTTCTGAGCTTCAATTACCTCATCTGTAATTATAATCATCTGTATTATATCTGTAAGACCCTCTGGGTCAGGGACTTTATTCCCCCTGGTTAGTCTGTATCTACCCCAGTGCTTATTACAGTGCCAGGCACATAGCAAGTGCTTAACATATACCATTAAAAAAAAATCCTAACTTTTTTCCTTGACATCCTTAACTTTCCCTCTAGCAAATCGCGGATTATTTGTCCATTAGTTTGTCCAAATTCCTTTTGAAATGACTAATTTTTTTTTTACCTGCACAGCTTACAATGCAAACAAATTCCATGTGCTTGCCACCTATCATGTAGGTACAGTTTGGATTATTCAGGTGCATTAGCTTGCACGTGTTCAAACTGAAACTTATTTACCATTTTTCAGTCTACTCAGCCTTTGGGCCTTCCCTTTCATGTGCAGGAAAGAGACTGTCCTTGACAGCTTTTTCTTTTCTTTTTTCTGTAAGACTTAGGTATTCCTTAACTCCCCGCCTGCCCACTCTGACGTGTCCAAATCCCTTTTTCCAGAAGTACAGCAGAGAGAAGGAAAATTGAGAAGCAGAGAGTAAGAGCGGGAACAGCAGAAGCTTCAGGAAGCTTTGCGAGGACCCCGCTGCAAAGCACTGATTAGAAGCGAGTCAAATCTGGGCCTCTCCAGACTTGATTTTAACAGTCTTGAATGAGCACGTGCCCTTTTGGCATGGTGAAATTAAAAATAGCCTTTCTGCAAAGCACTTGGAAGCATGGCCTGGAGAAGCAACATGGTGTAGTGGTTAGAGCATGGGCCTGGGAATTGGTAGGTCATGGGTTCTAATCTGGGCTCTGCCACTTGTCTGCTATGTGACCTCAGACAAGGCACTTTACTTCTCTGGGCCTCATTTACCTCACCTATAAAAATGGGGTTTGAGTCTGTGAGTCCCATGTGGTACAGGGGCAGTGTCCAACCTAATTTGCTTATATCTACCCCAGAACTTAATACAGTGCCTGGCCCATTGTAAGCGCTTAACAAATACCATCTTTTTTTTTTCCTAAAACACAACTGGTGGGTTATAGTACAGGTTGAGCTCCCTCTAGTGAAATTGTGCTCATAGATAGTGCTCTGCTAAATGGTGGATGGGAAAAATATCAAATTAAGATTTGTAGGAGAGAGTAGTAGTTATACTCTCCCAAGTGCTTAGTACAGTGCCCTGCACACAGTAGGAGCTCAATAATATAGATCTCTCTCCCTCTCTCCAGTCTTGCATCTCCTCCTGCCTTGAAGACTGGGCATGTCACTCCCCTTCTTAAACAACTCCAGTGGTTGCCTATCGACCTCCGCTCCAAACAAAAACTCCTCACTCTAGGCTTCAAGGCTCTCCATCACCTTGCCCCTTCCTACCTCTCCTCCCTTCTCTCTTTCTACCGCCCACCCCGCACGCTCCGCTCCTCTGCCGCCCACCTCCTCGCCGTCCCTCGGTCTCGCCTATCCCGCCGTCGACCCCTGGGTCACGTCCTCCCGCGGTCCTGGAACGCCCTCCCTCCTCACCTCCGCCAAACTGATTCTCTTTCCCTCTTCAAAACCTTACTTAAAAATCACCTCCTCCAAGAGGCCTTCCCAGACTGAGCTCCTCTTCCCCCTCTACTCCCTCTGCCATCCCCCCTTTACCTCTCCGCAGCTAAAGCCTCATTTTCCCCTTTTCCCTCTGCTCCTCCACCTCTCCCTTCCCATCCCCACAGCACTGTACCCGTCCGCTCAACTGTATATATTTTCGTTACCCTATTTATTTTGTTAATGAATTGTACATCGCCTTGATTCTATTTAGTTGCCATTGTTTTTACGAGATGTTCTTCCCCTTGACGCTGTTTAGTGCCATTGTTCTTGTCTGTCCGTCTCCCCCGATTAGACCGTAAGCCCGTCAAACGGCAGGGACTGTCTCTATCTGTTGCCGACTTGTTCATCCCAAGCGCTTAGTACAGTGCTCTGCACATAGTAAGCGCTCAATAAATACTATTGAATGAATGAATGAAAGACATCTCTATTTGCATGTCCTCGCGTCACCTCAAACTTCGCATGTCCAAACAGAGCTCCTTCTTCCCACCCAAACCCTGTCCTTCCCCTGACTTTCCCACCGCCATCATCACCACCATCCTTTCTGTCTCACAAGCCCATAACCTTGGCATTATCCTTGACTCCTTTTTCTCTTTCAACCCACACATTCAATCCGTCACAAAATCCTGTGGGTCCCACCTTCACAGTATCTCTAAAATCTTCCCTTTGCTCTTCATTCAAATTGCTACCATGTTAATACAGTCACTCTTCCTTTCCACCTGGAATACTGAATCAGCCTCCTTTCTGACCTCCCAACCTCCTGTCTCTCCCCACTCCAGTCCATACTTCACTCTGCTGCCCAGATCATTTTTCGACAGAAACGTTCAGGACATGTCACCCGCTTCTCAAGAAACTCCAGTGGTTGCCCATCCACCTCCGTATCACACAAGACCTCCTCACCATTGGCTGTAAAGCAGTCCACCACCTTGTCCCCTCCTACTTCACCTTGCTTCTCTTCTACAGCCCAGCCCACACACTTCACTCTTCTAGTGCTAACCTTCTCACTGTGCCTCCATCTCATCTGTTTTGCTACCAGCCCCAGCCCACGTCCTGTCTCTGGCCCTGGAGCATCCTCCCTCCTCAAATCCAACAGGCATTACTCACTCCCATCTTTAAAGCCTTATTGAAGGCACATCTCCTCCAAGAGGCCTTCCTTGACTAAGCCTTCATCTCCCATCTTCTACTTTTCCTCTTCTCCCACTCCCTTCTGACTTGTTCCCTTTGCTCTTCCCCCCTCCCAGCCCCACAGCACTTATGTGCACATCTGTAATTTTATGTATTTGTGTTGATGTCTGTCTCCCCACCTCTAGACTGTAAGCTCGTTGTGGTCAGGGAATGTCACTGTTATTATACTTTCCCAAGTGCTTAGTAGAGTGCTCTGCACACAGTAAGCACTCAATAAATATTATTTAATGAATGATTTATATGATTACAGTCAGTGCTCAATAAATACTATTTAATGAACGATCTATGTGATTGATTAATTGTCTTTTGCTTCCATAGCAAGAACAGTAAGTGTTCCATGTGGTGTGAACATGGTCCTGAAGACACTTTGGAGTGCTAAATCAATTAACCATATTCATTGAGTGCTTCCTGTATACAGAGTAAACTTTTAAAGAAAAGTTTGGTGGTGGGATGGCTATCTAAGTACATGACTGCTCTTACTGTCTTTGCATAGTTAGAAGAAATCATCTCAGCCTAAGAACCTTTTGAATAGCTAGCTAGATGAGTAGATTTATGTGGCTCAGTAAAGACTAACTAGAAAATCTTTCAATAAACGATCTTTTGTTTTTCAGGGTGTCACGTTCCCCGCGATGCATGCCATGTGGGCTTCTTGGGCTCCCCCTCTAGAGCGCAGCAAGCTTCTTAGTATTTCTTATGCAGGTGAGACTAAACGCTTTTTGAAGTAGAATAATAGGTGGTTAATTTTCAAGTCTGTGTGTAAATAGACTGCCTGCAGAGCTGAGGCAAGTTGCCGCTGGACTTCCCCCTTCTGCTTTCTTGTGCCTTTTTATCCTGGCCACTTGTTCCTAACTTCCTCATGGCGACATGGAAAGAAAATTAGCAATGTCAGCATCTTGGGGCTTCCACGAGGTTTCTAAGGATAGAAAGGCTGCGGCTGCTGTGATGGCAATGTGGCTCAGTGGAAAGAGCCCAGGCTTGGGAGTCAGAGATCATGGGTTTGAATCTCGGCTCTGCCACTTGTCAACTGTGTGACTGTGGGCAAGTCACTTAACTCCTCTGTGCCTCAGTTACCTCATTTGTAAAATGGGGATTAAAAAACTGTGAGCCCCACGTGGGACAACCTGTTCACCCTATATCTACCCCAGCGCTTAGAACAGTGCTCTGCACATAGTAAGCGCTTAACAAATACCAACATTATTATTATTATGGCAGCGGCTGGGACTGTTGGACTCTGAACCATGAGGAGCCCAAAAATCTGCTCCTCTAACCACAGCCTCCTAGTCATCTTTTTCTATTTCTTTTCTTTATCCCTGTCCTTGCTGTCTTTTGGTTGGCTTTGTATTTTTGTTTCACCTTCCTTACTGGGGCTGTCATCAGTTTCCTCCCCTGTTTTATTATTTTTTTTAATGGTATTTGTGAAACACCTACTATGTGTCAAACACTGTTCTAAGCACTGAGGTGAGAGGTTGGACGCAGTCCCTATCCTGCATGGGGCTCACAGTCTAAGTAGGAGGGAGAACGGAACTGAGGCATGGAGAAATTGTGACTTGCCCAAGGTCACACAGCAAGCATTTGGCAGAGCCGGGATTAGAACCCGGGTCCTCTGACTCGCAGGCCTGTGCTCTTTCCACTAGACCATGCAGCTTCCTTATTTTTAGATTGTGAGCCTCCTGAGGGCCAGGGACCACACCGTATATTCCTTTTCAGCTCGAATTGCTTAATAAATGTTGCAAAGATAGTGCCCTTTGTCTATGAAGACAGCACCCCTGATGGTGAATTACTGTTATTCTGCCCCTGGACCCTGTTTCATCATAGAGGGGGGAGAGTTCAGAGTAGCATGTCAAATCATTCTCCTCGGTCAGCTCCCTTCCCTCTTATGTCGAGGGAAAGACTGAGCAGGTTGAGTGTCAGGGAGAAAACACCCATAGGTGTTTTCACTATGAGTTTTGGCTAGAGTATTATGAGGAAATTAGGGAGCATTTTTCCAGTGATAGGAGTGTGGCTACAGCAGGTCATGGTTCTGGAGGAAATGACTGGCGAAAAACCTAGAGCTCAAGGAGTACTGTGACTCAAGTTATAGAGAGTTAATTTATTATGTTAATCTTGTAATTTAAAACAGCTTAATCATCATTTTCTTGCCTCCTGACACATCTCTACATGAATTGAAATGCAGTCAAGGTAGCTGGGTTGTTTGGGGTGGTCAGGATTGCAACGGGGAATTTAAAGGAAGGTTCATGGAGGAGAATGTGATTTTAGAAGAGCTTTAAAGAGAGGTAGTGTGACGAAGTAAAGCTTTTTAGGAAGCCTGACAAAAATCTGACTGACCCTAGTAGAGTCTTGCTCTGCTGAGCCACACAGCTGGGTAGCACAGAAATGTGGCCTAGAGGAAGGAGCACGGGCCTGGAAGTTAGAGGACCTGGGTTCTAGTCCTAGCTCTGCCAAATACGTGCTGTGTGTCCGTCGCTTAACTTAACCAACTTAACGAAGAACTTAGTACAGTACACAAGTGCTTAGTTCAATGCTTTGCACACAGTAAGTGCTCAATAAATACGATTGAGTGACCTCAACTTCTCTGTGCCTCAGTTCTCCTGTTCTCCCTTCTACTTAACTATGAGCCCCATGTGGGATGGGGTCTGTGTCCAACCTAGTTCACTTGTATCTACGCATAGAACAGTGTTTAACACATAGTGCTTAACAAGTACCATTTAAAAAGGGAGAGGGGATGAGGGGACTCTGGGAGGGATTGGTTTGGAGCAGACCTGGAAGACCAGCCTGTGTGGGTGGCCTGCCCTGTGGGACGCCTACTCTGTTGATGGCCTGCTCGGTGGCGGGCCTGCCCCGTTGGCAGCCTGCCCTATCTGTGGCCTGCCCTGTCAGTGTCCTGCCCTTTGGGGGGCTTGCCCTGGCTGTGGGCTGCCCTGTGGAAGGTCTGTCCTGTGGGGCCTGCTCTGTGGAGGCCATGCCCTGTGGAGAGACTGGTTGGACCTAGGTGGATTGGTGCCTCATTTGGGTACCCATCTGCTGGGAATGATTTTGAAGTCCCACAAACCCCAGAGAGACCCTTGGAGGGCCCCAGAACCACCCCAGCCTACTGAGAAGAGAGGATGCCAGAAAAGGATAAAAAGTCCTGGAGAAGGGGAGAACGCAGAAAGAAGCTAGGAACATGTCGGCAAACGCATGGAGTCAGAGAGGTAGTGGAGCTTTGCCAACTTTCCAAGTCAGGTTGACGGGCAAACTACACCTGTGACCACTAGGACCAAAGCTGTGTAGTTTGAGAGTTGGGCAATGTTCATACTTTTTTGTGGGGAAGAAAAAATGGAAGCGCCTCTAAGCCGGAAGCTTCTCTAGCTGCAGTTCAGGGAAGGGGAATGAATTGGTGTGGAGGGGAAGAGGCAAGGAGGAGACTGCTGACAGCGGCTATATAGGAGAGGGTTGGAGTTGCAAGGCGAGCTGTTTTTGTAGGGGAATTTACCTACAGATATGTCCCTTTGTTCTGTTATTAATGCTTCAATTATCTTCCGTTTCAACCATAACCACAGGCTATGTATTGCTCCATAGTTAGCCTATTGTTGCTGAAAAAAATTCTGTAATTTGCGTCACACTTTGAAAGAAAGTGTTTGAGATTTTAATAAGCAGCCCACTTTTTAAGTTTCTCAGAACGGATACTATTCCCACTGATGTTACGTCATGCTTGCAGTTTGTTGAAAATCTTCAAAAGAGAACTCCCAAGTGACTGTTGGTATTTGACTGCGTTATTAGGTTTATCATTATTGCTATTATTAAGTTGATCCGGGTAGATGCTAAATCAAGATGGAGTCTGTCAGGACCTTTTAAAAACCTGATTTCATTAATTAATTTAAATCACTTGGATTTATGATATGTAGATTTGTGTTGGTTTGTTTTTATTTTGGATTTTATGTTTATTCTAAAACAGTAGTAATGATTTATTCACCCCATCCACAGCACTTATCCATAATTTATTTATATTAATATCTGTCTCCTCCTCTAGGCTGTGAGCTCCTTGTGGGCAGGGAATGTAGAGAAGCAGCGTGGCTAAGTGGAGAGAGCCCGGGCTTGGGAGTTAGAGATCATGGGTTCTAATCCTGGCTCCACCACTTGTCAGCTATGTGACTTTGGGCAAGTCACTTAACTTCTCTGTGCCTTAGTTACCTCATCTGTAAAAGGGGGATCAAGATTATGAGACTATGGGACAACCTGCTAACCTTGTATCTATTCCAGCACTTAGAACAGTGCTTGGCACACAGTAAGCTCTTAACAAATACCATCATCATTATTATTACCAACTCTATTATATTGTACTCTCCCAAGTGGTTAGTACAGTGCCCTGCCCACAGGAAGTGCTCAAAAAATCTGATTGATTCATTTATGTGAAACACTGTCATGGGTGTTGTAGTTCAGGCATAATTTTGTTTCTGGTTGAATCAGTGAGCTCTCTGTACAGGTCTATTTGAATATGCTTTGGTGGGCCTGATTTTCCATTCCCAAAGGTTCTTAAATGTGACTTTGGAGGCATTTGTTGTCCAGCTCAGTGTAATATTTACTAGGTCACAGTTACTAGGCTATTATAATGGCTCACAACACTGTCAAATTATATGCCTTTAACACTTAGAGAACAGTGGACTTTAAAACCGTAGGATCTCAATGTCGTAAAAGGTGGTTGATACAAGTACAGTATCGATTTCCGTACACTGAGATAATCAGTGGTATTTACTGTTAGCTGAGCACAGTACTTGGAAAGTACAATACAACAGAGTTGGTAAATGCAATCCCTACCCCCAAGAAGCTTTCAGTCGGCCAGGGAGACAGACTTTAAAATAAGTTACAGATAGGGAATATAGAGTGAAAAAATATGTTCGGAAATGCTTATATTTTCTTGGACATCCATCTTGTTGCTTAAATTGGCTCGGAATTGGCAAATTAAAAACTCTTCATTTTTGTTTGGCAACATTCTAGGTGCACAACTAGGAACAGTGGTGTCTCTTCCATTGTCTGGCCTAATTTGCTTCTATATGAATTGGATTTACGTCTTCTACCTTTTTGGTAAGTTTATTTTCTTCTAGGTCACCTTGAAATTGATAACGCTCAGACATTCAAAATGTTCAGCCAATAGAGACTTTTTGACCACCATCTTTCAAGTGTCGTAAGAAAGCAGACTGTAGCCATCCTTCCTGAAACCCAAAGCCTTGTGCATCCAATACAGCTGACCGTCACCTCAGTAAAATCGTTCAGAGAACCTGTTCTTCTGGCTGAGGCAGAGAACTTCTTTCAGTATGGTCTGCTCTGAAGTTATGAACTTTAGTTTTCATTAAGGGAATGTTTCTCAAAAGAAACTGCTGAGGGCCCCTTAGACTTTGATCCTCAAATAGCACTCACGAGTCACAATTGCAACAGGTAGGAGAGCTTGTTTTCAACAGAAACTGCTATTTGAAAGTATTTCAGATTTGCAATTTACGACTAAGCAATCGCTCACCTTGTTCTGTTTGTTTTTTTTTTTTTTTTTTGGTTCAAGGCCGGCTTCCGTCTTTTCAAAATCCTAGCCACAAGATGATTTTTAATAAGGCTGCCGTTCAGATATTTTCCACTTTAAGCGCGTGGTGATCACATGTCTGAGGAGACAGGAAATTCCACTGCAAAGCAAAAAAGGAATCACATGCTGCATGTGAAAAGTGCAGGGAATCGTTTTGATTGGGATGACTTACCAGGCTAAGCCATATGTCCACAAGTTTTGTCTGCTTTACAAATGTGAAAGAACAGAATCCATTCAATGAAATTAGATTGAGAGGAGGCCTGGAAGGAAGCTGTTACAATGTCAGTGATTTTGCCTACAAGGAGGGCTCTATTAGTTTACGTTAAAAAAACAGTAATAAAAACTTTAAAAAATTTTAGCTGTGAATTCAGCTCTCTCGATTTGAGAAAATCCTTTCATCCCTCTAGTTGTTAATGATGATAGTTTTTATTTTGATATTTATCCAGTGTTCACTATTTGGTAAGCACTGTGGTAAGCATGTGGGTTGATAGAAGAAAATCAAATTGGAGACAGTCCCTATCCCACCCAAGCAATCTAAGAGGGAGTAGTCCAATTATTTTTATCATGGTTAGAATTTTTTAAAATGCACGTTGCCATTTTCAGGTACAGTTGGAGTATTTTGGTTCGTTTTATGGATCTGGTTGGTTAGCGATACACCAGACACTCACAAGACCATCTCTCAGTCTGAAAAGGAATACATTCTTTCATCCCTAAAAAACCAGGTATGGAGCATCAGCCTACGGTTAGCCTTCCTATCAAAGAAAAAAGAGCAAATTTACTTTCTGTTGACAAATCCAATGCAGAAATGAACAGGAGCTGGAGGAGGGTAAGCGTACCACACAAGCTTCCCAGGTGTTAGCACATAGAGCCTTGGGTGGAGGAATCCCAGGGCTGCAAGGTGGTACTGGGTTCTTTTTTTTTTTAGGCTTTCGGGGTGTTTGAAGGTGGTCTTAAACTCCTGTGACTATAGTTGTGGAGTAAAGAAAATTATTGTTATAACTTCTCTCCACTACCTGCCCCATCAGTATTGCAGTGGTCATAACCAGCACTACCTGTCCACATGGGCAGAAAGAGAGCTCAGGTGGAACAGATCAGGAGGCTGAGGCAAGGACTCCAAAACCATCCTAAATATAATTATATTGATGGGTCTTTCTCCATCTAGACTGTAGGCTCGTTGTGGGCAGGGAATATGTCTCTTATATTGTGTTGTACTCTCTCAAGTGCTTTAGAACAGTGCCCTGCACACAGTAAATGCTCAATAAATAGGATTGATCGATTGACCAAGGCTCTCCGCCACCCAAAACCTAGTCTGATGCTGGGGAAAGTGACCCAAAAGTGAGATATGGTTCCTGCCCTCAAGGAGCTGACAGCCTTTTGTAGGGAGCTAAGCAGATAAAAATTGCCAGATATGAAATAGATGAAAGAGTAAGAGCGTAGATAAGATAAGAGCAAAAGTAAGCAGTTGGAGAGTTACAAAACTAAACATATGTATGCAAGTGATGCGATCAGGAAAGTAAAGAATGAGTCAGAGAAGGCTTGAATGTGGGGAAGATTGCAGTATACTTAATTTGAGGAGGTAGTGGAGGTAATTCCATTTTTTTAATGGTATTTAAGTGCTGCTTAATAATAATAATAACAATAATGTTGGTATTTGTTAAGCACTTACTATGTGCAGAGGACTGTTCTAAGCGCTGGGGTAGATACAGGGTAATCAGGTTGTCCCACGTGAGGCTCACAGTTAATCCCCATTTTACAGATGAGGTAACTGAGGCACAGAGAAGTGAAGTGACGTGCCCACAGTCACACAGCTGACAAGTGGCGGAGCCGGGAGTCGAACCCATGACCTCTGACTCTGAAGCCCAGGCTCTTTCCACTGAGCTACACTGCTTATGTGCCAGAAACTGTACTAAGCACTGGGGTCAATACAAGCTAATCAGATTGGACACAGTCCATGTCCCACATGGGGCTCTCTGTCTTAATCCCCATTTTACAGATATGGTAACTGAGGCACAGAGAGGTGAAGTGACATGCCCAAGGTCACACAGCAGGCAAGTGGCAGATCTGGGATTAGAACCCAGGTTCTTAATGGGAACTCTCAATTTAGGAAGTGCCTCTTGAGATTTTTGAATTCTTAATGTTCAAAATAAAATTTTGCAAGTGAAAACTGGTGGACAAAGACTGTGTCAAGGGAGAAGACTGTACCTTATTTTAAGTAGAAAGGTGTTTTCTGCACTAACTGTAAAAACATATGATTCTAGTAGAACAGAACTATTTTGTTAATGAAATGAACATCGCCTTGATTACATTTATTTGCTATTGTTTCAATGAGATGTTCACCCCCTTGATTCTATTTATTGCTTTTGTTCTTGTCTGTCCGTCTCCCCCGATTAGACTGTAAGCCCGTCAAAGGGCAGGGACTGTCTCTATCTGTTACCAATTTGTACATTCCAAGCGCTTAGTACAGTGCTCTGCACATAGTAAGCGCTCAATAAATACTAATGAATGAATGAAAGAACTCACTTTGAGCATGAGGCCTAAAATGGAAGGAAGTTTTAGTGAAGATTTCCTATCTCTAAACACTGCTATGTGTTGACTTAATATTGTGCTTCTTTTCTTTAGCTTTCAACCCAGAAATCAGTGCCATGGAAACCCATGCTGAAATCCGTTCCACTTTGGGCTATTGTTGTTGCCCATTTTTCTTACAACTGGACTTTTTATACTTTATTGACATTACTGCCGACCTATATGAAGGAGATTCTTCGATTTGATGCTCAAGAGGTGAGAAGAAAATAGACTTAATAAGTCTATTTCATGTGTGCATGTCTTTAATTGCCTAGTTCTCCTCTATCGCGGCTTTTGCAATTTTGCATCGATTTCTGCCGGTGTTGGGCTACGTCACATCGAGTCATATTGTCAGAAGAAACTTCCCTAAATTGTACCACTGTGTTCTAGCCAAAATGCTAGTGAAAACATGCATTCCGGCAGACCGAGTGTATGTACTTGGTCGTATTAAACTGAAATGAAAAGAAACTTGAAGGAAAATTTAGAAATTATCCTCAGATTTGAAATGTACTCAGTCCCATCAAAAGATGGTTAGGCAGTAAACTTGTGGGAAGGGACTGTGTCTACCAACTCTGTTATATTGCACTCTCCTGAGTGCTTAGTACAGTACTCCGTGTACAGTAAGCGCTCAATAAATGCAGTTGATTGATTAGACTTATCAATAAAGAAGTGTTTTCATGACTAATTTGTTAGAGAATAGACTGCTAATTTGAAGATTCCCCCTTTTTTTTTTTTTGCATGCACAAGTTAGAATCTCAGAACAGGAAGTTGAGATCTGCTTTCTGTGGGGGCAGGGGAGCAATTTTTAGCCAAATCTGTTGGGAGACAGGTCTCTAGTAATGACGGTATTTATGAAGTGTTTATTTTGTACCAAGCCCTGTGGTAAACACTGAGGTAGATACAAGATAACCACATAGAACACTGTCCTTGTCATACATGGGGCTGAGTTTAAAAGGGAGTGGCACAGAGAGGTTGTGACTTGTCCCAAATCACACAGCTATCCAGTGGCAGAGTTAGAAGTACAGCTTGGCTCTCCTGACTTCCAGTCTCCTGCTCTTTCTATTAAGCCATGCTATAGAGGTTAATAAGGGAAAATTCATTCAATCATATTCATTGAGCACTTACTGTGTGCAGAACACTGTATTAAGTGCTTGGAAAGTACAATGCAGCAATAGAGAGAGTCCATCCCTGCCTACAACGAGCTCACAGTCTAGAGGGGGCAAGACAGACATCAATACCAGTAAACAGGCATCAGTATAAATAAATAAAATTATAGATATATACATATATACATAAGTGCTATGGGGCAGGGAGAGGGGAGATGTGGAAGGGCATGCGAGACGAGGAAAAGTGGGGCTTAGTCTGGGAAGGCCTCTTATTCTGGGAAAGAAAATGCATCCTTAGCCATAAGGATTTATGACAATAAGGGCAATTAGCATGTTCTTTCTCCAAGCATCTTTCGGTGCTGCTGCTGCTGCTGACCAAATGACAGGGCAATATGGATCATCCATATGACGTAGGCTGGCCTTTCTTTACCCTCTTAGGATTTGGGGATCTGTTGCAGTTTTAGGAAATGCAGTTTGCTTCTCTAGCATCATAGGCTGATTATATGATCTTGGTTGTGATTTAGTGAGTCGTCATTGCTTGCCCTTTACCCACACCCAATTCGTCCATGTTCGTGGGTCTTTGCAGGTGTCCCTGGATCAGGTAAGTTGTGGAGGTGCAGGCCTGTTGTTGAGGACCCACTCCAGTTTTTCTAGTCCTCTTTAAATCGTGGGGGTAAATTTAAACCCTTGACCCTCCCTTCTCCTTCCTTACCCTCTGGCTCCCCATTCTTCCACTTTCCCCCACCTCCCCCTGCATTCTTCTCTTCTTCCTCCTCCCCATCTTCCTGCCTCCTCCTTCCCAGTTTTCCTCTTCTCTCATCTTCCCCCTTCTCCTTTCCTGCCTTACTTAGGGGATGTGGATTTATTCAGCTTTGACTACTGCATCAGTCTCCTCAGTTCCCTCCCTGCCTCCTGTCTCTCCCCATTCCAGTCCATATTTCACTCTGCTGCCCAGATCATTTTTCTAAAAAAAAAAAGTTGTCTCCACTCCTCAGGAACCTCCAGTGGTTGCCCTTTCATCCACACATCAAATAAAAACTCCTTACCTTTGGCTTTAAAGCACTCAATTAACTTGTCCCTCCTACCTTACCTCCTTGATCTCCTAGTACATACCGGCCCACACACTTCACTCTTCTAACGTCACTGTGCCTCAATCTTGTCTGTCTCCTCACTGACCCATTGCCCATGTCCTCCCTCTTAGATGGAATTCCTTTCCTCTCCCACCCCCATATACGCCAGACCACCACTCTCCTCACTGTCAAAGTCTTATTAAAAATCATATCTCCCCTAAGAGTCCCACCCTGATTGAGCCATCTTTTCCGACTTCCTCTCTGTATGTACTTGGACTTGTACCCTTTGAGCACTCGATATTCACCCTCCCTCAGCCCCACTCAGTTATTTTTTGAGCACTCACTGTTCATTCAGTCATTTATTGAGCACTTATTGTGTGCAAAGCACTGTACTAAGCTCTTGGGAGAGTGCAGTCTAACACAGCACTTTATGTACATATCCATAATTTGTTTTACTGTCTGTCTCCTCCTCTAGACTAAGCACCTTGTGGGCAGGGAGCATCTACCAATTTTTTTGTATTGTACTCTCCCAAGCACTTAGTACAGTGCTCTGCACTCAGTAAGGGCTCAATAAATACCATTGATCAGGCAACAGAGGAAGGTAGGGAGAATAGGGTGGAGCGATGAGGTTAGGGAGGGCTTTCTGGAGGAGATATGATTTTAGTAGGGGTTTGAAGATGGGAGAGTAGTCATTAGTCATTGGTAAATGTAGTAGGCTTTTGTTTCTTCCAGCTTCTCAAAAAGATGTTGAATAGAATCATTCCCAGAACTAATCCCTGGGGACCCCACCCAATACATCCCCCGGAGTTGACACTGAGCTTTTGAAGAATAAGAAGAAACACCAGGCCATTATTGTAGGAAAATGTTGGGCTTGTCGGCAGTAGCCAACTCCTTCCTATTTAATAACACTTCTTAAAGCTGCCGTAGGACCCAGCCTAGCCTACAAAAAAGCACTAATGCATCTTTAGCAACTGCAAAAGGGTTGAAACTAGGGAGAGATGGGCCACTTGCAACAGGAAGCCAGAACCCTCTGATTAGTTAGTTGCTTCTGTCAGTGCATCCTGCCAGATAGGGTTGGAGGAGAAAAGTGTTCTCTATGCTGAAAAACTTCTGTTTATTAATTTTTACATCTTATGGTGATGATGTAAAATCTGCTACAGTTTTATCTTAGAAATAGCATTTTTTTTTCAGGATTTCAATTCGGGTTATAGCCTTTTAAAAAAAGGATAAATCAATTTTTCAGGTAACTGAGAGTTTCCAAGTCGGTGTGTAAACAGCAGTAGTATTTTGGAATCAGGCTTAAAGGTCAGTAAAGAAAAGAATGAGGTCAAGGCATTCACTTCTTCCTCACTCTCTGAAGCCAGGTCAGTTGTTGTCCTGGGAGCTGTATCAATCCATAAAGAAGGAAGATCCCGCCTAGCTGGAAAATACCCCCTTCCTAAACATCCTAGGAAACTCTAGAGTAGGTGTAGGGCTGCTCTGAGTGTGGACCTGCTATACAGACAGGCCAGGGGTTGGGATGAGGTTCTGAATTCAGGTTCATTCTCATCTTTTACCTCGTGTTCAAAGGACAGGAAGAATTCATTTCTGAGGTTTAAATAGTTAATCTATTATCGGTGTAATGGAATCTCTCTTCTCCTTGGGTTTATTTGACATATGCCATGGTGCTTGTTTTTAACTGTTTCATCAATGACATGTGTGATAACTGTTTCATCAATGACATGTGCTTGTTTTTTCCAGAATGGATTTTTATCTGCCCTACCTTATTTTGGCTGTTGGTTGTGTATAATCCTATCGGGTCAAATTGCTGATTACTTACGGGAGAAGCGGAGATTTTCCACTGTTTGTGTCCGCCGAACATTTAGCCTAATAGGTAGGTGAAGTATGATATTCCTCCTTTCATCCCTTTTCAGGATTAGGTTGTGCGAGTCAAAACAAGTGTCAGCCTGTTTGCCATTTATAGTATTTACGTTTCTTGACAGAGTATCCTAACACTGTTACTGTAACAGAGTCTATATAATGCTTGTAACTGTCTATATATTTTAAGGATTAAGCCGTTAATCTGTTTCTCTAGTTCAGCATCTAGCAAATGACAGCAAAAATGGCTTACATTTGTTGAACAATACCTCCCATGTGAATTTGAATTGTTCATATTTAAATTTTAAAATTTACATGTAAATTATTTATAGGTGGGAGATATAGTTTCCTAAAAGTAGTGTTAATTTTAACTTGAGACTCGTTCTTTGCCTTGAAATTTTAAGTGATTGCATTATAACTAAATAAGAAATATTATTCATTTACTATGCAGACTATCCCTAAGTTGGTGAGTATGAATGAGTCTACTATTTGATATTTTCTGTATGTTGATAGGAACGTGTTTTTATAATCTGCAACAACCTATATTTACTTTTGGATTGTCTTAGATGCTGTATTTTCCAAATCTCCATTACTCTTCCCCAAAGATTTCATATTTTTCTCCTCCTCACAGTATGTTTTACTTCTCTTGTCCCCTTCCAAGTGCTTAGCACAGTGTGCTACGTAGGTGGCCAACAGATATCAAATTCATCCAGTCGTATTTATTGAGCACTTACTGTGTGTGGAGCACTGTACTAAGCATTTGGGAGAGTACAATACAACAATAAACAGACACATTACCTGCCCACAACAAGATGAACTGTGCCCTAGCTAAAGCATCTATTGTCGTTGTGTGCTGGTAACTCTCCCTAATTTCCACTGGCTCTATATTAGGACCACTTATATTATTCGCTTTGTACGTCCATCCTCCAGGAATGTCCATACTTGTATCTTTTTCCTAACATTAGGATGAAATTCTAAGTCAATCATTCATTCATTCAATCATTTGTTGAGCGCTTACTGTGTGCATAGTGCTGCACTAAGTGCTTGGAAAGTACAGTTCAACAATTGAATGTAGAGACAGTCCCTACCCACACCGAGCTTACAGTCTAGAACGGGGCAGACATCAAAACAAGGAAACAGGCATCAATGTAAATAAATATAATTAGAGATCTATACATATATACATAAGTGCTGTGGGGCGGGGGTGGTCATGGATCGTGATGAGTGGCCCATCACTTCGGCTCCTCTGCTGTAACTCTCCAGGCCGCTGACCATCACTACCTTTAGGAACCTGCTCCATCTCTGAACCCCAGCCTTGGCTTCACAGACTCCGTCCTCTCCTCATCTCTCTGGCCATTCATTCTCAGTCTACTTCAGGGGCTTCTCCTCCCCATCCCATTCCCTAACTGTAGGGGTCAGTTCTTGGTCCCCTTCTGTTCTCCATCTATACTCCCTTGATAAAATCATTCGCTCCCACGGCTTCGACTATCATCTCTTCGCAGGTGACACCCAAATCTATATCTCCTCCTCTCTTCTCTCTCCCTCCCTCCAGGGTCATATCTCCTCCTACCTTCAGTACATCTCCACCTGGATGTCCGCCTGCCTCCTAAAACTCAACATGTCCAAGAGTGTTCTTATCTTTTCTCCTAAACCCTTTCCTCTCCCTGACTTTCCCATCACTATGGACAGCACTACCATCCTTCCCGTCTCACAAGCCAGCAGCCTTGGCGTCATCCTTGACTCGGCTCTCTCATTCACCCCACACATCCAATCCGTCACCAAAGCCTGCCAGTCTCACCTTCACGACATGGCCAAGATCCGCCCTTCCCTCTCCATCCAAACTGCTACCTTGCTGGTACAATCTCTCATCATATCCTGGCTGGATTACTGCATCAGCCTCTTTTCTGATCTCCCTTTCTCCTGTCTCTCCCCGCTTCAGTCTGTACTTGACTCTGCTGCCCAGATTATCTTTCTACAGAAACGCTCTGGGCATGTCACTCCCCTCCTCAAAAACCTCCAGTGGTTGCCTATCAACCTGCTCATGAAGCAAAAACTCCTCACTGTTGGCCTCAAAGATCTCCATCACCTTGCCTCTCCTACCTCACCTCCCTTCTCTCTGTCTACAGGCCAGCCCGTACACTCCTCTCCTCTGCAGCTCACCTCCTCACGGTGCCTCATTCTTGCCTGTCCCGCCGTCGACCCCTGGCCCACGTCCTACCGCTGTCCTGGAATGCCCTTCCTCCTCAGCTCCGCCAAGCTAGCTCTCTTCCCCTCTTCAAAGCCTTACTGAGAGCTCACCTCCTCCAGGAGCCTTCCCAGACTGAGTCCCCCTTTTCCTCTGCTTTTTCTCCCCTCCCCATCGCCCCTACTCCATCTGCTCTCCCCCTTCCCCTCCCCACAGCACTTGTGTATATTTTTACGTATTACTCTATTTTATTAATGATGTGTCTATACCTATAATTCTATTTATTTTGATGGTAGTGATGCCTGACTACTTGTTTTGTTGTCTGTCTCCCCCTTCCAGACTGCGAGCCCGTTGTTGGGTAGGGATTGTCTCTGTTGCCGAATTGTCCTTTCCAAGCGCTTAGTACGGTGGTCAGCACACAGCACTCAATAAATACGATTGAATGAATAAATGAAGGAAAAGTCAGGAGAGGAGGCTTTGGAGGTGTTTGCTGCCCAAACTTTCGGGATGATTGTAGAGCAGGACTGCAACACTAGGTGGCGGTATCACCAAAGCGCAGCATGACATCAAACCCACACTGGGCCCCACTTCTCTTTTTAGCCTCTCCAAGGAAACACAATAATATAATAATAATAATATTGGCATTTGTTAAGCGCTTACTATGTGCAGAGCACTGTTCTAAGCGCTGGGGGAGATACAGGGTCATCAGGTTGTCCCACGTGAGCCTCACAGTCTTCATCCCCATTTGACAGATGTCACCGAGGCCCAGAGAAGTGAAATTCATTCAATAGTATTTATTGAGCTCTTACTACGTGCAGAGCGCTGTACTAAGCGCTTGGAATGTACAAATGGGCATCGGATAGAGACAGTCCCTGCCCATTGACGGGATTACAGTCTAATCGGGGGAGACAGACAAAAACAAAGTTCACTCAGTAGTATTTGAGCGCTTACTATGTGCAGAGCACTGTACTAAGTGCTTGGGATGTACAAATCGGTAACAGAGACAGTCCCTGCGCTTTGACGGGCTTACAGTCTAATCGGGGGAGACAGACAAGAACAGCAGCAATAAATAGACTCAAGAGGGTGAACATCTCATAAAAACAATAGCAAATAAATCGAATCAAGGTGATGAACATCTCATTAACAAAATAAATAGGGTAGTGAAAATATTGACTTGCCCATAGTCACCCAGCTGGCAAGTGACAGAGCTGGGATTCAAACCCATGACCTCTGACTCCCAAGCCCGGGCTCTCTCCACTGAGCCACGCTGCTTCTTTAATAATAAGTATGGTCTCTTTTAAAAATTTTTTCACTCCAGGAATGATCGGGCCTGCAGTTTTCTTGGTGGCGGCTGGATTCATAGGTTGTGATTATTCCCTGGCGGTTGCCTTCTTAACCGTATCGACGACACTAGGAGGATTCTGTACTTCTGGTTATGGCATTAACCACCTGGATATTGCTCCTTCGTAAGTAATGATACGTTTTCACCACTGGATATTTATTGATTTGGGATTCATGTATAAGGGGAGTAAAGTATGAAGTGATTTTGACTTAAAGTATAGATTGTGCTCCTTTAGGATCTTTTACTCAAGACTTGGACTCCTGTTCTGTAATAATAATGGTGTTTATTAAGTGCTTATTATGTGCCAAGCACTGTTCTAAGCACTGAGGAAGATACAGAGTAATCAGGTTGTCCCACGAGGGGCTCACAGACTTCATCCCCATTTTACAGATGAGCTAACTGAGGCACAGAGAAGTTGTGATTTACCCAAAGTCACAAAGCTGGTAAGTAGCAGGGATTAGAACCCATGATCTGACTCCCAAGCCAGGCTCTTTCCACTAAGCCACGTTGCTTCTCTCTGTGGGATCCAATATTTCTAGAAATCATTCCAGAGCACTCTGGAAAGCTGAACTTTTGATTTATTCAAGAAGCAACAGTGTGCAGCACAGAAAGCTTTAGAAGTCTGAACCTGGAATGCACGGGGGCCAAGAGAGTCCTTAGGAATGATTGGGGGAAAGAGAGATGGATTCAGTGTACTTAGAGAGCTCATATGTCATGTTTGGGCAGGTTTTGGTACAGGAAAAGAACAAATTACCTTTAAGCATGAGAAAACATATCCCACATTTTCATAATGCATCCACATTTTCAAGGAGCATCTTATATGCAAATCCTGCCATGCACCTATATGGTGTTAGGACCGACCTTAATTCAAAATTATGTTGAATTTAAAAAAAATAAACATCCCTTAAAGTGGTATATCAGGTTTGTCTTTACACTTTTTCTTCATTGATTTCATCTGTTCAGTTTACTTTGGAACTGGTAGCTTCCTAAGTTACAGAGTATAATCAAATTGGTTTAAAGTCTCAAACCAGGAATTGTGACTTAATAATTAAACTCTGTAGCTAGTGAAAAAAGCACCAGTCTTTTCAGATTTTGACATTTTGAACAGGAATTGAAACATTTGATCTCAAAGGGTTTGTACATTTTAGTACCTGAGACAAGAGACTTACAGAATTTAATATTCACTGTTATATTTTCAGTACTTTTTTTTTTTAAGTTTTCCGATGAGCGACAGAATCTTTTTTGAAAAGGATCCTTTTCATCAAAGTAGTTGAGCTTCAATTAATCAATTAATCAATGTTATTTATTGAGCCCACTCTGTGTGCAGAGCATTATACTAAGTGCTTGCGACAGTAAAATACAACAGAACATGTTCCTTACCCATAATGAGCTAATCCTCTAGAGGGGAAGTGAGGAAGAGTACAAAAGGTGAAGGAGGAAAAGGAATGGGAGGAAGAAGAGGGCTGGGGGAGGAGGTGGGGAGAGGAGGAGGAAGAGGAGGGCTGGAGGAGGGGAAGGAAGAGGAAAAGGAGGGCTGGAAGAGTGAGGAGGTGGACAGAAGGTGGAGGACAAAGAAGAGGAGGAAGAAGAGAATAACTACAGGTGACTGTGCCTCCACCCCCAGATAACAGATCAAGTCCTGCCTTTGGACTCCATAGTTTTAGCCTTCAGGGAGGGCAGCTGTGTGGCCAAGAGAATGGACCCAGGTTATATTCCTGGCTTGTGTCATCTATGTGTCTCCCCGCCCTCCCCCCCCCAAAACCCTCAGGCCAGCTGGGTGACCTTGGGCTAGTCACACTGACTCGCTGGGCCTCGGTCTTCTCACCTGAAAAAGTGGAGTGCTCATTCCTGCCACTCACTACCTCACAGGGATCCAGGGAGGGCAGAAAATGAGATAACCAAGGTGCCAGTTTTGGGGACGAGGAAATAAAGGTACTGAGCTACGATTCAGGGTAACTACAAGGTTCAGAACCCGGGCCCATTTCTGAATTTTTCTTTAGCTGTGTGTGCCAAGGTTCTTGGTTATTTCTGGGAACAAGGTGGACCCTTCCAGAAGGGGAGAGCCCTGAGTAACAAAATGCAAAAAAGGGATCGGAGACATTTTATGGGTGGAGGTAGATGTTTTAGCTTGGAGTGTGACCTGCAGAAGAGGATAGAGAAAGGCTCATAATAGTCTAGCTGGACTATGGCATGGCCCTGGACTAGGATGGTGACCATTTGAAGAGGCAATTTCAAGAAATGTTGAAAGAAAGACTAGTAGGATTTAGTGACAAGGTGAATATGGGAATTTAAAATACAGCAAGAGTATCAAGGAAAATCCAAGGAACAGGGAGGGTGGTAACTATGAGAAAGATGAAGAATTCAGTCTGAGACCTTTGAGTTTAAAGTGCCAGTGTTAAGTCCATGGGGAGCACAGACTTGGTAGTCAGAAGGTCTTGGGTTCTAATTTTGGTTCCGCTGCTTGTCTGCTGAGGAGCCTTGGGCTAGTCCCTTCACTTCCCTGGGCCTCAGTTTTGTCATCAGTAAAATGGGAATTAAGACTGTGAGCCCCATGTGGGACATGTGTTCATCCTGATTATCTGGTTTTTACCTCAGCACTTAGTACAGTGCCTAGCACATAGTAAGCGCTTAACAAATACCATTTTAAGAAAGGAGCAGCAGCCCTGGAGGTAAGAGAAAATGCCAGTTTGCAGAGCTAGAGAGAGGGTCAAGGCTTGCAAGGTAGGTTTGGGAATCTTTTTTGTAAAAGTGGTAGTGGAAGGCATAGCAAATGAGCTCGCCAGCTAATGAATGTAAAGTGAGAAGGCGTGGGGCTCAGAATAGAGCTTTGTGGGACACCTATTGTTACAAGTGAGGAGTCAGTCAATCATACTGTACTAAGTGCTTGGGAAAGTACAATACAACACAGCTGGTAAACATGTTCCCAGCCCACAATGAGCTTACAGTCTAGAGGAGGAGACAGAAGCTAATATAAATAGATTTCAGATATGCACATAAGTATTGTGGGGCTGAGGGTGAGATGAATATCAAGCACTTCAGGATACAAATCCAAGTGCAAGGGTGACGCAGAAGAGTGAGGGAATAGAGGAAATGAGGACTTAAGGAAAGCCTCCTGGAAGAGATGTGATTTCAATAAATATAAATGCGATTGATTAATAAGGTTTTGAAGGTGGGGAAAGGGATGGCCTGTCATGAAGGGGAGGGGAGTTACAAGCAAGTAGCTGGGGTCCTTGCAAGTAAGGAAGAATAAATAAACCTTCTGGGTGATCAGTCGTATTTATTGGGCACTTACTATGTGCAGAGGATAACGATCATAAACAGAGGTATTGGAGCATTATCTGTAAAATAAAAGAAACAAAGGTCAAGAAACCAACTGTAATGGGAATAGAAAAATAGTATTATGTTCCCATCTTTGTAGGGAAGCTAGCTGTTACCTGGGCAGAAGTGGTAGGAAGGACGGGAAGAAATCCAGTTGACCCTATATGCTAGTCCAGTGATTGAGCACTTACAGAGTACAGAGCACTGTACTAAGCACTTGGGAGAGTTCAATGTAACTGAGGCAATAGATGCAGTCCCTGGCCACAGCTAGCTTACCATCCATAGGGTACTGTGGACAGCAACCTCTGTCACTTCTGACTCCCTCCCAATAACCAGCTGCTTTTAGCTGCTCCCATACCTTCCCTACCCAAGGGGAGCACTGACACTTCATCTCCTGCTTGCCTACCTCCCACAACAAAAAAAACCTTTCAAATCAGTAGGCGCTGGGTGAAAATCATAGGAAATGATTGGATGGCATCTGGAAAATTCAGTGTATTGACCACAGTATATTCATATTGATAATGATGATGACATTTGTTAAGTGCTTACTGTGGGCAAGGCACTGTTCCAAGCCCTGGGGGGATACAGAGTGATCAGGTTGTCCCACTTGGGGCTCACAGTCTTAATCCCCATTTTACAGGTGAGGGAACTGGGGCACAGAGAAGTGAAGTGACTTGCCCAAAGTCACCCAGCTGACAAGTGGTAGAGTTGGGATTAGAAGCCATGACCTCTGACTCCCAAACCCAGGCTCTTTCCACTGAGCCATGCTGCTTAAAACAAAAGTGTCTAAAGACAAGATTATTTAACATAAACAAAACATTTCTCTGTAATCACTTCCAAAGGGATGCATTGGATTTATATTTACACTTTGGGTTAGGCATTTGGTGCTTTTTTACAGGCATTTGTTAAGTGCTTACTTTGTGTCTGTTCTAATTGCCGGGGGAGATACAAGTTACTCAGATCAGATACAGTTCCTGTCCCACAGAAACTCACATTGTAAGTAAGAGGGAGAACAGGTATTGGATCCCCATTTTGCAGATGAGGAAACTGAGGCACAGAAGTGAAGTGACTTGCCCAAGAACACACATCCAGCAAGTGGCAGAGCAAGGATTAGAACCCAGGTCCAATGACTCCCGGGCCTGTGCTCATTCCACTAGGCCATACTGCTTTGTTTCTGTGTTCATTTCCATAATTACCTACAACTCTATTGGCCTTTGGCCCCCTGTTAAGGCCCAAAAGGTCTGTAGCTTGTGGTTCAGGAACCATATCTGCCTCTTGTTGGGGAGGGAGGGTCAGGGGCCTGGCCAAACATCCCATAAAGTGCACTGCCAGTACCTGGCCCTCTGCACTGCTCCCGTAACCCGGTTCAGACCCATGGCAGACGCCTTGAGACCGCCGGCTCCGTCTGGTCCGGTCCTTCATTGCAGTGATGGATGATGGGGGGAGTCGGCAACAGGTGGGGTAGGTGTGAGATCCGGCTCCCACCCCGGGGGACCGGTGATTCCTTGCCCCATTCCCTTGGCCTAATGGATAGAGATGGGCCTGGGCGTCAAAAGGACCTGGGTTCCAAACCCGGTTCCACCACCTGTCTGCTGTGTGATTTGGGGCAAGACAGTTCACTTGTCTGGGACTCTGTTCCCTCATCTGTAAAAGGGGGATTAAGACTGTGAGCCCCATGTGTGACAGGGACTGTGCCCAACCTGATTATCTTCTACCTACCCCAGCGCCTGGCACATAGTAAGCACTTAGCAAATACCATAATTATCATTATCATTATTGTTTTTATTACCCGGAGAAGAGAATTTCCCACTCTGGGAGGTCCTGGGGTTTCAGCAGCTCTTTGACCCTGAGAGAGAGGAGAGCAAGTGGGAAGAGGAGGAGATCTTAGCCAACCCACCCCAGCCTAGAAAGCCTTCCGCCACTACCCCCAAACACCCCAACCTGTCCCTGACTGTGGGGTGGGGAAGATTCTGGGAAAGGCATGACCCACCTGTCCCTGGAGCCCTCGCTACAGCTCCTGGCAGGGAGCGTGAGGGGATCCCATCCCTCCTTGGTGGTCTGGACCAAGCGGCCGCCGTCACCGTTACCGCCGGTCACCGGCTTCTGAGCTGCCACATCCTTAGGAAGAAAGGGGAGAAGATGGATAAGAACCGACAAGCTGCTCAGAATCATCACTCAGGAGCCTCGTAGGCCTGTCAGTAGGCTGAGTCCAAGCCAGTCTGCATCTCACCTTTCGACATGGCACTGGGTCTTGCATTCTTGACACTTCCCTGTCAATAAATATAGAAATACTTCTCATGCTGACATTTAGAATTTCACAGCATACATTTGCACGTAACGTAAAACTCTGACACCCTGACCCCTTTGGCATCAGCACCTGTCTAGTTGCCAGCATGATGATGGGAAGGGGTTTTTATTCTATTTTGTTTCTTTTTTTAAAGAAAAAGACTGTACCTTCTCTGTTTTCTTCATTGGTTTAATGGTGTGACTTCCTATAATTGAAATCAACAGAACTAGGCCCCGTGCTCTGATGCAGCACACCTTGAACAACTCAGACATTCAGAAAATCTGGCAAGTTTATAAATCTTAATACCTGGATAGCATCCAGCTCTATTTTTTTCCTCTCTAATTGAGTCACTAGACTACATCATAAAAGCACTGGTTTGGGGGCTGGGAGGAAATTTTTGAAACTAGAAAGTGGGAAACACCAGAAATCAGGGGTTTCTCATTCTGGAGGGAAGAAGAAAGGACTGAATTGAGACTAATAAATACAGTCATCTGCTGTACAATGGCTGTTGTGTGACTAGAGATGCCCCCACTTCCTTCAAGATGGGAGGGGCTGAATTCAGACATTCTAGACTAATAGGTTAAGACTATCTTGCCTGGATGATCTGGATTGCAATCCAGACTGGAAACACAACAGTGAAGTATGAAATTGGCCCTCTGTCCTCTCACCTTATGTGGAGCCCACATAGTTTTTTTTATACCTGGGAAGATAACTCCTGGCAATTTGGGAGCCGCCTCCTTGCCAAATCCAATGGCCTCTACTCCATCCTAATCTGCCTTGACCTTTCAGCTGCCTTCAGCACTGGCAACCACCCCCTTCGCCTGGAAATATCCAACCTTGGCATTGCTGACCCTGTCCTCTCCTGCTTCTCCTACTTCTCTGCCCACTCATTTTCAATCCATTTCACAGGCCCCCCCTCTGCCTCCCACCCACTAACTGTGGGAGTCCCTCAGTGCTCAGTTCTGGGTCTCTTTCTATTTTCCATATACCTCTACTTCCTTGGAAAACTCATTCACTCCCGTGGCTTCCACTACAATCACTATGTGGATGATTCCCAAATCTACATCTCCAGCCTTGATTTCTCTCCTCCGCTGCAGTCTGGCATTTCCTCCTGCCTTCAGGAGATCTCTTCTTGGATGACCCACTGATACTTCAAACTTAACATGTCCGAAACAGATGTCCATATCTTCCCACCCAAATCGTATTCTCCTCTTCACTGTCCCATCGCTGTAGGCGGCACCATTATCCTCCCTTTCTCCCAAGCCCATAACCTTGGAATTGTCCTTGACTCATCTCTCTCATTCAACCCACATATTCAATCTGTAACCAGTTCCTCTGGGTTCAACCTTCACAGCATCACTAAAATCCACCCTTTCCATTCCACCCAAACTCCTACCACTTTAATCCAAGTACTTGTCCTATCACACCTTGATTGCTGCCTCACACCTTGATTGCTGCCTCATCCTCCTTGCTGGCTCTTTCCCTCCTGTCTCTCCCCAACTCCAGTCTGTAATTCTATAAAACCATTTCCTGCTCCTCAAGAACCTCCAGTGGTTGTCCATCCACCTCTGCATCAAACAGAAACTCCTCGCCATTGGCTGTAAAGCACTGTCACCTGCTCCCTCCAAACTTTACCTTGTTGTTTCTTAATACAACCCAAGCCGCACACTTGGCTCCTCTAACGCCAGCCTCCTCACTGTTCCTCGATCTCATCTATCTCGCTGCCGACCCTTCACCCATAATCTGCTTCTGGCCTGGAACTCCCTCCCTCTTCAGCAGTGTGGCTCAGTGGAAGGAGCCTGGGCTTGGGAGTCAGAGGTCATGGGTTTGAATCCTGGCCCTGCCACTTGTCAGCTGTGTGACTGTGGGCAAGTCGCTTCACTTCTCTGTGCCCCAGTTCCCTCATCTGTAAAATGGGGATTAACTGTGAGTCTCACGTGGGACAACCTGTATCTACCCCAGCGCTTAGAACAGTGCTCTGCACATAGTAAGCGCTTAACAAATATCAACATTATATTCTAAAGACAATCACTCTCTCCACCTTCAAAGTCTTATTAAAACTTGTCTTATTGTACATCTCCTCCGAGAGGCCATTCCCTACTGAGCCCTCATTTCCACTTCTCCCACTCCCTTCTGCATCGCCCTTTGGTTTGTACCATTCCTTCACCCCTCAGCCCCACAGCAGTTGTGTACATAGCTGTAATTTATATCAATACCTGTCTTCCATGTGTCTACCAACTCTTATTATACTCTCCCAAACGGCACAGTGCTCTGCACACAACACTGGATAAATACATTTGATTGATATTGTTCTTCACACTCAGATTTACACCTGCCAACAGAGTCTCCATTCTCGATCTCCACTGGCACCTAAACGTCATGTTGCAAATTTATGTGTATGTCCTGTCTCATCCCAAACTCTGCTCATAGTGGCTGCTCAATCAGTTCTGGGTAGAAGGAAATTAGCTTTGTGTTTGACAGAGGTGGTCCATAAGTCCCCCAAGTGGGACTCCTCACATTCTATGAGGAAACTGGTTTCATTTCAGAGACGTCTATCACGCTCCTCTAAAACTAGTTCCATTTCACAGAAGTCTGTCATGTTCCTCTGAAGCTCCATCTCCGGTACTTACTCTTCACTCACCTTGTACATAGCGCTGTACTGTAGAACTCTTAGCGTAGCAGATATGGACTCTACCCTGAAGGAGTTTCAACCTAATGGGGGAAGACAGGTAGACATAAGATATAAACATAACGGGAAAGAGGAAAAATCAGTTAAAATAAAAAAAAAAACACGCAGTAGGTAGTTAGGAATGCTGAGAATGATTGGAGGTGGGATTCATTGGGGAATGAATAAATAGTATTCATTCATTCAATAGTATTTATTGAGCGCTTACTTATGTGCAGAGCACTGTACTAAGCACTTGGAATGTACAGTTCGGCAACAGATAGAGATAATCCCTGCCCATTGACGGGCTTACAGTCTAATGGGGGAATAAACAGTATTTATTGAGCACTCACTCTCTACAAAGCATTGAATGAAGTGCATACTTTTTAGATGCGCTTCGAAGGCGGGGAGGAACATGATATGATTCTAGCTGAATGTATCTGCTCGGTATAATGTGTGCCCTGCCGAGGATACACGTGCAATTTGGGCTTTGCCCTTTAGGAGCTTTCGTTATACAGCAGACTGAAAAATAACAGTGCCCATTCTTCAAGCATACATACCACACCTGAATAAACCCTGACCAATCACTTGAAATTCGTTTGAGTGCTCTTGTTTTGCTACCCAGAAATACACCTTGAGGCAACTACTGTAATCATGAAAGTACATTTCAGTAAGCCTTGCCTGTCCCTACGGTCCCTGTTTTATGAGAAGGCCTAATGAAGTGGTGGGACCTCCAGACTGTGAGTTTGTTGTGGGCAGGAAAAGTGCCTGTTTATTGTTCTCTCCCAAGCACTCAGTAAAGTGCTGTGCACACAGTGAGCACTAAGTAAATACCAGCTGAAATAAAATAAGTAAATAAAACCTTTCCCCGTGAGCATTTCTGCTCTTTTCAGTTCACATTCTCACTTTTTTCCTGCAGGTTTTTGCTCTCTTTGGAGAAACCTCAATAAATTGGGGAAAGACATCCTACAGAAACAGGATAAGAATCCAGGAGGCAAAGGTCAAGAAGCAGATTTACAGACAACAAGCAATCCATTGTATTTACTGAGCAATTAGTGTGCAAAGCACTATAACAAGCACCTAGGAGAGCACAGTAAAGGGAAATGGTAAACTCTTACTCTCAAGGAGCTTACAGTGTAATCAGGGAAGACAGACAATCATGCCTCCTGGAGAAGGTGGGATTTTAGGAGTGTTTGAAGTGGGGGTGCTGTAGTCTAGTAGATTTGAAGTGGGGGAGAGGGAATGTCAGCAAGAGGAAGGTGTGTTGTGAGCAAGGAGTGTAGAGGCCTTCCCCTGACTAAGCCCCTCCATTCCTTATCTCCCACTCCCTTTCATGTCACACTTGCACCCCTTTATTCACCCCTTCCTCAACCCCATATCACTTATGCATATCCAGAATTAATTTATTTATGTTGATGTCTGTATCCCCATCTAAGCTTTAAGGTCCTTGTGGGCAGGGAACATGCCTAGCAGCTCTGTTTTGTATTCTCCATTCATTCATCCAAGTATATTTATTTAGCACTTACTGTGTACAAAGCATGGTACTAGGTACTTGGGAGAGTACAATATAACAATAAACAGACACATTCCCTGCCCACAACGATATTACAGTCTAGAGGGAGGAGGCAGACACTTACTATAAATAAATTACAGATATGTACATTAGTGCTGTGGGTCTGAGGGAGTGATGAATAAAAAGAGTAAGTCAGGGTGATGTAGAAGGGAGTGGGAGAAGGGGAAAGGCGGGGCTTAGTCAGGGAAGGCCTATTGGAGGAGGTGTGCCTGCAATAAGGCTTTGAAGCAGGGGAGAGTAATGTCTGTTGGTTTTGGCATAGTACAGTACTCTGCACACAGTAAGTACTTAATAAATGCGATTGATTGATGGATCAAACTTGGGGCTAGTGAGATTACCTTGGGAGGAACAAAGAGTACAAGCTGGGGTGTAATGGGAGAAGCGAGGTAAGAGGGAGAGCGCGCGAGAGCTCACAACCACCAGAAACACAGACGAGGAAGCCTGACTAGCCAGGCAAGACCAGGGGCTCATAATAGCATTGCAGGACTGGCATTGTGTAGATAAAAGATGCAATAGATGTGTAGGAAGGCTGTCCCCTAGCTGGCTAATCTGAGGTCTGCCGTCCCATCCGATTACAGAAGACTCTTCCGGCCGATTTATACAAGTTAGCACCAGGCCATGAGGGATCAGATTGGAGGAAAGATGGACTGTAACACCAAGATGTCCCCCTAAGTGTTGAAATTCCCAGAAACTTGTGGGGAGGAGTAATCGAGAGAGATTTGATTGGGTGGGGACTCTTACTGAGCGGTGGATTGAGGTTAATAAAAAGGGGTGTCTTTGTCGATGGGTGGCATATCAATACCCTCCCAAGGAGTTAGTATAGTTCTCTGTGCAGAGTAAGCTCTCAGTAAATGAGTGATTGATAACAGATGAACCCTGGCCTGTGGGAAATCAGGAAATGTCAATTAAGGGATTAGACCTGTACAGTGGCGTGTCTATGGGTGGTCTCTTTGGCGCCTGTCATCCTCTGCAGAGTGAGCCTGTGGGAGTGTGAGAATAAAGGCCAGAAAGTGGAACTTCTCAACCGAAGGTGACAAAATACTGGAACAAGATACCTGCGGGAAATATAGAATCTCTATTCTTGGAGATTCAAAAGGAAAAAAGGAAATCATCTTTCAAGGGTAGTTTATTCATGTGCCTTGAGGCGGGCTTCCAGGCAAGGTTTTCTTTAGAGTTCCATTCCAGCCCCAGGATTCAGGAGTTTTATAATTTTTAAAAGATCCCTTTGTGTCCTGTAATTCTGGCTAAGAATCTAAGGCTTAGATTCATAAAAATGGAAGTATTTGGTAAATAATTTGTTCAGTCTCTCCATTTCTGTGTCTTCAGTATTTGGCATTTGCCTTCTATGCCAGTGTGATTTTGCACATCTAGCCAGGGGGATGGAGGGAGGTCATGATATCAATGAGAAGTAATTGCATTTGAAATCTATTCTGTCTCTCAGGTATACATTAGAATCACTCTACCCTCCACTGAAGTACAACGACTCTAGATATGTTCCCTGCCCACAACACCACCACCTAGATTTTGGCTTTCCAACGTCAGTCTCCTCTAGCTCTGGTTCCAGCCGCCACACCTTGGGGAGGCCATGAAAGCCTTGGGGAAATGGGGAAACAATATTAAAATTAAAAGCCCCCGTTGAGGGGGGAAAAGTTTATAAAGGGCAGAAAGAGACAGAAACAGAGAAGTTAGGGAGGCAGGGATGGAGGAAGGTTACCCAGTAGCCAGGTGATGCTAACGGAGGAGCGAAGTGTCCATTTTTACTTCTGATAAAGCAAAAGTCTGCTTCCTATTATAGTGGAACCTGACTTAATAACCAATCATTAATGCCGCTCTGTCTCTTGCCAGTGATAGTAAACACAATTCTGGCTGATTTTGCTAGGGATAGGCCCTCAGTCAGTTCATAGTATTTGTCTATTAAACGCTTACTGTGTTCAGAGCACTGTACTAAGTGCTTGGGAGAGTACAGTATAACAGTATAGCAGACACATTCCCTGCCCACAATCAGCTTACAGTCTAGAGGGGGAGACAGGCATTAAATAAATTGCAGATAAGTACACAAGTGCTGTGGGGTGTGGAAGAAAACCTTAACAGACTCTGTGTTGTGTTTAAAAAGGTTATGTCAGAGGTAATAATAATAATAATGATGGTATTTGTGAAGCGCTTCCTTTGTACAGAGCACTGTTCTAAGCGTTGGGGTAGATACAGGGTAATCAGGTTGGCCCTCATGAGGCTCACAGTCTTAATCCCCATTTTACAGACGAGGTAACTGAGGCTCAGAGAAGTAAAGTGGCTTGCCCAAGTTTACACAGCAGACAAGTGGCAGATCCAGGATTAGAATCCATGTCCTCTGACTCCCAAGCCCGGGTTCTTTCCATTAAGCCACGTTTATTAACTACTAGTCCTTCTTCTAGCAATAGTAGGGAGTGGTGGCCGATGAGCAGATTTTCCTCTGCTAGTCAAGGCCAGCTCAACTTCAAGCAAAACAGAGTTCCTTTATATATGGTTGCTACGAGAAGCAGCGTGGCTTAATGGATAGAGCGCAGGCCTTGGAGTCAAAAGGACCTGGCTTCTAATTTCGGCTTTGCCATGTGTCTGCTGTGTGACCTTGGGCAAGTCGCTTTACTTCTCTGGGTCTCAGTTTCCTCATCTGTAAAATGGGGATTAAGAGTGTGAGCCCCATGTGGGACAGGGACTGTGTCCATCCTGATTAACTTCCACCTACCCCAGTGCTTAGAACAGTGACTGGCACATAGTAAGCGCTTAACAAGTACCATTATTATTATTATTACAATATTCATAATGATCAGAAAAATACAAGAAAAATACTTTAGGATAGAAAGCAGTAAGTCCCATGGGCATTTGGGCCCAGCCCCGGACCTGCTTTGTTCTAGGTGATAAGATACTACTGATCGGCAGGGCTAGGTCCCAATTATCTTGTGTTCAGCTGATATGCTACGATATGTTGTGGTGTGGTTGATTTTCATTCATTCATTAATTCAACATACTTACTATGTGCAGAGCATTATACTATGCGCTTGGAAAGTACAATTCACCAATAGAGATGATCCCTGCCCACAGTGGATTTACAGTTTAGAAGAGGGGAGACAGAGTGGCTCAGTGGAAAGAGCACGGGCTTTGGAGTCAGAGGTCATGGGTTCGAATCCCGACTTGGCCACTTGTCAGTGACTTTGGGCAAGTCACTTAACTTCTCAGTGCCTCAGTGACCTCATCTGTAAAATGGGGATTAAAACTGTGAGCCCCACGTGGGACAACCTGATTCCCCTGTGTCTACCCCAGCGCTTAGAACAGTGCTCGGCACATAGTAAGCGCTTACCAAATACCAACATCAAAACAAGTAAACAGGCATCAACAGCATCGATCTAAATAAATAGAATTAGAGATGTGTACACATCAAAAGAAGTAAACAAGCAGTAATATACATAAAGCAGCAGCGTGAGAAGCAGCGTGGCTCAGTGGAAAGAGCACGGGCTTTGGAGTCAGAGGTCATGGGTTCAAATCCTGGCTCGGCCATTTGTCAGCTGTGTGACTTTGGGCAAGTGACTTAACTTCTCGGTGCCTCAGTTACCTCATCTGTAAAATGGAGATGAAGACTGTGAGCCCCACGTGGGACAACCTGATTCCCCTGTGTCTACCCCAGCGCTTAGAACAGTGCTCGGCACATAGTAAGCGCTTAACAAATACCAACATTATTATTATTATAAATAGAATTATAGCTATGTACATATAGACCCAAGTTCTGTGGGGTGGGGCGGTAGAGCAAAGGGAGCAAATCAGGGTGATAGGGGGAAAAGGGGAGCTTAGTCTGGGATTGACTTGAGGCAATCAAGTAATCAAGCACACCCAGAGGCGGACAAGCAGGCCTAGAGCTGGGCAGCTCAGAAAAGAAGGGTCAGAGATAAATAAGGGGGACGAATGCCAGGCCTTGACCATTGTGCTTCCACAGGGGACTAGCAGCACAGTTCATGGGGTAGTTAACATTGTTCTTATGAAAAAATGACTCCAAATTGCAACAGTTTTTAAGAACCAATTTTGTGATGAATCTGGGAACTGCTCACACTGCCCAAGATGGTGCAGCGGAAAAATCAAAAGCTACTCAGTGCTTTAAATGGTAAATAAATTGCTGTGAAATGTTTTTTCAGGTATGCTGGGATCCTTCTCGGCATCACAAATACATTTGCTACCATCCCAGGAATGATTGGACCAGTCATTGCCAAAAGCTTAACTCCTAATGTAAGTAGAAATATTACTTGTCGATGGAAATGTTATATATCCTACAAGGGACTTAACTGTCTATGTCAAACACTTTAATTTGAACTGAATGTGTGTCTTTCCATTAAATTCATAACAAGCTAAATACTTCATTTTGATGCAGATGTAAAGATCTATTTTTCAAGAGCAGTTATTGGTTTTAAACACAGCTATAGAATAGAATTTAATGAAAAGTATGTGGCTGACCCAAAAGTCTCTCATAACATAACCGATTGTCTTGTAATTAACCCAGCATTTAGCACCTAGTAAGTGCCAAGTAAATGTCATAATTGTTATAACAGTTTGAAGGAGAGGTCAAAGACTACTTCACTCTGCTGCCCGGATTATCTTCCTACAGAAACGTTCTGGGCAGGCCCCCCCTCCCCTCAAAAATTTCCAGTGGTTACCCGTCAACCTCCGTATCAAACAAAAGCTCCTCACTATTGGCATCAAAGGTTTCCATCACCTTTCCCCCTCTTACCTCACCTCCCTTCTCTCCTTCTACAACCCAGCCCGCACACTCCGCTCCTTTGCCGCTCACCTCCTCACTGTGTCTCCTTCTCACCTGTCCCGCCGTCGACCCCTGGCCCACATCCTACCTCTGGCCTGGAATGCCCTCCCTCCTCACATCTGCCAAACTAGCACACTTGCCCCCTTCAAAGCCCTACTGAAAGCTCACCTCCTCCAGGAAGCCTTCCCGGACTGAGCCCCCCTTTTCTTCTGCTCCTCCTTCCCTCCCCAGAGCGCCTACTCCCTCCCTCTACTCTACCCCTCTCCCCGCCCCACAACACTTGTGCATATATGTATGTATTATTCTATTTATTTTATTAATGTGTATATATCTATAATTCTGTTTATCTATTTTGATGGTATTGATGCCTGTCTACTTGTTTTGTCGTCTGTCTCCCCACTTCTAGTCTGTGAGCCTGTTGGGTAGGGATTGTCTCTATTTGTTGCCAAATTGTACTTTCCAAGTGCTTAGTACAGTGCTCTGCACACAGTAAGCGCTAAATAAATACGATTGAATGAATGAATGATTCCAGATAGAGTAGATTAACAATAAAAATGTACAGCATTTCTTGCCTCTGCGAAGACTGAAATTTGGCAACTGAGATCAGAAAAGTTTTCCGGCATGGGAAAACAACACGGAGCCCAAAATGTTTTAAGGGTAATAGTTTTGTTTCGAAGCTCTAATTTTGATGCCATTTAGCCAAAGTCTCCCCTCTGAGGGTCGCACCTGGAGAGTTTCTACTACCCTACCAGTCTCGGCTACGGGAGGGAGCGTGGCTCAGTGGAAAGAGCCCGGGCTTGGGAGTCAGAGGTCATGGGTTCGAATCCCTACTCTGCTACCTGTCAGCTGTGTGACAAGTCATTTCACTTCCTCTGTGCCTCAGTTCCCTCATCTGTAAAATGGAGATGAAGACTGTGAGCCTCACATGGGGCAATCTGATTACCCTGTATCTACCCCAGTGCTTAGAACAGTGCTCTGCACATAGTAAGCGCTTAACAAATACCAACATTATTATTATTATTATTATTATTATTATTATTAAACAGAGGCCTGTCCATTCCATTCCAAGTTTGGCCAGTGGCTAGAGAGTGGAAGGCAATCTGCTACAAATCAAAACTCCCCCATGCTGGGCAGCTGCAGCATGGGAGAGAATCGAGGGCGGAGACTCGAGTTTACTGCGTGGAAGGCGGCCATGGTAAACCACTTCTGTATTTTAACCAAAAAAACTCCGTGGATCCACTACCAGAACAATTACAGAGTCTGTGGTGTCGCTATGGGTCGGAAACAACTCTGCATAAGACAAGAATAGACAAAATCTCTGTCTGGTGAAAAACTTATTTTTTCCTTGTTTAAATTAAGACATATTGATTACCACTTTTGTGGGCTAGTGCTAAAAGGTGGATAGTTGAGGGTAGGGCAGACTGCCAGAAAATGTGGATTTGGGGTTGTTGTTTTTTTAATACGTCTTGGTTTAATCTTTTCTTTTTATGTGGTGTCTTTGGAGTGAGTAGTGTATATGACGATTTTACAAGCATTATGAGAAACAGTATATATCTTTAGAAAAGGTTTTGAATCATTTATCCTTCCCCCTAACCAAAACAAGATTTGATTTTATATCCCCCTTCACAAATCCGTGTCAATGCCCCTTCTAACAGAGCATTTTTCTGTACTATTTTCCTGCTTTTTCAGCCTCTCACATTAACACTTCCAATAGCAATATGGATTCCTGAATTGCTGGGTTAGCCAACTAGCAAAAGAGAAACCGATTTGGAGTAGCTATAACTTTTCTTATATGCACAGATTGAACTCAGCTTTGTAAAAAAAGCTCTATGCAAAATCTTTCTGGGGGGAAAGATGCTGTTTATGTTCAAACTAAAGTAACTGGATTTTAAAAAGGAAACAAGTTCCAATAAAAATAAAATTCGTCTTGGCGGGAGGAATGTTTTTCCCCTACGTACCGTGACATATGTAGGAATCATAGTACAATTGACGATTGACTGACTTACAAGTCACCATTGCCCCAAAGCAACACTAAAGTATTATCCTATGCAGTCGGTCAGACAGAAACTGCTTTGTCTTTGGAATTCTGAGAAACATTAAACATTTTATTCTGGAATAATAAATTCTCACTCCATTACCCTTTCTCTTTTAGTGCCGTGGCACCTCACCAACATATTTGATTAACCACTTATATCATTTGAGATGGCTTTCCAAGATTTCTTTTCAGAGTCTTCTTTTAAAGCAATTTCCATATTGTTTTTGCAGAGAATTTAATTACAGATAAGCACTCCTGCCTTTCTCTAACCCCAGCATCAAATTTTTTTTCTCCCTTATTTAAAACTTCTCAAATGAGTTCACTCAGCCTGCTCTAACTCCCTTCCCCATTACTAACTCTGCCACGAATTAAATCATGCTTCATGCCAAGCAGAGGAGGAGTCGAGGCGCAAGCAGGATCATTTTCCTAGACCCGACCAAATGGAGCCATGCTCTTTGGGAAGGGCCTGCCCTGGTCAGCCAACCCCAGTAACCATCTGTGTATTAGTAGCAGGTGGCCAGTTAGACAGGTGGTTTGCCCAAAAGTATTAGTCGTGCGCAGAACCTCCTGCCTCCTCCAGTTGCCCCTTCTGCAGCCTCTACCCTCACAATACGTGCCCTCTCTTTTGGGTCTTCAGCCCTAGCTGAAATGAAACCAGAAGATTGAGAAAGAAAGAAATAGCCTTACCGTATGGCCAAGTTGTTAAGCAATTTAGAATAAGTCCTGGTAGTCTTGGACTGTTAGAAGCTCCTCGGGGGCAGGGAATGTGTCTACCAACTCTGTTATATTATACTCTCCCAAGCGATTAGTACAGTGCTCCACACGCATTAAGCGTCCAATAGATATGATGGATTGATCGCCGAAACGGGTCTCAAATCCGTATCTTCTGACAGAAATGGTATTTTTCTCCTGGTAACTGATATGTGCATTGATGCCATAAAGGGAATGAAATGCTGGTGTCAAAAAGCAGCGCTTGAGTTTAGGCGATGCACTTAATATAAACGTGCTTTTATTTCTCCTCTTTCTTTACAGAATACTGTGGAGGAATGGCAGATGGTGTTCTATATTGCAGCTGCTATTAATATATTTGGAGCCTTTTTCTTCACACTCTTTGCCAGTGGCGAAGTCCAGGACTGGGCTCTAAATGGCTATCACAGGCACACAAACTGAAAGTCCCGTTGAAAAAGTACGGCTGGACCGATTCACTTTGCTGGGATCCCAGGACCTGAAAGTGCCTTTGACGTCTAGTGCGGAAGGATCCCGCACAATCCGTTTCCATTGTCTGCTTTTAAGATTTGTAACCAAGAGCGGAGGTCTGTCTTCCCTAAGACACAGCGCTACCCCCTTGGGCATAGGCTAAATGAATATTTTAAAGTATTTAACGAAATGATCTTTCTAGGATTTTTAAATTCCGATCCACAGATCTAGAAACCAACAGCAGAGCTCAGCAGTCTGGCCGTGGCACTCTACGGGAAGGGCCCGGCTTTTTATTTATGCGGATGCCTTTCAGGAGATTGAGTGTGGACGTGCCTCTGTAGACAAGCAAATTTGGTGGAAGTGCTTGACTGTCTGCGAGGACACTTTCACACCTACACCGCCCTCCTGCAGATTCTACAGTGGTTGTCCCCAGGGTTCAGAAGGAAGTTACTAAACCACTCCCGGCAGTCATCAAATCCCGCTCAGCGACCGGGTGGGACGGAATCCCCTCACCCCTGTCAGGGCACCTGCCCCTTATCTGTTTGCTTCAACCCATACAGGTGCAGCCAAAGCCCTTCTGCATAGGCAGTTTATCCTCAGATCCAGGAACGGGACGTAGGTTTCCTCTCCAGTCAACTCACGCGTAGGAAAATGCCTGCCAACTTTGATGTGAGAGCCAGTGTCGGGGGAGTATTTGACTTGCACTTCATACGTGGACAGCCCTTCTCTAAGCCGAAAGGTTGGCTGGCAAATAACTCAGAGCTCTGGTTATTTGTGTCCAATAGAGGAGGCGTGCGGTGCTTCCAGTGTAACGCGGAATCAGTGTCTTGTGGGGCAGAAAAGCGTTGTCCATACACATCGATCACCGACGTACTCTAAGAAGGAAAACAGACTACGCGTATCCATCCATTATTCACTACAATGGCTTCCAAAAAGTTTCAGGTGGCAACTCAAGGTGCAGAGGATTTGAAATCCAGGAAGCGTGTGAGACTGGTACTTCTGGTTTCTGTGGTTTAAAAGTCTTCCGGCAGTGGCAGCGGAACCTTTCCCCTGTTGAGTTCTCGGATTGTCCGGCCAAGGGCATTCATTCGCATCATGCCTTGGTTGATTGTTTTATGTTCCCTTGTGTTCTGTTTGTATATGACACAGGACCTGCCAGAACCCTGGCCATCATCCCTTTTTTAAGCTCTCTGTTGTGGACAGTTTATTTTTTAAATTTGTAAATAGCTTCCAGTTGCCATGGGGATACTGCTTTTATAAATCATTAAAATGTTGATTATAAAACCATTGCAATGCACTGCTTTCTGCTCTTTAAAGAATTGCGCGTGTTCTAAATTGGTGTGTGGAAAAAAGGCTCCAATCAGAGATTGTTAACGGGAATGGAGACGTTTTGCCTTTAAGGTGAAATATTTCATGAATTCCGTGCAGAGAGTGGTAACTGATAAATACGCCGAGTGGGATGTTTACTACTCTAGAATGATTTTTGAAATCTCCATAAGAGTTTGACTTGAGTTTTAGGTGTTGTTTTTCTGGTTATCAAGGATCTGGCCTCTAGTTACATTTACTGTATAGTGGATGATGATGATGAAGCGTTCTCTGAATAGTGAGGCAGTTCTCCTAGGGTGGACTGAAAAAATAAGTAGCTGAAGCTTGGGAAGCCCCTTCTCCATCTGCTAAAATCCCAGACTACAACTGCAGTTCTGCCAAGCACCTTGGCAGATTGCTTCACCACTGTCGGTTCCTTCATCAGCAAAATGGGTATTGTGAGGAATAAATAATGCATGCAGATTGCTTAGTAAAATGTTCTTACTACTATCTTCCCTGTCTCACAATCCCACAACCTTGGCATTACCCTCTTCTCATTTCTCTCATTTAACCCACATGTGTCGCCAAATTCTGTTGGCTCTATCGTAACATCACTAAAATCCACCCTTTCCTTTCCCATCCTAACTGCTACTTTGCTGATCCAAGCACTTAGATCCCACCTTGACTAGAGCATCAGCCTCCTCTCTGACCTCCCTGTCTCTCCTCACTCCAGAGATCATTTTTCTAAAAAAAAAAACCGCTTCACGTCTCCCCACTCAAGAATCTCCAGTGGTTGCCCATCCACCTCCACATCAAACAGAAACTCTTCACCATTGACTTTAGAGCATTCAATCAGCTCTCCCCCACATCTTAACCTTGCTGATTTACTACTACAACCCAGCCCGCACGTTTCGGTCCTCTTAGGCCTGTACCTCGATCTCGTCTATCTCGCTGCCGATCCCTGGCCCACGTCCTCCCTCTGGCTTGGAACTCCCTGTCCTTCAAAGATATACAACAGACCATTACTCTGCCCACCCTCAAAAGCCATAATAAAAATCACATTTTCTCCAAGAGGCCTTGCTTAAGACCCCATTTCCCCTACTCTCCTCTCCTTTCTGCATCACCTCTGCACTTGGATTTGTACCCTTAAAGCACTTGATATTCACCCTATCCTCAATCCCGCAGCATGTAGGTTCATATCCATAATTTAACATCTGTTTCATTCATTCATTCAATAGTATTTATTGAGCGCTTACTATGTGCAGAGCACTGTACTAAGCGCTTGGAATGGACAATTCGGCAACAGACACAGTCCCTGCCCAATGATAGGCTCACAGTCTAAACAGAGGAGACGGACAGCAAAGCAAAACGGAACAAAACAAAACAAGATAAATCATCAAGATAAATAGAATCAAGGAGATATACATCTCATTAACAAAATAAATAGGGTAATAAATAATATATACAATTGAGCACAGTGCTGAGGGGAGGGGAAGGGAGAAGAGCAGAAGGTGGGGGGGAAGAAAGGGGGAGCAGAGGGAAAGGGGGGCTCAGTCTGGAAAGGCCTCCTGGAGGAGGTGAACTCTCAGTAAGGCTTTGAAGAGGGGAAGAGAGTTTGGCGGAGGTGAGGAGGGAGGGCATTCCAGGACAGCGGGAGGACGTGGGCCAGGGGTCGACGGGATAGGCGTGAATGGAGGACGGTGAGGAGGTGAGCGGCAGAGGAGCGGAGTGTACGGGGTGGACAGTAGAAAGAGAGAAGGGAAGTGAGGTAGGCGGGGGCAAGGTGATGGAGAGCTTGGAAACCAAGAGTGAGGAGTTTTTGTTTCGTGCAAAGGTCGATAGGCAACCACTGGAGGTTTTTGAGGAGGGGAGTGACATGTCCAGAGCGTTTCTGTAGGAAGATGATCCGGGCAGTGGAGTGAAGAATAGACTGGAGCAGGGAGAGACAGGAGAAAGGGAGAACAGAGAGGAGGCTGAAACAATAATCCAGTTGGGATATTATGAGAACCTGTACCAGGATGATAGCAGTTTGGATGGAGAGGAAAAGGCGGATCTTGGCGATATTGTGCAGTTGAGACCTGCAGGTATTGGTGACAGATTGGATGTGTGGGGTGAATGAGAGAGCTGAGTCAAGGTCGACACCAAGGTTGCGGGCCTGTGAGATGGGAAGGATGGTCGTGCCGTTCACAGCGACAGGGAAGTTAGGGTGAGGACAGGGTTTGGGAGGGAAGATGAGGAGCTCAGTGGATCCTGACATCGTTGTGGGCAGGGAATGTGTTTATTATGTTGTTATACTGTGCTCTCCCAAGTGCTTAGTACAGTGTTCTGCACACAGTAAGTGCTCAATACCATTAAGTGGTATGATTAACTCCAGAGACTACTCTGGAGCTGGTAAATCCCCTGGTCGTACACCGCTAGACTACACAGATAGGGACTGGTCACCTTCTTGTACTTATTTTCTCTCTTTTCTTATCTTTTCACCCTCAGCATAATCAAATCGATCCATTGTATTTATTGAGCACTTACTGTGTGCAGAGCGCTGTGCCAAGAGCTTGGGAGAATACAGTATACCGAAGTTGGTGGATACGTTTCCTGACCACAGTGAGCTTGCAGCCTAGATGGGGAGATGGATGTTGTTGTATATAAATTACGGATATGCACGTAAGTGCCGTGGGGCTAAGGGAGGGGTGGATAAAGGGGTACAAATCCAACTGCAAGGGTGACACAGAAGGGAGTGGGGAAGATGGGGAAATGAGGGCTAGGGGAAAGCAACAGACTGCGAGACCCATGAGGGACAGGGACTGAGTCCAACATAATTAACTTGTATCTATACCAGCGCCCAGAACAGTGTTTGACACATAGCAAGCGCTTAACAAATACCATAAAAAAAGATGTACAGAAGTATTTGAAGTGGCAGTGGGGGAGAAAATTGGTGGGGAGTTGAAAAATTGATCAGAGGAAGCCTCAGGAGATGTGATTTCGGAAGGATTTCAGAAGGTCTGCTGGAAATGAAAGGGGAGGGAGTTCAGGCAGAAGGGAGGATGGACATGAGAGAGAGGTCGACAATGAGAGACGAGACTACGTTGGCTTGAGAAGAACAAAACAGGTGACCTGGGGTTTAATGGTAGAGGAGCGAGGCTAAGTAGAGGGGACAGAGCTGATCTTGTAACCAAAGACATTTGATTAGGTTTGGATTAGAAAGGAAATGGTCATCACTTTGCTCTGCAAACGTAACAGATAACCTGATTTTGGCCAGGATTTTTACCATATACTCTGCTCCCTTGGGTGACTTAATATTTTAAAAATGCAAATAGTTACCAATTCATTGAAAACATGGTGCATCCTAAACTTGGCAATTTATAACTTCGATGAATGTAGGATTCCATTCCTCAAATAATTATAAATATCCATTCTGTAGTTCCAGACCAATCGGTGATATTCATTGAGTGCTTTCTCTGTGCTGAGCACTGTACTAAGTGCTTGGGAAAGTGCAATTCTACAGACTAAGGGTAATGTGGTTCAGAGTTAGTTCTACCATAACATGTTTTTCACTACACTCTTGGATAGAACGCAACAGCAGAACTAGGAAATGATCTTGTATCCACCCCAGTGCCTAGCACATAGTAAGTGCTTAACAAATACCATAATTATTATTATCTTCTGGCAACATGTAGGCCATGATAGAACAGTAATTACTAAAATGTGATTATTCTTTTCCTTAGAGCTTGTCAAGGATCAATCAGTGGTATTTATTGAGCGCTTACTAGATGCAGACCATTGTACTGAGCGTGATACAGCAGTATTAGCGGATGTATTTCCTGCTCGTAATGAGTTAACAGTGCAGCGTTCTTGTTAGAAGCAGCCTTGCCCAGTGGGAAGATCATGGGCCTGGGAATCAGAGGACCTGAGGGTCTAACTGTGAGCCCGTCGTTGGGTAAGGATTGTCTCTATCTGTTGCCGAATTGTACATTCCAAGTGCTTAGTACAGTGCTCTGCACATAGTAAGCGCTCATAAGTGTGGCTCTGTGGAAAGGGCACGGATTTAGGAGTCAGAGGTCATGGGTTCTAATCCCGGCTCTGCCACCTGTTAGCTGTGTGACTTTAGGCAAGTCACTTGACTGCTCGGTGCCTCAGTTCCCTCATCTGTAAAATGGGGATTAAGACTGTGAGCCTCACGTGGGACAACCTGATTATCCTGTATCTACCCCAGCTCTTAGAAGAGTGCTCGGCACATAGTAAGCGCTTAACAAATACCAACATCATTATTATTATTATTAAATACTATTAATGAATCCTGGCTCTTCCAAATGCCTCCCGTGTACCCAATTTATTTTGTTAATGAGGTGTACATCCCCTTGATTCTACTTATCATGATTATATTGTCTTGTTTTTGTCCATCTCCCCTGATTAGACTGTAAGCCCGTCACTGGGCACAGATAGTCTCTGTTGCCGAATTGTCCATTCCCAGCGCTAAGTACAGTGCTCTGCACATAATAAGCGCTCAATAAATACTATTGAATGAATGATCCTGGCCAAGTCATCTAACTTCCCTGTGCCTCCGTTTCCTCAGTAGTAAAATGGGGGTTAAATTCCTCTTCTCCCTGTGAGCTCCGTGTGGGACGGGGACTGGGTCGGTACCGATTGCCTTGCCAGCGCTTCGAACGGCACTTGGCACATAGTAAGACCTTAAAAAATACCATAAAACAAGTCAGAGGAAAACCAAGGAGAGATCTGACTCTTCGTTCCCCAAGTGGGTCACTTTCCCGTCAGGGAAGTCAGCCCGTGCTCTTCAGGTCGTGACCACAGGAGGGACTGCGGAGCCGGCGAGGAGCCGGGCCTTTGCTTTATTACCGATTATTTCAGATTACTACAGGTTCAGGAATTGGCTGCGGTCCGGCTGCTAGTGGGCAGCTATTCAAATACCACTTGACCGCCGAGATTACAACAAGATTCCCAGTGGTCCAATAGGGCCCTTTAGGGTATAATTCCGGTGACTCAAATGTAACATGCTGGCGGGGCCATATTGGCCTTCGGACAGCCAGCCAGCGTTACCCGCTGGAAACTTTTATCAGCAGATCTGTCACTCTTTTCGGTACCAACGATTTTTGCCTTTTCGAATTCACTCAATAGTATTTATTGAGAGTTTACTGTGTGCAGAGCACTGTACTAAGCGCTCGGAATACAATTCGGCAACAGATAGAGGCGATCCCTGACCGGTGACGGGCTCACAGTCTAATCAATACGACTTTACGGTACACTTGAGAGGATTGTTTATCACCGCCGAAATGTAAATGCTACTGACCGGAGGCGTGTTATTGTATCTTCTGTTTTACTCTTGATTCTACTAATTATTAGATGCAGGATGGTGCAGTGGAGAGAGCACAGGCCTGGGAGTCAGAAGGTCGTGGGTTCTAATGCCGGCTCCACCACTTGTCTGCTGTGTGACCTTGGGCAGGTCACTTCACTTCTCTGGGCCTCAGTTACCTCATCTGTAAAATGGGGATGAAGACTGTGAGCCCTTTGTGGGACAACCTGATTACCTTGTATCTATCCCAGCACTTAGAACAGTGCCTGGCACATAGTAAGCGCTTAACAAATTCCAACATCATTATTATTAATCCCCATTTAACAGATGAGGTCACTGAGGCCCAGAGAAGTGAAGTGACTTACCCAAGGTCACACAGCTGACAAGTGGCAGATCTGGGATTAGAACCCATGACCTCTGACTCCCAAGCCCGGGCTCTTCCCACTGAGCCACGCTGAGATTGAGACTGAACCCCACCTGGACAGGGACAATGTCCAACCCGATTTGCTTGTATCCACCCCAGAGCTTAGTAAAGTGCCTAGCGCATAGTAAGCACTCAGTAAATACCATAATTATTATTATTATTAGAAAAACAGAACCTAACAAGTTGCAAAAGTCTAGCAGCTTCTCAAGCAACCAAATCACTAGTATTTATTAACATTTCCTTAGTGCAGAGCACTCAGCGTGTAGAACAGTGCTTTGCACATACTAAGCGCTTAACAAATACCGTTATTATTATTATTATTACAATATAAAAGAGCTAGTAAAAGTCGAGAAGCAGCATGGCCTGGGGTTCAGAGGACTAATCCCAGCTCTGCTAGATGCTTGCTGTGTGACCTTGGGCAAGTCACTTCACTTCTCTGTGCCTCAGTTCTCCTGTCCTCCCTCCTATTAGACTGGGAGCCCCGTGCGGGACAGGGACCATGTCCAATTTAATTCACTTTCACTTGTATCTATCCCAGCACGTAGACAAGTGTTTGACATATAGTAAGCACTTAACCAATACTCCAAAAAGGATTAGCCTAAAGGATTAGCTTCTTGCTACAAAATCAAACGATTGTATTCACTGAGTGCTTACTGTGTGCCGAGCACTGTACTAAGTGCTTGGGAAAGTGCAGTATAACTGAGTCGGTAGCCAAGTCCCCTGAGCACAACAAACGTACCAAACCGCGGTTATCTAGGAGCAGGGCAGGACTAGGGCCCTGCTGTAGCTGTCATCAATCAGTCAGGCAATCAGTTGTATTTACTGAGCGCTTACTGTGTGCAAAGCACTGTACTAAGCACTTGGGAGAGTACGACAATATAGTACAGTGCTCTGCCCGCAGTAAGCACTCGATAAATACGATTAAATGAATGAATGAGATCCTCTAGACTGTAAACTCGTTGTGGGCAGGAAATGTGTCTGTTTACTGTTGTACTGTACTCTCCCAATAATAATAATGTTGGTATTTGTTAAGTGCTTACTATGTGCAGAGCACTGTTCTAAGCGCTGGGGGAGGTACAGGGGAATCAGGTTGTCTCATGTGAGGCTCACAGTCTTCATTCCCATTTTACAGATAAGGTAACTGAGGCACAGAGAAGTTAAGTGACTTGCCCACAATCACATAGCTGACAAGTGGCAGAGCCGGGACTCGAACCCATGACCTCTGACTCCCAAACCCGGGCTCTTTCCACTGAGCCACGCTGCTTCCCAAGTGCTTAGTACAGTGCTCTGCACACGGTAAACGCTCAGTAAGTAAGATTGACTGACTGACACACATTCCCTGCCCACAAGAGTTAATAGAATAGAGGGAGCTGAAATCCTGCATTTGGCTCAAACCAAGCCCCAGGAGGGTGAAGCTGGTTCCAGCCCGGGACACCAAACAAGCCCCCGCAACCTCCCTGGAGAAAGAGCTTACGTATGCGCACCCTTGCAGAGTCATAATAATAATAATAATGATAATGTTGGTATTTGTTCAGCGCTTACTATGTGCCGAGCACTCTGCGCTACGCTGTGGAATCCACAATCCCAGGGACTTCTGCACAACCTCAGTGCCCCGGAGGCAGTACCGCCTGACCTTTTTCCCGGGGAAGATACCGTCTCCTCAATTCAAAGGCGGCTTCAAAGAGGAACACACAGCCAGGTGAAGCATACGACTCCGGGACTGGGACTGTCCCCGGTCTGTACCCGAGACAAAATGGAAACTAGAATCAGTGTAGACGGCATGTCAGGGGGACCAAAAAGGGGCACGGTTAGAGGAGGGGAGGAAGGGAAAAATGGCCCAGAGGCATTGGAATAATAAGGTAATAATGAGTTGGTGGTTGTGTCTACCAACTCTGTTATATTGTACTCTCCCTCATCCTTAGAATAGCGTTCTGCTGGCAGTAAGCACTCAATAAATACGACCTATTGATTAATTGATTGAGAGAAGTTGTCATATTTCTACTCAGCAGAATTAGGAACACTCTAGGCTTTAACCCTCAGGAGTTACCTGTTCTTCTCCCAACTTAGATGAATGTATTTACCTCTCCTTTGCTTCTTCCTGTTTTCCCCCTCTTTCTGAGACACTTATCTCACCCCGGACTCTTCTCCACTCAATCAGTCAATCGTACTTATTAAAAGTTTACTCTGTGTAGAGCACTGAGTACAGAGCGCTTGGGAGAGTACAACGGAGTCAGTAGGGATGTTCCCTGCCCGTGATGAGCTTATCGTCTAGAGGGGAGGCAGACATTAATATAAATAAAAAATTTACAGATATGTAAGTGCTGAAGAGCTGAGGGAGGGATGAATAAAAAGTGCAAATCCAAGTGAAAGAGTGACACAGAACTGAATGGTGTAGAAAATGAGGGCTTAGTAGGGGATGGCCTCGTGGAGGAGGTGTGTCTTTAATAAGATTTTGAGGTTGGAGAGAGTGGTGGTCTGCAGGATAAGAAGAGGGAGGGAGTTCCAGGCCAGAGGTAGGATGTGGGCGAGGGATCGGCGGCGAGACAGATGAGAGCGACGTACAGGGAATAGGTTAGCGTTAGAGGAGCAGAGTGAGCAGGCTGGGTTGTAGTCTGAAATCAGAGAGGAAAAGTAGGAGGGGGTTAAGGTGGTGGAGTGCTTTAAAGCCAGTGGTTAGGAGTATCTGTTTGATATGGAGGTGGTTGGGCAACCACTAGAAGCTCTTGAGGAGTGGGGAAACAAGAAATGAACAGTTTTGTTAAAAAAAAAAATGATGCAGGCCACAGAGTGAACTATGGACTAGAGAGGAGGGAATCAGGAGGTAGGGAGGAACGGTCTGGGCTTGTGAGACAGAGAGGATGGTGGTGGTGCTGTCTATAGTGACGGGAAAGTCAGGGATTGGTCAAGCTTTCGATGGAAGAAACAGGAGAAGCAGCATGACCTAGTGGTTAAATTCAATTATATTTAATGAGCACTTACTGTGTACGGACCTGAAAGTCAGAAGGGATAATCCTAGCTCTGTCACTTGTACACTGTGTGACCTTGGGCAAATCATTTAATTTCCCTGTGCCTATTACTTCATCTATAAAATAGGGATTAGGGAGCCCCATGTGGGACATGGACTGTGTCTAACCTGATTAGTTTGTATCTACCCCAGCTCTCAGTAGAGTGCCTGGCACATAGTAAGTGCTTAACAAATAGCTCCCCCATAAAAAGAATATGAGGAATTCCGTTTTGGACATGTTGAGTTTGAGGTGTCGGTGGGACGTCCAAGTAGATGTCCTAAAGCTAGGTGGAAGTGTGAGACTACAGAGAAGAAGAGTGATCAATCCTGGAGGTGTAGATGTGGGAATCATCTACATAGTTGAAGCCATGGGAACAAATCAGTTCTCCAAGGGAGGGGACGTAGATGGAGAAAAGAAGGGGACCTAGAACTGAGCCTTAAGGAACTTCCACAATTAGGGGGTGGGAGACAGAGGAGGAGCTGTGCAAGAGCCTGAGAATGAGCAGCCAGAGAGATAGGAGGAGAACCAGGAGAGGACAGTGTCAGTGAGGCCAAGGTTGGAGGATGTTTTCAGTAGAAGGGTGTGATTGACAGTCAAAGATGGCTGAGAGGTTAAAGAGGATGGAGTAGAGGTCTTTGGATTTGACAAGAAGGAGATCATCGGTGACCTCTGAGAGGTCGGTTCCTGTGGAGTAAAGAGGATGGAAGCCGGACTGGAAGGAGTCAAGGAGAGAATTGGAGAGGAAGAAGAAACAAACATGCTGCTTGTGTTTTTGTGTTTGTCCGTGTGATTCCGGGTGGTTGGAGAAGAGGGGAGAGGAGGCTGCTCGTGTCCTTGTGGAATAGGATAGGGAGCAGGGCTCAAGTCCTCAGGTTGGGCAGCTGTGCGCCATAGTCCTGGAGCCAGCACTCCCTAGCAAATCCCAATCCAGTATGAGCTTTGGCCAACTACACACCTCTCCCTCTATCCCCCTCTCCCACAACTGCCATGGTTCTGCAAATCACTGCCCTCATCTCTACGCCTAGGGGAGCTGGGGTAGCCTAGTGAGAGATGAGTCAAATCCAATATCTTTCTTCCCACCCTGCCCAAACTTCCTTTTCTCCAAGACAGAAAGCATGTGTTGCTGAAGCAGCGTGGCTCAGTGGAAAGAGCACGGGCTTTGGAGTCAGAGGTCATGGGTTCGAATCCCGGCTCGGCCACTTGTCAGCTGTGTGACTTTGGGCAAGTCACTTAACTTCTCGGTGCCTCAGTTACCTCATCTGTAAAATGGGGATTAAGACTGTGAGCCCCACATGGGACAACCTGATTCCCCTGTGTCTACCCCAGCGCTTAGAACAGTGCTCGGCACATAGTAAGCGCTTAACAAATACCAACATTATTATTATTGTGAGAATCGTGGTATTTGTGAAGCCCTGGGATAGATACAGTATCATCAGATCGGGCCCGGTCCCCGTTGCCCATGGGGCTCGCAGCCTACGGGATCCATCGACGGTAATGTGGTCAGCTGACCCCCAAAGCCAGGAAGGCTACCAAGTCCCCTCCAGTGAGAGTCCTGCCCCAGAGCGGCAGCCTGCACACACAGATGGGCCCGGGTCGGGCCGCTGAAGTCAGCCACAAAGCCCACACGCTGGTATAGAGCCGCTCTCTCCCCAGTGCCGCTCGTTAGTAAATTCCATCACTTTTGAATCCATTCCATTGACTCGTAACTGGAGAAATCATAGATTTGCTGGAATTTCCGAATCTTTAGGTTTGAAAACACTTTCATTCAATCTTTCAGTCATATTTAGTAAGCGCTTAGTGTGGTGGGCACTGTACTGAGCGTTTGGGAAAGTACAATATGACAGTAAATAGTGACATTGCCTACCTACAACGAGCTCACAGTCTGGGAGTGGGCAGGGGGTGAGGAGGGCAGGAGACAGACATCAATAAAAATAAATAAAATTACAGATATATACATAAGTGCCGTGGGGCTGGGAAGGGGAGGTGCGGGGGAGAGCAGAGGGAGCAATTCAGGGCGATGCAGAAGGGAATGGGAGATGAGGAAAAGTGGTGTTTAGTGTGGGAAGGCCTCTTAGAGGAAATGTGCCCTCAATAAGGCTTTGAAGGGGGGGAGAGTCACTGTCTGTTGAATTTGAAGGCATTCCTTGCCAGAGGCAGGATGTGGGCCCGGGGTCGGCAGCGAGACAGGACAGATTGGGGCAGAGTGAGAAGGTTAGCACTAGAAAAGCGAAGTGTGCGGTCTGGGTTACCCAGAGTCACAGCCCGGGACTCTGAAGGCTGGGAGGAACCTCCTCCAACCTTCGTCTCCTTCATCGCCCCCAGCCCCCTGCCCCACCGGGGTGAGCAGTCTCAGACTGTCTTCCGGCTACTTCCCACTCACGGCTCCAGCCGGGCACAGAAATCCTACCAATGAGGTTCATGTTGGAGAAACAGTCCTCTAGACTGTAAGCTCCTGAGGGCAGGGATGGGGTCTACCAACTCTATGGTATTGAACTCTCCAAAGTGCTTAGTACAGTGCTCTAGACTCTAAGCTTGTTGCGGGCAGGGAATGTGTCTGGCAAGGGCATGGGCTTGGGAGTCAGAGGTTGTGGGTTCGAATCCCGGCTCTGCCACTTGTCAGCTGTGTGACTGTGGGCAAGTCACTTAACTTCTCTATGCCTCAGTTACCTCATCTGTAAAATGGGGATTAACTGTGAGCCTCACATGGGACAACCTGATTACCCTGTATCTTCCCCAACACTCAGAACAGTGCTCTGCACATAGTAAGCGCTTAACAAATACCAACATTATTATTATTAAATCCCGGCTTCCCCACTTATCAGCTGTGTGACTTTGGGAAAATCACTTAACTTCTCTGTGCCTCAGTGACCTCACCTGTAAAATGGGGGTTAAGACTGTGAGCCCCACGTGGGACAACCTGATTACCTTGTATCTACCCCAGCACTTAGAACAGTTCTTGGCACATAGTAAGAGCTTAATAAATACTACCATTATTATTATTCTTGTACTCTCCTCAGCGCTTAGTACAGTGGTCTCCTCACAGTAAGTGCTCAATAAATATGATTGACTGCTCTACATACAGAAAGCACTCATTAAGTACCCCTGATTGACTGATTAAGACACCCTTGGGGCCCCGTCTGAGATCATGAGACTTGGAAGGGTTTTGCTTCTCCCGCCCCAAACCCATCACCCTAACTGATGGGAGGTATCTGACAGGGGTAGTGTCCTCTCTTCTCTTCAGTGGTAGGTCTATGGGCCCACATTCGTGGAATAATATATCTGACATTTGCCGAGAACTGGGGTAGATACATGGTGTTGGCAAGTAGAAGTTCTCGGTTTGGTTTCTTCTGCCTGTGAATCCCACTGCTGAACCTTCTTAGTTCTGTATTCCATGACACTGGCTTTGATAAATGTATATCCTTTTCGGTTCTTATTTGTCAGGTGTTTTCAGTTGATCCCCACCTAAAAATGTCTTTTTCTTTCCTCCCTATCCCCAAGTTCGGGGGTCAATTGCTTAAATTCATTTCCCGTACTAGGTTGTGTATTACTTCTCCAGTTTAAAATCTCCTCTACCCGACTAGGATGGGTAGCAAACTATTTCCGAGTCACCTCCTGCTGCTCCTTTCTGCTTGGGCGCTCCGCCCCACAACTTCCTGGTCTGTTGCTGGGACTTTCCTAACTCTTAAAGGGGTATTGTACTATCTTGTCAGGCTGAGTGTCGAAAGTGGATTAAACCAGACTTCTTCAGATATCAGAGGCTGTGGATTTGCTCAGTCACTGCCCCGTTCACAAAAGCCTGTGCTCTCGATTGAAGAAATCATCCTTCATCCAAACTGCTACCAAGCTGATCCAAGTACTCATCCTAGGCCATCCTGACTACTGCATCTGCCTCCTCGCTGACCACCCAGCCTCCTGTCTCTCCTCCCTCCAAAACATACTTCATTCTGCTGCACGAATCATTTATCAACAAAAACATTCAGTTCATGTCTCCCCACTCCTCAAGAACCACTAGTGGCTGCCCATCCAGAAACTCCCAAACAGAAACTCCTTTCCGTTGGCTTTAAAGTACATTTAATCAGCTTGCCCCCTTCTACCTCACCTCACTAATCTCCTACTAGCCCAGCCCACACACTCTGCTTCTCTATCTATCTCATCTCTCTTTCATTCATTCATTAGTATTTATTGAGCGCTTACTATGTGCAGAGCACTGTACTAAGCGCTTGGAATGTACAATTTGGCAACAGAGAGAGACAATCCCTGCCCAATAACTGGCTCACAGTCTAAATGGGGGAAAATTTTTTTTGGTATTTAAGCGCTTACTATGTGCCAAGCACTGTTCTAAGCATTGGATAGATATAAGGTAATCAGGTTGCCCCACATGGGGCTCACAGTCTTAATCCCCATATTCCAGATGAGGTAACTGAGGCACAGAGAAGTGAAGTGACTTGCCCAAAGTCACACAGCTGACATGTGGCAGAGCGACCTCTGACTCCCAAGCCCGGGCTCTTTCCACTGAGCCACGCTGTAAGCCAAGGTTCTTTGAGAACACAACTATCACATTACAGCAGAAATGATTGTGCTTTATTGGGCTTTATTGTACTTTATTAACACTCTCATGGGCCAGAAGCTAAGATGAGGGCCTGGTTCATGATATATTTACCCTATTTCCCATGTAGTGGGAAGTCCTTTTAACAGAAAAATTACATTTGTTCGCTTTGGGGGTGCATTTGTTGGATTGTGGTCTTGATAGAGGGGTATTTTAGGGTTTTCTTTTTGTTTTGTGGGTTTTTTTGGGGTTTTTTAAAGCATTCGACTTTGCAGCTTTCTACTGTTGCTAGGACATTACATTTTTTAGAGTGGTTTTCCACCCACATGTACACATCCTTAGATCCTATGGCGAGGGGGCTGAGGGCTCAATATTGCTATTTATTGAGTGCCCACTGGGGGCTATGTGCTATACTAAGTAAGAGCCTAGCAGTATTGAGCCAGCAATCAGTCCGTAAGTTAACATAAACCTGCTGACCGGCTGCCTGAGGAGGTTCTGGGCCATGGCACATATTACTATACTAATTCATCTCTTCACACGTGGCCTAAAATGGATAGGCTCTTTGGGTCTCAGAGAATCTGGTCGGAGGAAAAGAGGATTGACAATCCACCCTTAAACCGTGTGGAAGAGAGGGGAAACCCAATACATATTTTTATAAACCATTAAAACCTTGTCCCAGGATGAAAAGTACAAGCTAGTTTATAAAATAACAACTAGGCAACTTAAATGGCCATTTTTCCAGCTAGTGAACCTTGCCACCGACCTCTTTCCAACATCCTCCCCCTAGCCTGGAACTCCCTCCCCCTCCATACACACCACACTGCCACTCTCTCCACCTTCAAAGCATTACTAAGATCACATCTCCTCCAAGAAGCCTTCCCCGATTAAGCCCCTCTTTTCCCCGGCTCGCTCTCCGTCCTGAGTCGCCTATGCACTTCAGCCTGTGACCTTTGGTCACTTGATATTTGCCCCACCCCCAATCCCACAGCACCTATGTGCGTATCTTTAAATTATATTCTATAAATTACATATTTATTCATATTCATATTAATGTCTGTCTCCCCTTGTTAAGCGCTTACTATGTGCAAATCACTGTTCTAAGCGCTGGGGAGGATACAAGGTGATCAGGTTGTCCCACGTGGGGTTCACAGTCTTCATCCCCATTTTCTAGATGAGGTCATGACTGAGGTTAGCTCGTTGTGGGCAGGGAACATATCTGCTAATTCTGTTGTATTCAACTCTCCCAAGCGCTCAGGATAATGCTCTGCACATAGTAAAAGCTCAATAAATACGATTGATTGATTGATTCATCGTTAAGTGCATAAATAAGTTCTGAAAGCTGTACTACTAAATAAAGAGAAACTGAACAAGAATAGCCATAAAACAGGCTTTAATCTAAATCAAATAAGACTGACTAAAGAAAGGAATTTCTAGAGCTGAAATCCCTCCATGGAAAAACGCTATCCATCCTTCACTTATGTGGTGCTTACATTCTTGAAAGACCCCTTATTAAGGAAACCTCGCCTTGTATCCCCATGACCTTTGCTGGGCACGATTTCTTCTAACATCAACACGCTCTACGTTGGTAAACGTGCATTGTGGGGAGAAAGTTTTCTAATTCCCCAACACCGTTCTATCCAAAACACATGGTAAGCATTGTGGGACAACCTGATTGTACCTTTTCTCCAGCCACCGAAAATCCTAATTTGGTGGGAACAAGCTGACAAACTGATCTCAGCTCTGATTGGATGGAATAGAAGAGACGGTCTTAGAGATAAGCAAATGCAAGATATGAAGTCTATAGTTTGCCTTTTCTGTTTAGATCCATTGTCTTCTATATCCTGTATTTCTTTGTTCAAAGGAGAAATATGGCAAGCTTTCACTTTGCCATCCACCCAAACTGATAATCAAAAAATCTAGACACAGGCCAAACCTGGGCCCCAATCAACTCAGTGCAGGTTACTAACCATGTGTAGTTTTAGCACTGGAGTTATTTTGGGCCACAAATGTGCCGATTTAATCTACAGATTCGTTTTGAAAATTATGCAGTTTAATTAGAGATAGTAATAAAAAGAAATCTTTTCTGAAGAGACATGGATAAACCCCAGCCAGACAATCCTCCTCAACTGCTGCTCCAGCACTTAAGCGTCACCTTAAGCCCAAAGCACTGATGAATCTTATTTATGCCCTATTACTTAGGCACTAACTCAGGTGAGTAATAATAATAAATAATTGAGATATTTATTTAATATTCAAGCGAGGAAGAAGCATGGCGTTGTGGGTAGTGTACAAGGCTGAGAGCCGGAAAGTCATGGGTTCTGATCCTGGCTCTGCCACTTGTCTACTGTGTGACCTCAGGCAAGTCATTTTACTTCCGTGGGTCTCAATTGCCTCATCTCCAAGAAGTCTTCCCCGATTAAGCCCCTCTTTTCCATGGCTCGCTCTCCTTTCTGCATCTCTTACGCACTTCACACAGGGACTGTGTCCAATCTGATTTGCTAGTATCCACCCCAGCACTTAGTACAGTGCCTGGCACATAATAAGTTCTTAACAAATACCATCATCATCATCATCATCATCACAATATGAGCAGATCCAACACAATCCCTGTCCCACATGGGGCTCTCAGTCTAAATAGGAGGGAGAGCAGATATTGAATCTTAACAACAATAACAATAATAGTAATTGTGGTCTTTGTTAGGCACTTACTATGTGCCAGACACAGTACTAAGCCCTGGGATAGATATAAGTTAACCAAGTTGGACACAGTCCACATCCTACATGGGGTTCACAGGCTGAATCCCCATTTTACAGATGAGGTAACTGAGGCACAGAGAAGCAAGGTGACTTGCTAAAGGTCACACAGCAGACAAGTGGCAGAGCTGGGATGAGAATCCAGATCCTTCTGATTCCCAGGCCTGGGCTCTAATTACTAGTCAAAAATATTTATGAGAAGCAGCGTGGCTTAGTGGAAAGAGCCCGGGTTTGGGAGTCAGAGGTCATGGGTTCAAATCCCGACATAGCTGCTTGTCAGCTGTGTGACTTTGGGCAAGTCACTTAACTTCTCGGTGCCTCAGTTACCTCATCTGGAAAATGGGGATTCAGACTGTGAGACCCACATGGGACAACCTGATCACCTTGTATCCTCCCCAGCACTTAGAACAGTGCTTTGCACATAGTAAGCGCTTAACAAATGCCATCATTATTATTATTTTCATTTTATATTTTTTTCCTTTTCCTTCCTCTTTGTATACGTAATTTATTTTAGGGTCTTTCTTCTCTGTTATAGCTTGAGCGCCAGGAGCATGTCTATTAATTCAGTTAATTCTCCCAGGCAATACGGAAAGTGCTCTGCACACAATAGATGCTCAATAAATAGCATTGATTAACTGTAAAGACTGAAGGGGATGGTAGCAGAGATTAGATTTTTAAATGTTTATAAAATTGATACGATACCTCCTCCAGGCCTGCAGCACACTTGTACACTCAATGTTTCTCTAATAAGAATTTTGATAGTTAAAATATGTTGACATGATAAGAAAAGTCCTAACCAAAGTTTCTCTCCTGGAGAGGAAGCTAAGCCGCTAGTCTCAGGAAATTCTTCTGTATCAGACTGTTGATCTTTTCCCCCATCACGAAGCAGACTTCAAGACATTATGGGAAGGAATTGCTCCTCCAAGGGGAATAGTCAGGTGGGAAATTCCTACTTCAGTAAAGGAATTACTACAGAAAAGTCCGTGTGGCATAAAATAATCCCCTCTCAGACCATTTTAGCATTTAAACGATCACTAAAGGAAACAAAAGCACCCAGTTACTACAGAATTTGTAAGCAGTGAGCTATAAAACAGTTCATAGTACAATTAAAGCAGCATGGAAAATAGCTGTTGCAGAAGAATAAGCAGAAACTGCAGCAGTGACAAATTATGCACGTTGGAATCTTAGATCCTTGTTCATACTGGGTGGTTAGGGAGAAAACTCGTAGTTTTCCAGACTCGTATTTACTTTCACTTTATCTCTGCTCCATGAGGAGGAAACTCGGTTGTCCACGTCACTGCCAGTCAGCAGTCCTGCAATTATTGCCCAATCGCGCTGGAACAGTAATCTACTTATTTCTCTGATGCCTCTCTGTACATTTTGAAAGTTCAAATTTTTTTAAAGTTGTCCTTGAGAAGCAGTGTGACTTACTGGAAAGAGCACGCTCCTGGGACTCAGAGAGCCTGGCTTCTCATTCTGCCTCCACCAATTGTTTCTGGGTGATCTTGGATACGTCACTTCACTTCTCTCTGCCTCATTTGTAAAATGAGGATTCAATATCTGCTCCCCTTCCCCTTAGACATGGAGCCCTTGTGCCTGATTTGATCATCTTCCCCAGAGTTTGACACACAGTAAGCACTCAACAATGCCACAGTTATTATTATTATTAGTGGTATTACTATATCACATTCTGAAGGATGTACTACATGGTTTTGACTGGAAGGAACTGACAAAACCCTTGCCTACCAACAACTTGGACACATCGTGGTCCTCCTGGTAATAAAGAAATGCCTCACAATTCAACCAGGTTCTATTTCTTGAAAATGTGTTGGTGTCGTGGAGTAAGTTTTCTCCCAGACAGACGTGTTATACATTAGGATCCATTTCAGAGTCTCTAGAAAATAATGTGAAATGTCCTTATGTGCTATGCACTATAATGATAATCATTAAACTATTGTTTGATCTTTCATTCATTCATTCTCATTTCCTGAGCGCTTACTGTGTGCAAAGCCCTGCATTAGTGCTTGGAAAAGTACATCAAAGAATGGACACATTCTCTGCCCACAATGAGCTCAAAGTCTAGGGGTGAAACAGATATTAATATACATAAATAAATTACAGATATATATATATATAAGTGCCATGGGGCTGGGAGTGGGGGATGAATGGAATGAGTCAGGGCGACACAGAAGGGAGTGGGCGAAGAGGAGAGGAGGGCTTAGTCAGGGAAGGTTTCTTGGAGGAGATGTGCCTTCAGTAAGGCTTTGAGGTGAGGAGGAGAGCAATTGAGAGTAATCTTCATTAAAATAATTCGAAGTATATCATGAAATATTAAATGAAGAGTTTCCAGATGACTGAGTCTTTGCGAGAGGCTGCGATAGAATGTGTCCTGTTAACTACAGTAGCGGTTTTTCCAATTAAAGGTGGACTCTATCCAATTTAAGTTTTCTTTTCTTGCAGCACCTCCTCCTGAATTCTTCTGACCACCTTTAAACTCTCTCTCTCTCTATAGGGCCTTCTTCAATCATCTTTTTAAGTTCATTCGCTTTACTGAAAATTGATGCAAGGCCTCTAAATAACCCCAGGAACCTTAACTCACTCCTTCGTTTCACCATCTTGCACTGATGCATCCAATTATCAAATTTGGATGAGGTCCTTGTTGGACATCGACGTCTCTGCATGTGGTGCAATTAACTCATCGACAGCTGCATTCTCCATTTCTAATCTAAGTTGCCGGTGTTAGAGTTGATTCATTCAATCGTATTTATTAGGTGCTTACTCTGTGCAGAGCACTGTACTAAGCACTTGGAATGGACAATTCGGCAACAGATAGAGACAATCCCTGCCCAGTGACGGGCTCACAGTCTAATAGATGAGAACTCCTCTTGGGCCAGCCCACTAGGGTAAGCCCAGTTTCCTAGCCTCCTTGAAAACAGACTGGCCAAGTGGCCTCTACCCTACCTCCTATTGTCAGGGAAGAGTCCCAGGACCGGTTGACCCCTAGAGAGAATTTACGCTTCCCCTTTCCTCTGGAGACCACAAGTATCACTCAATCAATAGCATTAAGGAAGTAGCATGGCCTAGTGGACAGAGCACAGGCGCGGGAATAAGAAGGACCCGAGTTCTAATTCCAGCTCTGCTATATGTCTCCTCTGTGACCTTGAGCGAGTCGCTTCACTTCTCCGGGCCTCTGTTTCAGAGGTAAAATGGGGATTAAGACTGTAACAAAGACTGTGTCTTAGCTGGTTAGGTTGTATCTACCCCAGCGCTTAGAACAGTGTTTGACATGTAGTAAGGGCTTAACAAATACCATCATCAGCATTCTTATTATTCTTACACATTTACTGTGTGCAGAGTTCTGTACTAAGCACCCGGGAGAGCACAACAGAATAAGTCGACATGATCAGGAGTTTGCAATCTAGCCAGGGAGACAGCCTCTCTGATTTAAAATTACAGGCAAAAGGAAATGGAGTACAAAGACAGCTATGTTCATCAGTGTAATGGGGAGAGGTATGAGTCTGCTCACTGCACTGATCACAGAGTTTGTCAGATCTCACCAACTGTCATCCCAGGGCATAATATGTACATATAGCTGTAATTTTTTTCTTTATATTAGTGTCTGTCTCCCCTTTTGGACTGCGAGCTTGTTGTAGGCAAGGAATGTGTCTGTTTATTGTGCTAATGTACTCTCCCAAGAGCTTAGTGCAGTGTGCTGCACACATTAAGTGCTCAATAGCTATGAATGAATAAGTGCTCAATCAATACGACTGAATGAACGAACTTTATCGGAGAGTCATTGCACGGGCCACGGGACGTCCAATAGGCATGAAGGGAGTCATCCAGACTGGCCCAACACCCAGAGACCAGGTTAGTCCGCCGGTGGGGGCCTTTCAGACTGCTGCACTCAGCCGCCAGTGGGTAGGGTAATAATAATACTGTTGGTATTTATTAAGCGCTTACTATATGCAGAGCACTGTTCTAAGCGCTGGGATATACAGGGTAATCAGGTTGGCCCACATGAGGCTCACAGTCTTAACCTCCATTTTACAGATGAGGTAACTGAGGCACAGAGAAGTAAAGTGACTTGCCCACAGTCACACAGCTAAGTGGCAGAGTCGGGATTCGAACTCATGACCTCTGACTCCCAAGCCCGTGCTCTTTGCACTGAGCCACGCTGCTTAGGGTAGGACCCCAGGCTCAAGCCCGCTCATTGAGTTCCCAGCGTGAGCTACTTTTTTATTATCATGCATCTTTAGCACTACTAGCTCCTCTCTGGATGGGGGCCAAAATGGAGTCTCTGCCTCTATGTTTTGTGAGGAGGGGTCTTCCCTAGATTGGGGCCTAAACCGTCAGTTGACTCTAAGCTCCCTGTGGGCAAGAAACATGTCTACTAACTCTGTTATACTGTACTCTCCCAGGCACTTAGTACCATACTCAGCACATAGTAGGTGCTTAATAAATGTTATTGATTGGTTGAGTGATGGTTAAAGCAGTGAATGGTTTTCCAACAATAACTTGTCCATCCAGTGGCTTCCAACAAACCCACTTCAACCATTTCTTTTGTTACAATAATAATAATGATAATAACTGTGGTATTTGTTAAGCCCTTACTATGTGCCAAATACTGTACTAAGCCAAATACTAAATAGGTAACTAATTATGGCTCACATTCTAAGTAGAAAGCAGCACAGGTGTTGAATCCCCACTTTGTGGATGAGGAAACTGAGGCACAAAGAAGTTAAGTGATTTGCCCAAGGTCACAGAGCAGGCCAGTAACAGACCTGGGATTAGAACCAACTCCAGGCCGGTGCTCTTCCCACTAGGCCACGCTGCTGCTTTATCTTCCACTCCCTGAAAATCTGGCATAAACCACATGCAGAGTTTCCACTAAGATCCATCTAGTATTGATTTTGTAATCTTCTCAGGGAGAGGGAAGAATCAGAGAGGTGGGGATTTACTTACTTGTAGCCCTTAACTCGAATCTAGGCTGTGGAGTTTTGAGGGGTCAGCAGTCAGCATCAAACATTACAGGCTGCTGGATTCTCACGGTGGTTATAACCCAGGCCAGGACATGTCCGTACTTCAAAACCTACCTCTTTCCCCCTCAAAGGGTCAGATGTATCAACTGAGAAACTACACCTTAAAGAGCAGAAAAGATATACTTGCCAGAACATGTCCCTTATCTTTTGCTTTTCATTCCTTAGAATTCCCTCTTTATCTGAAACTTAAGCTTCTGGGTGATCCACAAGGCAGATAAATTTGGTGTTAAAATTAGAGCTCCCTAAACAGGACAGATCATTAGCAAAACTAGTGATGCTGGAACCCCACCACCGCCCCCCCAGCTCCACAGTCAGGGGAGGATGGAATGCTGACAGGGTCCTTGGCACATAGCGCTTAAATACCAGAATTATTATTATCATTCTCACAGAATTCTTCCTTCCGCCTATAACGTCACTGGGGTGAATGAGGTACTCAGTTGACATTCCAGTCTTCTAGAAGCATCCCAAGTAATGTGAATGCTATGGACTGCCAGGAAATATGACAAAACTTTTTTTGGGGGGTGGGGGGAGCACATTTGTTAAGTATTTACTACTTGCCAAGAACTGTACTGAGCGCTGGGTTCATACAAGATAATCAGGTTGGACACAATCCATGTCCCATATGGGACTCACAGCTTTAATCCCCATTTGACAGGTGAGGTAACTGAGACACAGAGAAGTGAAGGGACTTGCTCAAGGTCACCCAGCAGAAGTGGCAGAGCTGGAATTAGGACCCAGGTCCACTGACTTTCAGGTCCACACTCTTTCTACTAGGCTACACTGCTTCCCTTTGCAAAACAGCTTTTTCCTTCGGTCACTGATTTATTTCTATGCTATTGATAATCGATTTTATACGTCTCACTGGGAGACGGATAATACATTTGGAATAAGATTTTTTTTACTTGAATAAAATAATAATGATTGATCAACTCCGATGAAGGAATGAATTCTTGGATTCCCTAACAAATTGCTATCAATCCACCTCTCTAGGCTGGGGCTTCTGTGAATTAACTAATAATTATGATAATGATGATGATAAACACTATAGCTAACAACAATCATATTAAGGCTTAGGATAAAGAGTGGAGAAAAAAGCATGCTGGTGTTGTAGGCCTCAAAAGAGGTAGGGCATAAAGGGCTTAAAGGGTATGGATTCATTCAATAGTATTTATTGAGAGCTTACTATGTGCAGAGCACTGTACTAAGCGCTTGGGATGAACAAGTCGGCAACAGATGGGTTTTATTTATCACTCTTTATTGTTTTTTGATTGGTAAGCTGTTTTTATGTGGCCCACAGATCAGTGTCCTATCCTCTCCTCCCTGACCTTTAAATGGAAACTGGGAGAACTCTCCTCTGGACCCCAGCACTTTAGCAAACATTTTAATTAAACACTTACGAGAATGCTTTGCACACAGTAAATGCTCAATAAAAATACAACTGACTGAATGAACCGACCAAATATTCAAATAAGTCCTTTACTGTTCATAGGATAACTACGGGTCTGTGAGTATCACCTTTTGAACAATCAGAAAATCCACATACAGGCATTTAACCAAGGTTTGCATGCATTCACAAATACACACACACACACACACAGAGTACTTCCTGATGTGGTTATTTCTCAACTAGATCACAGCAACCACTTACTCATTGACTTTCCCCACTTACTCATCATGGGTTTATGGCCATTTATGATTCATCCATAAATTTTGATTTTCTCCATCTCCCAAAACAACTGATAAGGTCTACTCTATAGACTATTATTATACCTTTCTGAGTATAGAGGAATTGGATTTATATATTTCCAATGTAATCTTTTAGCATCCTCCGATCTATTCAGATTATGTTTGTATAGTTTAACTCATATATCACACTCACGATATCAGTCAATTCTTGATCTGTTTACTTTCTCACTATCATCTGTGAGCCAGAGATTATCCAGGCATCATTCAGGCACTCGTTCATTTTGCACTGATTGGAAGAACTCTCCATGAGTTTTTAGTTGTTTTTGGGGTTTTTATGGTATTTGTAAAACACTTACGATGTACCAGGCACTGTACTAATCACTCTAGTAGATGCAGTTAATCAGATAGGATAGAGTCCCTCTCCCATTTAGGGCTCTCAATCTTAAACTAAATACCTGTTTGATTGACTGATTGATTAAACCCCATTTTACAAATGAGGTACTGAGGCCCAGAGAAATTAAGTGACTTGCCCACAGCAGCAGACAGTAGCAGACTCGGGATTTAGTTTCAGTTAACCCTCATGAAAAGCTCCATTAAAAATAATTTCCCATATTTTTCAATACAGTTAAATTCATGTAACTTTTTTCCTTTAAAGTCAACACTTCTAGATAAATAGAAAATGCTCACATATGAAACTACCAAACCCTAGTACCTGTGAGTACCAGGGCTATACATTTCCTCATGTGCATACGATTGAAATCTCAACTCTCTCCTAGCCCATAATGTGGGAGTTTATTTCATTAAATAAATTTGATACTTAAATCTTTAGCAGCATTCATCTCCTCCCTGATTACCACATTAAGGGAAGATAACAAGAATCCTCCATGATTCTTTAGTACTGATTCTTTGTGCTATATTATAGCTATTATCAGAGGAAAACTATGTTGTTGGCTTTTTTAGCCAAACAGATTCACTAATTTATTAATGAGCCTCCTCCTTCTGCTCCTCCAGAACCTGAGTAAATTGACTTCAACCAAGGATAAGCTATTGGGGATGGAAATAAATCACAGTGTTCTTGAAGCATTTCATAAGAGAGCTCGTCATTTGAAAGGGAAAGTTTGATTTATGTGATGTTGCAGATTAAAAGCACAACAATGACGATGGTATTTGTTAAGCACTTACTATGTGTCAAGCACTGCTCTAATAATAATAATAATGTTGGTATTTGTTTAGCGCTTACTCTGTGCGGAGCACTGTTCGAAGTGCTGGGGGAGATACAGGGTAATCAGGTTGTCCCACGTGAGGCTCACAGTCTCAATCCCCATTTTATGGATGAGGTAACTGAGGCCCAGAGAAGTGAAGTGACTTGCCCAGAGTCACACAGCTGACAAGTGGCAGAGCAGGGATTCAAACCCATGACCTCTGACTCCCAAGCCTGGGCTCTTTCCATTGAGCCACGCTGCTTCTCTAGCCATGCTGCTGGGGTAGATTCAAGGTAATCACGTTGGACACAGCTGATAAAATGACCAGTTGAGAAGAAAACAAACCCGCTTCCCAGTCTCAATACAGAGAATGAAGAGTTGGGGGAATATGGACAGCAATGTATATATTCCACTGTTTCACCATCTCCAAGCCCCTTCAGGGCCACCTTACTGCATCTCTATTTCCTTCTCCTACCACAGGTCTACACTCTAAACAGTCTAAAAATGTTCATTTTTTCCAAAACACAACACTCGGGAAGGGACGGCCGAAGGGGGCTTCTCCTTGTGGGCAGGAAATGTAGCTCATGCTTCAGGTGTACCTTCCCAGGCACTTAGTAAAGTGTACTGCCCCAGTCGGTGCTCAAAAAATGCCATTATGGTATTTTTATGGTATATCATTATGGTATTTGGTATTATGGTAAAATACCAAAATGGGACCAACCAGCCCACCTGAATGGGCACCGGTTGAGTTGAACTCACTCATTCATTCATTCAATAGTATTTATTGAGTGCTTACTATGTGCAGAGCACTGTACTAAGTGCTTGGAATGTACAATTCGGCAATAGAGACAATATCTGCCCAATGATGGCAGGGATTTACTGTGATTTACTGTGCGCAGAGCACTGTACTGAACATCAGAGATGAATGTTGGTCCAAAGGCTGAGGGAGCAGAAATATTCTAAAATGTAACATCCGACATCATATGAATAAAATCTTTCTAGACATAGATGTAATAATATGTTTATTTTAAATAATAATGATAATTGTGGTATTTGTTAAGCACTTAGACTGCCCAGTGATGGCAGTCTAAACAGGGAAAGCAGACAGCAAAGCAAAATAGAACAAAACAAAACAAAATCATCAAGATAAATAGAATCATAGAGATATACACATCATTAACAAAACAAATAGGGTAATAAATAATATATCCAACGATGATACTCCCAGGTTCAGCTGTGGAGTTACCGCTCTGAGGTCGATTATGACTTGCACTCTGTAACCGTGAGCTCCATATGGAGCAGGGACTGTGTCCGATCTAATTGTATTGCATTTTCCTGGTGCTTAGTACGGTGGTTGGTACATACTGAGCACTTTAGAGAGCAGCGTGGCCTCAGGGCAAGAGCATGGGCCCTGTGAGTCAGAGGACCTGGTTCTACTCCCGGCTCTGCCACTGCGGTGTGACCTTGGAAAAGTTACTTCATTTCTCCATGCCTCAGTTCCCTCCATCTGCAAAATGGGGATTCAATACCTGTTCTCCCTCCTACTTAAACTGTGAGCCCTAACGAGGACCTGATTATCTTATATCTACCCCAGTGCTCGGTACAGTTCTTGGCACAGAGTAAGTGCTTAACAAATACCACAATTATTATTATTTAAAATAAACATATTCTTACATCTTTATCTAGAAAGATTTTATTCATATGATTTATTGGATTAAAGTCAGATGTTACATTTTAGAATATTTCTGCTCCCTCAGCCTTTGGACCAAAATTCATCTCTGATGTTCAGTACAGTGCTCTGCACACAGTAAGCGCTCAATAAATCCCATTGATTGATTGATGCCCAAGTGCCTCTGGGTCCTGCTTTGAGTCACCTTCCCCTAAAGGCTATAGGCTACAGGAAAGCTGTAATGTTTCAACTCCCTCTGACAAGGGCAGGTAATGTGCTTTTAAAATACTCATAATTGAATGTATGTGGCTCCTCTCAAGGTCACACCTGGAAAGTTTCCAGTCCTCTACCAGTCTCGGCTTGGGGAGGGAGAGTCAAACAGCGGCCTATCCATTCCACTCCTAGCTTGGGCAGTGGCTAACGAGTGGAAGGCAATCTGCTACAAGTCAAAACTCCCCCGTACTGGGCAGCAGCGGCTTGGGAGAGAGATGAGGGCGGAGACTCAATTTTACTGAGCCGAAGGAGGCAGTGGTAAACCACTTCTGCATTTTTACCAAGAAAACTCTATGTATCCAACTACCAGAACGACTGCAGATGGAGGCCGGGTGTTCTGGGAGAGACGTGTCCATGGAGTCGCTTTGCGTTGGAGACGACGCGACGGCACACGACAAGACAAGCGTGTATGTGGTGTTCTATACAGAACAGGACATCCTTGATCTAAAGTATAATTATCAAGATTGCAGAATAAAACTTCTTTTTTTAAAACGTATAAGGTGATTCATAGGTGTGGAATGTTTTTAAACTTATTTGTATTTGGGATGGAGTGTGGAATTGCCCATCAGCAGGATAATCTTATAATCTTACTGTTGAAAGCTCTGCATCTGTAGAGTTTGGTAGTATACTGTTTAATCAGATGGTATTTATTTTAATTATCTTTTAGCAATTTCACAATATCACAGTACCCTTCATTTCTCTTTTCCCCTCTACTAACAGACTGTGCTGGGGTTTACCGCTTAAGGGACTGAAGATTTTCTTTACAATTCAGAGTGTGCAGTGTGGGTAATTTAAAGTTTCTATTAAAATCCGGATAACTCTCCTGGAAGAAGCAAGATCTAATTTGATGAAAAAAAGTGATGGCCTGACTTTTGCCCTACTCTCACTTCTAAGCTCCTTGAGGGCAGAGAATGTGTCTTTTACTATTTTTGAATATTCCCAAAAACCTAGTACAGTGCTCAGTAAATACTAGTCAGTCCTATTTATGGAGTGCTTACTGTGCTCAGAGCACTGTATTAAGCGCTTGGAAGAGTACGACAATGAAAGAGACACATTCCCTGTCCACACTGAGTTTACAGTCTAGAGGGGGAGATGGACATTAATATAAAAAATAAAGATTGGACTTCCCCCTTTCTATTTGCCCTGCAGTAGAGCAGAACTATACTCGCCCTCTCTCCCTTTCAGACACCGAGAAACCAGTGATAAAGGGTCTTTGGACCCGAGAGGAAAGGTGTTGTATAGCACTGGGGCCCTGACACTGGACATATGCCAGGTCCAGGGATTCCCTTGGCTTTGACATTCATGCCGGGCAGTGATGCATGAGGCATCCAGGCCTATGCCATCCAGAGATATGATGAGCTCGTTGTGGGACGGGAATGTGTCTTATGTTATATTGTAATAACAATAATAATAATAATGATGGCATTTGTTAAGCGCTTACTATATGCAAAGCACTGTTCTAAGTGCTGAGGAGGATACAAGGTGATCAGGTTGTCCCACGTGAGGCTCATAGTCTTAATCCCCATTTTACAGATGAGGTCACTGAGGCACAGAGAAGTTAAGTGGCTTGCCCACAGTCACACAGCTGACAAACGGCTGAGAAGGGACTTGAACCCATGACTTCTGACTCCCAAGCCCAGGCTCTTTCCATTGAGCCACGCTCTCTAGTAATTAATACAGTGCTTTGCACACAGTAAGCGCTCAATAAATACAATTGAATGAATGGTGCCCAGAAATGTTAACTGGTGAGAGGCTGCTGCAGTGAGGGGGACATGTTTAAAGAGTGGACTTTTTTGCTGGCACAATAGTTCTGCCCTTTAACTACTTTCTGCTTCCGTCCTTTGCTCCCTCCTGTTATTTATAATAATAAAAAGAATAATGATGGCATTTGTTAAACACTTACTATGTGCAAAACACTGTTCTCAATGCTGGGGAGGATACAAGGTGATTAGGTTGTCCTCATTTAGAGGGGAATATTATAGAGAAGCAGCATGACTCAGTGGAAAGAGACCAGGCTTGGGAGTCAGAGGTCATGGGTTCTAATCCAGACTCAGCCGCTCGTCAGCTGTGTGACTTTGGACAAGTTACTTCACTTCTCTAGGCCTCAGTTACCTCTTCTGTAAAATGGGGATGAAGACTGTGAGCCCTATGTGGGATAACCTGATCACCTTGTAACTCCCCAGCTCTTAGAACAGTGCTTTGCACATAGTAAACCCTTAACAGATACCACCATTATTTATTAAGCATTTACTGTGTGCCAAGCATTGTGCAAAGGGCTGGAATAGGTATAGGATAAACAGGGCAGGCACAGTCCTTATACTCATGGAATTGTCTAAGAGGGAGGGAGGGAGAGCATGTATCTTATTTCCACATAGAAATTAGAAGAACAATTTGATAGTGAGCTCTTTGTGGGCAGGAATGTGTCTGTTGTTGTACTCTCCCAAGTGATTTGTACAGTGCTTTGCATGCAGTAAGCGCTCAATAAATATGATGGAATGCATGAATGAATTTGTCCAAGGTCACACAGCAAATACTACTGAATGAACTCAGCAGGCCAGTGGCAAAGCACAGGTTTTCTACCTCCCAGATATGCTCTCCTGTTTTTTGTTGGTTGCTTTTTTACTGGTTTTTTAAAAATGGTATTTGTTATGTGCTTGCTATTTGCCAGACATTGTACTAAACACTGAGGTAGATGCAAGAGGATCAGGTTGGACACAGTCCATGTCCCACATAGCTGTGTGACTGTGGGCAAGTCACTTAACTTCTCGGTGCCTCAGTTGCCTCATCTGTAAAATGGGGATTAAGACTGTGAGCCCCACGTGGGACATCCTGATTCCCCTGTGTCTACCCCAGCGCTTAGAACAGTGCTCGGCACATAGTAAGCGCTTAACAAATACCAACATTATTATTATTACATGGGGCTCACAGTCAATCCCCTTTTATAGATGAGGTAACTGAGGCCCAGAGAAGTTAGGTGACTTTTCCAAGGTCACACAGCAGATAAGCAGCAGAGCTGGGATTAAGCCTGGGTCCTCTGACTTCCAGGCCCATGTTCTTTCCATTAGCCAAATTGCTTCCCTCCCCGTAGCCTGGCAGTGCCAACTGGCATTTGAGCCAAGCGTGGGAGAGTGATAGAGGACCCGATTTACTACACTCCTCGTCTGAATTTAGTCACCTGAGGAATCTTTTCCAAACAATGACTTTCAATGCTTGTGACTACCGGGATTTAAGTACAAACACTCAACTTAAATCACATGGTCTTTACATCAAGCTCACGTACACAGAGCCTAAACGCGGATTGCCGGCCCCGCTCTCGGACAGAAGAGCAGCAGAACCTGCGGATGCAGCAGCCTGATTCTAGCACTGGACTGAGGCTCAATCCCCGTCCTGTTCTTCAAACGGGGGCTGGTAGGGGGTGCGGTGGGTCCCCTGGTTCAAAGTCTTAGTGGCCTTAGTGGCTTAGTGGACGAAGCACGGGCCTGCGAGTCAAAAGGACCTGGGTTCTAATCCCAGCTCTGCCCCACGTCTGCTGTGTGATCTTGGGCAAGTCACAACTTCTGGGGCTCAGTTACCTCATCTGTAAAATGGGAGTTAAGAACGCGAGCCCGGCTTAGGACAGGGACTGGGACCAACCTGATTAACTTGTATCTACCTCAGTGCTTAGAACCGTTCTTGGCACACAGTAAGTGCTTGACAATGACTTTAATTGTTATTATTAATAGAAGTCACGCTTGTGACGGTGGGAATTCGGTGGAAGCAGCAGCAGGGAGCCAAGAAGCAAGAGGAGCAGCTAAATGGCGGCGGCTGCTGCCGATGGTAACAGCAGCCCCAACCCGCTCCCCAGAGTTTCTGCACCCCAGAGAAAGTTGCCTTACAGGCTCTGTGATGGGCAGCGCCCGTGGAAACTGTGCAGAGCCAAGTATGCTCACCTGTTGTTCCCACCTCCCGCTCCCTCCCCTAGCTTCTGCTCCACTCCATGTCGAGGTGGCCTATTTAGGCGGGCCTCTGCAAGAGTGTGTATTTAATAATGTTGGTAACTGTTCAGCGCTTACTATGTGCAGAGCACTGTTCTAAATGCTGGAGTAGATACGAGGTAATCAGGTTGTCCCACGTGAGGCTCACCGCCTTAATCCCCATTTTACAGATGAGGTAACTGAGGCACAGAGAAGTTAAGTGACTTGCCCAAAGTCACACAGCTGACAAGTGGCAGAGCCGGGTGTATTTGGGTCCAGTTGAGAATGTGTCCACGAGAACACGTGCCTGTGTCTTCCCTCCGACGCTGTCGTCTAGCTCTCTCCGTCATAACCATCCTCCCTGCTCACGTGCACGCTTTCCTGCCTTTTCTCCCCACCTCTGCCTCAGCCTTTCTTGCCTCTGGAAGCCTGACCCCGGACCTGAGTTGAGAGACTCTCACGACTTTACCTACCCACCAACGAAGCGGTAAAAATAAAACCACGCTCCCGGCCCCAATTTAAAAGCTCGGTCGACTAGCAGTTGAACGGAACAGCTCTGAGGAAGATCACGTTTCCCAGTCCCAGCCTCTCCCCGCCTCCACTTGAGCCATTTTGATCCCCTGTCTAAGGGCGATGCAGGAGGGGATAAAAAAAAAAATCAAGTGTGCATCTCCTTTAGGGTGGGGGAAGTGACACACCAAGTACAAGTCTCAGGAAACTCGTTCGACTTGTGTTTTGGGTTGAGTCATAAATTTTAACTCTCTAGCAGTAGATTTCCTTTGTCTGCAAACTAGGCAAGGAAGAAGCTACCGTTCGGAGCCTTTGGAGCCGCTCTCTCCCTAAGGGAAAGACAAAGGGAGGGATTTAGGCTGACTCCATGCTGCCGAGCTCGTGCATGCTTCTGGAACAATGGAGAGGGGTGCAGGGAGGGCCCCCACCAAAGAAAAGACTGCGGTGAAATCCAGACCCTTCCCCCACACATAGTCACCTCCTCTGGAGCACTGATGGGATGGAATCTAAGCGGGGAAACACGCAAACGCACTGCAGATATCATTTTGAGATACTTGTTGCACAGAAAACGAATGAGAGCCAAATCTGACAGGGCCCATGAGTGACTCATATTCAGCAGGGGTTAAACTGTGAGAATCCCCAAGCACAAGTCAAAGGTGTCAGGATCTCACATAAGAGCTGGGAAAGCTTGTTTGTGGGAGACTGAATAATTCCATTTAAGTGTTCACCCAAACACTTAATACAGTGCTCTGCACATAGTAAGCTCTCAATAAATACCACTGATGATGATAAAAACTTACCATAGGGCAAGGTACTGTACTAAACACTGGAAGAGGTACAAGTTAATCAAGTAGGAAACGGTCCCTGCCCCACAAGCCTATGAAGCAGGGAGAACAGTTATTTAATTCCCATTTTACAGATAGGAAAGCCCAGAGTGCTGAGGCCCAGAGAAATTAAGCAACTTGCCCAAGGTCACCCTGCAGACTGGTGTCAGAGCCAGGATTAAAACCCACGGGCTTTGACTCCCAGGCCCATGCCCTTCCCTCTAGGCCTTGCGGCCTAAGTCGGACAGGGAATGTGTCTGTTTACTGTTATATTGTACTCTCCCAAGTGCTTAATACAGTGTTCTGCACACAGTAAGTGTTCAATAAATATGATTGAATGAATTATTAATGCCCACACTGTAATGTAATATCTCTCAGTCAAAGATTTCCTCCCTCGGCAAAAGGTTAAAAGACAGCTCATTACTTCAATGTCAATGTATTAAAAAAAAAATCAATTAAAGCTTTCTGAAAGTCCTAGTTTCCAGAGACAACAGTTTGACTGGGTTGGTTTACAGATTTTCCAGGCACATCTAAGCAAGATAAAGTGATTTGAGGGAGAAGATGGACTAGGAGTTAGTTCTTAGAAGTATTTCTTCAAAAGAAAACAACAGACCTAGCATCACGATTGTTTTCTTTGAATTTTTCTAACATTTTAATATACAGTACTCCATGCTGTGAATTAGCGAGGTTTTGTTCATTCAACGGCTGGTTTGTTAAGATTATACATACCACTGAAACTGGATTATTGGTACTGCAAGTTTCTTCTGGCAACCTATCTCCACAGGTTTCTCTGTTTCCTGGGTTACAATATGCACTTCCCCTTGTTTCTGATGTTGGGGTCCCAGATGACCCTATTTTTATCCTGCCTCCAGGTCTCACAACAGGGCTGCAGAAAAGGAGGAGGAGGTACCAGAATCCTTCATCTTCAGTTTGTATTTCACAGAACTGTATTCAAAGATGACAGCATTGATGGTGAGATTCGAGCCACACCTTGGTTTCTGTAAAGCGCTTTTATGCTTCCAAAGTGTTTCTACATTTTCTCCTCGTGATATCCCTCTAGGGAAGGAGAGCCAGGTATTATCGCCCCCATTTTACAGGAGAGGAAACTGAGGCCCAGCGAGGCTTAATGATTAGTCCACAGCAGGCCAGGAGCAAAGCCGGGGCTAGAACTCCGATCTCCTGATTCCCAGGCACAGGTTCTCCCCCACTGGACCACACTACCTCACTACCACACTACCTGCAAGATGCTGTGACTGCTGCTGGTTTTGGTTGGCCATCCAATCCCCGCTAAAGGTAAAGAGAGTCCCTTACTCTACCGATGAGTTTGTCTCCCAACCTGCCACTTGGTCTTCTTTCCTTCCCAAACATGTCATCCAAAATTCACACTGTTCTAAGAGTTCACTGGAATTGGGAAGGCAAAATTAGGAGACCGGTCCAACGGATGTAACGACGATGTGTCCCAGGACCCTCGGCATCCTCCTCTAGTGGACCTCCACAAGGGATCCCGCCCCGGGCTCTCCTCCAAAGAGCTCCAGCCCGACTAGCCTTACCCGACCCCGGCAGGATGGAGAGAAGCAGCTGCAGCCTGACACCACCTCCAAAAAAGACTGTGGCAGCAGCTGGTGTAGCCATCACCGTGACCGTGGTGGTGACCATGGCATCTGAGAGGAAATCCTGCTCTTCTAGACACGGTACCCCCTCTCAGGGTCGCACCTGGAGAGTTTCCAGTCCTCTACCAGTCTTGGTTAAGGGAGGGAGAGTCAGGCAGAGGCCTACCCAGTCCATTCCTAGCTTGGGTGGTGGCTAACGAGTGGAAGGCAATCTGCTACAAGTCAAAAGTCCCCCGTGCTGGGCAGCAGTGGCACGGGAGAGAGTCGAAGGCGGAGGCATGAGTTTACTGGGCGGAAGACGGCAATGGTAAACCAATTCTGTATTTTTACCAAGAAAACTCTATGGATCCACTACCAGAACGACTGCAGATGGAGAGCGGGGCCTTCTGGAAGACACATGTCCATGGTGTTGCTACAGGTCGGGATCGACTCTACGGCATTGTTTGTGGGGGTACCCTACTGTTCTTTGTTTTTGCCTCTATTTGTCCTATGGTTTGCTTCATTTCTCCTTATGTGTCTGTTACCAGTCCCCACCTTCTTATGAATAGACTGTGAGCCCTCCCTTCCCACCCCCTCAAGGGACAGGGACTATGTCTAATTCCCACCTGTGTATTCTTTCCTAGGACTTGGTAGAGTGCTCTGCCATTACACGTGCGTGTCATTTATTTGACAAAAAAAGAAGGTGTATTTATCCTCCCCCTCCTCTTTTCCTAGGTTTTCTCTAATGCAAAATGTTCCCAAACTACTAGACTTGGAACCATAATCCTCCTCACCTACCAGCATCATGCAGGTGAGGAAGCTGCAGCTGCTGATTTCTGCCCCGAGGCAGTTCATTCAATTCAATTGTATTTATTGAGAGCTTACTGCGTGCAAAGCACTGTACTAAGCACGGCGAGAGAGTACAATACAACAACAGGCACATTCCCTGGCAGTTTGACTTAATTCATTCAATAGTATTTATTGAGTGCTTACTATGTGCAGAGCACTGTACTGAATGCACAAATTGGTAACAGATAGAGGCCTAATGGGAAGACCACCCTCAAAGGACAGGGACTGTGTTTAATTCCCATCTGTGTATCTTCTCTCAGCACTTGTACAAAGTAAGCATGTAATAATAATAACTGTGGCATTTAAGCACTGTAGTTAGTGTTGGGCAGATGCATCAAGGGGCTTACAGTCTAAGTAGGAGGGAGAACAGTTATTGAATCACCATTTTGCAGAAGATGGAATTGAGGCACAGAGAAGTTAGGTGACTTTCCCAAGGTCACACAATAGGATGAGGCAGAGCCGGGCTTAGGTCTGACTCTTTCCGTTGGGCCACACTGCTTCTATTACTACCACACAGTAGACCGGGGAGCTAATCCCCAGCCCTGCCACTGGCCTGTTGTGTGATTTGGGCAAGTCACTTAACCTCCCTATTAATCAATCAATCAATGGTCTTTAGTGAGAGCTTACAATGTGCAGAGCACTGTACTAAGCAATTGGAAGAATACACTACAACAGAGTCAGCCGACTTCTTGGCTGCCCACAGCTAATTTAGAGTCTAAATGGGAAGACAGGCATTAATATAAATACATAAATTAAGGATATGTGCAAAAATGTTGTGAGCCTGAGAGTGGGTGATGGCAAGTGTTTGAAAGGTTCAAATTCAAAGATGACTCAGGAGAAGGAGCAGCAGGATGGCCTAGTGGAAAGAACCTGGGTTATAATCCCGGCTCTCCTAACTGCTTGCTGTGTGACCTTGGGCAAGTCACTTAACTTCTCTTTGCCTCAGGTCCCTCAACTGTAAAATGGAAATTCAAAGCCTGCCCCCTTCTACTTAGACTGTAAGTCCCATGGGGGACGGGGACTGTGCCTGACCTAATTAACTTGTATCTACCCCAGCGCTTAGAACAGTGTTTGACGCATAGAAAGTGTCTAACAGTTACCATTAACTAAAAGGAGTCAGGGAAAATCGAGCTGGAAATGTGATTTTAATGGGACTTTGGAGGTGGAGAGAGTGGCGCTCTGGTGTATATGGAGCGGAAGGGAGTCCCTGGCCAGAGGGAGGACGTGAGAAAGGGATTGGTGGCAAGGCAGAAGAGATGGAGGCCTAGTGAGCAAGCTGACACTAAAGGAGTGAAGTGTGGGGATGTGAGATAAGGTAGGAGGGGGCAAGCTAGTTCATTCATTCAATAGTATTTATTGAGCACTTACTATGTGCAGAGCACTGTACTAAGCGCTTGGAATGAACAAGTCAGCAACAGATAGAGACAGTCCCTGCCATTTGACGGGCTTACAGTTTAATCGGGGGAGACGGACAGACAAGAACAATGGCAATAAATAGAGTCGAGGGGAAGAACATCTCATAAAAACAATGGCAACTAAATAGAATCAAGGCGATGTACATTTCATTAACAAAATAAATAGGGTAATGGAAATAAATTCAGTTGAGCAGACGAGTACAGTGCTGAGGGGATGGGAAGGGAGAGGTGGAGGAGCAGAGGGAAATGGGGGGGAAAGAGGGTTAAGCTGCGGAGAGGTGAAGGGGGGGTGGTAGAGGGAGTAGAGGGAGAAGAGGAGCTCAGTCTGGGAAGGCCTCTTGGAGGAGGTGAGTTTTAAGTAGGGTTTTGAAGAGGGGAAGAGAATCAGTTTGGTGGAGGTGAGGAGGGAGGGCGTTCCAGGACCGCGGGAGGACGTGGCCCGGGGGTCGACGGCGGGATAGGCGAGACCGAGGGACGGCGAGGAGGTGGGCGGCGGAGGAGCGGAGCGTGCGGGGTGGGCGGTAGAAAGAGAGAAGGGAGGAGAGGTAGGAAGGGCCAAGGTGACGTAGAGCCTTGAAGCCTAGAGTGAGGGGTTTTTGTTTGGAGCGGAGGTTAATAATAATAATGTTGGTATTTGTTAAGCGCTTACTATGTGCCGAGCACTGTTCTAAGTGCTGGGGTAGACATAGGGGAATCAGGTTGTCCCACGTGGGGCTCACAGTCTTCATCCCCATTTTACAGATGAGGGAACTGAGGCACAGAGAAGTTAAGTGACTTGCCCACAGTCACACAGCCGACAAGTGGCAGAGCTGGGATTCGAACTCATGAGCCCTGACTCCAAAGTCCGTGCTCTTTCCACTGAGCCACGCTGCTTCGCCACCACTGGAGTTGTTTAAGAAGGGGAGTGACATGCCCAGATCGTTTCTGCGGGAAGATGAGCCGGGCAGCGGAGTGAAGAATAGACTGGAGCGGGGCGAGAGAGGAGGAAGGGAGGTCAGAGAGAAGGCTGACACAGTAGTCTAGCCGGGATATAACGAGAGCCCGTAACAGTAAGGTAGCCGTTTGGGTGGAGAGGAAAGGGCGGATCTTGGCGATATTGTAGAGGTGAAACCGGCAGGTCTCGGTAACGGATAGGATGTGTGGGGTGAACGAGAGAGACGAGTCAAGGATGACACCGAGATCGCGGGCCCGAGAGACGGGAAGGATGGTCGTGCCATCCACGGTGATAGAGAAGTCGGGGAGAGGACCGGGTTTGGGAGGGAAGATGAGGAGCTCAGTCTCGCTCATGTTGAGTTTTAGGTGGCGGGCCGACATCCAGGTGGAGACGTCCCGGAGGCGGGAGGAGATGCGAGCCTGAAGGGAGGGGGAGAGGACAGGGGCGGAGATGTAGATCTGCGTGTCATCTGCGTAGAGATGGTAGTCAAAGCCGTGAGAGCGAATGAGTTCACCGAGGGAGTGAGTGTAAATGGAGAACAGAAGAGGGCCAAGAACTGACCCTTGAGGAACTCCAACAGTTAAAGGATGGGAGGGGGAGGAGGGGCCAGCGAAGGAGACCGAGAATGACTGGCCAGAGAGGTAAGAGGAGAACCGGGAGAGGACGGAGTCCGTGAAGCCAAGGTGAGATAAGGTATGGAGGAGGAGGGGATGGTCGACAGTGTCAAAGACAGCAGAGAGGTCAAGGAGGATCAGAATGGAGTAGGAGCCATTGGATTTGGCAAGAAGGAGGTCATGGGTGACCTTAGAGAGAGCAGTCTCGGTAGAGTGGAGGGGACGGAAGCCAGATTGGAGGGGGTCCAGGAGAGAATGGAAGTTAAGGGAGTTAAGGAATTCTAGTTGAGTGATTAAGTTGTCTTGTTTTTGTCCGTCTGTCTCCCCGGATTAGAATGTAAGCCCATCTGATGGGCAGGGATCATCTCTATCTGTTGCCGAATTGTACATTCCAAGCGCTTAGTACAGTGCTCTGCACATAAGTAAGCGCTCAATAAATACTATTGAATGAATGAATGCTTTAAAGGCAATGGCAAGGAGTTTCTGTTCGATGCAGAGGTGGAAGGGCAACCGCTTGAGGTCACTAATACCATTATGATGATGCCCTCAGTGGCTCACGTTCAGTGGCCCGAACTTGCAGGCCTACCCTTTGCCACTTGTCTAACCAGACGTTTTGAACGAAAGTGAGGATGGGCCAGCAAATCCTTAGTCTTCACCCACCACCACCCGAAAACAAACCTAGCCTGGACATGGCCTACTGAGTGAGTGAACCAAAAGTCCTCTGCAATCGGACCCAATATTGGCCACCCGGGTGTTAAGCAAAAGAACGACATCGTTTGGTAACAATGGGCGTGGAACTCTGTTGTATTGTACTTTCTCAAGCACTTAGTACAGTGCTCTGAACAAAGTACTTAGTAAATATCGATGATGATTCCAATTTACACGTAGACAATTCTACACGCCACTTGTCAGCTGTGTGACTGTGGGCAAGTCACTTAACTTCTCTGTGCCTCAGTAACCTCATCTGTAAAATGGGGATTAAGACTGTGAGTCTCATGTGGGACAATCTGATTACTCTGTATCTACCCCAGCGCTTAGAAAGGTGCTCTGCACATAGTAAGCGCTCAACAAATACCAACATTATTACTATTATTACACCCTCTCGGCACTACTTCGAAGGCGATCTGGAGAGGGGAACTACACACTATACACTATAAGGACAGATTAACCATTCTCTGCTCAGGAGTAAGGTCAAGCGATACTGATTATTGGGACATTCGGCCAATGGATATGGTATCGCTCTTTTCAAAGGGAAGTTGTCATTCTTTGGTGAATCCACGAAGCTTAGTCGCTCTATCCACCACACCTAAAATCCCTACCAAAACCAAACACCTACTGGAGACATTCAGACTCTCAGAAGGATGCCACTGCTGGCTGCATCTTGTTTGAATATAAATGACAATAAGAAGGCTTGAGTTCCTCTGTTCTTCACAACAGTCACAAACTGCAGGCACTTAATAGCTTTTTAAATAGCAGTTTATGAAAGTGACTTTCTTGGAACAGGATCTGCCCTCTTCTCCCTCCAAACTGCTATCACATTAATAGTCACTCATCCTATCCGGTCTAGATTACTGCATCAGCCTCTTTATTGACCTCCCAACCTCCTGGCTTTCCCCTCCCCAGTCCATATTTCACTCCGCCATCCGGATCATCTTTCTACAAAAACGTTCAGGACACGTCACCCTCCTCCTCAAAATTCTCCAGTGGTTGCCCATCCACCGCCACAGCAGGCAAAAACTCCTCACCATTGGTTTTAAAGCACTCCATCACCTTGCCCCCTACTATTCATTCATTCATTCATTCATTCAATAGTATTTATTGAGCGCTTACTATGTGCAGAGCACTGTACTTAGCGCTTGGGATGAACAAGTCGGCAACAGATAGAGACAGTCCCTGCCGTTTGACGGGCTTACAGTCTAATCGGGGGAGTTGGACAGGCGAGAACAATGGCAATAAATAGAGTCGAGGGGAAGAACATCTCGTAAAAACAATGGCAACTAAATAGAATCAAGGCGATGTACAATTCATTAACAAAATAAATAGGGTAATGGAAATATATACAGTTGAGCGGACGAGTACAGTGCTGTGGGGATGGGAAGGGAGAGGTGGAGGAGCAGAGGGAAAAGGGGAAAAAGGGGGTTTAGCTGCGGAGAGGTGAAGGGGGGGTGGCAGAGGGAGTAGAGGGAGAAGAGGAGCTCAGTCTGGGAAGGCCTCTTGGAGGAGGTGAGTTTTAAGTAGGGTTTTGAAGAGGGGAAGAGAATCAGTTTGGCGGAGGTGAGGAGGGAGGGCGTTCCAGGACTGCGGGAGGACGTGAACCATGGATCGATGGCGGGATAGGCGAGACCGAGGGACGGTGAGGAGGTGGGCAGCGGAGGAGCGGAGCGTGCGGGGTGGGCGGTAGAAAGAGAGAAGGGAGGAGAGGTAGGAAGGGGCAAGGTGACGTAGAGCCTTGAAGCCTAGAGTGAGGAGTTTTTGTTTGGAGCGGAGGTTGATAGGCAACCACTGGAGGTTTTTAAGAAGGGGAGTGACATGCCCAGATTGTTTCTGCAGGAAGATGAGCCGGGCAGCGGAGTGAAGAATAGACCGGAGTGGGGCGAGAGAGGAGGAAGGGAGATCAGAGAGAAGGCTGACACAGTAGTCTAGCCGGGATATAACGAGAGCCTGTAACAGTAAGGTACCCGTTTGGGTGGAGACGAAAGGGCGGATCTACTACCTCACCTCGCTTCTCTCCTACAACCCAGCCTGCACACTTCACTCCTCTGGTGCTAAATCTTCTCACTGTGCCTCGATCTTGCCTGTCTCATCACTGACCCCTGCTCCACCTCCTGCCTCTGGCCTGGAATGCCCTCTCTCCTCAAAATCTGACAATTACTCCCTCCCCCTCCAACTTCAAAGCCTTATTGAAGGCACATCTCCTCCAAGAGGTCTTCCCAGACTAAGCCCAACTTTTCATCTCCCACTCCCTTCTGCATCACTCTGACTTGCTTCCCCCTCCCAGCCCCACAACACTTATGTACATATCTGTAATTTTATTAATTTGTATCAGTGTCTGTCTCCCCTCCGGCCCCCAGACCTTAAGCTTGTTGGGGGCAGGGAATGTCACCGTTTAATGTTGTATCGTACTTTCCCAAGCATTTAATACAGTGCTCTGCACATAGTAAGCGCTTAATAAATACACTTGAATGAATGAATTACTTAGTAGAAAGTTTCTTCCTGCAGTCGAACAGTGCAAGACGTGAACGATAGGTATTGAGAAGGAAGAGCAATGACTGTCAACTGAAGATCCCTCAGTCCCGAGCCCCTCAAAAATATCACTGCGCGTGATTCAACTGTCTGTTGCTTAAGCAGTCAGCACCCTATCTTCCTTCTGTCTCATTGGGTTGTGCCCTCCCTGCCTCCTTAAGGCTCCAAAAATTCCTCCCATTTACCAAGAGCTCACCACACATTTAAAAGTTAGGTAGCCACAAGCCTGCAGGCCCTTTGGTCTGAATAGATTGAAAGCAAAGGTCAAAAGTAAAATTGCATCTAAGGCTCAATACTGACAGCTGTGTGGCCAGGACTTAAAATGCAATTTTGGATCACGTGAAAACTTCCTGAAATGTTTTAGAAGCTAATCAACCACAAAGGATTCATGGAAGGAAAATATTCAGATCTGGTCAGGTTAATGCACTAGTGGCTCCTGGAGAAGAATAAATTGATCAATCACTGGTATTTATTGAGCATTTACTACGTGCAGGGCATTGAACTGTTTTTTATTTGTCCCACATCTCCCCATGCACACGCTCCTTTCAGAAAGAGGCTCCTACTAGCAAGGCAGAGAAAACGTGCCCTGAGTATGATAATGCATCTGTGCCACCTGCTACGCAGAATAATAACGATGGTATTTATAAGGCACCCCCTGCTCCGGCTTCTACCTAATCTCCCTCATAGCCTCAGGTATGAGGAAGCAAGACAAGGGTCCTCCCCAGCACAGGATGCTGGACAGTGTCTCGCTTGGACTCCAAGGCTAGGGCAACTGCAGTTCAGGAGAATTCTTTCTGATATTTGGATTTCTTTTTAGTCCAGTATTCCTGAAAGGATTCTTAATGTGAACCAGATCACCCCCCCCCACCGTCATTTCTAATAAATTTTGCTTTTCTTTTTAATCTCTAAAGTGCACTATTATCATTACTAATTGTTTTACAATATGAAACTGAGCCCAGGGATAGTTGTAAGAAAATCCTGTTTAGCCTCGGTGCTGGACCCACAGGAAGGAGCATGGTCTAGTAGAGCATATGCCTGGGAGCCAGAGGACCTGGGTTCTAATCCCAGCTCTGCCATGTGGCTGCTGTGCGACCTTGGGTAAGTCATTTCACTTCTCTGTGCCTCAGTTTCCTCATCTGTGAAATAGACAGACTCTGAGGCCCACGAGGGAAAGGGATTGTGTGCAATTTAATTAACTTGTACCTACCCCCACTGTTTAGGACAGTGCTCGACACATAATAAGTGCTTAACAAATACAATAAGAATGATAATGATCATAGTAATAATAGACACCCCTCCCCTCCAATTTGTGAGGAAGGGCAAACATAAAATATGACAGCATCACCAAAGTGAGCCAAAATATAACAGCAGTAAAAAAAAAAGCCCAGTTCTTCGAGGGGACGATCTCCAGGCGCCTCCCTATTGCAACACAACTGGTCCAGGCTGACCGTTCTTGGTTATGAACTGCCACAACCATCCCAATGTTCAAAAAATTAAAGAGAGGTCACCATCTGAATGACAATTTTTCTAACATTCACTCACTTTTGGGGATCTTGATAACCCTAAATCATGAGTAAAACGACTTGGAGAAGATGCATGGCTAGTGGAAGGAGCAGGGGTCTGAGAGTCAGAGAATCTGAGTTCTAATCCCAGCTCTGCCACGTGTCTGCTGTGACACGTTGGGCAAGTCACTTCACTTCTCTGTACCTCACTTTCCTCAACTGTAAAATGGGGATTAAATACCTGTTCTCCCTCTTACTTAGACTGTGAGCCCCATGTGGGTCAAGGACTGTGTCTGACCTGATTAACTTGTATCTACCCCAAAGTTTAAAATGGTATTTGACACATAGTAAACGTTTACAGTCCTCTAGACTGTAAACTCATTGTAGGCAGGGAATGTCTCTGGTTACTGTTGTATTTTACTCTCTCAAGTGTGTCTTCTGCACACAGTAAGCACTTAAATACTACTGAATGAAACTTAACAAATACCATAAAAAAGGCACTTCAGCCTGAACCAAACCTATAATTTCAGCATGGTGGTCGTTGAAAGGCATTAAGTTTCTGAGGAGTATCGTGAAACAGACATTGCCCTTGGCCAACATAATCCTTAAACCCTCACCAGGTCTCCATTTATCTTAGAAGATTTTTCTGTCCATGCTTTTTATACAGACACTACGGGAGAAAAATCATTCATTCATTCAGTCGTATTTATTGAGCACTTACTGTGCGTGGAGCACTGAACTAAGTGCTTGGAAAGTACAATTCAGCAATAGAGAGAGACAATCCCTGCCCACACTGGGCTTACTTCTGGAACACTTTGGCCAGGCTTTCCTTTCATCGAGGAGCAGGTTTTTAACTAGGTTTGGCTCAGGAATATCTTCCCTGTGACCTGAATTAACCTTTTCATGGGCTGCTGCTTCACTTTATTATTTTTTTAAATCAATATTTGGATTGTTGTCTCTAATCAGCCCCTTTTCATTCATTCAATCGTATTTATTGAGCTCTTACTGTGTTCATTCACCACGGGACCCAGTACAGCCAAAAGCTGATATAGCTTCCCTTGTCTCCGAGAACAAGTTTTAAGCTAATTTGTGCTACTCAATAAGAAATTGCTTGCTTTCCTCATTGTCAGGTTCATGTTGCATGTTCAGGAGTTGAGGCTGGAAACCGTAATTTTGTCTTTGCTTTCGATAGAAAACAAAAACAAAATTGTTACACCAACTTTCTCTGAATTTCTTTTAAAGGGAGAAAACTTTATTTCTGACAGTCTCAAAGATTCCATTTATGCACTTCAGACAACACCTACAGTGACTCTAATTCCCCCCCAAGGGCAAAGAAACTATAATAATAATAATAATAATAGTTAAGCACCTACTAGGTGGAGAGCACTTTTCTGAACTCTGGGGTAGTTACTCTGCACAAAGTAAGTGCTCAATCAATACTACTGAATGAATACGGGTAATTAAGTCCACCACGGTCCCCATCCCACATGGGTTTCACAGTCTAAGAGGGAAGGAGAACGGGTATTGAATCCCCCTTTTACAGACGAGGAAACTGAACCACAGAAGCCATCCAAATGACTGGCCCAAGGTGACAAATTGGCAAATCTGGGATTAGAATCTTGGTCTTCTGATACCCAGGCCTGCGCTCCTTCCATTAGGCCACACTCTCTCTCTCTGTCCCTGATTTTGAAGACGGTGGCACTGATTGTGACGACCTATTAGTAGGGGGATAAAGATCTATGTCCAGTCGACTCTCCACTCCACTTTGTGTATGTGAAAAGCAGTTTTTTATCTCGCTTATGAACTTGCAGCAACTGGGCCAACGCCAGTAACCTAAGAGGCGGGCAGAATATGACAACGAATGCCATTAGAGGGAGCTCAAAACAGCACGTTAAATGAGTTCGTTTCCGGGCCCTGCTTTGATTTCTCTTCCAGGACCTTGGTGGATTTGTGTGGAAAAGGCGGGGGAACCGGATCAGAATTCCATCCGTCTGCTTTCCCAAGTGCTGACATCAATAAGGTTGTTACGTGCTACAGAATCCAAAGCCTGATCCAAGTCTAGATAGATCACATCTATGGTTTCTCACTCATCTATAGGGTCATAGCAGGAAATTAAATTGTGTGTGGCATTTAACTGGCTCATCACAAAGTCATATTTGCTTCCTAGTATCCTAAGCTCTTCTTTGTGGTTGTGGATTAATAATTTCTTCTAGCATGTTGATCATTTTTCAAAGCCATATTTGCTTCCAGGGAAAGAGCCCGGGCTTGGGAGTCAGAGGTCATGGGTTTGAATCCCGGTTCTGGCACTTGTCAGCTGTGTGACTGTGGGCAAGTCACTTAACTTCTCTGTGCCTCAGTTACTTCATCTGTAAAATGGGGATGAAGACTGTGAGCCTCACGTGGGACAACCTGATTACCCTGTATCTACCCCAGTGCTTAGAACAGTGTTCTGCACACAGTAAGCACTTAACAAACACCAACATTATTATAATTTTTATTCCTAGTATCCTATGCTCTTCTATGTGGCTGTGGATTAATAATTTCTTCCAGTGTGTTGATCTTTTTTTTTTAAACCACAAAGTAGAAATGAGGATAAATCATAGCATTCTGCCCCTTAAATGGAGTGGCTGTAATAGTAAAAATTGTGGTGTTTATTAAATGCTTACTATGTGCCAAGCACTGTGAAAAAAACACTGTAAATAGGTTGGGTACAGTCCCTGTCCCATAATGGGCTCACAGTTCCCATTTTACAGATGAGGAAGTTGAGGCACTTAGAAATAAGTGACAATAATTATTACGGTATCTGTTAAGCACTTACTATGTGCCAGGCAATGTACTAAACCCTGGGATGGATACGGGCAAATTGGGTTGGACACAGTTCCTGTCCCAAATGGGGCTCACAGTCTCAATCCCCATTTTATAAATGAGCTAACTGAGGCACAGAGAAGTGAAGTGACTTGCCCAAGGTCACACAGCAGAGCAGGGATTAGAACCCATGACCCGCTGACTCCCAGCCCCACGCTCAATCCAGTACGCCATGCTGCTTGCCCAAGGTCACTAGAAGGCAAGTGACGGAGCGGGAAATCAAGAACCCAGGTCCTCATTCTTTCCACTAGGCCACGCGGCTTCTCAATTTAATCCGGTGTCAATGTCTAGTTGTGGTTTGATTCCTGTGTTCTCAGGAAGTAATATTTACTGAGGCCCTGCCTTCTGGCTGACTGCCAAAAACCTGGTTTTATTGCTGGAAATTACACTTGAAGTCCTGGAAATCGAGGCTGGGTGCTTTAAAGTAGCTGGGGACACTTTTTGGAGCGGTCGTCTCAAAGGACACTGGAGTGTGGTGGTTGCATCTGAAAACTCCTGAGAGCAAAAGCATTGTGGGTCAGACTGATGACCATTAAATCCCTGGTTAGAGTTCTTGTAGTTAAATTTAGATAATAATGGAAAAATCAGACCTGTACTGAGGAATGAATGGAGCGAATTTCTTGGATGATACCTTTAGTCCTGCATTTTTAAAAACATTTTTCAATAAATATTTTAGAAAGTCAAAAGACAAGCAGTAGGACTGTTTCTCGGTGCACTTCTTGTGGAAGAGGTTTCACATGTGCTTTAGGTGCATTCTTAGAGGTGGGGGATTGATTGGTCAGGGAAGTCTTCATGTATATTGATTTCTGCTATATTGCTACATTGTACTCCCCCCCAGGGGCTTAGCAGAGTGCTGTGCACATAGTAAGATCTCAATAAATATGATTAATCGATTCTCTAATGACACAGGTAAGAAGCAGCCTGATTTAGTCGATAGAACACGGGCCTGGGAGTCGGAAGGTCATAGGTTCTAATCCCAGCTCCTCCGCTTGTCAGCTGGGTGGCCCTGGGCCAGTTGCTTCACTTCTCTGTGCCTCAGTTACCTCATCTGTAAGACTGTGAGCTCCAAGAGGGACTGTGTCCAACCCGATTTTGCTTGTATCCACCCCAGTGCTTAGTACAGTGCCTGGCACATACTAAGTGCTTAATAAATACCACAACTATTATTATTAGAGCTCTGAAAGATATTAAGAGGGGAAGGACATGGCTTGGGGAGACAGAGGAGAATTACCACATCCTGAACTGCATCCTCCACTGAATTAAGACATTTTCTTGTGTCAGTAAAGGCAAACACCCAGCCTGATTTGGGCACCTTAGGCTGTTTAGGAACAGAACAGAGACCAACAGCTCTAAAGGTTTATGATGAGAGGCAGCGTAGCCTAGTGGATAGAGCACAGGCCGTCCATCTTCTGCCGCTCACTTCCTCACTGTGCCTCGTTCTCGCCTGTCCTGCTGTTGACCCCTGGCCCACGTCCTAACACTAACCTGGCATGCCCTCCCTCCTCACATCCGCCAAACTAGCTCTCTTTCCCCTTCAAAGCCCTACTGAGAGCTCACCTCCTCCAGGAGGCCTTTCCAGACTGAGCCCTCCCTTTCCTTCTGCCCCCCTCCCCTCCCCATCGCCCCTACTCCCTCCCTCTTCTCTACCCCCTTCCCCTCCCCACAGCATTTTTTTATATTTGTATGTAGTATTTATTACTCTATTTTATTAATGGTGTGTATATATCTATGAGTCTATCTATTCTGATGGTATTGATGCCTTTCTACTTGTTTTGTTTTGTTGTCTGTCTCTCCCCTTCTAGACTGTGAGCCCGTTGTTGAGTAGGGATTTTCTCTGTTGCCAAATTGTACATTCTAAGCACTTAGTACAGTGCTCTGCACACAGTAAGCTCTCAATAAATACGATTGAATGAATGAATAAATGAATGAATGAATGAGAAGGACCTATGTTCTAATCCCAGCTCCGTCACATGTCTGCTGTATGACATTGGGCTAATCACTTAACTGCTCTGTACCTCAGTTACCTCATCTGTAAAATGGGGATTAAGACTGTGAGCCCTGAGTGGGACAGGGACTGTGTCCAGCCTGATTAATTTGACCCTACCCCAGCACTGAGAACAGTGCCTGGCACCTTGTAAGCACTTACACCGTAAGTGGGAAAGAGGGACTCTCATTGGATTGAATAGAATGTGCATCCATCACCGAGCGGATTTTCCGGATGGAGGAATGTCCAGATGCAACTTCTCTGCTAGGATGGAAAATTGTCTCAGGCTTGACCTGCTATAAGGGCAGGAGCTTCCCGATGCTAAGCTCTATCTGTGGCTACTATCCATGACTGTTACCAGTAGCTGGCCTAGAAGGACACTGATGTTTGAATGCTGTGAATGGGCAGGAAATGTAGTATTTAATGGCCTACTGGATGAAGACAGCTTGCCTGGGACTAGACACACACACCCCCAAAATGACAGCAAACCTGGGTCCAAAGGATCAGCTCGTTCTGAATTTGAGGAAGAGATCTCACGGGGCTGCTGGCTCAAACTGACTTCCAGAGAGGTCAAGTTTTTCTTCCTCTATGTCCATGAAGGATTTAAATCACCAGTTTGTTTACATATAATTTAGAGTGCAAATAGGCCATTTCCCCAATTAAATTGCTGTTTCTCTTACACCTAAAACAACAAATGGCTTATCTTATCTGCTTTCATCTCACCTATATCTACAATTCACCCACATTTCTACACCAACAGCAAATCAAAAATAAGGGAAACAGTGTACCAAAATTATGTATTAAGGGAAGAAACCAAAGCTGAGGCAATGTGAGAATGGGCTTTCTGCTCCACAAATGGAAAACACCACTCTAAAATTTGTCCTTTACCTAGGAAAATTATGTGGTTTCATGTAAATCAGTGGGTATAAAGATCTTTTCTCCCTTCCTATAAAATTAAGGCTTTCTGCTTTGAAATATCAGAGGCAGGTTTATCCCCTTCTATTTTCTCTAAACTCTGTATCCTAAGAGAGACCTCATCTCTAAAATATAAGGGCATATTCTTACCAGCAAAGTGAAATTCCCTTTCCAACAAGAACAGAGATAACAGAGGAAGGAGAACAGCTGTTTCAAATCCTTCAGGTACTCCTTAAGGGTGAAGCAAATTCTCCTCCAGGGGCCTTAATTCCCTCTTGCACACCAGCTATGTGGCCCTCCTAAATGAGAAAATTCTCAGCAGGCCAATTTAAGTTCTGCCTGTGTGTCCAGCAGATAATTATATCATGACTGGAAATGCATTTCTAAAACTCAAGTGCCCCTGAAGTAATCAGGGAGATTTACGAGGCTGCAATCTATAATGTATTTATTTATATTGATGTCCCTCTCCCCCTCTAGACTATAAGCTTGTTGTGGGCAGGGAATGTGTCTGTTATACTGTTGTGTTGTACTCTCCCAGGTGCTTAGTGAAGTGCTCTGCACAGAGTAAGTCTCAGTAAATATGATCGATTGATTGATTGCAATGGGCAGAGGGCTAAGCCCATGTCTGGGAGTTTGGAACTCTTGTTCACTGACTTATTGACTCTCCTCTTCACTTCTTTGGTCACTTCTGGGGTTTTGGTAGGGACGGGGAGTGGTTTCAATTTATTACATTTTCCTCATACTCAAAATATCTCCAACTAAACCTAATCCTAGAAAGAGTTATGAGGAAAATGTTTGTCCAAGTATATTTTATTAACCAGTTATCAATCTAACGGAAGCACAAGTGAGTTCTGAATGAGAAGGTATTATAAAAGAGGAAAACAGAAACCCAGAGGAGTGGTGTGATTTGTTCCAAGCTGTCCCATTGTTGAGTGAGTGATTTGCTTTCTTCTCTCTTGGGGAGGAGATGTGAAGTACCTCAAGTTACTGGGAGGGAGGGTGCTATTTGCGAATTTTATACTTGGTTGTGACCAATCAACCAATCAGTGGTATTTATTAAGTGCCAAGCACTGTACTTAACACTTGGGGAAATCAATACAATAGAGTTGGGGGACACACTCCCCACACTCAAGGACCTTAAGTATGAAAAGCAATATGGCCTAATGGATAGAGCACAAACCTCCGAGTCAGCTGGACCTGGGTTCTAATTACCACTCCCCCACTTGTCTGTGTGACCTTGAGCAAGTCATTTCACTTCTCTGGGCTTCAATTGCCTCATCTACAAAATAGGGATTAAAACTGTGAGACCCATGTGGGCTAGGGACTGTGTCTAACAGGATGATCTACTTGCCCCCGGGCTAGTATAGTGCCTGGCACATCGTAAACACTTAACAAGTGTTGTAATTATTATTATTCGAGGACTGTAAAGAAAACATCTTATTATTACCTGAGTACTGTGTGACTCTGGGCAAGTCCCTTCACTTCTCTGTGCTTCAATTACCTCCTCTGAAAAATGGGAATCATTCATTCTTTCAATAATATTTACTGAGCACTTGCTACATGCAGAGCACTGTACTAAGTGCTTGGAATATACAATTCAGCAACAGATAGAGACAATCCCTGACCAATGATGGGCTCACAGTCTAAACGGGGGAGACAGACAGGAAAGCAAAACAGAACAATATCATCAAGATAACTAGAATCAAGGAGATATACATCTCATTAACAAAATGAATAGGGTAATAAATAATATATACTAATGAGCACAGTGCTGAGGGGAAGGGGGAAGAGCAGAGGGTGGGGGGGAGGGGAGGGAGAGCAGAGGGAAAGGGGGGCTCAGTCTGGGAAGGCCTCCTGGAGGAGGTGAGCTCTCAGTAGGGCTTTGAAGAGGAGAAGAGAATTAGTTTGACGGAGGTGAGGAGGGAGGGCATTCCAGAATAGCAGTAGGACTCGGGCCAGGGGTCGATGGCGGCATAGGCGTGAACGGGGGACAGAGAGAAGGTGAGTGGCAGAGGAGCGGAGTATACGTGCTGGGCAGTAGAAAGAGAGAAGGGAGGTGAGGTAGGAAGGGGTAAGTGAGGTCCACATGAGACAGAGACTGTGTCCAACTCGTTCTGCTTATATCCAACCCAGTGCTTATAGTGAGCGCTTAACAATTACCGCCATTATTACTTTAGAGTTCAGTATCTAATAAACTTCTTGAATGCAGAGATCATGTCTACTTTCCCAAATGCTTAGTATGGGGCTCTGCATATAATAAGCACTCAACAAACACCACTGATTGAGTTGTCCTTCAGTTTTAAGATGATGTTGCTAGGAGGGAAACTTCATCCTTGAGTTTGAGTGACTTGGAGAGAAACTTTTTTTTTAAAAAAAAGGTATTTGTTAAGCTCTAAGTGTCAGACACTACACTAAGCACTGGAGTAGTTATAAAATAATCATATTGGACACATTCCTTGTCCCACATGGGGCTCATAGTCTTAGCCCCCATTTTACAGATGGGGTAACTGAGGCACAGAGAAGGTAAGTGACTTGCCCAAAGTCAAACAAGCGGTGCCTTGTTCTTGCCTGTCCCGCCATCGACCCCTGGCCACATCCTACCACTGACCTGGAATGCCCTCCCTCCTCACCTCTGCCAAACTAACTCTCTTCCCCTCTTCAAAGTCCTACTGAGAGCTCACCTCCTCCAGGAGGCCTTCCCAGACTGAGCCCTCCCTTTCCCGGTGCCCCTCCTCCCTTTCCCATTCCCCCTACTCATTGATTCAATCGTATTTATTGAGCGTTTGTTGTGTGCAAAGCACTGTACTAAGCGCTTGGAATGTACAATTCGACAACAGATAGAGACAATCCCTGCCCAACAACAGGCTCGCAGTCTAAAATGGGGAGACAGACAACAAAACAAGTAGGCATCAATACCATCAAGATAAATAGAATCATAGATATATAAACATCATTAATAAAATAGAGTAATAAATAATATATACAAAAATACACAAGTGCTGTGGGGAGGGGAAGGGGGAGAGCAGAGGGAGGGAGTAGAGGCGATGGAGAGGAGAGGAAGGACAGAGGGAAAGAGAGGGCTCAGTCTGGGAAGTCCTCCTGGAGGAGGTGAGCTCTCAGTAGGGCTTTGAAGAGGGGAAGAGAGTTAGTCCTTCTTCTGCCCTAACCCCTCCCCCTCCCCACAGCACCTGTAGATATTTGTATATATTATTTATTACTCTTTATTTTATCACTGATGTGTATATATCTATGATTCTATTTATTTTGATGATATTGATGCCTGACTACTTGTTTCATTTTGCTTTCTGTCTCCCCCTTTTAGACTGTGAGCCCGTCATTGGGCAGGGATTGTCTCTATTGCCGAACTGTACATTCCAAGCGCTTAGTACAGTGCTCTGCACACAATAAGCTCTCAATAAATACAATTGTATGAATGAATGAAAGTGACAGAGACAGGATTAGAACCCAGGTACTCTGAATCTGAGGCCTATGCTCTTTCCACTAGGCCAGGCTGCTTCTCACTTGCACACATGTTCTTGAAGATACAGCAATGCATTTTCTGGTCCTCTGCCATTCAGGTGAGCACTACTGAACACCAGTAGTTCCTAATAATAATGGTAATTATGTCATTTGCTAAGCACTTAGTAGGTATCAAACACTATTCTGAGTATGTTAGATACAAGTGGACACAGTCCCTGCCCCCACGGGGCTCCTAGCCTAAGTGGAAAGAAGAAGAAGAGGTGTTGAATCCCCATTTTACAGATGATAAAACAGAAGCACAGAAAAGTTAAGTGATTTGCCCAAGGTCACCAAGCAAGCCATTGGCAGAGTTAAGATTAGTTGAGAGGAAAAGTATGGCCTAGTGCCATTAGGATGTGCTTGAGTTGTTTTTGTAGCAGAGGTGATGTTTGTGCAGAATCATCCTCACAATCACCCCATGGCCAGTGGTTTATATAATAATAATAATGTTGGTATTTATTAAGCTCTTACTATGAGCAGAGCACTGTTTTAAGCGCTGGGGGAGATACAGGGTAATCAGGTTGTCCCACGTGAGGCTCACAGTCTTAATCCCCATTTTACAGATGAGGCAACTGAGGCCCAGAGAAGTGAAGTGACTTGCCCACAGTCACACAGCTGACAAGTGGCAGAGTCGGGATCAAACCCATGACGTCTGGCTCCCAAGCCCGTGCTCCTTCCACTGAGCCACACTCTGTAGTCACAGAACTAGATATTTCAAACCTCACCAGCAGCAAATCCCCCTGGGCTTTCAATAAGTTACTTACAGTGGCTCAGGAAGGTTGGGTGGGGCAGGGAGGGAAACCTTTGATTTTTCTTGTCAGAGTTCTGCATCTAAATTCTGTCTAAACAAAGGAAAGGTCTGAGGAAAGGAAAATGAAAATTCCTTAGAATGGAAAGTCCTTGAGGTCAGGTTTCTATTATTCTCTCCCACACACCGGAGTAAGGTGCTCTGCTGCTCAATAATTGTTTGAAAGAGCACAAATGACAATAATAATAATAATGTTGGTATTTGTTAAGTGCTTACTATGTGCAGAGCACTGTTCTAAGCGCTGGGGTAGATACAGGGTAATCAGGTTGTCCCACGTGAGGCTCACAGTCTTTATCGCCATTTAAAGATGAGGGAACTGAGGCACAGAGAAGTGAAGCGACTTGCCCACAGTCACACAGCTGACGAGTGGCAGAGTGGGGATTCGAACCCATGACCTCTGACTCCCAAGCCCGAGCTCTTTCCCCTGAAATCCACAAAACTTATCTATATTTCCTTCCATATCCATGCTATCAATAATTGCATGTCAGAATGGCCTACTGGAAAATGGACAGGATTGGTAGTTAGGAGACCCAGGCTGCCATCAGGGTTCTGCAAAGTGTGGATAAAATTCCCGTTTTCCCCTTCCCTTAGACTCTGAGCGTTGTATGGAAAAAAATAATAAAATAATGTTGGTATTTGGTAAGCGTTTACTATGTGCAGAGCACCGTTCTAAGTGCTGGGGTAGATACAGGGTAATCAGGTTGTCCCACGTGAGGCTCACAGTTAATCCCCATTTTACAGATGAGGTAACTGAGGCACAGAGAAGTTGTGACTTGCCCACAGTCTCACAGAAGGAACAATCTAATCTGATTTTTTGTGTTACAACAAAACAGTTAATAATTAACTGTAGGATTAGTACTATGTATTTTTATTCTCACCCCTGTCTTTATGAACATACCCTTAAACTCTACCATTTCTCCTAACTGTAATCTATTTTAATGTGTGTCTCCCCCTGTAGTTTGTAAATTCCTTGAGGGCAGGGACTGTGCCCACCAACTCTATTGTAATGTGCTTTTCCAAGCACTTAATTAGCATCACTCTTTCTTTATCTTCCTCTAGCTATTTGTGAATACCTGACTGACTCTGAGTCTAGTGTTCTGCATACAATTAGCACTCAATAAATATTATTTGATGGGGAACGAAGGTGGGAAGTTGGGGAGAATGTTCATATGATCTCACTGCCATGAGGACTGCCCTGCTTTCTCCACTTGTTTTCTCTCCCCAATTACCAAAACGAGCTGTTTGTTTTATGGTATTTGTTAAACGCTTATTATGGTCAAACGCTGTTCTAAACACTGGGGTAGGTACAAATTAATCTGGTTGGGCATAGGGGTAGGTACAAGTTAATCTGGTTGGGCACAGTTCCAGTCCCTCAAGGGCCTCATAGTCTAAGTAGTAAAAACAGATATCCCCATCTTATAGTTGAGGAAACTGAGGCACAGAGAAGTCAGTCAGTCAATCGTATTTATTGAGCACTTACTGTGTGCAGAGCACTGTACTAAGCGCTTGGGAGATTACAATATAACAATAAACAGACACATTCTCTGCCTACAAGTTTACAGTCTAGAGCTTACAGTCTATAGTCTAAATGACTTGCCCAAGGTCACACGGCAAGCAGTTGCGTGGCAGAGCTGGAATTAGAACCCAGGTCCTTCTGACACTCTTATAGAAACTACACTTTGCTTCAGTAAGTTATTAGTATTTCTTGAGCGCTTAATAATATTTGTTAAGCACTTATTTTCTACCAGGCATTGTAGTAAATTGCCGGGGTAGATACAAGATATCAGTTTGGACACAGTCCCTGTCCCACATGAGGTTCATAGTCTAAGCAGAAGAGAAAACCAATATTTAATCCCTAATTTATAGAGGAGGAAACAGAGTCATAGAAATGTGACTCGCCCAAGGTCACACAGCAGGCAAATGGCAGAGTGGGATTTAGAACCCAGGTCCCCTGACTTCCCAGGACCATGCTCTTTCCAATAGGCCACTCTTTCTTCAAATGCTTGGACAGTGCAGTAAAATGCAGTCCCTACCCTCAGGGAGTTGAAAATCTATTGAGGGAGACAAAACAAAATTATTGGCAAATGAATGATGAGTGATGATGATGATGATGGCATTTGTGAAGCGCTTACTATGTGCCAAGCACTGTTCTAAGCACTTGGGGGAGATACACGGTCATCAGGTTGTCCCACATGGGGTTCACAGTCTTCATCCCCATTTTACAGATGAGGGTGCTGAGGCCCAGAGAAGTTAAGTGACTTGCCCACGGTCACACAGCTGACAAGTGGCGGAGCTAGGATTAGAACCCACGACCTCTGACTCCCAAGACCGGGCTAGCCATGCTGCTTCTACAAGTAGCAATGGCAGAATGAAAAAATTAGGGTACAAAGAGTACCAACCCCCTCCTTAATTCCCTTCAAACCTCTCCTGAAAAGGGGTTTTGTATTTAAAAGCTTTCCACAGGGCCTAGCCTCAGTGGACGATGCCCGCTATTTGCATTTCTATTATGCTTCCTATGAAGGAATATTCACCCAACCCCCTCAGAAGTAGGCAGTGTCAGGAAAAGCTAAGTGACAGATGCTGCTGAAGATCCAAGAAGCCGCGTAGAAGAGCTGAAAACTACGTGTTGAGCTGAGCCATTTCTGCAGATCGGTTTCTCACAAACTTTGTACTGACTTTCCGCTAATTCTAAGGTTTAGACCCTACAAAGTGTATAATGCCCGTGGCTCCCTGAAGACCACATTTTTAAGGCTCCTGAGGCAAGGAGCTAACGTAACTCCCCCCTTGCAGTCAGTGACTTCACTCCTTCTTAGTGGGAGTGAATTGGAATTTAGACTTGGAAATGCCCTTCTAATGGGTACTGTTATGCCCCATTTGCCCACTCTGAATGCAAGTATCGAACTCTGAGTTCCATTATGCCGCTTTTCCTCCAGATTCCCACCCTTTCTATCAGTTTTTTGGGCAGAGGAACCCTAGGTGCTGAGAAACCCCACCCCAACCTTACTACACTACTATTCACGCAGCGAACTGGCGAGCAGATGCATGACGTTATTACGATCATCTTACATTCCTATAGTGCTTTTCCTCTGAGACATAAGGCCGACATAGAACACCACTGTACTCTATTTGCTTTCCCCTTGGAGGAAGCCATCTTAACCGTTCAGTGTAACTGGAGGCTCCTATGAGATGAGAGAATCCCGAATTAATTTCTCCTTTCCTGAATGTCCGATAATTCCTTTACCTGAGGACACATTTACTGGTAAAATGGCACGGCAGTCTGAATTTTAAACGTGACCGAGAAGCCGTTTTAATAATTGCTAAACACACCAGTAACGATGTGTGACTAGAACTAAAAATGGTAGGTGTATTTATACCTAAAACCAAAGATTTGCATGTTGCTGTGCTTATTTTTTGTTGAGTGGCCCCTTCATAAGCCTTGAATTTCAAAATTGCTAACTGAGGCCTTAACTGGCGGGCCTTAGGTAAAATCTCAGACAAGTTCATTTTTTAATGATTCTTTTGTTGTTGCTGTTCCCCACTTGGATTAAAGCACAGCGGGAACCAGCATGGTGTAGTAGATAGAGCAGAGGTCTGGCACTCAGAAGGTCATGAGTTCTAATCCTGGCTCCACCATTTGCCTATGTGACTTTGTGAGGGGGATTGAGACTGTGAGCCCCAGTGGGACAGGGACTGTGTCAAACCCGATTTGCTTATACCCACCCCACAGGGCCTGGCACACAGGAAATACTTTAAAAAATACCATTATTATTATTAAGGGAACTGAGAAGTGAGGCCTAAATTGGCACAGATAAAAAGGAGCTCTGATAACTTATGATTTTTAAAATAATATCTGTCACTATGGAAGAAAACCAGAAAATCTTTTAAACAGTGTCTGTGTGGCATAGATCAGTTAGTTTGCCACAGCGTAAGTACTGTCAGTAGAGATACTTACTTCCCCTCTTCCACCCTGAGGATCCCTCTAGTCTCCAATTACGGCATCAGAATTTAGCAGGCTGTAGCTGGCAGGACTCCTCTGGCAAGAGTTCGGCTTTGGCTTCCTCGTGAATTCCACGAGAGTTCAATCGCCTGCACTTCCAAAATGGGCCGAGGCTACTTTCCCTCCTCCTCCTCCTCAGTTCCAGCTATTATGCCCTCTTGAAAGGTTATTCATTTGAAGGCCTGCCTGGACCATTTAAGAGGACTTTGAAAAGACACCAGCTACTATAGGATTCTAGTGTGACATCCCTGTAGGAAAGCACACTCCCAAGTCCAATAGAAGGAGGTGGTGCCCTGGCCCAGATTCTGTGCCTTCACACGGCTGGAATCACACGGGTTGGCAGGACGGAAAATAGACCCATACGAATAACTATTTGCCTCTGAGCCTACCTCACCCGCCTCCGATCTGAGTCTGAAAAAGTGTCGCAGAGGTTGGGGAGGGCTTGGAGAGAGAGACTGCTCTAGTTTGGAGTGGTCCTTGGTCCTCTGGCCTGAAGCAGCCCTCGAGGGTTAAGTCTATACCTCCGGAGCCCCTGAAAGACAGAGCTCCACTTCAGCCTGGAACAAAAAGTCATTCCTGCTGGGACTATAAATCAGGACCAGAATGAACTCCTTAGCTTGATCTGGGTTGGCCAAAATAACTGTGGTACTAAGTGCTTTACGGATTCAAGATAATCAGGTTCCACAAAGGGCTCACAGGCTAAGTAGGAGGGAGAACAGGTTTTGAATCACTACTGTGCAGCCGAGGGAACTGAGGCACGGAGGAGTTAAGTGACTCACCCGAGGTCACACAACAGGTAAGTGGCAGAGCTGACAGAACTCAGGTCCTCTGATTCCCGGACTGTGCATTTTGACTTCTTCCACTAGGCTACACTGCTTCTCCAATTCACCCTCCAGTGTGGGGAGACCTGAGGAGAAAGGGCAGGTCTGCCTGGAAAATATCCACTGGTCCCAAGATTGCTCAGGGTCCCCCTCCCAGAGGCAACAGTAAAGGGGAACCAGGCATGAGGACCATATGGTTTTTAGAAGCAAAGAAGAGGCCAAGAGTAAAGAAGGAGCTGAAAAAAGGAGCCAACATCATGGCTAATGTAAAAATATGTTTCTTCCCATCAGAGATCATAGGCTTAGCATAAAAGAATTGAGACATATTGAGCATTGAAAGCCCCCCAAATGGGGGTTATGTTTATTACCACCAAGCGGTTATGTTTATTATTACCAAGCGGTTATGTTTATTATTATAATCATTTCTGTTATAACATGTTTTCTCTATGTGATTTGAATATAACAGTGGAAATCGTTGGTTCTGCCTTCACAGCATCTCTAGAATCCCTCCTTTCCTCTCCATCCCTCACATTTTGCTCCTCTAATGCCAACCTACTCACTCTACTCCGATCTCATCTATCGCATTCATTTGTTCATTCATTCACTTGTATTTACTGAGCACTTATTGTGTGCAGATCACTGTACTAGGTGCTTGGGAAAGTACAATACAACAACAAACAGTGACATTCCCTGTCCACAATGAGCTTACAGTCAAGGAGGGGGGAGGCAGACATTAATACAAATAAAATTACAGATATGTACAAAAGTGCTGTACAAAGGAGGCAGCATGGCTTAGTGGAAAGAGACTGGGCTTGGGAGGCAGAAGTCATGAGTTCTCCACCACCTGTCTTCTGTGTGACCTTGGCTAAGTCACTTCCAGTCAAAGCTGGAAGTAGCATTGCCTAGTGGATAGAGAAGCAGCGTGGCTCAGTGGAAAGAGCATGGGCTTTGGAGTCAGAGGTCATGAGTTCGAATCCCAGCTCTGCCACTTGTCAGCTGTGTGACTGTGGGCAAGTCACTTAACTTCTCTGGGCCTCAGTTACCTCATCTGTAAAATGGGGATTAAGACTGTGAGCCCCATGTGGGACAACCTGATTCCCCTGTGTCTCCCCCAGCGCTTAGAACAGTGCTCTGCACGTAGTAAGCGCTTAACAAATACCAACATTATTATTATTATTATTACTTCACTTCTCTGTGCCTCAGTTCCCTCACCTGTAAAACGGGGATTAAGACTATGAGCCCCATGAGGGACAACTTGATTACCTTGTATCTGCTCCAGAGATTAGAACAGTGCTTGGCACATAGTAAGCAAATACCATCATTATTATTATTATTATTATTATAAATGCCGTGAGGTTGGGAGGGGGGAAGAAGAGCAAAGGGAGAAAATCAGGGTGACACAGAAGGGAGTGGGAGATGAGGAAAAGTAGGAATTAGTCTGGGAAGGCCTCCTGGAGGAGATGTGCCTTCAACAAGGCTTTGAAGGTGGGGGGAGTAATTGTCTTTTGGACTTGAGGAGGGAGGGCGTTCCAGGCTACAGGCAGGATTTGGGCTAAGGGTCGACAGGGAGACAGGTAAGATGGAGGCACAGTGAGAAGATTAGCATTAGAGAACCGAAGTGTGCGGGCTGAATTATAGAAGGAGAGGAGCGAGCTGAGGTAGGAGGGGGCAAGGTGATGGAGTGCTTTAAAGTCAATGGTGAGGAGTTTTTGTTTGTTATGGAGGTAGACGAGCAACCACTGGAGATATTTGAGGAGGGGGGTGACCTGTCCTGAATGTTTTTATTGAAAAATGATCTGGGCAGCAGAGTGAAGTATGGACTGGAGTGGGGAGAGACAGGAGACTGGGAGGTCAGCAAGGAGGTTGATGCAGTAATCCAGGCCCGGTAGGATGAGTGACTGTATTAGCATGGTAGCCGCTTGGATGGAGATGAAAGGGAAGATTTTAGCGATGTTGTGAAGGCATCTATCTTGATGTCGTCCCCTCGCCCACATCCTCCATCTGGCCTGGAACGTCCTCTCTCATCATATGACAATCACTCTCCCTGACTTCAAAGCTTTATTAAAATCACGTCTCCTCCAAGAGGCCTTCCCTGACTAAGCCTTCACTTCCTCTTCTTTCACTCCCTTCTGTGTTTCCCTTGCATTTTGGAGAAGCAGCTTGGCTCAGTGGAAAGAGAACAGGTTTGGGAGTCAGACGTCATGGATTCTAATCCCGGCTCTGCCACTTGTCCCCTGTGTGATGTCGGGCAAGTCACTTAACTTCTCTGAGCCTCAGTTACCTCATCTGTAAAATGGGGATTAAGACTGTGAGCTCCACGTGGGACAACCTGATCACCTTGTATCCACCCCCAGCGCTTAGAACAGTGCTTTGCACATAGTAAGCGCTTAACAAATGCCATCATCATCACCCCCCTCATCTCCACAGCACTTATGAACTCCATAACATCTATATTAATGTCTGTCTCCCCTGTAAACTCCTTGTGGGCAGACAATGTGACTACCAACTCTATCCTCCCTCTGGCCTGGAACTCCCTCTTCCTCCATAACCCACAGGCCACCACTTTACCAGCCTTCAAAACCCTTCTAAAATCAGATTTCCAAGAGGACTTCCCAGACAAAGCCCTTTACTGTCCCTATCTGCCCTCCCTTGTGCATTTCCTGTGCACCTAAGCCCTTTGATACTACCCCCAGCCCCACAGTACTTATGTAAATATTCTATGCTCATACTATTTCCCCTATCTCTAATCTATTTTAATGTAGGTCTTCCCCTTTAGGTTGTAAGCTCCTTTTGGGCAGGGATCACATCTACCAACTCTGTTAAATTGTACTTTCCCAAGCGCTTAGTACAATATTCTGCACAGAATAAGCACTCAAATGCCATTCATTTGTTGATTGATTGAAAAATTTGGGAATGAGACACACAACATGAATCTGTGCTGGATAAAACAAGATCCACCAGTTGGTGTAAGCTGATCAAATTGTACATTCCAAGCGCTTAGTACAGTGCTCTGCACATAGTAAGCGCTCAATAAATACGATTGAATGAATTCAGCACATGCATAGCATTCCTGACGGTTGATGCTACTGTGTCTCCAAATCTCTGCCTTGGCCTTTCTGTGCTTTATGATTTTGCAACTTTAAAGTATTTAATTCTGTCAAATAGCAATAAGAGGTAGACATGACATAATAGCAGAATTTTTTTTATCAAAAAATAGTCATAACACCATCTTCTGCCCCTTAAGCCATTAATTCTCATTTACCCGATGGTTACTAAGACATGATTTCCCAAAACATAAGCCTCTTCAAGAACACAACCTCCATAATATAGAAGAGATAAAAGAATTACTATTCTTATTTGTCAAGAGTCAGCATCAGAGAGAGGCCAGGTTCTGTCGTCACAGATGTCCCTGTTCTGGAACCATAACATACCACATTAAATTAGATTCAGATCAGAAGAGCCTTTAGCACATACATTCAAATTCTTTAAAACATACAGTCTGCCCATGATGTGCTATCGGGGACACATGGTTCAAATCTTGTCTTGGAGTTCATTCATTCTATTGTATTTATTGAGCGCTTACTGTGTGCAAAGCATTTGAGTTAAGAGGTTACAGCTAAATGACTATCCAAACTCTTCAGTTAACAACACATGCCACCCAGAGTAGTGTGTCAGCTAAATCTATAAAAAAATCTATAAAAACAGATTTTTCTTCAAAAACGTTTATGTGAATAAACACATTAAACATGGGTTGTGAGATTTTTAAGATACATTTATATTTAGCATGGAAATGAATAGGAGAGACAGCTAATGTATACTATATTTACCCGTGATTGTAAATAGGTTGACTTGGTAACTGTAGTTACCAGAAGGAAGGCATTGGAAGGGAAGAAACTGACATGATAGCAGCCAACTGGCAGATCAACGGGGAGGCAATAAGGGTTAATTGAGAGAGTTTCAATTCATTTACTTATAAAGAGCTGCCCCTCAAGATGGTCAAGTAAAGGAGAAGATTGTACTGCTTCTAAACATCCTCTCTCAAAACTCCAGAGGGTGGGCTGTTTGGAAACCTGATCGAGTACTGGAGATCCCCAAGCTCAGCTTGATTTGAGCACTTACTGTTCCCGCTAATTTGCCCAGAGTAGGAGGCCTCACTGCTTTCTGCTGTCATCAAAAGGAATCGGCTTCAGTTCTGGAATCTAGAAGCCTGATGACAAATCACCTCCACACCAAAGCAACTTTGTCCCACAATGCTTAATTAATACTATTTATTGACAGTCTGCTATGTACGAAACACTGTACCAGGTGGCTGGGCAAGTGCAATAGAGTTGGTAGATATAATCCCCGCCTTCTAGGACTTTACGGTCTAATGTGAGAATAGCTGCTAAAATAAATTACAGATAGGAGGAAGTAATGGAGTTTAAAGAGGTGTACATTAAGTGCACATTAAGGGGGTTGTGAGTACTTAAGTACTTAGGTGGTATGGAAGTGCTAATGTTAGCCTTTGGGAATATAAAGTGGGAGATTAGAAATTAATCAGGCAAGGCCTCCTGGAAAGTGATTTCAGAAGGGCTTTGAAGATAGAGAGAACTGTGACCTGGCCCATGTAAATATGATTTTGTCTGTGGTATTTGTTAAGCGCTTACTACGTGCCAGACACTGTACCAAGCCCCGTGGTGGATACAAGCAAATTGGATTGGATGCAATCCCTGCCCCACATATAGTTTTAATCTCCATTTTACAGATGAGACAACTGAGGCACAGAGAAGTTAAGTGTCTTGCCCAAATCACACAGCAGACAAGTGGCAAAGCAGGGATTAGAACCCAGATTCTTCTGACTCTCAGGCGCATACTCTATACAGTAGGCCATGCTGCTGCTTCTCTGTGACAATGGAGCTGGATTGCCAGACAGGAAGTAGAGGTGAGCAAGAAGTCAGTGACAGGAGAGCCAAAAATAAGGAACACTGAATAAGTTAGCTTGAAGAAAATGAAGAGTGTGAGCTGGGTGAATAGTGGGAGAAGAAAGAAGGGAAGGGAGAATTGATTGAGGGTCATAGATCAATCATATCTATTAGGCACTTACTGTGTGCAGAGCACTGTACTAAGCGCTTGGGAGAGTACAATATAATGGAGTTGGTAGACACGTTCCCTGTCCACGATGAGAATACAGCCTACAGTCAAGTTTCAGGAGTTTCTGCTGCATGTTGAGAGGAAAGGGTGATCAGTGGAGGTTTGGGAGGAGTGGGGAGATGTGAGCAGGATGTTATAGAAAAATGATTCCCACAGCAAAGTGAAATATGGACTGGAAACAGGAAGATCAGCAAGGGAGGCTGATGCAGTACTCAAAATGGAATGTAAACAAATGCTTGGACCAGTGTTGTAATTTGGGGGATTTCTTTTACCCTCCAAAGCTCTTAGTACAGTGCTCTGCACAAAGTAAGCACTCAAATACCACTGATGGATTGATCTCTGAAACTGTTGTGGAGGAAGAACCAACAGGACTTGGTGACAAATTGAACATGGGGGTTGAAAGAAAGGGAGGGGATCAAGGATAATGCCAAGGTCACGGGCTTGAGAAGTGGAGAGAACATGCTGTAGTCAACTAGGATGGGAAGGTTAGGTGGGAGAAAAGAGAGAATTTGGTGGGGGAAGATAAGGTGTTCAGTTTTGGACGTATCAAGTTTGAGACACTGGTGAGACCGCCATATAGAGCTGACCTGGTGGCAGGAGGAAAGGTCAGATTGCAGAGAAGGAGAGAGGTTGGGCACAATAAAGTATATTTGGAAGTCACGTACACAGACGTGGTAATGGAAGTCGTGGGAGGGTATGAGCTCCCAAAGGTATGAGGGTAATTAAAAAAAGAAGAGGACTCAGAATAGAACCTCAAGGGACACACAGAGTTAGGAAGTGGTAGGCAGAGGAAGAGCAGAGAAAATGACTGGTAAGGATCGGTCATAGAAGTAGAGTAGAACAAGGAGAGAACTGTGTCAGAAAAGCCAAGATTAGACAACAGTGCCAGGAGAAGGGTCCATACATTGTTGAAAGGAACAAAGAGGTCAAGGAGGCTTAGGACAGAGTAGACTTTTAGATTAGCTGAGGAAGTTGCCATTGGTGACCCTAGGGTTCAGTGAAGTGAAGGGGTGCAGAAACCGGGTTGTAGAGGGTCAAGAAGGGAGTTGGAAAGGAAGCGAGTGTATACAGCCCACTCGAGTTTGGACAGGAAAGGGAGGAAGGAACTGGGGCGATAGCTAGCTGGAGCCACGGTATTCAGCGAAGGTTTTTTTAGGATAGGATAGGACAGTCAGGGACACATTTGAAAACAGAGGAGAAGGATCCATCAGAGAGAGAGAGACCAGTTGAAGATGGTGGTCAAGAAAGCAAGAAAGGTGTTTTTGGACACAAGAAGAGTGTTCTTGTGCAATAAGAAGGGATGGGTCAGAACCACAGGTGGAGGTGACTTTTGATACCTGACAGATGATCCCTCTCTTCAGAGGCTGCTGAGAAGGATGAGAAAGTGGATTTTGGGGTGGGAAAGAGTTCAGGACATGAGGGGAAGACTTTGGGGAGTTCAGGCCTCCCAGTTTAGATTTTATTAATAAAGTAGTTGGAAAAATCATCAGGGGGAGGGAGAGCAAGGTCTAAAACATATCCCGATTGGATTACTGCATCGGCCTCCTTTCTGATCTCCCTTCCTCCTGTCTCTCCCCGCTTCAGTCTATACTTCACTCTGCTGCCCTGATTATCTTTCTACAGAAACACTCTGGGCATGTCACTCCCCTCCTCAAAAATATCCAGTGGTTGCCTATCAACCGTCGCATGAAGCAAAAACTCCTCACTATTGGCTTCAAAGCCCTCCATCACCTTGCCCCCTACCTCACTCCTTGCTCTCCTTCTACAGCTCAGCCCGCACACTCCACTCCTCTGCCGCTTACCTCCTCAACGTGCCTCTTTCTCTCCTGTCCCGCGTCAACCCCTGGCCCACATCCTTCCTCTAGCCTGGAATGCCCTCCCTCCTCACTTCTGCCAAACTAGCTCTCTTCCCCTCTTCAAAGCCCTACTGAGAGCTCACCTCCTCCAGGACGCCTTCCCAGACTGAGCACCCCCTTTTCCTTGGCTCCTCCTCCCCTCCCCATTGCCTCTACTCCCTCCCTCTGCTCTACCCCCTTCCCTGTCCCACAGTACCTGTGTATATTTGTACATATTTATTACTCTATTTTATTAATGTATATATATATCTATAATTCTATTTTTCTATTTTGATGCTATTGATGCCTGTCACTTGTTTTGTTTTGTTGTCTCTCTCCCCCCTTCTAGACTGTGAGCCCACTGGTGGGTAGGGATTGTCTCTGTTGCTGAATTGTACATTCCAAATGCTTAGTACAGTGCTCTGCACACAGTAAGCCCTCAGTAAATACGACTGACTGAATTAATGAATGGTGGGGCAATGAACGTAAGAATCTGAGGGAGGAGAACTAATAGTGTTTAGCACAGTGTTCTTCACACAGTAAATGCTCGATAAATACCGTTGACTGATCTCCCTTCTAGCCACTTTAGTCCTTCTATTACCACTTAAGTCCTCACAACCTCCATAGCATTTGAGCTTGTCTCGTATACTCTTCCTCCAGGCTGAGGACAATTTTGTAGAGAGGGGTGATGTAGGAGAGAAGGCAGGAAGGAGCTGCAGTTGGAGAGTGATCATTCAGAGTTGGTGAGGTTTGGTACAAGGACTAGTGATGATGAGATCTGGTGCATGTCCAAGTGAGTGGGGGGAGGAGGAGTTTGGTGGAGCGGAGGAAGCAGGTGGCTAGGGGAAAATCATCAGAAATGTCATCAGGATGATCCATGAAGGTAATTAGAAATTGTAGTGAGTGGTAGACTAAGTTTCTTGTGGGCAGGGAATGCATATACCAACTCTATTCTATTTTATTGTACTTTCCCAAGCACACAGTAAACATTCAGCAAATACCACTGATTGAGGCAATAACAGCAGCAGCAGTTCAGCCAGAATCTCAGACTCTCAGGACTTGGCACAGGTTGTGGTAGCAGGAAGGGGGTGGCGGCAAAGTGCAGTTCTCTGCCGATGCATCTTACTGGTTCCTAGCCTCTCCCCAGATAATAACAATAATAAAGTGTACAACTCGTAGAATTAAGTGCTTACTGTATGCCAAAACTATGAACTAAGCGCTGGGGTACATGCAAGATAATCAGGTTGGACGCAATTCCTGCCCCACATGAAACTCAAGTAGGAGGGAGAATTCTTATCTAGTCCCCATTTTATAGCTGAAGAAACTGACCACAGAGGGGTTAAGTGACTTGCACAAGATCATAAAGTAGGCAAGTGTCTACAGTGAGCTGAGAGTTTAGAGGGTGAGAAAGATATTGAAATAAACAATTTATAATACATAGTTTAACCCAAACTGTTCTCTGTGTTAAAGTAGTTATCCGAGATATCAAGGAACTTCAGCTACATTCATGCCAGACATTAATTCATCCTAATTCCCTTTCCTAATTTTTGAGGATCTGGCGGTAAGGACCAGGGCCTTGCAAGGCACTGCAAGCAGTAGGAGAGGATGGATAAAGACAGGGAGATTGCTTTATTAGTAATAATTGTGGTATTTGTAAAGTATTTATTATGTACTAGGCAGTGTACTAAGTTCTGGGGTAGTTACAGGTAAATCAGGTTGGACACAGTCCCTGTCCCACATGGGGCTCAGTCTCAATCCCCATTTTACAGATGAGGGAACTGAGGCACAGACAAGTGAAGCGACTTGCCCAAGGTCACACAGCAGACAAGTGGTAGAACCGGGATTAGAACCCAGGTCCTTCTGACTCCCGGGCTGGTGCTCTATCCACTAGGCCGTGCTGCTTCTTTATTATTAAGCAAAGTATTTTAGGTTGTTTCTGTATTTAACATAAACTGTGTCTGCACTCAATTTTGCTGAAATAGTAAGCCATTCTATTAGCTGGGTGAAGCTTTGAGAACTATTGTGAAGCATATCAATATTCCAATTCAAGTCATGGGCCTTCCGGGAAGTTTCACAGTTTTGGTGAACCTGTCCCCGTAACAACAAGTGCATGGGTTAGTAAGATACTTTCAAAATAGTCCCACATAATAGTGACTTTGAAATATAATATTTGAGGCATAAAAAAAATGTTCTAGAGAAAATTCCCAAATGGGAAAGGAGAGCATTTGAGGTGTGAGAAAAGAGAGGGAGGAAAGGAATAGTAACTGACTAAGGGATCCATAAAACCTATTGTAACCAGGCGTCCCCAGCCCCCCGCCCCAAATTTTAGACAGATCTGTGGCCAAAGTAAATCAAAAAGCAAAACTGGCAGAGAGACTTTTCAGAAGAGATCCAGAATGGGTAGACTGAAGGACTTTGGCAGCGGGGATTTCCCTTTTGCGACAAGCTCAGAGCCGCTGTCTCTTTTGTTGTAGAGCAGAGGAGGGGAGGGACAGGGGAGAGGAGAAACCCTTCCAAAGTGGCAGGGGTACAAACTCGCTCTCACTAGCACCCCCTCATCACACTGTGGGCAGCAGCATTCCACAAGAAACTCCGTAGAGAAAGGGCACCACATGTCATTCTGTCACCCCCCTACTCACTGCCCTAAAGCACAGTCAAGGTCACATGGGGAGCGCTCAGTCCCAACAGCAAATTTGTATGAGGAGACATCACACCGAGGTTTTTTGTTTTCGTTTTCCTGGCACAGTCCAACATTAGTCCTTCTCTTCTCAAGTACATTTTTTAAAATGTTGTTCTATAGAATACTTTATAAACTTCCCAAGCTGCTTTATTCCCTCAGCTTCTCTAACCCATCTTATAACACCGAAGTTCTCTTCAATTAGTTCTATGATTTAGTCCCTAGAGTGAACATTTATTTCCCTGTTAAGGGAAATGATCTTTGAACCCAAATTCAGTGTGCACCAACTATGCAAAAACTGCTGAAATTCAGGAGTCTAAATTTCAACAAATGCTGATTCTAGTTACAGGTGTTTATCTTGGACTGTCCAAAAGTTGATTGAGACTTTCTGTGGTATGTTCCCACAGAGGCCTTCCCAGACTAAGCCCCCCACCTTTTCCTCAGCTCCCCCACCCCACCTCGCCCCGACTTGCTCCCTTTGCTCTACGCGTCCTCCCTGTCCCACAGCACTTGTATATGTACATATCTATAATTCCATTTATTTATATTATCACCTGTTTTACTTGTTCTGATGTGTATGCCTATTTTTATTGATGCCTCTTTACTTGTTTTGATGTCTGTCTCCCCCCTTCTAGACCGTGAGCCCATTGTGGGCAGGGATTGTCTCTCTGTTGCCGAATTTACTTTCTAAGCACTTAGTACAGGGCTCTTCACACCCTAAGTGCTCAATAAATACGACTGAATGAATGAAAACATTTGTTATTTATGCATACTAATTAGGTTTTGTATTTTTTAAAAATTCTCATATTCAAGAGGTAGGTCCGCAGAATTGCCGAATGAGGAAACAGATGGAAGCTGTTCTTCAGCTCAGGTTTTAAATTAGACGCACTGGGTAGGTGATGATGAATTGATTTAGATACCCACCAGCTTTGACGGGAAGCTTATTGGAAGGCTGAAACTTTTTTTTTTTTTTACCAAATTAAACATTTTTCTGCCCCGACAATATTTGTCTTCCTAGCTAACGTATGGAGAACTTGATACTAGTCCTTTTTTGTAAATTAGGCCTGAGGCACTAGAGAAGCAGCGTGGCTCACTGGAAAGAGCAAGGGCTTTGGAGTCAGAGGTCATGGGTTTGAATCCCAGCTCGGCCACTTGTCAGCTGTGTGAATTTGGGCAAGTCACTTAACTTCTCGGTACCTCAGTTACCTCATCTGTAAAATGGGGAGTAAGATTGTGAGCCCCAAGTGGGACAACCTGATTCCCCTGTGTCTACCCCAGCGCTTAGAACAGTGCTTGGCACATAGTAAGCGCTTAACAAATACCAACATTTAGTTTGATTGATAGATTGGGACTGTGCAGATTGGTGGCCTCCCTTGAATTTAAAAAGCAATCAATTGTATTTATTAAGCGTTTACTATGTACAGAGCCCTATACTAAGTACTTGGGAGAGTACGATATAGCGTTTCCTACCCGCATCGAGTGAAACCTTTGGACTTTGTCCCTGGTCCGCTAGGAAACTTACCCAACCTACAGCAGCTGCCCAAAAGTGTGGACAAGTTTACCCCCTTTGCTCGGTTTTTGGCGTGCCTGGACCCTGTGGATAGCCAGACTCCACTTCTCCCCCACCCTCTGATGTTTGTTCTTCAGGGCTCACACAAGCTCTAGTAATCAGGGGAGGAATGGTAAGATTTCAAAGTGACAGTGAGGAAGAGACTCGTGGCCCCATTCCAGTAGACCTACTTTGGTGGGTTTGAGCAGATTGGGAAGGGCTCCCAAATTCCAATAGACTATATAGTATAAGGCGGTGGCTTTTCCCGGGGAGTGTGTTGAGGGAAGTCTGGCAGTTTGGAAAACTGTTGAAAAGCAGTCACTAGTGGCTCAGAGGGAAAGACTAGATTTTGAAAACAAACAAAAAACCCAGATCTGCAAAATAATGCCCAACCAGGGCCTGCAGGAGTTTTAGAGTTAAGGAGGATGGTAGTTTTGATTATTCTTTGCAGAGTAGTTAACCTTAATAATCTGTTTGCTTCCAAAAGTCGTTTCCTTGCTCTTAGGCCCAGAATGACCTTAATCACTTAGCGTATTATTTTCTGATATCTAGGTAAGTACCATTTAACTTTGGGGGGGAAAAAAAACCCCACACAAAACGTTTTTCCAGGTATCTATTGCATGCCAGTCAGGAGAAAACTGTTTAAACAGAGATGATTTGACATTATTAAACTGTTGATTTCCTCTCTATCTGCCAGTTCTCCTGCTGAAATGCAGACAGCTTGGATTTTTGAGGTTGCTTTGAACAAAAGAGGGAATCGGCGTGGCCTGGTGGAAAGACCCCAGGCCTGGGAGCTAGGGACCAGGATTTTAATGCCAGCTTCATCACTTGTTTGCTGTGTTATCCTGGGCAAGTCACTATACTTCTCTGTGCCTCCATTTCCTCAACTTGTTTGGCATAGTGCATGCTTAAATACCACAATTATTATTTTAGGGAATCTTCACAACCTTCCTAATTATTAACAACTACTACTTGGGCTCTGTCATGAGTTGGGAGGTCGGGGGAGGGAACAACAACTCTTTTTCCACTGCTTTCAAACATGCTTACGTCTCCCCTTCTCTAAAGAAACCCTCCTGTAACTCCCCAGTTTCCTCCAGTTATCACCCTATCTCCCTCCTACCAGATTGAATGAATTCCCCTCCAAGTCCCTTGAGTGAGTTGTCTATAGCCACCGACTTCACTTCTCCTCCAGTTCTCTGCTTGACCACTTCCAGTGGCTTCTGCTCCCTTGGGTCCATGGAAACTGCCCTCTATAAGGTCACCGATGGCCTCTACTATTTTAATCCTCCTCAACCTCTCAGCTGACACTGCCGTCAAAGTAGTGATGTAGTGATCCATCTCTACATGGATCACTTCCCAAAAATCTACATCGCTAGGCCTGACTCCTCTCCTTTTCAGCAGTGTCTTCTTTCCTCTGGCCTTCAGGACGTGTCTACTTGGATCCGTCACCTCTGTTGCACTCTACTCTCCAAAGCACTTGGTACAGTGATCTGCACATAGCAAGCACTCAATAAATAGAACTGATATGATGGATCGCTGGTTGGGGCAGTCTCTCCAAACTCCCGTCCAACACCGCAGAGGGGAAGCCATTACAGTGCAATCTGTCTCCTAATTCTGTTGGACTGTACTCTCCCACGCACTTAGTACGGTGCTTTGCATATAGTAAGTGCTCAATAAATACAATTGATGTGGGGGGTCGCGAGAGTTTGGACTGGACTAGAGCAATGAAGAGTCGAGAAGGCCAAGGACAATTCCCTCCGATCAGAAATACACTGGTGGTCTTCCCTTTCTTTTTCAGCTTTCCCCATGTGCCTGTCTCCCTCAGACTGTGAGGCCCCAAGGGCTCCAGGATCAGGTCTGAATCACCGACCGTATAGTCTCCCTAAGACTTTGGCCTCAAATGCTCCATACCTCACCCTGTTGGGAGAGTGAAAGAGCTGGAGGTAGGAGAAGGCCTGCAGAGGCTCTAACATCATTAGTAAAGCTTTCTGACCAAAGACAGGCTCAGCAAGATTTCTGCAAATCTCTGGCTAATATGGGCGGGGAAGACCATAGTGGATCCTGAGGCTAATAATGGTATTTGTTAAGCGCTTACTACTGTACTAAGCACTGGGGTGGATACGTGCAAATCCCGGCAAGGCTCTGCGGTCTTTGGCACTCTGGCCCAGCATCGACACTCGGCTTGGGCTGCAAGGGGGAGCGTGTATGTCAAATACTTGTGTGCGCTTGACACTGTGCTTGCTCCCCTCCTGGAGTCCTCACTCGCTTGGTCCGCACACTTTGTTCCTCTGATGCTAACCTTCTCACTGTGCCTCCATCTTGCCTGTCTCACCGCCGACCCCTAGCCCACATCTGCCTCTTGCCTGAAACGCTCTCCCTCCTCAAATCCCACAGACAATTATTCTCCCTCCCCTTCAAAGCCTTACTGAAGGCACATCTCCTCCAAGAGGCCTTCCCAGACTAAGTCTCGCTTTTCCTCATCTCCCACTCCCTCCCACGTCACCCTGACTTGCTCCCTTTACTCTTCTCCCCTCCCCACATGTATATATCTACAATTTTATTTATTTTTATTGATGTCTATCTCTCCCGCTTTAGACTGTGAGCTCTTTGTGGGCAGGGATTGTCTCTCTTTATTGCTGTATTGTACTTTCCCCAAGTGCTTAGTACAGTGCCCTGAATACAGTAAGTGCTCAATAAATATGATTGAATGAATGAATGAATACGATTGATTATGTGACCTCGAGCACGTCATTTAACTTCTCTTGTCTCAGTTTTCCTGTTCTCCCTACTTGGACTGTGAGCCCCATGCTGGACAGGGAATATATCTACCCCAGCTCTTTGAACAGTATTTGACACGTTACGTGCTTAAATAAAAAACAAAACAAAAAAACCTTGGGGCAGAACTGAGTCCAAGCACAACAGAACGGGGCTTGGCACAGAGTAAGTGTTTAACAAATACCATCATTATTATTACGATGTATAGACTGACGTGGGAAGAGACAGAAGGCAGGATGGTCAGTGAGGCGGCTGATGTAGTTATCAAGTTCAAAGACACCCTTCTAAGGAAAAATAAAACAATTGCAAATTTGAATGTGATATTATATATTAAGTTTGGACCAGTGTTTATTATAAATTATTACAGCCTCTCTTTCAAAATGTCTTTTCTTTAAAAGTTTTTTTTTTTCATAGCTGTTCAAATTGTGCCATACTCTAGCTCATAAAGAATAAACCCAAACCTTATTACCATATACACTTCTGTTCTGCAGAGGGTGGTATGAAAGTGGTGGGTCAAACAAATGCACTAAAAAAATGTAATTACCATCATGGGATTTGTAAGTGAACTCTCTGCATCTGCCGAAACTGGTGATCTAGAGCCAAAGCCCGTGTGCTCTTCGGTTCCCCTTTGAGTCTGAGAATTCACCTTGGATCAGTGACAAAAAACTTCATTCTAGTTTACTTTCTTGGTTCTGTTTCTCCTCGAAACAATTTTTTTAAACCAATTTGGCCTCTTTTCAACCATTTTCCTTGAATAAAAACACTGAGAATCAATGTTGCTCCCTTCTGTTCAATTTCTCCAGCAACACTCCCATCACCAATAATTACCATTTTTTTTCCCATCTCTGTGGATCATTTCAGAGCAAATGGGTAACTGCATGTAACTGAGAAATCTCAAAATATATCTTAAATTCCTGGCCATAAACTAACAGCCTTAAAAGGAAGGACAATTCTCATTATCGATTCCATCCAGCATTAAAAGAAGGCAGGCTCAATTTGTGGACCATACATTCTTGCTCACTTTAAAATTGCTCCACATTAGCTGATTAAATAGAAAGTATATTATCCCTTTCGAGATGTATTTTTTCTCCATAGGTTACCAAGTTTCAATGAAGTCTTTACAAAGGTTTGATTTTAATCAAATAAGGTGTATGATGTTAATATATAGGGCTTTTGACATCATGAAGTTTTATAAGACTCAATGATTGAGTGTTTTAGTGTTAAATTATATTCTTGATGAGAATTTGAGAAAGAATAGACACATTCAATAGTTTCAGAGGAAGGTTTATCCCTTTGGACTGTAAACCTAATGTAAAAATTCAAATCCCGTTATCGGTTGATCACAACTATCCTTAAAAAAAAAAAGAGTAAAAAGCTCTTTTTATTTGCCAAACTAAAACTAAAACTACATTATTTCCCCCCTGTTGAACCCTTACTCAAAAGCAGCGTGGCTCAGTGGAAAGAGTACAGGCTTTGGAGTCAGGGCTCATGAGTTCAAATCCCAGCTCTGCCACTTGTCGGCTGTATGACTGTGGGCAAGTCACTTAACTTCTCTGTGCCTTAGTTCCCTCATCTGTAAAATGGGGATTAAGACTGTGAGCCCCACGTGGGACAACCTGATTCCCCTGTGTCTACCCCAGCGCTTAGAACAGTGCTCGGCACATAGTAAGCGCTTAACAAATACCAACATTATTATTATTATTATTAAAAGGGATGGAAGGGGGAGGTTGATGAAGGAGTAGTGTGGTCTAGTGGATAGAGCATGGGCCTGTGAGTCAGAAGGACCTGGGTTATAATCCTGGCTCTGCCATATGTCTGCTGGGTGACCTTGGGCAAATCACTTAGCTTCTCTGTGCCTCAGTGACCTCATCTGTAAAATGGGTATTAAGACCGTAAGCCCTATGTGGGATGTAGACTGTGTCCCCCCTACTTAGGATGTATCTACCCCAGTGCTTAAGACAGTGCCTGGCACACAGAAAGCTCTTACTTTTTTTTCTTTAATAATAATAATAATGTTGGTATTTGTTAAGCACTTACTATGTGCAGAGCACTGTTCTAAGCACTGGGGGAGATACAGGGTCATCAGGTTGTCCCACGTGGGGCTCACAGTTAATCCCCATTTTACAGTTGAAGTCACTGAGGCACAGAGAAGTGAAGTGACTTGCCCACAGTCACACAGGTGACAAGTGGCAGAGCTGGGATTCAAACCTATGACCTCTGATTCCCAAGCCCGGGCTCTTTCCACTGAGCCACGCTGCTTCTCTGTATTAATGTTGGTATTTGTTAAGTGCTTACTATGTGCAGAGCACTGTTCTAAGCACTGGGGTAGATACAGGATAATCATTGTCCCACATGGGGCTCACATTTTTTAATCCCCATTTTTGCAGATGAGGCAACTGAGGCACAGAGAGGTTAAGTGACTTGCCCACAGTCACACAGTTGACAAGTGGCAGAGTGGGGATTCGAACCCATAACCTCTGACTCCCAAGCCAGGGCTCTTTCCACTGAGCCACGCTGCTTCTTTAAGCAAGTCAGACATTCCCATTCACTTCAGAAAAGGTTTCTATATTTCTTTACAATATAAGCTGTATCTACCCCAACTTCAAAAGATAAATGTATGTAGGCATTTATTATATTTATATAGGCTGGAGAAGCAGCGTGGCTTAGTGGCAAGAGCCCGGGCTTGGGAGTCAGAGGTTGTGAGTTCTAATCCCGCCCCCAGAACTTGTCAGCTCTGTGACTTTGGGCAAGCCACCTCACTTCTCCGTGCCTCAGTTACCTCATCTGTCAAATGGGGATGAAGACTGTGAGCCCCACGTGGGACAACCCAATCACCTTGCATCTATCCCAGCGCTTAGAACAGCGCTTGGCACATAGTAAGTGCTTAACAAATGCCATCATTATTATATTACAGGCAAAATGTGAATTCTTAAAGCACTACATTGCTGACTTAGCAACTGGAGTGTCCGATACAAGTCTTTGGAGAAAATTCTATTGTCTCCATCAAAGCCCGACCCACACCTCTCTGTGGTCGAGGTCGGGGAGTGAAATCTCATTCTATTCACACCTCTATTCCTGTCATTCCTCAAAAACCCCGCAGTGGGTACCCATTCATCGTCTCTTCAAACAGCAACTCCTGACTGTCGCTTTAAAAAGACATTCATTCCTTGAGCTCTCCTTCTACCAAACCTACTATGTTCTCTTTACCTACTCCTCGCCCACTACAGCTTTCATTCTCCATTCACCCCAAGCTCACGTTCTCTCTGCGCTTCCCTCTCAACTCTGACTCCTAACTGAAGCCCTTCTTCCTCTTTGGAATTCCCATCCCACCCTTAAAATCTGCCAGGCCATAAATCTCCCTGACTTCCAAGTCCTTCTGAACTCACATCTATCAAGCAGTGGTATTGCCTGAGCGCTCACTGTGTGCAGAGCACTGTACTACAGGGCTTGGGAAAAAGTTCAATTAGATAGAATTGGTAGTTGGGATCCCTGGCCTTGGAAGCTTACTGCAGTCCAGTAGGGGAGACGAACATTAAAATAAGTTACAGCTAGAGGAAACAGTAGAGGATAAGGACATTTACATAAGAGTTGTGGGGCTGAGACGTACTTATGGGGTACATGGCCAAGTGCATAATCTTCCCCTCTTCGAAACCCTACTTAGAGCTCACCTCCTCCAAGAGGCCTTCCCAGACTGAGCTCCCCCTTTTCCCTCTTCTCCCTCTGCTTCCCCTTCACCTCCCCTCAGCTAAGCCCTCTTTTCCCCCCTTTCCCTCTGCTCCTGCCCCTCTCCCTTCCCCTCCCCTCAGCACTGTACTCGTCCGCTCAACTGTATATATTTCCATTACCCTATTTATTTTGTTAATGAGACGTACATCACCTTGATTCTATTATTTTGTTAATGAGATGTACATCACCTTGATTCTATTTATTTGCTATTGTTTTAATGAGATGTTCATCCCCTTGATTCTATTTATTGCTATTGTTTTTGTCTGTCCGTCTCCCCCGATTAGACTGTAAGCCCATGAAAGGGAGGGGACTCTCCCTGTTACCGATCTGTAGATTCCAAGCGCTTAGTACAGTGCTCTGCACATAGTAAGCGCTCAATAAATACTATTGAATAATCAACTTCAGGACTGTGAGCCCGTTGTTGGATAAGGATTGTCTCCGTTTGTTGCTGAATTACACATTCCAAGCGCTTAGTACAGTGCTCTGCACACAGTAAGTGCTCAATAAATACGACTGAATGAATGAACACCTAGGGAAGGGCAGATTGGGGAAAGAGGGCATAGTCAGGGAGACTTCCCCTGACGACTTTGTCTTCTCTCCAGGCCCTCTCCTCCTTACTATCATCTTGGCACTTTCATACATATTGTTTTATTAATAATAATAATAATAATAATATTGGTATTTGTTAGCACTTACTCTGTGCAGAGCACTGTTTTAAATGCTGGGGTAGATACAGGTTAATCATTCATTCATTCATTCAATAGTATTGGAGCGCTTACTATGTGCAGAGCACTGTACTAAGCTCTTGGGATGAACAAGTCGGCAACAGATAGAGACAGTCCCTGCCATTTGACGGGCTTACGGTCTAATCGGGGGAGACGGACAGACAAGAACAGTGGCAATAAATAGAGTCAAGGGGAAGAACATCTCGTAAAAACAATGGCAACTAAATAGAATCGAGGCGATGTACAATTCATTAACAAACTAAATAGGGTAACGAAAATATATACAGTTGAGCGGACGAGTACAGTGCTGTGGGGATGGGAAGGGAGAGGTGGAGGAGCAGAGGGAAAGGGGGAAAAGAGGGTTAAGCTGCAGAGAGGTGGGGGGGGGGGTGGTAGAGGGAGTAGAGGGAGAAGAGGAGCTCAGTCTGGGAAGGCCTCTTGGAGGAGGTGAGTTTTAAGTAGGGTTTTGAAGAGGGAAAGAGAATCAGTTTGGCGGAGGTGAGGAGGGAGGGCGTTCCAGGACCACGGGAGGACGTGGCCCGGGGGTCGACGGCGGGATAGGCGAGACCGAGGGACGGTGAGGAGGTGGGCGGTGGAGGAGCGGAGCGTGCGGGGTGGGCGGTAGAAAGAGAGAAGGGAGGAAAGGTAGGAAGGGGCAAGGTGATGTAGAGCCTTGAAGCCTAGGGTTAGGAGTTTTTGTTTGGAGCGAAGGTTGATGGGCAACCACCGGAGTTGTTTAAGAAGGGGAGTGACATGCCCAGATCGTTTCTGCAGGAAGATGAGCCGGGCAGCGGAGTGAAGAATAGACTGGAGCGGGGCGAGAGAGGAGGAAGGGAGGTCAGAGAGAAGGTTGACACAGTAGTCTAGCCGGGATATAACAAGAGCCCGTAGCAGTAAGGTAGCCGTTTGGGTGGAGAGGAAAGGGCGGATCTTGGTGATATTGTAAAGGTGAAACCGGCAGGTCTCGGTAACGGATAGGATGTGTGGGGTGAACGAGAGAGATGAGTCAAGGATGACACCGAGATCGCGGGCCCGAGAGACGGGAAGGTTGGTCGTGCCATCCACGGTGATAGAGAAGTCTGGGAGAGGACTGGGTTTGGGAGGGAAGATGAGGAGCTCAGTCTCGCTCATGTTGAGTTTTAGGTGGCAGGCTGACATCCAGGTTGTCAGGTTAATCAGATTGTCCCATGTGAGGCTCACAGTTAATCCCCATTTTACAGATGAAGTAACTGAGGCACAGAGAAGTGAAGTGACTTGCCCACAGTCACACAGCAGACAAGTGGCAGAGCGGGGATTCGAACCCATGACCTCTGACTCCCAAGCCCGGGCTCTTTCCACTGAGCCACTCTATGATTTGAGCATTTCTTCTTAACTACATTATTTTATTTTTCTGTTTCCTCCATGAGATTATAAAACCCCTTGAGGGTAGAGATATGTTTTCTTGTGTTTAGTAAGTGAGAAGTGCTCAGCTAGTTCTGTCGTACTGTACTCTCCCAAGCACTTAATACGCTACTCTGCACAAACTAAGCACCCAATAAATACTGCCGATTGATTGATAAAAACTACTGTGACTGGGTGAAGTAATTAAAAGTAGGGAAATGGCTGCTGAAGCTCTGCCATCTGGGGTGAAGTTCACTGGCTGAAGCACCAATTTGGGCATCTTGCAGGGTGGATAGACTTGCCAGGAATCCTAACAAGGGGCTAACAAAGCAGCAGCCAAAAAGTCACGGCACTTGGGGCCAACACTGCCATTACGTTGATGTACGAAACGCATTTGAGAAGCAGCAGGACCCAGTGGCAAGAGCCCGGGCTTGGGAGTCAGAGGTCGTGGGTTCTAATCCCACATCTGCCGCTTGTCTGCTGAGTGACCCTGGGCAAGTCACTTCACTTCTCTGAGCTTCAGTTACCTCATCTGTAAAATGGGGATTGAGACTGTGAGCCCTGTGTGGGACAACCTGATTACCTTGTATTTACCGCAGTGCTTAGAACAGTGCTTGGCATATAGTAAGCGCTTCACAAATACCATCATTATTATTATTTGTATGTGAAGCTCTTGCCTGCATGTCACTGTGTGCTGCATTCCTTCCTGCCTGCCCTCATCCCGTGCCCAAAGAACACCACACTTCTAGACTGTAAGCTCCTTGCGGGCAAGGAGCGTGTCTGTTATACTATACTCTTCCAAGCGCTTAGTGTAGTGCTCTGCACACAGTTAGTGCTAAATAAATACGACTGACTCTCAAGCAGAGCTATGAAAAACACTAGCATTATGATCAATCCATTCAATCGTATTTGAGTGCGTAATGTGTGCAGAGCACTGTACTAAGCACTTGGGAGAGTACAACAAAACACATTCCCTGCCCACAACAGCTATGCCTATGCTATGCCTTGATTCTGAAGTCTTTGTGACTGGACTGCCTCTCTTTTGACAATTACAATGAGAGGCTCCATCTTCACTGTATAGGAATGGGTCATAAGAATTACCTTCTTTTTGTTGTTGTTAATTTAAGTGGATGAAATCAATTTTTTTTTTTTAGCACCTTCCCCGATAGCTGTACTGTTAACTAGGGCTTCCCCTTCCATACTGGCATAGGACACATTTTCTGGAAGAAAACTGAGTTTGGGAACAGAGATATGAAGCATCTACTTTCTCCCACACTTTCCACATCCTCAGGCTGACCATCACACAAGATAGAAGACCTGAAATCCCATCCATTTTAAGCCATGCCTGAAATTGTTCCATTTGATGCAAGTGTGTCCTTCTTCCCTCCCCACCCGCAATCTGTTCCCTAAGGTCAGAAGAGGTCAGTTACAATATTTGTAGAGGGAACCTGATTTATAAAGATGTTCAAATGTATTTTCGATCAACTAGCCTCCCAATGAAGGGGGAAAAAACAGGTGACTTGAGGAAAACACATTAACACTAATCCAGGTGGGTTAATTGCCACTGCTCCTTTCCTTCCAATAATCAATCATTTTAATTCACTTTGGCTGTGTTATTTAGGTTTTTCAAGTTGATAATTAAGATTACTTTGGTTTTGAGATAAATAAGTGATCTCTAGGTCTGTGCCACAATAGTTTAGATCCAATAGGAAGTGCCTACACTTTTGTGATCCTCTCAGGGTCACATCTGGAGAGTTTCCAGTACTCTACCAGTCTTGACTACAGGAGGGAGAGGCAAGCAGACACCGACCCATCCCTCGCTTGGGCAGTGGCTAGTGAGTGGCAGGCAATCTGCTCCAAGTCAAATCTCACCTGTGCTGGGCAGCTGCAGCAGAGGAAAGCGTTCATTCATTCAATCGTATTTATTGAGCGCTTACTGTATGCAGATCACTGTACTGAAGTTGGAGACCCAAGCTTACTATGCAGAAGGAGGCAATGGAAACCGCTTTCGGATTTTTACCAAGAAAACTCCATAGCTACACTACCGGAATGATTGCAGATGGAGCGTTTTGGGAGAGACGCGTCCATGGCGTCGCTATGGGTCGGAGACGACTCAGCGGCACAAGACAAGACACTCTTGTGACTGCAGAAAAATTTGTATCTACGTGAAAAGGTTGTAAAAACACAGGACCATGATTGCATGGAACTGGAGTGTGAAATAAATAACAATAATACGAAAAAAGACCGGGATTCTAGTCCCAGCTTTGCCACTGGCCTGATCTCTGACCTTCAGCAGGTCACTTACTCTCTCTGTGCCCCGATCATCTCTTCTGTGAAATGGTGAGAAATTACCTATTCCTCCTATCCCTTAGACTGTGAACCCTCATGGGAGGACCGGGTCTACTATCTCAGCACTTAACAAGCCCTCAATACAGCAATAAACTATCACTGCTGTTTATTCATTTATATTTATTAAGCACTTACTGTGTGCAGAGCACTGTACTAAGCATTTCACAGGCAGTTTTTAATGATCCTTTCAATCAGAACTGCACAATACATCATTGGATTTTAAAAATTCCCTCATCCAAGGTGTTTCTTGGGTTATTAGGCTAACACCTTAGATGACCCCTAAAAGTATTGCCTTTTTATGAGCAGGTGAAACTCTGGAGGGCCCAGGCCAAGATTCACCCTCTACACCATTCTTCCGGGTTCTGACTCAGCTGGGGGCCATTATTCTGATCAATTAATGGTATTTATTGAAACTGTGTTCAGCATACTGTATTAAGCACTTGGGTGAGTACACAGTTAGACATATACCCTACCCATAATGAATTTACAATCTAGAGGACTGACATTCTTTGTCAATAAGCTGTGGGCAGATGATAGTGGATGGGGGATTCATTCATTCAGTAGTATTTGTTGAGTGCTTACTATGTGCAGAGCACTGTACCAAGTGCTTGGAATGTACAATTTGGCAACAGATAGAGACAATCCCTGCCCAGTGACGGGCTCACAGTCTAAACGGGGGAGCCAGACAACAAAAGTCATCAAGGTAAATAGAATCATAGAGCCTCATTAACAAAATAAACAGGGTAATAAATAATATATACAAATCTGTACAGTGCTGAGGGGAGGGGGGAAGAGCCCATGTCTTTTTCCTTTTCTAAAGGTTATCTGTTAGGAGTTTACTATTTGCCAGGCGCTGTACTATGATTAAAAGCTAATCAGTTAACCCAGTTTATGTCCCACAAGGGGCTCTCAGTCCTAAACCCGATTTTTACAGATGAAGTAACTGATACAGAGAAGTGAAGTGATTGGCTCAAGGTCACACTGCTGACAAGTGTCAGAGCTTGAGATTCGAACCCGGGTCCTTTGATTCCAAAGCCCACGTTGACGGCTACAAGTGGATGAGGTTCCCCTGAGGGAGGAGGACCCAGCGAAGCCGCCTCTTCCACCCGTCCTTCGGGGACAGGTAAAGAAAGATGAGGCAACACTAAGTAGAAAGTAATTATCTTGGAAAGTAATGCGAATGGGTCATCTAGTATATCGTTTAGACCGTGTGCCTTTTGTTGGACAGGAATCGTTTCTATCCGTGGCCCGAATTGTACATTTCAAGTGCCTAGTACAGTGCTCTGTACCAGGTAAGCGCTCAATAAATACAAATGAATGAATTTGGTTGTCCATGTCTACTGTTCTCTAAAGCCTTCTACAGCCCACCCCGTACACTCCGCTTCTCTACCGTTAACCTCCTAATGGTCCCTCAATCACGCCTGTCCCGCCTTCGCTCTGCACATACTAAGCGCTCAATAAATACTATTGAGTGAATGATCCTTGGCCCACTGACCTGGAATGCCCTCCCTCCTGACTCTCTCTTCCCCTCTTCAAAGGCCTACTGAGAGCTCACCTCCTCCAGGAGGCCTTCCCAGACTGAGCCCTCCCTTTCACTCTGCTCCTCCTCCCTTCCCCATTCCCCCCTCTCCCACTCTCTGCTCTTCCCCATTCCCCTCCCCACAGCACTGTGCTTATTTATATATATTACTCCGTTTATCTTACTAATGATTATCTATGATTCTATTTAATAATGTTGGTATTTGTTAAGCACTTACTATGTGCAGAGCACTGTTCTAAGTGCTGGGGTAGATACAGGGTCATCAGGTTGTCCCACGTGGGGCTCACAGTCTTAATCCCCATTTTACAGATGAGGTAAGTGAGGCACAGAGAAGTGAAGTGACTTGCCCACAGTCACACAGCTGACAAGTGGCAGAGCTGGGAGTCGAACCCATGAGCTCTGATTCCGAAGCCCAGGCTCTTTCCACTGAGCCACGCTGCTATTTCTCTTGATGGTATTGACGTCTGACTACTTGCTTGGTTTTGCTGTCTGTCTCCCCCGTTTAGATGGTGAGCCCGTGAGCCCGTCGTTGGGCGGGGATTGTCTCTGTTACCGAGTTGTACATTCAAAGTGCTTAGTACCGTGCCCTGCACACTTTTAGCGCTCAATAAATACGATTGAATGAATGAAGTAATGAAACCAAATTGGTAAGTCACTTGGGAAGATGCAGGGTGCCTTATGAGTGTCGAATAACCACTTTGAAAGATGGCATTTCTACGGCTGCAATACTGAAGCAACTACAAAAATATCTGAGACTGGATAATTAGTGAGCAGCATCATTAAAAGAAAAAAGTCCTTGGGGAAGAGAGGGCCCTTAGGGTAAGGCCTCCCTTAGGGAAGGAGGCCAAGGCGCGTTGCAAGGGCTTGCTGGCCTGCACCTGCCCAAGGGATGGAGTCAGAGGTCATGGGTTCAAATCCCACTCTGCCACTTGTCAGCTATGTGACTGTGGGCAAGTCGCTTAACTTCTCTGGGCCTCAGTGACCTCATTAGTAAAATGGAGATTAAGACTGTGAGCCTCATGGGGGAGTACCCTGTAAATCTACCCCAGCACTTAGAACAGTGCTCTGTACATAATAATGTTGGTATTTGTTAAGCGCTTACTATGTGCAGAGCACTGTTCTAAGCACTGGGGTAGACACAGGGTGATCATGTTGTCCCACATGGGGCTCACAGTCTTAATCCCCATTTTACAGATGAGGTAACGGAGGCACCGAGAAGTTAAGTGACTTGCCCAAAGTCACACAGCTGACAAGTGGCCGAGCCAGGATTCAAACCCATGACCTCTGACTCCAAAGCCCGTACTCTTTCCACTGAGCCATGCTGCTTCACATAGTAAGCGCTTAATAAATAACATTATTATTATTATTGTGGAGGGGGGTGGGGGGAGCTGAATCGCAGACAGGGGGCGGATCCTAATCGGATAGGGGATGTGGCTACAAGATGGAGGCATGGCCTGCTGCATTCATTCAATCATATATATTGAGCACTTACTATGTGCAGAGCACTGTACTAAGCGCTTGGAATGCACAATTCAGCAACAGATAGAGACAATCCCTGCCCAATGACAGGCTCATAGTCTAAACAGGGGAGGTAGACCGCAAAGCCAAACAGAACAAGACAGCATCATCAAGATAAATAATAATAATTTTAGTATTTGTTAAGCGCTTGCTATATGCCAAGCACTGTTCTAAGCGCTGGGTAGATACAAGGTACTTAAGTTATCCCTTGTGGGGCTCACAGTCTGAATCCCCATTTTAACAGATGAGGTCACTGAGGCACAGAGGAGTTAAGTGACTTGCCCAAAGTCACACAGCTGATAAGTGGCGGAGCCAGGATTAGAACCCACAACCTTTGACTCCCAAGCCTGGGCTCTTGCCACTGAGCCACGCTGCTTCTCAAATAGAACCAAGGTGATGTACAACTCATTAACAAAACAAAATAGGGTAATAAATATATATAAATGAACACAGTGCGGAGGGGATGGGGGAAGAGTGGGGGGGGGAGGGGAAGTGGAGGTAATCGTATTTATTGAGCGCTTACTATGTGCAAAGCACTGAACTAAGCGCTTGGAATGTACAATTGGGCAACAGATAGAGACAATCCCTGCCCAACAATGGGCTCACAGTCTAAACGAGGGGAGACAGACAGCAAAACACAACAAGTAGAGAGGCAACCCCTAGTTCTGGCACAGCCCAGTTTGGCCGCTCGCCCCCCGACCCACACACGTGCCTCGTTTCTGTCAGGGCCAGCAACGTAATAAAAACAATAATAATAATTATGTTGGTATCTGTGAAGCGCTTTCTATGTGCAAAACACTCTTCTAAGTGCTGGGGAGGCTACAGGGTGATCAGATTGTCCCACCTGAGGCTCACAGTCTTCATCCCCATTTTACAGATGAGGTCACTGAGGCACAGAGAGGTTAAGTGACATGCCCCAAGTCACACAGCTGACAAGCGGTGGGGCGGAGATTTGAACCCATGACTTTGAGCACTTACTGTGTGCAGAGCACTGTACCAAGCACTTGGAATGTACAATTTGGCAACAGATAGAGACCATCCCTGCCCAACAACGGGCTCACAGTCTAAAAGGGGGAGACAGATGGCAAAACAAGTAGTCAGGCATCAATACCATCAAAATAGATAAATAGAATCGTAGATATAGACACATCATTAATAGAGTAATAATATATACAAATATACACAAGTGCTGCGGGGAGGGGAAGGAGAAGCAGAGAGAAAGGGAGGGCTCAGCTCTGGGCACAGCCCAGTTTGGCCGCTCGTCCAGCGGCCCACACGTGTGCCTCATGTCCATCAGGGCCGGCAAGGTCTGTCTCCTTGGGGACCGCGAGGCCCCGACCCCAGCCCGTCCCAGCGTAGTGGACCCCCCCCAATGCCTTGCCTTTCATTCATTTATTCATTCAATCCTATTTATTGAGCACTTACTCTATGCAGAGCACTGTACTAAGTGCTTGGAAAAATACAATGCGGCAACAGCTCGAGACAATCCCTACCCAACAGAGTCCAAAAGGGGGGAGACAGACAACAAAACAAGTAGACAGGTACCAATAACATCAATATAAATAAATAGAATTATAGATATATATACTTTTAATACTCACCCACCAGTTTCCCAGGGTGGGGGCAGCTGGAGACCGGCCGCCCCTTGCGCGGCTCCCCGGCCGGGATCGGGGAGGAGCATCTGGCCCGCACTGGAGCCCTTTCCCTCTGCCTTAGCTCCCTTCCCGGCCTTCTCCCTGGCCTTCCTGAGCAGGAACACCTCCTTGGCCGGGAAGGGACCCGGGGGCCGGCTCCATGCCCCTCCGCGGCCTGTCCGGCCTCGCTAGCCACCAACCCCCGAGGGAGACACTTACTTTGGAAAGGCTCCTCCGCACGCCAACCGTGACTCCTTAGCGTGTCGCATTTCCAAGATGGCATTGAAACAATCACCACACCTAACCTTCAGCTTGGAAATAAATTAAAACCCCCAGTCCCCGGGAATGAAAACCCCTTGCTGACGACTAACGTAGTGGAACCCTCCTCACTGGGCCTTTCACCACCTCCGCATTAAGGGGTTCGCACTTGCTTTCGGCAGATTGGGCCGGGTGAGAAGAATAAAAATAATGATTGCCTTCGTGTTTAATTGGAAACACCTTTGTGTGCTTTTTGAGAGAGGTGCGGGTGAGAACGCACTTTCTATTGCACTGGATTAGTTCTGCTGGGATAGGGTCTTGCTGAGCCGGTGGGGAATTACTTGCCGGCCGCTCCAAGAATTCTACAGTACGCAGCAAGGTGCCACTGAGCAAGTGCTTGCATGCCTGTATTTCTAAATCCAGGTAAATACTGACTTTGCTAGAGTTGCCTAGTTAATCGGAGGCATCTTTGGACAGTGTACCTTGAGTAACAGGTTAACGTTCTTGAACAGGCCAGAATTTAATATGTAACTCACTGGCTATTTAACAATAATATAATAATAAGGGTACCTGTTAAGCGCTTACTATCCGCCAAGCACTGTTCTAAGCGCTGGGGTAGATACAAGGTAATCAGATTGTCCCATGTGGGACTCACAGTCTTCATCCCCATTTTAAAGGACAAAGTAACTGAGACCCAGAGAAGTGAAGCGACTCGCCCCAAGTCACACGGCTGATAAGCGGCAGAGCCGGGATTAGAACCCAGGACCTCAGTCTCCCAAGCCTGGGATCTTTCCACTGAGCCACTATTTGTATTGCATCACTGATTTTTCTCTTACGAAAGTGTTGTAATTTGAGATGTCCTATTTCCAAATACCAGGTCGATTTTAAGGATGATTATTTAATTCTGTTTCACTGGTAGCAAGGGGATTTTCGTGCCTACCGGATTAACCCTTGGGAAAGGTCACCAGAAGCTCAAGACACATCGAATGCGCAACCGAGTATGTGTTTATGAGCGCTGAGGATGGGTATAAATACAGAGAAGCAGCGTGGCTCAGTGGCAAGAGCCCGGGCTTGGGAGTCATAGGTCGTGGGTTCTAATCCCGACTCTGCCACTCGTCTGCTGTGTGACCTTGGGCAAATCACTTCACCTCTCTGTGCCTCATTTCCCTCATCTGTAAAAATGGGGATTAAAAAAATGTGAGCCCCACGTGGGACAACCTGATGACCCTGTTTCTCCCCCAGCGCTTAGAACAGTGCTGTGCACATAGTAAGCGCTTAACCAATACCGTAATTATTAAGTATTATTCTAATCCCGACTCCGCCGCTTGTCAGCTGTGTGACTTTGGGCAAGGTGCTTCACGTCACTGGGCCTCAGTGACCTCATCTGGGAAATGGGGATGAAAACTGTGAGCCCCACGGGGGACAACCTGATCACCTTGTATCCCCCCAGTGCTTAGAACAGTGCTCGGCACATAGTAAGCACTTAACAAATACCGTCATTATTATATAAATACCTAAGCTCTGGAATTCATTCAGTAGTATTTATTGAGCACTTACTATGTGCAGAGCACCGTACAAAGCGCTTGGAATGTACAGATCGGTAACCGATAGATGCGAGAGAATCGGGTGACCTATTGCGTGATGTTGTGGGATTGATTGAGAGGATCTGGGGAGTTAGGAATTATCGACGGGAAAGACTTGAGGGAGGGAAGGACTTTTGGGGGGGCTTTAAAGATGGGAGGGGCTGAAGCCTGCCAGATCTGGGTGGGAGGTTTCTAAGGAACAAGATGACAGAGAGGCTTGAAAAGGGAAGGGGAGCTAAGAGTGAGGGGTTCAGGAAGTGAATTGGGGTGGAAGGAAGAGTTCAAATTTGCTTTATTCATTCATTCAATAGTATTTATTGAGCGCTTACTATGTGCAGAGCACTGCACTAAGCGCTTGGAATGTACAGATCGGCAACGGGTAGAGACAGTCCCTGCCCGCTGACGGGTTTACAGTCTAATCGGGGGAGACAGACAAAAACAATAGCATAATAATAATAATGTTGGTATTTGTTAAGCGCTTACTATGTGCAAAGCACCGTTCTAAGCGCCGGGGCAGTATTTTGGTTTGACAGGTTTGACTTAATTCCACTCCCAGATTTCCTTCTGGCAACTGTGACATTGGGTACAGCCCCATTACATTGCAGTCACATTGTTATTATCATCATCACTATTATGGTATTTGCTAAGGGCCTACTATGTGTCAAGCACTGTTCCAAGAGTAATGGTATTTATCGAGAAGCAGTGTGGCCTACTGGAAAAGAGCCCGGGCCTGGGAGTCAGAGGTCGTGGGTTCTAATCCCAGCTCTGCTACTTGTCAGCTGTGTGACCTTGGGCAAATCACTTCACTTCTCTGTGCCTCAGTGACCTCATCTTTAAATGGGGATTCAGACTGTGAGCCCCACGTGGGACAACCTGATCACCCTGTATCCGCCCCAGCGCTTAGAACAGTGCTTTGTAGATAGTAAGTGCTCAACAAATGCCATCATTATTATTATTATTGTTCTCTGTTCTTCAGTTACCTCATCTGTCAAATGGGGATGAAGACTGTGAGCCCCACGTGGGACCACCCGATCACCTCGTGTTCCCCACAACCCCCAGTGCTCAAAACAGTGCTTGGAACCTAGTAAGTGCTTAACAAATACCATCATTATTATTATTATTATTATTATTAAGCACTCACTATCTGCCAAGCACTGTTCTAAGACATAGTCCCTGTGCCGCAGGGGGCTCACAGTCTAACGAGGAGACAGGTATTGAATCCTCATTTTACGGTTCTCTAGACCACAGTTCTCTAGCTTGTTGTGGGCAGGGGTGGTGTTTGTTATATTGTACTCTTGCAAGTGCGTAGTACAGTGCTCTGCAAACAGTAAGCACTCTGTGAATACGAGGCACAGAGAAACCGAGTGGCTCGCCCCAGGTCACACAGCAAGCAATTGACCGAGCTAGGACCAAAACCCAGGTCCCTCTGACTCCCAGGCCTGCAGAGTTTTATTAGAATAAAACAGGAAGATAATGGTGCAAAAGGGTGCAGTGGAAAAACCACAGGCCTGGGGAACCAGGAGCTGGGTTCTAATTCTGACTCCATCACTGATTTTTGTTTTTTAATGGTACTTCCTAAGCATTTACTATGTGCCAAGCACTGTAATAAGCTCTGGAATTCATTCAGTAGTATTTATTGAGCGCTTACTATGTGCAGAGCACCGTACAAAGCGCTTGGAATGTACAGATCGGTAACCGATAGATGCGAGAGAATCGGGTGACCTATTGCGTGATGTTGGGCAAGTCACATCTTCTCAGTGTATCAGTGTCGTCCTGTGTGAAATGTGGATTAAATTCCCGTTCTCCCTCCTCTTAGACTATGAGCCCCAGGTGGGACAGGGACTCTCTGACGTGATTATCTTGAATCTACTTCAGGGCAGAGCACAGAGTAAGCGGTTAACAAATGCCAAAATTTTTATCTTTATTAATCTGGGAGTAATAAGTGAAGAAAGCTGATTGCGAGTCTTAGAGCCAGCTGCTAAAGAATTTGCATTTGATGCAGAGAGAGATGGTCAGTCATTGGAAGATTTTAAGAGTGGAGAGGTGTTTATTAAGCGACATTTCAGCTAGAAATCCAGGGAACCTCACGGAGTACGGATTGAAGGGAGATGGGACTGAGGGCGGAAAAGGTTAATAAAATAGTCCGACTGCAATACGACGAATGCTTGAACGAGGGTCAGTGTCTGTTTGGGTGGAGAAGAGGAGAGAGAGAGAGAGAGAAATTTACCATGAGCAGTGACAAGTGGTTTATTTCTTGAATTGCTTTTGTAAACGTATGGAAGAGGAGGGGAAAAAGAAATAAGGAACGCGATTCAAGAGGAACGATGCCGATTTACCGAGTTTTATTTGGGCACAGAAGCCTATTGGAAGCGACTGGAAATCAAGGTGAATTTAGTCTGAGGATTTCTCAGGGAGGACCGAATACGGACAAACAGCAGATGCAGTTGGACAGCCCGGTTCTTTTCATCGTCAGATAAAGAAATACGTTTGGTAGCTCTCTCCAGTAAGATTTAGGGTACGTTTCTAGCCCCTTTCACCCGGAATGCAACTGAAACAGATTTTGGATTCTGCGATGGCCGCCTCTCCATCAGCTTTTCTCCGCAAACCCGGCTTTCAGCCTGCTATAACGTTGCAGGAAACAGACTAGAATGGAAATTTAGACGATTAGACCGTAAGCCCGTCAGTGGGCAGGGACCGTCTCTATCTGTTGCCGATTTGTACATTCCAAGCGCTTAGTACAGTGCTCTGCACATAGTAAGCGCTCGATAAATACTATTGAATGAATTTAGATGAAGTCAACTCTGGAAGTGAGACGGCACTGCTCTTCACGCATCCTCGTCTGGCAAAGCTTCATCTGGTACTCGGACAGACTTGAAGACGTAGTAGACGTGCAGAGAAGAAAATTTAGAGCCAAGCATTTGATCGAAATCGGGGTAGAAAGACATGAAAGGATGGAGGTTTTTGTTTTTTTTTTAACCACCCTTTGGTTTTGCAACCAAATGGGTAGTGTGATCGGCCAAGACGCGGTAGTGACGCTGTATCTACCGGTGTCTCGGGAAAATAGAGACTATTTAAAGCATAGGGAAGTGTGGTTAGCATGTAGAGAGAAAAGGACCTTCTGGGACACCATATAGAGAGGGGGTGGGGGAAGTCGAAAAGGAAAGGTGAAAGTTAAAAATAGCTTCGGCCGCGTCTGAATCAAACCGCTTTTATCATCGGGCAATCCCACCGCTTGATGATGGCGGCACTTGTTAAGCGCTGACGACGTGCCAAGCGCCGTTCCACGCGCCGAGCACTGTGCAGGCCCTGTATTAAGCGCTCGGGGAGCGTACGCGACGACGGAGTTGGTAGACGCGGTCCCGGCCTTCGAGGAGCTTTCGTTCAGCGGCAACCATGAGGAGCGTGGGCCACTGCCAGTTCCTAGAGAGTCTTGGCAGATCGATTTTAGAATAAGAGGTTTATTTTAGGGAGGCCTTCCAATAACGTCCCTTATGGCCCACTTCAAGAGACGGGGGAAAGATCGGCCTGACTCCATCGAGGACTTCTGTGCTTCTCCCCACGCCCGGGGACGGGGCTCACCGCGGTCAGGGAATGCCTCCGTAGTTCTTGTGGGCTGGCGCTCTCCCAAGCGTTCAGTACAGCGCTCTGCGCATAGCGGAGGAAGCAGCGTGGCTCAGTGGTCAGAGCCCGGGCCTGGGAGTCGGAGGACGCGGGTTCTCACCCCGCCTCCCCCACTTCATTCATTCATTCATTCAGCGGTATTTATTGAGCGCTCACTATGTGCAGAGCGCTGTACTGAGCGCTTGGAATGTACAGTTCGGCAACAGAGACCATCCCTGCCCAACGACGGGCCCATCTGCCTGCTGTGTGTGAACGGGGGTAAACGGAGGGGACCACCTGATGACCTTGTATCTACCCCAGTGCTGAGAAGCGTCGTGGTCCAGGGCCACGAGCCCGGAGTTAGGACTCAGAGGTCGTGGGTTCTAATCCCACGTGATGATGTTGTCTTGTTTTTGTCCGTCCGTCTCCCCCGATTAGACTGTGAGCTCGTCGTTGGGCAGGGATGGTCTCTCTCTGTTGCCGAATTGTCCATTCCAAGCGCTTAGTACAGTGGTCTGCACAGAGTAAGTGCTCAATACTATCGAAGGAATGAAGTGACTTGCCCAAAGTCACCCAGCTGACAAGGGGCTGAGCTGCGATTCGAACCCACGACCTCTGGCTCCCCAGCCCTGGCTCTTTCCACTGAGCCACGCTGCTTCGCTTAACAGATCCCGACATTATTATAATGTTGTTATTATTAAGGAGAAGCAGCGTGGCTCAGTGTCAAGAGCCCAGGCTGGGGAGTCAGAGGTCGTGGGTTCGAATCCCAGGTCTGCCATTTCTCAGCTGTGTGACTTGGGGCAAGTCACCTTCCTGGGCCTCAGTGACCTCATCTGTAAAATGGGGATGAAGATTGTGAGCCCCACGTGGGACAACCTAATGACCTTGTATCCTCTCCAGTGCTTAGAGCAGTGCTTGGCACATAGTAAGCGCCTAATAAATGCCATCAATATTACGATTACTACCTCCTCTGTAAAATGGGGATGAAGACTGTGAGGCTCACGTGGGACAGTCTGATGACCCTGTATCTCCCCCAGCGCTTAGAACAGTGCTTGGCACATAGTAAGCGCTTAACCAATACCATAATAATTATTATTCTCATCCCGGCTCTGCCGCTTGCCAGCTGTGTGACTTTGGGCAAGGCACTTCACTTCTCTGGGCCTCAGTGACCTCAACTGGGAGCCCCACGGGGGACCACCTGATCACCTTGTATCTCCCCCAGCGCTTAGCACAGTGCTCTGCACAGAGTAAGCGCTTCAGGTTGGTATTTGTTAAGCGCTTCCTACGTGCAGAGCACTGTGCTAAGCGCTGGGGGAGATCCAGGGTCATCAGATTGTCCCACGTGGGGCTCCGTCTTCATCCCCATTTCACAGATGATGATGATGTTGGTATTTAAGCGTTTACTCTGTGCAGAGCACTGTTTTAAGCGCTGGGGGAGATCCAGGGCCATCAGGTGGCCCCACGTGGGGCTCCCAGTCTTCATCCCCATTTGACAGATGAGGCCACTGAGGCCCAGAGAAGTGAAGGGACTGGCCCACATTATTATCACTATGATGAGGGTGATTAGGACGGTGTTCGACATATAGAAAGGCTTAGATCCTGGGGGGGCGGGGAGAAGGAGCTGGGCGGGCGAAGCTTCTGGACGGGCCGAGCGGGCCGAGCGGGCCGCGCTACAAAGGGACGCGCCCTGCCCCCGCCCCCCGCGCGCCAGCGCCGGCGCGAGGACGGGCGGGTGAGCGCGAGGGCGGGCGGAGCGCGAGGGCGGGCTGGGCGCGAGCGCCGGCGCGAGGACGGGCGGGCGGGCGGGCGCGCGCCCAGGGACCGTCGCTCAATCCCCCACCGGGGTCCGGCCGCAGGCCCCTAAGGGGCCCGAGGGCGGGGTGGGCGGCGGGGGAGACTCCTGGAACTTTCCCGACGGTCCCCGCGAACGGCGGGGTGGGGGGGGGAGGGCGGGAGGAGCCGGCGCGGGGGATGCCGGGGATTGGTGACGCCACTCCCCCCTTTTCCCCGGCGGGGGGGGGGGAGGCAGGCTATATAAGGGGCGCCGCCGCGGCGAACGGTCTTTTTCGCAACGGGTTTGCCGCCGCCAGCTCGCAGGTGAGGGCCGCGCTCCCCGCCTAGGCCGGGCCTTCTCTGCCTCCCCGCTCGCCCGGGCCTCTCCGCACCCCGAAGCGGGGCAGGGGCGGCGGGGGAAGAGAATGGGTTTTTTTTTTTTTTTTTTTTTTTTTTCGGCAATAGGGCGGGACGGTGCCGGTCGGATCGGGGGCTGGTTTTTGTTCGGCGTGGTCGGGGCCGCGGGGCGCATGGCGGCGCGGGGCCGCGGGGGGGCGCTGTGCCGGGCGGGGGCCTCGGCGAGGGGCCCTGCCCTTTGACCCGTGTCCTTCTCCTCGGCCCGTTCGTCGCCGGTCCTCTGGCCCCTTTGCCCCCCGACCCCTCGGGGGTCCCCGCCCGGGGCCCCCCTCCGGCGCGGGCGGAAAGATGGCCGCTCCCCCGCCGGCCCGCAGGCGGCACAAAATGGAGGACGGCGGGGAGCGGGCGTGAGTCACCCGCACAAAGGCCGGCCGGGGCCGCCCCCCGCCCCAGACCCTCTTCCAAACAACGCCTCCTCCCTCCCTCCTCTCCCCTCCCACCCCCCTTTTCCGGAGGCAGGCCCCGAGCCCGGGTCACCCGCAGCTCCCCCCCCCGCCCTTAGTCGGTGCTAAGCGCCGGGGCGGACCCCAGTGGGACGGCGGGGGCCCCGAGGGCAGTTGCGTCGGTTCCCAGCGCTTAGCGCCATGCTGCGCAACGGAGGGGCTCGAAGGGGGGGGCGCCCGGCCGCGCCCCCGTTCGAGAGGGGTGAGGCCCCCAGCTGAGGGGCGGAGCCGGGATTCGAACCCACGACCCGACCCCCGGGCTGGTGCTCCTCCTTCGGAGCCCTGTCCCCCGTATCTGGAGCCTCCGGAGGGGGGGATTCGAACCCACGACCCGACTCCCAAGCTGGTGCTCCTCCTTCGGAGCCCTGTCCCTCCGCATCGGGAGCCTCCGGAGGGGGGATTCGAACCCACGACCGGCCTCCCAAGCTGGTGCTCTTCCTCCTGAGCCACAACCCCCCGCATCGGGAGCCTCCGGAGGGGGGATTCGAACCCACGACCCGACTCCCAAGCTGGTGCTCTTCCCTCCGGGCCCCGCCCTCCGCCCCTGGGGGGTGTCCCCGCTCCTCCCTTGCTCAGATCTGGACCCGCGCGCTGCGTCTGTCCCTTCCAGGTGCTCGCACGACCGCCGCTGAACCGCCGCCGAGATGGGAAAGGAAAAGACCCACATCAACATCGTCGTCATCGGCCACGTCGACTCGGGCAAGTCCACCACCACCGGGCACCTCATCTACAAATGCGGCGGCATCGACAAGCGGACCATCGAGAAGTTCGAGAAGGAGGCGGCCGAGGTGGGCCCCGCTCCCTCCCCTCCACGGTGGCGGGCGGGCCGAGAGGGGCCTGGGCCGACCCCTGGGGCGCACGTGGCCGGGAGAGGAAAATGGCGTCCGTCCAGCCGGCGAGCGAGGGCGGGGAAGGAGGGCTCGGCCTCAGCTAGCCAGAGGCGAAGAGCGTCAAGGCGGGTGGAATCTGTCGCCCGGCCGCCTTCGGGACGGGTGACGGGAAGCCCTGCTATCTCTAGACCTCCCCCTCCCCCCGGGCTCTGCTCCCGTAAGATGGTGTCTCAAAAGTCTCCCGTGCCTTCCAGATGGGCAAGGGCTCCTTCAAATACGCCTGGGTCCTGGACAAGCTGAAGGCCGAGCGCGAGCGCGGGATCACCATCGACATCTCCCTGTGGAAATTCGAGACCAGCAAGTACTACGTGACCATCATCGACGCCCCGGGCCACAGAGACTTCATCAAGAACATGATCACGGGAACCTCGCAGGTGAGGGTCTCGGGCCCTGCCCGGGAGGGGAGATTCACCTCCGCCCCCACCGTAGCTGGTCTTCCTAGCGGTCGAGGGCCGGGCCGGGATCAAGGCGGCCAGTTGAAACGGTTGCCTCGGGCGAGGTTCGGGAAGCAGGGCCCAGACCGGTCGTGCCACCCCACACCGTGTGGTCATCCACATTTGGCTTTTAGCCACCCGAGTGACCTATATTTTTTTTTGTTGTTGTTGTTTCTCCCCCTCTTAGGCCGATTGTGCTGTCCTGATCGTGGCGGCTGGCGTTGGTGAATTCGAAGCTGGAATCTCCAAGAACGGGCAGACCCGTGAGCACGCCCTTCTGGCTTACACCCTGGGTGTGAAACAACTCATCGTCGGAGTCAACAAGATGGATTCCACCGAGCCGCCTTACAGCCAGAAAAGATACGAAGAAATCGTCAAGGAAGTCAGCACTTACATTAAGAAGATTGGCTACAACCCAGACACCGTAGCCTTCGTGCCAATTTCGGGTTGGAATGGGGACAACATGCTGGAGCCCAGCTCTAATGTAAGTGCCCCGATTGAAATGGAGTTGGCGCGGTGTCCTTGAAAAACAGAGGCGGTGGTAGAATCTCTTCTTTTTCCCCCCCTTGTCAGAGTTAAAGCTTTCACGCTTATTGCGTTTCAGATGCCCTGGTTCAAGGGATGGAAAGTCACCCGCAAGGACGGCAACGCTAGCGGAACTACTCTGCTTGAGGCTTTGGATTGCATCCTGCCGCCAACCCGCCCGACTGACAAGCCCCTTCGCCTGCCCCTCCAGGATGTGTACAAAATCGGGGGTAAGTAGTTCAGCCTGCCTTTCGGGGGCCGCCGTCTCTTCACTCGTAGCCGCAGCGGGCTCCTCGGGACGGAGGTGTCTCAGTAAACGCTCTCGCCCGTTTCAGGAATCGGCACCGTACCTGTGGGACGTGTGGAGACCGGTGTCCTGAAACCAGGCATGGTGGTGACTTTTGCCCCTGTCAATGTGACAACCGAAGTGAAATCTGTCGAAATGCACCACGAAGCCTTGAGCGAGGCCCTTCCCGGCGATAACGTTGGCTTCAACGTGAAGAACGTGTCCGTCAAGGATGTCCGCCGTGGCAACGTTGCCGGTGACAGCAAAAATGACCCACCGATGGAAGCTGCCGGCTTCACTGCCCAGGTACAGATTTTGCGATAGGCTTTTTTGTCTGTGAATTTGGATGAGACCAGTGAGGGTGATGAGGGACTCGTTTTTTTTTTTTTTTTTTTTAAAAAAAAAAAATTTTGTCTTAGGTCATTATCCTGAACCACCCCGGCCAAATTAGCGCTGGCTACGCCCCGGTGTTGGATTGTCACACCGCTCACATCGCTTGCAAGTTTGCTGAGCTGAAAGAGAAGATCGACCGTCGTTCCGGTAAGAAGCTGGAAGATGGCCCCAAGTTCCTGAAGTCCGGAGACGCTGCCATCGTCGACATGGTCCCGGGCAAACCCATGTGTGTCGAGAGCTTCTCCGATTATCCCCCCCTGGGTAAGTAAAGGCCTCTGACCTGCTCCTGGATCCGAGCCGAAGCCGATGCGGTCCGGGACTCTGAGAGTAACAAGTCGGCTAAAAATGTGATTTCTCCTGCAGGTCGTTTTGCCGTGCGTGACATGAGACAGACCGTCGCTGTTGGTGTCATCAAGGCAGTTGATAAGAAGGCTGCTGGAGCTGGCAAGGTCACAAAGTCTGCCCAGAAAGCTCAGAAGGCTAAATGAATATTGTGTCCAACACCTACCACCCCAGTCTTAATCAGTGGTGGAAGAACGGTCTCAGAACTGTTTGTCTCAATTGGCCATTTAAGTTTAATAGTAAAAGACTGGTTAATGATTACAATGCATCGTAAAAGCTTCAGAAGGAAAGGAATGTTTTGTGGACCATTTGTTTCGTGGCAGTTTAAGTTATTAGTTTTTAAAATCAGTAATTTTAAATGGAACACAACTTGACCAAAATCTGTCACAATTTTGAGACCATTAAAAGTTTAATGCAAGACCTGTGTGTGCATTGGATTTCTGACCGATCGCAACCCGGCCCTCCCTGCTTTTACGTTCTGTTCAAAGGCCTACCCCTGAATCGGTCACCTCGTGTAAGAACCGAGCGAGCTTCTGGACCGGTGTGGACCGGAACAACTCTCCGGCCCCGACGAACCTCGTGTAAACAGCTGTGCGTGTGAAACCAGGCTTAGCCATGTCTGTGGGGGTCCAGCTGCCGTATTGGAAGAATTTGAGCTGTACAGGCTCTGCTTTGGGTGAAGTAAGGGGCTGGATCGAGGGGGGAGCTGGGGAAAAACCTGTCTCGAAGCAGGTGGCAGAAATGGGCCCTTTGTGTATGTCTTACTATCTTAAAATAGTAGCTGTGTTGGTCATAAGGCTGCATTTTTGTCAGGTTATTAGGTTGGATGATCAGAAAACAGGTTTTCTCATGAAACCTGGGGAATTTTTGCTTCATTGTGTTGAAGCTGGCTTCGGTACTGGAACCAGCGTGACCAGAAGGCAGTTGAGTCTGTTCCTTCCACAGAGGTTGAATGTTAAGCAGGATGGCACGTTTCAGGTGAGGGTTGCCCACCACCCTACTGAGTGTCGGGAAGCAACTTTTTAACAAGAGTCACTCATCGGAAGTAATCTGTTCAATCTTGCAGCCCTCTGAGTTGAAATCTTGCATCCCTGATAATTAGTATCCCTCCATGTAAGTACCAGTTCTAGTTAAAAAGCAGGTTTAATGGGCTTTAAAGGGGCCAGTTAACTGCATTTCTACTTCTCAGGAGCAGGTGGGCCACTGTGGTGCTTCAGGAGTCTTGGTAAACTGGTGTCAGCATGGGCTGGGGCTTAGTACCAGTGCTCTCTGCACAACAGTATGTGTTCAAATGTGACGGGGGAGAGCACAAGCTTGGGTTCTAGTCTTGGATCCATCTGTTGTGGGGCCTTGGGTAAGTCACTTCACCTGCCTGAAGGTGCCTGATCTGTAAAATGGAGTTTAAAGTGCCCCATTTGATATGAATTGTCCAAACTGATTAGTTTGTAAGCCAGCACTTAAAACTAACACCTGGGCATTGAGCTGGAGGGCCTTTGGTAAACAATAGGGCTTGACTAATTCCTGTACTTGTGCCATGTGCTAAGCACCACTGCCCCACGAGCGGTTCAGACTTACTGCCTATTGTACAGATGAGGTAACTGAGGCACACAAAGTGACTTACCTGAGGTCACACGGATGTGGGGGAGCAGGGAGTAGAAACCCCAGTCCTGACTCCCACCCACGTGCTCTGTCCACAAAACCCATGTGTGATGTGCCCTTGTCAATCAGGGTGTGAAGGATCACCATTTTCACTTACCAAAACAACATGCTGGTCTTGCCACTCTACTAGGAAATGCAAAAACCCAATGGAGTACACTCGATATTCAATTTGCTAGTATCTAGCTTTTAGAGTAGCTCTAACTTACTACACTAAAGTCACTGAGCATCTTCTGGATAAAAGCAGTAGCTTAAAATTAGTAATAGCTACTCTTTTTTGCCTACTAGGGAACCGGGTGCTATACGGGTGCAGCTTATAGCCCAGAACTGAATCCATATTCTTCAGATGTGCTTGGCACAAAGTAGAAACGCTTAACAAATGCCATTATTAAATGTATGTAATCCCACAAACTGGATCATTTAGATATAATGGCCCAGGTGGCTTAAAATGTGTGAAGATGATTAAAACACTTGGTCCCAACTTTCTACAGAAAGCAGATAGTTTTGACTTTGTTAAAGCCAGGCTCATTTCGGTGTGTCTGGGCTCATTAACCGGAAATTTGAAGTGTAAGAGATTTTGGTTGCCTACCCTGTTCTTAGGGGGAAGATGGCTCAGTGAAGGGTGACAGAAGGAGAGGAAAGACATTTTAGAAATGATAAGGGAACGGAAGCAAGATATTTCCAACCTGTGAAAATGGGTTATCAGTCATTGATTAGCCTAACAGCACAGATGGGTAGACTGGCAGCACAATTCCTGCAGTCTTGTTATTGACTGTTGGGAGTTTTGTTAAATGGAGCGTCAACATTTCTAAGACACACTTGCACAGAACTCTTAAAATATCAATTTTAAAAATCCAAAATTGAAATTTTGGTCTGCTCAAGTAATGGCATTATATACGGTAATATATTGTTACTATATACAGTAATGCCATTACTTGAGCAGACCAAACTTTCAACTTTAGAATATCAAAATTGATATTCTAACCTCAACAGCCAGCAGGATGTGGGGAAAAGCCCAATCTTCATTCAGTTGAATTTTTTCAGTACTTGCTGTGTGCAGAGTGCTGAATTACAACAGACACATTCCCTGCCCACAATGAGCTTGTCCACGTGTACCTAAGTGCTGTGGGGCTGGGGATGTGTCTGTTGTAATTCAGCACTCTGCACACAGCAAGTACTGAAAAAATTCAACTGAATGAAGATGATGAATACAGGGAGTGAAGCAGAAGAGAGTGGGAGAAGAGGAAAGGAGGAATTATTTAAGAAAGGTTTAAGGTAATTATGGTTTTAAGCACATACTAGGGGTCAGACACTGTACTAAGCGCTGGGGTGGATAAAGTAAATCGGGTTGGATCCCTGTCCCACGTGGGGCTCACAGCCTCAAGCTTTATTTTGCAGATGAGGCTACTGGGGCCCAGAAAATTGAAGCGACTTGCCCAAGGTCACAGCAGACAAGTGGCGGAGCCAGGATTAGAACCCACGGCCTCTGACTCCCAGGCTCTTTCCACCAAGTTATGCTGCTTCTCTAGCCATGCTTTGTTAAGCACTTACTATGTGCCAAGCGCTGGGGGGGGGGGGGTAAAATACAAGGTGATCAGGTTGTCCCATGTGGGGCTCACAGTCTTGATCCCCATTTTACAGATGAGGGCACTGAGGCCCAGAGAAATAAAGCAAGTTGCCCAAAGTCAAACAGCTCTTAAGTGGCAGAGTGGGGATTCGAACCCACGACCTCTGCCTCCCGAGCCCAGGCACTTTACACTGAGCCCCGCTGCTTTCCATACACGCATCTCAGTGTTCACCGATCTACCCTGCTCTCTCTCAACTTCCCTTTGGTACTGGGAATGTCTACTTGGGAAGGAACGTGGCTCAGTGGAAAGACCCCGGGCTTGGGAGTCGGCGGTCACGAGTTTGAATTCCCGCTCTGCCACTTGTCAGCTGTGTGACCGTGGGCAAGTCACTTCACTTCTCTGTGCTTCAATTACCTCATCTGTCAAATGGGGCTGAAGACTGTGAGCTCCACGTGGGACAACCTGATGACCCTGTATCTCCCCCAGCGCTTAGAACAGTGCTCTGCACATTCAATTATATTTATTGAGCGCTTACTATGTGCAGAGCACTGTACTAAGCGCTTGGAATGAATAAGTCAGCAACAGATGTAAGCGCTTAAAATACCAACATTATTATTGTTATACCGTACTCCCCCAGCACTTAGAACAGTGCTCCGCACGCAGTAAGCGCTTAACAAATACCAACATTATTATTATCTCCCCCAGCGCTTAGAGCAGTGCTCTGCACATAGTAAGCGCTTAACAAATACCGACATTATTATTATTAGTTACACTGTACTCCCCCAGGTGCTTAGAACAGTGCCCTGCCCACGGTAAGCGCTCGGTAAGATCGAAGGAGTGTTTTGAACGGGTCAATCGTGAATTTATCCGGGCCCCTGGAGGGTGCTGGTATTTTGGGACTGTTTCTGAAGGGGTAAAGGCCACGGATTTACCAGCATTTGCCAATTAAGTGTATTTTTCTGGTCTTGGAAAATAATAGACCATCTGTGTGATTACTCAGAGCTCCTAAAGGCACTGACGTGGTCGCTTGCTGCCATCTAATGGCGGCTAGGAACTTTATTCAGTCCTTCCATGGTACTTATTGAGCGCTTACCATGTACACAACACTGTACTACTACTACTAATAATGTTGGTATTTGTTAAACGCTTACTACGTGCAGACCACTGTCCTAAGCGCTGGGGGAGACACAGGGGAATCAGGTGGTCCCACGTGGGGCTCACAGTCTTCATCCCCATTTTACAGATGAGGGAACTGAGGCACAGAGAAGCAAAGTGACTCGCCCACAGTCACCCAGCTGACAAGGGACGGAGCCGGGATTCGAACCCATGACCTCTGACTCCAAAGCCCGGGCTCTTTCCGCTGAGCCACGTTGCTTCTACTAAGCGCTTGGAATGTCCAATTCGGCAACAGAGACCCTCCCTGCCCCCATGACAGGCTCACCGTCTAAATGAGAAGCAGCGTGGCTCAGTGGAAGGAGCCCGGGCTCGGGAGTCGGAGGTCACGGGTTCGAATCCCTGGCTCTGCCGCTTGTCAGCTGTGTGACTGTGGGCAAGTCACTTCACTTCTCTGGGCCTCAGTTCCCTCATCTGTAAAATGGGGATGAAGACTGTGACCCTCACTTGGGACAACCTGATGACCCTGTATCTTCCCCAGTGCTTTGCACATAGTAATTATAATGTTGGTATTTGTTAAGCGCCTACTACGTGCAGAGCACTGTTCTAAGCGCTGTTAATCCCCATTTTCCAGATGCGGGAACTGAGGCACAGAGAAGCGAAGCGACTTGCCCAAGGTCACACAGCTGTTAATCCCCGTTTTCCAAAGGAGGGAACTGAGGCACAGAGAAGCGAAGCGACTTGCCCAAGGTCACACAGCCGATGAGAGGCGGGGTCGGGATTAGAACCCACGACCTCTGACTCCCAAGCCCGGGCTCACTTCACTAAGCGACGCTACTGAGGGTAACTCCTTGGGAAAGTACAACATCAAGAACACACGGCCCACCTGCTTACGTTCACAGCCATTGGGTGGTGGGGGGGAAATTATGTATTGCAAATATATACCTGTTAAGTCAGACTTTCATTTCCACACGACGAGCAATCCAGACTTCTCGGGGCTTCACAAGGCTGTAGTGCTCTGTAATAAGAAAGGTAATGCATGCTTTTCATACTAATTGCAATGGCATTCACTTGCAGAGTGAAGACAGAATGAGTGAGACTATTAAAAATGGAATATATACTAAGAAAATAATAATAATAATAATGTTGGTATTTGTTAAGCGCTTACTATGTGCAGAGCACCGTTCTAAGCGCTGGGGGAGATACAGGGGAATGAGCTCACAGTCTTCATCCCCATTTTACAGATGAGGGAACTGAGGCCCAGAGAAGTGAAGTGACTTGTCCACAGTCACACAACTGAAATAATAAAAATAGAGAAGCAGCGTGGCTTAGTGGAAAGAACATGGGTTTGGGAGTCAGGTCAAGGATTCTAATTGCCCCCCCCCCCCCCCAAAGCCCTCAAAGGGCAGGGACTGTCTCTATCTGTTGCCGATTTGTAATAATAATAATAATAATGTTGGTATTTGTTAAGCGCTTACTATGTGCCAAGCACTGTTCTAAGCGCTGGGGTAGACACAGGGGAATCAGCTTGTCCCACGTGGGGCTCACAGTCTTACTCCCCATTTTACAGATGAGGTAACTGAGGCACAGAGAAGTTAATTGACTTGCCCAAAGTCACACAGCTGACAAGTGGCCGAGCCGGGATTCGAACCCATGAACTCTGACTCCAAAGCCCATGCTCGTGCATTTCAAGCGCTTAGTACAGTGCTCCGCACATAGTAAGCGCTCAATAAATACTACTGAATGAATAATTCCGTTTCCGTCACTTCACTGGGCCTCAGTTTCCTCATCTGTAAAAAGGGGATTAAGACTGAGCCCCAGACTGGGACAACCTGATCACCTTGCATCCTCCCCAGCGCTTCACACCTAGTAAGTGCTTAACAAATGCCATCATTATTATTAATAAACTGGTTGGTAGCCTTTTGATGACCATGACTAGGTCTTAAAGGCAAAAACCCTCAAAAACTAAGAATTAGGGGGCTGTCATCCTAGGCTGTGCTACTCTGGGAGAGCGGGGGACTTTCCTTCTGGCTCTTTCCATCCAATGAGAATGCTGAGCGCGCTGGGAACATGGACTGCATGGAAATGGAGAGAGGGGTTTTGTATTAGCATTTGTCCACTCAACTGTATATATTTTCATTAATAATAATAATAATGTTGGTATTTGTTAAGTGCTTACCATGTGCAGAGCACTGTTCTAAGCGCTGGGGTATTCATTCAATAGTATTTATTGAGCGCTTATTCAATAGTATTTATTGAGCGCTTACTATGTGCAGAGCACTGTACTAAGCGCTTGGGATGAACAAGTCGGCAACAGATAGAGACAGTCCCTGCCGTTTGACGGGCTTACAGTCTAATCGGGGGAGACGGACAGACGAGAACAATGGCAATAAACAGCGTCGAGGGGAAGAACATCTCGTAAAAACAATGGCAACTAAATAGAATCGAGGCGATGTACAATTCATTAACAAAATAAATAGGGTAATGAAAATATATACAGTTGAGCGGACGAGTACAGTGCTGTGGGGATGGGAAGGGAGAGGTGGAGGAGCAGAGGGAAAAGGAATCAGGTTGTCCCACGTGGGGCTCACAGTCTTAATCCCCATTTTACAGATGAGGTCACTGAGGCCCAGAGAAGTGAAGTGACTTGCCCAAAGTCACACAGCTGACAAGTGGCAGAGCGGGAATTCGAACCCATAACCTCTGACTCCAAAGCCCAGGCTCTTTCCACTGAGCCACGCTGCTTCTCATTACCCTATTTATTTTATTAATGAGACGTACATCACCTTGATTCTATTATTTTGTTAATGAGATGTACATCACCTTGATTCTATTTATTGCTATTGTTTTAATGAGATGTTCATCCCCTTGATTCTGTTTATTGCCATTGTTCTTGTCTGCCCGTCTCCCCCGATTAGACTGGAAGCCCCTCAAAGGGCGGGGACTCTCCCTGTTACCGATTTGTACATTCCAAGCGCTTAGTACAGTGATCTGCACATAGTAAGCGCTCGATAAATACTATTGAATGAATGAATTAGCATAGTGGGAATGACTGCCGGCTGAAGACGTGTGGTTTAGGGATAAGAGCATGAGCTTGGGAGTCAGAGGATGTGGATTCTAATATCGGCTTCGCCACTTGTCTACTGTGTGACCTCTGGCAAGTCACTTCACTTCTCCGAGCCTCAGTTCCCTCATCTGGAAAATGGGGATGAAGACTGTGAGCCCTACGTGGGACAACCTGATTACCCAGCGTTTAGAACAGTGCGTGGCACATAGCGCTTAAATACTATCGTTGTTACTGGGAAGGAATTGTCCTAGCATGTCTGTTGCCCTTAATGTTGGTATTTATTAAGCGCTTACTATGTGCCGAGCGCTGTTCTAAGCACTGGGGGAGATGCAGGGTCACCAGGTGGTCCCACGTGAGGCTCACGGTCTTCATCCCCATTTTGCAGATGAGGTCACTGAGGCCCAGAGAAGTGAAATGACTTGCCCAGAGTCACACAGCTGACAAGGGGCAGAGCCGGGATTCAAACCCATGACCTCGGACTCCCAGCCCGGGCTCTTTCCACTGAGCCACGCTGCTTTTGTCATGGTTAATAATAATAATAATAATGATGTTGGTATCTGTTAAGCGCTTACTATGTACAGAGCACCGTTTTTAAGTGCTGGGGGAGATAAAGGGTCATCAGGTTGTCCCACGTGAGGCTCACAGTTAATCCCCATTTTACAGATGAGGTTACTGAGACACAGAGAAGTTAAGTGACTTGCCCACAGTCACACAGCTGACAAGTTAGGGTGAGAGAGATGATGGGAAAAACATTTTAAAAAAAGGATTTAGGGTGAATAAGAACAAAAAAATGAAGCTACTCCCCGGAGCCTGATAGAGGTGACCCCAGCTGATTAGGGGTTGGGAGGGATGCGGGGAGGAGAGAGGGGCTGCACCATTATCACTGGAGTAGAGGCCAAGGACCATTTCTCCCCGCGGGCGGATACAGGGGGACCAACGAAGAAGAGGAAGAGTTTCCCTCCTCTTTCTGGTGGCCATACGTTCCCGCTCCCCTCTAGAAGACAAGCTGGTTCTATACATTTATTCAATAGTATTTATTGAGCGCTTACTATGTGCAGAGCACTGTACTGAGCGCTTGGAGTGTACAATTCGGCAACAGGTAATGGGCTCACCGTCTCAACGGGTCTAGCAAAGAAAGGGCTCGCCTTTCCCTGGAAGATCATCTGTTTTGGATGGGGCATGTGTCTACCAGGTCGGTCTTCCACTCCCCCGAGGGCTTAGTACAGTGCTCCGCAGGCAGTAAACCTTCAATAAATAACCATTTGTGATGATGACGATAAAGGGGGAGGACTGGGGAGTATGTACTTGGGGCCAAAGCGGATCCAGGGAACTCCAAATCCGCCCACAGGCCCATGATTAAATCAATCATTTATAGAATACTAGGCGCAGAGCACTGTACTAAGTGTTTGGGAGAATACTTACTATAGTTTAGATTCCAGGCAGTTTGAAAATAAAAAAAAAACATTATTTAGTAGTCTTGTCGGATTTGTGTTTTAAACTGATAATTATTCTGACGATAATGATAGTACTTACGTGCTCACTCTGTGCCAAGTCCCATCCTTTACGGCGCTTACTGTCTGGAGGGAGAACAGATACTTTATCCCCATTTTACAGATGAGGAAGCTGAAGCGCTGAGAAGCTAAATGAATTGCCCTAGATCACAATGCAGGCAAGTGACAGAAGTGGGATAATAATGATAATGTTGGTATTTGTTAAGCGCTTACCATGTGCAGAGCACTGTTCTAAGCGCCGGGGTAGATACAGGGTCATCGGGTTGTCTCATGTGAGGCTCACAGTTAATCCCCATTTTACAGATGAGGGAACTGAGGCAGAGAGAAGTGAAGTGACTTGCCCACAGTCACACAGCTGACAAGTGGCAGAGCCGGGATTCAAACCCATGACCTCTGACTCCCTAGCTCTTTCCACTGAGCCACGCTGCTTCTCAGAACCAAGGTCTCTCTGGGAGTCTGTGCTCATCCCACTTGTCCATGCTGTTTCTAGACATTGGGAATCCAGATTTCCTCAGTGCTGTAAGAGGTGGGCGTATCACGGTGCTGCGTTCTAACCATCACCTCCCATTAATAAGCTTCAGGCAGCTCGGTGTCAACGCTCCATTGTGTCGAGGAATTAGAAGAGGAAGGTTCAGGAGGAGGACATACTTGGGGAAACCGTGGGGGGAAACGATGTAAAATTTCTGAAAAGGAGCTACCTTTGCCTCTGCAGATTCTGTTGTGATACTGGGTCCCTACCAAATCTCAAGTTTTGTCTCAGACGCATCTCAAATCTACTGAGGTCTCGGTGTGAATTTAGCCCAAGGACTTACAGATTTCTTCAAGGGAAAAGTAAAATTGCCGTTCTGGTTGCATAATTTGGGGAAAATAAAAAGAAGAAAACCAAGGAAGTGGCACGGGCCTTAGTTGGTCAGGGAAGGCTGGAGACAGCCACAGTGATGGATAGGGGAAGTAACTGGAAGGAAGGAAGGAAGTGGTCTGACTTCTGAATATCCACAGATTTTAACAATCTCCCCAGATGTGATCTCCAAGCAGATACTCAAAACGTTTCTGAACAGAAAATTGTGACAATTACATCTCGGAAAAAATACCGTAGTGCTATATTACGTTGAATCCCTGCTGCTTAGTCATAGAATAAGGTGAGCCAAGATTTTACCGCTTTTCAGAGATCTCTGAGCACATTCCTGAGGAATCTCAAAGCGCTCCTATAAGAGGGAGTTGAGCTCCTCAGAAGGGTTAATTTGCTCTGCAGCATCGACAGTAATGAAGGGGCCAGAGCTCATAACTGTGATTCCCAGTTGCTTGTTTTAACTGTCACTGGCCTCCTCACTGGGGATCCCATAGACTCAGTAGAGACTGAAACTCAAGACAAGTAGCAAAGGGGGCTTAAAACTACATGCAGACCATTTTGCTGATGGCTATAACATGAACTGCCTGCAGCTGAAGACTCAAAAAATGAGCAAAAGGGTACATTTTGGATAACGGTATTATTAAAGCACCATTTGTGTCAAACATGGGAGCGTACTAAAAAAGTAAAAGATGCAGTTCCTCACCTCTAGTTTACAACCTTAATCTGGATACTCTTCACTGGTAAACTTAAAAAACTCCCACCAAAACAGAAGATCTTTCCAATTAGTTAATATTTTAGTGTAATCAGATGACTAACCATTGGCCTTGTCGTCCCACCTATTACGATACACACGAGTCATCTTCTTGAAGTGTTGCTCGGCCCACATCTCCTCTCAAAAACCTTCCACCGGCTTCCCGAATCCTTTCGCTTCAAATAAAACACCTCACACACGGTCTCAAGGCTCTCCACCCATCTCCCTCATGTTGCTCTCCTCACCCGTTACCCCTCGCTTGCTCTCATCCTTCCTCCCCAGCAAATCCCGACTGTACTTCGCTCTCGAATGGCAGGGGGTGGGGGCCGGGGAGGGAGCTGCATTAACTTTCATGGAGCATTTGAGACTAAGCGGAACCTTGCTACATGGAAAATGAAAGAACACATTCCCTTTCACACTGACTGACAACCTTAAAAAGAGAAAAACCAGAGAACTATCGTGAGAAAGAGGAACTCGTTACATTACGGATGAATCAAACATGAAGACGGCGGGAGGATTTGCACCAAATCCTCTCTGGGGAACTTCCCGGGTGGGGCAGCGCGCTTTCCTGAAAAGCTGAAATTGTACATGCAGAATTTCTCCACCAGCAATTGGAACCATCCTCAAATATATGAAATGAGGGAAAGACACTTCTGTGAGAAAATTGCTCTTCTGTGAGACATCAAATGCCATTTATATTCACATTCTTACTAGATTTAATTGAAAAAAAAATCCTCTAAGATTAAATCAAGAACCGCCGATTTCAAATCATCGACTCAAATGGGCACAGTAAATGAGTATCACAGCTGCAAATGGTTTTCCTTGAGATCGATTTTCTCCTTCCACATCTCAGTTATTGTTTGGAGCTCCTTTTTCTTCTTCTTCCAGTCTGCTAAAAATTTACCGTGATTCATATCGCAAGACTCGGCTTGCGATCGGTATTCCTTGACAGAGGAGTTCTTTTGGGTGAGATCCTTTTTTGGCCTTTTTTGGTTTCTTAGATTTCATACGAAATATCGGGCAGGCACCTAGGGGCAATGTGAATCAGCGCATTTTATCACCGATTAAAAAATAAATAGTATAGCTTGCTCACTTGCTATCGGGCACTGCATCCCACTCGAAAAAAATTACATCAGTAACTGAGATAGAAGTTTGGCCCTTCGCTGTGCCATACAAGCGATAAGAACCCTATAGTCATGCAATAAGCTACTCGGGTAGCAAATTATATGTTCTAATAACTCCGCTTCACTCCTTTGTGCAACTGTTTGAACTTCAGAGGCTCTTCACAAAGTCTCAGAGAGCCGAATGCTATAATTTTCTCCTTTGCGGTCTGTGCGTGCCACATCCGTGACGAGCGGTTTGAGGGAAATCTCCAAGAGCCTCCTCCGTTCGCTGACTGCTTTTCACAAATCTCAACAAATTAACGATCGCAGCTGGAGTTACGCCGGGGATGCGGCTTGCAGCTCCAATCTAAGGATTAAGACAAGTAAGCACAAAGTCATTAATCAAATATCACAAATATAGCCCTATGTGTGGATATGAAAACCCAGCCTGCTACACGAGAGAACATATTCAGAGCTGAGCCACAGATTCTTCTGAACATAAATGATACAAAATGTTCTTATGCCCAAATACCTACTATCTGGCAGTGGCTCCCTTAGAAAAGTACACTCCAAATACATGACATTTTACATTTGCGAAATTAGCTACACTTTTAACTGTGCTCTCCATTTTATAGACAATAAATGAAATGAATTGTCAGAGGCTACTACAAGTGCTGAAGGACCCACAAAATTTACGTAGCTCCTCAGAAATTTTAATGATTTGGAAATAACGCAATTCTGCCTCCTTATGAGATCCAATTTATTACGATGAACACTTAATTTATGACGAAAATATTTCCAGAACCCAGCTAGCTCTGAGCAATGTATATATCACATTGTGGTACTTGTTAAGTGGTTACTACGTGTCGAGCCCTGTGCTAAGCACTGGGGTAGATACAATCAGACTAGGCACAATCACTGTTTCAGACGGGGCTCACGGTCTTAAGGAGAATAGTTCCTCATTTTCCTCCATTTTAGAGAGGAAGAAACTGAGGAACTGTGGCAGAGAGAGGTGATTCGCCCAAGGTCACACAGCAGGCAAATAAATGGCGGAGCTTGAATTAGAACTCAGGGCTCCTCACCACCAAACCTGTGTTCCTTTCATTAGGCCATGCTGCTGCTTTAATATTTTTTAGGACAGTGCTCCTTCCCACAGCAGGCATCATGGCATAAATATGATTATTTGATCTTATTTAAAAATTTTATAGCTATAAAACAAAAAGCGCTTTTATTTTACCAGTGCATTTTATATCGATTATCTCCTACCACTACGCGGTGGGGTAGATACGAGATAATGAGGTTGGACACAGTCCATGTCCCACGTGGAGCTTACGGTCCAGGCACGTTTTACAGATGAGGTAACTGAGGCACAGAAAAGTGAAATGACTTGCCCAAGGTCACCCAACAGCCCAGTGGCAGAGTTGTGGTTAGGACCCAGGTCTTCTGACTCGCAGGCCAACGCTCTTTCCTCTAGGACGTGCTACTTCTCAGACTAAGTCACACTTCTAGTTTCGCAACAACTCTGATGGAGGGAGAGGCTGGAATTTTAGGCTCATTCTATAGATGAGGAAATCAACGGAGAGATTTTTCCCCTCATCCAAAGTCACACAGCAGCAGATTAGTGGTATTGTTATCAGTCTTAATTCCCCACGTAGCCTATCCCGTCCCTCAGCCAAGCAGCCAATTGTATTTGGGCACTTCCTATGTACAGAGCACTGTACTAAGGGGTTGAGAGAGTACAATATAAGAATAAACAGACACATTCGCTGCCCACAACAAGCTTACAGTCTAGGTGAGGAGACAGACGTTAATATAAATTATGGATATGTCTGTAGGTGCTATGGGACTGAGAAGGGGGATGAATAAAGGGAGCAAGTCGGGGGAATGCAGCAGGGAGTGGAAGAAAAGAAAAAGAGGGCTTAGTCGGGGAAGGCCTCTTGGAGGAGATGTGCCTTCAATAAGGCTTTGAAGCAAGGAAGAGTAACTGTCAGCTGAATATGAAGAGGGAGAGTGTTCTAGACCAGAGGTAGGATGGGGACGTGAGGTTGGCGGCGAGATACACCAGATCGAGGTCTGGCACTGGGGGAGTGAAATGTGCGGGCTGGGTTGTAGTGGGAGAGTAGCGAGGTGCGGTAGGAGGGGACGAGGTGATTGAGTGCTTTCAGAGCCGTTGGGAAGGAGTTTCTGTTAGATGCAGAGGTGGACGTGGAACAGCAGAGTGAAGTATGGACTGGAGTGGAGAGAGACAGGAGGCAGGGAGGTCAGCAAGGAGGCTGATATAATGATCAGGGAGAGATAGGATAAGAGTCTGGATTAATATGGTAGCACTTTGGATGGAGATAAGGGCAGATTTTAGCGATTTTGTGGAAGTCAAACTGACAGGGTTTAGTAATGGATTGAATATGTAGGTTGAATGAGAGAGAGAAGTCAAGGATAACGCCAAGGTTATGGGCTTGTGAGACAGGAAGGGTGGTGGTGACGTCAACAGTGATGTCTACATCGGGCGGGGAGGACAGGATTTGGACGGGCAGGTAAATTCAGTTTTAGACAAGTGAAGTTTGAGGTGATGGCGGGACATCCAAGTAGAGATGTGCTGAAGGCAGCAGGAAATGCAAGATTCCAGAGAGGGAGAGAGATCAGGGCTGAAGATGTAGATTTGAGAAGTATCTGCAGAGAGGTGGCAGTTGATGCCATGGGAGCGAATGAGTTCTCCAAGGGAGTGGGTGTAGATGGAGAAGAGAAGGACCCAGAACTGAACCTTGAGAGACACCCATAGTTAGGGGGTGGGAGGCAGAGGAGAAGCCCACAAAAGAGACGGAGAATGAGCGGCCAGAGAGATAGGACAACCAGGAGAGGACAGTGTCGTGAAGCCGAGGTTGGATATTGTTTCCAGAAGAGGATGGTTGACAGTATTGAAGGCAGCTGAGAGGTCAAGGAGGGTTAGGGTGGAGTAGAGGCCACTGGATGTGGCAAGGAGCTCACCGGTGAACTTTTGGGGGGCAGTTCCTGTCGAGTGAAGGAGCCAGAAGCCAGATTGGAGGGGAACAAGGAGAGAATTGGAGGAGAGGAACTCTCTCAAGGAATTTTGAGAGGAGTGAGGAGGGAGATGGGGTGATAACCGGAGGGAGCAGTGGGGTCAAAGGAGGGTTTTTTAGGACTGGGAAGAGATGGGCATATTCGAAAGCAGTGGGGAAGAGTTGAAGTTGAGGAGGGAAAAGGGAAGGAGGCAAGTATTTTAATAAGGTGTGAAGGGATGGGGTTGGATGTGCAGGTGGAGGGGACAGATTTTGAGAGAAGGAAGGGGATCTCTAGAGATACTGCTGGGAAAGATGGGAGAGTTGAAGAAGGGGCAGGAGTGGGGAGGGACTGAGGAGGGGCAGGGGAGATTTTAGGGAGATCACACCTAACGGTTTCAATTTTCTCAGTAAAGTAGGTGGCCAGGTCATTAGGAGAAAGGAAATCGGGGAGGCAGAGGGACAGGGGATTTGAGAAGAGAGTTAAACATCTGGAACTGCAGAGGGCGATGGGCATGCGTGTCAATAAGGATGGAAAAATAATTTTGTCAGGCAGAGTTAAAGCATGCAAGGATAAACGCAAAGTGGATGAGGTTGAGCTGATATCCAGATTTCTGCCATCGGCACTCTGGTTCACGCACAGAAATGAAGGAGGTGAACTGTGGGAGTGATCCAGGGTTGTGGCTTGGTGACATGAGGTAGACGAAGAGAAAGGGGAGTGAGTGACTGAAGTTCATTAGAGAGGGTGGTGTTGAGCATCACATTGGACATCAAGGGATGGTAGTTTAAGTATGGAGGCTAAATGGGGCATAATGACTCGAGAATATTGGATGGGGTCAAAAGACACTATCCTGCCTGCATCAGTCTCATTGAAACCACTGATCGAGTGTGTGTCTAAATTGGTGAGTGAGTGAGGTGGGTGGAACAGGAGTTCAGTGCAGTTGAAGGGTGACAGAAAGAAGGGCCTACAGGACCATCTATGTGGACACTGAAACCCCCAAGTAGGGATGGAGAGAGAGAGAGAAGGCACGTGAGAAAAGGACCAAAACGGTTAAAGAAGTTGGACGTGGGACCTGTGGGGTAGGAGATGATCGCTACTAGAATCTGGAGTGGGTGGTGGAGGCGGATGATATGGGCTCCCTACCAGTTTTCTTACCGTCCGCGGGCGATTAGAATTCAGTTTCTCACGCACTTCGTGGGAGAGCGACACGGTCTGGATACTCATGTAATCTAAGTCTTCAGGTAGTTGGAGAGCTTCATCTCGCCGCACTTCTTCTATTTCTTGCTGCTGAAGAGATATCATCGTTTCATATATGGCTGGTGGGCAAGAGCATAAAATGAGACTTTTAGCATAGAATACTTTAAGAACATACAACAAGACACACAAGTAGACAACAGGGAACAGAAGCAGAAAGACCATGGAGCTCTGATAAATAAATGGAGAATAGAGAAGCGGTGTGGCCTAGTGGATAGAGCACGGGTCTGGGAGTCAGAAGGGCCTGGGTTCTAATCCCAGCTCTGCCTTTTGTCTGTCTGCTGTGTGACCTTGGCAAGTCACCTCACTTCTCTGTGCCTCAGTTCCCTCAGCTGTAAAACGGGGATTAACACTGTGAGGCCCATGTGGGACAGGGACTGTGTCCAACGCGATTTGCTTGTATCCAATCCAGTGCTTAGGACAGTACCTGGCACATAGTAAGTGCTTAACAAATGTCACAATTATTATTATTATTGTTATAATACATAATCCCAGTTCCACCACATGTCTGTTGTGTGATCTTGGGTAAGTCACCTAATTTTTCTGCGCCTCAGTTACCTACCTGTAAAATGGGAATGAGTGTGAGCCCCATTCATTCATTCAAATCTACTGAGCGCTTACTGTGTGCAGAGCACTGTATTAAGCGCCTACCCATGTGGGGCGGGGACTGTTCCACCTTAGAACAGTCTTGGCACATAGTAAGCGCTTATCACGAACCCTAACAGTTATTTCTGTTGTTATTATAATTTCAAAGGCCCTCAAGGCAGGAGCGGAACATCTAATGGACCCTGGATTTAGACCTCAGGGCCTTCAGGCAGGGGGGAGAAAATGAGTTTGGGATAGTAATGAGGACGAAGAACTTTCCGGTTTTTATGTTCTTGCTCCACAGGAGCCCACCCCCTTTCTCAGTGCATCATCTAGCCAAGGAGCGGCTGCATTTCCAGAACCTGGACTGCTCTCTGGAAATACTGGTGCGGCCAATTCCCAGGCACCGGCCTAGTTTGGCCCCGCCCTGGCCCAGCAGCGCTAAAGACACTTGGGCTCTCTGATCCTCCAAGAGAACGTGAGAATTCGTACCTTTCCAATGCCTAGGATTTTCCCTGGAGCTACCACTGAAGGTCCTCCTCCCCAGTTATTTTTGAGATATAAGATAGCTGTAAATATAACACCGACCTAGAGGTTGCTGTGATTGGGTACACTTTATCAGTGGAAAAATATGAAATTCACTGGTTATTTTAGGACCGGTCCCTCCCAAATGATGGAATACAGGAAAACCCCAAATAATAATGCTGCTGACGATGGTATTTGTTAAGTACTTATTATGTGCCAAGCACTGTTCTAAGCACGAGGATAGATACAAGGTTATCAGGTTGTCCCATGTGGGGCTCACAGTCTTCAACCCCATTTTACAGATGCGATAACTGAGGCACAAAGAAATTAAGTGACTTGCCCAAAGTCACACACTTGCCACTAAACCACGCTGGACAGAATGACTAGATTATATCATCATGAGAAGCAGCGCGGTACAGCAGAAAGAGCCCGGGTTTAGGATACAGAGGTCGTGGGTTCTAATCCCGGATCCACCACCTGTCAGCTGTGTGACTTTGGGCAAGTCACTTCACTTCTCGATACCTCAGTTCCCTCATCTGGAAAATGGGGATTAAGACTGCGAACCTCACGTGGGACAACCTGATTACCCTGTTATCTCCCCCAGCGCTTACAACAGTGCTCGGCAAAGAGTAAGGGTTTAACAAATACCACCATTATCATTATTATATTTCCAACTCTAGAAAGCGAGGGTTGGGAATTTGGGGGGAAAACAAAACAAAAGCAAAGCTAAATGGGGGAAAGAAACATCTTTCAAACAAAAGTAAGTTCCCAGGGTAAGAGGTCACAGAGTCCATTGGCGGTTCTCCGTGGAATAAGTTCTTCACCTCCGCAGAGCTAACAACAAAACTGTTAGGAGTCATTACTCCTAACTTGAAAGAGTTTGGAAAGTGCCACAGAGGTTTTCCAGCTGGTACTTTTACCTTCTATTTTTAGTCTCTCTGTTAGTTCTCTACTTTCAACAAACTTCTTTAAGGGATCGGGAATCACTTTCGCTAGTTTCTCCAGGTCGACCTCTTCGTACGTTAGTATGTCCAGAGCGCTGTAAGAACCCCAAAGTTTCAGTGTCAATAAGGCACAGATTATACAAGGCATTGAGTAAAAAGATCCCGTGAATATAGTTCTCATTCTGCCCACGCGGTTGAATGCACTGAAGTCAAAAAGAAAAATGACAAGTTCCCTATTCACAAGGAGCTTACTCTAGGGGGAGAGACAGACACGACAATGAATAGAGGCAACTGAATAAAGACGCCAATAAAGGGAAGTAGCAGGGCCTAGTGGAAAGAGCATGGGTCTGGGTTCTGATCCCAGCTCCGCCACTCTACCGCTGTGTGACTTTTGCCAGATCACTTCACTTGTCTATGCCTCGGTGACGCCATCTGTAAAATGGGGAAAAAGACTATGAGCACCACGTGGGACGTTGACTATGTCATACCTGATTATCTGGTATCTACCCCAGTGCTCAGTACAGTGCCCGGCACAGAGTTAGGGCCTAAGAGGGAATGTGTCTATTAGAAGGAGCACGGCTTAGAGGATAAAGCACGGGGCCCGGGAGGCAGAAGGTCATGGGTCCTAATCCCGCCTCTGCCACGTGTCTGCTGTGTGACTTGGGCAAGTCACTTTTCACTTCTCTGGGCCTCAGTTACCTCATCTGTAAAATGGGGATTAAGCGTGCGAGCCCTAAGTGGGACAGGGACTGTGTCCAACCTGACTAAATTGTATCTATCTTAGTGTTTAGAACAGTGCTTGGCATATAGAAGAAACTTAAGCACCATCATTATTATTATTATTGTGCTTTGCACTCAGTAAGCGCTCAGTAAATATAACTGAATGAATAAATTGCATGTGACTGTTAGGACATCTTAGCACTCAGTTCTTTAACTCTGTAATTAAAGGCAACAAAAAGAAATCAGAAAATGACAGAAATATAACACGAAGAAGAATGGCTTACGCAATCTAAGGAAGTGCAGATAGGAGTAATAATAATAATAATGTTGGTATTTGTTAAGCGCTTACTATGTGCAGAGCACTGTTCTAAGCGCTGGGGTAGACACAGGGCAATCAGGTCGTCCCACGTGAGGCTCACAGTCTTCATCCCCATTTGACAGATGAGGTAACTGAGGCATTGTTCTCCTCATCATCAAGGCCAAAGCGGCTACTGATATTCGGTCTGCTCTAAGGCTCACCAATCCTTTATCACGTAGTGAAACCTCAATGTAACAGGCATGGCTGTGGTAAACCTCATTAGGCTGATAGGAACGCAAACAAATTTCTATTAATCAATGGTATTTATCGAGTATCTACTGTATGCAGAGCCCTGTACTAAGTGCTTGGGAGAGTACACAACAACAGAGTTGGCACGCGAGATACCTGTCCATAATGAGCTTATATGTTATTACTTAGTGAATTCTCACTTTACTGAACCTTTTTCAGAATGTGCCACGCTCTCTCTACAACAAGGTCTTCTGCTCACAATCGTTCGTGTCTCTCTCTCTTTTCTTTCTCTCCAAAGGCTAAATAGCAAAGCACCTGAAACTTTTTTCTTAATCGTGACAATCCCTTAGACGTCCGTCAGATATGCCATCTACGTCTAAGTTAGAATGGAAGTGTCTTGGAAAGCAGAGAATCATGTTTTCCTGAGTAAATTTCATGGACTCTAACGGAGCGGCATGGAAAACAAATTTTTTATTCTTTCAATCCATCACATCGTCAGGGGCTTTCAGTATTAAAGTGAAAAAATTCTACAGTATGCAAACAAAGTGGCCTAAGACAGAAATGTACGAGAAAAGGAAGCCCGAGGGAGAGATTCAGGAGCTACAGTTCCTGTTTTGAAAATAACAAAATGATCTGGGGAGTGTACTGATGTCTGTCTCCCCGTCTAGACCGAAAGCTCCTTGGGGGCAGGGAATGTGTCTACCAACTCTGTTGTACCCCCGCAAGAGTTTAGTACGGTGGACTTGATTGATAGTAATCTTCGGCTCAGTGGAAAGAACCCGGGCTAGGGAGGCAGAGGTCATGGGTTCGAATCCCCGCTCTGCCACTTGTCAGCTGTGTGACTGTGGGCAAGTCACTTCACTTCTCTGGGCCTCAGTTCCCTCATCTGTAAAATGGGGATGAAGACTGTGAGCCTCACGCGGGACAACCTGATCACCTTGTATCCCCCAGCGCTTAGAACACTGCTTTGCACATAGGAAGCGCTTAACAAATACCAAATTATTGAGAAGCAGCGTGGCTCAGTGGAAAGAGCCCGGACTTGGGAGTCAGAGGTCATGGGTTCGAATCCCGGCTCTGCCATTTTGTCAGCTGTGTGACCGTGGGCAAGTCACTTAGCTTCTCTGTGCCTCAGTTCCCTCATCTGTAAAATGGGGATTAACTGTGAGCCTCACGTGGGACAACCTGATGACCCTGTATCTACCCCAGCGCTTAGAACAGCGCTCTGCACATAGTAAGGGCTTAAATACCAACATTATTATTATTATAATTGTTGGAAATAAAAAGATCACAGCCATGTAAAAACAAAATACAAAGTAAAAAGGGAGGGGGAAACCAGCCGTTAGAAGAATAAACTCTGTAAATCACATATTTACCAGAGAATCTCTTCTAGAGTGAGCAGAGTGAGAACGAGCGGTACCCAAGGAACACTTCACCTGCAAGGGACGCTTTTACTGAGGCTGATGGGAAGCTCTGGGATGAGTCTGCTCCATTTCGTGCTGGAGAACTGGACAGATTTCAGGACGGAAATTCCTTCCTCTAAAGAAGACTTCACCATAGAGGCTCGTTCATACCTCTGTCGGGACACACAGCCAGCTTCCTCATAGCCTACAGAAAGGCACACAGAAAACAGGAGGGGGAGAGGAAACACACAGAACACACATTTTGCCAAACAGTTCCGCTAATGAAAGATCTCAGTCAGCCAACGGTACCGATGGAGTGCGTCACTGTGTGCCGAGCACTGTATTAAGCGCTTGGGAGGACAATACAACAGAGTTGCCAGACCCGTTCCCTGACCAGTAAAGAGCCTGCAGTACAGGGGGAAAGCGGAGTTACCTCGAAATGTAAGCCTGCTGTCGGCATTATCAGGTCGCAGAGACAGACGAAACTCCACCCGACTGGTGAACATCCGGTAGGGTTCACTGGTGCCCAGAGTGGTAAGATCGTCGATTAAGACCCCAATGTAGCCTTCCGTGCGGCTGATGATAAACGGAGGTTTGCCACGGACTTTCAGGCTGGCGTTGATCCCGGCTACCACTCCCTACAAAGGAAATCGAGCGTTCAGAGAGCTATCATGAAACTGGGGCAGACGGTATCACAGAAAATCAAGAGTGCTATAGTCTCGCGGTATCACGACGTGCAGGCTCACTTCTGTGATCTCAGGTCTTAAACCGTTGAATGGAATGACTCTACATTCATTCATTCAATGGTACTTATTGAGCGCTTACTATGTGCAGAGCACTGTACTAAGCGCTTGGAATGTACAAATCGGTAACAGATAGAGACAGTCCCTGCCCTTTGACGGGCTCACAGTCTAATCGGTGGAGACAAGGATCAAAAAGTCCAGGACTCGGTCAGATGTGCAGAAATTCCCTAATAAATTTTATTTATATCTCCATCATTCTTTGAAGTTAAATGTTCAGCAAGAGAAGCAGTGTGTCGTAGTGGATAGGACACGGGCCTGGGAGTCAGAAGGACCTGGGTTCTAATCCAGGCTCCGGCGCTTGTCTGCTGGGTGACCTTGGGCAAGTCACTTCACTTCTCCGTGCCTCAGTTCCCTCATCTGCAAAATGGGCATTAAGACTGGGAGACCCATGTGGGACTGTGATCACTCTGATTACTCTGTATCTACTCCAGCACTTAGAACAGTGTCTGGCACATAGTAAGCGCTTAACAAGTATCATTTAAAAAAACAGGTGAACAAAGTGAGGGCCTGGTAAAGGAATCAGAATTTCCCCTTTCCAGAGACTTGGAAGCACTGACCCAAACAGGCAAAATGGATAGAGCTATAGACCCTGGATTTGTTACAAAATAAATAAACAACAAAAAAAGACCACATTGGTGAGGCAATAACCCTGACAGCAGACCAAAAAGAGTTTTAATAGAAAAGGCCCCCCACCCAGTTATGCAATTATGTCTTAATACTGCAGCTCTCTGGCATATAGGCTCCTTACTTGCCGTTGAATCATTCTAACCTAAGACACCGGTGAAGTTGGATGGGGAAGACGGGTCTTTTTCGACCTCTCTGAAAGGCTGCCCCATGTCCCATTTCTAGAAAAGAGTCAATCAGCTGTATTTATTGAGTGCTTACTATGTGCAGAGCACTGTATTAAGCGCTTGGGAGAGCACAGTACAACAGAACTAGCAAACAAGTTCCCTGCCCATAATGAGCTCACACCCTAGAATTCCCTGTCATAACCATAGATGAAATACCATGAAAATGTCTTTTTCCGTTCAAATCTTAAACGCAATCAATTTAATCAACATATCCCTTAAAATAATATCCAGGACTTAACACTGTGGCTAAAACAAAGAGAAGTGTAGAAACTGGGGTATGATGCATCTGATTTTTGCTTTCGGGTGTCTTTTCTTTCTGTTATACTCTGTGACTTCTTCCAATTTCTCCAAACCCCTAAAACAGAGCTCCCGGCCAGAGTTACAGGGTGAGCCGAGATTAAAAAAAGAGTTTTCTCTGCTAAACCACGTTGGATGCTTATCAATTATTAGTCGTAATAGTGTTTGGCCACCGGAATCCGACTAGATTGTTTTCAATTTGGTCTGCAGCCAATGCATCTCAGTTTTCTCTTCTTGGTATCGTTAGCAAATCCTTGCAGCAACTGACCTTGAGGGAGATAAAGCAGTACTGCTCTTTGGGATATCCTGCATAACATCTCTAAAATTTGTTTATCAATCAAAGGTATGTACTGAGTGCTTACTGTGTACAAAGGACTGTACTAAGCGTTTGGGAAAGAACATTACAATAGAGTTGGGAATCACAATCCCGGCCTCAATCAGGAGCATGGCCCAGTGGCACGGTCCCGGAGTCAGGAGGAGCTGGGTTCTAATCCTGGTTTTGCTACTTTGCTGTGTGACCTTGGGCAAGTCACTTCACTTAACTGTGCCTCAGTTACCCCTTCTGTAAAATGGGGATTAAGACTGTGAGCCCCGGGTGGGACATGGACTGTTTCCAATCTGATCAGTCTGTCTCTAATCCGGTGCTGAGTACACAGTAAGCGCTTAACAAATACCATTAAAAAAAAAAATCAATGACATTTGTTGAAGCGCTTACTATGTATACAGCACTGTACTAAGGGCCTAAGAGAGAACAATGTGACAGTTGGCAGACACATTCCACGCTCAAACGAGCTTCCAATCAACCCGGGGAGACAGATATCGCTCAAAGGTCACATATCCGAGGGCACAGATGATGCAGAAGGGAGAGGGAGCTGGGGAAACTGATGTGACTCCTGCCTGCAAGGAGCTTATACACTAGAGGAGAAGAGACACATTAAAATAAAATCCAGATAGGGGAAATGGCAGAGCAAAAGGGTATGCACGGAAGTGCTCTGGGGTATCAACGGGGTACACGCCAAGGGAATAGGAGACACAGAGGGGGCGGGTGAATAGGGTGGAGAAATGAGGGTTGAGTCGGTTAAGGCCTCTTGGAGGAGGCATGATTTTAGTAGGGCTCTGAAGGTGGGGAGAGTGGTGGTCTGTCGGATATGAAGGGAGAGTTCTACGGCTAGAGGGAGGATGACGGCACAGGGTTGACGGCGAGACAGACGAGATCGAGACGCGAGGGTATATTGGTCTTAAAGGAGCGAAGTGAGCGAGCCAAGTGGGCTGTAGTAGGAAATTAGCAAGGTAAAGTAGGAGGAGAGAGGACTGAGTGCCTTAAAGCCAGCTCTTCTTCAAAGCCCTGCTGAAATCATCTCTCCCCCAGGAAGCCTTCCCTGACCAGGTTCTCACCCCTCCACCCATTTTTCCCTCCCCGCTGCCACTCCCATGCACTTTGTCCGTACCCCTTAGGCCCTAACAGCCCCCCTGCCAACATCACCGATGTACATATCCTTATACTTGGTTGCTTCCCTTAGCCGCACCTTGTTTTAATGTCTGTCTCTCCTCCAGGACAGGGATCGTGTCTACCGACTGCATTGGACTCTACTCTTCCAAGTACTTACGCGAGTGTTCTGCACAGGTAAGTGCTCAGTAAATACCAGTGAATAAGACCCAACTCTCCCCCATCTGTCTCGGCTTATGCCGTCGAGTCGTTTCCGACCCACAGCGACATCACGGACCCATCTCTCCCAGAAGGCCCGACCTCCACCTGCGATCGCTCCGGTAGTATATCCGCAGGGTTTTCTTGGTAAAAATATGAAAGTGGTTTACCGATGCCTCCTTCCGCGTGGCAGACTTGGGTCCCCGCAGTCAACTCTCTCCCGTGCCGCCGCCGCCCAGCACGGGTGAGTTATGCCTTGTTGCGGATTGCCTTCCACTGGCTAACCACTGCCCTAGCTAGAAATGGAATGGGTAGGCCTCTGCTTGACTCTCCCTCCCACAGTTGAGACTGGTAGAGTACTGGAAACTCTCCAAGTGCGACCGTGAGAGGGGACTCTCCCATTTACATTTTTTAAAAATATTTGGTAAGCACTGATTACGTGCCAGGCACTGAAGCACACACAAAGTAATCACACATTGGACACAGTCCATGCTCCGCTCGGGGCTCACACTCTTAATCCCCATTTTACAGAGAACTGAGGCACAGAGAAGTGAAGTCACTTGAACTGACAGCAGATGAGTGGCAGGGCCGGGATCAGAACCCAGGTCCTTCTGACTCCCAGGCCCGTGCTCTATCCACCAGGCCACATTGCTTCTCTATTTATTCTTTCAAAAGTCTCATTTTTTCAAGACCCAGACTACAAAGGAATAGCCAAGGTCTCAAATAGGCACTTGTTCAGCTTGCAGATGAGGACGGAGGTTTGAGTTGCTACTTCGACTTTTATGTACACAAAAATAAAGCCACTCACTTGAGCTGCAGCTTCTTCATAACCGGTAGTACCATTGATCTGCCCGGCAAAGAAGAGCCGCTGAACCAATTTGGTCTCCAGGGAAGGAGTGATCTGACGGGGATCCAAGAAATCATACTGTACCCCGTAACCTGGCGCCAACAGAAAAATGACCAATCCAAATTAGGTACCTTCACTTTTGGGAAAAGGAGCAGCAGTGCTGTAAAATGCCCAGGGATCCCTTTGGGGGAGTAAGGATGGGAGAAGAAGCGGGGGGGAAGGGGCGGGAAGCAGAACTCTGAACAATAATCTATATTCCACCCTTCCTGGGTGGTGCAGAATTCTGGAGAGGGAAATAGAAAGAGCTGTATTACGGTGCTTTTTTCCCCTGAAGATCGATCAAGTGCTCTTAGGAATTACCCTGGAATAGGATCTCATTCTGGGGGAAAAATGTTCCATGAAATAATGAAAATTTAGGGGAAAAAAAGCAAAAGGCACAGAAAAGCTGCAATCTGTAACCCTGGGTTTGCCTGTCAGGGCGAGACCTTGTTCAGTCCACTAATCTCTGGTCCTTGGTCATCTAAATTTTGCATGCTCCAAGCAATTCGAAGAAGGGTGGAGGCTCTCTCTACGTCTGATGGAGCGGAGTGGGGCTGGAAGAAAGGCAGGGTAGTTACAACTGTTACCTGGCTGCACTATCTTGGCTTTCTCCAAGCCCTTGATGCGAGTGATCAGTTGTTCCTGGAGCTCGGCTGGAAGTGTCACCGATAATCCTTGAGGGTAGATGAGATCAGAATCTAGACCTTCAGGTTCTAACCAAATCTGATGCACCCGATTTGGAAAGCGCAAGACCTTTGACTCAATAGAGGGACAGTACCTGAAACCGGATATTGGCAAAAAAAAAAGAAAAATGAAAAATAGACGAAATCCCCTCTCCCCCGAGGCAACGGATCCTAGAAATCTCACGAAGGACATTCAGTAGCCTGGGAGTCCTTACGTGCACCTGTCGGTAAGCTCACACCGAACATTTCATACGCACCTTGGTCCTCTCGTTGTCTCCTTTACGTGATTATTGAGGTGAATATTTTCTCGGACGATCTGCTCCACTTCAGAGTTGGTGAATGTCAAGTAACATGGCAGCTGGTCCTCTGGCTAAAACAAAATCGCGAATTGGATTATTCACGATATTCATTTACATCTGGGCAGTACTTTTCATAAAAGACGAATCTCACAGAATTTTACAGAAAACCTTGGTGCCTCAGTCGATCAGTGGTATTTATAGAGTGCTTAACATATAACAGATTCATTCCCTGCCCACACTGAGCTTAGAGTCTACAGGACGAGTTTACAGCGGATGGGGATTTGGTTCAAACACCTGCTGTCGGCTGCAGGAGGCCGGGGAAGAGGTGAAGCGGGCAGACCTCTTTCACCCCATGGGGCGGGAGGGCGAGTCCCCCGCCTCCTGCCTGGGACCCCATGTCAAATGATGCACGGCCTTGTGGCTGAGTGGCCCCCCCTGCCTCTGGCTGTGGCCCGGGCCTAGGGCCAATCCAGCAGAGAACCACTCACTGTCCCAGGTTTAGTGGGAAATTAAAGAAGAAACAGAAAATGTGGCACCTATCTTGCAGGATGGAGAGACCACCAACCTAAAAAGTGCCTTAAGGTTTCTTTGAAGTGGGCAATACTATTTCCACTTTATATATAAGTGATCTAGAATGATAAAGATGTGACTTTCTACAGCCACATGGTACAATGACCAAGATTAGGAAACCAAGACCCTTGACTCTCGGTTCCCAAACTTAGAGGCAGGTACTTAAAAGCATGTCCAAGCTTTGGGGGAGGGAACTTTCGGGAAAAGTTCTTATTTCTAAATAAAGTGATAAATTTGACCTTTGGTAAAAAATCAAAAATGAATTCAGGGAACAATCTGATAAACTACTAGAAGACTGACACCTCTGAAGCAATCACGGGAGTCATTTGTCTCCCTTTTCCCCTCCAACTCCTGTTCTACTCCCTTACCTCTTCCATAGTTTGGTTTCTATGTTCCTCGCTGCCTCTGCAATCCAAATCTCACCTGTGCTTCTCATCCTATTTTCTCCTGGCCCCCTCCTGTGTCCTTTCCCTCTGAATTTCTCTTTTCTCCTGTTCCTCTTCCAGAGTGCGCTGGATCTCTCTCTCTCTTTCCCTCCCCAGCCCCACCACCTTCTTTTCCCTCCCCGTGTCACCTCTCCCGTCACTTTCTCTTCCAACCATCAGCCTTCTCTCAGCCCTTCCCTCCCAGTTCCCACTCACCCCTGCACCACATCAAGGCTGAAAACAGGATATGAGCATCTCCTGGTCGCCTGTCCAAATTTGGGAAGGGTAGGAATTTGGGGGGCTTCAAGTGGGCCCCCGGGAGTAAAACACGGATCAGATATTGGATCAAGGCAGGCCCTTACTTGCCCGCAGCCCGCTCGGCACATCGTTTCCAGTCACCTTCCGCTCCTTTCCCACACCGGCTGGACTCCTGGTCTCTGTCCCCTTGGCAAAACTCTGGGCTGATCCCGAGTCACTTGGGTCCGGCTGGAGCGACACAAATCCCAACTTAGCTTCACTCAGATAGCCCCCAGTTCTCTTTCACCTGTGGTCGGGTCTGAACCAGCCAGGAACTTGTCAGGCGCTCTCTAGTCCCAGGCAATTTGTGGCTCTGCTGTCTCCTGCCCATGAACCAGGCCCCTCAAAAGGGTACCTGTGATTAGGATTTTACAATCCTCACATCACCTGGGCTCCCAACACCTACGGCCGGCTGGTCCCTCTATTGCCCCTCTTCAGGGTGTGACTAAAAAGTATAATTATATAAATATGCTTCAAGACAAGACTGCTTCTCTAGAAAAGGTTCCAATCAATGTAACTTCAGGAACAGTCTTACCCGAATCCAGACCTTCTCACTGAGGAAACTGAATGGCACAGGGGGGTTGTCGGGTGTGGTTTTCTTCAGAATGCTGAAATTCACAGAATCCTTGGCAATTCGGGGTGGCGTTCCTGTCTTCAGTCTCCCCAGCACAAACCCCAATTCCTCCAGAGTCTGAGCCAGCCCAACGGAGGGCTGATCCCCTAAACGTCCTGCTGGATGCTCTTCCAATCCGATTAGGACCATGCCCCTCAAAAATGTGCCAGTAGTGAGGATCACGCTCTCGGCAGGCACTTTGCTGCCATCAGCTAGGGACAAAAGAGGAAAGAAAAACTTAACTCCTTGTAGGAAGTCATTACCAGGAAGGAAGCTAGAGTGAGATCTCGACAAACTCCAGCATTTACACTACTCTGAAAAGACAACGCAGCCCTTATGTACCAAAAAGGTCCCCGAGATCACTCTGGGAATGAGAAGGCAGTGACTCTTACCTCTCTATGTAGCAAGATGGTTGGATCTATAATTAAGTTTAGGGTCTGAGAACCCTTCGGCAGATTCAGTGGAGAAAAGATACGGTGGTTTCGACAAGGGGAAAACATTTTTCACTCATCTAATTTGGTTCTTTGAAGGTGGGGTCCATAAGCATGCAAATAGGGATGTTCAAAAGGCCCTTGACAAGCTTCCCACGGAAGACTTTTAAAAAAGGCACTTTTATATGTGAATAAGGAAAATGTCTGGACACAGCTGTGAGACGGAAATGAATAGCTACTTTCTACGGGGAGAAGGGTGAATAAGTAAGAAGAAAAAAAGGGAAGGCAGGGAAATCTCCAGTCGGTAAATGGCATTAAGTTCTTCTGGGCAGGGATGTCATGCTGATGGGGCTAAACTGAGTACGATGGGTAAATGAAAGGGAAAAATAATCCAAACTAAAAACTACATGCCGTAGGGCTCTGAGCTACCAGTTACGGTTTAGGATAGAGATCTCAATGTCACGGCTAGATGATTTCTCAAATCAGTTTCTTAAAGGAGGGCAGTTGTCAATATAATTTCAGGCGTCATCAGGAAGGGAACGGAAAACCAAATACAAATCGGTTTGCCAGCTTTCAAAACCAAGGACAGTTTGCGCCTGGAATATTGTGAACGGTCCTGGTTACTGTTTGAGCTCCTTGGGGGCAGGGAAGAGTGCATTAAATTGTGTAAGTGTGACGATATATATGTACACATATTTATCGTTATACCTATACTACAAGATTAAAACTCTCCAATCTGGAAAGACTGACGACAGGGAAGGGACAAAATTCAATTTGTGTGCCATTATGAACGTGGAATTGTTGCTCCCCAAAACCTGCAATCTCAAAACCAGGGAGTGCCCACTGAAGCCTGAAGGTATCAGGTTCAAGTCAAAGAGGAAGAGTCACCTTCTCACATAGGGGATGCTAATCAGTCAATCAACTGCACTTGTTGAGCACTTACTATGTCCAGAGCACTGTACTTGGGAGGGTACAATATAAAAGGGTTGTAGATACATTCCCTGCTACAATGAGCTTACAGTGCAGAGGGGGAGACAGACATTAATATAAAGAAATTATGGATCACTTGGCATCTGTTACCACGGGAACTCGCGCAGGTACGATCGATAATCCTGGCTCCACCACATGACTGTGTGACCTGGGCAAGTCCCTTCACTTCTCTGTGCCTCAGTTACCTCATCTGCAAAATGGGGGGTGAAGGCTGAGAGCCCCACGTGGGACACGGACTGTGTCCAACCTGATTATCTTGTATCTACCCCAGCGCTTAGAACAGTGCTCAACACATAGTGAGCGCTTAACAGACACCACAATTATTATTAACAGCTCCAAGACTGGTTTGGACTAATTCACTGATTTACTCTATCATCAGAGTAAAGTAAGGGATATTAGAGGGCTTGACAAGGGTCTAAAGAGAATCACAGGTGACGGGTACATGGGAGGTGTGTATTAGAGGGAAAATTTAGGGGACTTTAGGGATAGTATATCCCTAATGATGAATCTGGAAGTCAAACGACAAACACGCGCCTTCGACACTGCCCTCTGAACTGAACGCCCTCGCACCCCGCTCCCTCCCATCTCGGACCGCTAGCCCACAGCCCTGCATCACCTCCGCAGTCCGCTTCCTCCGCTCCCTGCAAAGGCTGTTGGTGGAAATCCAGACACCAGACTGATCTCCAACTCCTCCTCACCTGCTATAGCCCTGCCCTCTCCTCCGCCCAGCAACGCTACTTCTCCATCCTTACTGACTACCACGCCCACTGCCCAGGCTAGCTGTTCCACACTTTTAACTCCCTCCTTCCACTCCGCGTCCCCTTGCCTCTCCCGACTTTCTGCCCCTAATGAACTTGCTAAGTACTTCATTATTAAAATTGAAACCTTGAGGCCTGGTTTCCCTAAAATCTCCACTACCACTCTCCCATCTTTCCCAGAGTATCTAGAGATCTCCTGCTTCCTTCCAAAATCTACCTCGTCCACCCGCACCTTCGATCCCATCCCTTCATAATAAACATTCGCCCCCTCCTTTTTTCTCTCCCTGACTTCAATCCTCGACCTCTCATTTTTTCAATGGCTCCTTCCCCACTACTTTCACACAGGTCCACGTATCGTCTACCCTAAAAAAACCTCCCTTGACGTCACGGCATCCTCTGGCTATCACCCCATCTCCCTTACGATACTTCTCCAGAGACTTCGAGAGCATTGTCTACACCTCTTGTCTCAACTTCTTCTTCAGTACTCTCCTTGACTCCCTCCGATGTGGCTTCTGTCCTCCTTACTCCTCGGCCTGCTCTAAGGTCACCAGTGACTTCCTTCTTGCCAATCCAAAAGGCTCTACTCCATCCTGATCGTCCTTCACCTCTCAAATGCCTTCAACACTGCGAACCACCCCCTCCTCCTGGAAACATTATCTTCACTCACATTGTCTTCTCCTCACATTAAGCCCTCAATAAATACGATTGAATGAATGAATGGTTCTCTTCCCACTTCTCTCGACTGCCCCTTCTCAGCCTCTTTTACAGATTTCTCTTCTGTCTCTCACCCCCTAACTGTGGGAGTCCCTCAAGGCTCGGGTCTGGATCCCCTTCTATTCTCCATCTACCCCGTTCCCTTGAGAAAATCATTCCCTCCCACAGCTTCAACTACCATCTCTATGGAGACGATTCCTAAATCCACCCTCCAGCCCTGTCCTCTCTCTTCTGCGGTCCTGCACTTTCTCCTGCCTTCAGGATATTTCTTCTTGATGTTCTGCCAGCTCCTCAATCTTAACATGTCCAAAAGAGAACTCCTAATCTTTCCTCCTAGACCCTGTCCTTCCGGATTTTAACAACAATAAAATTGCGGCAGTGCTTATTATATCACAAGCACCGTGCTAAGCACTAGGGTAGATACAACATAGGCAGGTTGGACACAGTCACTGTCCCACATGAGGCTCGCAAGCTAAGAGAGAAGAAAGACACGTACTAAATCGTCATCTTACAGATGAAGGGGTAAAGGGAAGCAGCATGGCCTAGTGCACACAACATGGGTCTGGGAATCAGAAGGTCCAGGGATCTAATTCTGGCTCCACCATTTGTCTCCTGTGTGACCTTAGGCAAGTCACTTCTCTGTGCCTCAGTTACTTCACCTGTAAAATTTGGACTTGAGCCCCACGTAGGACATGGACCGAGCCCAATCTGATTAGCTTGTATCTACCCCAGTGCTTAGTACAGTGCCGGGCACGTAGTAAGCCCTTAAAAAATACTATAAAAAATAAGCAGGCACATGGAGTTAAGTGACTTGCCCAAGGACACACAACAGGCAGGTGGCAGAACTGGAATTAGAACCCAGATCCTGACTCCCAGGCCCATTCTCTTTTCATTAGGCCATGTTGCTTCTCCTTCCCACTCTCACGTTACTGTCGGAAATACCACTGTCCTATCTCAAAAGCCTGTAACCTTGGCATTATCCTCTACTCATCTCTCTCATTCCACCCACGTATTCAATCGGTACCCGAATCACGTCGGTTCTACCTTCACAATGTGGCCAAAATCCGCCCTTTCCTCTCCAACCAAATTGGTACCATGTTAATCCAAGCACTCATCCTATCCTGCCTTGATTACTGAATCAGCCTCTTTCCTGACCTCCCTGCCTTCTGACTCTCCCCATTCCAGTCCTCATTTCTCTTCCAGATCATTTTTCTAAAAAAGGTTCAGTCTATGTTTCCCCACTCCTCGAGAACCTCCAGTGGCTGCCTATCCATCTCTGCACTTGTTTTGTTTTGCTTTGCTGTCTGTCTTCCCCTTTAGAGTGTGAGCCCGTTACTGGGCAGGGATTGGCTCTATCTGTTGCCAAATCGCACATTCCCAGCGCTCTGCACATAGTAAGCGCTCAATAAATACTATAGAATGAATGAAATTGGAACTCCTTACCATCGGCTTTAAAGCACTCAATCCACTCTCCCACTCCTGCCATAGCTCCATGACTGCCTACTACACACCAGCCTACGCTCCTTTATAATGGCATTTGTTAAGCACTTACTATGTGCAAAGCACTGTTCTAAGCGCTGGGGAGGATACAAGGTGATCAGATTGTCCCACGTGGGACTCACAGTCTTCATCCCCATTTTACAGGTGAGGGAACTGAGGCACAGAGAAGTGAAGTGACTTGCCCAAAGTCACACAGCTGACAAGTGGCTGAGCAGGGATTTGAACCCAACCTCTCTCAAGCCCCTGCTCTTTCCACTGAGCCACGCTGCTTCACTTAACATCTCTACTGCCAATTGTACTTCAATCTTTTCTCTCTTACCGCTGACCCCTTGCCCACACCCTCTCTCCGGCCTGCAACTCCTTCTTCCTTGACAAGTTACAGCCCACCACTATCCGCACTTTCAAAGCCCTACTTAAGTCAGAGCCTCTCCTCTTTCCTGACTAAACCCTCTTTTCCCCCATTCACCCTCTCTTTTTGCATCACCTACGTACTTGGATCTATACCGCCTAAGCGCTTGATATTCACCCCACCCTCGGCCCCACAGAAATGATGCCCATATCCTGACCCTCTGCCATTTTCTCCATCTGTAATTTATTTTAACGTCTGTCTCCCATTCTAGACTGGAAGCTCCCTTTGGGCAGGGATCCTGCCTACCAACTCTGTCTTACTGTACTCTCCCAAGTATCTGACACTTCTCTGCTATGTCAATTATGTTCTTTCAGAAAGTACTGAATTTTTTTCTCTAGAAAGGGGAAAGATTTCAGAATAAGTGGAGTTCTACACGATCTCAAGTTTTCACCCCAACCAGCATCTCTCTCTTCCCTAAGTCAGACCACCTCCTACGCCTTTAATATTCCTTAATAACCCAGTTCTAGAAATTTAGATCAGTGCGCTTCCGGGGTTTCACGACTGGTATTCGGTACAAACCCAAAACGACCCCACTGACGCGGCATTTTCCCGGATAGCCGGAGTCTGGTTTTGTCAGGATAAGATCCTCTACGGACGCTTCTTGAACTGTCAACAACGGAGTGTTCAGGATCTCCCTCTACCGAGAAAGGAGAGACGAAAAACGTCAGCCGAATTCCCTTCCTTACCCCTCACTTCCGTAACAAGCGGCACAAACGTTTTCCCTACCTGCATATTCTGCTTGTAGAGTTTCCTGTCGATCTGGGCCCTGAGACCCCATACGGCTGGGCCTTTCCGCCTATTCAGTACTTTGTAATGAACCCCAGACAGGTCACAGATCCGACCACAGAGACCATCCAGGGCGTCGACCTCCCTCATTAGATGTCCCTTTCCAATGCCTCCAAAAGAGGGATTGCATGACATCTGACCTGGAGGAGAAAAAAAGGAGTCACTTTGCCCCACTCGGTGAACGCACCGGAGAGAAACTCACGGGTCAGTCACGAACAGATAATGGGCATCTCGTCTTCTATTATCTTTTCATTCCTGAAAAATTATGGCATCCGATGGGATCCATGAGAAGCAGCGTGGCTCAGTGGAAAGAGCCCGGGCTTGCGAGTCAGGGGTCGGGGGTTCTAATCCCGGCTCCGCCACTTGTCCGCTGTGTGACTTTGGGCAGGCCACTTCACTTCTCTGGGCCTCAGTTACCTCATCTGTAAAATGGGGATGAAGGCCGTGAGCCCCAAGTGGGACACCCTGCTTACCTTTTATCTATTCCAGCGCTTAGCACAGTGTTTGGCACGTAGTAAGCTTTTAACAAATAACATGATTATCATTGTTATCCAGAGGCTCTAAATGCACTACGGCAGCGTGGCTCAGTGGAAAGAGCATGGGCTTTGGAGTCAGAGGTCATGGGTTTGAATCCCAGCTCGGTCACTTGTCAGCTGTGTGACTTTGGGCAAGTCACAACTTCTCGGTGCCTCAGTTACCTCATCTGTAAAATGGGGATGCAGACTGTGAGCCCCACGTGGGACAACCTGATTCCCCTGTGTCTATCCCAGCGCTTAGAACAGTGCTCGGCACATAGTAAGCGCTTAACAAATACCAACATTATTATTATTATTATTATGATACCAGCCTAAGAACACGAAAGGCATAAAGTGTTTCCAATTTTCATAAAACCTCAGGTAACCCAAGATGCTAACTTTTGATTAAGTGGGACGCTAACTGCCAAAATGAAAACTACAAGTCTGGAGCATCTTCCCAAAGGCCAGGGTTGAATTACACCCGCTCGCGCCATTCTCAAATAGTTTTCCCTCCTGCACCCCGCGCTGCTGCGGTCCCGGCAGCCCCGAGGGGCAGTTGGTCCTGTGGCTTTGGGGCAGGGTCAGACCACTGGGGCAACGGCTCCTCCCTCCCGTGTTTCGCCGTCCCACCGCGAAGAGCCTCATCTCTGAGGTGGGGTGGTAAAACGGGAATAATAATTAAGAATGGCATTTGTTAAGCAAATTACTACGTGGCAAGACTTGTTCTGGGGTAGATACAGGTTCATCAGGTTGGACCCAATCCCTAGTCTACACAGAGCTCACAGTCTCAGTAGAGGGAGAGCAGGTATTGAACCCCCATCTTACAGTTGAGGAAACAGAAACAGAAAAGTGAAGTGACTTGCCCAAGGTCACACGGCAGGCACGTGGCAGAGCTGGGATTAGAACTCGGGTCCTCCGACTTCCAGGCCCGGGCTCTTTCCCCTAGGCCACACTGCTCCTAAAAGCCTGACTTTCCACCATTTGGGTGATTGGGAAGGTGGTGTCTATTGCGCTTGGGAAGCAGCCCTGAAGAGGCGGCAGTAAAGAATAATATATATATATCATTATATAAAATATTACATATAATATAGATAATATAAGTATGGTATCTGTTAAGCGCTTACTATGTGCCAGGCACTGTACTAAGCGCTGGGGTAGATACGAGCAAGCCAGGTTGGACACAGTCCCTGCCCCGCACAGGGCTCACAGTCTTCATCCCCGTTTTCCAGATGAGGTAACTGAGGCCCAGAGAAGTGACGTGACTTGCCCAAAGTCACCCAGCTGGCAAGCGACGGAGCCGGGAGTAGAACCCACGACCTCTGACTCCCAAGCCCGGGCTCTTTCCACTGAGCCACGCTAGAAGCCTCAAGGAGGCAACGACGGGGAAGTCACTCTTTCAGGGATGACGACAAAGCAGTAGTGGGAATTCAAAACGGCCCTCCTAAAATCCTACCTCCTCCAGGTTTTCCCTGATTGATTCCCAACGAGCCCCATTTATATAATAATGACGCTATCTGTTAAGCGCTTGCTATGTGCAGAGCACTGTTCTAAGCGCTGGGGAGGATACAAGGTCATCGGGTTGTCCCGCGTGAGGCTCCCGGTCTTCACCCCCATTTTCCAGATGAGGTCACTGAGGCACGGAGAGGTAGAGCGGCTTGCCCAAGGTCACGCAGCAGACAAGGGGCAGAGCTGGGATTAGAACCCGTGTCCTCAGACTCCCAAGCCCGTGGTCCGTCCACTTAACTGCCATCTCATTATTTCCATTCATACTCGGCACTTGCCTGGACGTGTTTCTTTCATTCAGTAGTATTTATTGAGCGCTTACTGTGTGCACAGCCCTGTACTAAGCGCTTGGAATGGACAATTCGGCAACAGATAGAGACCGTCCCTGCCCAATGACGGGCTCACGGTCTAAACGACGGGCTCAATGTGTTTACTTCAACTTATTATGACTTAGTAGTATCAGTAAATACCGATAGCCTGTATTAGTACATCTGTTTATTGTCTGCCTCCCCTGGGTTTAAGTTTCTTGTAGGCAGGGAGCGCGTCATTTTTTTTCTTTGTACTTTTCTAAGCTCCAGGTACAGTGCGTTGTAATAATAATGAAGGCATTTGTTAAGCGCTTACTATGTGCAGAGCACTGTTCTAAGCGCTGGATAGGATACAAGGTGATCAGGTTGTCCCACGTGGGGCTCCCAGTCTTCATCCCCATTTTACAGAGGTAATAATAGTAATAATAATGTTGGTATTTGTTAAGTGCTTACTATGCGCAGAGCACTGTTCTAAGCGCTGGGGGAGATACAGGGGAATCGGGTTGTCCCACGTGAGGCTCACGGTTAATCCCCATTTTACAGATGAGGTGTGGCTCAGTGGAAAGAGCCCGGGCTTGGGAGTCAGAGGTCATGGGTTCGAATCCCAGCTTTACCACTTGCCAGCTGTGTGCCTTTGGGGAAATCACTTCACTTCTCTGTGCCTCAGTGACCTCACCTATAAAATGGGGATGAAAACTGTGAGCCCCATGTGGGACAACCCGATCACCTTGTATTCCCCCCCCCAGCGCTTAGAACAGCGCTCGGCACATAGTAAGCGCTTAACAAATACCACCCTTATTATTAATGTTGGCATTTGTTAAGCGCTTACTATGCGCAGAGCACTGGTCTAAGCGCTGGGGTAAAGCATGGCTCGGTGGAAAGAGCCCGGGCTTGGGAGTCAGAGTTCATGGGTTCGAATTCCCGATCTGCCACTTGTCAGCTGGGTGACTGTGGGCCAGTCACTTCACTTTTCTGGGCCTCAGTTCCCTCATCTGTAAAATGGGGATGAAGACTGTGAGCCCCACATGGGACAACCTGATTCCCCTGTATCTCCCCCAGCGCTTTGAACAGTGCTGTGCACATAGTAAACGCTTAAATACCAACATTATTATTATTATTATTATGGTAGCTGCGTAGGACAGGAAGGGGTGGAGCCTGGAAAGAACAATCCTCTCTGGACCCCACCCACCTCACCGAGTTTTGAAGTATCACTGATCACCTTGTATCCCACCAGCGCTTAGAACAGTGCTCTGCACGTCGTAAGCGCTTTAACAAATGCTAACATTATTATTATAATGGGTCATGAGGTTGTCCCACGCGGGGCTCCCAGTCTTCACCCCCATTTTGCAGATGAGGTCACTGAGGCCCAGAGAAGTGACTGGCCCACAGTCACACAGCTGACAACTGGCAGAGCCGGGATTGGAACCCATGACCCCCCCCCCCCCCCCCCGGGCTCCTTCCACCCAGCCGCGCCGCCCCCCCTGCAGGAGGGGAATGAGGCACGGAATGCCAAGCCCTGCGCTAAGCGCTGGGGAGAGGGGGGTCACAATAATAATAGTGTTGGTATTTGTTAAGCGCTTACTATGTGGCGAGCCCTGTTCTAAGCGCTGGGGGAGACACAGGGGAATCAGGTTGTCCCCCACGTGGGGCTCCCAGTCTTCATCCCCATTTTGCAGATGAGGTAACTGAGGCCCAGAGAAGTCAAGTGACTTTGCCCAAGGTCACACAGCTGACAAGGGGCGGAGTTGGGATTATTCTTTCAGTCAGTCGTATTGACTGAGCGCTTGCTCTGTGCAGAGCACTGTGCTGAGCGCTGGGAGGATATAAAGTGATCAGGTTGTCCCCCGTGGGGCTCCCAGTCTTCATCCCCATTTTCCAGATGAGGCCACTGAGGCCCAGGGAAGTGACTGGCCCACGGTCACACAGCTGACGAGTGGCGGAGCCGGGAATTCATCCAGGGTGGGAAGCAGGTTCCCCCGCCCGCCCCGTGGGGGACTGCAACGACGGCGCCAAGCCGACGGAGCCGCCGCGTGGTGGGACTCGAACCCACGCCCCGCGCCTCCCCGGGCCCCACCCAGCGCGTGGACGCGGTGGCTGAGCAGCAGCGTCCGGCAGCCGGTCCTGGCGGCCGCCGCCGCCGCCTCCGTCCCCGCGTGGCCGCCGCCCACGACCAGCACGTCGTAGGGCCCCGCCGGGGCCGCCTCCGGGAAGCCCTCCGGGCCGCCCCCGGCGCGGCGGGACGCCCCGGCCCGGCCGCTCCCCAGCCCGGCCGCCAGCCCGGCCGCCAGCCGCCGCGGGAACATGTCGGGACGCCTCAGGAGCCGCCGGGCGCCGCCATGTTGCCGTACGGCACGGAGGGCGCGGGGGCGCATGCGCCGCAACAGCCGCCCTATCGCCGTACGGCACGGCAGGGGGAGCATGCGCACCAGAGCCGCCCCATCACCCTACGGCACGGCGGGGGGGGGCGCATGCGCACCAAGCGCCTCCTTGTTACCGGCCGTCACGGCGGGAGCGGGGAGAGCATGCGCACCAGGAGCCGCCGTATCGCCATACGTCACGGCAGAAGGAGCAGGCGCACCAAGCGCTTCCCAATCACCAAACGTCACGGCGGGCACAGGGGGAGCATGCGCACAAGGCGCCTCCCAATCACCATACGTCACGGCAGGAGCGGGGGGAGCATGCGCACAAGGCGCCTCCCTATTACCATACGCACGGCGGGCGCAGAGGGAGCATGCGCATCAGGCGCCGCCAGAATACGGCCCAGAGGGGGCAGGGGGAGCATGCGCACCAAGAGCCCCCGTATCACTGTACGTCACGGCAGGGGGAACATGCGCACCAAGCCCCTCCCTATCACTATACGTCACGGCAGGAGCGGGGGGAGCATGCGCAAAAGGCGCCTCCCTATTACCATACGCACGGCGGGTGCAGGGGAGCATGCGCACCAAGCGCCGCCAGAAAATGGCCCAGAGGGGGCAGGGGGAGCATGCGCACCAAACGCCACCAGAATACTATACAGCAGGGCGAGCATGCGCACTAAGCGCCGCTATATTACCATACGTCACGGGGGCGCATGCGCACTGAGCGCCACCCCGTTACCATGCGTCCCAGCAAGCGCAGGGGGAGCATGCGCACCAAGCGCCGCCATAGAGAAGCAGCGTGGTTTAGCGGAAAGAGCCCGGGCTGGGGACTCAGAGGTGGTGGGTTCTAGTGCCGGCTCCGCCCCCTGTCAGCTGCGTGACGTTGGGCAAATCACTTCTCTGGGCCTCAGTTCCCTCATCCGTATAAGGGGACTAAGACTATGGGCCCCACTGGGACAACCTGATCACTTTGTATCCCCCACCCCCCGCGCTTAGAACAGTGCTTGGCACATAGCGTTTAACAAATACCGACATTATTACCATCTGTCACAGGGGCGCAGCGAGAGCATGCGCACCAAGCACCGCCCTGTGGATGACGTCACGGAGGCGGCAGGGCGAGCATGCGCACCAAACGCCTCTCTATTACCATAGGCACGGCGGGCGCAGGGGGAGCATGCGCACTAAGCGCCGCCAAAATACCGCACGGCGGGGGCAGGGCGAGCATGCGCACTAAGCGCTGCTCTATAGCCAGCGTGGCTCAGCGGAAAGAGCCCGGGCTTGGGAGTCAGAGGTCATGGGTTCGAATCCTCCCTCTGCCACTTGTCAGCTCTGTGACTGTGGGCCAGTCCCTTCACTTCTCTGGGCCTCAGTTCCCTCATCTGTAAAATGGGGATGAAGACTGTGAGCCCCACGTGGGACAACCTGATCACCTTGTATCCCCCCAGCGCTTAGAACAGTGCTTTGCACATAGTAAGCGCTTAACACATACCAACATTATTATTATTATTGAGAGAGCACACTACAATAGAATGAAAAGACACGTACCCTGCCCATGACAAGCTTACAGTCTACAGCAATGAGCTAAGTGCTTGAAGTGCCAAATTGAACTTTCCAAGCGCTTAGTACAGTGCCCTGCACACAGTAAGTGCTCAATAAATTCGATTGAATGAATGAAGTGTACAATATAACAGAGGTGGTAGACCCGTTCCTTGCCAACAATGAGTTTGCAGTCTAGTCTCAATGGTATTGACTTAGCACTTACCGTGTGCAGGGCACTGTACTAAGCGCTTGGAAAGTTCAATTCAGCAATAAAGAGAGACAACTGCTTTGGAGTCAGGGCTCATGAGTTCGAATCCCAGCTCTGCCACTTGTCAGCTGTGTGACTGTGGGCAAGTCACTTAACTTCTCGGTGCCTCAGTTCCCTCATCTGTAAAATGGGGATGAAGACTGGGAGCCCCACGTGGGACAACCTGATTCCCCTGTGTTTACTCCAGCGCTTAGAACAGTGCTCTGCACATAGTAAGCGCTTAACAAATACCAACATTATTAACTGCTGCCCACACCGAGCTTACAGTCTAGAACGGGGAAGACAGACTTCAAAATAAGTAAGCAGGCGTCAGTATAAATAAATAGAATTATACATATCTACATTAGTGCTGTAGGGTGGAGATGGGCGAGAGCAAAGGGAGCGAGTCGAGGTGATGTGGAAGGGAGGGGGAGCTGAGGTAATAATAATAATAATAATAATGTTGGTATTTGTTAAGCGCTTACTATGTGCAGAGCACTGTCTGTTCTAAGCGCTGGGGGAGATACAGGGTCATCAGGTTGTCCCAGGTGAGGCTCACAGTTAATCCCCATTTTCCAGATGAGGTCACTGAGGCACAGAGAAGTGAAGTGACTTGCCCACAGTCACCCAGCTGACAGATGGCAGAGCCGGGAGTCGAACTCATGACCTCTGACTCTGAAGCCCAGGCTCTTTCCGCTGAGCCCCGCTGCTTCCCGAAAACCTTTACCCGCCCGAACAGGGACTTTCCCCAACCGCTCCCCGACTCCGCCCGAGGCGGCCATTTTGGGAAGGCCTCACTCCCTCTTCCCTCTTGAGGTGATTCATCCCTCCCGCCCCCGCCCCCGCCCCGGGCGACGACGTCCTTGTTCTCACCATGTTACCTTGCCTTAGCCGCCGCCTACGGCCGCCACCCACCCCGGACAACCTCAGGGCCCCCCCGCCGCCACAGGGTTATTTGGTCATGAGCTCTGGGACTCTCTCGGCCGCTGGCTGCTTGACTTGGAGTCTGATCGGGTAGGGTCGGCTCGTCCCCCGACCCTGGTCATCGCCTGCTTATTAACACTATTGTAGTGTGCCTTACTGTAGCATGTTGCTATATTTGTGATCTCGCTTTTTATTGTTTATTGTTGTCAGATTTTGAATTTGATCAGGTCGCCCCTTAATCGAGTCTACCCCCGACCCTGGTCATCACCCCTTTTATTAACACGACTATATTGTATCATACTGTATCATGTTGCTATATTAGCACCACTGTATTGTATCATATTGTATCATGTTGCTATATTACCGATTTCGTTTATTACTGTTTATTGTTGTCAGTGCTGCCACCCACCTCTCTGGCCTCTCCATGTCCCTCCTCCCGCCCCTTCCTATCCTCCCCTTCCCCTTCCCCTTCCCCTCTCTCGCTCAGCTCTTTCCCGCTCTCTCCTCTGTCTCCTCCCCCCCTCCTCTCTCCCGCCCTAGAACCCCACTTTACCAGCGCTACCCCTCTTCCCCCTCCCCCTACTCTTCCCCCCACCAAACCCCCTCTTCACCCCCTCCCCCCTTCTCTCTTCCCCACCCACGCCCCATCCCAGTCCTCTTGTCCCACCGCCACCCCTCATCCCCCTCTCCTCGTCCAGGGCCCCGCCACCTCCTTCCCATCCAAACCCTCCCCTCCCCCCGCCCTTCCCCCCCTCCTCCCCTTGCACCCACAGCTACTTTCAAGTGTGGCCTCTGGAACCCCCGCTCTATTACAGGCAAGCTACCTTTCATCCATGACCTTTTCCTCTCCCGCTCTCTCCTCCTCCTCGCCCTTTCGGAAACGTGGCTCTCTCCCGAAGACACGGTCTCCGCCGCCGCTCTCTCCGGCGGAGGCCTCTCCTTCTCCCACTCCCCCAGACTCACCGGTAAGGGAGGAGGCGTCGGCTTCCTCCTCTCGCCCCGATGCCGCTTCCGCACTATCCCTCCTCCCCCCTCCCTCTCCTTCCCCTCCTTCGAAGCCCATATCATTCGCCTCTACCACCCACTCCAGTTACTTGTCGCCGTCATCTACCGCCCTCCCGGTCCCACCTCCGACTTCTTCAACCACCTTGACCCCTTTCTCACCTTCCTCCTATCCTTCTCTCTGCCCACTCTGATCCTTGGAGACTTCAACATCCATACGGATGTACCCGACGACTCCTCTGCCGCCCGCCTGCTATCCCTCCTCGACTCTGCCGACCTCCTCCTCCACCATACCGCGCCCACTCACCGACTCGGTCACACCCTCGATCTCGTCATCTCCTACCGCTGCACTATCTCCTCACTCACCAACTCTGAAATCCCTCTCTCTGACCATAACCTTCTCACCTGCCTCATCTCTCACACTCCCTCCCCCTGCAAATCTTCGCTACTGCCCCACAGAGACCTCCGCTCTCTCGATCCCATCCGTCTTTCCAATAGCATCTCGCCTCACCTCGCCGCCCTGTCCTCTCTTCCCACTCTCGACGATCAGGTCTCCGCTCTCAACTCCACCCTCTCTACTCATCTCGACTCTCTCGCCCCCCTTTCCCTCCGCCGCTCTCGCTCCACTAACCCACAGCCCTGGATCACCTCCTCCGTCCGTCTCCTACGCTCCTATGCTCGAGCTGCTGAGCGCTGCTGGCGAAAGTCCGAGCACCGAGCTGACCTCACACACTTCAAATTTATCCTTTCCTGCCTTAACTCTGCCCTCTCCTCCGCCAGGCAAAGCTTCTTCTCCTCCCTCATCGACACCCATGCCCGTCACCCCCGCCGATTGTTCCGGACCTTTAACTGTCTCCTTAGGCCCCCTGTTCCTCCCCCTCCCCCATCTCTCACCCCTAATGATCTGGCCACCTATTTCCTCACGAAAATCAACACGATCAGGTCTGAGCTCCCCAAAGTCACCCCTCCGCCTCTCCCCTCCCCCTCAACAACCCCTCCCCTACTTTCCCATCCTTCCCTGCAGTATCCTCAGAGGAGATCTCCTCCCTCCTTGCAAGTGCCACCCCCTCCGCCTGCGCCTCGGACCCCATTCCCTCTCACCTTCTTAAAACCATCGCCCCTGCCCTCCTCCCTTCCTTAACTTCTATTTTTAACCACTCAATCTCCAAGGGCTCCTTCCCCTCTGCCTTCAAACATGCCCACGTCTCCCCCATCCTAAAAAAACCCGCTCTCGACCCCACTTCCCCCTCCAGTTATCGTCCTATCTCCCTACTACCCTTCCTTTCCAAAATCTTAGAACGAGTCGTCTACAATCGGTGCCTAGAATTCCTTAACTCCCATTCTCTCCTAGACCCCCTCCAGTCTGGCTTCCGTCCCCTCCACTCTACCGAGACTGCTCTCTCTAAGGTCACCCATGACCTCCTTCTTGCCAAATCCAATGGCTCCTACTCCATTCTGATCCTCCTTGACCTCTCTGCTGCCTTTGACACTGTCGACCATCCCCTCCTCCTCCATACCTTATCTCACCTTGGCTTCACGGACTCTGTCCTCTCCTGGTTCTCCTCTTACCTCTCTGGCCGATCATTCTCGGTCTCCTACGCTGGAGCCTCCTCCCCCTCCCATCCTTTAACTGTTGGAGTTCCTCAAGGGTCAGTTCTTGGCCCTCTTCTGCTCTCCATTTACACTCACTCCCTCGGTGAACTCATCCGCTCTCACGGCTTTGACTACCATCTCTACGCAGATGACACGCAGATCTACATCTCCGCCCCTGTCCTCTCCCCCTCCCTTCAGGCTCGCATCTCCTCCTGCCTCCGGGACGTCTCCACCTGGATGTCGGCCCGCCACCTAAAACTCAACATGAGCAAGACTGAGCTCCTCATCTTCCCTCCCAAGCCCGGTCCGCTCCCAGACTTCTCCATCACCGTGGATGGCACGACCATCCTTCCCGTCCCGCAGGCCCGCAATCTCGGTGTCATCCTTGACTCGTCCCTCTCGTTCACCCCACACATCCTATCCGTTACCAAGACCTGCCGGTTTCACCTCTACAATATCGCCAAGATCCGCCCTTTCCTCTCCACCCAAACGGCTACCTTACTATTACGGGCTCTCGTTATATCCCGGCTAGACTACTGTGTCAGCCTTCTCTCTGACCTCCCTTCCTCCTCTCTCGCCCCGCTCCGGTCTATTCTTCACTCCGCTGCCCGGCTCATCTTCCTGCAGAAACGATCTGGGCATGTCACTCCCCTTCTTAAACAACTCCAGTGGTTGCCTATCGATCTCCGCTCCAAACAAAAACTCCTCACTCTAGGCTTCAAGGCTCTCCATCACCTTGCCCCTTCCTACCTCTCCTCCCTTCTCTCTTTCTACCGCCCACCCCGCACGCTCCGCTCCTCTGCCGCCCACCTCCTCGCCGTCCCTCGGTCTCGCCCATCCCGCCGTCGACCCCCGGGTCACGTCCTCCCGCGGTCCCGGAACGCCCTCCCTCCTCACCTCTGCCAAACTGATTCTCTTTCCCTCTTCAAAACCTTACTTAAAAATCACCTCCTCCAAGAGGCGTTCCCAGACTGAGCTCCTCTTCCCCCTCTACTCCCTCTGCCATCCCCCCTTTACCTCTCCGCAGCTAAAGCCTCATTTTCCCCTTTTCCCTCTGCTCCTCCACCTCTCCCTTCCCATCCCCACAGCACTGTACTCGTCCGCTCAACTGTATATATTTTCGTTACCCTATTTATTTTGTTAATGAATTGTACATCGCCTCGATTCTATTTAGTTGCCATTGTTTTTACGAGATGTTCTTCCCCTTGACGCTGTTTAGTGCCATTGTTCTCGTCTGTCCATCTCCCCCGATTAGACTGTAAGCCCGTCAAACGGCAGGGACTGTCTCTATCTGTTGCCGACTTGTTCATCCCAAGCGCTTAGTACAGTGCTCTGCACATAGTAAGCGCTCAATAAATACTATTGAATGAATGAATGAATGAATGACATCCTGATTCCCCTGTGTCTACCCCAGCGCTTAGAACAGTGCTCGGCACATAGTAAGCGCTTAACAAATACCAACATTATTATTATAACTTTTAAAGCATAAAAAGTGACAATAACTTCTACAAACGAACCAGCGTCTTTATAAAAGTGATTCTTTCTGGATCGTGTTATGCCATATTCTCTGTGAAGCACGAGGCACAGGAATAAACTGATGAGGCCTTTTTTCAAGCCTAATCTAGTAGCGGTCTCTAAAGTTACCATTTACAAGTCTTGGCAAAACATAATAACACAGTGCCATTTATCGTGCGCTTGAAATTCGCATCTGTGTATCTCCCCATTTAGACGGTACACCCCTGGATGGGGTTGGAGGGATGAGCACCGTCTCCTCTTTCGATTGTACGTTCCCAAACGTCTAATAGAGAAGCAGCGTGGCTCAGTGGAAAGAACCCGGGCTTGGGAGTCAGAGGTCATGGGTTCTAATCCCTGCTCCGCCACCTGTCAGCTGGGTGACTTTGGGCAAGTCGCTCCACTTCTCGGTGCCTCAGTGACCTCATCTGGAAAAGGGGGATGAAAACCGTGACCCTCACGTGGGACAACCTGATGATCCCGTATCCCCCCTCAGCGCTTAGAACAGTGCTCGGCCCAGAGTAAGCGCTTAACAAATACCAACATCATCATCTGTCAAATGGGGATGAAGACTGTGAGCCTCACGTGGGACAACCTGATGACCCCATATCTCCCCCAGCGCTTAGAACAGTGCTCGGCACATAGTAAGCGCTTAACAAATACCAAAATCATCATCATCATCATCTGTCAAATGGGGATGAAGACCGGGAGCCTCACGTGGGACAACCTGATGACCCTGTATCTCCCCCAGCGCTTAGAACAGTGCTCGGCACAGAGCAAGCACTTAACCAAGGGCCATTATTATTATTATTATTATTATTGTCAGCTGGGTGACTTTGGGTAAGTCACTTGACTTCTCCGGGCCTCATCTGTCAAATGGGGATGAAGACTGTGAATCCCAAGTGGGACAGCCTGATTATCTCCCCCAGCACTGGGCACAGAGTAAGCGCTTAACAAATACCAACACTATTAGTAAGCGCTTAACCAAGGGCCATTATTATTATTATTATTGTTGTCAGCTGGGTGACTTTGGGTAAGTCACTTGACTTCTCTGGGCCTCATCTGTCAAATGGGGATGAAGACTGTGAATCCCAAGTGGGACAGCCTGATTATCTCCCCCAGCCCTGGGCACAGAGTAAGCGCTTAACAAATACCAACACTATTAGTAAGCGCTTAGAAATCCCATCACTATGATTGCAATTCGGGAAGGGAGAGGGAAGAAAGGGAGGAGAAAAGGTGCTTTCCCAGGGAGCAGTGGCGGGGCAGCTTATTCGCTATTGTTTTAATGAGATGTTCTTCCCCTTGACTCATGTTCTTCCCCTTGACTCTATTTATTGCCATTGTTCTCGTCTGTCTCCCCCGATTGTTCATTCATTCCATAGTATTTATTGAGCGCTTACTAATGTGCAGAGCACTGGACTGATACTGTTGGTATTTGTTAAGCGCTTACTATGTGCAGAGCACTGGACTAAGCGCTTGGAATGGACAAATGGGTAACAGATAGAGACAGTCCCTGCCCTTGGACGGGCTTCCAGTCTAATCGGGGGAGACAGGCGGACGAGAACAGTGGCAATAAATAGAGTCAAGGGGAAGAACATCTCATTAAAGCGATAGCGACTAAATAGAATCAGGGTGCTGTACATCTCATTAAACAAAATAAATAGGGTAATAAATATAAATATAAATGCACAGTGCTGAAGGGAGGGGAAGGGAGAGGGGGAGGAGCAGAGGGAAAGAGGGGAGAAGAGAAGCAGCGTGGCTCAGTGGGAAGAGCACGGGCTTTGGAGTCAGAGGTCATGGGTTCGAACCCCGCCTCTATCACTTGTCAGCTGTGTGACTTTGGCAAGTCACTTCACTTCTCGGTGCCTCAGTTACCTCATCTGTAAAATGGGGATTAAGACTGTGAGCCCCACGTGGGACAACCTGATTCCCCTGTGTCTACCCCAGCGCTTAGAACAGTGCTCGGCACATAGTAAGCGCTTAACAAATACCCACATTATTATTATTATTAAGAGGGTTTCGCTGCGAAGAGGTGAAGGGCGGGCGGTAGATTAGACTGTGAGCCCTTCCGAGGGCAGGGACTGTCTCTATCTGTTACCGATTTGTGCATTCCAAGCGCTCAGCACAGTGCTCCGCGCCTAGTGAGCGCTCAAGTGGAAAGAGCCCGGGCTTTGGAGTCAGAGATCATGAGTTCAAATCCCGGCTCTGCCGCTTGTCAGCTGTGTGACTGTGGGCAAGTCCCTTCACTTCTCTGGGCCCCAGTGACCTCATCTGGAAAATGGGGATGAAGACTGTGAGCCCCCCCCTGCCCCCCCCCCCCCGTGAGACACCCCGATTGCCCTGTGTCCACCCCCGCGCTTAGAACAGTGCTCGGCACCTAGTAAGCGCTTAACCAATACCAACATTGCTGAATGGAGGAAAGGGGGCGGTCGATTCGCGTTTCCCCTGGGCCGGTCCTTCCCCCCCCCCGTCACCGATTTGCGCATTCCGGGCGCTCAGTGCAGTGCGCGGCCCAGAGTAAGCGCTCCATAGATACTCTCGAATGAATGCAAGTCGGGGGGCGGTGGGTTCGGGTTTCCCCTTTGGCCGGGTGATTGTGCTGCCGGCTTCCCGCCCCTTGGCGTCGGTTTCATTTCCCGAGGCCCGTTCCTCTTTCTTTCCCGGGGAGCTGCCGGCGGCGCGGCCTTCGCCATGGACTGCCGGGGGAGGAAGGATCAAACCGCCCCGGCCCGGCCCGCCGCAGCCCGGAGGAGGGGCAGCGCAGCCCCGGACGGTGTGAACGCATCTCGGGGCACCGCCACTGCAGCCCGGGACCCTGGCACTGCAGCTCAGGGCAGTGGGGACGCATCGTGGGGCACCGCCACTGCAGCCCGGAGGAGGGGCAGCTCAGCTCGGGGTGCTGGGGACGCATCGTGGGGCACCTCCACCGCAGCCCGGAGGAGGGGCAGCGCAGCTCCGGACGGTGGGGACGCATCGTGGGGCACCGCCACTGCAGCCCGGGACCCTGGCACCGCGGCTCAGGGCAGTGTGGACGCATCGTGGGGCACCGCCACTGCAGCTCGGAGGAGAGGCAGCTCAGCTCGGGGTGCTGGGGACGCATCGTGGGGCACCTCCACCGCAGCCCGGAGGAGGGGCAGCGCAGCTCCGGACGGTGGGGACGCATCGTGGGGCACCGCCACTGCAGCCCGGGACCCTGGCACCGCGGCTCAGGGCAGTGTGGACGCATCGTGGGGCACCGCCACTGCAGCTCGGAGGAGAGGCAGCTCAGCTCGGGGTGCTGGGGACGCATCGTGGGGCACCTCCACCGCAGCCCGGAGGAGGGGCAGCGCAGCTCCGGACGGTGGGGACGCATCGTGGGGCACCGCCACTGCAGCCCGGGACCCTGGCACCGCGGCTCAGGGCAGTGTGGACGCATCGTGGGGCACCGCCACTGCAGCTCGGAGGAGAGGCAGCTCAGCTCGGGGTGCTGGGGACGCATCGTGGGGCACCTCCACCGCAGCCCGGAGGAGGGGCAGCGCAGCTCCGGACGGTGGGGACGCATCGTGGGGCACCGCCACTGCAGCCCGGGACCCTGGCACCGCGGCTCAGGGCAGTGTGGACGCATCGTGGGGCACCGCCACTGCAGCCCGGAGGAGGGGCAGCTCAGCTCGGGGTGCTGGGGACGCATCATGGGGCACCTCCGCCGCCACCCGGGGCCCTGGCACTGCAGCCCAGGACACTGTTAACGCATCCCGGGGCACCGCCGGTGCAGCCCGGAGGAGGGGCAGCGCAACTCGGGACGCTGGGAACGCATCGTGGGGCACCTCCACCGCAGCCCGGGGCCCTGGCGGCACAGCTCAGGACGGTGTGGACGCATCGTGGGGCACCTCCACCGTAGCCCGGGACCCTGGCGGCGCAGCTCGGGATGATGTGAACGCATCTCGGGGTACCTCCACCACAGCCCGGGACCCTGGCACCGCAGCTCGGGACGGTGTGAACGCATCTCGGGGCACCTCCGCCGCAGCCCGGGACCCTGGCACCGCAGCTCGGGGCGGTGTGGACGTATCTCGGGGCACCTCCACCGCAGCCCGGGGCATGGCCACCACAGCTCGGGATGAGGCGAACGCATCTCGGGGCACCTCCGCCGCAGCCCGGGACCCTGGCGGCGCAGCTCGGGACGGTGTGGACGCATCTCGGGGCACCTCCACCGCAGGCCAGGGCATGGGCACCGCAGCTCGGGATGATGTGAACGCATCTCGGGGCACCGCCGGTGCAGCCCGGGATGGTGCGAGCGCATCCCGGAGCAGGGTCGCCGCCGGTGCCCCCCAGGCCTCTGGCTCCGCAGCCTCCCGGGAATCTTGGGGCGCCCCCGGGCCCCGCACCCTGGGGCCCTGCCCCCGGGCGCGGCTGCGGACGGTGCTGGAGTCGCTGAGCCTCTGTCGCGCGGCCCGGGGGGTGGCCTCCGAGAGGGTCAACCGGCTGTGCGACCTCCTGCTCCGGGACCTGCCCGCCTGGGACCCCGCCTTCCGCCACCTCCGAAAGCTGGGCGCGGGAAGCTACTACGAGCACCTCAAGGTCAGCCCCCACACAATAATCAGCACCGGCCTGGCCCCCCTTAACCATCATCGCCATCAGCATCATCATGAGGGCGATTCGCTTGCCCAAAGTCACCTGGCGGATGATAATAATGATAATAATGGGCTCTGTTAAGCGCTTACTATGTGCCAAGCACTGTTCTAAAGAGGTGGGGTAGATAGGAGGTCATCAGGCGGTCCCACATGGGGCTCACAGTCTTCATCCCCTTTTTCCAGCATAGGCCACTGAGGTCCGGAGAAGTCAAGCGACTTGCCCAAAGTCACCCGGCGGACGATAATAGTGATAATAATGGGCTTTGCTAAGCGCTTACTATGTGCCAAGCACTGTTCTAAAGAGCTGGGGTAGATAGAAGGTCATCACATTGTCCCACGCGAGGCGCACAGACTTCATCCCCATTTTCCAGGGGAGGCTACTGAGGACGGGGAAGTCAAGTGACTTGCCCAAAGTCACCCGGCGGATGATAATAATGATAATAATGGGCTTTGTTAAGCGCTTACTGTGTGCCAAGCACTGTTCTAAAGAGCTGGGGTAGATAGGAGGTCATCAGGTGGTCCCACGTGGGGCTCACAGTCTTCATCCCCATTTTCCAGGGGAGGCCACTGAGGCCCAGAGAAGTGAAGTGATTTGCCCAAAGTCACCCGGCGGACAATAATAATGATAATGATGGGCTTTGTTAAGCGCTTACTGTGTGCCAAGCACTGTTCTAAAGAGCTGGGGGTAGATAGGAGGTCATCAGGTGGTCCCACGTGGGGCTCACAGTCTTCATCCCCATTTTCCAGGGGAGGCCACTGAGGCCCAGAGAAGTGAAGTGATTTGCCCAAAGTCACCCAGCTGACGATAATAACAATAATAACGGTCTTCGGTAAGCGCTTACTATGTGCCAAGCAGTGTTCTAAAGAGCTGGGGTAGATTGCCGAATTCCCCCCCCCCCCCCCCCCCCCCCCAGTCCGGACTCCTGCTTCCCCTCCGGACAAGCTTCTGGGCTGGGAGGTAACACCTCCGCCCGTCAATCGTATTTATTGAACACGGTACCAAACGCTTGGGGCAGGTACAAGAGAGTTGATTATTATTATCATTATTATTATTGTGGCATGTGGTAAGCGCTTACTACGTGCTAAGCACCATTCTAAATGCTGGGGTAGGTCCAGGGTAATCAGGCTGGCCCACGTGGGGCTAAGTGCCCTAATCCCCATTTTGCAGATGAGGCAACCGAAGCTCGGAGGAAGGGAAGTGACTTACCCAAGGTCACGCAGCAGACTAGTGGCGGCGCCGGGATTAGAACCCACGTCCTCTGACTCCCAAGCCGGGGCTGTTGCCACTTAAGCCACGCTGCTTCTCATCTCTGTCCCCAAAGAGTTTTTCTTTTTAATAGTATTTGTTAAGCCCTTACTGTATGGCCAGTACTCTACTAAACCCCTCGGGGCAGATACAAGGTAATCAGGTTGGACGCAGTCCAGGGCTCCCAGGGGCTCCCAGGCTTCATCTCCATGTGACAGATGAGGTGACGGAGGCACAGAGAAGTCGAGTGACTTGCCCCAGGATCGGAAAGCCAGGTCCTCTGACTCCCAGGTCTGTAATCTCTCTCCTCTAGACCTCAAGAGTTCAAGGAGTTTATAATCTAAGGGGAGGAACCGCCCAAAAAACACACTGGAGATAGCGGAGGCGGCAGAGTGTGATTTGTCTGTAATTACTTCGGGGGAATCTCCAAATACTCGGGGCTTGGATCCTAATGTATAGGCGATGTGGAAGAGAGGGAGGGTCGAGTGGGGAGATGGGTGGTTATTCAGGGAAGACTTCCTGGAAGAGATATGATAATAATAATAATATTGGTATTTGTTAAGCGCTTACTTTGTGCCCAGCACTGTTCTAAGCACTGGGGTAGATACAAGGGAATCAGGTTGTCCTTCATAGGGCTCACAGTCTTCACCCCCATTTTACAGATGACGTAGTAATAATAATAATGATGGCGTTTGTTAAGCGCTTACTATGTGCCGAGCACCATTCTAAGCGCTGGAGAGGATACAAGGTGATCAGGTTGTCCCACATGGGGCTCACTGTCTTCATCCCCGTTTTACAGATGAGGTCACTGAGGCACAGAGAAGTGAAGTGACTAGCCCAAAGTCCCGCTGTTGACAAGAGGCTGAGCCGGGATATGAACCCACGACCTCTGACTCCCAAGCCCGGGCTCTTTCCACTGAGCCACGCTGCTTCTCATTTTATGATTTTAATATAGGAACAGGGACTGATTTTATATGATTTTAGACAGGGACTGTGTCCAGCTAATCTGCTTCTATCCACCCCAGTGCTTAGCACAATGCCTGGCACGTTGTCAGTGCTTAACAAATACCATTATTTTTATGCGTAGTAGTAGTGGAGATTTGAAGAAGATAATAATTATTATTCTATTTGTTAAGCACTTAATAATTGTAATCACATTGGACACAGCCCCTGTCCTCTATAAGACTCACAGTCTTAATCCCCATTTTATTCATTCATTCATTCATTCAATAGGATTTATTGAGCACTTACTATGAGGGAACTGAGGCACAGAGAAGGAACGTGACTTGCCCAAGGCTACCCAGCAGACAAGAGGGGGAGGTGGGATTAGAACCCATTACCTTTTGACTCCTAGGCCCGGGCTTTATCTACTGCGCCCTGCTGCTTCCCAAAAAGCATTGTACTAAATGGTGGGGTAGATGGAAGGTAATCAGGTTGGACACAGTCCTTGTCCCACACAGGTCTCACATTCTAAGTAGTAGGGATGACAGGAATTAAATCCACATTTTCGGGGGGAGAGTGGTGGACCGCCATTTACGGAGAGGGAGTTCCAGGGAGAAGGGAGGGTGTAAGGAAGCGGTCGATGGTGTGAGAGAAGATCGAGGTAGGCTAAGTAGGTTGGCGTTAGAAGAGTGAAGTGTGTGAGCTGGATTCCTCTCCCAACTCCTCCAGTGAGTTGTCTCTACCCGCTGCCTCCGCTTCCTCTCCTCCAATTCTCTTCTTGACCCCCTTCAATCTGGCTTCCATCCCCTTCTCTCAACTGAAACTACCTTCTCACAGGTCACCGGTGATCTCCTTTTTTGCCAAATCCTTCTTCTCCATCAATCCTTCTCCTCCTCAACCTCTCAGCTGCTTTTGACACCACCAACCACCCTCCTGGACCCTGTCCTTACCTAGTTCTCTTCCTCTCTCTGGCTGCTCATTCTCACACTCTTGCACGGGCTCCTCCTCTGCTTCCCACCCTCTAACTTTGGGAGTCCCTCAAGGCTCAGTCCTGGGTCCTCTTTTGTTCTCCATCTTCACCCAGTCCCTTGGTGAATGCATTCGCTCCCACGGCTTCAATTACAATCTCTACTCTGATGATTCCCCAAACTACATCGCCAGGCCCGATCTCTCCTTCTCCGCAGTCTCGCATTTCCTCAGCTATCGGGACAGCTGTACTCGGATGGCCCACCATCCCCTCAAACTTAACCTGTCTAAAACCGAACTCCGTATCTTCATACCCAAACTCCGTCCTGCCCTTGACTTTCCCATCTTCACAGACAGCACCTCCGTCCTCTCTGTCTCGCAAGTCCCTAACTTTGGCGTTATCCTCAACTGCTCTCTCCCATTCAACCCTCATATTCTACCACGTAGTCAATCTGACACCAAGTCCTGTCAGCTCAGCTTTCACAACATGGCTAAAATCCACTGTTTTACTCTCCATCTAAATTGCTACCATGTTAATTCAAGCACTTTTCCTACTCTGCCTTGATTACTATGTCAGCCTCCTTGCTGACCTCCCACTTCCCATTCACTGCTGCCTAGATCCTTTTTCTACAGAACTATTCAGTCCGTGTTTCCCACTCCCTCAGAACCTCCAGTGTTTGCCCATCCACCTCCGCGCCAAGCAGAAACTCATTTTCGTTAGCGTTAAAGCATTCCATCTCCTTGCCGCCTCCGACCTCTACCTCTCTGATTTCCTAATACAACCTATCCTGCCCACTTCACTCCTGTAATGGCAGCCCACTCGCTGTACCTCAATCTCTTGTATTCTGCCGCCGACTCCTTGCCCACCACCTGCCTCTGGTCCGAAACTCCTTCCTATCCGTCAGACAGTCGCTCTCCCCACCTTCAAAGCTTTATCGTATTGCCCTCCCCACCTTCAGAGCCTTATTAGGCTTATAAGCATCGTGGGGAGGAAGAGGGAAAGGGCTGTTGGAGGGGGGAGGTACGGCTACGTCCTTCGGAAATGGCGACAGTTGTAGCTTTCTCTCCCAGGAGTTCCCACCCACTGCTTCCCCTGCGAAGACTGTTCACACCAGCGAGCCGAAAGTGAGGCGGGCCGAGGGAGGTCCACGGTACCTTGTTCCTCGAGGCCAACTCAAGAACTTGGGGTTTGGGCGGTACAGGCCACTGTTCCCTTGACTGACTGCATGGTGTAGTGGATAGAGCACTGGCCTGGGTGTCAGAAAGTCGTGGGTTCTAATCCCGGCCCTGCCGCTTGTCGTCTTTGTGACCTTGGGCAAGTCACTCCACTTCTCTGGGACTCAATTACCTCATCTGTAAAATGGGGATTCAATTCATTCATTCAATACTATTTATTGAGTGCTTACTATGTGCAGAGCACTGTACTAAGCGCTTGGAATGTACAGTTCGGCAACAGATAGAGACAATCCCTGCCCAATGACGGGCTCACGGTCTAACTGGGGGAGACGGACAAAAACAAGACAAAATAATCACGATAAATAGAATCGAGGGGATGTACCCCGCATTAACTTGAGACTGTGAGCCCCACGTGGGACAGGGACTGGGTCCAACCCCATTGACTTGTGTCTACCCCGGTGCTTAGTACAGTGCCTGGCACATAATAAGTGCTTGACAAAGACCACAGTTATTATTACTATTATTATTATTATTATTATTATGAGCTTACTACATACCAGGCACTGCCCTAAGTGCTCAGATAGATACAAACTCATTCAATAGCACTGTACTCAGGTTGGACCCAGTCCAGGTCCCACATGGGGCTCACAGTCTGATACCCATTTTACAGATGAAATAACTGAGGTGCAGGGAAGTGAAATGATTTGCCCAAGGTCACATCACAGACAGGTGGCAGAGCTGCGATTAGAACCTAGGTCCTTCTGACTCCCAGGCCCCTGCTCTATCCCTTAGGCCACGCTGCTTCTCTCCGTGGACATGGAGTGGTCTTGCTGGGCGGGGAAGATACTGAAAATACTAGGGCCGTGAACGCTTTCGCTTCAAGGAACTTACTTTAGCCCTGTTCGTGCCTGTACTTCCGGGACTGTGCTTCTGGGACTGAATTGTTAGTGTTAGAGCAGGGCCATACGGACATGATCCAAGAGTTTATTTTTTATGGTGTTAATTTTTTTCCCTGAGCTTTAACGGTTGGATTCTAGCCCGATTAACGTTTATCCTTTCCATTCAGCAGTTTTCACCTTCCGTACTTTTTTTATGTATCCCATAGATTTCAGCTCCGAATGAGTTTGACATCATGCTCAAATTGCCACTACCCAGAGTTAAACTAGAAGAAGTTGATTCCAGTGGTGCTTTCTATCGAGTGAAGTTTAAAAGAATTCTACGAGAAAACCCCCTGAATAACTTTTTAGAGGATAATGAGACACTATCAGCTTCTAAAATACTTTCAAAATTTAGGGACCTCATTAAGAAAGAAGTAAAAAACATAAATGGTAAGACCTCAGTATTCCATTTCCTTAGAGATTTCATTATTTAGATGAACAGTAACCACCGGCGATATCCATTTTACCATTTCAGCCCTGCGCACTTTAGCGTTAACTTACCTCTGTCTACAGGTGAGTTAGGCACATTTCTCTACATCAGTTTTAAAAATGTAAATATCGCTCTTACTTGGATTAAGTTGCTAGGGTGATGCATTGACAAACTACTTTGTGAAAAATTCCAGTTGCGTAATGTGTGACATAACTTCAAAGCATACAACAGCCCAACATTTCTGATCATACTCTGACTTCTAAATTGCGAAAACTTCTTACAAATGTTTAGGTTTTCCAAAGGAATTGGTTCCATAAAGCTTGTCCTTGTCTCATCTGTCTTTAAATAGATATGGACATTGTTGTGGAAAGAAAGAAACCTGGAAGTCCTGCAGTAACCCTTCTTATACGAAGCCCTACTGAAATATCCGTGGATTTAATCTTGACTTTGGAATTGAGAAGCTCCTGGCCCCTAAGTACAAGAAATGGCCTAAATATTGAGAAGTGGCTGGGAAACAAAGTAAAGCAAGAGTTAAAGTACGAACCGGTGTACCTTGTACCAAAGCATGCCAAGGAAGGACGGATTTTCAGAGGTATTTGCAAAGTGAGAATCGTTCAGATATATTTGAAAGGGATGTTTTGTGAAGGAAGGTGTAATCGCTAACGGTTGTGCTCGCTGTTGAACAAGGAACAGATCAGGCTCCTGGCCTTATAAGACGTGCTGGTTAATATGCCAGAGAAATTGGTTGTTTAGGAGGGCATATTGTTGGGACAGACTGTATTTACATTTGTCTTTAGCACGTCAGAAAGATGGAAAGCGAGGGTTCCGTTTTCCATTTAAAAAGACAATGTTTTAAATTAGAGCCACAGTATTAGGGTGTCAGGTGCTCTACCTGGCAAAGTTGCCATGCTGTTGGGAGCATTAGAATTCACTCAATCCCCTCCCCAATTTTTATGATATTTGTTAAGTGCTTACTATGTGTCAGGCACTGGACTGAGCCCTGAGGTAGATGCAAGATAATCAGGGTGGACTAAGTCCGTGTTCCACATGGAGCTCACACTTTTAATACCCTTTTACAGATGAGGGAACTGAGGTACAGAGATGTTAAGTGACTTGCCCAAGATCACAGAGCAGACAAGCGGCAGAGCCGGGATGAGAACCCAGTTCCTTCTGACTCTCCGGCCCATGCTTCTCTCCCCTCGGCCTTCCACTCCCATTCCCTGCCACCGCGCATGTGGGTCAGGGCACACGTGTGGCAGGAAGAAGAGAACATCGCATCCTGAGCGCTTAGTACAGTGCTCTGCACCTAGTAAGCACTCAATAAATACTATTGAATGAATGAATGAATGAATATGAATCTCGCTGAGCCTCAATATCCACTTTTTTATAAACAGTATTTAAGTGTTTTCTATGTGCCAGGCACTACACTAAGTCGTTCATTGATTCATTCATTCAATTATATTTATTGAGAGCTTACTATGTGCAGAGCACTGTACTAAGTGCTTGGAATGTACCATTCGGCAACAGATAGAGACAATCCCCGCCCAAAAGCGGGCTCACAGTCAATACAAGATAATCAGGTTGGACACATCCCTGCCCCACATGGAGCTCACAGCCTCAAACCCCATTTTACAGATGAGGTAACTGGGGCACTGAGAAGTTAAGTGACTTGTCCAAGGTCACACGAGCAGGTAAATGTCAGAGCCGGGATTAGATGGCTGATCAGACTAAATGTCTTCAGTCTTGTCCCGCCTCTAAACCCGCCCAGAGAAACCTAACCTGTGTACGCCTGCTTGAATGAGCGCATTTCAGGGTTTTCCTTCATCCTTACTGCTTCTTCCTCATCTTATGCTCCTGCTCCTTGAGGGCCCCGGGCAAGCTGAGAGTGCAGTAGGACGAGCCTTGCTCCTGAAAAAGATTGGAAGTTGAGGCAGATTTTTTTTTTTAAATGATACTTGTTAAGTGCTTACTATATGCCAGGCATTATACTAAGCGCTGGGGTAGATACCACCTAATCAGATTGGACACAGTCCCTATGTCACCTGAGGCTTACAGTCTTAATGCCCATTTTACAGATGAGGTAACCGAAGCATAGAGAAATTAAGTGACTTGCCCAGCGTCACACAGCAGACGTGGTAGAGCCGGGATTAGGACCCAGGTCCTCTGAATCCCGGGCTCATGCTCTTTCCACTAGGCCATGTTGCTTCTCATGATTGCTGGGGCACTACTTTGCTACTTCTTCTTTTGGAGGTAATAATAATAATAAGCACAAATAAGCAATATAAGCAGTATAAGCTAATAAGCAATAATAAGAAGAATAATGGTGGTATTTGCTAAGCGCTTACTATGTACCAAGCACTTTTCTAAGCACTGGGATAGATGCAAGGTAATCGGGATGTTCCACGTGGAGCTTACAGTCATAATCCCCATTTTACAGATGAGGTAACTGAGGCACAGAGAAGTTAAAGTGACTTGCCCAAAGTCACACAGCCGATAAGTGGCGGAGCAGCGATTAGAACTCATGATCTCTGACTCCCAAGCCTGTGCTCTTTCCAGTAAGCCATGCTGAGATGTCCTGATTCCAGTCTACATTCTGAAAATACTTACACCTCAGCCTCCTAAAGCAGCTCTCTTTCAATGATTACAAAGCACTCCACTTTGATTATCTCCTAATTGCGGGGCAATTACTAGAGCCCCACATTCTACTTCCTCTTTAGCAGTAGAGAAACCGAGGCACGGGTTTGATTCCAGCATATTGGAGTTCTTTTGTCAGAGCTGAGCAGGCCAGCCTCTGAAGATTACGTAAATTTCCTAGAGGGCAAAGAAACCATGTTTTTCTTCTGTAACACTCTCCCAAGTGCTTAATACACTGTTCTGCATGCCTGGGTGCCTTATAAATGCTACTGATTGATTGAAAACATAGTCTCATTAAGCTACTAAATAAGTAATCCAATTCAAGCATCCTGCTATAGGACCAAAAAAGAAAAAAAAACCCCTAAACTTTGTAAGAGGTTAGAAGAATTGTAATTAGAATGACTTAAATTCTTAACATAAGACAAGCTTAGAGGTCCTAGGATGTAGAAAACGTTAACTGTGGAATTTAAGTGCTTACTCTGTGTCAGATACAGTACTAAGCAATGGGGTATTGGGCCACCCCAGATTTCCATTTGAGGTCTGTGAATTTAGAAAAGCAAGGTGGATAGTTAATGTGGTATTTATTGGGAAGCAACTGTGTGCAAAACCCTTTACTAAGAAGTGCCGTAGATACAAGATAAATTGGACATGTTCCCTGCTCCTCGAGGACTCACAGTCCAGGTAACTTTTCTAAAAAGATGCAGGTAGGACTTTGCCTAGTGAGACTCTGGAATAACATTTTACTCTAGAGGAAGTTTAAACATCTCACTGTGTGGATAGAAAACATATTTTCAATGAAGTGATTGAAGTTTTTTCTTCCTTAATGCAGCAGAAACATGGAGGCTTTCCTTTTCACACATTGAGAAGAAAATACTAAGTAATCATGGACATTCTAAAACATGCTGTGAATCCAATGGAGTGAAATGTTGCAGGTAAGTTTCTGTACATATTGATTATTCTTTAAACTTTGATCAATATCAGGAACGATCTAAGAAAGACATGTTTTCTGAACTGAGCAAACTGTATAAAATAAGTTCCTCTCAAATGGGCTGTGAATCCAGAGATCGTTCCTTTAAAACACAGTGGGGGTTAGTGGAAAGAGCTCGGGTCTGGCTTTATTTATTCTTGGTTTTGCCACTTGCCTGCTGTATAACTTGGGCAGGTCACAACTGCTCTGTGCTTCAGTTTCCTCATCTGTAAGATGGGGATTAAACGTATGTGCTCCTTCCAATTGAAGTGTATGGGCCCCATTTGGGAGAGGGTCTGACTGCCCAACCTGATTATCTTGTATCTATCTCAGCGCTTGATACAGTCCTCAGCTTGACTACTCTATCAGCCTCGTCCCTGGTGTCTCTGACGCCTGTCTCTCCCCTTGTATAGTCATATTTCACTCTGCTGCCGGTCATTTCTGCCTAAAAAAATGGTTTTGCACACATCTGTCCACAGAAGAACCTCCAGTGGTTCCCCATTTCACTCTGCATTAAGCAGAAACTCCTGACCACTGTCTTTAAAGGCATTCAGTAGCTCCCTCCTTCCTACTCCACTCCCTCCTCCTACTACACCCCAACCTCTTCTCTCTGTTATGCAAGTTAATTCATTAATTAATTCATTCATATCGAGCACTGTATGCAGAGCACTGTACTAAGCGCTTAGGGGAGTACAATACAACAGTAAACACATTCCCGGCCCACAGTGAGCTTACAGTCCACTCACTGTACCTTATTCTCATCTCTCCCACTGCCCACCACATGCTCACTCCCCGCTTGGCCCTTCCTCCCCTTTATCAGATCACAGATCTCCTTCTTATTAAAACCTTTCTGAAATCACCTCCCCTCTAGGAGGTCTTCCCCAATTAGTTTCTAATATTCATTATTTATATGCTGCCGGGCAGCACTTCTGTCCAAAAATGGTCTGGGAAGTTGGTACTTCATTCATTCATTCATTCATTCATTCATTCATTCATTCATTCAATAGTATTTATTGAGCGCTTACTATGTGCAGAGCACTTTACTAAGCGCTTGGAATATACAGTTGGGCAACAGAAGAGAAATCCCTGCCCAATGATGGGCTTATTGTCTAATCGGAAGAGATAGACGGACAAAAACAAGACAACATAATCACGATAAATGGAAACAAGGGGATGTACACCTCACTAACAAAATAAATAGGGTAATAAAAATATATACAAATGAGCGCAGTGCTGAGGGGAAGGGAGGGGGGAGGAGCAGGGGGAAAGGGGGGTTAGCTGAGGGGAGGTGAAAGGGGGAAGGGGGAGGGAGCAGAGGGAGGAAGGGGAGCAGAGAGGGAGCAGAGGGAGCAGGGGGAAGGGGGAAGCTCAGTCTGGGAAGGCCTCTTAAAGGAGGTGAGCTCTCAGTAGGGCTTTGAAGTAGGGAAGAGAGTTAGTTTGGCGGAGGTGAGGAGGGAGGTCATTCTAGTTCAGCGGTGGGACGTGGGCCAGAGGGGTGAACGGGGGACAGTGAGGAGGTGAGCGGCAGAGGAGCGGAGCGTGCGGGGTGGGCAGTAGAAAGAGAGAAGGGAGGAGAGGTAGGAGGGGGCAAGGTGATGGAGAGCCTTGACGCCCAGAGTGAGAAGTTTTTGTTTCATGTGGAGGTTGATGGGCAACCACTGGAGGTTTTTGAGGAAGGGAGTGACATGCCCAGAGCGTTTCTGCAGGAACATGATCCGGGCAGCGGAATGAAGAATAGAGTGGAGCTGGGAGAGACAGGAGGAAGGGAGGTCAGAGAGAAGGCTGACAATAATCCAGCCAGGATATTATGAGAGCTTGTTACATGGCCTACTAGGCATTAACTCATCTACATATAATCCTTTTCCTTCCTCCCCAACTTTGTATTTTTAAGGCCGGCCTCCTCTAAATGGTGAACTCCTTAAGAGTAGGAATCATGTCTACTAACTACATTGTATTCTTTCAAGTATTTAGCACAACGCTCTGAAAAAAGTGGATACTCAATACTCAATAAATACTATAGATTAACTCTGAAAGAGGTATTTCCAATTAACTTTAGTGTTCCTTATTCACCAGGAAAGAATGCCTTAAACTAATGAAGCATCTTCTTGAAAAGCTGAAAAAGAAGTTTGAGGCTCAAACTGTGTTGGACAAATTCTGTTCCTACCATATCAAAACGGCCTTCCTCAATCTGTGTGCCATTCAGCCAGAGGATGACCAATGGCAGTTAAGTGACCTGGAGAGATGTTTTGACAACTGTATTGTTTATTTTCTTCAGTGCCTTAGAAAGAGACAACTTATTCACTTCTTTATTTCTACATACAATCTCTTCAGTCCTGACCAGATAGCCAAGACTAGTATAGAATGTCTGATAAAAGAAATTGAATTTGAAAGAAACAATATGTTCCCTGTGTTTGATGATTGAAATCACACTCTTTGAAAGAGGAAAGATTTAAAGTGAGCGCTACCAATTAAGTTCAAATGTAATTGGAATTAGAAGCATTAAACAATCTGATTTTAATTCAACTTGTACTTTTTTTTTCATTTGTTTGAACCTTCAAATAGGTCGGGAAGTCACCTGAATGTATTTTTTTTTTTTTTAATTACTCAGCGACCCTTTAGTGTGAAGCTGGATTTCGGGAGAATGCACTTGGGGAACTCAATTGTGTTGATAAAGGCTGTACTTTGTAATGAGTCAATTAAATCCAATATGCAGTAACACCTCATTAATTTAAATTCTGAATTGGTGATAATGCCATTTCACTTCCTCCCTAGGTTGGACATGTGTCAGTCATTCGTATCTATTGAGCGCTTACTGTGTGTAGAACACTGTACTAAGCACTTGGGAGCATACTATATAACAATAAACAGACACATTCGCTGCCCACAACAAGCTTACAGTCTGAAGGGGGAGGCAGACATGAATATAAATAAATTACAGATATGTACATGAGTGCTGTGGGGCTGGTAGGAGTGATGAATAAAGAGAGAAAGCTAAGGAGATGCAGAAGGGAGTGGGGGGAAGAGGACAGAAGGGCTTAGTCGGGGAGGCCTCTTAGAGGAGGTGGCTTTGAAGGGAGGGGGGGTGGGAAGACTAATTGTCTAATGGATTTGAGGAGGGAGGGCTTTCTGGCCAGAGGTACGGCGGCGAGATGGATGAGATTGAGGTGCAGTGAGAAGGTTAGCATTAGAGGAGCCAAGTTTGCAGACTGGGTTGTAGTAGGAGAGTAATGAAGTAAAGTAGGAAGGGGCAAGGTGATTGAGTGCTTTAAAGCTAATATTGAATAGTTTCTGTTCGATGCGGAGGTAGATGGGCAGCCGCTGGAGTTTCTTGAAGAGTGGGGAAACGTCCTGTACGTTTTTGTAGAAAAATGATCTGGGCAGCAGAGTGAAGTATGGACTGGAGTGGGGAGAGACAGGAGGCAAGGAGGGCAGCAAGGAGGCGGATAAAGTAATCAAGGCAGAAGTGATTGGATTAACATGGTGAGACCAAGAGGATTTAGTGACGGATTGAATATGTGGGTTGAATGAGAGAGAGGAGGCAAGGATAACGCCAAGATTACAGGCTTATGAGACAGGAAGGATGGTGGTGGTACTGTTTACGGTGATGAGAAAGTCGGGGAGGACAGAGGTTTGGTTGGAAAGATAAATTCTCTTTTAGGCATGTTAAGTTTGAGGTGACAGGAGGACATAATAATGCTGGTGTTTGTTAAGTGCTTACTACGTGCAGAGCACTGTTCTAAGCGCTGGGGTAGATACAGGGGAATGAGGTTGTCCCACGTGAGGCTCACAGTCTTCACCCCCATTTTGCAGATGAGGGAACTGAGGCACAGCGAAGTGAAGTGACTTGCCCGCAGTCACACAGCTGAGAAGAGGCAGAGTTGGGACATCTAAGTAGAGATGTCTTGAAGGCAGGAGGAAATGTGAGAATGCCGAGAGGGAGAGAGGTTAAGTCTGGAAATGTACAGTTGGGTATCATCCACGTAGAGGTGATAGTTGAAGCCACGCGAGTAAATGAATTCTCCAAGGGAGTAGGTGTAGATGGAGAAAGGAAGGGGACCCAGAACTGAACCTTGAGGGACACCCACAGTTACGGAGTTGGAGGCAAAGGAGGAGCCCATGACGGAGACTAAGAACGAACGGTCCGAGAAATAGGAAGAGAACCAGAAGAGGACAGAGTCAGTGAAGCCAAGCTTGGATAACGTTTTCAGGAAAAGGGAGCGGTCGACAGTATCAAAGGCAGCAGAGAGGTCGAGGAGGAGGAATAGGGCGGAGTAGAGGCAGGTGGATTTGGCAAGAAGGTGCTCATTGGTAACCTTTGAGAGGGCAGTTTCTGAGGAGAGAAAAGGATGGAAGCCAGATTGAAGGGGTCAAGGAGAGAATTGGGTATAGACAACTCACTCGAGTTTGGAGGAATGGTAGGAGAGACATAGGGTGATAACTGGAGGGACCTGTGGGGTCAGAGGAGGGTTTTTTTTTAGGATAGGGGAAACATGGGCATGTTTGAAAGTGGCAAAGAAGCCACTGGAGACCAAACAGTTGAAGATGGCAGTTTGAGAGGAGGCAAGTGTTTTGACAGGGTGCTAAGTAATAGGGTTGCAGGTGGAGGTGAAGGGGGTGGATTTTGAGAGAAGGCAGGAAATCTCCTCTAAAAATACTGCTGGGAAAGATAGGAGAGTTGAAGAGGGGCAGGAGGGAGGAGGGACCGGGGAGGGGCAGGGGAGATTATGCCTCATAGTGTCAATTTTCCTCAATAAAGTAGGTGGCTGGGTCATTAGGGACAAGGGATGGGGAAGGTAGGGTGGGGGGCAGGGGGTTTGAGGAAGGAGTTAAAGGTCTGGAACAACTGGTGAGGGTGATGGGCATCGGTGTCAATAAGAATGGAGAAATAATTTTGCCAGATGGAGGAGAGGTCAGAGGTAAAGCAAGCAAGGATAAACTTGAAGTGGATGAAGTAGGCCTATATCTAGATTTCTGCCAGTAGCGCTCTGTGGGTTTTGCACAGGAGTGGAGGAAATGGGTTGTCGAGGTGACCTGGGGCTGTGCATTAGTGGGACAAGATCGCCGAAGGGACAGGGGAGCGAGTGAGTTGAGTTCAGTAAGGAAAGTAGTGTTGAAAGCATTAATTTGGTCATCAAGGGACGTGGTTTGGATATGGAGGCTAAATGGGGCATGATGATTTGAGAACATTGGATGAGGTCAAAAAATCAGCGGTCTCTGTGGGGGAACAGAACAGATTTGTGGGGAGGAGGTGTGTGAGGGAGCAGGCAAGTGAGGAGGTTGTGGTCAGATGGAAGGATTTCCAAGTTGGTGTGGGCTTGTTGGTGTTGGTGATTGTGCAGTGGCTAGCAATGATGAGATTGAGCAGGTGTCCAAATAGATGTGTAGGTGAGGTGGGGTGGAGCAGGAGGTCACAGGACTTGAGGAGTGACAGAAAGCAGGCAGTGGAAGGGTCTACAGGAACATCTGTCTATAGGAACATCTGTGTGGATGTTGAAGTCCCCAGAGATCAATGTAGGGATGGAGAAAGAAGGAATGTGAGAAAGGGATGGTTAAAATGGTTAAAAATGTTGGAGGTGGGACCTGTGGGGGGGCAGTAGATGACCATTACTAGAATCTGGAGCGGGCAATAGAAGCAGATGATATGGGCTTTGAAGGAAGGGAAAGAAAAGGATGGAGGTGGAATGGTGCAAAAGTGCTACTAGGGCATGCAAAGGAAGCTAATAACTCCTTTCCCAGTGAGTTTGGGGCAGTGGATGAAGATGAGAACCCCCTAGCCCCCCGGAGAGAGCATCAGGGGACACTGTCATTTGGGGAAAGTCAGGGTTCAGAGATGGTGAGGAGGAGTAATGACTGGGTCAGGAACAGGTCAAGGATGAAGGGAAGCTTCCCTGTGATGAAGTGGGGGTTCCACAGACCACACTTTAATGGGGCTGTGGTGGCGGGGTGGGGGTTGAGGGTAGGGTAGGTGGGGGTGGTTCTGAGATGACAGCCCAAAGGATAGGGAGGGGTTGGACGGGAGTGCGTTGACAGGGGCCGGAGCAGGGACAGGATTAGAGGGATGATGTGGGGGAGGAGTTGGGGTTGAAGGATCAAGGTGAGGTAACACACAGCAATAACTACTTATTCCGGTGGTACCCCGAGAAGATGGCTGAATTGTCCTTGGGTCCTTGAGACTTGAGAATCAAGAGCTAGTCGACAGTGGTGAACAAATCCCTAAATAAAACGCAAGGGCTGAGGAGGGCCTGAGAGAAAGAAGGGAAACTAGTAGAGGTTAATTAACACAACGCCTCAGGCTCGTCTTTCCTAGATTTGTTTTTTCAGACCTTTAATATTTAAGAAAGGTACCTCCTCCCTCCCCACCCCCCGCAGGAAGGACTGGATCAAGGTTTTATTTCATACGTTTTATTCACAGCACACAGTTTTTACTTGACAATATATCCTGTTCAGCACTAAGGCTAATCATTACTAAATAATAGGGTTCATTTCCAACTTAAACATTGTAACGATTGGTTCACATTTGGGCTATTTACATTATGATCCTTCAGCACACTGCACTAAATAGTTGGTGAAGCAAGGCACTTCAAGTGTCCGTATTTTACACCATCCCCAAATTCCACTTGGAGTGTGTACGAAAAGGGTAGTAAAGGAGTGGGCGGGGGGTGGGGGGTGGGGAGAGGGAGTTACTAGTAAGGAAATGAGACTCCAACCCTTTAAAAAGGTTAGATTTTTTATTAACAAAGTACAAAATATATTTTTAAAATTCTAGACTTTAAATAATTCTACATAGAAGACCAAACATCTCCAGATACTAATGTATGCAACTTAATTTCTCGCCTATAAGGAAATTTACAAGCACCTAGACTCTCCACTGGAAGTTTGCAACTGAATTCATATTCCTGAAAATATAAGTGAGAAACAGAATCAAATTAGTTTTTGGTGTTCTTGAACTCAATAAGGTTTCCTTTGTCTTAAGCAACTTTTGGTGAAACTGAAAATACGGGTCTGCAGAGGCTAGGAAGTGACAGGTTTCTGGTTTAGGGTCGACTGGGGGGAGGGAAGGAAGGCGGAGGGGACAGCTAAGGGATTCCAGCCCGTATGTTAGTTTGGAAAGCAGAAAAATTACGGTGATTTGCGCCAGGCAGGGGTGAACCACCTTTTTATGCAAAAGAACCAAACAAAAATGAAATCTGGACAAATGGTGTGTAAAGAGCCCGTTGTACTAAGTAAACATATTTCATTGAGAATCCAATAGCTTTAAAATCATCCTCTTCCACCCCCAGTGATGGACCTGCTTGGCAGTTAACTGAGCTGGATTAGGGCCCAGGCCTTGGTTTTATGGGGAGTGATGTAATATGACGACGTCATTGCTTCTCATGATTCTTAGCAGCATCAGCTGTTGCTGTCAGTAGAAGTAGGGAATGGGCTGGAATCCGAAGAGGTAACTTTCTTTGCCTTCCTTGGCCAGGGTTGTGAGAGGTCAGTGCCCACGTGATGGGGCACGGGAACCAGCCACCCCCTCCCCCAGCGGCTGCATTAAGATCTCCAAGGACGGGTAGAGCAGGACTTCGTTCTTCCCTTGCCCAGGTGCTGGGTTTTGGCTGTGCTGCTCAGGGGTGAGAGGAGGGTTTCCCATGACTGCAAGGAGATGTTTAAGACCTGCTCCTACCACAGCCTCCAGGAAGAGCAGGGGGAGGGGCACTAGGGGAGATTTCTTTCCTGGAGCGGGAGGGACTTCCTCCCTGGTGGATTGGGGTGACGACTCCCCAGTACAAATGGGTGGTCTGAGAACCACTGACAAAGCCCCAGCTGGGCCTCCCCATGTCACCTGAATGGTTTCTGCCTTTTGCTCCTAAGTATCCCCCAAACCCCTCCAGCAGTGAGGGCTGGTGGGGACTTTCTCTTGCCCCAAGAAGTTTTTAAGTGCCTGTGCTGCCACGGTAGGTTCCAAGAATGGCCAGATATAAGATGCAGACCCTCAGAACTAGGCCGTTCCCCTGTTGCAGCTTCAAGGTTATCCTTTGACCACAAAATAGAGAAGCAGCGTGGCTCAGTGGAAAGAGCCCGGGCTTGGGAGTCAGAGGTCATGAGTTCGAATCCCAGCTCCGCCGCTTGCCAGCTGTGTGACTTTGGGCAAGTCACTTAACTTCTCTGTGCCTCAGTTACCTCATCTGTAAAATGGGGATTAAAACTGTGAGCCCCACGTGGGACGACCTGATCACCTTGTATCCCCCCAGCGCTTAGAACAGTGCTTTGCACATAGTAAGCGCTTAACAGATACCACCATTATTATTATTATTAAAATAGTCGCCTAGTGATTCTCTTCTGCCTACATTTTAAAAATATGGTATTTAAGTGCTTTTTATGGGCCAGGCACTGTGTGAAGGTAATCAGGTCGGACAGTCTCTGTCTCACACTGGGCTCACAGTCTTAATCTCTACTTTAGAGATGTGGTAACTGAGGCACAGATAAGTAACTTGACCAAGGTCACACGGCAAACAAGTGGTGGAATTGGGATTACATTCCACTCGGCCACTCTGCTCCTGTGGTGTAGTGGAAAGAGCCCGGGCTTGGGAGTCAGAGATCATGGGTTCGAATCCCAGCTCTGCCACTTGTGAGCTGTGTGACCTTGGGCAAGTCACTGAACTTCTCTGTGCCTCAGTTCCCTCATCTGTAAAATGGGGATTAACTGTGAGCCTCACATAACCTGATTACCTTATATCTACTCCAGTGCTTAGAACAGTGCTCTGCACCTAGTAAGTGCTTAACAAATACCAACATCATTATTATTATTATTATTATTGTTAACATTCTGTAAATCACTACAGAAACCTCTCTGCCTCTCAGTAGAAGGAAAGTGAGCCAAGTCTTACACTTAAAAAAGGGATGGTTTCTTATTCTACCACATTCCTAGGGCCCTGGGAGGTGGAACCAACTCTCATTAACTCAGAGATACTGCATCATGTCTCAGCATTGCTAGGAAAGGTAGGAAATTGACTTTGGGGAAAAGCAATACAGTCAATGTTATTACCTGGGGTGGGGCAGTAATTTTCCAAGACTCCAAAAGATTAGTAACCTTTCCAGGACCTCCCGCTAAATTTTCCACCTTTTTCCACATCTTTTTTTTCCTTGTGGAGTTTGAATCTTTCTGCCATTAACACGAGTTCCTCAGGCACACTCTGAAATTAACACACATGACAATTTGACTTAACATTTTCAGCTTCCAGGAACTGTAGATTGGCTATATAGTCAGCCATTGCTTGTGCATAAGACGAGGTTTTGAAATACAGAAAATTGTAAACGGCAGATTTTCTTTAAGGCAGTCTTTGTGTTTTTACCTGATGTGCTCTTTCGAGGATATTAATCAATTCCGAAGCAATCCGCCAATCATTCCGGGTGACCAGGGTGACAGACTCTCCGGTCCTTCTAAGAAATAATAAAGGGAAGCTATGTAAATTCACTTGGTTGTGTTTACTGCCAAATTAGGACAAATTAAAATATGTCCAAGGGGCTTTGAGAGTTTGCGTGCTCCTCAAGACGTTCACAGGGCAGAGTTTAGGAGGAATAGGTGTTTCAAAGGTAAGTGGTAAAGTTTAGGATTGCTAACTTCCAATGAAGAGTTATATTGTCTACAGACTTACCCTGCTCTCCCAGTTCGTCCTATTCGATGGACATACTCTTCAATATTCCGTGGAAAGTCAAAGTTGAACACATGTGTGACATCGTGAACATCAAGGCCACGGGATGCCAAGTCTGTAGCAATAAGTATCCGTACTCTCCCTGTAAGAAATGCAATTCAGAATGTTTTGGGGTTACTTGTAAGCACATTGCTTACAAGTGCTGCTCTATTAAATATGGTATTTATTTGGAAAAAAACCCCCAACAACTTCCGTAATCACTGGACAACTTCTGTTGCTATGCACTACCCATGACCATTTGGAAAGGAACTGAGCTATCCTGAAGTGTAGCAATGCCATATAGTTTATAGCCATAATAAATCACACCGCTCAAACCTAACTGAACAGCATATATACATGAATGTACCTTTTTTAAAGTCATCCAAAGCTTGTTCACGATCGAACTGTTCTCTGTTGCCATGTAAAGACTGGACAGGAATTCCTTGGAGGCTAAGATCACTTGACAGATCATCAGCTCTAAAAGATAAAAAGCCAAACAAATATAATTGACTAGGCTTTAAATATATACTAAGTCACTACTAAATCAAAGATTATTTGATTTATTATAATTTTTAATATTACATATTATATATTATTATTCTTTGAAATGAAACAGTGGAGAGATGCGGCCTTTAGGTTGATTTAAAGAGGACCGTAAGTGTATCTCGAAGAATGTAGGTGGTGAACAAGCTGGCTAAACATAAAATTTCTTACGTCAGTTTTCTTCCAACAAAGACGATGACTTTGTCTTTCGGCTTCATTGCATCAATGAAGAACCGTATGAAGGATCGTTTTTCCTCTTCTGGGATAACAACTACTTTTTGTTCCACTGTATTCACTGCCTATAACATTTTTAATAATAAGAATCAAATCACAAGTTCGATTAATTTAAGACTTACAAGATTTAGAAATGACACTCGGTACAACAAACATGACAAGTTTTGCAAAATAATTAGGAACATCCTTTCAAAGCTAAAATCCCAAGACAACTTTATTGGATATCAACAGGTTTTGGACTCCTTAGAAGTTTTTCCTTCTATGAGTCTTAGTGTGTTACAGCACTAAAAGTTTAATCTGTCTACACTTAGAGTCTCAAAGGTTGATTCTCATTATTCCATGAAGCATTGACGATGCTTCTCTGTACCTCATTTACCTCATCTGCAAAATGGGAATTAAGACTGTGAGGCCCACATGGGACAACCTGATTACGTTGAATCTATCTTGCTTAGGACAGTGCTTGGCACATAGTAACACCATAATAATAATAATGATGCTTATTTCCTGCTCTTCCTTCTGAGTTAAAAAGCCAACTGTTCTTTAACTACCACCTTGGCTCCCCCACCCCAAACTATGACAGATGACCACTCTCTCGACCTTTACAGCCTTATTAAAATTACATCTCCAAGAGGCTTCCTCTGCTAAGCCCTCATTTCTCCTATTCCCTCTCCCTTCTGTGTCACCTAAGTACTTGGTCCTGTATCTTTTATAAGCACTTGATAGTCACGCATCCTTAGCCCCATAGCACTTGAGTACCTATCCACAATTTGTTTTAATAATCGGTCCCCTCCTCTAGTCTGTAAGTTCTCAGGAAGCAGGGGACATGTCTACTAAGTCTGTTTTATTGTCGTATTTGAGTGCCTACTTTTGTGCAGAGCACATGCAGTCTAAGCATTTAGTACACTACTCTGGACACAGTTAAGCGCTCAAATACCACTGACTGACTGGTTGAAACACTGCACAGAAAGCCTCAGTTACTCAACTTACAGTCAGATCCAGGGTGCCAACGTAAACAATCATAGGATTTTTCAGATATGATTTTGAAAGGCGACGAACAGAATCTGGCCAAGTAGCACTGAAGAATGGAAAATAGGAATCTAGGTCACATTATATATTTGTGACCAATATATATTTAGAGGTATAAATATCTATATATGTGTACATATATATAGTTTTTTTTTCATAGGTCTTATTCGTTAAATGAAACAAAGACATACATATAGGTACATATAGGACAGAGTGAATCAGGCAGAAAAATGTAGATAATAATAATAATAATAATAATAATGGTATTCGTTAAGCCCTTGCTATGTGCAGAGCACTGTACTAAGCGCTGGGGGAGATACAAGGTGATCAGGGCATCCCACGTGGGGCTCACAGTCTTAATCCCCATATTACAGATGAGGTAACTGAGGCCCAGAGAAGTTAAGTGACCTGCCATAAGTCAAATAGCTGACAAGTGGCAGACCCGGGATTAGAACCCATGACCTCTGATTCCCAAGCCTGTGCTCTTTCCACTGAGCCACGCTGCTTCTCTTTAATAGATTAATAATATTAATAGATTAGATGTCCACACAGAGTAACACATATCCAAAAAAAAAAGGAATTCACGTAGAAAGTAAATGAGATACGAAGACCTGAAAAGATGGACACAGACATTATGTAGGAACTGGGAACTCAAAAGTGGAATAACTGGGGGAAAAAGGCATAAGGAAAAGACAAAATCAAACCAAAAATATTATATGGATTTCAGTCTTTTCAATAAACTCGACTTTGAAATGTACATATTTCTTTGGCTATTTATAGGTTTATTTTAGAGATTAAAGTTGGAGAAGGATGAGTTTACTACTACAGCATTATTATGTACATATTGAGAAAAGAGTTGAACATGTCTAACACTTAAGGAAGCCACACCTATCTAAAATGTGCTCTCTCTCTCTCTCTATATATATATATAGTGGCCAATTTTAACAATAACTAAAATGTGTTGGTTCTCTTTAAAGTTCGAGCTCAAGAGAAGAGGGGTTGTAATAAACTTTCTATATAGCCTACTAGGGGGAACATAAAAAGTAAAACTGATGACCAAGCTTCCAAATTATTGTATTTCAGAAATGGGATGATCAAAATTTACATACCTAGTCATGATTGTTTGTCTATCTGGCCGTATATCTAATAGAATCTTCATTATCTGAGGTTCAAATCCCATATCTAGCATCCGGTCAGCTTCATCCAAAACCTGTGGGAGGGTTAGAGAGTGGAATAAAGGATCTTTTCAACAAGACCACATTTCAAAATAACCCTATTATTTATGAGCTATTACTATGGGAGGTGGACACCGCCTGGTCCACAGCCAAAGCTTTTATGATACAAATATCTCACCTGCAACAAACAAGTACACACACAGGGTTAACTATGACTTCATTAAATGGAGATGGGAACCTAGACTGAAGTCTGGGACCGCAATGTCAGTTTCAAGTTTATTGAGATTTAGGTCTTATTTGGTCAACAAATAATACCATTTTGGGGATTTTATATGTGAGCTGCAAAATTATAATACAATTTATATGGGTTATTTCCATATACTAAGGTGTCTCCTCCTCTAAACTGTTAGCTCGATGTAGGGAGGGAATGTGTCGACCAATTTTATTGCACTCTCAAGTACTTGTGAGTACAGTGCTCTGCACACAGTAAGCACTGGATAAATGCCACTGAAGTTGACTTACCAAATAGGTTATGCTCCTCAGGTTTATAAAGTCATTCATTTGAAGATCATGCAGTCTTCCAGGAGTAGCAATGACAATATCAACACCTTTGGTGACAAGGCTTATTTGACCCTTCCTGTCTCCACCACCATATATGCAAGTGCTACAAAAAATACGAATATGTAAACAGCCTTCGTTATGCTGATGATACAACCCTACTAGCAGAAAGTGAAGAAGATTTGAAGGGCTTATTATTCAAAGTTAAGGAACAGAGCAAATAAGATGGGCCTATATTTGAATGTCAAGAAAACAAAGATCCTGACAACTGGAAGTTTTAAACACATTTGTAGTGGACAGAGAAAAGAGATTGGAATAGTTAACGATTTCTCTCTCCTGGGATCGATAATCAATAATTAAGGAACTAGCAGACGAGGAATACGCCGAAGACTGACGTCACGCAGATTTGCTATGAAGAACCTGGAAAAAAAAAAATCAGGAAATGTGCTGATGTAACAATCGCCATAAAAATACAAACTGTCAACTCTGTGGTGTTTCCAGTGACAATGTATGGATCTGAAAGTTGGACAGTGAAAAAAACAGGAAAAAAGGGCATCGATTCTTTTGAAATGTGGTGTTGGAGAAGACTTTTGTGAATACCATGGATTGCTTGAAAAACAAATGGAGTTTGGAGCAAATTAAACCAAAGTGATCTTTGGAAGGCCAAATGACGTCTTAGATTAGCATATTTTGGACACAGTCCAAAATACACACAGGAGGACTAATTCTATGGAGAAGACACTAATGCTAGGAAAAATCCAGGGAAAACGTGGAAGAGGCAGACCAGCAGCTAGATGGGCAGAGACCGTAGACTGTAAACCCGTCAATGGGCCGGGATTGTCTCTATCTGTTGCCGAATTGTACATTCCAAGCGCTTTGTACAGTGCTCTGCACAGAATAAGCGCTCAATAAATACTATTGAATGAATGAACGAATAACAACAACAATGGAAGAACCGGAGAAGCAGCATGGCTCAAGTGGAAAGAGCCTGGACTCGGGAGTCAGAGGTCATGGGTTCCAATCCCACTTTTGCCACCTGTCAGCTATGTGTCTTTGGGCAAGTCACTTAACTTCTCTGAGCCTCAGTTCCCTCATCTGTAAAATGGGGATGAAGCCTGTGAGACCTACATGGAACAGCCTGATTACGTTGTATCTACCCCAGCACTTAGAACAGGACTTTGCACATAGTAAGCACTTAACAAATGCCGTCATTATTATTATTGTTAGAAAGGTTGCAGATTATGGCAGAGGACAGGATGTTCTGGAGAAAGTATATCCTTGGAGTCGCTATGAATCGGAAACAACTCGACGGCACTTAATAGTAATAATAATAATACATTCAATGTAAAATATTTTAATACATATTATATATATAGAGAGAGAGAGAGGGGGAGAGAGAGAGACTACCAACTTCAAACCCATTTAAAAACTTAGTAAAACAAATTTACCTCTTAATTCCTTTGTATGTATATTTGGAACATTCTGCTTCCACCTGAAGAGCCAGTTCTCGAGTTGGAGTAAGAACCAACATGCCAGGTCCACCTCGCTTGTTTCTGGGTCTTGAGAATGAGAGTTACACGATTATTCAATAATTCTACAAAATAGGCAAAGCACCATGCAGAAGATGTTGAATTCTCTCAATATTGGAATATCCCAAGACTGACTTATGGTAGAGAATAATTCCCTTTTCAGGATCAGCTAAAGTTGAGGTCTTTCTAAAATCTTGTTATATTTACTTCACCACAGAAGCTTCAAACTGCAAGTATGCCTTGGTAAAATAATGCCCAGGTAAGTCAAGCAGTTTTCCTAGAGTTTCTTAAAGATGCTGTGACAAAGAAGTGAAAATCGATTGGAATTTTTATAAAGAGGTTTCATACAAATATAACCTAAATACTTATTTTTAACAATGAACTACATCAGCTGCATCTGCTTCAGAAAATTAGCCCTATGATCTACAGCTTAAGGTGAAATATAAGGAAAGCAATAGGTATCCTTACACAGGTTGTGAATCCAAATGAATGAAGCCAGGCATTAGATATGCTAATGTCTTTCCAGTTCCTGTTTGTGCTATGCCAATAAGATCAATGCCTTGTAAGACAATTGGCCACGCTTGAGACTGAAATGAAATAATAAAGATGATGACTATAAATTCTTCATGCCAGCCACCCTTCAAGTTTGCAGTTGAGTTTAGGCTGAGCTGCCCAGTAAACTCAAAACACAGAGTTAGATATAAGGCTTACTTGAATAGGTGTTGGTCTCTTAAAACCAACTTTTCTTATGTTTGCCATAACATCAGGATAATGCTGAAATGCATCTTCAAATCTACATATGGGATTTGGAATGGGGCGTTTTTCACCATCTTTTAGGTCATCACACATGATGTTATTATTTTTTTCCCTACAATTAGAAAGTTTCAAATGGTTCACACTTAATGTTAAAGTACTCCCCTCCCTCTAAAGCTACCCATTCAACTCTCTTCACCCACTACATCCCAGCTTTGTACTCTTTGTTCCTCAAACTCTACCTCACTCTCGATTCTCCCACTTGGCCCCTTACTCCTACTCTTCCCCCTACTTGAACACTTTTCTACCTTCCTACCCACCGGACAGATCACTGTCTTTCCCACCTCCTCTAGAATACAAATCCAACTAATCACTGGTCATGTCATTTCATAGACAGCCCTTCCATATTCTGGTTTATTTTTGCTCCTAGATGAAAGTAGATTTTATTCCACCACGTGATGTCATGTGCCGTTTTCTGGAAGAATGCAGACTTTTCATGATCCTAGAGCATTTCTTTAAGGGTTCTCGAACTCCCCTAGTCAATCCAGATCCTTTGCATTTCTCTCCGAGGTTGGTGAGAAGCTACGTGGCCTAGGGGATAGAGCATGGGCCTGGACCTCAGAAGGACCTGGGTTCTAATCCCAGTTCTTCCATTTGTCTGCTGGGTGACCTTGGGCAAGTCATTTCATTTCTCTGTGCCTCAGTTACCTCATTTGTAAAATGGGGATTAAGATTGTGAGCCCCATGTGGACAGGGACTGTGTCCAACCCGATCTGCTTGTACCCAACCCGGCGCTTCCCAACAGCACCCAGCACGTAGTAAGCACTTAACCAATACCACAGTTATTATTATTATTGTCTGGCATAGTATCTCAGACAATAATAATATAGGAGGCTAGGTGTCAAAAACAACAGACTGTCAGAAAAGCTGTTTCTAAATTAATAATGGTATGCTGTATGAGCTTAGTCTCATTATTAATTTGGCTGGTACTAGTTCATACCCTTTTTTTTTTTTTTAAAAAAAAAAAGGCATTTGTTAAGCACTACTATGTACCAGGCACTGTAGTACGTATTGGGGCAGATACAAGTTAATCAGGTTGGACACAGTCCATGTTCCACATGGGGCTCGCGGTCTTAATCTCCATGTTACAGAGGAGGAAACCGAGGCACAGAGAAGTGACGTGGTTTGCCCAAGGTCAATCAGTAGACAAGTGGCAGAGCCAGCATTAGAACCCAGGTCCTTCTGACTCAGGCCACAGATAGTGGATCTACCCTCTAGGCCACTCTGCTTCTCAACATAGTTATATTTGAGTTTTCCTTCATTTGCTCCTGCAAATTGCAAATTTGTGCATTACACTATAAACTTTTAGGAGACACATTCAGTCTTCCCCTTACTGTATGATCCCAAGTGACAAAAACAGCCCTCTTCACATAATAGGTACTCAATAAGTGTTAATTAAGTTTAGACTACAAACTCTCAAGTGTTCCACAAGAACCCTGCATTATATTTAGAGCCATGTGGTTCTAAATAAATAGTTATGCACAGACTAAAGACAGAAATCATTCTCTCTAGGAAAAGAGGTAGCTGAAGAGGTGAGAAGTGGAAGAGTTATTCAACAATTCCGGAGTTAACTCAGATGCAGCGCTACTTTTAATTTCCACTTTCCGCAGATTTAACCTACTTTCAAAGTCCTACCTAAGAGATGCATTAAAAGACAGTTTGGTGACAGTCATGTCAGCCAGGAAAACAAAAAAACAAACGAAAAACAAAAGCTAGCAATTTATCACAAGGATTTTATTTTGAGATTTTAAGTCCTTTAACAGCATATAACCAGCATCACATTTTATTGAACATGAAAGTATTTAAAACTACTGACCTCCAGTTGTTGATTTCTTTCTGTGACATGGAGTGTGTCCTTTTTGATTCTATATAGAAGTCTTTCTTAATTGGGGGCAAGTCTAAAAAACAGAATTAAAATGTTTAACAAGCATTTTTTTAATCTAAAGTATATTTCATGCAGATAGAACTTGGAAAAAGTAAAAATACAACAGAGTTGGGGTTGTGTCCACCAACTCTGTTGTGGTGTACTTTCCCAAGCACTTACACACTTCTGTTCTGTTTTGCTTTGTCGTCTGTCTCCCCCATTTAGACTGTGAGCCCGTCATTGGGCAGGGATTGTCTCTATCTGTTGCCGAATTGTACATTCCAAGCGCTTAGTACAGTGCTCTGCACATAGTAAGCTCTCAATAAATACTATGGAATAAATGAATGAACCGTGTTCTGCACACATTAAGTGCTTAATAATGCCAGTGATTGTTTGACTGATTAATTGATTACTTGAAACAACTACGTGTTTGAATGGTTCTTCACCTCTTTTTAGGTCACAGATAATCCAGATGCTCACGGGCACAGTAAAAGATACAATTTCAGATGTGTCTAGTTCCAACGCCAAGCATAGTGGATTCTCAAATATAGGTTCATTTAAGAATGAATTTTACCCTCCTGAATATTTTAATCAATCATATTGATTTTAAAAAGCAACACGTGACAGTCTACAATTAATTTTTTTTTTAGGAGGTTTTCTGTGCAAACCTTTAAGGAATGAATAACTACAACCAACCAGACAGAAGTAATTATATGACCACCATTTCCCATAAGCACTGTTCTACATTTGTAGAGCTTAATGTGCAATATCATGACTTTAAAAAAAAAAAGTGAACAGTCTACAACCGGAGAAGCAGCATGGCTCAGTGGAAAGAGCCCGGGCGTGGGAGTCAGAGGTTCGAATCCCAGATCCGCCATTAGTCAGCTGTGTGACTGTGGGCAAGTCACTTCACTTCTCTGTGCCTCAGATACCTCATCTGTAAAATGGGGATTAAGACTATGAGCCCCACGTGGGACAACCTGATTACCCTGTATCTACCCCAGAGCTTAGAACAGTGCTCTCTGCACATCGTAAGTGCTTAACAAATACCAACATTATTATTACTTGGAGTACTACAGCTTTATCCCTCAGAAAAATACTATTTGCACTCTCTCACATGCTAAGTATTGCACTCTGGCCACAGTAAACACTCAGTACCGTTGATTGCCATTGTTCTTGTCTGTCCGTCTCCCCCGATTAGACTGTAAGCCCGTCAAACGGCAGGGACTGTCTCTATCTGTTGCCGACTTGTTCATTCCAAGCGCTTAGTGCAGTGCTCTGCACATAGTAAGCGCTCAATAAATACTATTGAATGAATGAATGATTGCCCATGGGCAGGGAATGTGACTGTTTGTTGTTATATCACACTTTACCAAGCACTTAGTACAATGCTTTGCACACAGCAAGCGTTTGAGAAATCAGACTGAGTGAATGAATAATTTGTCAGTATTTATACATAAATCCAGGTACCATATCAAGTGTTTTTTTTATATTTTACCAACCTGCCCACTTCATAGCTTCATATTTTGCTCTGTTCTCTCGGATGGATGTCCAATCTATCACTGGTCTTAGCTGAGACCCAGACTCAGGACTTCCATGAGAATCAACATCATCTTGCATTATGGAAGATTCTGTTCAAATAAAGTTAGCAAGTTTGCTGAAAATCACGCTCTGCCTTCAGGAAATCCGGGTCTTACTGTTGCCACTCTACGACTTGAATATGAGGTTCACGAATAAGCATCTCATCTGTAGGGTCTCCACTAGCTTAAGTATCGAGGAGAGGGTATCGGAAACACGTATATGGCGTGTTGCTTTTAGTTTGACGAACGGGATCTTTCACTGGGTTTAACCAACTGATTGGGAAATGACTTGACCCTGGTTAGTTACAGGTGAGCGAGGAGCAAGACACAGCCGTTGCACTCAGGCCAGTCTGTGCTGTCAAATCATAGCACAGAACCACAGCTCAGTGCTTGGCACATAGTAAGCGCTTAACAGTTTCCATCATTATTATTAGAAAAAGGCACCAGGGTCTGGAAGTGGCACCTGAAAGGAGGAGATACCCAATCAACCTGCTGCAGGCTCCCAAATGACCCTGGAGAGGTTTCTCAGGGGCCTGAAGCTTTTTGGCCTAACAACAACAAAAAACGGTACCGTTGCAGTACTTGGCAATTTCGATAAAGCTCCCTGGTGAGCAGTCAGACTCTCGTTCAGCAATTACAGGTCTAGATGTAAGAACACGGTCTACCAAAAGATAGATTATGAGTCCCCAGTTTATGCAGTTAATTGAAATTTTAGGGGTGTGATTTTCTTGCATAGGGTTACAATGCGAGCATAACTGTAAAGCTATTAACCCAAACCACAGGACAGGGAATTTTTCTGCTAGCCACGAAATTCAGGCTCCGTTTATAAAATAATTGAATGATGCAGCAACACAGGTATGTTTTGCAAGTTTTCAATTACGAGGAACACGTAAAGCTCCATTAATTTAAATGAAATTTTGACCTTTCCAATTACAATGAAATGGAAAATTCATCCTGTTCTATTTTATCAGATTAAGTGTTGGATCAAGAGAACACCCCCAGAAATTCAGCCCGGAAGTTGAAACTAGGTCAGTGATGACAAGAGAAGTGTGGGATCCCGTTTGAGAAAAAGCTACCAGAATCAATGTGGGACAGGTCCTTTAAAAGCGGCCAGATGGGTCAAGAGGCAGTGTGGCCTCGTGGAAAGGGCATGTGGGCCTGGAATTCAGAAGAATTCGAGTTCCAATCCTGGCTCCACCAAGTGTCTGCTGTGTGACCTTGAGCATGTCGCTTAACTCCTCTGGGCCTCAGTTACGTTATCTGTAAAATGGGGATTAAGACTGGGTGCCCCACGTGAAACATGGATTGTGTCCAACTTGATGAACTTGTTTCTAACCCAGTACTTGGTACAGAGTAAGTATTTAAATGCCATAAGCAAAAAACCCCAAAAAACAAAAAACAAACCCCACATCAAACAACCCCCAACCGTCTCTGTGCCTCAGTTACCTCATCTGTAAAATGGGGATTAAGACTGTCAGCCCATGTGGGACATGGACTGTGTGCAACATGATTAGCTTGTATCTACCCCAGTGCCCGGCACACGATAGGTGCTGAAATACCATTTTAAAAAAAACAGCAGACAACAAAACAAAGAAACTTAGCAGCAAACTAGGTTTTAGAGTGCAGGGCCATTTGGAAAAATGGCAAAGCAGCAACAGGGTAAAATCTATGTAAAAAGGCTTTGGGGCCTAAATTGATGTAGACTACTTACTTTTTCTGCGTCTTTCTGAAGGGGAACTTTGTTCCTGTCTTTTAATTAGTTCATCGATTAGTGATTTTGCTTTCTTCTGGGCCTCCTTATTACCAAAGATCTTTACTTCTGCCTTGTAATCTCCCTTATCAATCTAAATACCAAACGCCACAAGTTAGTACGGGAGAATAGCCCTAGATAACAATAATAATAATAATATTCATTAAACACTTACTATGTGCTAAGCACCGTACTAAGCACTAGGGTGGAATCAACATAACGAGGTTGGACACAACTTCTGTCCCACATGGATGAAGGGTATTCATAAAAAAACAAGCCAAAAAAACCTAAATACTTGTTCCTCCGGGTAAGAAGTCTTCTGATGCAGGCATTCTTTCTACAGCATGATCGCTTCATTATTGAAAATCCCCATATTGTCCAAAATTATGTTGCATCTCAATGGGAAAGATGAGATTTAAAAATATGTATTGGAAAACAAGTGAAAGATGACATGGCTTCTGTCATACTGGGGAACATGCAAGAAGTTTGTGGAGACAAGAATACGAAACGAATTAGTGAACGTGGTGAGGGGCATTTAGGGTTGTCACTGATTCCCTGGGAGGTACTAAGGCACATCTCCTCCGAGAAGCCTTCCCTGACTAAGCCCTCCCCTCCTCTCCTCCCATTCTCTTCTGCGCCGCTCTTACACGCTACTTCAATCATCCTCCCTCCCATCGCCACAGCACATATGTAAATATTTGTCATTTATTTCTATTTTTTATATTAATGTCTCTCTCCCCCTCTAGACTGTGAGCTCATTGTGGGCAGGACTGTGTTTGTCTTTGCACACAGTAAGCTCTCAAATGGTTCAATGAACTTTCTAATAAGTTTTGAAAAAAATACTACTCAATCCTACGTTATTAGAGAGGTTCATCTGACTTTGGTGGGGGCAGGGGGGAAGAGGAGGGGTCGTCTTGATGCAGTGTCAGAACGAACTCTGGCATTGGACTCTGCGAGTACTGGAGCATGGAGTTTTCCAAGCATGTAATAGGAGACATGGATGCAGTGGTAGCTTGACTCCCTTTGAAAATACTAATGAAAAGCCGATAAGAGGTTCCGTCACAAATCCCGTCTCGAAACAGCATTTCTGGCAGCGGGGCCCCCTTAAATCCAATTCTCCGCCATGTTATGGCACTGCGGTACTAACAACGGTATTTGTTAACCATTTACTTTATGCGCCAAGCCCTGGGTAGGTAGATACAAGATGATCACGTCAGGTACAGTCCCTGTGCCCACTTGGGGCTCACAATCTAAGGGGGGGGGAGGGAGAAAGGGTATTTAACCCCCATTTTACAGATGAGAAAACCGAGGGACATAGAAGTAAAGCGACTTACCCCAGGTCACTCGGCGGGCAAGTGTCAGAGCAGAATTAGAGCCCAGGACTCCCAACTCCCAGGCCTGTTACTCTTTCCACTGGGTTCCCATTTCCTTCTAATAAAGTTGCAGTGAAAAACTAAGAGTTGAAATGACGCCGCTGTGATGGCCGTGAACCCAACGTCACAGTTGGGAAGGAAACTTAGGACGTGAGACCAGGGGAAAAGGTGTTTTCCTCACCTGCGCCGTTACTCCAGCTGGCTTCTCGACCTAAGTTCTGGAAGTGCACGGGGTCAATTGCACAGAGGCTTGAAAGTGAGCTCACACCACTTTGGAGATGGCTCTGGATTTCTAGCCCAAGGAGGACTCTAAAAATGAGATTGCCTGTCAGGAAAAGCACTTGCCAGAACTTCACATCACTTACCTGTATTTTGGAACCAGATGACTCTTGAAGCTCTCTTATTTTAGATCCACCACGACCTGTTTTAAAACACATTTTCACACACTAAACAAAAGTGGCCACGGTTTTCAAGGCCAAATTGCTTCTTGCTTATTCATGAGGAAATCACCGCTTCTGGAGCTCACCTCTAATATTTTGGTTAGCCTTTAGCGATCAATTGGGCTCCTGTTAATAGCTCTGTTGAAGACTGGGTGGAGAGGAATTATAACTGATGTTTAAAATGAGGCTGCAGAATTAGTATTACTGCTTTCAATTGTCCAAGCTCTCTTCCTTTTTATTTCGCATTGTTAAGAACTATTCTAAGGAAGGCAGTGAAAACGGCAAGGTTTTCAGTCCCCGGGGGATAAATACTCTTGGATTTTAAAGTCTGCAAAGAGCATGAAGCAAAGAGATACTTTTTTTTTTTTAAAAAAAAAAAAAAGGTTAACCTGAGAAAAGTGGCATTAGTGAGTCTTTCCAGTAGTGTTACCCAAAGTGACTCTTTCAAACATCCTGTTAAAATATGACAATTGCCCTCCTTGACATCCACTCTCTGTTTAGATGCAGAATGGCAGTAAGTGCTCGATAAATATGATCGAATGAATAAATGAATGAAATCAGAGATCCTACCTCTTCCCCCCCCACATCCATCTGAGGACCATCAGGGAATCTGTTTGGAGAAATCAGCCCCCAAGAGAATATCCTGCTGGAGAAATTAATCAATGGCATTTATTGAGCACTCATTGTGTGCAGAGCACTATGCTAAGCGTTTGGGAGAGTGCAATACAACAGAGTTGGTAGCGGAGAGATGGGAGGGAAAAAGAACTCTTAGTTGAAAAAGCGGCAGCTGATGCCTTCTTGCACTACTCTGAAAAGTGTGTGCGTGAGAGCGAAAGGGAGAGGTCCTAGAGATGGGCCAGAGTTAATGGCCGTAGACTATAAACTCGTCGTGGGTAGGGAATGTGTCTACCAACCCTGTTGTATTGTACTTTCTCGAGTGCTTAGTACGGTGCTCTGAGCAGAGTAAGTGCTCAATAAGTACAATCGATCGATGCGTAGTGGGCAATTTATCAGGCATATAGATGAGTCTGTGATGGAGGAAAGCAGATATAACATACAGATTTTCCAAAAGCCATCTTTTTGAATTTTTTAAAAAAGTTGAGCAATCCTGGAAGTACAGGGACTGCCCGGTTATGGGAGAAAACTGCTAAGAAGGAAGATAGGGAAAGGCTGAGGGGGCCCATTTTAATGAAGTGTGCAAAAATGGGGAAGAGAGGGCAAGGCAGGTACAGAACTGTAGTCGTTTTTAGTCAAGTAGCTTACAACAAGCGGCAGCATTGCCTAATGGTGAAAGCAGGCACCTGGGAATCAGGACCTGGGTTCTAATCCTTACGCCATCACTTGTCTGCCCTGTGACCTTGTGCAAGTCACTTAACTTCTCGGTGCCTCAGTACCTCAGTTACGAAGCTGAAGACTGTGAGCCCCATCAGGGACATGGACTGTGTCCAACCTGATTATAGCTTCTACCTGTCCCAGCACTTAGTATAGTTCCTGGCACATAGCGCTTCACAAAAACCAGAAAAAAACATCCTGTCAATCCTCACATGGAAACGTTTCCACCCCGTTAGCCAACTTGTACTTGCATCGAACCTATTCTACCCCCATTTAGATGTCAAAAGCAGTCAGGTGATAAAATCCAAAAAAGTTACATTACACTGCCAGTTGCACCTGAAAATTTTTCATTAAAATGGCACTTTGGACCAGCCTTAGTACTTTAACAGGCAGCAAGTCAGTCCTTTTTTTAAAAAAAAATTAATAAAAAAATCCCTCCAGAGTCCACTAAAGGGGAAGTCGTTGGCTGTCTTATTCTGAGCAATAGAGAAATAGCACAGCTCAGTGGCAAGAGCCCGGGCTTGGGAGTCAGAGGACGTGGGTTCTAATCTCCACTCAGCCACTTCTCAGCTGTGTGATCTTGGGCAAGATACTTCACTTCTCTGGGCCTCAATTACCTCATCTGTAAAATGAGGATTAAGACCTAGAGCCCCACGTGGGACAACCTGATTACCTCGCATCCACCCCAGTGCATAGAACAGTGCTTGGCACATAATAAGCACTCAACAAATATTATAGTGAAGAAGTTTGAGGTTGTTTAAAACTACAAAACCAGAGAGGTTCCCTGAAAACCTCCCCCACACGGTGGTCTTTGCAGCCTCTCTCTCCGCTCAGACCCCCACCCTTCACCACAGGGCTGTTTTTTGGTTTTTTAAATGGTATTAAGCGCTAACTCTGTGTCAAACACTGTTCTAAGCATTGGGTAGGTACAAGTTAACAGGTCGGAATCGATCGCTGCCCCGCATGAGACTCACAATCTATGTAGGGTAAATGGGCGCGGAGCCCAACACCTATTCGTATTTATCGAGCGTTTACTGTGTGTCGAGCACTGTACTGAGCGCTTGGAAGAGTACAGCGAACAGACACATTCCCTGTCCACAACGAGCTGACTCGATCTATGGTATTTACTGGGCGCTTACTACGTGCGGATTAATAATAATGATGGCATTTGCTAAGCTCTCACTATGTGCCAAGCACTGTTCCAAGCGCTGGGGGTAGTTACAAGGTAATCAGGTTGTCCCATGTGGCGCTCGCAGTCTTCATCCCCATTTTCCAGATGAGGTCACTGAGCCACAGAGAAGTGGAGCGACTCGCCCAAAGTCACACAGCAGACAAGTGGCAGAGCCGGGATTAATAATGTTAGTATTTGTTAAGCGCTTACTATGTGCGGAGCACTGTTCTAAGCCCTGGGGGAGATACAGGGTCATCAGGGCGTCCCATGTGAGGCTCACAGTCCTCATCCCCATTTTACAGAGGTCACTGAGGCACCGAGAAGTTAAGTGACTGGCCCAAAGTCACCCAGCTGACCGGTGGTGGAGCCAGGATTAGAACCCATGACCTCTGACTCCCAAGCCCGGGCTCTTTCCACTAAGCCACGCTGCTTAATAATAATAATGTTGGTGTTTGTTAAGTGCTTACTATGTGCAGAGCGCTGGGGTAGATACAGGGTAATCAGGTTGTCCCACGTGAGGCTCACAGTCTTCATCCCCATTTTCCAGATGAGGGAACCGAGGCCCAGAGAAGTGAAGTGACTCGCCCACAGTCACACAGTTGACAGGTGGCAGAGCCGGGATTCGAACCCATGACCTCTGCCTCCCCCCCCGGGCTCTTGTCACTGAGCCACACTACTTCTCACGGCACTGTACTGAGCGCCCGGGGGAGCACGGCCTAATGGACGGAGCCCGGTCCCGGCAGTCAGAAGGTCATGGGTTCTCCTCCCGGCCCCTCCACCTGTCAGCCGTGTGACCCTGGCTCAGTCAGCGTGGATCAGTGGCAAGAGCCCAGGCTTTGGAGTCAGGGGACACGGGTTCGAATCCCAGCTCCACCACTTGTCAGCTGTGTGACTGTGGGCAAGGCACTTTGCTGTGCCTCATTTCCCTCATCTGTAAAATGGGGATGAAGACTGTGAGCCCCACGTGGGACAACCTGATTCCCTTGTATCTCCCCCAGCGCTTAGAACGGTGCTCTGCACAGAGTAAGCGCTTAACAAATACCAACACCATTATTATTTCGATGACTTCCCCGGGCCTTAGTTTTTCCATCCGTACGATGGGGATGGAGCCCGCGAGCCCCACGCGGGACGGGGACCGAGCCCAACCCCATTCGCCTCTACCCTCCCCGGCGCTCAGTACAGTGCCGGGAACCTAGTAAGGGCTTAACAGATGCCGTTATGATACTGATGATGATGATGATGATACTGATGATGATTAGGAGGCGGGTCCCAGGAGGCGTCGGGAGGCAGGAGCGGCCCGAGCCCCGCAGGCTGCGCGTCCCGGCGACGGTTGGCCGCCCGAGGGTCCAGAAGGTCTCGGGGGGAGGGGGTCGGGGGGTGCAGGAGGGCCCAGGAGGGGCCTGGGGGGGACGGTCCAGGTGGGTCTGGGGGGACTGGGGCGGGTCCAGGGTCTGGGGGGGGGGTCTAGAGGGATCCAGGAGTATCTAGGGGGTCTTGGGGGGGGGGTGTAGAAGGATCTAGAGGAGGTCTGGGGGGGGTTCAGGAGGGTCTAGGGGGTGTCTGGAGGGTTCTAGGGGGATCCAGGAGGGTCTGGGGGGGGTGCTGAAGGGCCGAGGGGGGTCTGGAGGGGTGTCCAGAAGGGTCTGGAAGGGTGTCCAGGAGGGTCTAGGGGGTGTCCACGAGGGGGCTAGAGGGGTCGTGGGTGGGGGTCTAGGAGGTCTGGGGGGGGGGTCTTGGAGGGTCCGGGGGCCTCAGGAAAGTCTAGAGGGGAGTCTGGGGGTGTCTGGAGGTGTCCAGGAGGGTCTGGGGGGGGGTCCCAGGAGGGGCAGGAGGGATGTCCAGAAGGGTCTAGAGGGGGTCCGAGGGAGTCCAGGAGGGATCTGGGGGGACCCAGGGGGGGTCCGGGAGGGTCCAGGAGGGTCTGGGGGGGGGTAGGGGTCCAGCAGGACCTGGAGAGGTAGGTGTTCCGGGAGGGGGTTCCGGGAAAGAAGGGTCCGAGCCGGTGGAGAAGATCCGGGGGTTGGGGAGAACTGACCGATGACGGCCCCGATGAGCGCGCTCTCCAAGGTGAAGCAGAGCGACGCCGCGTCCCTGTAGCGGAAGCTGCGGAACTCCAAGGGCGTCCCGGGGCTCGGCTCCCGGGGTCCCGCCACGCTTCTCCACCAGCCGCCGCCGCCTCCTCCTCCTCCTCCCCCGCGCCCTGGGCTGCGGCCGGCCGGCCGCGCCGCCTCCCGGAGGGCCTCCCACGGGGCGGCGGGGCTCCGGCCCGGCAAGCCGCCCGCCTCGTCGCCCTCCGACTCCCAGTCCGACATATCGCGCGCGGCCTCCAGTCGCGACAGGGGGGAGGGAGAGGGAGAGGCCGGGCCGGGCCGGGAGGCGTCGAGCGGGGAGCGCGGCCGGTCCTTGTCCCCTTTTTCCCGCTCTCCGGCCGCCCCGTGTAACGGCCCCGCCACCGGCCGCCGCGAATCAGCCGCGAGGGCGGGCGCGGGGCGGGCCCCCATTGGTCCGGACGCGGGACGGTTTAATGATGTGGCTATTGGGGAAGCGCTTACTCTGTGCGCAGCGCTGTGCTAAGCGCCGGGGGAGGAGATCCAGCGGGCAGCAGCTGGGCCCCCGTGAGGCTCCCAGTCTCCATCCCCCTTTGACCGATGAGGGAACCGAGGCCCTGAGAAGTCAAGGGACCTGCCCGAAGTCACCCAGCTGACAAGTGGCGGAGCCGGGATTCGAACCCATGACCTCCGACTCCAAAGCCCGTGCTCTTTGGAGTCCAAAGTCCGTGCTCTTTGGACTCTTTGGAGTCCACTGAGCCACGCTGCTTCATGATGTGGCTATTGGGGAAGCGCTTACTCTGTGCTAAGCACCGGGGGAGGAGGAGATCCAGGGGCATCAGCTGGGCCCCCGTGAGGCTCCCAGTCTCCATCCCCCTTTGACAGATGAGGTCACTGCGGCCCAGAGAAGTCAAGTGACTTGCCCACAGTCACACAGGCCGGCCTCACCCCCTGCGCTGCTCCCCGCCTCACTGACCTCACCTGCCAAATGGGGATGAAGGCGGGGAGCCTCGCATCCTCACCACCCTGGATCTCCCCCAGCGCTTAGCACAGTGTTCGGCACATAGGAAGCGCTTAATAATAATGTGGGTATTTGTTAAGCGCTTACTCTGTGCGGAGCACTGTGCTAAGCGCCGGGGGAGATACGGGGTCAGCGGGTTGTCCCACGTGAGGCTCCCAGTTAATCCCCATTTTCCAGATGAGGGAACTGAGGCCCAAAGAAGTGAAGTGACTCGCCCGCACTCACCCAGCTGACAAGGGGCAGAGCCGGGAGTCGAACCCATGACCTCTGACTCCCCAGCCCGGGCTCTTTCCACTGAGCCACGTTGCTTCCCCTTATACCAACCCTTGTTCTGATTGTTTGGTCACCCTGAGGTCTACCTTTTCATCTTACCCGGTTTCGGAATTATTTCTCATATTGTCACTTATTATTCAGGTAAAAAAGAACCATTCGGCTCTATAGGAATGGTTTGAGCTATAATATCCTCCCCGCCTCACTGACCTCATCTGCAAAATGGGGACGCATCCTCAGGACCCTGGATCTCCCCCAGCGCTTAGAACGGTGCTCGGCACAGAGTAAGGGCTTAACAGATACCGAAAAATGGGGGTGAAGACTGTGAGCCTCACGTGGAACCACCTGATGACCCTGGATCTCCCCCAGCGCTTAGATCAGTGCTTGGCACAGAGTAAGCGCTTAACGGTTACCGAAAAATGGGGGTGAAAACTGTGAGCCTCACGTGGGACCAGTTGATGACCCTGGATTTACCCCAGTGCTTAGATCAGTGCTCGGCACAGAGTAAGCACTTAACGGATACCAAAAAATGGGGCTGAAGACTGTGAGGCCCACGTGGGACCGTCTGATGACCCTGGATCTACCCCAGCGCTTAGAACAGTGCTCCGCACATAGTAAGCGCTTAACAAATACCAACAACATCATCATCACCTGTCAAATGGGGATGAAGACTGTGAGCCTCACGTGGGACAACCTGATGACCTTGTCTCTCACCCCAGCGTTTACAGCAGTGCTCGGCACAGAGTAAGCGCTTAAACACCAACATCATCATCTGTGAAATGGGGATGAAGACTGTGAGCCTCGCGTGGGGCAACCTGATTACCCTGTATAATAATAATATTGGTATTTATTAAGTGCTTACTGTGTGCCAAGCACTGTTCTAAGCGCTGGGGGAGATACAGGGTCACCAGGTTGTCCCACATAGGGCTCACAGTCTTCATCCCCATTTTTTCAGATGAGGGAACTGAGGCACAGAGAAGTGAAGTGACTTGCCCAAGGTCACACAGCTGACAAGCAGCAGAGCCTGGATTAGAACTCACGACCCCTGACTCCCAAGCCCGGGCTCTTTCCACTGAGCCACGCTGCTTCTTCATCTCCTCCAGCGCTGAGAACAGTGCTCGGCACGTAGTAAGCGCTTAACAAATACCAACATCATCATCAACATCATCTGTAAAATGGGGGTGAAGACTGTGAGCCTCACGTGGGACATCCTGATGACCCCGTATCTCCCCCAGCGCTTAGAACAGTGCTCGGCACAGAGTAAGCGCTTAACAAATGACCAAAAAATGGGGGTGAAAACTATGAGCCTCACGTGGGACATCCTGATCAGCCTGGATCTCCCCCAGCGCTTAGAACAGTGCTCGGCACAGAGAAGCACTTGACAAATTCCAACATCATCGTCATCTGTAAAATGGGGATGAAGAGTGTGAACCTCACGTGGGACTCTGTATCTCCCCCAGCGCTTAGAACGGTGCTCCGCACATAGTAGGCACTTAACAAATACCATTATCATCATCATCACCTGTAAAAGGAGGATGAAGACTATGAGCCTCACGTGGGACAGCCCGATTACCCGTTATCTCCCCCAGCGCTTAGAACAGTGCTCGGCACGTAGCGAGCGCTTAACAAATACCACCATTACTGTAACGATGCCATTTTGGTAAGCGTTTACTATGTGCCGAGCACTGTTCTAAGCGCTGGGGGAGATACAAGGTCATCAGGTCGTCCCAGGTAGGGCTCCCAGTCTTCATCCCCATTTTAATAATCATAATGTTGGTATTTGTTAAGCGCTTACTATGTGCCGAGCACTGTTCTAAGCGCTGGGGTAGACATAGGGGAATCAGGTTGTCCCACGTGGGGCTCACAGTCTTAATCCCCATTTTACAGATGAGGGAACTGAGGCCCAGAGAAGTTAAGTGACTTGCCCACTGTCACACAGCCGACAAGTGGCAGAGCTGGGATTCGAACTCATGAGCCCTGACGAGGTCACTGAGGCCCAGAGAAGTGAAGCGACTGGCCCAAGGTCACACCGCTGATAAGCGGCGGAGCCGGGATTCGAACCCGCGACCTCTGACTCCCAAGCCCGGGCTCTTGCCACTGAGCCACGCTGATTATTCTCTGAGCCTCGATTACCTCGTCCGTAAAACGGGGAGGGAGACTTGCGAGACTACTTAGAACAGTGTTTTGCCCATAGTAAGCGCTTAACAAATACCCTAATTATTATTATTGCGAGCCCCACGTGGGACAAGGGACTGTATCCAAACCGATTTGCTTGTCTCCACCCTAGCGCTTAGAACAGTGACCGGCATCCACCCCTGCGCTTAGAACGGCGCCTGGCACATAGTAAACGCTTAGCAAATGCCATAGTTTGCCCCCTTTCCCTCTGCTCCTCCCCCTCTCCCTTCCCCTCCCCTCAGCCCTGTGCTCGTCCCTCCTTTGTATATAGTTTTTATTACCCTATTTATTTTGTTAATGAGCTGTACATCACCTTGATTCTACTTACTGCTATTGTTTTAATGAGATGTACATCCCCTTGATTCTAGAGAAGCAGCGTGGCTCAGTGGAAAGAGCACGGGCTTTGGGGTCAGAGGTCATGAGTTCGAATCCTTGGGCAAGTCACTTCACTTCTCTGGGCCTCAGTTACCTCATCTGTAAAAGGGGGATGAAGACTGTGAGCCCCACGTGGGACAACCTGATTCCCCTGTGTCTACCCCAGCGCTTAGAACAGTGCTCGGCACATAGTAAGCGCTTAACAAATACCAACATTATTATTATTGTTATTATTCTGTTAATTGATTCTATTAGGAGAAGCAGCGTGGCTCAGTGGAAAGAGCCCGGGCTTGGGAGTCAGAGGTCGTGGGTTCTAATCCCGGCTCCGCCACTTGTCAGCTGTGTGACTTTGGGCAAGTCACTTCACTTCTCTGGGCCTCAGTTACCTCATCTGCAATATGGGGATGAAGACTGTGAGCCCCATGAGGGACAGCCTGATCACCTTGTATCCCCCCAGCGCTTAGGACAGTGCTTTGCACATAGTAAGCGCTTAATAAATACCAACATTATTATTATTATTATTGTTTATTGCTACTGTTTTTGCCTGTCTGCCTCCCCCGATTAGACCGTAAGCCCGTCAATGGGTAGGGATTGTCTCTATCTGCTGCCGATTTGTTCATTCCAAGCGCTTAATACAGTGCTCTGCACATAGTAAGCGCTCAGTAAATACTATTGAATGGATGAATGAATAGTTATTATGACAGTTTGAGCTGTGAAAGAAGGTTATTTCCGCAGGCCTGACTGGAAACTCAACTGCCCCTTTCAAGACTGCGGGCGGTTGCAAGGAAAAGCAAGACCCTATTCGTTCTTTCAATCGTATTTATTGAGCGCTTACTGCGTGTAGACCTCTGTACTAAGCGCTTGGGAGGGTAAAATATAACAGACGGACACGTTCCCTGCCCATAACGACATTACAGTCTAGAGAGGGAGACAGACGATCAATATAAATAATTAAATGACAGATATGTACATAAGTGCTGTGAGGCTGGGAGGGGGGTTGAATAAAGGAACAAGTCAGGGTGACGCAGAAGGGAGTGGGAGAAAAGGTGAGGAGGGCTTAGTCAGGGAAGGCCTTTTGGAGGAGGTGTGCTTACAGTGCTCGGGACATAGTAAGCGCTTAACAAATACCAACATTATTATTATTATTATTATTAATGAGGTTTTGGAAGAGGGGGGATAGTCCTGGCTTGGGCTGGAACTCAGCACTTTATGCAAAGCCCTGTGCTGAGCGATTGGGGGAGTACAGTAGAGTTAGAAGACACGGAATTGAATGCAACTGGGATTCAAGAAAAAAGGATTTCCATTTGGGCACTGCCATTTAATAATAATAATAATAATAATAATGATAATGTTGGTATTTGTTAAGCGCTTACTCTGTGCCGAGCACTGTTCTAAGCGCTGGGGTAGATACAAGGTAATCAGGTTGTCCCACGTGAGGCTCACAGTCTTCATCCCCATTTTACAGATGAGGTAACTGAGGCACTGAGAAGTGAAGTGACTTGCCCAAAGTCGCAGCTGACAGGTGGCGGAGCCGGGATTAAAACCCATGACCTCTGACTCCTAAATCCGGGCTCTTCCCACTGAACCATACTGCCATTTGCCTGCCGTGTGGCCTTGGGCAAATCACTTGACTTCTCTGTGCCTCAGTTATTTCATCTGCAAAATGGGGATTCAGACTGTGAGCCCCACATGGGACAAGGATTGGGAATGGGAATTTAATATGTGTTCTCCTTTAGATTCTGATTATAGTGAATCTTTTCCTAGAGCTTAACACAGTACTGGGTGAATAATAAGGTTTTTTTTTTTATTTCCAAGTGCTGGAATAGGAACAAATTAATCAGGTTGAACACAGTTCCTGTCCCACATGGGGCTAACAGTCTAAGTAGGAGGGAGTAGAATTTAAACCTTTAACAAATATCACAGGGTTGATAATTATCAACCCTGTCCACAAGGAGTTTATAATCTAGCAGGGCAGGCAGACGTTACAAGTCGGGAAAAACAACAGAATTTGAAGATATATACATAAGTAATAATGATGACATTTATTAAGCGCTTACTATGTGCAAAGCACTGTTCTAAGAGCCGGGGGGGGGGTGGATACAAGGTAATCAGGTTGTCCCACGTGGGGGGGGGGTCACCATCTTCATCCCCATTTTACAGATGAGGTCACTGAGGCACAGAGTTGTGACTTGCCCAAAGTCACCCAGCTGACAAGCGGCGGAGCAGGGTTTAGAACCCATGACCGCTGACTCCCAAGTCCGGGCTCTTGCCACTGAGCCACGCTGAGGAGCGAGAACCCCTGAGGAAGTGCTGATGGGGCAGTGGAGGGGAAGTAGGGTGGGGAGGTGAGAGGTTAACGAGGGAAGGCAACCTGGAGGAGTTGTGATTTTAGCTTCCCATCAATTTAAATCAACGTGCAACCCTCGAAATGCTACCTCATCAAAACACCTGCCCCTTCCCTTCTTCCCTCCCTGACTTCCATCTTCAACTGTTCACTCTCCAATGGCTGAGAAGCAGCGTTGCTCAGTGGAAAGAGCCCGGGCTTGGGAGTCAGAGATCATGGGTTCGAATCCCGGCTCTGCCACTTGGCAGCTGTGTGACTGTGGGTAAGTCACTTAAGTTCTCTGTGCCTCAGCTACCTCATCTGTAAAATGGGGATTAACTGTGAGCCTCACGTGGGACAACCTGATTACCCTGTATCTATCCCAGCGCTTAGAACAGTGCTCGGCACATAGTAAGCGCTTAACACATACCAACATTATTAGTATTATTATTCTACCCCACTGCTTTTAAACCTGCCCACCTCCCCCTGTTCTTAAAAACCCTCTCTTAGCCCCATGGCTCCCTCCAGTTTTCGACCCATCTCCCGCCTACGGTTCCTCTCCAAACTCCTTGAGTGAGCTGTCTACACCTACTGTCTCAAGTTCTTCTCCACTTCCCTCCTTGACCCCCTTCAATCTGGCTTCCATCTCCTTCACTCACACGATCCACCCTCTCAAAGGTCACCAATGTTCTCCTTCTTGGCAGATCCAACAGCCTCTACTCCATCCTGATCCTCCTCAACCTCTCTGCTGCCTTTGACGCTGTTGGCCACCCCCTTCTCCTGGAGACATTATCCAACCCCGAGTTCACCGACACTATCCTCTCCTGGTTCTCCTCCAATCTCTCTGGCCACTCACTCATTTTCGGTCTCTTTCGCGGGCTCCTCCTCTGCCTCCCGTCCCCTAGCAGTGGGTGTTCCTCAAGGCTCAGTTCTGGGTCCCCTTCTATTCTCCATCTACACCCACTCCCCTAGAAAACTCATTTGTTCACATGGCTGCAACTACCTGCTTTATAATAATAATAATAATTGTGGTATTTGTTAAGCGCCTAACTACTCATTCATTCATTCAATAGTACTTACTGAGCGCTTACTATGTGCAGAGCACTGTACTAAGCACTTGGAATGGATGGACAATTCAGCAACAGATAGAGGCAATCACTGCCCAATAATGGGCAGGCATTGTACTAAGTGCTGGGGTGGATACAAGCAGATAGGGGTTGGACACAGTCCCTGTCCCAAGTGGGGCTCACAGTCTTAATCCCCATTTTACAGATGAGGTAATAATAATAATAATGTTGGCATTTGTTAAGCGCTTACTACGTGCAGAGCACTATTCTAAGCGCCGGGGTAGATACAGGGGAATGAGGTTGTCCCACAATGAGGCTCACAGTCTTCATCCCCATTTTACAGATGAGGGAACTGAGGCACAGAGAAGTGAAGTGACTTGCCCACAGTCACACAGCTGACAACTGAGGCCCAGAGAAATTAAGTGACTTGCCCAAAGTCACACAGCTGACAAGTGGCGGAGTCGGGATTAGAACCCATGACCCCTGACTCTCACGTCCGGCCTCTTTCCACCGAGCCACGATGCTTCAATCAATCAGTCAATCAATCAATCAATTAATAGGATTTATTGAGTCCTTACTATTTCACAACACTATAACAAGTGCTTGGGAGAGCACGATAAAACAGCAGACAATTAATTCATTCATTCTTTTAATCATATTGATTGAACGCTTACTGTGTGCAGAGCACTGTACTGAATTCTTGGAAAGTACAATTCAGCAATAAATAAATCCCTGCCCACAATGGGCTTACAGTTCAGACGCTTTCCCTGTCCACGATGAGTTTACAATCTAGAAGGAAATTGGTTGTATTTAAACGGTGACTGAAAGAAGAGACTAACCACTTCTCTGAGATGTTGGACAAAGTCCCGGTGGTATTCATTCATTCATTCAGGCGTATTTACTGAGTGCTTACTGTGTGCAGAGTGTAATAGTGGTGGTATTTTTTAAGCACCATTATGTGCTGAGCACTCTACTAAACACTGGATTAGGTACAAGATTCATTCATTCATTAATTCAATAGTATTTATTGAGCGCTTACTATGTGCAGAGCACTGTACTAAGCGCTTGGGATGAACAAGTCGGCAACAGATAGAGACAGTCCCTGCCGTTTGACGGGTTTACGGTCTAATCGGGGGAGACGGACAGACGAGAACAGTGGCAATAAATAGAGTCAAGGGGAAGAACATCTCGTAAAAACAATGGCAACTAAATAGAATCGAGGCGATGTACAATTCATTAACAAAATAAATAGGGTAACGAAAATATATACAGTTGAGCGGACGAGTACAGTGCTGTGGGGATGGGAAGGGAGAGGTGGAGGAGCAGAGGGAAAAGGGGAAAAAGAGGGTTAAGCTGCGGAGAGGTAAAGGGATGGCAGAGGGAGTAGAGGGAGAAGAGGAGCTCAGTCTGGGAAGGCCTCTTGGAGGAGGTGAGTTTTAAGTAGGGTTTTGAAGAGGGAAAGAGAATCAGTTTGGCGGAGGTGAGGAGGGAGGGCGTTCCAGGACCGCGGGAGGACGTGACCCAGGGGTCGACGGCGGGATAGGCGAGACCGAGGGATGGATAATCAAGATACAAGATAATCAGATCAGCCACAGTCCCTCATCAGGCTCTCAGTTTAAGAAGGAGGGAAAATGGTATTTAATCCCCATTTTACAGACGAGAAAGTTGAGGCACAGAGAAGTAAAGTGACTTGTTCACGGTCACCCATGAGGCTAACGGCAGAGCCAGGATTAGACTCCAGTTCCTCCTACTCCCTGGCCTGTGTTCTTGCCACTAGCCCACCTAGATTTCCATACAGGACATTAAAGTTAAGGGAAATGGCATCAATCGCCGCATACGTTTTTCTTTTATCCTTTCACAACGGCATAGACTTTCACAAATAGGGTAAAATTCTACAGGCACAAGTACAAGATAGTATATTTAGAGTTGAAAAACAAGCAACAGAAAATGCAAGATTGGAAAAGAATGGCTAGTCGTAAACACAACAGAAAGCAGTGTGACTTGGTAGATAGAGCGTGGGCTTGGGAGGCCAAAGTCATGGGTTCTAATCCTGGCTTCTCCACTTGTCTGCTGTGGGACTTGGGCAAATCACTTCACTTCTCCGCACCTCAGTTACCTCATCTCTAAAATGGGGATCGAGACCGTGAGCCCCACATGGGACTTGAGACTGTGTCCAACTCACTTTGCTTGAATCCACCCCGGTACTTAGTACAGTGCCTGGCAGTTAGCAAGAGTTTAACAGATATCATTATTATCACTATTACTAGAAAGTGACCGTATAGAGAATTATAGTCATTATAGAGAAGCTGACTACAAGTCAACAGTGTGCTAGCAATATATAGCTAGTATGAATCAACAAGAATATAACATGCAAGAGCTGAGAAATATTTCTGGCCAAAGGCTAGATTAGGCGCTTTATGGGCAGGGGATGTGTCTACCAATTCTACTGTATTGTACTCTCCGAAGTGCTTAGTACAGTGCTCTGCACACAGTAGCAGCATGGTTCAGAAGGACCTGGATTCTAATCCTACATCTATCACTTGTCAGCTGTTTCCAGCTGTTTCCAGAGAAACTGGAATGTATCTAAAGAAGACCGGTAACAAATGGTTGAGAGAGTCCAAAATTAGTTCTCTAAGGAAAAGTTAAAGGAATTTAGGTTGCTTAGCCTAAAGGAAGGGGTATTTAGTGCCTAATTCTATGTTCCTTACTAAAAGCACCTCTCTTCCAAGAGGCCTTCCCTGACTAAGCCCTCATTTCTTCTTTTCTTACTTCTTTGTTAATCTTGAACTTGGATTTATACCCTTTCTTCACCCCACCCTCTATCTCACAGCCCTTAAGTGAATATCTGTAATTTATTTGTTTGTATTAATGTCTGTCTCCCCCTCTAGAGTGAAAGCTCCTTGTGGGCAGGGGACACGTCTACCAACTCTGTTATATTGTACTCTCCCAAGTGCTTAGTACAATGCTCTGCATGGAGTAAGTACTCAATAAATACAAACGATTGATCGATTGACTCAAGAACATTAAGGGTTTTCTATAATAATATTGATGATGGTATTTCTATAATAATAATGACGATGGTATTTGTTAATAATAATAATGATGATGGCATTTGTTAAGCACTTATTATGTGCAAAGCACTGTTCTAAGTGCTGGGGTACTTACAAGGTAGTCAGGGTGTCCCATGTGAGCCTCACAGATTTCATCCCCATTTTACAGATGAGGAGAAAAGTGAAGTGACTTGCCCAAAGTCACACAGCTGACAAGTGGCAGAAGCGGGATTAGCACCTACAAGCTCTGACTCCTAAACTCAGGCTCTTTCCACTAAGCCACGTTCTTCTCGTTCTGTGCCGCGCACTGTTCTAAGCACTGGGGTAGATACAAGGTAATCAGCTGTCCCACATGGGGCCATGATCTTAATCCCCATTTTCCAGATGAGGTAACTGAGGCACAGAGAAGTTAAGCGACTTGCCCAAAGTCACACAGATGACACATAGCAGAGCCTAGAATAGAACCCACGACCTCTGACTCCCAAGCCCGTGCTCTTTCCATTAAGGATGCTGACCGGTCCCACAATCAGTGAGCAACAAGCAAGAGGAAAATAGGTTTAATGTAAAATAGGAGAGGTTTTGGTTGGAAACTAGGAGACATTTCTGGATTATCATGGTGATAAAACCCTGGAATAAACAGACTATTAGAGGAAATTATGGTGCTTTTAAGCTTGGAGATCTTTAAGGAATGGCTGCATCCCTATTTGGATGATTTGCTTGCTAGCTTGCTTGAAATCAGGGGCTGGAGTCACATCATCTCTTGTCGTTCTTCCAGTTCTATGAATTTTTAAATTGATTTGCTATATGTGCCCAGCCCAACTGGATAATTCTAGCTCAATAGATCCATTTTGTCCCCGAATTTTCTATTTGAAGTCAATGCAATTGGATAAAAAATGCTCAAATGCAAAACCCTTCTTATTCCTCTACTTCTCATTTTCACTTTAATGCTCTCTCTGCTTATTTTTTAAACGGTATTGGTTAAGCACCCTATTAAGTCTCATCTTCAGCATTTTGAATGCGTCATAATTCAGATACAGTCCAATTCTCTGACTAAGGGTAGGGAACGTTTCTGCTAATTCTGCTATATTGTACTCTCTCAAGTACTTAGTACAGTGCCCTGCACATAGTAAGTGCTCAATAAATGCCATTGACTGACTGATTGATGGATTTGCTAAAGTTATCTCCCTGTTAGTAAGTGAGCCACTTTAGGAGAGGCATGAACTCTTTCAGACCATTAGAGGGTAGTGGCACATTATCTGACCTCCTAGTGACCTGGCATAATGTACTCTCAGGAAATAAATTTGGACTGTGGGCTTGGAACTTTAATTTTGGGTATGCTTACATGTGGACCTATATGGACCTTAGGAATATTTTTGAATCGATCCACTTGGGAGGTTATTGAATTTAGGCAATTTATCTTCATGGATGGTTCGAAGAAAAAAATTACAAAGTGAATCTATTTCCCAGGGACTTTATAACCAGCAATTGAGTTACGTCTGTTCCCCGGCCTAAGCGAAATTCCAAGCCCTCAGGCCTCCAGGAGGAGGAGGAGCATCCAGGGGCAAGATGTCATCCCTGGGACATCATTACGGGGAGAAGTAAAGGCTTGGGCAGAGTTGGAATTTAGTAGCCAACTGCAGTTGCTCTCCTTTCCTCTTCTCAGAACATCGGCAAGTACCTTAATGCTCTTTGAAGTTGTTTGACCCTGTTTCACTTCCAGATCTGCAAGGATGCACATTATAAATACTGATAAATACTGTAGAAATAAGGTTAAAGTAGTCAAACTTTAGGGCTTTTTTTTATAAAAAGCACAAATAATTTTTATTAGTTAAGTTATCCATTTGTTACAATGCAAAGAATAATATCTACTAGAACACAATGAGACAGACGGAAATAAAGAACCACAGATATGTACAAAGACCTGCAAAGAACTTCATTATCTAACACTGATGATGCAAATCTTTCAGTACCTCACATTTTAGAGCAATATAAAAAGGCAAAAAGAATTGTACAGTATGATTTCCCAACTAGGGAAATATTCCTTTTCACTATATTCATTTGTGAATGAAGGACAGGATGCTTCAGTCCATTGTATAAATGTGTTAGTACATTAGTGTGATTTACATCAATACAATTACATCTGAAACCAGCAGAGTTGTACAATTTCTTATCATTTTTAAGCAACATTTAAATAGCATGAATATTTTAAAACCAAAATCCGCTAGCATAAAATATCCCAACAGTTCATCCCCAAACTGAGAAAGTGAGAATGACTTAAAAATTTTGAATTGGCTGGACAGGCTAGACCGGGATGTCTTAAGAGAGGGTAACTTTAGGAGACGACAAAAATAAATACACCCAGATACTTCAAATGGCATCCATCTTGTTTCAAAAGCTCTATTACTGTCCTTTTGTTTTTTTTATTTAAATAGACCCTTTCATTGGCATGAAATTTTACTGAAAGTGGTCCCCTCTCTTGTTCTTCTGTTAGATTTTCAATTCAACTGAGAAAAGCTTTGTTGCTTTTGAAGTAGCTCCAGCAAGTCATCCCATCCACAGAATAAAGCAAGGTGAATCTTCTTTCCCTCAGATTAGTGAAAATAGATTCTTAAAAATAGCTTTCTCAAACGAAACTCTACCTGTTCCTTACAGAGTAGGCCCTGACGCGGGTCCACTTTTTCCTTAGCTTGGGTTGTTGTCTTTACCCACATTCGATCGTATGTACTGAGCGCTTACCGTGTGCAGGGCAACTTGGGAGAGTACAATATCACAATAAACCAACAGATTCCTGCCCACAACGAGCTCACAGTCCTCCCCACAAGATGTCCAATACGGTGCTCTAAACGCAGTAAGCGCTCAATAAAACGGTGCTGCCACTGGGTTGTTGCTGCTGATGATAGGAAGGGCTTGTCAAAGTCAACAACGGCAACAAATCCACCCTTGAAAACCTTCCATGTCTAAAATAGGTATAAAAAATACAGTACTTCCTTTGAGTGATCTAGCATCACCTATCAATGCCTAAGAAGAATTTTATAGGTCTCCATTTGGTGCCTTCATTTTATTTACGTGCTTAGCCTGAGAAGCAGTGTGGCCTAGAGGATAAAACTTGAGCCTGGGAGTCAGGAGGACCTGGATTCTAATCCCGACTCGGCCACCTGTCTGCTGTGTGATCTCGGGCAAGTCACTTAACTTCTCTGGGCCTCGGTTACCTCATCTTTAAAGCGGGGATTAAGACTATGAACCCCATGTTGTACGTGGACCGTGTCCAGCGCGATTAACTTGTATCTCCCCCAGTGCTTACTATAGAGCCTGGCACTTAGTGAGCACTTAACAAATGTCATTTAAAAAAAGACCACAAACAAGAAAACAAGTCACATGTTGTGCGGCATTACTTTTCTAACTGATCTTCAGAATCGTAGAATCATAATTCTCCTTGGAACCAAGATGCAGCAGGGAAGGTCATCTCCATGCTCAGGCTCTTGAGTAACTTGAAAGTGAGCTGCACAAAACAACTCAAGGTAGCAGTGCCCTCCTCTTTCCGCCTGCCACCAAGTCTACTGGGTGACCTTGGGCAAGTCACTTCACTTCTCTGGGCCTCAGTTCCCTCATCTGTAAAATGGGGATAAAGAGTGTGAGCCCCATGTGGGAGAGGGACTGTGTCCAACCTTATTAGCTTATATCCATCCCAGCGCTTTGAAAAGTGCTTGGAATATAGAACGTGTTTAACAAGTTCCGTTAAGTCTTTCACTCTCCATCTTGCCACTAGAAATCAGGTAAATCCCGTACATTTGAAGCTTAACCCGAACCCAATGAGATTGGTCCTCTACACCAAAGTGAAGTGGAGGGTTGAGGTTATTTTCTGGATGATTCAGGCAATATTTTCCCCACCTTCAGCTCTACTCTCAGACTCCAGACTTTTCAGAAAAAATGTGGAGAGACAGTCCAACCTGTCCCCCAGAGATGTTTAACCAACTGGGCTTTGGGTCTGGCTAAAAAATAAGGGAAACTGAATAAAGAAAGGGAGAGAGCTGTACAGAAACAAGGAAAATGACAGAAGAAGTAGCAGGAAGTAGAGGAAGGAGCTGTGAGGTAAGAAACATGGAATCAGGCAAAATTAGAGGATTGAGAATAGGCGAAGGGGGAGTAGAGGAGGAAGAGTAAAAGGAGAGTAGGGAAAAACAATAAAAAGGAAAGAAAAAAAGAGGTATCAGGGTCAGTGTTATAGGGTCTGGATTTTTTTGGTGGGGGATCATTAACAATGCTTGAGATTCTAAACCCCTCGAGGAAAGGTTTTTTACTTTTATTTACTACTCCCAAGAACCTAATTAAGTTCTCGGTAAACAGCAGACACAGAAAATACTGGTGAAGGTGAATGACTTACAAGTTTGGGTGTTTTCTGGTTTTTTAAAAAATAAGGCAAAAATACATTTAAAAATCGGGGTTTCATTTTTAATCTTTTTATGTACACGGTGTATGTTTCTTCAGGAACACCACTCTTTTCTGGTATTTGCAAATGACACAAATGTTTATACTTCTTCTGAACATCGAAGCTCCTTTTGACATACATGGCCAAGGTAAGGCAACCTTGCTTATTTTGGGAAATTGGGCTCCAACAACAATATAAAACTTAACGTTATGCAAATCTTGGTTTAAAGTGAAGGCAATAATTGGAATGAGAAGTATGATCACATCTCCAAAAGATGAGGAAAAAAACTGATTATTCAGGTCAGTTATCCAAGCAAACTTCAGACTCATTACAGAGAATAGAGAAAGAAGATCCTACCAAAAAAAAAAAAGAATATTTATGATGAATTTTTAAATGGCTAAGCTTTCCAGACATCACATCCCTAAGTTTACTCAATTCTATTAGCGGAAAAAGAGACGTAAGCAATTCATCACACAAATCTGCTAAATCAATTTAGGTGAACCATGGTTGAATCAGAATAGATTTGTAATTCGCTTAAAGAAAACAGCAAAAATAATTTTGGGGGGGAATTTAATTAATCCCAATGTAAAAATATATTCATCTGATAGAAATCAGGTTAATTGGTTCAAACTTTTAAAATCCATGCCCTTTTTATAGGAAAGAATAGGAAGTCACAAAGATGGAATAAAGATTTGCCAAATACTATAATCTGTCCCATATTGAGGATGCGGATCTCTAAAAAATTGGTGACGCAATGGGTGGGTATTCCAAAGGCTAACAGAAACACAAAGTAACTGGGTTGTGGGAAAAGTAAAGAATTATAATTTGCAATTACAGCTTTGTTTTTGGAAGAAATCCAGGTCGAAAACTCCTGAAAACACTTTCCTGGAATTCCACACTCACAGAATTCAAGCTACCCCCCTATCTTTTCTAGCTCCAGTACCTCTTTCTCTATTCCCTTTGATCTGATTATTTTCTCTTTTGTGATTGACTGAATGAAAAAAAAGCTTCCCAACCTTATAATCTCATATTCCAAATGTAAAAAGACCAGCATTTATGCACTTTTGGGTTTTAGCAATCATTTTACTAGATTGCACAATGACAAATGTTTTGCAGGAAGGAAAATGCTCATCTGATTACAACTACACTTCGGTGCTTATTTAGAGCTATTAGAATGGAAAGAGGGGGAAATCAAAGGCGAAAATCTTAGGCCAGAGCACAGTTGGATTCAGTACGATTTTCCCCTCTCCTTTTCCCCACTTTTACATTAAGATTACGAGTCCCTTGAAGTTTAGGTTCCTTGTCCTGTTTTCCACCATGGAATACAGTTTTTTGGGTTTTTTTGCACACAGTAAGCACGTAATAAATACTATTAGTACTCAGCACTATTATTACAGAGAAGCATTGTGGCTTACTGGAAAGAGCACGGGCTTGGGAGTCAGAGGATGTGGGTTCTAATCCACCTGTCTGCTGTGTAATCTTGGATAAGCCATTTAACTTCTCTGGGCCTCAGCTACCTCATCTGTAAAATGGGGATGGAGAATGTGAGCCCCACATGGGACAACCTGATTGCCTTGTATCTACCCTAGTGCTTAGAACAGTCCTTGGAACCAGTCGTAAGTGCCGCGTGGCTCAGTGGCAAGAGCATGGGCTTGGGAGTCAGAGGTCATGGGTTCAAATCCCTGCTCTGCCACTTGTTAGCTGTGTGACTTTGGGCAAGTCACTTAACTTCTCTGTGCCTCAGTTACCTCATCTGCAAAATGGGGATTAAGACTATGAGCCTCATGTGGGACAACCTGATTACCCTGTATCTCCCCCAGCGCTTAGAACAGTGCTCTGCACATAGTAAGTGCTTAACAAATACCAACATTATTATTATTATTATTAAAATACCTTTATTATTATTATTATTACTAATTCTAAATTGTTATGGTCAAACTGCCCAGATGCTGGACTTTGTAATATTTAGTTATTTTATTGAGTCATCCAGGGAAACTGCCCTGATTTATTATTATTATTATTATTATTATTATTATTATTATTATTATATTTGTTAAGTAATTGCTATGTGTCAAGTCTTATTCTAAGCACTGGGGTAGATACAAGTTAATCAGGCCGGACACACCCCCTGTTCCACATGGGGCTCATAGTCTGATTCCATGGCAGTTTTGTGTTTTTTAATCTCTTTTCTCCTTCCTGGCAATTTCGCATTTCCTGCTTTGCATTTATTTTAAAACCTTCCAATTCAGACCCTAGTCCCCTTGGACTAGAGCTTATGATTACTGCTAGTTCTGCTGCCCTCTTGGGATCATTACATTTCACACCACATTACACATTACGCTTTTCCAATTTCAGTTAACCCTTTTTCTAGTTCAGCCTTAGTCTGTACTTTTGTATCCTCTGTCAGTCAATACGATACCAAGGTCATAATTTTGCCTCACGCTGGTATTCCTAGCAAACGGTAATACTATCATCTTCAGTTTAAATATGTTACCCAACTAAATAAAGTCTTCTGGCAGGGATTTTGCCTTAAACTTCTCTGGGTGTTCCCCAAACACCAGTGCAATGCTCTGAACAAAGAAGGCCCTCGATAATATGACTTTGATGAAAACGTATACACCTCTCCCTGTCTGGTCTGGCTCCAAGTCTCACTGCCTCTAGCTCCGTCTCTCCTGGATGTCACTGAAATAGACGGGGGAGGTGGAAAATAGGGGTTCCGGTAATAGCGTCAGAATGGAGGTCTGGGTCTAGAAAGTATTCTCTGCCTTTGGTCTCATCAGAGTTTTCCTTATTGTTTGAGGTCACCAAATTTCATGTCCTTGCTGTTCCCATCTATAAAATGATATAATCATCCTTATCATGCACTTTATAGATATTGGACAGACTTTCTTTTATTGAAGGTTGGAACAGGTTTGAAGATGAAAACTCTGCTTAAGTGAAAAGTACTATTATTTGACATAAGATTTTCCCCCAAACATAATGGTGCCGCACTGTGACTATTAGCGTGAATCTCTACTGAATATCCTAAAACACTGTATTGACTTTGAAATAGAAGGTATTTCCATTTATGGGATAACTGAAATAAGTCCTTAGTGCAAGGATATCAATTCACTGTTGAACATGAACATAACTGATGTCCCAAAACATTCTTTATCTTTTATTCTCTATCAGTCAACTACGACTTAGACATTCCTTATGTATTTGGGGCTTCCAATCGTCAGACTGAATGTAAGGTCCAAGGAACATTACTCGATGGGAAAATTTCTGCTGATGACACACAAAAAAGAACGATTTCCCTCAAAAGCCAGGACCAGCTTCAGACAGTAAGCCAGGTAGGCAACCGCCTTGCGGGGCAATGTCGGAGAGGAGGTGATGGCCTGCTAGGGCGGAAGCAGCAGCTCAGGCATAATATTAGGGGGGACAGGCACAGTGGTGGTTAAACATTTTAAAGTGCTCAGCCCAAAGTGAAAGAGGCTCCTGTGTTACCAGGGACCTGGGGTCGGGGAGAAACACGATAACCCTGGAATGACGGGGGTGGGTCGGGGTCCCCCAAACACTCCAACTGGGGGTTCAAGTGGGCTTCTGCATGTCATCATTACCTTTTGCTCTCTGTACATGCAGCATGATATGCCGAAGTGATTCAGAATGCCGCGAATGCTATCGGCACCAACGGATGATGTCGTATGGAACGGGAATAAGTGGCAAATACTTCCTCCTCTTGGCCAGCCAAATGTCTGAAGCTGGCCCTGTCAAAAACATTTTCTTGGATAATTACTGCAGATGGTTCTGGTTGACTCAATTGTAATATGAAAATTCTTGCTTTAAACAGACAAAAAAAACACCATGCGAATGGAAAAGGAAACCAAATTACCAGAATTTTCTGTAGTGACCCAGCAAGGGTACAGTATTCCTGATTTGTTTGTTTTATATGAAAGAGACCATTCCATTTTTATATAGTATCTTTAGAACTGCTCATTTATGGATACAAAGTTACAATAAACAAAACAAAGCAAGGGAACACCAGGACGACATTTAAAGCAATGCCAAGATCTGGGAGATACACTTCAAACCAGATAAAAGTCAATTTGTGATGCCTTCTTGTTGAATGAAAGGAGAACTTTAATGTGGGTTTAGTAGGTTGGTTGCCATTCACCCAGTGCTCTTCATACTTGTTGGATCTTCCATGATAACTGGGATTAGAATCTTTGTGTAAAAGAAAACCAGAGGCAGAAATGATGATGAATTCAGAATAATGCATTCTTTGTGCCTAAACCTTCCAAATTAAAGACTGAGAACTCTCCGAGTAGTAAAGCTCGTTGTGGGCAGGGAACAAGCCTACCTACTCCGTTGTACTGTACTCTCTCAAGCGCTTAGTACAGTGCTCTGCACATAATAAGCACTCAATAAATACCTTTGATGATGATGAAGCCGATGAGAGTCAGCACGAAGCGAGAAAGGCACCTTAAAAGCACTGGACAAAGGCCAACCTTAAAGATTTGACAAAGATTTTGTACCTTGTACAGTTCCTGGCTGGGCCAGACAAAATGCAAACATTCAGAGAGGTGATTCGAGAATTTCACAAACCTTACTCAACCTCACACAAATTATTTTCTGCAGCTAAGCATCAGCATGGCTAGACATACATTCTGAAGAAGGTAAGAAAATACGAATTTAGAGAAAATCTCATGGCTATTCAAGTGCTCAGCTAATTGTGCTTCAAGACACCTTTCCCAAATTTACCAACTGGGCTTTGTTCTGGCAAATCCCTGAGAACAAAGCTCATCTTCCATAAATCAGAGACATTCACACGACATATACGACAGTATGGGGCTAGTTTTGCAAAACATAGCTATCGTGTAACGTATGAGAATTCTTGTGTAAAAGAAAGGTGGAGGCGGAAATGATAATGCATTCAGAGTAAATAGTTCAAGTCCTTCACAATACAGTTTACAGCATTTTGCCATGATTAAGACCGAAGTGACTTCACATAGCCTAAATCCCAAATTAGGATTTCTTGCCTTTCCCAGAACTGCTCAGGGGGAGCCCCCGGGTCATATCCGCATACATTCAGAATTCTTGCTGCCAGTGAGGAATGAATCAGGCTAGTCTGATCATGAGTCAGGGGAGAGGTTGCAGAATTGGAGTTTCAAGATAAGGTGGCAGAGGGTATCCTCCTCCTCTTCCTCCTTCTTCTCTGACGCCTTCCTCTTACCCCCTCCTCTTCTTCATCCTCCTCCTCCTCCTTTTCCTCCTCCTTCTCCCTCTTGCCCTCATCCTCAATTAATCTTCGTTAAGAGCCTATTCAGCGCCTGGCACTGTGGTAGGCATTTGGGGATAATTGAGCTCTGGCTTCGTTGGGGTGTGGAGGGAATTGAAGTCTGGTTAAGGTCAAATGGAGTTCAAAAGAAAGTAGCTATTTCAGCTAAATTAAACGGAACAGGCATTGGGAAGAGAGGGGCAAAAGGAGCCAAGGGAAAGAAGTACAATTTTACAATGTCTGTGAAATCCACAGCTGGGGAAGAGATGGTTGGGGGACGGGTCACAGATTTCAAGGAAAAATAGGAAATAATCACCTTGAAAGGCTGTTTGTGCTTTACAAATGTTGACATGGCCCGCTCTCTTCTTTCCTTGGCTAATTTAGTTGGTTTTGTTATTGTACCTTTGGTGTGAGGCTTCCCCAATTCCGTTTGCTACTGTGGGCAATACGAATTGATTTTCTGCAAGTAGCATTTGCCACCTGCGACTCATAAGGCGCATTTTAGGGGCTAATGGCTTTTTCAATTTTGTTTCCTCCCCTGAGTCAGTCTGTCCTTCTCTGTTGTTCTCTGCTTTTTCGTTTTCAATCTCTTCCACTCTGCTAGGATTCCACCTTTAGAGTCTCATGCCAGATTATCAAAATTCTCCTAATTCAGCCAATCACTTTGTGATGTTCTACCAAACCCAAAGGGACTTGGTTTTAGATTGATCTAAAAAACCGTTTCCTGGACACTTGCTCGATTCAAGAGGGAAAATATTTCTAAATAGGAAAAGTTAGAGCGCTGTGTAGAACCCCTTGTAGGAGGGCAAGAATGGGCTGGCAGCCCTATTCAACCTTTTGTTTTCAGCTTTTCCCAATTTTTTTTGGTTTTCTTTTTACCTCTGTCTCCTCCTTGCTGTCTTGGAGCGAGGCTTCCTCTCTTCTTCATATTTTTCCTTTCCTTGGGTGGTTTCTTTTTCCTTTCACCTTTTCCCACCTCATTCCCATTGTAATTTTCATATCTCTCTTGTGCTGTCCCACACCAGCTTTCCTGACATTAGCACTCCTAGCCTGAGGGGAGGAATAACCAGGTTTTCACTCAAAGCCACACCTCCTCTTCCCCAGAACCTTGGGTTGCTGAAATGCTTCAATCGACTGGGGTAGGGTTTTCAGAAGTGTAGATACGGTCAAGGGACAGTTCCTTCTCACTTCCAGCCTCCCCAGGAGAATTCGACTTCCTTCCCCCTAGCTCCCTTCCCCAACCGACCCCTAGCCCTGGACCTTATTTGCGTTCGCTCGCTTCAGAATAAAAGCATGTTCTTGTCATAAAGAACAACTGACAGTGGTGTGCAAAATGAGTTTCCACAACACCAAATCACCCAAAATATACAGAAATAAACGTTCTAATATGTTAGTAATAAAATAAGTTGAGTAATGAGTTGACATGTGTACCTTGCAACTAGCAGCCATTTCTAACCCCATAGTACGTGGTACCTTGCTAGCAGCTGTAGATAGTACTTCTGTTGTAAACATAAACTATCACCTAATTCTGGAAAGACATCGTGTAATTAACCCAGATGCAAAAGTGCTTAGCATTTCAAGACGTTTGCTTCTGCACCGCGGTCAAACCAGCGTTTTCGAATGTTCAAATCTTGGCTTTTTCCCACACGCCGCAGTCTCGGGGGGGTAGGTGTCCCAGGATTTTTAGCTTGTGTACCTCTGTAAATGAATGGGTTAATGTAGTGGAACTTGGAATTTTTGCCATCCCTTAAACATGCATTTTCATGCAATTAGAAGATAATGGGCTCATTCAACTGCCTTCCATTTTCTTCCCGATTCTTGAAATCTGATCTTTTTCTAAAGGGCTGTCAGACCAGTTCATGCAATGATATGTATGGCTAAAGGAATTACTAAGCCTAGAAAGAAAACCAAGACATTATTTAAGCTTGACGTGAGGCAGGGTGAGTGCGTCGGCACCGTCCCCGGCCTTACAGATACTTTGAGATGATCTCGACATTCCAGTCCTCAGAGAGTCAGAAGAGAAAACCGTTTCCACGGCCGGCTGAGAGACGCCCTCCAAGATGTCCGTTTCGGTCGCCGTCCCCACCTCTTCGTCAGTTATAAACAATCTGGCCTCCCGCCACTTAGGGTAGAACTCCTGGCTGCCCCTGGAGCCGCTCGAGTCACTCCCTGAAAGCTGGACGTTCAGGTCCTCGGCCGGCTTGATCAGGTTTTGTACCGACAGCGACTTGCCCAGGTCCCTCTGGGCCCCCGGCCGAACCGTTAACAGAGTTTCCCCTCCCGTGTCAAAGCTTTTCCTCAAAGAAGGATCCTTGGTCAGGTTCGCCTGGGCGACCTGAATACTTTCCTTTGAGGCAACAAGGCAGGCGGTGATGTCTGGGATACTATCCTGCATGGACGCAGGGCTGATTTGAATAGGCTCAGGCCTGGTAATATGCTTGATGGATGGGAAAGGCGGGATCTGTAACGTCGTTGGAGCCGCTGGCTTGGCCGCCTGGTTTATTTGGTTTGCAATGTTATTGGTGACTGCCAACGCGGGTCCATCGTTTTGATTCATTGGCACCTGGGAGGCTTGACTATGCATAGGGGGACTAAGAGCATAGAAAGTCTGAGTGCTAAACTCATTTGGCGTCAGTATAAACTGTAGGCCTCGGGAGAGGTTGGCGCTTGCCGATCTGGATAAGCAACCACTGTTTTGGGCGGAATTAGACAGGTCTTTGCTGTCCACGGGACTTTGATAATCGGATGTCTGCTCACATTCGAAAGGTGGAATTTGAAATGAAGCCAAAGTCAGGGCTGAGGCTGAGCCTTTCCTCAGGACCTGTTGATATATATCTAGTAGGCAGTCGAGTTTTGATTCTATGGACTGTACCTGGAAGTTGAAGAAGAGAGATCATGTGAATACGGCCTGCAGCTGTAAATACTTGCTCCTGTGGAACGCAAACCTAAATTTAGCATCATCTACTTGACCTGTTTATCGTTAATTTCGTCCACGAAAGGCGTTTTTCTTCTTTTCAAAAGAGAGCATTTAGAGCACAGACAAAAGAAAAATGGATCCTACTACCATCCAGAGAAAAACCAGATTGGAATCGTTTTAGTTTGCTCATCTGAAAATGAATCTGTACTAGAGAAACCATTCAGATGCAATTTCCTTTTCATTTTTCTACTTCTAGATCCAAAGGTAATTACTCCCACTTTTTAAATAGCTGTCACTCATGTTACTTAGAAACTTCCTTCTGCAGAATTTTGATTGTCTAAAATGTATCGGATAACCTACTTCCCAGCTTGATCTAGGCAAAACTCTCAAATGATGGTACGGTTAAAGAACAAAAAAATCACAACTCCAGTTGGGCCCGTACCTGTTTCTCGACTTTGACAACCCGTCCCAACATACTGAGGTCATCAGTTGCCTCATTCTCTGCAGTATTCTTCTCACGGTTTTTCTTATCCGTTGTGATTTGCCCCTTTCCAAGAATTTGGTCAACTCTGCCAGAAAAAAAAAAGAGAAGTAACTAGGGCTGCTAGTGGCAGTGAGATCACGGCTTAGCTCTCAAGGAAAGGAATTGAAAAGAATTGCAACAAGGAGAGATTAGAGAAGAGTTTATGTGATGTGCTGAGGATAATGGCGAGTAGGCCCAGTCCCACCCTCAGATTGAACGGTGACAGTGTCTCTGTGGAGGGCGGGACTGGCTAGGGAGGGACAGATTTAGGAAAGTGTATGGTGGTCTTTATTTGGAGGGAAAGTTCTAGAGAGGCACGAGTTACGTGCAAACCAATCCCAACAGTGAAAGAACAGAACGTAAAAGATTTCTTATTCAGAGTTAAATCTTATGAGCATCAAATTATTTGATAGTTAATAAAACAGTGGCTGGATTGATTTTCAGCAAAACTACACAACAGATGCCAAAGGCTTGGTTCAACCTCTACAGATTCTGGTCAAGAATGAACAGGCATTTACGTTCAAAGGTATTTAAATTGGCTAGTTGGCTAGTTGGATCAATAAATCAGTCTGGAGAATTTGGGCCAAGAGCCCCGCTTTTTCCTCAAATGAGGGGGTCTCTGGTTTAAATGATCTGAACAATGGTCTCAACTTTCCATTTCATTTTGTGTAGAAACTGCTTCTATAAACCAAAAGTTGTCTCAGCTTTCCATTTCATTTTGTGTACAGAGAGCTTCTGTAAACCAAAAGCCATGACTATATAGCACAGAGCGAAACAGAGTTTTGGCAACGATTTGGTTAATTTTGATTGATGTAGGGAAAGAATTTTTATTAGTTTGTCAACTTCAGTGATCATACCAATTAGATAACTGCCAAACCCCCACAGCTCTTTGTTCTGGAAATTTACAGTTTGTAAGCCCTTTATTAGATTGTAAGCTCTTTGAGGGCTGGGATGATATCTAACTATTCATTCATTCTCAATTATTGTGCGCTTACTGTGTGCAGAGCACTGTACTAAGTGCCTGGGAAGTACAATTTGCAACAAATAGAGACAGTCCCTGCTCACAATTGGAGACAAACATCAAAACAGGTAAAGAGGCATCACTAGCATCGATATAAATAGATACTTACACTATTGTACTCTCCCAAGTTGCTTAGTAAAGTATCCTGCACACAGTAAAAGCTCAATAAATATAATTTATTGATTGATCTAGACTGTAAGCTCTTTTGGGCAGGGACCATGTCTACCAACCCTGTTGTTTTGTACTCTCCCAAATGCTTAGTACAGTGCTCTGCAAATAGTAAGCGCTCAACAAATACCGTGGATTGATCGATTAATCAAAAAACATGGATCCATGGTTAATTAAACATCTTATCTTGAAGTCATTCATACACCAAGCAGCATGGCGTAGTGGATAGAGCACAGGCCTGGTAGTCAGAAGGTCATGGGTTCTAATCCCGGCTCTGCCACTTGTCTGTTGTGCTACCCTGGGCAAGTCACTTCACTTCTCTGTGCCTCAGGTTCCCTCATCTGGACAATGGGGATTGAGACTACAAGCTCCGAGTGGGACAGGGACTGTTTCCAACCTGATTAGCTTGATTCTACCCACAGTAAGTGCTTAACAAGTACCACAGGAGGATCGGGCAGATATTCTCTGCTGTTTCTCCCTGCTGTTTAACATCTTCTGTGGTCCTCACTTGTTTTCAATCCAGTGAGAAAGGGAGACTGGAAAATAGCCCTTTTTGCCATAGTTCGGTAAGTAATAATATTAATGGTATCTGTTAAGTGCTTACTTTGTGCCAGGCACTGTTCTGAGTGCTGGGATGGATACAAGCAAATTGAGTCGGACACATTCCCTGTCCCATGTGGGGCTCAGTCTCAATCCCCTTTTTATAGATCAGGGAACTAAGGGCCAGAGAAGTGAAGTGACTTTCCCAAGGTCACACGGCAGACAAGTGGTGGAGCTGGGATTAGAAAACATGACGTTCTGACTCCCAGGTCCATACTCTATCCACTACACGACATTGCTTCTCCCAAGTTTAGGAAAGTAGGCTTCTCCAGTAACTTTTCTAGTAAAGCTTAGGGTGGTCAGTTATATGATACTACGTGGGCTGTGCTGGGCCTGTGGCATAACAAAATCATCATCTGGAACACTGCGTAAATCTACCAAATCTTTCTCTAGACCTTAAGCTCATTGTGGCAAGAGAACATATCTACCAATTCTGTTACAGTGTACTCTCCCAAGTGCTTAGAACAGTGCTCTACATTCAGTAAGGACACAATAAATACCACTGATTGATTAAACCTGGAGCATTTCTCTGTGGCCACTCCTGAGTTCTGCTTCTTAGCCACTGTGTTTTTCTCCCCGATCCCGGTATGCCAAGGTGCTGTTTCTGAACTGTGGAACTCGGGGGCAGATGCCCAAGTGACAGGGGGCTGAATGTCTAAAATAAAAACGCTGGACGTGAAGTTGGGAAGACCAGCTGAAAATGGCCGTCCTTTGTGAAACTTTCCTTGGGATGCCCCTGCTTGTGATTGGGGAAACAAGACAGGGGGAAGTGGTATGATATCCACATGAGGCCTCGTTTTCAGCCTGAGAGTTTATGGCTGTTGTCAGGGGAAGAAGAGGCAAGAGGGAAGGTGGTTGGTGCCCCCACATTCTTACTCCCCACATCCAGCTGGCCTGGTCTTTGGGGCCTTCCTTGAAACTCCCTGGGGCTGCTGGGAATAAAAGCCTGAAATAGCAATCCATGTAGCAGAGTCATGTTATCTGTGGTGCGCTTGGAAGGATATGTCTTCTTACTGGATTACTGTACCGTCACTGGGAAATAGAGAAACCTAGCCTAATGGATGTTACTAATGGATGATTTGGGTGAGAATGATACCTGTAGAAACATGGCATAGACATGAGATTACTGTGGCTAGTATTGATCGAAATTCTGGAAATGTATCTGTATTCAGAAGAACAGCAAATGTGCTTCATTTTTAAAAGTTCAGGAAAAGTAAGTTTAGATGAAAGACTTAATTGAATAACTTTTTTGGAAAATGGTATTTATTAAGCCCTTATTATGTGCCAGGCACTGTACTAAGCACTGGGATAGATACAAGAAAATCAGGTTGGACACAGTCCCTGTCCCAAATGGGGCTCACAGATCCCCATTTTACACATGAGGTAATTGGGGCACAGAGAAGTTAAGTGACTTGCCCAAGGTCACACAGTAGACAAGTGTTGGAGCTGGGATTAGAACCTAGGTCCTCATACTACCAGGCTTGTGCTCTTTCCACTAAGTTATGCTGCCTTCAGAAGTCAAAATCTTTTAAGGGAGGGAAGGACAACTGTAGCCCTGGGAGTTTTCTGAACTAAAGAATAGCATTCCTCATGGACTTATTTATACCCACCCTCAGCAGTCTTGCACATCCAATTATTCCTTTGGATTATAACAATAATAATTACAAGATTTATTAAGCACATACTATGTGCCAATGCCAGGGGTAGATACAAGGTTATGAATAGTCCCTGTCTTACATGGGACTGACACTCTACTTATCTCCATTTGACAGCCGAAGAAAATGAGATCCAGAGAGGCTAAGTAACATCAAGAGTCACACATGCCTCTCATTTCCAGGCTCCTTGTGGTAGACCACATAATAAATAGTTTTATTTCCATCTTCCCCATTAGAGCATGAACTACTTGTGGGCAGAGAATGTGCCACTTTTTAATTTTGAACTTTTCTTCTCGTACTACAGTTCATTGTATCAAGCGGACATTTAATCAGTACTAATACTAGATAAAGAAAAACTCTTCCTTACCGCGTTTGAAGACTTTTAATTCTACATAACATATCCAGGTGTCCAGCGGAATACTGTTCGATGACATCTTTCACATCATATGGACGCAGAGTCTCCTTAAATTTTCTTTTTGCAACATGAAATTTCATAATTCTATAGGAAAAAAAGTGTTGAATGTTTATCTCATTTATTTTTGCACACAAAAAACCCCAACAATTGAGCAAAAAAGTGTATGACACTAACAGAGACAAAAATATATCTTCATCAAATTAGCTGACTGGATCAGAACATAAAAACCAGACTTCAAATTTCAGTTTCTCACAGTACCTTAGGTCTTCCCCTCTTGATTAAACCACTTGGATATTCAGAGAGAGTAGAAGATAAAGGTGCACATTGCTTAAGGTATATTTGATTGGATTACTGACATCCCTGGCTGACCATATCTGTTCGTCTTCCACCGGGTTGAAGGGGTTGAATTACTACATGTTTCCTCTAATTGGTTCCTGCTGAAAGGATCTGATTCAATCTATCAATCAATCAATAGTATTTATTGAGCTTTTACTCTGTTCAAAGCACTGTACTAAGCACTTCAGAGAGTACGGTTTGGGATGTCCGTCAGTCATCTCATGCCTGGATTTCGATGCAACCTGATGATGATGATGATGACGATGGTATTTGTTAAGGACTTACTATGTGCCAAGCACTGTTCTAAGCGGTGAGGTAAGTACAAGGTAATCAGGGTGTCCCACATGGGGGCCACAGTCTTAGTCCCCATTTTACAGATTAGGTAACTGAGGCACAGAGAAGTTAAGTGACTTGCCCAAAGTCATACAGATGACAAGTGGCAGAGCCGGGTTTGGAACCCACGACCTCTGACTCCCAATCCTAAACTCTTTCCACTAAGCCACTCTGCTTCTCCATGAATGGAGGCGGAGGGGCTTGGATCTCCCTCTGGAGCAACGAGCCACTTCTTCTGATTGGTTCCTGTAGACAAGATCCTGCATGTAGCCAGGATGTTTGGAGTTAAGGGGAGAAAGAATCGTAGCCAGTCTCTCTGGCTCTGTCTCACTCTAAAACAGAGCTGTCATCTTTGGAGGGATTAGGCACACAATAATAACAACAATAATAATAATAATAGTGGCATTTGTTAAGCACTTACAATATGCCAAGCTCTGGGGTGGATACAAGCCAACCAGGTTGGAAACGGTCCCTGTCCAACGTGGGCTTGCAGATTCAAACCCCATTGTACAGATGAGGTAACTGAGGAACGGGGAAGTGAAGTGACACATGGCAGACAAGTGGCAGAGTCAGGATTTGAAGCCACGATCTTCTGACTCCCAGGCCCCTGCGCTATCCACTATGCCATGCTACTCTTAGAGAAATGGAGGGGAAGAGGGTGTGATCATCTCCTCATGGCTTAAGCTGCCCTGTTCTCTTTTTAATGCTTGGGGTGGTGAGAGCTCAACATTTCAATTTAGAACTAGCCGATCCCATCCCTTTTGCTATACAGATGGTATAATTTACCATCCGTAAGCTCGCCAATATTAAGTAAAAAAAATCCAAGCTTTATCACTTGATCGATAATATTATGTTAAATAGGAACTCCTTGAGACAGTATTTCATAATATTTCTTTATGGCATTATGGTAATAAATATGCAAAGTGAGTTTCAACGTTTATATTGGGCTTTCATTGATTGCTCTACTACCTATAATACCGTCTGGCAAGCGCTATTGATTTTTTTCCCCTCGCCATTAGTTGATTCCTTCACATCAATTTATCATAATTAAACATTAAATGTGAAATTAAATCACCGACCGGGGACATCTGTGACCCCAGGGAGTCGACTGCTACGGAAGGAATGCTCTGGTGAACTGCTGCTACTCACCACCACCCAAAGGTTGGTTTGATTTTGGACAAGCCACAGTGGGTGAGAGATTTGACTGGGATGGACGAGGGAGAATCTTTGCTGCTGGTCTGGGGTGGGCCCAGCCTGGTCATCTCCAGCTGGAAGATGGAACAATTTCAGGGTCATTCCAGGGGCCTGAACTCGATTTGGAGAAGATGAAACGTTGGACCATTCTGAGCCGATCTGAACCCCCAAATGGCCCAGGGGAATGGCAGTGGCCTGAATAAACTCTAGAAGACTCTCCATACTCCTAGAACCCTCTTTGTTCCCAGGAGGTAAGGCAGAGAAATAATTTTCAAGTCATCCATAATTTATTTTATCATATCTGTTTTTCCCTCCTCCTGTCTCTCCCCACTGCAGTCCTTACTTCAGGCTGCTGCTTTGATCATTTCTCTAAAAAACTGCTCCGTTCACGTGTCCCCACTCCTCAAAAACCTCCGTGGTTGCCCACTCACCTCTGCACCAAACAGAAACTCCTTACCATTGGTTTTAGAGCACTTAATCACCTCTCCCTCTTCTGCCTTACCTCACTGATTTCCTACTACAATCCAGCCCTCATGTTTCACTTGTCCAATGCCACCCCACTGCCGGTATCTCGATTCATGTATCTCACTTCCAACTCCTTGCCCATGACCTTCCTCTGGCCCAGAAGAAGAACTCTACACTCCTCCCCACTTTGTATTCCACAGACCACCACTCTACCCACCTTCAAAGTCTTATTAAAATCACCTCTCCTTGAGGCCCTCCCCAAGCCTTTATTTGCCCTATTCCCTCTCCCTTTTTTTTTGTCACCTACGCATTTGGGTCAATATTCATTCATTCATTCATTCATTCATTCATTCATTCATTCATTCAGTTGTATTTATTGAGCTCTTACTGTGTGCAGAGCACTGTACTAAGTGCTTGGGAAAGTACAATACAGCAATAAAGAGAGACAATCCCCGCCCACGACGAGCTCACAGTCTAGAGGTGGGGAGACAGACATCAGTACATGTAAACAGACATCAGTACAAAGAAAATTACAGATATATACATAAGTGCCGTGGGGTGGGGAGAAGGGGGGAAGAGCAAAGGGAGCAAGTCAGGGTGATGTAGAAGGGAGTGGGAGATGAGGAAAAGTGGGGGTTAGTCTGGGAAGGCCTGCTGGAGGAGATGTGCCTTCAGTAAGGCTTTGAAGGGGGGAGAGTAATTGTCTGGCAGATTTGAAGAGGGAGGGCTTTCCAGACCAGAAGTAGGACGTAGGCCAGGGTCAGCAGCAAGGCAGGTGAGATGGAGGCACAGTGAGAAGGTTAGCACCAGAGGAGCGAAATGCGTGGGCTAGGTTGTAGGAGAGAAGTGAGGTGAGGTAAGAAGGGGCTAGGTGATGGAGTGCTTTAAAACCAATGGTGAAGAGTTTTTGCATTTACTATTCACCCCATTCTCAGACCCACAGTGCTTGTGTTACATATCCATAATTTATTTCAGTGTCTATCTCCTACGCTAGACTGTAAGCTCAAAGTGGGTAGGAAACACATCCACCAACTTTGTGGCAATGTTCTCTCCAAGCACTTAATATAGTGTTCTACACACAGTAAGCTCTCAGTAAATACCATGAATTGATAACATTCAACACTTAATTGCACATTCCATTTCCCTCTTTTGCCCTCCCAGCCACATCAGTTATGCAAACAATCAATCAATCATATTTATTGAGCACTTCCTGCGTGCAGAGCACTATTATAAGAGTACAATACAACAGAATTGGATACGTTCCCTGCCCACAAGGAACTTCTAGTCTAGAGAGGGAGATAGACATTAATATGAATAAATAAATTAATATGATATGTACAAAAGTGCTGTGAGACTGAGGGAGTGCAAGGGAGATATAGAAGGGAGTGGGAGAATATCACACACTGATGGTGTGATAATCACCTAAAAGTGTGGGACACTGAAAAAGGCACTTTGTGATCCACAGCCCTGTCCGTACCGTGTGTCCAGAAAGAAGGACTCTTGTCCCCCTGTTCAGTTTGTTGTTTCTAGTGCCTGGCGCTATTTTTGCTTATTTTGACTGCAGTATGCCACGCTGGTCTATCCAAGGCACGATGGTCTAGTGAATAGAGTACAGGCCTAGGAGTCAGAAGGACCTGGGTTCTAATCCTGGCTCTGCCACTTGTCGCCTGCGTCACCTTAAGCAAGTTAGTTAACTTCTCTGTGCTTCAGTTCCGTCGTAAAATGGAGATTAACATCGTGAGGCCACAGTACGTGGGATATGTACTGTGTCCAACCTGACATGCCTGGATCCATCCCAGGGTTTAGTAGGGTGCTGGGTACATAATAAACACTTAACAAATGCCATAACGACTAACTCCCACTCTTTTGCTGAGAGGCAGCATTGTCTGAAGCTTAAAATCAATCAATCAATCAACTGAATTTATTGAGACTTACAGAGTGCAGAGCACTGTGTTAAGTGCTTGGAAGATCACAGTATAATAGAGTTGGTAGACACGTTCTCTGCCCGCAGTGAGTTTACAGACTAGAGGACTGAATCCTTAAAGCATTTCTTCCGCCCTCCAGCTTTCAGTTTCCCAATTTCCAATATGGTAGCTATTTGGGCACCCTGTTGTTGTTCAGGCTCAATACATGACGCGCCCAGCGTGGTTCACTGAGATGAGCGGAGTTTCAAGGCTCTGAAACTGATTTCAATCCAAGACTTCATTGTATGTAATCTTGTCTTGCCACTGATATTGAAGAGAACCCTTAAGTAACACTAATGGTGTGGCTCAAGGAATCTAGGGTGAATCCCTGTCACAGGGCAACAGAGATGACAGGACAGCCCTTCAGAATTTTAAAATAGGTTTGAACCTTAATATTAAGCTACAACTAATCAATCAATAAATCAATCATATTTATAGAGCACTTAATGTGTGCAGAGTACTCTACTGTGCACTATATCAAGGGAAGCAGCGTGGCTCAGTGGAAAGAGCTCGGGCTTGGGAGTCAGAGGTAATGGGTTCGAATCCCCTCTCTGCCACTTGTCAGCTGGGTGACTGTGGGCAAGTCACTTCACTTCTTTGTGCCTCAGTTACCTCATCTGTAAAATGGAGATGCAGACTGTGAGCCTCACGTGGGACAACCTAATTACCCTATATTCATTCATTCATTCAATAGCATTTATTGAGCGCTTACTATTCATTCATTCAATAGTATTTATTGAGCGCTTACTATGTGCAGAGCACTGTACTAAGCGCTTGGGATGTACAATTCAGCAACAGATAGAGACAATCCCTGCCCAATAACGGGCTCACAGTCTAAATGGGGGAGACAGATTGCATGTTAACCTTAACGTCTAAAACAGGATACCTCATCTTTCCCCTTAAACCCACTCCTTCTCCTAACTTTCCCTATATCTACCCCAGCGTTTAGAACAGTGCTCTGCACATGGTAAGCGCTTAACAAATACCAACATTATTATTATTATTATACCAAGCACTTAGGAGAATACAATGCAACAGAGTTGGTAGACATGTTCCAGTCTCCCAAAAGATGTCCTGGCCTTCTTAATCGGATTGTTTTCCTTCCTCGTTTACTGCCGCATTGTTGGTCAGCGTGCTACCCAGACAACAAATTCCTGTGACAGCATTTCATTTTCTGTGTTACCACTATTAATTTTTGGTTGTGTGTATGGCTTCCCTTGGGCATGTTGATACACTGCCACATTTTTCTTTACATTCTTTTATATTTATCATCACCCCCTAACTTCTGGTTGATTTGTCGAAGCAGTTTACAATCATTTTATGTCTTCTTGAGTGGGCACAAGGATGTAGTCAAAAGTATACATCAATTCTCTAATGCCTGCCTCTGGGACTTTCAGGGCTGAGTTTGCTTTGTTTTTTTTTTCATGATATTTGTTAAGCACTTACTACATGCCAGGCACTGGGGTAGATACAAGCTAATTAGGCTGGACACAGTCCATGTCCCACATGGGGCTCACAGGCTTAATCCCCAGCGTACAGATGAAATAACTGAGGCACAGAGGAGTGAAGTGACTTGACCAAGGCCACACAGTGGCTGGAGGCAGGATTGGAACCCAGGTCCTCTGACACCCAAGCCCACGGTCCTCCCACTAGGCCAAGCTGATAGCCAGACTACACACAAAATTTTGTTTTAATAATGTTGGCATTTGTTAAGCGCTTACTATCTGCAGAGCACCGTTCTAAGAGCTGGGGTAGATACAGGGTAATCAGGTTGTCCCACATGAGGCTCACAGTCTTAATCCCCATTTTTACAGATGAGGTAACTGAGGCACAGAGAAGTTAAGTGACATGCCCACAGTCACACAACTGACAAGTGGCAGAGCCAGGATTCGAAGCCATGACCTCTGACTCCCAAGCCCGAGCTCTTTCCACTGAACCACGCTGCTCCTCTAGACTATTAGCTCATTAAGGGCTGTTATATTGTTCTCGTCTTTAAGTAGGGCTCCAAAAAGAGAAGGTGCTCAAAAATACCAATGATTGATCGATTGATTATAATCTAGGGTTACGTCGTGGTGCAATGGGTCCTTCTGGGGGTCGGCACTGACAGCTGGGGATGGAAATGTTCAAGCCATTTTTGCTCCTAATAGTTAAAGTGTGGGCTCTATTTACCAATTCCGGCAGTGTCTAGTGGTCCCGTTTGGAAATATTTCAGGGGATTAACGCAATCTGACTCAGATGATTGACAGTCTTCTAGAAGGTTTAAAAAAAAAGGCAAGGGACTTTCTGTCACTAAAGAGGAAGGTTTAGGGACTGAGAGGTTTCCATTGGTTTTGATATTAAGTGAATAAATGTAAAATAATATACTACTTAAAATGCGAGTTAACATTTTCTCCCTTGTAATCCAGTGAGCGAGCACACTCTGTGGAAAGGCCCAGTTAAGAGATGGTAGGCGTTCTATAATAGCCTTTTGCTCTAGCGGCCGCGCAAGCGTTCGGATATTCCCCGGTTGAATAATAATAATAAACTTTCCTGGACCAAAATGAATAAACAAAATAATTCTCTCAGACCAAAACTCTAGAGGGCAGGTGAGTGGGTCAGTGTGAATTCATTTAACTAAAAGTGTTCCCGAGAATCGCGTGTAGCTAATTTTCGCTTCGTCTAAATGACTGGTGTGAATTGATTCCTCCAGTGTAGAGACTGATAAGCTCGAGGGACGTCAGCACCGAGCACTGAAACCAACCAAAGTCATGAACCGTAAACTGGAAGTTGTGAGAGGAAATATAATGAGGAATAAAATACATCACCATAGCATATTTACTGGGTCCTCTGTATTCGAAGAAGACACCAGTGACAGTGAAGTTCAACTATAAGTGTGTGTGTCTGTAAAGATCAATGTGGGATACGAGGACATTGGGCACACAAAAAAGCTTGTCCCCGGTTGTGTTGTATTTAATGTTTCCAGCACCCATCGCTGTTTTCTCTTTTGCCTCCTTGCTGCCTTCCCATATGAAGCTTTCATTCGAAGACAGCAACTCCCTTCTTGACGGCAGTGCACCACACGTCTGTCCTCAACAACTGAGTCAGAAGCAGAGTGGCTCAGTGGTAAGAGCCAGGGGTTGGGCGTCAGAGGTCATGGCTTCGAATCCCGGCTCTGCCACTTGTCAGCTGTGTGACTGTGGGCAAGTCACTTCACTTCTCTGTGTCTCAGGTACCTCATCTGTAAAATGGGGATTAAGATTGTGAGCCCCGCATGGGACAACCTGATTACCCTGTGTCTACCCCCGCGCTTAGACCAGTGGTCTGCACATAGTAAGCGCTTAACAAATACCAACATTACTATTATTATTTTTTTTTCTGGGCTGCAGCAGCGTCTGAGGCTCTGTTATACCCTACCCATAAAATGCTTCTTCTGCCCTCCTTGCTTTCATTTTCCCAACTTCAGCTCTCTCTGTACACCAGCTCTTTGGGAGTAATAATAATAGTAATAATAATGATGGCATTTGTTAAGCGCTTACTGTGTGCCAAGCACCGATCTTAGCGCTGGGGGAGATACAAGTCTATCAGGTTGTCCCACTTGGGGCTCACCGTCTTAGTCCCCATTTTACAGATGAGGTAACTGAGGCACAGGGAAGTGAAGTGATTTGCCCAAAGTCCCCCAGCTGACAAGTGGCGGAGCCGGCATTAGAACCCACGCCCTCTGACTCCTCGGCCCCAGCTCTTTCCACTAAGCCACGTTGCTTCTCGAATCCCACTGTCACTCGTTCTCCTCACGTGTCCCACTCAGCATGGCTGAGAAAAAGCGAGCGTAGCTTCGATTCATTCATTCGCTTGTATTTATTGAGCGCTTACTGTGTGCAGACCCCTATACTAAGCGCTTGGAATGTACAATTCGGCAACAGACAGAGACCATCCCTGCCCAACGACGGGCTCACGGTCTAAAAGTTCTTGGCGGTTGTCAGCTTTCCAGAGCTTCACGTTCTTGACTTTGTCATCTGCTATTGAGTGTCACTGGCGGAACTGCTCCAGGATCTGGATGTGGCCTTGTGTGTAATTCAGGTCTCAGAGCCTTAGACAACGCTACAGCTCTGTGGAGACTTCTGGTTTGGTCTGGAGCTGCTCTTACACTCTGACAGCCTTATTGATTCTGTTCACTATTTCCTTATCTATCATTGCGTGGCTCAGTGGAAAGAGCCCGGGGTCATGGGTTCTAATCCCGGCTCTGCCACTTGTCAGCTATGTGACTTTGGGCAAGTCACTTCACTTCTCTGGGCCTCGGTTACCTCATCTCTAAAATGGGGATGAAGACTGTGAGCCCCATGAGGGGCAACCTGATCACCTTGCATCCCCCCGGGTGTTTACAACAGTGCTTTGCACATAGTAAGTGAATAACGAATACTATTATTATCATTACTATTGCACCATCGGTCAGCGTGCTCTCATAGCTTCTAGCTCTGTAGCGCCAGACTGGCTTTTTGGTTGCGGGTTCGGCTTCCCTTGGGCCGTCTGATATATCACTTCAGTTTTCTTTAGACTTATCGTGAGCCCAAAGCACCGGATGCTAAACCAGGAAGCTGCACGGCCTACTGGACGGAGCCCAGGCCTGGGAGTCAGAAGGACTTGAGTTCTAATCCTGGCTCCGCCAGTTGTCTGCTGTGTGACCTTAGGCAAGTCACTTCACTTCTCTGGGCCTCGGTTACCTCATCTGTAAAATGGGGATTAATAATTATAATAATAATGATGATGGTATTTGTTAAGTACTTACTATGTGCCAAGCACTGTTCTAAGCGCTGGGGGAGATACAAGGTACTCGGGTTGTCCCATGTGGGGCTTAGTCTTAATACCTATTTTACAGATGAGGGAACTGAGGGCTAAAACTAAGGATTAAGATTGTGAGCCTGAAGTAGAACAGGTACTCTGTCCAACCTTATTACTTTGTACCTACCCAGCGCTTAGAACAGTGCTTGGCACATAGTAAGCGCTTGACAAATAGCACCGTTATCATTATCATTATCAACTGACTTAATATCTCCCTGAGAGTAGGCTTCTAGATCGCAATCATCAGCATGCAGTAATTCTGTTATACTGTACTCTCTCGAGTGCTTAGTACAGTGCTCTGTACACAGTAAGCGCTCAATAAATACGACTGATGGATTGATCGAATTCTTGAATGATCGTTTCCAGGACTTCAGATGATGCTCGAAGTTTGTTGAGATGAAAGAGGTGAGGAGGCATCCAAGTCTGTCATTGCATCCTCCACCATGGCTGTACAGAATAAGTTCAAATAGCATCGGACCCACTGAGGCATCTCTATTTTATTCTACTGGCATTTAGAGACGGTCGCTCTGACAGAACAACCTTCAGCTCTGACTGGGCCAGCCATGCCGTTCTGAAACTTCATGAGCTCACCATCACCTTTTTATCAAAGTGATTAGAGCATGGGCCTGAAAGTCAGAAAGTCAAGGATTCTAATCCTGGTTCCTCCACCTGTCTGCTGTGTGACCGTGGACAAGTCACTTCACTTCGCTGTGCCTCGGTTACCTCACTGGTAAAATGGGGATTGAGAATGGGAGCCCCACGTGGGACAGGGCCCACGTCCAACTCGATTTGCTTGTAACCACCCCAGCACTTAGTAATAATAATAATAATGATAGCATTTGTTATGCGCTTACTATGTGCCAAGCACTGGGGGAGATACAAGGTAATCAGGTTGTCCCACGTGGGGCTCACAATCTTTAATCCCCATTTGACAGATGAGGTAACTGAGGCACAGAGAAGTTAAGTAGCTTGTCCAAAGTCACACAGCTGACAAGTGGTGGAGCAGGGATTTAGAACCCATGACCTCTGACTCCTAAGCCCGTGCTCTTTCCACTGAGCCACAGTACTTCTCTGCCTGCAAATAGTAAGCACTTGACAAATACCATAATCAGATAATAATTCTTTAGATTTATGTAGTGCGTTTTATTTTTTCAGAGTGTTTTCACCCCCGCCACACTGGAGAGAAGGAACCGCAGCTCCTATGGCTTAAGGCCAGTAGAAAAGCTTTCCCTCTGAAGTGCAAACCCCCTGCCTGAGGTGGTCCTGACAGGAAGTGCCCTCTTGGTCTGAGGTGTGGCCTCCACCTGCAATCTGGCACTGGTGGATGTTGTGGAAAGGAAGAGAGAGCGGGTCCAGTGGCTTTCCAGTTGTTGAGAGGGAAACACAGCTCAGAGAAAGCAGGGCAGGGAGGGAGGGTGTGAGGCTTAGGTTTCTTGCTCAAGACAGCCGCCTCTCTCCTTCCGCCATGAACAATATCTGTGTGAAGGCAGTTTTCAATGCCTGGGCATTTTGGTAAGAAAGACTTTTAAAAAAATTTTTTGCTTTCACTCCTGCATTCAAACCTTCTTTTCTCTAACCCACTGTTTCCCCCTGAAACAAAAGTTACTTTAACACAGCTTCCCAACAACGTGAGGTTCATTCAGTAATTCAGCTACCACATTGTAGCAGAAAGCTGAGCATTAATTGTGTCATGGAAACACTTCGGATTAAAAAGCCTTCCTCACCATGGATTTCCAACCCAGTTCCCTCCCACTCCCATTAATTTCTACTGTGCCTCGTACTTGCCTCTCTTGATGCCGACTTCTTGCTCACGTCCTCCTCCCCACTTAAGTTCTTCCTTCACATCCGGCAGAACACTTCTCTCCCCATCTCGAAGACTCTCTGAAATCACATCTCCTCTAGGAAGCATTCCTTGATTCATTTTGCTTAGCCCCGTTCAATTTCTCCCCAGTTGCCACTTTCAGCGCTGGATACTCAAACCACTTTCATTGCATTTACAGACATATCTATCTAAATATGATATAATATATAAATAGATATTCTGCCTATCAGTAAATGATTTTAGTGCTTCCCCCACCAGAATGTAAGCTCCTTGAGGGGAGGGATCATGTTTGTTACCTCTTTTGTTCTATCCCAAGTGCTTAATACTGAACTCTGCATAGAATATTTGATAAATATTATTAATTGATTGGTTGAGAGCGCAAGGAATTAGGAAGTAGTTGCTATTCACTTGATATTCCCTCAGCCCCACAGCACTTATGTACATATCTGTAACTCACGTATTCATATTAATGTCTGTCTCCCGTTCTAGACTGTAAACTTGCTGTGGGCAAGGAACGCGTCCACCAACTCTGCTGTGCTGTACTCTCCCAAGCGCTTAGTACAGTGCTCTGCCCTCAGACTGATTACTTGGTCTAGGCCTGGGCCTTTTGCTGCAAAATCAAATGAACCAAAATGAAAGGGTTGCAGATTGCAAGGGTCTTTAAACAGGATTGTGGAAGCCAGATTCAGTAAGAAACATTAGCCCGACTTTAGATTATTGTGGTTTTGTTGGTCGGTCTTTTCACTAAGTTAAATTTTAATGCTTCTATGTAACAAAAAACTCAATTGTCCCAAAGTTTGAAGAACTGAAGCCCTCTCAATTCTTCCTTCTCTAACCTCCCTCTTCAACCCTCACTCTCAAATGGCTCTTTCCTCATTGGTTCAAACATGGTCATGTCCCTACTATCCTAAGAAAACCCTCCCTTGACCCCCACTGCATTCTCCAGTTATCTCTCCATCTTCCTCCTACCATTTCTCTCCAAAGTCCTCGATCGAGTTGCTTATACCCTCTGTCTCCACTTCCTGTCTTCCAATTCTCTCCTTTACACCCGGTGATTTCCTTTCCGCCCTCTCCATTCCATAGAAATAGTCTTACCAATGACCTCCTTATTGACAACTCTACTCCACCCTAATCCCTCTAGCCCTCTCAGATGCTTTCGACACTGTGGACCACCCCCTTCTCCTGAAAATGCCATCTAACCTTGGTTTCACTGACACTGTCCTCTCCTGGTTCTCTTCCTAACTTTCTGCCCGCTCCATCTCAGTCTCTTTCACAGGCTCATCCTCTGCATATCGATCAACTAATGTTATTTTTTGAGCCCTTACTATGTACAGGGCGCTGTACTAAATTCTTGACAAAGTGCAACAGAGTTGGAAAACATGTTCCCTTCCCACGATGAGTTTACAGTCTAGAGGGTGAGACAGAAATTAATATAAATAAATAATTTATAATATGTAATTTTAAGATATGCACATAAGTTCTATGGGGTTGAGAGTGGGGCCTATTTACCCTATTTATCATTACCCTATTTATTTTGTTAATGAGATGTACATCGCCTTGATTCTATTTATTTGCTATTGTTTTAATGAGCTGTTCATCCCCTTGATTCTATTTACTGCTACTGTTCTTGTCTGTCCGTCTCCCCCCAGCAGACTGTAAGCCTGTCAAAGGGCAGGGACTGTCTCTGTTACCGATTTGTACATTCCAAGTGCTTAGTACAGTGCTCTGCACAAAGTAAGCGCTCGATAAATACTATTGAATGAATGGGGCGAATATAAAATGCCCAAAAACCTACGATCCAAATGTCTCCCAGCCTCTAAGTGTGGGAGTCCCTCAGGCTCAGTTCTGAGTCCCCTTCTATTCTCCATTTACACCGACTCCCTTGGAGAACTCATTTCCTCACATGACTTCAATGACCAGCTCTATGAGAATGAGTCTTCCTTTTTCTGCAGTCTCGCATTTCCTCCTGCCTTCGGGACATCTCTACTTAGATGTCTCTCGACACTCAAACTTAACATGTCCAAAAGAGAACTCCTCATCTTCCCACCCAGACCTTCTCCGCCCCACTGATTGTAGACAACACCACCACCCTCCCTGTTTTACGAGCCCTTAACCTTGGCATTATCGTTGACTAATCTCTCTCGTTCAACCTACGTATTCGGTGTATTATCAAATCCTGTTAATTCTTTTTTCATACCATCTCTAGAATCCACCCCTTCCTCTCCAACTGGACTGCTATCCAGCTGGTCCAAGCACTTAGAGAAGCAACGTGGCTCAGTGGAAAGAGCACGGGCATAGGAGTCAGAGGTTGTGGGTTCTAATCCCGGCTCCAGCACCTGTCAGCTGTGTGACTCTGGGCAAGACACTTGACTTCTCGGTGCCTCAGTTACCTCATCTGCAAAATGGGGATTAAGACTGTGAGCCCCAAGTGGGACAACCTGATTACCCTGTATATACCCCAGGGCTTAGAACAGTGCTTGGCACATAGTAAGTGCTTTCAAATACCGATATTATTATTTTAATATCCATCCTCAACCACGGCATTGAGTTACTCGCTCATCTCCTGTCCTCCAGACTCTTCCTACTTTTCTCCATACTTCACTCTGTAACCCAGATCATTTTGTGTACATACCCCACTCCTCAAAAACTTCTAATGGTCACTCATGTATCTCCGCATCAGATGGAAACTCATAGTCACCTTCACAATATCACAATATCGCCAAGATCCGCCCTTTCTTCTCCATCCAAACTGCAATCATGCTGGTACAAGCTCTCATACTATCCCGACTCGATTATTGTGTCAGTTTCCTCTCATCTCCCTTCCTCCTGTCTCTCTCTGCTTCAGTCTATTCTTCATTCCACTGCCCGGATGATCTTCCTACAGAAACGCTCTGAGCATGTCACTCCCCTCCTCAAAAACCTCCAGTGGTTGCCTATTGACCTTAGCACTAAACAAAAACTCTTCACTCTTGGCTTCAACGCTCTACGTCACCTTGCCCCCTCCTACCTCACCTCCCTGCTCTATTTCTACTGCCCACCCCGTACACTCCACTCCTCTGCGCCACCTCCTCACCGTCCCCCTTTCGCGCCTATCCTGCTGTCGTCCCCTGGCCCACGTCCTCCCGTTGTCCTGGAATGCCCTTCTCCTCATGTCCACCAAACTAACTCTCTTCTCCTCTTCAAAGCCCTACTGAGAGCTCACCTCCTCCAGGAGGCCTTCCCAGACTGAGCCCCCCTTTCCTTCTGCTCCTCCTCCCCTCCCCTTCCCCCCTCCTGCCCTCTGCTCTTCCCCCTTTCCCTCCTGTCAGCACTGTGCTTATTTGTATATATTTATTACCCTATTTATTTTGTTATTGAGGTGTATATCTCCATGATTCTATTTATCTTGATGATGTTGTCTTGTTTTGTTTTGTTGTCTGTCTCCCCCATTTAGACTGTGAGCCCGTTATTGGGCAGGGATTGTCTCTATCTGTTGCTGAATTGTACATTCCAAGTGCTTTGTACAGTGCTCTGCACATAGTAAATGCTCAATAAATATTATTAAATGAATGACTAGTAGACTTTAATTAATTAATTAATTCATTCAATCCTATTTTGCTAAGCATTTACTGTGTGCAGAGCATTGTACTAAGCACCTGGGAGAGTACAATATCAAATAGACACACTCCCTGTCCACATGAGCTTAACAGCATGGCTCAGTGGAAAGACTCTGGGCTTGGGAGTCAGAGGTCATGGGTTCTAATCCCCACTCCGCCACTTGTCAGCTGTGTGACCTTGGGTAAGTCACTTAACTTCTCTGTGCCTCAGTTACCTCATCTGTAAAACGGGGATGAAGACTGTGAGCCCTATGTGGGACAACCTGATGACCTGGTATCTACCCCAGCGCTTAGAACAGTGCTGAGCACATAGTAAGCGCTTAACAAATACCAACATTATTATTATTATGAATAATATAAATAAATAAATTTCAGATATGTACATAAGTGCTGAGGGGCTGGGAGGAGAAATGAATGAAGGGAACAGGTCAGGGGATGCAGAAGGGAGTAGAAGAGGAAAGGAGGGCTTAGTCAGGGAAGGCCTCTTGGAGGAGACGTGCCTTCAGTAAGGCTTTGAAGTGGCGGGAGACTAACTGTCGGATTTGAGGAGGGAGGGTATTCCAGGCCAGAGGGAGGATGTGGGCGAGGGGTCGGTGGCGAGACAGATGAGATTGAGGTACAGCCAGACGGTTAACATAAGACACGCAATCAACTCTCCTCTCTTCATTAATCTCCCTCATCTCCCACTTCAACCCAGCCTGCACACTTTGGTCCTCTAACTCCACTGCACCTTGATCTTGTCTTTTGCCATCGATCCTGTGCTCAGGTCTTCCTTCTGTCTTGGGACTCCTTTCCCCCTTCATATCTAGCAGACCACCACTCTCTCATATCGATTAGACTCTAAGCCCGTCAAAGGGCAGGGACTGTCTCCATCTGCTACCGATTTGTACATTCCAAACAATTAGTACGGTGCTCTGCACGTAGTAAGCGCTCAATAAATACTATTGAATGAATATCGCCTCCAAGAAGCCTCCCCTGATTAGCTCCTCATTTCCTTACCCTATTTCTCCTTCCCTTTTGTGTCACCTGTGCATTTACCACCGTACCCCTTAAGCCCTTTGATACTCACCCCAGCCCCACCCTTCAGCACTTAAGGTACGTAGCCTTATACTTTGCAGCTTCCCCTTTCTGTAATTTATTTTAATTTTTGTCTCCTCCACTAGATTATCAGTTCCTTGAAGGGAGGGTTCAGGCCTACCAGTTATGCTCCCGAGCACTTAGTTCAGTGTTCGAAACACAGTAAACCCCTCGATAAATACCACTGATCGATCGCTTGAAAGGCATCGAGTAGAGTTTAGGGTGATTTTTGCGTGGTAACCACTGAGTCCCAGACGATGCTGGGCTGAATATCAAATTATTCCAAAATAAGGGAGACTCCCCCTGATCGTGGCTCAGTGGAATGAGCATGGGCTTGGGAGTCAGAGGTCATGGGTTCGAATCCCGGCTCCACCACTCGTCAGCTGTGTGACTATGGGCAGGTCACTTCACTTCTCTGGGCCTCGGTGACCTCATCTGTAAAATGGGGATTAAGACTGTGAGCCTCACGTGGGACGACCTGATGACTCCGTATCTACCTCAGCGCTTAGAACAGTGCTCTGCACATAGTAAGCGCTTAACCGATACCATCATTATTATTATTATGTCTGTTTTCCTAAATCTAAAGAAGGGCCCGGAAGTGGTCTTCCAGGAATAGGGAAGTCTCCCTCTTGACTTAAACCGTGTGCCCTACGTGGAACAGGAGCTGTATCCAACCTGATTATCTCGCATCTATCTCGGGGCTGAAAGCAGTGCCCGACCCATAGTAAGCGGTTAACGAATCCCAGAAAAAAGAGGTTTATCCTGCTTTAATCAGGAAACAGAGGACGGCATGAAATGAAGTACTGCGATTGCAACACTAGAAGGCGAACAAGATTCATCCTAAACCTCCATCGCTTCCTAGAGACAATAAGCCACCCACTGTAGCTCCTTCCGCTCCTGTGCTCGACGCGTTCTAAGGAAAGAAAAATAGAAAACTCAAACTTCTCAACTATAAGAACATTCAGAGATATTAACTAAACATTCAACATCATAGAAGAGAGTAGCCTCTCTATATGGTGTGCTTCAAATGGCCAGATGTGTGATTGTCCGGGGTGGGGAGGGAGGCGGTGTGGATGAGTTAAAGACGGCCTTTAGGAGAGATTTTGATCGACAGCCGTAGAAGCTGTTGGTATTTGTTAAGCGCTTACTGTGTGCAGAGCACTGTTCTAAGCGCTGGGGTAGATACAGGGTCATCAGGTCGTCCCACGTGAGGCTCACAGTCTTCATCCCCATTTTCCAGATGAGGTAACTGAGGCACAAAGAAGTGAAGTGACTTGCCCACAGTCACCCAGCTGACAAGTGGCAGAGCCGGGATTCGAAGCCATGACCTCTGACTCCCAAGCCCGGGCTCTTCCCACTGAGCCACGCTGTTTCACAGGACCCTCCGTAAAACATAAATCTATCTCACAGAGCAGAGGCCGCCCAACCCTGGCTCTTCCGATTAGAGTGGCTTAGTGGAAAGAGCCCGGGCTTGGGAATCGAAGGTCGTGGGTTCCAATCCGGCTTCTGCCACTTGTCAGTTGTGTGACTTTGGGCAAGTCACTTCACTTCTCTGCGCTTCAGTTCCCTCATCTATAAAATAGGGATTAAGACTGTGAGCCCCACCTGGGACAACCCGATGACCTTCTATCTACCCCAGTGTTTAGAACAGTGCTTGGCACACAGTAAGCGCTTTACAAATACCATCATTATTATTAGGCGGTGCAGCTCTCGAGCCAGGGCACCCACATACTTTGGAATGGTCAGGGCAGTGCCATCAGACAGTCAGTTAATCATATTTACTGAGCGCTTACTGTGTACGGAGCACTATACTAAGCGCTTGGGAGAGTAAAATATAACAATATAACAGCCTCATTCAGTGTGGCTTAGTGGAAAGAGCCCAAGCTTGGGAGTCAGAGGTCATGGGTTCTAATCCCAGCTCCACCACTTGCCATCTGTGTGACTTTGGGCAAGTCACTTCACTTCTCGGTGCCTCAGTTATCTCATCTGTAAAATGGGGGTTAAGACTGTGAGTCCCATGTGGGACAACCTGATGACCCTGTATCTACCCCAGAGCTTAGAATAGGGCTTGGCACATAGTAATCGCTTAACAAATACCGACATTATTATCATTATTATTATTCCCTGACCACATGAGCTTACAGTCTAGAGGGGGACTTCCCCCCTCACAGCTTTTTGGTCAAGAGGTAGCTGACCTGTCCCAGCTCTGCTCCTTGTCTGCTGCTGTAAACTCACTGTGGGCAGGGAATGTGTCGCTTATATTGTGTTGTACCCTCCCAAGTGCTTAGTACAGTGCTCTGCACATGGGAAGCACTCAATAAATAGCATTGATTGATTGATGCTCCCTAGGGAGAACCCTTTCTCCAGACTCCTCTCCCTTCTACCACCTCCCACCCCTTCTGCCAGGTTTCCACGAAAGCAAGTCAAACAGGGCAGGGAAGGAGTAATAATAATAATGCTGGTATTTGTTAAGCACTTAATAATGTTGGTATTTGTTAAGCGCTTACTATGTGCCGAGCACTGTTCTAAGCGCTGGGGTAGACACAGGGGAATCAGGTTGTCCCACGTGGGGCTCACAGTTTTCATCCCCATTTTACAGATGAGGGAACTGAGGCACCGAGCAGAGCACTGGTCTAAGCGCTGGGGTAGATACAGGGCCATCAGGTTGTCCCACGTGAGGCTCACAGTCTTACTCTCCATTTTGCAGATGAGGTAACTGAGGCACAGAGAAGCGAAGTGACTCGCCCACAGTCACACAGCTGACAAGTGGCAGAGTCGGGAGTCGAACCCACGACCCCTGACTCCGAAGCCCGGGCTCTTTCCACTGAGCCACACGGCATGCTCATCCCTGAGGAAGACCTTCCCTATTGATTGCTAATCTCCCTTCTTCCCATTTCCTCCTCCGATGTCAACCTAATCACTGGGCCTCCATCTCGTCCATCTCGCCGCTGACCTCTCGCCCACATCCTGCCTCTGGCCTGGAACGCCCTCCCTCTTCATATCCGAAAGATGATCACGCTTCCCACCTTCAAAGCCTTATTAAAGGCACATTTCCTCCAAGAGGCCTTCCCTGACTAAGACCTCAATTCCTCTTCTCCCACTCCCTTCTGGATAGCTCTTGTACTTGGATTTGCCCCCTTTATTCACCCCTTCCTCAGCACCACAACACTTAACGCACATATAAGTCATTTATTTATATTAACATCTATCGCCCTCTCTGGATTGTAAACTCGCCGTGGGCAGGGAACGTGTCTACCAACTCTGTTATATTGCATTCTTTCATGTGCTTATTACAGTGCAGTGCACAGAGCAAGAGCTCAATAAATATTCATTCATTCATTCAATTGTATTTATTGAGCGCTGTGTGCAGAACACTGTACTAAGCGCTTGGAATATGATTGATTGATTGAGTCCCTCAGTGCCATTTCTATACTTCTGAGCCACCTAAGCACCCGGATACTCACAACCCCCAAAGAAGCCTGGCTCAGTGGAAAGAGCCCGGGCTTGGGAGTCAGAGGTCATGGGTTAGAATCCCAGGTCTGCCACTTGCCATCTGTGTGACTGTGGGCAAGTCACTTCACTTTTCTGTGCCTCAGTGACCTCATCTGTAAAATGGGGATGAAAACTGTGAGCCTCACGAGGGACAACCTCATTACCCTGTATCTACCCTAGTGCTTAGAACAGTGGTCTGCACATAGTAAGCGTTTAACAAATACCAACATTATTATTATTATTATTATTATTATTATTATTCCCTTCCTCCAGCAGCGATGATGGCGTTCTCAGCGTGTAAGCCCTTTATGGATACATGTCTGCCAGAGCTCTTGTATCATATTCTCCCAAGCACTTAGTATGGTGTACTGCACATAGTAGGCGCTCAACAAATATCATCAATTGATCTGCTGTGGAAGCAAGCAGCCGCAGCACGAATTGCTGCTGGTCGCTTCTCCACCGGACCAGAGTTCCACTGCCTGGGGTAAAAGCTGCCATCGGCCCCTCCTCTTCTCCTCCATGACAGGAAGGAGACGGAGAAGCGGCACGGGGCCTCCTCCACCTTCGGGACAGGTCGTGACCATGCTATGGCCGTGACCGTCGCTTTTTGAGCTGCAGAGAGCCCTCACCTCTGTTTTCCACCCACTAGGGCCTCAGTAAATGCATTGCCACTAATGGCTTTTAATTTGGGTACTCTATCATTTATAAAATATGTTACGGTCTTTGGATAAATGCTTTAACTGAAGTCATAAAACTAAAGAGGCTCTTCAGGTTTGAGCATCACTGTTGGCGAACTTTTCATTAGAGTGTGAGAATGTGACTGATAAGACTGACAAGTGCCTGACAGTGGAAAGAGCCCGGGCTTGGGAGTCAGAGGTCATGAGTTTGAATTCCGGCTCTGCCACTTGTCAGCTGTGTGACTGTGGGCAAGTCACTTAACTTCTCTGTGCCTCAGTTACCTCATCTGTAAAATGGGGATTAAGACTGTGAGCTTCACGTGGGACAACCTGATGACCCTGTATCTACCCCAGCGCTTAGAACAGTGCTCTTGCACATAGCAACCTCTTAACAAATACCAACATTATTATTATTATTATTATTATTATTATTCCCATTTTCTGCTCCCGGCACCAGGAGCGGTTTTGATTTCCGACTCTTGCGTTCGTGATCCAAGACAGTTCTGTGTCTGTCACCAATCTTTACTTGCAGTTTGCCAGGGTGATTCATCTTCTGCTGCTTTCTTTCTAGTGGCTATGCCGGGTTATTCAAGGTTTGGTTTCACTGTGTTTTTCTGAAGCATTTCTTCTGTCCAACCTGTTCATGGTTCCCATATTTCAACTCGCCAAGCAACTCTTCAGATAGCCTGGCTGATTCTCCTCACATGTCTGTCTGAATGAAGATGTGATTCAACCAACATTTGCTTCAGTGCTTATAGGCAGACTATGCTCCAAGGCCTTATTGCCGTGATGCTGTCTTTACATTTTCTAATCAGTTGGGTACACGTGGGTCATGGAGAAACAGTCTGGCCCAGTGGAAAGGGCTTGGGTCTGGGCCTCGGTGGACCTGGATCCTAATCCCGGCTCTGCCACTTGCCTGCTGCATGACCCTGGGCAAGCCAATGAATTTATCTGGATCTCAGCTACCTCATCCGTAAAATGGGGATTAAATACCTGTTCTTCATCCTTCTTTGACTGTGAAAATCATGAGGGTCCAGGTCTGATCCGATCAGCTCGTATTTATTCCAGAGTACAGTGCTTGACACATAGTAAGTACTGAACAATTATCAGAATTATTACTGTTGGAACTTCTATAGAAGTTAAATGTGGCATCTGTGGTAGATCCAGATAAATGTAAATAACTATGCATATCATTATTGATTGTTTTAATATACTAAGTAATTATAGCAAACAGACATGTGGTCAGTTTCCATAAAGCAAAAGAAGTGATATACAGTATTGCAAATTAAATCCTTTCTACAACATTAATAGTAGTGTAATGGATGACAGGACAAAATTGTGCCACAGCTTGAATCAGAAAGAAGCAACAGCATCCTATCCATGTCAGAAGAGGAGTTATTTGGAGTTGAACTGGCCTCTAAAAGACTTATAAAGTATTTCCATATCAGAGTGCTTTGGTATTCACATAGTAGACATAGTTAATAATAATAATTGTGATATTTGTTAAGCACTTACTATGTCCCAGGCACTGTAATATGTGCTGGGATACAAGCAAATCGGGTTGTTCACGGTCCCTGTCCCATATGGGGCTCACAGCCTCAGCCCTCATTTTACAGATGAAGTAACTGAGGCACAGAGGAAGTGAAGTGACTTGTCCAAGGTCACACAGCAGACAAGTGGAGGAGCTGGGATTAGAACCCACGACCTTCTGACTCCCAAGCCCATGCTCTATACTCTACATCATACTGCTTCTCATCAATCAATCGGTGGTATTTATCGACCATTTATTGTGTGCAGAACAGTGTACTAAGGGCTTGGGAGAATACAACAGAGTTGGCTGACATGTTCCCCGTCCACAAAAAGCTTACAATTTAGACAGGGAGACAGACATGAAAGAAGCAGCGTGGCTCAGTGGAAAGAGCCCGGGCCTGGGAGTCAGAGGTCATGGGTTCAAATCCCGGCTCTGCCACTTGCCAGCTGTGTGACTGTGGGCAAGTCACTTCACTTCTCTGTGCCTCAGTTACCTCATCTGTAAAATGGGGATTAAGACTGTTAGCCTCACGAGAGACAACCTGATGACCCTGTATCTACCCCAGCACTTAGAACAGTGCTCTGCACCTAGTAAGCACTTAACAAATACCAACATTATTATTATTATTATTAATAATGAATTACAGGTATGTACCTAAGTGCTGTAGTGGTGAGAATGAGGTGACTATCGAGTCCTTAAAGGGTACAGGTCCAAATGCATTGGTGATGCAGAAGGGAGAGGGAGTAGGAGAAATGAGGCCACGGTTGGGGAAGACCTCTTGGAGGAGATTCAATTCTAATAAGGCTTTGGAGGTTGGGAGGGTGGTGGTATGTTAGATATTAAGGGGGGAAGGAGTTCCAGGGTAAAGGAAGAACACGGACAAGGGATCGGCAGTGAGATGAATGTGAGTAAGGTACAGCGAGTAGTTTGGTGTTAGACAATCAACGTATGTGGGCTGGGTTGTAGTAGTGAAGTAGTAGAAAGGTAAGGTAGGAGGGAGGCGAGCTGATTGAGTGCTTTAAAGCCTATGGTAAGAAGGTTTTTTTTTTTTTGATGCGGAGATGGATGGGTAACCACTGGAGGCTCCTGAGGAGTGGGAAGGCGTGGAAGGAATATTTTTGTAGAAAAATGACCTGGGTAGCAAAGTGGAAGTAGGATTGGAATGGGGAGAGGCAGGAGGCAGGAGGCTCAGCAAGGAGAATCAAGGCAGGATATGATAAGTGCTTGGATCCATGAAGTAACAGTTTGGATGGATAGAAAAGGGTGGATTTTAGTAGTATTGTGAAGGCAGAACTGACAGGATTTGGGGACATTGAATATGTGAGTTGAATGAGAGAAACGAGTCTAAGATAATGACAAAGTTATAGGTCTGTGAGACGGGGAGGGGTGGCTAGTGGTGCTGTCTACAGTGATGGGAAAGTCAGAAGGAGGACAGGGATCAGGTGGGAAGATGAGGAGTTCTGTTTTGGACATCAATCAATCAGTCAATCGTACTTTTGAGGACTTATTGTATGCAAAGCACTGTACTAAGCACTTAAGGAGAGTACAATAGAAGAGAGGTGATAGGCCCTTCCCTCAGTGAGCTTACAGTCTAGAGAACGTGTTAAGTTCCAGTCATCAGTGGGATATCCAAGTAGAAATGTCCCGAAAGTAGGAGGAAATATGAGGCTGCAGGGAAGGAGAGAAGTGAGGGCTGGAGAGGTAGATTTGGGAATCATCCATGTAAGAGAATGAGCTCTCCAAGGGAGTTGGTTTGGATGGAGAACAGAAAGCGACCCAGAACGGCCTTGAGGGACTCCCAGAGTTAGAGAGTGGGAGGCAGAGGAGGATCCCACGAAAGAGACGGAGAATGAGCAGCCTGAAAGATAGGAGGAGAATCAGGAGTGGCTTAGTGGAAGAAGCATGGGCTTGGGAGTCAGAGGTCATGGGTGGCTCAGTGGAAAGAGCACGGACTTTGGAGTCAGGGCTCATGAGTTCGAATCCCAGCTCTGCCACTTGTCGGCTGTGTGACTGTGGGCAAGTCACTTAACTTCTCTGTGCCTCAGTTCCCTCATCTGTAAAATGGGGATTAAGACTGTGAGCCCCACGTGGGACAACCTGATTCCCCTATGTCTACCCCAGCGCTTAGAACAGTGCTCGGCACATAGTAAGCGCTTAACAAATACCGACATTATTATTATTATTAATCCCGGCTCTGCCACTAGTCACCTGTGTTACTTTGAGCAAGTTGAATTCACTTCTCGGTGCCTCATTTACCTCATCTGTAAAACGGGGATTAAGATGGTGAGCCCCTCGTGGGACAATCTGATTACTCTGTATCTATCCTAGTGTTTAGAACAGTGCTTGGTACATAGTAAGTGCTTAACAATTACTGTCATCATCATCATCAGTGTCAATGAAGCCAAGGTTGGATAATGTTTCATGGTGAGGGGGTGGGCCCAGCACTGAAAACAGGGGAGAAGTCAAGGAGGATTAGGATGGAGTAGAGGCCACTGGGATTGGCAAGAAGGAGGTCACTAGTGACCTTAGAGAGTGTAGCTCCATGGAGTGAAGGAGGAAGCCACAGTGGAGAGGGTCAAGGAGAGAATCAGAGGAGAGGAAATGGAAGCAATGGGTATAGACAGTTAGCTCAAGGAGTTTGGAGAGGAAAGGTGGGAACGAGCCAGGGTGATAACTGATAACTGCAGTGGAGTTAAGAGAGGGTTTTCTTAGGATAGAGGATACACAAACATGTTTGAAACATGTTTCCAGAGGGAAAAGCGTCTGGAAAGTGAACTTTCCAATGTTTACTTCTTTAGTTCTCTCTCTTTTTTTTTTAACAGTGATTTGCAGGTGGAGAGTCGTGACTTTCGAAAGAGTATAAAAAATGAAAACCAGCTACAATAGAAAAGTTGCACATTTCTAAAAGTGCATGTGATGTACCCTTCCTTATCTGTGGAGTATTTCTTCAAAAGCACCCAGTTTAGGGGCCAGGTATTTTAGCGCTAGTGACTGTTTCGCTTGCCATGGTAAAGGTATCCTCAGAGTGCAGAGTAGCAAGAAAATATGCCACAGAAAAATACGGCAAGGCCTCTCTCTGGCTGCTCCTTCTCAGTCTCTTTTTCAGGCTCCTCCTAACCCTCCCACCCTCTAACTGTGGGAGTCCCTCAAGGCTCACTTCTAGGTCCCCCTCTATTCTCCATCTACACCCATTCCCTTGGAGAATTCGTTATTTTACCCTGGCTTTAACTACATCTCTATGGGATTGATTCTCAAATCCTCTTCTCCAGCCCCGACCTTTCTCCTTCTTCGAAGTCACACATTTCCTCTCCCCTCCGTGCTACCTCTACCTGGATGTCCCACTGACACCTCAAAGTTAGCATGTTACAGTTAACTGTAATCCCTTACTGTAAACTGTAAACTCGGCAGGAAACGTGTCTATTGACTCTGTTATTGACTTTCTCATCACTGTAGATGGTACCACTACCCTCCCTGTCTCACGAGCTCATAACCTCGGCATTATTCTCGACTCGTTTCTCTCATTCAACCCACATATTCAACCTGTCACCAAATCCTGTGGGTTCTACCTTCACAACATTGCTAAAATCCACCCTTTCCTCTCCATCCAAACTGCTACTGCACTGATCCAAACACTTATATCCTGCTTGGATTACTGCATCAGCCACCTCGCTGACCCTCCTGCCTCCTGTCTTGTTCCCTTCCAGTCCTTACTTCCACTTTGTTACCCCATCATTTATATACCTAAACATTCAGTCCACGTCTCCCCGATCTAAGAGCCTCCAGAGGTTGCCCATCTACCCCCGCATCAAACAGAATTTCCTTACCTTATGCTTTCAATCACTCATTCAGCTCTCCCCCTCCCACCTTACCTCACTACTACAACCCAGCCCACACACTTTGATCTTCTAACACCAACCTACTCACAGTACCTCGATCTTGTTCATCTTGCTGCCAACCCCTTGCCCATGTTCTCCCTCTGGCCTGGAACTCCTTCCGCCTTATACCACCACTCTCCCCACCTTCAAAGCCTTATTAAAACTGGATCTTCTCCAAGAGGCCTTACCCAACTATGCCCTCATTTCTTCTACTCCCTCTCCCTTCTGAGTCACGACTGTTTTGGGATCTGTACCCTTTGAGCACTTGATATTCACCCCACCCTTAGCCCCACAGCACTTATGCACATAGCTATAGTTTATTTTATGCACGTCTCCCCTTTTTAGTTTCTGGTGGGCGGGATTTGTGTCTACCTCCTCTGTTGTACTGAACTCTCCCAAGTGCTTAATATAGTGCTCTGCTCACTAAGCGCTTAATATATACCACTGATTATTCATGGGAGAAGCTGATGCTGGAGGAATGAGGGTTAAGACAGGATAAGTTTCAGGTCAAAAAATATGTAAATGTAGATACTGAATTGGAACAGAGTTTAAGCCTTTTGGCATGCCATTCAAAATTTTTATGTACTTGGCTGCCTCTTTAAATCTTTGCACTTTCAGGAAATTTATTTGATGAAAAAATAAGCATTCTCCAGTTCACGACAGAAAACATATTCTTGTCATTCTTCCCTTACAATCCTGTCTATTTTTGTTTGATGTTTTTATTATGCTGGTCCAAAAACTTATCATATCTCGCTTCAACTGCTGCCTCCTCACTGACCTCCCTACCTCCTGTGTCTTCCATCTCCACTTCACTCTGCTGCCTGAATGATTTTTTTTTAAAAAACACTCAGTCCATTTCTCAAAATCTGCCAGTGGTTGCCCACCCACCTCTATATCAAACAGAAACTCCTTACCACTCCTTAAGGCACTCACTCAGCTCTGACCCTCCAACCTTATCTTGCTGATCTCGTCTCTCTTGTGCCAATCCATTGACCACATCCTTCCTCTGGCCTGGAACTCCCTCCCCACTGAATCCTACAGACCACTACTCTCCTCATCTCGAAAGCCCTACTATAACCGTAACTCCCGCATTCCCTAACTCTTCATTTCCCTATCCTATTTGCCCTCCCTTCTGTGTCACTGATGAACTTGGATCTGTACTCCTTAAGCACTTTGATATCCCATCCTCATCCCCACAGCACTATTGAGCCTATCTTAAGACTCTGCTGCTTCCCCAATCTATAATTTATTTTAATATCTCTCTTCCTCACTAGAATGTAAAATCTCTGAGGTCAGGGTTTATGTCTACCAGCTCAGTCGTGTTCGTTCCCAATCACTTAGTAGTATGCTATGCATACAGTATGATCTCAATGAATACCACTTATCGATTTTAGTGTAATTACCCACACTGCTTATTATTCTTGATCCCCTAAAATTGTTCTATACTATTCCCATATGATTTCACATTTGGAACACATGTTATGAGATAGAGAAGCAGTGGGGCTCAGTGGAAAGAGCCCGGGCTTGGGAGTCAGAGGTCATGGGTTTAAATCCCGGCTCTGCCACTTGTCAGCTGTGTGGCTGTGGGCAAGTCACTTAACTTCTCTGTACCTCAGTTACCTCATCTGCAAAATGGGGATGAAGCCTCACATGACCCTGTATCTACCCCAGCGCTTAGAAAAGTGCTCTGCACATAGTAAGCGCTTAACAAATACCAACATTAATACCAACATTATTAAGTTACTTGACAGCAGGGACCATGTTACTTACCTCTTTTGTACTCTACCAGGTGCCTAGTATAGTGCTCTGCAAATAGGAGGCACTCAGGACATAATAATTATTGATTGATTGTAACAGCGGTTGTAGAGTTGGTCTCTTGGAGACTTGGAGACCAACTCCTTGGAGAGTAGAGCAAATGCATAAAATTCACTGCAGATTATCTGTGTCAGTCAGCAGTATATATTGAGCACTTGTCCTTTGCAGAGTACTCATTCGTTCAATCGTATTTTTTGAGGGCTTACTGTGTGCAGAGCACTGTACTAAGTGCTTGGAATGTACAATTCGGCAACAGTACTTATGGAATGCTTGCGATAGTACAATAGAGACGAAAGACAAGATTCCTCTTTTATATTTCTATCCAGAAATTGATTTCTTGAGTAACTGAAAGGAGAGAAGTATATCTTTCCTAGGTATATAGTTTAAAAACTATTCTTGGAAAAAATTAATGTATTCCTCGAGATCTCTCTATAGTAGTTCTTAAAGGAAATACATAGAACCGTAAATTTTCCTTTAGGGAGAGGATCCATTTTGGAAATTATCTAAATAAATATTCTAAATATGGGACTACCCAATACATACAATATATGTACATAACATATTCCTTGAAAATGTGGATGTATTGGGAACCATTATATTATGGGACCCATTTTCTCTTAGTTGTAAGTGCAAGTTTTTAGTTTTCTGCTCCAGAACCAGCTCCGATGTGATGTCCAAGCTGTAGTTTCCTACAGATCATTCCCCAACACCCCCACCTCCATCCCTTCCTTTCCTGATCCCTGGGGCACTCCAAAATAGTCACCTCCACCTGTCTACCGGGCTCCTTCTACCCATCTCCCCAAACCTCCTCCATCTGTCTCCCCAATCCCCCTCTACCCATCTCCCTAGGCTCTCCCCATTCTACCTTCCTACCCACTACTTTTTAATTTTTTGTAGCCAGGGACTTGCACTGCTCCTGATTAAGGCTCAGGCTGCCCCACTATTTCCAGGAGAATTAGGGCAGGACAATATTAGGCAGTTATGACCCGGATGGCCTTATACCTGAGTGCTGGCCTACTTTCTCACCCCAAATAGTGCCATGAGAAACTGTTCAGTTTGACTCTGTCACATTCCTTCTTGCCAATCTACTGGCTCAGACTCCCAGTTCTGCCTTGCAACTGAGAAGATGCCTGGTGATTTTTGTCATCTCAGAGGCTCAAGGTCGTTCTTAGCTCAGGACCGCTCTTTGCTCAGGGCCATTTTCAGCTGTGTTAAAAGACAGCAATTCACCACCAAGTCAAGACTCCTCCCTTCTGTTCCCCACTGAAGGCAGCACAGAATTGGGACTGGAGAGAGAAAGATCTCACCTCTTCCATTTCCACCCATCTGTGTTGCCTCCCTTCTGAGGCCCAGCCAAAGTGGAGAAAGTGGCCTGCAAGTCACTGATCGGGAAGCGGTATGGTGGAGTTGGGGCAAGGAAAGGAAGAGGTGAAGAAGGAATGGTCTTCCCTGCAGTGACTGGATGAAAAGTCAGACAGGGTGTTCGGATCCTGAGATACGTCACTATTTACAGCACGACCTCGTACTCCAGATTTTACGGACTATAGTCATCTGGAACCAGAGTATGGCCTCATAGAATTTCTTAGCTCTGATCGTAAAGAGGGATATAATTCCTTCTTAAAAAAAATGGCCTAATGTTTTTGCTAACAGAATTCGGGCAAACTCAGAAAAAGTGAAGACGAATCTTTCTAGCTCATGGCTAGGACATTGTGGGAGCTTCTTATTAAACTCCAATCCCTGGCCTGTTATTCTGGGGGGGGGGGATGTTAATAATGTCCTCTTTCCTTCCCAAACATAGGTGCCAGACCTTAGCAAGAATTCTCAGCATATGACCATTTTGGGGTGTGTCACCAAAAGCAGCAACTCTTTCCCAGTGATTCCCATTACATCTAAGTTAGAGGTTACCGTTTCTTCAGCTAAGGAGGACAGGGCTTCTGGTGCCTGATTCCCTGAATAGAAGCATGCAACAGACTTGCTCAGAGTGAGGATGCAAGGAGGTGGAAAAAGGAGGAGAGATGATTTGTTTTCTTCCTCACAAATCCTGTTTTTGTGCTCTCCAGAGCCAGAAAGAGAGAATTTAAAAACAATTCCAAATCTGAACCGGGTGCATAAAAAGTGATTGAGAATATTTCCTATATTGTCAGCTCCAACATACTTAGTCTGCATAACACAGGAAAGATAAGCAAAGGCTGCACCTAATAATAATAATGTTGGTATTTGTTAAGTGCTTACTATGTGGCGAGCACTGTTCTAAGCGCTGGGGTAGTTACAGGGTAATCAGGCCCCACGTGGGGCTCACAGTCTTAATCCCCATTTTCCAGATGAGGTAACTGAGGCACAGAGAAGTTAAGTGACTTGCCCAAAGTGACACAGCTGACAAGTGGCAGAGCCGGGATTAGAACCCATGACCTCTGACTCCTAAACCCGGGCTCTTTCCACAGAGCCAGGCCGCTCCTCATTTTAAACCAATAATTAAAAAAAAAGAAAACATACCTAAAGAAAAGTACATACAGAAAATAGGTATGCCTCTAGTCAGTTGCCTCTCATGTCGGTGGTTACTAATTTAAAATGACAATATTTACACGAACGCTTTGACAAATCAATTCCAAATATCCCTGGCCCATCAAAAGTTTCACTCACAGTCTGCCTTTCCTCCTCCACACCTACCAACACTCCCTCATAATAGCATCACTCCTTTTTCTACTGCAGAATATCAGCCAGAGAAAATTCCAACATTATTAACCTAAAGTTTAGTTACACTCAATATTCTCTCACAAACACAAATTCAGACCAAACCAAGGAAATGGTAGGAAGAATCTACATATACACAACACCTTTTAGGCTGTTAACTGATTTAATTTAGCTCCTAAATATGAGGACACTCACTGATTTGGAGGACTAAGCCCTTTTTTCCATAAAAAAAGGGATAATAGCCAAGAAAAATCTTAGTTGTATTTCGGCATTGTCAGTTGCAAGCTTTTTCATAGCAATAAAATATCATCTCAGCTGTTGTGTGTAATTTTTAGAGAATGCTCTACTACACATCTTTTGAAGATTTAGGAAGAAAAAGGTATATCTGAGTTGTTACAAAGAGAATTCTTAAAATTAGATTTCATGAACGTTTATATTGGTATATGAAGAAAACACATGACAAGCCAATCTTAAAATATTCTTTCTTCCTCTTTAGTCCTTTCAACTACCTTTAAACAACATATTTTGCATAATAAACTTTAATTGTTTTGAATGATACATTATTTTGTATTAGGAGAAAATTTTTCGACATTTAACAGTCATGCTGACAGCAAGATAAATTATTCCGGCAAATTTACATGCTGGAAAAAGAATACAGCACCACAATAATGCAAGTGACTAGTTCCATCTCTGAAATGTGATTTTACTGTGTTTTTCACTCACCTGATGGCTCTAATGACAGTCTTAAGGGGTGGGGTGAGATCTTCCACTGATACATCACACTGACATCCTTTCTCATCATATATATCATCTGTTCCAAGAGCAGTGTCAGCTGCAAGACAAAAATTATATGTTAAGACACAAATATTTTCAATGAAGCAAAAGTTCTATTGGGTTTGTCTTGAATGGAAACAGTGAGGTCTACTATATGGAGCATGATAACAAAGAAGTGTGAGCTCTGATTTAGGTAAATTATCTTTTTTGTGTCTGATTTCTTATCGAGAATGTCATGAAGATTCCTATTGTGTGAGTTGACATCAAAGAATCTGAGTAGTTAGGCAGGATATTGGAAGTAGCTTGCAGCAAAGCAAGTTAGGGCAAAATTATAGAGATTCTTACGTTGGATGAGAAAATTAATACCTTGCACCCTGGGCAACTAATAAACTTTTTGCCCTAATCTTGAACTTTACACTGGGATCGGTAGTGGTGGTCAGTTTTCTAATATCATTTAGTGAATGGCTCTTATGTGTGCAGAGTCCTGTATTAGACCCAGGGAGTATTAGGTGAATGATAGTGGCATAAACATATGCATGAAAGACACAAGACCATAAATGAACCCCTAAATATTTAGTGTGGAAAAGCACTTGACACAAGTTTCCTGGAGGAATTTGGCTGGACTAGTAGACATTAAAAATATACAAGCTGGCAAGAATGAATCTCCTCCTTATTCACTGGCATAATTGACTCCATTAGAAAATTGCCCCACCCAGATTTTGGAGAGGGAAATAAGAGATTATTTCTTGTATCACATAGTTATAAGGAATTGTAGCTCAACAAGCCGGGAAAAGGAGGAGGTGAAAAAAAGGGGAAGAGTAAGCAACACAGCAGGGGGTGGGCCTTTAATTTATTAAGACTGTCAGGGAGGAGAGGTGTGTGTGTGGGAGGCAGGGAGGAAGAGCAGAAGGGTGTGAAAGTACAAACACTGTATGGGGAGGGGAAGGGGTGGGGGGTTTGGTGAAGCCACCTCATGAATACTGCTGTGAATTAGAGAGGAGGGACGGAAGTGTGAGAATGCAAGAATGGGCCGGGCCTAGTTGGGGGTGGGAGGTAGTTCACTGAATGTCTGTTATATTGCAGCGTTCAGAAGAGTGCAAAGAAAAATAAGAGGTGCAATTCCATGCCTTTGTATCTTCCTCTCCTTTTTCTTTTCTTCTTCCCTCTTCCTTTTTTCTTCTCTTTTGTCTCCTACTCCTTATGATTCTTATATGACCAGCATAATCGTCCCAGCCCTATCTTAAATGTAACATTAATAATAATAATAATAGTGGTATTTGTTAAGCACTTACTATTAGCCAAGCACTGTTCTAAGCACTGGGATAGATACAAGATAATCGGGTTGGACACAGTTCCTGTCCCAAATGTGGCTCACATTTTTAATCCCCATTTTACAGATGAGGGAAATGAGGCACAGAGAAGTGAAGTGACTTGCTCAAGGTCACACAGCAAACACATGGCAGAACTGAGATTAGAACCACATCCTCGGATTTACAGGCCCGGGCTTTTCCCCCTAAGCCATGATTAGCCAACGCGGGACAATTATGTGAGTAAATTCTGAATATAGCTGAAGTGGAAGAGTCTTATTCTTTCACCTGGTGCCCCCTAGGTTGCTACAACTGCTCTAGGAGTGATAAAGGAAGACAATTTTCCTTTGCTCCATTCCTTGTTCTCTGTTAGGTTCTTCTGGAGAGTCACAGAGGCTATGTGTGCCCTTTCTGTTTTCACAATGCTTCTCCTCACCTGTCTCTTTACAATGACCCAAGAGATGGTGGAAGGCCCGTGGAGCAGTGGCGGATAAACCGATGGCAGGGTTTCTGGGATGTCACACCTATATTTACCAACCCACCTTCATCCCCACAGAGGATGAGATATTGTCTCTGGGACGTCTGTGCATGTTTGTACCTTTAGTACCCTTGAGCTATGACAAGGAGAGAGATGGGCACTTGCTTTTCCTCCTCCTCCTCCACATAACCCTACTTTGGGGACTCATGAATTTAAGACAGCTTGTTCTCCGGCCTAAATTAAGACACTATGTCAATCCCTTGCCTGTTCTGCCTCTCTTCTGAATGAGTGTTGCCAGAAGCAGCCGCCCCCCACCCTGGCTTACGCTAAATTTCTCAGTAGACTAATATGGAACTACATGGAACTCTCCTAAAACAGCTGGATGTCTCTGATTCCTGAATAACAAAAATAGAAACAACTTTCACTGCTTTAAAACACTGGTTACAGTGACAGAGGCTCCTGAGGTTGATTGCAATGGCGGTGGAGATTATCTTTGCATTGGATGAAAGGAGAGCCACGTCCCATGTTTCTCTTCCTCTTGTCACATTTCTTTCTCAGTCTCTGATGCTAAAAAAAATCCAGTAGGAATACTCATGGCAGTAACCACTTATATAAATAATAATAATTGTGGGCCTTTTATGGTATTTGTTAAGTACTATGTGCCAGGTGCTATACTGAGGCCTGATACAAGCGACTCAGGTTGGACACATCAACAATTACAAGGTAATCAGGTTGTCCCACATGGGGCTCACAGACATAATCCCCCTTTTACAGATGAGGTAATATTTGAGAAGTGAAGTGACCTGCCCAGGGTCACACATCAGACAAGTGGCAGAGCTGGAGTTCTAATCCTGACTCCTGTGCTCTATCCACTGAGCAACACTATTTTTCAAGTCATTAAGCATTTACTATGTGAGCTCACATTTAGATTATGAGCTCCCTATGTGTCCAACCTTATTAACTTGTGTCTACCCCGGCACTTAGAAAATACAGCATAGTAAGTGTCTAATAAATGCCATTATTATTGTTATTATGAATACTAAGCACCAAACACTACACTATTATTATTAATAATAATATTATACACCAAACACTGTACTAAGTGCTGTGGTAGATATAAGCTAATTAGGCCAGAAACAGTCCCTGTCCTATAGGGGGAGGGGGAATAGGCATTTGATCCCCATTTTACAAATGAGAAAATGGGAAGTTAAGTGACTTGCTTAAGGTCACACAGCAGACAAATGGCAGAGCCAGGGTTAAAACCCAGCCCTCCCCTCTCCCCCACCAGCTGGAGGGGAGGGATGGAGCTGATTCCCAGCTCCACTAGTCTTCAGTAGGTCACACTATTTCCCTTTTACTGTTACCTGAATGCTACAGTCCAGTCTGGGTTCAGGATGTGTGGGTAACTATTTTAGTCCCTGCCAGTAGGTGATGTGTGTGTGAGATGATGATAATAATAATAATACTAATAGTAATGGCATTTGTTAAGCACTTACTATGTGCACAGCACTGTTCTAAGCGCTGGGGGGATACAAGGTGATCAAGTTGTCCCACATGGGGCACGCGGTCTTGATCCTAATTTTAGAGATGAGGTAACTGAGGCACAGAGAAGTTGAGTGACTTGCCTAAAGTCACAAGCTGATAAGTGGAGGAGCCGGGATTAGAACCTCTAACTCCCAAGTCTGTGCTCTTTCCACTGAGCCACGTTGCTTCTCTGACGGGGTGGGGTTGGGGGAGGAAAAACAGAGAGAGAGGAGAGAGGTGGGACAGAGAGAAGGAGGGGAAAGTCATGGATTGGTCTCCATGAGAGTAGCACTGGCCAGGGCTAAAGATGTGGTTTTATGCTGTCGAGTTGACTGATCCATAGCGACACCATGGACACTTCTCTCCCAGAATACCCCACCTACATCTGCAATCGTTCTGGTCGTGCATCCGCAGAGTTTTCTTGGTAAAAATACAGAAGTGGTTTACCATTGTCCCCTTCCGCTCAGTAAATTTGAGTCTCCACCTTCATCTCTCTCCCATGCCGGTGCTGCCCGGCAGAGGTGACGTGTAGCAGATTGCCTTCCACTCCCTAGCCACTGACCAAGCCAGGAATGGAATGGATATGCATTTGCTTGACTCTCCCTTTCGTAGTCGAGACTGGTAGAGTACTGGAAACTCTCCAGGTGCGACCCTGAGAGGAGGGGTCTTGCTTCTACACGGACGCAATACCTGAGCAACATCAGTAGTCAATCACTACTCGGTCAACCAGTTCCTAGACAAACGGTGACTTTGAAGGTGGGAACTCAGATGGTGTCAAATCATTGTCTCTGTAGACACCACTGCTTAGGGCCATTAGGACTGTTAGTTGGAAGGAAAATCTTAAAGGAAAAAAAAAATTCTTCTCTGGGGCCTGAAGGTTTCTAAAATAAATTTTATGCTGATTTACTTTTACCGGTAAATTATTTGTGGTTGCAAAATAACTGCAAAACCAATTTTTATAGTATTCTATGACTGTACTACACAAAACAGGCACGTAATAAATATTGATGGTGATGGTAACACACTTCTGATTTTCCCCAGAGAGTAGCCTAACGATGCCCCAGTTACACTGTTCCTGAGATTTAGGTACATGTACGATATTTCTAATATCTAAAATTACCAGTTCAATTTAAATTAGAAAGTCAAACTTTTTTAATGGTATTTGTTAGGGCTTACTATGTGCCAGGCTATGTACCAAGTGCGGTTAGATACAAGATAATCAGATTGCATGCATTTTCCATCCCACATAGGGCTCACAGTCTTAATCCCCGTTTTACGGGTAAGGTAACTGAGGCACAGAGAAATTAAGTGACTCACCCAAGGTCTCACAGCAGACAAGAGGCAGAGCCGGGATTAGAACACGGGTCCTTCTGACCCCCAGGCCCGTACTCTATGTGCTAGGCCACTGTACTTCTCATATAACACACGTCAGGGACGAGAAAAGACCAGTAATGCTACTGCAGGTGAGATTTTTATCAATGTGTGATTAAGGACGAGGCTTCAAAAATCACGAACCTGTAAAAATGGTCTTGCTGCCCTGTTGCATTTGTTTCTACAATAGCTTACCCCTACTTTTGCTTTTTTTTTTGTATTGTAGTCTCCCTTTCTAGACTAGAAGCTCGTCATGGGCAGAGGATATGTCTGTTTATTGTTACATTTTACTTTCCCAAACGCCGAGTACAGTGCTCTAAACAAGGTAAATGCTCAGTAAGTGTGACTGACCGACCTACTGAGCCGTCTGCAGACACTCCATTTTTCATCGCTGCCTTCTGCAGACATTTCATTTTTCATCGCTGCCTTCTGCTTTTGTCTCCTAAAACTGACCACTGCTATGCTGCATTGATGAAAATTTACTTTATTGCAAAAAAAGGCTTCCTAGTATTTCTACTGCCCACCAAATTTGCAGTTTCCCTTGTACTTGGATTTGCACTCTTTGCTCACCTCTTCCTCACCCCTACAGTGCTTGTGTACATATCCGTAATTTATTTATTTGTATTAATGTCTGTCTCCTCCTCTAGACTTTGAGCTTGCTGTGGTCAGGGAACATGTCTACCAGCTCTGTTATGTTGTACTCTCCCAAGTGCTTGGAACTTAGTACTCGGCCCACAATAAGCACTCAATAAATAATAATAATAATGATGTTGGTATTTGTTAAGCGCTTACTATGTGCCGAGCACTGTTCTAAGCGCTGGGGTAGATACAGGGTAATCAGGTTGTCCCACGTGAGGCTCACAGTTAATCCCCATTTTACAGATGAGGTAACTGAGGCACAGAGAAGTTGAGTGACTTGCCCACAGTCACACTGCTGACAAGTGGCAGAGCCGGGATTCAAACTCATGACCTCTGACTCCCAAGCCTGTGCTCTTTCCACTGAGCCATGCTGCTTCTCTTATATGATAGACGGATTGATTGATTACCTATATAAGCTCCTCAGAGAATAGCTACTTGGATATTCTGTGGTTTTTCAGTCTTCTCACGCCCTGATTGCTCAGATGGGAAGCATCATGGCCCCGTGGAAAGAACAGAGGCCTAAGAGTCAGAGGACCTGGGTTCTAATACCCTATTTATTTTGTTAATGAGATGTACATCACCTTGATTCTATTTATTTGCTATTGTCTTAATGAGATGTTCATCCCCTTGAGCCTGTTTATTGCTACTGTTCTTGTCTGTCCGTCTCCCCCGATTAGACTGTAAGCCCCGTCACAGGGCAGGGACTGTATCTGTTACCGATTTGTTCATTTCAAGCGCTTAGTACAGTGCTCTGCACATAGTAAGCGCTCAATAAATACTATTGAATGAATGAATGACTGCCACTTGCCTGCAGTGGGATCCTGGGCAAGTTGCTTGACTTCTCTGGGCCTCAGTTTCCTCATCTGTAAAATGGGGATTAAATGCTAGTCCTTCCTATTTAAATCGTGAGCTCCAAGTGGGACAGGGACTGTATCCGACTTGATTATCTTGTATCTACCCCAGTGCTTAGTATTGTGCTTGGCACATAGTGAACATTTAACGAGTACCATAAACAGTTTGTGGATTAACTGAATTTTTGAGATTTTGTAGTCTGTGATCCTGTTTCTCCATCTGCTTTTGAGTATGGCGCATAGTTAGCATGGAGTTGGTAGAACTGCTGTAAGACGTGGAGCTCGTGATTAATCTTGCGTTCTATAACCCTCGAGAGGGTTGGGCGATACAATTAGTCTGTAGATCTTCAGTTTAGTTTGCATCTTGATTCAGTGTCCTTCTCCCATAGGACACACCAGCCTTCTTGATTTAATTTCCTATCTTTTATTATTCTTGTTCAAATAGCAGTATTTAGAGATGGCCCCTCTCAGCGTCTTACCTGGAGAGTTTCCACTTCTCTACCGGTCTCGTCTACTGGAGAGAGAGTCAAGCAGAGGCGTATCCACTCCATTCCTAGTTTGGGCAGTGGCTAGCTAGTGGAAAGCAATCTTCTACAAATCAAAACTCACCTGTGCTGGGCAGCAGCGGCACGGGAGAGAGTCGAGGGCGGAAATTCAAGTTTACTGCGCAGAAGGAGGCAGTGGTAAACCACTTCCGTATTTTTACCAAGAAAACATTATGGATCCACTACCAGAACGATTGCAAGATGGAGGTGGGGCGTTCTGGGAGAGACGTGTCCATGGTGTCGCTATGGGTCGGAGATGACTCGACAGCTTAAGACCAAATACAGGGATGGAGTTCAACTCTGCCCATGGCTGGATATAGAATTTGTCATGTGCAGGCTGGTACATAACTCTGGTTTTCTTCATGCTGTATCAGTCCTATGGCTGATAGGACTTTGCTGATTTTGAGAAGCAGCTCACAACCATCTCTATCTTTTTTTAAAAATGGTATTTGTTAAGCAAGTACTATGTGCTATGCATAGTACTGGGCACTGGGGTTCACAGTCTTAATCCCCATTTTAGGGATGAGGTAACTGGAACCCAGAGAAGTTAAGTGACTTGCCCAAAGTCACACAGTAGACAAGAAGTGGATTAGAACCCAGGTCTTCCTGACTCCCAGATTCATGGTCTATCCACTAGGCCATACCGTTTCTTCATACCGTGCATCACTGGTCTTTTCTCATCCTTGTGTGTTATATGAGAAGTACAGTGGCCTAGTAGATAGAGTACGTGCCTGGGTGTCAGAAGGACCTGTGTTCTAATCCCGGCTCCACCTCTTGTCTGCTGTGAGACCTTGGGTGAGTCACTTAATTTCTCTATGCCTCAGTTATTTTATCTGTAAAATGGGGATTAAGAAATGGCGCTTCCAGGGAAAAGTCATCAATTTATAGGAGCTGCTGTAGCCCATGATGCTTCCTGACTTGAGATAAAAGAGCCTTCCAGGAAATTGGATTCTGATTCTGACACCAGCTTCCAGATTTCCTGCTGCATCTATGAGCATGTCTGTGTGAGATTTGGTTGAACAAGGCTGGTTGCACTAGATAATAAAACCTGCCTTAACTTTATTAGTAATGTGGAAAACATTAGCTAAGACCCTCACATTCTGCTTCGACCCATCACGTCATCTTGAAGAAAGTAATAATAACCGTGGTATTTGTTAAGCACTTACTGTGTACCAGGTGCTGTACTAAGCGCTGGAGTAGATAGAAGCAAATCAGTTTGAACACAGTCCCTGTCCCACATTGGGCTTATTGTCCCCATTTTACAGATGAGGTAACAGAGGCACAGAGAAGTGAAATGACTTGCCCAAGGTCACACAGCAGACAAGTGGCAGAACTGGATTAGAACCCAGGTCCTTCTGAATGCCAGGTCATGCTGCTTCCCAAAGAACCCGGCTCACTCTATTCCAAGTATTCCAGGAGGCTAAAGGCAGAGAAGCCACACGTACCCAGCAGAGCCCTGGTCTTGGGTCAAGTCAAGTCAGTGGAAGGACATGGGATGTGTCTACCAACTCTATTGTATTGTATGCTCCCAAGCTCTTAGTACAGTGCTGAGCACATAGTAAGTGCTCCATAAATATGATTGACTGCTTGATTAAGGTTGAAGAAAAAAGCAAAGCATAATTTGTGTGGGATTTAGATCTAGGGCCATGCAGGTAGGGCTTCTGGACCCTTTTGTGCCTCAACCATCTCTCAATTAGAGAAAGAAAAACCCGTTCCAGACCTGCTCTCAGGTAGATATATCTCAGTTAGAGCCATTTTTCAGATTAATGATCACTGCATATGCTTGTTAGAATAATAGTGCAGTTTGGGAGATTCAGGGTGTGTACAAATGAGGATAAACTGAAGATCCACTTAGAGTTTAACTGCCCGGAGAAAGGCAATTAAACTAAGAAAATCTAAATCGACCTCTAAAATAAATGGCCCTCAACAGAAGTTGCACACATCTTCGGACCCATGAGTGTGAAAAGATGCAAAAGGATTAAAAATCAGCTGCATGGTGAAGATGCTTCCCAATCCTTCCTTCTCCACAAGCTGGGTCATTTTGTGTTTGACGATAAAATTTTCAGGCTCTTTCTTTTATGACTGGTGTCTCATGTTCCTTAGGTAAGTCTACATTTTAAGGAAAGTAATTTCTTTCCTGGTGTTTTACAACCCTGAATTATACTTTCCCAAGCGCTTAGTACAGTGCCCTGCACACAGTAAGTGCTCAATAAATACTACTGAATGAATGAATGAATGAACCCTGGCATTTAAGTGCAAATCTCCGATTATTGGTATCATATACAATGTGATATAATTGAGGGTTTTATAATGACCTGGGTGTTAATAGGGAATAAGAAAAATACATGTGTGGTCTCTACCCTCAAGTACTGTAAACTCCCTATAGTTAAAATTTCAGTTTTTTTTTTTAATGCAGCAGGTCCATGATCATTCTAAGTTCACTTAACTAAAGAGCTGGGAAGTAGAAGTTATTACAAATTGCTATTTAACCATATTTAACTGCAATAGTCAATTTAATTATTAAGGTAGCACTGTTTTTGTAAAACACATGAACACTAAGTGACTATGGCACATTATCGTCTTTAAAATTTAACTATTTTTTAATCAAAATAAAATAATATTTCTGTGATTCTGAATTCCTAATTTCCATTGTTTGTCTTTACATTTGTTACTGAGCAAATGCAGTGATTCTAATTAACACAAATGAGGAGATCCATTATGTAGGATTCTTTTGTGCTTGGATCATATTTTCTCTAAGATCAGTTTCAATTTGCATTGTTTGAGCAGATAATTTACACATTACCCTAATAAATTATGTTTATTATATTATGCATTCAATTTGATTCCCTATTAATAACTGCCAATTAGCTTTATCATTTGCCTAATTTTGAAAAAGATTCTTTAAAATAGTGGGCAAAGTTCATGAAATACTTTCTGACAATTGAAGGACATCTTTTGGGTTTACGAGGAGACATGCGATATTATTAGATAATTTTTACAAACAATTCACTCTGTTCATTGCTATTAAATTGCTGGTCATGTCATAGTAATTCCTAAGTAATAAGGAGAAAGAAAGATGTCAGACCTTTCTTGTTATTTTCAATTATATATATATATGTATATATGTATAAATATACACACATATATACATATATATATATATATATAATTGCTATACCTGTTTATTCAAATGAGAATGCCAGTGACTCTTTCCTTGTGTCATTTCTAATTAATTACAGAGGAAATTTAATTGAAACATGGGAGATTTTTATCACCCAAAATAATCACACAGCCATTATGTGCACTAACATTCAACGATCTGGTTTTAGTGTTAATGTCGCATTCAGTGTTACCGAGTGGTGGATTGTGTTTTTGGTAAGAAAGTTTATAAAACCTGAATACAACTATATCAGCAAGTTTAAGCTAATGAAATTCTGATAATAATCGAGTTGAGGAACAAGTATCAGGCCAAACCACCCTTCCAAAATACCCAGAGATTTTTGCCATCGTATTTTAATAAATTACTTCATAAAAATGAATTATGTGGGGGACGATGAACAGAACTGCATTCTTTCCATGATTTCCTGAACTAACCACTCAGAGGGTCACATATAAATGCTCCTCAGGGAGTGAGAGGGTAGAGTTCATTTAATAATATTGCATTGCAGAGCCAGCTTGACGCTGGAGCGGGGTCTTGGGTGGACGGGTGACGTGAGGAAGCGGTGCTCCAGTGTCACACGTGCTCGGGGCCACGGCCACTGCCAGCTCCATGCCGCCCTCCAGAGACCACCACCCATCCCTCGAATTTGTAGAGACCGTCTTTTTTTCCAAAGCATCTGCATACCAATGATCTCATTTTACTCTCACGCTATCCCTGGGAGGAAAGGCGAGATGGCTATTATTATCCCCATTTTGCAGAGGAGGAGGTGGAGCCCCAGAGAGGTTAAGTGATTCGGCCGAGGTCAGAGCCGGCCAGTGGCAGAACTGGGATCATCATCAGGATCTCCTGGCTCCTCTTTCCACTAGAGCACACTGATTCCCAGTGCTGTGCTGGGATTTAGGGAAGGTCATCACCAGCAGTGAAAAATTGCAGTCTGGCCTATAGCGTTCTATCAATTAACTAACCAAGGAGCGTGGACTACTGGAAAGATCCCAGGCCTGCGAGTCAGAGGACCTGGGTTCTAATCCGGGCTCCACCACTTGACTGCTGTGTCACCATGGGCAAGTCACTTAACTTCTCTTTGCCTCAGTTTCCTCATCTGTAAAATGGGACTACAATCTCTGTTCTCCCTCCTGCTTAGTAATAATAATAATGTTGGTATTTGTTAAGTGCTTACTATGTGCAGAGCACTGTTCTAGGCGCTGGGGTAGATACAGGGTCATCAGGTTGTCCCTCGTGGGGCTCAGAGTTTTAATCCCCATTTTATGGATGAGGTAACTGAGGCACAGAGAAGTGAAGTGACTTGCCCACAGTCACACAGCTGACCAGTGGCAGAGCTGGGATTCGAAGCCATGACCTCTGACTCCCAAGCCCGGGCTCTTTCCACTGAGCCACGTGAGCCCCATGTGGGGCAGGGGCTGTGTCTGACACAATTAACTTGTATCTACCTCAGTGCTTAGAACAGTGCTTGACACATAATCAATCAATCAATGGTATTTATTGAGTGTTTTCTATGTATGGAGCACCGTACTAAGCACTTGGGAGAGTACAATACTACAGAATTAGCAGGCACGGTCTCCACCCTAACGATCTTACAGTCTAGAGGGGAGACAGACATCACTATGAATAAATAAAAACTTTACAATACTTATGTTAAAGATATCTGCTTAAGTGCGGTGGAGTTGGGAGTGGGGAGATATCAAATTTCCAAAGATCGAAGTGCATAGATGATGTGGAACAGAGAGGGAGCTGGGGAAAAGATGGCTTAATTGAGGAAGGCCTCTTGGAGGAGATGTGATCTTAATATTGTTTTGAAGGTGGAGAGAGGTCTGGGATATATATGGAGGGAGAGGGAGTTCCAGGCTTGGGGAAGGACATGGGAAAGGCGTCAGCGTCAAGATAGATGAGAATGGGGCACAGTGAGTAAACTGGTGCTAGAGGAGTGGAGTGTGAAGGCTGGGCTGTAGTAGAAGGTCAGTGAGGGGAGATAGGATGGGGAGAGCTGATTGAGTATTTTAAAGTCAATGGAAAATGCTTAACTTCTTGAAGTCAGTCATCAGTCAGTCAGTCAACTGCATTTACTGAGCGCTTACTGTGTGCAGAGCACTGTATTAAGTGCTTGGGAGAGATATATACAACAATAAACAGACACATTCCCTGCTCACACTGAAGAGTTTCGAATATAGAGGGGAGGAGACGACAGTAATATAATTAAGTAAATTACAGATATGTACATAAGTGTTTGGGGCTGGGAAGGAGGTGAATAAAAGGAGCAAGTCAGGGTGATGAAGAAGGCAGTGGGAGAAGAGGAAAGGAGGGCTTAGTCAGGGAAGGCCTCTTGGAGGAGATGGCCTTAAGGCTTTGGAGGAGAGAGTAACTGTCTGTTGGATTTGGGGAGAGAGGGAGTTCCAGGCAGGGCATGTGCAAGGGGTCAGTGGCAAGATAGAGATCAAGACACATTGAGAAGATTAGCATTAGAGGAGCAAAGTGTGCAGGTTAGGAGGACTGTGGGAAGGCAGGGGTTCTAAGAGATGCTGCTATGGGCTTGTGAGAAACCATTGTTGTTCTCGGGACTGCAGGAGGGGAGAGGAGAGAGCCAGAGAACTGCCATTAACTGCTGCCCTGCACCTGCACCTCTAGACTGTAAGCTCAGTGTGGGTAGGGAATGTGTCTGTTTATCGTTGGACTGTACTCTCCCAACTGTTTAATATAGCGCTCGGTACACAGTTAGTGCTTAATAAATACAATTGATCGAATGCCTCTGTTTCCTGCACTAAATCAGGGAGACAGGAATTTATCCTCAATAGGAAATGGGGCACACAAGTAAACATTTTTTTTTATGGTGTTTGCTAAGTGCTTACCATGTGCTAGGCACTGTTCAATACATACCACTGATTCTAAACATTGGGGTAGATACAAGCTAATCAGGTTGGATGCAGTCCTTGTCCCATGTAGGGTTCACAGTCTTAATCCCCATTTTACAGATGAGCTAATTGAGGCCCAGAGAAGTGAAGTGACTTGCCCAACGTTAAACAGCAGACAAATGGCAGAGCCGGGATTAGAACCAAAATTCTTCTGACTCCCAGGCCTGTACTCTATCCACTAGGCCATGCTGTTTCTCCAAAACTTATCCAGGAAGCAGCTCTGTGGGGGCACTGGTGGAGTTTACTTACTGACCAGGGGATGCTGTTGAATGACAGAATGCTGGAGAGTGAAAGGTGTAAACAGGAGTGAGGAAGGACAAAGTGGTACAGGAGATGGAGGATGGCATGACGGAGGTGAGGCAGGATTGTGTCAATAACAATAATAATAATGATGATGGTATTGATTAAGCATTTGCTATGTGTCAAGCATTCATTCATTCAATAGTATTTATTGAGCACTTTATATGTCCAGAGCACTGTACTAAACGCTTGGAATGTACAATTCGGCAACAGTTAGAGACAATCCCTGCCCAACGATGGTAAGGGCTGGGATAGATATGTTAATCAGGCTGGACACAGACCCTGTCCCACATGGGGCTCGCAGTCTAAGTAGGAGGGAGAAGAGGTATTGAATCCTCATTTTACAGATTAGTCAAGAACTGGCCCAAGGTCACACAGCAGGAAAGCAGCAGAGCCAGGATTAGAACCCAGGTCCTCTGACTCCCAGGCCCATGCTCTTTCCACTAGGTCTTGCTGCTTCTTTGCAGGAATAGGCCCTGGGTGTTGGAACTATGTGTGTGTGAGGCCCTTCCAAAACCAAAGGGCAACCCCCCTCCTCTTGGAGGGCAGGGCAGTGCTATTATTAGCTTTCCAGAGGCATCGGTGGAATTGGGGCGGGGAGGGGAGTGTTATCAGGGCTGGACTTGCCCACTGGGCTACCAGGAAAATCCTGGTGAGTCTGTCTGTGCCCAGGTTGGCCAGGGTGAGCCACATCGGGCACCGGGCCTGGAAGTTCCACACTGAAGTCCTACAAATTCCCCACAGTGCTAACTGGCTCTGGGTCAACGAATCTCTTGGTGCCAGTTGGGAGAGTGGGATGGTAGAATTAAAGGAGCTTCAGTTCCTAACGTTTCCCTCCTTGCCCTTTGCCTCTCTTAGAGTGTTCTCACTGAGAAGCCTAGGGAGATTGTTATATCCTGGCCTTGGTTATTATGGGAACGGTCTCAGTGGGACCTTGGTTGGGGGCTGGTGGGGAAGCAGGGAGGGTGATGGGGTAATGGATTTGCCCCGTGGTAAAGTGGCTTTGGATATAGCGGAGGTCCATCTTGAGGAGAAGACTAAGTTCCAGGTAGCCTGTCCTTTTCCTGAGACGGTCATCTAGCTGAGAAAAAGATCCTGAGTTTCTCCTGGGAGCCCAACCACTTCACCTAGCAGAGCACATCACACAAGATGTTAGACGCAATTTAAAAATTGTGTCATATGGGTGTCTTTTGTAGGAGAAGACAAGTAGGTGTGCATTTTGAGAGATGTATAATTTTGGATCTTTCAATGAAAGGCACCATGAAACTAAAAAGTCCTATGAAATTGAAGCTAGATTTTGTAATTTGTGTAATGGCTAATTTGGTGCTTTTATAAAAAGAGGTCATGTACACTACAGTCATAGAAAAATGTTTTAAAAGCCTACAGGATACAAAGAGTTTTTACCCCGGTAGGCGAAAGGGGAGAAGGAGACTAAGGCAACAGCCCGTATTCCTGAGCAAGTACCAGAATGGGTGGCATCTTGTCAGATTGAGACCTATTTAACCTATAGGAAAGGAGTGGTGGGATGCCAAAACTGAACAGATAGACAGGCTGACCTTCTTCCAAATAAGGATTTTTGTGCAAACACTCAAGATGATTTATGGCCCCTCTATGCATTACCGTGGTATTGCTGAAGAGTCCAGATGGAACCATCCTCATTACAGACAGAGATAGAATCCCACACAGGTGGTGAGAACATTATAATGAACCCTTGAACATGCCTAAGGCACAGAAAACTGTCCAAAATGCAAAAGCAGGATCTGAGCTCTGACTTTTGAGGGAGTAGGCAGGATGAAGCTGTGGGGAAGGGAGAAAGAACAGAAGAAGGGCGGCAGGAACAGAAGAAGTTGTAGCGTGTGGTCTCGTCTTCCGACCCCATTGGACTGTGGAGATACCTCACCAGTAGCCCCCTCTACCCTCCCAGTTGATCATTCAGACAATGGTGTGCATCGAGCAGTTACTGTGTGCTGAGCACTGTTTTAAGCACTGGGGAGAATAGAGTATACAGTAGAGCTGGAAGACAAGATCCCTGCCCATAAGGACCTGACAGTCTACTGTTGGTGCCATCTTGAAGCCTCCCTCCCATGCTACCCTGTGCCTTTGGGGAGGACTCCAGCAGGAAGATTTAGGATGTTCTGAAGCCCCGGGGCAGCTGCGGCGATTGCCACAGGTCTTGTGGCTGCTGCTGTAACTGAGACTGTTAGAAATATACTAATAATTGAGGTATTTGTTGAGCGCTTACTATGTGCCAAGCCCTGTACTAAGCCCCGGGGTGGATTCAGGCAAATCGTGTTGATCATGGTCTCTGTCCCATGTGGGGCTCACAGTCTCAATCTCCATTTGGCAGAGGAGGTAACTGAAGCACAGAGAAGTGAAGTGATTTGCCCAAGAGCACACAGCCAATATTAGAACCCATGACCTTCTGACTCCTAGGCCCTCGCTCTAGCCACTAGACCATGCATTTTTTTTTGCTGAACTCTAAGCCATGAGGAATCTGAAACTCTGCTTTGCCAGCCCCAGCACCCTATTGCTCTCTTTGTTTTTACGTTTTACTCTTTCATCTTTCCTAAGGTATCTGTCACCAGTCCTACCTTCCCCCTACTCCCTCCACCTGTATTATTAGATTGTGAGCCCCTGGAGGGGTCAGGGACCCTGTTTAATTATCATCCATGTATTTTTTTCATAGTACTTAGTAAGTACTTAGATTAATAAGTAATACTACTACTAAGAAACCTCTGCAGTGGGAGCCATGGAAAGAACCCAGCTTGATAGCACCCCTGTAGAAACCCACAAGCAAGGAGGGGACTTAATCCTCAATCTACGGGCCACAGACAAAATGCCATAATCACTATCTTTAAGAAGAAAGGGAGTCAGAACTGATTGGTGAGTCTCACTCTAAATACCCGGCAAATTTAGTAGAACATATAATTAAGCGTAGGCTCAATGATCGGCTCACAGAGGGCAACCATTACGTGGAGATTTTAAGTATTCTGTTGCCACTGTGGGAGCCAGAGGACCAGTTGGTTTGGCCTCTGTTTTGATCCGACAAAACATTTCCTTTGTTCTGATGTTGCCCTTAACCGAGCCCCCCCCCAATCTGGATTGGAGTTCAAATACCCTGAGGAGGGCACTGGTTAGAGAAAGACAGTCCTGTACATTAAATATCGGTGGTGCAGAGTACAACAATTACAACATGGAGAAATATGCCCCAGTTGTGCTTACCGTGCATGAAAGAGAAATAATTATTTCAAGTGACAAACAGCATGAATATGATTAATCCTCATAAATTGCATCCTGTAGCTTTTGAATACTGTTTAAGTTTTCCTGATGTAGCAGAATCTTGCTGGCTTCCAATCCAAGACTAACCCCCCTTTTCCTCAGCTCCCCCTCCCCCCTCCCTCACCCCGACTTGCTCCCTTTGCCCTACCCCCCCATCCCCATCCCACAGCGCTTGTGTATATATGAACATATCTAGAATTCTATTTATTTACATTAATGCTTTTTTACTTGTTTTGATGTTTATATTGATGCTATCGATGCCTGTTTCCTTGTTTTGATGCCTGTCTCCCCCCTTCTAGACTGTAAGTCCGCTGTGGGCAGGCATTGTCTCTCTTTATTGCTGAATTGTACTTTCCAAGCACTTAGTATAGTGCTCCGCACACAGTTAGCACTCAATAAATATAACTGAATGAATGAGTACACAAAGTCGCAACAATCTCCAATGGGATACATAATTTTTCAATGTACTTCCAATACTACGCCAATAGAAGAGGAGGTAGAAAACTGACTCAAGAAGGCCAACACATTCTCTGGAAGACAGCCAGAGTTTGGAGACAATGTGGCACTAGACTGCAGACTAAATTCAAAGGTCTACAAAACTGCAGTGCTGACCAATCTTCTCTGTGGCTCTGAGACTTGGATTCTCCACAGCTGATGAAATTCCATCCACCTCATTTACCGAATCGACTCAACATCAAATGGAAATTCAGGAGCACAAGCAACCAAGTCCTGTAATGTATTTATTTTTAGTAACGTCTGTCTCCATCTCTAGACTGTAAGCTCAATGTGGGCAGGGAGTGTGTTTATTGTTATATCACTCTATCCCAAGCGCTTAGTACAGTGCTCTGCACATAGCAAGTGCTCAATAAATATGACTGACTGACTGACATTGCCTGAAATCAATCTCTGAACACTGAAATTATGCTCACCACAACACAACTTTGCTGGGCTGTGTGTGTGAGGAGAATGGATGATAGCAGGATACTCAAAATAATTGCTTCATAGAAAGCTGTAATTGGGAAACTAAAAGCCAAGAGGACAGAGGAAACATTTTAAGGATACAATCAAATGACATCCCAGCTGAAAATTGGATGTCAATTGCCACAGGTATTCATTCATTCATTCAATAGTATTTATTGAGCGCTTACTATGTGCAGAGCACTGTACTAAGCGCTTGGAATGAACAAGTCGGCAACAGATAGAGACAGTCCCTGCCGTTTGACGGGCTTACGGTCTAATCGGAGGAGACGGACGGACAAGAACAATGGCAATAAATAGAGTCGAGGGGAACAACATCTCGTAAAAACAATGGCAACTAAATAGAATCGAGGCGATGTACATTTCATTAACAAAATAAATAGGGTAATGAAAATATATATAGTTGAGCGGACGAGTACAGTGCTGAGGGGATGGGAAGGGAGGGGGGAGGAGCAGAGGGAAATGGGGGGAAAAGAGGGTTAAGCTGCCGAGAGGTGAAGGGGGGGTGGTAGAGGGAGTAGAGGGAGAAGAGGAGCTCAGTCTGGGAAGGCCTCTTGGAGGAGGTGAGTTTTAAGTAGGATTTTGAAGAGGGGAAGAGAATCAGTTTGGCGGAGGTGAGGAGGGAGGGCGTTCCAGGACCGCAGGAGGACGTGGCCCAGGGGTCGACGGCGGGATAGGCGAGACTGAGGGACGGTGAGGAGGTGGGTGGCGGAGGAGTGGAGCGTGCGGGGTGGGCGGTAGAAAGAGAGAAGGGAGGAGAGGTAGGAAGGGGCAAGGTGATGGAGAGCCTTGAAGCCTAGAGTGAGGAGTTTTTGCTTGGAGCGGAGGTTGATAGGCAACCACTGGAGGTGTTTAAGAAGGGGAGTGACATGCCCAGATCGTTTCTGCAGGAAGATGAGCCGGGCAGCGGAGTGAAGAATAGACTGGAGCGGGGCGAGAGAGGAGGAAGGGAGATCAGAGAGAAGGCTGACACAGTAGTCTAGCCGGGATATAAGGAGAGCCCGTAGCAGTAAGGTAGCCGTTTGGGTGGAGAGGAAAGGGCGGATCTTGGCGATATTGTAAAGGTGAAACCGGCAGGTCTTGGTAGCGGATAGGATGTGATAGGATAGGATAGGATAGGATAGGACAGGTAGATCTGTCTGGCACAGTAAAATCAAGAAAGAAGAAACTCTGTTGGAGCAAAAGTTTTGCGTGGATTGTGGGACGAAGAAGTAAAAGGAGGTGCTACAAACAACAAATGTACCAACACAGCCAAGTGCAGCCTTTGTGTATACATAACAATAGGGGCAGAACTGAGGAACCCACATTGGTCTTTTCAACCATACACGTGTCCAAAGGTGAATTTCACCTTCATCTTCTTTTTTATGGTATTTGTTAATCAATCAATCAATCAATGGTATTCACTGAGCCCTTACTTTGTGCAGAGCACTGTATTAAGTGCTTGGGAGAATACAAAAGAATTAGCAGTCATGTTCCCTGCCCATAATGAGCTTACAGTCTAGAGGGGGAGACAGATATTAATTTGAATAAATAATTTGTAATATATAATTTAAAGATATGTACATAAGTGCTGTGGGGTTGGGGGTAGGATGAACATCAAATGTCCCAAGGTCACAGATCTAAGTTCATAGATGACGCAGAAGGGAGAGGGAGCCGGGGATAAGAGGCCTTAATCGGAGGAAGGCCTCTTTGGAGAAGACGTGACCTTAATAATGCTTTGAAGGTAGAGAGAGTAGCTGTCTGGTGTATATGGAGGGGGAGGGAGTTCCTAGCTGGGGGAGGACATGGGAAAGGGGTCAGCGGTGAGATTGACGAGATCAGGGCACAGTGAATAAGATGGTGCTAGAGGAGAGGAGGAGTTTGCGGGCTGGGCTGAAGGTAGTAGGAGATCAGTGAAGTGAGGTAGGATGGGGCAAGCTGATTGACTGCTTTAAAGCCAAGGGTAAGGAGTTTCTGTTTGATGCTGAGTTGGATGGGCAGCCACTGGAGGTTCTTGAGGAGTAGGGAGACATGTTTTTGTTGATAAATGATCCGTGTAGCAGAGAGAAGTATGGATTAAGAGTGGGAAGAGACAGGAGGCTGGAGGGCCAGCAAAGAGGCAGATGCAGTACTCAAGGTGGGATAGGGTAAGTGCTTGGATCGGCATGGTAGCAGTTTGGTTGGAGAGGAAAGGGCGGATCTTAGCAGAGTTAAGTGCTTATCATGTTCCGGGCACTGTACTAGGCATGGGGTAGATATGAGCTAATCAAGTTGATTCTATTAATTCTATTTATTTGATTCTATTTATTCTTGATTCTATTTATTGCCATTGTTCTTGTCTGTCCATCTCTCCCGATTAGACTGTAAGCCCGTCAAAGGGCAGGGACCGTCTCTATCTGTTACTGATTTGTACTTTCCAAGCGCTTAGTACAGTGCTCTGCACATAGTAAGCGCTCAATAAATACTATCGAATGAACGAATGAAAAGTTGGACACAGCTCATGTCCACAGGAGGCTCACAGTCTCAATCTCCATTAAAGAGACGAGGTAACTGAGGGATGGCAAAATAAAGCGTGGCTCAGTGGAAATAGCATAGGCTTGGGAGTCAGAGGTCATGGGTTCTAATCCCAGCTCTGCCACTGAACGTCACTTAACTTCTCTGGGCCTCAGTTCCCTCATATGTAAAATGGGGATTAAGACTGTAAGCCCCACGTGGGACAACCTCATTACCTTGTGTCAACCCCAGCGCTTAGAACAGTGCTTTGCACATAGTAAGCGCTTAACAAATACCATTGTTGTTGTTATTTCCCCAGCGCTCGGAACAGTGCTCGGCACATAGTAAGCGCTTAACAAATACCGTGATTATTATTATTACTTCCCAAAGTCACACAGCAGACAAATCGCAGAGCTGGGATTAGGACCCAGGTCCTTCTGACTCTCAGGCCTGTGCTCTATCCATTAGGCCATGTTGCTTCTTGGAGAATGAAGGTCAATAATGTATATCACTTTTCAATGAATGGAAACCATGTCACATTAAAAAACAAACAAGCAGTGTCAGAGCTCAAAGGGTTAGGGTTTTCTGGGGTTCTTCTCTGGCTCTTAGGACTTATTCTGGAATCCCGATGCCTTGGGTGGAGTGCCAGAATGTCTATGGTATGAGACAAGTGGTGGCACACTCCTGTGGTTTAGTGGAAACATTGTTTCTAACAATAATAAAATTAATAAAAAATAATTGTGGTATTTGTTAAGTGCTTATTATGTGCCAGGACTGTAATAATAATAATCATAATAATGCTAAATGTGGTATTTGTAAAGTACTTACTATGCTACATGGAGCAGCATGGCCTAGTGGCAAGTGCCCGGGCTTGGGAGTCAGAGGTCGTGGGTTGTAATCCTGGTTCTGCCTCAGTTACCTCATCTGTACAATGGGGATTGAGAGCGTGAGCCCCACGTGGGACAATCTGATTACCTTATTTACCCCAGTGCTTAGAACAGAGCGTGGCACCCAGTAAGCTCTTAACAAATACCATAATTATTATTATTATTATCATGAGCCAGGCACTGTACTAAGCGCTGGGGTGGATACAAGCAAATCGAGTTAGACACAGTCCCCATCCCATGTGGGGCTCAGTCTCAAACTTCATTTTACAGATGAGGTAACTGAGGCCCAGAGAAGTGAAATGACTTGCCCAAGGTCACATAGCAGACAAGTGGCAGAGCGGAGATTAGAACCCATGACCACCTGATTCCCAGGCCTGTGCTCTATCTACTATGCCATAAGCACTGGGGCGGGTACAAGCCAATCAGGTTGGACACAGTCCCTGTCCCACATGGGGCTCAAAGTCTCCATCCCCATTTAAAAGATGAGGGAACTTGAGGTTCAGACAAGTGAAGTGACTTGCCTAAGGTCATATAGCCGACAAGTGGCAGAGCAGGGATTAGAACCCATGACCTTCTGATTTCCAGGCTCTTGCTCTATCCACTGGAACTGAATTCCTCTTGGAGCACGGCCTACACACTGCTCTCCCAGAACTAAAGGAGCTTCTGCTCTCATCTTTCTCTCAAATTTTCTGGCTTGGGGAGGATTCATTCAGCGACAAAGTCCGGAAGAGGTGTGGGCACTTAGTTCCCCTGACACCCTCTCCCAGTACAAACAAGAACTACAAACCGAATACTAACTGAGAACAGACAATTGGCCACTAAGCTCTTACCACTCCAATATGATAAATCAATAGTATGTATTCTTCTCTGAGAATCGGGCCAGTGATCATTACATGTAGCATATGCTCCTGGGATACACTGATGAACCTTCTGGCACACAATATGCGCTCAATAAATGTGATTGAAGGAATTAGCCTTAGATTATTATTGCTATTACAAGCTATAGAGAACAGCATGGCCTAGTGGATAAGAGTCAGAAGGACCCGAGTTCTAATCCTGACCCCGCTACTTGTCTGTTGTGAGACCTTGGGCAAATCACTTAACTTCTCTATGCCTCAGTCCCTTCATCTGTAAAATGGGGATTAAGACTCTGAGCCCTATGTGGGGCAGGGACTGTGTCCAACTCGGTTTGCCTGTATCTACCCCAGTACCTGGCACATAGCACATAACAAATACCATTATTATTAATAACAAACACCATAGTTTTTATTATTAGTAATATTATTATTATGGAATTGGTTAAATATATACTATGTGGTATACAGTAAGTGCTCAGTAAATACAGTTGACTGATTGACTGATGTGTTAAACACTGTTCTAAGTGCTGGGGAAGATAGAAGTCAATCAGATCAGACACAGTTCCTGTTCCACATGGGACTTACAGTCCAAGGGAGAGGAAGAACAGGTACTTAATACACATTTTACAGATGAGAAAATGGAGGTAGAGTAGCTAAATTACTTGCCTACAGTTACACAGCAGACAATTGGCCAAGCTGGGATTAGAACACAGGCCCTCTGGCTCCAAGACCCATTCTGTTTTCATAAGGCCATACTGCCTCCATATAATAATAATAATAATAGTAATAATACTATTTGTTAAGTGCTTGCTATATGCCAAGCACCATTCTAAGCACTGGAGTAGATACAAGGTAATCAAGTTGTCCCACATGGGGCTCACAGTCTTAATCCCCACTTTGCAGATGAGGTAACTGAGGTCCAGAGAAGTTAAATGACTTACCCAAGGTCACGCAGTATTTCTATTGGCCTACATATTTACTCAGAATCTGGTGTCCCAGTTATATATGTATCCTATTGCATATTAAAGTATATAACATGCACATATCATAAATATAAGGGAGACTCTTGGAACACAGCTCGGCAACTGAAAGTCAGACCAACAAGAGAGCGATCATGGTCTTGCCTTGAGTCGCATACGTAACAGAAGGGATCTGTTTCTACATATATGTGGAACAACTAAAATTTCTTCTGTAGGTAATCCGAGGCTTTTTCTAAAATGGGAATGTTAGTAGCAGGTTTTAATTAGAAAGGTAAATTTGTTCTCAAAGACACGAAGGCAAAAATGCTAATTATAAATGCACAAGGAAATAAATAAGCTTTACAGATTCTGCCAGGTTTGGCTCCTGCTTTCCACATGCACTATTACGCTGTTCACGCCAGGAAAAATCAAAACAGGAAAGAGTAGGGAAACAGAGCGTGGCCCATTCAAAAGAGCCCGGGTCTAGGAGTCAGAGGACCTAGGGTGTAATCCTGCCTCCACTTGTCTGGGTTTCCAGCGGAATGGGACATTTTGAGCCGCAACATCTTAATCAGATGAAATCCTTCAAGATGATCCGATAAACGAATTCATAACAGCTCCTGATCAATTGTCTTCGTAGTTAAATGATGAAGTCAGCCGCCCTTGCGACTGGGGGCCCGAGACTCCCCTGGAGCTGACCCCCATGGCAGGGTCAGGGTCTTTGGGGTGCCGTCTCCCCCAGAGCTGACCCCAGTTCGGGCCGCCATGTCCAGGACTCTCCCCGCCGGTCACGGAGAGCTGCTACTGCTGTAGCCATAGCTAAGTACTTAGTACAGTGTTTAAGCGGTTAATACAGTGCTTTGTATACAGTAAGCACTCAATAAATATGATTGAATGGATGAATACTGTCACCTCCAAGCCTCATCCCCCTCTGGCCTCCCGAACGGAGCCACCCGAATGGAGAAGAGGCGGAGGAGGAAAAGCCAGGAAGCGGTAGCACAGAGAGGGATGGAGAGGCCTCTTTGGAGGGTTGGGAGCTGGGACGCTCTCAGACGGACATAGGAAGCCTCTAATTCTGCCATCGCTACTATTGCACCCGAGTTACGATCCCCCTGTCTGAGCCACGAGAAACCAAGTGATTCGGTCCAAGCCGGGATGGTGCCCACAAGGGATATTCCCCTCAGTGTCTCCTGGCCTCCCGGGGCCACTATCCCTCTGGAGCAGCTCTCCGTGACCGGCAGGGAGAGTCCTGGACATGGCGGCCCGATCTGGGCTCAGCTCCAGGGTAGACGACACCCCAGAGACCCTGACCCTGCCGTGAAGGTCAGCTCCAGGGAAGTCTCAAGCCCCCCGTGGCAAGATCGGTCAACTTTGTCATTTAACTACAAAGACAATTGATCAGGAGCTGCTATGAACCTCTGGAGGGACAGAGAGGAACTCTGGGAGAGGCTGTGTGATTGTGTGGGGGGAATGCATGCACAGAGCTGACCGAGGAGCAGACCTGGGGAGCAGACTCCATGCTGTAAGCTCCTTCTAGATGGTCAACTCATAGTGGGCAGGGAATGTGTCTACCAACTCTGTTCTATTGTACTTTGTCAAGCTGTTAGTACAGTGCTCTCCATATACTAAGCACTCAGTAAATACGTTTGACTGATTGGAGTCAGTTTGCATCATCCATTTATTCATTTATTCATTCATATTTATTGAGCACTTAAACTGTGTGCAGAGCACTCTATTAAGCACTTAGAAAGTACAATTCAGCAATAAAGAGAGACAATCCCTGCCTACACCGGGCTTACAGCCTAGAATCATATGACTGGCAGGTGTTAATCATAGGCACCATGTTGGGTCATAGTGCAACCCCTTTCTACTAGCTATTGGTAGATATGATAGGACACCCAAACGCAGACATACCCCAACCCCAAAACAGACATAATCGCGCTCTCACCCTGGTCCCTTTGTCTGTTTTTGATCATGGACAAATCACTTTTCTGTGCTTCAGTTTCCTCATCTGTAATGTGAGGATTAAATCCGACTCCCACCTACTTAGACTGTGAGACCAAAGCGGGAAAGGGATTGGGTCTGATCTGATTATCTGGTTTCTACCCAGCACTCAGTACAGTGATTGGCACACAGTACACACTTAACAAGTACCATTAAAAAAAAAAGGGGCGATAAAAGACTCACCATCTATTACTGGTTTTGGCTGAGAACTTTTCAGACGAAGAGATGGCCGAAAGCGGGTTCGGTCGTTGAAGCTCCAGCTCTTTTGCACTTTAGTGGGGCTGCCCTCGGCTGTGATGTCCGCGCTTGGGGACCGGCGATCTCCGACCGATGGCTGTCTGCTCTTAACGCTCTGACCCCGGGGGCTAGCCATCCGCACACGCTCTTTAAAACTTAGCTTCTGGCTGTGAAAAATAGAAGTGGGTTTATCCCAGTTTCAGTGAGTAGCTTTAATTGCACTTGCTTTTATAAGACTGCAAACAAATGTACATTTCATTTAGTAATGTATTTTCGGAAGCAGTGATTATAATAATGTGTTTCCCTCATTCATAAGATGAAATGTATTTGATCTGTGTGATTTAACTCATTGTGAAATAGTTGAAATTCTTAGGCACACCGTCTAGTTGAATTCATTAAGGAAGCATTAAGAAGCAGCAGTTTGTGGAGTCAGGCCAAATACAGCCGAATACAAGTTTGGCTTTCACCTTAGGTTTTTCTGTTGGGATTCCAGCTTCACAGAATTTTTTTTTCCAATTAGTTTCATGCTAGAATGTAGCATTTATAATCATTTCTACAGCAAAACAGGAAGACAGTTCTATTTTTTTTCTGCATGCTGCTTATTTTGCAGGCAAGGCTATGACACTGATAGGGTCATGCATTTTCAAGACAGTTTGCGGCACTGCATACCCATCATTAAACAAACATAACTTTTGCTTCCCATTTTCTTTATGCTTACAACATCCATTTGTGTCAGACAAACAACAGATGCAATACAACAGCCAACAAATGTAATGAGTGTGATGACTGATGAATAGAAATGTGATGGTCTATCATGTGTTCGCTAACACAATTTCCTGCTATTAAAGAGGTTATTGATTTGCTGTGGCAGCTACTAGTAAATTGGCTTGGTCAAGGCAGTCAGTTTTGAAATGCCAGCTACACTTGGGAGGAGACTGCCTGAATCGGAGATGGGATTTTCATTAAAAATCAGGCACGGCTCTTATATTGGAATCTGCAACTAAAGATTTTTCTCATCCATATACTTGCTTGTGATCTGGTGAGGTTTCTAAAACTTTAGATTATGAATAAACAAAATCTTTTCTCTTTCTCAGTGTGGCCTAGTGGAAAGAGCACAGATCTAGGTGTCAGAAGACTTGGGTTCTAATCCCAGCTCCTCCACTTGCCTCCTGGGTGACCTTGAGCAAGTCACTTAACGGTTCTGTATATCAGTTTCCCCATCGGTTCTCCCTCCCTCTGTGAGCAACATGCTGAAGAGGGACTGCATCTGATCTGCATATATGATAGAGCCCGGGCCTGGGAGTCAGACAGCCATGGGTTCTAAACCTGCTCAGACACTTGTCTGCTATGTGGCCTTGAGAAAGCCACTTCTCTGTGCCTCGGTCACCTCATTTATAAAATGGGGATCGAGACTGTGAGCCCCACGAGGGACAGGGGGACAGTGTCCAACCTGATTTGCTTGTATCCATCCCAGTGTTTAGTACAGTGCCTGGCCCATAGTAAGCACTGAACAAATAGCGCAATTATTCTATCTCCTCCAGCCCTTAATACAGTGTTTGGCACATAGCAAATGCTTAGGAAATACTTTACTATTATTATTACTATTATTAGGATTACATTTTGTTTGTCATGTAACATTATACACCCCTTTATCCTTCCTCTGATTTTTTCACTGGTAAAATGTTGTTTGTTCATGGAAGGGACAAGCTAGTTATTATAAGCCTGTAAAAATTACTGGGTCCTTAAAAATGCTGAAGAGTTGCAATATGGCCATACCTGCATAGGATAAAATCAGTGCTTGTTTGAAAAAAAAATAGCGAATGTGTTTATGGCACCATAAGTCTTTATGTCCAGTATTTTTATTTTCAGAGCCTGGCCTTCCTCCGGTCACTGAGTTCTGAGCCTCGGAAGTGGTGCTTGTGCTCAGAGAGTCTTGGGAAGGGAGCACAAAGGCTTGACAGCAAGTGGGAGAGTTCCGAGATCTTGCCAAAAGAATGCTGTAGTTCAGAGTGAGCTAGGCCCGCTTCTGCAAAATTGCACTTTTGACACTGCTACTTTACTCTGCATGCCTGGGGTGAAGTGTGTAGTCTCATGTGTGTCTGGTATTTTTGAGTGCCATCAGTAGTCCCTCCACACAACTCACATGTTTCTTAATGATTCAAATACTGGGTTGTTTTCAGTGAAACGGTAAGGAGAATTTGCCCTCAGTTCATTTTTTCTGGAAATGACATTTTGGAGCCTGGTAAGACTGGGGATTATATGGTTGTGCAAGGTCTTCACTGGACAGTGACCTCGCGTGGAAACAGAGCCGCTGGTGATCCACCTCTGTTTATGAATGGGGTGAGTGTTCACAGTGGTACACAGCCCCACAAGGTACAGTTTGGGGGGCAGGCTCTCCTTCAGTGTGTAATTTCCCCACAACTAGAACACATTTTTGGGAACAACACAGAGACCAAATTGTTATCATCACTAAAATGCAATGGTGCTCTTCCGGTCTTAATGTTAGATTTGCATGGTTTGGAAATGGATATTTCTAGAAAAGACTGTTTTTTTTCCTCAAAAGCACACTTACCCTGGGGAGACATGGCCCATGAATGTTTTTTAAGGGACGGGGAGGGGTGTGATGTCAAAGTAGAATTTTTTGATGAGGATAATTCAACTATCAACTGGAAGCCTTGACTTTTCCACTTACCGCAACGTCCACTGTCCCATACTGCAGCATGCCAACAGCAAATGTTTTTAGTGGATATGTATTTTGTTGCTATTAAGAAACATTAACATTTATTTTCCATGCCTAATTAAACAACAGATGACACCCATACTTTAAAAAGATGTGACATTTCACGTGTTTGTTAAATGTAACAAAATCAAATGATGTGGTACGAAGGTCATGAGATTTCTTGATAACTTCAGACAGGTTGATAATGCAGTTGACAGTTTTTCAGATCGAATACAACTATACTGCTGGACCAACGTGAATGACTCAAAGCAGCAAGCAAAGCACATGCTGTGCCGGGCAGCAGGTAATGAGGTCAGTTTCAAGAATGCTTTAAAATAATCACATCAGTAGAAAGATTTCACAGCATTTGACAAAACTGTTTCTAAATGGCAGGTTTAATTATCTAAAAACTTTCTCACACTTCTCTCTTTCTCCATTTTCAAAAATGTACAAAGTCTTAAATAAATAGGTCATGGGTTGGTCCTAGAAATGTCATCTCTTTCAATCATACACTGTTAACTAAACTCGGGGACCACGCTGTGTAGAGTTTTCACTACAAAAAGAACTTCAGAACTGATTGCAGAAAAAAGCGAGTTCATTTTCCACCACCTGTTAAACGCAGGTCCTTTTTACCCGATGATCTCATTTGAGTCTGAAGTCAAGAAAACTTTACAGTGACCATTGCGCCTTCACTCAAATTGATCCCATACCGAAAGAGCTGTCATTTCAGACATCCTTTCCATACTTGATATAAACACATTTTAAGGTTTAAAGATGGATTATGAAGGAAGTATAGTTTAAATACAATGATTTTCTGAAAGATTTCTAGCCATGGTTCTTTTCTGAACTATTTAAATTGAGGGGAAGTGGATAAAAATGCCCAAGTAAGGATCAATAAGGGGTATGGTGCCCTACTGTCCCTTTTATCATCCCAGTGATGAAAGCTAAAAATAAATTGAAGGTGAAAGATTGGTCTCATTTAAGAAATGACTCTTTTAAAAATAAACAATGGCGAAAATTTGAACTAGTAAAGTAGGGAAATACGGATCTTTGAGCTGACTTTCATTACCTTCCATGATTCTTAGTAGCTATTAAAGCAGTAATAAAAGGGATAACCGATACTTTCAATGGTTTCTACTCTTTCTCTTTCTGCACTCTAGATCTATTTGCTGAGATCCAGGACTTAACCCAGTGCTCAAGAAATCAACATGTTAACATCTTTGAAAATTCCCAGAACACTGCATTTGGAAAATTCAGGAAATGATCTTTTTTTATGTCATTTCTTTGAAGTTTAGTATAATAACAGTCTTTCTGGTCTTTCCCTTGAAGTCAAAAGATCTAACTTTGAGGTCCCTTATAAAAAGCCAATTTTGATTCAGCTTCTTTTTCTTTCTCTCAACGGAGATTAACAGACCTTTTTGATCCAACAGTTACTAGGACAAAGTTACTGGAAAGTGCATGGCTGAAAATTCAGATGGTCGAATTTTCTTTCTGCTACTTTTGAATTTTTTTTTCCTTGAAAGATAGCTGTACCAAGATTTCAGGCTATGCCAAGGAGCAGCCACAGGAGCTCGGCAAGCTGTGACTCACCCTTTGGGATGGGAAACCGAGAGCTCAACGGAGTTCCGCTGAACCACGGCTTGTTGTGAGCAGGAGCCTGTTCTTCAGAGCTAATGAACAGATCCAGGCCATTCCTGGCCAAGTTCCGTCCATGGGACTAGTCTGCTCGGTAGCAATTGGAAGGTTCCAGAAGGTAGGTGCCGAAACACCCCACCACGTGGCGTCTGACCTCATGGGCTCTACAAAAGGAACTGTGATGCGACAGCAGAAGGCCCTCATCACTGGTAGGGTATTATTCCTCTTGGACTTGGAAGGATGTGGTTATCCAGGTAGTCAATGACTGTTTCAGCCCTTTTACAGGATAAAGCATTCAGCAAGTTCCCATCTCAGCCACAACAGGACCACTGGGCTTAGACAAGCCAATGCGTGCGGCAGCACAACAGTTTTTCAATTAGATAGATGCTCCGAGATTTTTATAGACAACGCTATGATGGATAACCCTTTTCACCACTGTAGTAGAGATGTATCATTGCAGGCAACAGGCAGCAAGGAAACTTACAAGCAGTTAAGAAAACCTCAAGGAAAAAGCCCCCAAGGAGGAGTCAGAAACTGTAACAGCACTAAAGGGAAGAGGATCGTAAACTGATCATGCACCTGATGTTAGTTGGCATTCTCAAATATCATGTCAATGGACAGGATGCTGGATACCTATGTTTCCGAGATGTGTACATCCTGAAGAGCTTCTGTTTATTATTACATAGCTTACTAGGAGTGAGGGGAAATAGAGGATCACATTACTACGCATTTCGCTACTAGGAAAAGGCTCAGGTTGATTGTTCTAAAAATAGAGCCAAATCAGGCTCCACTTTCAGTTGTAATTCCTTTCTCATCATGGTGTATAAGTAATACGTGCCCAGCTCAACTCTGCTACGAGAAACCAATACAAAATCCCCAAGTAGTGAAATTGGAAAACACCCCCCTAGATTTGAAGCAGCTGCCAGTACAATGTTGTTTTTCACTTTAGAAGCGATTAAGAGTCACCTACTAGGTAACTCTCCCAAAACTGTATCTGGTTTGGGGCTGAGGTTTACTAGTTGAGAAGCAGCGTGGCTCACTGGAAAGAGCACGGGTTTTGGAGTCAGAGGTCATGGGTTCGAACCCCGGCTCTACCACTTGTCAGCTGTGTGACTTTGGGCAAGTCACTTAACTTCTCGGTGCCTCAGTTACCTCATCTGTAAAATGGGGATTAAGACTGTGAGCCCCACGTGGGACAACCTGATTCCCCTGTGTCTACCCCAGCGCTTAGAACAGTGCTCGGCACATAGTAAGCGCTTAACAAATACCAACATTATTATTATTATTATTATTATTAGTGCACTATACTGCTCAAGAGATTAGGAACAACAAAAACAAAAAGCTTGGGGCATTTTGGAAAAGATTGATCAAAACAGATCTGCCGATCCCAGTAGACATTACAAGATAAGTGATGGCAGTGAATTTCTTCAAGATGTAGTACCCAATTTACAAATAAGTTACCCAGGTGCAGAGAACTATGTGAAACTTGTAAACTGGGCTAAATTCTGAACAATATATGGTATAAATGACCATAAATTAAAAAGACTCAAAACAGAAGATGAATAAATGTTATATTTACCATTTAAAAAGTTCAGTATCTCATTTAAGATTATTCTAACCAATAAGACCTAATTCTCTCTCTCTCTCTCTCTCTCTCTCTCTCTTAAATGCATAGGGCTAGAAGAGAATTTAAAGAAAAAATTTGTTCTCAAAATGCTTAAGAACTGGCCGATAAAGAAAGGCATATTTCATTTTAAACAAGTGGAGAAAACAAAGACAGATGTCATTTAGTTTGGTTTAATAGCACATGCAAATCACTCAGAGCATCACAGTTAGAAGAAAAGGAAGGATAAAGACCAAAAGATATGTGCATAGAAATCTGGAAAGTGCAAAGTAGCTGATTGCTTTGTGCAGCTCTGGCAAAAGTCTACACATCCTTGTCTAAAATGCTATACATGACACAACACAACTACCAACAAAATATTAAACCCCTGCCCCCACTGATTCAGAGCATCAAAGCACAAAATTTCAGTCACAAAATCAGAAATGTTGAAAAAATAATCAGCAATGTTTAGATATTTAAGACATTTTTCTTTTGGCAATCCATTTTTTTCAGATACAGGATAAAACAATTTGTGTGATATTCTACTGTCTGGCAGGTGGCCTGAAAAATTTCTGATATTCTCCTACAGACTTAATTATAATATTGAGTATGGAATGAGGTACTCAGCCAATTCTTGAATATCTCTACTAATGGGGAAGCCTGGAAGCACAGAAATAGAAATTCAAAGATAATCCAAAAAAAATCTCATTTGGGGCAATAGATTTGAATTCCCCATAAAAGCTATTCCAGAACACAAGCAGCAAAATGAACAGATTTGTATTTGACTCTACATTCTCTCTGATAGAGTCAAGAAGCAGTAAAGTTGTATAATAGAAAAGAAAAATAAACAGATCTAGAAGTAATGTGGTCTCATGGAAGGGCCTGTGTGTCAGAGGACCTGGGTTCTAATCCCACAACGGCCACTCATCTGCTGCGTCACCTAAGGCAAGTTACTTGACTTCTCTGTCCCTTAATTCCCTTATTGTTAAAATGGGGATTAAATTCTACTTCCTCCTACTTAGACTGTGAGCCATGGAGGGGACAAGCACTGTGTCTAACCTGATGAACTAGTATCTACCCCAGGATTTAGTTTAGCACATAGAAATTGCTTAATGAGAATAATGACAATAATGACAATAATGATCTAAGGCCTGGATACTCCACCGACTGGACAATCTGCTTTCGAATAACCAAGAAGTAGCTATATGAAATCTAAGATGGATGAGGGCTTACTATGGGTTAATTGGGTTATTGGCAAATTGACATTCTTGTAAGTGCTCACATGTTGGTGAGAACCAGAACATAGCACCTGTTCTCTACAGATAAATCTAAGGAACTCTTTTAAAGGAACAAATGATTTAAATCAAATTAGTTTAACATGCTTGCCATCAAATTCTTTGGTAACAAATGGAATGTTTGGGAAAAGACACTAAATAACCAAAGAAGGATTAGGTAATTTCAGAGAAATTGCTTTAATGCTGCTCATTCCTGGGAGTTATTTAATAGGCAGGCCAAGTAGACTGGAGGGCAAAAAAATCCCAACGACGACAATAGAAAACACGCAATCCTAATAATGATTAATAATTGATGAAGGCAGCAGGAAAGCCTATGCTTAAAGTGTAATGCAATTGAGTCTGGCCTAAAGGGATTCAAACTAGGGGCTCTCATAGGCTCCAGTTTGAATTAAAAATGAGAACTTTTTAATAACAACGGTCTCTAAAACTAAGCTGTACCAGCATTATACAAAATCAGGTTCCCCGTGGACTGCATGCCTTCTTTTCTCTTGTGTTCTAGAAGTTGATAGACCAAACTTCATTTTAGCATTTTCCTAGCCTTAGTACAGAAAAATCAATCAATCACTGGTATTTATTAAGTGCTTACTCTGTGCAGAAGTACTGTCTCCTGTGAGTGCTTCAGGATAACAAAATAGGCCTGGCTGCATGCCAACATTAAGACTCTGGAATACCAATTCTCTAATCTTCATCAAGGGAAAATATTCATTAGCTCCATACCCTTTGGGCATTTGGTATTCACCCCAACCTCAGCCCCACAGCACTTATGTACATATCTGTAAATTATTTATTTTCATTAATATCTATCTCCCCTTCCAGAATGCAAACTAGTCCCACAGCCCCACAGAGCTTATGTACAAGTCCAGAATTGATTTATTTATATTAATGTCTGTCTATCCCTACTGTAAGCTCACATAGAGAAGCAGCGTGGATCAGTGGAAAAAGCACGGGCTTTGGAGTCAGAGGTCATGAGTTCAAATCCCAGCTCTGCCACTTGTCAGCTGTGTGACTGTGGGCAAGTCACTTAACTTCTCTGTGCCTCAGTTACCTCATCTGTAAAATGGGGATGAAGACTGTGAGCCCCACGTGGGACAACCCGATTCCCCTGTGTCTCCCCCAGCGCTTAGAACAGTGCTCTGCACATAGTAAGCGCTTAATAAATACCAACATTATTATTATTATTACATTGGCCAAAGAATATGTCTGCTATATCGTTGTTTCTACTCTCCCAAACACTTAGTACAGTCCCCTGCACCCAGTGAGCACTCAATAAATAAGATTAATTGATTAAGCTCGTTATGGGCAGGGAATGTGTTTGCTAATTCTGTTGTCCTCTCCCAAGTGCTTAGTACAGTGCTCTGCACATAGTAAGTAATCAATAAATACCACACTGATTGTTTGATAAGTGCATATATTCATGCAATTTCTGCTGGAGAAAGGACTGCAGCAGAAGATCTCTTGTAACTCTAGAGATATAATTAAACATAATATAATCCTTACTGAGGGTAGAAATCGTGTCTACTGACGCTACTGAACTCTCTCAAGCCCTTAGAACCATGTTTTGCACAGAGTAAGTACTCAATAAATGTTATTGAATGATTGATTATGGCATTATTCATTTTAAATTTCTTATAAACCCCAGAAACATTGAAGAGATTTGAACAGTATAAATATCTGACTTTCTCTCTAGACTGTAAGGGACAGGAAATTTGCCTGCTAATTCTGTTGTACTGTATTCTCCCAAGCACTTAGTACAGTGTTCTGCATATAGTAAGCACTCAATAAATACCATTGATTGATTGATTGAAAAACTCTAGGAAAGTGAATCCTGCTTAAAAATGAATACACCAATCAAGGGAACTTGATTTTTTATGCCTCTCTCAATCATTATGGCATGCCAAACACTCGACATCCCTCATCTGTAGAAACTACTGGGTGGCAGAAATTTTCTTTGGTAACCAAAAATTTGAGGTGGGGACCACAAAGCTCAAAAGAGAAGCCCACATGACAATTTCAACTAAAAAATGCTTTGTAACTTGAATTTTCTGGCTAGGTTGTCCACTTAGACCAGATTACTGCTTGCCTTTTGAGTTCACTTGGATTGTGCAAATCAAGGCTGTGTTTCTTATGGGCTTTCATTTTTTAAATTTTAAATATAGAAAAATTATACAATTTACTTTAAAATATATTAAAATTATTAAATATGGGAGGTGATTTTCCTGTAGAACTTCACAGACTTCAGTCTGGACATTTTTGGCTTGGTTTACAGGTGATTTAATAATTCAGCCCCTTTTTTGCTCTCCTTGATAGACATTTTCAATGCCCGTGGTATCAGTCAAGATCTGTTACAATGTGATTTCTCCTGAATGCGAGATTCTCCCAAATCAGAACTTCCACACTGCAGGAGAACCAACTGAAATTTCCTTTGCAGACCATATTGTTTTCAGTGTGCGCATCATCCTTTGTTGGAAATCTTTATAAGGTGGCAATTAGCCCTGGGAGGTGAGGATTGCTAGAGACGTGTTTAATAGGGGGGATTTAAGAGAAAAGAAGGGTAGGTAGGGGGAGGGAACACAAGCATCAACCAGGCAGATCTGAAAAGACCCCATCTCCTGAGTCACTTGGGTAGAGTTTCTGCCTGTTAAAAAGGCAGTAGGGAAAACTGACAAAGCATTTTTCAGTGTTGAATTTCCCCCTGCAGAATATTTTCTGCCTCAGTGCCGGGCAGAGGGAATAAAACTGATGTTCTCTAGTGGAAAGCCAATAAAGTAGCATTTTCAGGAGATATCAACAAAGGTCACCTTAATCAAATTGTACTTGAGGATCTCTTTTTACTTATAAAGAAAACATTCAGAACACCCACAAAGAATGTGAGACTCAGAAATAAGCAGGTAAAAAGAGACAAAACACAAACCTGCTTGTAGTTTCTCCTTGTTCTTTCCTTCAGGTGTACAGGTATGGAAGAAAAACAATGTTGATAAATCAGTTAAAAAAACAACTATTGATTCTTTTACACTTGATATAAATGCTAAACTGGAAAGAGATTAGAAACAATTACTTTAAACACAATTTTAGGAAACACATTCAAAGAGTTTAGCTTTTCTTTATAATTAAGGCTTCAAATTTTGAAAGCATGCAGAACAGGCCGCAGATTTTGCTGATAAAGCACGTAGGCAAATGCATTGCTGTCATACAGAAAAAAGAACCCCATAGATTTTTTTATTAAATAAAGTTATCTGCAGGAATTAAAGTTGATCCGATTCAAAAGGCACAAGCAAAAAAGAGTTAACACATAGAAAATGCTATCCTGAATTTGAGTTTTAGGTTTTATGTGTGAATTCTCTCCTAAAACTGAATAACCATTTACTTTTTTTGAGTCAGATTTTCCTAGATTGCAAGTGGTTGCACAAAAACTAGTTAAGTATTTTGGAACATTGCATTAATTCTCAGTCTCCTGAAACAGCAGTGTCCTATTCATGATGTTGAATTAAGGTATGAAAAAATGCAATATAAACCGCTGCTCCAGGGCATTAAATGGTACCTGGGAGTTGATAAATGTTCCCAAAGTGTTTTACTTCCTTTACATGACTAGTTTATATTTTCTAAAATTAGTATTTGAGACCCACAATCCTAATGGATTTAAGCCACTTAAATGGAGAAAGATCAATTTTTTTTGGCTTTTTGGTCCCAATAATAATGATAATAAACCCCAAAACCCAGAATTGAGTTCTGGTCCTGTCTGTGGGATTGGCAGTTGGAGAGAGAGCATTTTCTCAATACTTTTTGTCTTGGTGATTGATTCTGTAGAATCTAAACCATAATTTAGTTGGGGCAGAGTGACTCTTTAAAAAATGATGACTATTTATTAGCCACTTTCTATGTGCCAAGCACAATGCTAAGTGGTGGGGTAGAGACCAGAGAAGCAGTTAATAATAATAACTATGGCATTTAAGTGCTTACTATATGTTAAGTGCTTACTGTTCTAAGCCTTGGGGAAGATACATGATAATCAGGTTGGACACAATCCCTGTCCCACATGGGTCTCACAGTCTTAATCCCCATTTTACAGATGAGGGAACTGAGGCCCAGAGAAGTGAAGTGACTTGCCCAAGGACACACAGCAGACAAGTGGCAAAGCTGGAATTAGAACTCGGGTCCTCTAACTCCCAGGCCTGTGCTCTTGCCATTAGGTCAATGCTGCTTCCCTACAGCTCTGCCAAATGCTTACTGTGTGACCTTGGGCAAGTCACTTAACTTCTCTGTGCTTCAGTTCTCCTGTTCTTCCTCCTACTTAGACTGTGAGCCCCATGCAGGACAGGGACTGCATCCAACCTAGATTACTTATATCTACCTCAGTGCTTAGAGCAGTGTTTGAAACATAGTAAGTGTTTAACAAATACCATAAAAAAACTGCCCATCGGACATAATCTTTGTTACCCGCAGGATTCACAGCCTTTGTGGAAGGGAGAACAGGTATTTATTCCCCATTTTTCAGATAAAGAAACTGAAGCACAGTAAAGTTAAAGGACTTGCCCAAGGTCATACAACAGGCAAGTGGCAGAGTCCCAATTCTTAGCACATACTGTTTTCCCACTCCTGCTATTGGTTGAAAGTATAGACTGTGTATTTTTCATCTCTTATTCATAGAGGTACTGGATACTTTTAACAAAAAGGCCAGGGGAAGACCCACTGCTCAACCTTGAAGGGATGAAGAATCAACTTGCGAAACAGTTTTGATTTTATTTCTACTGATTCTGTTTAGAGAGGTCTATTGGGGATGGGAATGTGTTAATGATATTGGCAAATTAGGATGAAATAGTAAAACTGGCATTCTTTTAATTTCAGTATTCATTTAATCCAAATTTATATTAAATGTACTAAAGGATCTGTGGTTGATTTAGCTCATTTCTGCTATAGATCATTAAGAGATTCGCAGATAGTGTAATGCTAAAATCATAGTTTGTTTTTACAAAACACACCACTGATTGAAGAATTAGTTAACTACAAATATAGGACTTCAGTGTTTTATTGAGCAACCAAAATATCACTGCCTCTGATTCCTCCGAGTATAAGCTGCAGAGGCACAGAAGCTATTTACTTTTCAGCTCATTGCTAAGCTAAATGAACTATGAAGAAATTGGGTTTCCCATAGTGGAGTAGGATAGTGAAGCTACAAATGTTCCTGAATATAAATGAATTTAAAATGGTATCTCACATCTATTAACATTTGTGATTGAAGTTAGCATGGAACTACTATCATCAGGATGATCTTTAGTTAATAATTGAGAGTTTTGTTATCTTACTGTAAGCCTGAGTCTAATTCTCTCTTCAGTATAGAGTTCATTTCTCTTTCCTGCAGAGCCTCTCTCCTCTGTGGACTTATTAAGGCACGAGAGAATAATGATAATAACGAAGGTACTTGTTAAGCACTTACTATGTGTCAAGCACTGTTCTAAGCACTGTATTAATCAGGTTGGACTCAGTCCCTGTCCCACATGGGGCTCACAGCCTTAACCCCCATTTTATAGATGAGGGAACTGAAGCACAGAGAAGTAAAGTGACTTGCCCAAGGTCACACAGCAGATAGGTGTCATCTGCAAAGCAAAAACACTCAGGTCGAAGCAGACGTGGGTCTGCTTATTTCAGAGCAGGATGGGAAAGGCTGGACTCGACTCTTGGTCCACATCCATAATTTATTTATATTAATCTCCGTCTCCCCTTCTAGCTCCTTGTGGGCAGGGAACGTGTCTACCAACTCCATTACAGCGAACTCTCTGAAGCGCTTAGTACTGTGCTCTGCATACAGTAAGCACTCAAAAAATATGACCGATCAATGGATCGATCTATTGATTTTGTCTTGCTGGGCCCTGGGAATTCTAGGGCCCAAAGTACAGCATGGAGTGGATGATATTGATTTCATTAAATGCTACTGGCCAGATCGGTTAGTAGGTACTCTTAAGGAAAAACAAGGAACGAGACAAGCCAAACATTGATACTAATTTTTTAAAAAGCCAAATAGACACCAAGTACAGCACTGGCTGCCATATTGTTACCTACTTTGTAGGGCTGCAGGTATGCAAGGCCTTCAAATGAGGCTTCCAAGTAGCAATGGAAACCGACTTCTCATCAGCCGCATAACTACGCCATACACACTACGTGCAGGAGATGTGGTAAAAAAAGAAAAACAAGGCAAGAGGGAGCAGGGGACAAAACAAAAAAAAAATGGAAAAGCAGATTAGTAAACCAATACAAGTCGGGGCTTTTTTCTTATCACTCATAGCACTGATACATGCCTGAAGAATGGAAGAATACTTTCATAATATCGCCAGCTGGCTGTCAAGCTTGGTCGTCTGGAGTCAGTAGCATAATTCCTCCAAGCAGCCTGGTATCAGGAAACAATAGAAAAGCACAAGGGAACCAACAAGGAATGAAATAAAAGAAGCTGTCAATTGATTCTTGAACACTCTGCATTTTGCTCACACCAAGAACCCGGCCTGTTGGACTGACTTAACTGGGTTAAACGTCCTGAAGGCCCGAGCTCAATTTCGAAGAAAGTGTGGGGGCCTGACGAGAACTTTACCCAGCTCCAGAGCTCTCAAAGATAGGATTGCTGATTAGAAGGTGCCTACTCAGTGATTTAATTCTGTGAAACTTCTGGCTGTGGCAGCATGAGCCGAGGTTTTGTCATGGAGAACCAAAGACAAAATAGGAGCAGGGAAAGATGGCAGGGCAGCTGTGGGCATTATAAAGGGCCGGGGGAGGGGATCAAGCCTCAAAATTTGGAGTATGATTACCTAGGGATGAGTCACGTTCCCAAGGGAAATCTCCTGAGCTTTCATCTATGAGCTTGGAGAGAGATGGTGTTGTAACTAGCCGAAATGTCAAGCTGTTTATTAAAGGCCCCTGAGCAAAATGGCTCTAATCAGCATATCCTCAACGTTGCTCTTTTTTAGATGCAAACCTAAAGAACATGATAATGTGATAAAATATGCTTTCCCAAGCACCAGAGCAGATACATCGCTGGATATGAAAGGGTTTCTAATTAAAAATTAAAAATAACCTCAGACTTCTCAAGGAAAGATTCTCAGTCTCCAGGACCAAGGGAGGAATTTTGGCAGTTCCCAGTCCTTGTTTACCCAGATGTACGTGGTCGCTAAGGATTATAAGGACCGGCGGGGACCTTTTCTTGAGTTGATTTTATTTGATTTCTCACTCTCTTACAGAAAATGTGGTGAAACTAGTTTCAGGTCATGTTCAAGCATCAGGAGTCTGCATTTCTTTAATGATTTCAAATAGCTGAATGCATGTAATCTGCAAAATGATTCAGAGTAATCATGTGAAAAGGTATCGATCATTTGTTGGAACTGCTGCTCCTTTGCTGAGAACCCCAGATTTCTTCCCTGGAGCGACACCTAAGATGGCAGCTTTATTAAAATGATTTCTGCAGGAACAGTGTAGATTCGGACAACGGTCTTCTGAAACAAGGTTAAAGTGGAGTCTCAATTATGCCACAGCCCTGGAACCTGCAATTGCCATTGAGCTGGCAAAAAAACAGGACCGAGGGAAGATTACCTGCTAGGGATTTAAAGAGCAAGGGGCAGGCGGGGGGCAAGTTACAGTCGCAAAAGATGGAAAATTCTCTTCAAAACGAGGTCGGCTCCTCTTCCCTATTATTTCAAATCTATCCCAACCTCCACCCAGTTTTCTTCACTTCCCTCTCCTATTAGAAGTGGCTTGTAAGTGGCACCCATCTCGGGGATGTTGTTAGCTAATTTAAGACAGAGTAGACATGGAGAGGAGGTTCCATTATTCCTGTTCACTAAAATAACTGTCAGGCCACGGTTCTTTAAGTGCTCATTTTCTTGTTAATTGGAGTAGCCGAGAAATAATAAATTGCTCTATGTCTCCATTTTACTGTTGGAGGCTAACTGTTAAATGATTACATTAATGCAACACTCCGTCCCAGTCATCGCAGGCGTAATAATGTTTTAACTGCTTCAGTATTGCAGTGACTCCAAATGTAGAGAGAACACTGGGGTGCTGTTCTCAGCTTTAATCCTGCCGTCTCTGTTTGGCATTCTCTTTTCTAGCTGTCTCTAGATGTGACTGACAGTCAGGAAGTCAACTGTCTCTCTCATAATCCCCCTACTCCCCTGGCTTTGCAGTCCCTGCTAGTCATCTTGCCAGAGCGATTCAAGGTGAATGGAGACTTTAATTTATCACGGTGTAGATCGAGTGCTTCTTATCTTCCACTGAAGGAAGGGAAGCTGGAAGCTGGGCTATGAGCTTAGAGAAATCCTCTTGTTAAGAGAGTTCCTGCACTCTTCAAGCAGTTGTGGGGAACTGGGAGATGGAAGAGAAGGTTAATGTCATTTGAGGAGTCAGTTTGATCCCCGATGACAATGGAAAGCATAATGCCCAGGAGGCAGTCCTCATAACTAACGTAATTTGTGTATTGTAATGGATACTGCAAAATCCCTCAAGACTCAAATCCGTCTAGGTCTAAGCAAAGGACAGAGGTGGCAATCACCTAACAAATTTAAAATGTGTAGAGAGCCTCTCTGGACCATTCAGACCCTCCAAACACAATTTTTTTCTTAGTTTTATAGATAATTAAGATATTATCTTGTTAATTCTGCCTATTCGTGTTGACCTAGCCATACTAACTCACTGCATGGAAAAGGATTAGCAGGGACTTCTCAGAGATCTTTGCAAACTTTTATGGCACTTTACAGCCTTAAAAGCCTTTATTAAAAGAACATTTTCTCCAAGAGGCCTTCCCCAACTAAACCCTTATTTCCTCTTCTCCTACTCCCTTCTGCTCCACCCTTGCATTTGGATTTGCACTCTTTTTTCACACTCCTTCAGTCCCAGAGCACTTATTTATATAGTCACAATTTATTTATTTATATTAATAATGATGGTATTTGTTAAGCACTTACTATGTGCAAAGCACTGTTCTAAGCGCTGGGGGGGGTGGTTACAAGGTGATCAGGTTGTCCCACTTGGGGATCATAGTCTTAATCCCCATTTTACAGATGAGGGAACTGAGGCAGAGAGAAGTTAAGTGACTTGCCCAAAGTCACACGGCTGACAAGTGGCGGAGCCGGGATTAGAACCCATGTCCTCTGACTCCAAGCCTGTGCTCTTTCCATTGAGCCACACTGCTTCTCCTAGTGTCTGTCCCCCTTGTAGACTGTAAGCTCACTGTAGCCAGGGAATGTGTCTACTAACCCTACGTTGTAATAGTAATAATTAATAATAATTTGGTATTTGTTAAGTGCTTAGCATGTGCCAAGCACTGTTCTAAGCACTGGGGTAAATACAAGTAAATAGGGTTGGACATAGTTCCTGTCCCATGTGGGGCTCACAGTCTCAATCCCCATTTTACAGATAAGGTAACTGAGGCACAGAGAAGTGAAGTGACTTGCTCAAGGTCACACAGCAGACAAGTGGCAGAGCCGGGATTAGAACCCATGACCTGTGATTCTAAGCCTGCGCTCTTGCCACGAGGTCATCTGTTCCTCTACTCTGCCCAAGTACAGGGCTCTGCACATAATAAGTGCTCAATACATTGATTGATTTGTTGCTCGAATAATTGAAAAAATAAGTGTAGAAAATGACAAAACGAACTAGCAAACCTTTAGAAAAGAACATATTTCCTTTACTGCATTTCTAAACCCTGCAATACTGAGGAATTTCACTGTGCTTTCTCAATCATCTGAACATTCATAGAGCAGTTTTGTTATGTTTTGGCTGGTTCTCTGTGAAGAAAAATAAAGGATCTTGTCCAAACAAATGCCTTAATTCAAAAGTTTTTTTTAAAGTCATAACGTTTTGGCTTTTCTTTCCCCACAATAAGGGATTGGGAAATGGTGTATCTTGTGGTAGTATTTTGGAAATGTCACAAAGTCACTTGTTTGAGCCCATGCAAATGTGATCATGAGACTGGGAACTTGTATGCGCCTCCTGAAAGCAGGGGAATTGGCTCAATGAGCAGCTGAGGGCAGGAGTGCCAGAAGCCCGGTGTTGCTTCCCTCTCTCCGCTGGCAGTCGGCTTACACTGAAAAGCTCCTAGTGTAGTGCTTAAGCACTTAGTACAGTGCTTTGCATGCAGTACGCTCTCCATAAATACAATTGAATGAATGGTGTCTCGGCTGCAGAGTACTGGTACTGAGAAATGGAGAAGCCTTGGATACGGTTGCACAATGCAGTGATGTTCAGGGGTCCTCATATGAGCTCTGGAGTCTTGTGAAGTCTGACTACAAAAATATTCACTCACTTTATTGGCCCAGCACTCGCTTCATAAGTTATAATAGCAATGATAATGAAAATAATGAGAATAATAATAAAAGTAACTGTGATATTTGTTAAGTGTTTAACACTCAAGTGTTATGAGATACAGCGTGGCCTAGCGGATACAGCATGGGCCTGGGAGTCAGAAGGACCTGGGTTCTAATCTCGAGTCTCCCACTCCTCTGCTGTGTGACCTTGGGCAAGTCACTTCACTTCTCTGGGACTCAGTTACTTTGTCTGTAAAAGTGGAGATTAAGACCGTGAGCCCGATGTGGGACAGGGAATGTGTCCAACCTGACTATCTTGTATCTACCCCAGTGTTTAGCACAGTATCTGGACCGTAGTAAGAACTCTACAGTTACCATAAAAAAGGAAAAGAAGTGCTTGATGTGTGCTAAGCATACACTAAAAATTGGGGTAGGTGCAAAATAATCAGAATGGAACCAATCCCTGTCCCATATGGGGCTCGTAGTCTAAGTGGGAGACAGATGAGGCATTGAATCTCCATTTTATAGATGAAGAAACTGAGGCACAGAGAAGTTGTCACATGTCTAAGATCACTTAACAGGCAAGTGGCAGAGCAGGGATTCGAACCCGGGTCTTCTGACTCCAAGATCCATGCTCATTCCACTAGGCAAGCATTCCTTTAGCACCAAGGGGCAAGTAAGCCTTGTACAGATGTAGATCTCAGAGGAATTTTTTATTTGAAAAATTCTAAATCATTTTAAAATACCCTCCCGCTCTGTCAGTGCTGGATCAACTCTTCTCATTTAAAGGTGAATCAAATCGGCTTCTCTCTGATCTTGCTGGCATGAGCTTTTACCAATCGAGAACAAAACAAGATTGGTTAATAAAGAAATGGATCAGAAATTGAGACTGGATACCCAATCTCACTAGCTTGTTGATTAGAGCAGCTCCAGTCAAGTCCAACCAACAGAGGTCGGTGGAATAGTGAACTAATTTCTTTTTCCATTCTCTTTAAAGCCTGACAGAAAGGATTCGTGTCAGCCACGTCAAGCTCCTTTCTCATTTTCTCTCATAACAACTACTATTTACCACTAGAAATTCTGCAAAGGGCCCCTATTTCACACACACAGCAGAACAGATATGCTCAACAGTGACAGAAGATTAAAAGACAGTGGCATTGAGGAGAATTCATTAGGTGCTCTGAAAACAATTAAACCACCAGTGAAAATTCTCCCAGGGACTAAAAGAGATCAATCCAGAATTAGGGAAAACTCTTGGAGAGGAACAGAAGGGGAAAAATAATATTACTTTTTCATAGCGCCACCTGTTTGTTTCAAAAGCTTAAAAATGTAATAATAATAATAAATAATGTTGGTATTTGTTAAGCGTTTACTATGTGCAGAGCACTGTTCTAAGTGCTGGGGTAGACACAGGGGAATCAGGTTGTCCCACGTGGGGCTCACAGTCTTAATCCCCATTTTACAGATGAGGTAACTGAGGCACAGAGAAGTTAAGTGACTTGCCCACAATCACACAGCTGACAAGTGGCAGAGCCCGGATTTGAACCCATGACCTCTGACTCCAAAGCCCGTGCTCTTTCCACCGAGCCACGCTGCTTCTCCTATGTACCACTCTCTTCCCCTTCATCAAGAGATGATGTTCTTCACATTTAATTCTGTTGTGTTATTTTGAAACTGGGATTAAAAATAAGTGAAAAAGGGAAACTATATTTAACTTTGAAGTAAAAAGGGGGAAAAAAGGCGGTAGCTAAAATGATTAGGTAAAAGGAAAAGAAAAGAGAGAAGACAGAAGAAACAGAAGAGGAGAGACAAAAACACCAAAACAAACGAGTGACTGCAAGAGAGGAAGAGAACAAAGAAGATACAGAAAGTAAATAGAAGACTAGAGCAAGGAAAACAATGATAGGAAGCAAGTCAAAAATGAAGAAAGGGAAGAAGTCAAGAAGAGAGGACAAGTGGAGGTGCAAAAATCAGGAGGGAACAGGAAGATATGGGAGAGAAGGTTCCATTTAAGAGTAGTGTCACTTTGAACTACAGTTTCTCTTCTTCTCATCCATTTTTTAAGTGGTTTAAATTACGTAGTTGCCAAACTATCGACAAAGGGGCATAGGTGGGAAAGGTGGGACATTTGGTGAGCTAAGCTAGCCCTCCCAGACCCCCTCCTCTGCCTCCTCTCTGTCCCCCTCCATAGCTCTGCATCCCTAGGAATAGAAATGTCTGTATGCAAGGAGACACAACGGTTCCAGCTTCCACTCCTCTTGCAGCAGGGACAATGGGGCTGGGGACAGGAAATGATACTGGTTTTGATTTTTCAGGAGAATTCTCTCCATCTCTTGGGGGAGGTTTTAATACAGTTTCGGATCCTGTGTGGTAAATTAACCTCTTCAAATAAGTGAAGGAAGATCAGATGGGGGGCCCAGGGACAGCTGTAATCCCAGCAGATCTAATTTAGGTGTGTTGTGTACCCAGAGTCAATGGGTAGACTGAGAAGTGGAAGAAGTGACTGGTGGGGTTAGTTGGAGAGAGCAGAGATAGTGTTTGGGAAAAGTGGATCAGTAGGAAAAGAGGGCATAGGAAGGTGTAGAATGGTGAGAGGGGTGGTAATTACGAGTGGGAATTCAGACAATTCCAATCGTTCCAAACCTGTTGCAGGAGTAGCTTACTCTGTTATAGATGATGGATTTTATAGACTGCAAAAGGACAAGCAATTACTGACTCATAAACCCTACTCAATCTCTTCTTTTGTTACTACATTTTAATTTTCTAAACTTACTATTGTATTTCAATTTTATAAATTTTTCAACCATCCATGTATATCTGTAATATAATATTATAAGACATCCCTTGAGAGTTTGTTTAATGACCTGACATGAACCTTTGCCGGACTGTAAACTAAGGGCAACCGTCGTATTTACTAACTCTGATTGTACTTTCCCAGGCACTTAATACAGTGCTCTGCACAGAAAAAGCACTCACTAAGTACTTATTGATCTGCTTTTAAGAACTAATACTAAACTGGTCAGGATGAAAAAAACCCTGCTTGACAGTCTATATTAGCTTTCATATACTAGATAGACAGGAAAACCATTATTCTTAATGCTCCAAGAAAATTGAGGCCAAATAAAAATAATATTAAATGTTAACTAAAAATACCATTATATTGCAGGAGGATATTTGTCAAGTATACTACTCATTTTTTCCTCTTTCGTTTTCTCCTTAAAAAATACTGACACTTCACAGTATTCAGTACCATCAGTAAAAATGCAATAAACTGGTGCTATCTGACCTCTTATAAATCAGAAGACTTTCCCAACTGGCACTTCAGATGTACTACATACATGACCAATCTCGGCCGACCTGTCCCTGGCGAGGAAGTAATCTATGATGTCTGAGTCCTCTCTGGCAAGTCTGATTAGCAAATAACCTCACTTCATCATTGATCAGTGAGCAACCTCTCCCCACTATTGGATGTTCCTTTACTTTCAGACTACCTAAGTAACTCGGAGTCATTTCACATTAGCTCTCCTTAACACTCCTAAGCAAAGTTGCCTTGGGCAGTGGCAGGGCTGAAAATGACTAACAAATAGACCTCTTCATCAAACAACAGTCCCAGCATAAAATTGTCTCTTAATCTGAGAGTAGTCTAAGTTAAGGGGAGGCTAGGGTTGCCTTTGCTGACTACTTACTTTTCCCAGATCTTTCTGGAGTCTCTAGAGGGGCTTTACAGGAGCCACTGGGGGATTATGCAAAGCCCCCTTCTGCTCAACCCTGACTCTTAATGAAATGGAATTTTCAAATAACTGACATCTACCATTCCTCTAGCATGCCACAGAACAAAGCAGTAGGAGAGTAGTTTGAAACTACTGCAGTAGGTGATATTATGCATAATTCAATAAAAGGCAAACTGGTACATTCTAACCAGATAGTTTTTTGTTGTTTTTTTTTTGCCAGACCTTTGTCATTTGTTTAGCCAGGAGGAGTAATTGAATATGGGAGCTAATGCCGTGTTCAACTCTTGTTGAACTTGCCACTTAAATAACCAATCTTGCTTTTACACATCATTCATTAAAAAAAAAACACATTCAAGAAAGCATACAATCAGTATCCTTCGAAAGGCCTTATTGACACTGTTATTCATCTAAGGTCTAACAGTGCATGAAATGTGCACGGGAAACACAAATTTTGTATCCAGAGATCCAAGCTGTTATGGACCACGGTACATTTAGATCCATCTATGGCGAATAAATAACGTTTCTGCAAAGCAATGAGATGCAGATTGTAAAACGTACCTAACCAACACTTAAGAAAAGGTTATTGTTATCTAGCTACATCTTTGACATTTACCTGAATTAGACTGGCAGCTGGATTCCTTCTTTTCTCAAAATGTTTCTGTCGATGCTGTTCCTGTACTTTTAATGCAAATCCTGAGCCAAGAATGCCCTGGAATGGAATACAAATAGTCATTTTTACATTTTGGAAAACAGTGTCATGAAGGTTAGCATCCTAAATCCCTAAAATTATTCTGAGGTTGAGATAAATGTGTAACCCTTCCTAAAATGAATTATTTTTAAGAATGCTTAAAACAGCACATTTCCTAGAATTTAACACAATGCTCAAAAATGCCACTTTATTAGAAGATACTAGTAGAAGTTCTCATCGTTGTATTAATTAGCAAACCAAGTAGGCCTGGCAATGTTTTACATTGCCATTCCTGAGGTATTTTTAGATTATGCTAATGCCACAAGCTTTTCTATGCTTTTGCAAAAGCATGAAACAATGACATTTTGGCTTTTCATAGTACCTTTTATTTTAGATGAGTTATGAATAGTGCATTCAACAAAAGTGGGTATTTAAAGTTAGGCAGTTATCTTCATGCAGATAGGTCCAGCTCTATATACATAGGGGTGAAGTTGCAAATTTTCACAGGTAAAGTGGAATTAAAGGGTGAGGCTGAGGCAATTTCCTGGATAATTCAGGTTCAAAAGTCCCTTTTTCATCTTGAAACCCAGTTTTGATGGGAGGCAAATATCCACACGGGTTGTTACTGTGAGCTGTTCATCAGCAGTTTCTCTAGCTTTCTGTTTCATTTTGCTCTTGTAGACATGGCAGAAAGGAATCAGAGGAACTTCTGTGTATCTATCAGTTCAACAAGAACCTGATGGTAATTTCTTCTAACTCCCAGCATTCTACATCCTTTCCCAGTTTCTGCAGAATAGCTTACCCAGTTCAGGGAATAGGTCTTTAGGAAAGTGAACTACTGCGTTCCTCCAAAACTCCCTATCATTGTGATTGATTTTTCCCATCAAAGATATTGCCTTTAGTAATACCAAGAGTAGGTTTCAACTGCAGTTTATGGTTCTTCGTTTTAAAGGTATGAAATCTTTTTTCTTCATACATCAAGAACCTCATCTTTTGGTCCTCCAGGTCTTTGCTTTTAAAGCCCTCAGTCATCTCACACTCTCCAAATTTACTTTGCTGATTTCCTATTACAATCCAACCCACATGTTTCGCTCCTCCAATCCCATTCTAGTCACTGTACCTCAATCTCATCTATCTCACAACTGAATCCTTGCCCACATCCTCTCTTTGGCCCGAAACTCCTTCCCCCTCCATGCTTACCACCATTTTCCCCACCTTCAAAGCCTTATTGAAACCACATGTCCAAGAGACCTTCCCCAGATAAACCCTTATAACCCATACACCCTGTCCCTTCTGTGTTGTTTGCACACTTGGATTGGTACCCTTTAAGCACTAGGTATTCACCCTTGTGCCTCACTGCACTTATGTGCATATCCATAAGTTATTTTAATATCTGTCTCCCCTTCTAGAATGTAAGCTCCTGGAGGAGAGGGGACATCTCTATCAATTCAGTTGTACTGAAGAATTAGGTGTAGAAGGACCTGGGTACTAATTCCCGCTCTGCTACGTGACTAATGTGCGACCTTGGTCAAGTCACTTAACTTCTTTGTGTCTCAGTTACCTCATCTGTAAAATGGGGATTAAGACTGTGAGCCTCATGTGGGACATGGACTGTGCCCAACCTGATTAACTTGGCAGCGGGGCTCAGTGGAAAGAGCTTGGGCTTTGGAGTCAGAGGTCATGAGTTCGACTCCCAGCTCTGCCACTTGTCAGCCGTGTGACTATGGCCAAGTCACAACTTCTCTGTGCCTCAGTTACCTCATCTGTAAAATGGGGATTAACTGTGAGCCTCACGTGGGACAACCTGATTACCCTGTATCTACCCCAGCGCTTAGAACAGTGCTCTGCACATAGTAAGCGCTTAACAAAATACCAACATTATTATTAGCTTGTATCCCCAGTGTTTAATACAGTGCCTGGCACAAAATAAGTGCTTAACAAATACCATAAAAAGTTGGTAGATGATAGATCATCAACTATAAGGACAGATGTCAAAAAGAGGGCAACTATCACATGGTTTCTTCAAGCATCTCGAAAGAATATTGACTGCATGAACCACTAGCATGACCCATTAATTTATGAGACTATGCTCAAACCCCTAAATTCATATGGAAGCATAAAAATAGTTTCCCAAATGATAATCAATCAGGATTAATGCTCCCCACAAGACACACTTTACACAACAGCTCCTTTGGCTCTCTAAAACAAGCTCTTGTGGAATGGGAAATGAATTAGAAGCATGCTTGTTGGTGATATTTCATCGGTAACCAATAGTCTAATCCTGGCAATAAAGTCCGGAATACTGCTATATTGAAATATTGGGGGATGCTGCGTGCGAAAGATAGAGAGAGAGAAAGAGAGAGGGAGAAGAGAAGGAGGAGGAGGAGAGAGAGAGAGCGAGAGCTAGGGAGAGAAGGGAAGGCCTAGGACCTGAACAATTCTGGGGATCCTAAATCCATATGTCAAGAAAAAAGCCCCTTGTACATAGTTTGCCCCAGTGACTTTGTAGCCATGATATGGTACAGATGGATATTCCCATTTCTGCTTAATAGGTTCAAGAGCAGAAAGATATATTTCCCAGACTTCTGAGTACCATTACTATTATTACTGATTATCTTAAGTAACCAGAGACCTGGATGATGAGAGAAGGGCAAGCTCTGCTTTTGCCCCTGTTAGAGAAAAATAAACAATACTGTGTGAAAGAGAGAAATGTGCTGCTATGTTTTTCTACATTTTGAATAAACAGGAGCTACTCATTAAGAAAATGGATGACTGTGATAAAGAATAAAACATCTGACACTTAAAAACCCTTAAGGTCATATTCTTTTAACACAAATGGATCTGGAAATGTAAATACCCTCTCACTGCAAATAAATCTGTTCCAGAAAAGCTATAAACCATGATTGACTATCATTTCTAGTGCCACATGTTACTTCTCTTCATAGAGTTTTAATTTGCTTTCATATATCTTTTTTTAAATGCCCTAGCCAAGAGTCAAAAATTCCCCAACAGCCAAAAACATTTTTCTAGAGTTTGCATGTTTGTATCTGGCAAGCACCGCATGCTGACACCCTGGACTAAAAATACCGACCTACTGTAATAAAAAAATAATTTTTCCAAAAAAAAAAATAAACTCAGTTGAGTGGAACGATTCAATTATTTGGGTTCCCAGATGTTGAGTTCGGCAAGTAATTGATGCTGCTAGAATTGGTGCTTGTTATGACTCCAGGTTTCACAGTCATATGGAAAGCAACTGAAGCGCTAGAGTTCAGATTAGGCTGAAAGACTGATGCCATGTTGCTCCCATTCTGACAGTCTCCTAGAGGATATCCTGGCCTTCTTGAGTTAATTTTATCTTCTCTCACCTATCATATGATCATTCCTTCTGCTGCCTAGAATATAGAATTCTATGATGGCATTTGATTCCATGTTATTAATTAAGATTGCTGGTCATGACTGCTTTTCTAATGCAGGTTGATATACTACTTTGTCTTTCTTCAGGCTTCCCATCAGCCCAAAGTGTCAGGTTGGTTGACCGCAAAGCAGTTTAAGGTTATTTGCGTGTCTTCTTGCACACTAGCTTCTGGGAACAGTCATCTCTCCATAGAGAAACTCTTGAAGGTTTACCCCTTGGACTTTCAATATGTCCATCACTCTCTGAGTTGAGGACAGGAACCATTGACTAACATCGTCGGCATCCAGGTTCCTTGTGGAATCGTCTATAATGACTGTGTTAGAAAGACTGAACAAGATAAATCTATTATAGAGCCCTGCTTTACTCTGTTAAAGCAGTAGAATTAGGTCTTCCTTTAAAATATGCTTCTTATGGGCAGGCTATGTGTCTACCAACTCAGACTTTGCACACAGTAAGGTCTTAATAAAAACAATTGACTGATTGATTGATGAATCACCCCAGTTTTAATGTTGCCATCCATATTATTTGGAGCAATCTCAGAATTTTACTGAACTTCTCAGGTCAGTCAAATTTGTGCAGTATTAGCCAGAGCCTGGATCTGATGGTGAGAGCAGGTGTTGCTTCCTGTGCTTCTGTGTCCTGCTCAGAAGATCACTTGGTCAGTGCCACATTGTGGTCCAAAACCTACATTTTAGTTCCAGTAGCATGTAGTGAATCAATCAGTCAATTGTACTTATTGAACACTTACTGTGTGCAGAGGACTGTACTTGAGCGAGTACAATATAACAATATAACGGACACATTTTCAGAAATGTTCTTTAGTAGCTGGTCCAGAAGACTGTTGTTTCCCTTGGCAGGTCCAGTGAGATACTGTGATATTTTTCCCAGTCTGATCTTTCACTTTTATTTGTGAAGATGATAATGATGGTGGTTTCTTTGAGATCCTGTGACATCTTTTTAGTACTCTGTATATTGAAGAAAAGCTTCTCAGTCTGAAGAAAAGCTTTCCTTCATATTGAATAAAATAATGATGGCATTTGTTTAGCACTTACTATGTGCTAAGCACTGTTCTAAGCACTGGGGTAGGTACAAGGTAATCAGGTCATCCCACGTGGAGCTCACAGTCTTAATCCCCTGTTGTTGCGGTGTCTTTCTCAGTAGTTGAAGTGACGGCCAAATGGAGAAGTAGTTTCGCCTAGTGGATAGAGCATGGGCCTGGAAGTCAGAGGACGTAGGTTGTAATCCTGGTTCTGCCACTTATGTGCTATGGGACTTAGGGCAAGTCACTTAACTTCTCTGTGCCTCAGTTACCTCATATACAAAATGGAGATTAAGATTGTGAGCCCCATGTGGGACAGGGACCGTGTCCAAACTGATTAGCTTACATCTACCCCAGCACTTAGTACAGCGCCTGGAGTATAGTAAGCATTTAGCAAAGACAGTAAAAAAAGTTGGTAGGTTTTCCCTGCTTATAGAGCCTCAATTTCAAAAGTAGATGGTGTGTTTAACAGAACAGGGAGGGGTTTGTTGTTATCTCAGAGGAATTCTCTACTTTCAAGTTGGACGCAGAGAGTGGCCTAGTGGAAAAAGTACAGGAGTGCACGTCCTAATAGTGGGAGTCCCTCAAGGCTCAGTTCTGGGTCCCCTTTCTATTCTCCATCTACATTCACTCCCTTGGAGAACTCATTCACTCCCATGGCTTCAATTACCATCTCTATGCAGGTGAAGCCCAAATCTACATATCCAGTCCTGCTCTCTCTCCCTCTCTACAGTCTCACATTTCTTCCTACCTTCAGGACATCTCTACTTGGATGTCCTCCCCGTGACTTTCCTGTCACTAAATGGCACCACCATCTTCTCTGTCTCGCAAGCTTGTAAACTTGGTGTTATCTTTGACATATCTCTCCTTCAATACACCTATTCAATCTGTCACCAAATCTTGTCCATTCAATCTTTACTAAAATTCACCCTTTCCTCTCCATCCGAACTGATATCACCTTAATCCAAGCACTTATCCTTGACCATTCATTCAATCATATGTATTGAGTGCTTACTGCGTGCAGAGCACTGTACTAAGCACTTGGAAAGTACAATTCTGCAACAAATAGAGGCAATCCCTACCCAACAACAGGGTCACAGTGTAGAAGGGGGGAGACAGACAACAAAACAAAACAAGTAGCATCACCTTCCTTGCTGACCTCCCTGCCTCCTGTGTCTCCCCACTCCAGGCCATACTTCACTCTGCAGCCCGGATCATTTTTCTAAAGAAATGTTCAGTCCATGTTTCCCCACTCCTCAAGAATCTCTGCATCCATCACAAACTCCTTACCATAGGCTTTAAAGCACTCAATCACCTTTCTTCTTCCTACCTTACCTCTCTGATTTCCTACTACAACCCTGCCCACACACTTCACTCCTCTAATGCCAACCTACTTACTCTATCTCGAGCTCATCTATCTCACCCCCAATTTCTCGTCCTCATCCTGTCTCTGATCTGGAACAACCTTTCTCTTCATATCCTACAGGTGATCAGACTCGCTACCTTCAAAACCTTATTGAAGGCACATCTCTAAGAGGTCTTCCCTAAGCCCTCATTTTCTCTTCTCCCTCATCTTATCATCTCATCATTTCCTTCTCCCTCATCATTTTACCTCATCTGTAAAATGGGGGTTAAGTCTGTGAGCCCCATGGCATCATTTCTCTCTGACCTCCTTTCTCCTCTCTCGCCCCGCTCCAGTCTATTCTTCACTCCGCTGCCCGGCTCATCTTCCTGCAGAAACGATCTGGGCATGTCACTCCCCTTCTTAAACAACTCCAGTGGTTGCCTATCAACCTCCGCTCCAAACAAAAACTCCTCACTCTAGGCTTCAAGGCTCTCCATCACCTTGCCCCTTCCTACCTCTCCTCCCTTCTCTCTTTCTACCACCCACCCCGCAAGCTCCGCTCCTCCGCCACCCACCTCCTCACCATCCCTCGGTCTCGCCTATCCCGCCGTCGACCCCTGGGTCACGTCCTCCCGCGGTCCCGGAACGCCCTCCCTCCTCACCTCCGCCAAACTGATTCTCTTTCCCTCTTCAAAACCCTACTTAAAACTCACTTCCTCCAAGAGGCCTTCCCAGACTGAGCTCCTCTTCTCCCTCTACTCCCTCTGCCACCCCCCCCTTTACCTCTCCGCAGCTAAACCCTCTTTTTCCCCTTTTGCCTCTGCTCCTCCACCTCTCCCTTCCCATTCCCACAGCACTGTACTCGTCCGCTCAACTGTATATATTTTCATTACCCTATTTATTTTGTTAATGAATTGTACATCGCCTTGATTCTATTTAGTTGCCATTGTTTTTAACGAGATGTTTTTCCCCTTGACTCTATTTATTGCCATTGTTCTCGTCTGTCCATCTCCCCCGATTAGACTGTAAGCCCGTCAAACGGCAGGGACTGTCTCTATCTGTTGCCGACTTGTTCATCCCAAGCGCTTAGTACAGTGCTCTGCACATAGTAAGCGCTCAATAAATACTATTGAATGAATGAATGTCTTCTTTAAATTCCCTTCTGTGTCGCCCTTGCCTTGGATTTGCACCCTTTATTTACCCCTCCCATAGCTCCACAGTACTTGCGTACATATATTAATGTCTGTCTCTCCCTCTAGATTGTAAGCTCATTGTGGGCAGGGGGAACCTATCAACTCCATTGTATTGTACTCTACCAAATAAATACGATTGATTGATTGAGTGATAGGACTGGGAGTCAAGAGACCTGGATTCTAATCACAGTCCAGTCACATGCCTTCAGTGTGATCTTGAGCAAGTCATTTAACTTCTCTGTACCTCAGTTTCCTCATCTATAAAATAGAGATTAAATTCCTGTTCCCCCCACCCCACCCCTCCTTTGACTGCCATCCTATATGGTACCTATATACTATTAGCTCTGATAGAGAAGCAGCATGGCATAGTTGATAGAGAAAGGGCCTGTGAGTCAGAAGGTGATTAATTCTAATCCCAGTTTTGCCACTTGTCTACTGTGTGACCTTAGGCAAGTCATATTACTTCTCTGTGCCTCAGTTACCTCATCTGTAAAATGGGGGTTGAGCATGTGAGCTCATGGGACAGGGAACTATGCAGTTTTGCTTATACCCATCCCAGCACTTAGTACAGTACCTGGCACATAGTAAGCACTTAAGAAATACCATCATAATCATGTAAGCTCCTTTTGGGCAGGGATTGTGTCTTCCAACTTTGTTATATCATACTTTTTCAAATGCTTAGTATGGTTCTCAGAGAAGCAGAGTGGCTTAGTGGAAAGAGCACGGGCTTGGGAGTCAGAGGACGTGGGTTCTAATCCCGTTCCGCCACTTGTCTGCTTTGTGACTTTGGGCAAGCCACTTAACTTCTCTGCGACTTCGTTACCTCATCTATAAAATGGAGGTTAAGTCTGTGAGCCCCATTCTCGGTCAACCTGATTACCTTGTTTCTACCCCAACACTTAGAACAGTGCTTGGCACATAGTAAGTGCTTAACAAATAGCATAATTATTATTATTATTCTCTCCATAGAGTCGTCTTCTTCAAATATCATCAAGTCATTTCTGACCCATAATGACTCCATGGACATACCCTCCTCAGAACGTCCCATCTTCTATCATAAAGTCGTTCTGATATGTGCATCCATAGGGTTTTCTTGGTAAAGATGTGGTAAACCACCATTGCCTTTTTCTGTGTAGTAAAAACTTGAGTCTTTGCCATTGTCTTGGATCAATTTTTTGATCGCTTGGTCATCTGCCTTTGAACCTTTCCCATGCTGCTGCTGTCCAGCTCAGATGAATCGACTGTGTCCGATGCTTTGGCTTAGACCCTTCCATTATGGGTAGCCCTATATAGCATAGCTCTTAGATTCATTAATGTATGCAAACTTTCCTGCCATGATAGACGTTGATTCATAGAAGAGCTTCATAGAGTAAGACGTCAATATACGCCATTAATTGCTTGCTTGCTTGATCAATGGGTTACAGAGACAATGATTACAGGGACTATGTCTGATCTGATTATCCTTGGATCTATCTCAGCACTTGGGACAATGCTTAGCACAGAAAGTGCTTAAGAAATACCATTACTATTATTATTATTTTTGTGAGGCCGGATTTATCTTCACCCTTTAGAGGGGCTATAATGTGAGTTCAGGGCTACATAGCATAGCAAGTACACAGGAGGATGACACATGTGAAGTTCTGCAGTCAAGTTATCTTACTAGCATTGAAGGCATACTCCCTTCAACTCATCTTCACTGGGTGGGACATGTGAGGAGAATGGATGACAGTACGAAATCCAAACAGATGCCTGAGCTGAAATGGGACAATCAAAAGTAAGAAGGGTGGAGTAGAGCTTAGAGAAGTGCCAAGTCTTCTCTTGGAGTGGAGAAGGTAGAGAAGCAGGGTGGCTCAGTGGAAAGAGCACGGGCTTGGGAGTCAGAGGTCATGAGTTCGAATCCCGGCTCAGTGGAAACAGCACGGGCTTGGGAGTTAGAGGTCATGAGTTTGAATCCCAGCTCAGTGGAAACAGCACGGGCTTGGGAGTCAGAGGTCATGAGTTCAAATCCCAGCTCTGTCACTTGTCAACTGTGTGACTGTGGGCAAGTCACTTAACTTCTCTGTGCCTCAGTTACCTCATCTATAAAATGGGGATGAAGACTGTGAGCCTCACGTGGGACAACCTGATTACCCTGTATCTACCCCAGCGCTTAGAACAGTGCTCTGCATATAGTAAGCGCTTAACGAATACCAACATTATTATTATTATTAGAGCTTTAAGTACTCACTGAAATGCAGCATGAAATCACGCAGCATCTCAGATAAAAGCTGGGGGGGCAACAGCTGCCATCAAGAAAGGAGTGGTCTCTCTGAGCAGAAATTTTGAGAGGGTAATGGGACAAAGGCAAAAATAAAACAGTAGTGTTCCAGCTGACCATCAACATGTCAGCACAACCTGGGACAATCACTTGGTATACACAGGGTGGTGGGGACTGTCAGAGGCCTTCTCTGCCACACTCACACTTAAAGGAAACTTCACTGTTGGTGGTGTTGTCTTCAAACATGAAGCCCAAATGTGTATGCAATTTGAGGTTTCATTTGTCATTCCACAGATAGCATTCAGTGGTAACTAAGGGAAGTATTTAGCTGTGCAAAAATTAGATACTGATAGTGCCATTTAATAATAATGATAATAGTAATAATGGTACTTGTTAAGTGCTTACTATGTGCCAGGCACTGTTCTAAGTGCTAGGGTGGATACAAGCAAATCAAGTTGGGAAAACTGTGTGATCCAGGATTCTAAAGGACTTGTACTTCAGTTCCTTTTTTTGGAGTTTTTACGTAGGGACAAGAATTCTCTCTCACTTATCTGTAGCCTGCTGATTGCAACTATCAAATTCCCTACCTAGAATACTTCATCTTTCCTTTCTGCTATACCTATATTAGACCTCTTCTTCAAAACTCCACTCGAGATCCAGCTACTTCATGAAGGCTTCACGGACCCGCCGATCCTGGCTCTCCACAATCTGAGGACTCAGGGATATCTCTTAGCACTGAATAACTGCTTATGGTTCATCTGTTTGTGTTTTGGTGCATTTTTTTTAAATTTTGGTCTCTCTTGGTCACTTGCTTGCTATGTAACCTCAGGAAAGTCACTTAACTTCTCTGTGTCTCAGTTTCATCATCTGTAAAATGGGGATAAAAACCTGTTCTCCTTCACCTTTAGACTGTAAGCCCCATGTGGAACAGGGACTGTGTCGGACCTGTTTATCTTGTATCTACCAGTGTTTAGTACAGGGTTTCACACTTAGTAAACCTTTAGCAAATATCACAGCTATTATTATTATTAATAAACAAAATCTGCAGGTCAGTACCCTAATGGAACTGGAATGCCACCACCATTCAAAGGCTCAAAACAGAAACATTAGAAACAGTCCTGCCAGGATGGGACATTTCTGAGCACAGTTCGGATCATTCATTCATTCATTCATTCATTCATTCATTCATTCAATCAATCATATTTATTGAGTGATTACTGTGTTCAGAGCACTGTACCAATCGTTTGGAAAGTTCAATTCAACAATAAAGGGAGACGATTCCTGGCCACAGCAAATGGAAAAATAGCAGAACATAGTACCATAACTTGGCCACAAATAGTTATAATGCAAGGCTCTGCCGGTATGCCTTATAAAGCCTGTTTCATTCAGTATGAAGAATTAAGTAGTGACAGTTATCAATAGCTCATTACATTGGGCAGGGAACCGGTGCTACCATTTCTATTTTCAACTGAACTTTAAACTGTTGTAAATAAGTTCTCAGTGAAGTGCTAATGAACTTCAGGGGTTCCCCGGCTGCCCATCTCAAATTACCTGCACTGTGGAGCTATATATTGAACTACTGGTGACCTGCTAGGCCACTTCCAAATCCATATGGCTTTCAAACAAGTTAATCTAAACAACCCTCCAAACAAGTTAATCAATCAGGAAGCCGGCAAGGGAATGGAAGGGAGTGGAAGAACCAAAAACTGCAAGACCTGGAGAAAAACATGGTTTGTTTGCATTTCCCTGAAGCCACTGGGGCATTCCAGGAGCAGTTTGCCACTCCTCCAGAGGCGATGAGCTACTTGCTCTCGGGGGTATCTGGGACAGAGTTTAGAGTTTTCATTTCATAAGCGATTGCCCCAGTAGGAAAGCCCTAGCCTTAGTCTGCGAACTTCTTTTGCCCTTGATGATTGCTGTTCCTCTGCTCTCGTTGTGTGCTGCTTTTGTTGCTCTTGTTGACTGCCTGACTGCTCTCAGATCCGTTCCTGCCTGGGACCCTGCCATATAAAGATTCCACATGTCGCGGTATCTCTCCCTGTCAAACCAGTATCTGTGGTCGAAGAGGCCAGTGTGATCTAATTTGGAGTTATCTCAGTTTGAAACTCTTTCCTTCTCCTACCCCAAAGGTGGTCATGTGCCTTAAGGCTTTGGCATGAGCTCATGGTGAGCGGCCTTATTTATTCCATAATCAGTCTGTGTGATGTGTGGTTTGAAATCTCAGTTGCAAATATTTGAATGTCCTTGTTGAATTTATTTCCAACTGTAATACTGAGGGTTTGGCCTCAAGCATATGTTAAAGCTCTCGGTATCTCTCCACTAATCTCTGGGTCCACAGTGGTAAGCCTCAGCCTTTTGAATCTCTTTTTTTTTATTCTTTCCAAGTGTAATGCTCTTTAAACATTGACTTTGGCCTTTCAATCTGCTTGGGAACTCTGTTCAGCCATGGTTACCGAAGATTTTGCCGAGGGAGCTGATGGACCCTGGCTAGCCTCGCTACTCCCTCCTCCCCTCTGGGGTGCTCTGAATATAGAGGATTGCCATTTGAATTTAATCCTTGTTCACGATCACGAAGCACGAACTCTGAATCTAATGACTATCTGCTGATGTACCAGAAGGTCCATGTACCTCATCCTCCCGTGTCATGTCCCATCGCTTCAGCTAAGTCAATTCCCACTCTGTCCTAATTTCCCCTCATCTTGTCCCCTTCTCACACTCTCCTGTTCCCAGCAGTTTTCCTCCCCTCTCCCGCACCCCTGTCGGTAACCAGATTCCTGGATCCTGGTCTCACCTTCTTGTCTCAAGCAGTGGGGGAATCTAGCTCAGTTTGTCCCAGCTACCTCCCTTTTGGACCCACTCTCTGACCTTCTCCTCACTAGCTGCGTGACCTAGCTCTATGATCCCTGCAATCAATCAATCAATCAATCAACTTATCAGTGGTATTTATTGAGCACTTACATGTGCAGAGCACTGTACTAACTGCTTGAGAAGGTAAAATTCAACAGAGTTGGTAGACACAATCCCTGCCCACGAGGAGCCCACAATCTACAGCTTGCATTTACCACTCCCACTCTCCAGAGTACTGGGTTCTCTGTGGGATCCAGTCTGCTGGAACAAGAGATGCCAGAGGTGGCTGGACTCCATTTGCTGAGGAACAAGAGAGGTGCACTCAAGGGGAAGCTGGCCTGAGCTAGTCAGGAAGCTGTCAGAGGATGGTAGCTGCTTCCCACTGGCTGGGGCAAGGAGATAATAATAACAATGGTGTTTGTTAAGTGCTTACTATGGGCCAGCCAATGTTCTAAGCACTGGGGTAGATAAAAGGTAGTCAGGTTGTCCCACATCACAGTCTTAACCCCTATTTTATAGTGAGGTAACTGAGGCCCAGTGAAATAAAGTGACTTGCCCAAGGTCACACAGCAGACAAGTGGAAGAGCCAGGATTACAACCCATAACTTTTTGACTTCCAGTTCCGTCTCTGTCATCTATGCCATGAGATGAGGCCAGACCCAGGCAGCTAATCAATGGGAGGATCCCAGTCCACCCCGAGCAACAGGGAGAACGGGAAGGAAACAGAGTGAAGAGGTGGGACAAGCAAGGAGCCGATATATTGGCAGTGACTGGAATTTAAACTCAACTAAAACACTGGAGTGTGGAGGTTGGAATGGGGTCACAGGGAAGGAGATGATGGAGGTACAGGAGTTCAGGAGATAGCCGAAAAGGAAAGGGGAAAGAAAAGAGGGACGGGTTGAGTCAAGAAGGTAGTTACAGTGTATTTGTGGCACTTGTTAAACTCTTACTATTTGCCAGGCAGTAAGTGCTGGGGTAGATATATGTCGATCAGGTTGGACACAATCCCTGTCCCACATAAGGCTCACCCTCTTAATCTCCATTTTATAGATGAGGTAATTGAGTCACAGAGAAGTTAAGTGATTTGCCCAAGGTCACCAGCAGGCAAGTGGCGGAACTGGGATTAGAACCCAGTTCCTTCTGAGTCCCAGGCTCTTGCTCTCTCCACTATGCCACGCTACTTCTCTGTAAGCTTCTCTTCCTACCTGTAAGACTCAGCTATCATGCGAGGACTGGTTCTGGAATAGAACCTAACTTACTTGTGTATACATTTAAGGGAAAACACTCTTCACAAAACAGCCACTTTTTGAGAAACACAACTTGGTTGAACTGTGCCGTACGCCTGTACAGTTAGTTAACTGTCGAACAAGTATCAGAGAAAACATAAGACCGCAGAGTCCGATTGAAACTTTTTTTTTTGGTCAGTTTGTTTTCCACGTCCTTTGTGCATTTTATCCGGTGTGACAGGAGAACTGTACTATTTCACTTGTTTCCAAAACATCTTCCCCCTAACTCCTTATTTACCACTGAAATAATAGCAGGTAACTTGATCTTTTAATACCCCACGAGGGCTTTCAAGAATGTAACTACTGCATTGTAGCGGGAATGCTTGAATTTGGATTGCTACCAGCTCATAAACACTGGTATTAAGACACACTGGTATGATGACAAATGAGCTTGAGCCCAATGTGCTAAATGTTTTTTTCAGGAAAAAAAAGAGAAATAGGTATTTATGTGTATGACCAAGTTATGCTCTCAAGAAGAACTGGTATGTTGAAAGTTGCCTTCATCTCTCCCTCACATTACATCACCTCAAAGAGCAAGTTGCTTTTACATCTTACTTTTACAGATACTCACAGCAGGTAGGGCAAAGAAAGAAATGCCGAGGAGTGCAAACCCTGCAGAGAGCAATCTTCCAAGCCAAGTTAGAGGAGTTTTGTCTCCATAGCCAATCGTTGTCAGTGTAATCTAAAAACCAGACACATAGAACATGCAATTTAGTACCGGAAAAGAAATTTAGGAACTATGGTCAGTACATACGACAATAAAACATTTTCCACTAAATCATTATTCCCTAAGCCTGCTCAACTGATTTGATAGCCATGTGCTTTTTCTTTCTCTGACACTGAACAGGACTTCTCACTGTTTAAGGAAAAGGACAACTTGTATACCCACTCCTTTCTTGTGACAACATTTTCCATTTTAAAATATCCTCCAAAGAAAGGTTATTTAAAGTGGATAAGCATCTCTGCTACCATCAAAGATGTAGCGTAATGGGGGATCCAGAAACAGAAGCTGTTAGTGAAAATGGACCTCTAAGATGGAAGGAGCCAGGACTAAGAGAACACTTAAAAGGAAATCGTTTGAACCTAACCATTCCATTAACATAGCTAAATTTGAGCGTCTATCCCACCAGAGATGACTGAATTTCAGTTTTAACAGCAATGTGTCAGTGTACTACATTGTCTGCAAGGCACTTATTTAATGTTTTTCCATTTCTGTCTGAGATTCACACAAATACTAATTTCATAGACTGGTCATGACAGAAATGTCAAATTTCTTGGTTTGTCGCCCTTTGAATTTTTCCAGATCTGTTCAGTTCTTCAAGCGGATGATGATATGCAAAAGGTTCAGGCCTGTGACTAAGAGCTGACATTTATATTTCAGATCAGAAGGATGACAACAAGAAATGACAACAACAATTGCATAGTGGCAAGCCATTAATTATTCCTAATTGGACAAATTAAACGAACAACTGGTGAAGGTGCAATAAAGAGGGAGTTACGATTCTCCAAAGTTTCATGGTTCGTGCCATTTACTGAGTTGAGGATTTCTCCCTGCAGGGCTGGTTTTCCTTTACTTACTGTTTTTTTATGGCATTTGTTAAGGGCTTACTATGTGCCAGGCATTGTGCTAAGCACTGGGTAGATACAAGCTAATCAAGTTGGACGCAGTCCATGGCCCACATGGGGCTCCCAGTCTTAATCCCCATTTTCCAAGTGAGGCACAGAAAATTTAAGTGTCTTGCCCAAGTCACACAGTGGAGAAGTGGCGGAGCTGGGATTAGAACCCAGGTTCTCTTGACTGCCAGATCCATGCTCAATCCACTAAACCATGCGGCTTCCGTTGAGGGAGTCCTACCCTCTCTCCCCCTCAGCCTGTCTCTTGGCAGACAAACCATTTTGGGAAGGAATAAATCCATGCAAAATGCTCACTTCTTCACTCGGAAAGGAGAGCCGCTCGACAAATATTTAATTAAAATAGATCCTTCAAACCCGACTAGCCTGCTGTATTAAAGGGCAGTCTTCGAAAGGCAACTCTTTATTCTAACACATTCCTAGTTTCCTCATCCTAGTGCACCAAAGATATGCTCCAGGAATGTCAAAGTTGGGTAGGTCCGGGTCCTAGCATCAGTATGGGGACTAGCACAATTTTAGTTATTAACAAGGGGTAGAGAGAGCTAACCACAGACTTCCTTCAGTGAACCTTCGGCATGAGTAGAAATCTGTAGAACAAGAAAGTTACGCAACTATCACCAGCAGGACGAGGAAACCGTGGAGACTGCAAGAATAACACCCAACCACAGTCGAACTGCAGCACAGAGTAGAAATCCGTAGACAGAGAAATGTCAGTTCTAGCTGGGGGCTAAGTTGGAGTTTGCTGATGCAATCCATCAACAGTTCATTTTGTCTGTCTTGGGCCTGGCGGAGAGGTGTTTAGTAGGTTTGTTCTAGTGGAATTAGTTCCAGTGGAGATACTTAACTGAACTCACTGTGCTGACATGGGATTACACAAAGCACTTCATGTTTCGTCCCACACTGAGTTCAGATTTGTGAGGCAGTAGTAATGCCATGGGCTAGGATAGCTGCTTTGAGTTTTGCAAATCATGGGTTTCTGCATCCTTTCTCCAGAAATTCTCAGTGAACCACCAGAATAGTCTTTTTATTGTCTCTTTTCTAAGACTGAGCAGGCTAAATTACAAAATTGCCTGCCAGAAGCCAGATCAGATGTCTACAGACTTTTAGTTTCTGCTGATGTCCTTTTTTGTGTTGGTATTTGTTAAGTGCTTACTATGTGCAGAGCACTGTTCTAAGCACTAGGGTAGATACGGAGTAATCAGGTTGTCCCACGTGAGGCTTACAGTTAATCCCCATTTTACAGATGAGGGAACTGAGGCACAGAGAAGTTAAGTGACTGGCCCACAATCACACAGCTGACAAGTGGCAGAGCCGGGATTCGAACCCATGAACTCTGACTCCCAAGCCCGGGCTCTTTCCACTGAGCCACGCTGCTTGTCCTTTTGAGAGGCAGCATAGACTAGTGGAAAGAGCACGGGCCTTGGAATCAGAGGATCTGAGTTCTAATTCCGACTCCACTTCTCTGGACTTCTGTTTTCTCATCAGTGAAACGGGGGTTAAATACCTCCCCATAGAATGTGAGGTCTGTTGGGACAGACTGTGTCACAAATGCCATACCTACCCCCGCACATAGTACAGTGCTTGGCACAGAGTAGTGAATGCTTAACAAGCTACAATTGTTATTATTATTATTATATCAGCCAAGCAATCAATCCATCGGTGGCATTTATTGAGGGTCTGAGTGCGAAGCACTATAGTAACCATTTTAAGGTGGGAGACACAAAAATATTTACAAAGGACAGGGATAGGAGAAAGACTAAGGGTGTACCAGATGATACCACAGATGTGTTGGGAAGACAGTGATGATATGATTCCTTCCAAGTTAATTAAGACCTCGGACTAGGGACGAATCAGGGATAAGGGACAAGAGACAAGGCCAGGATGGTCCAGGACGGAACAAGAATGAGAAGAAGGGTGGAGACTGTGGCAGGCTAAGTCAGTAGGAAACAGGAGAAATGGGAAAAAGGAAGAAGAAAGGGGAAAAAGGAGAAAAAAAGAGGGACTACATATAAAATTCCTGAGAACTTTTCATGAGAAGCAGCATGACAGGGCGGATAGACCATGGACCTGGAAGTCAGGAGGTCATGGGTTCTAATTCCGGCTAAGCTGCTTGTCTACTGTGTGACCTTGGGCAAGTCACTTCACTTCTCTGGGTCTCAGTTCCCTCATCTATAAAATAGGGATTGAGATTGTGAGCCCTATGTGGGACAGGGACTATGTCCAACCTAATCACCTTGAATCTATCTTACTGCTTAGAACAGTGCTAGGCACAAAGTAAATGTTTAACAAATACCATTATTATTATTATTGTTATATAGGCATTCTTTCTTAAAATTTAATTGTAGCTCCAAAGCTTTGAATTTTGCAAGTCCTCCCTTTCAAATGTCTTTTAAGATCTCTTTGAAAATTAAAACCTCATGGGATTAACTCAAAGCAAAACAAAAACAAAACTAAGCCAACAGGAGGTTGTGAATGTCATATCTTTCGGTCCAATATTTGTAGATAGATTCATGCTCCTGTCTGCATATTAAAGAGTTCTGGATTTAATGCTGACTTAACCAGTCAGTCAATTGCATTTATTGATCATTTACTGGGTGCAGAGCACTGTACTAAGCACTTGAGAGAGTACAATAATAATAATAATAATGTTGGTATTTGTTAAGCGCTTACTATGTGCAGAGCACTGTTCTATGCGCTGGGGTAGATACAGGGTAATCAGGTTGTCCCATGTGAGGCTCACAATCTTAATCCCCATTTTACAGATGAGGTAACTGAAGCACAGAGAAGTTAAGTGACTTGCCCACAGTCACACAGCTGACAAGTGGCAGAGCTGGGATTTGAACCCATGACCTCTAACTCCCAAGCCCGTACTCTTTCCACTGAGCCACGTATGACAATAAGACATATTCTCTGCCCACAGTGAGCTTAGAGTTTAGAGAGGCAGACAGACATTAATATAAACAAATAAATTACAGATATGTACATAAGCACCTGTGGGGTTGAAGAAGGGGGTAAATAAAGAGAGAAAATCAGGGCAACACAGAAGAGAATGGGAGGAAAGGAAATGAAGATTGAGTCACGTTAGGCCTTTTGGAAGAGATGTGCTTTCAATAAGAATTTGAAGGTGGGGAGAATAATTGTCTGTTGGACATGAAGAGTGAGGGTGACCCAGGCCAGAGGTAGGATTTGGGTGAGAGGTTGGTAGCGAGATTATAATAATAATAATAATGATAATAATTGTGGTATTTGTTATGTGTTTACTATGTGGCAAGCACTATTTTAAGCACTGGGGTAGATACAAGATATCCAGGTTGTCCCAAATGGGGCTCACAGTCTTAATCACCATTTTGCAGATGAGGTAACTCAGGCACAGAGAAGTTAAGTGGCTTGCCCAAGACCACACAGCTGACAACTGGGGTAGCTGGGATTAGAAGCTATGTCCGCTGGCTCCCAACCCCTGCTCTTTCCATTAAGCCACGCTCTTTCTATGATAGACGAGATAGATAAATAGACGAGATAAAGGTGCAGTGAGTAGGTTGGCATTAGAGAAGTGAATGTGTGAGGTCGGTAAGGTAAACGACAGCAATTACAACTTAATAAATGACAGCAATAACAATTTATTGCAGATGATATCCAAATCTATCTCTCCAGCTCTGATCTCTCTCCCACACTCCAGTCTCGTATCTCCTCCTGCCTTCAAGACATCTCTACTTGGATGTCTTCCTGTCACCTCAAACCTAACATGTCCAAAACAGAGCTCCTTATCTTCTCGCCCAAACCCTGTCCTCCTCCTGACTTTCCCATCACTGTAGATGGCACCACCATCCTTCCTGTCTCACAAGACCATAATCTTGGCATTATCCTTCACTCCCCTCTGTCATTCAACCCACATATTCAACCTGTCGCCAAATCCTGTTGGTCCCAACTTCACATCTCTAAAATCTGCCCTTTTCTCTCCATCCAAACCTCTACCACGTTAATACAATAACTCATCCTAACCCTCTTGGATTACTGCATAAGCCTCCTGATGACCCCCCCCCCCCCCGCCCCGCCTCTCCTCAATCCAGTCCATACTTCAGTCTGCTGCCCAGATCACTTTTCTACAAAAGCTTTCAGAACACGTCACCCCAACCTTCTCAAGAACCTCCAATGGTTGCCTGTCCACCTCCGTATCAAACAAAAACTCCTCACCCTTGACTTTAAAGCACTCCATCACTTTGCCCCCTCCTACCTCACCTCTATTCTCTCCTTCTACAACCCAGCCTGCACACTTGGCTTCTCTGGTGCTAACCTTCTTGCTGTCCCTCGATCTCACCTGTCTTCTTGCTGACCCCTAGCCAATATCCTGTCTCTGGCCTGGAATGCCCTCCCTCTTCAAATCTGACAATTAGCCTTCAAAGGATTATTGAGGACACATCTCTTCCAAGAGGCCTTCCCAGACTAAGCCCCTCTTTTTATCATCTCTCTCTCTTTCTGAGTCCCCCTAACTTGCTCCCTTTGCTCTTCTCCTCACCCAGCCCCACAGCACTTATGTACATATCTGTAATTTTATTTATTTGTATTGATGTCTGTATCCTCACCTCTAGACTGTAAACTCATTCTGGGCAGGGAATGCCACTTTTTATTGTTGTACTGTACTTTCCTAAGCGCTTAGTACAGTGCTCTTCAACAGTAAACGCTCAATAAATATGATTGATTGAATGAATGAATGAATGAATGAATGAAAGGAGTGAAGTGAGTGGGCTGGATTGTAGTAGAGAGCAGAGATTTGAGGTAGGAGGGGGGCAAGGTGAACGACTGCTTTGAAATCGAGGGTAAGGAGGGTAAGGAGTATCTATTTGATGAGGAGGTGAATGGGCAACCACTGGATGTTCTTGAGGAGTGGGAAAACATGGACTGAAAGTTTTGGGTAGAAAAATGATCCGGGCAGCAGTGTGAAGTATGGACTAGAGTGGGGAGAGACAGAAGGCAGGGAGGTCATCAAGGAGTTGATACAGTAATGAGCATGGCATGATGGATAGAGCATGGACCTGCGAATCAGAAGGTCAACTCCACCAATTGTCTGCTGTGTGACCTGGGGCAAGTCACTTCACTTCTCTGTGCCTCAGTTACCTCATCTATAAAATGGGGACTGAGACTGTGAGCCCTAAGTGGGATAGAGACTGTGTCCACCCCAATTTGCTTGTACCCATGCCAGGACTTAGTACAGTACCTGACACATAGTAAATACTTAACAAATACCATAAAAATAATAATAATAATAATGTTGGCATTTGTTAAGCATTACTATATTCCAGGCACTATTCTAAGTACTGGGGTAGATACAAGGTAATCAGGTTGTCCCACATGGGACTCACAGTCTTCATCCCCATTTTACAGATGAGGTAACTGAGGCCCAGAGAAGTGAAGTGACTTGCCCAAAGTCGCACAGCTGACAAGTGGCAGAGCCAGGATTAGAACACACGAGCTCTGACTCCCAAACCCAGGCTTTTTCCACTAAGCCACACTTCTTCTCCAGCCACACTGCTTCTCTAACATGATAGCAGTTTGGATAGAGAGGAAAGAAAGGATTTTAGTAATGTGAAGGTTGAACTGACAGGATGTAGTGGTAGATTGAATGAGAGGAGTCAAGGATAATGCCAAGGCTACAGGCTCATTAAAAAAGAAGGATGGTAGTGCTGTCTACAGTGATGGGAAAGACATAGGTAGGGCAGGTTTGTGTGAGAAGACAAAACTACAATGTGCTCCTACCTAACAAAGAGCTGTGTCTACTCAGCTCAAAGACTGTGAATATTCATTCATTCATTCAATAGTATTTATTGAGTGCTTACTTTGTGCAGAGCTTACTTTGTACTAAGCGCTTGGAATGTACAAATCAGTAACAGAGACAGTCCCTGCCCTTTGACGGGTTTACAGTCTAATCGAGGGATATTAATCTGATCCCTGAGATCAAGTCTGTGAGGTCACTGTGGGCAGGAATGTGTCTATGTGTTGCTATACTGTGCTCTCCCAAGCTCTGAGTACAATGCTTTGCACACCATAAGTGCTCAATAAATTATGATTGAATGAATCAAGTATTAGCTGAGCAATGGAAATTTCCACTCAATAATTCAGATGGGAATAATACATCTTTCTTGAGCAGACATGATAAATAAGTCTTCCCAAGGTAGAAATTCTAGTGAAAACAGATTCCAGCAAACCAATGGCACTATTCATTCATTCATTCATTCATTCATTCATTCATTCATTCATTCATTCACTCAATTACTGTGTGCAAAGCACTGTACTAAGCATTTGGGAGAGTACAATATAACAATAAACAGACACATTCCTTGTCCACCGTGAATTTACAGACAGTGTGGGTCCTGTTATATAGCCCTGGGAATAAATGGGCAGAGGAAACCCAACGCCTTGAAGCAGAAAGGGAAAAGTGAAAGAAAGTTTTACAAAATTCTAGTTTGCCCCACAGTGACAGTATATTACTCCATCTGACGCATTAGCATCAGCAAATGTTTGTTGTGGAACCATAGCATATGGTATATGCCTAGGAGCTTGGCATCTTGGAAGATTTTTACTCTTTTGCCAAACTAGTGCTTTACAGAAAGGCATAATAAAGATTCAGGAAGTGCTGAGAACAGCAAAATTATCAGTCAAAATAGTACCAAAGCAAATAAATAAATCAATGACAATGTGTTCACTTTCCCAGAATAGCACACAGTATAACCTTTTAAAAATATCTGTATGTAGCTTCCTCAGGCAACGGAGACTAAGAGGCATATTATGAGTTTCCCACATACTGTTCGACACACAATACAACAATTCTTATTAGTAAGAAGAAAAAAAGAAATGTTAATGGGAAAGGAAGATAAAGACTGCCAGGCTGTGCCCACCAGAAATTGAATATTAATGATAAAAGTGCACCTGAGTGGCTCAGTGATTTAAATGCATTAGATCTCCCTAAAGAGAAAAAAAAAAAACCTGAATAAAAAATACGTTACTTTCAAGGTTCTGTTGATGAATTGCCTGCCTTTCCCTGGTAAGAAAAACCTATCATGAGTCATATATTTGTATTTGCCCTATACATGGAAAGTATTTTAAGCAACCATTTGATCAGATGACTGCTTTCTTTCAAGATTTTCCTTTTATGTTTTCAAGGTAATTTCTTTCAAGACTGTCCTTTTTAGTGCTGAGGGTAGAAATAACACAAAAACCAACCAAGCCACTGCTTCCCAAACCCTGACCTATTCTAATAGATGATTTCCCTGATGTTTAGAAACAAGGAGCTTTTCAAGCAAAATGCTTCTAATTCTTATACTGATTGTGCAACAAACTTCAAATGTGGGTTCCCATCAACATTTCTTGCCAATGACCTAAATGAAGTCCTTACGAGACTAAGTTGAGTAAATCACTGAGATCATGGGTTGGGATAAGCAACCGATTTTGATAAGTGTACAACGATGTTGACCTAAAGGCAGCAAAGAACAAGTAGTTTCATCGACTTTGAGGGAAAGCTGCAAGCTCAGGTTTTGTGGTTCAGCCTTGGGAATACTTTTGGAAGAAAACCTCGTTTAGGCCTTCGAGCTGCATTTAAGAATTTTTACAGAAAAAATTCTTTTTTCAAAAAGGTTACTTTCTCTTTCTAATCTCTACTTTTAAGGAGAGCTAAAACTTGAAAGAGTTTCTCAGGCCTGTAAAATGTAGTTGCTAAGAAGCTTTAGCTCAAAGGACCAAACTAAAAGTGAATAAACCAGGGTATTTTGTTAATATTAAACACCTTAAGACTCCTTCCATATGGAGTTATAACACATCATTTCACACTCATAGGTGAACTTCACTTTAAGTGATATCCTCTTCAAATATGAAGGATAAATATATAATAGACAATATAGCACATTCTAGGAGGAGGGGAAGCAGGAGGCAGCTTTTTTCTTTCCCTGCTGTGCTTGAAGAATGCTTATGGTGGCTTTAAATAGAAGAGCTTTCCATGGGTGGGACCTGCCTCCCATTTCACTTCTCTTGATCATCCTGCTGAATGTACATTGATGAAGTGTTAGAAGATGGAAAGCAGCGTGGCCTAGTGGATAGAGATAGGGGCTGGGAGTCAAAAGGTCCTGAGTTCTAATCCCAGCTCCACACTTGTCTGCTGTGTGACCTTGACCAAGTCACTTCACTTCTCTGTGCCTCAGTTACTTCAAATGTAAAAGGGGGATTAAGACTCTGAGCTCCATGCGGGTCAGGGATTGTGTTCAACCTGACAACCCTGCATCTACTCCAGCGCTTAGAACAGTGCCTGGCACATAGTAAACATTAATAATTACCATTATTATTAGTATTAGAAGGTAGGGAAGTAGAGATGCTTTCACTAATGACAAGACTATCCAATAGTGCATGACTGTTCTTCACTGCTTTAGAGAAGCAGCGTGGCTCAGTGGAAAGAGCATGGGCTTTGGAGTCAGAGGTCATGAGTTCGAATCCCAGCTCTGCCACTTGTCAGCTGTGTGACTGTGGGCAAGTCACTTAACTTCTCTGGGCCTGTTCCCTCATCTGTAAAATGGGGATTAAGACTGTGAGCCCCTATGTGGGACAACCTGATTCCCCTTTGTCTACCCCAGCGCTTAGAACAGTGCTCTGCACATAGTAAGCGCTTAACAAATACCAACATTATTAACATTATTACTGCCCATTTCCAACCACGCTTCCAAATGGCACTGGATATGACCTCTATAGCACCTATGAAAAGACGCTGCAGAGTATTCATGGTGTGTGTGGGGGAACATAAAGCCTTCCAGCTCCACTTAAATCAGCCTAGATGCTCTTACATGTACTTATTGAGACCCGTCATTACCCTCTCAATGAATGGGGAAGAATCAATTATATTTTCACATAACTATTTCAACCCAGACAGTGGGAGAGGAAGATGCATTCAATTGGAAGTAGTCTAGTAGTCTTTCTTTCTGCCGTGCCTGCCTGCTTCCTCCTATTCACTCATTTATTCAGTCCTTCAGTCATATTTACTGAGCGCTTACTGTGGGCAGAGCACTGTACTAAGCATTCGGGAGAGTCAATATAACAATAAACAGACACATTCCCTGCCCCAAACGAGCTTACAGTCTATTCATTCATTCAATTGTATTAATTGAGTGCTTACTGTGTGCAGAGTACTGTACTAAGTGTTTGGAAAGTACAATGCAGCAACAAATAGAGACAATCCCTCCCCACAACGGGCTCACAGTCTGAAGAGGAGTGACAGGCATTAGCTCTCAAGTTGAAGCACCTGGCCCCTCTGCCTCATGCCAACTGACATGAAGAAAAGGTTTTCTAAAGAAAGAGAAGGGAAGGGTAAGGAAGAGGAAGAAGGAAAGAAAAAGAAGGGGAAGGGGAGGGAGAATGGGTGTAAGGAAAGGGGAGAGAATAAAGGTGTCCCTTACCCCTCTCCCTCCCTCTGACCCCAAATCATGCAGCTAGAAAGGTGATCAGCCCCATTGCATATCTGGAAAAACAGGGTGTGGTGATGGGGAGGAGAAGCCAGGACCCTACAAGGTTGGGGAGGAGAAGGCACACTTGATCTGAGTGGGGGAACCTGATGGTTTATGGAGGCTCGCCACTGGGCCTCAGGGCAAAGAGAGGAGGCATTGGCAGTGGGCAGGGCTTGCTCACCCAGTTGGGTCTGCTGTAACAAGTGAGTAGTTGCTCCCTCACTGGCTGAAGAAGGGAGGGCACTGCCCATCTCACTATCACTATAACTGATTGGCCAGGGAAGGCAAGGCTGGGTAGCAGATAAGCTTCCTTCTCCATCTCTTCAGGAAATGGGCTTGGTGGTTTTCCATCATTGCTTTTGCAGCGGGGACTCCCCATGCACCCCGGGGAAAAGGGCACTCCTCACAGAGTTCAGTGTGTGCCCCAATAGATGTCGCTGCTGGGCCGGGGTGCAGAGCAGATAGGATTCCTCTTGCTGTTTCCTCCATGTGGTAATCCACCATATTTACAAACCTAGAATTAATCTTCCTGGATTTATAAACATGACCAATTTTAACTTATTTTTATGGATTGTCCTTGAATTTACTGGGTGGAAGATTTCAATGCTATATAATATTGGTATCACCCTAATTTTATCATTTTCCAAATGAGCTAACTTTACCATTACTACCCGAGATCAACTTGCTATTCTGAAGTAAATAACTTAGTGACAGCAGGCATAGGAGAAATTATATAGCACATCTTTGTTTAGCAAAAGTTCATTTTATACATACCGTGCCCCACCAAAGAGCATCCGCGTAAGTAGAAAACTGCTTGTTTGCATCCTTTTCCACCAGGTAGACAAGGAAAGATGAAAAAATAAGAACCAAAAATCCTATGTACCAGGCTGTGATTAATTCCTAGATTCAAAAAGATGAATATGCATCAAATTTTTTTAAAAGAAAACATTCCTTTTGTGCAAGATAGAAAATATTTACAATGCTTTGCTTATTTTCATAGGGAACCATCAAAGTCAATGCATGGTCACTTAAAATGACCTAGTTATTTCACTTCAAATTTACTACTCTATTATTTGGAGTTAGAGAAGACAGAAACACGGTCAGTTCTATAATGAGGGTGTCGGGTTTTCATATTAGGAAAACTCATGTTATAGTACTCACCCTATTTTGACACTGCACATTTGTGCAAAATTGTTTCTTCTGACACGGCATCACACTGCATCCTGACAGATGCGGTTGTGGGAAGACCGTTTCCTAATTCTGCCATTACGTTCTAGCCAAAATGCATTAGTGAAAACACATGTTGTAGGCGAACTGACTCTACTTGTCTTTTGTACGCTTTATTAAATGCTGCCAGAACCACTAATGGAATGGTAAATACTTGCCCTATTATTCAGGAACATTTACCTTGCTGTGAGCATAAACAACCGAGCCTAATAATTTCCAAGTTCCTCCTCTTCGGTCCATGCGCACCATACGGAGAATTTGAAGGAAGCGAAGGCTTCTGAGTGCGGATGTGGCAAAAATGTTACCCTGAGTTTTTGCAGAAACAACTGCTATTGAAGCAATCAGAACAATAGTATCTGAAAGAATCAAAGAAGGTATAAAAATACAGTCACTATATATATTGTATACTCCCCTCCCCGCCAAGGCTGTAAGCTTGTTGTAGGCAGAGAACACATCTGTCAACTTGATCGTACTGTACTCTCCCAACTGCTTACTTAGTACAGTGCTCTGCACTCCAGAAGCACTCAATAAATATGATTCATTGATTAATTGACTACTAATGCCTTCACACCTATTGATGTAAGTACCTGAGTGCAATAGATTTATTATCTGTAATAAATATTCATGCTTGATAGCTGATGAAACCTAGGAGCCAGGAAATCAATCAATCAATCAATCAATCATATTTAATGAGTAGTTACTTTATGCAGAGCTCTTTACTACACACTTGGGTGAATACAATTTAAAAGAGTTGGTAGACACGTTCCCTGTCCACAGGACCTTATAATCTAGGAAGGAAGGCACACATTAATATAAATAAATTGTGCTAGGTACATAAATGCTGTGGGGCTGAGAGTGGCATGAATAAAGGGTGCAAATCTAAGTGTAAAGACAGAAATTCAAAAGTAGTAGTTAATCTGTGCAGAGAAAGGATGAACAACATAACCCTTTTGGTGAAATTTTATGGAAAACTCAGGGACAATTTGAAGAGAAAGAGGAAGATAACTTTGAGTGTTTTTGTCAAAGTTTCACTGGTGTTAATGTCCTCAGATAAAGTTGCCTCTGGACTCCAAGAAATATGGGCTTGCGGGGTTATCCTACACCAAAGAGAAGCCAAAACATCAGTGTGCTATATGCTGAAATTCCTCCTTCAGTGATCTTCAGATGAAATATCTTTTCAGTGCAGACTTTTTCAAAAATAGCAGAAGTTTGAATAAGAGCAAAAGAAGTAGTTGTCAGGGTTAGTATGCATTATTATATGTTAAGTATGTTTTCAAGAACTTTTAAATAGAAAAGGAATGCTTTGAATTCAGTTCACTTTAGAAGGCAGGAGAAAAAAATCAGGAAGAAGAAATGTTTAGTTTATTAAAAAATTTATGCAACCAGTGACTCAGAATCTAAGTACTCGTAGCCACCAAAATATGTGAAAATAACATCAAACTTGATTTAACAATCTCACTGTCATTCTGTTCAAAAGAGAAATTCAGAATTTGGCAAAATTAAACCACGGTTGAGCAACCAAATGGAAAGAGTTAACATGTTCACTGCAAAAAATTGTCCTGTTAATCCCATTCATAATACCAAATTAACTCCCTTTGGAGTTTATGCCGTCAGAAACCTGGATCATATTTTCTATTCTAACAATGCTAGCATGTTAGCAGGTAGAATAAAACTCTACTTTGATATTTTCTAAGGTTGTTTTTCTATTCCACCTGGATTTCATCTAGTCTTAGTGATGTGATTCCATTTGGAGAATTCTGATAGGGTACTGTTAAATCTTTCCTCAAACTCCTCCTAGCTTGTCTCAAACCAGTCAAAAACTGAAAAGAAATGGGGCGGCTTTTACTCTTCTGAGCTGTTCCCACAGTGGGATCTTGAATTAAACATTTGCAATTTCCAAAAGGATCATTTTGATTACCCCAAATCTTGGTAACACTATAGCTGCTGCAATCTTCTAGCAAGAATATTATCCATAAAACACTAGGAGGAAAGGATACGGACTTTATGGAGACTTGCCAGACTGGATTTGGGGCCCAAGGGGAGCATTTACTGCTCTCATAAATGCCCCACCTCAAAAGGAAAGAGCAGGGTTGGAAGTAAAATCAGGAACACATGGCACATCTATCAATCAATCAATCAATGGTGTTTATTGAGTGCTTACTGTGTGCAGACTATGCCCTGAGGGTGGTGTGGAAAGGTGCACCTGGGCCATTGGCTGTTCTCCACTGGCTGTTGCCATTATTCTTTGTTTAGGGAAATAAAAAACATGAAAAGGGGCATTCTTCTCCTGGCATTCTCCCAGCTGCTTCGCTTTTGCTGCCTGAGAAGAATTGTGTGGTGACTCATGAGTGCAAAGGACCTACCTATGGGAAAAGCAAATCCTTCCTCTGCACCCAGTTTGCACCTTGCCATTCTCAGGGGATAATGGCTACTCTAATGAGACTGATTCCAGTTTCCTCGGCCTCATATATCACCGCTGCAATAATTTTATCTCTCCAGTCTAAGGTCCCGGTGCCCCCTTTAGGTCATCCCCGACCAAGTTCCAGGAATCTTGTAGCATGGCACCTTTCCTGCCCAGGGCAGAAATGTAGAGGACAGGCAGGCTGTTTGGCCAGATAAATGAGAAGGTGGGTAACAGTTTTTAGCCCCTAGGTAAGGAACCCCACTCACACCCATGGGTTCTAATCCTGGCTCTGCCACTTGTCTGCTGTGTGACCTTAGGCAGGTCACTTCACTTCTCATTGCTTCAGTTACCTCATCTGTAAAACAGAGATTAAGATCGTGAGCCCCATGTGGGACAGGAACTGTATCTGACTGATAGCTTGTATCTTCCCCAGCCTGGTACAGTGCCAGCATGTAGTGAGCGCTTAACAAATACCATAAAACAAACCAACCGGTGGCCAAGTCTCTGACCTTCAGCAGAATATATTTGGCATCAAAAAAAAGATTCAGGATTAGAGACCCAATGAGATCTGCCCTGAGGAGGTAATATAATGGAAGAGGTGCATTCAAGAAGTCCTTACGACGTAAGGAATTACAATCGCTACAGAAAAGAACAATTCTGCAGAAACATCTAGTTCATCACTGTTATTATTATTATTATATTGTTAAGTGCTCACTGTGTGTTTAGCACTGTTCTAAGAGCTGGAATAGATATAGGTTGCACAAAATCTCTGTCCCACATGGGGGGTCACATTGTGATAGCTATTTGGACAATGACTAATTAAAGAAAATCTGTACTAGAAAGATGAAACACTGTGAAAAATGGACTAGAAATAAACTTTTTGGAATGTGTAGTCTGTGTGGTTGGGGAGGGAGGGGGCAGTTCGAGGGATCCAGTGCAGGGGATAAATAGGTGCATGAGGACAGAAGTATAAAAGGGCAGGGCAAGTGGACTCAGGAGTTATTGGGCATCAGGGCCATGCAGCGGGTGGGATGAGTACAGAAAAATTGCCTTTAAATGGTATGCCTGGTGAATGGGTGACCCCAGTAAGTGGATTGCCTAATTTTCTCTTTTCAAATACACGGGCATTTCATACATGCACACTGCAAATACAAAATGTGGATATACATATAGGATTTCATACAGTAATAGTAAAGCAGCAAATTAACTGACAATTGAGATTGTCAAGTGGAAAAAGAAAGCATCCCACAACGTCCAATCCAATAACTGTTGCGCAGCTGCAGAAGTAACTTTCAAAGGGGCCATTTCCTAAGACCTAGGTTCATTATCACTCATTTGACAAAACCACAGAAGCATCATTCATCTGGTTCTTGAACTGTAGGCACAAATATGCAGAAGTACTCATAGGATTTTTCAATTTTATATCCTCCTCATCAATGTTATTTATTGAGCACTTACTATGTGCAGAGCACTGTACTAGATGTTTGGGAGAATACAATACAACAAAGTTGGTACACATGTTCCCTGCCCATAGTTAATTTAGAGTTTGGAAGAGCTAAACTAGGGAGCCAGGGATTTTAAAATAAAAAATAAAAATGGAAATGTAAAGGCAGGATTTTTAGCAGATATGAGGGAGAGGGGAGAGAGTAGTTTGGATCTTTTTAAAACTCTCCTTGTCACTCCTTTTCATTCTGACTCGAGACACAACACCTCTGAGCCTAATTCTCTAGGTGAAACCCCATATGAGAGTTGGACAGTGGAATGAAAACAGAATGGGTTTCTACAAATAAATGATCTAGAGCACAACTCTTCCTGGAGCTCCCCTAACATGTCAGTGAAATCTGAGACCTGAGATCTTGTTCCTGTGACATACCACATAATTAGCTGGCAACAGCCAAACAATGTTATCTCAGAATTGATTCTGTAAACTAAAAAACAAAATACTCAACTTGAAATCCTCTCTCTTGTCACTTGCCAAAAATATCTGAATGGTCCTCAAGACTCCTGAATTTCAGAATTTATTCCTTTCAGGAGGGTTTAGATTAGTGTGGTTTATTGGAAAGAGACCTGGCTTGGGAGTCAGAGGTTGTGGGTTCTAATCCCACTTCTGCCACTTGTCAGCTATGTGACTTTGGGCGAGTCACTTCACTTCTCTGGGTCTCAGTTCCCTCATATGTAAAATGGGGATGAAGTCTGTGAACCCTATATGGGACACCCTGATTACCTTGTATCTATCCCAGCACTTAGAATAGTGCTTTGCACATAGCAAGAGTTTAGCAATTGCCATTATTATTAATAATATTATTAGGAATTTCTTCTTGTCGAGGAATCTGACCTCTATTTAAATGTCAGGCAGGATATTCTTAGTCAGCCTGCCAGTAACAGTAATAGGTAGGATGTGCTTAATAGAGTCTTTGGATATTCAGTGCTGTTTGAGTTCTTCAGGTCTAGGTGTTACTGCAGCCTAAAAGCCATCTGTGGAAGGAAACTCAGGTTAATTTCCATTAAGGAGCAGCTCAGGCACATCCGATCTACCGGACCCTTTCAAGGGCAAAAGAATTTGGACTTTATAAGGGTCACAAGTTAACATTCAAGAGATTAATTAACCAATCAATTAAAAGTTTTTATTGAGTGCCTACTATATGCAGATCAATGTACTAAGAGCTTGGGAAGAGTCCACTACAACAAAATTAGCAGACATATTTTCTGCTCATAACAAGATATTTTCTGAAATGAGGTAGCATGAGCTAATGGAAAGAGCACCAGCCTGGGAGTCAGGGGACCTGCGTTCTAATCCCAACTCTGCCACTTCGCTGCTATGTGACCTTGGCAAATCACTTCACTTCTCTGTGCCTCAGTTACCTCATCTGTAAAATGGGGATTAAGACTGTGAGATCTATATGGTACATGGACTATGTTCAACCTGATTATCTTGTATGTACCTCAGCTCTTAGTACAGTGTCGGGCATGTAATGATGATGAAGATGGTATTGGTTAAGCACTTACTTTGTGCCAGGTACTGTACTAAGCCCTGGGGGAGTGAGGGTGGGAATACAAGCAAATCGAGGTGGACACAGTCCCTGTCCATGTGGGACTCACAGTCTCAATCCCCATTTTTCAGATGAGGTAACTGAGGCACAGAGAAGTGAAATGACTTGTCCACGGTCACACAGCAGACAAGTGACAGAGCCAGGATTATAATCCACAGCCTTCTGACTCCCAGGCCCATGCTCCATCCACTATGCCATGCTGCCTCTTGGCATAGTAAGCACTTAACAAATGCCATTTAAAAAAAGGGAGGAGCAGGAAAATGAACTTTATTGCTTTAATGAATGAAACTGATTGGAGTTTGGAGTTATGTGCATTGCAGTAAATAAAAGTTCTAAATAAATAGCCAGTAGTCTTCTCTCCTCTGCAGCCATTCATTTCCTCCTGCCTTCAGAGCATCTCTTTTTGGGTGGTCCATTGACTCTTCAAACTTAACAGATCCAAAACAGAACTCCTCATCTTTCTACCCAAATGCTGATCTCACCATCAATTTTCCATCACTGTAAAAAACACCACCATCCTCCCTGTCTCTCATACCCATGAACTCTGCATTATCCACAAATCACCTCTCTCATTCAACCCACATATTCAATCTGTCACCAAATCCTGTCAGTTATAGCTTCACAATATCTCCAGAACCCGCCTTTTCTTCTCCATCCAACTTGATACCACCTGCTCTCTCGATTATTACGTCCTGCCTCGACTACTGAATCAGTCTCCTCGCTGACCTTCTTGATTCCTGACTCTCCCCACTCCAATCCACACTTTACTCTGCTGCCCATACAAGTTTCCTAAAAAAATGTTCAGTCCACTTCTCCCTACTCTTCAAAAACCACCAGGGGCTGCCCTTACCACAGCTTTACTCCTTACCACAAGTACCTGTTTAGTGCTTACTATGTGCCAGTCACTGTCTTAAGCGCTGGGATAGATCGTGTTAATCATGTTGGACACAGTCCCTACCCCACATGGAGCTCACAATCTCAATCCCCATTTTACAGATGAGTTAACTGAGGCACAGAGAAGTGAAGTTACTTGCCCAAGGTCACACATGCTTTACCACGGGCTTTAAAGCACTCAATGGACTCTCCCCCTCTTATCTTATCCAGTTGATCTCCTACTAAAACCCAACTAACCCACTTTGTTCCTCTAATACCAAGCTACTCACTGTACCTAGATCTCACCTGTCTTGCTGCCCATCCCTTGCCTTATTCTGGTCTCGAACTCATTACCCACTTTATTACCCACTGTCACTCTCCCCACCTCCTGTCTTGTCTTATCTTACACCGTCAAGTCATCCCCGACCCATAGTGACTCCATGGACACACGTCTTCCAGAATGCCCTACTTTCCATCTGCAATCATTCAGGTACTGTATCCATAGAGAGTTCTTGGTAAAAATACAGAAGTCATTTACCATTGCCTTCTTCCGTGCAGTAAACTTGAGCCTCCACCCTTAACTCTCTCCTAAGCTGCTGCTGCCCAGCACAGGTGAGTTTTGACTTGTAGCAGATTCCCTTCCACTAGCTAGCCATTGTCCAAACTAGGAATGGAATGGGTAGGCCTCTACCTGACTCTCCCTCCCACAGTCAAAATCGGTAGAGTACTAGAAACTCTCTAGGTGCGATCCTGAGAGGAGGCTCCACATCCTAAGTCCTCTAAAATCACTCCTCCAACTGGCCTTACTAAGTCCTTCCTCAAAAGCAGTGTGGCTCAGTGGAAAGAGCACAGGCTTGGGAGTCAGAGGTCATGGGTTTGAATCCCAGCTCTGCCACTTGTCAGCTGTGTGACTGTGGGCAAGTCACTTAACTTCTCTGGGCCTCAGTTACTTCATCTGTAAAATGGGGATTAAGACTGTGAGCCTTCACATGGGTCAACCTGATTACCCTGTACCGACCCCAGCGCTTAGAACAGTGCTCTGCACATAGTAAGCGCTTAACAAATACCAACATTATTATTATTATTAATTAATCATTCAATCAATGGTATTTATTGAGTGTTTACTATGTTCAGTGCACTGTACACAGATAAGCAGCACAGCATAAAGAATAGAGTAGGAGCCAGAAGGTCATGGGTTCTTATCCCAGATCCTCCACTTGTCTGTAGTGTGACCTTAGGCACGTAATTTCACTTCTCTGTGCCTCAGTTACCTCATCTGTAAGATGGGGATTGAGATTGTGAGCTCCATGTGGGGCAGGGACTGTGTCCAACCTGATTAACTCGATCTATCCCAGCACTTACGACAGTGACTGGCACATAGTAAGCACTTAACAAGTACCATAATAATAATAATTATTATTACTAAGCACTGGGGAAAGTAAAATACATGTAGACATGTTCCCTTACCACGATGAGCTTATCGTCTAGGAAGGGACCTCCTATCCTGCCTATGCACATGGATCTGTACCTCTTAAATACCCAGCCACACAGCACTCGAGTATATATGCTTATATTCTCCCATTCCCCCATCAATAATTTATTCCCTCTCTAGACCGTGAGCTCCCTGTGGGCAGGGATCATCTCTACCAAATCTATTGTACTACTCATTCCCAAATGCTCAGCAGATTGCTTGGGGGATGAATTCCAGTGTTTCTGGACAGTACAATCTCTTAAAACCAGCATGGTTATTTTTAATAATTCTTGGGCAACTGATTTCAGAATAATACACCATCATCCACTAGCCAGTGAGATTTATGCAAACAGGGCTAAAATATCAAGCACTTTAGCACAAAAATATCTTATAGTTTAGATTTTCATGTCAATGCCTAGTAAACATTGCAAAACATTAAGGGGTGAATTCTTGAATCACTATATTGTAATTTTTTTTATGGATTAGTTATAGTACTTTGATCTCCAGATTCTGAATTCATATTCAGAGCCCCCGGGAAGGGCTGAATTCAGATATTTAAATCTTGTGCAAAAGAAAATGGACCTGTTTGCATGAGGTAAACCTATCAGCAACCAGAAAAACATTAAAAGGGTCCACAGGTCCTCAAGTCTGCTAACTATAACTTCTACGTTGACCAGCTAATTTCAGATGGATTTGTGGCTGGTACTTTTTGTTACAAGTCAATTGGGTTGAACTCACAGATGCTAGGTTGAGCTGGTGTGAACAAGTTCTTTTCTGTCTCTATATGCCCTCTGAATTTACAGCTACAGCTCAGAAGTCCTGGCAGGCACCCAGTTCTCCTATAATGTGACGGGTGAGTTCTTGCAAAATTTCGCGTTAAGGAAAATGCATGCTACAGTTCTCACCCACTGTGAGTCCACACCCAAGCCTAATGGCAGTTTCTGCCATAACACAGTATGCTGAGCCCAAACAGGCTCACTCTGTTGGAAGAAATTTCCCCAGTTCCCTAAAAGCATTCTCTCCAAAACGTGCACTGAATACAAGTGTTATGCCAGAATTGAATGAATAATTCCCTACTTTATTTGCAGGAGACATGAGCTAATGTGATATGGTGGTTAATTTTGCAAATGTTCTTACCCTTCCTCTGCAGCACAGGATATTGGAATGATGATCACTTACTATTTGCCAGTGCTGTTCTGGGGTAGATTACAGCTAATCGGGTTGGCCACAGTCCCTGTCCCACATGTTTTTAAACAACAACGGAATCATTACATTTGAATACTGAGGGATTGAGCATTTAGATCTAATTTTGGTCAGAAGGATCTGATATTTTCTACAGCAGCTATGAGCACATTCACCTAACTAGAATTTAATTTTTGGGGGTGTATCCTTTAGAAAGCAGAGCAGTGGTGAAAGAATGACCTGTTTATCTTTTATCTATCCCCGAACTCGGTACACTGCTTGGCCTAGGGTAAAGGGTAATAAATAGTTCAATGGTAAAATTGCAAAAATGGTGATTTCTTTGAATTGTAGTGACATTTCTTTAGGTTTCCATATACTGAGCAAGAGTTGGGGCTGGTGCTGAGCAGAGTATCCCTCCCAGTTTGTCTTGATTCTGGTATAACTTCTGCTCTAGCTGCAGAGGTGATTTCAGCAAATACTGGAGCAAAGGCTATGTCGTCACTCCTCAGGAAAGTTGACTACTCTTCATAGGAGCCATACTTAGTGTTGGAAGGCGTGTTAAGGTGGGTGGTGAAGTATTGTTGCCATTTTTTCAAGAATCATCCCTTGTCAATAATATGAATGGAGTCATTTACAGTCTGCATTTTAGGACCATATGTAAGGACCACTGTTTGGAGATAAAGAAGCTCTTCGTTTATTTTTTGGTCTGCATAGCCTTGGATCATCTCAGCCTTGTATTGTATAGGTCTTATTTTTTTCCAAGCACTTTCTTATCATTTATCTCATTTTATATTCACAGTGTACACAGAGGGTTAAAAACCTGCTGTCCATCCTGCTCTCCATCCTTTAGACTTGTGAGTCCCATGTGGAACAGAAACCATGTGTGACCTGATTCTCTTGTATCTGCTCCAGCACTTACAGTATTTGGTACATAGTAAGCTCTTAAAAATACCAAGATGATGATGATGATGATGATGATTACCTCCTTGTCAAGTAGGTGAGGTAAACATTTTTGTCCTCATCTTATGTATTAGGAAACTGAGTCCCAGAGAGATTAAGTACTTTGGCCCAAGTCATAAAAAAGACACCTGTGGCAAGCTGGAACTAGAACCCAGGTCTTCTGACTTGCAGACCTGAGCTTTTTTCAATAGAACATAAAATATACCACTAATATCTTCCTCCAAGAGAACAAAGGGTACGTTAATGAGCCAAATGCTTCTGAAAAAAATAAAAAACGGTTGTCTTTGTAGTACTAAATGGTATTTTTTATACCATTGTATAATAATAAATGTAAAGTCTTTATTAATTAGGCTTTAGTACCTAGTGTTAGAGATCCCCCTGCCGAACACTAGATGGTTTACATTTTCAAATCTTGTGCTCAGTTAAGGGATTGAGTCACAGTTATAGTTTTCATTTTAAGAAATCAAGGTATGCATTAGGGCATTTTCAGAGTCACTGTAGTCACTTTACAGCAGGGTTCCCTCCCAACTGAATAGAACTCACATGGCTAAATCCCTAGCGGCTTCTGAAAATTTACCCCATATTGTCAGTTGAATGATTCTCATTGATTGCAAGCCTATTGATAGGACTTCACAGGCAAAATGGACAATGGGTTGCTTTGACATAAATTATTGTAATGAAACACATTTTTATGCAACTTTCCGAATCCCTTATTAAGTCCTTTAATTTTCATTTAAAATGTCTTGCTGGCAGTACTTACCCCCCTACCCTAGTTGTATTCATGGTTCTAGTAGTTATAAGTAAAAAGAAGCATGTAAATTGTTTCTTTTATAAAGTCTCTGTAATACATTTTCTCTTGCAGCTGAAAGTTCCTTGTTTACTCATAGCATGAGAAGAACATCACTGTTGAGTGCTTATTTTGTATTGAGAATAAAGATGAAGTAGGGAGAAGAACAAGGAAAAATTCTTTGTACTTCTAGGTGAAGATAGTAAAAAAATACATTTTAACCTGATTAAAAAGTTTGTTATTTTTATGTAACTGAAGATTGATTGGGTTTTGAAACATCAACTTCAGTTGAAGTTTGACCTCAATAAAGAACATGGTCTTTTCAAACCATGAAAATATATACATTGGAGTTAGTACTTGAAAATGCCGGGCCAGGTTTGAAAGCAATGATGATAGTTCCATGAAAGATTATTGTAATTTTACAATCAGTTTATCTGTCCAAGTCCTCCAAGATGAGCAGATAACCTATCAGTGTACCTCACGGCCTCCTTCACTTAGTGGTTTGAGCTAAGTTTATCACTGGCCTAACAAGGGGGCAGAGATGGGGAAGAAAATGGTGGGAATTTCTGGAGAGTCTGGCTTCTACCTCCCCCTAAGTGTCCACTCTGTCTCCCTCCATCAACATCACCCCTCCTGGAGCACCCCCCCACCCATCCAACTCCTTTCTGCCTCACAGATTGGGAAGGGGGCAGCTATGGATCTGGGGGTTATGGAGGGGAATGCCCCAATCAGGCATGATCCCTCCTGAGAACCCCCACAAAAAAAGTTTTTATTTATTTTTTTTGGTCTGGGGTGGTGACATCAGACCTTGCCTCTCTCCCAACAAGGAGCCAGTATGGAGTGTTGCGAGGTTCATGGAGGTGACAGTGGGCAGGGCATCGCCCTTCCCAACAAAGAGTTAGGACATGGCATTGTGAGGCCATGTGGAGATGAGTTTGGAGAGATAGTGGGGTTGGTGGGGAAAGATATTGATTTTGATTTTTCAGAACCATTCTCTCTGTTTCTCTGTCTCTTTGTGCCATTATGATTTCACTGTCAGAAAATTGGCAGATCTTCTATCAGTCATATCTCCCCTACAGGAACCAATGAGAAGATGTGACTTATAAACTTATCGTAAATTAATCCCTTCACCTGATTAAAGGACAATTAACTGTGGGCACCCAGGGACACCGGTAACACAATCAAACATACTTTAGGCAATTCACACCTGTATTGCTTACCCATAATGATGCCCACCCCCTGCTATCTCCAATGCTAATTTACAGTTAGCAAGTTTGTTCTTAAATTAACTTATCTGAAACTGCTCTCTTTTAGCTTCCTTTGCTAGCTCTTTACCTTCCGCTCACTTTTTAACTGTGAGTTTCCATAAGGTTCTGTTCTTTTTTCAGTCTACACACATTTTCTTAGGGAGCTCAACTACTTGCATAGCTTAAACTAACATCTTTAGCCATATGTCTCCTAAATCTAAGAAAATAGCCCTGAACTCTCACCTATTTTAAAATCTCAGCTCTACTTGCCTTCACGAGGCACCCGTTGGCATTTAAACTCAATCTATCAAAATTGAACTCATTTTCTCACTCAAGGCTTTTTCTCCAATCTTTCCCATTGCTATTGACACTACTATCCTCTGTCTCAGAGCTCACCACCCTTACTTTAATCTTTGTCTCTTGTCTTTTGCCGTCGACATTTAATTGATCTTCAAATCTTGCTGATTCTCCTATCATATTTCACTGGCCAACTCCCTTCTTTCCAAACAATCATTCTTTTGGTTCAAGACTCATCATCTCCTGGCTGGATTATTTTAACAGTTTCCATAGTAGTCTCCCTGACTGAAGTTTCTCTTCTTTTCTGCCTTACATACAGCTACTCAGGCCCTCATCTTAAAAGTCATTCAGAAAGCCTCACACCCCTCCTCAAAAACCTCCAAGAGTAAGCAGAACAGCCTACTCGAAAGGGCATCGGCCTGGAAGTCAGATAACCTGGTGTTCTAACCCCAGCTCTGCCCCTTGCCTGCTGTGTGGCTTTGGGCAAATCACTTAAGAAGCAGAAGCAGCGTGGCTTAGTGGAAAGAGCCCGGGCTTGGGAGTCAGAGGTCATGGGTTCTAATCCCGGCTGCGCCACTTGACTGCTGTGTGACCTTGGGCAAGTCACTTAACTTCTCTGTGCCTCAGTTACCTCATCTGTAAAAATGGGGATTAAAATGTATGAGTTCCACATGGGACAATCTGATTACCCTCTATCAACCCCAGCACTTAGAACCGTGGTCAGCACATCGTAAGCACTTAACAAATACCATTATTATTATTATTATTATTACTTAACTTCTCTGTGCCTCACTTTCCTGAGCTGTAAAATGGGGATGCAATATTTGTTCTACTGTGAGTCCCAAGAGGAATAAAGACTGTGTCTGACCTGATATCTACTCCAGAGCTCAGACCAGTGCTTGCCACTTAGTAAGTGCTTAACAAATATAACAACAACAATAATAATAATAATATTCTCCATATTAAATAAAATCTCACAGACATGACACTTAGAGCACTCCCCCTGCTGTTTTCTATTTACCTATCTAGTCTTTTCTCATTAACTTCAGCTCACACCCTCTTGACAATTCTGTCTTGGAGTTATTGTTTATATCTTTTCTTCTGCATGGAAGACCCTCCCTCCTCAAATTCATCAAAACATGGACATCCCCTATTTCAAAGCCCTCCTAAAAAACTCCTTCCATCTAGAGACATCTTCCTCATCTTGTCAGCTCATCCTTAACCAATCAATCCAATGATCAATAGTACCAATTGAGTACTTACTCTGTGCAGAACAACTACTAAGCACTTGGGAGAGTACAATAAAGTTAGACACAGTCCTGGTCTTCAAGTAGCTTACATTTAAACACATGAGTTTTAAGGTGTGTATCCATGTTTTGCTTACCTTTATAACTGCCTCTCTTGTTTTTAGCATTTACATCCGACCTGTCACTTTTACTACTGTAGGTTTACGATCGGGTCAGCATGTCTCACCTATTAGAATATGAGTTTTTATTCAGGAAACACTTCTTGTCCTTCTACTATACTTTCCCAATTGCAGAAACAAGTGTATTGCATTCAGAAGGCTCTCAATAAAGACTACTGGGATTATTACTGCTATACTGTAAGTACCTTTGAAGGCAGGGACTCTATGTTTTATTTCCCAAGCCTCTAGTATAGTGTTCTGACTATGCTAGGTACTCAATAATACCAAAGATTCTGCCACTTAAGCTGCTTATGAAGGTGATGGACATGATACAGTGATCTGATGTTTGACATTCTCCTGAAGCACCCTCAGAATTTCAAGGAAAGTGACTGGTTCTTGAAGCTTGCCCAACTGAAGCTTACTTCCAATTTGTTTTGTGGAAATCTGGAGCTGTGAGAAAGCTGCTAGATTAACGATAATAATTATAGTACTTGTTAAGCACTATGTGCCAAGCACTGTACTAAGCACTGGGGTGGATATAAATTAATCGGGTTTTGACACAATCCCTGTCCCAAATGGGGCTCAGCATCTAAGACTGGGGGATAAGGCCATCTTATATATATCATGACGAATGTGATTTTGATGCTTGCCACTTACCCTGAAACAGCTAATGAAGTGCAAAATTGAAAAATCTGTCCTGCTGTAGCTTTCCTTAGCAGGAGATACCTAAGATGCCACAGATTGCTGTGGGAAGTAATTTGTCAGACTTCCTAATAAAGCAAACTGATCACTGTATCTAATGTGCTGGGCATGAGCACTGGTTGTCACTCTGATAGTTTCTAGATAAAAGAAGAGAAAGGAAGGGCTTTGAAATGATCCACAACATTTCTTATTTTTTACAGCTTAGCCACTGGTCCAAGTCATTTATCTTTGACTAGGAAGTTAATCACAAAGTATATCTAGTGCAGATATGCAGCTCAGGTAATATAGGCAATGTGGAGAGTAATTATTAACTGCCATACTCCAGGTGATGATGGAGTCTCCCATCAGGAATGATGGATGAGCCTCGGTCCTGAAGCTTCAGGACTCCAGGACTGAGAACCATGTACTTCCCCATCTCTGTCGATCATGTTCCCGCTGGGGCAGGGACTGCAAAAAGTGAGGAGGTGGGCATGGCAGCAGTCTATCGCAAGGTGCACGTGGGGTCTTTACCGACTCTAGCCAGCTGCAGGCAGAGCTAGGACTAAAATTCAGGCCTCTTGAGTCCCAGTAAAGTGTTCTTTCCACGGTACCAAAAGCAGGGCTTCATACCCTCAATGTTAATAATGTAGGTTGATACCTATGGGGTAAAAATTCTTTATTCCACTACTAGGAAAGAAAAATCAAGCGACCCATGGGATTGGGATTAAAATGGCCTCAATCAAATCTAAGTTAAAAGCACCCTAGCTTTTGTGAAACACAGAAGAGAGATATAAAGCAATGCAATTGTATTGGGGGAACCAAGCTCCTTATGATTTTTTTAAATAACTTGAGCCAGTGGCTTCTTAGAACATTCAGGAGTGCCCTGAAACAAGGTATGGGAGTTGTCCAGTTATTAGAGGAGCAGCATGGTGAAGTGGATAGAGCACAGGCCTGGGAATCAGAAGGCCATAGGTTCTAATCCTGGCTCTGCCACTTGTCTGCTCTGTGACATTGGGCAGGTCACTTCACTTCTCTGGGCCTCAGTCACCTCATCTGTAAAATGGGATTAAGACTGTGAGCCCCACATAGGATAGGGACCGAGTCCAACTTGATTTGCTTGTATTCACTGCAGCAAATTTCCCACACTCCTTTATTAAAATATTGATATGTTTGCAGGAAATTGGAGGCAAAAGCACTTAAATATTCACCACTTAATACTCGGGCATATAAACTGACTAGGCTTCTGTTTAAGAAGAAAGGATGATGGAGTACCACAGAAGTCATGTACAGTGCCTGGCTCATAATAAACACTTAACAAATACCTCCGTTATTATTATTATTATTACCAAGGCCATACCTGCAGTAGGGATGTGAGATCAGAATTCTCTGAAGCAGAATTCTCTGTAAGACAGTGAATGACCCAGCAATTTTTTTTACATTGCTTTTGGACACAATTCAAGTTTTCGAAAATCACAATTGGTCCTGAATTTGGCATAGTCAAAGAATCTTAAGACTGAAAGTGATCTTAAGCAGTCCCCTCATCTTCCTCTTCTTTCCTACAAACTATGCTTTTGCACTGTACCTCACCCTAGCAAACAGGAACCAGGCAAAACCTCGGGAACCATTCAAAAGCTCACTTTCTTGCTTATTACTCATTCCCCAGTATTGAACTGAAAACCACAAAACAGCCTCTCAGTTGGGTGTACACGAAGGTTCCGGTAACAGTGTCATAAATCTATTCCAAATATATTAAGCATTAGATTCAATAAATTCAATCAAACTTCATTTGGTGAAGTGAAAAGTTCCCAATTTTCCAACTGCCAAGTATGAGAGAAGAAACAATGAGTTCCAGGGGGTTGGGATAACTTAATATAATGGTTTAAGCAATTCTTGTCTCGGAAAATGAAGGTAAAATCTGTTCACCAAAGGAAAAATGAGACTTAGAAATTTCCATAAAATCCCATTTTTGAAATTCAAAAATTTCAATGGAATTTGAAGTCAACCATCTGAAAAGGAATGGGGCATTTTTCGTATCTTCCTGAGAACTGGGTTGGGATAATGCTAAGGATAACCTTGCTGGGTCACTTGGCTTCATCCTATACTTGGGGGTGACATGCCCATACTCCTTTATTATACTATCGATATGTCTGCAGGAAGTGAGGCAGAAGCACTTCAATATTCACCACTTAATAGTGGTGCATATAAACTGACTAGGCTTCTGTTTAAGAAGAAAGGGTGATGGAGTACCACAGATGTCATGCAAACCCTAGCCTGTGCTCATTCAGTTCTGACACACAAAGGAAATACCAATTCTTCACCCGGAATTGGCTTTGATGAAGAAAATAGTCTTCATTGCCATTCCTCGAATGCGTGTATATTCCTCACTGTGAGATGGGAACATATCTGCCAACTCTGTTGTGTTGTAATAATAATGATAATAATAATAATTACGGTATTTGTTAAGCGCTTACTATGTGCCAAGCACTGGTCTAAGCACTAGGGTAGATATGAGTTAATCAGGTTGTCCCACTTGGGGCTCACAGTCTTCATCCCCATTTTACAGATGAGGTAACTGAGGCACAGCGAAGTTAAAGTGGCTTGCCCAAGGTCATACAGCAGACAAGTGGCAGAGCCGGGATTAGAACCCACATCCTGTGACTCCCGAGCCCGTGCTCTTCTCATGAAACCACACTGCTTCTCAATAATTCTGGTATTTGTTAAACATTGTACTCTCCCAAGCACTTAGTACACTGCTCAGCACACAGTAAACATTCAATAAATATCACTGATTGATTGATTCCAGAGTCTTTCGTGGAGGAGGCCACTGGGTCATCACATACAAAAAATAATATTTTCCATTTTTTGAAAATCAATTCTTAGTCCAATCTGCATGTATTTCCAATGCAACAACATGAGAAACAGAAGAAATAACTTGATGTCATGTGGGCCTCAACCATAATTTGATACTCACCTATAACACAGAATGGTTTCCTGGCAAATCTTAATCTTCCTTGCCATCCTCTGTATCGACAACAGCAACCCGCAGACCAGATACGTATGATAAACTCCAAACCAAAGACGACAATCATAACAAACTCCTACAAAAAGCAAATGAGAAACATGACTACGGCGGGCATTATAGAAGAAAATAAGCAATGAGCTGCTCTTTGATATGTCTGGGAATTTAGGCCATTCATCTACAATTTCAAGACACTGGAAAGTAAAGTGAAGCACATTCCTCTTTTCTAAATCAAGCTCAACCTTTTGGATCACATTCAGGCGTTAAAATGCTTGCCTACCCACACAGAATAAGCATAATTTCCTCTCAAGGGCTTCTCTGCTTGGGGTTAAGACCACGGTCTGGTCTCAGATAGGTGAGCTGACGTGCATTCATTCATTCATTCATTCAATCATATTTATTGAGCCCTTACTGTGTGCAGAGCATTGTATTAAGCACTTAGAAAGTACACAGTAGTAGCTGGTTTTCTTATCCACACAATCACATGTGACAGTGCCTGAATTTAGAGCTCAAGCCTTAATTTCAACTGTATGTTTTTGGAAGGGCAGATTTTTATTTCATGGAAAAGAAGTCATTTAATCCCAAAGTTTATGTGACTAGTCTACTTAGTGAAAATAGCTACAGTATTTACAAGTTTATATGGTGTTCTTTACTTGTAAAATCAAAACCTTTTTAAAACATCAAACTTTAAGAGTGTTGAAACATATTTATAGCATACATGATTGGAAGTGATGAGAAAAAGAACTGGGTACCAAGCAGCAAAATTAGATTGTTAATGGTTATCTTGTTCTTCTGGGAGCTCTGCCTGGAAAACATCACTGTTCTAGTGGGGTAAAGTGACTTTGAAGTCATTCAGGAAGAGTAGTGAGTTAGCCCAGGGGTACATCAAACCGGAAGTAGCTTATTAAGCAGTTCGTCCTATAATAACAGACCTCAACAATATTTGGAAAGTAAAATAATTTTCCTGACAATGTATCTTTGATCCCTATGTAATGTGGAATGAGTATTGTGTTGTCCAAAGTGGATTTTTTTCGGGGACTTCTTCACAATGTCCTTTTTTTGTTTTTTAAACATAATGAGCCCATTTCCCTCCTCCCTATGTGTTGGTGAGGGGGTGAGATTTCTAAAAGCCATAGTGGCAGTCACTGGAGGGTGTCTTAATTCCCTAAACAGATAGGCGCTTCCTGGGTGCAAAGAGGAAAAATCTGGCCCACAGCTTGAAGTTCCTAGAGCGAGTCACTGCATTCAGTACTTCAGGGAAAGTAAGATACTGGCATACGATTAAAATGTTAGGATCATTAGTTGGGTAATGTGAGAGAAGTCTTGGGAAGAGACAATTTCAATGAAACAACCTAATATTAAGAGGTTGGACTTGGTCTTGGAATATCCGTCCATGCCCATCCCCTTTCCACAGGTTTCATGCTGTCATTTTCCTCAGACACTGGGGTATTGCCTAATAGCACACCAACCCCAACAGATTAAAAGCTGTAGTGGGGAGATAATGGTGTTCCTCCATAGTTTTCTGACAGGTCTGCTTCCCGCCCACATCCTGTTGGACTCCTGGAAAGTAGGCTACTCCTCCTGGGAATCAAAGAAAATTGGGCTTAATTTGAGCAAGAGATTTTGGTTTGACTTGAGAAGAATTTCTTGCTTTTAAGGGTGCATTGAAACTGGAAATGCTACCAAGTGAGCCAGTGGAATGTCCCAGGAGAAGTCTAAAAAGAAATAGAACTGCCTAGATAGCTCAGGCTTTCCCCAGCCTGGAGTGAGGAGTTTGGATCAGAATGCTCCTCGGAGCTCTCTATGATTCTATAAATGTTGAAACTCTGGGGACCCACTTTACATTTTGGAGCACCCACATCAAAGGAGCTCAAAGCAACATACCAGGATTACTTGATTAATACTCACATCATCTCTTTAAATAGGGCAAACTTACAAACTATCTTTGGTTTATCAAGCATGCTAATGAAGGATAGAGATTGAGAAATTTCAGTCTGTCGTAGGGACGGAAATGCAATTCAAGTTTCCTGTAGCAATAAATAATAATGTATTTCCTGCCTGCTGAAATATTTCAGTGTGCTAAAACCTAGAAATGAGGTGGGTTCTATCTAAAGAGCCTTTTTTTCCTTCTCCAGTAGAGAATCAAATCACAACCTTTTGTTGGAGTTCCTTTATTGTGATGCTTCTGAAAATGGTATTAAGTAAATATTGCTTTACCGAACTATAGAAGTGTAACCCTTAATGGAATATGTTTTTTTCAATATTTGACAGTATATTTTTCATTAGACAATGTGATTTGATATCTCGGTAGCCATTAACTTCTCTTAATTCTGTGCCACGAGACAGCATTTTTGTAGAATGAAATGGTGACATTATAAATTCTGTGACATTTGAGCCAATTCTCAACCAGTTGTGGCTAATTAGTCCCACAAAATTGGAGCTAGCTGTTCTATTCATAATATTAGGACAATCAATTTCCTGTTATTTTCACTCACTTTTTTAATTTAAAGGAACACGGTTTTAGCAGACTAACATCTCTCCTACTAGAATGCCTAGAACATTCAGGGAAAGAATTATTGAAAAGCTGAGGTACAAAATTCAGAGATCAGAAGATTAAGATTTTGATTATGGGCAATTTGGAAAATTGTAGCAGAATGTCAAAATGCCAAAGAAATGTTATTTCAAAATATGTGTATTAATGTCTAAAATCATCAAATGCTTTGGAATTCTTAATCCCTGGTGAGTACAGAAATACTCCTAACTTCTTACAGTAAAAAACAACATTTACAGCACACTTTTATTTCAAACTGTCCAGTAAAATTTTACTCCTAATTTTGGTGGTTCATGGCCTCTTCAAAGATAGAGGTAACAACAGCAGTCTCTACCTTTAATGGCTTGAAAGATCCCCCTCACCTCTGTGGCCTAGTGGTGAGAGCACAGACAGGGAGTCAGAAGGACTTGGATTCTAATCTTGGCTCAGCCACTTATCCGCTGTGTGACCATGGGTAAGTCACTTCACTTCTCTGTGCCTCAGTTACCTCATCTGGAAAAGGGGGTTAAGAATATGAGTCCCATGTGGCATGGTGTCCAATCTGACTGTCTCAAATCTATCCTGGAATTTAGAATAGAGTTTGGCACAGAGTAAGTGCTTAACAAATACCATAAGGAAAAAAAAAGAGAATGAGTTTTGTTCCCTTCAGTGGGAAGACTAACTCCTTACTTTTCATCTCTCTCTCCTCCCCAGATCACTAATCCCAAACCTACCCTCTCATTCCCAAGATGCTGCAATGACTGCTGCTTCTGCTGTTGTCTCTCTTGAGATCAGGTAGGACCGTGAGCTCTCAAGATGTCTTGGGTCACAATTCCCGGATATAGGATGACAAATTCTATGCATGCGACACTTAGTGAGAGCCAGTCTCTTGGAGTTATTGGAGCACCAATTTAATAAATGTGTAGGGTACCTCTAGTCATTTCCCCAAACACTCAGGAATTTAGATCCAGAACTCTATTTTAATGTTAGGGAGAGAAAAGTAAGTCTAAATGCCTTCATTCATTCAACTGTACTTATTGAGTGCTTACTGTGTGCAGAGCACTGCACACATATAATGTAACAATAACCAGAAACTCTGAATGACTCAAAAGCCATTAGAAATGTATCCCCGAGTCATGCAGTGAGAAAGACATCCAGCAAGGATATAAGTGTGTATCCCAGCAAGCAGGAAGAGAGAAAGTGCAAGCCAAGCTTCCCTCTCAGGAATCTAAACACTTCACTGACTTGGTCATCGTAAGCTTGTTGTGGGCAGGTAGCATGTTACTAACTTGTTAAATTGAACTCTCCCAAGTGCTCAGTATAATGCTCTCTACACAGTAAGTGCTCAATAAATCCCTTTGTTTGATTTCTTACTCAGATGATTCCGGGAAATATAGTTCTTTGGCTTCTGGGAAATGTAGCTCCCAGGCAGCAGGTGTGGTGGGAATAAGTTTCCTACTTGCCCTTCAGTTCTGTTTCAACCTTAATCCTAATAAGGTTGTAGCCCAAACATTGGCTCAACCAGTCTCTGCTAAATGGCCTTTAATTCCCTGATTAACCATTCATTTTGTTTTCATGTATAGCAGCCTAGCTAAACATGAAAATGTTAATGTTACTACTGGAACACAATTAGATTTTTCTGGCTATATCTTGTTTCACTACAAAACATTTTAACAATGACATTGTACAGTATTTAAAAGGTCACTTGCTTGTCGGGAAAATTACAGTTTATAGCTAAGTTGCTTTATTTTATCCATTAGTGGTAATACCTCAATTTATGGATGGAAAAACAGGAAAGAGTTTCCCAGTCTATAATTTTTAGCCTGCCTGTTCAGCTCTGTTGGTTCTAAATACAGTTCACTCTCTTACAGTAAGATGTCTTTTATGTCAGTAGGTACCTTTTTTGATTTATTTCCGCCACAGGCCTCTGGGACAGTTAAGTAGTAAACCAATTACATTTTTATTATTTTGGTACTGAACAAGATGTTGCTTTTCACTCAGGGCCAGAGCATTATCTTTATCCTCCCTCAAGCAGAATATTCTGAGGTCATCCTATATTGCCTGCTCCACTTCCAGTTGTCCCTGAAGCAGAAGTGTTGTCCCTTGGTCCAGAGATGCTGCTGCCTCCTGTTTTGATTTGTATCTAGGAATGGGAATTCCATAGAGAGAAAATTTCCTGCATACTTTGCACATAAGAATACAGTTCAGAGGGCCAGGGGTAATGGGCACCAAAACACACCCTCATACAAGCAGACCAAGAAATCTGGCCACAGGAAGCAATGTAGTCTAATGGAAAGATCATGGGCCAGGGATTCAGAGTATCCTGGTTCTAATTCTGGCTCTGCCACTTTGCTGCTGTGACCTTGGGTAAGTCACTTAACTTCTCTGAACCTCAGTTTTCCCATCTGTAAAAATGCAGATTCACTGCCTGTCCTCTTTCTTTTTAGACTGCCATCCCTGTGGAGGACAGGGATTGTGTCTGACCTGATTATCTTGTATTTACTCCAATGCTTAGTAACAAATACCACAATTATTCATTCATTCAGTAGTATTTATTGGGCACTTAATGTGTGCAGAGCACTATACTAAGCGTGTGGAATGTACAATTTGGCAGCAGCAGAGACAATCCCTGCACAACAATGGGCTCACGGTCTAATTATTATATTAGGTAGAGTGTAAACACACAAAAACAATATCAGATAATAATGATGATGATAATCCATTGGCTTGGCATTCCCAGATGTTCGCGAAGTCTTTCAAATTGTTGGTCAGAGACCTCAACTTCCCTTCCATCTTTCTAAATTCTGGATAGGCAGTAAATTTGGGAAGCCAGGGGAAAGAACGTGTAGAGAGGGTCTCTTTTTTTGATTATGGGAGGGGTTTGTGGGAAGGAATTCAACTAAATAAATACAGTGCAAATTCTGTGAAACTCCACTCTATTTTTCCTCTATTCCCTTGGAAGAATATTTTCCTTTCCCCCCTAAATTTGGGAGCTCCTAAAGGCTCAGTTCTGATTTCTTTTCTTTTTTTTATCTCCACCCACTCACCTGGAGAACTCATTCACTTTCATGGCTTCAACTACCATCTCTAGGCAAATGATTCCAATATCTGCACCTCCAGGCCGGATCTTTTTCCTTCTCTGCAGACTTGCACTTACTCCTGCCTTCAGGACAACTCTACTTGGATGTCTCTCGGCACCTCAAACTTAACATGTCCAAAACAGAACTCCTTAACTTTCCGTCCAAATCCTGTCCTCCTCTGACTTTCTCATGACGGTAGACGGCACCACCTTCCTCCCTGCATCAGTAGCCCATAAACCTGGCATTAGAGAAGCAGCATGCTCTAGTTGAAAGAACATGGGCCAAGAGCCAGAGGCTCTGGGTTCTAATCTTGACTCCACCACTTACCCGCTGTGTGATCTTGGGTAAACCTCTTACCTTCTTTGTGCCATAGTTCCCTCATTCAATTCCTTTTCTCCCTCCTACTTAGACAGTGAGCTCCCTGTGGGACCTGGATATTTTGTATCTATCCCAGCACTTAATAGAGTGTTTGGCATATAGTAAGCATTAACAAATGACATTATTATTATTACTATCATCATCATCATCATCATCCTTGATTAATCTCTCTCAGTTGCATATTCAGTCCATACCCAAATCCTGTCAGTTCTACCTTTGTGATATCTCTAGAATCCACCCCTTCGTCTCAATCCAAACTGCTGCTATTACCATGCTGAGAAGCTCTAGGATTAATCATATCCTTCCTTGACTAATAATAATAATAATGTTGGTATTTGTTAAGCGCTTACTATGTGCAGAGCACTGTTCTAAGCGCTGGGGTAGACACAGGGGAATCAGGTTGTCCCACGTGGGGCTCACAGTCTTAATCCCCATTTTACAGATGAGGGAACTGAGGCCCAGAGAAGTTAAGTGACTTGCCCACAGTCACACAGCTGACAAGTGGCAGAGCTGGGATTCGAACTCATGAGCCCTGACTCCAAAGCCCGTGCTCTTTCCACTGTATATCTTTTCCCTTTCAGCTGCCTGGATCTTTTTTCTAAAAAAAAATTAAGTCCACATCTTCCCACTCCTCAAAAACCTCCATTGCTTGCCATCCCATCTCCACATCAAACACAAACTCTTTACAATAAACTTTAATCAATCAATCAATCAATGGTATTTATTGAGCACTTAGCAGAGTATAAATCTAAAAGAATTAGCAGAAACATTCCCTGCCCATAACAACCTTACAGTCTAGGGGGAGAGACAGACATTAATACAAATAAATAATTTATGATAGATAATTTAAAGACATGTACAAGGGTGCTGTGGGGTTGAGGGTGAGGTGACTATCAAATTCTAAAGATCACAGATGCAAGTGCATAGAGGATGCAGAAGGGAGAAGAAGTTGGGAAAAAGAGGAATTAGTCAGGGAAGGCCCCTTGGAGGAGATGTGACCTTAAAAATGCTCTGAAGGTGGAAAGTGTGGCCTGGTGCATATGGAGGAGGAGGGAGTTCCTGGCTAGGAAGAGAATGTGGGAAAGGGGTTGGTGGTGAGATAGATATGATTGAGGCACAGTGATTAAACTGGTGCTAGAGGAGTGGAATGTGCAGGCTGGACTGTAATAATAATGTTGGTATTTGGTATTTGTTAAGCGCTTACTATGTTCAGAGCACTGTTCTAAGCGCTGGGGTAGATACAGGGAAATCAGGTTGACCCACGTGAGGCTCACAGTTAATCCCCATTTTACAGATGAGGTAACTGAGGCCAAGAGAAGTTAAGTGACCTGCCCACAGTCACACAGCTGACAAGTGGCAGAGCTGGGATTCGAACCCATGACCTCTGACTCCCAAGCCCGGGCTCTTTCCACTGAGCCACACTGCTAGTACGAGAAACAGCGTGGCTCGGTGGAAAGAGCTTGGGTTTAGGAGTCAGAGGTCATGGGTTCTAATCCCAGCTCCGCCATCTGTCAGCTGTGTGACTTTGGGCAAGTCACTTAACTTCTCGGTGCCTCAGTTACCTCATCTGTAAAATGGGGATTAAGACTGTGAGCCCCATGGGGGACAACCTGATTACCCTCTATCTACCCCAGCGCTTAGAAGAATGCTCAGCACATAGTAAGCGCTTAACAAATACAAACCTTTTTTTAACACACTTGCCCCTTCCTATATCACCTCGCTGATTTTCTACCAACCCAGCCTGCACACTTTGCTCCACAATTGCCAATCTATTCACAGTACCTAGATCTTGTCTAGCTTGCCTTACCCAGAGTCTCCCTCTGGTCTGGGAAGGCAGATGAACTGGCACACTCCCAGACCAATTAGGAACCCACCACACCCCTTGGCTTGAGCATTTGTTGGGGAAAGGGAAAAGGGTGGGGATAATTCTTTGCCTCGTGCCTCAGGCAACTGCTCAGGCTACGGGAATGATAATACTGCTACTACTAATAATAATGGATTTTGTTAAGTGCTTATTATGTGCCAGACCCTCTACTAAATGCTGGGGCAAATAGAAGATAATTGGGTTGGGCACAGTCCCTGCCCCTCATAGGGCTCACAGTTTTAATCTCCATTTTACAGATGAGGTAACTGAGGCACAGAGAAGTGAAGTGACTTTCCCAAACTCCCACAGGAGAAAAGTGGTGGGGCTGTGATTAGAACTCAGGTTCTCTGATTCCCAGGCTTGTGCTCTTTCCACTAGGCCACACTGCTTGTCTGGTGGAGGGGACACCCCTGGCTCCTCTCTTGCCCAACTGGGTGCTCCATTTTAGGAGATACTCTTGGCTTTTTTCCTGCCTGTTTGCTCTGGGACCCAGATCATGGCCACCACTTCTCAGCCTGCCTTTCTTAGGGAGAGGGGGAGGGAGTCAGCCTGCCAGCTGGTTAGAGGATTGGAGCATTGGGAGCAGCCAGCTCTGTTTCCTCCCATCTTCACTTTATAGTGACTTTGCACCCCTGACCTAGAGCCATTGCTGGTAGACAATTTGCCAAATGGCACATTGCACTTAAAAATAAATTTTTTTTTAAGCACTTACTATGTGCCAGGCACTGTACTAAGTGCTGGGGTAGATACACGCAAATCTACTCCGATTTTTTTTTTTAATCATTTAAGGCACTCGGAAGGGTTCCAGGTTACTTTCACCTCTTGGGGTATATGAACCATTTCTCAGAATAAGTAAAGCATTATAGATTGACAAGGTGATGAAGAAGACCAAAGAATGTCCCAGCTGTTATGTGGTTATCCCTTTCTATACCACAGAGGATTACAGTTGACAATATAGAACTGAATGTTGCCAATTAATTCTGCTATTTAGGGAGCACGTTGTCCAATCATGCAAGGATATACAAAGAAAAGAAAAGTGAAGCAAGAGGGTTAATGTGCCCTTTTGGAGACTGAGATAGTATGGCATCAATCAATGGTATTTATTGAGGACTTACCGTGTGCAGAGCGCTGTACTAAGTGCTTGGGAGAGTATGATACAATAGAGTTGCTAGACACTTTCTCTGCGCCAAATGATCTTATAGTTAAGGGGGTAGATAGACATTAACATAAATAAATTGTGAATATATCATAAGTGCTGTGGAGCTGCAAGTGTTTAAAGGGGACAGATCCAAGTGTATAGATGATGATGCACTTGGATAGATGATGATAACAACTATCAACCAACTTTAATTGCTGATAACAAATATAGCAACATGAATTACACATGATTAGACTGTAAGCCTGTCAATGGGCAGGAATTGTCTCTTTCTGTTGCCGAATTGTACATTCCAAGCACTTAGTACAGTGATCTGCACATAGTAAGTGCTCAATAAATACTATTGAATGAACACATATATTGACTGGGAATATCACTGAGTGATAGGTAGTTGATTAATAAATCAATCAATGGTATTTATTGAGCATATACTATATGTAACACTGATCACTGATAAGATAGATTGTTTCACTGCATTCAATAACCAAAATGGAGTAATTTTTTCTTTGTAGTTTCTATCTGGGCAGCAAAATTCTTTCTTAATTTGGATCCAGGGACACATAAAGATACAAATTGATTCTGTAATTTTGAATTGCAAGATATGCTGTTGGCAATTGGCGAAAAGCTCCAGCAATAGTGATCTTAAAAAAAGGAGAAATATCCTGATCAAAACAACAATTCAGTGTACAATAAAGATTTCTATCTAAAACAGCAGATTCAGTTTTGAGAGATTCTAAAGTTGCAGAAGCAGGTATGTCCTACAGCTCTGGGTAGATGTAAAGTAATAAAGAAGTGTCAAGCTGACCTTTTATGTAATCTAGACATAAGAGATCCCAGCAAGGTGCAGTGAAAAGTCAATTCGCAATCTGGTTCAGAAGTGATGAATGATAATGGATAATGGATAGCAAGAAAAATGCCTGGAGACAGAAGGTGGAGGTGGAATGGGAAGAGAGGGGAGCTTTTGGAAGTATAGACAGCTGCTGGGAGAGAGATGTTGAGGCATTTGCATTAAAGTGAGTGGAAGGGTGTACTTCCAGGTAGCCTGAGTCATGTTGGAGAGCAAAACTGTCACCCACATGAAGTCGCAATAATAATAATAATGATAAAAATGATCATGATGATGGTATTTGTTAAGTACTAACTTTGTGCCAAGAACTGGGGTAGAAATAAAATACTCAGATTGAATGAAGTCCCTGACCCACAGATGGTTCACAGTCTAAGATGGAGGACTGGTATTGCCTCCCCATTGTCCAGATGAGAAAACTGAGACACAAAGCGCTTAAGTGACTTTAATATCACACAGTCGTCAGGGAGTGGGAAGCTGTGGGAAGCAGCGTGGCCTAGTGGAAAGAGCATGGGTCTTGGTGTTAGAAGAGCTGGGCTCTAATTCTGCCTTTGCCACTTGGTTGCTGTTTGACCTCAGGTAAGTCACTTAATTTCTCTGTGCCTCAGTTTCTCTTTGTTTTTTCCCCTCATGGTCTGCTGTCTCGCTCCCTGTTAGATGGCAATTTCTTATGAACCAGGGGAAGTGTCTTAATTTGCCGGAATTCTTCCCAGTGTTTAATACAGTAATGATAATGATAACAACAACAATAATAATAACAATTGAGGTATTGTTGAGCACTTACTGTGTGCCATGCATTGTTTTAAGCACTGGGATAGACACAAGCAAATCAGGGTGGACATAGTTCCTGTCCCATATGTCACTCACAATCTTTAACCCCCATTTTACTGATGAGGTAACTGAGGCACAGAGAAGTTAAATGACTTGCCCAAGGTCACCCAGCAGACAAGTGGCAGAGCTGGGATTAGAGCCCATGTCCTTCTGACTCCCAGGCCTGTACTCTATCCACTAGACTATGCTATTTCCTTGTAGTGCCCAATGTACGGTGCTTAATAAATATAATTCATTAGTGGAGAGCACAGCTTTTGGAGGACTTTTGGCTAAGATCTTGTAGGTGGAGGAAGGAAACATATTTTTCCCTAGGGCCAAACTAGGCAGAACATTATTACTCTTTGCAAATGAAGCTATGGGTGATTTAGAAATGGAAGATAATGCAACTAAACTGACAATATTTTCTAAGTCAACTCTTGTTTTAAATGAATTTGTTGTTCATATGTAATCAGATAGACAAAGTTTCAAGATTGATGTACTGTCAGTATTCTTTGTCTAAAGGTGAACATCACTTGGGGCTTTCCCTTCTCAAAGAGTTTAGCAATCATTAATGCAAAATTAAACTCATGGCAATCTATCAATCAATAGTATTGATTTATCAATCAATCAGTGTTATTTATTGAGCACTAACCTTATGCAGATTATTGTACTAAGCGCTTGGGAGAGTCAGTACTTATTGCCCATAAAGAGCTCACGGCCTAGAGGGGGAAATGGCATGTCTATGAATTAATGGTATTTACTGAGTGCTTACTGCATGAAGAGCACTATACTAAACCCTTGGGAGAGTATAGTACAAACAGAGTTGACACAATCCATGTATACCACAAGAAGCTTGCAGTATAGAGGACAAGCTTGCAACTAGAGGACTTTTTATCTATAAAGTACCTCTTTCATAACACAAAAGCTGAAGTAATTTTCCTTGATAATTTTCAGTTAGGTCTTTCCCATTTCCTTCTGTGATATATTTTCCACATAAAAGTATTTTATTTTAGTCCATTTAACTTCCTGGAAAAATGACATAAAGTGGCTGAGCACTTTATAGTGGAGGTGTAGCAGTAGAGATCCTTTCTGTGTCAGAAAGGGTCAGAAAGGATCAGTTATATTCACAGACAACTGTTAATCTGAATCTGGTTGGAATTCAAAATACCAGAAAGCCCTATTATAATCAGTGTATTGAGCATAGTTGATTCCTCTTAGTTTTGAGTGATCTTGATTATTTAGGAGTTGGGAAACTGAGGTGAAGAAATGCCAAATTATATGCAATGAGTCAGTGATATAGAAAGCAAGAGAGGCTTCTCCGAAATTCTAAGTCCCACTGGACAATCCTTGCAATCAGGGCATGGAAAATAAAAGTGTTTCTTAAGAGTACAGCATACATTTAGGACAAACACTCGGTTCCTAATTACTGCAATCAAGAAAGAAGTGATTCTTTTTGACCAGAAACTTGTTGATGATCAAGAGATGAGGATCTAATAAAAGTAACTGTGGTATTTGTTAAATGCTCATTATGTACCCAGCACTGTACTTAAGTGCTGGGGTAGATACAAGATAATCAGGTCACATACGGGGCTCACATTCTAAGTAGGATGGAGAACAGATACTGAACCCCCATTCTGCAGATGAGATAACTGAGGCATAGAGAAGTTAAGTGACTTGCTTAGGGTCACAGCAGACAAGTGGTGGAGCTGGGATTAGAATCCAGGTCTTCTGATTCCCAGGGCTGTGCTTTTTCCACCAGGCCATGCTATTTCTCAAAAGTGTCAGGTACTCTAACTGTGGGTGTGTTTCAAGGTCAGTTCTATTTTCCATCTACACCCACTCCCTTGGAAAACCCACTGTATGATGGTGATTCCTAAATCTACCTCTCAGCCTGACCTCTTTTCTTTCTTGCAGTCTCATATTTCCTTCTGCCTTCAGGACATCTCTAATCGAATGTCCCAGTGCCTCCTCAAATTTCATATATCCAGAACAGAATTTCTCATCTTCCCACCCAAACCCTCTCCTTTCTGACTTTCCCAGCATTGTATACAACACCCCCTTCTTCTCCATCTCACAAGCCTGTAACCATGGCATTATCCCAGACTCATATCTCTCAATCAACTCACATATTCAATGTCACAAAATCCTGTTGGCTTTATCGTCACAATATCTAAAGAATCTACCTTTTCCTCTCCATCCAAACACATCATAACCCATCAACCTCAGCCTTATCCCATTTCTCATCAACATCAACCTTATCATTTCAGCATCAACCTCCTTGCTGATCTCCCCGTCTCCTGCCTCTTCCCCTCTCCAGTCCATACTTCACTCTGCTGCCTGGATCATTTAACTGAAAAACTGTCCAATACACATTTTTCCACTCTTCAAAAACTTCCAGTGTTTGTCCATCCACATCTGCATCAAACAGAAATTCCTTATCATTGGCTCTAAGGCACTCAAACAGCTTGCCCTCACTTACCTTATCTTGCTGTCCTCCAATTACAACTCAATCTGCACATCCCACTCCTCTAACATACCCTACTCCCTGTCCCTTGATTTCATCTACCTCACTTCTGTTCTTGTCCATGTCATACTCTGGGCTTTGAATTCCTTGCCCCTTCATACTTGACAGTTCAACATTCTTCCCAACTTCAAAACTCTCCTGTAATAACAAGAAGTTCTCCCTAAGTCCTTATTTCCCCATGCATCCTCCCCTCTACGTTGCCTATGCTTTGGACTGTGTCCCCTTAAGCAATTTAATACCCTCCCCAGCAGCCCCACAACACTTATGTGCTTACCTTTATACTCTATTTCCTCTGTCTAATTTATTTTAAGGTTGTCTCTACCTATAGACCGTAAGCCCCTTAAGGACAGGCAACCCAACTACAGTTCTATCATGTTGTACTTCCAAGAGCTTGGTACAATGCTTTGCACATAGTAAGTGCTCAATTAATACCATTAATTGATTAATTGATAGGTATGGAAAAAAACAAATATGAGACCACACAAGAGACAACCTTTTTGTGTGTACAATGCAGCCAGGACTTTGGCTTCCATATTGGCCTTTTCAGTCAAACATGGACTGATAGGTGAATTTCTCCATTAGGAGCAAGCTCTTTGAAAACAAAGAACAACTCTATAATTAGATTTAATGATTTCAACACAACAGAATAGGTGGTTTCTATGAAGTGCAAATGGATTCTTCTTAGGAACTACTGGAAAGCCCCAAACACTCACCAAAAAACAAATATTAATCTGCTGAAGCAGTCCAATGGCAAAAAAGGAACCTCAATCAATTAAATGCTTCTGTGTTGGTGAAATGAGATTACTTTTAAAGAAGTCAGAAATTCACTTACTAGAATGATTTCTTTGTGTGGATGAAGTCACTTTCTGAAATCACTAATATTTTCCCTCTAATTACAGAGTCCTGGTAATCTCTATCAATTATTTAAGGATTTACAGGAGGGTAAGTGCTTGGGAAAGTTCAACAGTAGCAACAGTAAAAAGATATAGATTCTATTAACTAAAGACATTTAAAGGTAGTTAAAACTATTTTTGGCTGTGATCGCTTGGTTCATTCATTCATTCAACTATTATTAAAAATTAGGAGTGCATACCGGTGTGTGTATTCTGAGTCTTCAAAAAAAGATGCAATTATAATCATAAGGTTCATTTTCTTAAATTATAACTCAGGATAAAAGCTATAATAATTACTATTATGATTATTACAGGTGATAGTTTAGAATCTGTACCCATCTAATCAATAGTGGTACATCAATAATATTTATGATGGAATAGAGTTTGGAAATTTATAGTCAACTGGAAGTTTTGTGAAAATCCAATTTGCTTTTGAAATAAATCTGAATGTAGAATAGTCCCAAGAAATTAGTGATATTACAGATTAGGAGATTTTTGTCCCTACAGTCAACATGGCAATATATTTTTATAAAGATCCTATAAACACACTCACTCCCACCCACCTACACACCACACCCACACAGCCCATATATATAAAGTTGGTTCATGGAAAGAAGTAAATCTCTCATATCAGATGGATTCTTTCTTGGCTCTCTTTCTTAAATCACTAATATTTTCCCTCTAATTCCAGAGTCCTGGTGATTTCTATCAATTATTTAAGGATTTAGTGCTAGCAATGGTTATCTTGAATAGGTCCAGCCCCGAGTTATTTTTGTTGTATTAACTGAAATCTTAAACTAGCTGGCCAACTGTTGGGTCCATTGTTGCAATGTTTTCTTTTATATTTCTATGCTTGGAATGTAAAAGCTGTGTTTCAGAGTAGGAGAATAAGAGATGGTTAAAGGCGGAGTAAGCAATCTTTTTTTTGCCTTCATCATCTTCATCAGTATTTAATGCTGACTATTTGCAGCCACTAAAAGTCAGTGGAGAGCATACAGTAAAATGTGGTTCCTGCTTTCAAGGAACCTGCAATTTAGGGAAGCAGGTAGGCACTGATTGTACATGTACATTTGTAAGCTCCTGGAAAGCAGGATTATGTCTTCCAATTCTACTGTACTTTTTCAAGTGCTTAGTACAATATTGTGCACATAGTAGGCACTCAAATAAGACTGGGTGATTGATACCATGGGAATACACAGAAAAATCGATCACTATGATTAGGAGGGGACAATCACCTTGCCCCCTCCTACCTCAACTCGCTACTCTTCTATGACAACACAATCCACTCACATCTCTCTTCGAATACCAACCTACTCACTGTACCTCAATCTCATCTATCTCACTGGCGACTTCTTGCTTACATCCTGACGCTGGCCTGGAACACCTTCCCTCTTCATGTCTGACAGATAATTACTCTCCTTATCTTCAAAGCCTTCTTGGAGACACATCTCCAAGAGGCTTTGCTTGACTAAGTCCTCTTTTCCTTTTCTTCCACTCCCTTCTGCCCTTCTGTGCCACCTTAATTTGCTCCCTTTATTTGTCTCTCCTCCCAGTCCAACAGCACTTATGTACATGTCCATAATTTATTTATTTATATTAATGTCTGTGTCCCCCTCTAGTCTGTAAGTTTACTGTGGGAAGGGAATGTGTTCTTTTGTTATATCATACTCTTCCAAATGGTAAGTACAGTGCTCTGCACACAGTAGGCACTCAATAAATTGATTGAAAAACAGATTCAACTGGTATAAACAATAAATGTCAGTGAAGTAGTGATTGATTGATCATACACCACTGATAATTTGGGTGGTAGAATTATTAAAATTTTTTTTCTATATTCTCATTTTTAATTTAAATGTTCACTTGAAAAAGCCGGATTGAGTGCCAGTTGTCTTGTGAGAGGTAATGTAGCCTAATAGAAAGAAGACAGGTCTGGATTCTAGGCTGATCGTGATCTGCTGTATGACCTCAATCAAGTCACCACCTTTCTGTGCCTCCATTTCCTCATCTTTAAAATGGACAACATAATACCCACCTCTCCCTACTTCACAGGAATGTTTTATGGATGAAATGAATACTTGATGTGAAATCACTTTGGAAAAATAAAATGCTACACAAAGTAGGATAAAGGATAACTAGCTAACCAAGGGTTTCATGCTCTCTACACTCCTGACCTAACCGTAACACCATCTAATTCTGCTCATGTTTGACTGCTTGATTATTTCCTTTGCTGGTTTTGGCAATAATATCAGATAGAACATAAAATTTGCGTTTGAGAGAGAAGGGGTGTAAGTAAGTAACCTTTAACCAGTTCCAAATGATTCTGCCGCAGTGAAATTTAGCCTTAAAAATTATCAATCCAATTTAACGAGATAAAAATAAATTAAGAAATACCAAATGAATTAAGAACTACGAGCGCGGATATCTCTAAATTGTAGATATGATTTTGTGGTCATTTTATATATATTCCAATATATATATGTATAGTGATATATTTGGTATATATCATATACCAAAGATGATTCTAGTTGGCAAAGACTGCTGGATCTATCAGGGCCTTCAAGGATCCACTTTCTCTTTAGTTTCTTCCAAGAGACATCCCTAACTAGGAGAAATACTTTGAGAGTGGATTTTCTTACACAACCCATGATTTGTTTATTTTAAGATTCTGTTTCCTGGGAAAGGGTCTTGGTATTGCTTTGTAGATCAGGCCCTAGGCCCCTTGGGGTCAGCAGTCACGCAAAGTTGTCACAGCATACAGTTTACTTGTGATGCTTAGCCGACCATTCCATCTATGCTAGCACAGCAGATACAGAGTTTGCTTACTTCCACTTTGACAAGGCCTCCAGTACTTGTTGAGTGGAATGGGTACATATTCCAGACTTTGGGGCCAGGAAAGCAAATCCAATGGTTCTTTTCCTAATTCCTCTAAGAAATCCATGGCTCAGTGGAAAGAGCATGGGCTTTGGAGTCAGAAGTCATGGGTTCGAATCCCAGCTCGGCCACTTGTCAGCTGTGTGACTTTGGGCAAGTCACTTAACTTCTCGGTGCCTCAGTTACCTCATCTGTAAAATGGGGATTAAGACTGTGAGCCCCACGTGGGACAACCTGATTCCCTTGTGTCTACCCCAGAGCTTAGAACAGTGCTCGGCACATAGTAAGTGCTTAACAAATACAAATACCAACATTATTAAATCCCCATTAATATCCTGTTAGCAAGTTCCAGAAACAGATTTTTTTAAATTTTCAAAGCCTTAATTTTGAATGTTTGGAAGCCTGGATAGTGCCTCAATTTTCCAAAAGTTAAGAATGATGATAATGAAAATTATCTTTGTAGACTGAAACAGCATTATCCCATTCATATAGCTCACACTCTGCAACTATATTGCCTTGAGATACAAATGCAGCAGTGGAGATATTTGGGTAGCTGATGACTCTCCCAGATTACCACTGATTTTTAGGCTTTGGGTTTATTATCTAGAGTCTCTATTTATTGTTTAAAAGTTGTTTTACAATGATTTTTCCATGAGCAAACTTTTCCCCCATGTAGTTAAGACACTTTTGATACCATATTCTTGTCGCTCTAAATTAGCTTTCTGTGCAGTCAAAGCAAAAGGGGCCATAACAATCTCTGCATATTATCATGTTTGGCTTCCAGCTTCCAGCAACATTTTTGTGGTTTTATCTTGATTTATAGAGCTGGGGAAGCCAGCTCTGGAGCACCTTCATTGAATGCAGTCTGTGATGTTGTCTGCCCAGCTTCCATTTAGGGCTTGGAAAATTTTTCTTTAATCTTCTTTCCAGAAGTTTGATGTGCCTCTGCCCAAGTTACTTCAATTATTTTCCCCAGAGCAGGCCTGCATACTGAGTTTTTTCCCAGTTATTTTCATGACACTATTTTGTACAGTGTCAAACTGTTGACATTCATAAACACCTTTTTTTTTTTTTGGTATTTATTAAGCACTTACTATGTGCCAGGCACTGTTTTTCAGATGAGGTAACTGAAGCCCAGAGAAGTTAAGCGACTTCCCCAAGGTCACACAGCAGATAAGCGGCGGAGCCGGGATTAGACCCAGGTCCTTCTGACTCCCAGGCCCATGCTCTATCCAATAGGCCAAGCTGTTTCAGTAAGGCTTTGTTCCTTTCTAGAATGTGGTGAGTGGAATTCTAGCCTTTTTAAGTCTATGTTGAATCCAGCAAAGCAGAGCACTGTTGAATGGGGTTATGTAGGACTTTCATTTCCATGGGTGAATTTTCCTTTACATTTTTTTACCTGTTCCTCTGCCCAATTCTCCCAAGAGGAAAGGGAAGAGAGAGCAGTCTAGAAGCTATTTTTAATCCCTAGGGGAAAAAAATGAGAATAAGCCCACCTCTCCTATCTGAGGTTCCAAAGGACATGGTAACACATCCTCAGAAGCTAAGGAAGATAATAAAAATCCTCTTTCCCTTACTTTCTCTTTGAATCAGACAAGTGCTTGTTGTGTCAGATGGGGACTCATGACCAAAACCGGGGTTTAGTTCTTGATTCATGACCCTCTCTGGTACCCGCTCATATAGCAATCAGTGCTGGATGCTTTGAATGAGACCTTGGGAACTTTAATCTGTTTCATCTTCTAATTCTGAATCAGAGCTCATTCAGAGCATCTCTGTGTTGGCAAATGGGTGGAAATTACTAAATAAATGCTGGTGCCTGAAGCCATCATTTCAGATATCTATTTTGGCCGAAGCAAGGAAAAAAACAGAATTACTTTTTTTTTTTTTGGTAGATATTGGATGTGATGTTGTTCAGGCTTCTATAGGAAGTGAAGATAAAGTTAAAAGTCTCAAGAGGAGAAGAAAGCTTTCTTGGGAAGTGTATTACCCAGAAGGCCAAATTCTTTGTTCCACAGAAACATCTTGGAATGATAACCAATCAAGTCAGAAGGGGGCTTTGAAAGTTCAATCAATCAATCAACCACAATATGGTATTCATTGAGCGCTTACCGGGGGCAGAGAACTGTACTAAATGTTGGGGAGAGCAAAATTCAATAGAGTTGGTAGGTATGGACCCTGCCTTCAAGTAACCGGCAATCTAGTAGGGAATAGAAGCCATGTTTCCTGGTGTTAGAGCATGGGCCTGTGAGTCAAAGGACCTGGTTCTACTCCTGGCCCTGCTACTTGTCTGATCTGTGAATATGGGCAAGTTACTTCACTTCTCTGTGCCTCAGTTACCTCATCTGTAAGCCCGATGTGGGACATGGACTGTATCCAAACTAATTAGCTTGATTTACCTCAGTACTTAGTACAGTGCGTGGCTTAGTGGCAAGAGCCTGGGCTTGGGAGTCAGAGGTCATGGGTTCTAATACCAGCTCCGCCGCTTGCCAGCTGTGTGACTTTGGGCAAGTCGCTTCAGTTCTCTGGGCCTCAGTTCCCTCATCTGGAAAATGGGGATTAAAACTGTGAGCTCCACAAGGGACAACCTCATCACCTTGTATCCCCCAGCGCTTAGAACAGTGCTCTGCACATAGTTAGCGCTTAACAAATACCACTATTTATTATTTTATTTACCGTGCCTGGCACGTTAAGCACTTAACAAATATTATTAAAAACAAACAAAAAAACAGACATAAATGCAAGGAATTGCTTCAAATTGTCTCTTCCTACTTGCTGGAATACACCTGGTAGACTTGCTGATGAGCCTGCCCAAGTGTTGCTGATGAATATACATACTCAGACCTATATCTGTTTATCTAAGGAACTTGGCTTATGCATACATAATTCTTTTTGCTAGTTGAAGGCTGTATAGACATTTGGCTCTGGTTAAGTTTTTGCCTCTTTTCTCAGATTTCTTCCCAGTAACCCTGGTAGATCAGTTTTCACTAAATGCCATTCGGACAGCAACAGTAACCTTATGGTTTAGAGTTATGATCTTAATCAATCAATCAATGGCATTTATTTAACACTTACTATGTTCAGAGCACTATAGTAAGTGTTTGGAAGAGTTTGGAGTTCAACAATTATTCCTACCAGATTTTTCAATGGAAAATTACTTTGCTACACACTAAAAAGACTTGGATCTGATATGGAAAACAACAGCTTTTGCATCCTACCAACAGTGGAGAGGCAGCATGGCTTGGGGATAGAGCATGGGCCTGGGAGTCAGAAGGACCTGGGTTCTAATCCTGGCTCCACCACTCATCTGTCACAGGAACTGGCAATCCAAGCCATTGCAAACTGCTGATTTTAAAGTAATACCACAGTTGTGGAAGAAAAACTCCTCAGCAGGAATTTTATAAATGTAACTGTGAATCAATGATCTAAATGTCTGCTAGCTCACCTGCTGATTTGAATCAAAACAAGCTTGAATTTCAAAATACAGGACTTGCACAGCTTAACAGAATTGTATTTAGAATTGTCCAAGCTGGTCAAAGTTATTTTGTTTCATTATTTGAGCTAACTGGTCTTAATTAGCTTGGATAATCAGCTTCCTACCATAAGATACTGAATTCTGCTAGTTCGGAAAAAAAGGCAGTTCTTACTGCTTCATTTTTGTGATTAAATGTTGGTTGTGCATATTTAAAAAGCTTTGTAGTTTGGAGTAGCTTGTTTCAATTTCATGTGGAAGGAAGCTTGCACCCAAAGAGATAAAATGTCTCCATTGATATTGGTCTTTCAAATGTAGGGATAAAATGCAAGAAACTGGTACTTCTGATGAAACCAAATAGAATGAACCATTAAGATTATGAAAACATGAAAAACACTCATTAAAAGCACCTGCAATGGAGGAAGTTCAATACAGACTTAGCCCAGTCGTTGACAGAGTCTTATGTACTTCTGGCTAGGGTCAAAGGTCTAAGAAACACTGGAAAGGGCCAGAAAGGGATTAATTCATTCATTATACCACACAGACTGGTTTTCAGCTGGTCTATCACCTATCTGGCCTTAAATGCTTGAAAATGAGTTTGGCCTAGGGGAAAGAGCACACACCTGGGAGTCAGAAGTTCTGTTTTCTAATCAGGGCCCCATCACTTGCCCGATGTGTAATGCTGGACAAATCACTTAACTTCCTTTTCTTCATCTGAAAAATGGAGATTTAATACCCACTCTTCCTCCTTTATAGACTATGAGCCCCACATGGGACACGGACTGTGTCCCACCTGATTATCTAATCTCTACCCCAGTGCTAGTACAGTGCTTAGCACATCCTAAGTGCTTAACAAATGCCACAATTATTATTATTATTTCCATTTTAAATTGCCCAGCCTTCCTTATTTTGGCTCTTGTTGCCAGTCCCATAGCTTACGAGCAGCACCCTTGCTTGCAGGATGCTGGGATGAGCTTTGGCCTGGCAGAGTTGATGGAGAAAGACACTATGGGTATTAGGGAAGGCACAAGCAAGGGGACAGAGGTGGGAGAAACCAGAATGAGACATGGTACATAGGTTAGGTTGAGACAATGAAGAGTGTGAGCTGGAATAGAGCAGAAGAATAAAGGTTAAATAAGAGGAAGAGGCCTAATGGAGTGCTGAATCATGAAGTAGGCTTGCACTTAGATTTTCCTCCTATTTTGCCGTTTTTCCATAATTGATTAATATTTAGCTCATTTTCAACTTGGGGGGAAAAGAATGAATCTCTAGTTATTTACCTGATCAGCTAATCAAATAATGGCAAACATAGAAATTCTAAATTTTAGTTTTTAAAAATAAATTAGCCTCACACTATGGAAACAATTTTTCTTTTTCTGAAAATAGTCACGTGATACTGAATTATGTACTTTTCAGCAATATAGACATATGAATAGATTATTACTCTCACTAGCATCATCTTCAGAAATGGACAACTAAATATACATATGCATGTATCACATAATTCTGAATGAATATTTATACTGTTATTCACTCTATACTATTATATATCATAATGCCTACTATGTTTAGGTATACTGTAATGAATGAATGACTTATAAAGGTGACTAACAAATTTTACAAATACACACACACACACACACACTCAGAGCAGGACAACAAATTTCTGGGAACACTGCCAAGTCTGTTAATATCATCAACTACTATTATTTCAAATAAATTCTTTTTTGCCCAGGCTTTCCCCCCATCGATTTGTGATCAATCTAAATACTCTCAATAGCAAGAAATTTATCACAACTTTTAAAATTACCACAGTCAAATCCATTCTAAATGATAGCACCCTGACCAATTGTTCCCTCCTCAGCTAATTAAAAAAACTGTGACAGCAATCAGTTTTTGGCTGCATAATTATATGTAATTCAATGAAATGTTTGGCAGTTCATTAGCAATAATTGGTGTTGCATTCTAAGGTTACATCCACGCTAAATCTGCTCTACCACACTGAAGCCTGCTAAAGAGCTAATTGTGCCTTAGCTCTTGGGCACACACCATGCGATGTTAAGAATTAGAATTGTGGTCAAGGATCCAAACCAGCCTGCTGCCTTTAATGGGCACTTTGCAGAGTGGATAGCCCCAGAATATGATCCCTAACCAACTAGACATTTTGCACAAACAGTGTTGGTTTGCTTTTTTGAATCAGTGCAACAAAAGAGAAAATCCATTTCCTGATATGAAATGGCTTTTAAAGCATACAGCCATTTTTTTCCAAGTACATAAAATATAACCACACCATAGTCTTTAAAGACGAAGTATTGATGCTGAAAAGATGCAAGATAATTTGTACCAAAATGTCCTTGAGGGCTTTTTCATCTTAAAAAATGATTTGAATACTCTTAGAAGGGACTGGATTGACAGTATAATGGCAACTGAGCAAATTGCAGAATTACATACTGGGGCAACTGCATTAGCAGTTAAATTTGCAATGCAATCTGTTGGTTGGTAAGCTTATGAGAGAGCAACCTGTCTTTCTCCTGGTCTAAGATGAATAGCTTATATAATCCATGGGGAAGTCAATTGTGATAGAAAAAGCAACCCCAATTTAGAGTCTTTTGAAAGTACCAAATTCCCATTATCAAAAATCATTTATCCTTTGCTACTGTTAAGATGCTGGATCACTGCCAATTCACCATGGAGCTTTAGTTTGAATGATAAAAGAAGAAAATGAGTGGATAATGCTGTGTGGTGTGACTGGGCTCCTACTCATGCTGTTGGCTATGGGTAAAGAAGTTACGGAGCCTCATATGAGGTCCAGTCTTCAAAATGGATCCATTCTGCGGTTTTACCATATCTTTCCAGATGAGGATTTTTTCAGCAGAAAAATAATAATTGTGGTATTTAAGTGCTTACTATGTGTAAGCACTGGGGTAGATATAAAATAATCAGGTCCCACATGGGGCTCATTTTAAATAGGAGGGGGAACAAACACTGAATCCCCATTTTACAGATAAGTGAAGTGACTTGCCCAGGATCATTCAGCAGACAAATGGCAGAGCTGGAATTAGAACCCAGGTACTCTGATTTAACGGGAATGTGCTCTTTCCCCTAGACAATGCTACTTCCACGGCTGTTTCCATTAAATCCCCAAACATCACAGAAATGTGTAGTTAATGAGGCAGTTCTTACTTATAACAAACTATACAATAGTTTCTATTTGTAAAATTTACTTACCAGAATCAAGAGGCAACTGGAGGCCAATTTTGTGTGCTCTGGGATGGTGGAAAACACGGACAAAATCAAGCAACCAAAGACAAGGAGAAACCTGTAAAAGAAAGAGATATTGAATCTGATGAGAACATTGAAACACTGTTGAACAACATGACTTGAAATCTGTGGCAAACAAAATGCTAGCACCATATAGTGAGTCATAGCAAATAAAACGTAAGTAAATGACTGCCTTTTAATCATAGTAGTATCTGGTGGGAATTGACCTGCTGGGAATCAAAATCTTTAATTTCCTCTCTATCATAATAAGTAACAAGTTTTGATTAATTATGGTATTTATTAAGTGCTTACTATATTCCAAGTACTGTACTAAGCACTGGGGAAGATACGAGTTAATCAGGTGGACACAGTCCCTGTTTCACATGGGGCTCACAGTCTGATGAAGCGGAGGAACAGATATTCAAATCCCCATTTCTCAGGTGAGGAAATTGAGGCACAGAGAAGTTGCTCAAAGTCACACAGTAGGAAAGTGGCAGAGCTGAGATTAGAACTCAGCTCCTCTGATTCCCAGGCTCATTAGGCCAAGTTGGTTCCATTGATTAATACACTGATAAATGTTTGGGATATAAGGAAGACTTCTACTAATGGAAGAAATTCTGAATTCCCAATCAGGCTCTTGGGCCTCTAGCCCTTTCTTAGGAACTCTCTAATCCTCCCCCTCCCTTTATCCATCTTCCTCGATGTCTCTCAAAATATATCTCCTCTACCTGTGCCTTAAACACCATCACTCATTCTCCTTCACTCCCTAATCAAGGCCTTCCTCCTCTTGCTACCTCTATCATATGCTAGATCCATCTTCTCAGCCTTCAGATTTGCTCTTCTCTCTCCTATAATAAAGAGAGAAGCTTTCTCTAGATCTTCGTGTGTTCTCCATTTTCTTCTCCTTTTCTTATCAAAACTTTTCAAGCATGTTGTATACACCCAACATCTTCACAGCTTTCTTCTTGTTCTACTGTTCTGCAAACCATTTCCTCCAAGTCCCAGCAAATGTACTCAACTTGGTGTTACTGGCAAAAGCTCTTTATTCTGTTATCTAGTCTTTCACTAATTAGAAAACGCAGTGGTTTTTCCCTCTCCACTCCATCATGATCACACTCACCGAGGTTTCCCACGTCCTTCTTAGAGCCAAATCTAATGGCTTTTACTCTGTCCTTATCTTCCTTGACCTTTCAGAAGGTCAGAAAACCAGGTTGACAATATCCTATTCTGGGGAAGATAGAGACTCCTTCCACAGTGCCCAAAAGCTGGTGCCTTTTCCAGCAGTGGAACAAGAGTCCATCAAAAGTCACTTGAGTATGTCTCTAGTGTCCTCTTTGGATGCTATTTATTGGATCATTATGAATAGCTGGTATGGCCCATGGAATTTTTTTTTATTAGCTTTCCTTTTCAAAGAAGGAGTGTGGAATTTTCTACCCCCACTTCTCCCTCTCAACCCTCTTCTTTCACTTTAAAACCAACCAGAAGTGAAAGCCCCTTTAATCTTCTCTTACCCATATGTCCCTGTGGCAGTGGGGATGAGAAGTTGGTGCTGAGAGGGGTGGAGAGAGGGAGAATTAATTATCTCTTTCAACATCCACCCTGAAGAGGTTTTCATCTGGAGATATGGAAACCAGGACTTTGAGTCCTGTGGTTGTGGTAACTCTGAAAGGGCAAAATTCAGTTCAATAGACCAAATGCCAAACCTGCAAAGCAGAAAATGACTCAGCTCCAAGACTCTTTCCCTTATTTTTATGTCTGCAATAAACTTTAATAAATCAGATTTCATGACCTTTGACAGCTTGTATGAGACAGCATATCGAGGGCATTTTCTACTTCATAAAAATGTGATATTATCAAAGCATCTGTGATTGGAGGAAAAGAATAGATCACTGTGTAGCCAAGCCAGGGACCTCTTAGTAGTTAGTGTCAATTTCTGAGATTCTAGTACTATCATGGGAAATAGCTCACTGCCAGGAACATACAACATTCCCTGCCCACCACAAGTTTACAGTCTAGAGGAAGAGACAGACATTAATATAAATAAATTATGGGTATGTAAATAAGTGCTGTGGGGCTGAGGGGAGGGGTTGGTAAATAAAGGGAACAAATCAGCAAATACATACTGCTTTATCTAGAAGTTAAGATGTCATCTAAACAAAGTCTCTAGGAGTGTGCATTTTGGGTTAACTTCTATTAGCAAATAAAATACATATGGTGAAAAATCAATAATCTTATTTATAATTCAATGTGCTTAAATTGACTCAGTTGAATGCATGGTCACCACTTCAGACGAAGCTTGTGACTTTTAAAAAACAAGAGGAAAGGAAATAATCCACTTGAAAATCATACCTTTTTTTTTTTAACAAAATCTTCCATGCCAGGGAGGGCAAATGTGAAATCTGAAAGTCAACTAAGAGAAATAATTGTGGTATTTGTTAAGAATTTACTCTGCGCCAAACACTACACTAAGCTCCAGAATAGATACAAAACAATCCGTTACAGCGCAGTTGCCGTCTCTGGCCACTAGCTCTCTTTAAAGTGGAAAGAGCACAGACTTGGGAGTCAGAGAATGTGGGTTCTAATCGCACTCTGCCACTTGTCTGCTGTGTGACCTTGGGCAAGCCACTTAACTTCACTGTGCCTCAGTTACCTCACCTGTAAAATGGGGATTAAGAGTGTGAGCCCCACATGGGACAATCTGATTACCTTGTATCTACCCTAGTGCTTAGAACAGTGCTTGGCACATAGTAAGCGCTTAACAAATATCATTACTATTATTTCTCAATTTCCTCCAGATTAAATGATTACGGTATTTATTAAGTGTTATATTATGTGCTGAGCACTGCACAGAAGGCTGGGGTTGATTAATCAATGGTATTTACTGAGCACTTACTGGGTGCTAATTAAATTGTACTAAGCTCTTCAGAGAGTACAATACAACAGAATTGGTAGACATGTTCTCTGTCCAAAATGAGTTTACAGTCTAGAGGGAAATACAATAAACAGTTTAGACAGAGTCTCTATCTTTCCAGGAGCTGCAATCGAACTCCTTAGATTATTTTCCCTGCCATAAATCTTTCATGGAAAATTATTGTTTCAGAATTCTCCCACTAATCATTTCCAATGATAAACCATATGGCATTTGGGATTACTAATTTGCAGATGTAACCCCCGGTCACAAGGCTGGAAGATCTTCCAATCCATCTTCCAAATCTTTAACCATTCTCAAGGAATTGCAATCTAAGAATTCTGTAAGCAGCAGGGCCTAGTAGATAAAGGCCTGGGAGTCAGAGGACCTGGGTTTTAATCTAGGTTCCACCAAGTACCTGCTGTCTGACCTTGGGCAAGACACTAAACTTCTCAGTGCTTCAGTTCTTTGTCTGCAAAATGGCGATTCAATCCTTGTTCTCCCACCTTCTTAGACTGTGAGTCCCATGTGGGACCTGATATCTCATATTTAACTCAGCAATTGGTACAGTGCTAGGTGCGTAGAAAGCACTTATCAATTATTATTATTATTATCATTCTTACTACTATCATCATCATCATTAATAAGCCTTGGAATGAGAAAGTTATTTCTAATGTTTAGCTTCAATTCTGCATGACACAGTTTGAACCCATTCCTTTTGTCCTGTCCCCAGAGGAAATGGATAACAACCATTCATCACTACCCAATGATAATGCTAATACCCTTGAAGATCGAGTTCTCCATCAAAGCTCTCTCTTATTTAACCAGATGACTAATTTCCTTGCCCTTTTCTTAAAGGATGTAATTATCAAACCTTAAATAATTTTTGTTGTTGTTTTCACTCTGTTTCACATCCCAAACCAAAGCATCCTTAAAAAATAAAAGTCTAAAATCCAGGTTCCTACTTTAGTTTCTATATGCCCTGCTCATAATTATCCCATTATTTCATTATCAATCAATCATATTTATTGAGTTCTTACTATGTGCAGAGCACCATATTAAGTGCTTGGGAGAGCACAATACAACATAATTAGCAGAAACAGTCCTTGCCCACAAAGAGTTTACAATCTATTATTATACACAGTTATTTTTTTCAAGTGTGTCACTAGCTGACTAATTAGTTTTTGGCAAACCGTCCATGATGAATACTAGATTTTTTCTTTCTGCCAGATTCATGCCAATCTTTCCCTACTTTACATTTAAAACGATTGTTCTTCCAAGTGGATTACTCCACATTCGTTATGTTTACATTTCATCTTATTTGTATCTACCCTTTTGTCAAAACCATTTTGAATTACAATCCATTTCCTCCTGGTCCTAGAAAATGTACCCAACTTGGTGTTCCTGGAAAACACTCTTTATTCCATTATCTAGTCTAACTCACTAATAAGAAAACTAAATAGTGCCAAGAACCCAAGCCCCATGAAACCCTTCAGTATTCCCCTATACGGATGCCATTCCACTCTTTGGGATCGTCCAATCAATTCTGTAGACCTAATGAGGATGAATCAATAATCAATCATATTTATTAAGTGCAGAGAATTGTACTAAGCCCTTGAGACAGTACAATATGTCAGAGTTGCTAGACATGTTCCCTGCTCACAAAGAGCTTACAGATGGTGATGGGATACTTAATTTTTTGCTGAATATGTATGTCACTTATAAAGATGCAAATGATATAGATATTACTCATTTATATGACATTTTTATCTTGTGAAGTATTGTTGCAACTGATCTTATATTTTCCGTTCTCTAGAATTTCCTATAATATGGGGGATATGTTCTTGAAGAACATCATGTAAAGGAAACACTGTATTACAGTATACATTTTGACTTGATGCCATTCCATCTGATATTGCACTGCAATCTAACCAGACAGATCCCTAATTCTCCAACAGCATCTGTTCAAAACATATAGTGAAAACACATGCTTAGTACAGTGCTCTGCAGATAGTAAGTGCTCAGCAAGTACCAATAATAGACCCCTAGGCTATAGGAGTACTGATTTATTAAACATTTTATTACAAATGATTAGACTTTTTTGCCTATAGTCCTATGTGTAATTATACCAAATAAACCCATGTGCAGCATCTCATTAATAAAGTTAATTGTGATCCTGAACATGTAGGAAGCAGTAAAATATCCATAATGTGTTATATTTCTTGATGAACAGAGGCTTACATAGGATTCATCAGAAGAGTACCTAATGAGGGGTAGAAGAGGATAAAGGTACAGAAAGGGATTGTAGGCAATGTATAATTATAATACTTATTAGTGAAGGGGAAATTCCAAATGTAGCCCAGATAGACACACTGTGTCTTCCCTTAAATATCATTCCCACCATCCTCCTCTTTCTTAATTCCATCTTACCGAGTAGCACATTGTACTAAGCACTTGGGAAAGTTCAATATGAGGAGAGGTAATCCATGCCCACATAGAACTTACAGTTCCACAGGGGAAGATGAACATTAAAATAGATTATGGGTAGGGGAAATAGTAGTGTATAAGAACATTTACATGCATTCTTATGTAATGACTTCTACCTTTGGGATGTCCACTTCTAGGTGACTTCCTGGCACCTTAAATTTACTATGGGCAAAATTGGACTCCACCTCTTCTCCTCTTTTATTATCTTACTGACTTTCCCATCATTATTGACAATGTCTTCATGTTTAAAAGTTGCAACTTTGGCAATGCCTTTCCAGCCCCTCTCATTACCTTCGGATTCAACTGGCAACTAAATTCTGCCCTTTCCGCCTCTAATATTTTATGGATCTGCTCCTTCAATCAGTCAAAATGCTTCCTTTCCATTTGACAATAACCTCTCTGGAATATGCTCTTACCACCTGTCTGGACTACTGAAACAGCCAATTATTGGTCTTCTAGAGCCCAGCATCTCCCTTTATAGTCCATCCTACCTACAGTTACATGTAGCATCTTTCTGAACTGTACAAATTGTCTCACTCCATTCATTAAAAATCCCCGAGATTTCCCATTTCTACTCCTATAAAACTCACACTCATAACCCTCAATGTCAAAGCTCTACTTCAGTTGGCTGCTCTCTTCTGCAACATCCCAGCTCATGCATTTGGCAAAAATTTCCAAGCAAACCTCAAGACCATCCCTCTTGTTTGGCCATTCTGCTTCTGACATATTATTCACACCTTTTTCCTGCTTGGGCTTTCAGATTCTCTAGGCTTGTGTCCCTCCCATCCTCCAAAGCTCTCTTAAAATATACTTTCCTCTAGAAAACATCCCTTAGTTGATTCTTTCACTTTTCCAGTCACCCATTCCTTGGGCCACTCTCAAGAAAGGAATGGCTCTCTTGGAGCAAAAACTCCAAAAGAAATGAGAGACAAGGAGGCACAGGAGAAAACAAAATCAAAGTTAATGTAACACAACAAGGGACACTTTCTGTATACACACTATGGCTGGGGCTGTGGATCCTACAGTGACCTTTTCAGCTACATGTACCCCTCAGTGAACTTCAACATCAGTGGTGTTTCATTCAAATAACTGAGAGAGGAATCAATGGCTCTGGAGCAAGGTGGGCAATTAGGCAGGATTACCTGCCATGCCCAGATGGAGCTCCTTGTATTACCCCCTACTCTGAGTGTAAGTACCAAAGCCTGCCTAAGTCACCACCCGGAATTCTATGATGGATTGGCACATTTTGCTCTACTATCCTTTAATCAGGCCGAATTTTTCCAAATAAACGAGTGGTTTATAGTGGCTACTGATTGAACATCTTCACAGCTGAAATTATTAGATGGTCCAATCTTTCAGTAAAGGGGGTGGTATGTGCGAAATTGGGGGTGGACTTTCCGTGAAACTCTGTACCAGGAAAGGACTCAGGCTGACCATGGGCATGTGGAGCAGAGAGGGTTGCATGCTCAGGGAGAAGACTGTCCATCAGAGATGTGAGAGCGCACGGTTTTCTCCAAAAAGGGTTTGTCCTGGCTTTCCCTCTGTATCCTCTGGTCTCAGGGGCTGCTGCTTCTCTGGGGGATGGAAATGAGGTGGAGGAGCTGTGTGGGTGAAGGGGAGGGTGACTGCAGTTTCTGCCACTGGACCAGGGGACAGAAAAGACACTCCATCAGGGATGGAGGGACTGAGGTTTGCTTCCACCCTCATCAGCCTAGACTCTGGGGCAATGGCCAGGATGGGGAAAGGAGGAAAGCACCTGTAGGTCCTCAGCAGACCCTGGACCTTTGGTCCTGGCTTCTGAGAAGGCAGAGGAGAAGAAATGAGAAGCCTTGTGTTGGTTTTATTTTTATTTAAAATAAAAATGACAAAAATAAATCCCCCAAGGCAGGGATGACCCTGAGATTGGAAAGAGCTGTGGTCACCACCCAAGAGGTCATACCATGTCTCCATCCCTGCCACACAGATGGGCACGGGACAGTGCACCAGTGCTTAGAACAATGCTTGGCACATAGTAAGTGCTTAACAAGTACCATAATAATAATTATTCTTATTATAGAGGGTGGACACCAGGCTGGTATCAGATATTACTGGCAGAGAGAGTCGACACCCCTTAGGGATTGATAGAACTGATAGGTCAGCCAGACAAATTTGTCAACTAAATGCCTTTTATGCAAATCACACCCTCTTGCAGGCCCATTCTGGGGACTTGAGACAGACTTTCTGCCTCATGCAAAAGATAGAACAGTATTCATTATTTCGGGATTTATAGGCTGGTTGGGAGAAATAACCAACTTGCAGCTGAAACTTTCGTAAGAATTCTTGATTGATATATTTCAGGAGCAAGAAGTCTAAATTATCCAAGACAAATCTTGCTTAACTTATTTTTAGAAGCGGAAGCATTTAGAACTCTGGTATTGAGATGTTGTTGAAGTGCATCTTTTTTTTTGTCGCATTTCAGGCCTAATCATAGAGATTGTTTTAAAGTATGTAGGACACCTAAAGTCAGTCATACTATCAGTCAGTCACATTTATTAAGCACTTACTGTGTGCAGACCACTGTATTAAACACTTGAGAGAGTACGATAAAGCAATATAACAGACACGTTCCCTACCCACCATGAGCTTGATCATCCCATGCAAGCCAGCACCTCTAAAACAGAATTCCTCATCCTCCCACCCAACCCTGTCCCCTATCCTGTTTTTCATCATTATAAACAACTTTACCATTCTCCCTGCCTTACAGGTCTGTAATAATAATAATGATAATAATAATGATGGTAATTGTTAAGCACCTACTATGTGCTGAGCACTGTTCTAAGAGCTGGGCTAGATACGAGGTAATCAGGTGGTCCAGGTTGTCCACACTCTTAATCCCCATTTTACAGATGGGGTAATTGAGGCACAGAGAAGTTAAGTGACTTGCCCAAGGTAACCTTGGCATCATCCTCCACTCATCTCTCATTCGACCCATGTATTCAGTCTGTTACCAAATCCTGTCGGTTTGAACTTCACATCTTCTCTGGAATCTTCCCCCTTTTCTCCATCCAAACTGCTACCATGGCAGTCCAAGCACTTATCATTTCCTTCTTTGACTACTACATCAGCTGACCTCCCTTCCTCTAGCCTCTCCCTCTTCCAATCCATACTTAACTCTGTTGTCCACATCATTCTTTTAAAAAGGCCTACAGTCAATGTCTCCCTACTCCTCAAAAGCCTCTAATGGTTGCCTAGTCATCTTCACATCAAATTCCTTATCATTGGCTTTAAGCCACTCAATTAGCTCTTCCTTTCCTACCTATCTTGTTAAACTCCTACTACAACCCAGCCTACACACTCCACTCCTCTAACACTAGGCTACTCACTGCACATCTTATCTGTTTTGCCTATGACCCCTTGCCCATGTCCTCCTTATAGCCTGCTGGAACTCCCTCCTCCTTCATATCCACAGACAATGACTCTCCTTGTCTTCAAAGCCCTTCTAAAACCACATCTTCTCCAAGAAGGCTTCCTTGATTAACGTTTCATTCCCTTACCCTATTCACCCTTCCCTCTGCATTTTCTATGCACTTGGATCTGTACCCCTTAAGCACTTCGATATCATCACATCCCCAGTCCCACAGCACTTATGAACGTATTCTTATATTCTATTTCCTCTAATATCTTTCTCCCCACATTAAACCATAAATTCCTTGAGGCCAGGGGTCATGTCTAGCAACTTTATCTCCTTAGTGCTTGGTAAAGTGCTCCACACTTAGTAGGTAATAATAGTAATGATAATAATGACAATAATAATAGTAATAATAATGGTATTTGTTAAGCACTTACTATGTGCCAGGCTCTGTACTAAGCATTGGAGTGGATACAAGGTAATCAGGTTGGACAGAGTCCCTGCCGCACATGGGGCTCACAGTCTTAATCCCCATTTTACAGATGAGGGAACTGAAGCCTAGAGAAGTTCATTCAATAGTATTTATTGAGCGCTTACTATGTGCAGAGCACTGTACTGAGCGCTTGGGATGAACAGGTCGGCAACAGATAGAGACAGTCCCTGCCATTTGACGGGCTTACAGTCTAATTGGGGGAGATGGACAGACAAGAACAATGGCAATAAATAGAGTCAAGGGGAAGAACATCTTGTAAAAACAATGGCAACTAAATAGAATCAAGGCGATGTACAATTCATTAACAAAATAAATAGGGTAATGAAAATATATACAGTTGAGCGGACGAGTACAGTGCTGTGGGGATGGGAAGGGAGAGGTGGAGGAGCAGAGGGAAAGGGGGAAAAAGAGGGTTTAGCTGCGGAGAGGTAAAGGGGGGGTGGCAGAGGGAGTAGAGGGAGAAGAGGAACTCAGTCTGGGAAGGCCTCTTGGAGGAGGTGAGTTTTAAGTAGGGTTTTGAAGAGGGAAAGAGAATCAGTTTGGCAGAGGTGAGGAGGGAGGGCGTTCCAGGACCGCGGGAGGACGTGACCCAGGGGTCGACGGCGGGATAGGCGAGACCGAGGGACGGTGAGGAGGTGGGCGGCAGAGGAGCGGAGCGTGCGGGGTGGGCGGTAGAAAGAGAGAAGGGAGGAGAGGTAGGAAGGGGCAAGGTGATGGAGAGCCTTGAAGCCTAGAGTGAGGAGTTTTTGTTTGGAGCAGAGGTTGATAGGCAACCACTGGAGTTGTTTAAGAAGGGGAGTGACATGCCCAGATCGTTTCTGCAGTAAGATGAGCCGGGCAGCGGAGTGAAGAATAGACTGGAGCGGGGCGAGAACCTGATTACCTTGTATCTACCCCAGCACTTAGAACAGTGCCTGGAATATAGTAATGCTTAACAAATGCCAACATTATTATTATTATTATTATTTTTATGGTATTTGTTAAGTATTTACTATGTGTCAGGTACTGTACTAAGTCCTGGCATGGGTACAAGCAAATTGGGGTGGACACAGTCTCTATCCCACTTAGGGCTCACAGTCTCAGTCCCCATTTTATAGATGAGCTCAGTCTGGGAAGGCCTCTTGGAGGAGGTGAGTTTTAAGTAGGGTTTTGAAGAGGGAAAGAGAATCAGTTTGGCGGAGGTGAGGAGGGAGGGCGTTCCAGGACCGCGGGAGGATATGACCCAGGGGTCGACGGCGGGATAGGCGAGACCGAGGGACAGTGAGGAGGTGGGCAGCAGAGGAGCGGAGAGTGCGGGGTGGGCGGTAGAAAGAGAGAAGGGAGGAGAGGTAGGAAGGGGCAAGGTGATGGAGAGCCTTGAAGCCTAGAGTGAGGAGTTTTTGTTTGGAGCGGAGGTCGATAGGCAACCACTGGAGTTGTTTAAGAAGGGGAGTGACATGCCCAGATCGTTTCTGCAGGAAGATGAGCCGGGCAGCGGAGTGAAGAATAGACCGGAGCCGGGCGAGAGAGGAGGAAGGGAGGTCAGAGAGAAGGCTGACACAGTAGTCTAGCCGGGATATAACGAGATCCTGTAACAGTAAGGTAGCCGTTTGGGTGGAGAGGAAAGGGTGGATCTTGGCGATATTGGAGAGAAGTGAAGTGACCTGCTCAAGGTCACACAGCAGACAAGTGTCAGAATCTGGATTATTCATTCATTCAATTGTATTTATTGAGTGCTGTGTGCAGAGCACTGTTCTAAGCGCTTGGAAAGTACAATTGGGCAACAGATAGAGACAATCCTTACCCAACAATGGGCTCACAGTCTAGAAGTGGGGGAGACAGATCACAAAACAAAACAAGTATAAAGGCATCAATAGCATCAAAATAGATAAGTAGAATTATAGATGTATACACATCACTAATAAAATAAATAGAATAATAAATATGTACAAATGTACACAAGCTTGTGGGGCAGGGAAGGGGGTAGAGCCGAGGGAGGGAGTAGGGGTGAGGGGAGGAGGAGCAGAGGAAAAGGGGGCTCAGTCTGGGAAGGTCTCCTGGAGGAGGTGAGCTTTCAGTAGGGCATTGAAGAGGGGAAGAGAGAGCTGGTTTGGCGGATGTGAGGAGGGAGGGAATTTCATGCCAGAGGTAGGATGTGGGCCAGGGGTCAATGGTGGGACAGGCAAGAATGAGGCACACTGAGGAGGTTAGCAGCAGAGGAGCGAAGTGTGTGGCCTGGGCTGTAGAAGGAGCGAAGGGAGGTGAGATAGGAGGGGGTGAAGTGATAGAGACCTTTGAAGCTAATAGTGAGGAGTTTTTGCTTCATGCGAAGGCAACCACTGGAGACTTTTGAGGAGGGGAGTGACATGCCCAGAGCGTTTCCGTAGAAAGATAATCTGGGCAGCAGAGTGAAATATAGACTGAAGTGGGGAGAGACAGGAGGATGGGAGATCAGAAAGGAGGCTGAAGCAGTAATCCAGTCGGGATATGATGAGAACTTGTACTAGCAAGGTAGCAGTTCGGATGGAGAGGAAAGGGCGGATCTTGGCGATGTTGTGAAGATGAGACTGGCAGGTTTTGGTGATGGATTGGATGTGTGGGGTGAATGAGAGCAGAGTCAAGGATGACACCAAAGCTGAGGGCTTGTGAGACGGGGAAGGATTAGAACCTAGGTCCTCCTTTCAGGCTGGTGCTATATCCACAAGGCCACGCTGCTTTGCTATTGATTGATGATTGATATTTTACTGTTAAGCAGAAGCTAGGGGTTCATTAGAATCAGTGATAATAATAATAATAATAATGATGGTATTTGTTAAGCGCTTACTATGTGCAGAGCACTGTTCTAAATGCTGGGGTAGAGACAGGGTAATCAGATTGTCCCACGTGGGGCTCACATTTTTAAATCCCCATTTTTACAGATGAGGTAACTGAGGCACCGAGAAGTGAAGTGACTTGCCCAGGGTCACACAGCAGACAAATGGCGGAGCCGGGATTAGGACCCACGACCTTTGACTCCCAAACCCAGGCTCCTTCCACTGAGCCACGCTGCTTCTCATCAATCAATCAATCAATCAATCACTCACATTGATTGAGTGCTTACAGTGTGCAGAGCTCTGTCCTGACTGAACTCTTGGGAGACTAGGTATATAATGGAGTTGGGAGACATGTTCCCTGCTCACAGTGGGAAAAGTGGGAAATGCAACAATATGGTAAGAAACAATTCTTAATGTGCACACAGTGTGGAACAGATCATTGGAATCCAGGTGTACTACTTATGGCATTTGTTAATGGCTTAACTATGTGCCAGACACTGTACTAAGCACTGGGGTGGATACAAGCAGATCAGGTTGAATACAGTCCCTGTCCTACATGGGGCTTACAGTCTTAATCCCCATTTTACAGATGAGGTAACTGAGGCCCAGAGTAGTGAAGTAACTTGCCCAAGGTCACACAGCAGACAAATGGCAGAGCCAGGATTAGGATCCATGATCTTCTGACTCCCAAGCCCGTGCTATCCACTATGCCAAGCTATTTCTCATGTTGCTTCTCATGCTGCTTCTCAGGTGTAGGAAACAGATCACTGGAATCCAGGCATAGGACCGTTTGGAAGTAGGTTGAGCTGTGATCATGATAATAATGATGGCATTTGTTAAGTGCTTACTATGTGCAAAGCACTGTTCTAGAGCTGGGGGGATACATTGTGATCAGATTGTCTCATGTGGGGCTCACAGTCCTAATCCTGATTTTACAGATGAGGGAACTGAGGCACAGAGAAGTGAAGTGACTTGCCCAAAGTCACACAGCTGACAAGTGGCAGAACGGGGATTAGAACCCATGACCTCTGACTCCCAAGCCCAGGCTCTTTTCACACAGGGTTATTCTCTCCCAGTGCTTAGTTCAGTATTCTGCCCACAGTAAGAGCTTAATGAATACTACTACTAGTATGACTACTGCTACTACTATTCACTCATTCTTTCCATCATATTTATTGAGTGCTGACTGTGCAGAGCACTGTACTAAGCACTTGGGAAAATACAGCAATAAACAGTGACAATCCCTGCCCACAGTGAGCTCACAGTTTAGTGGGCGGGAGGGAAGACATCAATACAAATAAGCAGACACCAATGTAATTAATAAAATGACGGATATATACGTAGGTGCTATGGGGCTGGGTGGGGGGAGAGGAAAAGGGGCAAATCAGGGTGACGCAGAAGGGAGCAGAGTGGGAAATGAGGAAAAGTGGGGTTCAGTCTGGGAAGGTCTCTACTACTATTACTTCATTACCCAATTTATTTTGTTAATGAGATGTACATCACCCTGATTCTATTTATTTGCTATTTCTTTAATGAGATGTTCTTCACCTTGATTCTATTTATTGCCATTGTTCTCGTCTGTCTGTCTCCCCCGATTAGACTGTAAACCCGTCAAAGGGCAGGGACTGTCTCTATCTGTTACCCATTTGTACATTCCAAGCGCTTAGTACAGTGCTCTGCACTTAGTAAGTGCTCAATAAATACTATTGAATGAAAGAATGAATGAATTACTATTAGGGCACTCCCCTTGGGTCCCACACCTCGCAGAAAGTGGGACTCTAGAGAGCTGTTGTCAGGCAGAGTGAGAATGGGGGATCTTGAGACCTGTTCGTGCCAAATCACCAGCTGTCTGGCCTCTCCTCACCATCCAACACCCATGAGGCAGCAGCTCTTCCTCTTCAATCAATCAATCTTCAATCAGACTGCAGGATTGATAGGGTTCCCTCTCTAGACCATGACAAAACTTTACACGTACCTTCATCTTGACTATGCCTTAGTTTGGCCTGTAGAATTTGAAAGAGATGGAAAATGAATTCTATCACAAACTGAGGCTCAGATAATAAATCATGTCACACATATTACATTGTGTCAGAATGATTCAATCACAACTATAGGTCTGTATTTTATCTGAAGTGGTTCCATATTTTGTTTCAGAGATAATCTGTTTTAATTATAGTTGCTTTCACCTAATTCTCTTCTTCTGAAGGTTCTCAATGTTATAAGTGGAAAAAATGGCCATTTGTAAAGGAGAAAATCAGCTCAAAAGCTTTTATATTTGCTTGTTACTCCCATAAACTTTTCTCATTGGCTAATTAGGAAGCTATGTCAAATTTTATTGAGTTTTCTGAAAACCTTTACTTTGTTATTTAATAGATAGCTCGTACTACAGATAATAGCTTCAAAAGATATGCCTAAAACATTATCCAGGAGACACATTGACTTAAATGATATGTTCCATGGACTCATTGAAAAACTTTAAAAGCCATTTCACTGTATCATTTAGTAAGGAAATTAAAATCACTTGAAAATAAAAATGTATAAAAAAGCTCAAATGTCCTCTGTTAAATGAACTATAGTTGAAGCAAAGCCATCTAGCTTCAAAAAATCCTCACAAATGATTTAAACCCCATAAAAAGAAGAAATTTAGAATTTTGCCTGCAACTCTGTCACATTTAGTTTAACCAGAAGAACACTGTGATCAGACTGTGTTTCAGACACAACAAACTTACAAAGTGCTTTCTGTCTATGTACATTCCAGGGTGCTGTGAGCTTTCCACAAGACTAATAAGAGAATTAAAAGTTAATAAACAAGTGAATTTTTTTAAAATTTGACTTTAAATAGTACTTCAAACTGAGATTTTGAAAAGGATCTGGCTTCAACAATTCAAACAACAAAATGCTTCCTCAGGCAAACCACGCCTGCTCCGCAAATCTGACACTGCTTCTTAATTCTCATCTATGCAGCTTTAACACAAAAGCACAATTAACCACATTTGGGGCTTTTAGTAAAGCAGGATCTTGAATTAGTCTAGCTAATGTGTGACATTTAAATATTAGGGGGATTCTGGGTTCATCCAGGCAAAGCTCCATTTAGTTAAAATGAAATTAGTAATAATAGCATTTATTAAGCACTTACTGTGTGCAGTGCACTGTACTAATTGCTGGAAAAGAATATACAGGTGGAAATTAAAATGAAGCTCACAATTTTAAATTGCAATAATTACACTGAATGGACAAAGTTTGTATTTGTACTTCTAAATCAACTTACTTTTCTTTCTATAGATGGCAATTGACAAATCTGCAATGGCTGTTCCCATTATTTAGTGAAAAGTATCACAGATCATTTTATAAATGAAGGTTTAATTACTAGAAGCTCCAGAATCTACTATAAATCAAGCAGATTAAATACTAGGCTGGCTTGGATATTCAAAATGATTTTCAATACTCTTCTTTCTATGTTGTAAAGACCAGGACAGTATGATAGGAGAAGTAATTTCATTGGCTTTGCTATTAACTATCACTGAGCTTAAACTGGTAACCTAGTTTCATCTGAATTCCTGTTCAATTTTATAGCCGGGCGGCTACCAGCTAATCTTACTAAGGAGCAAGGTATCTCTTTCTCGATGGACTCGAGTGAAGTAGCAACGAGATGCTGTGGAGAAGAAAAGTTTTGAAATTACATAGGACTTTCATTTTGAATGCTGTGGTTAAGGAATTCTAACAAGAAACAAACAAGAGGGATCATTTTGTACAATAGACAATTTGAAATTATTTGTAATTGTGTACTCCCCTAAGGGTTCTGGTTCAGACCAAACATGACTTTATATAACCTTGTCATCACCCTCCTTGGAAAACACCTTGCCTTGTTAAATTGAGATATTTAAGACAACTAGGCCATGGGAATTATGAATCATATTTATATGAAACATTGAGTTAAAAGAAATTATGAAGCTGAGTCCTCAGCACCTCAGGATTTTAAACATCAATCACTGGTATTTATTGAGTGCTTACTGTGTGCAGAGCACTGTACTAAGCACTTGGGAAAGTTCAGTACAACACAGTTGGAAGACACTTCCCTGCCCACAGTAGGTTACAGTCTAGAGAGGAAGACAGACATTAATATCAATAGTTTAATTTTGGATATGGAACTAAGTGTTGTGGGGATGAAGGTAGAGGGAATTTCAGGTGAAAATCAAAGGGGACAGGTCCAAGTGCATAGGTGATGTGGAAGGGAGAGGGAGTCAGGGGAAAGGGGGCTTATGGGGAAGGCCTCTTGGTGGAGATATCATTTTGAAAGTGGGGAGAGTGGTGGTCTGGCATATATGTAGGGGGAGGCAGTTCCAGGCTAAAGGAAGGATGTGGGAAAGGGGAGGGTGATGATATAGATGAGATGGAACCATAATAAGCAAGCTGGCCCTAGAGGACTGAGATATGCAGACTGGGTTGTAGTAGGAAATTAATGAGGTAGAGTAGGAGGGTAGAAGCTGATCGAGTGCCCTGAAGCTGATGGTAAGGAGTTTCTGTTTGAAGTAGAGGTGGATGGACAATCACTGGAGGTTCTGGGGGAGTTAGGAGATGTAGACTGAACGTTTTTCAGGAAAATGATCTGGACAACAGAGTAAAGTATGGACTGAAGTGGGGAGAGACAGGAGGCAGGGAGGTCAGTGAAGAGGTTGATGCCGTAGTCAAGGCAGGATATAAGTGCTTGCTTAAGCGTAGCAGCAGTGTAGATGGAGAGGAAAGGGTGGATTTTAGTGAGGTTGTGGAGGTAGAATTGACAGGATTTAGTGACAGATTGAATATGTGGGTTGAGTGAGAGAAGTGAGGGCTTTTTTGTTTGTTTGTTTCTACGGTATTGTTAAGCATTTACTATATGCCAGGCACTATGTGCCCCTCTAGACTGTAAGCTCATTTGTTGTGGGTAGGAAATGTGTCTACTAACTCTGTTATATTGTACTCACCCAACGCTTAGTATAGTTCTCTATATATGGTATGTGCTCAATAAATATGATTGATTGTACTACGTGTTGGGGTAGATACAAGCTAATGAGGTTGGACACAGTCCATGTCCTATGTGGGGCTCACAGTCTTAATTCCCATTTTACAGATGAGGTAACAGAGAAAAGTTAAGTGATTTGCCCAAGATCACACAGAAGAGGATGGTGGAGTAAGGATTAGAACTCATGTCCTTCTGAATGCCAGGCCCATGTTCTGTCTACTAGGAGAATAACAGCACGGCTAGGGGCTATTGAGATAGGGAGGATTGAGATATTTTCTACAGTGATGAAGAAGGATGTGGGGGAGGACAGGGAGAGATGGTAGAGGAGAGATGAGAGATGAGAAATTCTGCTTTGGACATATTTTGTTTGATATTGGTGGTGCATTCAGGTAGAAATGTCTTGAACCCAGGAGAAAATGTGAGACTGCAGAGAAGGAAAGAGACTGGAGCTGAAGAGGTATATTTGGGAATCATTTGCAAAAAGGTAGTAGTTGAAACCATGGGAATGAATTATTATCATTATTATTCTTTTTCAGTGCTTGCTATGTATCAAGCACTCTTCTAAGCACTGGAGTTAATCAAGTCAGACACAGTCCCTGTCCCAAATGGTGCTCATATTTTAAATAGTATTGAAATCCAATTTTACAGATGAAACAAAATTGAGTAATTGAGGAGTTAAATGATTTACCTAAGTTCACATAGCAGGCAATTGGCAGAGCTAGGATTAAAACCCTGTTCCTCTGAGTCCCAGGCCTGTGCTCTTTCCAGTAGGCCATGCTACTCCTTGTGAGTTCTTCAAGGGAATGAGTTCTCAAAGGGAATGAGTATAGATGGAAAATTGAAAAGGACTTAGAACTGAATCTTGAGGGACTCCCACTGTTAGAAGGTGGGAGGGAGAGGAGCAGCCAGAGAGGTAGAAAGGAGAACCAACAGAGGACAGTGTCGATGAAGCCAAGGATAGTTAACGTTTCAATGAGAAGGGGATAGTCCACAGTGACAAAGGCAGCTGAGCGGTCTAGTAGGTTTAGAAACAATATTGATGAGTATTTAAAACCAGCACAAATCAAAATGTATAATCTTGATTGGTATTTCTGGCTTTTAGTTTGTGGGCTTCTGTGTCAGCCTGTTTTTCTGCCATCCTTCTTCTCCTCCCATGCTGCTCTGAGTCAACTGTGTTCTGTGGCCACTTTTCTGCTCTCACCACTGCAGTTCCCCTTCTCCATTCCCCCCGGGGTTGCTCCCGTCACCATTTTATGAGGTCCTTTGTTGCAAGAAATGAATCTTTGAACTGAATTGGAAAAAAGAGATTTAAGTCTTTGTGTCAAGAGCTTGTTGCTTCTACCTCCAAATTTAAACACGATGGATGAGGTCCAGATTTCTGCAGTGAACCTCAGGATTCTCTCCAGGAAAGCCAATAAAAGTAATACCCATTGTTTTGCCTTCCTTTCCTGGCTATCAAGACAGGGACATGCTTCTGCAAGCAGCTAGAGATGTAGAATGAAAAGGGCAGTATCTTATTCTTCTCCCTTGTCAATTTAGAACACGTGTGCAGAAATTTGAGCTGGCACAGATCAAGAGACTTTCTAGCACTGAAACAACCTAGCAATCTGCCAATTAAAGTCAAATGACCTAAACGAGGCAGAGGCACCTTTTTTGGTGATGTAATGGGAAGAGCCTATGGATAGCGATGTAGTGTTCATTTATTCATTCATTCATTCAATCATCTTTATTGAGCACTTCTTGTATGCAGAGCACTGTACTAAGTGCTTGGAAAGTACAATACAGCAATGAAGAGAGAAATCCCTGCTCACAACATGTGTACTCTCCCAAGCTCTTAGTACAGTGCTCTGCACATAGTAAACCCTCAATAAATACCATTGATCATGATAGTAGGAACAAGAATGAGGAGTTCTAGACTGAACCTGATATATTTGTCCACGAAGTCTACCATTTTAAGGTCCAGTAATGTACAAAAATATGTCACTCTCCAGACTTGCTCCATCGCTTTTAAAGTACAGAGGTTCACACTGGGCACACTATGGCAATAATGGCCCAACACATACAGAGAAAATTGCAGAGATTACTTCCAAACTCTTATAGGTTCACCCACATTTCAGTGAGTTTCCCCCTGGAGCTGCTATCAAGAAAGGAAGTGGTAGAGAAGGGTATAAAAGGAGTTTGAGCCTTCCCTTGCAGCCATGCAGGAGTGAGCTTGGAATCCAATTTGGGCTAGTTCTTTATTCATTCATTCATTTATTCATTCATTCAATCATATTGATTAAGCACTTACTGTGTGCAGAACACTGTACTAAGGGCTTGGGCGAGTACACTCTAACTATAAAAAGACACATTCCCTTCCCACGATGAGCTTACAGTCGAGAATTCTTCCCAACATGCTCTCTGCACTGAGTTCGACTGCAAAGTTTTCATCCTTCACATTTGAACAAAAACCTGATCTTGTTTTCTTCACGGATTCTAGGACATTTTGAATCATGAAACATGAAAGTCCCAGCAAATTTTGGAGCTGCTGCCCTGACCCCATCTGAGAGCAAGTTTGAATCCAAACTGTGCTAGGGAAGTCCTCCCATTCTGTTCTCTGCCCAGACCTAGTTGGACTGCAGAGTTTGCACCTGCTCATTTTGAAACCAAAACCCAACTCAGGAAATCATCAAATTAGTAAGCTATGCTAGCTTCATGGCTGACAATCTTTAAGGATTCACCAAATGGCAGCCACAAAGGCACGGTTCCTTTGGGGAATCATGGAGAACTGGTCTCATCACATCGGGCTATCCATAGAGATGACTGAACTCAAAAATCATCATCCTAAAAAGGGTGGAGAGGTGATATTTAAAATATCTTTTTACATAGTTTACATGCCCTTTTCCATTAAACATCATCTTTTCAACAGTTCCTTAAGACAGACAATACATTGCTGACTTGATGGAAAAATCTTCAAGTTAGTTTTGATAAAGTAATGTGGATTAAATTTTCCATCTGTTATTGTTTCAAGGGGGCTTGTTTACACTAGGAAGTGAGATATGACAAAGGTTATAATAATTTGTTGAAAATGTCTGACCACAGTTCTTTGGTCAGAAGCATTTCTCTGTAAAAAGACTCACAAATTTATCCTGTAAATAGGTTTTAAACGGCTTGCCCCTTGACCTTGTCTATGAATATAAGAATGTAGCATGCCAAATTATCTGAAAATGAAAAAAATATGTAAATGTACAAAGGCCCCATCAAGATAACTGTTCATAATTTTCTGTTCAAAAAGAGAATGACCTAAGGATCTTAATCTACATTTAAAACTTCATACTTTTTCAGTTTGAAAACCCTAAAGATTCTTTGATTTGCAGGATATATCTGCTAATAAAAAATAATTCATGGATTATGGTTTTTTGATTTTGCTTTATAAAACCTATTTGAAAAACTTCAGATTTTGTTAGGCTTGATGGGTCTTCCCATCTTTTATGCATCAGAAAAATACCTTACCTTCTGCAAAGGACAAAAAGACAGTTAATTGGCATGATCTGAGAGGGTGAGCATTTTGTGGCCTAAATGGACATTTTGAAAAAAAACCGTGAAGAGGAAACACTTGCTAACTGATTTGCTTCCGGGGATTAGTAGTAATTGATTGTAGGAGCATATGGATAAAAAGACTAGAGTAGTTAAAAATACTATTGCCTAGACCTCAAACTGTTCAAATTCAAGTTCCATTCTTCCTTCTCTCCTTGTTCAGAAGAGGGTTGTATAGGAAGGAAGAGGATGCCAATATTGTAGTATTTAAAAAACACTGAGGAATTCAGTAGGGATTTGGGGGGTTGACAAATTATTCAGCAAGTTCTTTAGACTCCATTTGCTTGGAAAGCAGAATTTTTTCCTCAATTTAAAAATGCCAAAATATGATATAACAGTGTTGCCAGTTTTGCTTCATGGACATACATTTTAGCATGAATGACTGTTTCTAATTTGACTTTCCAAGTTCTTTATGATCTCCAGAAGCAGAGGGATTATTGCATTAGTTCTTAAGGGATTTTTATGCCTAAATTCTTCTGGGTAAATTCTTCTGGAAGGGAAACTACTGGTATTGTGGAATTCCACTGAAGTGTGGGTGAGCCTTTAAGAGTTTGGAAGTATTCTTTCACTCTATCAGTTGTATTTATTGAGCACTTACTGTGTGCAGAATATTGTAGTAAGTGCTTGGGCGAGTACAATATAACGGAGTTGGTAGACATGTTCCTATTCTTCCCACTGCTCTTGGCACTAATTACCGGTGCAGCATGTTCAGTAGCTGTACTTTATAAGGGATGGAACCAAACTGGAGATGTCTCAGAGAAGAGGCCCAGTGCAGATTAAATAGATGGAAAGTGGGTCCTAGGAAGAAAGATGAAAAAATTGGGGTTTTTAGCATAGAAGAATAGGCTAAGAGGTGACAACAGCCTTAAAGGACCTGGGTTCTAATTCTGCCTCCACAATCTGTCCAACATTGAGAAAGTCACTTCACTTCACTCTGTGCCTCAGTTATTTTACCTGTAAAGGGGGATTAAGATTGTGAACTCCTTGCAGGACAGAGATTATGTCTAATCTGACATCCTTGAATCTATCACAGCACTTAATAGAGTGCCTGGCTTATAGTAAGTGCTTAATAAACACTGCAAAAAACACATTCTCAAGACAAAGGGTTTTTATGGGGAGGATACTACCCAGTTGTTCTCCATGTCCACTGAGAAGTGCTTAGTACAGTGCTTTGCTCACTGTAAGCACTCAAAAAACATCATTGATTGATTATGTGAGCATAAGGAAGTGTATTAAAATTACAGCAGGAGAGAATTTGGTTAGTCACAGGTCCCAACATTACATTTTTAAGGATATCAAAGTCCCATGAATCAAAGCTCCACCGCAAGCTCTCGCCTATCCTAAAAAATGGAATGCTGGGACTTTGAGGGGGCTGTGGTTTCCTGGGGCAGGAGACCTCTCCTTACTTTCCATGGAGGTTTAAAAGTGCCTGGTTGGCCCTGGTATTTGATTGGAGATAAAGTAAAGCTCCTTCTCTAGCCCCTGGAACCCAGTGAAGCTCAAAATCAGGAACAGAAAACAAGTAATCAAAGAAAATATTATTGAAGATGCCAAAGACAAGGTTCTGCAGAAAAGGTATTTGTCAGTTTCCTTGGGGTAGGATCCCAGCCAGCAACAAAAATACCAGAAACAATCTAAAGCAGGAAGACAAAGACCAACCCAAAAAAGCTATGAAAGCAACCTTCAAAGGACCCATTTTCTTCCTTTGTCCTTTTGCTGACACTTCTCCTTGGACCCCAACAACTGCTCCTTTCCGATATCTCAACGATATTATGTGAATTATCATATTATTCTTGGAGCTTTGGAGAGAAACCAGAACATAAACCATGCCCCAAAATACTCAGCAACAGCCCCAATGGACCCAACAGACTAAACTAAATAAAGATATCTTAGCTAGGAGCTTAATCAGCTATTTCCAAAATTGTAATCGCCGATATCAGAACCACGGCTGACCACCCACCAGAACACAAAGAACACACTCCTGAACTTCTGCTATCGAAGTGCTCATCCCTTTGTTTTACCTCGTCTTGCTTCCACTCTTCCAGGAGCCCAGCCTGAACAAACAATGGAGAATACAGAACAGGCATGGTTGTCTGACACTCAGGTGACATAAATCTGCCCTTTACAAATCAACAGCTGCCTGCCTTCACATCAGCTCAGCCCTTTATTTACTCCTTAACATTTACCTCTTGACTCTCAAAGACCCACATATAATTTAGGAGTTATTCAATGGAATCACCAGATTAAGCAGTTACTGCTGCTGACAACCTCTCCTTTAATCTTTGGTCTTTTCTGACCTCACCATGCTTCTGGATCTCTCTCCCTATAATCAGCTTATCCCTGTTCTTCCTTCCCAGAGTCACCCCTGTCCCCCTCTATCCAGCTCCACCCCCAATCCTGACCTTCTTTCAAAACACAGTCCATCATCCCCCTCCCTTGCACTGGCCCCCATCAACTCACTTCCATTCAAATCCTCCGCACTCCTCACACTGTCCGCTTCTCCTGTTCCATGCTCACACACAGCTCAGCTAAATTCAGCCTGTGGAATCTCAGCTCAATCATGGGAAAGCTTCCCTTCCTCCTTGATCAGTTCCTGAGCTACCCACTGCTCCTGCTCCTTCTCTCTATTACCAAAATCTGGCCTTTCTAAAATAACACTTCCTCTCCTGCCACTGTCTCCAGAAGGGGCCTAATATTCTCCCACTCTCCAAGACTTGCTGGGAAAGGGGAAGGAATTGGCTTCCTTTGTGCTCCTCAATCCTGCTTTTGCACCATCCTACCTCCACCATCTCTCTTTTTCTTCCTTTGAATTCCATAACATTCATCTCTACCACCCTCTCCAATTACTTGTAATGATCATCTTCGCTGGCGCCTCCTCCTCCTCCCATCCTTTAACTGTTGGAGTTCCTCAAGGGTCTGTTCTTGGCCCTCTTCTGTTCTCCATTTACACTCACTCCCTCGGTGAACTCATTCGCTCTCACGGCTTTGACTACCATCTCTATGCAGATGACACGCAGATCTACATCTCTGCCCCTGTCCTCTCCCCCTCCCTTCAGGCTCGCATCTCCTCCTGCCTCCGGGACGTCTCCACCTGGATGTCGGCCCGCCACCTAAAACTCAACATGAGCAAGACTGAGCTCCTCATCTTCCCTCCCAAACCCAGTCCTCTCCCAGACTTCTCTATTACCGTGGATGGCATGACCATCCTTCCCATCTCTCGGGCCCGCGATCTCGGTGTCATCCTTGACTCGTCTCTCTCGTTCACCCCACACATCCTATCCGTTACTGAGACCTGCCGGTTTCACCTTTACAATATCGCCAAGATCCGCCCTTTCCTCTCCACCCAAACGGCTACCTTACTGCTACAGGCTCTTGTTATATCCCGGCTAGACTACTGTGTCAGCCTTCTCTCTGACCTCCCTTCCTCCTCTCGCCCCGCTCCAGTCTATTCTTCACTCCGCTGCCCGGCTCATCTTACTGCAGAAACGATCTGGGCATGTCACTCCCCTTCTTAAACAACTCCAGTGGTTGCCTATCAACCTCTGCTCCAAACAAAAACTCCTCACTCTAGGCTTCAAGGCTCTACATCACCTTGCCCCTTCCTACCTCTCCTCCCTTCTCTCTTTCTACTGCCCACCCCACACACTCCGCTCCTCCGCCACCCACCTCCTCACCGTCCCTCGGTCTCGCCTATCCCGCCGTCGACCCCTGGGCCACGTCCTCCCGCGGTCCTGGAACGCCCTCCCTCCTCACCTCCGCCAAACTGATTCTCTTCCCCTCTTCAAAACCCTACTTAAAACTCACCTCCTCCAAGAGGCCTTCCTAGACTGAGCTCCTCTTCTCCCTCTACTACCTCTACCACCCCCCCCTTCACCTCTCTGCAGCTATACCCTCTTTTCCCCCTTTCCCTCTGCTCCTCCCCCCCCTTCCCATCCCCACAGCACTGTACTCATCCGCTCAACTGTATATATTTCCATTACCCTATTTATTTTGTTAATGAATTGTACATTGCCTTGATTCTATTTAGTTGCCATTGTTTTTACGAGATGTTCTTCCCCTCAACTCTATTTATTGCCATTGTTCTTGTCTGTCTGTCTCCCCCGATTAGACTGTAAGCCCGTCAAACGGCAGGGACTGTCTCTATCTGTTGCCGACTTGTTCATTCCAAGCGCTTAGTACAGTGCTCTGCACATAGTAAGGGCTCAATAAATACTATTGAATGAATGAATGAATCATCTATAACTCCCCTCCTCCACATTTCTGAACTATTTTGATCCCTTTCTCACATTTCTTCTTTTTTTCCATCTGGACATTGATCCGTAGGGACTTAAATATCCATGTGGATAGTCCCCATGTCATTTCCACTGCCCACTTCCTCTCACTCCTCAACTCACTTCTCAACTCCAATGACCTCTGCTCCACCTCTTCTCACACTCACCAACTTGGATACATGCTCAACCTCATCATTAGTCACTGTACAATGTCTACTGTTGCCAGTTCTGAAATTCTGAAATCTGACTACAACCTCTTTACCGGCCTTCTCTCCAACACACCCACTCCCTAAAAATCTGTCCTGTTCCCTTACAGAGACCTGTGATCTAATGACCCTCCTCCAATTTTCTAATATCATCATGCCCAATTTGGTCTCTAAACTCAAACTACCTCCCTTGATCCATAAATTGACACCTTTAAAAGTGCCCTCACCACTGAACTCAACTCTCTGGCTCCCCTGCTCCTGAGCTGATTGGTTACTACTAATGTGCAAACCTGGATCACCTCCGCGGTCCACTTCCTTCTCTTCTTTTCTTGAGCTGAAGGGTACCGCTGGGGAAATCCAGACACCAGGCTGACCTCGTCCATCCTCTCCTGCTTTAATTTTGTCCTATTCTTTACCTGGCCACAAAATTCTCCATTCTTATTGACTCCCATGGCCATTGTCCTCACCAGCTATTTTAGACAATTAACTCCCTCCTCAAAACCCTTGTTCCCCACGTTCCTCATCTCCTGGCCGTAATGGTTTGGCCATGTATTTTATTGACAAAATTGAAACCATCAGGTGTGATATCCTTAAAATCCCCCCCCCCCCTTCGGTCCCTTGCTCCTCCTGCCCCCCTTCAACTCTTCTCCTCCACTTTTCCCAGAAGTAACTCAAGAGGAGGTCTGCCTCCTCTCAAAATCTACAAACTCCATCTGTGTCTTCAGTGTCATCCCTCTCACTTTATCAAAACACTTTCTCCCCACCTTCTTCTCTCTGTGACTGCCATCTTCAACCATTCACTGTCCAATAATGTCTTTCCTACTGCTTTCAAACATGTCTGTGTATCCCTTATCCTAAAATAACCCTCCCTAGAACCCATGACTCCCTCCAGTTATCACGCCTCTCCCTCCTCCCATTCCTCTCCAAATTTTTGAGTAAGTTGTCTTCAGCTGCTATCTTGCACATCCTCTCCTCAAAGTCTCTCTATGACCACCCTCCAAGTCCGGCTTCTGCTCCTTTTATTCCATGAAACTGCCCTATCGAAGGTCAGCAAATCCAACAGCCTCTATTCCATCCTAATTTTCCTCAACATCTCAGCTAGTTTTGACACTGTGGACCATCTCCTTCTCCTGGAACATTATCTAACATTAGCTTCACTGAACCTGTCCTCTTTTGGTTCTCCTTCTATCTCTCTGGCCACACCTTCTCAGTCTCTTTGGCAGGTTTTTCTGCCTTTTTTCTGTTCTATGTGGAGGTGGGTGGGCAACCAGTGGAGATTTTTGAGGAGTGGGGAGATGTAGACTGAACAGCTTTTTAATATAGCAGCAGGGTATAGCAGTGTGAAGGACTGAAGTATGGAGAAGCAGGATGCAGTGGTCAAGGCAATCAATGTAATAGCAGTTTACCAGATGGAGACAACAGGGAGAATTTTAGCAATGTTGTGCAGGTAGAACTGAAAGAATTTGGTGACAGACTGAGTTTTAAGACTAAAAAAAGATTTAAAATATCGTTAGAGGTTCAATTTAGGAACTGATCATTTGGAAGTGTTTTCGGATACTCAAAAACAATACTCTCAGTGCCCCCTGAACCCTTGATGGCTTCCCTCTCTTCCACCAATGAAGTACTCACACATTTTTCTTAGCTACTAGCTACCTAATGGGATATGGCCAGGGGCAGAGAGAAGGAGCCAGCATTACATATGTATAGGAATCCTGAGACACTGGAGTTTGTTCTCAGTCCTTCGCCTGAGAGCCATACCTGTGCTTATTTGGAAATTTTTATGGACCCACTGCTGTGCTGATGACTGTGGGGGCTATCAGCAACAACCAGAATATTTTCTCTCCAGCCAAGTTCAAGGTATTTCCTTTTTGGGATCTAAGGGGGAAAAAAATCAAACTAGTAAAGGCAGATGATGTTTTTTAGGCGATAATATCCAGATAATCAAAGCCTAGGTAATTGAAGCTTAAATTGCATTTAGGCTTTAGTTGTTCAAGTCTTTCTCAAGTGTAGGGTCATGCTAAGTCTTTCAGATTCATAGTGAGATTGGTAAATGGGATGTGATTTCCACTTTCAGATTAATAAATCACAAGGAGGCAGCTCGAAAAACACACATACCGGTAGATACAGGAATCAAAACCAATCTCTTGACCCTCAGACAAGTGTGAAATCCATTCCACCTGGTTTCACAGAAAATCCTAGAGGAATCCTGAAAATAAAGCTGGTTAAAAATTGGCAGCGAAGATTGCAGCGGTAACCAGGGCAACTGGCCTGCTGGGTCATGATGCAGCAGCACAGCATCGGCCCTCTGTAGCGGTCACTTGGTCTGTAAATGTGTCTGTCAGGAAAAGCTCTTTGCATGCACATCCCAATGTGCTTAGACCCTACTTTCATTGCATTCTGGGCCCCAGTAGTAGCACAACCGGCAGGAGCAGGAGAGTGCGACTGACGTCATGCATAGCCATTAACATTAGAATTAATCCTTTATTTCAGGCAGTTGGACCTAAAATCTCAGCACCGAGGCTTCGCCTGTGTTTTTCAATGGGAGAGTCATCCTCACTCCCCAAGTTTCTCTGAAACATGAAATAAGATAACCAATAGACTCACTAATCATGGATCCATGGTCGACACTTTTGATGCAGGGATACATCCATTCGTGGAAACATCTCCATGTACTCAGTAACTACTAGAATTTTTTTAACAACTTATTTTTCCACACTTTTTTTTTCTTTGAACTTGCAGGGCAAGAAATCTCATTATTTTCTGCTTCTGGCCATAAGTTATTCTAGGAAGTGCATCTTGTTCCATCACTCTCTACCCAAGAGTGGCCTCAGTCAGCAATAAGAAGGGAAATGTGGTTCAGATATCAGATATAACAGCACAAAAATAACCTAAGTAGTTATTGTGAAGGCAATCCTGCTTGCTTATTCCTACATACAGAGTGCTCACGGTGTGACTTACAGGGCAAGAGAGTCGTAGATAGACATGTCTCATAGGGCCTGGGAAGGCTGCAATTTTTTCTAAAAATTCAAAGGTAAGACCATTCTAGTGGATATGCTAATCATGGAATATATCCCATTTTTTTTGAGTTTAAAGGGATTGAAAACAAACCCTATACAAAGCAATGTACTTCATTTAGATTGCTGTTTTGCAGATTTGACTAAATTCTAGTCTAAGGTGTTTTTTCCCTTGGTTATTTCCATTTTGTCATTTGTACTAAGTAGAATGGAAGCAGCCAATCATATCAGCATACTTTTGTGTCGAAAGTTGCTTAGTAGAAAACCAAACTTGAAAGAAAATTGATAGGCAATTAAGCAGGTGGCATTATCTATAATAGATGTCAGTTAATTTTTATATCACTGTAAAAATCTAAGAGCTCAAAATTTTTCCCAAGCATCTTTCTCTTGAAAAAAAGCATTAAGAAATATAAAGCAATTTAGTGTTCTCAAATTTCAAAATGGTTTTCTATAATCACACAATCCTTTAAAGTATTTCTTTGGTGCCCTTCTATTTTCAATAAAAATGTAGAGATTTTAAAGTGCTTTAAGGCTTTTTTCCTATGCTTCCGAGAATAAATCTTTAAAAGTCAGCACATCACTTAGGTGACATCTACAAAGATGTTGCTCTCTGATTTAAGCAATTAAGCTTCCCATTTTTGATATGTGTATTTTCCCTTTCTGAAATTACCTCCTCCTCATTTATAATTCTTCCAGTGTGCAAATATTTAGAACGAATATATATTGTACACAATTATACAGGAGCATAGCCTACTGGAAAGGGCACGGGCCTAAGCATTATAGAACCTAGGTTCTAATCCCAGCTCTACCACTTGCCTGCTGTTCTCCTTCCTACTTATACTGAGAGCCCCATGTGGGACAGGGACTGGGTCTGACCAGATTAATTTATATATATGCTTGACATATAATAAGTAACTAGCAAATGCAACAATCATGGTCATATTCACCCTATATGTTCTAAACACACACATACATACAAATGAAGAGGAGCAGGAAGATGAGAGGTTGTAGTATTTGGTTATTAAAAATAAAGCTACTGACTGTATATATGGGGTCCAATGTCTGTCTCCCCCTCTAGACCGTAAACTCATTGCGGGCAGAGAATGTGTCTGTTTATTGTTATATTTTTACTCTCCCAAGCTCCCCTCTCAGGATCGCACCTGGAGAGTTTCCAGTAGTCTACCACTCTCTGCTATGGGAGGGAGAGTCAAACAGAGGCCTACCCATTCCATTCCTAGCTTGGGCAGTGGCTAGTGAGTGGAAAGCAATCTGCTACAAGTCAAATCTCACTTGTGCTGGGCAGCAGCGGCATGGGAGAGAATAGAGGGTGGAAACTCAAGTTTACCGCGTGGAAGAAAACAGTGGTAAACTACTTCCATATTTTTACCAAGAGAACTCTATTCATTCATTCAATCATATTTATTGAGCGCTTACTGTGTGCAGAGCACTGTACTAAGCGCTTGGAAAGTACAATTCGCATGGATACACTACCAGAACAATTGCAGATAGAGGTGGGGCGTTCTGGGAGAGATGTGTCCATGTGGAGTTGCTGTGGGTCAGAAATGACTTGACAGCATAAGACAAGACTCTCCCAAGTGCTCAGAACAGTGCTCTGCACACAGCAAGCACTCAATAAATACACCTGAATGAATGAATGAATGAATGTGGTAATATAATCTGACATGACTGCAGCTAGTGGTCTGCAGATTATTCAATTCTGTCCTTCCTTACACTCCAGAGACTATTTGCCATAGAATGTTTGTGTGGAAATTTGTGGCTGCTAGTTTGTCTAGCTTCCTATACCATTGACTAACATAGAGATTCACATGGATAGGACCGAAGATGGTCATGATAATTCTGCTTCCAAATAGCTTTTCACTCCTTTTTTAAGCACCGAGTTAACAAACACAAGAGTTTGACTAGATTGTGGCTGCTTCTACACTATGAAAAGGAAAGGAGAGAATTTAGGAAAACATTTCACTGGCAAGGCAGATTTCCCCAGGTAGGCAGTTGCTTAGGATGGTTCAAATGTAGGTAGAAGAATTTCCCCGCAATGGCCAAAAAGTCCTTAGTGATTTTAATATGATTGAAAGGGCTTCAGTAATACTTTGCATAGAGAATATTCCTGCTAGGCAACATAAAGCCACAAAAAATGACTGAGACATTATTTGCCCCTTGAGTTAACTATACACCTCAAGCAAATAATTTGGTTTAGTACTATAGAAATCAGCAGTAGAAACTTGGAAAACAATTCTATGTAGGATGGAGGCAGTGAAGCTAAGTGGAAAGAGCACTGGGCTTGGCAGTCAGGAGACTCAGATTCTAGTTCCAGCTCTGCCACTGACCTGCTCTGTGATCTTGGGCAAGTCCCAACTTCCTCGTGTCTTAGTTTTCTCATCTGTAAAATGGTTATTTAACCTACCTCTTAGATTCTGAGTCCTGTTTGGGCCCAGGACTGCATACAATTTGATTCTCTCCTATTTACCCAAGAGCTTAGTATTGAGCTTTAGCCCATAGTAAACACTTAGTACCATAATTATTACTGCCATTGAAATTTTTCTCCAAGACTGCCTACACAGATAGATGCCAGCTACTAGCATGGCTTAGTGGATAGAACAAGGGCCTGGGAGTCAGAAGGTCCTGGGCTCTAATCCTGGCTCTACCACATGTCTGTTGTGTGACCTTGGGTAAATTACTTAACTTCTCTAGGCCTCAGTTCCCTCATCTGTAAAATGTAAAATAAGAGTGTGAGCCCCATGTGGGAGAGGGACTGTGTCCAACCTGATGAACTTGTATCTACCCAGCACTTAGAACAGTGCTTGGCACATAGTAAGCACTTAACAGTACTATTATTATTATTATTATTTGGCAGATGTATGGGAAGCAGTCTGACCTAGTTGAAAGACTACGGGCCCGTGTTCTAATCCTGGCTCTGCCAATTGTCTGATGGGTGACCTTGGCCAAATCACTTAACTTCTCCGTTCTTCAATTTCCTCATCTGTAAAATGGGGATTAAATCCTACTCCCCCCTACTTAGATCCCCCCTACTTAGACTGGAAGCTCCATGTGGGACAGGGACTGCATTCAACCTGATTATCTCATATCTACCTGAGCACATAGTACAGTGACTGGCACATAATTGAGCACTAAACAATTACCATAATTATTAATTATTATTATGTATGCAAACAAGTCACTGTTTTCTATACAATTCTGCCTATTTCCCAAAGCATTAAGGGGAAAACATATGTAGGACCCATAAAAGAAGAGTCAAACTCACCCCTCTGTCTGTCTGTCTCTTTTTTTCTCTCTTTCCTTCTTCAGTATTTTGTTTTCTATTCTCCAGTTATCAGGATCAGATCTTTTAAGTTCCTCCAGTCCTATCCAATTCCCTGGCTCTCCAGGGAAGAAAAATAAATCTCTCTGACTCATTTGAATGTGTGGGCATTCCCAATTTTTCTGCTTCTTTAATTTTTTCTAGCTTTGCAGCAGAAGTCGGAGGTGAATCTGTTTAGTAGATAGCAATTAAGAAAGAAGGAGGAAATAAAAGTAATCTTCAGTGTGGAAGTTCTTGTCTGTCCAGAGAACAAGAGGCCAGGTCTCCTGAATCAAGAGCTGGCAATGTGAAAGCCTTACTAAAGGGAAAAGGGGGGTATTAGGTATAAGGAGAGGGAAATATATTAGTCTGCAGCATTATTACAACAGCCCTCCTGGAATAGGAAGTAAAAACAACAATCTCCAGCAGAAACAACAAATGGGCTTTCTCCATGATGCTGTCTACCAGGAAGCTGTCAAAAAAGTGGGTATGGCTAAAGGCAGTTATCAAGAGTGATTTTATGGAAATGATTCAGAGATAAAAAGTCTTATTTGCAGCAAAACAATTACTGCAGCACCGTATGAGTCAGGCTAAAGGTAGGTTTACTGAAACCTGCATAGTGATACACAAATCAAGTTAAGGAACGTATGATGGGTGGTGGGATGTCAAAGCAGAAGAGATTCAAGACTATGCAGACAGACAGCCACAAAATCAAAAATTTTTATTTTATGCACCATTAAAGATGATGCATTTCCCTGTATCGGCCATCCAGCAACTTTGAGGAACTAGGATGACTCTAGCTTCATCACAAGAAAGGAGAGAAGCCTGACAAGAAAGCAACATTTTTTCAATATTCTCCTTAACAAAACTTCTACTTGTGAATATAAGGCCCTTCTTTCCAACATAAGAAAACTTGGCATTTTTTCCAATTATTGAGGAAATCATCATAGCAGCCAAAACCATGAAAAGTGGCAAAGCATTCAGACCTGAAGGCAACCCTGCTGAGAACTATAAGCATGATGGGGAAACTTATTTAATAACATTAATAATATTTCATTCATTCATTCATTCAATAGTATTTATTGAATGCTTACTATGTGCAGAGCACTGTACTAATCGCTTGGAATGTACAAATCGGTAACAGATAGAGGCAGTCCCTGCCCTTTGACGAGCTTACAATCTAATCGGAGGAGACAGACTTGTTTAGCACTTACTATATGCCAGGTACTGTACAGCTATCAGCTATCCTCTTAGAGGTCTAGAACTTTTGAAATCCCACATGGTAGAATTTGCATGTGGGGTGTCCCCAGAGGTCTCGGGCTTATGGGATTAGTACCATTTTGTCCTCTGGAAATGGCCCAGACTTGAAGGACTGAGTCAGCCTCAGGACTGATCCAATATCCTCAGGGGCCATGGGAATGGACCTTTTTTTTTCTTTTCACTGGTACTTGTTAAGCATTTACTGTGTGCCAGACACTATACCTAGAGCTGGGTTACAGACAAAATAATCAGGTTGGATACAGTCCACGTTCCACGTGGGCCTCAAAGTCTTAATCACCATTTTACAGATGAGCAGAAGGGCAGAGAAGTTAAGTGACTTGACCAAGGTCACACAGCAGACATGTAATATACCTGGGAAATAGAACCCAGGTCCTTCTGATTCCCAGGCCCGTGCTCTATCCATTGGGCCAAACTGCTTCACTTCTGTTCTGAAGTCTCAGGATTGAAACGTATGCTGTTCCCATCAGGGTGTTATGTCATCATCATTAATGATTCCATTTACTAAAAATTCCAGTTAAAGGATTCCTTGGGGGAAGGAGAATGCTGTGACTACAATGGCAACACTGTTTACTTTCTATCACCAAAACAGTCTCTTCCAAAGATCCAGAGAAGCAGTATGGCCTAGTGGAAAATGTCTGGGCCTGGGTTCCAATCCCAGCTCTGTCAATTGCTTATTGTGTGACCTTGGGCAAGTCTGTGTGACCTTGGGCAAGTCACTTAACTTATTTGTGCCTCAGTTTCCTCATCTGTAAAATGAGGTTTAAATACGTGTACCCGCCCTTACTTGAGACTTTGAGCCCCATGTGGAATGGGGACTGTGTTCAACCTAATTAACTTGACACATATTCAGCATTTAACAAATAATATAATATTAATAATGATAACTAATTTAAAATGTAAAAAATGATAATAATCCAATAAGATTTACTAGGTGTAATTTCCTCCCAGAATTCTTGTATCTGTGAGCTTATGTTCAGATTTCAAAAAGACTATGATATTGCTTGAGAACTCAAAGATTGTTTGTGGAAAAAAAAATAATACTTATAAAACCTGTTTGTGACCCAGAGAGAATTTGAGAAGTAAAAACTGCTAATACCAAAGAGCTGCTGACTTTGTCCTAGATTGTCAGGGAAGGGTCGATAATGGGTCTATTATAGAGTTTCCATGATGGATTGACACATTTTATACTATTGCCCATTATTTGGGTGAAATGTTTTAAGATGATCTGATAAACGAATGGATGGTTCCGCCACTTGTCTACTGTGTGACTTCAGGCAAGTTACTTAACTTCTCTGGGCCTCAGTTATCTTACCTATATAATGGAGATTTAGACTGTGGGCTCCATCTAGGAAAGGGACCGTATCCAACCTAATTATCTTGGAACTACCCCAGAGCTTAGAACAGTGCTTGACACATAGTAGGTGCTTAACAAATACCATCATCATCATTATTATTATTACTGCTTATTGATTGATCATCTCATAATATTATTACTAGATCACCCAATCTTCGGTCTGGGGGCGGCACCAGGAAAGAGGGAGATGGGACATTTCATGAAACTTCATAGCTTTATAGGAGGAAGGGACATGTGGGTTGGGGAAGGCTCTATGTGTAGGAAGTGGACTGTCAATGGGGATTTGCCTGTGCGGGGAAAAGAGGAAAGCACCTATGGCTCCTCATCAGAACCCAGATCCTCTAGCCCCAGCCACAAGGCAGGCAGAGGAAATGAAATAAGACCTTATGCTTGTTTTCTTTTAATTTTTAAAAACTGACAAAAAATAAATCCCTCAGGCCAGCAGTGGTCTGGGGCAGGGGCGACTCTCAGACAGGGAAGCCCAGAGGTCACTGCCCAGCACAGTGGGGCTGCACCTGGGCCTCCATCATAATAATGTTGGTATTTGTTAAGTGCTGACTATGTGCAGAGCACTGTTCTAAGCGCTGGGGTAGACACAGGGTAATCAGGTTGTCCCACGTGAGGCTCACAGTCTTAATCCCCATTTTACAGATGAGGGAACTGAGGCACAGAGAAGTTAAGTGACTTGCCCACAATCACACAGCTGATGACTGCATGGATGTCAGGGGGTGGGGGACAGGTGCCATACTAGTGTCAGATTGTGTCACATGACTGCCAGGGGGATGGGACGCCATGTTGGGTCATAGTTCAACTCCTTTCATTCATTCATTCAATCATATTTATTGAGCGCTCACTGTATGCAGAGCACTGTACTAAGTGCTTGGAAAGTACAATTCGGCAACAGATAGAGACAATCCCTACCCAACAACGAGGAGACAGACAATAAAACAAAACAAGTAGACAGGCATTACTACCATCAAAATAGATAAATAGAACCATAGATAAATGCATATCATTAATAAAATAAATAAAACAATAAATATGTACAAATATATGCAAGTGCTGTGGGGAGGGGAAGGGGGTAGAACAGAGGGAGGGAGTAGGGGCAATGGGGAGAGGAGAAGGAGCGGAGGGAAAGGGAGGGCTCAGTCTGGGAAGGCCTCCTGGAAGAGGTGAGCTCTCAGTAGGGCTTTGAAGGGGGGAAGAGAGTTAGTTTGGCAGACGTGAGGGGGCAGGGCATTCCAGATCAGAGGTAGGACGTGGGCCAGGGGTAGACGGTGGGACAGGCGGGAACGAGGCACAGTGAGGAGGTAGTGGCAGAGGAGCACAGTGTGTGGGCTGATCTGTAGGAGGAGAGAAGGGAGGTGAGGTAGGAAAGGGCAAGGTGATGGAGAACTTTGAAGCTAATAGGAGTTTTTGCTTCATGTGAAGGCAACCACAGGAGATTTTTGAGAAGGGGAGTGACATGCCCAGAGCATTTCTGCAGAAAGATAATCCAGGCAGCGGAGTGAAGTATGGACTGAAGTGGGGAGAGACAGGAGGATGGGAGATCAGAAAGGAGGCTGATGCAGTAGTCTAGTCAGGATATTATGAGAGATTGTACCAGCAAGGTAGCAGTTTGGGTGGAGAGGAAAGGGTGGATCTAGGCGATGCTGTGAAGGTGAGACTGGCAGGTTTTGGTGACGGAAATGATTTGACTAATGATTGGTAGAGCTGATAGGACACCCACACAAATTCATAATACTCCTAAATGCCTCTTATGCAAACTGTTCCCGTTACGGACACTGTCAAGTGTTTTTTTTAACTACACTACTGTACACAACTATAATAATAATGTAATAATGTTGGTATTTTTTTAAGCGCTTACTATGTGCAGAGCACTGTTCTAAGCGCTGGGGTAGATACAGAGTAATCAGGTTGTCCCACGTAAGGCTCACAGTCTTAACCCCCATTTTACAGATGAGATAACTGAGGCACAGAGAAGTTAAGTGACTTGCCCACAGTCACACATCTGACAAGTGCCAGAGCCGGGATTCGAGCCCATGGCTTCTGACTCCCAAGCCCAGGCTCTTCCCACTGAGCCACGCTGCTTGCCAGTGTTATATCCTCCTTCACCAGACTTTAAGCTCCTTGAGGGCAGGAGTCTTGACTACTAAATTTATTGTACTCTTCCAAACACTGAGAAAAAGGTCAACACATAACAAGTGCTCAATAAATACAACTTATAAGGGATAATTACATTTTTACATCTGCCGGTGGGAAATACTAGTATGCGTATATGTGCGTATGTCTTGGATTCACTGAATGTGTAATGAAAAGAAAAAAGGAGGTTCTCATCAGATAATGGGATAAAAATAAAGTAGAAGTCTTGCACAAGCTACAGCTCTTATTTCCCGACACTTTTGCGTAAGCCAAACTCTTGCAAGACATGGAAAATCATTCCCCAAATAAAAATGTAGTTTTCCAGGCCAATTTGAACAGGCTCCATTTAAAGTCAGCTGTGCGTAGTCTCTGCCAGGGCTCTCCTGACCACTGACTTGTGCCGTTTCTAGTGGCGGTGTGCCAGACTGGAGTTGTGTATCGACTAGATTCTTTCTTTAAGGACTCTGCTGAGCCCCAACCATGAAACCTGGCAACATCACCGAGTTTCAGAATTTCTCTCACTGCGAACAAAATAATGATTCATTTATGTGACCCTCAGCTGCTCCATGCCGAACACAATCGAGTCTTTGCTTTCCTAATGATTCTTCAGCTGCCTTCTAACACACGAATATGGGCTCATAGTCATTTCTAAAATATTCCAAGGTCACGTGTTTTTTAATAGTTCAAGTTTGTTTTGTTCATTTCCCATCAAAACCAAAGGAAACTGACAAATAGTTGATAGTAATGGCTGTAGGCTCTAGGCTCTAGACTGTAAGCTGGTTGTGGGCAGGGAATGTGTCCTTTTATTTTATACGGTATTCTCCCAAGTGCTTAGAACAGTGCTTTGCACACAGTAAGCTGTCAATAAATACGACTGATTAATGGCATTTATTAAGTGCTTACTATGGCTTAAACTCTGGGATTGTTGTTGTTTTCTTATGCTGTCGAGTCGTGTCCGACCCATACCATGGACCCACCTCTCCCAGTATGCCCCACCTCCATCTGCAATCGTTCTGGTAGTGTATCCATAGAGTTACCTTAGTAAAAATATGGAAGGGGTTTACCATTGCCTCCTTCCGTGCAGTAAACTCAAGTGTCTGCCCTAGACTCTCTCCCATGCCATTGCTGCCCAGCATGGGCGAGTTTTGATTTGTAGCAGATTGCCTTCCACTCGCTAGCCACTGCCCAAGCTAGGAAAAGAATGGATATGTTCCTGCTTGACTCTCCTTTCCTGTAGCTGAGACTGGTAGAGGACTGGAAGCTCTTTAGCTGCGACTCTGAGAGGGGGAACTAAGCAGTATTAAATAGTAAACGCCATCACTATTTCAATTACTACTATTCTTACTACTACTCATACTGCTGCTGCTGAATGCCCTCCCTCCAAAATTAAAAGCTTTGGACATGCAAATTAATTATACCTTTACCCTCTTTTCTTCGCTTTTCTCTGATCTCTCTCCTTCTCTTCAGTCTCACATATCCTCCTGCTTCCAGGACATTTTCTCATGGATGCTCCGCCAGTACCTCAAACTCAACATATCTAAAACTGAACCCATCTTCCCTCCAAAAGTTTTTCTGCCACCTAACCAACCCATCACAGATGGTAACATCATCATCCAGTTTCTCATGCCCATAAACTTGGTATTTTCATTGATTACACCCTTTCTTTCACCTCTGTATTCACTCTGTCACCTAATCCTGTTGGTTCAGGAGCATGGGCCTAATCCCACCTCTACTAATTGTCTGGGGTAAGTTTTAAAAACTTACTGTGTGCAGAACACTGTACTAAGTACCTGGGAGAGAACAATAGCATTAGTAGACACGATCCCTGCCCTCAAGGAACTTACATTGTGGAAGGGGAGGCAGGCACTAAAATACATGACAGATAGAAGGAGAGAATAGAGTTCAAGTCGCCTAACTTCACTATGCCTCACTTTCTCCAACTGTAAAATGGGGATTCAATATCTGCTCTCCCTCATAGTTGGCTCTCTAAGTTCCATGTGGGACAGGAACTTTGTCTGACATGATAAACCTAAATCTAATCCAGTGCTTAGAAGAGAGCTTGACACATAGTAAACACTTAACAAATACCATAATAAAGATGTTATTTCTGATTACTCAGCACTATCCCCATGAATGTGCATTATGCCTGAAATTTTACATTTCCAGGAAAGAAACCTTATCCACAAAGTTGACTCTTCCCTCTTTCTCATGCAGACACAGTCATTGTGAAATTCACAAAAAGGGTGAAAAATAGTTGTCCTTCAAGTCACAGACTTCGTGGTAATGAAAGAAGGGATTGAAAATGTTGACATCAAGTGAAATACGAGTGTCCATCGATAAATGTGTGTAAGCTAAGGATTTGAGAACTTAATAGCTCTCACTACACAGACTAATGACTAAAACCTGTGCTGTTCCCCAGTGAACACAACTATGGAGAGAGAATGAGTTCCCTTCTGTGAACTCCTCAAGGACATTATCCAGTGCAAAACTGACCTCGGCACCAACACACCTGCTCGCCATTGTGGCTGTATCATTGCCTTGATGTGACATAAGTCGCATTTGGAGAAAGCAGAAAGGGATGCTGAGTAGGTGGTAGAAAGGGAGACAGTGTAGATGGCAGAGAGGGATTTGGTGTAGGTGGTAGAAAGGGAGGCAGTGAGGATCACAGGGCAGTGTAGATGGCAGAGAGGGAGGCAGTGAAGATGGGAGAGAGGGAGGCAGTGAAGATGGGAGAGAGGGAGGAAGTGAAGATGAGAGAGAAGGAGGCAGCGAAGATAGTAGAGAGGGAGGCAGTGAAGATGGCAGAAAGAGAGGCAGTGCAAATGGCTGGTGACCAATTTGTGAATTTTACTTGAAATGGAAAACATGGGGTAGGTCCCCAGGATAACATACACCTGAAATGTTTATCTTAAAGCAATGTCCACGAGTAATCCACTAACCCAGTTCACATGACAATCCATTAATTAGCTTATTATTTAGCTACTAATTTTTCCAAAATGTTTAATTGCACATGACCTAACTATCTATCCAATTGGTCCTTAAAATTTCTTTGTCATTTATTAATGAAAGAAAAATTTTAAAAAAATAATTAAAAGTCATTGGGTACTTTTATAAATCCATTCAACTCTCACTAATTTATAGGCTGATTATTCCATTCCCCTCATCTTGCTTTTTTTTAAAAAAAGTAAATATATTTATTGATTTGGATAAGTTAATCAAAAGGTAAGCAGAGAGAGATAGAGGAGAGCAAAGTTAAACCAATCTATTTTGTTTCTTGACAAATGCTCTGTTAATAGGTTATGTGGGGGAGGAGATAAGCTAATGATTGCAAAATAAGTTTTTGGAAATATCTTGTAATTGAAGCATTCTTGATTCACCTGCCCTGTATCTACCATTAAGATAACTGAATTATTCAGTTAAGAGTCCAGTTGGGAAACACTTCCTGTAAATTTCAGGCTGAGGAACATTCTCCCAATGACAGCAATTAACTGAGGAATAGAAATGTGAATTGGGAACCAGAGACACATCCCAAGTCACAGCCATTTCATCATACAAGCCCCCTGTGATATACCTACAATTTAATACTTTATTCTGGGTTACAACTGTCTGATAACACACCAATTCAGGGATACAGTCTGTATATTTTGATGTCCTAGCCCTACTACCTCTCCATTAAGTTCAGTGATGGTGGGTACAACTGCATGAATTTATATTTGTTTGGCAACGATGCCTACTTATCTCGAAGGAATAACAGAGAACAGACATATGATATTCCTAAATGCTTCTGAGAATTCACTTTCAAATGACTGCAAATGCACCAAACAATTATATTAATTCACTGGGTAGAGTTTCCAAAACTGTGCGCTTGTGGTTATGTAGGTTTACCATCATTCCCCTTTTTTTGTCATTTAATTGACATACTTTCCACTAGGCAGCAAGGCCAGTGTAAGGAGCAATAGGTCTGGAGGTCAGGGGACCCAGGTTTTACTCACAGTCCTGCCAATCAATCACTCAGTAGATCAATCATATTTATTTAGCACTTACTGCATGCAGAGCACTGTATTAAGTGCTAGGGAAAGTAATAATAATTATAATGGTGGTATTTATTAAGCCCTTACTATGTTATGAGCACTGTTCTAAGCGCTGGGATAGATACAAGGTTATCAGGTTGTCCCACGTGGGGCTCACAGTCTTAATCCCCATTTTAAAGATGAGGTAACTGAGGCATAGAGAAGTTAAGTGACTTGTCCAAAGTCACACAGCTGACAAGTGGCGGAGCCAGGATTAGAACCTACAACTTCTGACTCCCAAGTCTGTGCTCTTTCAATAGAGTTGGTAGGCACACTGGCCTGCTGTGACTTTGGGCAAGTCACTTCACCTGTCTGTGCCTCATTTGCAAAGTAGGGTAAAGATACCTGTTCTCCCTATGACTCAATCCTTGTCTCACAAAAGGGTCACAATCTGTGCTCTGATGACCTCATATGTACCCCAGTGTTTTGCACATAGTAAGAGTTTAATCAGTAGCCTAATGATGATAATGATGATGATGATGATGATTAATTCCTCTGTGAATTATGTATGAGTAATTACATCCACAGGAAGGTTTAATCTTTTTTGAAGTAGACAAGAAGTATCATTAGACTAACATCTTTGAAATGAAAGGCAAGAAAAGTTTTGTGGGAAAATATAAACGTTTTCAATGCAGATTTCATGCTGCCTGCTGTTATGCTGTGTTTTTATCTACCTTCATTAAATAATGTTTGCTTGGCTAATATATTCCCCTTCTGGGTCCATATCTCATTTGGTAATAAAATATAACCATCTAAAGTCAATAGGTGATTATTTCCATTTAGAAAAAGACCCAAGGAGTGAAGAGTAGATCATCCCATCTCTTAAGCTAATTCTTAATTACTCTGGAAGTAACCTAGACCCCATAACCCATGAAAACAGTTAACTTGGAGTTCAAATGATATTCCCAAATCTGAAGAAACAGCATTTTTGCAACAGATGAAAATGTTTATCTCACCCAAAGTTTAGCACAGAGCACTTCAATCATATTTATTAAACACTTACTGCATGAAGAGCACTTTACTGAGCACTTGGAAGAGTGCAATATAACAATATAACAGACACATTTCCTGCCCACAAGGAGCTTACGGTATAGAGGGGGAGACAGATATTAATATAAATAAATACAATTACATATATGTAAATAAGTGCTGGGGGCTGTGAATGGTGATGAATAAAGGGAGCAAGTCAAGGTGACACAGGGGGAATGGGAGAAGAGGGAAGCAGGGTTTAGTCAGGGAAGGCCTCTTGGAGGAGATGTGCCTTCAATAAAGCTTAGAAATGGGGGAGAGTAACTGTCTGTTGGATATAAAGGAGGGCATTCCAGGCCAGAGGCAAGACATGAGCAAAAGATCAGCTTAATACCAACATTATAATTACTAGAATCTTATCCAAGTATATGTCAGTAGAAATGTTGAAAATGCAAGAGGTCTTCATTAAAGAAAATAAAAATGGCAAAACAACTCAAGATGCTGGACAGAGTAAAAAATAAATATTATTCAAAATTCTTCCAGTGAAGTTCTAGAGTTGTGACCTTCAATATTCACAGCCTGTGCTCATATACTCCCACACCAGCATCAACTCTAATGATGCTTTCAGATGTGTATTTGTCTCCAGATAATTTCATTTATGTAATTTAACTAATTTATCTTAATTTCTGAAATCCAGGAAATTGGAAATCGCATCTTCTCTGACCCTGAATGTGCGATTAGTTGAGCAGGTATTCATAAAAAATCTGGGCCAAAGGTTTTTTTTTTTTAAAGGTATTTTTTAAGTACTTACTATGTGCCAGGCTAGATAAATGGTAGTCAGGTTGGACACATGGGAGGACAGGATTTGGGTGGAAAGATAAAGAGTTCTGCTTTGGACATGTTAAGTTTGGTGTGACATAAAGAGAGAGAGAGAGAGAAAGAGAGAGATCAGGGCTAGAAATGCAGATTTGGGGACCATCCACATAGAGATGGTAGTTAAAGCCATGGGAGTGCATGAGTTCTCCATGGGAGTGGGTGTAGATAGAGAATAGAAGTGGACCCAGAAATGAGACTTGATGGACTCCCACCATTAGGGGGTGGGAAGCAGAGGAGAATCCCATGAAAAACACTGAGAATGAGTGGCCAGAAAAATAGGAGGAGAACTAGGAGAGGACAGTGTCAGTGAAGACACGTTTGGACAATGTTTCCAGGAGAAGTGGTGATTAGTAGTGTTGAAGGCATTTGAGAGGTCAAGGAGGATTAGGATGGAGTTTAGTTCATTGTACTTGGCAAGAAGAAGATCATTAGTGAACTTCAAAGGGGAGGTTTCTGGTGGAATTAAGAGGCCAGAAGCCAGGTTGGAAGGGGTCAAGGAGAGAATTGGAGAAGAGGAAGTGGAGACAGCATGTGTCGACAACTCACTCAAGGAGTTTGGAGAGCAGTGGTAGGGGGGAGATCGTACAATAACTGGAGGGAAGGCTCTGGGGTCAGGAGGGGTCTTTTTTCTTTAGGATAGAGGATACTTGAGCATGTTTGGAAGCAGTGGGGATAAAGCCATTTGTGAGTGAACAGTTGAAGATGGCAGTAAAGGAAGAAGGGAGGGGGCAAATGATTTGATTAGATGTGAAGGGATGGGGTTTGAGTCTCAGCAGGAGGAGGTGTATTTTGAAAGGAGGCAGGAGATCTCTTGGGAAATTATCAATCAGGCAATCAGTGGTATTTGAGCTCTTACTGTGTGCAGAGCACTCTACTAAGTGCTTGGAAGAGTACAATATAGCAGAGTTGTAAGACGCGTTCCCTTCCCACAACGAGTTTACAGTCTAGAGGGGGAGACAGATATTAATATAAATAAATAAATTAAGGAAATGTACATGAATTCTGTGGAGCTGAAGGAGGGGTGAATAAATAGTACAAATCCAAGTACAGGAGTGGGAGAAAAGGAAATGAGGGCCTAGTCAGGGAAGGCCTCTTGGAGGAGATGTGCCTTTTATTAAGGCTTTGAAGCTGGGGAGAGTGATAGCCTGGAAGGAGGGTGTTCCAGCCAGAGGCAGGAGATGGGCGAGAGGTCAGTAGCAAGATAAATGAGATTGAGGTACAGTGAGTAGGTTGGCATTAGGATAGTGAAGTGTGTGGGCTGGGTTATAATAGGGAATCAGGGAGGTAAGGTAGGAGGGGGCAATGTGATTGAGTGCCCTGTTAAAGCATTTCTGTTTGATGCGGAGGTGGATAGGCAATCACTGGGGGTTCTTGAGGAGTGGGGAAACATAGACTGAACAATTTTGTAGAAATAGGATCCGGGCAATAGAGTGAAGCACAGACTGCAATGGGGAGAGATGGGAAGCAGGGAGGTCAGCAAAGGAAGGCGAAGCTGTAGTCAAGGTGGGATAGGATAAGTGCTTGAATTAATGTGTTAGCAGTGAGGATGGAGAGGAAAGGGTAGATTTTAGAGATGTTGTGGAGGTTGAACTGAAAGGATTTGGTGACAAATTGAATATGTGGGTTGAATGTGAGAGCTGAGCTGAGGATAATGCCAAGGTTATGGGTTTGTGAGACAAGGAGGATGATGTACAGTCGACAGTGACTGGAAAGACAAGGGGAGGACAGGGTATAGGTAGAAAGATAAGGAGTTCTGTTTTGGACATATTAAGTTAGAGGTGTTGTTGGGACAATGAAGTACAAATATCCTGTTGGTAAGAGGAAGAAGGGGTCGTAGGAGGAAGGGGCTGGAGAGGAGCTGGGGAGATTTTAGGGAGATCATGCCTGATGGTTTCATTTTTTTCAATAGAGTACATGGCCTGATAATTAAGGGGAGGTCATAGGAAAGGAAAGAGGACAGGAGGTTTGAGGAGGGAGTTAAACGTCTGAAACAATGAGCACAACGGGAATAGGAGTCAATAAGGTTGAAGAAATGATGTCGCCATGCAGAGAAGATGGCAAAGTTAAAGCAACCAAGAATGATCTTGAGCTGGACAACCTAGCTTGCACGCTTCGCACCTCTAATATTAATCTTCTCACTGGGCCTTGTTCTCATCTATCTCAGCATGGACCTCTTGCCCACAGCTTGCCTCTGGTTTGGAATGCCCTCCGTCCTCAAATCCGATAGACAATTACTCTCCCTCCCTTCAAAGCCTTATTGGAGGCATATCTCCTCCAAAAAGCTTTTCCCTGACTAAGCTCCCCTTTCTCCTTCTCCCAATCTCTTCTGAGTCACCCTGGCTTGCTCCTTTTGTGTTTCCCCCTTCCTAGTCCCATAGCACTTATGCACCTATCTGTAATTTATTTATTTATATTATAATGTCTGTCTCCCTACCTCTAGACTGTAAGCTCGTTGTGGGCAGAGAATGTGCCTGCTTACTGATGCATCATACTATCCCAAGCTCTTAGTACCGTATTCTGCATACAGTAAGTGCTCAATAAATACAATTGAATGAATGAATGAATAAATGGATGCAGAGCTAAGTATGCTCTACAGCTTGTACATAGGAACGAAGGAAGTGGACAGTGGAAGTGATGCAGGGCTATGGGTTAGTGGTACAGGCATGGTGAAGGGATCAGGGTGCAAGTGAGTTGAGTTCAGTAGAAAGGGTGGTATTGGGACTGTCAATTTTGTCATCAAGGGAAGGTAGTTTAGGTATGGAGACTAACAGGACATGATGACTTGGAGAAAATTGGATGGAAAAAATATCAGAAAAAATTGGATGAAAAAATAGAGGTTTTTTGGCTAACAGGAGAGATTTGCATATGTGTATTTATCAGTAAGATCTTCATCAATAAAATGCATTGAGATGATCATGTGCTGAGCACTGTATTATGTTCTTGGGGAACGTATAAAAAAGTATAACATGCAATTTTTGTTAAAATTAGAGGGCAAATTCATGCAATCATATTTATTGAGCACTTAGTTTGTACAGAGCACTGTAGTAAGCACTTGGGACAGTACAAAATAACAATAAAATTAAATTTTCTATGGAAAATATTCTTAGAGGGGACTGTAAAAAAGGTGTTTATGGTCTATTGCCAAACATTTACACAAATCTCCTAACACAGAATAAGTGAAAGAATGAGATAATTTATACAAATGATAATACAAGGGAGTAATGTAATTAATATCAAGTAAGTTCACACATATATTAATGAGTGCTAAATTGCCAAATGGAGTTAAGATTAAACTTCTCTTGTCTGGTCACAAAAACATGAGATATCTCTTCCCTTAGATGAGGTCATTTGGCTGAGAATTATTAAACCATTCATGAATCCTTTTAGTCTGGGAAAAGTCTGGACATAGATATCATTTCTGGTTATTTTTTATTCCCTTTGGAAAAGTGTCAAAAATTAATCTCTGGTCATATTAGTGGAAATAATAGAATTCTTAATGTAATTCCAAACCCAAAGATTAAATTCAATATCTCTGAAACTCAAAAGACACTTGATCCACTTAGTCTTTCATTAGCTTACTTTACCTAAGTACCTATGGACTGCCCAATTAAAATAATAGTAATCCTGGATGGAACTAAAGGTAGCATTTTTGTTAGAACTATCATAAGTATTGTGAACATTTTTAACATTGTTCCACAAAGGAGATTAAATCAAATACTGGTGGAAGTTGGAGCCTTGGAGTTTAGAAGTAAAATATCCAATCAAATGGTTTTACCAGAATGAAATGGTCAGAATAACCTAAATTAGAGGGCAAATTCCCTCAATCATATTTATTGAGCCCTTACTTGGTAAAGAGCATTGTACTATGCACTTGGGAGAGTACAAAATAACAATAAAATTATATTTTCTATGAAAAATATTCTTAAAAGGAGGATGATAAAGATGTGAAAACAATAATTGAAAACTTTTCTCTTAAAGGTTGAATAACCTGAAGAACAGAAGGTTTTGAGGCACTAAATTGAAGACACCACGATATATTTTGTTTCCCCCCAAAGTTGAACATTTCAGAATAATTCAGGTTGCCCATTTAAAATAGTAAAAAAAAAATTGTTTAAGAGCTTAAACGTCACAGTGTTGGAAGTTACACTGACTATTGATTGGTTCAACAGCTAATCAATGAACAATCTTTACTGAGGCCTCATGCTGCCAAACCAAGGCCGTATACAAAAATAATTTTTCCCAGGCCATTCCATCCACATGCATATCACCTGATTGGACTTGGGACTTTTAGGTTGTGAACATTTCTGAGGGACATGGGCCGTGTCTAATTCCCAGCTGTGTATAGTATGGTGCTCTGTGAACAGTAAGTGCTTAATAAGTACTACTGCTATTACTATTAGAGAAATAATGATGATGATGATGATGATGATGATGATGATGGTATTTGTTAAGCGCTTACTATGTGCAAAACACTGTTCTAAATGCTGGGGGGTGATACAAGGTGATCAGGTTGTCCCATGTGGGGCTCACAGTCTTCATCCCCATTTGACAGATAAGGGAACTGAAGAACAGAGAAGTTAAGTGACTTGCCCAAAGCAGGGGAGCTGGGATTAGAACCCATGACCTCTGACTTCCAGGCCTGTGCTCTTTCCACTGAGCCATGCTGCTTTCTCATCACCACCACCATCTCCCCCATACCAAGCCACTGAAGCTACTGCCCAGGAGAACAGATAGCTCTGGCTGTTTCTTCACCCTGTCACCAGGCCCAAGTTCCGGCTCTGTTCAATGTTCCAAGTTTCTGTGTGGGATAGGGCCAATCTTTTGAAGTTCCTCCCAGAGTGTCAACTTGATTAATGGTAGTGGGTGAAAAGGCCTTGGTAGATATGTGAAGCAGCATGGCCTAGTAGAAAGAGCATGGGCCTGAGAGTCAGAAGACTTGGGTTCTAATTCTGACTCTGCCACATGTCTGCCATATGACCCTGGGCAACTCCCTAACTTCTCTGTGCCTCAGTTACCTGGGTGGGAATTAAGACTGTGGGCAGGGTCTGTGCTCAACCCTATTACCTTGTGTCCACATTAGCACTTAGAACAGTGCTTGATGCATAGTAAGCATTTAACAAATACCATAATAATAATTGTTATCAATTATTATATGTTGATGCCAGAGTTCCGCGTTGAGGCAGGATGGGAGATAGCATAAGAAGACACTCAAAAAACTGGACCTGTCCCACACTACAATTCCAGCTCTCACTAGCTTGACTTTTAAGGCAGGTTTTCTTCATGAAAACTGCCTTTGAAAATTACTCTTGGCCTTTGCACACCTCAAGAATATGAGGCCTCAAAAACATTATTAATTGACTTGAGGTCAATTTCCAACCTTACAGAACAGCCAAACTCACCCACTTATCGTCTTCAGAAGTAGGTTAGCCTGCCATTTGGTGAAAGGACTGCAGTTCTTCATTAAATGAATTTAAGTGATTTAACTAGAACTGAACATAATGTGATGTACATTTAAGAATTCCATTGCTACTCTGGCCTGAATCTGGCATGTTTTCAAAACCCAACAGTCAGCAAATTTTGTTGCAGCACTAAATTGCTCAATATTACTTTCATTTGTCTTTCAGTATTGAATGATGAAAACTACTGCTGAAAGTTTAGTCAAAGAAACCAAACACACTTCCCACACTTCACTGTTGGGATGTCATTTCTGTAATCAGACTTGCATTGCTTTGGGAACAGATGAAATCCTAAAATTGATTAAGCTTTTGAATCAAATATCTTCTTTCCTCCCTGGCCAAGAAAACTTTTTTTTCTCAAGAAGTTACCATATTTTGTCGCCTGCTCAGAAGAGAGTACTTTCTTCCCTAACACTCTGTCATAGAAATAAAAAAAAATTTCTATGTGGGGGCGGCATAGCCTAGTGGAAAGAGCAAGGTAATGGAAGACAAGATGCCTGAGTTCCAGTCCTCAGTTTCCTCATTTGCTGAAACGGCAATGAGATGATAGTTTTCCCAATCTCTTTGATTGTTAGTCCCATGTGGGACTGAGACCTGATGATCAGTTTACTCCACCACTTGGCTGTATGACCTTGGTCAAGTTACTTCACTTCTCTGTGCCTCAGTTACCTCATCTGTAAAATGGGGATTGAGACTGTGAACACCACATGGGGCAGGAACTGTGTCCAAACCGATTTGCTTGTATCCATCCCAGTGCTGAGTACTGTGCCTGGCATATAGTAAGTGCTCAACAAATATCATAATCATTATTGTTATTATTATTACTCCAGAATGCTGCAAATACAATAATTATTATTGTTATTATTTTATCAATTCCTCAGTACACTGCATATAGTAAGTACTTAATTGAACCAAAAGTAATAAATATCTTAGCGCTTTGGTGACTCACTGCAAACTTAAGTAATGAGCAAGGTAGAATCCAGACAGACACACACATTTTGAAAGGTAGCACTGGGGAAAATAAAGATATGACCTCTTTGATTGTGAGCTTTCTGAGGAACAGGGACCCTATCTAATTCCTAGCGATATAGTCTCTCCCAGCTATTAGTACATTGCTCTGTGTATCGTAAGCACTTAAATACTATCACTACTAAGGGATGGGGAAACAGAGGGTGTTCTGTCTGTCTAAACTGCAAGGAGTGGTAATTAAGGCAACTGAGATGATGGAACTCTCGTTCTCAGATTGCTAGCCACAGAGCCGGAATTGGTTGTTTTCTTCAGGAAAGAGATTTAAAAACAGTCATCATATTATTAATGGTCATATATTTGTGGAGGCATCTAAGCAGAAAAAGGGAGGCAATAAGGGATGTAGGGTTTCCAGTGGAAAGAGCACAGACTCAGAGTTCAAAGACCTGGATTTTGTTGTCTGTTATGTCACCTGGGCAAGGCACTTAAGTTCTCTGTGATTTCTCATCTCTAAAATGGGATTAAATACTTATCCTGAGGAAGGAGCATGGCCTAGTGGAAAGAAAACGGGCCTAGGAGTCAGGGGACCTGGAATCTAATACTGGCTCTGCCAACTGCCTGCTGTGTGACCTCCGGCAAGACCCTTCATTTCTCTGGGTCTCAGTTCCCTCTTCAGTAAAATGGTGATTCAAAAAATACTTGTTCTCCCGCCTACTTGCAACAACAGCCCCATGTGGGATGGGGTGATCTTGTATCTACCCCAGTACTTAACACAGTGCTTGGCATATAGTAAATGCTTAAAAAATACTACTACTGCTGCTGCTGCTACTAGTAGTAATACTAGTACCAATTATAATTGTCCTTCCTCCCACTTAGGCTGTGAGCTCCACATGAGTCAGGGACTGTATCTAATCTGCTTATACTGTATCTACCCCAGTATTTAGTACAGTCCTTGGCACATGTTATTTAACAAATAACTCTATTGTCATTATATCATTATTAATTACTGTTAATAATATAATAATAATAATTAAAAAGGCTAGGTTTGGCAGAGATATATTTATGGATGTCGGATGTTTGTTTTTTGTCTTTAGGTGCAGGTGGAGCGGAAAAGCTGAATAAAACTTAGGGCTCTCCATCAGTTCAGCTCCTCCTTTCCATTCATAACAGGTAGATGAATGGAACTCCAGGTGAAGACATTTGTTCTGTCTTCAGAAGGCCAGTGGGCCATCCAAGAACTTTCCTTTGTAACCCAAAAGGTTGGTAGAATGAAATAGCCTTCTTATTTCCCCTCCTATAGTCTCCTAGTGTTCACTTACTGCAATTGGAGTTCTACTCTGCGGAAGGCAATTGCCTGTGCTGTCTCCTTTTCTTGGCAACTTCCGTATGAAGAGCTGCTCTGTCCCAAGGGCACAATGGAAAAGGATAATGTGGTCTGTGGGAATCTTGGCTTCACTGGGAACTTAAACTGGTCCTGCCTTATTATGCCCTGTCTTTGTGTTAGGGGAGCTGGAAAGGAAGCACAGATGGAGCATCTTGCATTGATGTCCAATAAAGACTGTCAGCTCCTTTTCTAGACTGTGAGATCTTGGGGGCAGGTATTGTGTCTTCAAACTCTTATCATATTCTTCCCTCCCAAGAGCTTAGGTCATGGCTCTGCACACAGTAACTGCTAAATAAATCCCATTAATGGGTTGTTTTTCAGGAACTGAGCTCAATGATAGTATTGGTGAGAGCAAAGCTCTTTAGGTAGGTTTTCTACCACTTTCCCTGATTGGTTCAAGCAGACAGTAAGGCTTGTACTATCAACTCCTAAATTCCTAGTTCCATTTTAAACAGTGAAGGAGAGCCTATATATTGAACTGGGAAGGGCTAGTGAGGGATGGGGCAGAAGCAAAGAAGGGTCAGGGTTCGTTCCCGGGAAATTTGAAAGGTGGGAACATTCATTCAATAGTATTTATTGAGCGCTTACTATGTGCAGAGCACTGTACTAAGCGCTTGGGATGAACAAGTCGGCAACAGATAGAGACAGTCCCTGCCGTTTGACGGGCTTACAGTCTAATCGGGGGAGACGGACAGACGAGAACAATGGCACTAAACAGCGTCAAGGGGAAGAACATCTCGTAAAAACAATGGCAACTAAATAGAATCAAGGCGATGTACAATTCATTAACAAAATAAATAGGGTAACGAAAATATATACAGTTGAGCGGACGAGTACAGTGCTGTGGGGATGGGAAGGGAGAGGTGGAGGAGCAGAGGGAAAAGGGGAAAATGAGGCTTTAGCTGCGGAGAGGTAAAGGGGGGATGGCAGAGGGAGTAGAGGGGGAAGAGGAGCTCAGTCTGGGAAGGCCTCTTGGAGGAGGTGATTTTTAAGTAAGGTTTTGAAGAGGGAAAGAGAATCAGTTTGGCGGAGGTGAGGAGGGAGGGGCGTTCCAGGACCGCGGGAGGACGTGACCCAGGGGTCGACGGCGGGATAGGCGAGACCGAGGGACGGCGAGGAGGTGGGCGGCAGAGGAGCGGAGCGTGCGGGGTGGGCGGTAGAAAGAGAGAAGGGAGGAGAGGTAGGAAGGGGCAAGGTGATGGAGAGCCTTGAAGCCTAGAGTGAGGAGTTTTTGTTTGGAGCGGAGGTCGATAGGCAACCACTGGAGTTGTTTAAGAAGGGGAGTGACATGCCCAGATCGTTTCTGCAGGAAGATGAGCCGGGCAGCGGAGTGAAGAATAGACCGGAGCGGGGCGAGAGAGGAGGAAGGGAGGTCAGAGAGAAGGCTGACACAGTAGTCTAGCCGGGATATAACGAGAGCCCGTAATAGTAAGGTAGCCGTTTGGGTGGAGAGGAAAGGGCGGATCTTGGCGATATTGTAGAGGTGAAACCGGCAGGTCTTGGTAACGGATAGGATGTGTGGGGTGAACGAGAGGGACGAGTCAAGGATGACACCGAGATTGCGGGCCTGCGGGACGGGAAGGATGGTCGTGCCTTTGATGGTCGTGCGATTTGGGAAAGCCAAATCGCAATCACTTTGAGAGGCCATGCCTTCCACTGGGTTAAGGCAGAGCCCACACAAATAGGGATGGGGGAAAGTGAGGCAAAGGAGGATTGGAAGATACGGTAGATGAAAAAAATCGTTTTCCAGTAAATGGCTGACTGCTACTGGAATTTTGTTGCTGGGAATGGCCACTGTACCTCATGAATCCACTGCAGTGATGTGTTAATAATAATAATAATAATAATAATAATAATAATGATGTTGGTATTTGTTAAGCACTTACTATGTGCAGAGCAGTGTTCTAAGTGATAGGGGATATACAGGGTAATCAGGTTGTCCCACGTGAGGCTCACATTTAATCCCCATTTTACAAATGAGGTAACTGAGGCACAGAGAAGTTAAGTGACTTGCCCACAGTCTCACAACTGACAAGTGGCAGAGCTGGGAACCTATGACCCCTGACTCCCAAGCCTGGGATCTTTCCACTGAGCCACGCTGCTTCTCTAAGAGATCACTCTAAGAGATCGCATATTAAGAGATCGCTCAATTCACTTTTAGCCGTAGCCAGATTTAACTTTGCACTCAGGTTTCTGAAGGAAGAGCTCAGTGCACAAACTCCCTGGGATAACCTGGATTATTTATAAATATTTCAAATATAAATTATATCCAGTATTGAAATTGTACACGGAAAGAGAAAGGAAGAGAACAGATGCACTGAGAGCAAGTTTTTCTTTAAAGTGGGAAATAGACATTTTGTCAGTCTAGAGGGAGCAGTCTTTTCTGTTTCTCTTCTAGTTTGTCCCTTGGTACAAAAGCCTACTGGTCACATGCCTTTCCAGAAGTGACTGCAATCCCTCAGTCAGGAGACTTCCCTAGTCATGCCCTCTGGTGACACGAAAAGATGCATTTGCCTTCAAGAGTAAAGGCATTGTTTAGCTGGAGTATATGATACAGGTTTACAGTAGCTTTACTACATCTAATTGGATTAACCAGGTGCCCGTTCATACTCCACCCAGTTGAAAGGTTGATTTATGGACTTTTATGGGTTGCAGGCTGTGATTGGTTCCTGTAGACAGGTTCTGATTGGCTTTTGAAGGGGTCATTTCTGGGTCTCTACCTGGCTGGGCAATGAGAGCCACAGTTGGATCCAGGAGGTGTTATTCCTCTGCTATTGCCACATTGTAGCTACCCCGTTGGGGTTAGACAGGAGGTGGAGGGGGTGGTTTTGGGAATGCTGTACCAGTGGAGGGGGATGGAGAGGCTACACCAGGATGGATAGGAGCCGGGCCCACTGGACTATATCACCTCTCTCTTCACTGGCTCCTCCCCCTTATTGTTTGGCTGAAGGTTAACATAGTTTAAGCCACTTAGATGATGGATGAGGCAGCAACCTACTGCAGCCACTTATCCTCTCATCTTGGAATACTTTGCCAGATGAGCGGTTCATAGTTCAAAATGACATTAATCCTCCATGGAATCTTTAGAAGCTCTGCCCATGAGCCTCAGGACCATTATTTTGCACACATGTCAAGGCTCACATTTACCTCTGGTTTCTTAGAAAGATTTATGCACCAGGATCTGATCTTGAATTGCTCCTGACAGCTGAAATAGGTTTTCCAAGATTTTGCAAATTTTGGGTTTAATGGTGTTCCTAGCCAGGATTTAGAAAGCTTTTTATGCACCTGACAACAATTTGCTTAGTCAATATGTTTCTGCCACATTTTGCAGATCAGAGAACACTGCTGATAAGGATTTAGAAGATCTTTAATATGAGGTACCATTAGAAAATAAACACTACCAAGCGCCAGTCCGCATATATGTATTGGACTGCCTCAAAAAGAGTAACCAGCATGTTTCTACTTTTTCTGGGAATTCTCTATAGTTTAAAATACTAAGAAATTATGCGTTTGTGGTGCTGTGGTGCTGACTCAGGCAGATCTTCCTTTGACGTCAATGGAAGATTGGCCCGATTCTGGAACAGTTCAGACCCTTCATAGTAATCAAATTTCCGGACATTCTAGAATGATGTCAGTAAAAAATGCTTTAATCCCTGTGGCAGCGTTCACTGTTGTGACAATACTTTACTGAGAGCTTAACAGCGTCCTTTGGTAACTGAGTTTGGATGACCAAAAATGGCAAGAGCTGCTCTGAAGTGAAGAGTTTGGATGTAGGGAAGGTCTGTATTAAGTTGAAGTGGTCCTCCCCTGGAACTAAAATAGATTCTTTGAGACTCTACTATGACGCAATGTCTTTCCTGGCCCTGAGGTTCGGTTGGATCACTTTGTCAAAGGTGGGTAGGCTATTTTCTTTTACTCAAGTACAGGGTGGGATTAAAAGAGCGAACGACCCAAGGATTTACAAACTAAAAAGAGGAAATGAATCCTACTGTGGCTCTTACAGCTACTGGGTTATTGAGATCTTTCTTGGGTTCCCTTTGGAATAGCTCAGCCTTGTTTTGATTAGAACACATGATCTGCTATGTGGCATTCCAGTCTTCAGTGAGAAGTCAGGCCTGATAGTGTTATGAATTTCCAGTCATCTCTGAAAGTGATACAAAATCCAAAGCCTAGGTCACCAGGAAACAGCTATACGATGCTTTTCCCAATGGTACTCAATCACTGGTATTTATTGATCCCAGTGTATGCAGAGCACTGTAATAAGCACTTGAGAGACTACACTACACCAGAGTTGATAGCTATATTCCCTTCCCATGAGCAACTTACAGTCTAGAGGGGAGGACAGATAGTAAAATAAATTATGAGTACGTTTGTAAATGTGGTAGGGCTGAGGGCAGGGTGAGTGTCAAATGTTTAGAAGGTAACAAATTCAAGTGTATAGATAATAATGATGGCATTTGTTAAGCACTTACTATATGCAAAGCACTGTTCTAAGTGCTGGGGAGGATACAAGGTGATAAGGTTGTCCCACATGGGCTCACAGTCTTAATCCCCATTTTACAGATGAGGTAACTGAAGCACAGAGAAGTTAAGTGACTTGCCCAAAGTCACACAGCTGTCAAGCGGCTGAACTGGGATTTGAACTCCCAATCTGACTCTGCTCCTTCCACTGACCCACACTGCTTCTGCTAGATGAAGCAGAAGGGAGAGGAAGTAGATGAAATGAGGGCTTAGTTGGCAAGGCTTTAAAGGGTGGAAGAGTGGTGAACTGTCAGATACGAAGGGGGAGGGAGTTTAAGGCCAGAGAGAGAGGATGTGGGCAGGGGTCAGCAGCCAGATAAACAAGATCAAGATACACTGAATAGGTTGGTGTTAGAAGAGCAAAGTTGAGAGGTCTGGGTTGCGGTAAGAAATGAGGGAGGTAAAGATACGAAGGGCCAAGGCCTTTAAAACCAATAATAGTAAGAAGTTTCTGTTTGATGTGGAGATAGATGGGCAAACACTGTAAGCTCATGAGGAGTAGTAAATATGGATCTATCTTCTAGAAAAATGAGCTGGGCAGCAAACCAAAATATGGACAGGTGTAGGGAGAGTCAGAGGCAGGGAGGTGGCTTGGAGGCTGATGCAGTAATCAAAGAGGGATATGATAAGTGCTTGGATCAGTGAAGTAGCAGTTTGGATGGAGGAGATCTGGTGACACATTATATAGAATGAAAGAAAGATGAGTTGAGAATAAAAAAGGTTTTGGGCTTATGAGACTGGAGGGTGGTGGTGCTGTTACAGGGATCAAAGGGTTTGGGTGGAAAGATGAGGAGTTCTGTTTTGGATATGTTAATTTGAAGCTGTTTTTGAAATGAATTATACAGTAGATCTACGTGTGGGATCAGCCTGAAGCTTTCTTGATTGACAATTTGTCAGACTTCAAACTCTGATAAACATTGTTAATGATAATTATTGAAATGGGATGGGGAAGTTCATCCGACTGGCTCCTACTTAAGCTATGAATAGAGCAGAGCAGTGTGACAGAGACCTAAGTGACCTTTCTTAATAATATTCAGGTTAGATTTTAAAAGCTTCTCTAAAAACTATACCCAAATAATTTACACTTCAGAAAAATGTATTCGTATCAATCAGTGGTATCTATTGAGTGCGGACTTTATGCAGAGTACTCTACTAAGTGCTTGGGAGTGTTCAATAAAAATGAGGAATGCCATTAAAACACCAGCAAAGTTTTGGGAAATGATTTTTAAATGTCTGAACAGATCTGGCCACGTTTTTGGCTTTTCAAGATCTGTTCTCATCTTAGACCCATTTTCAAGTGGAAGGTTGGTTGATGATGATAGTAGTGATGAAAAGGAAATGAAAGACTTAGGAGGACAGTGACACAATCAATGAACAAAAGGCAGTGGTGAGTAAAATATGGCCCACCAAACAATTAACCCTGACTGGGCTCTGAGCTAACTGTGGCCACTGAGAGCAAACCCTTTGAACCCTGTGATCCGGGAACAGCAGCATGTGGGATAGGGAATGTATCTGACATAACTACCCCATATCTACCTGGGGATTTAGCCCAGTGTTTGGCACATAGCATGCACTTAATAACTACTGTAATACTAATTATTATTAACTTTATCTGCATGGACTAAGAGCTATGGAAGATCTATCAACATGGGGTAACAATAACTCCCCCCACATTTAAACTTCTCCTCTCCCCTACTTTCCCCACCCTTACCTTGATTTTTGCACTGATGTAATGATAATAATATTGGTATTTGTTAAGCGCTTACTATGTGCAGAGCACTGTTCTAAGCGCTGAGGTAAATACAGGGTGATCAGGTTGTCCCACGTGGGGCTCACAGTTTTAATCCCCATTTTATGGATGAGGTAACTGAGGCACAGAGAAGTTAAGTGACTTGCCCACAGTCACACAGCTGACAAGTGGCAGATCTGGGAGTCGAACCCATGACCTCTGACTCCGAAGCCCAGGCTCTTTCCACTGAGCCACGCTGCTTACCTATATGCGTAGATGCATACTTTTCCCACTGGTGTACATACATTTATGTGATCAAAATTCCATGCATTTACTCTGCTTCCATCAATTGATTTGATGCCAGACTTCCCTGTTAGAGTGTAAGCTCACCATTGACAGGGAATGCTTGCTGGGCTTCTGTTGTAATTTCCCAAGTAGTTAGAACAATGCTTTGCATTCAGTAGGCACAGAGAGTACTTGTAGGCACTCAATATATACTCTATTTCTATTACCTATTACTAAGAGTATTCGGTGTACCTCAAAAGTCTGTAGATGGTTCTCCAGACAAAATAAATGCCCATTCTCTGTCAAATACATGGAATTGGACCAGGAATCAGGATATTTGGCTCTGCTGATGTTTGTACGGTCGGTCCCAGAAATGTTGAGGGAAAATGAAATATAGAAATATATATAAGAGTACTTTGAGGTTTTCAGCTGAAGAGAGCTAAACATGTCCAATGTAATGATTGATTGATGTTGTCTTGGTATAATCTGCTTCATTTGAAAGTGTTCCAGAATCCATAAATGGATGCTATTATTTTCAACATACTACTTGTCTCCCTTTCATTTTATTAGGTTCTTTTTGGGACATTAATGTGACAGAAAATTTAGAATAGGAGAGGTACAACTCAAATAGCTAAGAAAATTCCATTCTAGATAAAGGATTTGCAAAACAGTGACTGTGCTGTAAGCAGCGCTGACATTTTTTACTATTGAACTTAAATGTTCCTAAAAATTTTGATAAGTATTTACACTAGCCCAGGTTTTTTGTCTTTTTCTTTTCATTTTAAATTTGTTTCATCTTCAGTGGCAATGTGGATCCTACTCCTGACCATCAACTTGAATTTTAGTTTTCTAAAGAGGAAATTTTCAAGACTGAGTAAATAAGCAAACCTTTGAATTTGCTTTGTAAATGGCAAATGGTCACAGCATTAATGCAGTGCTTTTATACAGGTTAACTAAGGTTGGTATTTATACTGTAAAAAACATAAAAAAATTTATACTATGAAAAACATCCACCCCTCAATATAAATCAACCAGTAAAAGTTGTTCAGAGTTTAGGACTCAGGGTCAATATGTCAAAAATCTAACTCTGTATCTTCCCTCCCAAGTAATCTCCTCCACCCCACTTTTTCAATAATAGTTAATAGTCAATTCCACCAGCACCAACTCCTTCTTTAGAGACCGAAACCTAGGCATTCTCACTCTCTTTAAACCCCAACTAATCAGAACGTTGCTAAATGTTGTTCCCTTTGAAAATGTCCAGTGTCCGCACTCCCTCTCCATCCGAACAGCTACCACGTTGGACCAAACTCTGGTCATAGTGTGGCTAGACAATTGAATCAGGCTCCTCTTGAATCCCTGCCTTCTGCCCTTCCTGCTCTAGTCTATATTTCATTCCGCTGTCCAGAATGATTTTCCAAAAATTTTCTGCTCACATCTCCCCATTCCTCAGAAATCTCAAATAGCTTCCCATTCAACTCCACATTAAAGCAGAAACTCCTGATCATTTACTGTAAGGTATTCAATCAACATTCTCTTTCCTATTTATCCACTCTGCTCTCTCACTATACCCTAATTCACACTCTTCATGCCTATCAAGCTAACCTCCTCAAAAATTACCACACCCCGCCCCCAAGTAAACATAAACCTTTGGGATTTTGAAATTTTGTATTCATTTTGCAAATTTAGACTTTTTAAAAAAAGGTAAGCATTTTGGAATGTGTGCCTTGGTTCTACTTTTTTCAAGAATTTGGCATTCTGAAGACACTCAGTATCTTTAAAAGCAATGCCATACTTACTCTACCTTGTATTTTTGATCAAGTCTAACTACAAGCAATGGTTTCCTCTGATTTAGCACCTCACCATCACTGAACATTTAACCACTAAATGCGATTATGCAATCTTAAAACCCAAGGCCCATTAAGAGTATAAAACAATTCTCTGAAATCTCCCAACACTCCACACAGGAAGTTTGGACCAATTCATCTAATGATTCCTCCAGCTGAAGATATAAAGCCATCACATAGAATGAGGAATAGAGATTAAGAATAATCAGTCAGTAATGCTTTTCTTTTTTTTCGAACACATCTAACTATACACTGATTTAAAAGTTCAAAAGACCAATAATTAAACACAACAAGTTATGGACTTATTCAAGTACTTCTTTTTTGGAAGGCCCTCAACTAAACACGATATGCAAACTCAACAATGGTGAAGGCTTGCTGTTTATGCATCCTGTTAGATGAAATGTTGCATTTTTCCAAATTTAAATATCAAAACTATCCAGATAAGATATTAAATATGGACACACTTCAGATTAATGATTTTGAATGGTTATACTAACTGTTAAAATAAAAGAATGAAAAATGATGGAACAACAGCCTGTTAAAATAACCTAACCTAATGTTTATATCTGTTCAAGTACTCAAATCGTTGCCAAATTTCCATGATGCTACTGACTTAACTGCCTTTGAAGAACGATGCCAAAGGACATTTTCTATCTGGAAAAAGGAAACAAAAATGGATATTTTCCACTAGTTTAAGTACAAATCGCAAGTTCACGGGCTCCAGATAAGAAGGTAATCATAGCTGACAGATTAATAAACTACATTAAAACACACAGCCTTGGCAGTAGGTATCCTTCAGGTTGAATCCTCAGACTTGTCCTTCATTTTTGAGCTCAGTTTAGTTGTATTAAACAGATGTTAGTCCAAATTGCCCTGCATAAGCAGAGCCAACTATTCCAACTGTCTTTCTCTGCTGTTTTGCTAAGAAGCACTGGTTTTTTAAAAGGCACTTTGTTCAGGATGAACTTTTCAATTTACATTCTTGCCAAAAGAAGACTGTGGGTTGACATTTTTCAGTAACCACTGAGCAGATTACCTCAATAGTTTTCTCAAATGATAAAAATAAAGGGCTTGTTGGTTGAACATATGATAGTGCTCAAGTAACAATATGAAAGAGCTGGAAAAATCTTCAGAGGACACAGTAATGTTAATGGTTCGGTGAAGTGCTAAATAAATTCTTGGTCACATTAAATAATATTGCTTTAAATGGTTAAGCTGTGCAACACTGATTTTGGTTATTTTAAGAGGTGATGATTATTGTTGAGCCACATCTCTTTTCATGTGAGCTTGCTTTTCTATTTAATTCCCTTACTAACCACCTGCATTTTTCATCTAGGGGATTTTAAAACTTAGCATTGGAACCAGACAAGACCAAATTTTACATTAGTCATGCAAATATTCTTCCTTCTAATTTCTGAGTTGTGCTTCTTTAACAATGGGACCAAAATTTGATCAAAAAGCTGTGGAAGCTTCTCAGTTCCTTACTTAGGAATTTTTACATCTAAAAAAAGGTCATGCTGGCCATCCTGATTCTCCTGCTGTTTTGTCTATCTGTCTGCAAAGTTGGCAGTGCTATGTCTGGGTAAGGAAATACAGGGACCTCATTCAGAGAACTAATATCTCTCTCATGAGACTCTTCAGTTGGGTTTATGGATTTTCAGGTGCTGACTGCTACTTAACCTGATTTCATCAGGATTATTGATAGTCAATAGTGCTTTTTTGATTATTCAAATCAGTTCAACATCATATGGATGTCTTCCAATTTGTGTGTGGCCAGAAGACAATCTGGATGATTGATTCAAGGAAGTTCAGTGATGATTGAAGTCTGTGAAGTTGAAAGGATTTCAAGAGGGCTGGGAGTATATTGTAAAACCAGCTTTAAAAATCCCTGTCCTGCCCTTGATCTTCGCAGGTAGACTATAACTGAATAAAAATGACCCTCTGTCAAAAATTGACCACTGGGAACACATAGAACTTTAATAATTAATAATATTAATGATGGTACTTATTAAGCATTTACTACATGCCAAGCACCGTTCTAAGCGCTGGGGGAGATACAAGGTAATCAGGTTGGACACAGTCCATGTCCCATTTTACAGATGAGGTACTGAGGCACAGAGAAGTTAAGTGATTTGCCCAGAGTCACACAGTCAATAAATGGCAGAGTTTGGATTAGAACCTCATCCTTCTGACTCCCAGGCCCATGGTCTATCCACTAGACAATACTGCTTCTCAGAATTACAATATATAGCATTGCTAATGCTTAGCAAGTACACTCTATGAATCTCAAAATATTTATGGTACAGAATCCATCTATTCATTTAAATTGACATGAATGTCAAATTAGGCTCATGATGGGGACAACTATGTTCAGATTGTGGGGGTGAAGCTGCTCACACTATACATACAGATATTTGGGGTCAGGGTGGTGTTAAGAGGGGGAGCCCTCACCTCTGTGGTGACCATTTGGGGAAGAAGTGGGATGTTGGGGTGGTCACTGTTATGGTCCAACTTCCTTCCCTGAAACTAGTGGTGGGAGGGAGCAAAGATGAAGTGAGGGTAAATCACCTGAGACTCAGCAGCCTGGCTTATCATCCTCTTTCTGATAACCAGACTGGCTCTGTTCCTCTTTCCTCCTTCCCAACAATGGCCTGGAACAGAAATTTCAAAAAATTGGCATGTGATTACAGGATCATTTTTGGGGAGCCCTTAGATCGTAAACTCCTAGAGGGAAGGGATCGTTCCTTTTAATCAGCCAGTCAATTAATGGTATATATTGAGTGTTTACTGTGTGCAGAACACCGTACTAAGCACTTGGGAGAGTACAACACAACAGATTTGGGAGATATGTTCCTTGTCCGTGTGGAATTTCCATTCTAGAAGGGGAGACAGACATTAAAATAAATTATGGATACGTTCATAAGTGCTGTTGGGATAAGGATGGAGTGAATGTCAAGTGTTTAAAGAATACAGATTCAGTACATAAATGATGCAGAAGGGGGAGCAGGGGAGATGAGGGTTAGTTGGGGAAGGCCTCTTGGAGGACAGCTGATTTTAGTAGGACTTTGAAGGTGGGGAGGGTGGTGGCTTGACCTATATGAAGGGGGAGGAAATTCCAGGCCAGGGGGAGGACGTGGGTAAGGGGTCAGAGGTTCATTCATTCATTCAATAGTATTTATTGAGTGCTATGTGCAGAGCAGTGTACTAAGCACTTGGAATGTACAATTCAGCAACAGATAGAGACAATCCCTGCCCAGTGACGGGCTCAAAGTCTAAACGGGGGAGACAGCAGAGGAAAACAGAACAAAACAGACAACATTATCAGGATAAATAGAATCAAAGGGATGTACACCTCATTAACAAAATAAACAGGGTAATAAATAATATATACAAATGAGCACAGTGTTGAGGGGAGAGGAAGGGGAAAGGGGGAGGAGCAGAAGGTGTGGGGGAGAAGATGGGAGGAGAGGGAAAGGGGGGCTCAGTCTGGGAAGGCTTCTTGGAGGAGGTGAGCTCTCAGTAGGGTTAAATAGACAACATCGAGGTATCCAAAGTAGGTCGACAATAGACCTAATAATAGCACAGGGTGATGTAGCAGGAAATCACGGAGGTAAAGGGGGTATGTCTTTTACTTTTTTCATATGCTCCCAAGTACCTAGTACCAGGCTCTGCAGACTAATTCATTAATTTTATTTTGCTTCTCTCTTTCCCCATGGTTTCCATCAATTTCTGTTTCTTATGGTGTCCCACACCTCTTTCTCTCTCTCTTTTTTTCCTGTACCTTTCTCTGTCGCCTCGAAATCTGGCCTCTTTTATTTAAGCGGTCATATTTATTGAGAGCTTACTGTGTGCAGAGCACTATACTAAGTGCTTGGGAGAGTACTATATAACAGAGTTGTGGCTCTCTGCCCACAACAAGCTTATAGTCTAAAGGGGCACACAGACATTAATATAAATAATAATAATAATAATAATGTTGGTATTTGTTAAGCGCTTACTATGTGCCGAGCACTGTTCTAAGCGCTGGGGTAGACATAGGGGAATCAGGTTGTCCCACGTGGGGCTCACAGTCTTAATCCCCATTTTACAGATGAGGGAACTGAGGCGCAGAGAAGTGAAGTGACTTGCCCACAGTCACACAGCCGACAAGTGGCAGAGCTGGGATTCGAACTCATGAGCCCTGACTCCAAAGCCCGTGCTCTTTCCACTGAGCCACGCTGCTTCTCCAAATAAATAATGGCTATGTATATAAGGGCTGAAGAGGAAATGAGGGCTTAGTCAAGGAAAGCTGGATATGAGGAGGGAGGGGTTCCAGGCCAGAGGCAAGATGTGGGTGAAAGGTTGGTGGTGAGGCACAGTGAGTATGTTGGCATTAGAGGAGCAAAGTATGCAGGCTGGGTTGTAGTAGGAAATCAGGGAGTTAAGGTAGGAGGGGTAAGGTGATTGAGTGCTTTAAAGGGAACCCACTGAGGGCAGGGATTATCTCTATTTGTTGCTGAATTGTACTTTCTAAGCACTTAGTACAGTGCTCTGCACACAGTAATCGCTCACTAAATATGATAGAATTAATGAATGAAAAATGATCTGAGCATCAGAGTGAAAAATGAACTAGAGTAAGGAGATAGAAGAGGTAGAGAGGTCAGCAAGGCTGATGCAGTAATCAAGGAGTGATAACATGAGCACTTGGATTAACATGGAAGTGGTTTGGATAGAGAAGAAAGGGTAAATTTCAAGAATACTGTAAAGGCAGAACTGACAGGATTTGGTTACATATTGAATATGTGGGTTGTATGAGAGAGATGAGTTGAGGATAATGCCAAGATGACAGGCTTGTGAGACTGGGAGGATGGTGTTTATGTCTACATTGATGGTAAAGTCAGAAGGAGGACAGGGTTTGGGTGGGAAGTTGAGTAGTTCTGTTTTGGACATGTTAAGATTGAAGTGTTGGTGGGACATCCAAATAGAGATAACCTGAAGGCAGGAAGAAATGTGAGACTGCAGAGAAGGAGAGCGATTAGGGCTGCAGATGTAGATTTGGGAATCATCCGCACATAGATGGTAGTTGAAGCCATGGGAGCAACTGAGTTCTCCAAAAAAGTGGGTATATATGGAGAGTAGAAGGGGACCCAGAACTGAGCCTTGAGGGATGTTCACAGTTAAAGGGTGGGAGGCATAGGAGGACCCCGGACCTTTCCAGGTCTATGTAATAAAAATAATAGTGATAATAATAACAATACATATCAATGCAGAGATACTTACAGGGCAGCTGAAAAACAAACTTTCTGATATAATTCTGGACCTCTCGTCATTGTAGATCCAGGATATTTAAAGACCTTCCCAGTCACTCTTGTAAGCTAGGTTAAGTCAAATTGTTGAACACAAAGGATACAATTCGAGAAAGCCTGGCTATAAACATTACAATGGAGACAAGCTTTTAGGAGCTCTGGAAAATTAGATTCTTATGAAAAAATGTGTCTTGATTACACTAGCCAGCTGTCAGTGAGAACACTTTGTTTATGATAAGCCACTCCATTCATTATTCTCCACATCTAATTTGGTCTTACTAGAAGAATACTATTGTGAGAGTTTGAACTGGGGTAAAAGAGTTAACGATCAAGAGGGTGAGGATGGGAAGAGATGGTTGACATCAGGAGTCAAACCAAAGTGAAAGGTGTGAAGTTGAGCTAAGTTTAAAATTGGATAGTTAACCTGAAGGGAGAATATCTCTGACTGCCTTCATCTTTTACTAAGTGGCTGCACACAATTCTAGCCAGTATTTTCTACCAGGCCCAAAGGCCTCTTGTGTCCTGTATTCCAACAACTGAAAGCTGGAGAGTCCAGCATAATAATGCCCCATAAAATTATTTGATGATGATAATGATAAAAGGAAAAAAGAATGATCCGAGAAGGACAACAGAGATAAATATTGGCATAAATGAGAAAGTATGTTCGTGTTTTAGATGCATACATAAGCATACGCTATCTTCCCTCAACGCTCCTCACCTGTTTCAAAATGGGGTTTGACTCTTGTTGAACATCAACTAGCACTAGTCAACAATAATCAGTGAATCAATCATATTCACTGAGTTCTTATACATGTAGAGCACCGAACTAAGTGCTTGGGAAAGTATGATATTACAGATTTGGTAGATATACTCCCTGGCCACAAGGAGCTTGCAGTCTGGACAGACATTAAAATAAATTACAGGTCTGTACGGAAGTGCTGCGGGACTGAAGGTGGGGTGAATAAAGATTACAAATCTAAGTGCAAGTGTAACGCAGAAAGGAGAAGACATAGGGAAAATGAGGGCTTAGTCGGAGAATTTCACTACTGTCCTCACTGACCCGCCTACACTCTCACTCCCTTCCTCCTGCCATTTCCCTTCCTCTTTCTTTCTCCTTGGCAGCCTAGCAGGGTCATGGGTTGACGTGGACAGTCTGTTCTTAACTAATTATTTCAGCGTGCTAGGCACAAATGTGTTTTCCTTCCATATCTGACTTCTTTTAGGCAGGCCAAACTGCCCCCTTTTAAAAGTGACTGAGAATTTCTGTTTCATTAGCTAAATATTAACCACTTCCCCATGCTACTCAAAATATAAAATCAGTTCAGCAAAGTTCCTTCTGTGAGATTTCTGACATGAGTCTGCTCTAGTGAAGTAATTCAGCCCTTCTCTGCTCTGTGTCACTACCCTTCTCTGCTCTGAGCCATAACCCCTAGAAACACTGGCAAACCAAATTTCAGTTCAAAAATCCTTTGTACAGAATCAACAGACTTCTTAACCACCCTAATGACATCTTCCTAGGCAGTCATTTAATTAGTATCCTTGATTGCAAATTGACATGGAAGGTCAGAAGCACAGGTTGAGGTCAGAAAAATTGTGTGGAGTTTTTTTTGCCCTTGGATTGTATCCTCATGCATAGGTTCAGATTGTTTGGGAGTCTGCCTTATTAACAAAGCTGCCCAATGGTGCGACTAGCTCTTTGTGGTTACCTCCCGTTGCTGCCAACTTCCACTGACTCTAGAGACTGCCACATCCAGAATCCTGTGGGACTCAGCAGGAGAGATGAGGTGATAGAATCACAGTTTGGAGTTACATGTTGTAGGGCCATGTATTAATCTTACAAACAGGACATGACAGACCAGGGAAACTAGGGTCCTCTTAGGAGTGTGGAAAGACTGATCATTAGGAAGTTACGAGGTTGATTTGTGGGAGAGAAAGTAAATGTTCAAATGGACAGTGAAGACAAGAGTGGACCTAAGATTCTGCAGGAATGGATACAAAAGTACTATGCACCAATCTACAGCCTAGTCTTTGGGAGTGGGTGAAGTGAGTAAACTGAAAACCTTTAAGGTTGATAAAATAAGTGGAGGTATCATCCTCATCAAAGGGCAGTCCAACTGCTATCTGCCTTGTAGTTCACGCTAAATAATATTGTAAGTCTGGGAGGCAGGTCCCGTTAGAGAAACAGAAGATGGAGGCAATCATTCTGGGAAATAGGAAGAATCCCATTTCAATTTGGATTAATTTCCCTCCTAGTAGCATTCAATAGGGCTCTTTTTGGCTCAGTAAGCTGGATCACTGATTCTTTTCTGCACTTCGCTGTCTTATTGGAACAGCCTCCGAATCTCGAACCAGTGACTGCAAACCACATCCTGTCTCTTACCAGCTGCCTCCCTACATAGGTTGTTGAGCCGTAAAGTGACAAAATATTGAATTGGCGCTCACAAACTCTTGTTTTCGGTGGCAAGTTAGGCAATGGGATATTCCCAGCAGCAACATCATCTTCATTGGCAAAGAACCAATCGAACACACTGAGGGAAGCAACGTGGCCTAGTGGATAAAGCACAGGCCCGGGAGGCAGAGGACCTGGGTTCTAATCCCAGTTCTGCCACTTGCCGGCTCTGCGAGCTTGGGCAAGTCACTTAACTTCTTTGTTCCTCAGTTTCCTCAACTGCCAATGGGGATTCAATACTTGTTTTCCTTCCTAATCAGACTGTGAGCCCCTTGTGGACTGCATTCATCGTGCTTAACTTGTGTCTACCCCAGTGCTGACAGAGCTGACACATAGTAAGTGCTTAATAAATACCATAAAACCCCACTAATGATAATAATTATAATATAAAAATAGCATTTATGTACTATGTGCTTAGCCCTGGGGTAGAAACAACCTGTGAAATCTGACACAGTTCCTGTCCCACAGGGGGCTAGCAATCTATTTTATCTCCATTTTACAAATAAGGAAAAAGATGCCCAGATAGGCTGAGCAAATTGCCTAAGGAAAGACAGAAGGCCAATAACAGAGCTGGGACTCAAACTTGGGTTTTCTGTGCTATTGCTTCTTTATCACAATGCCTCAATAATGTGAAAGATTTCAGAATCCTGCTCCTGGTTTTCCTTGGTAAATCTTTCGGGTTTCAAACATCAGAACAATATAGCTTCCCCTTATTTAATTTCCATTAATCTAGTTCATTCTGAGAGTTGGCAAATAAAGACCTCGCCACTCTTTGAGATAAATGAAGAGAATGTGTGGGATTTCATTTTTCAAGAATGCTGATATTCCAAAGCCCATGAACAAGTTTCTAAGAGTCAGAAAAGGTAGTACTGTGGACAATGGGTAATAGAAAAGAGCTCAAGGGCCAGTATAGTTATTCTTGCCTGTCATTCAGGTCAGATAAAGCAGAGGAAGCCATTCTTGCTCTTATATCTGACAGCACATTAATAATAATAATGACAGTATTTAAATGCTTACTATGTGTCATATTGTTCTATGCACTGGGGTAAATATAAGTTAATCAGGATGGACACAGTCCCTGTCCCACATGGGGTTTACAGTCTAAGTAGGAGGGAGAATGGGTAGTTAATTCTCATTTTGCACATGAGGAAATTTAGGCACAGAAAAATTAAGTAACTTACCCAAGGTCATCTAGAAAGGAATTGGCAGAGTTGGGATTGGAACCCAGTTATTCACTGCCAGACCCGTGCTCTTTGTACTAGGCCATACTGGTTCTCTAGTGGTATTTTAATCAATCAATAAGTGTTATTTGTGAGCATTTATTGTGAGCACTGTACTGAGCTTGGGAAACCACAGTAAAATAAAGTTGGTAGACAAAATCCCTGCCTACAGTGAGGTTACGTTCTATTGGGGGAGACAGACATTAAAACAAATTACAGATGGAGAAGCAGCAGAACATAAGAATATGTACATAAGTGCTGTGGGGTTGAGGGTGGTGTGAATATCAAAGTGTTATGGGGTAACAGTGAAATGACACATCATGGAGGGTGAATAGCGAAAATGAGGGCTTAATCAGGGAAGGCCTTTTGGAGGAAGTGTGATTTTAGGAGGGATTTGAAGGTGGGAAGAGTAGTGGTCCATCCTATATGAAGGGGGAGGTAGTTTCAAGCCAGAGGGAGGATTAAAAAAAATGGTGGTATTTGTTAAGCTCTTACTATGTGCAAAGCATTGTTCTAAGCACTGGGGGATACAAGGTGATCAGGTAGTCCCACATGGGGCTCACACTTTTAATCCCCATTTTCCAGATGAGGTAACTGAGGCACAGAAAAGTTAAATGACTTGCCCAAAGTCACACAGCTGGCAAGCAGCAGAGCCAGGATTAGAACCCACGACCTCTGAATCCCAAGCCCAGGCTCTTTCCACTGAGCCACGCTGCAGTCAGTGGTGAGATTGCTGAGATCAAGGTACAGAGAGTAGGTTGGCATTAGAGGAGTAGAGTGCGCAGAGTGGATTATATTAGATCAGCAGGGTAAGGTAGGGAGAGAGCTGACTGTGTGCCTTAAAGCTGGTAGTAAGGAGATTCTGTATGATGTGGAGGTGGATAGGCAACTATTGGAGTTTCTTGAGAAATGAGGAAGACATAGAATGAATCTTTTTTTAGAAAGATGATCTGGGCAGCAGAGTGAAGGATGGACTGGAGTTGGAAGTGACAGGAAGCAGGGAGGTCAGTGAGGAGGTTGATTCTTCCCCACTTTATGATTTATACTAATATTTTAGATGCAATTGGACTGAGGTCTATTGTCTGAGTCTCCCTCACCTATGCCTCTGACCCTATCCTCTCTTAATTTCTCAAAACACTAGATCTCCTCTTCTTCCTCTCTCACTCTCTGGTGGCTTCTATCTCTCATCCTCCCTTTTATAATAATGATAGTAATAATAATAATAATGATAATTGTGGTACACCCTCATCTGCCCCATTTTAAAAAGTCTTTTCTTTGTTCCTATAGCTTCTTCCAGCTATTGCTCCATTTCTCTGTTTCCTTTTCCTATTATACAACAGCCATCTTAATTTCCTCTCCCACCAACTCTCTTCTTGACACTGCAGTCTGCCTTTTGCCCCTTTACTTCTCCAAGGTTGCTTTCTTCAGGGTCATCAGTGGACTCATAGGCAAGATCCTCCTTGACCCCTCAACTGCTTTGACATTGTTCCCCCTAGCTCTTCCTTGAAACACTATCAGTTCCCAGTTTTGCTGCAACAGTACTAGCTGGTCTCCTCCTACTTCTTTTTTGACTGAACTTCCTAACTTTTCCACCTCAGTCAATAACACTACCACCCTCTGTGTTCCAGAAACCTGTCAAGTTGGTGTCAAGCTCATACTTCTCACTGAAACTCAGCTATCACATTTGATTTACTTCTAAATCCTGTCAGTTCTTCCTACAAAACAGCTCCCAGATCCAACTGCTACCTCCCTGGTACAAGCTCTGGAGATATAGTGGCTAGATGATTGCATGAGCCTCCTTCCTGGTCTCCCTGTCTACATGCATCATCATTCTGAACATCCCTCCGCCCACATCTCTCCTTTCCTCAAAATCAACCTCAAGTTTCTTTTCACATCTTAAATGCCCCTCAAAATAAAACTCCTCACAAATGGCTTCAAGGCTCAAAACAAACTCACCTCACCTTACCTTGGATCTGTGGGCATTTGATATTTATTCATTCATTCAGTTGCATTTATTGAGCACTTACTGTGTGCAGAGCACCATACTAAGTGCTTGGGAAAGTACAATACAACAATAAACAGACACATATCCTGCTCACAATGAGCTTACAGTCTAGAGGTGCAAGACAGACATCAATACAAATAAATAAATTACAGATATGTACATAAGTGCTTTGTGGCTGGGAGGGGTGAAGAACAAAGGGATCAAGTCAGGGCTATGCAGAAGGAAGTGGAATAAGAGGAAAGAGGGGGTCTAGTCTGGGAAGGCCTCTTGGAGGAGATGTGCCTTCAATAAGGCTTTGAAGTTGGGGGAAATAATTGTCAGATTTGAGGAGGGAGGATGTTCCAGGCCAGAGGCAGGATGTGGGCCAGGGGTAGCAGTGAGATAGGTGAGACCAAGGCACAGTGAGAAGGTTAGCACTAGAAAAGTGAAGTGTGTGGCTGGGTTGTAGAAGGAGAGTAATGAGGTGAGGTTAGGAGGGGGTAAGGCGGTGGACTGCTTTAAAGCCAGTGGTAAAGAGTTTTTCCTTGATTCAGAGGTAGATGGAGAACCACTGGAGTTTTTTGAGGATTGGGCTGACATGTTCTGAATGTTTTTATAGAACAATGATCCAGGCAGCAGAGTGAAGTATGGACTGGAGTGGGGAGAGTCAGGAGGCAGGGAGGTCAGTAAGGAGGCTGATGAAGTAATCCAGGTGTGATAGGATGAGTGATTGTATTAACATGGTAGCAGTTGGGAAGGAGAGGAATGGGCAGATTTTAGAGATGTCGTGAAGGTGGGACTGACAGGATTTAGAGATGAATTGAATATGTGGGTTGAATGGCAGAGAAGAGTCAAGGATAAGGCCAAAGTTATGGGCTTGTGAGACAGGAAGAATGATGGTGCCATCTACAGTGACAGTGATGGCAAAGGTAGGGAAGGACAAAGTTTGGGTGGGAAGATGATGAATTCAGGTTTGGACATGTTAAACTTAAGGTGACGGAAGGTCAACCATGTAGAGATGTCTTGAAGGCAAGAGGAAATGCGAGATTGCAGAGAGGGAGAGAGATCAGGGCTGGAGATGTAGATTTGGGGATCATACTCATAGAGGGGGTAGTTGAAGGCATGTATGTTCTCCAAGGGAGTGGGTGTAGATGGAGGATAGAAGGGGACCCAGAACTGAACTTTGAAGAGACAAAAGAGACTGAGAATCAGCAGCCAGAGAGGTAGGAGGAGAACCAGGAGAGGACAGTGTCAGTGAAGCCAGGGTTGGAGAGTGTTTTCAGGAGAAGGTAGCTGAGAGGTCAAGGAGGATTAGGATGGAGTAGAGGCCATTTGGCCAGTAAGAGTTCATTGGTGATATTTGAGAGGGCAGTTTCTGTGGAGTGAAAGGGATGGAAGCCAGATTGGATGGGGTCAAGGAGAGGACTGGAAGAGAGGAATTTGATACAGTGGGTGCAATAATAATAATAATAATGTTGGTATTTGTTAAGCACTTACTATGTGCAGAGCACTGTTCTAAGCACTGGGGTAGACACAGGGTAATCAGGTTGTCCCACGTAAGGCTCACAGTTTATCCCTATTTTACAGATGAGGTAACTGAAGCACAGAGAAGTTAAGTGACTTGCCCACAGTCACACAGCTGCCAAGTGCCAGATCCGGGATTCAAACCCATGACATCTGACTCCCAAGCCTGGGCTCTTTCCGCTGAGCCACGCTGCTAAACAACTTGCTCAAGGAGTTTGAAGAGGAATGGAAGGAGGGAGAGGGGGTAATAACTGGAGGAAACTGTGGGATCAAGGGAGGGTTTTTTCAGGGGGGAGACATAGGTAAAGAGGTCGTGGGTTCTAATGCAGCCTCCGCCACTTGTCTACTGTGTGACTTTGGGTAAGTCACTTAACTTTTCTGTGCCTCAGTTACCTCCTCTGTAAAATGGAGATTAAAAGTGTGAGCCTCATGTGGGACAACCTGATTACCCCGTATCTACCCCAGCACTTAGAACAGTAAGTATAGTAAGCACTTAACATATACCAAACAAATAAACTAACAAAAAAACCAAAACCATGGGGAAGAAGCCATTGGAGAGTGAACAGTTGAAGATGGCTGTTAGGGAGGGAAGAAGGGAGCATTCCATCCTTAACCCCACAGCATCTATGTACATATTTTAAAGTTACATAGGTTAAATTATTTATATTAATGTCTGTCTCCCCCCCTTTAGTCTGTAAGCTCGTTATGGGCAGGAAACATGACTGTCAGCTCTGTTGAATTGTACTCTTCCAAGAGGTAACTGTCACAGAGAGAAGGGCCCAGTTTGGAAGACAATACCGAATGTTTGTAATAGAGAATACTTTCTCTCTATTTTTCAGTGCCCACTCCATAATGAAGGATTAAGAACAATTTAAAACTATTGTTCAATAAACTCTAGTGCAGTGGAATAAAGAGAAAGGAACTAGGTATCCAAAGGTAACTTGCTCATTTGAAGGTCCCAGAGATGAAGCTCACAAGAAGTAAAGAGCCCTCCTGAATATTCATCACAAGCTTTTACCTCCATCCCTAACTGTGGTGCACTGAAGAAAAGCTAACTAAAATTTCAGACTAGCTGATTTTGCAAGTCCTACTTTAGAGAGTGGGTGGCCTTTTTAAAGGCAAACAAGGAACACATTTCCTCATCTATTAAGACCTCAAGCAATATTAGCAAACTTCAGTTTACCTTGTGGTCTTGTTAATAATCGGAGTTAAGTTAAGCAGTCATACTACTAATAAATACAAATTACTTTGGATTTATCATGTTATTTGCCACTGAATCCTATAAAAAACATGTATATCCCAGCCAGCTGGTACTCTGTTCAACATGGAATCTAATGGATTGACTGACTGATTTTCTGAATCCCTGATCAAAGCAACTGAACCAAATAACTGAAAAGATTGAAAATACTAACTTCAGCTGAACACTTCAGTAACAGAATTAAAAACACATGTTTTGCACATAGTAAGTGCTCTATAAATACCATTGATTGATGTACTTTGCTCTGAAAATTTTTTAAATTAAATTCTCTACCTAAATTCACAAATTTACCTTTAAATAATGAACTAATAAATCCCAGGTAAAAAGTAATTCAACAAAGATACACTATTTATCCTATTTACATGTCAAGGTTTGGGCCCCATTAAGGACAGGGACTGAAAGCAGCATAACTATCTTGCATCTACTCCAGAGCTTAATAAGGTTCTTGGCACATAGTAAGTGCTTAATACTATTATTATTGTTATTATTACTTACCTGCTTAATGATTAGCAATCAGTTGATCAATAATTGGTATTTGTTGAGTTCTCTGTGCAGGGCACTGTACTAAGAATTTGGGAGAGCACAATACAACAGAATTAGCGGATACATTCCCTGCCCATAATGAGCTTACTAGGGGCAGTGTAGGGGATGTTTGACTCTATACTGGACAACTGATTGCCTCTATACCCAAATTACCTTCCCTTAAAACACAAATCAACACTACCAACACCACTGCATCCCCTGAATTCAACTCCCTTGCTCTTTTGTCCCTCCAAGGATCTCATACTACTAACCCACTACTCAGGATCATCTCCACAATCCACTTCCTCCACGCCTGTGCTCGAGCTGTGGAGTGCTGCCGGCAGAAATCCAATCACTGTCCAACTCTTCCAACTCATATTTATCTCACCTTAACTGTGGTATTTGTTAATCACTTACTATGGGCCAGGTCCTGTTCTAAGCCCTGGGGTGGTTACAAGTAAATCGGGTTGGACACAGTCCCTGTCCCAAGAGGGGCTCACAGTCTCAATCTCCACTTTATAGATGAGGTAATTGAGGCCTAGAGAAGTGAAATGACTTGTCCAAGGTCACACAGCAGGGAAGTTGCAGAGTCAGATGTAGAACCCATGACTTTCTGACTCCCAGGCCTATGCTCTATCCACTATGCTAGCTGCTTCTCACCTCTCCTTCAAGAGGCCTTACCCAGGAAGCCCTTTTCTTCACTACTTCCTCCCCCTTCTACAATGCCTATGCATTTGGATCTGTTCTCTTTAAGGACCACCCTCTTCCCCACAGCACTTATGTAAAGATCCATAGTGAATTTATTTGAATATCTGTCTCCCCGTCTAGGCTGTAAGCTCCTTGTAGGTAGGGTATGCTTCTACCAAGTCTATTGTATTACATTCTCCCAAATGATTAGTACAGTGCTCTACACACAATGTTCAATAAACACCATTGATTGACTGACTGATTGGAATTGGTCAAGCTTTATCTGGATGAAGCAGTCTCCTATGTCTATTCATGCTTTCTTACTCTCTTGAGAATTTAGTTGCTAATTTTTATATTTCAGTGCCTTCACACATTCATTTAAATATTTTAAACAGGAAAAAAACACCTTAAGGAATATTAAAATGAGAACAATGCTATAATTTCTAATACAACTTAGATTTTTGAGCCTCATGTAGAGCAAGGACTTTGTCCAACATGATTATCTTGTATATACCCCAGTGGTTAGTACGTTTCCTGGTACTTAGTAAGTGCTTAACAAGTACTATTAAAACATAAACTACTGTATTAGATGCTACTTTTTATTATACAGCTCAAAACATAAAAATCCCTAAGTGAGACAATTTACTTACTAAGTAGAAAAATATAAAGACTAATTGGTTAGTTCTCGAGGCTTTGAGGAATGTATTTATGAGAATTTTGTGTGCATGTGTGTGTTTGTGTGTTTGGCTGGGAGAGTAAAGAAAAGTAAGTAAATGAAGAAGCAGTGTGGCTAAGTAAGAAGCAGCCTGGTCTAATGGATAGAGCATAAACCTGGGAGTCAGGGAACCTGGGTTCTATTCCCTGCTTTGCCCTTTGCTGAGTGATCTTGGGCAAATTACTTAACCTCTCTGTGCCTCTCTGGAAAATGGGGCTCCAAAACCTCTTCGCTCTCCTACTTGAACTGTGAGCCCCTGTGGGACAGACACTGTGATAGTGCAATGTGTGGGACTTTTTACCAAGTTTGCATCTTTTTTATCCAGATGGAGAAACAATATTCTTCAACATCATTGGTAGCTACCTCCCTTAGCCCCTTCGCACGTCTTTCTAGGGTCTTGATCTGACCTACTTTATGCCACCAAGAAGAGCATAAACAGTGGCGGCATGTTGCATCAGTCTCCCACCCCACTGAATCACCACCAGCACTGCCTTACAGAACTCCCTTAGGAGTCTCTCGCCAATTCCCTTTACCTCCTTATTCTTGGAATAGGAGTCCCTGGGGGCCACAGATTAAGTGCATTTCTCATCCTTTTAATTTTTTTCCCCAACATTTATTACAGTACTTTGCAAGCAACAGAAGCTTCATAAATACTATGAGCACTATTGCATCTTTCAATTTTTATGTTTTGAGCTGTATAATAAAAAGTAGCATCTAATACAGTAGTTTATGTTTTAATAGTACTTGTTAAGCACTTACTAAGTACCAGGAAACGTACTAACCACTGGGGTATATACAAGATAATCATGTTGGACAAAGTCCTTGCTCTACATGAGGCTCAAAAATCTAAGTTGTATTAGAAATTATAGCATTGTTCTCATTTTAATATTCCTTAAGGTGTTTTTTTCCTGTTTAAAATATTTAAATGAATGTGTGAAGGCACTGAAATATAAAAATTAGCAACTAAATTCTCAAGAGAGTAAGAAAGCATGAATAGACATAGGAGACTGCTTCATCCAGATAAAGCTTGACCAATTCCAATCAGTCAGTCAATCAATGGTGTTTATTGAACATTGTGTGTAGAGCACTGTACTAATCATTTGGGAGAATGTAATACAATAGACTTGGTAGAAGCATACCCTACCTACAAGGAGCTTACAGCCTAGACGGGGAGACAGATATTCAAATAAATTCACTATGGATCTTTACATAAGTGCTGTGGGGAAGAGGGTGGTCCTTAAAGAGAACAGATCCAAATGCATAGGCATTGTAGAAGGGGGAGGAAGTAGTGAAGAAAAGGGCTTCCTGGGTAAGGCCTCTTGAAGGAGAGGTGAGAAGCAGCTAGCATAGTGGATAGAGCATAGGCCTGGGAGTCAGAAAGTCATGGGTTCTACATCTGACTCTGCAACTTCCCTGCTGTGTGACCTTGGACAAGTCATTTCACTTCTCTAGGCCTCAATTACCTCATCTATAAAGTGGAGATTGAGACTGTGAGCCCCTCTTGGGACAGGGACTGTGTCCAACCCGATTTACTTGTAACCACCCCAGGGCTTAGAACAGGACCTGGCCCATAGTAAGTGATTAACAAATACCACAGTTAAGGTGAGATAAATATGAGTTGGAAGAGTTGGACAGTGATTGGATTTCTGCCGGCAGCACTCCACAGCTCGAGCACAGGCGTGGAGGAAGTGGATTGTGGAGATGATCCTGAGTAGTGGGTTAGTAGTATGAGATCCTTGGAGGGACAAAAGAGCAAGGGAGTTGAATTCAGGGGATGCAGTGGTGTTGGTAGTGTTGATTTGTGTTTTAAGGAAAGGTAATTTGGGTATAGAGGCAATCAGTTGTCCAGTATAGAGTCAAACATCCCCTACACTGCCCCTAGTAAGCTCATTATGGGCAGGGAATGTATCCGCTAATTCTGTTGTATTGTGCTCTCCCAAATTCTTAGTACAGTGCCTGATCTACTCCAGTGTTAAGAACAGAGCTTGACACATAGTAGCATAGTTTAGTGGGTAGATTGCAGACCTGGGAATCAAAAGGACCCGAGTTCTAATTCTGCCTCTGCTGGGGTCTTCTGTTTGACCTTGGGAAAGTCACTTAACGTCTCTCTGCCTCAGTTACCTCATCTGTAAAATGGGAATTAAGACATTGAGCCCTATGAGGGACATGTACTTTGTCAAACCTGATTAGCTTCTATCTACCCTAATGCTTCGTACAGTGCCTGGCACATAAGTAAACACTTAACAAACATCATAAAAAAGACTTGATTTTATAGATAGAGAGGAAAGAGGTGGATATCTTACCACTATATTAACTACTCATCCCAGGCAATAATATGAGACTTCCCAAATTCAAGGCATTGATCTGAAGCCATCAAAAATCACCATAAAAATACAACAAATTAATAACATCTTGTTTTTTAAGAAGAAATGTCATGAACTTCAATTAGAGCCTGAGTAGAACTGTCTGAGGTGACTGTTAGTCTTTGTACCCAGTGATAGTGCAATGTGTGGGACTTTTTACCAAGTTTGCATCTTTTTTATCCAGATGGAGAAACAATATTCTTCAACATCATTGGTAGCTACCTCCCTTAGCCCCTTCGCACGTCTTTCTAGGGTCTTGATCTGACCTACTTTATGCCACCAAGAAGAGCATAAACAGTGGCGGCATGTTGCATCAGTCTCCCACCCCACTGAATCACCACCAGCACTGCCTTACAGAACTCCCTTAGGAGTCTCTCGCCAATTCCCTTTACCTCCTTATTCTTGGAATAGGAGTCCCTGGGGGCCACAGATTAAGTGCATTTCTCATCCTTTTAATTTTTTTCCCCAACATTTATTACAGTACTTTGCAAGCAACAGAAGCTTCATAAATACTATGAGCACTATTGCATCTTTCAAAATTTTGAATAAGCTATTTAGAAATGGCCCTCTTAGGATTGCACCTGGTGAGTTTCTAGTATTCTACCTGTCTTGGCTACTGGAGAGAGAATCAAGCATATGCATACCCATTCCATTCCTATCTTGGGCAGTGGCTAGTGAGAGGAAGGCAATCTGCTACAAGTCAAAACACACCTGTGCTGGACAGCAGCAGCATGGAGAAAGTCGAGGGCAGAGATTCAAATTTACAGCATGGAGGAAGGCAATAATAATAATAATGTTGGTATTTGTTAAGCGCTTACTATGTGCCGAGCACTGTTCTAAGCGCTGGGGTAGACATAGGGGAATCAGGTTGTCCCACATGGGGCTCACAGTCTTAATCCCCATTTTACAGATGAAGTAACTGAGGCCCAGAGAAGTTAAGTGACTTGCCCACAGTCACACAGCTGACAAGTGGCCGATCCGGTATTCCAACTCATGACCTCTGGTAAACCCTTTCTGTAATTTTAGCAAGAAAACTCAGATGGAGGTGGGATGTTCTGGGAGAGATGTGTCCATGAAGTTGCTATGGGTCGGAAATGACTCGACAGAATAAGACAAGGCAAAATCTAGAAATGATGTTGTCAGCTCAATTTTGCCTCTGGATCTAGGAGGAAACAAGGAATACAGCTTCCTTGGGCTGAAGAAAAGACAAGTTTTCTTCCACTTGCCTTCTGAAATCACATTCAATCTATTGCCAAATCTTGCTAGTTTTTCCAACACCACGTCTCCCAGATCCATGTCTTCATTTCTACAAGTTTTATTCACACTGTGCCTAGACTATTAAATCAGTCTCTCTGCTGGTTTCCCTGTTTCCATGATCTCCCCCTCCTTGAGGACAGGGTTCATACGTACTTTATTATAGTCTCCTGAGTACTTAGTATTGTGCTTTCCTGAGAACTTAGTATTGTGCTTTACATAGAGTAAATACTCAACAGTCTATCATTAATTAATTGATTGTATGCTGTTGGATGCATCATCTTGAAGCAGTATAGCCTAATGAAAAGAACACAGGCCCTGCCAGTTGCCTACTGTGTGCACTTGGGTAAGTTACTTAACTTCTCAGTCCCTTAGTTGCCTCATCTATAAAATAGGAATTAAATATCTGTCCTCTCTCCTACTTGGACTGTGACTCCCTAGGCGAACAGAGACTGTGGCCCACCTTGAATGACTTGTAACTGAGAACTTAGAACAGCGTTTTAGCCATAGTAAGTTCTCAACTAATACCTTAAAGAAAAAAAGCATGACCTGGCACACATCGCTCCACATTTGAAAACCCTCCCCTGTCTTCCTGAGTTCCTCCACAATAAGCAAAACCTCCTCCCCAGCTGGGGTCAAGCTCTTGACAAACTCATTCCACCTTACCTATCTGCTAACTTCACAACACTATTTCCCAATTTGCTCTATTGCTTCCATCCACACTAACCTTGTAACTACCTGGCTCTTGACTTTCCCGACTTCTGGCCCACAGTGATCCTTCGGCTTGGAACCCCCTTGAAATCCCATCTCCTCCAATAATCCTTAGTTGATTAATTCCCAGCATCCCAAACTACATCAGCTGTATCAAGTACTTTGATTATTCTTTTTGTACAATTTTCATGTCTGTCTTCCCTTTTAGAGAATATGCTTTATTGTGGACTGAGAATGTGTTGCTTCTTTGTTTAGTACTTCCCAAGCACTTACAACTTGGGTGCATTCTATAATTGCAGTTATCCTTACTAGAACTCCCTGGGAGGAGTTTGAGATCTATCAAGCTAAGGTTGCCCTTTCTAACTTGAGGTGACAGCTGGCAAAGCTGGCTGGTGTACCCAAAGAGAGCCAAAACCAGAAACACAGAGCCCTAGAATCAAGTCCAGAAGATTCTGGAAGAGCATATGCTTTGGTTCACCTTAATCCTCCTATACTTCCTTTTAGAACTACTAAGAGACATTAATTATTCACTGCCCCTGCCCCTTGCACCTATCTCTGCATTAGAAGCAGCATGACCTAGTGGATAGAGCATGGGCCTGGGAGTCAGAAGGCCTGGATTCTAATCCTGGCTCTGCTCCTTGTGTGCTGTGTAACCCTGGGCAAATCACTTCACTTCTCTGTGCCTCAGTTACTTCATCTGTAAAATAGGGATTAAGACAGTGAGCCCCATGTGGGACAAGGCAGTGTCCAGCCCAATTTGCCTCTATCTATCCCAGTGTTTAGTACAGTGCTGGACACATAATAAGCGATTAACAAACATTATTATTATTATTATTATTAATATTATTATCAGCCCACAGAAAGATAGGTTGTGTTTCTTGGAAATCACCATAACTCTCATTTCATTTTTGGAGGAAAAGCATACATGGGAAATCAGTTTCTTTCTTTCCTTCCTAAACTGTTGCTCTTTCCTATTTATAGGAGTCCATATATCTTCTTGCCTTGATATCAAACTATAGGCAGGACTACTTTATCAAAGAGGGAAAATGAGTATTTGATTAGGGTCGAACATGAATACCTACCTTCTAAAACAACTTGAACAAAAAAATCACGAAGACTTTGCAAATAGATTGCAGGTAGCTTGAGGCTGCAAGGATTTCTACTTCTTTATTACAATATTCCTAGGCCATTTGTTAAAAAACCCTCCATCAATATTAGACATTGTGGAATCGAAACAAATTTAGTTCAGCAATATTCACATAAGCACTCTTAGAAGAAAGCATACAGGAGCCAGGATCATGATTACTTTACCTTCCTCAACATTGTAAAGTGCATTTATTATCTAAGAGTGGGTCTCCAATGAGAAAAGGTCAGATCATTTCCTAGGAGAAAAATATGTATTTTATAGCTATTTTCGTGCTAAAAGGAAATGATTTAGTAATACTTTTTTCACAGGCCTGCAACTATAAATCTATTTTAAGAAAGAAAACAAAAGAGATTTCTTCCTTGTGCATGAGAAGGGACATGGAGTCCAGGCTCATTTTCATATATCAGATATTAATGAACTTAGCATGAATTAGGAAACTGAGCATGGAACTCCCTCCCAAGTGCTTAGAAGAGTGCGCTACACAGAGTATGTGCTTAAGAAATATAAATGCTGATTGATTGGCTATAAATCAGTACTATTAAGCACAAAACAGTGTGCAAGGAAATGTTTATCATTTTAAATGAACTATGTTAATATTCTTGGAAATTTCAAAATTTCATAAAAAGAGAAGAAAGAAAAAGAAGTTTCCATAACTACATTTTAGAAGTGCCTTTAAAAGAAGAAAATGCTGTCTCTCAGGCACGAGGAGAAATGGTTTCAAGGCATTTCTTCCCCAAAATAGCAGGAGCTCTGAAAGTTTCAGGGCAGGACACTCCCAGTAGCCAACATTTATGGCTTATGCTCTAGTGAGTGTACCCAAATACCCAAGCTAAGCTCAGTATAATGTGATTTTTAAAAAAATTCTGTGATGTACATATCTATAATTTATTTATATTAATGCCTGTCTCCCCTCTAGACTCTTAGCTCATTGTGGGAAGGGGATGTGTCTGTTTATTGTTAAATTGTACTCTTCCAAGCGCTTAATGCAGAACTCTGCGCACAGTAAGTGCTCAATAAGTACAATGAATGAATGAATTAATTCATTAATTAATGGGACGGGGGGTGATCCTTCAATCGTTTTGCCAGTATAAGAAAATTATTTTTAGATAGGCATTTTAGGAATGACCTCTTTAAATCCAGCTGTATTACTGACAGGTATCACTCTTCTTTTTGCTTCAAGACTCGTGTTGGCTTCCCATCTAAGATGTTCCAGCTAATTCCCTTCCCCACCTCAAAAATGAGTTGATCTGGAATCCCTAGACTCACAAATCATACTTGAACAGAAATAAGCACCCTCTTGAATAAAAACAAGTGATTTGGCTCTGAATCTAGGTTGCAAATGAGTAACTTGAAAACCTTCGCTAATGAAACCCATAAGGCTATGCTCATACTCCAACTAATACCTGTAGAGTTTTCTAATGCCAGTATGGTCTAACATCAGATCACTAGACTTGAAAATCATCTGTGCAACAAGGATAACTGAAGGATTCCCAAGATACATCTACTCCTGTGGAGGTGCATTGTGTGGAATCAATTTCTGTGTCTCTCTTCTCCTGTTCTAATATCTCATAAAAGACACGTAGCATACCAGTTTATTCTTTGGCACTTTTCTCCTTCCACCTGCTCCAACTCACATATGCTGTACAAACTAAGAGGAAGCTCTTATTACATTTCTGAAATACTGCAGCGTCAAGATTTCATGTACCCAGCGAATTCCCTTACAAACTGATTTGCAGGCTAAGTGAAATAGCAAAAACTGGAAACAGTAAATTCAACTGACTCATGCTGCTCTTGAACGACACTGATACAAGGCCTGCTGTGTGAACTTGGGCAAATCACTTAACTTCCCCATTTCCTCAGATTCCTCATTTGTTAATGGCAACAAGATCTGCTCTTGACTGTGGGCCTTGAGTAGGGCAGGGAGTTTTTCTGATCTTAGTGTTCAGTGCATAGTAAGTGCTTAATGAATAGTTAATTAATGGGGCAATTGCAAATGACAAGGGAAGCAGCGTGGCTCAGTGGAAAAAGCGTGGGCTTGGGAGTGATGGGTTCGAATCCTGGCTCTGGCACTTGTCAGCTGACTGTGGACAGGTCAATTCACTTCTCTGTGCCTCAGTTCCCTCATCTGTAAAATGGGGATTAAGACCGTGAGCCGCACGTGGGACAACCTGATTATCCTGTATCTCCCCCAGCACTTAGAACAGTGCTCTGCACGTAGTAAGCACTTAACAAATACCAACATTTTTATTATTAATGAAAAAGAAGGGAGGGCAATTGGCAATGTGATAACTCTTATTGGGCATCATCTGTGTGAGAAACCTTATGGCTAATTTGATACAAACAATTAATTCTTATACTGTCTCTTTGATAGGCCCTCTCATAGGCTAATAAGTGGATAACTGGGCCTGCAAGAGTTAATATATACTCAACTACTTTAGAGAAAAAGCGTGGCCTAGTGAAACCTGGTAGTCAGATAACCTGGGTTCTAATCCCCGCTTTGCCCTTTGCTGTGAGATCTTTGGCAAATTACTTAACTTTTCTGTGCCTCTCTTTCCTCATCTGTAAAATGGGGTTCCAATACCTCTTCACTCTCCTACTTGAACTGTGAGACCCTGTGAGACAGGGATTGTGCTTGACCTGATCTACTCCAGTGTTAAGAACGGAACTTGACACATAGTAGCATAGCTTAATGGATAGATCACAGGCCTGGGAATCATAAGGACCTGGGTTCTATTCCTAGATCTGCCACTTGTCTGCTGTGTGACCTTGGACAAGTCACTTTACTTCTCTGGGCCTCAGTTACCTCATCTTTAAAATGAGGATTAAGACAGTGAGTCCCATGTGGGACAGGGACTGTGACCAACCTGATTAGCTTGCCTCTATCCCAGTGCTTAATACAGTGTCTGGCACATTGTAAGCACTTAACAAATACCATTATTTTTATTATTGTACCTTAAATTATAGTATAAGATATAACTTGGCCCATTTTTATTGCAACCTGAATTGAGACATTTGACCTGTTTTCGAAGTGCCAGAGATCACCAGACGCTCTGTCTCTTGGGTCAGGAAGTCACTCAGGATGCCATCACACCCAAAAGACTGCATTGTTTTCTTTCTTTCCAGATTGGTATTTGGCTTCACTGGTTTGTGCCACTGCCCCATCCACGAACTTTAATATATTGAGCATTTTGAGCTCTCAGAGTCAACTTATTCCATAGGATGGAGTAAATGTTAAAATGATGAATGACCCAATAATTAAAAAAAAATCCTTGTGTGACATGGTATATGCATCATATACACAGGTAGAATCTATAATCATTGTGGGTAATAATGTTGGTATTTGTTAAGCGCTTACTACGTGCCGAGCACTGTGGGTAGGGAATGTATCTACCAACTCTATTATATTGTACTCTTCCAAGTGTTTTGTACAGTGCTCTGCACATAATAAGTGATCAGTAAATATGATTGATTGATTGGTAAAGTGTTTGCTGGCTCCCGACTGGCCAAGTGGTAGGCTACAAAGTGAAAGTGCCTTCAAAGATTTAAAAAAAAGATTAAAAAAATCAATATTTTAAGACTCGAGATGAATGAAAATGAGCACAGTTTTTTACACTTGCTTCGTTGCAAGACTTTTTCACAAAAAGCTTTTTATTAAAATATTTATAACAAATTACCTCTAGAATATGTTAAATCATTCCCAAATTATTATTTGACAGAGTTTGAATAGCACATCACTTTTTGAAGATTCATGAAAAATAAATACAGGTGCTTTGTGGATCATTAATAAAAGGGCTCTATTATGAACACTGCTACTTGATTAATTATAAACTCTAAATAACTAGCAAATGATTGCTATTTTCTATAATTTACTGCTGAAAGATTGTTGCAAACTAAAAATAAAACAAGTCTCACTGTGACTGCTGTTGTACTTATATTATGGTAACAAATTCCTTGTGTTAGAGTTTTCCATCTGAGTTAATGGCTTTTGACACTAACAATACATTGCTTTAGTTTAGTATGTGACAGATTCAATGCAAATATATGATAAAGAGTTTTCAAAACATGGAGGTATGCTAAAAACTAACGAAGGCTTTGGAGAAACTTTACACTGCACATGAAAAAATAACAAGCTACTTGAGATTTATTTGAATGGAAATTTTAGAGAAAACATATTTTCTTTGAAAGCAAAACTGCTTCTCATCTCCCACCAAATAGTCTAAAATAGATTATCCAATCTTTCACACCTCCCTTTAAAAAGGTATGAAGTTGCAGACTGTTTGAATCTGTAGACTGTAAACTCATGGGCAGGAATCACATCCACTCTCTCTATTGTATTGGGCTTTCCCAAATGCTTAGTACAGTGTTCTGCACACAGTAAGCATTCAATACCACTGATTGATTGATTGCTTGATTTCAGGTTTTAAAAGAAGATTAATTACTGGTCAGAGTGGCATTGCTGCTGACCTCTCACCTACGTCCTGCTTCTGTACTGGAACATCATCCCTTTTCATATCCAACAATTACTCTATTTTCAAAGTCTCATTGAAAACACATTTCCTCCAAGAGGCCTTCCCTGACTAACCCCTCATTTTCTCTTTTTCCACTCACTTCTATGCCATCTGATTTGCTGCCTTTATTCAGCCCTTCCTCCCAGCCCCACAACACCTATGTACATATCCACAATTTATTTATTTATTTATATTAATGTCTGTCTCCCCCTCTAGACTGTAAGTTCACTGTGGGCAGGGAATGTGTCTGTTATATTGCTGTGTTATAATCCTAAGGGCTTAGTACAGTGCGCTGCACAGAGTAAATGCTCAATAATTAAGATTAATTGATCACAAGGACTTTGGGATTTTCAATTTCATCACTCTTTATCTAAGAGTCTCCTCTAATTTTTGAAGTGCAAAGTACAATTTGGAATAGATTCAAACTGACAGGTGCACATCTTCAATGGCAAATGTGTCAAAAGTTTTGAATTGGGTGCTATTAATTTGCCTTTCGAGCACTTGGGCCATATATCAATCAATCACCAATCAATGGTATTTACTGAGCATTTACTATATGTGGATCACTGTACTAAATGCTTGGGAGAGTACGATACAAAAGTATTAACGGGCATGTTCTCTGCCCATAATGAGCTTATAGTCTAGAGTGCAAGTGAAGAGCTAATAATAAATAATTATACCACTATGAAATTACTGCAGACCTCTCTCCAAGGAGCTAATTCACATCATCACCTAAAAACCGTAGCTAGTAAAAACTGGCTGATTTTCTCATTTCCTGAAAATATTATCAAATACAAATACAGTCCTATTCTTTTGTGGTTACGTTCTTGACAAACCCCACATTAAGGAAATCTAGCACTACAGTTCACACACTTTTATTAGAGGTACATGTGTGTGCACAACAATTTCTGATATCCTATCATGTTATCCAAAAGGACTACATTGTTGGAAAGATATTCCCTAAAAACAATCCACCCAAAATACTTAGTGAAAATACAAGATATGGAAGAACTAAGTGCATTTCCGTAAAAATTGATAACCTCTAGTTGTCAGTGTTGAAGAGGGAACTTTTAATTGTTTATTAACTCTTTCTTTTCAGATATGTGATATAGATGATGAAATAGGAAATAAATGAAATAAATGATATGATTGTATATTCACGACTCTTTGCCTTCCAAAGAAAAACAACAATGGTGGCTTCTTAAAAATCAGTGATTTCTTAGTATTTTATATTGACTCAATAAATGAGTGATACCATTTTGGGAGGAAAGTGTTCTTTATTTGTTAGCTTTAAATTTGGTTACAAGATTCTAAAGCACCAGTAGAACTATAATGAGTGAACTACTACTACTCAATTTTGCTCAACACTTTTTTTTTATCAAAGATTAATTTCCAGGAAAACATGAATACATGACCCCAAGTCCTAACTTTTTTGGTATCCAGGTCTGAAGGTGGCAAAACAACTATCCTTTCGGAAAAAAAAAAAAGAGCAGAAGGCCTTGTTTCAGCAAGTTGTTGGGTAGGGATTGTCTCTATCTGTTGCCGAATTGTACTTTCAAGCACTTAGTACACTGCTCTGCACACAGTAAGCGCTCAATCAATATGACAATGAATGAATGAATTCACAACTGTTTTCAGCCTTTTAAAAAAATACAACTAATTGGGATTTACAATGGTGGGTTTTGAAATTCAAATTGCAGCTTTTTAGCCATAAATTTTCCTCCTTAGGTTAGGTCCTTTGGTTGGTTTAGCAATCGTGCTAATTGCCAGGTGCTATTCAGGGGTCTTAGTGGTATTCAAAGACCTTTTAGAAAGCTAGGGTTAATTTTCTATAGCTTCCTTTCCTTATCTAATATTTGTAAAGGATTTTTAATTGAGAAAATCAACCACAGATCTGTTTTTTTAGCCACAAACATGGACTAAAAGGATCTCAGCATCAGTTAAGGCATCTTTGAGAATGAGAGTTCTCTTTATCTATATCTCTTTATCTCTTTATCTGTCTCTCCATCTGTCTCTCTCTCCTCATGGGTGTCTCTGTGTATGTGGGCATATTTGTGTGTGTGCGTGTGTGTATGGATAATAACTTTGGTATTTGTTAAGCACTTACTGTGTGCAGAGCACTGTTCTAAGCACTGGGGTAGATACAGGGTAATCAGGTTGTCCCACATGAGGCTCACAGTTTTAATCCCCATTTTACAGATGAGGTAACTGAGGCACAGAGAAGTTAAGTGACTTGCCCACAGTCACACAACTGACAAGTGGCAGAGGTGGGATACGAACCCACGATCTCTGACTCCCAAGCCCGGGCTCTTTCCACTGAGCCACACTGCTTCTTACTGGGGAAGATTTTTTGAAGGAGGTGGTATTTCAGGAGAGCTCTGGACAAGATGGAAAGCTGTGTCTGTCAGATTTGGGGAAGGAGGAAGTTCCAATCGGGGGAATGACATAGGCAAGGAGGTAGAAGAGTTGAGAATGAGATACAGTGTGAAATACTTTTATAAGAGCCTTAAAAAATCACGGAAGTTTCAATATTTCTGCAATTTATTAAAAATTTATTATTACATTCTTCAGTGGCCTGTTTGGAAAGATTTGATCTAAAGTCTTGCTGTCATTGGAAACCATTGAGATGTCCTAGTAGTGCCCAGTCAATTATGTTCCTATCCTCCTTGGCGATGGTAATTCCATAATCTTTAAAGTCCTATGACATTTCCTCAGGGTTCACATATTGAAGAAGAGTTTGTGAAGATACCAGTGCATCAAATCCCTTCTTTGGACATAGATTTTTACAGGAATGCCATCAGATCCAGGTGATCTTCCATTTTTGTGACTCAGAAGGGGGAAATTACTTCTTCAGAAGCTGAAGCTAGCTTCCTGCCTTCACATTTTAGTTGATTCACTATGATTGAAAGGGCCTTTTCTGTGAAAGCGCAAGGCATATTCAGGAATTTGTTTTAGAGTTCTTGCCATTCCACAAAGTGAGCTCTATCTTTCACTTCCAAAGATGCCTTTACAGGTGGTGAGATACTCGCTTCATCAGTGAGGTTGGAATTTTTTGAATAGGCTCTGAAGTCGGACTAATGGTGCATGGCTCCAAAATAATGGTATTCGGCTCTCTCTCTTTGCACAGGTTATCTTTAGGGATATGTGTTTGATAGCAGAAGCACTGATTACGATAAAAGCAAATACTTTCATTCAAAATATTTTTTAATAAAACTTTTGCCCTCTGCAAACGTATTTTGTATGGCATTTTCTTAAACCTCTCTTTTTTTTTTTAAGAAACTGTGCTGTGCCAATTAAGCCATATTGCCTTCATTACACATGCTCATGTTCACTCCCCTCCTCCCACAAAAATACTGGACTAGAAATATTGTGAATATTAGGCTTAATACTGGTATTACATTTTGAATATACTTACTAAGTTTGAATTTCTATAAATTTTGGCTTTCCTTTGACTACCCTTAAAATTGAAATTCACACAAATTATTGGCTGGGACATGGAAAGCATAAGTCCTATTTAATGAAATGCAGTCTCTTTGAAGAGTCTAGTTGGAACATCAAATTTGTTAACTGCTGCAAATTTCAGCCTATTAATGCACAATTGGGAAATACTATCTTGGAATACAGTCTAGAACAGATTCTCCCAGCTGTGTGCCACCTCACGGGCCAGAATTTGCCAATTAATTCAAGCAATTCTTGGAATATTTCCCTTTATATTGTGATCCATCAGCTGCAAAACTTGGGCCCATGGCCTTAATGTTCATTTTCCAAAGAGTGGCAAACATCATTCTGTCAATCATCTCATTTAGTGTCACTATAATAAAATGTCTACTTGGAGTATATATACAAAACAACTTGGAAGGAATAAAGTAGATAGGTAGACTGTTATTTTCAGGCATCATTCTTGATTGATGTTAATATTTGGCTTGTCACTGCAAAATACAACAAGATGAAACCAATTGCTTAAAAAAGACAAGAAATCTTCTAGTTAAATTTCAGGATATAGATTGGATTAATGTTTTCTAACAGCACAGATGTTTACAAAGAATTTTTAAATTGAATAACAGGGAGGATTTGGAGTCAGTTCTTTTTATCTGAACATTTATGGGTTAACAGAAAGCTGCTTGACCCAGTTTGGCTGGGAATTTTGGTTGTGTTATATGTCCATGATATTTCCTGGTTTGTCTGAGAGTTGGTCTGATTGACAGTTATACCCCAAGAATGCTACATATATCAATTTACTGTCCATCCTCCTTAATTTTGGAGACTGCCAAAAGTCCTCCAGACTGTACAGTTGGAGGTCAGAAAAGTCCAAATGCTGTCTGTCAATTGGAATTGGGCAGGCGGACTGATCTCGTGGCCCGTAGCAAGGTCTTTCGGGTGGGTCAAGTGTGATTCCACATATATTATTCTCTGTTCAATCTCCATTTCTCTTGAAACATTGGCTTGAGGCCAATCCTTAGTTCTCCCGGTTTGCATTAAAAATGGGGCAAAAATGGATGTTTCTGGGGCAAAAGGTCCTCCTGATATATGCCTATCCAGCTGTAGTAGCTTGAACACTGACGAATATTTTAAAACTCTGTTTTCTAATGTGAATAATTTATTCATGAAAGTCAAATTGGACAATCTTATAAATCATATTAATTTTGGGGATAACAGATATTAAATGAAAAAATACATTCTGATAGAGCATGAAAGAGTTTTATTCAAATAAAGTCAGGAATTCATTGATTTTATTAACACAAATTGAATACAAATGTGAATTATTCTAATTAATCACTGGCTCTTTTAACAATTTATGGTCACTTCTGGTAGGGCCTAAAGAGAGACCAGTAAAAGCAGAGGGTTGAGGGACCAGAGTTTTTCTTCTTCTACCTTTCCTATGTACATCAGAGATGATAGTTCAATTAATCCCCTGAGGTTTGTTTGTCTATTTAGAGAATGGGAAAAATGATATCTGCTTTCCTCCCCTACCTACCCTTCTCACATGAGAATGATAAATAAGAATAAATAAAAATATGTGCTATGTTCTAAGTGGAGTGGTCACCGACACCTCTCGAATATACCAGACAACACTTTGCTGGCCCTGAAACAGGTGACATAATGTTACAGGCTTTATGCCAGTTTTGCCACATAATGTTATAATGTGACTTGGAATCCGTTAGAGAAATCTGCAGAACCTAGGACCTGCCACTGTTTGTACCTGTTATTTCCTCTTTCGCTCTCATTCCAGAATCAATGCATTCCCTTCTCAGGTCTCCGTGAACAGGGTGCTGCTTTTGATTTTCAGGATGTGGTGACAGCTATTTATTTGGTTGTTTAAAATGAAAATGCTGGGCATGAAGGCATCTTGTGTTGGATCAGTACCGGACAGGAACAGACCAGCTGAAAAACTGTCAAGTGGCATCCCTGGATTTAAGGAGTTCTAAGTAAATTAATATATACTCAGAATGATATCATTGTTTTAAGTGCCTTTGGACTGCTGAGGGTGCTAAGAATTTCTTGAATTTAATCTCAATTCCTCTTTCATTTCCAAATTTTAGGAGTGCTATATCACTACTACTTGCCTCGGGCAGTCTGAGGAGTACTGTGGCCTAGTGGAAAGAGTACTGACCTAAGAGTCAGAGAACCTGGGTTCTAATCCTGCCCACTCCACGTGCCTGCTGGGTGCCTCGGGCAAGTCACTTAACTTCTCTGTGTCTCAGTTACCTCATCTGTAAAATGGGGATTCAATACCTGTTCTCCCTCTTAGATCGTGAGCCCAGTGTGGGACAGGGACTGTGCCTGACCTGATTATCTCGTATCTTCCCCATTGCTTAGAACAGGACCTGACACATGGTAATCCCTACAAAAAACTTCCAAAGATTCTCCACCTGGGATTTCATAAGAATTTAAAACTATTATCATGGCAAAGACTTTCAAACATCTCTTTAGAATCAATCCTTTGGAGATTTTTTTAACATGCCAACATTTAAAATATTTGATATACTGAATGGACTCAAAGGAAAATTCAAGATTGTTTTTCCTTAAACTGAATTTTCTAGTTAGTGTGCTAAGTACTGACACTGCATATGTATTCTCTACCCCGAACCTGTTTCTAAGCAACTGAATTCGCTTGTTACTTATAAACCACAGTCAATTGAAAAACTTTCAGTTCATATTTTAAAAGCACTATGCAAACTGGTTCATGAGCATTTTTAAGTTTTTTGTTTTATTTCCATATTTTATATAAACAGTGCTTGGGTTCTTACCCAGTGCTAAGAAATAATCTATAAAAACTGTTTAATAAAATGAGCAAATTAAAGATATTTTTGAAGCACTTTTACCTTCATTAAGTTTTTCACCAATGAAATTTATTTTAACCTCTTAGTGATATTGTATTTTTCCACAGTAGCTGGAAAGTCTGTTTTTTCAACTAATCAGTAGTGAAAATACTCCAGCTCCCTCCTAGAATAAATGGCACAATGATAAAAACAAAAGGGCTGGGTTTGGCATTCTCCTACGAATTATTTCAAAGGAGATGCTTTTCTTTTCAGCTGACTGGGGTCTCTGGGAGAGGAACTCTGCTGAGTAGTGGGACCTGGACAGCCCTTCACTGGTGTAGTTGTGTCTGCCAAATAGCATGGGCCCGGGAATCAAAGGGACCCTAATTCTAATCTCAGCTCTTCCACTTGTTTGCTGTATGACCTTGGGCAAGTCACTTCACTTCTATGAGCCTCAGTTACCTCATCTGTAAAATGGATATTGAGTTTGTGAGCCCCATGTGGGACAGGGATTGTGTCCAACCCGATTATCTTGTATATATACCGGCGCTTAGTACAATGCTTAGCACTTAGTAAGTGCTTATCAAATACCACAATTATTACTGTAGCCTCCTCTTTGTCACTCAGGGTCCCTGCTTCTGACACGCTCTGTGCAACCAGGCTGACTTACTGTCCCCAGACGCACTGACCGGATAGCTACAGAACCTGCACTGGCTGTCCTCTGTGTCACTGAGGAGACTCCTCCTCATTTGAAGCCGTGGTGGGTGGGCAACCACTGGAGGTTCTCGAGGAGTGTGAAAACATGGACTGAACATTTTTTAGAAAAAAGTGATCCAAGCAGCAGAATGAAGTATGGACTGGAGTGGGGAGAGGTAGGAGGCAGGGAGGTCAACAAGGAGGCTGATATAGTAATTAAGGTGGGATAACATAAGTGCTGGGATGAACACGGTAGCGGTAAAACTTTGGATGGAGAGGAAAGGGAGGATTTTAGTTATGTTGTGAAGTTCAACTGACAGGATTTGGTGACAGATTGACTACGTGGGTTGAATGAGAGAGATGAGTTGAGGATATCACCAAGTTTACGGGCTTTTGAGACAGGGAGACTGATGGTGATGGGAAAGTCAAGGGGAGGACAGGGTTTGGGTGGGAAGATAAGAGCTCTCTTTTGGACATGTTACATTGGAAGTGTCGGTGAGATGTCCTGAAAGCAGGAGGAAATGCGAGACTGCAGAGAAGGTGAGAGATCAGGATTGCAGTTGTAGATTTGGGAATCATCTGCGTAGCGACAGTAGCTGAAGGCATGGGAGTGAATGAGTTCCCCAAGGGAGTGGGTGTAGATGGGGGTTGGATGTTAGGGGATGGGAGGCAGAGGAGGAGCCCAGACTATTCCAGGTCTGCAAAGGATCAGCACTTTATAAATAATTGGAGTGTGACTATGATTACAACTCCCCTCCCCGCCCCCCCACTCTGCTCTTCCCCCTTCCCCTCCCCTTAGCACTGTGATCATTTGTATATATTATTTATTACCTTATTTATTTAGTTAATGAGGTGTATATCTCCTTGATTCTATTTATCTTGATGTTGTCTTGTTTTTGTTTTGTTCTGTTTTGCTTTGCTGACTGTCTCCCCCGTTTAGACTGTGAGCCCGTCATTGGGCAGGGATGGTCTCTATCTGTTGCCGAATTGTACATTCCAAGTGCTTAGCACAGTGCTCTGCACTTAGTATTCCCATCATTCTCAACTGGTGGCAGAGTGATCTGTAACAGCTCTTGCCCCTGCCCGCTCTCTGTCACCGCTGCTGCAGTTTGAAATGCCCTGGCCTCCATTCCCCATTTAGTGGTCACAGCGATTTCCCAACATGGGCATGGGGAAAATTTGGCTGAGATATAAAGGTCTTCTCATAATGGACATGTGGTTTTCTGCTTTTTTGAAACTCTTTGTTGCTCTGAAAATAGGATATTAGTTGATTTTTTAATTTTGGGTCAAAAGATGATAAGCTTGCTTTTAGCACAAATTTATACCTATAGTAGAATAACTGACAAGCCAGAAATCCCACAGATCACAGCACTCCTGATGTTCAAAATCTAACCTCCTCCAACAAGCTTTCCCTTATTAATTCCAACACCCACAACTCCTCCAAATCCATAGTCTTTCCACCACTGATATACAGATGTAGATAAATGTATATATAATTTATAATTATTTATACCCAGTCTCAGCATCTGTGTAAATATCTCTTTATGTGTATATTCAATTATTTTACTTACTTATTGTAAATGCTTTAATGTACGGTGTCCTGGTTCTAGTATAAGCTACAGAGCACATGTCCCTTTTTTGTGTACTACTTCCCAAGTGGTTAGTTCAGTACACTGTACCCAGCACGTCCAATAAATACTCTGCTACTGTTGCAGTATTACTATTATTATTATAATTATTATTATCAAGTGCCGTCGAGTTGTTTCCTATTCATAGCCACTCTGTGGATATATTTTCTCCAGAACGTCCTGTCTTCTCCCATAATCAGTATCCTTTCTAATGGTTCTTCTGTTTTCATTGTTATGGTATGTATCCATCTAGCTGCTGGTCTGCCTCTTCCACATTTTCCCTGGACTTTCCCTAGCATTAGTATCTTCTCCAGAGAATTAGTTCTCTTGATTATGTCTCCAAAATATGCTAATCTATTACAACTATTAAATTGGGAATGAGAAGACATTGGGTATGTGTAGAGACATTTGAGTCTGTACAACTTACTTGGGAACCAAATTCTGGGTGGCCCAATTAAGAGTAACAGGAAGAATACATTATAGATTTTTTGGTCAAGTCAGCTGTATTTTTGATTTGTGTGAATTTGTGTGAATGCACAGTTCAGTTGCTTTCCATCTGAAATAACTGCCTTCAAAAAAACCCAAATTGTCTCAAAGGATCGGGGTTGGTAAACAAATGTAAAGGGTCAATGACCCTATTAGTTAGCTAATAAATATCACTAAACTACATTTTAATTTGTAATTATATGAACATCAAGTGTCTTTCCTATTTCATTAAGGTATAGAGCAGTCATAGAAGTGGATTTGATTTAAAATGAGGAAACCAATGATTTACTCATTCATTTAGTGCATTCAATCACTTGCCCAGCTGGTGTGAATCTTAGTTAACTTTCAAATGAACAGAAGCTAAAGTGTGTTTCTTTGTTATATTCATTATTTTACAAAAGCAATTCAAGCTCGTAGCATATGCGTGAACATTTTATAATATAGCAGCACATATGGTTAATTAAGGCTCCACTTAAATCAGGCCCATTTAACCTTATTTCAACTACTATTTGGCACAAGTTTCCTTTATATTGGCCAGATGTCTTTCCTATGGTGATTAACTGCATTATCTCAATGACATGAAAAGGGAACTTAAAACCTCACTGTTTACTATTCAATTAAAGGTAAACATGCCTAGGATACTCTGTTTATTTTCAAAATGATAAAAAAATTCCAAAGTACTTTTCTCAACTGAAAACCCCCCCAAAAACATAAAATAAAATTGAAATTTAAAGCTTTGGATTTTTAAAACTAACTAAATTTTACATTTTACATTAAGAATTAAGTAAATTTTGATTTGTTACCTTTCCCTGATGTTTGTTTCATTTAATAGAAGACAGCAGCTTCTTTTGATGAAATTTAGACTGAAAAGCTTAAAATGAGTTGGCAGTGCTACAGAACCACTTTATTCACTTGAATCATAGCACTCTGCAGACTTCATTATCAGGGATACTTGTATTTTATCTCCTTGACAAAACAGACCATCTAAAAACAAAGTAGTTTGATTCCATATTCTTAGGCTGCACTTAAAATTGCCAACCATTCTGTTTTACTAATGATTTACATTTTAAATTCTGATTTGAGGAAAAGAGTTCTTTTCATACCCCGAACTACTATTACTCTTTTATGCATGGTTTAAAAAAATCTAGCTTTTTAAAACTATTCTACATTGCTAACTAAATTCTTTCCATTATTACCCTAGTTCTAGTACAAGATAAACATTCCACTGCCATCCAAAATTTGTGGTCTAATCTTCAAATGTTTAAGGTCACATGATACTACCACTTGCAGTCCTGAAAGATAAGGCTCTACATTTAGGACTTTTAGGGTTAAAAAGAATTACTAGATCTCTCCTAGTTCCCAGCCAACTCAGAGTGCATTTTTCAGGCTATATCTGTATGTAGTAGGTTGGGTGGATAATCTTAAATGTATATTTTCCATTTGCTCTCAGTTGCTCACAACTTTGCTTCCCCTTTCCTGTTGTCTCTCTGCTCTCACCAATTTAAACCAGGTGCTAGATTTATGGTTTACCCCATACCCCACACCCTTTAAACTCTCATTTCTATTTTTGGTTGGGTAAGAAGATGAATAATGAACACTAGTAACCAAAATACCTTCAGAATAGATCAATCCTGGACACCAAGGGTTGGATTCGGTCTGGCACTGCTATAATCTAAACTTCTCAGGGGAATTGTGCCAACGCCAAACTGCTCTCACAGTCTAATTAAGAACTGTTTTCATTTGATTTAGATTCTCATCATAAGACAAAATTGAGATTTCTCCAAATGAGGGGGAGGCTTTCTGTTCCCATGTGCTTGGAAACTGCTTCTATTCATGCTTTCATATCAAAGATTCTCACACTATGCCTCAAATGAATGTAAATACAGAATTTCACTCATTCATCTGTTAGGTGATTATCAGTGTTTGAATAGCTTAGGTTCATCTGTTCTATTATGTCATCTGCATCAGTGTCCCAGTTAAATTATATTCCTTAAAGACAATGACTATGTCTGTTCGGCTAATGTCATAAAGCAACTACTACTATTTAACACTCGGCACACGTGACTGTTAAAATAACCAATTTTGATGACGATGATGACATAAATTATTTATGAAGATAGTCTATTCCCTGCAACCATATGGCACTCATACATAAAGTTTGGGTCTTCTAATTTAAACTTTATGCATATATGCATATATAGATATATATATAGGTATACACACAAATAGTTATACAGGCAAACCCAGGTTACAAGTACCCTGTGTTCTACCGAAACATTGGTATCTGATGACTCCACTCAAACTCTGGACATTTCCCAAAGTTTTGGGTGAGAGCTACAGTTCACTAATCCCCTTTCTTCTCCTCTCCTCCTGGGCCGAGATTAAGCAATCAGCAATAAATAGATCTCTCGGAAGCTCTGTCCACAGTTTGTGAAAGGTTTTCAAGGCATCGAAGATATCCCTGAGCAGATAGCCAAAGAAGGTACTGAGATGGTGAAGCAACTTAATTTGGAAATGGATAATGTAACTGCTGGTGATAGCATTCAGTGTCTCGTTTGCAGTTCTGCTAAAACAATGATTGGCAGTAGGGTGTTCTGGTATGAATTAGAGAAGCAGTGTGGCCTAGTGATTACAGCACGGGCCTGGAAGTCAGAAAGTCATGAGATCTAATCCCAGCTCCACCACTTGTATACTTGTGACCCTGGGCAAGTCACTTCACTTTTCTCTGTGCCTGTTACCTTATCTGTAAAATGGGGATTGATTCTGTGAGCCCACGTGGAACAGAGATTGTGTCCAACCTGATTTGCTTGTATCCGCCCTAGCACTTAATACAGTGTCTGGCACATAGTAAGTGCTTGTCAAATACCAAAATAGTAATAATGATAATTACTTTAGGAGCACCGAGACTTCTTCTGCCCTGGGTACTGTCAGGTGGTTCTGTAGCTAATAATAATAATAACAGTTATGATATTGAGAAGTGCTTTCTATGTAGCAAACATTGTACTCTGTGTCTCAGTTTCCTCATTTGAAAAATAGGGTCTCATTCAATATCTGTTCTCTCTTCTACTTAGATTATGAGTCCCATGTGGTACAGGGACTATGTCCAACCTGATTGGCTGTATCTATGCCAATGTTTAGTACATTGATCAGTACATAAGAAAAAAACACCATTTCACTACTACTATTACTCTTTATAATAATAATAATAATAATAATGATAATAAGCACTGGGGTATTTGCAAGACAATCAAATCAGACTCAGTCCCTGTCCAAAACAGACTTCATAATCTAAATAGGAGGGAAAACAGGTATTGTGTCCCCATTTCCCCAGATTAAGCCCCCCCAACTTTTCCTCCCCTCCCCCTCCCTGTGTCATCTCCACTTGCTTCCTTTGCTCTACCCCCCTCTCCCCGCCCCACAGCACGTGTGTACATATATACATACCTATTATTCTAGTTATTTATACTGATGCCTGTTTACTTGTTTTGATGTCTGTCTCCCCCTTTCTAGACTGTAAGCCCAGTGTGGGCAGGGATTGTCTATCTTTACTCCTGAATTGTACTTTCCAAGCACTTAGTACAGTTCTCTGCACACAGTAAGTGCTCAATAAATATGACTGAATGGATGAATGAATTTTACAGATAAGGAAACTGAGGCACAGAGAAGTTAAATGATTTGCCCAAAGTCACACAACACACAATTGTCAGAACTAGGATAAGAAACCAGATGCTGCTGTGATTCCCAGGTCAGTGCTTTTTCCACTAGTCTGCACTGTTTCCCTGCCAGATATCATACTGGCTCTGAAACACAATGGCTCTGGAACAAGCATGGGCACAGAAATCTCATGGCACTTCCCAGGTCCCAGTGTAGAGTGGAGGGTAGAGGTCTCTATATCTACTGGATATGATAGATGGCTAAACTAGGCATTAGGGAAGGTGATGGTGAGCCTGTTCTGTCTCAGGCACCACAGTCTCCCATCTCTGATGTTTTCTATTCCTAGTTGTTCCTGAAAGAAACAATTCTCTCATAATGGTTGATGGTGGACCTTGGCAAACTTTGGCAATCCAATCTATCACTATGGATGCACAGAAAGATGAAGAAGTTATGGTTTCTCCACTTCCTTCTTAAATCTAGGAATTAAAATTATTTGCATCAATTTTCAAGGAAACAGATCACTTTTAAATATGTTCACAGAAGACAGTCCTAATGGGGACAGGAGCTCAAAGGTTAAAAGATGAATCCTGAAGGAGTTAGCCTTCCACAAGAAGCTTTAAGAAGAAAAGATGACTGCTACTCTCCCCACATTATACAGATTCCTCACTGACTCTGAAAAACCATTATCTCCATCAGAGAACTTCTGTAGCCACTTGCAACACATATCCTATTATGATACTTCCTTTATTTAAAATTGTCTTGTAATGCTTTGAATTCCCTTTCCAAAAATTGAACAACAGTTTGGTAATGTTTACCGTTCAAGTGTATAGCAGGTGAAAGAATTTCATTCTATGTTTCCAGAGGTTCTGGATTGGATCAGTCATTCAATCATCAATTGCATTTATTGAGCACTTACTGCGTGCAGAGCACTGTACAAAGAACTTGGGAGAGAACAATATAACAGGGTCGGTAGACACATTCCCTGCCCATAACGAGCTCACATGGGCACTATGGGCACTCACATGGGCAGGAAGTGTGCCTACCAACTGTTTCATTTTGCTCTCTCAAGTGTTTACATTAAATAAATAAATAAATTTTAAAAAATACCAGTGCTTCATTGACTGATTGATTGACATTCAAGTCTAGGGGGAAATGCACCCACAACGCAATTATTCATTATACAACACCATTTTCAAGGCAGGTAACTTGAATGTGTCATGATGTATGCCTAAATATGTATATATATGCATTTCTATATGTGTGTATATTTATATAATACATATATATTCGTGTGTGTGTGTGCATGTGTGTGTGTGTGTATTTCTATATGGCTCAGAGAATAATAAATGATTTTTACCAGGTCAACAAATCTCAGTCAATATAAGATCACAAACTGAAGAGCCCTAAGCCAAATACCTAATACGGCTGAGTTGCAGATAGAATAATCTCCTTAACCAGATGAGCAAGCAGCTATTCTGGGGGAAGGAGCTGAGGCAGGGGAAAGCAGGGCTGGAGGTGGGGCAGATGGGGGGTGCACCTCTCCCCAGCCTGGGCCTGTGAAGAGGGCAGGACAATAGCCATCGCTGTCACCAAAAGTGCTGAAGCAGTGGCACATGGGGCCTGCTGCCATAGTGACATGTGAGCCACACAGCCTACGGTTCCACAAGCTTTCCACCGAGAGATGCACGGCATACCTCAAAGAAGACCTGCACATGGCTCATGAACCACAGTGAGGACTCCCCTTCTCTAATGCTACAGATGCGAGAGCCCTTAGTCCTGGACTGGCCCTTACCTCACTGTATGGTATCGGCTAAATTACTTATCTTCTCTTCACATGTAAAACAGTGATAGAGGAAGCTCTGCTCTTAGTCAGATTTTCAAGATATTTCTCTTTATACATAAAACAGTGATAATAATAGAAAACAAACTCACAGAATACCTGTGACTAATAGATTAAAATATTTTATACTTGAAAGCATTTACATCAGACTGGCCTATTGCCCTATTTTTTTATATCTTTTTTTTTTTGCCTCATATTAGTCTCATGTCTCTGATGTGATTCATTTTCCCCACAAGATCAAATAGCACACAGTTAAAGATTACTTTTTCCAGAACATCACCCCACAAATTCTTCTGTAATAGTGTGGTTTAAGCATAATTTTCTGGATTTAAGAATTGGGATGAATTACACCTAAAAAAACCTCTGTGATATGACTGTTGTTCCTAAAAGGATTAATGGGATGATATACTGCCATATCTATTTATCACTGACTCTAAATCAATCAATCAGTGTTATTTATTGGGCACTACTGTGTGCTGAGCTTTCTACTAGGTGCTTGGGAGAGTTCAATATAGTAGAGTTGGTAGATATACTCCCTGCCCACATGGAGCATACGGTCTAGAGGGGGAGACATACATTAAAATTAATTACTGGCAGGGGAATAAGAGAGTATAAAGATATGTACATAAGTGTCATGGGACTAATGCTAGGTTGAGCATCAAGTGCTAAGGGGTACAGAACTAATGATGAAAGTAGCAATAGCAGACAGGATGGCTATTGCTGTTAAGAAAAGTCTGAGGCATTTTTATCTGACTTTCTAACTTTATGATTTTATCCTGTTCCTCAACTGCACAAATTTATTTCCTGAATCAAATCTTTTGAGTTCAGTGATGCTTACTCTCCCAAGAGTGGTCCACAGTTTAAAGGTGCCTCGAATGGGGTCACATCTGTGAGAAGGAACAGTTGCTTAGCTTTTAATGAATCAATGAATCAATCAGCAATATTTATCAAGTACCTATTGTGTCCAGAGCATTGCACTAACAACTTGGAAGGAGAAGGAGCAGCAGCATGGCCTAATGGAAAGAGCATGGAGCTGGAAGTCAGAGTACCTGGGTTCTAATCCCAGCTCTACCACTTCTCTGCTGTGTGATCTTGGGCAAGTTATAAATTTCTCTGTACCTCATCTGAAAAATGAGGACTAAAACTCTGAGCCCAGTGTGGAACAAGAACTATGTCCAATCTGATTATCTTGTATTACCCCAGCAGTTAGTACAGTGGCTGGCTCATAGTAAGTGCTTAACAAATGCCATAAAAAAAGCAGTTTACAATTTAATGGGGTAGATAGACCTAAAATAATTTACAAGTAGGAGGAAAAAATGTTCAAAGAATATGTATATAAAATAATAAGTATAGAGTGCAACAAGAAGTAATTAAGTTTCTCCTTGACTGTAAGTTTGTTATGGGCAGGGAATTTAGAAGCAGAATACAGAAACAACATAGCTTAGTGGAAAGAGAACAGGCTTGGGAATCAGAGGTCTTGGGTTCTAATCCTGGCTCAGCTGTCTGACCTTGTGCAAGTCACTTAACTTCTCTGTGCCTCATCTGTAAAATGGGGATTAAGTCTGTGAGCCCCACGTGGGAAAACTTGATTACCTTGTATCTATCCCAGTGCTTAGAAAAGTGTGTCGCACATAGTAAGCACTTAATGAATACCATTATTATTATTAATAATGTTTACCAACTCAGTTATATTGTACTCTGCCAAGAGCTTAGTACGGTGTTCTGCACACAGTAAGCACTCAGTAAATATGATTGATAGAGAAAGCTGATAGAGTACCTTAAGGCCAGTAGACAGGAGCTTTTAAGTAACTACCATCCTTTTTCATAGGAGAATATAAAATGGTAATGATAGTATTTTGAGTTCTAAGGAATACACTGTACTGTACAAAGAACTTGGAAAGTACAGCAGAAGAACAAGACAAGTTCCCTGCCCACAGTGGCTTACAAGCAGATGGAGGAGATGGACACAGAAAATTCACAAGCAATGGAATCAGAATAAACAAAATGAAAACATCAGTTGCCTATGACTATTTATACATATGCCACGGATGGGAAAATAAATACCTTAGTGCTGGCTACTGAAGTGATTTGAAGGTCTATAGAAAATTTAGTAACAAGAACAATTTTATTAACAAGTAGCTCCTTGAAGACAGGGCCTAATTCTTCTCACTCTGTTGTCCTCTCCCAAGCACTCAGTACAGTGATCTGTTTATAAATAAACACTATCAGGTGATTGATCAATGATAACTCAAGTCCTGCTCCTCGATAGAGAGATGAGTCTTTTAACTGAAAGCACTGGGATTACAGTCTTATTATTATGAGTGTGATACTCATTAGGTGCTTACTATGGGTCAGATACTGTTATAAACCCTGGGGAAAATACAGGATAATCCCAAACAGGGTTTGCAATCTAAGTAGGAGGGAGAATCAGTTTAGAACCCTTATTTTACAGATGACATAACTGAGGCCCAGAGAAGTTAAGTGACTTGCTTAAGGTCACACAGCAGGCATGTGATAGAGGTGGGATTAGAACACAGATCCTCTGACTCCCAGGCCTGTGCTCTTTCTTCTAGGCCATACTGCTTCTCTTTTTGTGGGAATTTAATCTAGAAAACAGGATAAATGCCATGATCCTCCAACTTGCTTGTCTTGGTGTATAGGAAGTTTTACCCAATTTATACTTTCCTCTTTATATACATTTTAGTCCAACTTCTCAAAATGAGGAGATTGAAGGCATCCTACTACCTGGCATCTGTCTCCCACGTAGCATTCCCATGGACTCATTTGGGTCAACTGGATATCTGGCTATCTTTCTTTTCATCTGGTACCAATGTTTCTATTACAGTATTTAGTTTCCTCTTCCTCTGTACAATTCTTGTTACACCACAAACCTAAGAGCCTTGATCTGTGACTGAAAATCAGCAGGCATGCCACACAAACATGAAAGATTCACCCCAGGAGGATCCAGTACAGGAAGAGACGACCTACTTTGCTAATTCCCAACATAAATAACAAAACTTCATTTTCAAAAGTGAGATTTGAAAAAGGCATATTTTCTGGAAAGCCAAGCTTATTTGTCACAGTTGAAGTGTGTGAAAATCTCAGCGGGACCCAATCCAAAGATTTCTGACACATAACAACAGCACAAACTCCTGTTTGTCAACTCTTTTTCTTGTCACCTGTAGCTAATAGAGGGGCCCCACTAGAAACTGAAGCAGCCAAAAAAACACTTTGTCAAATAGCTAAAGACACACTGCAAGTGTGTTCTTGGAAGTTTCCTTTCTTATTCCAGTGGGTTTTTTTAAAAAATGGATTGTTCTTCTGAACTGAAAATATGCTAGGTAGACAAAATGAGTGCTTAATCTTCAAGTAGTAAAATTCATTGTAGATTGAACAGGATGAAACCAGATTCATTAAAAACAAATCATCTAAATACATTTCGCCTACTGAAATAGTTTATTTTTTATTTAGATGAAAGGGATTCAAACTGGAATCCCTTTGCCCCTTTTTACCTCACCTCACTTCCCTCCTTGTACAACCCAGCCCACAAACTCTGCTCCTCTGGTGCTAACCTTCTCATTATGCCTTGATCTTGTCTGTCTCACCACCGATCCCTGCCCCACATCCTTCCTACCTTTGGCCTGAAATGCCCTTCCTCCTTAAAACCACCAAACATTCACTCTTCCCCTCTTCTAAGCGCTACTGAAAACGCACCACCTCCAAGAGGCTTCCCAGACTAAGCCCCCTTTTCCTCAGCTTCCCCTCCCTTCTGTGTCACCTCAACTCGCTCCCTTTGCTCTTCCCCCCTCTCCCTGCCCCCACAACACTTATGCATATATGTATATATCTATAATTCTATTTATATTGTTGCCTGTGTACTTGTTTTGATGTCTATCTCTCCCCTCCCCCCGGAGACTGTAAACCCTTTTTGGGCTGGGATTGTCTCTTTATTGTTATACTGTACTTTACAAGAGCTTTGCACAGTGCTCTGCACACAATAAGTGCTCAATAAATACAATTGATTGATTGAATGAGTGAATGAATGAATGGTTTACTCTGTGTCCTTGACTCCTAGTTGATGCAAGAGACTGCTTACAGACACAGCTTCCTGGAAGTCTTTATCTAATCTGATTTCAAATCTTTTAGCTAATTTTCCTTACCTGAGCTATTTGCTGTTCACAAAAAATCTACAACCAGCTAGAAATAAGCAGAGTGAGCAGCTTGGATATGATCTCTCTTCCCTTGGGAGTCACTCAGATGCCTTCCACTATATTAGTCAACCTGCAGCCACTATTCATAATGAAGTTATAAGCAAAACAGATCTAGGATTCTAGTTTCAAGGCTTAGAACATTTGCTCTAGGAGCATCTGTGTAATCCATGCCACAGACTCCAAATCTCAGCCATTTACCAGGGACTGAAAGGGGGATGCACTTACAGACCCATAATAAAATAATAATAATTGTGGTGTTAAGTGTTAACTGCACACAGTAAGCCCTCAATAAATACCACTGACTCATCCTCCCTCCTGTCCCCACAGAACATATGCATATATTTGTACATATCTGTAATTTATTTATTATTTATATGCATAAATATTTAATGTCTGTCTCCCCCTCTAGACTGTGAACCTCTCGTGGACAGGAAATGGGTCTGTCTTTTGTTATATTGTACTAATAAGCACTTAATAAATACAATTGAACAAATGAATGAAAGTGCTTACTTTATGTCAAGCGCTGTAGTGGGTGCTGGGGTAGATACAAGATAATCACAGCTTATGGGGTTCGGGGTCTAAATAAGAGGGAGAACAGGTATTGAATTCCCATTTTGCAGATTAAGGAACTGAGGCATAGGTAAATTAAGTGACTTTCCCAAGATCACAAACAGGTATCTGGCAGAACCTAGGTCCTCTGACTGCTGGCCCCATGCTCTTTCCACTAGAACATGCTGCTTCTCTGGTGGGACAGAAACTGTGTCCAACCTGATTACCTTGGGAGTACCCCAGCACTTAGTATACTGCTTAGCTCATCGAGCGGGCTTATAAAATACCATAATTATTATAAATATTACATGATGATTGCATGGATTTGACCTCCGGAAGGATTGAACTTAGGCTAAAAATCAGCCTATCATCATCAGGATTTGCTGAGTACCTGCTGTGTGCAAGGAACTGTACTAGACATTTGAGAACATACAATATAAAATACAAAGAATCCCTGTCCTTGAGGAATTCTCCATTTAATGGGGGAGTCAGAAAGACACAAACTGCCAAATAAACAATACCAATGCATAGAGATATAGCTAAAATAGATGAATTTCTTCAGAAAATATGTGGAGGAGAAAAGAGATCCCACAGTCAAGTACCCTACCCCTGTTTGGAAATGCCAAAAGAAAAGTCACACCAAATCAATAATTCTACATATAAAACACCATTATAAGGAAAATGGTTTGCTAATCATCAAGTTATTAAGAATATCTGCCTTCTGGTGACAAAGAGCGCAAGAGAACAGAATGGCTACACCAGAAGAGAAAGTGAGGTAGTAGTAGTACAGTATTTATTAAGACCTTTAATGCAGAGCACTGTACTAAGCACTGGGAAATAATACCCAGGAGGGAATTAGACATGGTTCCTGATCCTCAGGGAGCTCACAATCTAAAAATAGATATTCAGAGTTTCAATATCATGGAATAGAAAAATGAGTCCTTTTGTCCCCGCTTGTAGCAGACATAAAATAATTGGCATATAAAGAAATGAATAGATGAGAAATAAAAACAGATAAGAATCACTAGATAGAAATGTCAATCTAAGCCGATTTTAGAGTCAATCTCAGAAGGAAGGATTAAAAAACTTGCATTTATGACCTTAAATGAAGATCAGCTGCTTTATATAAATTATGGCGAAATGAACTAGCTGAAATTTTGTTGGCTTGAAAAAAGAGCTCCTTCTGGCTATTCCTTTAAAAAACACAGGGTTTGATGTTTTTCAAAAGAATGCAGATTTTTGCCTCATGAAATGTCAGCCTCAGCCTGCCTATAAATCTTAGTAACGTGGTGGATACTTGACAATGATTTTTTTTTAAAACCTTGAAAAATTTCTAATTTTCCTCTGTAAGGGCAGTTATGATCCTATCACTCCAAATTTAGTTTCACAAGGAAGGAGAGAATGTGATAAACTAATCATTTCTATAGACTATCTCCAATTCCACTGTCTTGCAAGTTTATTACATCGACATGATCAGAACCTGAGAGTATATAATATGACTTTCGATGGTTTTCCTACTCTTCTACCTTCTTAATTTGCATTTCTAGGGGCTGTTAGTGGTGATGACATAAATTAGTGGAAGGATTCAGAACCTATAGGTATTGAGTTCTGGGTTCTAGTTTCAGTTGTGCCCCTGGACTGCTGTTTTTTTACCTTAAGAGAGACAATGAATGCTCTGTGCCTACAGTTTCTTTATCACTAAATGGGGATAATGATACCTCTGTCTCTCCCTACTTCACAAGGTTGCTGTGAGGATAAAGTCAGATCATTGATGTTAAAGTGCTTTGGAACAATAAAAGGACTATACAAATTCTAGCTATTTTTATTTGGCTGCTAAAAACACAGTCGAATCCTGAGTGGCTCCTAAAATTCTATTCACTCTCTGTGAGAGCCTAGGTTTGCACCATGTCCACATGACAGTAACTGGAACTAGTCTGTATCACAAAAGATACAGGACCACTTTAAGGTTCTCGTGGATTCTGCATTGTAGAAGCTGAGGGGAATCAGCCCAGGTAAGAGTAGATTCTCTTTAGATTCTCTTTAGATTCTCCAGTCATATAAGCCTTTTCTTCCTTGGCCTCGATAGTCAAGTTTTACAGGTGTTTTTTCAGAACCTAGAAGTTGGCAACAAGAAATCTGAATTTCCCCTGAGTCAGTCCACTTCTTCTGTGGTCATTTCAGTATACCCATTTGTTCTTGTGATCTCTAGTAACAGGGTGGGCCCCCCTGCTCCCCAAAAGGGAGCCTCATGAGGCTCCCTCCTGGTCCTAAATCAGTCAATCAGATTTATTGAGTGCTTACTGTGTGCAGAGCACTGTACTAAGTGCTGGAGAGAGTATAATTTAACAATATTGTAGACACATTCCCTACCCACAGTGAGTTTACAGTCTAGAAGGAGCTTACAGTCTTCAGACTGACTTATGGCTCCATCTACATCTTTGCTGCCCCCTCCATGTGGCTTACTTGGGAATAGGGGTGTTAGGTGCTGGGGTGGGGAAGGCTCAAAGAAATGATCTGGAAGGTATTTCATGGCCGTAGTGGACTGCTGCTACTGCAGAGGTAACACACAACCTCCACATGTTGTTGCTCAGATGTTCCAAGGCAAAGTGCAGTACATGAGAGTGAGCCTCCAACCACGAGAGTAAGAGGGCAAATATTATGGATTTGTTCAGATAGACATGTAGCTGGAAAGAGCAGGGGCCTGGGAGTCAGTCCCTGATCTGCCAAATGCTTGCTTTGTGACCATGGGCAAGTCACTTAACCTTTCTGTGCCTCAGTTCCCTCATTTCTAAAAAGAGGATTAAATACCTGCTCCCCCTCCTACTTAGGCTTCGAGCCCCATGTGGGACAGGCACTGTGTCTAACTAATCCACTTTTATCTACCCCAGTGCTTAGAACAGTGTTTGGTAATTGCTCAACAAATACTATTAAAAAAAATCAGGTTTTGAAGAATTCAGCTGCAAAATCTGCCTGCAGTCTCAAGCACTGGATATACTCAGGTATTCCTGTTTTTTAATGGTATTTGTTAAACTCTTACTATTTTCCCGACACTGCATTAAATTGGACACAGTCCATATCCCATATGGGACTCACAGTCTTAATCCCCATTTTACAGATGAGGTAACTGAGGCATAGAGAAGTGAAGTGACTTGCCCAAGGTCACACAGCAGACACATGCAGTAAGTTCATGGTAGTATAATTATTTATTATTAACTCCACACTTGCACTCTAAACCGTAAGCTCATTATCGGCAGGGAACATGCCCGTGCCCTGTTCACTACACCTTGCTGCTTCAATGGACAATCGAACAGTTGGACAGTTGGTTAATTTTCCCTGATTATCTAAGCTTCCCTTTCTTAAATTAAGCCTTATTCCTCCTGCCAATGTCCCTTTGGTGCTAAGAAGAAGCTATTTTTATTTGCATTTCCCAGATGAAGAAATTGTGGTGAAGAAAGTTCAGTTCACTTGTCCAAAATAATAGGCTTAGTACGGAATGGGGTTTCCAGCTTTTCCAGTCTTCCCACTGAGTTATGCTGCCTCTTTTTCTGTTTCTGTTTTTTAATCAACAAAAGATTTCCTATTTTGTAAGCTCCTTGTGGGCAGGGAACGTTTCTACAACTCTGTTACACTGTACTCTCCCAAGCATTTAGTAAAGTCCTCTGCACACAGTAAGTGCTCAATAAATACCACTGATTGAATACTGAGAAATTACATGCACCTTAATTAGGCTAAGCAATACTTTTCTTTCTGTAAAAACTCTGGGTTGGGCTTCTTGAGGGCTGGGTGGGGCTTCTGTGGCCAAGATTCAAAATAGGGATATATCTCCTCAGTCTCTCCTTTCAACACTGCTGCCTTTGATGGGCAGAACCCACTTCTCTCTCCCACTTTAGATTTTAGCCCCTTCCCTCAGTATAGTTGTCCAGATAGGCAGAGAGTGATCTCTCTTCCCCAGGCCTTGTCAGTCCTTCCCTTCCTCTCAATGCTGCTGCTTTGGCAGAGAAGAACCCCATTCTCTCTTGTCCTTTCTCCTTGAGGAACACGGAGAAATAGGTAGCAGCATTTTGAAAGTGGCAGAAGTCCTGAGAGGAAAGGAGAGAGTAGCTGACGTGGGAGGAGAAGCTAAAAAGTACAGGAATCTAATACCTGCATTTATTTTCATGTAAAAGCCCCATAGTATCTCCAGTCAATCAGTAGTATTTATTCAGCAGCTACTGGGTGCAGAGCACTGTATTTAATAATAATAATAATAATAATGTTGGTATTTGTTAAGCACTTACTCTGTGCAGAGCACTGTTCTAAGCGCTGGGGGAGATACAGGGTAATCAGGTTGTCCCACACGAGGCTCACAGTTAATCCCCATTTTACAGATGAGGTAACTGAGACAGAGAGAAGTTAAGTGACTTGCCCACAGCCACACAGCTGAGAAGTGACAGAGCCGGGATTCGAACCCATGACCTCTGATTCCCAAGCCCGGGCTCTTTCCACTGAGCCAGTGCTTGGGAGCGTACAATAGAGTTAGCAGGTATGATACCCACCCTCAAAGAGCTTAAATTAATAAGATTGCTATTGCTACTAAGTTTTCCACAAAACTTAAAATCATTTCAACCGCACCTAGTTCTAATGTATTTATTTTTCCCCGGCCAGTGTAACAGATTGAGTTGAAACATATCTAATGAGGGGAACACTACAAATTCAGATCAGGCTATGCATTAGAAACATAGCTTGAATATCTGTTTCACAGATGTTTCACTTTGTCAAACCAGCAGTACACAAAACTTTTGCCAAAATTGTTGTTGCAAGGAGTGAGTTGTCCACATACATTGCCTCTCATTATAGTAATCATCCTCCTCCTGCCACAGTCTCTATTTTCGCCTTCCTACTCTGACTCACTAGGATTCTGTCTCTTTGCTCTTCCATAAGATGCTCAGAGTAACTGCCGCTAATAAATGCCTGCAAGATTTTCTTATTTCTTTGTGAAGTAGATTCCACACAGGAGTTGAGAAAGTAAACAAAATGTTTGACATGAGTTTTGAATGATATGTGTATCTTCTGTCCTTTATAGGAGAAATTATGTATTTCTAACAATGGGTGAACACTGTGGTTATGAAAAATAGGCATAGGAAATGATTTGCTGCCATAGATACAATTGACAGTGTTTGAAAGTCCCATAACAATGTATAGCACACACATAGATAGTTCAGCTCAGTCAGAAAAGCCCAAAGAAAAACCCTTGTTCAAAATGAAAGTAAAGAGTTCTGAGTGTTTTAGAATGGTTTTAAGATGATTTTCCTTCTGCAGACATATTTATCTTCTAGATAGATTACTAAGACCTCACAGATTCTTTCTCTTATCCCTCCAAATGCACCTTGTCCACTAGATTTTTCACCAAATTTAAAATTTAAGAGGGCATATGTCACCTTTTTCATAAAGTATTTGTGGGAAGGCAAATGACTATAAAATTAGAGCTGCTCTGTTTTGATTACGTTTTCATTTAATCTGACAAAACTCTTTTTGTTTTTACCATGAGCAACAAACATATTGCTATCTGTTCCGCTTCAATCAATTAATCAATCAATTTAATTTATTGAATGCTTACTGTGAGCTCACTGTGGGCAGGGGAGGTGTCTATCAACTCGATTATATTATACACTATCTATTGTATTGTGCTTAGTACAGTGGTATGCACACAGTAAGCACTCAATAAATACGATCGATTGATTGATAGATTGATTGTAAATCCTTCTATTTAATGTTTAGGAGAGTTTAATGCGATAGAGTTGATAGACACCATCTGGAACACATGGAGCTTACAGTTTACAGGGGCCAACAGATATTAAAATAAATTACAGACAGAGGAAATAGTATCATGAAGTTGGCACGGACCTCACACAGATTTGGGTCACGGTGATTGAAACACAGATTACTCAATCAATCAATCACTATATTTATTGAGCACTTACTGTTTGCAGAGCACTGTACTAAGCACTTGGGAGAGTACAATGTAATAGACATCTTCCCTGCCCTCATGGAGCTTACAGTATAGAGGGGGAGACAAACATTAATATAAATAAATTATGGATACGTACAATAAGTGCTGTGGAGATTACAGATGGAGGCCCACCCCTTGTAGCCACAACACTGTGACCGCGGCTATCTCTCTTTATCACCACTTGGATGGGAAGTGGAAAGCCGTAAATCTTGTAATATCTTGGAAATCGATTAATCAAATTTATTGAACACTTACTCTGTGTAGAACACTGTACTAAGTACTTGGGAGAGTACAGTAGAGTGAGTAGACACAATCCTTGACCTCAAGGAAGTCATTATGTTCACCTCATTAGGCATGTTTTTCAGGTCTGTTTATTTCTCCTGTGACGTTCCTCATCAATATGGATTTGCCTTGAATGACCAAAACTGCCTGGGGAGACTGGACTCCAACAATAGCTCCGTTCACTTCACTGCCATCCTGCCTGGGCCCTGGGAATTTCTCTCAGGTACTGCAGGGGAACTGAGACATGGAGCATGCAGTGTGTGGTGGGGCTCGGAGCTGGAAATTCAGGAAGGACCCTGAGCCTGAGCCATCTGAGCTTGGCTGGGGGGACGAGGCTCTTAGGAGTAGGATAGGTGGCTCCAAAGACACTCCCTCAGTCTGCCAGATGCCTTCTCCACTAGTGTTGGATGGCATCGAGGGCCAAATTTATCTTATGCAGATCTGGGTCCCAAGAGTAATTTTCCACTAGAAAAATCATTTTTAAAATATGCCTGGTGTAAGAATCTAGTGTCATGTTGGCTTTTTAATAACAGTGGTGCATTGCTGACTCACTCTGCTTGTGGTTCACTAGGGTCCTCTGTACTCAGGACTACTAATTGTTCCCCAAACTGCACTTACAGGTACTACCTTGCTCTACAGCCAACTTCCTCCTGTTTGCTTTCTGTTTGTAAATAACCTTAACCCTGAATTTATTGTTTATGTGGAGCCACCTGAGCCTGTTGTGCCCTCCCAAAATGTTCATTTCCTGATCAACTAGCCAAGGGGTAAACCTTTATACACAGCACAAGAAGCCATCTGTGTAAATTTAGATATCCATCAGAGGCAGAACTTATTTACTGAGTGGACCAGTGGCTGAATCGGCATGGACCTAGTAAACGTTTTGAGAGGATTTTTGTAGTGGAAATATTCAGTCTGTGATGTAAAAGATTCTATGGCTTTCCCCATGTTGACAAAGCCAATGTTTTGGGTGTCATATACAGCTACTCTTTTTTTTAATAGTATTTGCTAAGTGCTTACTATGTGCCAGGCCCTGTACTAAGCACTGGTTGGTCTCCTCTCTTTCATTCAACCCACATTTTCAATCCATCAGTAAATCTTGTCGGTTCCAACTTCACACTGCTAAAATTCACCCTATTCTCTCCATCTCAATTGCTATGACATTACTACAATCACTTATCCTTTCACATTTTGACTACTGCATGAGCCTTCTTGCTGATCTCCCAGCATCCTGTCTCTCCCCACTCCAGTCCATTCTTTACTTTGATGCCTGGATCATTTTACTACGAAAACATTCAGAACATGTTTTCCCACACTCCTCAAGAAACTCAAGTACCTTTGCATCCAACAAAAACACCTCACCATTGCCTTTAAAGCACTCAATCTCCTTGTTCCCTCCTGCTTCACCTCACTATTATCCTACTACAAACCAGCCCCTCTAATACAAACCTTCTCACTCTGCCTCAGTCTCATCTGTTTTGCCATCGACTCCTCACCCATGTCCTGCCTCTGGCCTTGAACGCTTTCCCTCCTCATATCCAACAGACAATTACTCTCCCCCACTTCAAAGCCTTATTGAAGGCACATCTCCTCCAAGAGTCCTTCCCTGTCTAAGCCCTCCTATCCTCTTCTCCCACTCCCTTCTGCATCACCCTGACTTGCTCTCTTTGCTCTTCTCCCTTCCCAGCCCCACAACCCTTATGCACATCTCTATAATTTATTTATTTGTATTACTGTCTGTCTCACCCTTCCGACTGTAAGATCGCTGTGGGCAGGGAAAGGGTCTGTTCATTGTTATATTGTACTCTCCCAAGTGCTTTGTACAGTGCTCTGCACTAAATAAATAAGATTAAACAAATACAAGCTTATCAGGTTGGACACAGTCCATGTCTCACACGGGCCTCACAGTCTTAATCCCCATTCTACAGCTGAGGTAACTGAGTCACAGAGATGTTAAATGACTTGCCTAAGATCAGATAGCAGACAAGTGACAGAGCCGGCATTAGAACCCTGACCCTTCTGACTCCCAGGCCTGTGTTCTAGTCACTAGGCCAAGCTCCTCTGACTTGACCTAGAGTTTACCTCAGAATCCTGGAGGGCAGGGATCGTGTCCACCGACCCTTTTGAAATCTTCCCAGTGCTTAGCACAGTACACCATACCCAGTAAGTGTTCCATAAATTCCACTGGTTGATATTTAACATGCCCATCAGACTGGCAAACAGCACCAACTTTGACCAGTTCCCTTTGGATAGCACAAAAGGCCCCATCCTAGAGCTGCTAATTTGATTGGGGAAGAGTAAGTTAGGGGGTGGTTTGAGAATGATAGAATCTACGATTTTCTTCTTCCTCTATCACTTTTGGCTCTCCTGTTTCTGTGATTGCCCAGGAATTACGGAGGAAGGAAGTCCCTTAGACTGTGAGCTAAGGGACAGGGACTGCAAGGGACAGGGACTGCATCCAATCTGCTTATCCTGATCTACCCCTGTGCTTAGTAGAGTGCTTAGTATACTGTAAGTACTTAATGAATACCATAATTATGATTATGATTATTGTTATTATGAGGAAAAAGTGTGAAAGGAAGCATTTAGCAGGCAGGTGTAAAGTGCCCAGGGAAGTTAACTAAAATGTAAATGAGAAATTTGTCTTGCTCTACGAAATTTCAAGATTTCCAGATCTCAATACAACCAAGGAGTTAGCCAAATGAGAAAAAGCTAGATACATTTTAAATATTGCAATTGCTTGTCTAAAGTATCATGGGGGGGTGGGAAAAGACAGACATAAGGGCTTAGTACAGTGCTTTGCACACAGTAAGCACTCAGTAAATAAGATTGAATAAATGAAAGAACACAACATTTCAGGGGTTAATCAAGACCTATGTCAAAGTACTCAATAGCCTGAGTAAAATATCCTCCTCTGCATAGCCTTAAATCAGTAACTTAGTCTGTGTGGAAAATGATAACAGTGTTGCCTCATGGAAAGACCATGGACCTGGGAGTCAGGGGATCTGGGATCTAACTTCAGCGCTGCTAGTTGTTTGTTGCATGACTTCAGACATTCACTTAACTCCTCTGTGCCTCAGTTTCCACATTTCTTACATGGGGATACAATGCCTGTTAATAATAATAACAATAATAATTATGGTATTTGTTAAGCGCTTACTATGTGCCAAGCACAGTTCTAAGTGCTGGGGTAAATACGAGGTGATCAGATTGCCCCACATGAGGCTCACAGTCTCTAGCCCCATTTTACAGATGAGGTAACTGAGGCATAGAGAAGTTAAGTGACTTCGCCCAAGTCACACAGCAGAAAAGTGGTGAAACTGGAATTAGAACCCACGACCTCTGACTCCAAAGCCTGGGCTCTTGCCACTAGGCCATGCTAATCCTCCTGTTCTCTGTTTTACTTAGACTGTGAGCTTCAGGAGGGGCAGGGACTGTGTCTGACATGATTATCTTGAACCTACCTCAGTGTTTAGTACAGTCCAGTGCTTGGCACATAGTAAGCCCTAAACAAATATCGCATTTATTATTATCATTATTATTATTATTATGACAGAAAAAGCTAATTGCCAATTTCCCCTTTGTTAAATTGAAATAAGGCTGTTACCTTTGGCTCTTTTAATAAACATATTGGGGAATTTAAAAAAAATGAGTGCTGATTTCCCTGTGCACAATCTGCCAGAAACTTTATCAGAATCAGAACAAAAGCATTTCTGTACCTTCCATATCTGCTTCTCCACTAGTCCTCATGCAGTAATGCAGAATAACAAATAAACGAATAGTTCTCAGCCTCTAGGAGCTCATGTGGTTAATTATGTCAACAGTATATTTAAATATTTTCCTCCATCTGCTATAAAGTCCCCCAAAGCTATTCTCCTAATATGCATGTAAAATGAATGTAGTGGCTGGTAGCAATATGATATCAGAAAAGGCTCACACACTGAAGTGGAAGAGACTTGATTCACAGGGAAAGAGGAAACTATCTCTGAATTTAAAATTAAACAGGAAAATAAAATCTCCCAAAATTCATGAATGAATCCAGTTCTTTGAGGGTTATTACAGTAGTGGAAGAATGATGTAAATTTTTCTATAATTATTCAAGTGTACAAAATTCCAACTTGCTTTAACTTACGTAATTTCATAATTCAATCTCTCCTGCATGCAACTAGGCTTTTAGAGTGCTTATATATTTGTTTGCTGCAGCGAAGAATGGGAATAGGCCTGTAATCCACTCAAAGAGAAAAATTTGTTTAAGCAATTCTTTTATACAGAGATGCCATCAGTGAAACTTCCAGCTAGGAAATATTATATTGTTAATACAAACACACTGCAAAACCTTGAGGAAAACAAAGTGCTGAAGAAAATACCATTAGAACTAACAACCCACTCCTTCCTCTCCATCCAAAATGCTACCACATTAATTCAAGCACTTATCCTATCCCTCCATGATTATTGTATCAGCCTTATTGCTGACCTCTGCCTCCGGCCTCTCCCCACTCCAGTCCTTAATCCATTTCTGCTGCCTGGATCATTTTCCATCAATAACAATCAGACCATGTTTCCCCACTCCTCAAGAAACTCGAATGGTTACCCATCCACGTCCACTGGCTTCAAGCCACTTAATCACCTTGCCCCCTTCTACCTCACCCCACTACTCTTCTACTACAACTCAGCCCGCACACTTGGTTCTTCTAATACTAATCTTCTTACTGTTCCTCGATCTCGTCTATCTCGCCACTGACCTCTCACCCACATCTAACCTCTGGCCTGGAACAAGCACCCTCTTCATATCAGACAGATAATTTCTCTCCCCTACTTCAAAGCCTTAATGAAGGCACATCTCCTCCAAGAAGCCTTCCCTGACTAAGCCCTCCTCTCTTCTTCTCCCACTCCCTTCTGCGTTGCCCTGACTTGCTCCCTTCATTTATTCTCACTCCCATCCCCATAACACATATGCATATATCTGTATATTTCTGTAGTTTATTTATGTATTTATTTATTTATTTTTGTATATTAATGTCTGTCTTCCCCTCTAAACTGTGAGCTCACTGTGGGTAGAGAATGCATCTGTTTATTCTTATATAATACTCCCCTAAACATTTGAATAATGCTTTGTGCATAGTAAGTGCTCAACAAATATAAGTGAATAATTAGAATTATTCCTAAATTTAGAATTTATTTCTCTTACTTGGTTTTATCTATATGTAAAAACACAGAAAGTGCAGAAAGCTATGTTGAGAGATATATCAGCAAAGAAAGATCTTAGTTTCCTATTTTAAATCAATCAATCCATAACAATCAATTAACTACTCTGCAGACTGTAAGCTTCTTGTGGGCATGGATGATGTCTACCAACTCTGTCATATTGTGCTTTTCCAAGCACTTGCTACTGTGCTCTGCACATATTAAGTGGTTGATAAATACCATATATGGATTAGTAACATTTACTGAGCACTACTGAGTGCAGAGCACTACTCTATTAAGTGCTTGGGAGAGTACACTAGAATTAATATACATGAATATGTATGATACCTGCCTTATAAAGTTTCTACTCTAGCAAGGAAGGCAGACAAATAAATTTCAGGTAAGAGGAAGTAATAAAATTTCTAAGATATGTACACACAAGTTCTTTGGGAGTTGTGACTACATAAGTACTTAGGTGGTGCAGAAGAGCTGGAGTGACAGATGGGAGTAGGATGGAAGATGATAGATGAGGCTTGATCTCCCTAAAATCTCCCCTGCTCCTCTCCAGTTCACCCTAGCATCAGAGAACTAAGTGCTGAGGTAGATACGAGATCATCCATACCTTATCTCACCTTGGCTTCACGGACTCTGTCCTCTCCTGGTTCTCCTCTTACCTCTCTGGCCGGTCATTCTCAGTCTCCTTCGCTGGAGCCTCCTCCCCCTCCCATCCTTTAACTGTTGGAGTTCCTCAAGGGTCTGTTCTTGGCCCTCTTCTGTTCTCCATTTACACTCACTCCCTCGGTGAACTCATTCGCTCTCACAGCTTTGACTACTATCTCTACGCAGATGACACGCAGATCTACATCTCTGTCCCTGTCCTCTCCCCCTCCCTTCAGGCTCGCATCTCCTCCTGCCTCCGGGACGTCTCCACCTGGATGTCGGCCCGCCACCTAAAACTCAACATGAGCAAGACTGAGCTCCTCATCTTCCCTCCCAAACCCGGTCCTCTCCCAGACTTCTCTATCACCGTTGATGGCACGACCATCCTTCCTGTCTCTCGGGCCCGCAATCTCGGTGTCATCCTTGACTCATCTCTCTCGTTCACCCCACACATCCTATCCGTTACCAAGACCTGCCAGTTTCACCTCTACAATATCGCCAAGATCCGCCCTTTCCTCTCCACCCAAACGGCTACCTTACTGTTACGGGCTCTCGTTATATCCCGGCTAGACTACTGTGTCAGCCTTCTCTCTGACCTCCCTTCCTCCTCTCTCGCCCCGCTCCGGTCTATTCTTCACTCCGCTGCCCGGCTCATCTTCCTGCAGAAACGATCTGGGCATGTCACTCCCCTTCTTAAACAACTCCAGTGGTTGCCTATCGACCTCCGCTCCAAACAAAAACTCCTCACTCTAGGCTTCAAGGCTCTCCATCACCTTGCCCCTTCCTACCTCTCCTCCCTTCTCTCTTTCTACCGCCCACCCCGCACGCTCCGCTCCTCTGCCGCCCACCTCCTCGCCGTCCCTCGGTCTCGCCTATCCTGCCGTCGACCCCTGGGTCACGTCCTCCAGCGGTCCTGGAACGCCCTCCCTCCTCACCTCTGCCAAACTGATTCTCTTTCCCTCTTCAAAACCCTACTTAAAAATCATCTCCTCCAAGAGGCGTTCCCAGACTGAGATCCTCTTCTCCCTCTACTCCCTCTGCCATCCCCCCTTTACCTCTCCGCAGCTAAACCCTCATTTTCCCCTTTTCCCTCTGCCCCTCCAGCTCTCCCTTTCCATCCCCACAGCACTGTACTCGTCCGCTCAACTGTATATATTTTTGTTACCCTATTTATTTTGTTAATGAATTGTACATCGCCTTGATTCTATTTAGTTGCCATTGTTTTTACGAGATGTTCTTCCCCTTGACTCTATTTATTGCCACTGTTCTTGTCTGTCCATCTCCCCCGATTAGACTGTAAGCCCGTCAAACGGCAGGGACTGTCTCTATCTGTTGCCGACTTGTTCATCCCAAGCGCTTAGTACAGTGCTCTGCACATAGTAAGCGCTCAATAAATACCATTGAATGAATGAATGAATGAATCATCAGGTTGGAAGCAGTCTTGTTCCATGTGGGGCTCACAGACTTAATCTTCATTTTACAGATGAGGTAACTGAGGCACAGAGAAGTGAAGTGACTTGCCCAAGATCACACAGCAGACAAGTGATGGTGCTAGATCAGAACACAAGTGACTCCCAGGCCCACATTCTATCCACTAAGCCATGCTTATTCCCCACAGGTGACTTCCCACCATCACTTTTTCCTTTCCTGACCACTCCCCAGCTTCCTCGCTCTGCAGCCAACTTTGTGTGGCTTTGCCACAAGGTGAAGTGTGGAGAGGGATGGGGAAGGAGAGGTGCATCGGGAAATGCCACTCACTCATGGTGGGATTCTTCCTGACTCTTACTGCCTCCTTCCCTGACCTGTCATAGACAAAAGTACTCTCAGCTCCAGCAGCCAAAGCTGCCCACAGCTCCCCTACTTCTCTACCACCACTCTGGCTAGTGAGCTACTATTGTGGTCATTGAGGGCCATCTAAGGGGGAGGACCCCACGGGATCATTCAGCCCAGGTCTCGATTTCTCTTTTTGCAGACTGGCCATATTGGAGGATAAATCAGACCTTCTTGTAGGTTTTCAACTGCTCTTCTGCACCCTTAGGAAAGTCTTACAATGCGACTTTGAGCAAAGTCCTAGAGACAGTTATTCAAGAAGTGCGGTGTGTAGATTCATTCATTGAATCGTACTTACTGAGCGCTTACTGTGTGCAAAGCATTGTACTAAGCACTTAGTACAATTTGACAACAGATAGAGACAATGCCTACCCAACAATGGGGTCACAGTCTAGAATTATATCAGGCAAGGGATCATTTGGAGTCAGTGGGGAGGGTATTAAATGGAATTAGGGTAGCTCCTGCTCTTCAAACTACTCTCAAAGCTTTCAGGTTATAGAAAATAATAATCAGTCAATCAAGGGTATTTATTAAGTGCTTATCATGTGCAGAGCACTGTACTAAATGCTAGGGAAAGTACAATACAACAGAGTTGGTAGGTGAGAGCCTTGCCCATAATGAGCTAAAAGTCTAGATGGGGAGACATACTAAAATACACTAGGGATAGGAGAATTAGGGTGTGAGAATATTTATAAAAGTTTTTGTGGCTGGGGTGAGTATCAAAGTGCTTAAGGGGTATACAACCAAGACTGCAATCGAGGGCAGAAGGCAGAGAAGACAGGAGAATAATAATAATGATAATAATGATGTTGGTATTTGTTAAGCACTTACTATGTGCAGAGCACTGTTCTAAGCACTGGGGTAGCTGCAGGGTAATCAGGTTGTCCCACGTGAGGCTCACAGTCATCATCCCCATTTTACAGATGGGATAAGTAAGGCCCAGATAAGTTAAGTGCCTTGCCCACAATCACACAGCTGACAAGTGGCAGAGCCAGGATTCGAACACATGACCTCTAACTCCCAAGCCCAGGCTCTTTCCACTGAGCCACGCTGCTTCTCTGGTTCTGCTTCTGCTTCCCAGAAATAAAGACTGGGAAGGTCTCTTGGAGTAGATGTAATTTTAGATTGGTTTAGAGGCTGTGGAGAGTGGTGGTCTGTTGGATATGGAGAGAGAGGAAGTTCCAGGCCTGAGGAAGCAGAGTAATATGGGTAATGGCTCGATGGTGAGAGAGATGAGATCAAAATACAAAGAGTAGGTTGGTGTTAGAGTGTGCACATTGGATTGTAGTGGAAGTAGTATTCAACAGTAATAAGTAGCAATAGCAGCACAGTTATGTAGGAATGGGAGAGCCAATTGTAACTGGATTTACTGGTATGCTTTTCAGAGCCTCCCAGCGCTGCCCATAAACTTTCCTCTTTCAACTACTTTTACTTTCAAAGGACTTTGTTATGTGAGTTCTTTCTCCTTTTTGCAAGTCATGAAACCTAAAAGCTGGCTGAAATTTTAGTTTCATGCAGGGATATATATTTGTTCTTTGTAATGGTATACATTCCCAATCATACATAAAATATCACATATTTGGCATTAAAACTCATATCCATTTTATATCTGAATTTATTTGGCTTTAGACAGGCAAATATAAGTAGAATATAACAAAAGTAGATCCCAGACATTTCCCAAGAATACATGACATTTTATGTTGAAAAATATAATCTTGGCAGATTGATATGAGCCTGTTAAATATATTTATCTCTAAATCATGCCATTTATCTAGATTGATGTATCAACATCACTAGTATGGACAGAAGAATTGTCCCCAACCCTCACCACATTGTCCATTTCTAGACAACTTTACTAAGTTTCGTTGGAATAATATTCCAATGTCCCTTGCATTTCCAAAAAAAAAGTCATCTTAATCTTGGAAACCCATTTGCTTGACCTTCACTAGGGAATACCCTTAATTTCAGCCTGGACAGATTTGGATGGATTAAGTAAATCTATCTGTGGATAAGAATATTCTCCAGTCTTACTTTAAAAGTCTCTTGGGGAAAGTAAAAGCAGCATTTTTGAAATGCCTGATACTGAGAATGCTGTTCATAGCTGCTTGATAAAATAAGGTTTTGAGAAAATCTCCAACCCTCAATATTTTCACATTAATATCACTGTTTTATGTTAACATGGCATCAATATAGTTTTCAAAAACATTGAAATTCTTGTTCATGTTCCTAAAGTGATTTGAACCTGAAAATGGTAAACAGATGCTAGGTTGAACCAAGAAAGATTATTATCCCCTGTAAGATGTAACACTATGGCTGGGAACCATCAGGTTGTAGAGGTTAAATAAATCAACTAGAAACTAAATTTGTAGTTGGTCTAGCACATCAAAACCCAGAGAAATCCATTAAATCACCTTCCTCCCTAATTCAGTGAACATGAGTCGGTCAATCAAAAGCTGAAATCCACACTAGGAACCTGATCTCTGAGTGGGAATGCAGAAATCTAAGATTTAAAAAAATGACAAGGTGGCTGGTGAGGTCACCACCTGGGATAGCTCCTTACTTCTGTCCTCACTTGGGACTTAGTTTACCAGTGCTGGAAAAGCAATGAGCTTGTCCTCTAGACTGTAAACTCATTGTGGTCAGGGAATGTGTCTGTTTATTGTTGTATTGTACTCTTCCAAGCACTTCAGTACAATGCACAGTAAGCACTCAATAAATGCAATTGAAAGAATGAACGAAAGGCTGAGCTAAGAATATAAAGACATCCTTGCTCTTTCCACCTTAACTCTAGCCGTACGTTGTAACTGAGTCCACACCCACTTTAAAGCAGGCTTTGACCAACTCCAACAGTTGGACATCTCCCCTACAGAGAGCCAAATCATAGGTTAGTCTTGGGAAAGGCGGGAAGGGTTACAGGGAATTCCAGTGCCACACAAGGCAGTACATGTTCACCAGTGTCCCAGCTAGCTCTCAGGACCAACCTACTAAACGCTGTTCCGAGTTGCGGTCCACCTGACTTTAGATGCTACTGGTAATATAGCTGCTGGAAAAATGCAAAAATGATGCTGAGAGCAAGTAAGCTCCTATACCTTATCTCTCTCTCTCTCTCTCCAGGGAGAGGATGGGCACACTGACAGTTCTGTCTTAATTTCTGAAAGTTGGCAATAGCCAGGCAGAAGGTAGGTACGGAAAACAACCAACTCCTGGACCTAGCCGTAGTGTAAGCTTATTGTGGGTAGGGAATGATGATATATACAGTTATAAGCAGCATGGCTCAGTGGAAAGAGCACGGGCTTGGGAGTCAGAGGTCATGGGTTCGAATCCCAGATATGCCACTTGTCAGCTGTGTGACTCTGGGCAAGTCACTTGACTTTTCGGTGCTTCATTTACCTCATTTGTAAAATGAGGATTAAGACTGTGAGCCTCACGTAGAACAACCTGATGACCCTGTAACTACCCCAGTGCCTAGAACAGTGCTTGGCACATAGTAAGTGCTTAACAAACACCAAAACATTATTATTATTATTATTATTAATAAACACTAAGTACAGTGCTCTGCACACAGTAAAGCACTCAATAAATGTAAGTGAATGAATGAATGAACAGCTGCATCTTCAGAGGGGACAGGCAAGATGCACTATCCAGATTTTGGACTCTCCCACTTAGGTGGGGAAAGCTGGTCTTCTTAATCTAACCGTATCCCAAGTATCTTAGTTACATAAATAAACATACATTGTTTTCACTCCATGTTTTAAATAGAACATGTTGCCAAATTAAGTAATATCCTCCTAACAATGTATTTCTATTTAGCTAGGATGTGACATGCTGTCGGATGGAATAGCTGGACAAATGTCAGTGGCACAAAACACATAGGATGAATATAGGAATCCCCCAAGTTACAATCACTCCATGATAAAACAACTCCAGGGATACGGTAAGTGTTATTTGATGCTTTACCCCAGACATAGGCCCACTTGACCTCAGTGTTCTGATGAGCAATATGAGTAAATAAATCCTGTTTCTACTCCTCTCCTGGGATGAGATTAAGCAGTCTACGATGAATTGATTTTAGAGAATGCTCCGCCCACAGTTTTTGTCAGATTTATAAGGCGTTGAAGAGACCCCTGAGTAGAGAGCCAGAGATGTTATTGATTTGAGGAGGCAGCTTAATTTAGAAGTGCATGATGCAGATGTATTGGGATAATCTTATACAGAGGAATTGTCCAAAGGACCTCTTCAGACTTCTACAATCCTATGCATCATTACAAGATGCCGAAACAGATGAAGTTATAATTTCTCCATATTATCTAAATTATTGGAGTTAAAATGATTTGCAACTTGTATTTTTAAGTATATTTGAAGAACAACTCTTAATGAAAAGATTGTAAACTAGTACCCTGCAAACTCCTTGAGGGCAGGGATCATGTTTACTAACTTGTGAACCCCATAAGGGACCTGAATGTCTTGTATCTACCCCAGGAGCATGGCTTAGTGGAAAGAGCATGGGGTTGGAAGTCAGAGGATGTGGGTTCTAATCCCAGCTCCACCACTTGTCTACTGTGTGACCTTGGGTAAATCGTTTCTCTTCTCTGTACCTCAGTTACCTGATCTGTAAAATGGAGATGAAGACTGTGAACCCCATTTGGGACAACCTGATAACTTTGTATCTACTCCCACACTTAGAATAGTGCTTAACACATAGTAAGCGCTTAACAAATACCATTATTATTATTATTATTATTATTACAGTGCTTGGCTCATAGTAACAAAACACACAATTATTTTATCAAGCACTACCCAATGCACAGTAAGTACCACTGACTGGTTAATTGAGGAGTTCTAAGATATGCAGAAGTAGTCATAAGGAGTTTGCCTGATATGAAGGGCTTTAGGAAGAAAAGTATGAGGCTGCTACTCAATCCAAGTGGGAACAATTTTTCACTACAGCTGAAAAAACATTTCTGCAGTCAGAAGAACACACTGCTACTGCTGCAGCCTCCTGCAAGACTCATAACCATATTACAACTCCTAATTTATTTAATGATGCGATGATATGCTTTAAATTACTTTAATAGAGATTAAACCATAGTTTAGTGAAGTTTATCATTTAAGTATATAGCTCATACAGTAATTTTATAGTATTATTCCAGAGGTTACAGAACAGATCCTAATTATAAATGTTGAAGTCTATAGTGGAGCATTATATTTTGTTATAACCAATCACAATGCAACAACATTTTCCAGGGACGTACCTGGTAGTCTCATGGGATAGGTCCACCTTGAAATGCAAGCTTTTAAAAAAATTTTTAACTGTAATTGTCTAAATTGGAGGGAGGAACATTTAATCCCCATTTTACAGATGGGGTAACTGAGGCACCGAGAAGCTAAATGACTTGCCCAAAGTGACCTAGCAGACAAGTGGCAGAGCTGGAATCGGATCCCAGGCCCTCTTACTTCCAGGTCCATGATCTTTCTACTAGGCCACGCTGCTCCTCATAATGCAGGGGTTTTCCAGATTACAACCTCTATGCTATAGGAAGACTGATCACATAATAAATCACTCTAAAGAAATATATCTAGTAATTGTCAGCTTTACTTGCTCCTAAAGAAAGTATAATAAAACAAGAGTATTCTTTCTCTTAGTAAAATGTCCTAATGCTAGCAGATCTATATTCTCAATGACATATTTCTAAATTATACATCAGTCTGGGGTAAACAACATGGTTTTCCTAACATTTCACATACAGCGAGAAGCTAAAAAGGACATTTTCAGCTGTGGTTTAGTTAATGTATTCTTTCCCTCTATGGCATATCTTTAACTGAGAGAACAATGGTCATCTTAAAATTTTGAAAGGAAGGTCGTGGTGTATTCTTTTTACCATCTCTTCACATTATCCTTTACTTCATTCAAATAGATCCTGTGAAAAGTACCATTCTTTACAATGGTTGAATCATGAAGCATCGTGATGGCTCCTTCTCTTGTGCCTCCAAACATGCTTTTGTCTACCTTATACTAAAGAAATCCTTGTATGGGATCCCAAGGCACCTTCCAGCTTTCGCTCCAACTCCCTTCTCCCATTTCTATTCAAACTTCTCATACAAGATATATACAACAGAACTTCCTAGCCTCCAACTCTCTTCTTGACCAATCCATCAATAGTGTTTATTGAGTGCCAAGGGAAGCAGCATAGTCTAATGCATAGAGCATGGGATTTGGGTTCTAAACTTGGCTCTGCCACTTGTCTGCTGTGTGACCTCAGGCAAGTCACTTCACTTCTCTGTGCCTCAGTTATCTTATCTGCAATATGAAGATAGACCCTCTGAGCTCCATGTGGGACAGGAACTGTGCCCAACCCAGTTTGGTTGTATCCACCCCAGTGATTAGTATAGTGCTTGGGACATAGTAAGTGCTTAACAAATGCTGATTATTATCATCATTATTATTAGTGTGTGCTGAGCACAATACTAGGCACTTGGGAGAACACAGTAAGATAGAGCTGGTAGACATAATTTTGCCCACATGGAGCTTACAGTCTAAAGAGGGAGGTGGATATTCAAATAAATTACAGATAGTGGAAATGGATATATACAAAAGTGCCTTGGGGCTCGGGGTGGATGACTATCAAGTGCCTGAGCGGATCAGGTCAGGAAAGGCATTTTAGGGGAGGTGTGATTTTAGTATGGCTTTGAAGGTGGGGAGAGTGGTGATTTGCTGGTTAAAAGAGAGAAGGAGTTCTAGACTAGAGGGAGAATGTGGATGAGGTAGACAGGGAGATACATGAGATCACAAGGCACTGAGTCTGGTTTCCACCATTTTCTTTCCACTGAAGCTACTCTCTTCAGGTTCACCAGACTTACCAACACCCACACATCCACATTTCCACAAATCAGTGGCCTCAGAGCGAGCCCTCCACCGCTCCCCTTGTTCCTGCCCTCCAGAGTCCCCTGTTTGGGAGAGAGGTTTCCTCACCCCCTTGGCACTGGGGAATGAAGCGGCCGCTGCTCCACCTAGAGAAGGACTCCAACAATGGTAGCACCTTCACTACTCCCCTTACACCCAACCTCCAAGGCTCACCACGAGGGAGGTTTTCTCACCTCCATGCCACTGGGGCTCCCCTCAGGCCCTGCTCCAGCCTGGGAAGGACACCAACGGTGGTATCCATCTGAGCTGTCCTTTGGTTCCCTTACTCCTGGTCTCCAAGGCCCACCTGCTCGAGAAGGACACAGCCCTACCACCATGCCATTAGGATTCCTAGAGGCTCCTGCTCCAGCACAGAAAGGAATCCAACTGTAGAAGCATGTAACCTCAACTCTTAGAACATGAGAAACAAGAAACCTGGCCGCTCCTGATGCATTTATTGTCATCTTTGTCTTTTGTCTTTTGGTTTTATCCTTCTTAATTGTTTATATCACCATAATCCCTCCCTTACTCTTAGATTGCAATATGTAGATGATGTCTATATCTCTTCGGTGTACTGCTTTGCCAGTGCTTAGTAGTTTACTTTGCACACATAGGCCCTTAAACACTACTACAAATAGCCACTTCCCCCATACTTTCCCAACTGCAGACTTTCTATAGTGAGTTGAACTCTTTGGCCCAAGTCCTTGGTTAGGTGAGAAAATTACATAATGGACCTTCTGGGAGACAAGGCGCAAGCCCCTTTTAGACTGCAAGCCCGCTTTGGGGCAGGGATTGTCTCTATCTGTTGTCTCAATATCACTGGTTGATTGACTCAGTTTGATTGACTGACTCAGTAACTGGCTAAAAATAGACTAAAGGCAGTATGGAATGTTTCTTTTTGCCCACCAGTCAAGCAGCACTGTATTAAGCACTGGGGAAGATATAAGATCATCAGTTTGGACACAGTCTCTGTCCCTTATGGGACACACAGTCTTAATCTCTCATTTTAGAAATGAGGTAACTGAGGCACAGAGAAATTACAAAGAAGTCACACAGCAGGCAAGTGGTGGAATCAGGATTAGAATCAGATCCTTCTGACTCCCAGGCCTTTGCTCTATCCATGAGGCCACACTACTTTTACTAGTTAGAGTTTTCCCCTCTGTCATCCTCCATGATGCCACGGAGAGAGCTAAAACAGGGGAAAATGGCTCCACTGAGACTTACAGGATAATGGCAGTGTAATCCCTACCAATCTATTGTTTGTTCTTCCCCAACCTTCCCACAGTTGTCAAACTCTGAAAAGTCCCCACAAGTGCTCAGTTTCAGGACTGCAGCCTTACCATAGCCTCACCTACATGCTCCACTGCCCTGTGGAGTGTTTCACTTACCAGCTCTAGAGACTCTATAATAATAATAATGTTGGTATTTGTTAAGCGCTTACTATGTGCCGAGCACTGTTCTAAGCGCTGGGGTAGACACAGGGGAATCAGGTTGTCCCACGTGGGGCTCACAGTCTTAATCCCCATTTTACAGATGAGGGAACTGAGGCACCGAGAAGTTAAGTGACTTGCCCAAAGTCACACAGCTGGCAAGTGGCAGAGCCGGGGTTTGAACCCATGACCTCTGACTCCAAAGCCCGTGCTCTTTCCAATGAGCCACGCTGCTTCTCATGACCTTGCTGACACCCAGGGCCACATCAAGAAAGTCTCTTAATATTTTTCCACTGATGAATGGGGTTTCTAGGCATTCATTCATTCATTCGGTTGTATTTATTGAGTACTTACTGTGTGCAGAGCACTGAACTAAGCACTTGGGAAAGTACAATGTAGCAGAGTTGGTAGAAACGTTCACTGACCATGAAGAGCTCAGAGTCTAACAGTAGTTGGGGGGTGATGGGGAAAAGTCACAGCAACAGGAGGTTCACAGGGAGGGAAGGTGACTTTGGATTTCATGTGGTTTTAGACTTGGGCCCCCTCCTCTCCTTAGCTGAGCAATAGGAACAGGGCAACATGCAACAAGATCAAGTTAATCCCACCCCTGATCCTAAGAACCTGATTACCCCTGGGGCAAACTGTTACCCACCCAGATATATGAACCTGCTTTACACTCACTGTGAGCCCTATGTGAGACAGGGATTATGTCCCACCTGATTAGATGATATAATAATAATTGTGGTATTTGCTAAGCACTTACTTTGTACCAGACACCGTACTAAGCGTTTGGGGAATACAAGTGACCCAATCCCTGTCCCATGTGGGGTTCATAGTCTCAATCTCCATTTTACAGATGAGATAACTGAGGCACAGGGAAGTGAAGCGACTTGCCCAAGGTCACACGGCAAAGTGACGGAGCCCGGATTAAGACCCATAACTCTCTGACTCCCAGGCTCGTGCTCTATCCACTATGCCATGTGCCTTCCTTAATCCATGGTTTAACACAGTGCTTGGAACGTAATAAATGCTTTACAAATATTCTTCCTATTATTATAATTATTACTACCCTGTACACAAGTTCTATTTGAGACCTACTGGTTTTTGTAGTTTCCAAGGAGACTCTTCAGGATCTTATTTTCTGACATTTTCCTCCCTTCATGTTGTTTTCCACATAATTGAAAAACAGGGTGAGGGAAAGTGAAATATTTTGCTCTAAAGAATAGACTTTGTACGTGCTGGTGCTATGGAGGCAACACTGTAAACTGAGACACTGAAACAGTACAAGATGAAGTTTCCCTACTAGTATTAAACATGGGTGGTCAGATGGTGTGTGTTTGATGATAATTTTAGCAGATAAAAGAGGATTTTTTTCATTAATGCAAGAAACTTTCGGAAGAACTTTGACTCTAGGTTATTTGTAGTAAACAAACTTTTTTTTACCTATAAAGCTTAATGTAAAACAAACCAGCTGGACTTCTGTCATTTTACCCACACGTGTATTCTCATATTTCACATTTGAAAAATGTATTTTTCATAAACCTACCTATAATATATTATAGCATTTTTTTATGAGGACCGTCTCTTTTCAACTGCTCTTTCTCTGGCCTTTCATATTTTTTCATTTATGTGTCTCTTTTAATCTGCATTTCTTTTCAGACCAGCTTTCTAGTAATTTAATTCCTTTCAAATTTGGCAGTGTGATATTTTATCTAAACTAGCATCCTCTCTTAGGTCAACAGACATTTTAGTATTTTTTTATCTGATGCTCTCTGTCATTAGAGCTTCTGAATTTTTTCCAGTAAAGTTTATTCATCATATCACTTATAAATGATCTCTCATTACTGCTCAGCTATCACATATTTTGAAGGGAGTATAAATGTTATATGCCTGAGACTTTATGGGCCAGATGCATACTAAACTAGGAGATAGTGATGATATCTGGGTGTTTACAAATTTTGCCTTATATGAAAATCTTAGAGATGAGGTTACGAAATCTTCAGAATGGGGACAATACTTTATATTCATATCTGTCATTTATCTTCAGTTCACGATTTTCGTTTTAGAATCATGTCATTCACTTTTTCCACTCTTCTTTTTGCTCTATCTCATTCTCATTCTTCTGTTTCTTGCTCTTTTCCCCACTTTAACTCAACTCTTTCCCCCCATTTCTCCACTTTGTTCTTTTTCCTCTTCTCCAAAATAGTAAAACTCTAAGTAGCACAAAGATTTTCTCTCATTCTCCCATCCCCACACACATGCAAATATCAAAGATTCTCTGCTAATGTCCCAGCAGTCCCCACTCCATATATGGGGAAGAATCACATTCTTTTTCTATATCCATCCCACTTTGGAGTGAATGGGAAAAACAGTCCCCAAAGTTGACTTTCATACTTTAACCACATAACAAAGGGCAAAGGGGACTGGAGCTGCCTTCAATAAAAGGGCTTCACAGCCTGACTCATGTTCTCCTAGACATAGTTCAAGAAACAGGAGCCTGAACATTATCTCTTCCTCATCTTACAGCATATATACTTTCCTGACACCACACTGCTTCCTGGCAGTACATGCCCCAGAGTGATTGATTATACCACCCAATTGCATTCTACTCTTCTGCCCACACCCTGCTTGGAAAGGCTCTTATTCAAACTCTCTCAGTCTCCCTACCATTTCCCCTTTCCATTTTTTTCTTAGAGATGCTCAATGATGGAAAAATTTACTCAAGATGGAAAATTCTGGGGTGGGCAGAGGGAAAAAAGCAAATTTCCTACAATATCCATATGTCTATTCTTCACATTTTAATTTTACAGGGACTAGCTTCATATGGTTCCGATTTTATGGGTTTAGCAATCATCGATGATAATCACTAGAACTTTTAAAAAAGTGCCACACAATTTTCCTGCTTAACTCAGTTAAAAATACACTTTTTAATGTCTTACAGATGTAGCCAGGAAAACAGAGATATGATGTTATTAATGTTTTTGATGTGGATTCCAAAACCCATAAAAGTAACTGAGTTTTAAGAGAATATTTTTGACAGGGCATGCACTCACAGTTCAAAATTACTGAAGCATGAGTGTCAGTGTGCAAATTGTTTTTAGCCGGAGGTGCTGTGCCTCACATTGTATAACACCTCATAGAACATTTTCCATTCTGATAATTGGAGTCGGAAATCCTGCTGTCATATCATATTACAATTTGATACCTTTACTGGAGTTCCCAAATCTAGTACTGTAGTTAAGTCAAATGCACTGTCTTTTGCTATAGGATTCTGTGTTAACTTAGATTCTGTGTTAACTTACATCTGACAGATGGGAATTGTCACTATTTCCACAAATCTTGTGAACTGCTTTTTATTTTTTTCTTAATCAAAAGGTTTTTATTTAACGTTCAGGGCAGAATTTTGATTTTTTTGAAAAATTGGGTCATGGAAAGCACTGGCCTGAACCTGTTAGGATGAGGATGAACAACATAAGGAAAGGAAGTATTAACAGAGCTGTAATTAGGACCATGTCAATGGTACTATATTTTCATTATGTTATTGAAGAACTTTAGCTTGTCAGATTGTTTGAATGAGGTGGCAGGTTACTTTGCACACAATTCTGAGTCTTGCCTAAAAGTCATCTGCTCTGGCATACTACGAGAGGATTCACAAATTTAGTCTCATATCTGAGATACTGGAATGAACCAGAGAAAATGGCAGCCGCGGTCTCCCACTCCTCTTTCCCTGGCTGGTCCTGTTGTTTGCAACTTTGGTGGTCCTTGACGAGCAAGCTGTAAATCAGGGAAGGAGCAGGTCTGAAGAAGTGATAAGAAAATAATAATAATAATAACAATAATGATAATAAAAAGCGACAAGGGGTGAGTCTAGTTACAAGTGCTGAACCAGCCTGGCAGAAAGAGGAGGGCTAATGGTTGGGGGTGCTTGGAGATGGAAAAGCAGGTGGCTTTCTTGGGTCAATAAGCAGGGTGACATTTATACGAAAAGCTGGGATGCCATGCCCATGTTTTCTGCACAGAAGTGAATGCCATGATGTTGTCATACACTTGACAAGACAATTTTACCATTAAGCAGGTCACATCCAGAAATATTCACAACACCAAAATTTCACTGGAGTGGTGTTTGTGAGGAAAATAGATGATAACAGGCACCCATAGAGCTGTTCAGTGGTATACTGAAAGGGACACAAGTAATTACAGAGAGAGAATAAACAAACATATCAGATGATGTGGCTTGGCAGCAGACCACTGTGAGAAGCCCAGTGACCAGAAACTGGGAAAGAATTTCCATTTTTGATCAGTCCGTCAGTTTATCAATAAATGGTATTTATTTAGCATGCACTGTCATAGTAATAATTGTGGTATTTGCTAAGCAATAATAATTTTGGTATTTGTTAAGCACTTACTATGTTCAGAGCACTGTTCTAGTGCTGGGGTAGATACAGGGTAATCAGGTTGTCCCACAGGAAGCTCACAGTTAATCCCCATTTTACCAATGAGGGAACTGAGGCACAGAGAAGTTAAGTGACTTGCCCACAGTCACAAAGCTGACGAGTGGCAGAGCCGGGATTCGAACCCATGAACTCTGACTCCCAAGCCCAGGCTCTTTCCACTGAGCCACGCTGCTTCTCTAAGAACTTACTATGGGCCAACCACAGGACTAAGCACTGGGGTAGATACAAGCCAATCAGGTCTCACATGGGCCTCACAGTCTAAGTAATCAGTCAATCAATTATATTTACTGAAAGCTTACTGGGTGCAGGACACTGTACTCGTGGTGGTAGGAACAGGTATTGAATCTTCATTTTGCAGATGAGGGAACTGAGGCATAGAGAAGTTAAATGACTTGCTCAAGGTCCCACAGCAGGTATGTAGCAAAGCTGGGATTAGAATCCAGATCGTCTGACTCTCAGGCCCATGCCCTTTCCCCTAGGCCATGCTGCTGCTTATACTGTACTGTACAAAACATTTGAGAGAGTATAATAAAATAGGGCTGTAGAGGAGGCTTAGTTTATGTAAACGTATTTTGTATTCTTCAGTCCAGGAAAAAAAAAATATTTTTTTTCAATTAGGTCTGATTTTCAAAAGCAGTTTAGGTACCCTATGTGGGTCTATGGATTTTTGATAGTTTGAATTCAACATCCACACATAGTTTCAGTAGGAAACCTCACAGCAGTACTTTCCTATACTTTTCTACAAATTACTAAATCAGCATCTTCATGCATTGAGACTAGAATGGGGAAGGAGAAGGGGAGGGAGTGACATTCTTTAGGATTTCAGTGAGGAATAATAATTTCAACAGTAGTGGAGTTTAACAATCAAAACATGAACATATTAAAACCATTCTAGGATATTTATCTTCTCTGAAATCTCAGGATATTCATCGCTCCTATTTCCATTTTATCCTCATGATCCACAACCCGGCAAAGGTTACTGTGATCCAAACACACATCCTTCTGTGTGTTTATTGACTTGTTTCGTACTCTGTGAAGGCTGGGAGCAATACAGGGGAACGATGTGGTAGAGCAAGGCTCCTGGAAAGTTTCCTAGATTAGGTAGACTTTTGAATGTTCCTGGGCATTCGGTTAATTTTAGGTTCTCAGCTGCATGAGTCATAATTTGTTAGTCACATTAAATCCCTAACAAGAGCAAGACAATGAAAATAAAATAGGGTAGAAATCTATTTTTTCCCTTTAAAAAAGAATTCCAGTAAACAGAAAGTTCCAGAGGCTCCAGAGAGGATGAATGGCCACAGTGAAATACTGTATTTAGACTTGAGAACTGCTTTGAGGAATATTTCAGTATCCACATGACCAGTGGTGAGATATAGTTCTTCAAATGTAAATTGAATCAGGAAGCATGACTGAAGAAAGGAAGACAGGGAAAATAATAATGCATTCAAGTATCTAATAAGAACTAAAATGGAGACTCTAAGAAGCAAAAAGATCACTGATGTTCATGTTAAATATTTATTTCTAAAAAAAGATATTTAGGAACTTAGATACTTATTGTTTCTCAGAATATGATCTGGAATTTTCTGTTTCTCCTAAACGGGACCTCTATTGATGGCTAACTGGAGTTTCAGTTACCATTTTATAGGACTCCTTTATTGTTCTGACAACCCAGGTCTCTTTGAGAAGAAGGGTCTCTGCAGTTGTCTCAAAATGCGTAGACCTTTTTCAAAGAGCATTTTCCTACATTTCCCTACGTCTGTACTTTGCCTTACTAGTAATTATGCAAACAAGTCATGGAGCCACCCACATTCCCCTTGTAACATGAAGCTTTCTTTATAAACTAGGACTGAAATTCACAGCCTAAATGCATCTGTAATCATGCTGGCCTTTTAAAATTCAAATTGGGTTATTTTGGTATGAAGAGTGGCAATTATTTCATGAAAATTATTACTTAATGGGATGAGGTACTTTAATTTTTTTGAAAGCCTTTACTATTCTGTTCATCAAAATACACTGAGATCCATGGATCTTAGTCCATCTTATTTAAGGGAATTTGACAGATGATAGTTCTCTTGCACAATTAATCTGTGTCCCCCAATAAATCCTTTTTTTCTTTAATCAGTGTCATACCAAGTGCTTCTTGAGCACAGGGGCAAAGGTGCATACTGGAATCACCAGTATGGGAGGGTCTTGAGAGACTAAATTTTTCTCCATGCTTTCAAGGAAAGAAACGGTCCAATCTTTTGGAGAAACAGGAGTTTCTATAGCGACCTTTAGAGAAGTAGATGCTGTTACCTCCATTAAGACCTTACTTAAGCTTTTTAAAATCCTCACTGTCAGGAAAGCCTCCTTTATATAAAATGTAACTCTTTGGTGCTCTAGTTTAAGATTCTTTCTGAATCATTAGAAGTCCTTAAGACCCATTGCTCACCATCCTCTATTCTAACTCTCCAAATACTTGAAGGCCATCATTTTATCCCCACTCAGCCATTTTTCCAGCAGTACCTTTCTCCTTTAGACACATTTTTCAACCTTTCATTCACTTTAATTGTGATTACTTAGACTCCCATGTGGGACAGGGACCAGGTCCAACCTGGTTATCTTGAATTTATCCCAGTGTAAGTACAGTACTTGGTGCAAAATAAGCCCTTAATAGATATACAATTATTATTATTATTATTATTGTCAATATTGAATCACTCTCCTCCATATTCCACCAACTTCTCCATAATCCTCTCAGGTTGTGAAACTGTGAACTGAGGACAGGACTCAATGTCCTCTAATACACCACTAAGGTCTGACTATTGTCAAATACAATGGGAAGATCATTCTTTTGTTTTTCCATACTCTGAGTATTAAGAGTTATAATTAATATTAGTATTAGAATTAGTATTAAGTATTAAGTATATTAAGTATACTTTAATTAAGTATTAATTAAGAGTATTAATATTTCTTTAATACTCCTTAGTATCATGGTTGCTAGTATTTGGAACACTGATATAGGCTAAATGAGTATTCTGGGTTTTTTACCTTTTTTTTACTTTAAAGTTTCTTTTACTGAATTTCCTACTCACCTTCCCCTTTGGAAACTTTATAGAAATCCTACAGTGATTACCACTTCATTACAGAAGTCCTCTCTGAAATTTAGTCAGAGAAACTGGAAGGAAATCCCATAAGATAAAACCAATTTCTGAAGGACTCAAAGCTTTTTCTTATGGTCCTAATAGAGCCAGTAAGGGCAGGTAAGTGCAAAAATAAGAGTGTAAATGGAAAATGAGTTGCTTAAAAACAAATCACCTAACCCTTTCAGACCTTAACAATGGCTTGGTGTAAATTTGAGTCTAGCCCAGTTGGATTTTATTTTACTGGAACTTTCTATTTGATGACTAGCTTTCTGATTGGCAATATTAGGAAAAAAGATGATTTTTTTTACAATTGGAGTGATGGAAGTGAAAAATTATTTTCCTTGCGTACCCTGATTGTACTGCTGTTAAAACATTTTATTCATTATCAGTGATTTACATGTGCTGGTGAATGTGATTGGTCTCAGAGTTGCCTGCCAGACCTAACCGTCACTAATCTAATCACTCTAATCACCCACTGCTATTTGGAGTCCTCAAAATATAGTTAGTTTTGTCTCTTATAATCAGCTGGACAGGGACTTTCTTTGAAAAACTTTCATAGTAAATTAAACTACCTTAAACTTTTTGTATGGAGTTCATTCAAGCTTCTTGAAACCACAAAACATAACACAGTGCACTTGGATTTGATCTCTTTTATTCCTTCCTCAGCCCCACAGCACTTATGTACATAATAATAATAATAATTATGGTATTAGCTCTGGGGTAGAGACAAGGTAATCAGATTAGACACAGTCCCTGTCCAGTGTGGGGCTCACAATCTCAATCCCCATTTTACAGATGAGGGAACTAAGGCCCAGAGAAGACAAATGATTCGACCAAGGTCACACAACAGAAAAGTGGCAGAGCTGGTTTTAGAACCCATTACCTCCTGAATCCCAGGACCCGTACTCTATCCACTACGTCATTCTGCTTCTCATTACTTATGGGTAATGTCTCTCTCCCTCTCTAGCTTGTTGTGGGCAGGGAACATATCTACCAATTCTGTAACTCTTGAGTAACAAAGTACTCTTGTTACTTGTAGTCTCCCAAGTGCTTAATACGGGGGTCATAGTAAGTGCTCAATAAATATGGTTGATTGATTGCTAAATCTAAAGAACTACTTTGTTTCCACAGCCTCTGTAGCCCAGGTAGATTCTGTTTAAATGAGATTATTAAAAAACAAGTCATTTGGCAAGGAGAAAGATGTTCTTAACTTTCACTTGTTTTAAGCAACACTGGTTCCTGTATCTTGAACAAATGGTCAAATAAAATACTAAGGAGAATGTACTTCAGGGACTTGTTTCAAGTTGTCACCTTTCAGATTGACAATCTAGACATATTACTTGGAGGTCTCTGTGAAGTTTCATTTTGAGCTAGGCAAAATGCATTTTGGGACAGTCAGGGCTTCTGGAAGCAACTTCTAATAGAATAAATGTAATTATTACAGAGGATTTATTAAAGAGGGCTACCATAGCTATCTCTCCATCACCACCCAGGAAGGAGGATCAGAGTTGTTCAACTTCCTTTTAATGCAATACACTAACTCTTCTACCCCTATTGAAATGTTCTGGAAATGTAATTAAATGCTAAAATGGCTACTAACGTGATTAAGTAGAAATGGCAGTAAGGCTTTCACTAAGCCAGTTAAAACCATTGTGTGGGCTGTCTCCCTTAGTAATAAATCACATCTGATATCTGGAAGGAGAAATACCACGTAAGCACTTCTACTATTTCTCTGTCCAAAAAATAGGGAGAAAATTGTATTAGAATTAGATTTCTGAACAAGAATAAAACACGATTCATATTTAAAAATGTATACAGACATTGGATTTTATGCTGGTTTAACAAATTCTCTGAGCTCAACTTTTGTGGTACCTAAATCTACTCGCTGGTAATAAAATAGACATTTTGGAGGGGTATTTTAGCTCTTGGAACCATTCAGTCCATTTCTGTTTCTATATTGTACCTGATTGTGTTTATTGCTGGGAATCTCCTCATCCCTCTGGCCGTTGGTTCTCATTCTCCTTCTCGGGCTCCTCCTCTCCCTCCCATCCCCTGACTGCGGGGGTCCCACAAGGTTCAGTTCTCAGTCCCCTTCTATTCTCCATCTATGCTCATTTCCTTGGAGAACTCATTCACTCCCAAGACTTCAACTACCATCTCTATGTGGATGATATCCAAATCTACGTCTCCTCCCCGATCTCTCTCTCTCTCTCTTTCCAGGCTTGCATCTCCTCCTGCCTTCAAGACATCTCTACTTGAATGTCGTCCCATCACTTCAAACTTAACATGTCCCAAACAGAGCTCCTTATCCTTCCTCCCAAACCCTGTCCTCTCCCAAACTTTCCTGTCACTGTAGATGGCACAACCATTCTTCTCATCCCACTAGCCCGTAACCTTGGTGTCATCCTTGATTCCGCTCTCTCATTCAACCCACATATCCAATCTGTCACCAAATCCATCCTGTCAGTCTCACCTTCACGACATCGCTAAGATCCGCCCTTTCCTCTCCATCCAAACTGCTACCACATTAGTATAATCACTCATTATTTCCTGCCTAGGTTACTGCATCAGCCTTCTTTCTCATCTACCAAACTCCTGCCTCTTCTCCCTCTGTCCATACTTGACTCCGCTGAATGGATTATCTTTCTACAGAAATGTTCAGATGTGTCACGCCCCTCTTCAAAAATCTCGTGATTGCCTATCCACCTCCGTATTAAACAAAAACTCTTCACCTTTGGCTTCTAAAGCTCTCCATCACCTTGCCCCCTCCTATCTCACCTCCCTTCTCTCCTTTTACAACCTAGCCCGCACACTCTGCTCCTCTGGTGCTAAACTTCTCACGGTGCCTTGAGCTCACCTGACTTGCCCCCGACCCCTGCCCCACATCCTACCTCTGACCTGGAATGCCCTCCCTTCTCAAATCCACCAATTACTCTCCCCACTCTTCAAAGTCTTACAGAAGGCACATCACCTCCAAGAGGCTTTCCCAAACTAAGTCCCACTTTTTCTCATATCCCACTCCCTTCCACATCACCCTGATTCGCTCCCTTTGCTTCCCTCGCATCCCCGCCCCACAGCACTTATGTATATATCTGTAATTTTATTTATTTATATTGATATCTGTTTATGTGCATTGATGTCTGCCTTCCCCTCCTAGACTGTGACCTCATTGTGAGCAGGGATTGTCTCTATTGCCATATTGTACTTTCCCAAGCACTTGGTACAGTGCTCTGCACACAGTAAGCGCTCAAAAAATATGACTGAATTGACATTGAATTGAATGGTGGCTGAGCTTCAGAAGTGAGTCTTCAGAACTGAGAACCCACTTGGAAGTATTGATTTTATACACTAACTGATCTGAAAGAGTTAATGTCCCTCCCAAAATGACCTAGTTACCAAAAGTCTAGCTTGTGGGAGAACTAGAGTCACTCGTTTGCATGGGAAACTGGCCCCCATCCTTGATAAATCTCTGTTTGCGAAGAAATCAGGCATCTCTCAGCATAGGAAAGTTGAGGAGGCACCTTTTTCCGTGGGTTTTGCTCTAAATTTTAAATCAATTTTTAGTCTATAGTCCATGTTTCTTCCCATTTATTTCACCCACTGGGGACATCTCTGACAACAACTGTGTACCTCACATGGGACAGGGACTGTGTTCAACCTAATTAGCTTGAATCTATCCCATCTCTTTGAACAGTACTCAACCTATAGTAAAATGCTTAACACTTAAATACCACAAAAATCCTCTCCAAAAACCCCTAACTTTAACTTGAGAGCAGAATTTGGTAATCCAGTCTCTTTCAGCCTGCCACCACAGGGCTAAATCAACCAAATCCAGGGTCCCAGGATGGAGAATCTAATAGGGACCCTCCCTTGACCCATGATGCAGATGACATCGTTCATGATGACATTATTATAGTGCTACCAGCCAGGATGGAGACAGGGATAGAAGAGAGCTGTAGCTGGACTTGGTTTAGCATGCTGGGGTGGATGGCCTTATGTCAGAGGGTGGGTGGGGTTATCTGAGAAGGGAAGCAGGAGTTAGGAAGACACCTACATTGTGACTATAAGGATCTCCCCCAGCAATTCACCCCCCTAGCATTTCCAGTGAAAGACAATAACAACAATAATTGTGGTATTGGTTAAGTGCTTATGTGCCAGGCACTGTTAGATACAAGATAATCAGGTTGAACACAGTCCCATTCACACATAGGGCTCACATTCTTAATCTCATTTCACGGATATGAGGGAACTGTGGCACAGAGAAGTTGAGTGACTTGCCCAATATCACACAGCAAAGTGGCTCTTGATTGTCAGCTCACTGTGGGCAGGGAATGTGTCTGTTATTGTACTTTGTTACAAATTACTTTGTAATTTGTACTTTCCCGAGTGCTTAGTACAGTGCTCTGCACACAGTAAGCACTCAATAAATACAGTTGAATGAATGAATAAAATGGCAGAAGTGGGATTAGAATTCAGGTAATTCTGACTCCCAGCCCATGCTCTATCCACTAGGTTATGCTACTTCTCTGGAGTGAGGTGAGATGAGGTGAGGGGAGAAGAGGGGCAGCAGCAGGCTCCCTCTCTACCAGCAATTCACAGTGACACCTCACAGTGAAGGAGGGAAGCACCTTGAAGAAGGAACAGCCCACATCCCCCCTCGCACCCCCCCCCCACACATATATGTGTATGTATACACTGGCATCCGTGCATAACTCCTTTCTGCTTCAGTTGAGATAAATGATTTTTTGCTAAAGTGGCTCAGCACTAAACTCACCTTTCTTCTCACCTTTCTCTATCTGCTTTGTGACCTTCCCCAACCAAGGAATCAACATTTCTCCCTGAGGCACTGAGGGAATAGCTGTGGATGGGGCAGTGATTGGCTGAGAAACAGTGTGGCTCGGTGGAAAGAGCCTGGGCTTGGGAGTCAGAGATCATGGGTTTGAATCCCAGCTCTGCCACTAGTCAGCTGTGTGACTGTGGGCAAGTCACTTCACTTCTCTGTGCCTCGGTTACCTCATCTGTAAAATAGGGATTAATACTGTGAGCCTCACGTGGAACAACCTAATTACCCTGTATCTACCCCAGCGCTTAGAACAGTGCTCTGCACATAGTAAGCGCTTAACAAATACCGACATTATTATTATTATCTGTGTTAAATTCTTCCTTCTCCTCCACAATAACCCCAGAAGGTTAGCTGAGAAGAAGGAGCAGCATGGTGCAGTGGTTAGAACATGGACTTGGGAGTCAGCAGGTCATGGGTTCTAATCCTGGCTCCACTACTTATCTGCTGTGTGAACTTGGGCAAGTCACTTTACTTCTCTGGGCCTCAGTTATCTCATCCGTGAAAGGGGAATTGAGACTGAGAGCTCTGGCCGTTCATTCTTGGTCCCCTTCGTGGGCTCCTCCTCCATCTCCCTTCCACTAACTGTAGTGGTTCCTCAGGGTCAGTTCTTGGCCCTCTTCTGTTCTCCATCTATACTCACTCCCTTGGTGAACTCATTCGCTTCCACGGCTTCAACTATCATCTCTATGCAGATGACACCCAAATCTACATCTCCTCTCCTGTTCTCTCCCCTTTCCTCCAGGCTCGTATCTCCTCCTTCAGGACATCTCCACCTGGATGTCTGCTCGTCACCTAAAACTCAACATGTCTAAGAGTGAGCTCCTTATCTTCCCTCCCAAACCCTGTCCCCTCCCTGACTTCCCTATCACTGTGGACAGCACTACCATCCTTCCCGTCTCACAGGTCTGCAACCTTGGTGTCGTCCTTGCCTCAGCTCTCTTTCACCCGACACATCCAATCTGTCACCAACACCTGCTGGTCTCACCTGCACAATACTGCCAAGATCTGCCCTTTCCTCTCCATCCAAACTGCTATCGTGCTGGTACAAGCTCTGATAATATCCCAACTGGATTATTGTGTCAGCCTCCTCTCTGATCTCCCTTCCTCCTGTCTCTCCCTGCTCCAGTCTATTCTTCATTCTGCTGCCCAGATCATATTCCTACAGAAATGCTCTGGGCATGTCACTCCCTTTTTCAAAACCTCCAGTGGTTGCCTATAAACCTTCACGTGAAACAAAAAATTCTCAATCTTGGCTTCAAAGCTCTCCATCACCTTGCCCCCTCTTCCTCACTTCCGTTCTCTCCTTCTACTGCCCACCCCATACACTCTGCTTCTCTGCCACTCACCTCCTCACGGCCCCTCATTCGTGCCTGTCCCGCCGTTGACCCCGGCCCACGTCCTCCCGCTGTCCTGGAATGCCCTCCCTCCTCACATCCACCAAACTAACTCTCTTCCCCTTTTCAAAGCCCTACTGAGAGCTCACCTCCTCCAGGAGGCCTTCCCAGACTGAGCTCCCCCTTTCCCTCTGCTCCTCCTCCCCTACCCATTCCCCTTTCTCCTCCCTCTGCTCTTGCCCCTTCCCCTCCCCACAGCACTGTGCATATTTGTACATATTATTTATAACTCTATTTATTTTGTTAATGTGTGTATATCTATGATTCTATTTTTCTTGATGATATTTACGCCAGACTACTTGTGTTGCTTTGCTGTCTCCCCCATTCAGACTGTGAGCCCGTTAATGGGCAGGGATTGTCTCTATCTGTTGCCGAATTGTACATTCCAAGTGCTTAGTACAGTGCTTTGCACATAGTAAGTGATTAATAAATATGACTGAATGAATGAAAGAATTACAGGGACTGTGTCCAACCTGATTTGCTTATATCCACCCCAGTGCTTAGTACAGTTTCAGGCACAAAGTAAGCTCTTAACAAATACCCTCATTATTATTAAGGAGGAAGTAGTGATCACCTCTCTCTCAGGCTGCCTAAGCTCAGTAATTTTAAGGGGAGCATACTCTTTAAGAGACAAATACAGTAATATAGGCTACCTTTCTGTAACCATTTTGGGAAAATCTATTTTCATAGAACCTCAAGTGGTGGCCTTGTTGGTAAAGTCAAGGAGGGCATGATTTGGAAGGACAGAGCTCTGGGGCCATGGTTCTGTTCACTCCTGCATTAATCCAGCCCTGGATGCCACCAAGATGCTGATAAGTCATGGCATGACAGAGGCAACTTATCTAACCAACCAAAATGACTAGCTCTCATCCAGGTTACTAAATATATTTCATTTCTTCATTACATTCCATCATTTTCTTAAGTATGGAGAAGACTGGTAGTTCATGACTGCTATTGATCTCCAAACCCAGGAAAATAGGAAAAAAATCGAGGACATCTATTTTTTAAAATCACCTTTCTAGCTAATTTATATCATCCATTGTCTTGGGTCCATTGTCTCATGACTGTAGCTTTCTGAATAGCTTTAGGAAATTCAAAGGTGCAATAGATTATGGTCAATGGGCTTCACACCTTCATCCCTCTATAGGTTTACACTTCTGAAAGTGGGATCATCTCCAGATGCTTAATTATGCACTGTTCTGTTTGAGACAATTGTTTGGAGATAATTTTTTCTCTGCAGTAAGTGCCTTTTTACCTATTCATGGTGCCTGGTTGTGTCATCAGGGATTAGTTTCAGGCAAAGAAGAGGAGAGAGGAAAGAAATGGAGAGGAAAAGAAGGTGGACAAAGGAAGAAGACAGTAAGGAAAAGAGGAGGTGGAGTGAAGGGGAACAGAAATAGAGAGATAAAGAGTGGAGGGAGAAACAGACAAATCACTGAGAAGTTGTTAGACTTCAACAACAAGGTATAGTGAATGTCTTCCTTTCCTAGAAGCACAATCCATCACTTTGTAGTTCATCTAATTTCACCTCTAAATTTCAGGAGATAGCAGTTCCAGTCATCTGTGTCCATGGGAATCAGAGAAAAAGGCAAAATTCAGGCATGGGGCAGCCAGCAGAGATATCTAACATACAAAGCTTCAAGAAAAGCCCTTATTGGGTCAGATCACGATCCAATATTTTGTCTCTGACACAGACAACAAACCAGCTGAAAACCAGACTGTCTAGTATAAAACTGGATGAATAGCTATGGTACCCCTACTTGTGCTGGTGTTTGGAGATCAAGTAAAAAACCATCCTATATTATCTTTGTCCACACTTTGCATAATTTTGTAGTCACCACCTACATTCCCTTACATTTGTCTTTCCAATTAAGGGTCCTAACTAAATTTTTCAACATATATGCAAATGTAACCTTCTCTATCCACCTGCTCATCCTAGTTACCCTTCATTCTTTACTGCCAGCTCCTTCCTAGACGCTGGGATGAGCACTGTATATAGCATTACAAATGCGGAAGTGGCCCATGACTCCAGGAAGGTGAGGGGGGCCATACCGTGATTTTACGCAGTGGCCAAAGCATATCTTTCATTATGTTTCCTACCCTTTTCCTGATGTTGTCCAGCATTTTAAGGATGGTTTCCTTGCATTCAATGTTGCCCAGCATTTTGTTGAGTACAGTGCTTTGCACACAGTAAGCATTCAATAAATACCATTGATTTACTGATTGACTGAGTTGCTGTAAATTAGCTAGATTTCAAATATATTTCAAATCCTGCACATCTAGACCAGACAACTAAACTTAGATTTGAACGAGCAACCTTATTTACCTAAATAGCCTATTCTCCTAACCTCACACTAATAATAATGTTACGTAAAAGAAAAATGAAGTCAGAAAGCCAGCAACAGGTTGGAGATTCTTCTGATTAGTATTTGAGGTACATCATGTAGGCTCACTGAAGAGACTTTCAGGGACTTTACAGAGCAATTCTACCTCCTCTATGGGGTTTGTTTATGGGTCACAACTTATGAGATAAGTGGAAGATGTGGAGAGAGTTGAGAAAATAGCAACTCATGGAAAAAGAAGAGGGATAAGAAAGACAAACTAGTGCCTGATATTCTCAATTCTCTCAAGTGAAAAGTGAAGAAGTTCACTAAAATAGTAGGAATGTAAATATACAAGTGTAAACAATGATTTCCTCAATGAAAAAGTGCAAGACTTTGGAGAAAGGTCTTGGGATCTCAGTTCTTTGTGAACAGGATGTGCAACCACCTCTCCGGGTATTTCTACCTGTCAAGGTGAAAAATCATTAACTTCTGGAGATGACTAATAGCTGAGTGGTTTTATGATTCTATAAGTTAGCTATCATATTGGGATATACATCATGTAGAAAATCAATTCAAAATTATGGTGAGTGTGGATGAAGTGAATATGGGACTACAGTTCACCAAACCCCATGGGATAATATTCAGGTCTGATCTTATTATCTTGCATCTATCTATACAGTGCTTAGCGCAATGCTTGGTACATGCAGAAAAAATTAATAAATGCCATACTAATAACAACATGATGGCATTCACATTTCACTGAAATAAATACATAAATTAAAACCTTCTAATGTTTGACTTCATTTCTTTTAAAGTCTGATCATAGTACAAGGGATCAGGTTTGTAATGATGAGGAGATTTTATTCTCATATATATGTGAGTTAATTCGTTAAATTTTTTTTATGTGTCCTGGAAAATTGACAGGTTACTCTTGATCCAGTCAGTGAAAGTCACTACACCTCCATAAGGCAAAGTGATTTGTGGTTAGGATACGAAGCACAAGAGGAAACTGCTTGCCAGCACACATTTAAGATTTACTTCAAAATCAGGCTTTAGGAAGAGAACCATGGCTTGGAAAAACTTGCAGAACGGTTTAATTTTTTTCAATTAAACTTTTTAGCACATCATTTTTGTCCATAAAATTGTAGTTGCCAACATCTGGATATCTGTCTGGGAATATTTGACTTGCAAACAGGCTTCCTACTTTGTGATTGGTTGCATAGTAGGCGTGAGAAACCTGGAAGAAGATGCTAGGTCTGGAAGGAACTAGTCATAGAGACAGACTTCTCCAGAGACACTTTTGCCAACACCACCTCCATGATCCAGCCCTGAAATAAGGAAGATGAAGCAGGGTGGTCTAGTAGAAATAGCATGAGCTTGGGAATCAGAAGACCTGCTTTCACAGGTCACACACATCAGGAGTTTACCTCCAAGATTATGCAGCAGAAGATCAAAGTCATAGCGCTAAGAGAGCCAGGAAGGGCATCACTGAGCAGGTCTGGTTGGTGCATTGTTTATTCATCAAGAGGAAATTTCCACTAGAATGTCGATCTAACTCTGGGTGACAATCCAAAACTGGTGGTATAGGACCTCGATAGAGGGAACACGTCTAAAGCCACATACAATTATTGCAGTATACCTGAGATGACACCTCTATTTAATTACCAGTGTTTGGGTTTCTTTAGGCACTGGTGTCTACTCACTATGGCTGCTACCTCCAGGAGAGTCTTTGGACTGGGTGTTCTTTGAAGTTCGGGCAGACTGGCAAAGCAGTGAATGGAGCCCTCAACACTTCCAGGCAAAAGCTGTCAATCGCATATATTAATAGACCAAACAGAAATCTTGCAGGAAAGCACCCGACTCACTATCAAAAACCCAAAATCGAGCAGGCCAAACCCTAGGATTTCAGCCACGTTCTGAAATAGCATGCCAACCCCCTCAGATGAGAGTTACCACCCAGGCAGTCCCGTCTGCTGCTGTTTTCTCCCACTTGTCCGCTTCCAAATTACATTCTTTGAGACTGTATTTAATAGTCCCTCTTTGGGTATGCACGGCATTTCAGTTTGCCATACAGCAGCTGCTTAAGTACCCTGCTTTTGTTCATTCTTCTCATATGTTCCAAGTAAGAAGAACATGGGCTGCATTTTAATAAGCATTGCTTCCGTGTTAGTGAACTGACTGCATTCTAGGATATCACTGTAAGTATTTTGTCCTACTCTTTGGCCAATCAATCAATCCATGGTATTTACTGAGCGCTTACTATGTGCAGAGCACTATACGAAGTGCTCAGGAAACACATTCCCTGCCCACAATGAGCTTACAGTCTAGAGGGGGAGACAGACATTACTATAAATAAATAAATTATGGATATGTCTATAAGTGCTGTGTGGGAAGTTGTTGAGCATGGCTAGTAGTGGACACTGGGGAAACTCTTTGAGAATCCAGTTGTGTCTTCTATATAGTACAATTCAGACTCTATTATCACAAAAAGTTGGCCCACACCACAAATTTGAAGCTTTGAAATTTGGTGCAAAACTTGGTGTCCCATTACCAAATCCTACCTATCTTAGAATTTCCAAAAGCCATGGGGTCTTCTTGGTTCTCTTTTCTTCTTCTTGTATCCATAGATAGGAAGTAACAGAATTCTGTGAGAATGATAAATAGAGTAATGATTGTGTCCCTTATTTCCACTGTACTTTTCCAAGTGTTTAGGAGAGTTCTCTGTCCTCAGCAGAGGCTAAATACTGATGATGCAGTCACTCATTAGTGACAGCAGATAAGCCTCCATCCTGCAATGTCAGGGTTGAAAACCTGCACAGAGGTTTCATCCACAAGGCTGGTGCCTTGCACAGAGTCATTTGTATGTTCTCATCCCTGCCAGGCATGTTCCTACTTGGGCAAGTAGTAATAAGTAGTAGCATGACCTAATGGAAAGAGTATGGGCCTAGGAGTCAGAGGATCTGGGTTCTAATCCCAGCTCTGCCACTTGTCTGATGTGTGACCTTGGGCTAGTCACTTAACTTCTCTGTGCGTCAGTTACCTCATCTGTAAAATTGAGATCAAGATTGTGAGCCCCATGTGAGATAGGGACTGTGTCCAACTGATTGGTCTGTATCTATCCTAGTGCTTAGAACAGTGCTTGGCACATAGTAAGTGCTTAACAGTGCTAAGCACTAAGCACAGATATAAATTAATCTGGTTTGACCCAGTCCCTGTCCTACATGGACTCACAGTCTTAATCCCCATTTTATGGATGAAGTAACTGAGGCACAAAGAAGTGAAGGGACACGTCCAAGGTTACACAGCAGACAAGTGGTAGACCTGGGATTAGAACCCAGGTCCTTCTGACTCCCAGGCCTGTGTCATGCCACTTCCCCCAATAGCCAGCTACAGTCCACTTTTTGCCCCTGTTAGCCAGCAACAGGTTGGACTAGGACTAGAACCTAGATCTCCCAGAGCAGTATTCTTTCCATAGGACCAGCAGCAGTGCTCAATAAATACTGTTGATTGATTTAAGCACTAACTCAAGTATATATTCTCCTTTCAGGCTTGCACTTGGAGAGTTTCCAGTACTCTACCAGTCTTGGCTATGGGAGGGAGAGTCAGGCAGAGGCCCGTCCATTCCATTCCTAGCTTGGCCAGTGGCTAGTGAGTGGAAGGCAATCTTCTTCAAGTCAAAACACCTGTGCTGGGCAGCAGCAGCATAGGAGAGAGTCAAGGGCGGAGAATCAAGTTGACTGCATGGAAGGAGGCAGTGATAAACCACTTCCGTATTTTTACCAAGAAAACTCTATGGATCCACTACCAGAACGACTGCAGATGGAGAAGGGGTGTTCTGGGAAAGATGTATCCATGGTGTCACTATGGGTTGGAGACGACTCGATGGCATAAGACATGGCATGTGTATATCCCCCCTTTCCTTCTTGCTATCTGAGACACTTTACCCTCCTCAAATAGACTGCAAACTCCTTGAGGGCAAGAATCATGCCTATTATGGCATGATTCTTTAATATTTACTCTATTAAATTTTTCCAAGTGCATAGTATGATGCTCTGCACACAGTAGGTGCTCAATAAATGATAGAGATCGAGTGAAGTTCATGTTGTACTAATCATAATGTTGTACTTATCATAGATTGATGATGCTGCTGCTACTGTGCAGCTGCTGCTGAGCAGTTCCATCAGCATCCTTTATGGACCATTGTCTTCTAGCAGGAAGACAAGATCATGAACAGAGTCCTGGAATGAAGTCATTCTATTAACATTCAAGTCATTCCCTTCAATACAACTTTAATGGGTCCAACATGTGAGAAGAATGGTTGGCATCAGGATATCCAAACAGCTGCTACGGGATGAGATGAAATAGGGTCACCCCAAAGCAAGGGGTGGGAGGGCAGAGGAAACATTTTGACGATAGCCTCAGACAGTGCAGTATCACAGCTGAAAGCTGGGAGACAACTGGGGGCTAGGCAAGACGGCACACTGCAATTGAGAAAAGAGGGGCTATTTTTGAGCTGAAGCTTTCAAAGGATCAGGAGACAAAGAGCAAACACAAAAAACAGGGTTAGTTGTTGCGAATAGCAAATAGCAATGCTGTGTTTGCATGATCTAACCAAGACTTTCAGTCACATAAGAGGGCAAAGAGATGCATGTGCTCCAGCATTTCCATCACCATCATCATCCAACAGTATTTTTGGAGTACTACTTTTTTTTTTTAACTTTATGGTATTTGTTAAGCACTTACTAAGGGCCAGGCACTGTACTAAGCCCTTGGGTAGATACAAGCTAAGCAGATTGGACACAATCCACATCCCACATAGTCTAGGTGAGGTAGCTGAAGCCCAGAGAAGTTGTGACTTGCCCAAGGTCACACAACAGACAAGTGGCAGATCAGAACCCAGGTCCTCTAGTCAGTCACAGGCCCGTGCTCTATCCACACTAGTCTTCAGAAAGCACCCTACTAGGCATTTATAAACAATCCATTAAAATAGAGGAGACACTATCCTCACCCTTAAGGAGATGTGAGCCTTGTGTAGGAGAAAGACTCTTGTCTAGATGATTATCTTGTATCTACCAGTGTTCAGCACAGTGCTTTGTGCAGAATAAGCCCTTAATAAGTAAGCTCATTTTTACAATCTAATGGGGAGATTGGTGGACCCAGAGAGTATACATTCTATGAGGGCAAAAGATAAAATGCAGACACAGCTGATAGCAAAGAATGAAGAAAATAATAAAATGTTTTAAAATATAAAAGAATAAATGAATAAAGTGGAATAAAGCGATGCCCCTACATAGTAAGTGTGGCTGTTGATATGGCCATTTAGAATACTTTAGGGAAAAGTGCTTTCTTTTTGGAGGGCCTAAGAGGTTAAGAGGACATGATTGGGAAGATTTAAGGGGAGGCGGGACTTTCAAGTTGGAGAAATTTTGTGCAAAACGGGTTGGCAACAACCCACTTATTCCATACCAGGTGAAATGGTTATATAAAGGGATTGTTTTTTTCATCTCTATACTTTTCCAAGGGGGTTGACATTGGTATTCAGCCATGTTATTCAAGACATCCCATTAACTCAAACTTGATTATGAAACTGAGCTAGACCAGAAGTGATTTCTAGAAATTAAAGTGCTGAATTTGATTTCTTATTCTATAGCACCAACAGTTTCTGCAGCTCAATATGTTTCTGATTAATAATCCCCTGGTTTCCAACTCTTGATTTTCCTGACAGTACTTCTTATTCCAGTCTAGCATCAGCCAGATTGTATCACAACTCCACTCCAATATTGTCTTAAGTCTCTGGATGGCAATTGTTTGGCTATGTGTCAGGATCATTTACTTTCAGCTGTTGGAAACACTTCCACTTATTCTGTGCTGCCTGCAAATGCAGTATAATTACATGCTGAGGGCAGGGTGCGAGAGATCATCTAAATCAGGTTTTGGCAACTCCTGGCACATGGATCCAAGGACACTAACTCTGGCATAGTTGCTCAGTGGCCCCCTGAAGACTCCAGGATTTCTTGAAGCTTCTAACGTTATCTGAACTACCAATTCCACCTCTCTACATTTGTAGCTTCCACCATTCTCAATCAATCAATCAATCAGTGATATTTATTGAGTGTTTACTGTGTGCAGACCACTATATTTTGTGCTGGTCTCCCCCATCTATCACTACCTCTGCTTTGGAGGAAGCATCTCCTTGGGGAAATGGGATCCAGAAGTCCAGGGTCCTTTAGATTCATTCATTCATTCAACTGTATTTATTGAGCGCTTACTGTTTGCAGAGCACTCTACTAAGCGCTTGGAAAATACAATTTGGCAACAGATAGATACAATCCCTACCCAACGACAGGCTCACAGTCTAGAAGGTGGAGACAGACAACAAAACAAAACAAGTAGACAGGAATCACTACCATCAAAATAAATAAAACCATAGATAAATGCACATCATTAATAAAATAGAGCAATAAATATATACCAATATACACAGGTGCTGTGGGGAGAGGAAAGAGGTAGAGCAAAGAGAGGGAGTAGGGGCAATGAAGAGGGGAGGAGGAGCAGAGGGAAAGGGAGGGCTCAGTCTGGGAAGGCCAACTGGAGGAGGTGAGGTCTCAGTAGGCCCATTCTTTATCCAATAGGCCATATGTTTGGAGGAAGAAGAGTGGATTTTAGTAATGTTGTGAAGGTAGGTTTGGACTGATTTAATATGTAGGTTGAATGAAAGAGATGAGTTGAGGATGACCTGCTAGAGGGGGAAGATAGTGGCATTGTCTACAGTGATGGGAAAGACGGGGGGAGGGCAGGGTTTATATGTATTTATCGATTTTGTGTTAATACTCTGAAGGGCATAGTAATATTTTTCTTGCTTAGGAAGCATAGCATCTTTCTTGTTTTATCTGTATCAATTTATTTTTATTTTATTAAAATGTTTTAAAATATAAAAGAATAAATGAATAAAGTGGAATAAAGTGATGCCCCTACATAGTGTGGCTGTTGATATGGCCATTTAGAATACTTTAGGGAATAGTGCTTTCTTTTTGGAGGGCCTAAGAGGTTAAGAGGACATGTTTGGGAAGATTTAAGGGGAGGCGGGACTTTCAAGATGGAGAAAATTTGTGCAAAACGGGTTGGCAACAACCCACTTATTCCATACCAGGTGAAATGGTTATATAAAGGGATTGTTTTTTTCATCTTTACGGTGGTCCAACTGTATCAATCACGTTTACAATTTTGGAACAAATTAGTTCTTTCACATTTTTGACTTACTTTGATCTTAATTAGTATTATTGATTATGGTTCGTGCATCAAATTTATCTTGACTATGGAATGGTTTGTTAAATATTTTCCATTAAATTTCAGTCAGATGTTTACTATAGCCTTCATATTCTAGTGGATTAATTTAAAAAATTTGAAAAACTTGCTCCTTACTCGTCATGTTATTAAAACTGATAAGATTGTTTCAGTCTACTCTAGCAGGATTCTTTCCTGTCTAGCCCAAGAATAAAATTTAATATTTTGACTATGCACTTAATAGATTACAAGAAGCAGTGTGGCCTAGGAGATAGAGCACAGACCTGGCAGTCAAAAGGACGGGGGTTCTCATCCTGGCTCTGCCACTTGGCTGCTGTGTGACCCTGGGCAAGTCACTTAACTTCTCTGGGCCTCCGTTACCTCATCTGTAAAATGGGGATTAAGACGTAAAATGGGGATTAAGACTGTGAGTCCCATGTGGGACAGGGATGTGTCCAATCTGATTTGCTTGTATCCACCACAGTGTTTAGTATAGTGACTGGCACATAGTAAGCACACAACAAATACCACAATTATTATTATTATTTATTAGTTCAGAAGCTTATGTGCCCAGTGTACATACACACCTGCCCTTCTTGCTCAAGAATGTCACTAAAACTCACCTACAGATATGTGTGTAACTGCAAAGGCCAGTGTGGAACACACAGTCTGACCACACCATTCATTCAAAAAGACTGAACTTTATGCATCAAACGGCAGGGACTGTCTCTATCTGTTGCCGACTTGTTCATCCCAAGTGCTTAGTACAGTGCTCTGCACATAGTAAGCACTCAATAAATACTATTGAATGAATTGAATGAATGCTCCTAGCAGTCTTGGATATGCTGCTAGGCTGGTTGATTGCCGGACCTGGAGAAATCATGTGTATGTACTGTCATATATATATATATTATCATCACTATCACCACTTGCATTTGTTAAGTGCTTACTGTATGCAGAATATGATACTACGGTCTTGTGAAGGATATACAATTAGTGTGCTAATCTGCAACTTCCATGGCAAAGAAAAGGGTTTAAGATCTGCACTCTTGCCTCTTCCACTGATTGGTTCTGATCTGATCTGTGGCCAAATCTGTTTGTTGACTCTTTCCTTCAATCTGATTTGTGGGAAAAATTTGCCCATTGAGCTCCTACCCTCTAATCCAGTGATGTCACCCCTCTGGTTCTGAACACAGCAGGCTGGCTATCTTAAGCACTCAGCATCCACTGCATCTTGGTTCTCATGGCAGCAGGCACCCTGTTTTCTGGGACTCCAAACTACCAGTCCTGTCCTCTTTCTGTAGCAAAAGCAAAAACTCTGGGAAAAGGGTTATTAGAAACTGTGGGAGATGGAGAGGTAAGGAGCAGTTTTTATGCAACTGGGGAAACAACTTTGGGCAGCTCCTTGCGTGTAGGGAACATGTCTCCAGCTCTATTTATATCGTACTCTCCCAAGTGCTTAGTACAGTGCTCAGTAATCAAATGTATTTATTGAACACTTACTGTGTGCAGGGCATTGTACTAAGCACTTGGGAGTGTACACCACAACACTGCATCATATTTCCTGCCCATAAGCTTATACAGTAAGTGCTTCATAAATGAGATTAATTGTGGGATATTTACTGCCTCTTGGCCTCAGTGTGCCACAGTGGCAAGAGCCCAGAGCCCAGTCCAGCATTTGGGAAGCTTGGGGATCCTGCAATCAATCATTCACTCAAACAGTGGTATTTATTGAACACTTACTGTGTACAAAGTACTGTACTAAGTGTTTTGGAGAGTACAGTACAACAGAGTTGGTAGATATTTCCCCTGTCCACATTGAGCTTACAATCCAGAGATGGCACTCACCTTCTTCCATTCCTGGGACATCCTCATTCCCTTCCTAGCCTGTAGGGATGGGGAGGGAAAAAGGAGTAGATCCAGAATCCATGGTGGGGGTGGGCAAGGAATAGGTTCAGAACCCAAGGAAGCTCCCCTCTGCATGGTAGTCCCTAAGGAGATTTCTCCATAGAGAAGCAGATTGGAGGTTTGGCTAACTTTTCCCTCCTTCCTGGTTGCAAGCAAATCTTCTGGGAAGTGCATGGCACTTCACTCTGAACCTCTAAGCACCCGCTCCTGACCTGACTGCAGAGAGTCACCAGCAGCATTGAAACCAAGCCTTAGTATGCTTGAGAAAGGGAAGAGCAGCTTCTAGAAAGGTCAGTCTTGAGGAATTGGTCAAACAGGAGGATGTCTGTCCATTAAGTCAAACTGACTTCATGGCACCCTTGTTACCATAACAGAGTAGTAAAGAAGACATGGTCTCAAGGAGTTTATTATCTAATGCACTTGCTAAGGCTCCGCTTTGTCGTAGTTTTTTTCTAGGATAATAGTGAAAGGCAGGGGTCTTTGATGGGTCAATGATGGTGCTGCATTTTGCACTCTTCAAAATGATATCAAATGGTCATTATCAGAAGAACAAAATGTCAATGCTGAGAGCCAGGGACATGCACATCAATATCAATATCAATAGGCAGTGAGAACAATAGATAAATCATGAAATGAAAATTTCAATGTCTGGGATAAATGAACTTATATACCTTTCTCACCTATGCCATGAATTATATTTCTTTTCTTATAACCATTACAAAGCACTTCATTGGTTGGTGTATAAATTATTTTTGTTCAGTCCCTCTAGGACCCTGCTCTTTTTTGAATACTATCAAATGATAAAATTGAAAATGCATGCATAAAACAGCCCCTCAAAACTAGGAGGAAGAAGAAATGAGAGTGCATATCTCATTGCCTAACCAGTAGGGTTGGTTCTGAGAAAAAGTAATGCAAAACTAATCTGTGTACTCCAGTTTCTTCTAGGAGTTGGGTTTCAGTTCTCTTCTGGGATCTCAAACTATGGCCAGTCAGTGAGCTCCCAGCTACACATCATTTATCTCATGGCATTCTGGAAATCCCTCCAGAAGATGCAGGCCAGGAGGTTGAAAAAGGCTCTGAAAAGGCAGCAGTTGGTAGAGAAAGCTCCTCAGAGCTGATGCAAGGTTAGGAAAATGGTTTGGGAAACAGCATAGAACAGTGGCAAGTGACACCACTTCTCTGCTGTGTGACCTTAGGGAAGTCATTTTAACTCCCTGTTCTTCAGTTACTTCATCTGTAAAATGGGGCTTATGACTGTGAACCCCATGTGGGACATGAATGTGTCCAACATGATTAGCTTGTATCAACCCCAGCATTTAATACAGTGCCTGGCACATAGTAAACACTTAACTAATACCATATAAAAGTGGTTACTGCTAAGCTATACCTGTAGAGATCAGGGGACACTCACACCATGGAAACTTTTGGTGGTGGTTAAAAAAAAGGCTTCAGATAAAGATGACGATACATTTTTTAGCACATAGTAAACACTTAACGAATACCATATAAAAGCGGCTACTGCTAAGCTATAACTGTATAGATCGGGGACACTCACACTATGGAAACTTTTGGTGGTGGTTAAAAAAAGGCTTCAGAAAGAGATGATGATACATTGTTTGGTTTTCTATGGTTGGTAAGACGGGAAGGAAAATTTTTTATATATACAGATTTATTTGGAACATTCATGAAAGCTTGTTGCAGGCAGGGAAGGTGTTTACTACCTCTGTTACATTGTGCTCTCCCAACTGCTCAGTCAATTGCTCTGCACACAGTAAGCATTCAATAAATATGATTGATGATGTTATCAAAAACCTATTTATGATTTCTATAAATTTTTTAATGGTATTTGTTAAGTGCTTACTATGTGCCAGGTGCAGTACCTACCACTGGGGTAGATACAAGGTTGGACACAGACCATCTCCCACAATGAGTTCGTAGTCACGCAGCACGCTACTTCCACTAATGATGCAAAAAGGTTGGATATTATTTTCTACTTGCTAATTTGAGTTCCATATTTTTAGAAAAAATTCTTACACACTTCAACATGGGATGAAAAAATGAATTGTACCATTTAGGGAAAGCAAAACTGCATTTGCCAAAGAAGTAACATAAGGCTATCTATCCTTCAGTTACCACATTTACCTTCAGCCCTGCCAAGTATAATGATGGAGAGTAAATAATTATATCAACTTTGTATTTAGCCAGAGCTTCTTTGATGAAAATTTAATAGAAAATCTACAAATAAGTCAACTTAACCACATTTATGACAGAGAGACATTTACATTTTCATTATTTTAGAGAGGGGATTTTTCTCCACTTGGGGAAGAAATATAGGTATTCATTACTTATTTAGAAGATCATTTGCATAACTTAGGTAGCGGTGCTGGAAATATATCGGTGGTGATGTGTGTGATGGGAATGATGCATACTGATTTGCTATATAAAGTCCCTTAAGGGCAGGGATTGTGCCTAGTATCTCTATTGAATTCTCCCAAGTAGTTTAGGACAATACTCTGCACCCAGTAACTGCACAATAAATACCATTCACTGATATATTATAGGGATACATGGACAAGCAAAGTCCCTAACAATAGGTTGGTATAGGTGCCATTTCCAGTTACCTTTGTGATCTCATTTAGAAATTTTGAAAGCTACTGAGTTTTGTGTGTGTAGTAATTAGATCAGAGACATCATTTTTTATAACCATATAACCCACTTACATGACTTTCAGCTATGATCTCAATGCAGATGACTCTCAACTCTACCTTACAAGTAATAGTACTAGTAGAACTAGTAGTAAAAATAGTAAAACAATAAAAATAATGATCATAATTGTAGCAAGTAGAAGTAGGTAATATTTGTCTCCCCCTCTGTAAGCTTGTTGTGGTCAGGGAATGTATCTGTTATGTTGTTATATTGTACTCTCCCAAATGCTTAATACAGTGCTCTGCACACAGTAAGTGCTCATTAAATATTATTGGCTGACTGACTACAAGTAGCCATAGTAGAAACAATTATAATGGTTTTCATTGAGTGTTATAACAATTGCACTGTGTTGTACTAAATGCTTAGGTAAAAAAGAAGTAAAAGGCATATTTCTTATTCACAAAGACCTTACAACCTAGTGGGGAGACAGACACATAAAATATTTATGAATAGTGGGAGAGACAGCAATAATAAGGATCAGATATAAAGTAGAACAGATTTTCCAAAATGAAATATCAGAATATGTAATTGAATACATAATTGAATATGCATATGATTGAATGTACATATACATACATGAATACATTTCAAGGATGGGTACAAATATACAAGCACATGGGGTGATATGACTAGGAGTGTTGGGAATTAATTGGGAAAAGTATCCCAAAGGTGATGGAAATTAGGAGGGTTTTGCAAATGTGGGGTTGATGTGATTTTTGTGTAGGAGTTCAGTTAGGTTCAGAGGCAGGAAAGGTGATAACAGTATTCAGTGAGAAAGAGAGCATCAAAAGTCATGGGCAGAGGTAAACTGGGTAGAGAGAGTCAGTAGATAAAACTACGCTCCTCCAAAACCTCCAGCTCCCAACCAGTCCATCCACAGCTTTGAACACTGGACTAAGCCTTCTTCCAAATTAGATTTCTAAGAGTACCTTGCTCCTACCTCTCTTATGTCCAACCCATTGTCATTGAAAGAAATGTTCTCCTAGCTCAAATCTATCAAATAATTCCCTTCTTACTTAGAAAACAAAATAATGAGATCTTTTTGTTGAAATTTTTACAGCGTTAGATGAAAGTTAGTTGTTTGAGGCTGAATAGACAGGTGTAAAAACATCCTTGGGCATATTTCTTAATTGACCTGGGAGCATGACTGACATCTACATCCATCTCTTTCAGTTTCCATTCTTCCTTAGAAGAGGAAATGTCGCAACACTAGATATATGTTTGTTTTGTTCGTTCTGCTTTCAGAACTATAATTTTAATTATCTTGTTGCACTGGGACTCTATATTCGATAATTACGTAGAATTGGGCTAAGCAAAGGTATTGTGTACCAGCCCTTCGGGCCAGATGAGTGACAGATTCCTTCCTAATTAGAAAAGTGGGCTAATCTATAAATTAGCATTTTAAATGATTTCTTTTCTCAGTTGTTCTTCTCACTTTCTTGCTAAATGCTTCACACTTCCTGTTAGATGCTAAATGTTTTATGCTTTCCATTCTGCTAAATAATTTACAATTAATCCTTTCATCCCTCACTTCTCTCCACTCCCTTTAGCTCTGCTTACCTTACAGAACTACAAGTTGCAACAGAAGCCAAGGAAGAAGGAAGAGATTTAAGAAACAAACAGCTCCTCGATGAAACCAGTGGCTTCCTAAGGGGAAAAGATAAAATACCTAGAGGAAGGCCAAGGAAACTTCCCCCATGCATTGAAGTTAACTCAATTTCAGCTGTTCAGGATGAGGTCATTGTTTTCACCCCCAGATTTTATTGCAGGGCTCCCAGTTTCACCCCAGATCCCTGACAAGGCCTGAGAACCTCCATACCAGATGAAAAGAGCCCAAATCAGGTCTTGCTGACACATGAGATCCTCGAAGTCTGCCTGCCCACTTTATATGATCTTCCCTAAAAGTCCTTTTCATCCCCTTTCCACACTCTCTTCCATTCACAGTGAAAAGCTGTCACTGTGGCACAAGACGGCATAGTCAGTCTGGCACACTGACCCGGGACCTTCTGGGGAAACAGTGATGGTTAGACTCCGGAAACAAGGGCTTTGTCTGAATGAGGCAATCTGCACAGAGAGGTTGCAGGATGCCAGGAGGTGTGTTTTTCCTCTCGTAAACCAGACTAGTGCCACTGAAAAAATCCAATAAATAAACTTTTTTATGGTGTTTGTTAAGCGCTTACTATGGGTCAGGTCCTGTATTAAGCACTGGGATAGATAGAAACTAATCGGGTTGGACACAATCCCTGTCCCTCGTGGGGCTCACAGTCTTAATCCCCATTTTACTCATTCATCATTCAATAGCATTTATTGAGTGCTTACTCTGTGCAGAGCAAACTGAGGCACAGAGAAGTTAACTGTCTTGCCCAAGATCACACAGCAGATAAGCGGCTGAGTCGGAATTAGAACCCAGGTCCTTCATTCAACTGTATTTACTGATTGCTTACGGTATGCAAAATCACTGTACTAAGCATTTGGGAGAGTACAATGTAATAACAAACAGACACATTCCCTGATCCTAAGGAGCTCACAGTCTAGAGGGGGAGACAGGCATTAACATACACTAGGTCATGCTGCTACTCAGACTTGGCCGAGTCAGACTTCGTAAATAATCAAAACAAAGGTATCACAGTATAAAGGAATTGTTCCATTTATAAATTTCTGAAGTAGCCAGGAAAGCTTTTTTGGAGTAATCTAATGGTAATCAAAGGGAAAGAAGAAGAACCTTAAATGCTTTTCTCCTGGGACTAAAGGAGTTCTCACAATGTATTTTCCATTCTCAATTGACAATATTAAAGTTTAAGTGCATTCTTTGAAAGGATTTTCCACTTTACCAGTTGCACACAGATTTCTAATGGATATGCTTCATATGAGTCAACCTTTCTGGGACTGCAGCATTGAGTTGCAATGCTTTAAGAATTTTAAAAACAAGTGTATTCTGCTTTAGTGGGAAAAAAACCTAACAAATTATTATGTTTCCAGATCATTAGAAGGCTAGCTAAAAATGCCCCAAAACTCAAGACAGAGATTTGTTTAATCATACTAATGTTTTCTGCATTGGGCCCAAATTAACAGTTGGATATGAGCTCAGATCCTGACTGCTGAGTGCTAATTAATGCGGCTGACTGTTGACATACATTACCAAAGGCACAGAATTGTGTTTTAAGGAAAATGTCAGTACACTAATGATCTTAGGTGGAATTGAAAAATCCAAATTGAATGGTTTTGTTGTGATTACCATTTAGTCCCTTTTTTATGTTCAGAAATATTGCTACCTGTTGCTTAAAAACCCAAGGAGATGTTAATAACATGTTTTAATCGAATAATTCTTTTTTGAAATTGTGTTACTTCTGAAGATTCCTTGGGGTCCAGTAATAAGAGAGTAGTTTATGCATTTCCACTTTTCCTTCCTTTCCAAAGGCAGTTTAAGGGATAGGAACTATCCTAGAGCCGGGACCTCTCTCCTCTGTCTGTCAACAATACTTTATCCTTACCGACTCCCAAAACCACTGCCCACACCAAATGATCCAGAGACTGTGAACCCGTTTTTGTGCAGGGATTGTCTCTATCTGCTGCCAAATTGTACATTCCAAGCACTTAGTACAGTGCTCTGCACACAGTAAGTGCTCAATAAATATGATTGAATGAATTTAATTCCCCCCTCAAACACTCCCCCCTAAAACCCATATTCCCCTGTCTCTCATCTCTCTATTCTAATGAACTGGGATATACTTCATTGATGAGTTGAAAGCATCAGAAGTATTCTCTTTAAAACCTCCTTTGCTTCCCTCCAGTCCCTCCTTCCTACTGCCCTCTCTTCAACTCTCCATTCTTTCCCAGGAGTATCTCAAGAGGAGATCTCCTGCCGTTGCTCAAAATCCTCCTCCTCCCCCGAACGTATGATTCCATAGCCTTACACTTTATCAAAGCACTTGCCCTCTCCCTTTATCCCTTCCTGACCACCATCTTCAACTGTTCACTTTCCAATTGCTTCTTCCCCACTGCTTTCAAACATGTTCGAGCACACCCTTATCCTTAAAATAATACAAAACCCGAAGCCCCATCCCTTGACTCCATGGTTCCCTCCACTTATCCCTAAATCCCTTGAGTGAGTTGTCTGCACCCATTGCCTCCACTTCCTCTCCTTCACCCCCTCCAATCTAACTTCCATCCCTTTCACTTCACAGAAACCACCCCTCTCAAAGGTCACCAATGATCTTCTTGCCAAAGCCAACAACCTCTACTCCACCCTAATCCTTTTAGATCTCTCAACTGCTTTCAACACTATGAACCATCCCCTTCTCCTGAAAACACTGTCCAACCTTGTTTCACTGATACTGTGCTGTCATGGCTCTCTTCATTCATCTCTCTGACTGCTCCTTCTCAGTCTCTTTTATATGCTCCTTCTCTGCCTCTGCTTCCATCAGTGGAAGTCCCTATAAGTTCAGTGATGGGTCCCCTTCTACTCTCCATCTACCCACATTCCCTTAAAGAACTCGTTTGCTCTGGCTTCAACTACCATGTCTATCTGGATGATTCTCTCTCCAGCCTCAAGCTCTTTCCTCTTGTCTTACATTTCCTTCTATCTTCAGAACATCTCTACATTGATGGCCCACCACACCTCAAACATAACGTCCAAAACTGAACTCCTCACCTTCCCACCTGTCTTTCCCATCACTGTAGACAACACTACTACTCTCCCTATATCACAAGTCAATACCTTGGCACTATCCTTGACCCTTCTCCCTCATTCAACCCACGTATTCAATCTGTCATCACATCCTTTCAGTTCTACCTTTGCAAGACTGCTAAAATCCACCCTTTCCTCTCTATTCAAATAGCCACAACCTAATCACTTAACATATTCCTGCCTTGACTACTGGATTAAACTCCTTGCAGACCTCCCTGCCTCCTGTCTCTTCCTACTCACGTCAAACAGAAACTCTTTACCATTGGCTTTAAAGCATTCAATCAGCTTGCCCCATCTTATCTCACGTCACTGATCTCCTACTACAGCCCAGCCCACACATTGTTCTCCCCAGCACCAACTTGCCCTGATCGCATCTACTTCTCTACCGGATCCTTTTCCTAGCCTGGAGCTTCCTCCCCCTCCACATATTACCAGACCACCACTTTCTCTCACTTCAAAGCATTATTAAGGTCACATCTCCTCCAAGAGGTCTTCCCGATTCAGCCCTCTCTTCCCTGACACTCTCCCATTTGCATTATCTATGCACTTAGATGTGTGGCTTAGGACATATGATATTCACCCTACTCCCAAACCCACAGCACTTACATATATGTCTTTAAATTATACATCACAATTATTCATTTATATTGATGTGTCTCACCCTCTAGACTGTAAGCTTGTTATAGGCAGGAAGGTGTCCGCTAATTGTATTGAACTCTCTCAAGCATTTACAACGATGCTCTGTACATTGTAAACACTCATTAAATACCACTGACTGATTGATTCACTCAGCTGCCTAGATCATCTGCTCCTGCCACATCTCCCAACTCCCGAAGAACCTCCAGTGGTTGCCCGTCCACTTCTCCATCAAACAGAAACCCTTTACCACTGACTTTAAAGCACTAAATCGACTCTCCTACTACAACTCAGCCCACGCACTTCATCGCTCTAACACCAACCTACTCATTGTATCTCGTGTATCTCACCACTAATCTCTCATTGACATCCTGCCTCTGGCTGGGAATGCCCTCTCTCTTTATTTATGACAATCATTTCCCCCACCTCACTAACCCCTCATTTCCTCTTCTCCCACTCCTTTCTGTGTTGCTTTTGCACTTGTATTTGCTCCCTTTATTCACACTTCCTCAGCCCCACAGCACTTATGTACATATCCATAATTTGTTTATTTATATTAATGACTGTCTCCCCCTCTAGACTGTAAACTCATGGAGGACAGGGAACATATAAACCCATTCTGCTATTGTACTCTTCAGTCACTTAGAACAGTGCTCTGCGTGCTGTAAGCACTTAATATCACTGATTGATTGATTGATTGATCTTACCTCTCTGATCTCCCACAACTTTGCACTTCACACTTGAAAACATCAATCTACTTACTGTATCTTGATCTGGTCTATCTTCCGATAATCCCCTTGCCCTTGCCTTATCTTCCCTCTAGCCTGGAACTCCCTCCTCTTCATATACAAGAGATCACAACTCTCCCCACCTTCAAAGCCTTATTAAAATCACTTCTTCTCTAAGAAGCCTTTCCCAATTAAGTCTTCTTTTTCCTTACTCCCTCTCTCTTCTTCACTGCCCATACATTCTGATGTGTATCCTCTAAGGACTTGATATTTACTTCACCTTTAGTACCACAACACTTAGGTTCATATCTGTAATTTATTATTATTGATAATAATGATAATAATAATTGTGGTATTTGTTAAGGGCCAGGCTAGCAAATCAGGTTGGATACAGTCACTTTCTCACAAGAGGCTCATGATCTTAATCCCCATTTTACAGATGAGGTAACCGGGGCACAGAGACGTTAAGTGACTTTCCCAAGGTCACATAGCAGACGTGGTGGAACCAGCATTAGAACCCAAATTCTTCTGACTCTGAGGCTCATGCTCTATCCACTTGACCCTGATGCTTAATGTCTGTCTCCCCACCTAGACTGTGAATTCCCTGTGGGCAGGGAATATGTTCACCAGCTCTGTTGTATTGTATTTCCACAAGTGCTTACTACAGTGCTCTGCGCACAGTCAGCTCTAAATAAATACTATTGATTGATTCTGGTAAAATTACTTTTCCATTTGATTCTTATATTCTTATATTTCACTGGATAATGACTCAGAGACTCATAAATGAAAAGATGATCAGTCAACTAAAAGTAATGCAGGCACAGACATGAAAAAAATAACTCAAAGGGGAAACCAAGTTCATTAATTCATAATATGAGAATATGGATTCTCAAAAGCTGTGCAAAATAATACTACTATTTCTCAATTTCTATATCTCCTGAGACTTCAGTCACTTTATAAACATTAACTCAACAACTTTGCCAACACCTTTTGAAGCTGATAGGCTTATTATCTCCATTTAAAAATACTGTGTGACTCATTGGTAGCCCACAGGAATTAGTGGTAGAGTTGGTAAACAATCTCAAGACTTCAGACTCATTTCCAGAGCATGGGCATATTTGGTGGTTAAAATTGCCATGTGAATGATATTAGAGACTAGTTAAGATTTGTCCTTCCGCATTCATAAAGGATATTGTCCCCACCATGGATTCTCTAACCTTGAATTTCTTGGGATAGGTCCACCAGACTCTCACTCAATCAATTGTATTTATTGAGCACTTACTGTGTGCAAAGCACTGTACTAAGTGTTTGGCAGAACACAATGGAACAGAGTTGGTAGAAACTTTCTTCTTCCACAATAAGGTTATACTCTCAAGCCATGCCTGGTTTGGAACAAGATTTCCATATTTCCCAGAGCTGCCCTGAATGGAGTATTCCCCTTGAAGTGCTCACCTTCTGGTGATAATACACACTGGATATCACCCCATCCTAGAAACCCAGAGCATTCTTGAATGGCTTCTTGGGAGGAAGGAAGAAAGAAAAGAGTAATATTTCACATGATGCATTTTCAAAAGCTCTTCAATTCCAGAAAAGAAATTTTTGTTAATTGCTGCAGGATCCTTTGACACTGATCTCTCCCTTTAAGAATCTATAGGATCCTAGCAAAATATTTGCTTTTCAATTTAACTCAGTCATATTTATTGAGTGCTTACTGTGTACAAAGTAGTGTACTAAGTGCATGGAAGAGTACAATACAACAACAACAAACAGACACATTTCCTGACCACAGTGGGCTCAGAGTCTAGAGCGGGAGAGAGACATCAAAATACATAAATGCATAATTAAATAAGTTATAGTTATGAACATATGGGGAGGGAAGATGAATGAAGAAAGCAAGTCAGGATGATGCAGTAAGGAGTGGGAGAAGAGGAGGAGAGGGATTAGTCAGAGAAGGCTTCTTGGAGGAGATGTGCCTTTAATAAGGCTTTGAAATCTGTCTGATATTAGGAGGTAGGGCATTCCAGGCCAGAGGTAGGATGTGAGAAAGAGGTCAGTGGTGAGATATACAAGATCAAGGTAGAGTGAGAAGGTTAACACCAGTTTCTTGAGGAGTGGGGAAACATAGTCTGAATGTATTTGAAGGAAAATGATCTGGGCAGCTGAGTGGACCACCCCCTTCTCCTGGAAACATTATCTAAAGTTGGCTTCACTAACACTGTCCTCAATCAATGATATTTAATCAGCTCTTTCTATGTGGCAAGCACTGTACTAAGTGCTTGGAAAAGTATACTACAATAATGTTGATAGATACCATCTCTGCCCACAAGGAATAATCTATATTCTAATCCCAACACCATGCTTGTTTGCTGTGTGATCTTGGGCAATCCCATCACTTCACTTCTCTGTGCCTCAGTTAGCTCATCTTTAAAATGGGGGTTGAGACTGTGAGCCCCACATGAGACAGGGATTGTGTCCAACCTATTTGCTTGTATCCACCCCAGCCTTTAGTACAATGCTTGGCATTTAACAAATACCAAAATAATTATCATGATTATTATTACGAAGTGGAGATGGGCATTAAAATGCATTACAGAAGGAAGAGAAGTTAAAGTTAGTCTTGCAGAGAAGTACAAAATCTTCATCACCTTCCTATCCTAAAGTCAAGTAAAATCATAATCAGTGGGTATCAAAATTGTTCCTTCTACATTTTTTCTCTTTATCTGAGAGTTGTACTAATGACAATGGACCAGACTTAGTCTTCCTCCTGAATGGTGGGTAAGCACTGTCCCAGTCTTCTGGAAGAGAGAGACTAAACCTTTCCTGACCTGTATCAGGAGCCACTCACAATAACCCCACCTTGACAAACCACACAGTTTGCTTCCTGCTCATCATCATCATCATTCTCAGTGGTATTTCTTGAATGATTACTGGGTGCGGAGCACTGCACTAAACACTTGGGAGAGCATAATACAACAGAGTTGATAGACACATTCCCTAATAATAATAATAATAATGTTGGTATTTGTTAAGCGCTTACTATGTGCCGAGCACTGTTCTAAGCGCTGGGGTAGACATAGGGGAATCAGGTTGTCCCACGTGGGGCTCACAGTCTTAATCCCCATTTTACAGATGAGGGAACTGAGGCACGGAGAAGTTAAGTGACTTGCCCACAGTCACACAGCCGACAAGTGGCAGAGCTGGGATTCGAACTCATGAGCCCTGACTCCAAAACCCGTGCTCTTTCCACTGAGCCACGCTGCTTCTCCAACAATTCCCTGCCAACAATGATTTTATGAGAGGAGAATTTGATGCTGAAGAACCCTTTCAGTTTATGAAAGCCAGTCTTCCCATCTCCTCCTCTGTTGACAGTATGTAAGTTGGAAGATAGAAAGTGGTACACATCCTCTTGATGGCTGGAAAGGATGGTTCAGGCTGGAGCTATCTGGGCAGAGTTTAGACTTTCAGATGTCTTTGGCCTGGGAGAGATATAGGCATCACCATCCAAATGCATCCAGGGCATTAGATTGTGTTTTCATCTGAGCAGTATCTCCTTCCAGCAGCGGTTCTTCTCCTGTCTCTCTGACCATTCCTTCTCATTGTCTTTCACTGGCTCCTCCTCTGCCTCCCACCCTAAACTGTGGTAGTCCCCTTTCTATTCTCCATCTAAACCCACTCCCCTGGAGAACTCACTCATTCCCATGGCCTCAACCTCCATTTCTACTTGGCTGAATCTCAAATCCACTTCTCTAGCCCCAAACTCTTGCCTTTTCTTCAATTTCACATTTTCTCTTGCCTTCAGAACTTGGATGATGTCAATAGTTATCTTAAACTGCTGTTATCTTTGTCATTTGCAGTAGCCAGTTACTTGCAATCAATCAATTAATCAATCATATTTACTGATCTCTTACTGTATGCAGAGCACTGTACTAAGAACTTGAGAGACTACAGTGAAAAAGAGATGGTAGTCACAATCCTTGCCCATAATGAGATCACAGTCTAGAGGGTACAACACATCAATAAATAAATTATGGATATGTACATAACTGCTTTGGGGCTGAGGGAGGGGTGACCAAAGGGACCAAATTAAGGAAACACAGAAAGGAGTGGGAAAAGAGGAAATGAGTTGTTAGTCAGGGAAGACCTCATGGAGGAGTTGTGCTTTCAGTAAAGCTTTGAAGGTGGGGAGAGTATCTGTCTGTCACAGATGCAGAAGGAGGGTATTCCAGGCCAGAGGCAGGACATCGGAGAGAGGTCGGAGTCGAGATAGACAAGATTGAGGTACAGTGTGTAGGTTGGCATCAGAGGAGTGTAGTGTGTGGACTGTGTTGTAGGAGGAGAGCAGTACAATGGCATGGAATTTCTGTTTTATGCATAGGTGGATGAGCAACTACTGGAAGTCCTTGAGGAGTGGGGAAACATGGACTAAACGTTTTTGTATAAAAATGATCTGGGCAAGAGTGAAGTATGGACTGGAGTAGAGGGAGAAAGGAGGCAGGGATATTAGCAAGGAGGCCAATTCAGTAATAAAGGCAGGATAGAATAAATGCTTAGATTGTAGCTGTTTGAATGGAGAAGAAAGGGTGGAGTTTAGCAATGCTGTAAAGGTTGAATTGACAGGATTTAGTGATAGGTTGAATATGTGGGTTGAATGAAAGAGGTGAGTTGAGGATAATGTCAAGGTTATGGCCTTGCATTACAGGAGGCATGGTGGTGCTGTCTACAGGGATGGGAAAGTTAGGGAGAGGACTGGGTTTTTGTGGGAAGATAAGGAATTCTGTTTTGGACATGCTAAGTTCGAGGTGTTGGTGGGTCATCCAAGTAGAGATGTTTTTGAAGGCAGGAGAAAATGTGCAGCTCCAGAGAGGGAGAGAGATCAGGTCTGGGGGTGTAGATTTGGAAACCATCTGCATAGAGGTGGTAGTTTCCCAGATTTCTCCAGAATCTGTCCACTTTGTAGGATGCCTTACCACGGTTCTTTGATCAGAATGTTTCAACAGTGATGAAAGGGCCCCCAAAGGCAAAACTGGGACTAGAATTCAAGTGATCTATTTCCCAGAGAAGTGTTCTTTCTATGATACCAACAAAAATGTTCATTACAAACCTATTTATTATGCAAACTTAAAAATATTGAATTGACTATTTCAAAATCATTTCTCATTGTTTACATACTTATCCGACATACCTTAAGTGCACTGTATGGGTACTCTATACTCAAGAATTTGAATTTCCTCAAAGTAGGTTATATCACACGAATACTCTGTTTAAGAAGTATATTTTGAGAATAATACAGGTTCTCCAAACAATAGTTTTAGTTTACGATTAAAATATATGTGTACCTTGATTGATCTTACTAAAGGTATGATTTCCTACTTATTTTGGCAGTTACAATTATAGTTTGTTGAGCTTAAATGCTTAATTAGGAGCTTTTGGATAGTTTCTTGTCAAGCTAAAAATATTTCTAATGTACACTTTCTGCTTACTCAAAGCTGTGTGGAGCTGTAATTTTGCAAAGGAAACTTGTTTCCTTAATTGTTCTGTCACTCAGAAAAAGCACAGGGAGTAAAGTACGGAATAATCTGTTTATATTTAGCTGAGCCAATGGCCATGAAATGTCACAACCTTCATGCAATTTAGAGAAAGGTTAGCCTTGTAATTTCTATAGGGCTGACTGAATATTTTGCAATTAATTTTACTGATTTCTTAAAACAATTCACTGGTTTTACGTTCATTTTTATTATTTATATCATCTATTGTTTTAAAATTAAACACAATCTAATAAAGTACTATTTTATTTTTTATCATTACTGTTAACAACTAGACTTTAGATATCACTTTCCCAGAACATTTACCTAAGAAGCACAAACTCTTTATGGCCCAGTTACTTTAAAACCACAAACAAAAACATGTGAATAGGAAAAATGTACACACAATATGAATTGTGTCTGATACACCTTACCTGGGGGGGGAAGGAAATGATATTCTATTTTTGTCCAATCAATTTTTAAAGGTTTCAGTTTCTCCTACACTGGTGATTTAAAATGCTTTTGAGAATATGCCTCATCAGAGAATAAATGGCACTTGAGTTACAATATCTGAAGATACCATTCCAGAATTCACTTCAAGGAAGGGGAAGGTAAAGATACAGCAGAAAGAGAACAAGGAATAAAAGAAGAGAAGAAACAAGGAAAAGGAGTTCGATAAGAGATGAAATGGAAGGGGAAAAGAAGAGAAGGAAAAGAGTGCGGTAAAGAGGAGGAAAGACATTGAGAGAAGAACAGAGAAAATGGGATGAAACAGTTTCAGACTGCTTTTAAAAATATAAACTCACTTGAAAAACACTGTAATGCAACACTTAAGCTTTATAACATCTCTCGCATATTTAAGGCAGAGAGCCTCCTTTGCTTAAATGAGATCTTATATAATTGATTGGCTGAGTTTGAATTTCTCTATAATAATAATAATTATGATATTTGTTAAGTGCTCATTATGTGCCAAGCACTGTTCTAAGTGCAGGGGTAGATACAAGGTAATCAGGTTGTCCCACATGGAGCTCACAGTCTTAATCCCCATTTTAAAGATGAGGCAACTGAGGCACAGAGAAGTTAAGAGGCTTGCCCAAACTCATACAGCAGGCAAGTGGCAGAGCTGGGATTAGAACCCACGTCCTCTGACTTCCAAGCCCGTGGTCTTTCCACTAAGCCATTCTCTTTCTCAACAGCCACGCTGCCACACTGCTTCTCTATCCAACTTCACATCTAGACAAGGGCCTAGATTTATTTCCCACAAATCCTAATGAGGAGATTCATGTAGCTAAAATGAATACATAGTGTCCCGAAAACTGGTTCTCAACATAACAGTACACACCAACTAACAAAGCTTCTTTGCTCGATCAAATGAAAATGAATGCTAAATTATTTCCGCTCTAGTGGGTCTTTGTTTTGTTTTTGCTTTTTTCTTATGTGTCTAGTGACACATAAGATGTGTCTGCACAGCATGGTTCCTCTCCTTGGCTTCCAAAATGAAGTACTTGCCCTTCTCATTTGGAACTAGGGAATCTACGACATGTTTCTTGGGCAGCTACTGGAGATTAACGTGTGATTTGGTGTCTTTATTATGTAGTGTAAGATATTAAAGAATCTCGTGCAAAATTCTGCCAGATAGATTAGTCCTTGCCAATTATAACTCTCTTGTGGATTATTTGCAAAGCCCCTATAAATGAAACCTTCTTTATTATTCAATCTTCCCTTAGGTGTTTCACAAATAATGGGGCATTCAATGAGGTACAATTGTTGAATCTTGGAAAAGCAGATAGAATTCAGAAATGAAACTTACTACAGTGATCAAAGCTTTAAAATTTCTAACAAGACAATTTTTGATCAAGGATTTCAATAAAGGAAAATAGTTTATATCTAATTTGTTTTCTAACTGACACACAGGCTTTTGTGGGCAGGTTCAACATAGTAACTATAGTTCCCTAAGATGTTAGGAAGTATTTAGTTTTGAAAGTTTGAACTGATAGAATCTGAAATTCCAGTATATAATATGAAAGTTTGAAACAAAAGAATCTATTGAAAAATTTCCCAAACACAAACAACTATGAAATACAATCTAATTATCCATAAATCTGTCCAGAACATTTGTTTATTCATTTATTTCACTTCAGTATCTATTGTATTTGCATGCTTCATTCCTCCTTTGTTCATGCATTTGACTCACAAACTAAAATGTACTGCTCATTCTATGCCATCAACACAATTTCTCTAATATTTTCTATTGCAGTTGAGTTGGTTTCCTCTGAAAATTATATTTCCTTCTCTTGTATCCATTAATTAAATCCATTCAATTTTTGCTGCCAATCCTGGATCCTTAACTGGTGATTTTAAAATTTTCCACTTGAAAGAATATCAATACTTTAAATGGTATCTAGCGTAGAGTTGGAATTTCAGAAATCTTTGGAATTAAATGCAGCATATTTTTTAATAGTAGTTGTTAAGCATTTTCTACTTGTCAAGCACTGTTTCAAGGGTGGGGTAGACACAAATTTATCAGGTCAGACACAGTTCCTGTCCCACATAGGGCTCACAGTCTAAGTAGGAAGGAGAGTGAATATTGAATCCCAGTTTTACAGTTGAGGAATCTGAGGCATAGAGAAGTTAAGTGTCTTGCCCAAGGTCACATGGCAGGTAAATGGCAGAGCTGGGATGAGAATCTAGGACCTCTGACTTCAAGGCCCACGTTCTTTACACTAGGCCATGCTGCCTCTCAAATTGATAAATTTATAGACTACCTCTTCTATTGCTATTAAACACCATTACTAAAATACCTTTTTTAAGTTAAAATGCTCTAGCTTATTTTATTTCTTTTCTTAGCTGCACATAGACTGCTTAGAGAGGGAAAACAAACTGTCCAAATATGTGATAGAAAGTTCTCACTATGTGCTGAAAAGATAAAAAGTTCAGTGTGCAGCAAGTCAGCAAAAATAACAGGAATTTTAAAAAAATGATTGGACATAAATGCAGGAATAATAATAATTATTTTGGTATTTGGTAAGCACTTACTATATGAAAAGCACTGTTCTAAACACTGGGGTAGATACAAGTCAATCAGGTTGGACACAGTCCCTGTCCCACATGGGAATTACACTCTTTATCTCCATTTTACAGATGAGGTCACTGAGGCCCAGAGAAGTGAAGTGAGTTGCCCAAGGTCACACAGCATACAAGTGGTAGAACTGGGATTAGAACCCATATCCTTCTGACTCCCAGGCTTGTGCTTTATCCACTAAGCCACTGCTTCTCTGAATACATAATGCAATAAACATTAGGAAATCTTAACATCAGGTTGGATCCTGACTAGATTACTGATGCTGAACACTGACTTCATTACTGAAGATAGGGGTGGAAAACCCAGAAGGGGATTCAGAGGGCAGTGAAATGAAATAACTGATTCATAATGAAAACACCTGGAATATTTGACCCTAAAGATATGTCAAAGAATTGATTTAATTTTGACATTATCAAATAATCAGTGGTATTTACTGAGTACTTACTGTATGCAGAGCACAGTATTAAGAGCTTGGGAGAGTTGGTAGACATGTACCCTGCCCACAGGGAACTTACTGTCTAGTCAAGTACTTACTATAAACCAAAATACTGTGTGATAAATCACAAGATAGATATAAGATAATAAAACAATCAATCACAGAATTTCCCATGTCCCTCTTCCCCAGTGCTACCCACAGGTTGCAAGATCAGGTGCCTTTGTAATTTAAGCTATGAAGACAATCAATAAGGAGCTGAAATAAAACACTCATTTATTGCATCATCTTGAAGGATTTCCCCTGATTAACCTGTCAGTGCAAAATGCGTCAATCTGTTGTGGAACCCTTCCAGAAAGGTCAATTGCAATATCTAAAGCTACTAACTCAGATCAAGCTTTTTGGGAGTTATTCAGGTGATAAATTTTGTATTCATTCAAGAATAACTACTTGCAGATGATTGCACCCTTGAGACCCACCCAAGAAGACAGAAAAATGATTGTAAGTCTTTCTTTGAACCAGCCAGACATTATGATCTTAGGCAGCACCTAGGCAGTGCCCTGACTGCAAGCAATGATAAACAATTGAATCAAGTAGACCAGAGAATCCTTTTAGCGTTTGTCAGAGAGAGTGTGGCAACACTGGGGTATCGGGTCCAGAACAAACTCCTAGTTCTACAGAACTGTAGTGTTGCCAAATCTTCTCTCCCTGTGAGACCTGGACTGAACACACACACACACACACAAAAAAAAAACAACAAACCACACAAACCGAAAACACACACATGGGCTTGGGAATCAGAGGTCGTGGGTTCTAATCCCAGCTCCACCACTTGTCAGCTGTGTGATTTTGGACAAGTCACTTAACCTCTCTCTGCCTCAGTTCCTGCATCTGTAAAATGAGGAATAGGACTGTGAGCCCCATGTGGGACAACCTGATTACCTTGTATCTACCCCAGCACTTAGAACAGTGCTTAGCACTTAATAAGCTCTTAATAAATACCATCATTATTTATTTATTATCCACTTATACAAAGTAAAGTGAATGGTCAGTGGTATATTTTGAGCACTTACTGTGTGCAGACCACTGCACTAAGCACTTGGGAGAGTACAGCTTAATGGAGTTGGTAGATTCGATACCTACCTACAAGTAGCTTACAGTCCACTTTTGTTTTAAAGCAGTGTATTTTTAACAGTTGTTCATGAACATTTAAAGACCCAGGACAATTGCCCTTCAGAAAAGCATAGAAATTGTTTTTGAATTAAAGAAGGGTAGTTAAGAAAAGTTGAACCACATTTGTGGTTAAGCCATCAGACTATGGATGTAAAACAACTCAGTGGAAATCATTATGAGTTTAAAGACAGTGTGGAAAGAGTTTTCCAGCCACCCAGTGCACATTGGTGGTAACATAATGAGGTCATAAGATGAATTACCCAGTATTCTTGTAATATGCGACATAAAATTGATGGAGAATTACTTTGTGGATTTCTACAGTGGAAGAATTGCATTTGCTATATTAGAGCATGGAGTTTAGTTAATTGGGGAAACTCATACGTAGATTCAGGAGTTCCTGACTCATTGGTATTCTGCCTTTTAGAGCTGGCAAGAGCATGCTCTAAGAAGCTTGGGGAAGGAGCAGTAGAGGGTGCAGCTAAAGAAACCTGACATTGGGAGAACCCAATCTCTCTTTCCCCTTGCTCTTCTGTTCAGACTTATTTTTGGTCATATTGTTGTGCTAAATCTGCTGATTGATTCCTAATCATATGTAAAAGTCTTGTCAATGTACATCAGGAGCAAAGCATCTACTAAAAGAGTTCCTGAAAGGTTGTGATGTTGCCTGTGGAGCTGGAAGAGTTTCCCAAAGATTCAGAAGGGCATTCTGAATCTAGATTCTCTCATTGTATTCTGATGAAGATAAACTCAGGCAGGACATCTTCAACTGTGATTCAACTAATCAGACCATTTTGGAGAAGCTAAATCTGCTTCTTATTGCTAGAACTCTAGTCAATCAATCAATCAGAGAAGCAGCGTGGCTCAGTGGAAAGAGCCCGGGCTTTGGAGTCAGAGGTCATGAGTTCAAATCCCAGCTCTGCCACTTGCCAGCTGTGTGACTGTGGGCAAGTCGCTTCACTTCTCTGTGCCTCAGTTACCTCATCTGTAAAATGGGGATGAAGTCTGTGAGCCCCACGTGGGACAACCTGATTCCCCTGTGTCTACCCCAGCGCTTAGAACAGTGCTCTGCACATAGTAAGGGCTTAACAAATACCATCATCAAACTGTAGTGTTTATTGAGGGCTCACTATGTGCAGCACCCTTGGGGGAGTATGATACAACAGAGTTGGTAGTCACATTTCCGGCCCACAGGGAGCCTATAGCTTTTGGTCTGCTAATGGGGTGCAATGCTTCAGGGGGGTGTGTGAAAATATTACAGAAGTCTTGGTGTGCTCTCCTTTTTATCCAAACTGTCACTTCCATAATTCAGGCACTTATCATATCTTGGCTTAACTACTGTGTCAGCCTCTGACCTGTTCTCCACTCCACTCCACTCTATCCTCTCTCTTGGCCATTCTTCACTCTGATGTCTGTATCACTTTTCTAAGACACTCTTCAGCTCATCTTCTGCTCTTCTTCCCTCACTCCTCAAAACTCTTCAGTGGCTACAGATTTCTTCTTTAATAAAACAGAATCTCCTGATTAGCTTCAAGGTACTCCAGAAACTCCTTCTTTCTGTTTTTCTTTAATGGCATTTGTTAAGCGCTGACTATGAGCCAGGTATGGTGCGAAGCTCTGGGGTACACACAAGCTAATCAGGTTGTACACAGTCCATGTCTCAAGTGGGACTCAGAGTCTTAATCTCTGTTTTACAGATGAGGTAACTGAGGCACAGAGAAGTTGAGTGATTTGCGCAAGGTCACACTGCAGACCTGTGATGGAGTCAGAATTAGAACACAAGTCATCTGATTTCCAGGACCATGCTCTTTCCACTAGGTAATGCTCTTCTCTCACTATCCCTCAGCCGGCATTCATTGTTGCTCTCACCTCTAACCCCTCATTCACATCCTTCTTCCTGACAGGAACTCCTTTCTCTTTCCAATCAGCCAGTCCACCTCTTTCCCCACCTTCATAGCCCTCTTGAAATCACACCTCCTCCAAGAGGCCTTCCCAGATGAATTTTTCTTCTCCCAAGTTTGCATCTCTATATTGCCATCTCAGCTCTCCTATGCTCTAGTGTATATATTGATTTAAATGGCCTATCATTTAAGTATTTTATCTATATGTCCATTTTTATTTTCTCTTCCTTAATCTGTTCTAAGAAGTATGGCCTAGTGTAAAGAAAAAGGGCTTTTTAGCCAGGAGACCTGGATTCTAATCCCAGTTTTGCCACTTACCTGCTGTATGATCTTGGATAAACTACTTAATTTCTCTGGATCTCAGTTTCCTCAGTAAAATGGGAATAAAATACCAATTCTACCTCCTCCTTAGACTGGGAGGCCCTTGTCATTTAGGGACTTTGTCTAATCTGTTGATATTGTATTTACCCCGGGACTTAGTACATTACTTACATGTACTAAGTACATTAGTACATTAGGAAAAGCAGCGTGGCTCGGTGGAAAGAGCATGGGCTTTGGAGTCAGGGCTCATGAGTTCGAATCCCAGCTCTGCCACTTGTCAGCTGTGTGACTGTGGGCAAGTCACTTAACTTCTCTGTGCCTCAGTTCCCTCATCTGTAAAATGGGGATCAAGACTGTGAGCCCCACGTGGGACAACCTGATTCCCCTATGTCTATCCCAGCGCTTAGAACAGTGCTCGGCACACAGTAAGCGCTTAACAAATACCAACATTATTATTATTATTATTACTTGGCACATAGTAAGGGCTTAATAATTATCACAATGTATTAATAATAATTATTATTAAATGCATATTGATTTGTGTCTGCTTCTCTATGACACTTCCAGTTCCTTGAGGGCAATGTCACATCTTCTGACTCTAGTATATTGCCTCAAAGGTGTACTTTAGTAATCTGCATAGAGTAGGAAAGCAGTGTGGCCTACTCCCAGTGTGGCCTGGGAGTCAGAAGGACCTGGTTTCTAATCCCAGCTCCACCACCTGTCTGCTGTGTGACCTTGGACCAGTCACTTAACTTCTTTTGTCTCAGTTTCCTCATCTGTAAAATGGGGATTAAGACTGTAAGCGCCATGTGGGACATGGACTTTGTCCAACCTGATTAACTTGTATCTACCCTATGCTTAGTACAGTGCCTGGCACAGAGTAAGTGCTTAACAAATACCAAAAATAAATTTAAATAAAATAAAGTAGGTGATCAATAAATACTATTAAATTAGAAAGTAGTTATGAGATAAAGATTCTAAAGGAAATATCTAAACCTATCAGTTTTTATAATAAATAATAATGGTATTTGTTAAGCACTTACTATGTGCCCAGGCACTGTAATAAGCTCTGGAATGAATAAAAGCAAATTGATTTGGACACAGTCCCTGTCCTGTATGGGCACTCATTCTCAACCCCCACTTTACAGACAAGGTAACAGGCTCAGAGAAGTGAAGTGAGTTGCCCAAGCTCTCACAGCAGACAAGTGTCAGAGGCAGAATTGGAATTTATGACTTTCTGACTCCTAGACTGGTGCCCTATCCACTATGCCATGCTGCTTCTCCATGGTGAATATAAGGTGAATGATTTTCAAACTCTGAGAGAAGATAAAAAAGACATAAATTGAGACACTGATATGGACCAGAATCAGGGGGCTTGAGATCACCATGGGAGTGCACTGGGGGAGTGCAATGGTTGGAGGGCAGAGTCATGTCCACTGCTTTCTCTCAGCTGTGCCCATTATCTCATCCAACTTCAGTCACTATCACATCACTACAAACAGTCCTGGGCCAACGGAAGGGCCCGATTAGACCCAAAGGAGCCGACCTGTTATTGAGAGGAAAAAAAAATAGGGATGGTATTAAGCACTTACTATGCGTCAAGCACTGTTCTAAGTGCTGGGGTAAATATAAGATAATTGGGTTGGATGCAGTCCCAATCTCACATGGAGCTTACTGTCTAAATAGGAAAGAACTGCTTTCTGAGGTTGGAGAATCAGTTAGATCTTTGGAATTTGGACTTTCTGAAAAATAACAAGCTCTGCAGTTGAAAGGTCTACTTAAAACATAATCAAGGTTGGTTTTAAAATATAGCAGTAAAGCAAATCTAAGAAAAACTGCTTTTTGAGAACTAGAAGCCCAGGGAGCTGATTCAGCAGATTTTTTTCACTGTGCAATGTTTTTATTGCAATTGGAAAATGGACTTGGAATCAAAAGAAACTCCAACATTCCTGGCTCTCCTTTGGTATTCCAATAGAAAACCATCCAACAGAAATAGACGTTTTGGAATGCTCTTTAGAGAATGTGTTAATGGGAGGTACACACCCAAGGGAAGGGCATGTTATATTCTTGTCTTTAACTTTCTGAGCTTTGGAACTATGACACAGATCATGTCAGCAAAAGGGAAATCCTAATATTCTTGGAAAAAATAAATTAACAATCCACATACTCTTGAAGGAGCAGACTCATTTTCAACCCATCAAAAGGTATACCCCATTCCCCCCATAACCTGAGAGTTGCATTCTCACAAAACTTTGCACTAAGGGAAACTTGTTCAGTGCTTTCTCATGTCACATGCATATACCCATGCTATTTGTTCCAGTACCTTGGCATACCCTAACCAAAAGGGCTCATAGTATCAAACGAACATTACCTAACAAAGTTCTGACCAAAACACATGGTAAGAAAATGCATTATGACAGAACCAAGTGTAACGCATGAAAAATGTTGTAACGCATAAAAAAATGATTGCATTGAGGATGTGCTGGTAAGTTTTTTTTCTGTAAAATTGGGTCACTGTGGGTGGCCTGGGGACTTGTTTGAGGGATAGCTATTGCACAATGATGCCAATTCCCAGCTCTCTCCCTTTCCCATCAGGGGACTTTCAAAGAAGACTGAGAGAAGGGAAAATCTTTTGCTTGAGACATCTATTTCTGACCCTAACCCATTTCTGGGGTAACTCCAGTATATAATTCAAATCCACACATTTGGAGTTAATGCTGACCAGGGAAGGCTAATATTTGCAGAGCCATGAAACACTAGTTTTGTCATACCTTCTAACACTTCTTTATCTTCCTCCTCCTACTTGGCCTTCTCTAGAGATCACTCACTGCTCTCATTCAACCACTTCTATCTGTGTCTCTGATCCCCTCTGATTCCCTCTTATATCTTAAAAATACTTGCCCCCGCCTTCATTTGCTCCTTTACCGCTATCTTTAGCCTCTCTATATAAGATGGCTTCTTGTCCTCTGCCTTCAAAAACGTTCAAATCTTCCTATACTAAAATAAATCCTTTTCTGGGTCCTGCAACCCACTCCAGCTTTAACCCCATATCCATTCTTCCTTTCCTGTCCAAACTCCTTGAAAGGGCTATTTCTATCTGTTGGCTTCACTTCTTCCCTTCCAACTCTTCTCTTGATCCACTAGAGTCACTGTTTGCCCTCATCAAACCACTGATATTTCACTCTTCCAAGTCACTAAGAATTTCATCCTAATCAAATCCAAACAATCTACTCTGTTCTAATCCTCCTCGGTAACTCAAACTCCTTCAACACTGTGGGTAGCTTCCTACTCTTTGGAATGATCAGATCTTGGTATTGCTATCTCAATACACTCCTTGTTCTCCTCCTATCTCTCTGATCACTCCTTCTCTGTTAATTTTTCTGGATAAAGAAGAAAACAAGATCAGGCTTTTGTTAAAATCTGCAGGGTGAAAACTTTGCATTCCAACACAGTCCGGAGGGCAGGAAGAGTTCTATACTGTAAGCTTGTTGGGGGCAGGGAATGTAACTGTTTATTGTCATATTGTACTCTCCCAAGTGCTTAGTACAGTGCTCTGCACATAGTAAAGGCTCAAAAAATATGAATGGATGATAAATATTATAATGATAGTGATATTTCGTAGTTGATTCCTATGTGCCAAGCACTCCACTAAGCACTGAATAGATACAAGGCAATCAGACATGATCCCTGTCCCATAAGGGGCTAGCTATCCTTTTCCACCCCTTATCTCCTACTGTGGGATTCCTGCAAGGGTCTCTGCTGGGTCTTTTGCTCTTCTCCCTCTACACTCACTCTCTTGGGGAACTCGATTGTTCCCGTGAGTTCAGCTGTCACCGTTTTGAGGACGATTCATAAATAGCTTTAAACTGCCTTGATCTGAGATTTCACTTTTCTCTTTCAAGAACCCGATATGCCACCCTTCTTGGTTCCAGGACGTCTCTACTCAGAGGGACTAGTGGCACTTCAACTCAACATGCCCAAAACTGAACTTCTGATATATTCTCTTAATCCTCCCTTCCTCCCAACTTTCCAACTTTCTTTCTTGACAAGGCCACCAACCTCACTGTGATCCAAGACCACAATCTTGGTCTCACTGCCATTCGGTTCTCATGTCCAATCTGCTAATTGTTTCTCCAAAGTATTTAATGATTCCTCTCCTTTCCTCACTGTCCTCCCTACCTCCTGTCTCTCATTTTTCCAATTCATACTTCAGTTTCTTTGCTGCCTGGATCATTTTTCTCAAAAAACACCAAGTCCAGGTCTCCCCACTGCTTAAAAACCTCCAATGGTTGCCCATCCATCTCTGTATCAAAGAGAAATTCCTTACCATCACCTTTAAGACACTCAATCAGTCTTCCTCCTCCTACTTTACCTTGCTGATAATAATAATAATGATGATGGTATTTGTTAAGTGCTTACTATGTGTCAAGCACTGTTCTAAGCACTGTGGTCGGGGGGATACAAGGTAATCAGGTTCTCCCACGTGGGGCTCACAGTCTTAAACCTCATTTTCCAGATGAGGTATCTGAGGCACAGAGAAGTGAAGTGACTTGTCCAAAGTCACACAGCTGACAAGTTGTGGAGCTGGGATTAGAACCTATGACCTCTGACTCCCAAGCCCATTCTCCTTCCACTGAGCCATACTGATCTACTATATCCCAACCCACATACTCAATAACTTTAGCACCAATCTACTTTTGGTACTTCAAATTTGTCTGTCTTACTGCTAACCTATTTCCCACAACCTCTCTCTGGCCTGGAACCTCCTCCCCGCTCATATCTGACAGTCCACCACCACTCTCCCTGATGTCAAAACATCATTAAAAATTTCATCTCCTCCATCTTAGCTTCTTAGCATCTTCCTTTGCAAAGCCCTCTTCATTGTCTCTTCTACATTACCTATGCCCTTGCATCCGTAATCTTTAAGCATTTGCTATTCCTCCACCTCCCACCCCACAGCACTTACATATATTCTTACATGCTGCCATTTTCCCTTTCTGAATTTTTTTTTAAATGTCTGGCTCCCCTTGTAGACTTTAAGTTTCTTGTGGGCAGGAATTTGATCTGCCACCTCTATGGTGCTGTAATTTCCCAATTGCTTAGAATAATACTCTGTCCACAGTGAGCGCTCAGTTAATACCATTGATTGACTGATTGATTCCATTCTACCTATGGAGCCACAACCTTAGTTAATAGCTCATTAAATCAAAATTGGATTTCGTGGACTTCCATTTCTTTACCTCTCACCCCTTCATCCCATACCTCACCCTGCTGCCCATATAATATTCTGGAAACTTCTTTCAGCATTCATCACCCCTCTCCTCTAATCCATCCAATGGTTTTCATCTCTCTCTTTTTACCATTGGTTTCAAGGAATTTCACCAGTTCTCTACACCGTCAACTCATTATGGGCAGGAACATATCTACTAATTCTGTTGTACTCTCCCAAATTCTTAGTACAGTGCTCTGTTTGTAGTAAGCACTCAATAAATATGATTGATTGATAGATTCTCTTTACCTTCCTCATTGACTCTCTTCTCCTACTACTCTCCTTATCAAACTCTTTGCTCCTCTAAGCCTATCTCTTGTTTCTACCCCACTCTTATCTTTCCTACCTCATACCCCTTGCTCATGTCATTTCCAGTGCCCGGGAACTCTCTTCCTCAACAAATCTACCAGAATTCATCCTCTCCCGTCTTCGTAGTCTCCCTAAAATCCCACTTCTCCTAACAAATTTTTCCCAACAAATTGTGAGTACTGAAACCTCATCAGCCCTACAGCCATTTTCATTTATGCATTTGTTCATCTGTTTATGCCCATTCTTAGCATTAGTGTATACCTTTATTTTTGATTGAATATTTGTGAATATTTCTATGCCTGTCTCCCTGATTGGAGTGTAAGCCCCTTATAGGCAGGGTTGTGTCTTGATGTCCTGTTGTACTTCCCAAGCACTTAATAAGGTACACTGCACTCAGTAAGGACTCAACAAATGCCACTGCTATCTTTACAATAGAAAGGTTTTGTTAATAGGTGACCCAAATATCAGATGGAAATTTGCAAACACTCAGGAAAAGCTTCAAACCAAATAAACCCAATTCAGTAGCTGTGACTTTGGAAGCCATAATTGTATGAGGTGACAAGTTGGAGAGCTAATGAACATCTAGAAACTCATCAGTATAAAGATTAAGATGATAAACATGTAGTCTCAAAGCACCAGTCTTCAAGAGGAGAGAGGCCAGGGAGTTCAATTTATGACTCTGCTGGAGTAGCTATAAGATGTTACAATTTTTATGAATTTTTAAAAAATTCAATTGGTTGTCCAATGAAATTTAAGGAAGGACTGAATATAATAGCACAATATAGTTCTAATTGTTAGAGATCTATTTCTGGGACATTTATAAAGACTTCCAAGAAGATGTGTTCATCTCTTAAATGTGATGAACTAGGCATTTTCGTTCAATCATATTTGTTGAATGCTTACTATGTACAGAGCACTGGACTAAGCGCTTGGAAAGACATGAACACTAGTTGCTTCTTTTGAGAACACAGTCATACTACAAGGAAATGTTAATGGACATTTCAATGGGATTGGGTGGACATTCAAACAAAGAATCTTTACAACCCACCTTTCTTCAATATGATTCACATTTTAGATGTTCTTTTCCAAAGCATAGTTTCTCAAAATGAATTAGGCTCTGACTTCTGATGTGAAAAGGCTGAAGGGGATATACTGACTCTCACTACTTCTAATCCATGAAAATGACTGTTGGGTCTAAATTTAGAATAGAATAATTATCTAGTTTCTCCCAAGGCATTAGTAAGGCTAATCATATTAGGAGATCTAATAACTAACTAATCTCGGAGGAAGAAAGGCTGGTGATGAAACTATTTCCTAATGCTGATGATTGACTTCAAGACTCTCCACCAGCTCTCTCCATTTTCCATATCAGCAGTCTTCACCAAGGACTCCCCAGCTCCCACTCTTCATTTTTCCCAAACTCCCAGTTTAATTTTTCCTTACTCTTTCTCAACTTTGGTCTCTGTTCCTTACCTCATGCTGTTCCCCAGGCAGGTATTCTCCCCCAAATCGGCCACATCAAAATTCTCCCCATTTTAAAAACTCTCCCCAAGTCTCACCTCCTAAAGGAGCACTTATATACTTTAATTGTATCCTCAGCGCTCACTGAATAGTCCCTGGAGCACTCACTCTTGCTCTCTTGCTCTCTCTCTCTCACAGACAGCCACACAACTCTTTCAGGAATCTGTCACCCCACTTAGAGGCTCCCAAGGCCACTGCTGTCCTCCTCTATCATGTCTCTACATGATTCCATACCGGTTCTCCTCTGCATCATCGATTAACCTCTACCCCACACTACCATGACAGGATAAAAAGAAGCAGTCACAACCTGGTGCCGTCTTCACAAAAATTTCAGGAGACTGTGGCAGCTGCAGTTGTGACTATGGAATCTGAATTGCAAAGAGCCTGAAATTCTGCTTCTCTAGCCACAGTTTTTGTCTTTATGTTGTACTAGTGTTTTGCTTCTTTTCTCCTTATGCATCTCTTACCACTCCTTTCTCCCCCTTTTTATTTTTAGATTGTGAGCTAGAAGAGGGACACTGACCATGTCTAGCTCCAACCTGTGTACTCCCTTCCACCACTTAGTACAGTCCTCTACACATAATCAGCACATAATAAATACTACCACTACAACCATGCGTGCTTCTGTTCATTTATTTACATTTATTTTTTCATTCAATTTTGGGTGGCTGTTTTGCCCTAATGTGTTTGCTTTGTCTCCTACTTCTAGTAGAATAGTATTTACTAGTGTTTACTGTGTGCAGAGCATGGTCTAAGCACTGGGGGATGATAATACAGGTGGGAATTAGACATGGGCCCTGTCACTCAGGGGGGTTTCACAATCATAGAGAATAAATGATGGGACTGGAGACACGCATATCAGGAATGATTGAACATTAAAACATAACACAGATAAATACAAAAAATATTAACAAAATCAGTAAAGGGCTGTGGCTAGAGGAGAAGAATTTCAGGCTCCTTGGGGCTCAGAGTTCAAGGCTCAGTCACCAGTCTTCCTGGAATTTTGTAGAGGCCTCCTGCTGTGGATACATGAGAGAGCAACTTTTATCTCCAGTCTGGTGTGCACGGAACATGCCGGAGGAGGGACATTTGGTGAAGGGAGGGAAGGCAGCAGCTACTGTGGTGCTTTTTTGGATGTTGGTGAAAAAGCATGTGTGAACAGCTTTTACCTGTGGTCCAGCATGAACTGAGCATGTTGGGAGCAAGAACACTTGATGGAAGGAGAGGTAGTGACAGTTATCACTATTGCTTTTCTCAATGTACCCACAATAGTTATTTCTCTAGATTTCACTATCTGTAAATATTTTTTACCTCTCGTCCCCATTAGATTGTAAGCTTAAGGATGGAACAGAGCCTCTTTACTGTTGTAGTCTTCCAAGTACTTAGAGTGCCTAGCACTAAGTAGGTGCTCAATAGATGGCATGGTTTTATTACATGAATATATGCAAAATGCAGATTGAAACGGTATCTTTATCCTGCAATCTGGCACTCTGTTTTGCAGCTTCCTTATCCTTTGGAAAAACTGTATAAGCTGCAGGCTCATCCACGCAGCTTTGGAAATAAATAAGTGCTCTACAATGGATGATCATTGGTAATAACAATAATAATGTAGACATTTGTTAAGCGCTTACTATGTGCTGACCACTGTTCTAAGTACTGGGGTAGATACAGCATAATCAGGTTGTCCCACATGAGGCTGACAGTCTTAATCCCCATTTTACAGATAAGGTAACTGAGGCACAAAGAAGTTAAGTGATTTGCCCAAAGTCACACAGCTGACAGGTGGTGGAGCTGGGATTAGAACTCATGACCACTGATTCCTAAGTCCGTGCTCTTTCCACTGAGCCACAGTGCTTCGTTGGCTAGGTGGGGTGGTTGAGAAGGAATCTCACTGAGACTGGGAAACCTTTGGGGAATGCCAAGGGCTGGAAACAGGGGAAACCGGCACTGCAATAGCCAAGTGCTGAACTCTGGGGAGGGGCAGCGTAAGGAGTCTAGCCAGGCCCCAGAGTGGCTAAGATTGCACCCAGGCTTATGCCATCATGACTATTTCAGAGTACCCCTAAGGGATTTCAAACACTCCAAAGCCCCTGGAGAACAACGGAAACAGGTAGAGTCAGTGGAACACAGAGAAACAGCCAAATATGAGAAAGATGAAGAAAATTGCATCTCCTCCAAGAGGGCTTCCCCGACTTAACCCCTCATTTCCCCTATTAGTCCTCCTTTCTGTGCCACCTATACACATGGATCTGTACCCCTTAAGCACTTGATAGTCACCTCAAACCCTACCACATAGTAGTTACATAATGTATCCTTATACTATGCCATTTCCCCTATCTGTAATTTATTTTAATGTCTGCTCTCCCTCTACACTGAAAGCTCCTTGTGGGCAAGGACTGTGTCCGCCAAGTCTATTGTATTATTCTCTCTGAAATGCCTAATTCAGTGCTCTGCCCACAATATGTGCTCAGTAAATACCATTGATCAATTGATAGAAATGATGAAAAAAGGAAGAAAAAGACACAAAAAGACTAAAGAAAAATAGAAGTGAAAGTGAAAGGGGAAGAAATGAGAAAACAACAAAGAAGTAAAGGAAGAGAGGTAGAAACAAAGGTACAAACATTTAGGAATGCCAACTTACATGATAATAATAATAATAACTACGGTATTTGTTAAGTGCTTACTATGATGCCAGGTACTGTATGAAGCACTTGGATAGATACAAGCTAATCAGGTTGGACACAGGCCCTGATCCACATAGGGCTTCCAGTCTTAAACCCCATTTCACAGATGAGGAAATTGAGGCAAAGAAAAGTTAAGAGACTTGCCCAAGGTCACAGAGTAGACAAATGGTGGACCTGGGATTAGAAGAGCACAGGCTGGGGAGTCAGAGGTCATGGGTTTGAATCCTGGCTCTGCTACTCGTCAGCTGTGTGACTGTGGGCAAGTCACTTAACTTCTCTCTGCCTCAGTTCCCTCATCTGTAAAAATGAGGAATAGGACTGTGAGCCCCACATGGGACAACCTGATTACCCTGTATCTATCCCAGCACTTAGAACAGTGCTCTGCACATAGTAAGCGCTTAACAAAGACCAACATTATTATTATTACATTCTCTGAGTCCCACGCCTATGCTCTTTCACAGGGCTATGCTGCTTCTAATAAGAACAATAATAACAACAATAATAATGCCAATAATAACAAGAATAGAGTGAATTATGTACCAGTGCCAGATTACCATATTTAACCTCAAATCTTCAAAATTGTGCCATTTCCAAAGCAGACTGGGAGGTGAGCAGAATTAATTTCATTTTGGGGGCAGGGCTGGGGGGTGTGTGATAAGCTGTTTACCTTTTGCTTACCATCTTCCTAACCACTTCTTTTTTTTCCCCACCTCCATATTTTTGTCAGAATTCCCTTCCTTCCTCTCTTTACCATTCCATTTCTAATTTTGATTCTGGTAGGCTTCCAGAAGGCCTTAGCAACTCCTGCTACTGGTGGGTCACCAAACTCAGAGCAGGAGGTCCCAGAGCCAGTCCTAGACATTTGGCAGCCCTGACTGGCTTTGAACCAGGGTTTGAACCAGGGTCGCTTCCCCTGGGAGGTTGAGGGAAGAGAGGAGGAGACACGGGAGGGGATGGGAAGAGAGGCTTTTCTGGCACAGTTATCCTGCTCCTTCAACGGCCAACCCCCAGGCTATAGTCAATCCTGACTGAGATTCATTCAGTTCATTCAATAGTATTTATTGAGCGCTTACTATGTGCAGAGCAGAGTACTAAGTGCTTCCAGAAGTCCTTACAAGATCTTGCCTTGACCCATAGCCCCTTAAATGCTGCAGCCCTGGATGGCTGTGCACTTCATCTAACCCTAAACACCAACTCTGATTAATTATATATACGCTTCCCACCAAAAATTTCCCCTTCAATTCCTCTTCTAAGGTAATCGTCTGTACTCCCTTTTTCCCATTTGTTTATTCTCTTTCCATCTCTTCCTTAAATGTTTTCCTATGCCTAATTAACCTATGTCTACTTTTTTCCAGGTTCATCTGTCAATTGCCAACCCTACTCTCAGTACAGTTCTCAAAGGCTGTGGTTGGAATAGCAGCTTAAAAGCAAAGTATCACCTTCTCTGCTCCTGCTGCAAGTGCTATACAAAGGTTAATAATGGACTCTTCACAGCAGCAGTTTAAGCTAATGCTTGTTCGGAGCACAGTTCTTATTTTTAAGGAGCTCATTTTTTAGAAGTCTGTATATAATCAATAGAGGAACAACCATTTTAATCTGCTCACTACCTTCAATAAGAGTCATTTGGAAGAAAAAAACCTGAAGAAGCATAATAGCCTAATGGATAGGGCATGGGCCTGAGGGGGTGAAGTGTCGGGGTTCTAATCCTGGCTCCTCCACTTATCCGCTGTGTGACCTTGGACAAATCACTTCATTTCTCTGTGCCTCATTTATCTCATCTGTCAAGTGGGGATTAAGACGTGAGCCTCATGTGGGACAGGCACTCTGTCCAACTTGATGATCTGGTATCTACCCATTGGTTAGTTCAGTGTCTGGCACATAGAAAGCACTTTACAAATGCCATAAGAAAAAATTCATCCTCGTCCCTCTCCTACTGGTCTCGGCTGGAAGTTCTTTCTGCAATGAACACTGCCCAGGAGGAGTGCGTGACAGGGATGCAATTTGCATAAGAAGAATTTGGTTGTCTTATGGAGTTGTCAGTTGTCACTAAGCCAGAGATGCAGTGTGGCTTAGTGGAAAGAGCACGGGCTTGGGAACCAGAGGTCGTGGGTTCTAATCCCAACTCTGCCACTTGTCTGCTTTGTGATCTTGGGCAACTCACTTAACTTCTCTGGGCCTCAGTTACCTCAACTGTAAAAATGGGAATTAAAAAATGTGAGCCCCAAAAGGGACAATCTGATTACCTTGTATCTACTCCAGGGCTTAGAACTGTGGTCGGCACATTGTAAGCGCTTAACAAATACCATAATTATTATTATTGTTATTATTATTGTCTGTGTGTCTTAACAGCTCTACCAATCCCGGGACAAAGAGGTTGAACTAGGATCCAACACGATGCTGCCCACTCATATGACAGTGTGATGCCAGCCTGGTGCCCACGCCCTGTGGATGGCTCTGCTGGAAGCTGCTGATGCTCCGGCCACCACTGCTGCCAGCAGATTGTGAATCATGTGAGTCATGTGCACATGCCAGGTGGGGACTCCTTCGCCCTACCCTCCAAACAGGAAAGCAGAGCAAATCAAAGCAGTTCTGTAGTAGCTCCTTGGGAAGGTTCATGCTGCCTGAGGTCACAGTGAACCATGAGCAGCTGAGGTGGCTCTGTAATAGCTTTTCAGGAGGGTTCATGCTACGTGAGTTCACACTAGACTTTGAGTAGCACATAATCTGCTGAGGGAGCTACTACAGAGCCATTTGGCTTGAACTGCTTTTCTATTCTGAGAGGAGGGAAATGGATCCTTCCTTCTTTACCCACATGGCCTGGTGGCAGAGGCAACAGCCACTGTAGCATCAGCAGTTCTTGCTTGCTCCGGCTCCCTTCCCCACTCCGTGCTTTCCAATCTCCCAACTGACAAGAGGGGAGGTGGCCTTTGGGCAGCACAAATCCTCCTGAAGAGCTGTGAGAGCCCTGGCTTCAGTGGCCCAGAGAGAGATATCCCCTGCCACGGGGGTCAGTTCCAGGTTCACCCACACATGTTTTGGCTTTGGAGGAAAGTGTGTGTGCCTCTGTGGTCAGCCTGGGTTCTTCATGGAAAGTCCTGCTCCCCTGATCCCTGGCACTGCCCACTGCTTGAGAGGACTACTACCTTTGTAATTTAGAATTTGAGCTCCTTATGGGCAAGGAACGTTTCTACCAACTCTCTTGTACTGTACTCTCCCAAGTGCTTAGTTCAGTTCTCTGCACATAATAAGCACTCTATAAATTCTATCAGCTGATTAACTGATGGATTTCTTAGCAGGGAGATGTTCATCAATCAATCAATTGTATTTATTGAGTGCTTACCATTTACAGAGCACTGTACTTAGAGAGAGCATGATATAACAGAGCTGTTGCTGTGCTAGGCTATGCCTTTCAGAGAGGGTCTAAAGTTTCCTCTCTACATAATATTACAACTGCTAAGCATAAGCAGTATGGATTCTATTGCTAAGCATAAAGTCCTGCTTTATGTGATCATCTTGAGGATTTTGCCTGATTAACATTTTATTGAGCAAAATATGCCAACCGGTCATTGAATCCCCAAGAGCAAAGATCCTCATTGGATTCTACATGGAGGATTCCTCTCACCTGGCATCTGAAGTCAATCTTTCATGACTGAGACATATTTGGAAGAGATTTTTCCAGATGATGAGGGAGGGTCCTGCGGCCAATGATCAGTGAGCTAGGTCCAAACCCAAAGTTTCGGGTCTGAGAACCCGTGTGGAGGAAATGATTACAGTGATGGTAGTTTATGCAGCAATCAATCAATCAATCAATAGAATTTATTGAATGCTTATTCTGGGTAGAAAACTTGGGAGAGTTCAGTAGATTTAATAAACATGATCCCTGCCCTCAAGGATTTTACAGTCTAACAAGGGAGACAGACACTAAAATAAATTTTAGGAAGGATAAATTACAGGTTGGAGATGAGTCCAACATGCACTCTTTTTTCCTGCCTGTCGTGTTCCCCCAGAACAGTGGCTGCAGTGAGCGAATAAAGGTGGACAGAGGTACAACACATTGCAAAGAGCATTCAAGGGATTTACATTAAAACCTATTTTTGGCCAATTGTCTCATTGTGCTAATACTGTGCCATACTGACATGAACTAGCAGTCACTACAGTCTTTACCATCCCTGTTTGCTATCTATTTTCAGGACTCCAACTAGGTCTGCCCACCTTGAAAAATGCCCCTGGGCTGAAATCTTCACCACTGATTGAATAGGCCCAGCCTGCCTTCCTTTACTTCTAGCTATTTCACCACCTCTACCATGGTGAGGCATTGGTCAAACTAGAGGATTTTCTGAGGATCTGGGTATGAAGTCTCTGGCTAGTTTAAAGGCATTGAGAAATTGCTAAAGAATAGTCAGGAAATATTAATTTTGGGATGGTTCCTTAGTCTTCAGAAGCCAATCCTGCTCTTGCTTCGCATCACTGCATCACCTATTTCTGCAAAACCATGGCTCCCATAGTGATGTTATGACACTGATTTGCCCATAAACGGAAGAAAAGGGAAGTTACCTTTAGATACTTTTCAACTACTAAGAGGAGAAAGCATTCACATTTTGCATAAGTTAATGGGTGAGTCAATAAGGAAAATATCTCAAGCCAGGGAATAGTCAGTAGTCTAGGTATATAGCTGTTGGTGTAGTACTATCTTCATATTCAATTTTAAGACAAGAAGATTTTTCTGCTTTTAACTGGTCGTCTCATTATCTCATCTGAATTCTCACGACACCACCTATTGCTGAATCTGAAAACTTAATCTCTCCCCCCCCGACCTTTCCAGCTGTCAAAAATTAGGTGATCAAATTTTATAATTCATAATCTATGAACATCTCTAATTATAAATAAATTGCCAAAGTCTCTTTCACAAAAAAAGAATCTCCAAAGGTGAATTATTACTGTTGAAATGTAGAGAAAAGTCAGACATGAAGCATAAGAGAAAAAATTCAAAATCATAGAAACATTTTGGAAAAATTTAAACTAATCCAACGAAAACACATTAAGATGTTTTGCATGTTGTGGTCTTTGTGGGGGTAAGTATTTTGAAACTGAAAATGTGGATAATGAGGATAAATTTGACTTGATTTCCAAACAAATCAACATTTAGGTTTTACCATGTGCTATGAATTTAAATATGTTGTCATTTTAAAATCTACAGAATAGATCTATACATATTGTGTTTCATGTGTTCTCTATTTCTGAACTATTGAGCTGCCTTGTGACGCTCTGAAAGCAGGGCTGGCCCTAGGGTAAACTGAGGCAGTTGTCCTGGGCTTTGTACTTTTAGGAAACTCTAGTCCTCCTGGTTGGGATAATCAGCTTTCTCCAACCTCTCCTCTCTTCAGCACATACTTAACTCTGGTGCCCAGTTCATTTTTCTAAAACATCACTCTCTTCACAACACCCCAGTCCTCAAAAACCTTCAGTGGCTGTCATGCCTCTCCAAAAACTACTAAGAGACTTAATTACCTATTTCCCTCCTCTACTCTCTTCCACTACATCACAGCTTGAACTCTTTGTCCCACTGAAGCTAATCTACACACTGTGCATTGTTCTCATCTATACAGTTTCCAACCCCTTGCTTTCACCCTCCTCTTGCCTGGGAGGTGTACTAATAAATCTGTGGCTTGCTAATCTATGAATAAATGAAAAGCTTCCTGGAAAATTTTGTCGTTTGTATTTGTCTAGTTAAAACATTGGTTTAAGATATGCCCACATCCTGTGGTTTCCCTAGACAGGATCTGAATGACAGACAAATCTGCCTTTTGAGTGTTTGCCATGATTACATTGGAGGGAAAATCTGTTGGTTGAGTCCTCCATGCCAGTGACACAATCTCCTCTGGTTTGAACATGGGTAAGTGGTTACGATGGACATTCAACACCCACTCTATGCTGCTTTTCCTAGCAGCAACCCTCTTTTACCCAGGTCTCCTGACTACGTACCAGTCCCATGATCTTTTCATAGATAAAGCAGAAAATACAGGAGGTGAGAGAATGAGGATGGGAACCAATTGGATATGACAGGGAGCATGTCCAAGCCATGTCACATCACCCTTGATGCCTCTTGTCCTGGACAGCAGCTCTGGCTCCGTTCCAATCTCATGAGAGTGGGAAGAGGAGAGGAGTTAGTCTGCCTCTGTGAAAGCTCCTGAAGAAAGGAGAAGAAAATCTCTGGGGAAATACAGGGAGCATCATTCTACACTCCCAACTTCCTGCCCCTGACTTGGCTGTGGAGGGAACCCCATCCGGTCTCCTCCTTATGCACTGTCCCTCTTCACCAGCAGTGCTGAAAACAAGCCTCAGTACTCTTGAGAAAGGGAATAGTCACTTTGAAGCCACCTTGTCGAAACTGTCAATCTTGGGGAACTCACCAACAGCAGGATCTCTGTCCATAGAGTTAAATTAGCTTCATGATACTACTGGAACGTCTTCCCCACTTCAAATCCATCTCCCCATCTTCATATCCCTCCTGAAATCTCACTTCCTCCAGATGCTTTTCCAACTTAATTTGGAATAACCTCACCCCAGGTTTTATCCTCCATTAGACTGTAAATTCTTTCAGGACATTCATTTATTCATTAATTCAATCATATTTATTGAGTGCTTAATGTGTGCAAAGCACTGTATTAAGCACTTGGGAGACTACAATATAACAATAGACACATTACTGACAGGCAGGATTATGTCTCTTCTTTCTACTGTACTCTTCTAAATGCTTAACACAGTAATTGGTACATAGTGAAAACTCAATAATATTATTAATTGACTGAGCCTGAAAGATAAGGTCCCATACCAGCTAATTTTTTTGAGACTCAGCTTCCTGCCAAAAATGGCCCTGACATAAGTACAGCATAATAATAATAATAATGGTATTTGTTAAGCACTTATCATGTTCCAGGCCTGTACTAGCACTGAGGTGGATACAAGCAAATTGGGTTGGACACAGTCCCTTGACCCAAGTGGGGCTCACAGTCTCAACCCCCAGATTACAAATGAGGAAAAGGAGGCACAGAGAAGTGAAGTGACTTGCCCAAGATCTCAGAGCAGACAAGGGGCAGACCCGGGATTCAAACCCATGACCCAGGCCCGGGCTCCATCCACCGCCCCATTCTGCTTGCACCCGCATATAATGTTGTCCCTGGTTGAGCCAAGTAAGAGAATATGTTATAGATTGGGAGACTAAGAAAAGGATATGGAATGCTAAGAAAATCTTGGTTCATATATGATTCCATCCTTTAGCTATTGTTGGCATAATTTTAGGAAATAATTTTGTCTCCACCAGTAATGAGGTGGAGAAAAAAGGAATTAGCAACCATAACTTTTGAAAACCCTAATAAGCATGGTCATTCATGTAGGAGATAATCGAGGGGCATTGTAATTAGTATACATAAGAAAAACTGGATTGCCTTCAGTGAACAGTGTGATGGCTTGGGGGTGCTCCAACGTGGTGACCCCACATCCCAACAGAACCTGTCCCATCTGCATGTCTCCACCTCCTAAAAGAGTGGGGATGCAGTGATAATGGCTGTGGCAGTTACATTAGTCCAGAGAACAGAGCAATGGAGGTAAGGGTTGCACTCCTGTCTCTGTCTCCTTGTCTCTTTCTGTAGCTCCTTTTTTCTCTCTCTGAAGTTGTCTCCCACTCCTTCTCAGTGTTTTTCAACTTCTCTCATCCACATCTTCGCTCTTCCCCTCCATGCATGCATCTTTGTCTAGTATTCCTGGGTTTCTGTATCTTTTTATAGCTTGCTTGAGGTGACCTAGTCCACTATATTTTAAACTTTTCTATTGCTCAGAATTGTCAATGTTTAGCAAAGCAGAATAAAAAAAAGGTAGAGAATTGTGTGCTGTATTTTCTGGAATGAAGAATCTTAATACAATCCTCCATTGATGTACAGCATCCTCTTTTTGGCATTCTTAAAGGAATGACAAGGTTAATATAGGAAGGTGCTTCAGCTGAACTAGAGGGAAATTTCAGGCACTACTGCACATTCCAAACAAAAAAGAGCGGGCACAAAACTTCTAGTTGGAGGTACCAATACTTGATGTTTAGTTAAAAATCACCAATAGTAAAGCAACCAATGAAACATCAGACTCAAAATTCACAATCAAACTTAATTATGGTAAAACTATCCTGGATTATATAGGAGGAATATATATATATATAATATATATAATCCAGGATAGTTTTATCTGTAGATATATTTATCTACCTACACAAGTTCTTTCTCAACATATGGATCAATAAGGAAATGCCCAGCATGGCAGCCTAGTGAGCAGAGCACAAGCCTGGGAGTCAGAGGACCTCAGTTCTACTCCCTGTCTGTTAAATTGCTTGCTGTATGATCTTGTGCAAGTTGCTTAACTTTTCTGTGCCTCAGTAACTTCATCTGTAAAATGAGGATTAAATTTTCCTCTCTCGAATTTGGATTCTGAGCCCCATGACTGTGCCCAAACTGATACTCTTCTATCTACCACAGGGCTTAGAACAGTGTTTGACATATAGTAAGCACTTAAACACCAATAAAAATGCCAAAGAATCTAAAATATGCTGCCATCTTCAAGAAGAAAGGTGAAACATTGGATTGCAGTAATTATCGAGGTGTCGCAGTGCTCTCCATATCTGGCAACCAGAGCCCCTCTGGATCAAATGCTTAAGAATATCATCTGAAAGTTTACCTTCAAACCTATTCACCCATAGGCCAGGAGTTAAATAAACCCAACCAATTTTCAAAATCACATCTTTGAACAAGGCAGAGCAATGCTCCACCCCACACTTGGCACTTATAAAACAAAAAAGTGACACTTTCTTGACCACTAGCATTATATGAATGAATGCTATGGAATAATACTTGTGTCTGTCCAGTATTTGGCTCTGGAATTATTAATTTCTGCATCCCTTAATATGGTTAAAATTAGGTTCAGTTAAGTTTTGATTAAAATAGCCTAGTGGATAGAGCACAGGCCTGAAAGTCAGAAGGACCTGGGTTCTAATCTCCACTCTGCCACTCTGCTGTGTCACCTTGGGGAAGTCATTTTACTTCTCTATGCTTCAGTTCCCTCTTCGGTAAAATAAGGATTAAGACAATGAGTCCCATGTGGGAGAGGGTCTATGTAACCCGATTTGCTTGTATCCAGTCCAGCATTTAGTATGGTGCCTGGCACATAGTAAGTGCTTAACAAATACCACCATTACTTTCTTATTATTATTATTCTGATTCTGCTTCATATTATAGCTATCCTCCTTCATAGAAGGTCTGAAATGGCGCATGATTTTAAAAGGGAGTGAGTAATGCAGAATCCAGAGATTGAGGGTATTGATTAGGGAGGAAGATCTGGCTTCAGGCAGGAAGCTAATGAATATTAGATAGTACATTCACATCCACTAGGAGGATCGTCATTGAGGACAGCCATGATATGGTTGCTCCAAACTCCTTCATTTTTGTTGGGAGACAGGGTTTGAAGGACTGGCTGTTTGATTCAGCTGTGGCAATCACATTCAGTTGCACAGAAGCAAGTTTCAATATAAGGAACTACTGAGGAGATTCTGGGGATCAGTTAGAAGTGGGTGACATTTATCAACTGGCTTAACTAATGCTTTATTGACAGGTTCTTTATACAAATTCCTCTATTTGGGCTGATTTTTCCACACTATTCTCCTGGTTGGGCCTCTTCTAGGAAAAAAAATCTAACATAGGAAAAACAGCACCAACCGCCGTTCTAGTAATTTTGTTTAAGTTTCCATACTGTGCTTACCATAAATATCTCTTGTTCTAACTTGCCTCAGGGGCTATACAAAATAACAGCAAAGTAACAAAACATTTTAAACCAGCTGATGTAATAATGGCAATTGGAATTTGGAACACTCCCCAGCTTAAAGATGAAAAGCTTCTGCCAGGAGACTTGAAGCTAGACAGCTTTACCTTATCTCTGATAGAATATGGTTCATTTCATGCCTACCTGCACTAAAGAATCCTCTATTTCTGGCACACTAACAGTTCAGGTAAATAAGGCTACATTTATGAAAATCCTTACTTTTACCATAAAATAAGTTTCATGTCTACAACTTTTAACACACATTAGAGTGTTCATGTTAGTGAAAGGATTTGGAAGTAATTTCTTCCTTAAATATCATGATTTGAAAATCTTTAATGCATATTATTAAATCTATAGGTATTTCCACCTGCTTATGGACCAGGTTATTAGAAACAGTGAATGTGTTAGTGGTAACCTCTTTTCTATATTAGCACTAATGAGAAGATCCAAATCCAAAGTCTAATTCTATTTTCCTCATGCCTTTCCAATAGGTTTTCAAATTCTCAGTGATTTTCTGCTGATTTGTTCTAATTCTAAAGGTTCAGTTTCTCACCGAACATCCCAAACCCTAGAGACACAAACTAGCAGAAGAGGGCAGTTATTCCACTTCTACATTACCATCACTAAGAATGTTTCTAATAAAATCTGTGCCTTAAGCAGCCCTAAATTACTATAGAATTATAAACTTGGCACAAGTATTACAAGCTCCTTTTTTATAATTCAAAGAACGTGCTTTAAAATCTATTATGGTTCTTTATCTTAGTGTTTTATTTCTTAAGAAACAACAACAGGATCTGCTTTAATATACAGCCTGAAGAAGTCCAGGTCACAGATGCACCGTGTGATTTTTGTGGAAGGGTAATATGGGATCTGGAGGACATGATGGACTTTAAGGCTCACTGACCAATTTTCATTAGATAACTCTTCTATGACACACTGGATATTTTCAAGCATAGAAAATGATGAGAGCTTTCTCAAAAGCAGTTTCCCCAATTATCCCCTTATGAAGTTTACTTGGTGATGAGTGGAATAGTTTGGGAAATGGTGCAACAAGGTAGTGCCCTGGTGGTAGGATGAAATATGAGCCACACAGCAAAACATATCAGATATCCCTGACAACTGACATAGTCCAGAGGTGAAACTCGGGCTGCTAATGTTCAGGCAGAATCTGGAAGGACCAGATTAAGTGGGGAAGATGAAGGCACATACCCCAAGAACTCTCCTCAATTTTGGGGGTCTTCAAGTCAGGAGCACCAACTCCTCCGGAACAGGAGCGGGTGGAGATTTGGGGTGGGATGGGAAGTGACAGCTAAATTTTCCTGCCTTTTGGAACCTGAAGTTGGGGGGAATGTTGATTTAGCATGTACTTGGAGGAGGAGTGTTGGAATGTTTCCACCCCAGGAAATTCATTAATACTCAGGAGATAGGTGTAAGTATTTGAGTCACTTGAAAGGAGAAATTGTTGCACTGAGCTAATCAGAGCAGCTATTTCTTATTTTTAAAGACCGTCGAAAGAAAACCGGTTATTACTTCTAAATTGCTTTCACTTCTATTATATAGTTGTAGAAACACACTTCAAATATATTGAAAGTTCTAAAAAAAATTATCATATTGGTTAAACATTGACTACGTGTCAAGTACTATACCAAATGCTGGGGTAGACACAAGATAATCAGGTCAGTTACAAATTACGTTCCACGTGAAGCCCACAGTATAAGGAGGAGGAAGAACAGGAATTGAATCCCTGTTTTACTGTTAAGGAAACAGAGGCACAGAGAAGTTTACTGACTCCCAAATTGACACAACAGGAAAGTAACATAGCAAGGATTAGAAATCGATCCTCTGACTTCCAGTCCTGACTCTTTTCACTTGGCCACATAGCTTCCCCATGTTAATCTTCTGACTTCCCACCATCATCTAATTTTCATTTTTATATTCCTGAGTTACTTCCAATATTTGAGTTCCTTCACTGTCATGAAGATTGATACCCACCGTAAAAGAAATCTAAAGATAATCAGTTTGCAATCCACAACCTACTTACCATTAAAATCTTCATTGAGAGCAGATGGATGAATGCTAACTCCCCTTTTGGGAGATCATCCCAAATCTATTTCTGTGGAATATGAATTTATTATGAGGTAACCTACTATATTATTAAAAACTTCCTTGTGTCTTGAGTTAATTGATAGCACATTTAGATCATAGGTCCTATATGCCCTTCTATAAAATAGTGAATTGTAAAACTTTTTCATAGCCCTGTAAAGATTTTAATTAGCTATTATTGACCACAATGATGTGAATTTCATTTTAGCGTGGCTCATAAAGACAATAATTAAAATAGCTCTGCATACTTTATGTCCAAAATTAAATCTATGAAATTCTTACATGTTACCTTTCTTAGCTGATCTAGTATTTCAATGTACTGACTATATTAAATTAACGAGGTTCTTTGAAATTAAAAAAAGTTTATCACTAGTCCTTGTGATTTTTCCATTTATTCATAAATGTCCACCTCAGATTATTGAATAAATAATAATAATAATAATGTTGGTATTTGTTAAGCGCTTACTATGTGCCGAGCACTGTTCTAAGCGCTGGGGTAGACATAGGGGAATCAGGTTGTCCCACGTGGGGCTCACAGTCTTAATCCCCATTTTACAGATGAGGGAACTGAGGCACAGAGAAGTTAAGTGACTCGCCCACAGTCACACAGCCGACAAGTGGCAGAGCTGGGATTCGAACTCATGAGCCCTGACTTCAAAGCCCATGCTCTTTCCACTGAGCCACGCTGCTTCTCCAAATGCAGTTTGGAGTTTTAATCAACATATCCAAGTAAGCTAATTTTTAAAATTCATAATAAAAGTTAACAGATGTCCTCTTAATGTACTGTTTTGCATCAATCAGTATTTGGTTATGCTAAATTAATTCAATTAAAATTTAATTAACTATGCTTAAATGCTGATCTTCATATTTCCTTTTCAACTAATTATAGAGCATGGATCTGGGAGTCAAAAGGACCTGGGTTTTACTCCCAACTCTGCTGTCTGCTGTGTGACCTCCAGCAAGTCACTTCACTTCCTCTGTGCTTTAGTTACCTCCTCTGTAAAATGGGGATTAAAACTGTGAATTCCTTGGAGGACAGGGATTGTGTCTGGTCTGATTATCTTGTATCTACCCCATTGCTAGTATAGTGTCTGACACAGTCAATACTTAACAAATACCTTTTAAAAAATACAATTTCCTTTAAGAAACAATCGACAATCCATTTTACTACTTGCTATTGTGCAGTAATTTTAAGAATTTTTTGTTTTCATTTAGGGAAATGAAAAAACTAATTGCTCAAATTGGTCATATTAGTGCATGTTTTCACTCTTCTGAAGTTAAGGAAATAGACCACGATGTAAAAAAAATTATCACCACCATTGTCATCAATATCAGTGGTATTTTTGAGAACTTACTATGGGCAGAGCATTGTATTACATGCTTGAGAGAGTATAATACAACAGAATTGGTAGATAGGGTCCCTGCCCATAATGAGATAATAGTCTAAAGGGGAAAGCAGACATAAATATAAATCAATAATTTAGAATATGACTAAGCTGCTCTTCCATCTCATTATTACAGACCGAGTGATGTCCAAAGACCTGTAGATTGGTGATATAGACCTACATTCTAATTATTCTAATACATTTTATATATTTTTTTGGAATGTTATTTACATTGACAAATTTCTAATTTGCAACATACTTGGTTCATCTTGATTGTTCATAATCTTTAGTGTCTTCATTTTAATTGTAAACACATACTTTAAATGCATCTGATAATTGCTCTCCCCCACTTCAAAGCCTTACTGAAGACAGGTCTCCTCCCAGAAGCCTTTCCTGACTAAGCCTTCCTCTATTCTTCTTCCAGTCCCTTCTGCGCTGCTCTTACTTGCTCCTTCTTTCATCCTCCCTCCCATCCCCACAGCACATATGTATACATCTGCAATCTGTATATCTGTAATTTATTGATTTATCTTTTTATTTATTTGTATTAATGTCTGTCTCCCCCTCTTGACTGTGAGATCATTATGGGCAGGAAGGTATCTGTTCATTGTTATACTTTACTAAGCACTTAGTAGAGTGTTTTGCATTCATTCAATCATTCAATTGCATTTATTGAGAGCTTACTGTGTGCAGAGCACTGTACTAAGCGCAAGTGCTCAATAAATATGATGAATGAATGAATGAATGAATAAATGGATCTGGGATTCAGGGGCAGTTGGAAAGTGTGGCCTACTCTCCAGAGATTAAAGATTTAATGTCTGTATGTTTATCAGTTAAATATCTGGCAGCAAGTGGAAAAGATTTTTTTTAACCTCTTGATTACAAATATAGCCATCTTATTTCATAATGCATTTTCACATACTCAGAATCTTTTCCTATATTTGTGTCTATTTGCCAGGCAGTCTCTGTGGACGGGAAGTAGTAATCATTCATTTAGAGCTTCTGGTTCACTGGAGAGAATGAGAGGCAAAGCATGGACTCAGTCTTACCCGGAATTGGGGATGAGAGAGAAGAACAGAGGTGCATATAGGGTTCCCTCATACCTTCCACACTTTTTATAATTATTATTGTTATCATCATATTTGTTCAGTGCCTACTGTGTGCCAACCACTGTGCTAAGTACTGGGGAAGATACAAGCTAATCAGGTCTGACCCAGTCCCTGTCTCATGAGAGGTTCACAGTCTATGTAAAAAGGAAAACAGGCATCGAACCTCCTTTTTACAGATGACAAAACTGAGGTACAGATAAGGTAAGAGACTTACCTAAGGTCATACAGCAGGCAAGAGGCAGGGCTCAGATTAGAATCCAGGACCCTGGCTACCAGGTTCATCCTATTTCCACTAGGCCATGAATCTTCTCACTTGACTCTCTTCTCTCCAAGCTGAGGGATGGTGAAAAATGGTTAGGATTCTATCACCTCTAACTTGCAGGAGAAAGAAGAGGAGGAAGAAGAAGAAAGAAGAAGGAAGAGGAAGGGAAAGGAGGACGACAAGGGGGGAAGGGGAAGGAGAAGAAGGGAGGGGGAAGAAGAAGAAGGAGACTAAGAAGAAGAAGAAGAAGAAAAGAGAAAATGGGTATGGTGAGAAGGGAGGGGAAAGAGCAGAAGGAGAGTTGGGAACGACCAAGAATGATAGCACATAGAAATGAGCCACAGGGAAGGTGAAAGGGAGAATGAGGAAAAAAGAGAAAAAAATGTATGGTGGCAGAGAGGAGAGGGTAGTTAGTAAACAAGAGGAAGGATACATTTGAACCTGAAGTGTCTGGTTTCTCACATATCTTGACAATAGTGGGTGGAAGCAGAGAGTATACATCTTGTTTTTCAGATGACTGCTATCCCACTGGGCTACAAGTCCACAATTTATACTAGGTGTGATCTGGGGGTCCAGATGCCAATTAGACCTTAGACAGGTCCCACATCTTGGAGTGAGGCCAGCATTCAGCTGGTTTTTCAGATGATAGGAGCCTTCTCTGATACAGATATAGTCCTGGGTTTCTTTATGTTTGTTATTCTTATTTTGAGCCTCCAGGACTACAGTTCCTGACTTCATGCCTTGGGGTTTGGAAGTGGCACCTGTGGTCAGAGGGGAATGGTACAGCTCTGAACTGAGTGGTGGTGGGGGTCAAAGGTCTCCCCAGAAACACACTCCAGGAGAATTAACACAAGTTGTACTTTTATGTTAATTACACTATGCTGCCTACCTGGATAGTTTCCTGGATTGTCCTAGCCTTGAAGGATGATTGGATACCCACAGAGACTGGGATGACCAGGAAACCATTCAAGTCTCACAAACAAAGACTGCCACAGGGCTCAAGGCTCAGCAATTCCAGTTAGGCTCATGGGGCATCAGTGGACTGGTTGTGCTTTGGTTCAATTAAATGGTGATAAAAACCACAGTGTTCTGGGCAAAATCAATCAATTCCAGGTAAACAAATCACTAGGACCAGATGGCATCCATTTGAAAGTGCCCAAGTAACTTGTAGATGCAGTTCACAGACATCTAGGAAAGGAGTGTAATCTGATTTTAAAATTATTCTCAAGCCATTGGACCACCATTTAAATGAATCTCACCTCTATGCCAGGCAAACTGGCAGAATCACAGAGTGCTGAAAGGATCACTGGCATGACTCAGTACAACATATCCGTGTTTTTATTTATTTACCTCAAAATCTGCACACAGTAAACGCTCAGTAAATATGACTGATTGAATGAATGTAAAGGACCAATGTTGTAATAGGGAATTAATAATTTGAAGCTTATAGGACCCCTGCAGTCTACTAACTGAAGGTTAGGTCTGATCTTCACAGATAACCAGAGCCTGGACATACAGAATTTGCAGACTATGAGTGAGAATTTAGAGCTGGAATTATTTGTAAGTAAAAGAGCCCATTAAAAAATACGTAACAACTCACAGAGCCATAAGGCTGGGTAGGAAAAATAATAACAATGGGATTCGTTAAGCACTTACTATGTGCTGTGCACGGTACTAAGCGTTCAAATCGAAACAAGCAAATCAGGTGGGACACAAGTCCCTGTCCCATACAGGGCTCAAATTTTTAATTCTACCTTGACAGATTAGGTAACTAAGGCACAGAGAAGTGAAGTACTTGCCAAAGATCACACAGCTGACAAGTGGCAGAGCCGGGATTAGAACCGAAGTTCTTCTGACACCCAGGCCCATGTTCTGTCCATTAGACCATGTTGCTTCTCCAAAAAACCATGATGCTTAACTCTGGTTGCAGCTCCACATGGCGAGTGCATCTGGTACTTATTTTACAAGTTACTGACAATAGAGAACAATTGAGTAATTGTATATTTTGTAGTACTACTGAGAAGAAAATTCCCAGGGCATAGGATTTGGAACATCCTTTGGAAAACATGCAGAATGATGAATTTTTTCCCCTTTAATTCTTATCATTCTTTTCCTATAGTTTTTGTAACTATTTTCATACACATATAATATAATGACAAACTGCTAGCAAGAAATAGATTTAGGTATAGTCATCTCAGGAGTACCCAAGTTTGGCAAGCTGATTGCCATTGAAGGTTTCAGATCACAAATTGACAGTGATGTCTAAACATGGAAAAAGACTCATTGGACCACATGGGATGGAAAAACTAAACCACCATGATCTACTCTGACATAGTGAATGTCTAAACCTTGTCTATGATCACCAACATTAGAGAAAATGAAAACAACCTGTAGGCACTTTTGACCAAGACAGTGACATCTTGTGAGCTACATTATAGTTTAGCCATGGCAGCGTGGCTTAGTGGAAAGACCCCGGGCTTGGGAGTCAGAGGTCATGGGTTTGAATCCCTGCTCTGTCACTTGTCAGCTGTGTGGCTGTGGTCAAGCCACTTAACTTCTCTGTGCCTCAGTTACCTCATCTGTAAAATGGGGATGAAGACTGTGAGCCTCACGTGGGACAACCTGATTACTCTGTATCTACCCCAGTGCTTAGAACAGTGCTCTGCACATAGTAAGCACTTAACAAATACCAACACTGGAGAAGCAGCGTGTCTCAGCGGAAAGAGCCCGGACTTGGGAGTCAGGGGTCATGAGTTCGAATCCCAGCTCTTCCACTTGTAAGCTGTGTGACTGTGGCAAGTCACTTAACTTCTCTGGGCCTCAGTTACCTCATCTGTAAAATGGGGATTAACTGTGAGCCTCACATGGGACAACCTGATTCCCCTGTATCTCCCCCAGTGCTTAGAACAGTGCTCTGCACATAGTTAAGCGCTTAACAAATACCAACATTATTATTATTATTATTATTATTAACTGAGGATATATGGCTCAGGGCAGCTGTTTGGGAACAAAGTGTTGGACTGACTGCTATTTAAGTTCCATTGCAATCGATCTATTGGTGGTATTCATTGAGCACTTACTGTATGTAGAGCACTGCACAAAGTACCTGGGAGGCTACTTGGGAGTTGGTAGACATGTTTTCCACCGGAGGAGCATTGAGCAATTGATAATATTTATGAATATTCACATCCTTATTCAGAGTTCTATATTAAGAGTGAGAAATTTCTGCTCTCAAAGAGTTGACAATATAACAGAGAAAAATGACAGACACAGACCATTCACAAAGAGTTAGAGAAAGATAAAGGAACGAAGCTAAACTTGTCTAGAGCAGAATTATGAAAGGATAAATAGCAAACTAAATGAATGTAAGTTGATTCAAGTTGAGACTATAATAGAAATAGTAATGAGAGTGATAATTGGTAAACATTTACTATGTGCCAAACACTGTTCTAAGTGCTGGGATAGGTACAAAGTAAACATGTTGGACATAGTCCCTGTCATATACGACCTCATAGTCTTAATTCCCATTTTACAGATGAGATAACTGAGACATAGAGAAGTGAAGTAATTTGCCCAAGGTCACACAGCAGACATGGAAGAACTGGGATTAGAACCCACATCCTCTGAGTCTGAGGCCTTTGCTCTTGCTAAGAACTAACAGATAGAAACATGAACGATTCTAGGCATGGCATCTGACCTTAATATGTATGTATTGTCGACACTGTCGACACTGTCGACCATCCCCTCCTCCTCCATACCTTATCTCACCTTGGCTTCACCGACTCCGTCCTGTCCTGATTCTCCTCGTATCTCTCTGGCCGGTCCTTCTCGGTCTCCTTCGCTGGTGCCTCCTCCCCCTCCCATCCTTTAACTGTTGGAGTTCCTCAAGGGTCAGTTCTTGGCCCTCTTCTGTTCTCCATTTACACTCACTCCCTCGGTGAACTCATTCTCTCTCACGGCTTTGACTACCATCTCTACGCAGATAACACGCAGATCTACATCTCTGTCCCTGTCCTCTCCCCCTCCCTTCAGGTTCGCATCTCCTCCTGCCTCCAGGACGTCTCCACCTGGATGTCAGCCCGCCACCTAAAACTCAACATGAGCAAGACTGAGCTCCTCATCTTCCCTCCCAAACCCGGTCCTCTCCCAGACTTTCCTATCACCGTGGATGGCACGACCATTCTTCCCGTCTCTCAGGCCCGCAATCTCGGTGTCATCCTTGACTCGTCTCTCTTGTTCACACCACACATCCTATCTGTTACCAAGACCTGCCGGTTTCACCTCTACAATATCGCCAAGATCCGCCCTTTCCTCTCCACCCAAACGGCTACCTTACTGTTACGGGCTCTCGTTTTATCCCGGCTAGACTACTGTGTCAGCCTTCTCTCTGACCTCCCTTCCTCCTCTCTCGCCCCGCTCCAGTCTATTCTTCAGTCCGCTGCCCGGCTCATCTTCCTGCAGAAACGATCTGGGCATGTCACTCCCCTTCTTAAACACCTCCAGTGGTTGCCTAACAACCTCCGCTCCAAACAAAAACTCCTCACTCTAGGCTTCAAGGCTCTACATCACCTTGCCCCTTCCTACCTCTCCTCCCTTCTCTCTTTCTACCGCCCACCCCGCATGCTCCGCTCCTCTGCCGCCCACCTCCTCACCGTCCCTCGGTCTCGCCTATCCCACCGTCGACCCCTGGGTCACATCCTCCCGCGGTCCTGGAACCCCCTCCCTCCTCACCTCCGCCAAACTAATTCTCTTCCCTTCTTCAAAACCCTACTTAAAACTCACCTCCTCCAAGAGGCCTTCCCAGACTGAGCTCCCCTTCTCCCTCTACCACCCCCCTTCACCTCTCTACAGCTTAACCCTCTTTTCCCCCCATTTCCCTCTGCTCCTCCCCCTCTCCCTTCCCATCCCCTCAGCACTGTACTCGTCTGCTCAACTGTATATATTTTCTTTACCCTATTTATTTTGTTAATGAATTGTACATCGCCTTGATTCTATTTAGTTGCCATTGTTTTTACGAGATGTTCTTCCCCTTGACTCTATTTATTACCATTGTTCTTGTCTGTCCGTCTCCCCCGATTAGACTGTAAGCCCGTCAAACGGCAGGTACTGTCTCTATCTGTTGCCGACTTGTTCATTCCAAGGGCTTAGTACAGTGCTCTGCACATAGTAAGCACTCAATAAATACTATTGAATAAATGAATGAATGTATTCAGTCTATTCTTCCGCTCCAGTCTATTCTTCACTCCGCTGCCCGGCTCATCTTCCTGCAGAAACACTCTGGGCATGTCACTCCCCTTCTTAAAAACCTCCAGTGGTTGCCTATCAACCTCTGCATGAAACAAAAACTTCTCACTCTAGACTTCAAGGCTCTCCATCACCTTGCCCCTTCCTACCTCTCCTCCCTTCTCTCTTTCCACTGCCCACCTCACACGCTCCGCTCCTCTGCCGTCCACTTCCTCACCATCCCCCGTTCTCGCCTATTCCGCCGTCGACCCCTGGGTCACATCCTTCCGCAGTCCTGGAACGCCCTTCCTCCTTACCTCCGCCAAACTAATTCTCTTCCCCTCTTCAAAACCTTACTTAGAGCTCACCTCTTCCAAGAGGCCTTCCCAGACTGAGCTCCCCCTTTTCCCTCTGCTCCCTCTGCTCCCCCTCAACCCTCTCTTCACCTCCCCTCAGCAAAGCCCTCTTTTCCCCCCTTTCCCTCTGCTCCTGCCCCTCTACCTTCCCCTCCCCTCAGCACTGTACTCATCCGCTCAACTGTATATATTTTCATAACCCTATTTATTTTGTTAATGAGATGTACATCACCTTGATTCTATTCATTTGCTATTGTTTTAATGAGATGTTCATCCCCTTGATTCTATTTATTGCTACTGTTCTTGTCTGTCCGTCTCCCCCGATTAGACTGTAAGCCTGTCAAAGGGCAGGGACTGTCTCTATCTGTTACCAGTTTGTGCATTCCAAGCGCTTAGTACAGTGCTCTGCACATAGTAAGTGCTCAATAAATACTATTGAATGAATGAATGAATGAATGAATGTATTGCTCACCCTGCCCAAGACCTCATAAGTGAGCTTTGACTTGTTGCTCCTCTTCTGGTTTCTTCCAGACAACCATCTCACCCCACCTGTTGATTTGGTCCCACACCTAGAACTAAGTTCACCCCATAGCTCTTTCTCCTTTGAGTACTGTGACGCCTCCACTGTCTCTGCTTGCCCTTCTCTGGCTTGCAGTCCCTGCTACCCGGGACTGCCAAAGGCTTCAGGTGGTGAGCATTGGACCAAACTGGGATAGGAGAGGGCAGCAGTATATCTTTCCTAAGCCTCCTCCCGCATCCAATCTGGTCCTTGTGGATTTTGCAGTCCTGGAAAATGGTGGTCATAATCTCTGAAATTATGTCCTTTTTTTAGTTTGTTTTTTGTTCTTTCCAGACACTAAGGTATATTAGAGCCATTAAAACTTAGTGTGCCTAACTTTATTTGTGTTGCAAGTAAATAAATCCACCCTTCATGACTACTAAGGAGTGGTGTTCCTCGTAGAGAACTCTTTAGCTTTATTACTTCAATTTATTTCATCGATCGTTATTGCCAATTATTAAAATTGTACTGCTTAGACAATTCATAAATCAACAGACCACAGGACTTCCATTTACGTAAATTGTCAGGTGAGTCTTGAATAGTTGTCTGAGCCATTGTGGGGTCCGGCAAGGAAAGGGGGTGCAGTGAACAGGTACATGTGCCAAGTAGCCCCTTCTTGCTGCAACTCGATTTCCCACAGAATGAGTCCAAAATGGCTCTGAGGAAACCAATTGCTAGTTTTAGCACCTCTCTCATTTGCCTCCACTGCAAACTGCCTTCCCAACCTTGCAAGAACTGGACTGTAGATATCTCTAGGCTGTAAGCTCACGGTGGACAGGAAATGTGTCTGTCTATTGTTCAGCTGTACACTCCCAAGAGCTTACTACAGTGCTCTGCACACAGTAAACACTCAAGAAATACAATTGACTGACTGCAGCCTAGATTCTGGGTAAGAAAAAGGACCTATCAGTACCTTCTCCTGCTCACCTGCTGGCTATTGCTGTCATCTCCACTACGGCCTCAGCCAGGCCTGCTTCTGGAGGGTGTGTAAAGCATGTTCACCAGCCTTACCCCACTCAACTCTTGCCTCTGGTCTACTTTATCAATTATTCATTTTCACCACTCTTTTAAATATTTTCATGCTAATCTCTTCTATTAGAATGTAAGCTCCTTGAACGTAGGAAATGTACCCACTTCTTAATTCTGTACTGTCTAAGCACTTAGTGCAATGACTGACTAAAGTGGGTGCTCAATAAATACTACTATTCATTCAACTGTATTATAGTGAGCACTTACTGTGTGCAGAGCACTGTACTAAGCACTTGGGAGAGTGCAGCACAACAATAAACAGGCACGTTCCCTGCCCACAATGAGTTTACAGTCTAGAGTGGGGGAAGACAGACATTAATGTAAATAAATAAATTACAGATATGTACATAGGTCCTGTGGGACTGGGAAGGGGGAAGAATAAAGGGAGCAAATAAGGGAAATGCAGAAGGGAGTGGGACAAGAGCAAAGGGGGCTTAGTCAGGGAAGACCTCTTGAAGGACGTGTGCCTTCAATAATAATAATAATGATAATAATAATGTTGGTATTTGTTAAGCACTTACTATGTGCAAAGCACTGTTCTAAGCGCTGAGGGAGATAAAGGGTAATCAGGTTGTCCCACTTGAGGCTCACAGTTAATCCCCATTTTACAGATGAGGTAACTGAGACACAGAGAAGTTAAGTGACTTGCCCACAGTCACACAGCTGACAAGTGGCAGAGCTGGGATATGAACCCAAGACCTCTGACTCTTTGCAGGGAGATTTGAGCAGCGAAAGCATTTGAGGAGGGAGAGCATTTCAGGCCAGTGGGTGTGGCAAGATAGATGAGATTGAGACACAGTGAGAAGGTTAGCAGTAGAGGAGCAAAGTGTGTGGGCTGGGTTGTAGTAGGAGAGTAGTGAGGTGAGGTATTAGGAGACAAGTGGTGGACTGCTTTAAAGCCAATGGTGAAGAGTTTTTGTTTGATGCAGAGATGGATGGGCAACCACTGGAGTTTTTTGAGGAGTAAGGTGACATGTCCTGAACGTTTCTGTAGAAAAATGATCCAGGCAGCAGAGTGAAGTATGGACTGGAGTGGGAAGAAGGTGAAGACTAGGATGTCAGCAAGGATGCTGATAGCAATAATCGAGGCAGGATAGGATGAGTGATTGTATTAACGTGGTAGCAGTTTGGATGGAGAGGAAAAGGCCGATTTTAGAGTTGTTGTGCAGGTGGGACCGACAGGATTTACTGATGGATTGAATATGGGTTGAATGACAGAGGATTCAAGGGTAACACCAAGGTTTAGGCTTGTGAGACAGGAAAGATGGTGGTGCCATCTGCAATGGGGGGAAAGTCAGGGGGAGGACAATGTTCAGATGGGAAGATAAGGAGTACTGTTTTGGACATGTTAAGTTTGAGGTGACAGGAGGTCAACCAAGTAGAGATGTTTTGAAGGCAGGATGAAATATGAAACTGGAGAGAGGGAGAGAGATCAGGGCTGGAGATGTAAATTTGAGTATCATCTGCATAGAGGGGTTGGTTGGGCCACCAGAGTGAATGAGTTCTCCAAGGGCACTTGTGTAGATGGAGAATAGAAGGGGACCCAGATCTGAGCCTTGAGGGCCCCCCAAAGTTAGGGGGTAGAGGAAGAGAAGGAGCCCATGAAGGAGATTGAGAATGAACAGCCAGAGAAATGAGAAATAGGAGAGGACAGAGTCAGTGAAGCCAAGGTTGGATAATGTTTCCAGGAGAAAGGGTTGTACACAGATTGAAGGCAGCCGAAAGGTCGAGGAGGACTAGGATGGAGTAGAGGCCATTGGATTTGGAAAGAAGGAAATAATTGGTGACCTTTGAAAGGGTGGTTTCTGAGGAGTGAAGGGGATGGAAGACAGATTGGAGGGGATCAAGGAGAGAACTGCAGAAGAAGAATCTGAGGCAACAGGTGTAGACAACTCATTCAAGGAGTTTGAAGAGGAATGGTAGGAGTGAGATGGGGCAATAACTGAAGGAAGCCGTGGGCTTGATGTGATTTGATTGAGGGAGGGTTTTTTGGGGGCAGACATTGGCGTGTTTGAAAGCAGTGGGGAACAAGCCATTAATCTCCTACTACTACTAATAATAGTAATAATAATAATATGGTATTTGTTAAACACTTAATATGTGCCAGGCACTGTCCTAAGAGCTGATTTACAAGTAAATCAGGATGCACATAGTACCTGTCCCATGTTGGGCTCACAATCTCCATACTGCTCCCACTACTTCCTTCTCTACTTCAGATTGAGTTTTCAGGGAATATGGGTGGCCTGGTGCGGAAAGACATCAGGAACACTCTAAGTTGAATACATATCAGGTTTGTCTATTCGCTGGAACTTTATAATGTAAAAAATGGGCCAGAAACTAATGCTGATGCAGAGAACTTTACACTTAATTCTCTCATAAAATGGAGAACATATTCTTGATGAAACTCATGCATAGGAAAACCCACTTTAATGTACAGGTACTTTACATGTGAGCTTCCGCCATCACATCGTTTTCAATTTAGATGGGCTTAGGGTGGTCAAAGGAATGTTCTCTGTTTCACAAAGTTCTATCTAAAATGCACAGTACAACACTTACTACGGGAGAACTGTGTGCATTTCATCCTTTATTATGAAACTTTATTATAGCTCCTGTCCATTTAACTACTATTCAGTTGAACAAGAAGAATAAACTTTCAAAAGGGTAGTTGTCTTTCTTGGCAGTACAGCTAACAGAGGATGAGGGTACACAAGGCAAACATACTGTCAGCTTGAAAAGAATTTGCAGAATCCACACGTTCTTAATGGCCTGGATAGTACATGCCTCATTAGTCAGTTAATGATAGACATATTTGCTTCTGGTGCTTTCTGTCACCATCTAGCAAGGAAAGAATTGAAGGCCATCCAAATGTGTTCACTCCCCATATTAGATGGCTTCCTCTTGTCTAATTGCCTCTTGCATTGGCTTAGATAATAATAATAATGTAGGTATTTGTTAAATGCTTACTCTGTGCAGAGCACTGTTCTAAGCATTGGGGTAGATACAAGGTAATCAGGTTGTCCCACCTGAGGCTCACAGTTGATCCCCATTTTACAGATGAGGTAACTGAGGCATAGAGAAGTTAAGTGATTTGCCCACAGTCACACAGCTGACAAGTGGCATAGCCGGGATTTGATATCCATCCCGTGATAATTACAGTGTTGCCTAGTGGAAAGAGCATAGGCCTGGGAGTCATGGGACCTGGATTCTAATCCCATCTTTGTCACTTACCTACTGTGTGACCTTGGGTAAGCCACTTGGCTTCTCTGGGCCTCCTTATCCTCATCTGTAAAATGGGGATAAAATATCTGTTCACCCTCCCCCTTAGACCGTGAGCCCCATGTGGAACAGGGACTGTGTCCAATCTGATTATCTTGTACCTACCCCAGTGCTTAATACAGTGCCTGACACAGAGTAAGTGCTTAACAAAAGTTATTATGATTATTATTGGTTCTGGGGACTCTACACGCCTTTCTACCTACAGCTACATGCCTTCCTGGGAGAGGGAAGCATTCTGAGACCTTCCAGACTGAAGACTTAAAAAACTCAAAAGGTAGCCTTTCAACCAGGCATGTGTTGCTGTTAGTGTGCTTGGGACAGGAGCAAAAGCAGAACCATGACACTACTCTGATTGATTCCCAATCCTCCAAGTCAACACAAGCTAGCTGTTAGCACTTTAGTATTCATTGGTATTCAATTGTACATTCAATTATTTAACCCATTTAAAAAAATGAGAAGCAATATAGTCTAGAAAAAAGAGACAGGCTTGGGAATCAGAGGTCCTGGATTCTAATCCCAGCTTCTCCACTTTTATGCTGTGGGGCCTTGGGCAAGTCACTTAATAATAATAATGATGATGGTATTTGTTAAGCACTTACTATGTACCAAGCACTGTTCTAAGCACTGGGGAAGATACAAGGTATCAAAATGGGGCTCACAGCCTTAATCCCCATTTTACAGATGAGGTAACTGAGGCACAGAGAAGTTAAGTGACTCGCCCAAAGCCACACAGCTGATAAGGGGTGGAGAGAGAATTAGAACCCACGACATCTGACTCCCAAGTCCTTTCTCTTTCCACTAAGCCATGCTGCTTCTAAGCCACTAAGCCACACTTACCTCTCTGTGCCCTCAGTTCCCTATTTTGGAAAATGGGGATTCAATACCTATTCTCCCTCCTACTTAGACTGAGAGCCCCAGGGGGGAACTGATTATCTCATATCTATCCCAGTACTTAGTACAGTGCTTGGCACATAGTAAGAGCTAAATAAATACCACAGTTTTTAACATGTTCAAAGCTCTGGGCCAAGTGATGGGGTAGATACAAGGAAATCAGGTCAGACACAGTTTCTGACCTTCATGAGGCTCACAGTCTCGAGGGCGGGGTGCGTGTGTTTTGCTACTGCCATACTTTCTCAAGTGTTTTGTGTAAAATTTGGCACTCAGTGGGTGCTCAATAAATACCACTGATTGAACAATTACCTTTGTCTTCCATGAGAAATCCTAGACAACTTTTCTTGGCATTTAATAGTCAGGTTTGTTCCCTGTAGATTTTCAAGGGAAATGTACTCCCAGTGGAAAATGTGTTTCAAAAATACACTTGAGGCTTAGACAAGGCCAATGATTACAAATGTGGTTTATATTGATGTTTATACAGAAAAACTTCCAGAAATGCACTATAAATGGAATTAATCACAAAGAACTGAAGGCATAAATCAATGGAGTTAAAATATGTCTTTGAAGTCTATTTTTAAGAGTTATGACTTCTGCATGCCTATTTTTACTCATTATATTGTAATCACCTCTGAATTTTCCAGGGTAAAAAATATAATATGGGTGCTTTTAGGACAAGAAAAAATGAAAGCATGCTGACATTTAGTGGGGCATCAAATAGCTCATTTCGTATGCACGTCTACCTACTGGCAGTTTCTCAGTGTACTGTTTGCTGCTGTCAAAAACACTTGGAATACTGAGAACTGTCACTAACCCCATCTCATTTTGGTGAGGGAAGGTACTGGAGATTGGGGGACCCAAGAAAGTGCAGTTGGGCCAGAAGAATTCTGTTGGGACAAGTCATTCTGGAGGATCTTGGGTTAGGCAGAATGATTTTGGGATATCCTTGACATTTCCCAATTGGTCTTCCCTGAGAGGTACTGATGAGGTTTGAGGCCTCAGAGATCTCTCTTCTTGTACCTTGGCCCAGAGTAAATGCAATTCATAGATTACTCCAGAGTGTAGATCTGTGGGGCAAGGGCATCCTTGCCTTTGGGCATCTTTTGGGGTGCATATTATAGTAGCTTAGATACCCTCACTCACAGCTACTAATGTCAATGGCCGACTGGCATCCATTTGAGGTTTAGGTGCTTCCTGGGGGATACTAGAATGTGATAATTTTGAATATTTTATACCTGGGAAAATAATACTAACCAAATAGTCTGCACTGAGGCCACACATGCCATTTTTATATTTACTCTAATACCTTGCCACACATTATAGAGCACTATATTTTATTTCTATATCTAGGACATTGATGTGGCTATTTATTTCACGTAAATTTTTTTGTGTGCATGTATGTAGCAATTGTCATTTCCACCACTGAATAATGCTTGGAACTGTTTTCAATAATGCAAAACTTTAGATTTCTCCTTTTTCATTCTGGATGACTGAGAAAGCTGAAGCAGTGAGTGCGTGCAGCAAACCTAAAACTCTTGGCAGAACTAAAGAATGATGAGCTTTATTCCTATTCCTCTCTAGAGAAGAGGATGGTAAAAGAGAGTTTTGCTTATTTGACCTGTGAGTAATCCTGCTTTTATAGCCAAAATGTTACTATAGCAAAGTCACTCGTAGGCTTGAGATGATCACTCTGATTATCCAAAATAGGTAGCATTCCAGGAGTGCAGTACAGGTCATTGTACACTGCACTATCATTTAATCTTTGTTTAACAGTTCCTTGCTTAAAAATATTTCTATAAGTAAACAACAAAAAACCCCCCCAGCAGCCAGCAGTCTCAAAGTTTTGCCCTATACTAGAGATGCATGACTTGGGACAACTCAGAGGATAGAGGTTGATTATATTAAAGCCTTATTTTATATTGATATTTTATATTAAAGAATGATCTAGTTCAGAATAAAGCTGAACATTTTTTTTTTCATTTGGTATTCACTGTACTATAATTATAATTACTACCACAAGTGTCAATCAATCGATCGATCCTATTCACTGTGTGTTTACTCTGTCTAGAGCGCTATATTAATGCTTGGCAGAGTAGATTAGAGTTGGTAGATGCTAACCTTGCCCTGAAGAACTTTACAAACCAACAGAGGGAAAAGACACTAAAATAAAATACAGGTAGGAGGAAACTACAGAAAGTAAGGGTCAGTATATAACTACTGTGGGGGGATGAGGGGAGTGGCAGGCCCAAGTATTTAGGAAATGGGAAAGTCAGAATTGGTAGAGATACAGGGCAGGGAGGTAAGAGATCAATCTCCTTTAGGAAAAGTGGTTTGAGAATATCCTTTCTTATCCTGTTGCAGATTAAGAGATAAAGTACAGACGATTCAAGTGACTTGATATTTTTTCTGTTCATTTGCAAGCAGATAAATTTTCATTGGCTTTCAATATTTCTTTGATTTCTAAATAGGAAGGCATCACTGCTGGCTCAACATGCCCTTATACATATCACAGGTTTTCACAAAGAGAACTCCAGCTATTCCAGCTGTAAATCACAGTCATGGGACTGTTTTGACCTAGGGGAGTGGCACTACTCATTATTCTGGCTATAAATTAGGTTGGAAAGTCACTGTAGCTCTCTCAATGGCTCATGAGGCGAAGCAGCAAGTTCAGATGGTAGTTAAAGTTCATGGTAAAACTATCTGCCTGCACACAGTTTATAAAAACCTGTAAAGGTAGCTCAATTCGCTAAGCCTAAATTCTGAGCCTCATTTTCAGGTACATCAAGAGGCCAAACACATAGCTTTTTATCTCATGTTTTATCTCTCTTTTCACAAAATATTCTTTCCAGGGTTAACTCTGTGGGCTTTAATTCATTTTGAGTCAGGAAATATATGTATATCCTCTATGAAATGGTCTAGGAAGCAGCGTGGCTCAGTGGAAAGAGCCTGGGCTTCGGAGTCACAGGTCATGGGTTCGACTCCCAGCTCTGCCACTTGTCAGCTGTGTGACTGTGGGCAAGTCACTTAACTTCTCTGTGCCTGTTACCTCATCTGTAAAATGGGGATTAACTGTGAGCCTCACATGGGACAACCTGATTACCCTGAATCTACCCCAGCGCTTAGAACAGTGCTCTGCACATAGTAAGTGCTTAACAAATACCAACATTATTATTATTACAAGTTTCAATTTTTGCTAAGATTTGCTGGGTAATAATTCCCTTTACTTCTACATATGTCCATTTATTAACTGTAAAATGAAGATAAGACTATAAAGCTTTATAACAACTTTGAGTTGAAGTCACAAAATTATGATTAGTATTTTCCAAATAAAGGGCTACATTTCATTGCATTACATTACGTTACATTTTGCTTCCATTCACACTCATTTTAGTGGAATTTTTTCACTGTACTCTATCTAGCAATACATTTAACTGAAGATTGATAAGTGGCATGGACTAGTTGCTAGAGCATGGGCCTGGGAGTCAGAAGGACCTGGGTTCTAATCCTGGCTCCACCACTTATCTCCTGTCATCTTGGGCAAGTCATCAATATATCTACTCCGGCCTGGGAATCATCAAGGTTTTTAATCCTGGCTCCTCCACTTATCTGCCCTGTGGCCTTGGGCAAACCACTTCACTTCTCTCTGCCTCAGCTGACTCATCTGTAAAATGGGGATTAAGACTGTGTCCAACCCAATTTCCTTGTATCCACCCTAGCACTTTACAGTGCCTGGCACCTGGTAAGCACATAACAAATATCATATCATTATTATTATCTACTCTAGCACTTTGAAGAGTACCAGGCACATAGTAAGTGCTTAGCACATACTTTGAAAAAAATACATAAAACCAATTTTCCTCAGGTTTAAACCTATTTTGGTTCAAAATGCCAAGAAAGCAGGGGCAGCTGGTATGAAAAAGTAGTAATAATATTTGGTCACTTAAATTGTACTTTCAGCAATCTTTAGCAGTCGATCTACAAAACAGGAAAACAACAGTGAGCAAGCTTGCTATGGAGCTAACAAATATACAGTTGACATATACTGTATACGTAATTTAACTGGAAACATTCTAAGGATATGTAACCTTTTGAAGACTGCCTAGTAAATATTTATTGCTTATAGTTAGAATGAAACAGTACTGTAATGCTTTTATGAGGAGCAGTTTTTTACTCATTTAGAGATCATTAACAATCACAACAGAGGCAAACAGAAACGATGACATGGGCCTCTAAAAATACTTCTTATTGGCAGTTGCACTGTGGAAGAAGTATTTTGTGTTCATTGGAACCATTACTGTGTGAGTGAAATTTTCCAGCTGTCTACAAATACACAGGCCCTGACCACTTGAAGGGCATATTTATGAACTTTCAGGAAGAAAAAATAAAGAAGCAATTGGACATCATTAGAGAACATATCCATTGCTGACTAGGACAGAAAGATTGACACCTACTCTGCTTTCTCTTGATGTATTGGAGTGTTTAGATCTAGTTCTGGGAAGGATTCCAATATCTAAAGCTTTGACAAGTATGATCAGAATTCAAACTCTAACTATATCCACTTGTTGTTTTTTATTTACCTATTTTTCCACTCTTTACTTCTCTAAAAGTGAAGATGGGAATTCAAATGATGGTACTCTATTACCATCTATAAAAATATTTTATTATTTATTTCAGAGAATGACTTTTGTAAATGCCAGAATACAATTGCAGAATGTTTAGCATATATATTACCACAGGACCAAAGCTAAAGGAAGGAAAAAAAAGAAATTTTTCCTTGTTTTTTTTTCAAAATTTATTCTTAGCAAATGCAGGGTCACCAGTATGAATTTTACAATTGGAAATGGAGAATTAGACAAACTGATGAAGTTAAAAGTGATAACTCCAAGAGTAGATCACAACCTGAAAACTTACAGTGTGATCAAACCTTTTTGAAAAGGTGATATTAGGAGCCACATTTAATTGGAATGCTCTACTGAGTGCAGGAATTAAAGATGAAGAGTCATACTTCAGATCATCATCCTGCCAATCTAAATACTGAGGAAGATCCAAGGTAATTGAGTTGGACAAAGTCCCTGTCCCAAAAGGGGTTTACAGTCTTAATCCCCATTTTCCAGATGAGGTAACTGAGGCCCAAAGAAGTTAAGTGAATTGCCCAAGGTCACGCAGCAGTCAGCTGACTCCCAGGCCTGTGCACTCTCCACTAGGCCTAACTAGTCAGTCAGTCAATCCTATTTAATGAGTGCTTACTGTGTGCAGAGCACTGTACTAAATGTTTGGGAGATTACAATATAACAATATAACAGACATATTCCCTTCCCACATTGAGCTTATTTATATTAACTATAATTGTATTTGTTAAGCACTTACTATGTCAAGCTTCCTTCTCAGGGTTGTACCTGAAGAGATTCCAGTACTCTACCAGTCTTGACTATGGGAGGGAGAGTCAAGCAGAGGCATATCCATTCCATTCCTAGCTTGGGTAATGGCTAGAGAGTGAAATCTGTTACAATCTGCTACAAGTCAAAACCCACCTAGGTCACAGCTAGATCAAAGTCCCTGACCCGCAAAGGGCTCAAAGTCTAGGTAGGAGAATGTAGATATGAAAGCCAAACGATAGCCTAGATCAAAGGACACCCTCCCATCCCATCATTCCTCTAGAGCCTGGTGTTTGGAGCAGTTCTGGGTAGGAAGACCTAAATAAGAGCCCTTGTGTGACCTTGTGTGTTGTGTGACCTTGGACAATCCACTTAACTTCATTCACTCAGTGGTATTTACTGAGGCCCTGCCAATCAATCAAGGCAATGTTCTCAGTGCTTGGGAGAGTACAGTAGACTTGGTAGACACAATCCCAGCCCACAGGGAATATACAGCCTAGAAGGGGAGACAGTCATTAAAGAGAAAAAGCATGGCTTAGTGGAGAAGCAGCATGGGCTTCTCAGCAGCACTTAACAAGTACCATAATAATAATTATTATTATTACCATATAAGTAAATAACATAATAATAATAATCTTGGTATTTGTTAAGCGCTTACTATGTACACAGCACTGTTCTAAGCGCTGGGGTAGATATTGGGTAATCAGGTTGACTCATGTGAGGCTCACAGTCTTAATCCCCATTATACAGATGAGGTAACTGAGGCACAGAGAAGTTAAGTGACTTGCCCACAGTCATACAGTTGACAAGTGGCAGAGCGGGGATTTGAACCCATGACCTCTGGCTCCCAAGACCGGGCTCTTTCCACTGAGCCATGCTGAGCCCCTCTCTTCCTGCAGAAACGTTCTGGGCATGTCACTCCCCTTCTTAAAAACCTCCAGTGTGGTTGCCTATCAACCTCCACATGAAACGAAAACTTCTCACTCTAGGCTTCAAGGCCCTCCATCACCTTGCCTCCCTCCTACCTCTCCTCCCTTCTCCCTTTCTACTGCCCACCCCGTAGGCTCCACTCCTCTGCAGCCCACCTCCTCACCGTCCCCCGTTCTCGCCTATCCCACCGTCGACCCCTGGCCCACATCCTCACGCTGTCCTGGAATGCCCTCCCTCCTTACCTCTGCCAAACTAATTCTCTTCCCCTCTTCAAAGCCCTACTGAGAGCTCACCTCCTCCAAGAGGCCTTCCCAGACTGAGCTTCCCCTTTTCTCTCTGCTCCCACTGCTGCCTCTCTGCCCCCCCCTTCACCTCCCCTCAGCTAAGCCCCCTTTTCCCATCCTTTCCCTCTGCTCCTCCCCTTCTCCTTTTCCCTCCCCTCAGCACTGTGCTTGTCCGCTCATTTGTATATATTTTTATTATCCTATTTATTTTGTTAATGAGATGTACATCCCCTTGATTCTATTTATTGCTATTGTTTTAATGAGATGTACATCCCCTTGGTTCTATTTATTGCTATTGTATTTGTCTGTCTCCCCCGATTAGACTGTAAGCCTATCATTGGGCAGGGATTGCCTCTACCTTTTGCCGGATTGTACATTCCAACCGCTTAGTACAGTGCTCTGCACATAGTAAGCGCTCAATAAATGTTATTGAATGAATGAATAAATGAATACTTCAGTGTTATAAGGCTAGGAAAAAATACATGGAGTAGGGTTGGTGATGGACCCATAAGGAAAGATGAAATAATGAAAACATTAAAGGCAAAGAGAACAATGAACACTTAAGTAGTATAGAATAGTGGGTATAAAGGAGAGGGGGTTTTCCACTTACCCTTCAGGTAAGGGTGTTAGAATAGTCACAGCAGCCACAGTTGCAGCCTCTCCAACCCTAACATACTGAATGCTTGGAAGACACCTTGCTGCTTCATTCTCACCGCGTTGTGCTTGGAACAAAGCTGGAGGGGAGCCCCCCAAGGCGAGGAGAGATGATGGCTGCAGTTTATCTTCTAGGTGGCAGGGTTTATACTCCAAGGTTGCGGGAGGAGCTGATAGCATAGGGCATACCCGGAGTGTCCTGCAGTAATGTGGACAGTCTTTCTGGACTAGTTTTTGTCCAGGATTGGAAAAGCAGAGTTTTGACCAACTCTAGTTAGGCCTGCCTCAGTCCCTTCCTGATTAAATCAAGGGTTTTGTCCTGGGTAGGATCAGCAGACCGCACTGTCTCCCCCAACCCACTCTGCCCAAGACACACCAAGAAAATACAACAGAACACTCATCGAGCTAGGGTCTTTTAAGTAGCATAAGGATGGGCCAATTCTCCCACATTTCAAACTTCCTTGGACTCATCATCATCATCTTCAATGGTGTTTGTTGAACGTTTAATATGTGTAGAATACTCTACTGAGTGTTTGGAAGTGTACAATAGAGTAGATAGACACATTACCTGTCCATAACAAGTTTATAATCTCATAAATCCACTTGAGTAGTAGCTGGCACCTAAGGCTTCTGAGAGCTATGCATCTCTCTTCACTTCAGACTCTCAGATAGCTAAGTACGGTCTGCCTTGGTTGTTCCTTAAAATTCTCTTAGGAGCCTATCTCCCCCAGGAGTACACCCATTAGAATTTAGCACTTCTCAGCACTTGCTGATGGTTTTTTGAGAGGTGCAATCATGTCTACCAACTCTAAGTATTCTCCCATACACTTACTACAGCACTCTGCAAATGAAGCTCTCAATAAATATCATTGATTGATTTACTGAATACTATGAATTTTCATTGATGACCATGCATCAGGAAACACTATTTACATCAAAATGCAGGCTCATATTTGTAGAATACAACCAGAAAAGGAACAGTAGAATCTTAATGACAAGGCAGGAATATATGGTCTTGACTATTAAGTGGATCCATGGTTGGCTCAAAGGGCACACCATAAAGAGCAGCTATGAATGGCTTGACAAAAATGACCCCAGGGAGGAACTGGAATTGGTTTGCATGGAAGAATCTGAGGGGAGATTTAGTACCTGTATTCAAGGAGATGAAGAGTTTTATGAGGCTGACATTGACCCTCCTTCTCTTCCTCTCACATGTGCCCCTCTATCTTCCCAAGGATGTTACGCTACTCGGACATCCAGCTAGCCCATAATCTGCTCAGAGTAGGGTGAGCAATCATCCAATTTTATTCCAGACAGTTCAGTTTTCAGCTAGTCTCTCTCCTAGCTGGTACTGAAGTGGTACCGGATGCCTTTATGACTTGTATTTTTATTTTAAGTGTCTAGTTTCTCTATTCCTCTGTTCCTGCTGTCAAGTTCCATAGCTCGGAAGTGGCATTTGTGTTCACAGAGACCTGGGAAGGCAACATCAAACCTCTAGAAGAGATATGTGCTTGTGTGTGTGTGTGTGTGTGTGTGTGTGTGTGAGAAGGGGAGAGAGAGAAAGAGGGAAAGAGAGAGATCATGGATTCCCCCCTGGAGAAATGTTCTGGGAAAGTGTGGCCTTGGATGGACTTCCACAAAATGGTTGGTGCGACATTATACATTACACTGTATGCTTATGTAAAGTATATCATAAATTACTTATTTGTTATTATCAATAATATTGATATACTGATTTAATAATAATAACACATATACTCTATACTGTAAACTCACTATGGGCAAGGAACTTGTCTGCTACGTCTTGTTGTAGTGTACTCTCCCAAGCACTTAGTATAGTACTCTGCATATTGTAAGCACTCAATAAATACCATCAATCGATTGATTAATTGATGTGACATCAGGTGCTCTGGTAGTCGAGAAGGCTGTTGGTGGCCACCACAGTGCTGAGTGATGATAGAGGAAGTCTGCTTACCAGGCCCCAGGGACAAGGATCATGTCTAACAAATCTATTATATTGTACTCTAAAAAGTACTTAGCACAGTGTTCTACATGCAGTAAGCATTCAATTAACACCATTGATTGATTGATTGATTTAGTGCTGAAAAAGACCCTTCCTATGTATCTAATGAAAGATAAAAACAGCTAATTATCACCCTGAATCCAATTTTATTTTGATTGGAAATGATAGTTATTATTATTATTATCTCACTTCCATCATTTGTGTGCTGTGTGACCTTGGGCAAGTCATTTCATTTCTCTGGGCCTCAGTTACCTCATCTGTAAAATGCGGATTGAGACTGTGAACCCCATGTGGGACAGGAACTGTGTCCAACCTGATTTACTTATATCCACCCCAGCACTTAGTACAGTGCCTGGCACACAGTAAGTGCTTCACAAATACCACAGTTATTATTATTATTATCATCATTTAAATTTATTCTTGGAATCCTCAACACCTTTAAAGATTAAAATTAGGATTCACAAACACTTTCCCTCTGCATCTGTGAGATTTCATGATGGAAAACACAGTTGCAAACCTCTCCTGACAGGTAAATAATAATCATGGCATTTGTTAAGCTCTTACTATGTGCCAACCACTGTTCTAACCACTGGAAAGTCACTGGACAACTCCTTTCCACCTGAAAAACATCTTGGCATCCAGGAGAATCCACCTAAGGAGATGACAACTGGGAAGACCCAAGGGCAGAGCAACAAAATTTGGAAAAATCACAACTGGATGAAAATAGTGGGATGGAAATTCCATAAAACACCTCATGGGATGTGGATGTTTTCTCTTAACTTGCTTTTTGACAGGCTTCTTTTACTCAGACGAATTATTGCCAACTCTAATTTTACTTTGTGGCGACCACATCCTTTCATCTTTTGGCATCAAAAGTAAAAAAATGTCATATTGAACCATAGAACTCCCCCCTAATCCTGGAAAAGTTTCCTCTAGCCCAGTCATTGATGGCTGCTCTAAAGACCTGGGCTCCATTCAACATCCAGAAGGTCAACAAATGTAAGACCTGGCAAACTAGCAAGACGGGCTAATTTCATAGCCAAGAGACTTTCCTTCACAGAGAACATCCTGCCTCCTTCTTCAGGGTTCAAAGTGAGGTCTGTCAACAGTAGCCTATCAGCTGGTCACAGTCATCAGAAGAGAAATAAGTTCTGAGACCCAAACCAAAAATGCGGTATGGAACAGAAATGAAAAGATTTCTATTTAGTATGAAAAATGCATTTACTTTTAATTGCAAATTTTTTTTTAAAATGGCACTACTTACGTGTTTACAATGTGCTAAATGCTGGGGTAGATGTAGGATAATCAAGTTGGATACAGTCCCTGTCCCAAATGGGGCTCACAGTCTAAGTGGGAGAAAGAACAGGTATTGAATCTCCATTTTGCAGATGATGAAACTGAGACACAGGGAAGTTAAGTGACTTTCCTAAGGTCACACAACAGGCAAGGAGCAGAGGTATCATTAGAACCCAGATTCTCTGACTCTCAGGTCCATGCTCCTTCCACAAGACTGCTTCCCTTTAAGAACAGACGATCAATATGGCATCTCTCCCCTACAAAAATCTGCTTACGTAGATGAAGTAAAATTCTGTTTTGTAAAAACTCTTCTTCCAAGAGCTGATTTGAGGAATTTGTCTGAGGCGCCTGAGTGAGGGATTTTACATTTACTACAGATCACTGATTTGGTTGAAAAGTGCTTGAAGTCACACATAGGCCTAAGGTTCCCAATTGACTACACTTCTGAAAAGACATCAAGGCCTTGTTTATTCTAGCAAGTGTAGGAAATATTTAAGGCACTTGTAAAATGTGGCACAGCTCCAGTGTTTCTAAGGGGAGTACAGTATGTGACTGACTAATGTACCAGACCTACCCTCCAGCCTTTTGGGGATATTTGAGACCAAACACATTAGATACACAGAGCCAGTTTAGCAAACAGTACACTGGGACACATATAAATATCCGAGCATAAACTCATGCCTAAGTACGCAAAAGCTTACAAATGCAAAATTGAAGGTTTTCGTAAGGTCTTGATCACTGTAGCTTGATTTTATGTGGCGCAAGTGCACAGAGCAACAGGGCAGTACTAATAAGCTGGATTAGTGGAAAGAGCACGGGTTTGGGAGTCAGAAGGCCCTGAGTTCTAAACGCAGCTCTGCCACTTGTCTGCTGTGTAACCTTGGGCAAGTCACTTAACTTTTCTGTGCCTCAGTTACCTCACCTGTAAAATGGGGATTAAGACTGTGAGTCCCTCGTGGGTCAACCTTTTATCTACCCCAGTGCTTAGAACAGTGCTTGGCACACAGTAAACACTTAACAAATATCATAATTTCTATTATCCTGGCCACTTAATTCTTTTCCCCATGACCAGTGACATTAGAGGTTCTCTCTAAATCAAAAACAAGCATCCACATGTGTGTGCCTGGACCTGACCATCTCCCAGGTTCTTTCTGCCCTCCATTTCTGCACTAATTACCCTTGGCCAAAAGGGCAAGATGTTGGTACAATGGTCTCAACAGTCTGCTGTGTGTCAATCAGTCGGTCAGTCAATAGCATTTATTGAGCTCTTACTGTGTGGGGGGTACTGTACTAAGCACTTGGGAGAGAACAATAAAGCCATAAACAGACATATTCCCAGCCCACAATGAACATCAACTGTTAGGTCCTGCTGGGACTTTTTCAGGCCACAGGAGTGGCAGTAAGGCAGTGCCTTTGACTAAAGTTGGGGCTTGGCCGCAGTTTGGCATACGGGAAGCTTGGTTAGTTAAGCACTGTGCTAAGTACAAGAATAGATCATCAGATCATACTTGGTCCCTGTCCCACATGAAGTCACAGTCTAACTGAGTGAAGCCAGACACATAGAGAAAAGGAATGAATGAAAGGTAAGAAATTACCAGACATTGGGACCCTTGAAGAAAATTGAAGGTTCAAAAATGAAGGGCAAAGAGAAAGGAGTACTTGGAGAGAAGGAAGAATAAATTACATTCTTGTCTCCCAAGTGCTTGGTATGGTGCTTTGCACACAGCAACTGCTTAATAAATATGATTGATCGATTGCTTGATTGATGTTTCTCCCCACTTCAGGCCACTATCTTTGGCTCTGAACTACCATATCATCCCTAGTGTTCTAAGAGTTCTGAAGACTTCATCAGTGCTGATAAGTATACCTGGCTTTTGAAGATCATTCTCTGTCCCAAAGTGACCCCAGAGTAACCATCATCTCAAGGTCAAATGCTGTCCAGTGACCCTGAGCCAGCAAGAGGAAATCGGAAGTGCGGGTGGGATACTGCCCCCAAAACCAAAACTGCTAGATTGACAGACCAAGATGGGAATACAGAAGGTGTCCCTTGCCTCATTCTAATCAATTTATGGAGGAGGTGGGAGGGCAGAGATTGGTTAACTGAGGCTGAAAGCTGGAATGGACTAAATGCACAGGTGATAAATACCTGTGGCCTCTGATCTTCTGTGCAGTGGAACGAGACTTGTAGCAGCCGGCTGCAGGTCCCTTCTGCTCAGAGCGTGAGAAGCCTGGTCTGCCTGCACCGAGTGAGGGGCTGTAGGATGGGTGAGTGTCCCGTCTTGCTGAATGCTTGTGGGGCTGGAAGCCAGACGCTTCGCCATGGGTGTGTAACACACAAGTGGATTCCTCCCGAGAGGGAAGTTCTTGTGGGTGGGAGTTAGCCACCTCACCATGTGCGGGTAACGCATAAGAGGATTCCTTCCGAGTGGGAAGTGCTCGTGGATGGAGCTAGCCATTTTACCAAGTGCGAATGAACCATAACTGAATTCTTCTTGGGTGGGACCAAGGTGTTTTGTCATGTGTGAGTAACATACAAGTATATTCCTCCCATTAGGGAAGCTCTAATATCATTAAATAATCATATTCCTCCTGAAAGGGAAGTTCAATTCAGCACGTCTAAAATAATCAAATAATTCAATTTGCTGTGTCCAGAATGATCAAATAATTAAATTTGCGGTGTCCACAATTATGAAATAATTCAATTCACCTCGTGGAATAAATTTTGTATAAAACTCAGACTTTCTGTTCCCAGTCTCTCTTTCTCTCTCTCTCTCTCTCTCATCGTGCCAATTCCCGAAGAAACCTGACCCCATACGGCAGGTGACATCCTCCCACTGTCGTGATGGACAGATCTAAACTCCCACAAAGGTGATGGGGAGATTCCTCCAGACAGGGAGACCAATGAGCTTGCAGTGACATGATGGCCTGGCCCTGGCTTTTCAAGTGCCCCTGATCCTACAGTCCCACAATGGAGCATCTGTGAGAAGTGAGAAGGGCTCTTGGCAGCAAGAAGAGTTACTGAGGGAAAGAAGGTAATAGAGAAGGATGCTAGAAGACATGGCAGTTTGAAGCTCACCCAGGGCTCTAAAGTGAAAATCGGTTAGTGATAAAATAAAGATTCTTCTGGTTTGGGTTGGGGCCCCAAATAATACCAGCAGGCATAGATACCAAGTCATCTTTGAATGAGGAACTGGGCTTGGAGAAACTCATACATGGAACTGGGAGTTGTGAACTACGCATTTTTTCCCTGGTGATCTCAGGTCAACACTCACCACTGCATCTTGAGAGTAGAGGCATTGGCTGGGATTCTAATTTCAGCCTCCTGGGGATTTGGCAATTTCCTTTCCTTATCATTCTTAATACTTCTCCTGTATGATTCAAACTCTTTTTACAGAACCACTTCAACAAGATCACTTAGGCAGCTGCAAGTTTTGGTTCTGTTGTAATAAAAATGACTGTGATATTTCCTAAGAGCCTACTATATGCCAGACACTTTACTAAGGACTAAGGCAGATAATCAGGCTGGATTGTATTCCCTGTATCACTTGGGGCTCGCAGTCTAAGTAACAGGGAGATAATAATATTTTCATTTATCTTAAATAAAAGAGCAATAAAGTAGAACAAGTTATGCAGCAGCAATCTATCTTAATATATTGCACTTTTCAAAAGAGGTTGTTGCTGGGTTTATTTGATCATTCAAATACAACAGTGAACCTGTTTTCATGCGATGTGCTCAGTTTGCTAAATTGCCAATTTGGCACTGTAACACTCAAAGTTCAGACAAGTTTGAAACTATTCATTCAAGAGATTTCACTGACAACAATGAAGACTGGCAGGGAAAAGTCTAGAGCATGATATTTGGCAAGTAACATATTAGTTGGGGCAATATGCCAGTCAATCAATGGAATTTTTTTGCAGGGGGGGGGTACACATTTAAATCAGCATTTACTGTTAAGTTGCTCCTGTAAATACACCATTGGCATGGTATCAGATAATTCTGCACAGACTCTGCTCCGGGGTGGACATGTTGGGTAGGCCTGGAGGGCCAGGTAGTGTTGGACCAGTCATGTCCAGAGAGGGTGCTACATCCCAAAGAAACTTACAGCAAAAAGGATCAGTGGTGTATAAGTGACTGCCGGAGACACATCCTCATAATGGTCCCTGTTCTTTTATGTGTGCAGTACCATTTCATTATCTATTTGATGACAGAGATGGTTTTTAAACTGTATCAAACATTTTATGAACCACTCAGCTTCTTTTCAGCACCGGGTTGATGTTAGATGTTAATAATTCTTAGGGTGTGCCACTGTTGATGTTGACGTGTGGTCTTACACTTTCATGATTATCACTGCAAGCACAGGCTGTTTCCAATTATTTATCGAGAGCTTATTCTAAAATAAGATTGTTAACTTTACAGGAATTATCCAGTTATTTTAGCAATTGTAGTCTTCGTAATTTCTTAGTCTGCTCATTCTTCATCCTTTTTACACTGCTGGTACGTGCTTTGAACATTACAAATTATTTGGCAAATATGGCACAACATGTCCAAAACTGAGTTCCTTATCTTCCCTCCCAAGCCCTGTCCTCTTCCTGACTTCCCTGTTACTGTGGACGGTATGACCATCCTTCCCATCTCTCAAGGCCGCAACCTTGGTGTCATCCTTGACTCGGCTCTCATTCACCCCACACATCTAATCTGTCACCAAGGCCTGCCGGTCACACCTTTACAATATCGCCAAGATCCGCCTTTTCCTCTCCATCCAAATGGCTATCTTACCGGCACAGGCTTTCATAATATCCCGGCTAGATTATTGTGTCAGCCTTCTCTCTGATATCCCTTCCTCCTGTCTCTCCCTGCTCCAGTCTACTCTTCATTCCGCTGCCTGGATCATCTTCCTGCAGAAATGCTCTGGGCACGTCACTCCCCTCCCTAAAAACCTCCAGTGGTTGCCTATCAACCTCCACACAAAACAAAAACTTCTCACTCTAGGCTTCAAGGCTCTCCATCACCTTGCCCCCTCCTACCTCTCCTCCCTTCTTTCTTTCTACTGCCCACCCCACACGCTCCGCTCCTCTGTTGCTCACCTCCTCACTGTCACCTATTCTCATCTATCCCGCTGTCTACCCCTAGCCCATGTCCTCCTGCTGTCCTGGAATGCCCTCCCTCCTCACCTCTGCCAAACTAAGTCTCTTCCCCTCTTCAAAACCCTACTGAGAGCTCACCTTCTCCAAGAGGCCTTCCCAGACTGAGCTTCCCCTTTTCCCTCTGCTCCCTCTGCTGCCTCTCTGCACCCCCCTTCACCTCCCCTCAGCTAAGCCTCCTTTCCATCCTTTCCCTCTGCTCCTCCCCCTCTCCCTCCCCCCCAAGCACTGTGCTCATTTGTATATATTTCTATTACTCTATTTTGTTAATGAGGTGTACATCCCTTTGATTCTATTTATTGCTAATAAGTTGTCTTGTTTTTGTCCGTCTGTCTCCCCCAACTAGACTGTGAGCCCGTCAATGGGCAGGGATTGTTGCTATCTGCTATCTATCTGTTGCTGGATTGTACATTCCAAGTGCTTAGTACAGTGCTCTGCACATAGTAAGTGCTCAATCAATACTATTGAATGAATGAATTAATTAATTTATTAGCCTCTCTTTGATTTAGTCAGTTTTCAAATTGGCACTGGTCATAGGGAAAAAGCCTGTTATTTTAGTTAGTGCTCCAAATATAATAGGACACGCTGAAAACATAGAACTTGTGTTTTAAATTTAATCCACTAAAAATTATTATACTTGGAAAGAATTTGATGAGAACTAGTTCTAATGAAACCATTCCCTGGAATTCTGAAAATAACCGCACTCACACACTGCTTTCTCCAAACACTCAGAGTAAGGACCCTAAAGACCATGTAATTTGGATAAGTCAAAACCTTTCCCTCTGATAATAATTATGTGGGATACTGGAATACTGCACCTACGCTAGGAAACTGAATAACCTGTTAACTAATTCCATCAGCAGATCTAGTATAAAACCACAACAGCCCTCTTAAAAAACACATTACTTTGATTATCGTCCAAATACTGATTTCAGGCAGATGGGAAACTGGTTAAAGAATTGAGCTACTAGATCCCTGAAGAAGACACTTCATTTCATCAAAAATTTGGCCATAACCCTAGGGCTACTAATCCTTTATGGTTAATTTTCACTTTCTATTGCTAGTATTATGAGAGGATCAGAAGCTCCCAGCTGTTGAAATGAAATTACTCTAGATATCATGTTCATCTCCTGGCCTGGCATTCCCCTCGCTTTATTTGGAAACATTTATGAAGGGTTTAAGATGCAGTAATTAGCAGCATTATAGTAAAATATCGTTGAGAAAGGTAGAAATTGTTCACGGCCAGCAAGTGATGTTGACACTTGGTTGGGATTAATTTGGATAGACGAGAGACCAAGACCTGGTTTGGGAGTTTGGGAGTCTGGCAAGGGGTAATTGAAGTAGAGGATGAGGCAGCTGCCTTTAGTGTTTTGCAGTTTCCAGATGGCCTGGCTAAATTCAGTCTTCAGACCCAGGCCTGGGTGTGATTGCTAGAGTCTGAACCCCAAACTCCGGGGTGAATTAGAGATCTGAATTTTGGAACTCTTGGAGCCCATTGTGACAGGGAGAGACTGAATAATGGACACATGATTGTATGCTCTTTTGTACCCTTCAAAGCTAGAAACTTTACTAAATAACTGAAGGAGCCTCATGCAGTATGACCAAAAATACTGTGAGCCCATCTTTATTGGTAAAGACATAGCCTTTGAAAAAGTTCCTTTAAACATTTTTAAAGTACAAAAATAGTAAAAAAAAAATCAAAATTAGGGGCTCCAACTGTGATCAATTTGAGCATCTTAATAGAAATCCATAGTATTATTTTTAGGTGGGGTTGGGAATGTGACACAGTCCGTCTATCAAAGATACAAGATAGATAGAAAGAGCAGATAGGGCTGAAGCAATATATTTAAATGTTGGAGCCACTTCAAACCTTGGTATTTTGAAATCCAAATATATTGTGCCAAAGATACAGCTTTATCATAGTCTTCTTTTAGCTCATTTTGAATGAATATTCCAAATGGCAACATGAATTGTAGCTAAAGAATCAATCACAGTAATAGGAATATGAAGGAAGAAATTATATTATGGGTTTCACAACTTCACCCAAAATCAAATATTATAATTTTAAAATAGATACCTTTTGAATCCTAGAAACTCAAGTTCAAGTTCAAGTACTACGTATTTCATGAGATAATTTTGAAGGTCATAAAACATATTTCGGACTATTTCAGTACAAATAAAGTTGTACTTGTGCTAATTTCTGAACTTGTGTCTGCCAACTGTGTAGTACTCTCCCAGGTACTTAGTACAGTGTTCTGCCTATAGTAAGCACTCAATAAATAACATTGACTGATCAGTGGGTTCATTACTGTTTCTGGATACATGAACACATAACTCATTCATTCATTCATTCATTCAATAGTATTTATTGAGCGCTTACTATGTGCAGAGCATTGTACTAAGCGCTTGAAATGTACAATTCGGCAACAGATAGAGACAATCCCTGCCCATTGATGGGCTTACAGTCTAATCAGGGGAGACAGACGGACAAAAACAAGACAACTTAATCACGATAAATAGAATCAAGGGGATGTACATCTCATTAACAAAATAAATAGGGTAATAAAATATATATACAAATGAGCACAGTGCTGAGGGGAGGGGAAGGGAGGCAGGGAGGAGCAGAGGGAAAGGGGGGAAAGGGTGTTTACAGGGTAATAAAAATATATACAAATGAGCACAGTGCTGAGGGGAGGTGAAGGGGGCAGAGAGGGAGCAGAGGGAGCAAAGGAAAAATGGAAGCTCAGTCTGGGAAGGCCTCTTGAAGGAGGTGAGCTCTCTATACATGATGTTTATCCCTTTAATTCATCTTTCTACTCTTCCACTTCCATTGATGAAGAATAAATGAATGAATGAATGAATGAATGAATGAATGAATGAATGAATGAATGAATGAATACAGATAAGTTTGAAGGAATGGAAAATCAGGCTTGGTGAAAATCGATACTTTCTATGGTGGATTCCCCAAAGCTATGTGACAAGCAATTATGATCAGCAGAGAAGCAGTGAACTGAAAGCATATTCTAACCCTACCTAACCTCTAGATACAATCCAGGATTTTAAACTAGAAGTTTATTGTCCTAAGAACAATCTTTATACAGTCCACTGAATTTAGAGTATGTCATTAGCGCTTTTCATATTAATCCTTTAATAAGGAACCTGCTTCTGTTTCCTTAAAATGGCAGAAATTGGAGTTCATTCCTTTTTAGAATTGTGAAAAATGACATTCAGCAAAATTGTTTTATGTCTTGGTAAAGATATGTCACTATGGTAATACTACAGAAAATTTTTGCATGCTCTTTACAATGTGCAAAATGTACAATCTGCTTCTTGTATCCCCTTGCCCCAGGCAAGCCCAAGAGAGTGTGTATGGTGCTGGAAAACTCTGCCATTATAACCAGTTTCTTCAGGCTCAGTCCCTGAGCCTTTGGGAGTGGACAAAATCTCAGCTGTCATTTATGATGGAAGACTCCATCATCACTGGTATAGGAAAGTCACAGCCTACAAAATCATCCATTCATTTTGTCCATCAGCAGATAGCTAGTGCAAGGCACACCAGAGCTACGTATATAATTCTTGAAAGCATAGTTGCAAATGTTAAATCTACATAGTTTATCATTCATTTATATGTTCAATGCTTTTCTTCTTTTGTTCTCGGTCTAAAGCAAAACCAGTGACATAATTCTGATATATTTTAATAACCTTTACAAGGTACCTCTGATATACATCAAATCGTAACTAGTGAAGATTGGAAGCACAAAGAACCTTTATTTAACTGGAATTCAGATGTTTTTATGAGTGACACAGAAAACATCCTATTCACATGGTTCACTTGGAATTCTTTTTGAAGGTGTAAATTTTCTTGAATGAGCATAACCATAGTTATGGTAAAACCAGTTCTTGGCAATACAAAAACACCTTGCAAACTCTGTTTGTCAGCCATAATTGAGGGAAAAATAGGTGATAAAAATTCAAAAGATAAAAAAAGAAAACAAAACTAATTTTTCAATGAAATATATATCACCCTCTTGACTCTACCTCCATCACGTAGCTTAAGATATTCCCCGGCTTGGAGTCCCCTCCAAACTCAAATCCACCAGACCATAAGCTCTCCTCAGCTTCAAAGTCTTCCTAAAATCCCACCTCCTTCAAGATACTTGTCCTGAGTAATTCACAATACACCACTTTCATCAACACAACAGCCATGTATGCATTTGATTTTAGTCTTAACTTCACCACTTACGTATACATGTAGATTTGTCCATAGAATTTCATTTGCATATTCAACTACTTATTCTTCGACTTCATTCTGCTATACTTTAACTACTAACCACATAATATTCTCCTATGTGCATTATAAGTAAATGGTTTGCTTTTTTTATCTCCCCTTCAAAATGAGAGCTACTTGAGGATCAGGAATGTGTGCCTTCCTTTTGTATTCTCCCAAGCATTAGTGTGATGTTTAGCATTTATTTGGTGCTCGGTAAATACCACTGAGTGACTAGACTCCAATAAACATAAACTATGACTATAAACAAGAAGGAAAAAGATGACCTTTCTTATTTATTTAAGCATTTTCCCGCAATTTCTGAACTCCAAGGGTGATAGAGAAAACTTCAATCATGAAAAAATAAAAAAAAATTATATCTTGCTTTTCTCTTCTTAAATTGGAAAGGTAACCAGGTTTTGACAAAAAGGGAAACTTCTTTAAAGAACTTTAGAAAGCAGTGTACCTCGAGCAAAAAGGTGGACAGGTAAATGAATGAATTTTTTATTTTTGTGAAACATATAGACTTTTTCCTAAACACAAATAGGGAAAGCACCTACTCTACTACATGCGAATGCCAAAGACAAGTAAAAGGTTCTAGAAGTTTACTAGTGCCTTACTAAGCACTAGAGAGAATACAACTGTTTTGATAGGCAACTTCCTTGCCCACAAACTGCTTAGCACAGTGCACTGCACACAATAATCACTCAATCCATATGATTGATTGATATACCCCAAGCAACAGGGTGGTCAGTAACTGATACATTGTACTCTCCCAAGAGCTTAGTACAGTGCTCTCAAATTAGAAAGCACTCAATAAATACCACAATCTATTAATGAGCTGCAAAATCTTGGCCATAAGTCTTTTACAAGTTCAGTTTAGTTAGGTAGTCTCTGAGAAAATGTGAAGGTTAAGGCAGGCTTTACCTTAGGTTTTTATAACAATTTCAAATATGATCAGATATTGAGAAAGGGAAATACCTGATGCAGAACTAGTGTTTCCAAAAAGACAATTGTACTGCAGAAAATCCTCCTAACTCAGGGGATATGTCAGCTCCAGCAGCCAAAGCTGCCCACAGCTCCCCTACTTCTCTACCACCACTCTGGCTAGTGAGCTACTATTGTGGTCATTGAGGGCCATCTAAGGGGGAGGACCCCACGGGATCATTCTTTTTCCCCTTTTCCCTCTGCTCCTCCCCCTCTCCCTTCCCATCCCCACAGCACTGTACTCGTCCGCTCAACTGTATATATTTTCTTTACCCTATTTATTTTGTTAATGAATTGTACATCGCCTTGATTCTATTTAGTTGCCATTGTTTTTACGAGATGTTCTTCCCCTTGACGCTGTTTATTGCCATTGTTCTTGTCTGTCCGTCTCCCCCGATTAGACTGTAAGCCCGTCAAACGGCAGGGACTGTCTCTATCTGTTGCCGACTTGTTCATCCCAAGCGCTTAGTACAGTGCTCTGCATATAGTAAGCGCTCAATAAATACTATTGAATGAATGAATAAACTACAACAGAGTTGGTAGACACGTTAACTGGTCATAATGAGCTTACAGTCTAGAGGGGGAGCCATACATGAATAAAATTGTTATAATATATAATTTATAGATGTATACATAAATGCTTTGGAGCTGAGGGTGAGGTAAATATAAAATGCCCAAAGGTCAAAGATACAAGTACCTAGACGCTGCAGAAGCTGGGGAAAGACAACTTAATCAAGGGAAGACGTCCAGGAGAAACTGTGACCTTAATAAGACTTTGAAGGTGGGGAGAGTGGTGGTCTGGCATATATGGAAAGGGAGGAAGTTCCAGGCTAGGGGGAGGACGTGTGAAAGGGGTCAGTGGCGAAACAGATGAGATTAGACAAAGTGAATAAGCAGGCACAAAAGGGGAAAATGGTGATGGCTGGGCTGTAGTAGGAGATGGCATAGTGGATAGAGCACGGGCTTGGGAATCAGAAGGTCATGGATTCTAATCCAGGCTCCTCCACTTGTGTGCTGTGTGACCTTGGGAAAGTCACTTGACTTCTCTGGGCCTCAGTTACCTCACTTGTAAAGTGGCGATTGAGACTATGACTCCCCTATGGGACAGGGACTGTGTCCAACCCGATTTGCTTGTATTCATCCCAGCGCTGAGAACAGTGTTAAGCACTTAACAAATGCCATAATTATTATTAAGGTAGGAGGGGGACAATTAGTTGAGTGCTTTAAAACCAGTGGTTAGGAGTTTCTGTTCTATGTGGAAATGGATGGGCAATCAATCTACATCCTTGATGTAGAAGCAGCATGGCTCAGTGGAAAGAGCAAGGGTTTGGGAGTCAGAGGTCATGGGTTCGAATCCCAGCTCTGCCATTTGTCAGCTGTGTGATTGTGGGCAAGTCACTTAACTTCTCTGTGCCTCAGTTACCTTATCTGTAAAATGGGGATTAAGGCTGTAAGCCTCATGTGTGACAACCTGATTACCCTGTATCTATCGCAGTGCTTAGAACAGTGCTCTGCACATAGTAAGCCCTTAACAAATACCAACACTATTATTATTATTGATAGTTGTTTGAGTGGAGAAGGGGGTGGCTTGGCTTGGACAAAAGATTGGGAGGACTTAGCAATTGATGAGATATGAGAGATGAATGAACTTGAAGAGTTGAGGATGACACCAAGATGGCTGGTCATCAAAGTTGATGCTCATTTATAGAACTCTGTAAGGACTTATAAAGGTTTGTAGCGATGTATTTATATCTAGATTTGCCACAAAGAACTAAGGCACATGTTCATATGGAAATCTTTGAAGCACTTTTTAAGCCAGCATTAAAATACCTTTCAATTAAAACACTCTAAATGTTCTAACTTTACTGATTCTGCTGCTTACTAAAACTTTTAATTGTAATATCAAACTATATCAAGGGAACATAATGCAGCTCATTTGCTTTCCTTCCTGCTCTAACAGCATTCTACAGCACAAGGAAAATGTGTCAGCCATAGGCCAGAACTAGGTGAGGCTACAGCTGTGACTACTGTCTTGTGTCTAATAGATTCCGAGCCTCGAGAATCCTGAAACTCTATTCCTCTGGCCACAGTACCCTGTTTCTCTTTGTCCTTATCTATTATGTTGTTTATGTGTTATTGCTGCTTTATCTTTTTCTTGTGCATGTCTTGCCAACCTCCTCTTTACTAGAGAAGCAGCATGGCTTAGTGGAAAGATCAAAGCCTTGGGAATCAGAGGTCATGGGGTTCTAATCCCAGCTCTGCCACTTGTCAGCTGTGTGACTTTGGGCAAGTCACTTAACTTCTCTGTGCCTCAGTTACCTCATCAGTAAAAATGGGAATTAAGACTGTGAGCCCCACCTGGGACAACCTGATAACCTTGTATCTCCCCCCGTGCTTAGAAAAGTACTTGGCACATAATAAGTACTTAACAAATACCATCATTATTATCCCATATTCTTAGATTGTGAGTCCCTTGAGGGCCAGGGACTAATCTAATTCTTATACATATTTTTTTCCAGCACTTAGTACAGTGCTTAATAAATACTCTCAAGACTACTACTATTCTGTAAGCATCTGCATAACCAAACCTACTTACTATTTTTCAAGTTTGTATCTAATATCACCAGGATCTAATGCTGTCCTCAGTAGAAGCTGCACAATATAACATAAATGTATGATCAATGCAGGCAATGTTTGATTAATACATTCCCTATATCAAGCTACAATTTGTGAGCCATAATTATCCACCACTTCAGATTAAATGTTGTCCTTTAACCTTTTGGTATTTTTTTCTGGTATTCTCTGCCCACTAGGATGAATTTCCTGAATCTATGTGATCCTTTCCCTTTTGAATTTGCTGAAAATGGCCTTGAAATAGCGACATTAATTACATGCTTAGTCAAAGACAATGTAATGAGGTTCCTATGCCAGAGTAATTGGAACCCTGCAGTTTCACTCTCCTGGTTATTATAGTACAGCAACAAGTTTCAGAGCTGATAAAACAATCTGGACACATTGAAGAGCAACAGCAGCCTCCAAATCAATTGAAAATGGAGTGCATGAATCTTTACACTAAGTTGAAAAATACATGCTATTGAACTGTTTTTGGTTGCATGGTGGCAGACACCACAGCACCTCAATATCAGAGCCTAATTTAAAAATATATCCCAGTAAAAAATGGATACTAGAAAACCCAGAAAAGTTACTGGTAAAGTATGGGATGTAGAACCGAAGCTCCAAAATAGTCTTAGGATAAACTGCATTGTAAGTAAATGAAAGGGAACTGTTTAAATGAGAAATAGAGTGAAGATTAGTAGAAATGTCACAAAAAGTTAAAGGAAGAAATTGGAGAAGGCAAATGAATAATGAAATAAAGACCAAAAAGAATGCAAATGTGAAATTTGTTAATCTCCACTTGACCACCATCACTGAATAAGACACTATTTCCTTACCTCAAGAATCCCAATTCTCCCAACATTAATGTTATTCCCTGGAAAATACACTGGGACTTTGGAAGAAGTCCCCTACCTCACCTCCCTGATTTCCTACTGCAAACCTGTCTGCACACTTTGCTCCTCTAATGTCAATCCACTCACTGTAAAAAATCTTACCTACTTCGCTGGCCTCTTGCTCACCTTCTGCCTCTGGCTTGGAACACTCTCCCCCTTTATATCCAATAAATGATCACTCTCCCCACCTTCAAATGTTTACTGAAGGCACAACTCCTCCAAGAGGACTTTCTCAATAGGCCCTCATTTACGCTTCTCCCACTCCCTCTGCATCCCCTTGCATTTGAATTTGCACCCTATACTCACCCCCCCTCAGCTCCACAGCACGTATGTACACATATATAATTTATTTATATTAATGTCTGTAACTCCCTCCAGACTTTAAACTCTCTGTAGGCAGGGAATATGCCCATAAACTTTATTACATACTCTTCCAAGCAAGAGTAAAGTGTTCTGCACACAGTAAACACTCAAAAATGTGATTGACTGATGTTTTTGGTTATCATAAGAATTCTACCAAGATACTTGGCCTTTATCCCATCACCAACAGAGCAAAGTAAGTACATGGCACTATGGAGAGAAGTTGCTTTTTAAAAAGTCTTAGTCCAATCATCCCTACCTTTCTCAAGTCTATAGGTATAATTTTAGCTCTACATCTTCCTGTGGTACCTAACTTCATGAAGTTTCCTACCTACTGTTTGTTTTCCCTTGGAATCATGAACTTTCCACAGTCAAGCATCAGTGTGTCTTATCTAGCCCTGAAGTTCTGGGGTGTGCTGTTCTTTTTTCACCTTTTGTGATTTTCTAACCTTCAAATACAGCCCCGTCAGCCTTGATCATTCCACTTTATCCTAAAAGAGAAGCGGTCCTTTCTCTGCAGTCACTTTCTGTCTCTTGTGGATTTCTCCTCTGCCACCCATCCCGTATGGTGGGAGTCCTTAAAGGCTCAGTTCTGGGTCCCCTTCTGTTCTCCATCTACACCCACTCCCTTGGAGAAACTTTCACTCCCATGGCTTCTATTTTCATCTCTATGCAGATATGATTCCCAAATCCACTTCTCCAGCTTCAACCTCTCTCCTCTGCAGTGTCACTTTTCCTTCTGCCTTCAGGTCATCTATCTCTCTCTGGTTGATTCGTCGAAACCTCAAACTAAACATGTCCAAAACAAAACTAATCTTCCCACTCAAACCCTGTCCTCTCCCGCCTTTCATTATCACTGAAGAAAAAACACTACTCTCCTTATATTACAAGCCCATAACCTTGACATTATCTTCAACTCATCTATTTCTTTCAACCCATAGATTCAATCCGTCACCAAATCCTGTTCTATCTTCACATCACTAAAATATGCCTTTTCCTCTCTATCTAAACTGCTGCTATGCTGATTCAAGCATTTATCATATCCCCCTTGACTACTGCTTCAGCCTCCTTGCTGACATCCTGTCTCCCTTCCCTCTCCATACATTCTTCATTGTGCTACCCAGATCAATTTTCTAAAAAATTGTTCAGATCACATCTCTCTACTCCACAAGAACCTCTAGTGTTTGCCCATCCACCTCAATATTGAACAGAAACTCCATTCTATCACCATTTAAGCACTCAATCAGATTGCTCTGTTCTACCTTTCTCTACTGATTTCCTTCTACAACTCAGCCCATCTGCTTCGCTCCTCCAATATCAACCTATTCCTGGGACTTCAATCTTGTCTATCTCACCACTGTCCTTTTGCCCATGACTTCATTCATTCATTCATTAAATCATATTTATTGAGCACTTACTGTGGGCAGAACACTGTACTAAGCGCTTGGAATGTACAATTTGGCAACAGATAGAGACAATCCTGACCAACAACGGTCCTCTCTCTTATCTGGAACTCTATATCCTTCAATATGTGACAGACCACCACTCTCCCCATCTGTAAAGCCTCATTAAAATCACACCTCCTCCAGACTCACCCCTTGTATTTCCCATACCTGGCCTTTACTCTGCATCCCTATGAACTTGGCTGTGTATCCTTTAAGTACTTTGATACTCATCCCAGCCCCACAAAAGTTACATAAATATTCTTATACTCTACTATTTCCTCTATCCTTATTCTACTTCACTGTTTGCCTTCCCCTGAAGACTGCAAACTCCTTGTGCTTAGAGATCGCATCTACCAATTATGTTGCAATTCACTTTCATAAGTAATTAGCACAGTGTGCTGCACACAGTAGGTGCTCAATAAGTACCATTGATTGATTGATCGATTGATTTTATTGTGTACTTCTTACAATGTGGCAACAAAGATCACATAAAGAGAACTCATCTAGTAGCTGGGACATATCTACTGAGTATTAGAAGACTCACTGATTATGAAACCCTTTTTCCTCCTGCTTACAAGAAGCAGCATGGCTTAGTGGAAACAGCACGAGCTTGGGAGTTAGATTTCGTGGGTTCTAATCCCGGCTCCACCACTTGTCAGCTGTGTGACTTTGGGCAAGTCACTTCACTTCTCTGTGCCTCAGTTACCTCATCTGTAAAATGGGGATTAGACTCTGAGCCCCACGTGGGAAAATCTGATTACCTTGTATCTAGCCCAGTACTAAGAACAGTGTTTGGCACATTGTAAGCACTTAACAAATACCATCATAATTATCTACATTTGAAATGATATTTTTCTCACACTTTAGATTTCAGTTCAGAATTCATGAGTCTGAGCTTGATCTGAAAATGTAGATATTCCAGGTTATTAAGTATTTGCATTTTTATTGTAGAGCAGTTACATTTATTGTGTATTCTATGAACAATTAAAGTTCAAACAGAATTAAAGCACTGGAAAGGAAAAACATTTCAAGATGAGGAACTGTAGGCACAGCAAGTGCCTATCGTTTTTTGCAGTAAAGCATTCTACTTTGGTTTAGCTTTTGATTTACATTTATATAATTATTGTTACAATATGTCATATTTCTGGGTTTTTAAGAAATAATTACTATTCCCAAACATAGCTCTCTTCTAGTTACAGTGGCTAATAACAATGTATCCTACTTGACTGTAGGGACTGTATCTCATATTCTCCAATCAATAGTATTTATTGAGCACTTACTGAGTACAGAGCACTGTGTCAGGCACTTGGGTGAGTACAATACAATGTAGGTGGCTCAGTGGAAAGAGTACGGGCTTTGGAGTCAGGGCTCATGAGTTCAAATCCCAGCTCTGCCACTTGTCGGCTGTGTGACTGGGCGTCACTTAACTTCTCTGTGCCTCAGTTCCCTCATCTGTAAAATGGGGATTAAGACTGTGAGCCCCACGTGGGACAACCTGATTCCCCTGTGTCTACCCCAGCGCTTAGAACAGTGCTCGGCACATAGTAAGCGCTTAACAAATACCAACATTATATTATTATTATTATTATTTCAATGCTCAGTAAAGACTTACTTATACTCAGTTCTATCATACATGATCTCGAGGAGTGTTTTGGCCAGAAAACTGTTAGGGAAAGTTATTTGCAAAAACAAGTCTGTTTGAAGCTGGGGTGTTGCAGTGTTCAACAAAGCAGCTTGTGCACATATATGAAGCCCTGGGATAGGTACTATAGGGTAAGTGTTATTTAAAATGGGATTTTGGTAAATGCAAGTATTTATTTTAAGCTCCTCTATAAAGCTCTCCCATCCCATCACTTTCCCCAGTGGATGTTGATTGGTTGAATGTAGGTGTTTCAACAACCAACCATAGTCCTTACTGTGTGATTAAAAATGAGATTATAACCCCAAAGATAATGAGACTCAGTTGATACAGGTGCCCAGAACTTGACAATTGTAAATCAACTTTTTGATGAATTTTTAGGAGATTTGAAAATGATCTAAAACATGAAACATAGCAAATTTAGTCTATTTTCTGATCTTATTTGAACACTGTGGGATGCCTCATTCCTAACACTAGTCATCTATCTGTTATGCTGGGTCTTATTCAAGTTCATTATAAAATGTCCTTTCGTGAAATACAAGTACATTTTGTTCACTGCTTCTTTTCTGTGTGTTCTTTCTACTCAAGCCTTCAAAGGAAAAAAAAAAAAGGTTGATCACATTTGTCCCGAAAAAAAAATATTGCTTATAAAAACTTATTGGAATAATTTGGGTCTTCTCAACTAATGGCTTCACATGGCAACCTAATTCATTCCTGAAGAAGCCATGTAGAAAAAAGCACTGGCCTGAGAGTCAGAAGACCTGGGTTCTAAGCTTAGTTGACCACTTGTTTCCTGTGTGACCTTTGGCAAGTCATTAATCTCTCTGTGCCTCACTTTCCATCTGTATAATGGGGTTTCAATGCCTGTCTTCCCTCGATCTTAAACTATGAGCCCCACGTGGGACAGAGGCTGTGTCTGACCTGAAGACCTTATAGCTACCCCAGGACACAATGTTTAGCACTTAATAAGTGCTTAATAAATATTACATTTACTATTATGATTATTATAGTAGCATTGGCGATTTTGTTATGGTTCGACAGTTCTTGTGCTGAAATAAGGTGATCCTGTAATGCTCAAATGTAGACATGATGGTTATGATATGATTTGTTGTTTTAATGCAAATCTCAGCAGCTTCTTTACATCTTAAAAGAAAATATAAAATTAATATTGTCAGCTTTGTGACTGTGGGCAAGTCACTTCAATTCTCTGTGCCTCAGTTACCTCATCTGTAAAATGGGGATTAAGACTGTGAGCCTCATGTGGGATACCTTATTACCCTGTATACCCCAGTACTTAGAACAGTCCTCTGCACATAGTAAGCGCTTAACAAATATCAACATTATTATTACCTTATTATAATTAACAAATTCCACAGAAGTAACAGAAGTTTGAAAATCAAAAACTATTTAAACTTAAAGCTCATTTTACAGTAGCACTATTTTAGCAGTGGACATTTATTTTGGCTATTGAATGCATAACTTTGAGTTACACAAACCTCATTAATCATTAAATGTTAAAATACTGCCTCCTTCCAACTACATAAATACATATTTAGCTACGCTTTAGTATTTTTTAGAATTTGAAAGGAATATAGAGAGTCACTGGTGTAACTGGTGGAAACTTGTCCCAGACAGTTGAAAATGAATAGAATCCACCACTGTAAGACACACACAGTCCTTCACATTGAATGTCCTGACAATTCTTCAGTATGCAACACAAAACTTTCCATGTCATTATAAACATCAAGCTAGAATTGAAAAGAAATCACCCTCCATGCTTCCCACCAATAAGAAAGAGTAGTAATAAATCCAAAAAAACCAGAGTTAACTGAAGATAATTTGAAAATAACCTCAGGATACAGCACAGAGACAACTCAGAAGAGGAAAATAACTTTAATTCAGATTTTCATTTTAATTCAATAAAGTGACGTTGAATGATTATGACATTTCTAAAACTCGACTTTTCTTTTAAAAAGTTTAGTGCCAAGATTAGAGGCCATTCCTCTCAAAGCAAATATCTAGGACACTTTGGATGAACTTAGCTTTTCAGTATATTTTGTGCAAATAAGAAAGAAAGCCTTATGTTATATGAGATAAGGCAGGTGATCGGTATGCCAACCTGAGTTTGACTTCGCTATGTCTACTGGGTAGATTCACCGATTTTGGATTTGATAGGATTCGGTGCAGAATCCAGAGTAAATTCATGGACCTTAAATTCTCGGTTATAATTCACTGTTCATTGTTGAGTCAATCACCCAGCAATGGGTGAACCAGAAGAGAAGACAGATATTCATTCATTCATTCAATAGTATTTATTGAGCACTTACTATGTGCAGAGCACTGTACTAAGCACTTGGAATGTACAAATCGGCCACAGATAGACAGTCCCTGCCCTTTGATGGGCTTACAGTCTAATCGGGGGGAGACAGACAGACAAGAACAATACTAAACTACCATTCACATGAAGGTTTTTTTGGTGGTTTCTGATAAAAGCTACCAGAAGAGAAGCAAGATGGTGTAATGGAAAGAGCATGGGCCTGGGTTTCAGAGAACCTAGGTTCTAATCCTGGCTCTGACAATTTCTTGTTGTGTGATCCTGGGTCAGTTACTTAACTTCTCTGTGCCTCAACTGCCCCAACTGTAAAATGGGGATTAAATCCTATTTCCTCCTACTTAGACTGTGAGCCTCTTGTGGGACAGTGACTTTGACCACCCTGATAAGCTTGTATCAACCCCAGTGCTTAGAACAGTGTGAGGCACATAGTAATCACTTAACAAATACCAGTATAAAGAAAAAGTTTCTAAACCAACAGAAACTGAAGGAAAACATAATTAGAAGAAAATCAGCTGCAAGATGATGAATCACCAGTTTTTGAAGATGATTAAGATACACACAAATTTAAAATTATATTAAGAATGGGAATTGAAGATTTAATGAATCAATTGCAATCCATCAGTTTTCACAAGATTTGAGCTATCACATTTCAAAACTGAAGAAAATAATCTTTACGAAAGATTCACAATCAAACATATATTAGAAGAAAAAAAATTTTCAAAGTGCATAGTCAGAATTGAGCCAGGAGTCTGACAAGTCTAAATGTAATGTATTAGAATCCTGGTTATTTGGGATTTTACCTTCATATCAAAAAACTATTTTAAGAGCCTTTGCTAAAAGCAATTAGTAAAGAATAAAACACCATTTCTCATTAATGTTGATATTTGTTAAGCGCTTACTATGTGCAGAGCACTGTTCTAAGCACTGGGGTAGACACAGGGGAATCATGTTGTCCCACGTGGGGCTCACAGTCTTAATCCCCATTTTACAGATGAGGTAACTGAGGCACAGAGAAGTTAAGTGACTTGCCCACAGTCACACAGCTGAGAAGTGGCAGAGCGGGGATTCGAACTCATGACCTCTGACTCCAAAGCCCGTGCTCTTTCCACTGAGCCACGCTGCTTCTCATTGGGTAGAGTACTTATCATTCACCTAATGGACATCCCATTTCAGCTGATTTCTAGTGATTCTTTCAAACCTAGTGAAAACACTACTTGGTTCACACTAATGCAATGCAGAATCTCCCCATCAACATCAGTGGAACTATGAAGTATTCACTAAAAGAAAAAGACCGTGACAAAAATTCTGAAAGAAAAAGTTTGTAGGAAAGCAGTAGTTCTTCTCACATGCTATAGTATATATTTTATATTTACTTCTTGATTTAAATTTCAAAAGTAGAAAATGTGTTTAACCGCTTAGTTAAAAATTATATTAGCTCTAGAATCATACTCCTAATTAAAACTGAATCCCTTAAAATTCTGAAAGAATTTGATCCTGACCTAGAATATTGAACATTTCAAAAACTGACCTTTGTTCCATATAAAGTAAATAACTACATTCTTAAATCATTATGGCATGCAAGTCTATATAAGAGAGTATGCTTTCCCCTTTGGTTAAATAATAATTAACCAACCACTGCTCTTATTTTAAGAGGAGCTTCAGAAAAAAATCTATTTAGAGGTAAGTCACTAAAATCCACTAAAATCCCATTTCCTCGTCATCCAAAATACTACCACATTAATACAATCACTCATCCTATCTTGCCTGGATGACTGCATCAGCCTCCTTGCTAACCTCCTTGCCTCCCTTCCTCTCCCCACTCCAATTCATACTTCACTCTGCCCGGATCATTTTTCTACAGAAAAGTGCAGGACATATCACCCCACTTCTGAAAAAACTCCAGTGGTTGCCCATCCACTTCTGCATCAAACAAAAACTCCTCACCACTGACTTTAAAGCAGTCTGTCATCTTGCTTCCTTCTATCTCACCTTGCTATTCTCCTACTACAACCCAGCCCACACAGTTCGCTCCCCTAAAGCTAACCTTCTCACTGTGTCTCGATCTCGCCTATGTTGTCGCCAATCACCCCCTCCACCTTCAAAACCTTATTGAAGGCACATCTCCAGGAGCCTTCCCTGATTAAGTCCCTGCTTTCTTATTCTCCCACTCCCTTCTTGGTCACCCTGCCTTGCTCCCTTTTTCTGCCTCCATCCCAGCCCCACAGCACTTAGGTACATATCTGTAATTTATTATTTATATTGATGTCTGTCTCTCCCTCTCTAGACTGTAAGTTCGCTCCAGGCAGGGAATGTGTCAATTAACTGTATTTTACTTTCCCAGGAGCTTAGTACAGTGCTCTGCACACACAGCTAAGCATTCAATAAACACGATTGAATGAAGTCACAACAGCAGTTTGAAGTATAAAGAATGCTATAAAGGATTAAAAAACCTGATAAGCCAGAAAATGTATTTTAAATTGCTTCATAGAAATGAAATGTTTCACATCTGCTATGGGGAAATACTTCATTAAAAGATAGTACTGTTTTATGAAGCATTTGCATTTTCACCAAAAAATTTGCTTTTTCCCTGGATGCTTTTACCAGCAGTTCTCTCTGAAAACTAATATCTTTTTGATGTATTCCAGAACATGAAAGGATATTATGAAGTCTGATAAAATGAGATCTATCGAAATATCTTATGCACTCTAGACTGCAGAACATAGTAAATACTGCATATACATTTCAAATTTAAATATCCATAATAATGGTATTGGGACTCTAAGCAAATCCATACCCACTTCCCCTAATACCAAATATGTACAAATCAATTATCTGAATGGAGGAATATCAAAGATTGGTGCTTGTGTGATCCTAATTTATTGCTTGCATATTTCTATCTTTTCTATCACATGAAACTGAATAACAGGTTTTGTACCTTTTCAGGACAAAAGGAATGGCCATTACAACATAGCTATAGTTGTTTCAGTTAACTTCTAGTTTCTAGGGGAAAAATTAATTTTTAAAGATTCTCCCAGCATAAAGATATATGATTTTACAATCTAAGAATGAATAGTATAAATAAAACAGAACATTTCAGTGTAATGGTCATGATCAATATAAAAATAAAGGCTTCAAAAATACCTAGACTTGCACAGAACTCTGATGATAAAATTACTGGGCTGTGAGAAAGTTGAGGAGTTAGGATCTCCCCAAAGGAGATTCTCTATCACAATGATTTGCCTCTGTTCAGAGGTCAAGGCAGAGTGGATTCTTTCCATTTAGGCAATGAGATCATCTCATTCGCATGGTGGTTTAATGGCAAGAGCATGGGCTTGGGAGTCAGAGGACATGAGTTCTAATTCCCACTCAGCCACTTATCTTTGTGACTTTGGGCAAGCCACTTCACTTTTCTGTGCATCAGTTACTTCATCTGTGAAATGGGGATTATTACTGTGAGTTCCACGTGATTACCTGATTACCTTATACGTACCCCAGAGGTTAGGACACTTCTTGGCACATAGTAAGTGCTTAACAAATACCATCATTATTATTATTAATCTTATAGTGGAGCTCTAACAGCCTTCTCTCCACCCTACCTGGGACTCATTGGAAGAAGCTTCATTACATTTAGAACACTAATCCTGTAACTGAGAAACATTCTTTGGGTGACTTTTAAAGCTGGTAGTGGTGTACAACCAGTCAACATTTCTTTTTAAACCTTAGACCTCCTGTAAATCAATACGGACATCAATGGCCAAGACTTCCTGGGATATTGGAGCTGTCCATATCTATGTCTGACGCCTAGGCAGAAATCAATTTCACACAAAGAGAGAAACTGAATAAGGTCACATCTTCCTGTTGTCACACTTTGATTTGTGTAGTGGGAGGACCTTAATTATACATGTAGCTCAGGAATTTTACCTATTTTCAAGATGTGTGTGTGTGGAGAAATGTCATATTTGCCTATTTACACCTACTGATGTCTTTCATATTCTAAGATAATGCTGCCAATGTATGAGTGCAGGTGGGGCTGAAAAGATCAACTTGTAACGAACTGTCCCTTTCACCCTGGGCACCCAGAAACATTGTCCTTGGCTCAGCTGTTGCATTTGCTATTTGTGGTCTGGCAGTGTTTTCAGATGAGCATAATTAGCTGATACCTTGTAAGACGATGAAACTGCAGTTTAATCTGCAAAAACAAAAGATAATGCGTACAGAAAACAATGATTTCTTTGCAGGTGCACATTATTAAATAGAAAGACTGCTACATCCTCAAATACAATGGACAATCTCTGGAAGTGGAAAAATATTATTTTGTTAACTGTTGTGCATTCACTTTCTACAGATTCCTTTAATTTAAAAAGAATTCCAATGAGTTTAAGGTTCTAAAAAATAACCAAATGAGATTATAAAAAACAACCCAACTAAAGCCATAGAATTTAAGCCTTACATGGTATACAAAACATAGGATACTGCTGTTATACTTCCCCACTTTGATAAAACTTGTAATAAAATGAAACTTGATTTTCAGCTTAAGCTTACTAAATATAACATTTCTATTTACCTTTTTTGCTTCAAATTCAAAATATTAACTGTTCAATTTAAATGATCTCTAACAGAATGTTGCACTGAGAAAAAAATGTTAATGTTAATTGAGAAGTGGAAATTAATGTATACCAACTGAGCCTTGGAAAATTCATCAGAGCTCATGTGGACAGTGAAGGAAAAAGCAATATATTTTACTTCATTCTCAGATTGTGAAACACAGTCATTTTCTGTGCTCCTGTTATTCTTTGTTTATAGCCTGAAGTTTCCAGGTATTCAACCATTTAAATTTAACCTCCTGCTTATTGTGTGAGTCACTATAAATTCACCTATTTGATCATAATTCAGAATGCAAAATGAAAACAAAAGTAAAGCTTGAGAGGTTTTTTCCCCCAGCTGTACTCTCAACTCTGATTTACACCAACTGAAATTGAAGATTTATAATGAGAAGTAAGAAGATCCAGCAAAATAGTGTGAACTATTGATTTTGAAGGCTATGGTTATCTCAAAAATAGACATCTAAAAAGGATGTTCACATGTGGGGTCTTTAGTTTTTTTATGTTAGTATTTTTCAAGTCAAACTCAAAAAAATGCAAAATTAACACAAAATCGAAGTTTAATAGACTATGGAAATTAAACAGATAAACGCTTTTTCTGTGTCTTTGAAACAGACACACGCTCATAAGATCGTAACAAGGGACTTTCCCTGTAACTGCTTAAATGTCAGTTTTTGATGGTCTTAGTTGTCTTAGAGCTTTCCATTTCTTGTCTCTGGGGGCAACATTGTTGATAATCCCTCCTTCTTCCCCAGAACTAGGCTTGGATTTCGACTTGGATGTCTTAAGATGATGTTTTCTAGAAAAATACACATAAAGTGCAGATTCTAGTTAGGGAAGCAGCATGGCCTAGTAGACAGAGCACCTGCCTGGGAATTAGATGGACCTGTGTTCTAATTCCAGCTGCACCGCTTGTCTGCTGTGTGACCTTGGGCAAGTAATTTCACTTATCGGTGCCTCAGTTACCTTATTTGTTAAATGAGGATTAAGACTGTGAACCCCATGTGGGACAGGGACTATGTCCAACCCAATTTATTTGTATTTATCTCAACGTTTATTACAGTGCTTGGCACATAACAAGTACGTAATAAAAACCACAATTATTATTATTTTTAAGAACATATTATTCTCATCAAATTCCTTCTGGCATATAAGTATATATATATATATATACACACACACACATATGAGTTTGTGTGTGTGTGTGCGTGTGCATGTTTGAGTGTGTACGTATGTGAATATTTCCCATAGGTATTCAGATATTACTGAAAAGTTTTGCAGAGTTTTATAATCCACTAATATGTTATTATAAATTATTACAATATGATCACCACAAACATGTATATTGAGTTTCAGTTTTTCCTTATACAGTTAGTTCCCTTTCATTGGGAACCAAGAGTTTCTAGTGAAACTATTTTCTGATTTTTTAATGAAAGAATGGTTAGAAAACCTTGTGTTTCCGTTTCATTTCAAGGCATTTCTAGCATGTCCTTATTTTTTAAAGAGATCGAAGCTCTTATAGTTATTAAATTATCGCTACCAAACTAGATGTACTTTATGACCTTTCTTAACAACTACTTGTAGGTTTGGAAGAGGATATTTGAGGACTACTATTTCGGGGCCTCTGTTTCCTCATGCTAATTTTAAAGTGGTTTCCATTTCCCTTGCTGGAAGGAGTTTAGAAAGTAGGATCCATTGGGCATGCCTTCTTGAAGTAGTCTACAGGATGGTACAGTGCCTGTCAACACTGAGCCTAAAAATAGCTCTTATATTCCCACTTCAACCAAATTAACAGCTGCTAGTCTTTTGCTTCTTTCTTACCCCCAGGCGACACGTTGTATTCGTCTTCTTTTCTTCACTCCTGGTTGATAAAATATAATGGGGAAGGCACTTATAATTCTTGCCCTCTGTCTCAGACTCTCAGTTCAAGTGGAATGGTGGAGTATAGAGCTCAGAAGATGTGCAATAGACTTTGAGATTTGTTGCCAATGTATGCTAGTTGTAGTTGTTCCTACTGAGCAGTGCTTATGCTTGTATCTTGCTCGCCTACATTCCTCCTCATTAATCTAACCACGTACACTGTGTGATTTATTATTTCCTTTGCATATGATCATAACCAAATTTATTATGGTGCCTCAGAGGTCAATTAATGTGACTAATCACTGGAGCTTCATAGAGCCTTGGTTTCTTTCCCTCTGCCTATGCATTTCTACTCTTCTTTAGGTTTTCTTTTTCTAGCTGCTGTTCAGAACTGTAAATCATTTTTGAAAACTGGAAAAAATAATTACAGAATACACCTAAAGGCTTTGTCTACATTTGTGTTGAAATAATACAACTACTCTCTGCTAGTGACACTGGGTCTGAAATATACTTACAACTGCTTCATAGCAAGAATGAAAATGGGATTTAAATTGGAATATTCAAATTTAATTTAAATATTACACTGTGAGCCCCATGTGAGACAGAGACTGTGTCCAACCTGTTAAGCTTGTATCCACCCCAGTGCTTACTGTAGAGCCTGGCAAATAATAGGCTCTTAACAAAAAATATTTTAGAAAAGCTTACATTAGTGCACTAAAGACTGTATGTTTTGGATAAGGGCAGGATGGACAACTCTGAGGATATGCTTCAAGTAATGCAGAGGACAGTATACCTTCCAAAATAATATACCTTCAATGGGTAAATAGAGATATTCATCTTAAAACATGATAGTTGTTTACCTGAAAGACTTGGGTCATGCCAAAATTGTGCTGCATTAAGTTCTTCAGTGGGAAATGAAAGAATGGGTTCAAAGGAAATTTGAAATAGTAAATGGATTCTAACACATTGGATGGAATTCCAAAAAGTTGTGGAAGATGATTTTTTTAAGCTAATCTCAAGTTTTTTATGTTGTTTTAAGATAATCTCAAGTTTTTGAAGGTTAGAAGTTGAAGATAATATTTGCATTTCAAGTGTTTTCCTAACATTCCTCTAACACTTCTCAGTGGTCAGTGGGGTCTCATGGAGAACTAATTTGCACCATCTAAAATTAGTTCAGATAAACAATTAATTTCAAATATTTGCAGTTGATTCCCTTAGCATTGATAATAAATAATAGATCCCTTCCAAACGCAGTCCTCTACTTGAAACAGCATTCTTGGTCCAGGCCCATCACGCTATAACTAATTTATAGCTTCTTTATGGTAACTGTGTTCCCCTATTCTTCTAATGCATTTTATACAAAACGGGGTAATGAAAATGCATATTAAATATCCAAAATGATTTTACCTACAAAATCCAGAATTATTTCTCAAGGATTTCAATGGATCAAAAAAGCTCAACAGAGGAATTGAGTTCACAAATTCCTAAAACTATAGTCATCATCATCAACAATGGTTTTTATTGAGTGCTTACTGTGTGCAGAAACACTGAATTAAACACTTGGGAAAGTGCAGTGAAACAGAGTTGGTAGACAACATCCCCTGCCAATAGTGAACTTACAGTCCAGAGGTGAAACTGACATTAACATAAATAAATTATAGAAATGGATGATCACTCTTAGGGAACACTGTAAGTCCACTGAGGGCTGGGACGATGTCTACCCATTCTGTTTTATTGTGCTCTCCCAAGCTCTTAGTAGAGTGCTCTGCATACGTAACCACTCAATAAATATGATTTATTGATTAATTGAGCAAACCTTCTGGAAGGGTGAAACTGATTTGAAATTATTTCACCCTACCAGCACAAAACTAAAATTGGGAGAGTATAATTTTCAAAATATACGATACTTCTGTATCAAAAACTTCAATATTATAGTGGGTAGGAAGAGGATTTGGAAGGAGGGATAAAGTCCTGGCCAAGTCAGCCATTCCCTATCCAACACTTGCAAGTTAACTTTAGCTGTGGAATAGGTTAATTTGTACATGCGTAAAGTAGTAAATACCTTTCTCCTTTATTCCCCAACATTGGAGACTGAGAACAATTTGATAAGCAACTTCACCAATTGATTCCCCTCTACATTTAATAGTTTACCAAATGATCAAAAATTTCAGTGTGTCACTCCAGGTTGGGACTATTATTATTATTATTGTTATTCTTAAGCGATTACCATGGGTCTAGCCTTGTCCTAAAGTGCTGGGCTAGATATAAGCTAATCATACTGGATACAGACTCTGACCCATGTGGGGCTCATTATACATGTGGGGAGAACAGGGATTTTTACAGATGAGGAAACCAAGGCACAGAAAAGTTAAGTGACTTGCCCAAGGTCACCCTGCAGACAACTGATGGAGTTGGGATAAGATATCCGGTCATCTGTTTCCCAGATCCTGGCTCTTTCCACTGGGTCTGGTTAGACCTCTATTATTTAGTTCTATTCTTATTTCCCAGAATAATAGTAGTTATGTCTTTACTCACAGATAGAGGAGACACTCTTCGGGAGGGCTTTCTTAGGCAATTAGAAAAGTAGACTTCATGATGTAAACACTGTTTGGAATTGTGTTCTGTATCAGACAACATTCTTACCTCATTTCCAGTTCTAAAATGTACACTTTTAATTTCACAGAGTTCTAAGGTAACTGGGGGGCAAACACCTTTTAGTTCTTTTCAGTTGTGAAGAATCCTGGCACTTGACAATAATTGGTGGCACGGAGGTTCTTATTGCTGTTACTGTGCATTTGCTTAGCAGAATGGTGCACTGAGAAACCAGAATTTGCAAACTATTAAGAAAGAATATGACAGGAGATGAGTGTGTGTGGGAGAAAGAAGAAAAATAGGTTCTTGAACCTGTAATTGTGACTCCCACACTGTTTCTTTCAACTGTCTACAATGATTGTGTTTATACTAACTCATTCCTTTAAGGCCAACATGTCTTTTATGTGGGTTAACATTAAGCTTGCTTTCAAAATAAATTATTGATATAATGTTTGCTAATGATATTTTAATGTGTTACAGCTTTATTGTAGCCAAGGTCTAGAATATAGTGATGTTTTCTGCACTACAAATAATTGGATATTCATTAACACTGAAAAGAGTGAATTTTTATAATTACAGGAAAATCATGCATGTATAAGCAATAGTTAATAGACAAGGTGTAGGGTTGTCATTAATTTAATACTCTGATTCTTGTTATAAAAGATAAAAGTGATTCCTGATCTTGAATAAAAGTTCATATTTGATCATTTTATTTTTGACTTTTTATATTTCTCCTAGACCAATTTTTATGATGAGCTGAATGTTTACGTAATTTTCAGTGCTCAGAAAGAAGTATACCAATGAGATATATGCACATTTCCTAATTTTAGGGGGCCCATAATATAATTGATCATATATCTGCATTCATTTAAATAATGAATGGGCTCCAACCACATGAGGCTTGGCCATTATTTTAAAAACAACACGTTTGCAACCCAGCAGGAACATGTTGGTTTCACACCAGCATTTATGTAGACTACCAGTTATGTAAGAATTTTTCTGATATAGGATTCATAATCATTTGACTTTCATCTGAATTTCCATTTCTTTCCATCAGATTTCAACTTCATGATGTTCCTTACAATTTTTGGCCAGATTGCACCCCCTTTTGGTCCTGAAGTTTTCCAGCATTCTTCTCTGAGATGAAGAATTGATCAGTGAGGAGATAGTTGGAATCAAAATAATGGGACAAATGGGTCTCATCTCAGATCATTAAATTTGTACTTTTCAAATGGAAAATTATGATTACCAAATGGAAAGAGGAATTTAGAAAAATCCTTATTAACATTTCACAGCCCAAATGACTGTTTCACTTAGGCCACTTATCTGAATTTGAGCTGAACATTTATCTTTGAGATGAACAGCATCAAATTTTATAAACAAAGACAGAGCCGAGGACACCTATGAAGTCAGACTCCTGGGAAATACTGTGACCTAAATACATTTTTAGAAATCAAGGTGGGGGGAACAAAGAGATGAACAATAATCTTACAATTTTACTTTTCTGTGAACACCAGGGGTTCCTTAGTGTTGAAAACAAATTTCATATTTGTTCCAGCTCATTGTAGCTAATGGAAGTTTGATTGTGAAAATTGGTCATATTTCAGACAGTCTATATGAACAAAAATTGTGGAGGCAGTGTGGCATAACTGCTCTTGATATTTGCAGGTCTTAGAACGAATTCCCAGTGTGGCTATGCAATGTTGTGAAAATGTGGATGAATACAAGGCACGTTTTTAGAACACAAATAAGTGTATGAATGCGGAACGGTAATTCAACACATACTGATATGATTAAAATGGCAAACAAAATCTGATAAAAAAGACTTCTGCTACTGAATAACTGAGAGACATAGTGCATTTTCTAAAACTGTATAATGATATATTAATGAAAAGTTACTTGTGGAGAAAAAGTAATTAAACTATCACAGAATCAATTGCATTATTATTTTTAATAAATGGACAAATAAAATACTCAATTTTTCTATGCAATATTTTAAGAAAATATCTTTTTCTTTGATGTTCCTGAGTCCAAACACATTAATAAGCTCAAAAGACATAGTTGATAGTGATAGTAATGGTATTTTTCTAGTGCTAAGGGACATCCCCTCTACTGAGCACTGGTACTATACTCAGGGTATTTTTAAGGAACTGTATTAGGCTCCCACCTACAGTAGGTTTTAAACCTGTTTAGGAGTTCTGAGATTAAAAATAAAATGACAGTTAATTTATCAGTCTTCCACCTGGGGAAGGCATATCACATAAAAAACCACAAATTTGCATAATTGTTATAAATGTTTACAGAAGGCAGTAGGCGGACAGTTTGAATTAATGTTGTAGCTGACCAAAAAATGGCTCAACCCTTTCAGGACAAAAAAAATTAAATCTATGAACAATCAGTTCTGCCAGAATGCATGTTTTCATTACACGTTTTGGATAGAACACAGTGGCAGATTTAGAGAACATTCTACCAGAAATTCATGTCTTTCTAGATGGACAATGTGGAGTATGGTATTAGGTGGAAAAATTGTGCACATGCCTGCCATCTCTCACAGGGTGAGCTCTGCATGGAGATTTTTTTTCTTAATTCTGCTTTCTGCAGGAACACAATCCTCTTGTTATGAAAGAAGGGAGCATATTTCTTATTGGTGGAAGCAACATTAGTATCATTCTCAACACAACAAATGATATGTATGTAGCAACTGTTGCTGATTTGCTTTGACCCTGCACACTGCTGTGTCCTCGGAGGGTGGCAGTGAGGTGGGTCATAAAGTGGGAAAAGCTCAAAATGGGAACAACCAAACAGGTGCCATGATGGTGGTGTGGTTGTGGGGGTAGGCTCTGTGTAAGACTGGTGATACATGACTCTGAAGTCTTTACTGAGGTATGCATTGTGATTTCTCCTTACATGGGGGTTTGTTGTATTTGGGTATCTTAGGTTAGTTAGCTTAGTACCTCTCCCCTTGGAAAAGTACCCTTTAAGCATTTGATATACACCCCACCCTCAGTCCTGCACTACTAAAGTACACACCTTTATTCTCTCCCATTTCCCCATCTGTAATTCCCCTATCTATAATTATTCTCCCTCTAGACTGTAAACTCTTTTTGGGCAGGGATTGTGTTTACCAACTCTCCATTGCATTTTACTCTCCTAAGGGCTTAGTAGAATGCTCTCAATAAATACCACTGATTGATTGATTCCAGTGACAATATCCATTCAAAAACTACACTTGTTGCAGACACCTGCTGCAGAAACATAATAATTCATTTGTGACAATTAGAGTGGAGGAAGATGTAATTTAAGCAGCCTGAATAACTGAAGAAATATCAGCTAATATGAGCTAATAGATGAAGGTGAGAAATTAATAGTATAACAGATCTAGGAAATAAGAAATACAAGAAAAATAATTTGGACCCATGAAAGTGAGGCTGGTCCTATAATCCTAAATGAGGAAATAATAAATTAAGTTTTTAAAAGGCAAATATAGAGATATAGGATATATACTTTCTTTCCTCATTTCTTCCAAAGATTCTCTTGTCATATAAACCCTTCACTGGTTGTGTTTTTTTCTACAGATACCAAGAACAGATAATCAGTGTCTGTCACCTCAACAATAATAGCAGCCTCATGTTATGAGGAAGAAGAGTTGTGTGTCAGGGGAGGGAATGAACAGCAATAACTCCTGGAAAAACACACAAATATTCTCCTCCTTGCCCTGAGGGTTTCCATGGGAATCCTATCTATATTAACTTTGTTAGAGTCTTGTGGCTATTTTTTGAGGATTTAAAAAATAACAAAAAAACCTCTCTTTTCCATTTTTATGCTGGACCTGTATCTTAACAACGCCCCCCACCTCCCTAATAAAAAACAGAGTGGACAAGCACAAGTGACAAAACATGGCAGAAGCCAAGCTAAAGCACCCATAATCCAAAATAATATTATTTATCTCTTACTATATGCCAGGCACAGTGCTAAGCACTGGGGTAGATAAGAAATAAGAAACAGTGTGGCTCAGTGGAAAGAGCCCGGGCTTAGGAGTCAGAGGTCATGGGTTCTAATTCCGGCTCCACCACCTGTCAGTTGTGTGACTTTAGGCAAGTCACTTAACCTCTCAGTGCCTCAGTTACCTCATTTGTAAAATGGGGATTAAGACTGAGCCTCACATGAGACAGCCAGATTACCTTGTATCTACCCCAGCACTTAGAATAGTGCTTGGCACATAGTAAGTGCTTAACAAATACCAACATTATTATTATTATTATTATTATTATTATTATTAACTAATCGGGTCCCTGTTCTACATGGGACTCACAGTCTTAAACACCTATTTAGCAGATGAGGTAACTGAGGCACAAAGAAGTTAAGCTACCTTCCCAAGGTCACACAGCAGGTAGAGTCAGGATTAGAGCGCAGGTCTTTCTGACTCCCAGGCCTATGCTCTACCACTAGGCCATGCTGCTTCTCTATCCTTTTAACATAGTCTCTTAGTTCCTAAAGAGCTTCTTAGACTTCATCAAGGATAACACACTGACTTCTGATTGTGAAAAACTACTGATAAGCTCTGATAGCTCCTCCTCTAGACAGTTAGTTTGTTGTGAGCAGGAACTGTGTCTACCGACTCTAGTATATTGTACTCTCTCAAACACTTAGGATAGTGCTCTGCATAGAGCAAATGCCCAGCAAATATCATTGATTAATTGGTTACTGTCATTTGTAAAGTTGATAAGGTCCACAAAAAATATCAAGCTTTTATGAACTTCAAGCCTTCACTTCAAAACAGCCTCTCTTCCTTCCAATGAAGTTCTTTCCTCATGTGTGACTTGTCAGTGGAAGAACTTCTTGGTGGCAGAAAGTGCTGTGAGTTTCTTAGTAATATTTATTGTACCCTTTCAATAGGCCCAATCATCCACCTGCCTGGCTTCGCCAATCTCACTGAGAAATTTCTGAAACCTATTTTTATCTTGAATTTTCTCTCTCCTGCTGAACAGTTACTGTCATGTCTCAGGATTTTGCTATTTGAGAAGCAATGTGGCTTATTGGAAAGACCATGGGCCTGTGAGTCAGAGGACACCTGGCTGCCTTGTGACTTTAGGCAAGACATTTAACTTCTATTTGCATCAGTTTCCTCATTTGTGAAAGGAGAATTTAATACCTCACCTTCCTGTTACTTAGAATATGAGCCCCATGTGGGACATATGCTTTATTGGACATGATTATTTTATGTCTATCCCAGTACTTAGTACAGTTGTTGGTACATAGTAAGCACCATTGATTGATTGACTGTTTCTTTCCCGTTTCTCCCAGTCTATCTTAGGGATAATCATTCTGGTATTTGTTAAGTGCTTACTGTGTGCCAGGCACTGTACTAAGCCCTGGGGTGCATACAAGCACATCAGGTTGGGCATAGTTCCTACCACACATTTGTATACACATCTGTAATCCCCATTTTACAGATAAGGAAACTGAGGAACAAAAGCGAAGTGACTTACCCAAAGTCACTCAGCAGTAGTGGAGCTGGGAATAGAACTCAGGTCCTCTGATCCCCAGGCCCTTGATCCTTCCAGGGATAGAAGTATAGTAGTAATATTTATTTAATGCTCATTTGGTCTAGTGCAGGGTTCTAGGAAATGCTTGGGAAGTATAAAAGAGACGTCCTCACCATAAGGACTGTACATTATAAGGGAAGACATGACATAAAAACTGAATGAATATAAATTCATGAGTGCTGAGGATGGATAAATATAAGTTCCTAATTGCCAGAGGTGGCTGGTAAATTTATGCCATGTAAGGTTCTGAGAAATTAATCAAGGAATGGTTGTTGGAAGAGCTGGGATTTCAGGAGGGCTTTTAATGTGGTGAGATCTGTCTGATGTGGGCATGGAGGGAACTCCAACCGAGGAGAAAACATGAGTGAGGGGATGGAAGCAGAAGATATTTGATATAACAGTTAATCCTCTGTATTTTCTTCCTGGGACTGGATTGGCTCCAAAATTCTCATCAGGAAATCTGGTAGGAATGGAGATTGGGAGGAAATTTAACTCTAACTGGCCTTGCCATTCTACTGACTCACTCTGAGTAACTGCTTCCTTCCTCAGAGCCAGTTAGGAAAGGTTACATTAGACCATTCAGTCAAATGGTATTTAGTGAACACTTACTGTGTGCAGAGCACATATTAATCAATTGGGAAAGTACAGTACGACAGCACTGGTAGACATGTTCCCTGCCCACAAGTAGTTCACAGTCTAGAGGAGTAGTTCAGAGTCTAGAGGAGTTCACAGACAAAAAGTGAAGACACCAGGAAAGTACAGTACGACAGCACTGGTAGACATGTTCCCTGCCCACAAGTAGTTCACAGTCTAGAGGAGTAGTTCAGAGTCTAGAGGAGCTCACAGACAAAAAGTGAAGACACCAGGATTGGGGCCTCTTAGCAGTAGGCCACAAATTAGAACCAAAATTATCTACTTTGTATTTAGGGCTATGGAGTTAGAAACTCCAGCCAGGATCCAGTTGAAAGTTTGGTGAAGGCAATAACAATAATAACTGAGGCATTTGTTAAGCACTTATTATGCACCAAGCACTATACTAGCATCTGGGGTACATACAAGATGAATAGGTAGGACATAGTTTGTGTTCCACAAGAGGCTCACAGTCTAAGGGGGAGGGAATAGAATCCCCATTTCACAGGTGAGGAAAGTGAGGCACTGAGAAGTTAAGTGAGTTGCTCAAGATCACACAACAGACAAGTGGCAGAGTCAGATTAGAACCCAGTTTCCCTGACTCCCAGGGAACCTGGGAGTCTTTTCCACTAGGCTCCTCCCTAGGGAACATTATGTTCACTCAGTGCTTACTGAACAGAATTTGAAATGAAATTCCCCTCAAGAAATTCACAGGGTAGAAAAGGCAACAGGATTTTGGGCAAGAATTGCTGCCTCAGAATCTTAGGTTAGACTGGCTGTCGTCCAAGTCGTTCTCCAGGCTATCAAATAGGGACCTGCCACATACCAATCAATCAGTCATATTTATTGTGTGCAGAGCTCTCTGCTAAAAACTGAATACAATAGAAAAGAGTTGGTCGACATGTCCCCTGCCCACAAGGAGTTTACAGTCTAGAGGAAGAACAAGATGCTCAGTTCTCAGGGAGGAGATTCAAGAGCCAAGAGGGATTTAGATGAGATAAGCACTTAGTACAGTGCTCTGCACACAATAAGTGCTCAATAAATATGATTGAATGAATGAATGGATCCCTGACAAGTGTCCCCAGGAGTGTTCCCCACCACGGATGATGAGGTACCCAGCGAACCCTGAAGTTGGTAGGTACAAAACACTTTTTCCTTCCTTTACTATGGAACAGACTCTATGCATGGATGCAGGAGAGGGTTGGATTAAAAAGAAGGATGGGTGTCCATAGTGGGCTGTTTCAAGAAAAGTTAGTGTTGTTACACTGTACATCTCTAAACATTAGGAGGAACATCAAGGAGAGCATCCATCACACTGTTTCATTCATTCATCTGATCATATTTATTGAGCGCTTACTGTGTGCAAAGCACTGTACTAAGTGTTTAGGAGAGTACAGTTCAGTAACAGACACATTCACTGTCCACAACAAGATTACAGTCTAGAGGGGGAGACAGACATAAATATAAATAAATAAATAAATAAATAAATAAATAAATAAATAAATAAATAATTTCTCTACACATCCTGCTGCCATGGTCGAAGACCTTTGTTTGACTGGTGACTGTGCATGTCTTTATGTTCTTATGATCCATCTGGTTGGAGGGGCCATGCTTGGGTAAAACAGGGAAGGAGGGATAGATTTAAGAGTTGGGATAGAGGTGGGAGCTGAAGTTGCCCCAGGTGAGAGAAAATGGTGGGATCTTGGGTGACTGAGTTGAAGAAGGAGAAAAGGGGAGCCCAGAATATGGGGAAAGGGTAGAATCTGATAATGGCCCAAGCCTTGCTCCTTTCAGCAATCAATTAATGGTATTTTTTGAGCACTTACCATGTGCAGAGCACTATACAGTTTGCACTGTACTATTAACATGTCTATTTGCTTTTCACTAACAACACTTTTCTTCTCTTTTATTTTTCATTTTCCTGATGGATTTAGGATTGTCATCGCAGTGATGAATGGCAAAAAAGAACATATATATATATGTACATACGTATTCTGGTGGGAAAACTTTCCTTTATCTTTGTCCATTGGTCCAGCTTGGGTTAAACTTTTGCTTCCCTGATGCAACTCTGTTTCTTTCTGGAATTCACTTCCAGAACCATATGCCTCGTTCTTGCCTATCCCTCCGTCAACCCCTGGCCCACGTCCTACCTCTGGCCCTTCCTCAAATCCACCAATCACACTTCCCCCCTTTAAAGCCCTCATGAAGGCTCACCTCATCCAAGAGGCCTTCCTAGACTAAGGCCCCCTTTACCTTAGTTGTCTCTCTTTATTGCGGAATGGTACTTTCCAAGCTCTTAGTACAGTGCTCTGCACATAGTAAGCACTCAATAAATACGATTGAATGAATGAATGAATGAATATGCAGTTGCTTGTTTTTACCTAGAATGGTGGATTGAATGTTAACCACCATCCTGCTTTCTAATTATGATATTCATTGCTATGCAATCTTTAAATCCTGTAATGATTTCCAAAACACATACCATGGTACACAGTTTGAGAGAGAACTAATTTATATGCAGGTCTGCTAACCTGTGGATTAGATTCCTGTATTTTTTTGCTAATAGAGCTTTGGAAAGTTTTATGGCTGCCAGTGCCATTTGGAACAGTGATATATCATTTAAAAGAAAAAAATGTTCAAATAAATTCATAGTTTTAAAGTTACAGTGAAAGAATCTTTGCTGTTTCCTCCATTGCGTTACCCCCTAAATTACGCATTAAGCCTGTGAGAGAAATTTCTGATGCTGGAAATAAACAGAGGTGCCTATAAAGTGGCTTTTAAGGGAGTTATACTATGTAAATGCCAATTTAGTGTAAAACTGGTATTTTCTAATGTTATTTTGTAAACATAAAATTAAGAAGAATAATATCGAAATGACCTTGAAAGTAATTGCCTTGAATGCAAAATGTCAGCTTAAAAGAGATATGTGAATTACCAATGGTCATGTCTTAAAGCCAATAATGGTATGAAAATATATAGGAATCATTAAATTAACCAAGTTGAAAATGCCTCATTTGAAGGAAAAGTATATAAATTTTAACTCTCACCTTTTCTAGGTAAACAAACTTCACTTCCCAAATTATAATCATCTATACTAGCAGTACACTACTAACTACCTACCTGTACATCAAATTTCAGAGGACTGGGAACCTCATTAGCCACATGATCTCTTGGCTTTCAAGTTACATCAGGTAGTAGGAGTAGTAATGGTATTTATTGAGCACCTACTGAGTGCAGTGTACTGTTTTAAGACCTTGAAAAAGTACAACAGAAGCACAAGACACAGTCCCTGACCACAAGGAGTTTACACTCTGTTGGGGAAGGTGGACATAAAAGGTATTAACAAATAGTGGAATCAGAATAAATGATTGAATGTACAGGTGAATAATTATACATATATGATCAGTGCTTAGGGTGTTGGGAATTAATCAGAAAGGCTTGGTGGAAGGGATGGGGTTTTGAAGGTGGAGAAGGTTGAGGCTTCATGGATTTTGGAGAAAACAGAGTGCAGTTAGGAGATGAGAATGGGAGGAGTGAAGATTGCAAGCTGGGAGTAGTCAGTGAAGAGAACTGAAATGTAAAATAGAGAAAGCTGGTGAAAAGCCTTAAGGCTAATAGTAATGGGTTTCTATTTGATGCAGAAGGAGATGGATAGACACTGGACCTCAAGTCAAACAAAAACTCCTCACCATTGGCTTTAAAGCACTCTATCACCTTGCCCCCTCTTACCTCACCTCACTTTATCTCCACGACCCAGACACTATACTTCAGTCTTCTAGTGCTAATCTTCTCGCTGTGCCTCGAGCTCGACAGTCTAGCCACTGACCCCTGGTCCATGTCCTGCCTCTGACAGCATAGCAGAGGGGAATGCTCTTTCTTCTCACATCTGACAATTACTCTTTCCCACTTCAAAGCCTTACTGAAGGCACATCTCCTCCAAAAGGCCTTTCCAGACTAAACCTCACTATTTGTCATCTCCCACTCCCTTCTGTGTTGCCCTGACTTGTTCTTCACTCCCTCCCCAGCCCCACAGCACTTAGGTATATATCTGTAATTTTATTTACTTGTATTTATGTCTGCCTCCCCACTTCTAGACTGAGAGCTCATTGTGAGCAGGGAACGTCACTGTTTATTGTTGTATTGTATTCTCCCAAGCGCTTAGTACAGTGCTCTGCATACAGTAAGCGCTTAATAAATACCATTGAATGAATGAATGAATGAATGAATGAATGAATGAATGAATGAATGAATTGGAGGTTTGTAAGCTGTGACGTTTTGAGATGAGTGAGGTTTCAGGATGATGATCCAGTCAGCAGTATGGAGGATGAATGAAGAGGGGAGAGAATGGAGGCAGAGACAAGTGAGAAGGCTAATACTGAGATTTAGCAAGTGCTTGAGCAAAAGATGCAGAAACAGCATGGTTTAGTGGATAGATATCACAAATGTGAGTCAAGAAACCTGAGTTTGTTTAATTTTTTTAAATGGTATTTGTTAAGTGCATACTATGACTCAGGCACCGTTCTAAGCCCTGGAGTAATCAGTTTGGACACAAGGTAATGAATTTGGACACAGTCCAGTCCATGTTCCACATGGGGCTCACAGTCTTAATCCCCATTTTTTAGATCAGGTAATTGAGGTCCAGAAAAGATAAGTCACTTGCCCAAGGTAAGGGGAAAGTTGGGGACGGGGAAGATTGTTGTTATCAATAAATATGGGGCAATTGAGAATAGGGGAGGGTTTAAGAGGGAGGATAGGAAGTTCAGTTTTGAATATGTTGATTCTGAGGTGCTTACAGGCTGAGTGCAGAAATTCTGGAGATAAAAAGAAATATGAGATTAGAGAACTGGAGACAGGTAGATTTTTTAGAGTTAACCACATAGAGTTGGTAGCTAACGTCACATGAATGGATAAACTCTTTGAAAGAGTACTACGTACCTGCTGTGGATCCTCGGGAAAGTCACTTAACTTTTTTGTGCCACAGTCTCCTTATCTGTAAAAATTACATACCTGTTCTCCCTCCTCCTTAGGCTGTGTGTCCAATATGGGGGCTTATATTTTATCTAACCCATTGCTTAGTGGAGTGGTTGGCACGTAGTAAGTGCTTAACAAATTCCATAGTTCATTATTATTTTAATTGTTAATAATAACAGTGAGTGTAGAGTGAGAAAAGTAGGAAATGCAGAACAGAGCCACTTGAGATCCCAACAGCTAGGCTTTAGAAGCACAAGACAAGCAGCATAGCCTAGTGGAAAGAGCACGGGCCTGGGAGTCCAGCAACATGGGTTCTAATCCTGCCTCTGATACTTGTCCGCTGTGTGACTTTGAAGCAGTTCTCTGTGTTTCAGTTACCTCATCAGTAAAATGTGGATTAAGACTGTCAGTAAAATGTGGATTAAGACTGTGAACTCAATGTGGGACGTGGACTGCATCCAAATAGATTATCTTGTATCTACCCCAGCATTTAGTTCAGTGCCTGGCACATAGTAAGTGCTTAACAAATACCATAAAAAGGGGAGTCGATGAAAGAAACAGAGAAGGATCGGTAAGAGAGACAGAAAGAGAACTAAGAGAGTATCATTCAGCAAAACCAAGATCTGATATTGTTCCAGAGAGAAAGGGGTGGACAGAATACAGTCTGGCTATGAAGAGTGACAGCTTTGTCCTCTCTCTCCTAGGTATCTAAACCCAACCTGCCCCTTCCTTGAGGTTGCCTCCTGCCTCTCTGCCTGCCCCCCCATGCTCCAAACTGTTTTCCACTTGGTCGCTCTGTGTCCCACCCTCATCCCCCCTGCTATATCTATATCTACTTTAATGGAACCCCACTGGGAACTTTGCTGCTTCCTGAGGAGTAGAGTTATTGGGCCAGGGCTGTGCCAGCCCAGGAATATGGGGAAGGAAATTGGTGGAGGGAAGAGGGAACTGGCTGGGCAGAAAATCCACAGTTCTCCCCCGACCCTCCTCCTCTTCCTCTTCCCCTCCATCACCATAGCTGCTGACTCTCAAACTGACATCCTATCCCAATCTGCTTCCCCGACCCTCCTCCTCTTCCTCTTCCCCTTCCATCACCATAGCTGCTGACTCTCAAACTGACATCCTATCCCAATCTGCTTCCAGGCCAACAGTTCTGCAGGTCGTGAAGGCCTGGACTGGTGGGGCAGTGGGATGCAGGAGCAGAGAAATCTATGATAGAACCTAATGGCACAAGGGCAGAAGAGCATATAAATTATTTGAAAGAATAAAGAATAGAAAGGGAAGGTGCAGTGGGGAGAGAGAGATGGTAAGGTCAATCTGGGGTGCACAGAGGGGGATAGGAAATCTTAAAGCCACTGCCACGTGGGAGGGCTGGAACTGAAGGTAAAGGATGAGGTTACCTCTTCAGTGACTTTGCAAAAACAGAGGCACAAGGTTCAGTCTATCACTTTGGGAAAAACTCATTTCCTTCAGATTGATGTGGAGCTTTTCACAGAATGATGCATCATTTGATGTGCCTCCATACTGATCCCAGGAATCAACATGTCCACCTGAGTGACAGATGGCATTTTTGGTATTTCATATTCTAGGTCCACTCTGCTGTTGTCTTGGCAAGAGGATGCCCATAGGAGGAAGCGCTGACTGGGCAAAGTATCTGGAACAGGGTAGAGCCTCCCTTCTTCCCTGTCTATTCCTGGATAACTGCTGTTGCATGGAGAAGCGAGAAGCAGTGTAGCCTAGTGGAAAGAACATGGGCTCAGGAATCAGGGGACCTGGGCTCTAATGCTGGCTCCTCTATTTGCCTGCTGGGAGACCTTGGGCAAATCACTTAAATTCTCTGTGCTTCAGTTCCCTCATCTGTAAAATGGGGATTCAATCCCTGTTCAACTTCCTACCTAGACTGTAAGCCCTATATGGGATGAAAACTCTGCTGACCTAATTATCTCTTTTAGAGCCAGCATTCAATACAATCCTTGACAAATAAACACTTAATAAATGCCATAGTTATTGTGGACTGAACAGATGACAAATAGTAATGGCATGACAAAGTCTTTTCCGAACAGCTCAACCTAACAGTTTTTGTGTCTTACTGTGCCACGAAACGTATTAATGTCAAATCTTACCAGCTATTTCACTAATGTATGAGATATAATTAGGGCCATCAAGACACATATTGATTCCATGAGTTTCATTCTAGTATCTGTTATGCTTGCCTCCCACAGATACAGCTACAAAGATTACAGTTAAAAACAACTAAATATAAAAATGACCATTTCTTGAGATAACTTTTTCAAAGCAGTGTCAATATAAACTTAGTTGGAGATCTATAGAGACCTGAAAGCATTTTAAGCATCTATGCTTTCCATGCCTGCTTTTGCATACCCAAGTGTTTCAAATGAGATCCTGCAGTAAATGGTGTTAGTGACTCAAGAGGTGCCAGACTTTCCCATGTCTACCCTGAAATAATGCTCTTGTATGGTACTAAGAACCACTAGCCTACAGATGGTGCCATTTCCAGCCCATCTGTGACACCCAATCTTCTTGTTCCTGAAGATCCTTTAGTATTTTCTTGCACAAATAGTTTTCCTTGAAACTTTTTAGCGTAGCAAATTACACCACACCTGCTAAATGTCCTTTGGTTTTGATACTAGCCTACTGCATGAACTTTGTCATGACTCTTATGTGGTCTGTGCCTCAGTTTCCTCTTTGGTGAAATAGAAAGTACTAGTCTCCCTACCTCTTAAATTTTGAGACTTGTGAGGAATAGGGACTGTGCCTTTTTTGATAATCTTTTATTCTGAGAGCATTACTCTCAGAATACTCTGAGAGCATTACATCCACTGGACCAACAACAATCTCTCAAACCATCTGGAGAGTATAGTGCCCTGAACACCGAAAGCGCTCAATAAATACCATTGACCATCATGACAAATAAAGATATCGGAAAGGAGTTCTGCAGTTATAAACCAACACCTCTGTTGAAACAGGAATCACGAACCACAGTCCAGTATTACAATCTATGTTGAAACAGGAAATTTAGACCACAATCCCCAACATACATGATGACTCGATGTTTCTCTGTAGTCCTATAATCCAGGCTGTTGACAAGGCACTGGACATGGTCCAACAAATTCACCAAGATTGATTCAATAAAAGGGACTCAGAAATAAAACCCTAACTTAAGCAAAACTTCTATTACCCTTGCATCACCTCTTGGTGCCCCAGAACTCAGAAAGGAGTGTAAATTTCAGAAACCTGTGTCATTACATACGAATTCTCTACTTGGTCCTTTCCAATTTAGTTTCAGCCTTCTTCACTCCACAGAAACTGTCCTCTTTAAAGTTACCATGAACTTATTTTAGCCAAATATGGCGACCTCCTAGACCTCTCTGCTGCCTTGGACACTCTGGACCACCCCCTTCTCCTGGAAACATTATCTTACTCTTTCTTCACTGACCCTGTCCTCTCCAGGTTCTCCTATCTCTCTGGCCACTCCCTCTCAGTTTCTTTAGCATGCTCCTCCTCTGCCTCCCACCGTCTAACTGTGGGAGTCCCTCAAATCTCAGTTCTAGGTTCTGTTCCATTCTCCATTTATACTGACTTCCTTGAAAGCATTCACTTCCATGGCTTCATCTACACAGATGATTCCAAATTTGTCTCTGCAGCCCTGAGCCCTCTCCTCGGCAATCTCATGTTTCCTCCTGTCTTCAGGACATCTCTACTTGGATGACTCACCGGCATCTCAAACTTTACATAATGAAAACAGAACATATCTTCCTATCTAAACCCTTTCCCCTACTTGACTCTCTCATCACCGTAGACAGTACTACCACTGTCTCATAAACCCATAATCCTGGCACCATCATCAACTCATCTCTCTCATTCAATCCACATATTCAATCTGTTACCAAATCCTGTTAGTTCTTCCTTCACCACAAAGCTAAAATCCACCCAAATGACTACAATGTTGTTCATATCCCACCCTGCCTACTGTAACAGCCACCTTGCTGATCTCTCTGTCTCCTGTGTCTCCCCATTTCAGTCTTTACATCACCCTGCTGCTAGGATCATTTTTATTAAAAAAGTTTAGTTCACATCTTTCAGCTCACTTCTCAAGAACCTCCAGTGGTTGCCCAACCACCTCTGCATCAAACAGAAACTCCTTACCATTAGCTTTAAAGCTCACCCACCTCCTACCTTATCTGACTGATTTCCTACTATATAACCCAGTCCACCTTCTTTGCTCCTCCAATGCCAACACACTCACTGTACTTCAATCTCATCAACCTTGCCCTCCGTCTCCCTCCAGATATAACAGACCACTATTCTTTCCACCTTCAAAACCTTTCAAAAATTATTCTTCCTCCAGTGTCTTCTCCAATTAAGCCTCCTTGTCTTCTACTCCCTTTCCTTTCTGCATTGCCTATCATGTATATCTATACACTTTTACGACCATCCTTCCTGTCTCTCAGGCCCGCAACCTCTGTGTCATCTTTGACTTGGCTCTCTCATTCACCCCATACATCCAATCCGTCACCAAAACCTGACGGTCTCACCTTTATAATATCTCCAAGATCCGCCTTTTCCTCTCCACCCAAATGATTATCTTACTGTTACAGGCTCTCGTAATATCCCGGCTGGATTATTGTGTCAGCCTTCTCTCTGATCTCCCTTCCTCCTCTCTCTCCCCATTCCAGTCTATTCTTCATTCCGCTGCCCAGCTCATCTTCCTGCAGAAACGCTCTGGGCATGCCACTCCGCTTCTTAAAAACCTCCAGTGGTTGCTTATCGACCTCCGCACGAAACAAAAACTTCTCACTCTAGGCTTCAAGGCTCTCTATCACCTTGCCCCCTCCTACCTCTCCTCCTTTCTCTCTTTCTACTGCCCACCCCACACATTCCACTCCTCTTTTTGTGCCGCCCATCTCCTCCCCGTCCCCCATTCTCACCTATCCCACCATCGACCCCTGGGCCACATCCTCCCACGGTCCTGGAATGCCCTCCCTCCTCTCCTCTGCCAAACTAATTCTCTTCCCCTCTTCAAAACACTACTTAGAGCTCACCTCCTCCAAGAGGCCTTCCCAGACTGAGCTCCCCCTTTTCCCTTTGCTCCCTCTGCTCCCCCTCTACACCCCCTTCACCTCCCCTCAGCTAAGCCCTCTTTTCCCCCCTTTCCCTCTGCTCCTCCCCCTCCCTCTTCCCCCCCTCAGCACTGTACTCGTCCAATCAACTATATATATTTTCATTACCCTATTTATTTTGGTAATGAGATGTACAGCACCTTGATTCTATTATTTTGTTGATGAGATGTTCATCCCCTTGATTCTATTTATTGCTATTGTTTTTGTCTGTCTCCCCCGATTAGACTGTAAGACCGTCAAAGGGCAGGGACTGTCTCTATCTGTTACCGATTTGTACATTCCAAGCACTTAGTACAGTGCTCTGCACATAGCAAGTGTTCAATAAATACTGTTGAATGAATGAATGAATAATAATTGTGGTATTTGTTAAGCGCTTACTATGTGCCAAGCACTATGTGCCAAGCCAAGCGCTGGTGTAGATACAGGGTTATCTGGTTGTCCCACGTGGGCTCACAGTCTTAATCCCCATTTTACAGATGAGGTAACTGAGGCCCAGAGAAGTTAAGTGACTTGCCCAAAGTCACACTGCTGACAAGTGATGAAGGAAGGATTAGAACCCACAACCTCTGACTCCCAAGCCTGTGCTCTTGCCACAAAACCATGCTGCTTCTGCACTTTAAGCACTTGATATTTACCCCATCCTCGGTCCCACAAGCACTTATGTACATATTTGTAATTTATTTATTTATTCATATCAATGCCTGTCACCCCCACTAGACTGTTCGAGGATTCAACAAGAACCCTGATAGAGATGTTAGAATACACTTCCACATCACCCAAAACACTAGACACAGGTATTTGAGAATTGCTATATGAGATATATTGCTAGATGAGATGACTGCATTCTAGAGGCACATGCCCCAAAATACATTCATTGATTCAATCGTATTTATTGAGCGCTTACTATGTGCAGAGCACTGTACTAAGTACTTGGAATGTACAAATCGGTAACAGATAGAGACAGTCCCTGCCCTTTGACGGGCTTACAGTCTAATCGGGGGAGAGTAAAATGACTCTAAACTACTCTTCTGAATCAGCCAGGATTTATAGGTTGACTGTAGGTGCAAAGAAAATCACAGTGATATGTGAACATGGACTAGGGAAGCCATAAACGCAACCCAAAATTTATACCCAATAAACAGAACTAAATCTATTACATAATTCTGCTACTTAGGCAGTGAACTGGCTGGCCAATGAAACAATACTAAATAAGGAGTAGAACACTTTGTCTAAATGGTCAGCACAACCCTTGGGAGACTACTAAACAGAACATGGGGGCGGCAAGCCATTAGACTCCAGAGCAAATGAAGAACTGTAGAGTTATAGTGCTGTCCAAACTTCTATATGGCATGAGACTTAACTCCATAAAGATGCCACATTTAATGCTTGAGCATTATATCTATCAATTATGTTAATCTATCAATATAATTTAGGGAATATATTCAAGGCTAAAAGCCTGGACAGGATCACAAATGTGAAATCAAAAATGAAGTTAGTCTCCTAATGTGGAAGCTATGATCTTCACATAGCTCCACAGCTGCATGGATAGGACATACATAGGAAATGGATGACAGCACTGTAGCCAAATAGCTGCTGCATTCCTATCCTGAAAGTAGGACACCAAGGCAAGAGGACAGAGTAAATCTTTTAAGGATACAGAGAGTGCTTCACTCCAACTGAAAACAGAATCAACAAACACCAGCATGGAACCCTGCAATCTAGAGAAGAGTGGTTCCTATTGAGCAAAAGTTCCGAGAGGATAGAGAGGCAAGACAGAAAAAATGAAACAGTGCCAGGAGAAACAAACATGAAACGTACAGCTCAAGGGACAGCCTTGTGTGCCTGCCAGGGCCAAGCACTCTGCAGTAGACTATTTGTGCTTTGTTTTATGGTATTTGTTAAGTGCTTACTATATGCCAGGCAGTGTACTAAGCACTGGGAAGCAATGTGGCTCAGTAGAGAGAGGATGGGCTTGGGAGTCATAGGTTATGGGTTCGAATCCTGGCTCTGCCACTTCTCAGCTGTGTGACTGTAGGCAAGTCACAACTTCTCTGGGCCTCAGTTACCTTATCTGTAAAATGGGGTTAAGACTGTGAGCCTCACGTGGGACAGCCTGATTACCCTGTATCTACCCGAGCGCGTAGAGCAGTACTCTGCACATAGTAAGCATTTAACAAATACCAACATTATTATAAAAGTTAATCAGGTTGGACTCACTCATGTCCCACATGAGGCTCACAGTCTTAGCCCCAGTTCTGTACACCAGATAATTGAGGTGCAAAAAAAGTTAAGTGACTTTCCCAAGGTCACAAACCAGGCAAGTGGAGGAACTGGGATTAGAAGACAGGTCCTATGACTCCCAAATCCATGCTCTTCCACTAGGCTACACTGCTTCTCTGTTCAGTCACTTTCAGTGGTATCTTCTTAGGGGTTTGAAGGACAGCAGTACGTCCTTCAGCAGCTGAATTTCTTCACACTCATTAAAATATTTACACACTGTTTAGGTTCTTTCTGGTCTCTTTGTGGACTACAGGGCTTCATCTTCATTGTGGCTTATTGAACACTTTCTATATTAGAAGCACTGTACTTAGCCCTTGTGAGAGTACAACAGAGTTTTCAGACGTGTTCCCTGTCCACAGTAAGCTTTCAGTCTACAGGGGGAGACAGATATCAACATAAATATAAATAAATAATTTATAATATAGAATTTATTAATATGTACATAAATGCTGTATAATTGAGAGTGAACAAGATCACAGATATGGGTGAATAAGTGATGCAGAAGGGATAGGGAACTGGGAAAAGTAGAGCTTGAAAGGGAAGGCCTCTTGGAGGAGATGTGACCTTAATAAGGCTTTGAAAAGTGTGGATAGTGGCGGTGTGGAGGATATGGAAGGATAGCCACCTCTCTAAAGATTCAGAATGTTCTTTGTGCTCAGCTTCATTTCTGTGTTAAAGGCCCTTTCCTTAATTACATACTACACAACAAGAAGACTATTCACATCACTCGAAAATATTTTTTGAGGTACCATTAAAGTCTTTTGTGAGACCTCAAAAAGCCAGGACTGAATTCAAATCACAGAGTTGTGCATCACCAGCTGACTGAATCACTGTACAATTTATTACCGTGTACAAAAGATTCCTTGTTAAAGGCACACATATTTGAAAGTCTTCCATGACTGCTTATATGGTTTCATTTATTAAGGGAAAATAACAATTAGAAATGGAAAAGTACCATCTGAAGAAAGGTAAAAAAATCAAGAAATGTATTCTTTTAGAGCAAAGCAAATTTCAGTAAATCAATTTCTAAATACCTATTACAGCTTTGCCTTAAAGGAAATAGAAAATTAACATAGTAAAACAGATCACTAAACTTTACTGATAATTTAATTTTTTATTGACCCAATTAAAATATCTGAGTTCTCCTTCTAAGCTCGCTGTCTTTTTGAGTTGTGAAACTATAATACTTAATTTTAATAGTCTCTTTGACAGAATCCCTTGCCTTAAATTGCAAATTTAAGTATTTAATTCTAGCATTTCTGTTTTTGTGGGTGAATGTGTGTGTGTGTGTGTGTGTATGTGTGTGAGCGAGAGTCCAAATTTGCTCCTTCAGTAGTTCAGTTCATGAATTCAAATGCATGTAAGTATGAATGGAACGTTCTTCATTCATTGTTGACTTTCTGATATTTTAGGGCATTATATTCTTACTTAGTATCTAAAGATAAAAAATGAGGACTATATAAAATCATTAGGATCACTATAATATTTTTAATGCATATGTGTATGTGCATATCTATATCTTTGATGTGTTTTACAGTTGATTGAGATCTGAGCACACAAAATATATTTTTTCATATGCTCTTTAGGAGGAGAGAATGAAGAATCTGATTTTAGCATTCCATCTTAGGCTATCTATAGGTTCTAGCATGTAGTCTAGGCAGAGCCTGATTTCTGAAAATCTCTCACAAGATGTAACACAAAGTAAAGGGCAGTAACCCTCTTTATACTGGAACCATCAATTTCTTAGTCCTTGAATGGTGATGTATCTATTTTTAAAGTAAATTCTGATTAAATAAGTAAATCTTTAAAACTATTACTGAATGTTTTCATCAACATTTCTTCACACCAACATTAGCAGCCCTTTCCACGCTCCTCACTTATCTTGTTGACATCAATTCCTATATTCCCAAGATTCACCTAATAACAGTTTCATATTACTTAATGCATAGCTCTAAGAAGGAAAAAGTACTTCAGTAATGATTACAAACCATGAAAACTATAGAAAGCAAATAAATATTAAAAGAAATTATGCAAATACTTAAAAGGAAAAAAGTTCCATATGCCATAAGCAACTGGCTTTATAAATAAGAAATCAAACCAGAAGAAATTAAATTGCTTAAAAATAAAACTGCAGTGTTAGTGAACAAAGGAAGTTTTGTAAGTGCAATAAGCCTTAATTTTCATATGGTATCTCATGAAATATTTCTTGAAAAATGCATTAAATAACTGTATGGCTATTAGAACTTCAATTGAACTTATATAACTGGAAGACTTTCTAAAAAATGAGAAGGAAAATGCCAATAGTATGAGGATGGAGGAATTTTACTCTTTTCCATAAATAGTGGGGAAGAAGCGTTGGAAAAAAAGTGAAAACAAAAGCAGATTATTATTATTTTTTAATGGTATTTGTTAAGCGATCATTAATGTGCCAAGCACTGTACTAAGCCCTGGGGTAGATGCAAGATAATCAGGGAGCTCACAGTCTAAGTAAGGAGAATAGTTGAATCCCATTTTGCAAATGAGGGAACTGAGGCACAGATAAATTTAGTGACTTGCCCAAGGTCACACAACAGACAAGTGACAGAGTTAGGATTAGAACACAGCTCCTTTGATCCCAGGCCCATGCTCTTTCCACTAGGTCATACTGCTTTTCTTTATTACAAAACACAAATTTCCTTTGTTTTGCCTTTTTTGTGTTATAATACTGGATTGGGAGTTTGGGAGTATAGAGGAGAAGAGGAAATAGAGAAGAAGAAAATGAAAAAAAAGCACTGTATTTTTTTGGAATTTAAATCCTATGATTAAACCCAGTGGCCCCTCAAACATTATCATCTAATTATCACAAGGCAAAACTGAAATGAATGCTGCCATCTAAAGTTAAATATGATCTTTTTTAGACTGCCAGCCCTCCAATATTTGCACAAGATTAGATTTAGGTTTTGTAAAGGGCTTTCATTTATTTGGTTGGGCCACTGAGAGGTAACTGGGCAGCAGCATCATTTGGGACTTGTACTAGGTAAAAAATGTTGACAAGATTTACTGAGGCAGAAGCAGAAAAGGATTTACCTTATACAGGCAGTGCTAAGCCAAAGGAGGAATCATCATTCATTTTTATGAAACAACTCGATGATAAAACCAATGTTACCTGAACAACGATCCCAAATCAAATAAAAAGGTGAACCCACTGGGTGAACCTAACCTAGATTTGGAAAGAAGTGTACAGATTATAGCCAACTTCAAAAAAAAAAGATACCCATTAGTGAGACACCATAGATCCCTTAGCCAAAAAGTGAGCTCCTCTAAAGAAGACAGCTGACAGGAATAAGAAATGTACACTGGGAGACAATCATGTTTAAACTAGATGCCACCCACTACAGATGAGAGACAGTGAATCTGACTCTTAGTCCTGTGAGTTATCATTATTGTATTTTTAAAGCACTTACTGTGTGCCAGGCACTGTACTAAGTACAGGGGTGGATACGAGCAAATCTGGATGAACACAATCAATGTCCCAAGTGGGGCTCATAGTCTCAATCTCCACTTTACAGATGAGGTAACTAAGGCATAGAAACGTTAAGTGACTTGCTCAAGGTCACACAGCAGACCTGTGGCAGATAAAGAAGATTGTCAAGAGTGTTCAGAGAGTTAACTCCACAGTATTTAGGGGTGGTTGGGGAAGGAATGGAGTAGAATGCATCATCCTTGCCTTCACCCACCCCACACAGTTCAGCAGGAAGACATTATCCCTTTCTGGCACCGGGACCATCACTGAAAGTGGTGGCTGGCACACTGTTCACAATGGTGCTGAAATAGTGGCACCTTCTGGGCTAAAACCCTTTGACACTTCCTCAGTGTGGCCGAAGGGGTGCTCGGAAAAGTGCAGAGGTGGTCAGGGCTCCTAGTAGCATCCAGACTCTGTCTGCAGTAGGCATAATTTCTTATGGTATTTGTTAAGAACTTACTATGAGTCAAACACTGCTCTAAGGGAGAATTTCTGCCACAGGGGGAGAATTTGAAAGAAGGCAGATGGAATTGTCAGTCATCACTGCCTTAAAACATGCTCATGTATCACCTATCCTTAAAAGCCCTCCCCTGACCCCATAACTCTCCCCAGTTATCGCTCCATCTCTTCCTATTGTTCCTTTCCAAGTTCCATGAGTGAGTTGTCTACACTTGCCACCTCCACTTCTTCTCATCCAATTCTCTCCTGGACCCCCTCCAATTTGGCTTCCATCCCCTTCACTCCATGGAAACTCTCCTCTGAAAGACTGCCAATGATCTTCTTCTGGTCAAACTCAATGTCCTCTATTCCATTCTAATACACTTTGATTTCTTGTGGCCTACAACCCTGTGGAAACCACTTTTCCAGATAACATTATCTAACCATGGCTCACTCAAACTGCCCTTTCCCCATTCGACACCCATCTCTCTGGCCGCTCATTCTCAGTCTATTTCACCGGCTCCTATTCTGCCTCCCGACCTCCAACTCCAGGAATATTTCAAGAGGTTCAGGGTCTCCTATGCTCCATTCACACCTAATCCCTTCGAGAACTCATTCAGTCCCACTTCCATTTTTCATCAATCAGTGGCATTTACTGATCACTTACTGTGCAGAGCACTGTACTAAGCACCTAGGAGAGTATAGTACAGCAGATTTGGTAGACATGTTTCTGGCCCACAATAAGGTTACAGTCTAGGGAATATTCAAAAATGAAAATTTTATATGAAAATATTTAAAAAACAAACATTTGTCACATGAAATGCTGTCCAGTGGTGTGGTAGGTGTTGGGAAATGCATAGATTTGGATAGGATCTCTTTCAGAAAAATTTATAATTCTGTCCAAATCATGCATGACATCAATCTGACCCTGGTGTCTGTCACCAATTAAGGGAGAGCACAATGCATATAGGAGTCTCAATTTGGGATCCACTTAACACTGTTTCTGTCATCAGATCTCTTTCCTGGCTACTATGACTTCAACATGTCCTGACTACCCAAAGCATTTTGGCATTTTCCTGGCCAAAACTCCTTCTTCCAAAGAGTTCTTCTGCTACTGCTGTTGTTTTGGGAAGCCTTAACTGTAGTTGCCCGAGCTAAAGGACTGGGAACTGGGGTGAACAAAGAGGCATAGATTTTCTAGTGTATCCAGGCAGCACCTATCAATCAGGTGATTTCTGGGCCAATCAGGAATCAGGTATAAATATGCAACTTCATGGCCTCAATCCATAAATTAAAATAAGCAGCTGTCTGCAAATACTAAACTATGGCACAATTAACAGTTTCTCAATCCTCTTTTGATTTCCTTGGAATGGGAAAGGAGCACATAAGAGTTGTTTTTAAAAGTGTGGGTTAGAAAATGTTTTAGAAGTGAGCATGGACCTTGTCCTATATGTGCTTGGCTGGTTAATGTGGCCTGGGTGACTGATCTTGTTTAAACTTTACGAGAGATCTCACAGTGTATTGTTGCCCATTGCCTGAATCTGAAATTCCAGAAATAGGCTTTGAATATGAATTTATTTCAACTCTCTCTTTTCATTCTTCCCAGGTATGGGACCCTTGGCTCTGCATATTGCCTCTTTAGAGGCCCTAGGACAACCACTTCCTTTTTTTTGGAAAAAAAATGGTATTTGTTAAGCATTTATTATGTGTCAGGCACTGTTCTAAGTGCTGAGGAAGGTAATCAGGTTGGGTACAGTTCCTGTCCCACCTGGGGCTCACAATCTTAATTCCCATTTTAAAGATGAGGTAGCTGAGTCATCGAGAAGTGAAGTGACTTACCCAAGGTCACACAGCAGACAAGTGGTGGAGCCGGGACTAGAACCCAGGTCCTGAAGCAGTAGGAAAAACTGGACTGTTCTGAAAAGATCAGGGAGGTGCTTGACCCCAAGACAGGCCAGTGCTAGCCCAGAGCACTTCTTCACTCCCTGCCTGCCCCAACCCGAGACTGGAAATCATCTCCACATCATGCCTTTCTCCAGAACTGCTACAGCGGTCCGATGGGGCCTGGGAGTTAACTAGCAATTACAGCTCCTATTAACAATTATCTTTATCTATCTAGCGCTCACTCTGAAAATGTGTAGTGCTGATGGTTAGATTTTTTTTTGAGTTTATTTTAAAAGACATTTTCCCCGGAAATATCTGTCTGCCCTGGTGACTACTGAGAAACTTCATAATCTGATCACATGGAAAATCTTATTAGCAACAACATTTCCACTGCAGGCTTTGAGAGCTAAATCTGCCATTCCTGAATGGTTAGAAAAATCTGTCTAGTGTTGGAATGATCTTTCAGGAACTTGATTAGACTGGGAGAATGTGCCTGCTTCCTATGTATTGCACAAAGATATTTACCCAGTGTACTTGTAGTCCAGGTGCTCTACTCCTGGTAGAGAGGGAGGAGAGAGGGAGAGTGGTTAGGGAAGGTACAGTGCTATTTGGAGAGATTGTCCAGGGCAGTATCACACAGCACTTCTACTGTTGTTCTATTCTACGGTGGAATTCATTCAATCGTATTTATTGAGCACTTACTGTGATGCGGTCCCTGCACACAAGGGGTAGATTCAAAATGGAATGAGTGAATATTGCTATGAGTGAATACTGTGATCTGAGCGTGGATTTCTCTGTGAATTGAGATTATAATTGTGGATTATGCACTTTTGAAATGCAATTTTCTATATCAATCTAGGTTATTTGTGATGATTTCCAGTGCATCTAGTCTTTCTAGAACATCTATTTCAGAAAATTCTTTTTCTGTTGGTCATCATTATTTACATAGCTGGGGGTGTGTGCTCAGCAAGGGGAGAGTAACTCCTCACTGTAAGGGTCTTGTGGTGAAAGTCTTTATACTTTAAGCTTATTGTGGGCAGGGATTGTGAACCGATTCTGTTGTACTGTACTCTCCAAGTGATCTGCAAACAGTAATCATTTAATAAATAACATTGATTGTTGGTTGATTTTGCCTCTTTCTTTTCAGTTCTTTAGTTTTTACACTCAGTATGTTAGGAGGAAGCATGACCAAGTGGAAATAGAATGGATTGGTGTAAGATCCAGGCTCTGGTCTTACCTCTGACAATGGCCTGCTGGATGACTCTCTGCAAGGCCCTTAACCTCTCTATACTAATCTTCCTCTTTGGAGGTAGAAATGGAGATAAGATACCAGTTCTCTTTACCTGTTAAATTGTGAGCCCAATGTGGGACAGGAATTATGTCCAAATCTGATAATTTTGCATCCATTCAAGAGTCAGCACAATGTTGGCACATAGTAAGCCTGCAATAAACACCGTAATTATTAATGGAGTGGTCTGGGACGATCATCTTCCAGCTAACTTCCATTTCTTCAGGAAGACAGTAAAACCTGAATGAGATTGGTTTTGACGCATTCCACTGTACTGGATTAATGTGCATTTGAACCTGCATTTGAAGACCAATTTTACCAGCCCATCATTCCTCCAGGGGTATAGGAATAGTAAAATTAATGAAATTAACATTCTTTGCTATTTATTCAAAGTGAATTGTTACTTAACCTGGACCAGTGAATACTTGTAAATCTGATACACTTCTGAATGTATCATGGAGTATGTATGCATTGCCAGGAAAATGATGCGGAAGAACAGCAAATAGAACACAAACTGATTTTTAATCACTTGTAAACATTGATCGGGCTTGCATGGAGAAAGTCTAGTTTTTAAGAGAATTTTCTACAGAAACTCTCCAGTTTTTGACCCAAACCTGCATATAATAAATTTAACCCTGCAAAAATTAGGGTTTCCTGGGAAGATGGGGAAAATGTTTGTTGAACCACTTCTAAACCCACCCTACCAGGCCATGATATCATCAAGTCTGCCTCACGTCAAGTTTTTCTCACTTTAGCTAGCTCTGATATTTCCATTTTACTGATTTCCTGGAGTCCCTTCATGGCACCCTTTGTAGGAAGGAAACTACAGCAGTGTGAAGAACAAAGCAAAGGAAAAGCTTCAGCAGTGAGAGGAGAGTGTTCAGAGCATACAGGACTCCTGATTAGCAGCTGACAATTAGTTGGACTCCTGGGCTAATGAGTCACTCATGAGTCTGCAATCAAGCAGTCAGATTCCTGCCTACAATCACATCAGATAAAATACAAGAGGTTTGGAATTATTTTCATTTTCAAATGAATATTAATTCTGCCCTCCGCTGACCCCACCATTGGCTGGGTTTATACAATCCAAGTGAGGTGGAGGATTGTCCAATTATCCCTTTGATTTGCTTTGCACCAGCACTGCAAACAGATCATTCAGACACTTACATGGCGTGAACTTTCAATCTGGAAAGCTGCATGGAATCAACCAAATAATTATTCAGTCTTCAACTTCCTTTGAGCTTGTCACTGGAGTGATAATGGCCTGACATGCATAGGGAAACTAGGTGTCCATTTGGGAAAAATAAATCCTGATTCCCCCCTACCCCACCCTCATCCTCCATTATGTTTATAACAGCCCTTAGGTGGGGGATTTGGAGATGGGATCCAGGTCTCAGATTAATTCCGTGTCCACGGCTGCCAAGGTTGATTAAGGATTCGTTGGCACCAAGGGTGACATTGATGTTAGCCTTCGACCGAGCTAATCTCAAATTGGTTGGGATTGTTGCCTAATGATTCGAAAAGCAAATGATTCCCTCTTGATGTGGGCAGGAATGTGTCTGTTGTTATATTGTATGATCCCAAGCGCTTAGTACAGTGCACACAGTAAGATCTCAATAAATACGAATGAACGAACAAATGAATGAATGAATGACCAAGAGGAAATGGGGTTGTCATCTAAGCAGAAGTGGGACTCTCAGGATTCTGGGTTAGGTGGTGTAGTGCCAGGATAAATGCCATCCTAAAGGTCTATAGAGCTGTAGTGTTGAACAACCTTTTCTATGGCTGTAAGATCTGGACCGCATCCAGGTACCAGATTCTGTGCCTTGGAGCCATTCTACCAGTGTCATTTATGGGCCATGCTCAATATCGTTTGGCAAGCGATTGAGGACAACAAAGTTCTAGAATATAAACAATTTCCCAGCATTGAACCTAGGCTCACCTTAACACAGCTAGCCTGGGAGGGAGCCGTGAGAAGAACGTGTGACAGTGAGATATCTAAACAGATGCTATAAGAATAACTGAAATTGGGAAACTGGAAGTAAAGAGAGCAAAAAAAGCGTTTTAAGGATCTGTTAAAACAAAGCAGAAAACTGGAATCAGTTGCTGACGACAGACTTACATTTCATAGTACCATCAATAAGGGTGAATCTCTCTTTGAGCAAAAGAGACACATCTACACCCACTCCCTTGGAGAACTCATTCACTTCCATGGCTTCAATTACCACCTCTATGCGGATGATACCCAAATCTACATTTCCAGCCCTGCTCTCTCTCTCCCCCTCTGCAGCCTTGATTTTTCTCTTGCCTTCAAGACATCTGTGCTTGGATGTCCTCCCATCACCTCAAGTTTAACATGTGAAAACATCCTAATATCGTAGGTTATAATGCCTTCACTGAAGCTCACAATGGTAGCATTGGCCTTGCTACGGAGTATGGCAGGGAAAAGTCTCTCACTGACGTAATAAAAAAACACACCAAAAACCGGGATCCTTTCCCAGCAGTCACAATTCTCAAAGTTGCTCTGAACATGGCCAGAGGTTTAAAGGTACTTGCATTTTGTTTTTCATGGATATCTTATACATACTTGTCCTTCATGTTTGAAGAGGTTACTAATGGCAACCTTTATTTGAGTGGTTGGCTGGGTGTGGTTTTAGCAGGAGTCAGAAATGGTGCCAAGTCTAGATCTACTTTCCTGAACTGATGTGGAGCAGTGCATGGTGGCGTTTGGATTCTCCCTTTTTAGAATTACTCTCTTTCCCCAAACCCAGCTTGAAAAACATTACCCCATTCTGACTGCTAGCACACCAAGCTCCTCCATATGGTGCATTTGTCTCCCAACAATCTCACTGTGTTTCATCATTTGAGGTTGGGCTTCACATTTATCTGCTGTTCTGCCCTCCCCGTTTGAAGATGCTCCACTCTCCTCACGAGGCCTGCCCAATGAAGCCATATTGGCAGCAAGCAATACTTTGATGCCGTCAGTTCACTGCAGTCCAGGACCTTGTTGTGGGAAGTCCTGAAGTGCACTTTGCCCTACCTCACAGCATTTAAATGTATATATGTATATATATATCTATAATTCTATTCATATTGATGTCATTTACTTGTTTTGTTGTGTATATATCTATAATTCTATTTATTTATACTCATGCCTGTACTTGTTTTGATGTCTGTCTCCCCCCTTCTAGACCGTAAGCCCATTGCGGGCAGGTATTATCTCTCTTGATTACTGAATTGTACTTTCCAAGTGCTTAGTACAGTGCTCTGCACACAGTAAGTGCTTAATAAATATGACTGAATGAATGAACTCCTTGTCTTCCCACCTAAACCTTGTCCTCCCTCTGACTTTCCCATCCCTGTAGACAGCATCACCATCTTTTCTGTTTCACAAGTCTGTAACCTTGGTATTATCCTTAACTCCTCTCTCTTATACAACCCATTCAATCCATCACTAAATCCTGTCAGTCCCACCTTCACAACATATATCTTTCCTGGAAAGTTTGTCTAATGTCTGCTTTTCCCCATGCTGGTTCAGGATAAAACAGATATTTACTTGAAAGTGAAAATATAAACCTACTTACTCAATGCTGACTTGGATAACATCCACAAAGTCATTATTATTATTATTATATTATTATTATTTCATATATTTGCCAAGCACTCACTATGTGTCAAGCATGGATCTAAGTACTGGGGTAGATACAAGTTAATCAGGTCAGGCACAGTCCCGGTCCTGAGAATGGGGCTTACAGTCTAAGTAGGAGGGAGAACAGGTTTCATTCATTCAATTGTATTTACTGAGTGCTTACACTAAGCTAGAGCATCTAGTTTACAGCTGAGGAAACTGAGGCACAGAGAAGTTAAGTGAGTTGTCCAAGGTCACACAGCAGGCAACTAGCTGAGCAGAGATTGGAACCTAGGAGTCAGAGGACTCCCATGCTCTTTCCACTGGGTCATGCTGCCTACAAGTCATCTTCCAAAATAAAAGGACGCTGATATTTATAATTATTCGATGGGCATGGGATGTACAATTTTATGAGCCCATTGTTGGGTAGGGATTATCTCTATCTGTTGCCAAGTTGTACTTTCCAAGTGTTTAGAACAGTGTTCTGCACACAGTAAGTGATCAATAAATACAATTGATTGAATAAATAAATTGGGGTGCCCGTGTGCTTCTGAGTTTGGAGCTTTAACAAAAGGCTAACTTGTCCTTGAGCACTCACAGACACATCAGGGGCCACACACACACACACACACACACACACACACATCTCTCTCCTAAATACCCTCTTCCCCCACCCACCCATCTCTATCCAGTCTTCAGTTTCAGCAGTTGAGGCTCAAGGATTCTCTGCCTGCCAGGGACTTCACAGGATGCAATTTCAAGAAAAGAGGAAAGCAAGCCTACTGGTATTGAATGTTTAAAAGGAAAAGAAACCAACTTGGAATTATTACCAGAGCAACAGGAGTTGAAGCTTTTCCAACACTTTCCCAGTTCATCGTATTTTAGAGAGGTGAACCATCAGTTTACAAAGTATTGTATTGGAGCCAAGTCACTTTTCAGGATCATAAAATAACCAATGTAGTGTTATGAAAATAAAACAGGAGACAGAGAGTAACAGTATTTTACAGTTCCTGGATCTACATCCTTTCCAAAGAGCAAATCTAATCCCAGATTATTCATTTAGAGGGATCTCGGATGAGTAGTAATTGAGACCAAGGGACCATGGTGCATTGAATGTTTTCTGTGAATGGAAATAAATGTGTTAAGAAAAAAAATGGCAGTAAATGGACACTTTTAGAATGATTCCCTGTCCAAAGCAAGTATTTGGATATGTCCGCAATGCTGGCTTTATTTTTAGAGAAAGTCTATAAAAGCTTATAGGGATAGCCTAGGAAGAAGGGAAAAAATGGCACACAAAAAAATTGAAGGATGCTTCTCTGATTGGTGGGTTGGAACTTGCCAAACAACCAGGTGTTTAAGTTAATAAAACAATCAATTTAATATCTGTAACTGTCATTCAGAGCACCTCCAACCCCCACACCTTTTAATTTAAAGTGCCTCTGTAGGCTCCTGATCATTTGGTTTACAGCACATGTCCCAGAGTAATTACTATTCCAATTGCCATATTGATCTTGCCAGGAAAATTCCTGTACACCTAGTGGAAAGTTTAAAAAAAGTTTGTCCTGAGTCTGCACAGGACAAAAGCAACACTTGTTTGAAAAATAACCTGAACCTAGCTCATTTTCAATCCAATAAAAAGGGATTTTTGCAAAGGGCTATTTTTGTCTGTTTTTAGATCCTAAGTAGATATGGAATTTTGGCTATGTTGGTTTTCACCTCCCAGTTGATCCAGTATAGCTAATGGGAACATTTTTCCTGGGAATGGGAGGATGGTGGGGGGAGCAGGGGGGAAGGAGGGACTGGGGAGTGTTGTTGGCTGTAGGCTTTTGTTCTTCCTTCTGCCAGTCAGCCTCGGCCATTAGCTGAATGGAAAGGCTTAAGAGGCTGGAAAAATCCAAAAGGCTATTTGTCAATCAGATGGACAAACAGCAATCATGATTCTTGAGTCAGGCACTGGGATAGTATTAATTTGAACCCACAAATGCCGGTTTAGAGTCCAGTGTCTCGTTTGTCCTGGGTTGATCGGGGAATATATCAAAAAATATAGTAGCCACATTAAAATACAGCCAATTGTTGAGCCTGCCCAAACCAATAAGATAGAGGGTTTAGGCATCATCCTACCAACTGAAATAAAAGGTGGTTATGGAGTTTTCCATCTTATACAATGGATAAGCCTTAATCTGGTCATGAATCATAATAATCATAATCACGGTATTTGTGAAGTTTTTATTATGTGTCAAGCACTGTACCAAGCCCTGGTGTAAGAATCCGTTAATCTGGTAAGACATAGTTGCTGTCCCACATGGGGCTCACATTCTAAAGACAAGAGAGACCAGGTATTGAATTTCCATTCTACAGACAAAAAAACTGAGCCACCAAAAAGTTGAGGCTTGCAGAACCAGCAAGTGGTGGATTCAGGATTAGAATCCAGCTCCTCTGACTCCCAGGCCCGTGGTCTTACCATGGAGCCACACTGTTTCTTCTAAATTTGTGCAAAAGAATTAATAATAATGCTACTGATTTGCACAGTGCTATGCACACTATCTGCCAGTTTTGTTTTTGCTGGGGCATACTGAAATGGATGATTAATTTCTGCCTGGATAACCACGGTAGTCATGATGATATGTCTTTGAGCATAATTATTCCTTAAAGATAACTGACCATTATGAGGACTGGGAGAAGTTTACATATGTTTTTCTACTTGGCGCTGTGACGTCACAGAGGGTGACGGGTTCCTCTACCACAAAGCTGTCATTTGGATAGAGCATAACACAATAGTTACATTCAGATTAGGAGAAACAAAATAGACGCATGTTTCAAGGTTTGCTGCATTTTCTTTTCTAAAGTGGAAAGTGAACAGAAAGAGCAGGGCTCTAAACCAGTTAAGAGGTGGAAAGGAGGCTGTAATGAGAGTGGCGAAATCAACTTGTGTGACCAGCTCTAAGGAAACAGCTTTCAATTGATTCATATTAACTATAGCAAAATTTCCTGCAGTGTTGGCAACTCCTTTGAGTTGAGAAAGAAACTGCTTAGCAGTTCAACTAATACAGGTTTGGGAGTTTTTTGGTTTTTTCCTTGGGTTTTTTTTTTTTTTTTGCTTTTAATGGCTGTCATTTTGATCGCTTTTAGCTAAAAAGAAGGATTTTCCGACAGAACCAGTTTTTAACATAGGAATGGGTTACTGAGGAAGATATATGACCTGTAAGTTACAGATAATAGGGTGGATTTGCCTTTCTGGGGTTGCTTAGAGGGCAACTAACTTGAAAATCAGATTCGCAAGAATCATAAATCCCCTGTGATTTGAAGATCTCTTACAACACTACATTTTAATATCTTACATTATTATTATTATCATTATTATTTGCACCTTACTTTATAAACCATTTTCTGCTCCATTTGCTTTCATTATCTCCTATGAAAGAGGGCAGTGAATGAGTCTCTATTAGGCCAGATTTACACAGCACAAAGTTAAGTGGAGGGTTGACAATTATCCCATAAGTATGCCTTGAGTTGAGAGCCAATCTGGATCATTTAAGACAATTATCATCTTAGCTGGGTATCATCTAGCCACTTTCTTACCTTTTCCCTGCTCTTCCTCTTAGGTCAAAAGGATATTTGCTATTTATGCAAAATTTCCCTCATCTTCCATGATTAAGAAACAAGTTTGCACAAAAATGATTAAAAACATAACTCTCTAAGAAGGTGTGACATAATGCAACACTTTGGAGTTTGGAGGCGTAAACTTAAATTTAAGGAATTTAAGGAAACAAATTTAAATCCTGATGGTAGGGAAAGCATGGTCTTGGCTTTGTGGCCTTCTGCCAAGTCACTTCATTGTTCCTTAGATTCATCATATGCAAAAAGCCAATTCTATAAAGTCCCAAACTAAAGTATCAATTATCTGATGAATGAAGTAGGCAATTAATCAATAAATAGTTTAGAACAGTGCTCAGTGCTTAGCACAGTGCTTGGCACATAATAAGCACTTAACAAATAGCATGATCATTATTATTATTCATGAGCACTAAATATCTGTTGAGCACCACACTAAGCCCTTGGAGGAACATAATACAACCAACAATCAGAAGGAACAACTGAGAAACAGTGTTGTTTAGGCTGAAGAGCATGGGTCTGAAAGTGAAAGGACGTAATCTTGGCTCTACCACTTGCCCACTATGTGACAACTTTTCTCTGCCTCAGTTTCTTAATCTGTAAAATGGGGATTCAACTCAATTTACCCGTTCTCTCTAACTGGATTATGAGTTCCATGTGGGAATGGGATTATGTGCAAATTAATTAATTTGTATCTATCTTGACACATAGTAACACTTATACTCTAATAATAATAACTAGGCTGGCAATGCTCCACGCTTTCATTTTTGCTGAACACCTGGGTGTTTCTATTTCACACACTTGGAAGACACATCTCCTCCAAGAAGCCTTCCCTGACTAAGCACCTCTCTCCTCTTATCTCAATTCCTTCTTCATCGCTCTTACTTGCTCCTTCACTCATTCTCCCTCCCATCCCCGCAGCATATATGTATACATCTGTATATCTGCAATTTATCTATTCATTTATTTATATTAATGTCTGTCTCCCCCTCTAGAATGTGAGCTCATTGTAGGCAGGAATGTGTCTGTTGTTATATTGTACTCTCCCAAGCAATTAGTACGTGCTTCACACACAGTAAGCACTCAGTAAATACAACTGAATCAATGAATGAACTTTTCTCCGGAGTTTAGATTCCCTCTCTTCCCCCTCTTTCCTAGAGGCAAGTAGTGATGAGAGCCTGAGTGAAATGCAGCCACCTTGTGAAATTCAGTATTCAGTTAATCAAACTTATTTATTGAGGATTGATTTTATGCAGAGTACTGTATTGCATTCTCCAAGCTTATGCATTCTGAATAACCAAAAAAGTAATTTAATATAGAAAAATCATTTCACAGAAGATCAATTCCTGTCCAAACCCATCCAATGACCAAAACTTTCAGTAGTGTTAAGCCAATAACAGGATTCCCATGGCTGCAATTTCACTTTGGAATACAGCGGACTTGATCATTAGCTACTTAAAGCAACACTGCATCATCTTGCCAAAGTCTAAAGGAATATAGTTCGATTTTCTTTCCTCTTTCCTCTCTCCTCAAATTAATTTTTGCCAACCCCATTACTTAGAACAGTGCTTGACACAAAGCAATTTCTTAACAAATTCCAAAATAATAATATACTATGCATTTATACACTTCTAAACTTACCTACATCTTTGTGGATAAATGTTGGATAGACCTATCAGTATTCTTTCTTTCTGAAAAGGGCTACCTGCTCACTCATGGAAAATATGCCAAATATCTTCCTTTTAAAAAGTCCATGTAGACACTTCCTTCTTCTCAAAGCATCTAAATAGCAACAGTTGGTTAATTTGCTCTTTTTCAGCTTTTTACTCTTTTCTCTGAAGAAATCATTTAGACAAGGCCCTTAAACCATGTCTAATCTGTATGTCTTTAACTCTGCACTGTTCCTCAAGTTTTTATGATCTTTTGCTTTGCCATGGACTCACCCTCAGCTGGGTCTAATCCTTGAGTACATTCAATTTTCTTTCCTGAGCCAGCTGGAATTAAAAGCTCCATTGGATGATGTGCCTGACAATGTCTTCTTCTTGGAGAGGTTATTTTTCATGTCTCCGCAGTTACCAATTGTTTCTACTCAAGACTCAATAACCGGTTCTTGATCCCTAAGGGAGAACCTTATTCCCAAACTCTAATAAATGACTTAGACCCTAGTTCAGCTCTCACTCTATTAGTAGGTCTGGTTTTTTTAAAATTTTATGTACTCCATTTTATGCTCCATTACTGATCTTACATATTCTATTCTAAACTCTATCTTTTAGCTTCCGGACTAGTGGTTGCCTCTAGATTCTGTTTCCAGACATCCTGCAGTTAACATCATACTCAATCCATAAAAGCTTTCCTGAAATCAAGCTACCTATTGACATATATGTTATGATGGCAAAAAGTCTAGATTTTGGATTAAAATGTGTGTTATATTGAAATATGAAAGCATGCAGTGAATTTTGAAATGCTTTTTTACTATTAAATATGGATATTATTAAATATTGTATTTGTGTAATTTTTTGATAGTGCATATATAGTCACATATTTATTTTTTGAAGACCAAATGAACTTTGAAAGCCTCTACTCATCATATTTTAAAAAATAGTATCTATACAAACATTGGCCAAGTCTGTATGGAGCTGGGACATTGAGGGTTTTTTCCATTTTTTACTAATTATTTTTAATAAATCTTTTCCTTCCTTGCTCCCTCTTTCACCACATGTCATAGCAGCACAGCAGCTAACCAGAGTATTAGTGGTAAAGAGTCAAATGGAAGGAAGGATGAAGGGGCGCAAAGAGAGTAAATTGAAGAAAAGAGGCTCTATACACTGAAAATTGATTGATAATTAATGGTATTTTTTGAAGCACCTACTTTGTGCCCATCACTGTACTAAGCACTGAGGCAAACCCAAGATAATTAGTTTTGTCATAGTCTCTATATCATTTCCATTTTACATATGATGAAACTGAGTCACAGAGAAGTTAATTGACTCCCCCAAGGTCACATCAAGCAAGTGGCAGAGCTGGAATTAGAACCCAGATCCCTTGACTCCCAGGCTTATATGCCTTCACCAGGCTGTGGCTCTTATATTAACTTGCTTTTCTTTTTCCAAAACAATTCAATTCAACCCATTCCAAATCGTCTTGGTGATTTGGGGTTCTAGAGTACCAGGGCACTAAAATATGATATTCTAGATTTAGAAAGAAAAGAACAAACATGTTTCAAGTTCTGCAACATTTCCTTTTCTCCAAAAGGGAGGTGCAACTGAAAGTGATAGAGGAGGTTTGACGTCTCAGGAAAATCCTATATTTTGCACAACTGGCTTTCTGACGATTCATATAAACTATGACAAAAATAACTTTTTGCAGTTTCCCTGTTTGTATGTAAGAAACCTACATGCTCACAATTGTTATTCTTTTGTTTTATTCATTTTCGACATATAAGAGAAATACTGATAATTTCAACATACTAGAAAATATTTTGGACTGAAATATTAGGGATTTTGCCTTTGTTTAGCATATTTTGACTTTCTAATGCTACATTCAGTCCAAAGAAGACGAAAAAGCAAGAAGACAAGAAAAAGCAGTATGTTCCATTTAGTAAACAATATACCTCTTCTGTGGAAAAGTAGCACAAAACCACACTTACATAACTATCAAACAATACTACTGTGTGTTTTAGAAACCCTGTAGTTACAGAAATAATAGTGTAACTCTAAATGAGGTGGAAATTTTAAACTTCACTTGAGTAGAAGTAGCTTTTCCATCACGTAGCTTTCTTTTTTTCAGATTACCCAGAAGGCCTTTTTTAAAATGAGAGAAAGGCACACGGAAAGTCATAACTAATTAAGGTGAGTCATTTCTTTCAGGTAGGAATGAACCAAAAAAAGTCCTAAATTGTTGTTAAAACAAAAACAATAATTTAAAGTAGACATAATCCAAGCTTCTAAAGAAAGAGTGGCACCTTCAGAATAAGACAAAAACATGGAAAATTTCAAGCTAGGGGATATGAGTTTTGGAAACCTCTGCATAAAAAAAGAGCCTAATTATAGAAGTTGGCCCAAGTGTGGATTACATGAGCATAGAGTAGAGGATATAATGACAGTCTGTGTAAAAATCAGAAGTAATATTGCTATTTTAAAGAAATTTATTTATGGAAATTTACTCATGAAAATTATAATTAAAATGCCAAAACAGTGAACATTTGGATCAAAATTATTTCATGTAAAAATGTCATGTAAAAATGTCAAACTATTGGATAATTGTCTCATATGTTCAAATCAGTTTAAATTCAAATGTTTTGGGAAATGTACCTTGGTGCTTTCTTTCCTTATTCTAGAAACCTGTCAGTCATTTGTATTTATTGAGCACTTACTGTGTGCAGAGCACTGTCCTAAGTGCTTGGGAGTGTACAATATAACAATAAACAGATGCATTTTCTGCCCACAATGAGCTTACAGTCTAGAGTGTAGTCTACAGTCTAGTCAAAAAGTATAAGACAATAGAACAAAGTACCAGTATACTAAATCAATGGTACTTTTTGAGTACTTACTGATTATTAAACATTATACTAAGTGGTTGGATGAGTTGAACAAATACTTGACATGCATTCCTGCCTTCAAGGAACCTATATTTTAATGTGGAAGAGAGACAAAAAAGTTTTACAAATAGTGGGAGAAGATAGAATAATAATGAATAATGATTGTAGAAATTGTTAAGCACTTAGTAGGAGACAAGCACTAGATACAAATAATCAAGTCTTCCGTCTACTATTTGCAGAGCACTGTACTAAGCGCTTGGAATGAACAAGTCAGCAACAGATAGAGACAGTCCCTGCCGTTAGACGGGCTTACAGTCTAATCGGGGGAGACGGTCAGACAAGAACAGTGGCAATAAATAGAGTCAAGGGAAAGAACATCTCGTAAAAACAATGGCAACTAAATAGAATCAAGGCGATGTACATTTCATTAACAAAATAAATAGGGTAATGAAAATATATACGGTTGAGCGGACGAGTGCTGAGGGGGATGGGAAGGGAGAGGGGGAGGAGCAGAGGGAAATGGGGGGAAAAGAGGGTTAAGCTGCGGGGAGGTGGGGGAGAGGGTGGTAGAGGGAGTAGAGGGAGAAGAGGAGCTCAGTCTGGGAAGGCCTCTTGCAGGAGGTGAGTTTTAAGTAGGGTTTTGAAGAGGGGAAGAGAATCAGTTTGGCGGAGGTGAGGAGGGAGGGCGTTCCAGGACCGCGGGAGGATGTGGCCCAGGGGTCGACGGCGGGATAGGCGAGACCGAGGGACGGTGAGGAGGTGGGCGGCGGAGGAGCGCAGCGTGCAGGGTGGGCGGTAGAAAGAGAGAAGGGAGGAGAGGTAGGAAGATATATATAAATATATATATAAATTTTCATTGTGATATATATATCTCAATGAAAATTTACTTACATAAGTACTTAGAAGAGGATTTTATCAGTGCAATGTTTGTGTTGTGAATTACTCAGGGGGAGGGTTCTTCAAGACGGTGAAGTTTTAGGGCGGCTTAATATAAAGGCAGCCCCCTCATATTGTTCAGCCAATGATTCTCATTTTTAGAAAGTATCCATTTTCATAGAAAAACTTCTCTTCCTACAATAAAGCTTTATAGGGTTCCAGTGGAGTGTGTTAGAACATTTAAGCCTCTGAAAACAACAGCAAATAGATCAGCTGTTCTCATTTCTGGTTGTTATTTCTTCTTTGGGTGTGAGGTGAATTAAACAGTGCAATGTGCTTGGTCATGCAGCTGAACTTTAAAGTAAAGGTTTCAAATAGGGTTAATAAGCATAAAAAATGTAAAAAAAAAGTTTAATAGTGAACTATTTGAAAAATATAGATTTTCATCAAAGGTATTCAAGTTTTTTTTTTCCAGAATTGGACTGGAAATCTCAGAGGAATGGGAATGGCAACCTTTTCAGCATTTTCCTTTTCATTTTGGCCAAATATAACATTATATAAAGACCTTTTTACAGCAAGTCAGTGAGGAAAACACAGAATGAGCAAACATCACATGTGTAAAGCACACATAGTTGAAATCTTAAGAGAATTAAGAAAAAATAAGTTTATTCTAGAAATGGGAAAAAGTTCAGGACTGGGAGCAGTTTGGAACATGAACTTTATTTCACCTGAATCTGTCAGAAGTATAATTTCAAGAGTTCAATAACAGAATCGCTAATTCATTCATGTTCTAACGACACTGAAGGAATTAGAAAGATAAACTCTAAGTCAGAAAACCCACTCCATTCAAAATCTAAATCTAAACCATAGCCAAGCTAAAATCTGTGAATTTGTTAAAAGGTACAATTAAATCAGCTGATGTGTTCATAGGACAAGTCAATTTACCTTGGGCCTTTTTCTTCAAGTTTGAGTTTTTGAAAATACAGCACACTATTTCCACAAAGTAGGATAAAACAAAATTAGTTTAGTAACTATTACAACATTTAATGTATTCAGTGATCTTATAGCTGAAAAGAAAATATTGATCTCTCATTTGATAGTATATTTAATCATTTAAATTTTTTTTCATTTTTGTCCTTTTTTGGTCCAGCTAATATGCAAGAAATGAAGGTCTCTTGTCTTCCGAACTTCAAAATTTGGGCATTTCTTCCTAAGAATGAAATGTACACTGCTTTTCACCTGGTCCCATTTAATATTTGCTTATTGAAGAATGGATATATTTTTCATTTAATCCTTACCTTAAGGGTGTTCAGGGCACTGAGTCAGAGCCCTCTAAGATGACTGACTTGAGGCAAAGAAAGACAATCCCACTGAAACTAGAAAGTCATGAATATTCTCTCTTGTGGAACTATCAAATACGCAAAGTAGCAAAGATTTAGTGGCCTATAAAAAGAGGTTACTATATGTGGCAATATGAAAAATGTTAAAACGGAAAAAATAAGACATATATTGTTTGTGAATCAGTGGTTGGCATTTACTTGAAAAAACAAAAGGCTTTTGTTTATGAATGGACAAACATTTTAAATCTCAATTTCCATGTTACTAGCTCTTTCAGTTGTAATGTATATGGATCAGCACAAAGCCGCTTGTGTGAACAGATCGAGGCATGACTCCTGGACATGCTGTTGTTAGGATCAGCCCAGGTGATGTGGGGCATTCTTGGAATCAGCCACCCCAGGGCACCTGGGTTCATCTACCAAGGTGATTCAGCATTCGGAAAGAAGAATAAAATTATGCACAGAGTCAAAAAATGATTAAAAGAACTTTTCTAGCACCATATTTTAAAATTGAGCTCTTAATAGTTTAAAAATGGCAAACAAGCAAGTCCACTGAAGAGAATATGTAAAACAAAAGACCAAAATAGTCCATTTGTTCTTCAAATCAGTTTCAAATTTGTATAAGGCTAAATGAAGAACAAAATTATGGATGCTTTTCTGTATACCCCTGTTTAAATTTTAGGAATGTAAGATTTAATGGTCAGTTCTTGTCCTCTTCTGTTCTCTACCTGTACTCACTCCCTTGGTAAACTCATTTGGTCCCATGGCTTCAACTACCCTCTCTACACAGATGACACCCAAATCTACATCTCCTCCCCTGTCCTCTCTTCCTCCCTCCAGAGAGACCCTGTCCTATCTCTTCCTGCCTTCAGGACATCTCCTCCTGAATGTCCTCCTGCCACCTAAAACTCGTGTCTAAGTCTGAGCTCCTTATCTTCCTTCCCAAAGCCTGTCCTCTCCCTGAGTTTCCCATCACTGTGGACGGCACTACCATCCTTCCCATCTCACAAGTCCACAACCTTGGTGTCATCCTTGACTCAGGTCTCTCATTCACCCCACACATCCAATTCATCACCAAAACCTGCTGGTCTCATCTTCACATCATCAAGATCCACACTTTCCTCTCCATCCAAACCGCTACCTTGTTGGTACAATCTCTCACCATAACCTGACTGGATTACTGAATCAGCATCCTTTCTGATCTCCCAAACTCCTGTCTTTCCCTGCTTCAGTCTATATTTCACTCTGTTGCCTGGATTATCTTTCTACAGAAATGATCTGGGCATGTCAACCCTACCCCCACCAAAAATCTACAGTGGTTGCCTATCCACCTTCGTATGAAGAAAAAGCTCCTCACTGTTGGCTTCAAAGCTCTCCATCACCTTGCCCACTTCTACCTCACCTCCCTTCTCTACTTCTACACCCCATCCCGCACACTCCACTCCTCTGCCACTAACCTCTTCAATGTGCCTCGTTCCTGTCTCTCCCGCCGTCAACCCCTGGCCCATGCCCCACCTCTGGATTGGAATGCCCTCCCTCCTTATATCTGCCAAACTAGCTCTCTTCCCCACTTCAAAGCCCTACTGAGAGCTCACCTCCTTCAGGAGGCCTTCCCAGACTGAGCTCCTTTTTTCCACTCCTCCTCCCCTCCCCATCACCCCTACTCCCTCCATCTGCTCTACCCCCTTCCCTGCCCCACAGCACTTGTGTATGTTTGTATATATTTATTATTCTATTTATTTTATTAATGATGTGTATATATCTAGAGTTCTATTTATCTATTTTGATGCTATTGATGCCTGTCTACTTGTTTTGTTTTCTGTCTACCCCTTCTAGACTGAAAGCCTGTTGTTGGGTAGGGATTGTCTCTATCTGTTGCCGAATTGTACTTTCCAAGTGCTTAGTACGGTGCTCTGTACACAGTAAGCACTCAATAAATAAGATTGAATAAATGAATGAATGAATGAATTTAAATGAAAAGTCTCTAGACCTGTGGCCAGAATTCAACAAAGGTTTCTCCCACAGAGAGTACACCTAAATATGAATTATAAATCTTCTTAGAACAGTCACTTTTTAACAAGCCATATTCGTTCTGTTTAAAAGAGTTCATGGTTTTTTTCTTATTAGATTGGAAATTAAAACAGTATAATATGCTTGTATCAAAGTTATATAAGTAAAAATAGTGGAAATAATAATGTACTAAGGAAGCAACAATGTAGTTAATCTCACTTCAGTTAAAGTAAAAACAATGGGGTAAAAGACTCTTTTCATATTGTTTTGATTTTGAATCGCTTATGTTGGCCACGGGGCCAACATTTCATATTGATATAGAAAACCACTCCTATTCAGCTTTTCTTGTTACTCTGTCTTTTGAAAAGCAGGAATTTAATCAATAAATCAATCAGTTGTATTAATTGAGCATTTATTGTGTGCAGAGAACTGTATTAGACACTTGAGAAAGAATTTAAATTAGTGGCATTTGTCAAGCACTTATAATAATGTTGGTATTTGTTAAGCGCTTACTATGTGCCGAGCACTGTTCTAAGCGCTGGGGTAGACATAGGGGAATCAGGTTGTCCCACGTGGGGCTCACAGTCTTAATCCCCATTTTACAGATGAGGGAACTGAGGCACAGAGAAGTTAAGTGACTTGCCCACAGTCACACAGCCGACAAGTGGCAGAGCTGGGATTCGAACTCATGAGCCCTGACTCCAAAGCCCATGCTCTTTCCACTGAGCCACGCTGTGTGCCAAGCACTTTACTACGCACTAGGTTGGGTGGATGCAAGAAAATCAGGTTGGATTTTCGGTCCTGCAACTCACAGTCTTAATTCCCATTTTACAGATGAGGTAATTGAGGCACATAGGAGTTGGGCGACTTGTCCAAGGTCATCCAGCAGGCAAATGGCAGAATAGGGATTAGAAGCGAGGTGCCTCTGATTCCAAGGCCCATGCTCTATCCACCACGCCACAGTACAAAAGAGTTGGTAGATATGATTCCTGCTCATGTGGAATTTACAGTCTACAGGGAGAGATAAACATAAAATAAATTGTAGAGAGGGAAGATAGTAGAGTATAAGGATATTTACATAAGTCCCACGAGGGTGGGTGTGTATGTTATAGGTCGACCATGTCATGTAATTCTAATTAGCTTCTTAGACAGAAATGTAATAATAATAATAATATTTATGGCATTTGTTAAGCACTTACTATGTTCTAAGCGCTGGAGTAAATACATTGTAATCAGGTTGCCCTACGTGGGGCTCACAGTCTCAATCCCCATTTTACAGATGAGGTAATTTAGGCACCAAGAAGTTAAGTCACTTGCCCAAGGTCACACAGCACACAAGTGGCAGAACTGGGATTAAAACCCATGACCTCTGACTCCCAAGACCATGCTCTTGCCACTAGGCCATGCTGCTCTTCTTACACTGGACTAAATATTTCACTTTGTACGTTGCATTATATATGCATGAAATAATTCCTTTGAAGGGACTAGAAATTATGATCTCAAACTTAATTTATCTATTCAGCCTTTCACACTTCTACCAGAAGTGTCAACAATGTTCCTTTCTCTTCCCACACTTCTTCCCAGAATTTATAAAAAAAAAGATATTATTAATATTTGTTTAATGCTTGCTAAGTCCTATGCAGTGGGGTAGGGACCTTAAAATCAGGTCAGACATATTCCCCAGCAGAACCACAGATTAAGTAGCATGAATAACTGATCTTTTAACTCTATTTTAAAGACAAGGAAACTGAGGCCCAGGTAAGTTAAATGACTTCCCCAGATCACCCAGCAGTCACATGGTAGAACCTGGAATAGAACTCAGAGCCACTGAATCCCCAGGTTGTGGTTCTCTTCACTAGGCCATGTTGCAAAATCACATCTCTTCCCCACAGATTTTATCCCCATAACTACTATTTTAGCACCCAGGCACCAGCTTGGTGTTTACAGTCTCACAACTACCAATATCACTCCCGTCCATATCCTTTTACATAGCTTACTGCTTAAGCACTAAATCATATGTGCATTGAGTTCTCCTGTAAATTAAATTGGTGTCTGTGTAAATTACTTCAGTATTCAGTAGATTAAAAACTCCTCGACATAAGGATTATGTCTACTAACTCTATTGTAATCTTCCAAATGCTTAATATGGTGCTCTGCACCCAGTAGGTGTTCAAAATTTCCTATTGATTTATTGATTGATCTACTCAGTCACACATCTGGAATACTTTATCTATACTCCCTCTTAAAACATGACTTTCAGATAATCTGCAGGACATTCCCATTACTTCATAAGGTGATATGAAATCTGGTGGCTTTGGGTATAAGAAGTGGAACAAAAAGGCGGTTATGCCTAAAGGGAGCAGGGCAGGGAGAGGCCAGAGGAGAGTTAGGGGAAAGGGAGAGAGAGATGGGGAGAAGGCAAAGTAGGAGGGTGATTGGAGAAAGGGTAAGAATGAATGAATGAGAGATTTAAGGAAAAAGTAAAGGGAAAAGGAAGAAAGATGGAAAATAGGAAGATAAAGAATAAGGAGAAAAACAAGGGTAGATGGGGATTGGGGGATTTAGGGGGCTCCTGAGTCAATCAGTCATATTTATTGAGTGCTTACTATGTGCAGAGCACTATACTAAGTGCTTGGGAGGAATACAGTGTAACAATAAACAGACTCATTCCATGGCCACATTGAGTTTACAGTCTAAGAGACACTGGATCATTCCATTTTAGGCTTTTCAAGGATGGAACAAATTGTTGAAAAGTGTGCCTGTTCCATTCAAATTGGAATCTCTGGTAATCATGAATTAGTCATGAACTCCCCCTTCCAGATAATCGAAATTGAAACTTGCATGGCCATTAAGAAAGGTATTTTATACTCCCTTTCTTCCACACCTGGACCCTCAAAAATATGTTGGCACATATCTTCTTATCCACTATTGAAAGTCACAATACCTAGGTGAAAAACATGATCCAAACTATCAGCATTTATTCATTCAGAATTCAGCATTCACCAAAACTTTGACTCAGCAGATGAATAGACCAACCTGAGAGGAAATCAATGACTCAACCATCTCCCTGTTGAAATTCAACTATTGCCGTCAAAATGGTAAATAATATTTTAACCTCATATAAGTAGAATGAGGCATTTTTAATTTCAACAAAAATGTTCAGCTTATAATAATTGTGGTATTTGTTAAGTGCTTACTATGTGCAAAGCACTGTTCTAAGCACTGGGGGATACAAGGTGATCAGGTTGTCCCACGTGGGGCTCACAGTTTTAATCCCCATTTTACAGATGAGGTACCTGAGGCACAGAGCAGTTAAGTGACTTGACCAAAGTCACACAGCTAGCAAACGGTGGAACCGGGATTATAACCCACGACTTCTGACTTCCAAGCCCGGTCTCATCTTCGGTCTCATCAGGGTGAGCCACCCTGTTGCTTATGAAAAAATTGAACTACGATCTAGGATTTCTTTATTATTTTTTGTCGCATTAGTGATGAATGTAATGTATGTCTAGGTGGATAGTACGGCTTTAACTCTGATACTTTTTACCCCAACAGTAGATATTTGGAAACAGCAGCCTTGGATTTTGAAAACTGAAGTTTTAACCATTTATATCACCAGTAATCTAATATTTCCCCTCCTTTCCTCTCCTTTGATATAGACAAATATCTATACCTGGCTCTGCATGTTCAATCGATCAGTCATATTTATTGATGACTACTGCATGCAGCACACTGACCTAAGGGTTTGGGAGAGAACATAAGAAAGTTGATAGACACGTTACCTTCCCACAGTGATTTTACAGCCTAAGAGGAGGAGAAAGATAATCAAGTGGGACACAGTCCATGTCCCACATGGCCTCACAGGCTTAATCCCTATTTTACAGATGAGGTAACTGAGGCACAGAAAGTTAGGTGACTTGCCCAAGGAAACACAGCCGACAAGTGGCAAAACCGGGATTAGAACCCAGGCCCTCTGACTCCAGGCCTCTGCTCTTTCCATTAGGCCATGCTGTTTCTGTTCACTGTTCCCTTTGTGTATTTCTTCCCATTTCTAGCGTTATGCTTTCTTGCATACCGTCACTAAAGTGGAGGTCAGTCTCCCACCGCTTGGGCAATAGAAAGACTTCCTTTTTGCTCTTCAATCCTGACTTAATTCTCGTTTTTTCTCTTCAGTCTTCTGTATTAAATTTCCTCCGTGATTATAGTGGTTTTCCTGTCATTCACTCTTTGGATTACATTTACTTTTAAAGAATCAGTTTTGGGGCCATGTACCTAGCATTTTGAATGCTATGCTTCCTACAACTTAAGAGAACATTGCTGATGGTTGACTCAACAGGGCGTGTAGTTAAATTAATAAAGAAGTTGCACTGATGTACTCTGACTCACCTATCTAGTTCAGTGGTCCCCTTAGTATATTGTCTGGCAGTGATAAGGGTCTAAGCAAGTTGAGAATAGAATGTTACACTCAGAACAGTTGCTACTCCTGGACTGTACAAAGGTGAAATGAATGTCTCTTCATGAAACACAATTATTGAACCCCAAATCTAATAATAATAATGTTGGTATTTGTTAAGCACTTACTATGTGCAGAGCACTGTTCTAAGTGCTGGGGTAGATACAGGGTAATCAGGTTGTCCAACGTGAGGCTCATAGTTAATCCCCATTTGACAGATGAGGTAACTGAGGCACAGAGAAGTTAAGTGACTTGCCCACAGTCACACAGCTGACAAGTGGCAGAGTTGGGATTCAAACTCATGACCTCTGACTCCCAAACTCGTGCTCTTTCCACTGAGCCATGCTGCTTCTCCTATACTATACCACAGTATCTTGAAGATTCAGGGTTAAATAACTATGTTGCATAAAGAGATGTTCATTTACTTTTTTTTTTTTTACAATCCAGGTGAAGCATCTGTTCTGAGTGCTACATTTTACCCTCAACCAGATTTCATCCTATACTGTACTTGGCATGATCCTTGACTTATGTCTTTCATTCAATCCACATATTCAATCTGTCACCAAGTCCTAACAATTTGACTTTCACAACATTGTCTCTCCACCTTAACTGTTACCACAGTTTCTAATCAAGCACTTATTGTATCCCTCCTTGACTACTGCATCTCCTTCCTCACTGACCTCCCTGCCTTTTGTCTCTTCCCACTCCAGCCCATACTTCACTCTGCTTTCCAGATGATTTCTCTACAAAACTGTTCAGTCCATATTTTCCAACTCCTCAAGAACCTCAAATGGTTGCCCATCCACCTCCACATCAAACAGAAACTTCTTGACACAGGCTTTAGAGCACTCAAACTCTTTGCCCACTCCTACCTTACCTCCCTGATTTCACTCATTCAGTAGTATTTATTGAGCACTTACTATGTGCAGAGCACCATACTAAGTGCTTGGAATGATTTTCTACTACAACCAGTCCAGCCACTTCAGTCCTTTAATGCTAGTCTACTCACTGTACCTCAATCTTGCTTAACTCACCACTGACCTAGAACCCACGTCCTACCTCTGGCCTGGAAATGCCTTCCCTCCTCATATGCAACAGAAAATCATTCTCCCCACCTTCAAAGTCTTATTAAAAGTCCATCTCTTCCAAGAGGTTTTCCTGACTAAGCCCTCAATTCCTTTTCTCTGACTCCCTTCTGTGCATCCTTTATCCACCTCTCCCCCAACCCCACAGCCCCTAAGCATGTATATACTTCCATTTTATTAACATACACATTAATGGTCATTAATAAGTAATTGTAATTAATATTGATTGTTAATTAGCAATAACATAAAATTATTTTTTATTTATATTAATGCCTATTTCCCCTCTCTATTCTGTAAGCTCAATGTGGGCAGGGAATGTGTCAACCAACTCTAATATTGTACTCTCCCAACGTTTAGTACAGTGTTCTGCACACAGTAAGTGCTCAATAAATGTTATTGGTTGATTGATTGATACAGTGCCAAGTAGCTTTGTTCACCATTTGAGTTCCTGTGTGGGTTTAAAATTACAATAACATCAACTTCCTACAATATAACATTTTATCAGCTTTCTGTGCTATATAAAATGAGCTCACTGAAAATTATTTCAGCTTCACAATCGTAAACATTTCAAGATATGACAATTAAGAATGAAATCATGATGTGACTTTAAATGTCATGCTTTAGAAGTTTGAGTAATAATCTTGCTATCAGTCATCTGAAATAAACTGCATCAAGGCAGTTATTATAAAAGTTATTTAAATGTCAATCTTGGCTTTGTATTCAGAATTGTATGGTTTATGAAGTACTGTGATTCAGGACCAAATACCATAAGAAGGAATTTCTTAAAGATGTTAATGTCTGAAATAAAGATCAGAAACCAAACAGTGAAGAGAAAATGTGACTCGACAATTCCCCGAAAACTGGAACATAAACGACAGGAAAGATTATCACTAGTTACATATCAGTTACCGAAGTCCTGTTACTTTCCCCATCAGGTACTGGAGAATATCCATAGTTGTGTCTAATATAGCAACTGTACAAGACCACTATCTTCCTGACAGCAATGAAGCACATGTAAATTGAAACAGTCTGTAGAAGTCATTTATGAAGAAAAGTTCAATATTAAACAGCTTTCATTTATTAAGATTCTCTAAAGTCTGTCATTTTATTTATCTGTATGTGATTCACAGCTCAATTGCCTTACTGTGACTCATTAGCCAGAAACAAAAATTACTGAAATTTGGTACTAATAGATTTTTCGTTTGGAGTCGGGTTTAAAAAGTATAAAAATTAAGGATGGCTATTTGTAGTGTTTAGAAAAGACAGTGCCAAAAATGCTTAAAAAAAGTTGATTAAATTTATCTTATTATTAGTGTAAAACTGATTTGCTTTGGCTGAACGTGACACAGTCCAATCATGTACTGGAATGTGATATGTAAATTGCAGTGCTAAACAAGCTTGTGAAAAAGGAATGGATAGATATTACATAAGACAAGCATTTTCCAAAGGACTACATTATTTAGTTACAAATGCTTTGCTTTGTTTTTATTCCATATGCTATAGTATGCATTTTCACAGAAATGAACAGAAAAAATGTGATAAGCATTTTAGATCAAATAATATAGTCCAGTTATGGTTAACCTAAATTGTGCAGTTTGGTAAAAGCCAACCCAAGCACCTTCAAAAATAGGATATCCCAGAGGCACTTCCCCCAAATTCTGGAACCTAGAGGTTCCTTACTTTGACCACTTGAGTTGAAAATATTTGTCTCCCATAAAAGTGTGTAAGATCCTTGTGGGCAGGGAACTTATCTTCATTATTCTGTACTTCCCAAGTGCTTAGTACAAAACTCCACACCAAATAGGCATTCAGTAAATGCTATTACTATGGCTACCACTGGATCCAAAGAGTCCAAAAATTAACTCACTGGGATACCTAATCAGGATCCTTAAGGATACTGCCCACTTTGTTCATTCATGTGCTTAGTACAGTGCTTCACACACAATAAATGTTCGGTTTCCTACGTGTTTGAAAGTGATCATTTTGGTTTGTATGACAGAACATGCTATTTGAAAGAAACATTCCTTGATAGTAAGCTGACAAGACATTGCGCCTACCTCCATATGTGTCAATTCATCCCTGCCAAAACATTTGTTGATTATTGGATAGATGTAGTCTCAGAAGAGGACCATGTTTACAAAAATGAATAAAAATGGCTGAGAAAGCTTGACCTGGAAACTTGGCATTCAAAGGCTCCCTATGTCAGAGCATTTCTGTTTTAGGAATTGATGGTCAGCTGTGATGTAGGTTATTTTATCATTTCTATTTTAGGAATTTATGGTCAGCTATGAAGTAGGCTATTTTACTTGTGGATGGTAGTGTTTTTAAGTTAACCATCAGGCCAGATAATTCTAGGCAAGGAATGGAACTAGAAAATCAACTTGATCCACATCTTGGCAAATGCCATTTTCTAGCCAAGGGCCAGGAATGAAGACCTGGAGACAGCTAAAAATTTCATTCTTTCAGTGAAGAATTCTATCAAGGTATGTCTCCAACTAATAATAATATTGTACTATTTGTTAAGCACTTACTATGTGCCAGGCACTGTACTAAGTGCTGGGGTGGATACAAGCAAATCTGGTTGGATGCAGTCCCTGTCCCACATGGGGCTCAAAGTCTTAATCTCCATTTTAGAGATGGGTTAACTGAGGGCCAGAGAAATGAAGAGATTTGCCCAAGGTCACAAAGCAGACAAGTGGTGGAGCCAGGATGAAAATTCAAGACATTCTGATTCCCAGGCCCGTGCACTAACCACTACGCCATGCTGCTTCTGGTATAGTCGATATATTGATGCCGATACTGTTTGACAGAATGCAGACAGCTAAAGGACTTGAAGGACTCCCAAAATTAGAGGATGGGAGGCGGATAAGGAATATGAAAGAGACTGAGAATGAGTGGCCAGAGAGATGGGAGGAGAACCAGGAGGGGACAGTGTCCATGAAGCCGAGGTTGGATAATATTCCCAAGAGAAAGAGGTGGCCTATGGTGAGGGAGGCAGCTGAGAGATTGAATAGTAATTGAACTATTAATAATAATAATAATAATAATAATAATAATAATGATGTTGGTGTTTGTTAAGCACTTACTATGTGCAGAGCACTGTTCTAAGCACTGGGGTAGATCTAGGGTAATCAGGTTGACCCATGTGAGGCTCAAAGCCTTCATTCCCATTTTACAGTTGAGGTAACTGAGGCACAGAGAAGTTAAGTGACTTGCCCACAGTCACCCAGCTGACAGATTACTATTACAGCAAGCAATTCACTAGTAATAGTAGTAGTAATTCAGCCGATGGAGGCAGCCAAGAGATTTAGAGGCAATTTGGATGGAGGAGAGGCCATTGGATTTGGCAAAAAGCAGATCATTGGTAACTGAAGAGAGGGCAGTTTCTTGTGGAGTGATGAGTGGGGGAAATCAGATTGGAGGGTGTCAAGGAGAGAATTAGAGAAATTAAGATTTATTGTAAAGCTATAGAGGTGAAAATAACCAAGCAAAAATTGGGCAGATATTGTTATATAAAGTAAGGATATCTTCTCTTTTATCTCCCACTTTGCCACTGTGTCTTCACCTCTACTATTACTGTATCAGCTTCCTTGTCCTCTCCCTGCCTCCGGGCTCTCTCCACTCCAGGAAATACTTCACTCTGCAGCCCAAATCATTTTCCTACAGAAGCATTCAGGCTGTTTCCCCACTCCTCAAGAAACTCCAGTGGTGGCCCATCCACCTCAGCATCAAACAAAAACTCTGACCATTAGCTTTAAAGCACTCAATCACCTTGGCTCCTCCTATCTCACCTGGCTACTCTACTACTAGAAGCAGCATGGCTCAGTGGAAAGAGCATGGGCTTGGGAGTCAGAGGTCATGAGTTCGAATCCCTGCTCTGCCACTTGTCAGCTGTGTGACTGTGGGCAAGTCACTTGACTTCTCTGTGCCTCAGTTCCTTCATCTGTAAAATGGGGATTAACTGCGAGCCTCACGTGGGACAACCTGATTACCCTGTATCTACCCCAGCGTTTAGAACAGTGCTCGGCACATAGTAAGCGCTTAACAAATACCAACATTATTATCATTATTATTATTACTACAACCCAGTCTGCACACTTTTCTCCTCTAATGCTAATTTTGTCCCTGTACCTCGATCTCGTCTATCTTGCCGTTGACCTCTCTCCCATGTCCGGCTTCTGGCCTGGAATGATCTCTCTCCTTATATATCACAGACAATTACTCTCCCCCACTTCAAAGCTTTATTGAAGGCCCATCTCCTTCAAAAGGCCTTCCCTATCTAAGCCCTCCTTTCCTCTTCTCCCACTCTCTTCTGCATCATCCTGACTTGCTCCCTTTACTCAACTCCCCTTCCAACCCTGCAACACTTACGTACATATTTGCAATTTATTTATTTATTCATTTATTTATGTTTGTTAATGTTTGTCTCCCCCTCTAGACTGCAAGTTCTTTGTGGGAAGGGAATCTGTCTACATTTATTATAATACTGTACTCCCCCCCCCAAGTGCTTAGAACAATGCTCTGCACACAGTAAGAGCTCAATAAATATGGCTGAATGAATGAATGGATGCTATTCCACAACTAAAAACTACTTTCATTCTTCCTTTCTTAGCCCCACTTAATGATTCGCTAGTTCATGAAGCCTGTATTGTCACCCCTTATCCCAGAAGACAATCAGAATAATCTCTAATAAAAAACACATGTTCCTGGTACGCCATTCATCAGCATCCATTCCTTTCTTTGGTGACTTGATTTTTTGTCAAGTTAATATTGAGAACTCCTGAGAAGGAACTAAATCTAATCCAATTTTCTATGAAGTCTAGCTGCTTGCAATGATATAGGGAATGATTTATTTCTTGAATTATGGGACTACATTCAATTTCCAAGAGAAATTATTTCTTGCAACTCACAAAACATGGACTATTCTACAAGTAATCCTATATCTAAAATTGCACAGATTAAAAACTGAATGTTAAATTACTGAATTAACAGAGTCATTCAGTAAGAGGATTACTTGAATATTATTTGATAAGTGATATTTACTCAGAAGACCATACTAGAAAATTAATATCCATTTTAGAATGATAATTTCCCAAAGTGATAAAATTCAATCATGATGTGAATAGTTAAGGTATGAATGCATGCATGCAATCCATTTTTAATAAATGATTCTTTTAATAATTATTGCCACACTCACTGACCACAGTTAAAGCCATAGCTGATGAAATGTAATAATTTTTTTCTCTTTCTAGTAAAATTAGAAGCTGAGAAGGAAGACAGTAGTTTTTTGGTTCTTTTTTAATATTAGCACTACAATATTGGGTGAAACTGAATTGTCCAAGAATACCTTCATTACGGTGGTGGTCCAAATAAATCTAAGATCATTTCTATTCTTGGCAAGGGAATTTTACTATTTGATTACTTGTACTACATGATTCAAACCTTTTCTTTTTCTGGACTTTAAATTCTCTTGCACATTTCCCAGAGGAAATGAAGTTATGGAACCAAGGTGCATATGAGGGTTTGGTTGTCTCTATGGCTGATTGTTTCTGATTAAGTTCATTAGCACAAAAGACCTTTCAGTGAATAGTTGGTCTGTCTATATAGCTATGCAACTTTAAAATCCTAGATTACCAATGAACAGATCACTGCCCAGGGTCGAAGAGAAAGGGGAAGAGGAAATGAAGGAGAGAGGGAGAAAGAGGTAAGTGGGGCATATGATTTAACATAGGGAGCGACTTCGATTCAGACTAAAAATCTGAAAAAAATCTTAAAATCAGAGGATTGGTTGAACGTAAATAAAATCTGAGTAGATGATCTACTTCTTGTTCAGATCCAACCTTGATAAATAAATTCTTTTCAATTACCTCCTCTGGAATTGAAATGGGGCAAAAAAGAAGACAAAAAGCACAGGTGAATATACAATTTATATTTGATGATAACAAGGATAACGACAGTGATATACACTTAATCTTTCAGTCTGTGAGGATTATTAAAGTCAGTCAACCAATACAATGAGGAAGTTGATGTCACTCCTTCTCTGAGGTCAGATTAAAAAATAATCTGAATTAAAATGCAGCATGGGAGCAATTACATTTAAAAATTTCCTGGTGGCAAAGTTATTAAATATTGGATGGGATTCTGAAAGATATAGTAGACTCTCTTTCTATGTAAGTCTTTTAGAATATCCTCAGTTCTCATACAAAATACTTAATCATAAAGATGGTGATAAGGATAATATTCTTATTACTATTATTAATAATAAAAATAACATGGTATTTGTTAAGCAATTATTATGTGTCAAACACTCTACTTTGTTCCTGGGTAGATGGAAGACAATCAGGTCAGAAATTCATTCATTCATTCATTCAATAGTATTTATTGAGCGCTTACTATGTGCAGAGCACTGTACTAAGTGCTTGGAATGTACAAATCAGTAACAGATAGAGACAGTCCCTGCCCATTGACGGGCTTACAGTCTAATCGGGGGAGACAGACAGACAGACAAAAACAGTAGCAATAAATAGAATCAAGGCGATGTGCATCTCATTAAAACAATAGCAATAAAATAGAAATAATCACTGTTCATCATTGGAATCACAGTCTAAGCAGGAACGAGAACAGGTATTGAATCCCCATTTATAAAATGGGGAAACTGAGCAACAGAGAAGTTAAGTGACTCTTGTCCAAGGTTACCCAGTAGTCAAGTTGCCGAACCAGGTTCTCTAACTCCCAGGTCTGGTCTTTCCACTAGAGCTCACTCCTAAAAATAATATTTTAGAGTTTAAAAAATAATGGAATAGAACAAATATATTTGATGAGCTTCAAAAGGATCAAAAATTATAATTATCAAATTACAAAGAAAATGTAATGGCATTAAAGGTAACATTTCATAAATCATTTTTTTGTTCAGAAGAATGTTGTACATAAAGTATGTAGCAAAACTATATTTTATGAAGTGTGAAAGAAAATTTATGATTTTGATTCTCAGAAGGACTCACAGTTCAAATGTTATTCACACCTTAACTATATACTTCATGATTGAATTTTATCACTTTGGGAAACTAACATTCTAACATGGATATCAATTGCCTAGTATGGTCTTCTGAGTAAATATCATCTACCAAATAATATTCAAATAATCCTCTTACTGAATGACTCTGTTAATTCAGTAATTTAACATTCAGGTTTTAATCTGTACAATTTTAGATATAGGATTATTTGTAGTCTATATTTTGCTAGTTGCAAGAAATGATTCCTCTTGGAAACTGAATATAGTGCCATAATTCAAGAAATAAATCATTCCCTAAAACAGGTGGAAATATATAAAATATCTCTATGCTATTATTGACTCAAAAAAATTAAATCTCACAAGTCATTAGGGAAACAGAAGCTTCTTTAATGACTTTACTTTCTGTAGAATCATTATTTGCTGGGCAGTAAATACTCTCTTCCCAGTGTTCTTAGAATTACTAGTGTGAATTCTGCAGTAACTTTAGTTTTCATAAAAGCAGAGCAAATATTAGGGTGTTTTTAATTTTTTTATCCAATTAAAACTCAAAGATAACTAGTCTTTCTATTGTCACAATTCACACAATTGTCAAAGCAGGCTCAGACTAGAATAAGAAATGCAAATTATGCTTTCACAGAGCCTCATCTTCCAGTGGATAGCGCAAAGGCCTGAGAGTCATAAGGTTGTGGGTTCCAATCCCAGCTCCACTGCATGTATGCTGTGTGACCCTGGGCAAGTCACTTCCCTTCTCTAGGCCTCAGTTACCTCATCTGTAAAATGGGAATTTAGATTGAGAGCCCCATGTTGGACAGGTACTGTGTCCAACCTAATTTGCTTGTATCTACCCCAGAGTTTAGTACAGATTCTGGCACATAGTAGGCGCTTAACAAATACCACAACTATTATCATTTTCATAAATTAAGCTATCATATTATTGGTTTACATGTGCTGCTGCCGGAGGTGGGGGTTTACATTCAATATCCTCTGATATCAAAAAATCACCCTTGATTTTGATGATTCTATGATGAATCTGGCTCCTTTTTAGCAGCATCAAATAATCAATCAATAAATAGTGTTCACTGCTTACTGTACCAAACACTGGAAGGTTACAGTAGAATTAGTACAATAGAAATAGAATGAGAAGCAGCGTGTTTTAGGGAAAAGAACACAGGCTTGGGAGTCAGAGGATTTGGTTCTAATCCCGGCGCCACCACTTGTCTGCTGTGTGATGTTGGGCAAGCCACTTAACTTCTCTGTGCTTCAGTTACCTCATCTGTGAAATGGGGATTAATACTGCGAACCCCACGTGGGACAACCTGAATATCTTGTCTCTACTCCAGTGCTTGGAACGGTGTTTGGCACATAGTAAGCATTTAACAAATACCATAATTATTATTAGTAGTAGTAGACATGATCCTTGCCCTCCAGGGGCATACAATCAAGTTGGAGAGAGAGAGACACTAAAATAAATTGCAGGGAGAGGGAAGCAAAAGATTTTATAGTCATGTATATAAATGATACAGGGAGAAGAGGGAGATGTAGTGCCCAAGGTCTTAGGTGATACAGAAGTGTTGGGATATCAGAAGTAGGGTAAATAGGGTGGAGAGATAAGGGATTAATCAGGGAAGGACTTCTGGAGGGGATTGATTTTTAAAAAAGCTCTGAAGATGGTGAGAGCAATAGTCTGTTGGATGTAAAAGCAGAGAAATATCCAGGCAGGCAGGAGGGCATTAACACAAGGACGAAGGCAAGAGTGATGAGAGTGATACATGGTGAGTAGATTGGCTTGTTTGGAGTGGAGTGATGATTTGTGTTGCAGTGGGAGAGTATGGATAAGTATCAGAGAGAAAGTTGAATGCCCTAAAGCCAATGATCAGGAGTTTCTGAATGACGCACAGTGGAAGGGTTACCATTGAAGGATTTGGGACAGCATTGCCTAATGAAAAGAGCATGGGCCTGGGAGTCACAAGAACCTGGGTTCTAATGCCAGTTCTGCCACTTGTCTGCTGGGTAGCCTTGGGGAAATCACTTCACCATCTTTTAAAATAGTAATAAAGATTGTGAGCCCATGTGGGATAGGGACTGTGTCCAACCTGATTTGCTTGTATCCACCCCAGCATTTAATACAGTCCCTGGCAAATAAAAAGCACGTAACAAATACCACAATTATTGCTTTTATTATTATTGTTATATGGCCTAAAGAAAAGAAGAGGGGACTAGGAATAAAGAAACCTGTAAAATGGAGATAAAATGCTTACTCTCCCTACTTAGACTGTGAGCCTTGTGTGGGACAGGGACTGTGTCTGAGCTGATTATCGTGTATCTACTCAAGTGTTTAGCATTTGATAAATGCCATCATTATTATTACAAGATTAATTTGCTATCCTCTAGCTATCTCAAAAAAGAATGATCTCCTGTCATGTGAAATTTAATAATGTGAAATTAGTGATCACAGCTAGTACAGCACTTCTCAAACTGGAGTCAGGACACCAAGGGTCAAGGAAATAACCAGAGATTTGGGGATCAGTCCCATGGTCAGGGAACAAGTATTGTACTCTTCAAAGGACTTAGCACAGTGCTCTGCACACAGTAAGCACTCAATAAATTCCTTGATCAAACCAAGGTGGCTGTACACTAGGCAAATCTCTACCCCACACAAACAGCACAGCGCTCGATTTTACCTAACTATCCTTTCCTCCTAACTTTATGATGAGAATGATTTCATCTTTTCCACTCCACCCCTATAAGCCTTCCCTTCCCTCAGGTTCAAATGAAGGAAATATTATTCTTCCTTTCCTTGACAGTGTGGGTTTCCATAAGATGGTCATTTAATATGAGGCATGTGGTTAAATAAAAAAGTCTGAGATAAACTGCAAATAGTTTCCGAAACTGTTCCAGTTGTTTACTCAGTACCAGACTGCTAACTGGATTTTTCCAGAACAATGGCAGAGGGGCAAATTCTCATTAGTTGCAGGGCTGGTTCAGGCATCTGGCCTTTCTGAGGCAGTAAAAAAGTTCCCACCACTTTCAATTAGTACTTGTCGGCTGTGTGACCTTGGGCAAGTCACTTCACTTCTCTGTGCCTCAGTTACTTCATCTGTAAAACTGAATCTGTGAGCTCCACGTGGGACCAGGGACTGTGTCCAACCTGATTTGCTTGTATCCACACCTGCACTTATTAGAGTGCCTAGCACATGGTAAGTGCTTAACAAATACCATAATTATTATTATTACATTATTATAATGATGCTGTGCCTCATGAAATGTTCTAAGTGTTCCATCATTAGATGGAAGTCTGTTAGACCCCCCAAACCTAAAGTATTTCTCTGGGAGAATGGTCATCCCACCAACCTCCACTTTGCTCCAGAGCCAATGAATGCCGCTCCCTGCTCTCTATTTGCACAGACACTGTTTCCAACTTCGTCTAAAATTTGTAATCGCTGCTGCCACGCAGTGTCGATGCTGTCACCGCTCTCACCGTGCATGACACACCCATGCTCTCTGATGTTGTATTCTTCAGCGCTTGCCTCACTCATGCACTGTTGGAAATCAGCCCTGATTGTTTGTAATGCTCTGTTAATAGCATCAATCAAAATTTATGAAGTATGCATAGGCTTCTGGAGCCTCAGCCACAGCTACCTGTTAGTGGTAAAATTTTAGGCATTGGAAGATTACACACAGCTATACACATATTCTGTAGTTTCCAGACTGCCTTGATAAACGAAAGTGCTTATTAAACACCCTTTTAAACTGCAGAAATTCATTAGTGACAGCTGAGCTTATCAGCAATACGTTCTCTGCGTGGTAACCCAGAAAACACAGGGCTTATGCTGGTACCAGCTATTCCTGCTCAAAACATCAATTGAAGACCTCGAGGAAATGTTTCCTCGTACAACCCCTTCCCGACTCTGTCTCCACCTCTTTCATTTCCAGCAGAAGAAAATGACACCCTCATTTGAAGATGAGAACGAGAGAAAGTGCTGGCTCAATGAGTGATGTCAGGGGTCCTGCGCAAGGAGCCACAACAGTGCAGTGCAAAATGGGCATTGGATTAGGTCATTGGTATAGCACGCCAGCATTACAAGTTACCATCAGTAATCCTTTCTGAATTCTGCATCTCTAATAATCTTGCTTTTTACTCCCTTGATGTTTCACATTTATCCAACTTCCTTCTCTGCAATTTAGCTCTTTATTTAGCTCACAAAGTAGGCATTATACTAAGGAGGTAGAGTATTCATCTTTTGGCGTCAGTACCAGTTGCCTATAGCAACCCCCATTTAAAGGGAAACCTTATTTTCATCGGGAAATTCAAAATAGGATTGAAGGGTCAACTGCCCAGACATTTTAAAAGGCAGGTCCTAAACGTGAAAAATGTTTGTTACAAGTCCCTCTTTCACTGGGATAATTTGTGAGACAGTGAGAATTTTAATAAGGCATTTTACGAATCACGTGAATTTTTGAAAAATCCCTTTCTAAATCTGCTCTAAACAGTGTCATTTTACAAGTAGGCATTGTAGGCATTACTCTACAACACACCCGAGGCTTTGTGAAGCTCCTGCCACATAGGGAAGAGGCACTGCAGACACAATGTGAATATAATGAAAGAGAAGGGAGAAGGATATTCCTCCCAAGCTGTTTTAAATAAGCTAAAATCAAAAGTATGTCTGATAATATTGATTTTTTGATTCACTACTTGCTTTCAAGAGCCAAAGAATTTACACAAGACAAATGTGTGTTTATGTGCTATATATCTCCTGCTAGTTTAGTTTGACAGCCATATTGATGAAAATCTCTTGCCTTACTTATTTTCTAATGATCTGTCGTTTATAAACCAGAAATTTTTAAACCCATTCTTAAAGCCACATGAATAAAATTTTCAATATTTCTCCATTTATCTCCTACTTAACATAAATGTGGGTGAATGTAGATTTTCACATTTTTAACACTTTTGTGATATCCACTGAGCTCCCTTAGTCAGTGTTCTATCTTGGTTTCTGGATGTCTTCAGAATGGCTCTCCGGGTGTAGCGTTATCAGACAGATGTTGCTTATATAGCCGGGTGGTTCTGCCTTATATTTAGTGTTAGCAGGCTCTGGGATCTCTATTTACATGCTGATTATACACTGAATGGTTCCTTCTCCAATGGTGAAAGATATATTTTTAATGGATAAAAATGTGTCAGATTAATTCCCACTGGTAGCAAAAGGGTACGCAAGAAAACAGGGTGATGGTTACTTTGGCCTCCATTTAATGTTTAGTGTCATAAAATAATCCCTAACCTTTCCTTCACATCCTTTTCCAACCCAAGTTACATAAATAAAATAAATAAACTGTGGTATTTGTTAAGCACTTACTATGTGCAGAGGACTGTTCAAAGCGCTGGGGTAGACACAGGGGAATCAGGTTGTCCCACATGGGGCTTACAGTCTTAATCCCCATTTTACAGATGAGGTAACTGAGGCACAGAGAAGTTAAGTGACTTGCCCACATCACATAGCTGACAAGTGGCGGAGCCGGGATTAGAACCCGTGACCTCTGACTCCAAAGCCCGTGCTCTTTCCACTGAGCCACACTGCTTTTTTCACACTCGTTTCTGTCTTCCCTTTATTTTACTCTTCCTCAGCCCCACAACATTTACGTACATATCCATAATTTATTTATATTAATGTCTACCTCCATCTCTAGATTGTTGTGGGCAGGGAATAAGTGTCTACCAATTCTACCGCATTTTATTCGCCCATGCACTTTAAGTGCTCAATAAATGTGACTGATTGATGGATCATAGATTTCAAAGGAATTAACTATTACTGGTGCATTGTGCCCAATCTCTTTCGCCAACACTTTCTCTGCCTCCCACTGTGGTGTCCCTCAAGGCTTAGTTCTGGATTCCCTTCCAGTCTCAATCTACACTCACTCTCTTGGGGAGCACATCTGGTCCAGCTACCACCTCATTGCAGGTGACTCCCAAATCTATCTCACTAACTCCTAACTCTGTCCTCTGCAATCTCACATCTCCTCCTGTTCCAGGGACATCTCTATTTAGATGTTCCATCAGCATGGACTCATCATGTCCAAAATTGGCCTTCTCATCTTCCCTCTCAAATCTTATCTTTCACTTAATTTACCTCTCACAGTTGGCAACACTAACAACTTCCCCACTGCTCAAGCCTTTTCCCCTCACTAGTCCCTTTCTTTCAGCCTCCATATGCAGTTTGTTGCCAAATCGTGTTGTTTTTTTTCTCCTCAACAAATATAGATTTCTCCTCTTCCTCTAAATCGCCACTGTCCTGGTCTGGTCACTTAGCATATCCAATTTGATTACTACATTAGCCTCTTCAGTGCCTTCCTGGCTTCTAAACTCTCCCACTCTCCAGTCTACCTTTCCCTCTGCTTCTCTGAACGTTTTCTAAAATATTATTCTCAGTATATCTCCCTACTTCACAAACTTCTCCAATTGTTATCATTTTTCTTCAGATCAAATGGAACTCCTGACCATTGGCTTTAAGGCATTAAACAGTTATCTCCCTGCTTATCCTCAGTTTCTGACTACAAATCGGTTCAGATGCTAAATTCCTCTAAGGCTAATTTATCCACTGTACCTTATTTTTGTCTCTCCCTCACTGATCTCTTGCTCATGCTCTCCATTCCCCTTGAAGAACTCCACATTTTCCCTTCCATACTCTGTCTTCCTGTCTTTCCTATCACCATGGACAACACCAGCAACCTCCCTGCCATATCCTTGACTCATCTCTTTCACTCAGTCCACACATTCAATTTTTCATAAAATCCTGTTGGTTCTAATAACAATAATAATAATAACTGTGGTATTTGTTGAGCACTTAGGCACTCTACTAAGCACTGGGGTAGATACAAGCAAATCGGCTTGGACGCAGTCCCTGTACCAAATGAGGCTCATGTTCTTAATCCCCAATTAACAGATGAGAGAACTAAGGTATAGAAAAGTGAAGTGACTTTTCCAAGATCACACAAGAGACTTGTAGTGAAGCTAAGATGAGAACGCTGGTCCTTTTGACTCCCAGGTCCAAGCTCCATCCACTAGGTCATGCTGCTTCTATCCTCACAACAGCTACTCTGGAATAGTCCATTTCACCTCCACTCAAGTTCTTATCATGATGATCCATGCACTTATTTCCCATCTTGACTACCGCATCAACCTCCTTACTGACCTGCATTGTGTCCTGTCTCTCCCTTCTACAGCCCATACTTCACTCTGCTGCCCTGATCATATTTTTTCCTGGAATTTGTTAAGTCCTTTCTATGTGCCAGCCACTGTACTAAATTCTGGGGTAGACACAAGTTAATCAGGTTGAACATAGTCCCTGTTAATCCCCATTTTTCAGATAAGGTAACTGAAGCATAGAGAGGTTGTGACTTGCCCAAGGTCACACATCAGATAAGGGGTGCAGTCAGAAATAGAACCCAAGTCCTTCTGACTCCCAGGCCTGGGCTCAACCCATTAGGCCATGCTGCTTCTTTATTTCTGAAAGAAAAGTTAAGTCCGCATATCGCCTCTCAGAAACTTCCAACGGTTGCCCATCCATCTCCTCATTAAACCGAAACTCCTTGCCATTGGCTTTAAAACATTAAATCAATCAGTCAATAATCATTGGTAATCCTTGCATGTTTATTGTTTCCAGAGCACTGTAGTAAGTGCCTGGGAGAGAACAATACAACAAAGTTGGTAGACACATCCCCTGCCCATACTTAGCTTCCAATCTGGAGTTTACAGGTCTCTCCTTCCTACCTAACCTCACTGATCTTCGACTACAACCCAACCCACTCAATTAGCTCCTCTAATGCCAACCTACAATCTGTACCTCGATCTCTTCTGTCCCAATCTCATCCCCTAGCTCATATCATCTCTCAGGCCTGGGACTCCCACCCTCTTCATATCTGACAGGCTACAACTTTGACAGGCCACTTTTGAAATCCTACTAAAATCCCATCTCCTCCATAGGGCTTCCCTGGCTAAGTGCTCATTTCTCTATCTGCCCACTCCTTAGCATTGACTGTGCACTTTGGTATGTATTCCTGCACTTATACTAATATTCTTATACTCAATTTCTCCTATTTATAATTCATTTTACTGTCGGTCTCCCCTTGTTGAGTGTAAGCACTTTGTGGGTAGGTATCAAGTCTACCAGCTCTATTGTATTGAACTTTCCCAACAGATTAGCACAGCACTCGGCATGCAGTAAGCACTCAGTTAATACCAATGATTGATTGATTGAAGTTCCTCTCCTTTCACATTGGCAAATGACTGTTCTCCCATCTTCAAACCCTTCTGAAATCAAATGTAAGTTCCTGGAGCTCAAGGACTGTGCCTACTTATTCTATTGCTCTATTGTACAATATCAAGAACTAAATTCAGTTCTCTGCACATAGTAAGCCTTCAATAAATACCATAGATTGATCTACTTCAGGAAGCCTTCCCTGATTGTGCTCTCACCTCCCTGTCCTATAACCCTCCCAATTCAGCATTTCTGAAATATTTAATTGGGATCTGACACCTACATTCCTCTCTGAGACACTTGAGTACTTTATCTTTATTTCCTATTAACGTCATTTTATGGATAATTTTAGTTCCTGTCTCCATCTCTAGATTGTAAATTCCTTTAATACTGAGATTAGGTCTATTTAATGCTATTACACTCTCCCAAGCACTTTGTACAGTCTTCTGCATAGAGTAAGTGCTTATTAAATACCATTGATCCATTTATCTACTTTTGAGAACAATTGTTTGTTGGAAGGTATCCTTCCAGAAAATATTCTATTGTCCTCATAAATAAATAAAATCGTGATATTATCACATAATATGGGGGTTACAGGGTTGTTTTAATACATACTGGAAGCCAAAAAATACCATTTTGCCCAAGATCACACAACAGACCAGTGGCAGATTGGGGATTAGAACCTAGGTTCTTCTGATTCCCAGGCTCATGCTCTATCCACTAGGAAATACTGCTTTTCATTCTAGACTGTTAATCTAAAATAATTCCCCAGAAGATATACACATTTCAGGATTCAGTTGCAACACTGTTGGGATCATGTTTCACCCACACTGTTGGAATCACGTTTCACCCACATCCATCTGACTTGCCTAAACAATAGAGGCAGTATCAGAAACCACATGCAGGAAGTAGTCTCCCTCTGATACGGCTGTAATACAGATGCAAATGTGGACAAAAAACATCATTCTTTACTTTAAAACAAAAAAATCACTTTTCCTTTCTTTGAGTTTACAAAACTGCTTATATGGGATTCCTCAGCATTCATGAATTTTGGACAGTAAGAGGCAAAATGGGGATTAAGACTGTAAGCCCCATGTGGGACAGGGACTGTGTGCAATCAGGTAACCAGGTAATAAGGTAACCTGATTTCCTTATATGTACCCCAGATCTTAGAACAGTGCTTGGCACATAGTAAGTGATTAAGAAATATTGTTATCATTGTTATATTATCACTATTATTATTATTAAGGTATTTCTCTCTCCCCGACCCCAGACTGTGAGCTCACTGTGGCCAGGGATTGTCACTCTTTATTGCTGTTATGTACTTTCCCAAGCGCTAAGTACAGTGCTCTGCACAAAGTAAGCGCTTAATAAATATGATTGAATGAATGAATGAAATCTGTTATATTATACTCTCCCACGTGCTGAGTACAGTGCTCAGCACAGAGTAAGCACTTAATAAATGGATTAGTTGATTCATGTGGAAAAACTGAAGATGCCAAAGCACAGAGATGTCCGGACTAGGGTGGTGGGGTGGGGGTTCTCATTTTTCGGATGTTAATTTGCTCCAAATTCAATCTTGTTCCTTGGGTCTAAGGAGACTGGGGTAAGATAACAACAGTTTAGAAAAAACTTCCAGGTTAAAAAAAAGTCTCTGTCTTTTGTCTTTTCTGTTCAGACATGTCTTTAATTTACCAGTTCTGGTTGTATATTTTTCTTTCTTCTGAATGACAACACAGTGGGGACAGTCTTTGTGTGTGCACGATGTGGTTGACACTGGTGATACCCTGTTGGCTTTTTTTCATCTGTACATAAACCTCCATAAATGAATTTCACAATTAGGGTCTTCTTCTCTGAGCATTTCAGATATATAGATATATATATGCTTTCAAATTGATTTTGAATTGATTCATCTGGGTGACGGCCCTCATTCCTTCTAAGCTAATTTTGTGATTCGTTTTTGATAAGCATTTCAAGTAGACTCACATCTGCAAAAACACCTGTTTTCACTGCATGTTTGGGATAATGTGTTATTAGCCAAACAGGCAATGTATATCCGACAATGCAAGCTCATTTAGAATCGGCATGCAGAAATTTTGAGAAAAACAGTTTAGCTCATGCATGTGTGTCTGTGGGCATGCTTGCAACATCAGACATGGTGAATATTAACTAAAATGCATGTTTGCTTAATCTGAGGTTTTAAGAGAAGGAAACCCCTGCATTACAGGAAAATTGGGTGTACCCAAACCTACACGGCCCAGGGTTCATACCAATGGATCCTACAGATGACGAAAATGGAGGTAGTAGAAGAGATCCTGTGCCTGGGGATGCATAAGAATACAGAGGGAGATCCAAAAAGAGAGTCTGACTTCGTAGATGGATTTTGGCAAAGGCAGAGACTTATGGAGGGGCAGGTTCTGGAATATATAAATCTACATATACAAAAATGTAATGGGAGCTTGTGAAGGAAAAAGTACTGAGATGAGAAGCAGCGTGGTCTAGAGAAGCAGCGTGGCTCAGTGGAAAGAGCACAGGCTTTGGAGTCAGAGGTCATGGGTTCAAATCCCGGCTCGGCCATTTGTCAGCTGTGTGACTTTGGGCAAGTCACTTAATTTCTCGGTGCCTCAGTTACCTCATCTGTAAAATGGGGATTGAGACTGTGAGCCCCTCGTGGGACAACCTGATTCCCTTGTGTCTAGCCCAGCGCTTAGAACAGTGCTCGGCACATAGTAAGCGCTTAACAAATACCAACATTATTATTATTATTAGTGGCAAGAGGACGGGCTTGGGAGTCAGAGATCATGGGTTCTAATTGAGGCTCTGCCACCTGTCTGCTACGCAATCTTGGGCAAGTCACTTAACTTCTCTGTGCCTCAGTTACCTCATCTGGAAAATGGGGATTAAGACTGTGAGCCCCACGTGGGACAACCTGATCACCTTTTATCCCCCTCATCACTTAGAATAGTGCTTTGCACATAGTAAGTGCTTAACAAATGCTATCATTATTATTATTCTCTGTGCCTCAGTTACCTCATCTGGAAAATGGGGATTAAGGCTGTGAGACTCACATGGGACAACCTGATCACCTTGTATCTACCCCAGTGCTCAGGAAAGTACTTGACACATACTAAGCGCTTAACAAATACCATCATTATCATTATTATTTATTCAATAGTATTTATTGAGCGCTTACTATGTGCAGAGCACTGTACTAAGCGCTTGGAATGAACAAGTCGGCAACAGATAGAGACAGTCCCTGCCGTTTGACGGGCTTAACAGTCTAATCGGGGGAGACAGACAGACAAGAACAATGGCAATAAATAGAGTCAAGGGGAAGAAAATCTCATAAAAACAATGGCAACTAAATAGAATCAAGGCAGTGTACATTTCACTAACAAAATAAATAGGGTAATGAAAATATATACAGTTGAGCGGACGAGTACAGTGCTGAGGGGAAGGGAAGGGAGAGGGGGAAGAGCAGAGGGAAATGGGGGGAAAAGAGGGTTAAGCTGCGGAGAGGTGAAGAGGGGGTGGTTGAGGGAGTAGAGGGAGAAGAGGAGCTCAGTCTGGGAAGGCCTCTTGGAGGAGGCGAGTTTTAAGTAGGGTTTTGAAGAGGGGAAGAGAATTAGTTTGGCGGAGGTGAGGAGGGAGGGCGTTCCAGGACCGCGGGAGAACGTGGCCCAGGGGTCGACGGCGGGATAGGCGAGACCGAGGGACGGTGAGGAGGTGGGCGGCAGAGGAGTGGAGCATGCAGGGTGGGCGGTAGAAAGAGAGAAGGGAGGAGAGGTAGGAAGGGGCAAGGTGATGTAGAGCCTTGAAGCCTAGAGTGAGGAGTTTTTGTTTGGAGCGGAGGTTGATAGGCAACCACTGGAGTTGTTTAAGAAGGGGAGTGACATGCCCAGATCGTTTCTGCAGGATCAATCACATATATTGAGCACTTACTAATATGCAGAGCACTGTACTAAGCACTTGGGAGAAATCAATATAACAGAGCTTGTAGAAACGATCCCTGCCTACAGCAAGTATACAGTCAAGATGAAAGTTGAGAGAATATAGCCTGTGGTGGGGAAAGGTTAATTGAGGAAAGCAGCCTGGGGGATATAAGATTTCAGAAGGGTCTTGAAGATGTGGAGAGCTGAGGCCTGCAGGATTCTAAGGGTGCGAGAATTACAGGCAGGAGAAAGGGCATGATCCAGAAGTCATAGGCAGGAGAGTTAGGAACAAGGTTTAGTAAGAAAGTGAGTTGGGGAGAAATAGAGAATATGAGGTGGGGAAGAGACAAGCAGCATGGCCTAATGGATAGAGCACAGACCTGGGAGTCAGGAGGACGTGGGATCTAATTCCGGCTCTGCCACCTGTCTGCTCTGTGACTTAACTTCTTTGTGCCTCAGTTACCTCATATGTAAAAACAGGGATTAAGACCGTGAGCCCCATGAGGAATATGAACTATGTTCAACCTGATAATAATAATTATGGTATTTGTTAAGCGCTTACTATGTGCCAAGTACTGTACTAAGTGCTGGGGTAGATACAAGGTAATCAGGATGTCCCACGTGGGGCTCACAGTCTTTACTCCCATTTTTACAGATGAGGTAACTGAGGCACAGAGAAGTTAAGTGGCTTGCCCAAGGTCACACAGCAGACAGGTGGCAGAGCAGGCTTAGAACTCATGACCTCTGACTCCCAAGTCCGTGCTCTTTGCACTAAGTCATGCTGCTTCTCATCTTGTACCTATTCCAGCATTTAGTGTCTAGAACATAGTAAGGTTTAACAAATGCCATTAAAAAAAAGAAGAGAATGGATGAGAGGAAATAACTAAGTTAATGATAAAGATTTTCTTTTCATGTGAAGAAGAATGGGTAACCACTGGGGGATTGGAAAAACATTTGGAGAACATTTTAGAATGACAATCAGCAGCAGAGTGAAGCATTAACTAGATTGAGTAAAGGCACTATCTCAAGACACTATCTCTTCCCCCTTCTCTAGCCTAAATCTTCATTTCAGTCCTTCACATATCCTAGGAATGGTGTTCCAAATCTCTTCATACCATATCTCCAGGATGAACCTCCTAGCATGGCACCAATTACTATCATCCATGGCTAGCTGTCACAGAGAGCATCAGTTGGGATTCATACAAGAGTAGATACAATCATGGCCAGAACACCCTGTCTGGGAAGCATATGGCAGATTTCCTTTCCAACACCAAAGCAGAGAAAAGCAGAAAAACAAGGCGCAGACATGAAGCCAGATGCCAATCAGAACCGAAAATAATTTAAGACAAAAATGGGTGAGAATCTTCATTTTTCTTCTCACTGGTTTCCCTAAAATTCTCCAAATCATGTTTCATTTGTATATCATCTAGTTCTTAAACTTAATACATTTTTGGTATTCACTTATTACTTTAGCCCATTTTCTTGGTATCTAAAGCTCTTTCAATTCATTTTGGGCTTGATACTTTTTAACACTACCTTCTGTCCATCTCTTCCACTCATGAGAGTTGTATTAACTTGAAACAAATCTGTTGCAGTAGGTACAATTTTCCAATTAACTCCAAGGGAGCTCTGTGCGTGAAAAAGCATCTTGAGAAAAACAGGCTTGGCCTTGTAAAAGAGATAACTCCCCAGCTGCTAGAGTGTAGGTTTAGTAAATAACTCAACAGCTGCCTTTTTTTTTTCCTTTGGGGACACTTCCTCTTCCTTGAGGTGTGATTATTTAACTCCTGCAGATTCAGTCAACAGTAGGCAGGCACTCCTTATGTAAAGTTATGCGCGAAATAGTTCTCACTGTAATTCCAGTTTTTCCCTAACAGTTACATGAAGAATTTATCAGATCTTTGTTTTATTTTATCATAAGTTTCTCTTTATTGATTTTGGCAAAGTTGTGCCCTCTAATTATGATGCAATGTAACTGCCCATGAAATAGATTTCCTGGGGTATTCACCTTTAATAATAATAATAATGTTGGTATTTTTTAAGCACTTACTATGTGCAAAGCACTGTTCTAAGTGCTGGGGTAGATACAGGGTAATCAGGTTGTCCCACGTGAGGTTCACAGTCTTAATCCCCATTTTACAGATGAGGTGACTGAGGCACAGAGAAGTCAAGTGACTTGTCCAAAGTCACACAGCTAATTGGTGGCAGAGCCGGGAACCCATGACCTCTGACTCCCAAGCCCGTGCTCTTTCCATGCTTTCCATGCCATGCTCAGTAGCCATGAATCTAAATTTACATGAAGGTGTTTTTCAACTTATACACTGATAGAAACGCTTTCTCTACTACTTAATTTAGTCATTTCCTCTCATCTACCTTAATTCCCTATTACTTAACTCTTTGCCCAACTTACAACCACCCAAAACTCCACATAGCCACTGGGGCAGAGACAAAGTGAAAGGGATAGGAAGAGGCAAGAAGCAGCGTGGCCTAATAAATAATAATAATAATGATGCTATTTGTTAAGCACTTACTATATGACAGGCACTGTTTTAGGCACTGGGGTAGATACAAGATAATCAGGTTGGACACAGTTCCTGTCCCACATAGGGCTCACAATCTTAATCTCCATTTTATAGATGAGGAAAGCAAGGCACAGAGAAGTTAAGTGACTTGCCCAAGGTCACACAGACAAGTGGCAGAGCCGGAATTACAACCAATTACCTTCTGACTCCCAAGCCCTTGCTCTATTCAATATGACATGCTGCTTCTCTGTAAATAAAATAGAGCACAGGCCTGGGGATGGTCATAAGAACCTGGGTTCTAATACTGGCTCTGCCATGTGTCTGCTGGGTGACTTTGGGCAAGTCACTTAACATCTGTGTGCTTCAGTTACCTCATCAGAAAATGGAGATTACTACTGTGAACTCCATTTGGGTTGTGAACTGTGTTCAACCTGATTAGTTTGTATGTACCTCAGTGCCTGACAAATAATAAGCACTTAACAATATTATGAAAAAGAGAAATGGAGAGAGAAAGAGAGCAAGAGAGAGAGCGAGGGTGTGAAAGGAATACAGAGTCAGAAAGAGGGAAAGAGAGAGAGAGAAAGGAGGAGAGGGAGAAGAAAGGAGAGAGGAATGTGGGGGGAGGTAGAAAAAAATAGAGAATGAGAGGAAAGTAGAAGGGGGAAGGGAGTAAGGGAGGGAAGGGAGTGGGAGCAGAGACTGGCACAGTGATAGAAACAGAAATAAAAATAAGGAAAAGTCTCAAGGAAAAAAATAACCCCAATCACACCAATGACTGTAGGTCTAGCCACAGTGTGAGTTTCAAAGGGAGGACAAGGACAAGGACCCTGTGTAATAATAATAATAATGATAATAATAATAATGATGATGATGGTATTTGTCAAGTGCTTACTATGTGCCAGGCACTGTACTAAGTGCTGGGGTGAATACAAGCAAATTTAGTAGGCACATTCCCTGTCCCACATGGGGCTCACAATCTCAATCCCTATTTTACAGATGGGTAACCGAGGCACAGAGAAGTGAAATGACTTGTCCAAGGTCACACAGCAGACATGTGGCAGAAGTAGAATTAGAACCCATGACCTTCTGACTCCCAGGCCCAAGCTCTATCCATCGGGCCATAAGTAGGTGGAGGTCTGTAAAGCATGTGTGCTTGTGATGCCCTACTTTGGTTTGATTTTACAATTAGCATAAGTGTAGGAAAAAGATATGGGAAAAGATATTGTTTTAGGACTTCTCTGGGAACTTGGAGAGGAGCATCTGGGAAAAGAAGAAACTAAATGAGAGCCAATTAGAAAGACAATTTTAAAATCAAGTTCCCAAACACAACCAGGTAGTACAGTGCTCTGCACATAGGTAAGGCCTTAATAAATATGACTGAATGAATGAATCCACTTTCGTTGGAGAGTTGGAAGAACATACCAACTAAAGGGATTCTGTTAAAGTATATCCAGCACTAACACAATGGACCAAGTTGATTTGATTTACTTTAACTGCTCTTTCAAGGAAAGCTCATTTACAGAAGCCAGAAAGACCCCAGATCAAAGAGAGGATGAGGTAGAGCTCAAATTCACAGGGGAAAATTTGCATTAGATATCAAATACTTCTTCCTGGCTCCACCTCCAATCAGAGGAAAGGGGCAAAAATTAGCCATTATTAGAGTTTAGAGATAATTAGAGATTGTAAAATTGCAAGAATGTAAATTCCTTGAGGGCAGGGATTATGTCTACTTGCTTGATTTCATTCTCACAAGCACTTAGTAAAGTGTTCTGCACCCAGTAAGTGCTCAATAGATAGCACAAATTGGTTGAGCAGAGAGGGTATTTTGTTTAATGATATTTATTAAGCACTATAAAAAATAAATAAGAACCTTTAACCTTCAGGCAGCAAGTTTTTAGCTCCTTTGATTCTTCTTAGGGATGGGATCAGAAAACTGTTGCCCTGAAAAGATGCAAGCCCAAAATGTTGATGATCTGATAGAGAGAGCCCCCTAAGTTCCCCTGGGATATGTGAAGGAAGTTAAATGGCTTTGTAACTATAAATTAGAGGAGCGTAAAATCTAAAGATAAATTATTCTAATCAGATTTCCTTTTTCATGCTGTAATTCCACACAATAAATACTGCTGATTGATTTCCTTTCACATGGTAGTTTCATGGCTGGGGCATTTGTCTCAAAAAAAATCTATGACATGTATCACCGATACATTTATATGCTGTACATGAAGATGTCTATTCAATAAAACCCTTTCTTGTGGCTTAGTAGAAAGTGAACAGGCCTAGGTGTCAGAGGACTTGGGTCTAATCCTGGCTTCACTACTTGTCTGTTGTGTGAATTTAGACAAGACACTGAACTTGTCTATGCATCCATTGCTTCCTATGTAAAATGAGGATTAAGACTGAGCCTCATATAAGGACATGGACTGTGTTCAACCTGATTATCTTGTACCTACCCCAACACTTATTATAGTGTCTGGCACATAATAAGCCCTTAACAAAGGACCTTTTTTTTAAGGAGCCCAGGACTGGAAATTAGGAGATCTTGGTCTTATTTCCAATTTCGACACTCATCTGCTCTTGGGCAAGTCATTTAACCTCTCTGATTCTGTTTCCTCATCTGTAAAATGGAGAAAATAATAATAATAATAATAATAATGTTGGCATTTGTTAAGTGCTTACTACGTGCAGAGCACTGTTCTAAGCGCTGGGGTAGTTACAGGGTAATCAGGTTGTCCCACATGAGGCTCACAGTCTTAATCCCCATTTTACAGATGAGGTAACTGAGGCACAGAGAAGTTGAGTGACTTGCCCACAGTCACACAGCTGACAAATGGCAGAGCCAGGATTCGAACCCATGACCTCTGACTCCCAAGCCCGGGTTCTTTCCACTGAGCCACGCTGCTTTCCTGTGCTTCCCCCAGATAAGATACTGGCTATCCCCCAACTCTTACTTAGACTGTGGGCCCTAAGGGAGTGGAACCGTATCTGATTTATCTGTGTATATGTTAACATTTAGTACAGTGATTTTGAATAAAGTGATTATGGTATATAAATACCATAGTAATGATTATTACCAGTAGGACAAATAAATGTTTAATTACTCTGTGCCCATAAGTATTAAGACCTTAGTATTTTGTTTAAAACAGGGAAAGGACCCAGTATTATGGACAGAACATACTAATGTAGAATATAAAAAATAATAATGGACACGAACAACTGCTCAAACCCTCAGCAACAGTGGTGGAAATATGCTGGATAAACTAGCCTTTTTTAAATGGTATTTGTTGTGTGCTTACTATATGTCAAACACTGTTCTAAGCACTGGAGTGGATAGAAGTTAAATTAGGCTGGAAGCAGACCTGCTCTTGCATGGGGCTTCCTGTCTAATTAGGAGGGAGAACAATAGTACTGAGGCACATACAAGTTGAGTAACTTGCCCAACTTCACACAGCAGCAAGCAATTGGCAGAGTAGGATTATCACCCAGGTCCTCTCACTCCGAGGTCCATGCTTTTTCCACTAGGCCATGCTGACTGGTGGTGGCAGTGATTTTTGGGTGAGGAAGAGGGGCTACCAATGGGAAGATTTCAGGATTTGTCCAGTCCAGGGATGGGAAAACTCATAGGGATTTGGGGGATTAGCAGGAGGACCCAGGAATTCAGGGACTCTCAACACCATGGTCCTTGGGGTTCTTCTGACTGGGAAGAGGCTGAGAGACATCCAAAAAGCTACAATGTTGGCCTGAGCATCAGTCTCAGTGGACTTAGTCATCAACCGATCAACAATATTTACTGAGGGCCACCTTTATGTAGAACACTGGGAAAAGGGCTGAGAGAATAGTAAAATTAGTAGGCAAGATCCCTGCCCTTAAGGAGATTTAATTAATCATATTTATTGTGCTTATTGTGTGCAGAACATTATACTAAGCTCTTGGGAGAGTAAAATGTAACAAATTCCCTGACCACAACAAGCAGTCTAGAGGGAAAGTCATTAATATATATAAATTATGTATAACTACAGAAGTGCTGTGGGCAAATCCAAATGCAAGAGCAACAAAGAAGGAAGTGGGAGAAGAGGAAAAGAGGGCTTAGTTGGAGAAAGCCTCTTGGAGAAGATGTGTTTTTAATAAGGTTTTGAGGGTGAGGATATTGATCATCTGTCAGATATGAAGGGACAACGGTCCAGGCCAGAGGCAGGTATGGGTGAGGGGTTTGTGGTGAGATAGCAGAGATTGAGATACAGCAGTAGGTTGGCATTAAAGGATCGAAGTGTGTGGACTGGTTTGTAATAAGAAAACAGGGAGATAAGGGAGGAGGGGGGAAAGGTGATGGAATGTTTTAAAGTCTATGGTAAGGAGTTTCTGTTTGATGTGGAGGTCAACGGACAACCACTAAAGGTTCTTGAGGAGTGGGGGAACATGGACTGAAAAGTTTTATAGAAACATAATCTGGGCAGCAGAGTGAAGTAAGAGCTGTAGTGAAGAGAGAGAGAAAGTAGGGAACTGAGTAAGGAGACTAATGAAATAATACAGGCTAGATAGGATAAATGCTTGGATTAACATGGTAGCAATAAATGCTTGGATTAACATAATAGCATTTTGTATGGAGAGGAAAGGGTACATTTTAGCAGTATAGTAAAGGTTGAATATATGGGTGGAATGAGAGATATGAGGCGAAGATAGCACCAAGATTATGTGCTTGTGAGGCAGGGATAATAACTGTGGTATTTGTTAAGTGCTCTCTATGTGCAAAGCACTGTTTGTGCCAAGCACTGTTCTGAGCGCTGTGGTAGATACAAATTAATCAAGTTGTCCCACAAGGGGCTCACAGTCTTAATCCCCATTATACAGATGAGGTAACTGAGGCACAGAGAAGCTAAGTGACTTGCCCAAGGTCACACAGCAGACAAGTGGCAGAGCTGGGATTAGAACCCACGACTTCGGACTCCCCAACCTGGGCTCTTTCCATTGAGCCACGATGATAGTAGCGCTGTCAGCAATGATGGAAAAGTTGCAGGGAGGACAGGGTTTGGATTAGGAGTTCAGATTTGGACATGTTAAATTTGAGGTGACAGTGGGACATCAAAACAGAGGTGTCCTGAAGGCAGGAGGTACAGTGCTTTGCATAAAGTAAGTGCTCAATAAATACAATTGAATGAATGAGGAGACCCCAGAGAGGAGGAGAGAGTTCAGGCTAAAGATTCATATTTGGGAACCATTCCTGTAGAGATGGTAATGAAAGCCACACGAGTGAATGAGTTCCCCAGAGGAGTGGGTGCAGATGGAAAACAGAAGGGGAATTAGAAGTGGGCACTGAGGGCCTCCCACAGTTAGGGTGTAGAAGGCAGAGAAGGAGTCTGCAAAAGCAATAGAGAATGAGGAGCCAGAGCAATTAGAGGAGAACCAGGATAAGACAGTGTCAGAGAAGTCAAGGTCGGACAATAGTTCCAGATGAATGGAGTGATCCACATGTCAAACACTGCAGAGAGATCTTGGGAGATTAGGATGGAGTAGAGGCCATTGCATTTGGCAAGAAGGAGGTCACTGCAGCGTGGCTCAGTGGAAAGAGCATGGGCTTTGGAGTCAGGGCTCATGAGTTCGAATCCCAGCTCTGCCACTTGTTGGCTGTGTGACTGTGGGCAAGTCACTTAACTTCTCTGTGCCTCAGTTCCCTCATCTGTAAAATGGGGATTAAGACTGTGAGCCCCATGTGGGACAACCCGATTCCCCTATGTCTACCCCAGGGCTTAGAACAGTGCCCGGCACATAGTAAGCGCTTAACAAATACCAACATTATTATTATTATTGTCTGAGAGGGAAGCTTTGGTTGAGTCAACGGGAGAGAAGCCAGTTGGGAGGGAATCAATTAGAAGCCAAGTCAGGGGAGTGGGTGTAGACAGTTGGATCAGAGAGTTTGGGTACAAAAGGTGGGAGTGAGATGGGATGATAACTAGAGGAAGTTGTGGGGTCAAGGAGGACTTTTAGGGTAGGTGAGAAATGCACATACTTGAAAGCAGTGGGGAAGAAGCCACTGAAGAGTGAAAGGTTGAAGATGGAGTGCAGGGAGCAAGGAAAGGAAGGGGCAAGCATGAAAGGATGGGGTTAGACGTTCAGGGGGAGAGGTGGATTTTGAGAAGAGGCAGAAGATTTCTTGAAATTCAACTGGTCAAGATGGGAGAGTTGAAGACGTGATAGGAGGAGAAATGGTCTGGAAGGGGAGATTTTAGGGAGATCAAGACTGGTAGTTTCAATTTCCTCAGTAACGTACATGGACAGGTCATTGTGGAAAGAGATGGGGGAGGCAAGAGGACTGCAGACTTGTGGTGGGAGTTAAATGTCTGAAACAACTGGCAAGGACAAGGAGCATGGGAGTCAATACCTATGGAAAAATAATATTGCCAGACAGAGGAGAAAGGAGAGTTACAGCTGCCAAGGATGAAGTTGAGGTGGTCGAGATTGGACTGATATCTGAATTTCCACCAGCAGCACTCTGCAGCTTGAGTAGAGGATCGAAGGAAGCAGACTGTGGCATTTATCCAGGGGTTAATGGTAGAAGATTGGCTTAGGAACAGAGGAGTGAGTGAGTTGAGTTCAGTAGAAAGGGTGGTTTTTAAGTTGTCCAGGCAAGGTAGTTTGGATATGGAGATTAAATGAGACCTGATGACTTCACAAAATTGGATGGGAGCAAAAATCAGAAGTCTCTGTGGAGGATCATGGTAAATATGCTGTGGGGGATCATGGTAGATATGCCAGGAGGGAGTATGTGGGATAAAAGGCATGTGAGAAGACTGTGACTGAATAGAGGGAATTCAGAGTTGGTAAGAGTAAAGACTGTACAATGTCTAGAGAGGACGAGATCAAGAGTGTGTTCAAGTTTGCGAGTGGGTGAGGTGGGATAGAGCAAGACATCAGTGGACTTGAGGAGTGAGAGAAAGTGGTCAGTGAAAGACCCTTCAGGAACATCCACATGGATATTGAAGTCCACAGAATTTATATACAAACCTATCTGTAATTTATTTTTAATGTCTTTCGCCCCATCTAATCTGTAAGCTCTTTGTGGACAGGGTTGTGTCTACCTTCTATATGGAATAATACTCTCCTAAGTACTTAGAACACTACACCTCATTAGTCTTGATAAGTACTGGTGATTGACTGATGAAATTCTTGTTTCAATACTCAAGTTCCTTATTATATAAATGGGAAAGTATACAGTATTTCTTAAAATCTGAGATTTACAAAAAACTGCTTTTCTGACTGCCAATTGCTAAGGCACCCATTCAAAGTACTAAACAAAGTCATTACAAATTAAAACACATCTTTCTCTATAAGTTACCTGGAACTGATTGAACTTATAAAAAATTGACGATTGTCTAATCTTTAATGAAATCATTTCTCTCTTGATTTCATAATTCCAACTATTCATATGCAATCTAAAAAGACATTATTCTGTGTTTTTGTTACTATGAGCTTTGCTGTTCTTTTCTGGAATAATATATGCTGCCAGATGTCAAACTGATGGGATGCCAAACTCATCTATCTAGGCAGTCTGATGAGAAAACCCTCTTTTATAAAAGACTATCCTGTCAAGCACTGCCTGAGTGATTGAACCCTGGGCGGGTACTTCTGATGGTATATTTGCAAGTGCAGAGACAGTTGTTTTTTATTCATAACTAAAAACTTCTTACCTCTTACTCATTATGTTTTTAGGAGGATTTTAAAAGTATTAAATTGGAGGAATGTATTAAAAAGTTACCCACTGAATTTTCACACTAAATTCATTTATATGTTGTCCTGAACCCTTATAAAGGTAGAGCATTAAAATGTTATATAAAGGCAGACTGGCAAATCTCTTTGCCTGCAGTCACAACATTTTCTGGAACAACAGCTTGTTTTTCAGACTACAGATTTGCTACTCCGGGCCACTAGTTTAGGGAACTTTTGAATTGCTTCTCATTTTCCACTTTGTTCTATTTGGAGTCTCCTAGGACCACCTTGGGAAACTGTGGAGCCCAGAGTTATCTTACAATATGGAGGACCATGGGAGGGACATGACTGCTCCAAGTCAGGTCAGTTTTGAAGTCTCCAGCAGAGAGATCTAGAGTCTTTTGGGTAGCCTTCAGTCAGGAGTTTCTAGAGTCCAGAAATGTTGCCAGGTCAACAAAACCTAATGCCAGCAAGAAGGGGCCTAGCACTTAGCTTTCTCCTTCCCCAATAAATACTTTAGTTGAATTATATTAAATTATCTTTCAGTGCAGTTTCCAACTTCAGACTATTGAGGTCACATATGTTTTAACAAGTGTGTGGTTGGTTTTAATTTGGGCGATATAACTGTTTGGAGAATGTGAAGTCAGTCAGCAATATTTCTTGAGTTTTGAGCAAGTACTAGACATTGGGTGGAACCCAGAGAATAAAAAGGAAATCACTGCAGTATTCACAGAGTAAGAGAGCATCCAAACAGTGTGCAGCAAGTTGGTTGTTATTCCACAAAAGGAAAGAACAAATAGGCAAAAACAATCTTTCTACAAAAGCAGCATCACTTAATGGAGAGAGCATGGGCCTGGAGTCAGTGGACCTGGGTTTTAATCCTGGCTCTGCCACTTGTCTGCTGCATGACCTTGGGCAAGTCACTTAACTTCTCTGTGCCTCAGCTCCCTCATTTGCAAAATAGGAATTCAATATCTGTCCTGTGTCGTACTTAGTTTGTGAGCTCCATATGGGATGTGATTAACTTGTATTTACTCTGGCACTTATTACAATGTTTGGTACATAGTAAGCACTTAATAAAAACCACAATTGTTATTATGTAAATTATCAATTCTAGAAAAACACTTGAATTCCCAAGTGAAACACAAGATTGATGTTGTATATTTCTTACTTTGAAACTAACATTCTTTGGAGAAGCCAATTAGACTTTTTTAAAATTGTATTTGCTAAGCGCTCGCTACGTGTCAAGCACTGTCCTAAAATTGGGGGTAGGTCCAATTAATCAGTTTAGACAAGTCCCAGTCTCTCATGGGGCTCACAGTCTAATTGGGAGGGAGGAGATGTATTGAATCCCCATTTTACGATTGAGGAAATTGAGGCACAGAGAAGTTATGTGATCTACCCAAAGTCACATAGTAAGCAACTGGCAGGGCTGGGAATAGAACTCCATCTTCTGATTCCCAGGCATGTGCTCTTTCCACACTAATCCATGGTGCTTCTTGGCAGCATAATAGCTACTCAATACCTGAACTTTAAGACTGCTCTCCAGACCTATCCTTTCTATTTTAGGGGTTCTGCTTGAGGATACAGTGTGAACATGGAAAATAAGTATAATACTACCTTAGGTCAAGAATTTTGTAACATTTGTAACATTTCACTGTACTTTCTTACCACTTGTTTAAATGGAAACCTCTGACTGTTTCAAATTACTGAGGAATGTAGAGTGGAGGATTTTTCCATTTCATGGGCACCACCGATGATATCAAGTGTATGGGTTAAGTGTGGTTCTTCAAGGTCACTGGATAAGCAGTGAGATAAGAAGCAAAGATGTCTAAAGACCCTGATAGGAAAACACTCATTAGCTGAATTATTAATTGGGATACTCTACTCAAAAAATGTCAAGATTTTAAAACATAGTTACATCTTAGGTAAATTACAAACTGAGAATCACATCAAAGTGGAAAGAATATGTAATGTTTATAGTAAGTATATTTAAATCTTATGTCCCCTAACATTGTACAGAATTCAGTACTGGGATTAATGTTTTCAAATTAGGGATTATAAGCTTTGCTTTCTAATAGTTGCTATTTTCTACTTTCTACTTTATGTATGTTTGCATTTTCCTAAGAATTAGAATTATAATTTGTCACAATCATAGTCTTACAGTTTTAGTGCAATTATTTTTAAACTGCTTCCAAAATCATCTTTTCCTCACTTTTACTTTCATATTGTCTTTTTTTGCTTTCTCATTACTGAATAACCTTAACTGAGCTTTGAGTATTTATGCACATATATATCAGAATGCCCTTGCTGAGTGATACTCTTATAGGCAGTTCACTTTAAACTAGGAAAATGATATCAAAAACAGTCTCAGTCCCACAGAGGTACTTCTGTGTTTCTTCAAAACTTCAAATTATAATTCCAAGAAACCACTCATTGCTTTTACTCCACAGCCTCTAAACCACAATTTCACAATTTTTTTTTCCATAAACAAAGCCAAAAATAACTTCTTACTCATTTGATTATAAACAGAAAAACTGTTATCAAATATTGCTGTATCACAGACAATAATGGCAGCAATGACTGTCCACACTGAGCCCCCACCCCTACCCCTCTGCCTCCTGTATCCAATCACTGAAAGACATGTGTTATCTATCAGGGCCATGAAAAACAAAATAAGGCAAGAAAGACTACTGCTTAGATTTGTTGTTTTTTGCTACTTTAAATAAATTTCCCAAGCCATCTTACTTGGACAAAATACTAAAGTTCTTTCTGATATGCATGAAAGACAAAAATGAGCAAATTTCTCTTACCTCAAAGCCTGCTAGAGGCAAAAAGTCAGGAAGGTCTAGGACAGCAGCTAGAGATTTTAATTTAACAAGTCAGGTCCAGGAGTGTGACCTGGAAGGGACTCATCATACAAAATATCTCTGCAGAAGAATTTTTAAATGTTCCTAATAAGAAAAATATATCATAATTTGGGTTTACTTTTCAAACAAGACAGCATTCAGCTTTTATTATCCATTTTTTAAATTATTGAAAATGTTCAATGAATTCCTAACAGAAACAGCTTGACCTAGTACAAAGAGCATGGGCCTAGGTTCTAATCCCAGATCTGCCACTTGTCTGCTGTGTGACCTTGGGCAAGTCACTTCACTTCTCTATGCCTAATCTCCATTATCTGCAAAATGGGGATTCGATGCCTGTTCTCCCTCTTAATTAAACTGTGAGCTCTACGTGGGCCCAGATATCTTGCCCCTACCTCAGTTTTTAGTACAGTGCTTGACACAAAGTGAGCACTTAACAAATATAAGTATTATTCCTATTAAGACTTTGGATAATCAGATTTCTCTTCTCTTTGAAGCATTGCCTGGTAGAAAGAAACACACCAACTGACCATTGAGAAATCAGTATCCCCAGAGCAGTGACTTCCGAAAAATTATTTGCTGTGGCTACGACTGTTGGACCACGAGTTTTTATGGTTGCACATTTTAAAAATTAGGGTAGCAATAATAGCAGACGATTTTACATTGAAGGTATCAGACAAATAAAAACCTAATATACAAGAGAAATGAAATTTTAAATGAGAACAAATTTATTTGATTCAATTTGATTTTTTTGTGTGGCTTGACCAAAATAATTGCATGACCACCACAAATCCACTTGAGAACCCTGTCTAGAGTAAAAAGTGTCTCAGTAAGATGCCCACAAACTATTAGAAATAGAAAAGGTTGTAATTATAGAAACAATTAAGTGTAGGGATGAAATAGCTCTGCGTTATATACACATCTGGTTTTGATTTGAAGACAACATATTTTGCCTATACATTTGGTCCTATGAGCTTATGTCACTTGACACAGCTTAAAATGAAAACAAAATGAGCAAATAAAATAGTCATATTAATTTCAGCTCCACTCAAAACATAAAGGCAAAAATCAGTGTTTGCCGAGGGTTACAAGTATAAAATTAGCATGGTAAAACTTATTCCCAGACTTCAAAGAAGATATCACAAATTATGAGAATAAAAATAAAACTCCAAACTGTAAACTTCTTTGAATTGTCCTTAAAAGTTACACCAAAGATAAGTCTTATGAAAGCACTGTTTAGAGAGAAGAGGGATATTAAAATTAGTGCTATTACTTTATAATTTTGAAGGCCTCCTTTTTAATTTTAATTTGGACACCCGGGTATCCTTCTCATACCTAAGGATTCTACTGAATATTGGGTAGTCACTCATCTAGTCTTATACCATTCCATCAGGTTTTCAAGCTGGACTGCTCCATTTCCAGAACTGATAAATTAATGGATGCATTCACCTAAGGTAATTTTATTTTAAATGTCCAGCCTCCCTCAGCCTCAACTTTGGCTACTGAGTCTCGGGAGTCAATCAATCAATTGTATTTATTTAGCTCTTACTGTCTGCAGAGAACTGTACTAAGTTATTGGGAGAGTACAATAAGACAGAGCTGAAGTAATGTGGCCTAATGGAAAGAGCATGGTTCTGAGAGTCGGAGGAACTGAGTTCTAATTCCAGCTCTGCCACTTTTCTACTGTGGGATGTTGGGCAATTCACTAATCTTTTCGTTGTCTCATTTACCACATCTGTAAAATTGAGTTAATACTGGGAGCCCCATGTGGGACATGGACTGTGTCCAAACTGATTATCTTCCCTGGCACAAAGTAAGAGTTACCAAATGCCGTTAAAAAAAAACAAACAGTTGGTAGACTCTGTTCCTGCCCACAAGGAGCTTACAGCTTAGAGACCTTAGAGAAGTGGAGTGGATTAGTGGCAGGAGCCCGGGCTTGGGAGTCAGAGGATGTGGGTTCTAATCCTGGCTCTGTCACTCGTCTGCTGTTTGACCTTGGGCAAGTCACTTCACTTCTCTGTGACTCAGTTACCTCATCTATAAAATGGGAATTTTCTGTGAGCCTCATGTGGGACAACCTGATTACCCTGTATCTACCCCAGCACTTAGAACAGTGCTTTGCACATAGTAAGCGCTTAACAAATACCAACATTATTATTATTATTATTCTCTGTGCCTCAATTACCTCATCTGTAAAAGGGGGATTAAGAACTGTGAGCCCCATGTAGGACAACCTGATTACCTTGTATCTACCCCAGCAATAAGAGCAGTGCTTGGCACATAGTAAAGCACTTAACAAATACCATCATCATCATTATTACTATTATTACAGCCTAGAAGGGGAGACAGATATATTAATATATGCACATTTAAGTGTTGTGGGGCTGAGGGTGTGAATAAAGGGCAACACAGAAGGGTGAGGGAGAAGAGGAAATGAGGAAATGACTAGAAGTAGCACATCTGTTCCCAGGTTTCTAGAGGGAAAATAATGATTCTGGAAGAAAACAGAGAATCAGGGCATCCCTGAGTATCATGTTCTATATTCTCTGGATTTTATAGAAGATTCTACATATTGTCATTAGACTGTGCAACCTTAGCCATCATTAGAGAAGCAGCGTGGCTTAGTGGAAAGAGCATCGTCTTGGGATTCAGAGGACATGGGTTCTAATCCCGCCTCCACCACTTGTCTGCTGTGTGACCTTGGGCAAGCCACTTAACTTCTCCGTGCCTCAGTTACCTCATCTGGAAAATGGGGATTAAAACTGTGAGCCACAAGTGGGTCAACCTGATTATCCTGTATCTACCCCAGCACTTAGAACAGTGCTTGACACATAGTAAGCACTTAATAAATACCTTAATAATAATAACAATGATTCAATCAAATTTATTGAGCACTTACTATGTGCAAGGCATTAAACTAAGCTCACTACCTGTGTAATCTGCTCGACATGCCGGGTGTCTGTTACTTGGGGTCAGAGAGGCAGGAGTGTTATTACTGACCACTCTATTGAAGAGATATGAGATGCATATCTGCAGGCAAAGTCAATTTTGTCTGTAAAGTCCATGTGGGCAAGGATCTAGTCTATCTACTTTATTTTCTTGTGCTTTCCCAAGAGCTTATTATGACGCTCTGCACACACTAAGCTCTCAGTAAATATGACTGATTGATTTACATCTTTCCAGAAGACTACTCAATTATTTGGATGCCAAAATACTAGATGGAACTTTCAGGGGCAGCATTTTTTTTATGGTATTCATTAAGCGCTTACTATGAGCTAATTACTGTAATAATCACTGAGGTAGATACAAATAAATCAGGTTGGACACACCCCATGTCCCACATGGGGCTCACAGTCTTAATTCCCATTTTACAGATGAGGGAACTGAAGCACAGAGAAGTTAAGCGATTTGTCCAACGTCACTCAGCAGACAAGTAGTAGAGCTGTATTAGAACCCAGGTCCTTCTGACTCCCAGGCCCATACTCTATCCACTAGGCAATGTTGCTCTGGAACTGGTAATTGGAATTGTGATTTCACTAAGGCTGGGACAAATGTGGAGCCACTTCATTCCTCCTGGAATTAGAGCTTCTGATTAAAAGTTGATAGCACAGTCACAGATAAGTGTTAGCTCAACTTCCCCATCAATATGCAGCCTGCAGCCGAGAAACAAACACAAAGACAAAAACCTTATTATGAATTGTACTTTTTTTAAGAATTGGTTCAGTGGGTTGATAATGAAGTACTAGGCAGAACCTGGCAAGCCCTCTACCTAACCAAGGATCTCCAACATCAGTGCAGAGCTGAGAGCTCTCCCTGAATTCTGCTTTTTTACCCTGTCAAAGATACACAATGAGGTAGAAGACCAAATCAAAAGAGAAGTGGGTTGGTCTAGTGGAAAGAGCATGAGTTTGGAAATCAGAGGATCTGGGTTTTAATCCCAGTTCCAACACATACCTGCTGTGTGACCTTGTGCAAGTCACTTAACTTCTCTGTTTTAGTTACCTCTTCTGTAAAATGGGGATTAATACCCGAGCCCATGTGAAACAGGGACTGTGTCCAACCGATTACCTTTATCTACCCCAGAAGTTAGTACAACTGTTTATTGTTGTATTGTCCCAAGAACTCAGTATACAGTAAGCACTCAATAAATACAACTGATGAATACAATGCCTGGCATATAGTAAACATCTGACAAATACCACAAAAAACAGTTTACTATGCCCTGAGTACTGGGGTAGATACAAGATAATCTGGTTGGATACAAGGACTGGGATTTCCATAGTCCAAGGGAGAACTGGGTGTTAGTGTAGTCAGTCCTAGCAGCAACCCAGCAGCCATGGCAATGAGGCTGGAGTGGTCTCTTAATCCATGGGATCAGGAATTAGAGATGGGGGCCAGAGGAGGATGGTTAGACTCTTTCGGACAGGGGTGAAGACAGACACTCATGTCTGGACTTAGTGCCTCATGGGAACCTGTTGTGAGTGAGTGAAAAATGAGGAGGGACCATCCTTTTGCTCATCTTTCTCTAAGTTCTCCTCTTTCATTTTTCCTTTCTCTCCCATTCTTCCTCTCATCCCTTCAATTCTTCCTCTTCTGTCCCCTTAAAACTCTACCTCCAATGGCCCACCCTCAGGCTTGCCCCCACACTCAAAATAAAAATTTAACCTCAGTTTTGGATAATTCTCTAATATAAGCTATATTGTTTAAATATTTGGAGAATAGGCCTTTTATAGAGACAATAGATCTAAGCAACTCTTATTATCTCTTCAATACACTATCCATATTCTTTCAAGAGAATTCAGCTTCATTTTTTTCCTTATTCTCTTTGATCATAGTCCAAAAGTGAAGTTAAACAATCCAAGATGTCTTTCCAGACATTAGTTATCACTGAAAAAGTAAGTGTGGGTGATCCCACTACTTGGCAGGTAAAAGGAATATTACGATTGTACATTATAAAGTGTATTACAATGAGAAAACCTATAACTAATCGATCAATCAGTGGCATTTACTGAGCACCACAATAAGCAGAGCAATATACTGCTTGGGAGAGTATAAAAGAGTGAGAAAACATGATCCCTGTTCTCAAAGATTTTAGGGGGAAACAAATCAATGTTACAGTTAGGGAGAGAAATAAGAGTTTTTAACAGATGCACATAAATGCTACAGGTGTTTTGAGAGTTTAAGTGCTTAGGTGAAAAGGAGGGGCTGAAGTGGTTGCTGTCAAATATAAAGTGGGGAGATTAAAGATTATTTGAACAAGACTTCCTGAAGGAAATTGTATTATAATGGCTTTGAATATGGGGGCACTGTGGTCTGTTGAATAAGAAGTGTGATATTTGTTAAATCCTTACTATGTGCCAAACATTGTACTAACGACTGGAGTAGAGACAAGATAATCAGGTTCCACATGGGACTCACAGTTTAAGTTGGAGGGAAAACAGGTACTGAATCCTCATTTTGCTGATGAGAGAACTGAGACAAAGAGATGTTAAATGACCTGCCCAAGTTCACACGGCAAAGGGGCAAAGCCAGGAATAGAACCCAAGTCTTTTGACTCCTAGGCCCGTGCTTCTCTATAAATATGAAAGGAAGGAAGCTTCAGTTATGGAGCAGGATTTGAGAAAGAAATCTGCATCAGAAGACTGTGGGTTATGTTGAGAGGAATAAAGATTGTAATCTGGAGGTAAGTGTGAGAAGAGAGGGGCTATGTAAGAGGTAGGGAGCTCATTTATGCGTTTCAGCCAATTGCAGTCTTTTTAGTATATGCTATTTGACAAGTTTGTACCCAGGGCATTTCTAAGTAAAACTCCTGGAGCAGTCACCTGCGAGTGGTCCAGTAATAATAATAATTGTGATGATGATGATGGTATTTGTTAAACCTATGTGTCAAGCACTCTTCTAAGTGGGTTGGATACAGTCCCTGTCCCACATAGGGCTCACAGTCTTAATCCACATTTTACAGATGAAGTATCTGAGGCCCAGAAAAGTAAAGTCACTTGCCCGAGGTCACACAGCAGACAAGTGACAGAGCTGGGATTAGAACCCACATCCTCTGACACCCAAGTCCATCTCTTTCCACTAAGCTGTGCTGCTTCTCTATTGGACACAGTCCCTGTCCTCTGAGGGGCTCACAGTCTCAATTCCCATTTTACAGAAGAGGTAACTGAGGCCCATAGAAGTGAAGTGACTTGCCCAAGGTCACACAGCAGACAAGTGGTGGAGCCAGTATTAGAACCCATGATCTTTTAACTTTCAGGCCAAGGCTGTATCCATGATCGCAACCTGCAGCCTCCAGGACTTTGTTAAATTGAAACACATGAGAATATTTTGTAACTAGGGATTCAATCAATCAATCCATTATATTTATTAAGTGCTTATTAGGTGCAGTGCTTCGGAGAGACCGATACAATAGAGTGGGTAGACACAATCCCTGCCCTTTAGGAGCATACAGTCTAGTTGGGGAGTCAAGCATTAAAACAAAAGTGCAGCTAGGGGAAACTGCAGAGCACAATAATAATAATAATAATGTTGGTATTTGTTAAGTGCTTACTATGTGCCGAGTACTGTTCTAAGCGCTGGGGTAGACACAGGGGGAATCAGGTTGTCCCATGTGGGGCTCACAGTCTTAATCCCCATTTTACAGATGAGGTAACTGAGGCCCTGAGAAGTTAAGTGACTTGCCCAAAGTCACACAGCTGACAAGTGGTACTCTGGGAAGGGTTGAATATCAAAGTGCTTAAGGGTTTCTAAGATTTTGACTCCACCTTACAGACTGCACCCTGCTCCTCCAGAGGAAGAAGAGCCAGTAGAAGAGAATTCCAGGTGCATGAAGGCACTATTCCACAGGGAGTTCTGGAATAGAGAACTCTAACCCTGGCTAGAGTTCCCTCTTAATAACCTTTTACCACAGAAAACCTGCAGTAGAAGTCACCCACCTCCAAAGGTGGTCACCCAACTCCACAGCCTATTTTCCCATGTCATGTTTTCATTTCTGAATTGTTTGTTTATTATGAGCTCCAAGCATTTACCTTTCCTCTTTCTAAGTATCTGTCCTTGACCATTTAGACTGTGAATCCACTGTGATACAGGGACTGTCTGTATTTTTCTCAGGGTCTAGCCAAGTGCTCAATGCAGAGTAAAAATCTGGGTATATTTACCAAGTAAGAGCACCCTGAGATTATATTCTATAGTGTGACACCATCGAGTTACTTAAAAATATTAAATCTTAATGTAGAGAAGTCCCCAAGACTACTTACCTCTTCTTGGAGAGCCACAGTGTATGTTAAAAAGAAGTGAAATGTAAGGAATAAAAAAGGTGAAATTCAGGCCAAGGAATAGTTAAGAATGTGTGTGGCAGTCTGGCAGTCTGAACTGGATGCCCATATAAAAATTTTTTATTCTACCCTTTTAGCCAGTCTTATAGAGGGGGAGTTTTCAGCCAAAAACTTTGAGGTCCTCTAGAGACAAAATGGCCTATGTGGGAAGCAGTGTGATCTAGTGGAAATAGCAAGGGCCTGGGAGTCAGAAGACTTGGGTTCTAAACCCAGATCCGCCACTTGTCTGCTGTAAGATCTCAGGCAAGTCACTTTACCTCTTTTGCTTCAGTTTTCTCATCTGTAAAATGGGGGTTAAATTCTGCTCCTTTCTACTTAGACTATGAGCCCTATTACCTTGTACCTACCCCAGCACTTAGTACAATGCTTGGCCTATAGAAAACACTTTCTAAATACCATAATATGTCATATGCAGTGTGGCTTAATGAAAAGAGCCCAGGTCTGGGAGTCAGAGGTCATTGGTTCTAATCCCGGTTCTGCCACCAAGCAGCTGTGTGACTTTGGACAAGTTACTTGACTTCTCTGTGCCTCAGTGACCTCATATGTAAAATGGGAATTAAGACTGTGAGCCCCACGTGGGACAACCAGATTACCTTGCATCTAACCCAGTGCTTAGAACAGTGCTTGGCACATAGTAAGCACTTAACAAATGCCATCATTACTATTATTATATGAAATGTCTTCCCACTCAACGGATTCTTGTCTTTGATCCAGAGATTACTAAAAAGGATACACATCCCCAGAGTGCAGGTTTTTAACCAGATACTCAGGACTACTGAATTAGCAGAAATCATTTCTGCGGGACCAGGGGTAAGAAGAGGTAAAAATTCAGAGAATGGGAATCTGGAACCTGTAGTATTGTCAGGGAATCCTCGGACTCCTTTGGATCATCAGAACTTTGCTGGCATCTGTTTTTGTACCAAACTATTTTTCAGTAAACTTGTCTATTCTTTGATAAATAATAATGACAACCACAATAATAATAAATTTGGTATTTATTAAAGTACTGACTATTTGCCGAGCATTATGCGAATTTCTGCTGTATAGTAGATGCAAGATTATTGGATGAGACACAGTCTCTCTCCCACCCAGGGCTCACGGTCTATGAAGACAGGGAAAAAGATCCCCATCATTCAGCTGAGGAAATTGAGGTTGAGAGAGATGTCTCAGTGAAGTGCATTACTGACACAAGTGGCTCACCTCAGGTCATAAACTGTGCAAGTGACAGAACTGGGACCAGAACCCAGGCCTTGTAACGCTCAACCCATGTTCTCTATATTAATAAAAAAGCTACTGCTGCCGCCTTGAAGATGTGCAACACTCCATTTCCCTGCTTAATGTTTAGGCAAGTGGAAAGAAACAGAAAAAGCGGCTGGGTCAAATAGTACAGGGCAGTTGAAAAACACATGCTTCATGAAGCCACAAGGACAAACGCATATACAAGAGCAGGATATTCATCGAGGTTTGGACCACCCTAGTGGAACTTGGGTATTTGCCCATTGAATATGACTGGTCTCTCCTGTCCTGGCTTGGAAAAGAAGAAGCAGGGACCAGCAGCGCCTTGCTTGCATAAGGTGACTAGCTGCCAGACTAGCCACGGAAAGAGATGTAATGCCTTTCCAATCCCCTGTTGGCAATGAGGCACCAATGACCCAGACAGGGAGGTCTTTCAAAACTGGGTAGATTTTTCAACTGTTCAGCATGGTTTAGGTGTGGTCCTGTCTGAGTGCAGTTCTTTCCAGCCCTATCGTTCTCTAAAGGGAAATTTTTATGGACTCCCCTTTAGCTCTGCACTTTATTTCCAAAGTTATTTTTAGAGATCGGAACCCTCCCTTAATCTGAAGGGCCCCTATTTATTGCAACAGTTGAGTCTCATTCAAAAAATACAGGACTGAAAAACGACTTTCTAAATGTGTGACTTTTTTAACATGCCACACAGCATGACATTCTCCAGTTATAACAATCTTCTAAAACATTCACTGATGACTGGTAATATAGACCTTAACATATTTCCCAGAAGAGAAGCTATATGAAAGCAAAAATACTAAGACAATATCCCCTTTGCTCTCAGGATGCAACAGGCTTCCTGCCTGAATTCTCCAGGGGCAGATGCAGGAGTGCTGGAGCACATAGCCTGAAAGATCTTGTAGAAGACTGTAAACCCGACGATTAGACTGTAAGCCTGTCAAACGGCAGGGACTGTCTCTATCTGTTGCCGACTTGTTCATTCCAAGCGCTTAGTACAGTGCTCTGCACATAGTAAGCACTCAATAAATACTATTGAATGAATATAATAATACTACTACTAAGTGTGGTATCTATTAAATGCTTACTATGTGTCAAGCACTGAATTAAGCACCGGGGTAGATACAAAATTATCGGGTTCTGCGTGGGGCTTACACCTGTAGGAAGGTGAACAGGTATTGAATCTCTATTTTGCAGATGAGGGAACTGAGGCAAAGAGAAGTGAAGTAACTTGCTCAAGGATATACGGCAGGTAAATGGGGGAGCCAGGATTACAATCCAGGTCCTCTGACTGCCACGTTCAAGCTTTCTCCACTAGGTCACAGTGCTTCCCTTTTCATAATTTGTTTATGTATTTATTGCTATATGCAATTATTTATTCAGCTCTATTTATCTTGATACATTTGTATAACTTCCTGTTTTATCCTTGTTCTTGATGATGATGATAATCTGATTATATTCCATCTCCCCCAGAGTTTAAGCACAGTGCGTGGCACATAATACACAGTTAACGAATACCTTTATTATTATTATTATATTTATTGCCTGCTTATATGAAACAAGTATTATTCTAAGCACTGGGGTAGCCTCAAATAGATCGTTCACAGCCTCTATGTCACATGTGACTCACAGTCTGAAAGGTGGTGAAGACAGGTATTTGATCCCTCATTTTATAGATGAGGAAACTGAGGCAGAGAGAAGTTATGCTACTTGCCCATGATTCCTCAGGAGGTAGAAACCATACTAGAACCAAGGTCTCCTAATTCCAGACTCATGTTCTCTCCACTAGGCCAGGCTACCTCCCTCCTCTCCTTACTAAGTATAAATAATTTAAATATGTCTTCCTACTCCATTAAATTGTAAAGTCCTGTAGGACAATGGCTACCTTGCTTCTGTTCCACTTTCCATAAGCTTAATACAGTGTTCCCAAAGCTTAATGCTCAGTAGGTGCTCAATAAATAGCATTGATGAAGGTGAGGATAGTTGCAAGAGACCTTTACCACTAATCACTTTCCTCTAGTTGTCATTCCTTGTCCTGTGTGTTTGCTCCCTGTGAGTAGTGAAGCAGAGAAGCAGCATGGTGTAGTGGATAGAGCACAGGGCTGGGAGTCAGGAGGTCATGGGTTCTAATCCCAGCTTCTCCGCTTGTCGGCTTTATGACCTTGGGCAAGTCACTTCACTTCACCGGGCCTCAGTTACCTCATTTATAAAATGGGGATTGAGAGACTGTGAGCCCCACAAGGGACAGGGACTCTGTCCAAACTCAGTGCTTCATACTAATACCATAATAATACCATAATAATTATTATTGAAGTTTACTGAGAAATATTGTGTTTCTCCTCCTCTTCATTAGCACAGATGCAGGAACCCTATGCAAACATATTCCTTCTTAGATGTTTTCTGTTGAATAGTTTCAAGCTGTATAAGCTATTATGGATAAGACAATTTGTCTAAAATTAATGGGTCCATTATATTGCTATTTTGCATGGAACACTTAACAAAAAAGCTCTTTAATATCTCCATCAGGACTGATTTCAGACATTTGGCCACCCAGGGGAAGGGTGGGGGGAATAGTCATTCCCTCATAACTTAAACCATGGAAACAAGAAAGCAAGATAATTGAGATACTGTGCACATTTGGAGAAGTGAAGTGACTTGCCCAAAGACACATAGCAGGCAATTGGTGGAGGCACAATAGAACCCAGGGCATCTGACTCCCAGACCCATGCTCTTTCCACAAGCCTTCAAATATTCAAAACTCTGATTGGGAGATTTTATATTATCTTTAATTCCAACATCACGGGAGATATTTTAGCTCAAATGTGGAAGGGAGATGGATACCCTCAATCAAGTCAACTAGCTTTTCCAGGCTTCCTGTGTGACATGTGATTCAGAAGACATTTTAGTTCCAAATATGATTGCCAGAATTGTCACATACTTGGAAAAATAAGCACAGTTTCAGCCTCATTTGGCTAATTCAGGAAATTAAATAACATTAATCTGTTTGGATAAAGTTTACATGTACACATATCTCATTTTGGGATTTCATTCATTCATTCAATAGTATTTATTGAGCACTTACTATGTGCAGAGCACTGTACTAAGTGCTTGGAATGTACAAATTGGCAACAGATAGAGGCAGTCCCTGCCCTTTGACGGGCTTACAGTCTAATCAGGGCAGGCAGGCAGACAAGAACAATGGCAATAAAGGGTTTTGAAGATAATGCTCTTAACTGTGATTTTTACAGTGTGAGTGTGCATGTGTGTGTGTGTCCAATGAACTCATGTCTTTTTTCCTACACAATAAAATAACTTTCATCTGATTTCTTGAATGTCTTCTAAAAGATGTTCATCAAATTACGTGCTACATGATGTAGCAATATTCTCCATGTCAGTATACGTTAGTCCATTTAGATAAAACTTCAATATCCCCAAACAATATATTTGTTATATTGAATAATCTCAGTATTTTTCAGACTAATTGTCAGAAAACAGGACTTGGCTAACTCTGAAAACCTTACATCTACCCTGGTGCTTAGTACAGTGCCTGGCAAATAAGTGCTTAACAAATACCATTTAAAAATAAAAGAAAATCAGCTCATAATTATCTCCAGGAGTACTGTTTGGGAAATCCAATTACCTTTGATGATGCTCTCAGCCTGATGAGTCGAAAGCATTTCCCACAGGTGCTGAATAGTATTTTCCCACAAGTTTCTAAATACTTTGTTGGCTTTGGGTCTGTAGAATAGATTAAGAAAGACTAGTCCTAGTGATGTAGAAAGACCCCCCAAGTTGTGACAGACCCAGCTATATCACAGTGGAGTCATTTTGGATCTTCCAAAATTCATCAGTGTAGTCAAACATTTTTAGTAGTTGTCAGAACTCATACCATCTAGGCCATTAAATGTGGTTGTATGATCTACCCACATTGTCTTGATGTAGCTTCTTAGGCTTTCCCTCTGTTATGCACAAAATTCATGTTCCTTGAGCCCTTCTGTGCTCTGAAGCTGCATCCTTCTCAGAAACATGGTTACCGGTGTTCTCCTTAAATTGGTTTTAAACAAACCAAACTGGATAGAAATAGAGAAAAGTGAAATCCCACAGTAATAACCACAAACAGCTTTATCCAATTTCTTCCCCAGGCTGAGCAGCAGCATGGCCTAGTGGAAAGAGCATGGGAAAGAGAGTCAGAGAACCTGGGTTCTAATCCTGGCTCTCCCAGCTGTCTGCTGTGAGACCGCGGGCAAATCTCATCACTTCTCTGTGTCCCAGTTACTTCATCAGTAAAATGGGGGTTAAAACTGAGTCCCATATGGGACCTGGACTGTTTCCAACCTGATTAGCTTTCATCTACTCAGCACTTAGTTCAGTGCCTGGCATAGAGTATGTGCCTAAGAAATAACATAAAAAATGTATCATTGCTCTTACCATTGCTTTATGATTCTTATCTGCAATGAGATTAGTTGGTGATAGATATAGTTGCATATCAATGAGCTTTCTGTATGTATTGCATATTTTGTCCTTATGTAATAGAGTTGTATACCTATATTAAATTGTTCATCTATTTCATTCTGAAATATCTGTGCTATTACCTGTTTTACTCTTGTTCTTTCTCTTGCTCCATTTCTTTATAAACACATTTTGTCTGTTTCCTCTAGTTTGTAAGATCCCTCGAGGCAAGGACTGTAGCATGTTTTTGGCATTCATCCTGAAGAACTTTGAGCAGTATTCTGCACACAGCAAATGCTTAAATGTATTAAGCCTCTGAGTATACAAGTATTAGAAAAATACAACAACAGAAAAATACAATCACAGTAAAAGAGTTTAAAATCTTAAAGGGAGAGTCAGGAGGCAAAATTATTTACAATACACCAGGAATGTATAAGAAGTCTTGGTTTGATATAGTGTATAAAGCATGGGCGTAAGAGTCAGAAGGACCTTGGTTCTAATTCTGGCTCTATCACTTGTCTTCTGTGTGATCTTGGGCAAGTCACTTAGCTTCTCTATGCCTCAGTTATCTGCCAAATGGGAACTAAGACTGTGAGCCCCACGTGGGACATGGACTGTGTCCCACCTGATTAGCTTGTATCTATTCCAGCTGTCAGTATAGCACATAGCAAATAGTAAGCATTTAACAAATATCCTAAAATCAAACAAAAACACTCCCCAAACCTCCCCCAAAACACTTCAGGTTTGGCATCTAGCCAGTGGTCCTGCTTGACACTTGAGCTTGCACTAGAGTCCATAATTAAACTTCAGTATGATTACTCCTCAAATGAGTCCTGTTTTGTTTATTTTCTGGAAGCACACACAAAGCCAATTGTTAGTCACCTTGATAAATAGCTTGATAGAAGCAGCATGGTGTAGTGGATAGATAAGGGAAGTGACTTACCTAAGGCCACACAGCAGGCAAGTCCCATGAACTTCTGACTCCCAAACTCGTGCTCTATCCACTATGCCATGCTGCTTCTCCAGTGGTCATAGGTTCTAATCCCGACCCTGCCACTTGTCTGCTGCGTGATCTTGGGCAAGTCACTTCACTTTTCTCTGCCTCAGTTACCTCATCTGTGAAATGGGGATTGAAACTTTGAGCTCCATGTTGGATAGGGACTGTTTTCAACTTGAAAAGCTTGTATCCACCCCAGCACTTATTACAGTGCTTGGCACATAGTAAGTGCTTAACAAATGCCATCATTATTATTAGTATAGATGTAAATGGGCTATCTTGCCCTTATAAGTTTGTTTACTAAGTTCCAAAGTTTCTTGCTTAGTTTTGATGTGACTTTCAATTAAATTAGCTTTATCATTAATGAAAGTTTGGAACAGATCAGGCAATTCTTATTCCAGTAGTTAGGGTCATTGTAGTAATGATATAAATATTTGTCAGATCTCACTGTTGAATAATGAATTGTGTCATCCACATTTGTATGCCTCACGGCACAGTTGGGTTTTGTTCCTTAAAAATGTTGCTATATCATAAATAGCTACATTATGGGGCATGCTCTCCTACAGACACGTATCAATTGGAAATTGTTCCAGAATCTCTGGAAAAATATGAAATATATGCTATATATAATCATTATAATGGTTTTTGTTAAGCATTTACTATGTGCCAAGCATGGTTCTAAGCACTACAAGATCATCAGGTCCCACAAGGGGTTCACAGTCTAAGTAAGAGGGAACTCCCATTTTACAGATGAGGGAACTGAGGCACATAGAGGTTAAATGACTTGCCCAAGGTCACACAGCAGGTAAGCGGCAGAGGAAAGAGTAGAACCCAGGTCCTTTAACTCCCAGGCCCATGCCCTTTCTACTAGGCCACCAGATGCTGTTGCTTCTTCCTGTTACAGTAAACACGGAACTAATGTTTAATCTTTGTTAAAGTAATTCAAAGCATAACATCAAAACAGTGACTAAGGAAAAGTTGTGGTATCAATAGGAGTGTCTTCAAAGTAGCAGAAGAAGTTTGAGCTACTGAATGAAATAGTAGATTTTCAACTTTAATGAAGAACTTTTTCAATTTAAGTTGAACAGCGTTTTTTGCATAAAATACTTTGCGCTAGTAGGCCAACTCCTTGTGAGATTTGCACCTTTGTCAAATATTTTCAGAAATTTTCACCTGCTTTCTTCAAAACTGGGGCAGTATTTCTCAATCCCCATATTTCAGCTACTCATTGAGAGACACTAACTTCTTTATGTTTCCCAGGTTGCATTTATCATGGGGTGACTGTAACCTAATTTAAGGTTGCAAAGAATAATGGATTTATCCCTGGGTTGTATATATCATAATATGTCTGTGATGTGAGGGATTCCCATATAGTGTCATTGCTTTGATTGCCAGGTGTAATAAGATGATTCTTAGCTCATTCACTGAGCAGAAAGGCCATTTCTATTTACCTTAACTGACTTGTATTATCGAATGATTTTCTACACATGTCGGCATTACTGCCCGAGTATGGAGTAATAATATTATTTCTGGTATTTGTTAAATGCTTACTGTGTGCCAGGCACTCTACTAAGTGCTGGGGTGGATATGAGCAAATTGGGTTGGGCACAATCCCTGTCCCATGTGGGGCTCACAGTCTCAATCTCCATTTCACAAATGAGGTAGCTGAGGCACAGAGAAGTCAAGTGATTTGCCCAAGGTCACACAGCAAACAAGTGGTGGAATCGGAATTAGAACCCAGGTCCTATGACTCCCAGGTCTGGGAGTTTTCCACTTGGCCTTGCATTTTGCCACGTAGTTGGTATTCGACTTGCGTATGTAGTTCTTTTACTAATTTAGCAAAATCTAATGCAGTAGAATTTCAGAAAACATAGGAAATTTTATATTAAATTTCCAGGAAAATTTAATGCCCAGGAAAATCAACTAGCCAGACACTACTAGTTCGGCTAAGAGGAGTTTGACTAGCTCTTTGTGGAATCTTTCTCATCATTAGACATATTTTACTTCTATTTACAGTTATGGGTAGGGACATTAGAGTCTCACTACCCCCAGAGCAAATTTGGATGACCAGAGATTCTCTGAAAGCACAACTGGTTTGCCATCTTTCACACCTTTCCAAAATAAAGATGTACTGAGCCCTATTTGTTGAGCTGACATTCATCCCCAAGTCTTGCTTTGCTCAGACCCACAAAACTGACTATCTGGCTTACATGCATTATAAACCACAAGATCTTCTAGCTAATTTTTTTTCATATTGCTCCATTTATTCTTGGAAATACCTTCAGATGCCACAAATGTTTATTTTTAAGCCAAGTACCATAGTTTCTTTTTTGATCCTCTCCAAGTCTGACCTCTCCTTCTCTGCAAACTTCCATTTCCTTTTGCTTTCAGGATATCTCTACTTGGATATACCACAGAAACCTCACTTAGCACAACGAAAACAGAAGTTCTCATCTTCCCATTCAAACTCTGTCCTCCTTCCTCACTGGAACTCCTCCCCCTACACATCTGGCAGACCACTGTTCTCCCTATCTTCAAAGCCCTACTAAAAATCATACCTCCTCCAGGAAGCCTTACCTGAGTAATCTCTCACTCTCCCTATCCTATTCTCCCTCTCTTCTTCATCCTCACCTATGAACTTGGGCCTATACCCCCTAAGTACTTTGATAGTCACCCATCCCCACCCTTATAGCACTAATTCATTTAATTTTATTTACTGAGAACTTAATGTGTACAGAACACTGTACTAAATGCTAGGGAGAGTACAATACAACAATAGACACATTCTCTTCCCACAATGAGCTTACAGTGGAGAAGAGACAGACATTAATATAAATAGTTCATATTCATTATTTATTCCATTTCATGTCTATGTCCTTATATTCTGTTGCTTCCTCTTTCTGTATTTTTGTGGTTTAATGACTTTTCCACTAGACTGTAAACTCCTTAAGGAGACAAATCATGTCTACCAAATCTTCTGTACTCTCCCATGTGCTTAGTACGGTGCTCTGCACAAAGTAAGCACTCATTAAATACCATTGATTGATCCCTTGAGGAAATTATTAGCACACTGAATCACAAATAAGGGCACATGCTTAAATCTTAATGTAAGTTATTTAGATGCTATAGTAAGTCAGTCATTATATTTATTGACAACTTACTGTGTGCAGAGCACTGTACTAAGCACTTGGGAGAATACAATATTACAATAAACTGACATCATTTCCCAACCACAACAAGCTTACACTCTAGAGGAGAAATAGAATTTATGAATGCACACTTTGTGGCCATTAAAGAAATACCACCATTGTTATTAATTACTTTGGGTGCTTTGTTCTGCATTTCTGGAGCATGATCTTCATGAAATCATGAAAATTATTTAGTATAGTGTTTCTTAAAAAACTGAGAGTGGAATAAAAAGAAGAGAAGCAGGAGAAGGAGAAGAGAAAGGAACAATTTCCAGTACAAAAATGAAACTTCAGGGAGGGGAGAGACTTGAGTAGATTGAGAATCAAAAGAATCAAAAGTAGCCTGAGGTCCCATTCTAAAAAGATCTCTCTTTAGGGTTGTGGTTGATAGAAGGTGAAAGGAGGAGCAGTAAGCAGTCTAATTCAGCATAAGTCTTGGCATAACCACATTTTTGTGGGCAAAGGGAGCCAGGAACCATTTGCCATTATTCAGTTGAAGCCAGGAAGTGGTCTTTAGCCTGGCTGTAACAGATAATCTAACTGATACAGTGCTCTGTACACAGTAAGTGCTCAATAAATAAAATTTTATGAACTGATAATGTAACTGATATCTGATAATCTGTAACTGATACGAGAAGCCGGGTGGCTTAGTGGAAAGAGCACAGGCTTGGGAGTGAGAGGACAAGGGTTGTGACCCCGGCTCTGTCACTTGTTTGCTGTGACCTTGGGCAAGCCACTTAACTTCTCTGTACCTCACTCACCTCATCTGTAAAACAGGGATTAAGATTGTGAGCCCCATGTGGGACAATCATATTACCCTGTACCTGCCCTAGTGCATAGAACAGTGCTTGGCACATAGTAAGAATTTAACAAATACTATTATTATTTTTATTATTATTTAGGATTGGGGTGGAAAAGGTTGTCACAGTGAACCTTTTAGTCTCAAAGAAGAGAAAGGGTGGAATTGTGTGGCATTCTGAAAGTGTTACCTTTCTGTTAGAGAACAATCGTCAATATGAATATAATATCCTAAATCAGAATCATTCTTATCTCATCTCTAAAGAGTAATTCTGCAAACATGACTCACACTAGAGAGGTTGGGAGCTGTCCATCAAAAAAGAATAAAAAAGAAAACTAGTCAACTTTCAAAACTAAGTCATTTATAATATGCAAATCCCCAAAGGGCAAGAACCTTGTCTTTATAAACATATACCCTAAAAGCTCAAAACACTTTCATTTTTTAGGTTTTATTTGTGGATATATATCAAATAAAACTGTTGGAAAGAATTTTCATGGAGGATTTTAAAGACTTTTTGAAAAAATATTCTTCAAAGACACAATATTAAATAATGTATAAGGAAGGTGGACTAGAGGAAGAAAACAAATAGAGGAAGAGGGCAATTTTTATAAAAGTTAGTCAGGAACGACATAAACAAAGATTCAGTACTTAAGAAGAAAATATCAACAAAGTAATGGCTTCAGCCGTAGCTGCAGCAGCTTATTCTAGCAATTATTTTTGTTTTCAAATTGTGAAATTAAAACTCATTAAAAACTCCTCTAGATAATAAGAAATTCACATTTCTTCAATTCTTTATTAAAATATAAAATGAATTTAAAGGAAACATGAGCTGGCGATGAATAATTGCTAAAGCTTTTATTCACTGTAAAATGAATCATATTCATCAGCAAACCATTTAAAGACATATTTGGCCTTTTAAAACAATTTCAGCATTCCACAGGTTTACTGTAGCCCTCAGGAAAGGTATCTTGGTTAAATTGATTTGGGGGATTAGTAATATGGGACATCCTTATTATCCCAGATCATTTTTCTAAAAAACATTCAGCCCACGACTCCCCACATCTCCAGAACTTCCAGTGATTGCTCTTCCACCTCCACATCAAACAGAAGCTCCTTAACATTGGGTTTAAAGCAATCAATCAGTTTGCCCCCTCCTATTTTACCTCTCTGATCTCCTACTACAGGCCAACCCACACACTTTGCTTCTCTAGTGTCAGCTTGCTCACTCTGCTTCGATTTTGTCTATCTTGCTGCAGACCCTTTGTCATATCTTCCCACAGGCCAGGAACTCCCTTCCTATATATGCACCACTCACCAGATCACCACTCTCCCCACCTTCAGAGACTCATCAAGATTAAATCTCCTCCCAGAAATTTTCCCCAATTAACCCCTCTTTTCCCCAACGTCCTCTCCCTTCTGTGTCATCATTTAGATCTATACACTTTGGGCAATTGATATTTTCTATCTGCAGGCCGAAGCACTTATGAACATATCTGTAATTTATTTATATTAATGTCTGTGTCCCCCCTCTAAACTCCAAGCTCACTGTAGGCAGGGAGAAGTAGTGTGACCTAGTGGAAAGAGCATGGGCGTGGAAATGAGAGGACCTGGGTTCTAATCCTGGCTCTGCCAAATGCTTTCTGGGTGACCCTGAGCAAGTCACTTCACTTCTCCCTTTTTTGCCTCAGCTCTCCTGTGATAATAATTATAATTATGGCATCTGTTAAGCACTTACTATATGCCAAGCACTGTTCTCAGTGCTGGGGTAGATACCGGTAATCAGGTTGTCCCAAGTGGGGCTCACTCTTTTAATACCCATTTTACAGATTAGGTAACTGATGCACAGAGAAGTTAAGTGACTTGCCCAAGGTCACACAGCAGATGAGTGGCAGAGCTGGGGTTTGATCTTAGTTCTTCTGACTCTCAGAACCATGCTCTTTCCACTAAGCCATGCTGTTTCTCTAATAATAATGGCATTTATTAAGCCCTTATCATATGTCAAGCACTACTCTTAGCGCTGGGGTAGATACAAGGTAATCAGGTTGTCCCATGTGAAGTTCAAAGTCTTAATCCCCATTTTACGGATGAGGTAACTGAGGCACAGAGAAGTGAAGTGGCTGGCCCAAATTCACATAGACAAGTGAGGGAGTCGGATTAGAACCCATGTCCTCTGATTCCCAAGCCCTGGCTCTAGCCACTAAACACGTTGCTTTTCCCTCCTAATAGCCTGCAAGTTCCATGAGGGACAGGGACTGTGTCCAGTCTACCCAGTGCTTAGAAAAGTGTTTAATACATAGTAAGCAATTAACAAATACCATTAAAAAAAAAGGAACATGTCTACTGACTCTTTAATACTGTACTCCCCCAAATGCTTAGTACAGAATTGTACACACAGTAAGCACTCAACAAATGCCATTGATTTAATTTCCTCCAGACTACATAAAGAGATTTGTTATTACTGACACAATATTCATAATAAATAATAATTATTTATATTAGGAAACTTGTTAGTACTTGTGCTAAACACTGTTATAAGTGCAGATACAAGTTAATTAGGTTAGACAGAGTCTCTGTGCCACATGGGGCTCAGAGTATTAATTCCCAATATTCAGACGAGATGTGAGGCACCGAGAAGTAAAGTGATTTGCCCAAGGTCACACAGCAAGCAAGCGGCACAGCCGGGCTGAGTACCTAAGTCCTTCTGACTCCCAGGCCCATGCTCTATCCAATAATCCATGCTGGCAAATTCAGAAGAATGCTACTTCCTATAAACACAGTTCTCCACCCAAGCATCAGCCACAATTTGCACATACAGTAGAAGGTGGCATGGGAAAATCACCTTTCTAGACTATTTCTTACAGAAAGCGGGGATGCTTATGGTGAGACCCTCCAAGCAACTCTCAGTGCTCCTGTCACACTGCTTTCCTTCAACAGACGCTTCGTTAGAGGTCCAGGGCTGTAGCAGTGTTCTCAGGAGCAGGGATATAAACCCAGAGAGGTGGAAGTCGCTGCTCTTGGCTACCATTCCGGGCTCTCGACTTACCCTCACGTTTTCCAAGGGATTGGCATGGAGATTACCTTCACTGGCCAATGTCACCTCTAACTTTTCACACTCTCATGTTAGAAAAACATCTCCTTAATTCCATCTCAGATCATACCCATGCCATCAAGAGGAGTACAAGGGGAAAGTTCTCTGGAGTATTTAGTGAGTCCCAAATTAGCCTTGACCTTGATCATAGTTGCCTTTAAGAGGGTGCATCCTCACAAAATAGGATTGGTTTCCAGGTGTCATTTCATGATTAGGAAATCACATACCTGTTGGAAGTTGTTGCAAGGAAAAGTTTTCAATTTGTCTGACTTTTGTATGGACACAACAGATGTGCAATTTCCAAGCAGAAAAATTTCCCTGGCCCATAGCATACTGTCACAATACCAATGTCATACCAGCATATCATCCTAATACCCTCAGTATACCTTCACAACATCTCTAAAACCCATCCTTTCCTCTCCATCCGAACTACCACACTGTTCTTAGCACTTATATTCTGCCTTTACTGTATCAGCCTCTTTGCTGACTTCCCTGCCTCCTGTCTCTTCCTACTCTAACCTCTACTTCACTCCGCTGCCCGGATGAGTTTTCTAAAAACCATTCAGTTCATGTCTCCCTATTCCTCAAGAACCACAGTACTTCAAGAACCCATCCCCATCTCAGACAGAAAGTCCTTACCATCAGCTTCAAAGCACACAGTCAGCTCACCTACTCCTACCTTATCTCACTGATTTCCTAGTAAAGCCCGGCCTGCACAGTTGATTCACTGTATCTTGAATTTACCTATCTCACTACCAACCTCTTACCCATATCCTATCTCTGGTCTAAAAGTCCCTTCCCCTTCATATCTAAAAGACACTCATTCTCCCCACCTTTAATATCTAATTAAAATCATATGTCTTCCAAGAGCCCTTCCCCGACTGAGCTCTCATTTGTACTCTTCTCTCTCCCTTCTGTGTCACCTGTGTATTTTGTTCTGATACCCTTTAAGTACTTGAGGTTATCCCACTTTCATCTTCTCAGCACTGATGTACATATCAAGCACTTACTATAGTGCTCTGCACCCAATAAGTGCTCAATAAATACGATTGATTAAATATCTGTAATTTATTTTAATGCCTAATTCTCCCTCTAGAGGATAATCTCCTAGTGTACTGTACTACAGTATTAGAGAAGTAGCATGGCTTAGTGAATAGACTAAGGGTAAGGAGTCGGAAGGTCATGGATTCTAATCCTGGCTCTGCCACAATTCTGCGGTGTGACTAGGGCTAGGTGCTTCACTTCTCTGTGCCTCAGTTACCTCAACTGTAAAATGGGGATTAAGACTGGGAGCCCCACGTGGGACAGGGACTGTGTCCAGACCACACTGCTTTTATCTACCCCAACACTTAGTACAGTGCTTGGCAGATAGTAAGCACTTAACAAATACCAAAATTATTATCATTACTCTTTTAATCACATGGTACAGTGCTCTGCACAAAGGAAATCCTTACTAAATACTCTGATTGATATCAATATTATAAAAATGATGGTTCTGGTGGTAGTAAATATCAGTAATGTAGTGAAGTATGTTGTCATTATTTTTGTTTAAATTTTCACATTGTATAAAATTTACAGTTAGCTTATTTTTAACAACACATTAATTTGCATGATGCATATACATTTGAACCATAAAATTCATTTTTCAAAAGCTGCCTAATCTATTTCTGTTATCTCTAAAAGTAGAGGCTATCACCCCAAATATATTGAAATATCCTAAATATATTGTGGCCAACAATGAGGCCCCAATCAGTCAGCTCACCAGCTTTGAGGCAATGGTAAAACAATATGGCTTGGTTGGAAGGACCACAGGAGAAGAACTTAGGCTAAGTGTGACTAATGTTGGAATGAAATGGACACGCACAAGGAGGACACAATAGCACCCTAGTTGGGCATGTTTTAATGTGTTTTAGTAGTACTTTGTAGGAAGATTTCAGCCACAGGTGCAACTGTCTTGCAAGCAAGAATCAGGAGAGGGGTTATTTTCCTTGAGAAGACACTTCGTGAAGATTGGGACACCAGAAGGAGGCAGTTGTGAATGGTAATAGTCATAATAATAATAATTGTGTTTTTTAAGTACTTTACATGCCAGACACTGTACTGAGTACTGGGATAGATACAAGACAATAGCGTGGCCTAGTGGATAGAGAGCAAGGGCCTGAGAGTAGATGGGAACAGATTCTAATCCCAATCCACCATATTGGCTGTGTGACCTTGGACAAGGCAGTGCTTCAGTAACCTTATATGTAAAATGGGAATTAATGCTGTGAGTCCCATATGGGACATGGACTGTGTATCTTAGAATAGTCCCTGGAACACAGTGAAGCCTAAATAAATATCATCATCATCATCATCATCATCATGGGGCTCACAGTCTAAGTAGAGGGAGAACCAGAATTGACTCCCCATTTTGTGGATGAGGGAACCAACGTCCAGAGAAGTGAATGATTTGCCCCAGGTCACATAGCAAGCATGTGGTGGAGCCGGGATTAGAACCCAGTCATCTGACTCCCAGGCCCCTGTGCTTTCCACTAGGTGATGCTTCTTCTGTGAAGACAATGATTTGCCTCAGAAACAATAAGTGGACTTGTACAATGTGGACCTATCCTTGTGGATTATCAATACTGCATTTTCTTTTTAGTCAAACTCTCAAAACTTCATTTTAAGAAGCATTACTGAAAGTGAAAGACAGCTCGACATATAGAGTAAAATTAATAGAATTTTCTTGGTCAGAGAGTTGGACAATTGAAGAAATTAAGGACAGTTTAGTAAATGATGAATTGATTATTTGATCATTGACGAACTGATAAATCTATGTCTCCAGTTCTGATCTCTCTCTTCTCTGCAGTCTCCTATTTTCTCCTGCCTTCAGTGCATCTCTACCTGGATGTCTTGCCAACATCTTAAACTTAACATGTCCAGAACAGAACTCCTCATCTTCCCACCCAAATCCTGTTCTGCCTCTGATTTTCCCATCACTGTAGACAGCACCACCATCCTCCCTAACTCACAAGGGTATGACCCTGCCATTATCCATAATTCATCTCTTCATTCAACCCAGATATTCAAAATGTCATAGTATCCTGTTCATTCTATCTACTTTCATAACATCAATAAAATCCTCCCTTTCCTCTCCATCCAAACTGCCTTTTTACACTTTGATTACTGAATCAGCCCCTGACCTGCCTGCCTCCTGTCTCTCCAGACTTCAGTTCATACTTCACTGTGCTGCCAGGTTCATTTTTCAAAAAACTCTCCAGTCCATGATTCCCAAGTACTCTAGAACCTCCAGTGATTGCCCATTCATAACCACATTAAACAGAAACTCCTTACTATTGGCTTTAAAACACTCACCTTTCCTCCTATCTTACCTTGTTGATTTCCTATTAAATCAAGCATGCTTACTTCACTCCTCTAATTCCGACCTACTCATTCTACCTTGATCTTGACTGAGCACAGCCCACATTCTGCCTGTATCCTGGAACTCCCTCCCACTTCATACCTGACAGATCACTCTCCCCACCTTCAAAGCCTCATCAAAATCACATCTCCTCCAAGAGGGCCCCCCAATTAAGATCTCATTTCCTCTACTCCCTCTTCCTTCTTCATCTTTTTTTTCACCTATTTCTGTATCCCTTAAACACTTAACAATCACCACCCTCATCCGCACAGCATCTATGCACACATTTCTAATGTATTTTAATGTATCTCTCTCCCTCTAGAATTTAAGCTCCTGTTGGGTAGGTATCATATCTACCGACTATAATACATTTTATTCTCCCAAGGACTTAGTACAGTGCTCTGCAGATGGTAAGCACTCAACAAATATGATTCATTGACTGATAGACAAAGAGGAATCACATTACTGAGATGTTAAGTCAAATAAAGGTGATGAGCCCATAGGAACTTGAATATCCCATTGAAACATTAGTGTAGAGGCTTCAGGATCAAGAAGCTGCATGAGAGGAATTGATTATGGTGCTAGAGACTGTCAGAGACAAGCAAAATTCTCTTTGACTTTCCAACCATGTTACCACTGGGGCACAGACTACAATGAGCCAGAAGTGTGGGGAGCAGCACATTAAGAAGTTCTCAATGAGATTGATAATAATAATAATAACTGTGGCATTCGTTAAGTGTTTACTATGTACTAAGCACTATTCTAAGCACTGAAGTAGACACGAGGTAGTCAGGTTGGAGCCAATCTCTGTCTAACATGGGTCTCACAGTCTTAATCCCTATTTTACAAATGAGAGAACTGAGCACAGAGAAGTGAAGTGACTGAGCACAGAGAAGTGAAGTGATTTGCTCAAGATCACACAACAGATGTGGGGCAGAGGCAGGATTAGAACCCACATCCTCTGACTACCAGACCCTTGCTCTTTCCACTAGACCATGCAGAACCCATTGTAAACCAAAGAGACCAGACCATGACTTGTGATAATCTGAAGACTGCCTTGAGCCAGCTGATGGTTGACTTGGTAGCCACTATGGAGTTCTCTCTCATTAATGAGCTCCTTTTCAGGATTCCTGCAGGATTGGAATCCTGTCCAACTGGTGGAACATGCTAGGTGATTCTTCATTTGGAAAACTTCACCACTGATGGTACAATATCAACAGAGGATGGGCCTAGAACCCATGTTTCTTGATTCCCAGAGCAGCAACATTTTTTTCCATTGGACAAGTCCAATAATAATAGACTAAAAATGCAGCTCAGCATACATCATGGTTATAGTAATAATTGTAGAATTTGATAAGGCTAACTATATACCAAGCCCTGTATGTAGCACAGAAGTTGATACAATATGAGCACATCAGACACAGTCCCTGTCCCACATGGGACTCGCAGTCTAAGAAACATCGACTTGCTATCATTGCAACCTTTAATTACCAAGTTCTTAATACAGTGCCCTGCAGCTAATAGGCACTTAATAAACACTTCTTATGTGACATGAATTCCACTAATGCCATCTATGCTACCAAATGACAGAACACATTATTCTAGGACAGTCCAAGGCTCCCAAGGAAACCAAAATCTTAATTTTTTTAATTAACACATATTTGGTTGCTGCTAGATGGACAGTACTGAATTATGGCCTAATAGATGGATAGTTAGGTGACCAAAAATCCCAAATCTGGGACCCACACTGCCATGTCCAAGAAGTTTCTAGCAAAGCCTTCTGACAAGTCAGTGGTTTTGTCAAAATCTTTAGTGTACAGACCAAGATGTTGGGCCAGCTGCTGAGCAGAGTCAGTATTTTTGACAGTGGTGCCAGCAGTGATAATGACAGAGGAAGTAGTGATGTATGAAAAGGTTCAGATTGTGTGTTTGTTGTGTGTGTGTTTTTGTGATGTATGTATGTCACTTTTGAACTTTTGACCATCGTGTCCCCTTCTTTTTCTACCTTTACTTTGTGCCTCTTCTCTCTTTCCCTTTGTGTTGCCTTTTTTTCCTCTCTTTCTCTTTCTCAGTCCCTCTCTTAAGCTCTGGTTATCTGCTGCTTGTGGACAGGGATTAGGTTTACTAACTCTATTGTATTGTACTGTCCTAAGCACTTTGTACAATGCTCTGCACAGAGTAACTGATTGATTTCTGGCTTTCTTTCATGTTAGTGTGTCCTAGTGGAAAGAGCACTGGGTTGGGAGTCAGAAGGACCTGGATTCTAATCCCTGCTCCACCACTTTGTGGTGTGAAGTCACTTGGGCAAGTCACTTCACTTCTCTGGGCTTCAGTTGTCTCATCTGTAAAATGGGGATTGAGACTGCCAGGCCCATGTGGGACAGGGAATTGTGTCCAACCTGATTTGCTTGTATTCACCCTGGTGCTTAGTAAAGTGCCTGTCACATAGAAAGTGATTAACAAATAACATCATTATTATACATACATACATATATATCGTGGGTTCTAATCCTGACTCTGCCACTTGTCAGCTGGGTGACTTTGGGCAAGTCACTTAACTTCTGTGTGCATCAGTTACCTCATCTGTTCAAGGGGGATCAAGACTGTGAGCTCCAAGTGGGACAACCTGTTAACATCTATCTATCCCAGCACTTAGAACAGTGCTTGGCACATAGTAAGTGCTTAACAAATGCCATTATCATTATTATTATTATTATTTTATATGCATATATATATATACAACCCTCAAAGCCCTGCATGTAGTCCACGTCAACACGAGAGGAAGCAAAATAAGTCAGAGAAACCTTGCATGTGAATCCATAGCAACACAAGAAGAAGCAAAATCTCCAGTTTATTAAATAGAAAAACTTTATTGCTCTTATGGAATATCTTTACCATGAGACCCATATTTGAGTAAAGATACAGGAAGCCACTCCTCCATCCCTCCATTCCTCATCCAGAAAGGGCATATGTAGGGTTGCTGAACAGCTGCTTTGTACAACTCTAATAACCACTCAGCTACTGAAGTTAAAAAATGATTTGCAAGTCAACAGTCTGAAACAATCTCCCTACAGTTCAAGCTGGTGTCTGAAGAAAATCTACATATATATTTACTTGGGTAAATAAACTGACTCCTGCAGTAATACTGTAGATTTCTTTTTCACACAGCATTTCTTGTTGCTCATCGGTATGCTTGGCAAGCATCTTGCTTTTGCCTAAAATTTGTGCGTTGCAATTTTATCCAACTGCTTTAAGCCATCCTCAGACTTAAACACATTTCAAATGGTGGGCTACAGTTGAGGAGATTAAAATAATTTATTTCAATGGTATACTAAAACAATGCTAGCCAAATGTAGTAGATTCCAAACTTTGTTTTTTCCAGCAAGAATACACTGTGGTTATCATGCATGATAACATTTCAAAATGATTTTAATGGTATCCAAAAGTATGACATGAATTGATTGGTATAATTCAAATGGTATGAAATGGATTTATGGATCCATCTGGATTGATTATTTAAAAATAAAGTAGTCGTATTTCAAAACAGTATTCACATTATTCAAGGCTGGCTTTGCCAATACATTTAGGAGGCACACACATTTTTAAAAGGAATTCTATTAACTACAAAATGTGATCCTATTAGTTAATTCTGCATGGGCCCCAACTAATATTAGGTATCAAACAATACCTTATCATATCTAGCTGAAGGAATACTTACATCAGTACTGTCATCTGTATAACTGATCTATCAATCAATCAATCAATTAAATATATCTAGCACTTACTGTATGCAGAGAACTGTACCAAGCACTTGGGAGAGTACAATATAATAGAATTGACATATATGTTCCCTGTCCAGAACGAGCTTATAGTCTAGAGAGGGAGACAGAAATTAATAGAAATAAATAAATAAATTATGGATACGTTCATAAGTGTTGTGGGGATAAGGGAGGAGTGAATCAAGGTTGAAAATCCAAGTGCTAGAGAGACACAGAAGGGAGAGAGAGAAGAGGAAATGAGAACTTAATTGGGGAAGGCCTCTTGGAGAAGCTTCAGTAAGGTTTTGAAGGTGGAGAGGATGATCATCTGTCACATATAAAGGGAGAAAGATCAGCAATGAGAGATTGAGATGAAAACGAGGAAAGTGAGTGGGTTAGCACTAGAGGAGGGAAGTGTGCAGGTTGGACTATAGTAGGAAAGCAATAAAGAAAGGTAGGCGGGGACAAGGTGACTGAGTGCTTCAAAGCCGATGATGATACTAAGCGCTCAATAAATACTATTGAATGAATAAGGAGTTTCTGTTTGATGCAGTGGTGGATGGGCAGCCACTGGGGGTTCTTAAGGGGTGGGGAAAAATGGACTGAACATTTTTGTAGAAAAATTATCTGGGCAACAGAATGAAATGTGAACTGATGTGGGGAGAGACAGGAGGCAGGGAGGTCAGCAAAGAAGAATCAAGGCAGGATAGGATAAGCATTTGAATTAACGTGACAGCAGTTTGGATGAAGAGCAGAGGGTGGGTTTTAGTGATGTTGTGAAGGTTGAATTGACATTTCAGCTTTCTACCCATTAGTGCTGCCCTCCTACCTACCTGACTGACTGCCACGCTGAAAGACCTTTAGGAACTACCCTGACTTCAAGTAAGATTCATCCTGGAGTGAGTGAGACCAGACAGGGAAGGCAGCACCCACAGCCATTTGTATGAAGTGAGCAGAGCTGCCCTGTATACCAAAAAGCACATCAAAGACATGATCTTACACATAAAATACCAGCTCAGTTGATCTCCTTTGAGCCCTGCCATTCTGAATTACACTACAAAGAATCAAATCTTCCTAAGGGTAGCTGGCAACATATGAGATATCATGAAGGCCATTAAGAGACCTCAGAATTCTGTAAAAAAAAAGAATAAATAGAAAAAAATCAAGCAGCCTTTAAGGTTGGCCCCATGCAGACATAACCATTGTCTATCAAAATTACATTCCTGAGTCCATTGTGAATTAAGCAGAAATCAACAGCTCTGAACATTCTAACCATGCCTAATCTGGTTAGAGGGGAAAAATAACATTTCTTTGTTCACTATATAACTACTTTAACTCTTTATTTTAGAAAAGCAGCAACTTTCCAAAGGTACCAATAGAATAACAAATATGTGGTTAGTTTTTATTTTAGTAACACATTAATAATTGTCTCATCAATGAATACTAATCTATAATGATTCCCACATTTTTATTTGAAATGAATATGATCTGGACTTTTAAAACATAAAATTAATCTCCAAGAAAAGGCAATATTGTTATATTCATGATAATGTAAACTGCATGACTAGAGAGAGACATATTCCTAAAATGATAACAACTTGACATTTTCATACACCTTTGGAAAATTACAGCAAATATCATATCCAGAGCAAGTTTAGCACAGAGTAGGGTTAGACAGCCCTCCCTCTTCAATTCCGCTAGACAACGTCTCCTCCCTCCTCAAAGCCTTATTGAAGGCACATCTCCTCCAAGAGGCCTTCCCTGACTAAGCCCCACTTTTTCTCCTCTCCCACTCCCTTGCACATCACCCTGACTTACTCCCTTTGCTCTTCCTCGCTCCCTGCCCCGCCATGTACATATCTGTCATTTGAATAACTTATACTGATGTCTGTTTTCTTGTATTGATGTCTGTCTTCCTTCCTCATCCCACCACCCCCGACTGTGAGCTTGTTGTGGGCTGGGATTGTCTCTCTTTATTGCTGAATTGTACTTTCCCTAGCGCTTAGTACAGTGCGCTGCACACAGTAAGTGCTCAATAAATACGATTGAATGAATGAATGAATTATGCAGGGATTATATAGCTCGATTTAACATTTTTATATATGAACTAAGCATCAGGTAATTTCTATACTTAAACTGTTTGCCTATTTTATAGCTGGAGAAACAGAGGCACAGAAACTAAAGAAACATACTAATGATTATGCCATTTGTTAAATGCTTACTATGTATTAAGAATTGTTATAAGCACTGGGGTAGGTACAAGATAATCAGGTTGGACATAGTTTCTGTCCCTCATTGGACTCACAGTCTAAGAAAGAAGGAGTGAAAAGAGGTTTTCAATTCCCATTTTACAGATGAGGAAATTGAGGCACTGAGAAGATATGTGACTTGCCCAGGGTCAAATAGCAGGCAGTTGGCAGAGCCAGGAGTAGAACCATGTCCTCTGACCCAGATTTTTGCCTTTCCATTAGGTGCCACTGCTTCCAAATTTATCCAATTTATCTAAGACTAGTTATCATTAGATAGAGGAACACAGAATCACCAATTTCTAAGCTCATAAACTGAGTCACACCACACTTCTAATAAACAAGTAGGATTGTAGACTTCCACTGTCAAACACAGTGGTCAATAGTGAAACCTTGAAATTCTGAGGCAATCAGTGTGAAATAATCTAAACAAATTTGGCACTAAGGCCAAATTATATCATCATCCTCATCTTGAAGCAGGGTGGCCTATTGAAAAGAGCACCAGCTTTGAAGTCTGAGGACCTGGGTTCTAAACCTAGCTCTGCCATTTGCCTATGTGACCACAGGCAAGTCACTTAATTTCTATGAATCTCAGTTTCTTCATCTGTAAATAGAGATTAAATGCATGTTCTCTGTCCTTCTGAAACTTTGAGCCCCATGTGGGACAGGGACTGTGTCCAACCTGATGACCTTGTATAGTTCAGCGGTTGGCATGTAATAAGCACCTAATATAGTCCATATTTATCATTCTTATCATTACCATCATCATCATCATAATCATGCCATTGATTCTCAGCTACTTATGGCACTGTGCTGAGACTTTTCACTTTCCACTTTTTGTACATCTATCACAGACAAGGTACCTCAGTTTCATCAACTTCTTGCTGTCTCAGTTTCCTCTTCTGTAAAAAGGCAGTTTCCCTCCTACTTAGACTATGAACTCCATCTGGGACAGAGACTGTATCCAACCTGATTATTTTGCATCTACCCAGTGTTTAGCATAATTAGGGCACACAATAAGCTCTTAAGAACTACAAAAATCATTATTACCAATAATAATAACCATTATGTGCACTACACTGTTCCTGTCACTGAATTTAAGCTGTTCCTCCTATGTCAGGACCGATCCCACTGACTTGAGGTGACTTGAAACAAGTCATATGCAAACCAGCAGGGCTGAAAAAATGTTTGAATTTCATAGAGCACAAGTTAGCTGTGATCTTTAGCAGGACAATAGCAGCAGGAAGACCAGCCGGATAAGTATCAATTACAGAAGGGTGGTTATTTTTCATCAGAAGTTTTGCAGCAGGATACCAAGAGGGAGATTTGAAAATAGAGGCAGGCACTGAAATTTGGTGAATGCACCTGTGTGGGAAATGACAGCATCCCATTGAATGGATTGAAGGCTGCTGGCTTCTGATTTTTCAGTGGCAACTGCAGACAAGAACAAACTTTCCCAGTTAGTAAGTTACCTTCAAATGTGAAAGGCAAATTTATTTGAACCCAGATTTACTTATGCTTTTGAAGGCTGTGTTCACTGAATTGCTAAATCCCCTAACTTTTCCATCACTGAAGGCAGCACCACCATCCTTCCTGTTTCACAAGGCCATAACCTTGGTGCTATCCTTAACACTCATATTCACTCTATCACTAAATCCTGTCAGTTCAACCTTCACAGCGTTGCTAAAATATGTTCATTCTTCTCCGCCCAAACAGTTAAAACTTTAATCCAAGCATTTATCCTATCATGTTTTAATCACTGTTTCATCTTCCTTGTTAACCTCCCTGCCTCCCTACTCTCCCAACTCCAGTCTATACTTCACTCTGCTTCCCAGATCATTTTTCTACAAAAACTTTTCAGTCAAAGTTTTCCCACTCCTCAAGAACCTCCCGTGGTTGCCCAACCACCTCCACATAATAATAATGGAATTTGTTAAGCACTTACTATGTGCCAGACACCGTAGTAAGCACTGGAGTGGATACAAGCAAATTAGGTTCGACACAGTCCCTGTTCCCAGTGGGGCTCACAGTCTCAATCCCCATTTTACAGTTGAGGGAACTGAGACCCAGAGAAGTGAAGTGACTTTCCCCAAGGTCACACTTCAGACAAGTGGTGGAGAGGGATTAGAACTCATGACCTTCTGACTCCCAGATCCGTGCTTTATCCACTATGCCAGGCTGCTTCCTCATCAAACACAAAACAGAAACTCCTTTCCATTGTCTTTAAAGCACTCAATCATTTTGCCAGCCTCATCTCACTACTCTCCTACTACAACAAAGTCTGCACCCTTCACTCCTCTAATGACAATCTACAGTGAACTTCAATCCCACCGCCGACCTCTCTCCCACGTCCTGCTCTTATCCCTACCTCCTCTTATCTGCCAATTACTCATCTTAACCTTCATAGCCATATTGAAGGTATGTTTCCTCCAAGAGGACTTACCTAACTAAGCTCTCATTTCTTCTTTACCCAGTCCCTTTTACATCACTCTGACATTCTCCCTTTATTCAGCACCCCTAACCCCTCAGCACTTATGAACAGAATCATAATTCATTTATTTATGGTAATGTCTGCCTCCCCTTAGACTGTAAGCTAGCTCATTGTGGCAGAGAATGTATCTGTTATATTGTTGTATTGTACTCTCCCAGGTGCTTGGTAAAGTGCCCTGCTCTCAGTAAATGCTCGATAAATACGACTGATGGATCGACGGATCAAAGCGTAGTACCCTATAATGCAGGGATGCCACCCTTCCAGTATCTTGCCGAAGGAAAATTTGAGTTGTAGTCCTCGTGGGTAATTCATCCATTCGTTCAATCATATTTATTAAATGCTTATTTTGTGCAGATCACTTTACTAAGTGCTTGGGAAAGTACAATACCCTGCAAAAATGAGTGACAATCCCTGCCCACAATGAGCTCAGAGTCTAGATGGGGCAAGACAAACATCAATACAAATAAACAGACATCAATACAAATAAATAAAATTACAGATATATAAAAAAGTGCTGTGGGGCTGGTAGTGGGGACGAGAAAATGGAGCAAGTCAAGACAACAGAGAAGGGAGTGGGAGATGAGGAAAAGTGGGGCTTAGTCTGGGAAGGCCTCTTGGAGGAGATGTGCCTTCAGTAAGACTTTAATTCACCCATTCATTCATTCAATTGTATTTATGGAGAGCTTACTGTGGGTAGAGCACTGTACTAAGTGCTTGGAAAGTACAATTCGGCAAAAGAAAGAGACAATCCCTATCCAACAATGGGCTCACAGTCTAGAAAGGGGAGACTGACAACAAAACAAAGCAAGGCTTTGAAGCAGGGAAGAGTAATTGTCTGGAGGATTTGAGGAGAGAGGGCATTACAGGCCAGAGGTAGGATGCGGGCCAGGGGTTAGCACCAAGACAGGCTAGATGGAGATACAGTGAGAAGGTTAGCACCAGAGGAGTGAAGTAATAATAATAATAATAATGATATGCCTAACACTGTTCTAAGCACTGGGATAGATACAAGGTAATCAGGTTATCCCACATGGGGCTCACAGTCTTAATCCTCATTTTACAGATGAGGTAACTGAGGCACAGAGAAGTTAAGTGGTTTGCCCAAAGTCACACAACAGACAATTAGCAGAGCTGGGATTAGAACGCAAGTCCTCTGACTCCCAAACCCATGGTCTTTCCACTAAGTCTTGATGCTTCTCTAAATATGTGGGCGGGGTTGTAGAACCTCCACACAAAACAAAAACTTCTCACTCTAGGCTTCAAGGCTCTACATCACCTTGCCCCTTCCAACCTCTCCTCCCTTCTCTCTTTCTACTCCCCACCCCTCACGCTCCGCTCCTCTGCCGCCCACCTCCTCACCCTCCCCCGTTCTCGCCTATCCCGCCATCGACCCCTGGGCCACGTCCTCCTGCGGCCCTGGAACGCCCTCCTTCTTCACCTCTGCCAAACTAATTCTCTTCCCCTCTTCAAAACCCTACTTAAAGTTCACCTCCTCCAAGAGGTCTTCCCAGACTGAGCTCCCCTTTTCCCTCTGTTCCCTCTACCCCCCCTTCACCTCTCCACAGCTAAACCCTCTTCTCACCTCTTTCCCTCTGCTCCTCTCCCTCTCCCGTCCCATCCCCTCAGCACTGTACTTGTCCGCTCAACTGTATATATCTTCATTACCCTATTTATTTTGTTAATGAGATGTACATCACCTTGATTCTATTTATTTGCTATTGTTTTAATGAGATGTTCTTCCCCTTGATTCTATTTATTGCCATTGTTCTTGTCTATCTGTCTCCCCCGATTAGACTGTAAGCCCGTCAAAAAGCAGGGACTGTCTCTATCTGTTACTGATTTGTACATTCCAAGCACTTAGTACAGTGCTCTGCACATAGTAAGCCCTCAATAAATACTGTTGAATGAATGAATAAATGAAAGAAGGGAGAAGCAAGGGGAGGTAGGAGGGGGAAAGGTAATGGAATATTTTAAAGCCAATGGTGAGGAGTTTTTGTTTGATTATAGAGGTGGATTGGCAAATACTGGAGATTTTTAGGAGGGGGATGATATGCCCAGAATATTTCTGTAGAAAGATGATCTGGGCAGTGGAGTGAAGTATGGACTGGCACTTATCTTGTGCCTCCAGCCAACACTTTTGACATCCCATTGCATTCCAGCACATTGTTTCATTCTGCTGTTGCTTACTATTGAAGACACCTAGTACTGCCACCCACCTCTCTGGCCTCACCATGTCCCTCCTCCCCCCCTCCTCCCTCCCGCCCCTTCCTATCCTCCCCTTCCCCTTCCCCTCTCTCGCTCAGCTCTTTCCCGCTCTCTCCTCTGCCTCCTCCCCACCTCCCCTCCCCCGCCCTAGAACCCCACTTTACCAGCGCTACCACTCTTCCCCCTCCCCCTACTCTCCCCCCCACTAAACCCCCTCCTCCCCCCCTGCCCCTTCTCTCTTCCCCACCCACGCCCCATCCCAGTCCTCCTGTCCCACCGCTACCCCTCATCCCCCTCTCCCCGTCCAGGGCCCCGCCACCTCCTTCCCATCCAAACCCTCCCCTCCCCCGCCCTTTCCCCTCTCCCCCCTTGCACTCACAGCTACTTTTAAGTGTGGCCTCTGGAACCCCCGCTCTATTACAGGAAAGCTACCTTTCGTCCATGACCTTTTCCTCTCCCGCTCTCTCCTCCTCCTCGCCCTTTCAGAAACATGGCTCACTCCTGAATACACGGTCTCCACCGCTGCTCTCTCCAGCGGAGGCCTCTCCTTCTCCCACTCCCCCAGACTCACCGGTAAGGGAGGAGGCGTCGGCTTCCTTCTCTCGCCCCGATGCCGCTTCCGCACTATCCCTCCTCCCCCCTCCCTCTCCTTCCCCTCCTTCGAAGCCCATATCATTCGCCTCTACCACCCACTCCAGTTACTTGTCGCCGTCATCTACCGCCCTCCCGGTCCCACCTCCGACTTCTTCAACCACCTTGACCCCTTTCTCACCTTCCTTCTCTCCTTCTCTCTGCCCACTCTGATCCTCGGAGACTTCAACATCGATATGGATGTACCCGACGACTCCTCTGCCGCCCGCCTGCTATCCCTCCTCGACTCTGCCGACCTCCTCCTCCACCATACCGCGCCCACTCACCGACTCGGTCACACCCTCGATCTCGTCATCTCCTACCGCTGCACTATCTCCTCCCTCACCAACTCTGAAATCCCTCTCTCTGATCATAACCTTCTCACCTGCCTCATCTCTCACACTCCCTCCCCCTGCAAATCTTCGCTACTGCCCCACAGAGACCTCCGCTCTCTCGATCCCATCCGTCTTTCCAAAAGCATCTCTCCTCACCTTGCCGCCCTGTCCTCACTTCCCACTCTCGATGATCAGGTCTCCGCTCTCAACTCCACCCTCTCTACTCATCTCAACTCTCTCGCCCCCCTTTCCCTCTGACGCTCTCACTCCACTAACCCACAGCCATGGATCACCTCCTCTGTCCGCCTCCTACGCTCCTATGCTCGAGCTGCTGAGCGCTCCTGGCGAAAGTCCAAGCACCAACCCGACCTCACACACTTCAAATTTATCCTTTCCTACCTTAACTCTGCCCTCTCCTCTGCCAGGCAAAACTTCTTCTCCTCGTCCCTCATCGACACCCATGCCTGTCACCCCCGCCAATTGTTCCGGACCTTTAACTCTCTCCTCAGGCCCCCTGTTCCTCTCCCTCCCCCATCTCTCACCCCCAATGATCTGGCCACCTACTTCATCACAAAAATCAACACAATCAGGTCTGAGCTCCCCAAAGTCACCCCTCTGCCTCTCCCCTCCCCCCCACCAACCCTCTCCCCTACTTTTCCATCCTTCCCTGCAGTATCCTCAGAGGAGATCTCCTCCCTCCTGGCAAGTGCCACCCCCTCCACCTGCACCTCGGACCCCATTCCCTCTCACCTTATTAAAACCATCGCCCCTGCCCTCCTCCCTTCCTTAACTTCTATTTTTAACCACTCAATCTCCAATGGCTCCTTCCCTTCTGCCTTCAAACATGCCCACGTCTTCCCCATCCTAAAAAAACCCGCTCTTGCCCCACTTCCCCCTCCAGTTATCGCCCTATCTCCCTACTACCCTTCCTTTCCAAAATCCTAGAACGACTTGTCTACAGTTGCTGCTTAGAATTCCTTAACTCCCATTCTCTCCTGGACCCCCTCCAATCTGGCTTCCGTCCCCTCCACCCTACCGAGACTGCTCTCTCTAAGGTCACCCAGGACCTCCTTCTTGCCAAATCCAATGGCTCCCACTCCATTCTAATCCTCCTTGACCTCTCTGCTGCCTTTGACACTGTCGACCATCCCCTCCTCCTCCATACCTTATCTCACCTTGGCTTCACGGACTCTGTCCTCTCCTGGTTCTCCTCTTATCTCTCTGGCCGGTCATTCTCGGTCTCCTTCGCTGGCGCCTCCTCCCCCTCCCATCCTTTAACTGTTGGAGTTTCTCAAGGGTCAGTTCTTGGCCCTCTTCTGTTCTCCATTTACACTCACTCCCTTGGTGAACTCATTCGCTCTCACGGCTTTGACTACCATCTCTACGCAGATGACACGCAGATCTACATCTCCGCCCCGTCCTCTCCCCCTCCCTTCAGGCTCGCATCTCCTCCTGCCTCTAGGATGTCTCCACCTGGATGTTGGCCCGCCACCTAAAACTCAACAGGAGCAAGACTGAGCTCCTCATCTTCCCTCCCAAACCCGGTCCTCTCCCAGACTTCCCTATCACCGTGGATGGCACGACCATCCTTCCCAACTCTCAGGCCCGCAATCTCGGTGTCATCCTTGACTCGTCTCTCTGGTTCACCCCACACATCCTGTCTGTTACCAAGACCTGCCGGTTTCACCTTTACAATATCGCCAAGTACCGCCCTTTCCTCTCCACCCAAACGGCTACCTTACTGCTAAGGGCTCTCGTTATATCTCGGCTAGACTACTGTGTCAGCCTTCTCTCTGATCTCCTTTCCTCCTCTCTCGCCCCGCTCCGGTCTATTCTTCACTTCGCTGCCCGGCTCATCTTCCTGCAGAAACGATCTGGGCATGTCACTCCCCTTCTTAAACACCTCCAGTAGTTGCTTATCGACCTCCGCTCCACACAAAAACTCCTCACTCTAGGCTTCAAGGCTCTACATCACCTTGCCCCTTCCTACCTCTCCTCCCTTCTCTCTTTCTACCACCTACCCCGCACGCTCCGCTCCTCCGCTGCCCACCTCCTCACCGTCCCTCGGTCTCGCCTATCCCACCGTCGACCCCTGGGCCACGTCCTCCTGCGGTCCTGGAACGCCCTCCCTCCTCACCTCCGCCAAACTGATTCTCTTCCCCTCTTCAAAACCCTACTTAAAACTCACCTCCTGCAAGAGGCCTTCCCAGACTGAGCTCCTCTTCTCCCTCTACTCACTCTACCACCCCTCTTCACCTCTCCGCAGCTTAACCCTCTTTTCCCCCCATTTCCCTCTGCTCCTCTCCCTCTCCATTCCCATCCCCTCAGCACTGTACTCGTCTGCTCAACTGTATATAGTTTCATTACCCTATTTATTTTGTTAATGAATTGTACATTGCCTTGATTCTATTTAGTTGCCATTGTTTTTATGAGATGTTCTTCCCTTTGATTCTATTTATTGCCATTGTTCTTGTCTGTCTGTCTCCCCCGATTAGACTGTAAGCCCGTTAAAAGGCAGGGACTGTCTCTATCTGTTGCCGACTTGTTCATTCCAAGCGCCTAGTACAGTGCTCTGCACATAGTAAGCGCTCAATAAATACTATTGAATGAATGAATGAATGAACCTAGTAAAAACACATGCTGTGGTAGAGTTGACCAAAATAAAAGCAAATAAGGCCATCCTCGATCTTATAACACAATTGGTTCCTAAAAATAACATCTAAATTCAAAACCTTTCAACTCTGAACCACTTTTCCTGTAAAACAATTACAGAGCATTGGTTCCTCTGCATCAAATCTAACTACAAATGGTCTGGAACCCACATCATTTGCACCAAACCACCTTATTATTGGCACTCTAAGGGATCTTTCCTTCCTATCCCATTGAACAACTGGAATAAACTCTCTCTTTCTAGGGTGGTTGCACCTTTGCTCTCATTCTCTAGAACAGTTTCATTCTTTTCAGTCAAAAGCCCTTCCTTTTGGTCATCCCATTTGATTTCTCTGTTTGGTCATCCCACTGTCATCTGCTCTATTCACATGTCCCATCTAGAAAGGATGAGGTTGAGAGTAGCTGCAGTTTAGTAGATTATTCCAGGTCATTGAAAGCAGTATGGTCCAATGGAAAGAGCATGAACCTGGAAGTCAGGAAGTCTGGTTCTAATGCCAGACAATAATTATTCTGGTATTTGTTAAGCACTTACTGTGTGTCAGGCACTGTCCTAAGCACTGTACTAAGACAGATCTGTCACCCTCCCTGTTCTGTGTGACCTTGGGCAAGTCACAAGTTATCTGCATCCCATTTTCTTCATCTGTAAATTGGAGATTAATACCTGTTCTTCCCCTCAGACTCTAAGTGTCATGTAGGACTGTCTGATCTGATTATTTTATCTAACCCAACACTTGGTACAGTACTTGGCATTAGTAAATGCTTAACGAATATCACCCCCATTACTATTATTATTGGTTGTGAATCTGTCCTATCACTCAGGTTTGGGTGCATATATAATTTTTAAGCACGTATCGCTTCAGTTTACAACCTGAAGATACCATAGGCCCATACATTTTCTAGCAACAAGATTCTCTTAGATTCTTAGATAGCCATCCAACAACTTCCCTTCAGAAAGTCATTATTTACAGAGAGAAAAGTATTGGGCTCAGGACAGAGGTCTTAAAAATAAGATAGAAAAAGAGGATGAATTGTCAAGACAATTGACAATTGGTAATGAAGTTAGAGCAGAAAAGAGTTACCAAATCAAAAAGTGGAAAATTCAAAGAGGAGAGGATTATTCAGTGTATCTAAGACAAGCCATAAAAAAATTTGATCTGTTGCTCAGTTGAATCCAAAAAGCTGGAGGTGGTGTGAAATCTGAATATGAGGTCTTCCGGACACATATAATTCAGGAAACACTTTAGTTGAAAACCCAATCATTTCTCATCCTAATATTCTGATTTCCTTTTTTCTCTTCATTTGTTTTCCAGTGTTCACCCTCTCTGCAGCTGCCCTCTCTGGCCTCTTATTCCTATATGGCTCTCTCTTTTGGGGTGTTTTTTTTTTCTGCATCTACCGTCTGTGTTTGTGTGCTCCTTCTCTGTTGAGTGTTTCCTCCGTTGCATGTAAGCATGCTTTTGTGTGTTCTCATAAGTGAACATTTATTCTATGTGTGTGTTTGTGTACATACATACAGAATGATACCTACACAGGGAAACGTCAATCTGGGGCTCAGATATAGAAGACAACACCCTCAGGAACACAGACACAAAATTATAGGAAGCTAAGGGTATATATGTATAGATGGGTATGTGTATGTATGTGAGCATAGACGTCTGCATGTGTACCTATGTGCTGAGTTATGTAAGGACAGAGGTATAAGTTTATGTTTGAGAGTGAAGCTCTTTAATGAGAATGTGTTGGGGATTGTTTATTTACGTTTGGCTGTGTATGTATGCATATGTGTATGTATGTATGTGATTATTGAAAGAGAAGGAAAATTAAGGCTACGTGTGGGTGTGGTGATTGGTATTTTCAGCCCTCAGATTTCCAAAAAAAAGACATAATATCTCTATACATTTGTACCCATCCTAAATATATATGTAAATATATATATATATATTCAATGGTGCAAACAATTACTTATTTTGATTGTCCTATTTTTATGCTTTTCTCCCACTTTAGAGTGTAAATGTAAACTCCTTATGGGTAAGAAATGTATCTCTTCTCTGTTTTGTAATTCTTAAGTGTTTAGTACAGTGCATTGTATCCAGTGAGCACTCAATAAATAAAATCACCACTACCACTACTGTGGAGAGAGTAAGGGAAAGAGTCAGAGACAGACTAAGTGTGTCAGAGACAATTAGACTTGGCCTTCTTACATTCCAATCTTTGGGAAGCTTTTGCTGTAGGAGAGTAACCTCTCTACCAATTTCTGCCCATCAGGTTGATCTGGCTGATGTCGTAGTCTTCCATCAGTTCATTTGTACATTACATTTTTTGAGACTGTCTTCTACCTTGTCCTAAAATACTTTTATGCCCTCTGGTCTGGTGTGGCCCCTTTTATTCATTCATTCATTCATTCAATAGTATTTATTGAGCGCTTACTATGTGCAGAGCACTGTACTAAGAGCTTGGGATGAACAAATCGGCAACAGATAGAGACAGTCCCTGCCATTTGATGGGCTTACAGTCTAATCGGGGGAGATGGACAGACAAGAACAATGGCAATAAATGGCATTGGCAATGGCAATGGCAATAAATTTATAAATGGCAATAAATAGCTGCCTACTGTTCGGGTATACTGCTGCTATCCATTCTTTTCACATGGTCCTTCCACTGTTGCTGTGTAGCTGAGAACATGACCTCAGTGCTGCTGAGCTGACTGCACAGAAAGATGGCAACTGTAGTAAAGCTTCAGCCCTTAACTTTTCCTAGCACAAATACAAGAACAGTGGGTTATGGTCACTGAGCAAATGCAAGAGTGAAAAATCACCTTCAGGCTGTTTAAAACAACCTGTGCATCTTCACATCTCTGGATTTCTCCAAGCAACTCTGGGCCTCAGTCTGGCTCTGGTATAAAAATCCCCTAAGTGGACAGAACAATCTCAGGATCCTACAGTAATAATAATAATAATAATGTTGGTATTTGTTAAGCGCTTACTATGTGCCGAGCACTGTTCTAAGCGCTGGGGTAGACATAAGGGAATCAGGTTGTCCCACGTGGGGCTCACAGTCTTAATCCCCATTTTACAGATGAGGGAACTGAGGCACAGAGAAGTTAAGTGACTTGCCCACAGTCACACAGCCGACAAGTGGCAGAGCTGGGATTCAAACTCATAAGCCCTGACTCCAAAGCCCATGCTCTTTCCACTGAGCCATGCTGCTTCTCAGTATTAGACGAGTCCTTGGTAAGTCACAATACTGGCACTCCCTTCCTGGAAAAGGCTTTGGATCATGATGATCAACTTTCAGTGATAGATTCATTTACCCTAACTAGTAGATCCCCTGTACTCACACTCATCCAGACTTAGGATAGCTCTAGATAGATGAGACAGCATGGTGACTACCAGTTCTGCCCATGTATATGCTTGCAAATAGTGTGGCATTTCATCTACCTTTGAAGAAGGGTGTTAAAATGTTAGAGAAGTGCTAAGAAGCATTTCTGGCATCTAATTATCATTCTCTCCCTCTACCTTAATAATACATTTAAGATTTTAGATTCTGAAAGTTATTCCTTTGAGGGCTGCCTACCCCATTAGGATAGCAAATCTCCTTAAGCAGCTGAAACGTGAGTGATAATGTGACCACCCACACATGAGAATTGCACAAAAGATGACAAAAGGCAGTGACAGGAGCAGAGCTAGAACAGCTTAAAACCTTGAATAAGAATCGATGACTTTCAACTCCCTTCATAAAACTTCTTTATTTGGGCCATGTATGTATGTGTTTAAGTGAAGTCATGGATGAAATCAGAAAACTAGTGATTAAGCACAAAAAAGCAGAATTTTGTTTTTAATTATCCTTCCCTAAAGAAATGTTGGATGGCACTCTGAATGTTTGGCCTGTCTTCTTAATGCATATGAGATACAGAATTTAGCCATATCCAGTCTCCAAGGTAGGAATCCTAGAGATGTGTATATGTGTGAGAAAGAGAGCTGAAGAGAAGGAATGCTGATGTAGGAAAATGGGATGATGAAGAAAGAGGTATTAAAAAGGAGGAAAGCCTCTAGAAATGCTAACTTTTCCAAGAATTTTGCAAAAGTTACATATGAATACATGTCCATTTAAATTTTTACTTCAATACTATTGTATATTCTTATAGGGTATGGGATATAGATTTTTAAAAAATTAAAGGGAAAGTTCCACTTTCATTTATTAACCATTCATTCATTCAGACACATTCCCTGCCCACAATGAGCTTACAGTCTAGCGGGGTGGGGAAATAGACGTTAATATAAATAAATTTTACCACAGACATTTCCCCCAAATTCCATCCATCTGCTTGTTCTGCTTATGAATACAGTGTTATTTTCCTTCATGAGTATGCTCTATAACATATACCAGTTTTAATAGTTATTGATTTAAATTATTACTTTCTTATTCAGTATTGTCATTAATAGTGGTCAAATGTACAAGTTACCAATTTAAGCTTTTTAATTTGGAAAATAGTATCCTATGAAAGCATTAGTTAAAAAATCACTTGCCCCACCCCCCCAATGAAATAACTAGAATCCAATTAGTAGTTCAGTAGAACTGTATATTACTATGGTGAGCAAGTAACAAGTGTTATAGTAAGTATTATGAAGAAACCAGTGTTGGCTATGGCTTCCAGAACAAAAGATATATCCACTGAAAGCATTTTAATATATATTGCATTTTCCTGCAGTAATATGCTTTTTTCATTAGAAGAAATATAGTACAAGTTTATGTGAATCCAAAAAACATTTTTCGTAGCCAACTTCAAACTGTTTGGAAAACATTGCAACCAGCAAATTAACTTTGAATGGTCCTTTCTGCCAATTTTCTTCAAAAAAAATCAAAACCAACTGCATGGCAGTTTGTATACTATGCTGATAATGGCTTTTTTCCTAAATACAGCTACTCTCCCCTCCTCCCATACAAATGCTCTTCTTTTAGCATTCTTTCGAGGTAAATACTAATGTATCTTAATGCTGAAATTTCTTAAAATGCTTTCTTACTCTGAAATAATACTGCAAGACGTACCTTGACCTGGAACTAATTTTTTTTTAATAGTACTGAAGTGTTCACTCTTGTGTCAAGCACAGCTCTAAGCACAGGACTAGATATAAGTTAATTAGGTCAGCTACAGTCTCTGTCTCACATAAGGCTCACAGTCTAAGTAGGAAGGAGAACAGGCACTGAATCTCCATTTTCCAGTTGAGGAAATGGAAGCCAAGAGAATAATAATGTTGGTATTTGTTAAGCGCTTAGTATGTGCCGAGCACTGTTCTAAGCACTGGGGGAGATACAACGAAATCAGGTTGTCCCACGTGGCGCTCACAGTCATAATACCCATTTTACAGATGAGGTAACTGAGACCCAGGGAAGTGAAGTGACTTGCCCACAGTCACACAGCTGCCAAGTGTCAGATGCGGGATTCGAACCCATGACCTCTGACTCTGAAGCCAGGGCTCTTTCCACTGAGCCATGCTGCATTAATTCATTCATTCATTCATTCAATAATATTTATTGAGCGCTTACTATGTGCATGACTAGCTCAAGGTCACACAGCAGACAAGTGTTGTAGCTGAGATTAGAACCCAAGTCCTTCTGACTCCCAGGCCCATGCTCTATCCACTAGGCCATGCTGCCTCCTAATCACTAAAATCCACCCTTTCCTCTCCATCCAAACTGATACAACCTTATCAAAATACCCATCCAATCCCACCTTGACTATGTATCAGTCTCTTTGCTGACTTCTCTGTTTCATTTCTCTTCCAATTCCAAGTTCATTCTGCTGCTTGGATCATTTTTTACAAAAACATTCAGTTCATGCTTTTCCATTCTTCCAGGGGTTTCCCATTCACCTCCACATCAAACAGAAACTCCTCATCGTTGACTTTAAAGCACTCAATTACCTTGACCATCCTACCTTACCTGATTCTCTCCTACTACAACCTAGCCCACACACTGCACTCCCCTGATGTCAACCTACTCATTGTAACTTAATCTTATTTATCTTGCCAATGACCTCTCACTGATGTACTGCCTCTGGTCTAGAATGCCCTCCCTCTTTATACCTGACAGACAGGTACTCTCCCCACCTTATTCATTCATTCAATTGAATTGTATTTATTGAGTGCTTACTGTGTGCAGAGCACTGTACTAAAAACTTGGAAAGTACAACTTGGCAACAGATAGAGACAATCCCTACCCAACAACGGGTTCATACTCAAAAAAGGGGAGACAGACAACAAAACAAAACAAGTAGACAGGCATCAATAGCATCAAAATAAATAGAATACATACATATCATTAATAAAATAGACTGATAAATATATACAAATATACAAAAGTGCTGTGGGACAGGGAAGGGGGTAGAGCAGAGGGAGGGAGTAGGGGGATGAGGAGGGGAGGAGGAGCAGAGGAAAAAGGGGGCTTAGTCTGGGAAGGCTTCCTGAAGGAGGTGAGCTCTCAGTAGGGCTTTGATGATGGGAAGAGCTAGTTTGGCAGATGTGCCGAGGGAGGGCATTCCAGGACAGAGGTAGGATGTGGGCCAGGGGTCAACAGTGGGACAGGCGAGAACAAGGCACCGTGAGGAGGTTAGTGGCAGAGGAGCAAAGTATGCAGACTGGGCTGGAGAAGGACAGAAGGGAGGTGAGGTAGGAGGGGTCAAGGTGATGGAGAGTTTTGAAGCCAATAGTGAGGAGTTTTTGGTTGATATAAAGATTGATAGGCAACCACTGGAGATTTTTGAGGGGAGTGACATGCCCAGAGTGTTTCTGTAGGAAGATAATCTAGGCAGCAGGGTCAAGTATAGACTGAAGCAGGGAGAGACAGGACACACTGAAGACACAACTATTTGAAGACACATATCCTCTAAGAGGCCTCTCTAAGTCCTCATTTTGACTTCTCCCATTCCCTGCTGCATTGCGCTTGCACTTAGATTTACTCCATTTATTCATCTCTCGTTCAGCCCCATAGGACTTATGTTTATATCCATAATTTATTTATATTAATGTCTGTCTCTCCTCTAGAGTGTAAGCTTGTTGTGAGCAGGGAATGTGCCTTCCAACTCTGTGGTACTGCTGTATTATGTTCTCCCAAGGACTAGTGCTCTGCACTCAATAAGAGCTCAGTAAGCTTTATTGACTGATTGATTGATTGATTGAACTAAGCAGAAAGAGAGCAGTAATGTAAATCCTCTCTTTCTTTCTTTTAATATGGTTTATGTTAAGTGCTTTTATAGATGAGCTGAGGCTCAGAGATGTTAAGTGACTTGTCCAAGATCACACAGCTGATAAGTGGCGAGGCTTGGGTTACAACCCAGGGTAATAATTATAATTATGGTATTTATTAAGTGCTTACTATGTGCCAAGCACCGTTCTAAGCACTGGGGAAGATACAAGGTAATCAGGTTGTCCCACGTGGGACTCACAGTCTTAATCATCCCCGCTCTGCCACTTGTCAGCTGTGTGACTGTGGGCAGGTCACTTAACGTCTCTGTGCCTCAGTTGCCTCATCTGTAAAATGGGCATTTAGATTGTGAGCCCCACGTGGGACAACCTGATGACCCTGTATCTACCCCAGTGCTTAGAACAGTGCTCTGCACATAGTAAGCGCTGAACAAATACCAACATTGTCATTGTTGTTGTTGTTAATCCCCATTTTACAGATGAGGTAACTGAGGCACAGAGAAGTTAAGTGAGGTTCTTCTGACTCCCAGGCCCATGCTCTATCCACTAAGCCACAGTTGCTTTTTATGTTCATTCTTTTTCTTTGGATCTCCATGTCTTTACACTGGTTTATCCTAGGAAAAGGGAAGCTTCTGAAAAATTTGGTTCCCTGACTCCTTGGGTCCTGACTGATGTAGAGTAGTATGTTGAATTTTAACTTTTTCCACCCTGCTCCCTCACCATACACAAGTGTTCTCTCTATTTGGAACTTCTGTGATGGTAATGCATAACAGTGAGAATTCATCACATAGACTGTACGATGCCAAATCGACTGGTGAGGCTGAACAGCCCAGTAAAAAATAGCTAATGGAGATGGGATTTGGATGCATCCAGTTTCAGAAAGATTATTAGTCATCAGAGCAGTAGCATACAGGAGTCTGGTTTCACACTAAGACAGTACCAGGCCTTCCAGATCTGCTCAGAGGTAGAAGTCTGGCAATGCTGCACTTAGCCCTGAAACAAAGTCCTTGTCTACAGATGACCTGTGCAGATACTGTTTCTGCTTCCTGGCTCCAGTTTGTCTGCCGAGGTCCATTAGATATTTTGTTCTGTGATTGTGACAGCTAGTAGTTCTCTGTTGCTCTCTTCAAGGTTTAAGCCACCTATGGGGATTGGGGAGGCAGTGTGTCCTATAGGAAACAACAGAGGTTTGAGAGTCAGGAGAACCATATTCTTATCCTGACCCTGCCACTGGTCCACTGTGGGACCTTGAGCTATTCATTTAACCTTTTTAGAACCTCATTTCTTTGTCTATAAAAAGGAGAAAAGGTAAGTGCTGATCCCTAAGGGGGACAGGGGCCGTATCCGATATGATTACCTTATATCTTACAGTGCCCGGTCATTTGATAAATGCCATTATTATTGCTGCCATATTTGAGATTGCATTCCCTACTCCGGCTGTAAATATCCAAAGACACCAGGACCCAGAAGGATCCCCAGGGACCTAGCACATTTGGCTATTTTCAACTAAGTCAGGGAGTTTTATGGGGGGGCCCACGCTAGTGGTCCAGCCCATGACTGTCCTTGTGCCACCAGCCTATAGTCAGGTTTTGCACCACCAGAGTGGATATTCCACTCACTGGTCTTGCTTCCTAAAGATTGGTTGCCAAGACATGGATGAAAGCAAAACCCTTACAAGAATGACCTCTCCACTGACCTCTCACCCATATCTGGTCTGCAACATCCTCCCTCTTCAAAGCCAACAATTACTCTCCCCTCTTTCAAAGCCTTATTGAAGGGACATCTATTCTAAGAGGCCTTCCCTAAGTTCTCATTTCCCCTTCTCCCACTTACTTCTCCATGGCCTTGACTTACTCCCTTGATTCATGCCCCTTCCCAGACCCACAGCTCTTATGTAAATATCTATTATTTTATTTATATTTATGTCCATCTCCCCATCTAACCTGTAAGTTCACTGTGGGCTGGGAAGGTGTCTGTTATATTGCACTATCCCAAGCACTTAGTGCAGTGCTCTGCACATGGTAAGCACCCAATAAATATGGCTGACTGATTCATGAAACACTGAATACACTAATACCTCTGATTATGAACAGTTAATAGGCATTTATTCTGCAAAGATTAAAACAGTAACAGTATTAGAACAACAGATCTCATACCAAATCGAGACATCTAGAACTTATTCCCAATTTCAGCCCACAGGGAGAGCTGCTCTCCCAAAACCTTTATACTTCCCTCAGGAACTCTTTTTTGGACCTCCTGTACAGGCACTTCCCTGGTCATTCACCCCGATGGAATCCAGCTTTCTTGAAGAATACCAGTTTGCCACACTCACTCTCAGTGAATGTCTCAGGTGGGAAGTTCTCAAAAAATCCTCTCTGCTTTGATGTCTCCAGAAAAAAAAAATCTGTCTCTACTCATCCTGTTCTCTGGGACTTTATCCTTCTTTTTGGATCATAGAAGCTTCCATCCAGATAGTCAATCAATCATATTTATTGGGTGCCATCGGTGTGTAGAGCACTGTATTAAATGCTTGGGAGAGTACAATATAACTGAGTTAGTAGACACATTGACTGCCCACAATGAGCTTACCATTTAGAGGCGAAAACAGACATTAATATGAATAAACTGTCAATATGAATATAATAATGGTATTTGTTAATCACTTACTATGTGCAAAGCACTGTTCTAAGCACTGGGGGATACAAGGTAATCAGGTTATCCCACGTGGGGCTCACAGTTTTCATCCCCATTTTACAGATGAGGTAACTGAGGCACAGAGAAGTTAAGTGACTTGCCCAAGGTCACACAGTTGACGAGTGGTGGAGCCAGGATTAGAACCCACAACCTCTGACTCTGTACTGTGGGGCTGAGAGAGAGGTGAATAAAGGGTCAAATCCAGGTGCAAGGGCAACACAGAAGGGTATGGGAGAAGATGAAATGAGAATGTAGTTGGGGAAGGACTTCTGGAAGAGATGTTTCTCAAAGGTAGGGAGGGTGATTATCTGTCATATATGAAGGGAAAGAGCATTCCAGGGCTGAGGCAGATTATGGGCAAGAGGTCAGCAGCTAGATAGATAAGATTGAGGTACAGCAAAGAGGCTAGCATTAGAGGACCAAAATGTGGAGGTTGGGTTGCAGTAGGGAAACAGTGAGGTAAGGTAGGAGGGAACAAGTTGATTGAGTGTTTTAAAGCTAATGGTGAGGAGTTTCTGTTTAATGCAGAGGTGGATGGGCAACCACTGGAGTTCTTGAGGAGTGAGGAAACATGGACTGAACGGTTTTGTAGACAGGTGATCCTGGCAGCAGAATGACGTATGAACTGGAGTGGGGAGAGACATGAGCAGGGAGGTCAGCAAGGAGGCTGATACAGGAATCAAGGAGGGATAGGATAAGTGCTTGGATTAACATGGTAGCAGTTTGGATGGAGAAGAAAGAGCAAAATGTAGCTATGTCGTGAAGGTTGAACCAACACGATTTAGTGACATTTAGTGTCTTGGCTTAAATGAGAGAGATGAAAAGATGATTATGCCAAGTTTACCAACTTGTAACACAGGAAGCATGGTGGTACAGTTACAGGAAAATGAAGTAGAGGACAGTGTTTGAGTGGGAAAATAAGGAATTCTATTTTGGACATATTAAATTTGAGGAGTCAATGTGACATCCAAGCAGAGATGCTCTGAATGCAGGAGAAAATGCAAAAAGGAAGAGAAATGAGGGCTGGAGATGTATATTTGGGAATGATCTGCATAGAGATGATAGTTGAAGCCTTGGAAGAAAATGAGTTCTCCAAGAGAGTGGGTGTACATGGAGATTAGGAGACCCAAAACTGAGCCTTAACAGATGCCCCCAGTTAGGCGGTGGGAGGCTGAGGAGGAGCCCATGAAAGAGACTGAGAAGTAGCGGCCAGAGAGCTAAGAGAAAAAGCACAAGAGGACAGTGTCAATGAAGCCAAGGTTGGATAATGTCTCCAGAGGAAGAGTGTGGTCCACATTGTTGAAGGCAGCTGAGAAATTGAGGAGGATTAGGATGGAGTAGGGCCCGTTTGAATTGGCAAGAAAGAGATAATGTGACCTTTGATTTGTTAGGATGATTTCTATGGAGTGAAGGGGCCGAAAGTCAGATTGAAGGATGTCAAGAAGAGACTAGGAGGAGAGGAACTGGAAATGGTGGGTATACACAACTCACTCAAGGAGTTTGTAGAGGAATGATAGGGAGGAAATGCAATAATAACTGGAGGGAGTTTTTGGGTCAGAAGAAGGTATTTTTTTAGGAGAGGAGAGACAAGAGCATGTTGGAAAGCAGAGGGGATTCTCCCTGCCAGCCATCACTATCAGATATTATAGCGGGTATGAGAAGACCAGGCTAGAGAACTTCTGGTATGAAACAGTACAAACTATAACCACTACTGCAAAAACAATTCGAGCACAAATAGTGTTGATAGTAGTGGGTCATACCTTTCCTGAGTAATCATTGGTGTCTGAGCAATGCTCACCTGAATGGCAAGGGAGCAGAAAAAGTTCACCACTGTATTTTCTTGGGTAAAGTGTGAAAGTATGCCAAAGAGTCTCTCTAAAAGTAACTCAGACTCATGAAATCAGTCTCATCACTGGCAGTGCTATCCTTAAACTAAGGGCAAATTACATTCTCTGGGCTTAGATGCATTCCTTCCTTTTTTATTATGGTATCTGGTAAGTACTTACTACGGGTCTGGCACTGTATTAAGTACTAGGGGAAATAGAAGCTAATCAGTTTGACAGAGTCCAAGTCCCACATGGGAATCACAGTCATCATCTCCATTATATAGGTGAGCTAACAGACACAGAGAAGTTAATTGACTTGCCCAAGGTCACACAGAAAACAAGTTTTCTCACACTTTGAATTGTTTTACCTGACTGGAATAGGTTGAAAAAACACATTTCATTTTAGCATTGACCGATGACAGATCTGTTTACCATGCTCCTAAATCTTCTGATGTGTGTTTCAGAAGGTGTGGGGCTTTAACTTTGTCCACTCTTCTACTTCAGTACTATAGACTTCTAGTTTGTTAGCCCTAGGTTCTTTTAGTTGAAGAGAATATGAAAAGTAACACTTTTAATATTAGTTATTTTCATATACACACATAAAACCTTTTATTGAAACATCTTATTAGCATATATGCTTTGGATTTCTTTTAAATATGAATGAAAACAATAAAATTTTATTATTAAGCACTTACTAAAACACTATTAAAAGCTGGGATAGATATGAGATAATCAGGTCAGATGCAATCCCTGTCATATCTGGGGCTCAAAGCCTAAGAGTGAAGGATAACAGATATAATAATGATAATAATAATAATTACAATAATAACAATAATAATAATGTTGGTATTTGTTAAGCACTTACTATGTGCAGAGCACTATTCTAAGCGCTGGGGTAGATACAGGGTAATCAGTTGTCCCACGTGAGGCTCATAGTCTTAATCCCCATTTTACAGATGAGGTAACTGAGGCACAGAGAAGTGAAGTGACTTGCCCACAGTCAAACAGCTGCCAAGTGGCAGAGCCGGGATTTGAACCCATGACCTCTGACTCCCAAGCCCGTGCTCTTTCCACTGAGCCACGCTGCTTCCCAATTTAATCCCCATTTCACAGATGAGGAAACTGAACCACAGAGAAGTTAAGTGACTTACGATAGGATAAATGGTCAATTTTGGAAAAATATCCTAGAAATTCTGATACTCCAGGAGAATTACAACAAGCAGGGATACAAGGCTTTTTGCTGGTAGAAATCCAGTCACATTAAATTTTAAATTGATTTGCATATGTTCTTATTTTCTCAGAAAACACAGTTACTTGATATTTTCTTAAAAACGTCCTTTTGTGTTTTATCATGTAGAAAATAGCGGAACTGCCTTGGCATTTATCTACTTAAGCACAAAAAAAGTGAAATGAACTGATAATGGATTCAGAGCTCAATAGAATTTGCAACATTATAATTTAGAATCTTAAATTCCTGCTGATCTCAAGAAACTCTTTTTAACTATACAAACTTGGAAAATGCAAAGTTATAAAATACTTCTATAGTATCTAACAACTTTAAATATATATACTTTCTTGCCTGTGGAGCACAAGTTACATGGTCGCTAGGTCTGAACGGGGCAAAACAACTCATTTAAAAAGAAAGAACCTAAGTGTATAGTATGCATTTCTAAGTGGTGTCCACAAAGGTCACTTGTTTTTCAATGAAATTAAAGAAGACTTTCCAACAGAGGTATGTATTTCATTGCCATTTTTCGGGTTCCTTGGCTGACGGTCATCGGTTGAGGACTGCCCCGAAATTTTGAGATGTTGCCTCACACTTGGTGAATACTTCTTTGGATTGACTCGCTCGATCGTGAGCTCATTGTAGAAAGAGAATGTATTTCCCAAATGCTTAGTACAGTGCTAAGCACCCCATAAGAGCTCAATAAATAGGACTGGCTGACTGACTGACCTACCTAGGAACCAGCATGATTGCTGGTTTAAGCTTGGGCATGTCAAGTTACTCTCCCTCTCCTTGCTAGTGCCCTGGGTTACATCTATGGCCACATGAAAGATTGTAAGTGTTTTGCAAGTTGTATAAACTCTTAGTGGGTAATCAATCAATCAGTAACATTTACTAAGTGCTTACTGTGTGCAGAGCACTGTACTAGGCACTTGGAGAGTAATTCATGCAATGACATGATTGTAACATGAGAGTAATTCATGCAATTAAAGTAATGAGATGAAGTTCAAGGCTGGATAATGTTTCCAGGAGAAGGAGGTGGTCCATAATGTCATAGGCAGCTCAGTGGTTGAAGAGGATTAGAATGGATAAACAGTTCAATTTAACAAGTAGGGTGACCTTAGGGAGGACAGTTTCTGCAGAGTGAAGGGGGCAGAAAGCTGGGTTGGAGGGGGTCATGGAGAGAATTGGAGGAGAGGAAGTGGAGGCAGCGGGTGTAGCTGAGTGCTCAAGGAATATGGAGAGGAATGGAGGAGTGAGATGGAGTTATAACTGGAGGGGCCTTTGGAGTTAAAAGAGGGTTTTTCAGGTTAGCAAATGCATGAGCATGTATGAAGGCAGTGGGAAAGAAGCCATGTGGAAAGTACTATTTGTTAAGCGCTTACTATGTGCAAAGCACTGTTCTAAGCGTTGGGGGATAGAAGGTGATTAGGTTGTCCCACGTGAGGCTCACAGTTTTAATCCCCATTTGACAGATGAGGTAATTAAGGCACAGAGAAGTTAAGTGACTTGCCCAAGGTCACACAACTGACTACTGACGGAGCCAGGATTAGAACCCGTGACCTCTGACTCCCAAGCCCATGCTCTTTCCACTGAGCCAAGCTGAAAGAAAGTGGTTGAAGATGTGGTCAGGGTGGGAAAATGGCAGGGATCATATCTCCTGCTATATCTACTGCTCTTTCCATTTACTCTGCACACAGTAAACACACAGGAGAAAACATCACTGGACCGGCTGATGAAAAATGCTGTGACCTCCACATCAGTTCTGATCCCAACCAAAAATGATAAGGGCTGAAAAGTGTGATAAAAGGACTTTGGAAAGAGGTGATGTTTAGGAATTAAGGCTTGTGTAAGGGTTAGTGTTGGCACTAGTTTGATTTGCTAACTCCAATTTTTCAAAACATGGCGGGGGGATGTGAAGAGAGAACAACAGAGAATGCATCTTCCATAGTGCTTAATAAAGTCTTTGCTACACTGTGAGCTCTTAACAAATTCCATAATATCAGAATGAGGGGATAGCCATTAAAGTTTGAAAATGATAGACAAAATGACCCATCTGGAATACTTCTACATAAAATGGCACTAAACATATGAAATGTATTACTTTAGGAAGTTAGAAACCATCAGTAGGTTCTGGGGGAATTTGGCAAATTCCTGAAAAGCAGTCCAAAATAATAATAACCATAATCATAATAATGGCATTTCTTAAGCACTTACTATGTGCCAAGCAATGTTCAAGTGCTGGGCCAGATACAAGGTAACCAGGTTTTCCCACATGGGGCTCACAGTCTTAATCCCCATTTTACAGATGAGGTAACAGACATAGCGAAGTGAAGTGACTGGCCCAAAGTCACACAGCTGACTAGTGGCCGAGAAAGGATTAGAACCCACGATCTCTGACTCCCAAGCCAGTGCTCTTTCCACTAACCCACGTTAGCAGAGGGAAAGTTAGGGATGTTGGATGGTGATGGAATCTTGTTCCTGCCAGTTGTATCATTACTAGTTTAAAGAGGGTAACAAGCAAATAAGCAGGAAGTGGACCAGCAAATTGTGAAGTGTGCACAAGAGTTTTGCCTGAGTCATGGGTTCTAATCCCAGCTCGGCCACTTGTCTGCTGTATGACCTTGGGCAAGTCACTTCATTTCTCTGGGCTTCAGTTACCTCATCTGTAAAACGGGGGTTGAGGCAGTGAGCCTCACGTGCAATGGGGCCAGGGTCCAATTCTATTTGCTTATATCCACCCCAGTGCTTAGTACAGTGGCTGGCACACAGTAAGCACTTAAAAAATGCCACAATTATTATTATTATTACAAAACCCATTTATGGCCAAAGTGACCTCAGTGCAAATGCTGTTTATCCAAGTACCACAGACCATTAAATGGTTGTCAGGACATCTGCTTTGGTGGCCACTGTTGTCTTCAAAGCTCATACTCGTCAGCTATTTTTCAGGATTCTTCTTGGGTCAATTCATCCCAAGAAACACAGAAGGTGGGTCTTGAATTAGAAAGCTTCACTTATGGTTGGATAGCCTGTTTCATTCCCCTCCTGCTATGAGAGGTGGGATTTTCCTAACTGGTGACTGGATATTGAGAATGACATATCACATGGTTTCTGAGGGTGTTCTCTAGTCAGAGGAGATGATTTGTCTGACACAGTAATGGTAATGGTTCCTATAAAACAACTAAGGCAGATGGTCTCGTTATGGGCAGGGAACATGTCTATCAACTCTGTTTATTATACTCTAGCAATGCTTCCTACAGTCTTCTGCACACAGGAAGCACTCAATAAATCTGATTGATAGATTGATGATTTACATGTCTTGCTCAAAGAGAGAAAGCAAGCAGTGAATGTACTAAGACTATAACTCTGGAGATACAGTTCTGGCCCTGCATTTGTCCACTGAGCAACTTTACTTTCAATTTTAGCAAACCAACTACTTTGTTGTGAAACTGAATGCAACCACAGTCTTATAGATTACCATGGGAGCTACACATGCATTTCCACTGATGTGCACAGGTCTTCAGAACACAAAACGTAAATCAGCCTCTGTCACCTATCGCATGGGGACCGATTCAGGGATTGGCGTGGTTAGAGTGAGAGACTGGAGTCAGAAAGGCTGAGCCACACAAAATATATTCTATATGGTGAATTGAAATTCTCTTTCAGGAGGAGTACACTTATTGTAGTTATTCACACGTGGCTAATTGAACTTCCCTCTCATGAGGAATATGCTTATGAGCTACTCACATGTGGTGAAGCACCTAGCTACCACCCACAAATACTTCCCACTCGGGAGGAATTCACTTATGCAGTACTCACACGTGGTAAAGCACCTAACTCCCACCCACAAACGCTTCTCTCTCAAGAGGAATTATCTCATGAGTTGTTATACTTTGTATTATGCCATTCATAACTAAATTGATAGCACTTGTAACAATGAAGCTGTTATATTGCTACCGTTCATTCTGCAGGCAAAGACTGCATTTTGTTTATGGAATTTGTTTATCTGAATGTGTCTTCCTGTAGTTGACCTAGCTTGGCACCTGCATTTTCAGAGAATATAATATCCCTGCTGATGTACCAGCCTCAGCCTGGCAGATTTGAATACAGCTGTGTGAGATGATTTATATTGCTGGGTGAACTAGTTGCTAGGTCCTAATGGATTGTCCATAAGTAACTGATGGTTTGGTATATGTATATTCTAATGCTCTTGACTATCATGTGAAATGCACACCAATCCGACAGTATCACCAGGGTCAAATAACTAATTTTCTATTATGTATTTTTTGCACTTGAATATAACCAAATATCATTTTTGCCTTCTTCTACGTTCATACTGGATATTAACGCATTTAACCGAAGCAGGTGTAGTCTCATTTTATCCTTAATCCCCAAACTAATTTTATGCCCCCAAAATGATTTTATTCCTTATAAATACTTCTAATCAACATTACTACTTATTACCTATGATAAGAACTCATTTTGCCTTTTAAAGAAAAATTTTTTAAATGGGATTTAATATTTTCCTTGATTACTCTTAAAAGTTATTTTACGAGAAGGTTATTGGTTCATTTTGTTCTCATACGGACTGTTGAAATTTCTGAAAAGTTTTTAGAATAATCTTAAATTCATCAGATCTAAATAAAGTATTTAACTGTAAAAAATAATTTAGTGATCCTTACTATTTACTAGAAAAACCCCTGAATTATATATATATATATCCAAAAAGTTTTTAAATTCTATCATATTTTTTTAAAATAAAATCCCTACATATGTACAAAAACCTGCCACGCAATAAGCCCATGATAATTTTTTGAAATTTTTATAAAAGGTTTTTGACAATTGCAATTTACATAATATATGCCTACATAGTTACATAGTATAGATCAATCAATGGTATTTACTGAACACTTACTATGTGCAGAGAACTGTAGTGAGTGCTTGGGGAAGTATAATACAACAGAATTAACAGATATATTTCCTGCTCATAAATATAAAATTTCCTAACTCTTGATTGCGCACTTTATTCCACATTGGGAAACCTCAAAAATATCTATCTGGAAGTTTTAATTCTAAAAGTAATTAAAATGAGAAAAAAATAAACACCTGTACATCAGGATTAGAATTAAAGCATTTTTCCAACCACAAAAATATTGTCTCTAACACAACATTCTAATGTTTGCATCGTAAATGCCAAATGTTTACAGTCTTCCTGCCATTTTATGAAGCTACTGGTGTTAGTATCAGACAAAATATTGATATAGAAAAATTTGGTTTTGCTCCTTTACCTTATGTAGAAGATGTAGACAGTAATATTCCCTTTAGTAGAAGTGATTAGTTGAGATTTTTACTTAAAATTTGATATACTATTCTCAAATACTTTTAAATGTATTTTTTATTTCAATTTTCTTCTGAAACTTTATTTCCAAATCTCTCAAACATATCCACAAAATCAATCTGCGTTTCTGAATAGAGATTCTCTTGTTTGGCAAAGTCCCCAAGGAATGACCTTTTTTGAGATGGATCATCAAAGCTCCCATTCCTCTTCTCAAGGGCACTAAGGTTTGGTTTCAACACTGCTAGGGAAGAAAGGGATGGGGGAGGAGGGAGAGGAGGCAGGTGGGATTATGTCCACGGCGAGGTTGGGATGGGAGGTTATGTTTTCAGAGTTATGTGCGCCACATCCCCAGGGGATTAGCTTCTCCATGGAGGAGTCTCCATAGGAGTCCCCCAGGCCCCCAGACTGTCATCTTCTGATCCGCACCCCTCTAGGACCAGGGGTAGTCCTTGGTTTGGGATTGGTGTGCTGGGCGTCAACAGGGAGATTCTGCCATCAGCAGACTGTGGTGCAGATTCTGCAGGCAGATCAATCAATCAATCGATATGAAATGACTGTTTATTATGTGCAGAACACTGTACTAACGCACTTAGGAGAGTACAATGCAACAGAGAGCTCTGTCCACAAGGATCTAACAGTTGAGAAGCAGCGTGACTTAGTGGAAAGAGCACAGACTTGGGAGTCAGAGGTCATGGGTTCTAATTCCAGCTCCACCATTTATCAACTGTGTGACTTTGGGCAAGTCACTTAGCTTCTCTGTGCCTCAGTTCCCTCATCTGTAAAAGGGGGATTAGGACTGTGAGCCCCACATGGGACAACCTGATTATCTTGTATCTACCACAGGGCTTAGAAAAGTGCTTGGCATATAGTAAGTGCTTAACAAATAACATCATTATTAAGAACTCATGTAAAATAACAATCTGCAGTGTGACTATGGAGGAACTTGGATGTTTCATCTCAAACCCTACTGGGTTAAGCCAGATAATAAGGATCAGAAATCCAAAATTCTACTGTTTGTGTTTCTATGAATAATAATGATGATGATAATAATAATGATAATAATAATAGCAATGATAATACTAATGGTATTTGGTAAGCACTTATTATGTGTCAAGCATCGTACTAAGTCCTGGGGTAGCTACAATATATTCAGTTTGGACACAGTCAGTCTTCCAAATAGAGCTCACAGCCTAAATAGGAGGGAGAGCAAGTATTTAATCTCCTTCTGGCCTATGAGGAAACCGAGGTCCAGAGAAGTGAAGTAACTTTCCCAGTACTACACAGCAAGCAAGTGGACAGAGCTGGGATGCGCCTCGGACCCCATTCCCTCTCACCTTCTTAAAACCATCGCCCCTGCCCTCCTCCCTTCCTTAACTTCTATTTTTAACCACTCAATCTCTAAGGGCTCCTTCCCCTCTGCCTTCAAACATGCCCACGTCTCCCCTATCCTAAAAAAACCCGCTCTTGACCCCACTTCCCCCTCCAGTTATCGTCCTATCTCCCTACTACCCTTCCTTTCCAAAATCTTAGAACGATTCGTCTACAATCGATGCCTAGAATTCCTTAACTCCCATTCTCTCCTAGACCCCCTCCAATCTGGCTTCCGTCCCCTCCACTCTACCGAGACTGCTCTCTCTAAGGTCACCCAGGACCTCCTTCTTGCCAAATCCAATGGCTCCTACTCCATTCTGATCCTCCTTGACCTCTCTGCTGCCTTTGACACTGTGGACCATCCCCTCCTCCTCCATACCTTATCTCACCTTGGCTTCACGGACTCTGTCCTCTCCTGGTTCTCCTCTTACCTCTCTGGCCGATCATTCTCGGTCTCCTACGCTGGAGCCTCCTCCCCCTCCCATCCTTTAACTGTTGGAGTTCCTCAAGGGTCAGTTCTTGGCCCTCTTCTGTTCTCCATTTACACTCACTCCCTCGGTGAACTCATCCGCTCTCACGGCTTTGACTACCATCTCTACGCAGATGACACGCAGATCTACATCTCCGCCCCTGTCCTCTCCCCCTCCCTTCAGGCTCGCATCTCCTCCCGCCTCCGGGACGTCTCCACCTGGATGTCGGCCCGCCACGTAAAACTCAACATGAGCAAGACTGAGCTCCTCATCTTCCCTCCCAAGCCCGGTCCGCTCCCAGACTTCTCCATCACCGTGGATGGCACGACCATCCTTCCCGTCCCGCAGGCCCGCAATCTCGGTGTCATCCTTGACTCGTCCCTCTCGTTCACCCCACACATCCTATCCGTTACCAAGACCTGCCGGTTTCACCTCTACAATATCGCCAAGATCCGCCCTTTCCTCTCCACCCAAACGGCTACCTTACTATTACGGGCTCTTGTTATATCCCTGCTAGACTACTGTGTCAGCCTTCTCTCTGACCTCCCTTCCTCCTCTCTCGCCCCGCTCCGGTCTATTCTTCACTCCGCTGCCCGGCTCATCTTCCTGCAGAAACGATCTGGGCATGTCACTCCCCTTCTTAAACAACTCCAGTGGTTGCCTATCGACCTCCGCTCCAAACAAAAACTCCTCACTCTAGGCTTCAAGGCTCTCCATCACCTTGCCCCTTCCTACCTCTCCTCCCTTCTCTCTTTCTACCGCCCACCCCTCACGCTCCGCTCCTCTGCCGCCCACCTCCTCGCCGTCCCTCGGTCTCGCCTATCCCGCCGTCGACCCCTGGGTCACGTCCTCCCGCGGTCCTGGAACGCCCTCCCTCTTCACCTCCGCCAAACTGATTCTCTTTCCCTCTTCAAAACCTTACTTAAAAATCACCTCCTCCAAGAGGCGTTCCCAGACTGAGCTCCTCTTCCCCCTCTACTCCCTCTGCCATCCCCCCTTTACCTCTCCGCAGCTAAAGCCTCATTTTCCCCTTTTCCCTCTGCTCCTCCACCTCTCCCTTCCCACCCCCACAGCACTGTACTCGTCCGCTCAACTGTATATATTTTCGTTACCCTATTTATTTTGTTAATGAATTGTACATCGCCTTGATTCTATTTAGTTGCCATTGTTTTTACGAGATGTTCTTCCCCTTGACGCTGTTTAGTGCCATTGTTCTTGTCTGTCCGTCTCCCCCGATTAGACTGTAAGCCCGTCAAATGGCAGGGACTGTCTCTCTCTGTTGCCGACCTGTTCATCCCAAGCGCTTAGTACAGTGCTCTGCACATAGTAAGCGCTCAATAAATACTATTGAATGAATGAATTAGAACCCAGATCTTCTGATTCCCAGGTCTGTGCTTTTTCCACTAGGCTATGCTGCTTCCCAGAAATGTATTCATTTTTATGTTAGCTGGTAGGGCAGGCATCTGGTGGATTCACAGCTGTGGCAGGCTGTTACACAAGTATCGCCAGGTCATTAGCAATTTTACCAACACATTTCTGGCTGACCTTTAATATTCTGATATTTGGAGGCAACTCTGTTTTGTATTCTTCAACTCTTTCAATGGCTTGAGCCAGCAGATTGAACCTATTTTCTGCACAATACCATCTCGAAAGTATGCATTAATAGATTTGGACCAATAAGTTACCAGAATTCAGATAAATAGAAGCAACAAAATCTTCTTTTCATGGATTTTACATGGTGAAAGAGGCATGGGGAAAAAAAGAGTCATTAGAGCAGATGATTATTCCTAAAAATAGAAAACTCAACAGTTTTGATTGAATCAAGTAGTTGAGCAGAAACACATTCAATCTAGCTCTACCCATTTACACATTTCTATATATTACTAAGATACAGCACAAGATCAGTTTAAATGTATTATAATCTTTCATTCATTTAGAAACAAAGATATACAGTAGTTGAATCGTACAACTTTAAGTTAGAGGTCATGGGTTCGAATCCCGACTCTGCCCCTTGTCAGCTGTGTGACCATGGGCAAGTCACTTAACTTCTCTGTGCCTCAGTTCCCTCATCTGTAAAATGGGGATGAAGACTGTGAGCCTCACGTGGGACAACCTGATGACCCTGTATCTCCACCCAGCGCTTAGAACAGTGCTTTGCACATAGGGAAGCAGCGTGGCTCAGTGGAAAGAACATGGGCTTGGGAGTCAGAGGTCATGGGTTCAAATCCCGACTCTGCCACGTGTCAGCTGTGTGACTGTGGGCAAATCACTTAACTTCTCTGGGCCTCAGTTACCTCATCTGGAAAATGGGGATTAAGACTGTGAGCCTCACATGGGATAACCTGATTACCCTGTGTCTCCCCCAGCACTTAGAACAGTGCTCCACACATAGTAAGCACTTAACAAATACCAACATTATTATTATTATTATTATAGTAAGCGTTTAACAAATACCAACATTATTATTATATACTGTGGGCAGGTATCATATCTGCTAACTCTGTTATACCTTCCTGAGTGTTTACTAGTACAGTGCTCTGCACCAAGTAAGCTCTCAGTAAATACCACTGATTGACTGATAGGTCAGTAGTAAATATTCTACTCTTGGTTAGGAGTAGCACTAGGATGGACCCTGTGGACAGCTACATTTTTAGTCTTTTCCTATGAAGCTTTCTTGCACCACCTCTACAATTTCTTGAGGGACCTCTGGTAGACCTCCCCCAGCATCAACAAAAGCAGGCATGAAGACATGAGGGGACATGTATTCTCATATGGCAAGAATCAGGCTGGCTCCCAGAACAATGAGGAAAATGCAAGCTCATGGAAGAAAATATTCCATCTTCACAAGCTCCACTTAATGACACTTTTCTGCCTTCCTATACAGAACTGCAACTAAAGGACTAGGGTTCTGTGAAGAATTATCCTTATTTTCAACAGTAACCCATCTATACAGGGAATTCCTCAAGATGACCAGATAAGTAGGGTCATAGTATCTTGCCACATCATTCACTGGGTAAGTTATTTAGACTGTTACTTACTGGTCTAGCAACAAGGAGGCAAAACTGGGGAAGAGAGAGGTGGGACATTCCAGTGATCCCAGCTTCTACCCTTCCCTTAACCATCTCTCTGACCCCCTCCATTAACGCAACACTTGGGTCCTGCTACTACATCCCCTCTCTGTTCTCTGGAGAGTTTGTGGAGACACAACACTCCTGGATTTCCCCTCCACCTCCTCTCTGTCCTCCAGAGGGGCTTTGGTGTTAGCGGCAACACTTCTGGAGCCCCCTGTACTTCCTCTCTGTTGCTGGACAAAGGAGATAAGTGTGACAGAACGCAGGCTCTGTGTCCCATTATAATTTCATTACTACATCAGAAGAGTGGCAGATTTTTCAATCAGATCCCGTTGGAAGGAATTAGTCACAGGACACAACTAATGAGCATGCTGTAAATCAACCACTTCAACTGGATGACTACAAAGAGGTAACAGGGGCTTGAGGATCTTTTTCAAACTGCCATTAGATTCTCCTTCTTAAGAAGCACAACTTTTATTCCAAATCCAAAATGGGCTATATAAAAAAATTGAAATTTGTGATACGCAATTGGTAAGCTGAAGTTATGAATTAAAATTTCATACCTTTACATTCCTTTTAATCCTCTAGACAGTAAACTTATTGTGGGCAGGGAATATGTCTGCTTATGTTGTACTCTCCCGCTTTGCACACACTAAGCACTCAATATAGTTGACTGACTTTTAATACTTGTGTCAATGACTAACCCTTCCAAGTTAAATTAAGAATCCTTTCCCTAAAATTATTATTTTAGGGAAAGTAGTCTGTATCCCCATCTAGACTGTAAGCACCTTGTGGATCGGGACCAGGCTTACCAACTCTATCGTATGGTACTTTCCCAAGTGCTTAGTAAGATGAACATGACATCTCTTGAGTGTCAATTCAGGTATTCAAAGGAAATGTACGGGGAGGCTGACGGTCAGTTCATCACGTCTACTTTGGACTAAGAGAAAATAGGTTTAAATGAAGGCAGGGAAATTTCAGGTGGACATAAGGATGTAAGAATGAAGGGGATAAAACACTAGTGTGGGAAGTATGGGAAGGCTGCAAAGGCACCATCAATTAATCTTGAAGACTAATCAAACTGCCTAGGATGGTTTAGTCATTCATCCACCTGGAAGCAGGGGGCTGGGTCAGCAAGGCTCTCAGAGTCTCTTCCAGCTGTAATGTCCAGTGATTTTGTGATTCTAACAAATGTGCTGCAATAACAGTACTGCTGATGCGACAGCATTTAAAATAACAACTGGTTAGCTCCCATACCATCTCAAAGAACTGTTTAAAATTCCAACTAAATTTCAGATCATATTGCTAATGCATTTTGATTGTAGGCCACAACAAACAGAACAAAAGTTTTTTGGGTTTTTTTCTAGATTGCATACTTTATCTGGGTTTCCTCGGAAGACAAAAAAAATAGTCACTATCATTATTTCAGAGTGCCTTCATCTACACCATTGGTTAGAGCTTCTTTTTTTTTGGCAATTATCTTTTATACTTGATCAACAGTAAAAGCTAGTAACTTACAAAATGAAATAAATGCTGTGTTAATTTAGCCTTCCTTTGTAGTAAATATAGAATTCACCAAGACAGAACTTCTGGAATTTGGTAGCTGACTGATCCAAATGCTGTGTCAGTCTCCTACTTCAAATCTTTAAGTTTCTGAGAACTACAAAGATACAGTTAGGACATCCAGGATATTTTTAAGGGGCCACTAAATTTGTGTCAGTTTTCACTTCCTCAGTCAGAACTACCCCTTGTGGGCTGCCCCACTGACAGAGTGGGCAACACAAAATTGGCAAGAAACCATAGCAGCCTACTGGAAACTATACAGGCCTCGAAGTCAGAGGTCCTGGATCTAGTCCCAGCTCCACTACTTGTCAGCTGAATGGCCTTGAGTAAGTCATTTAACTTCTCTGTGACTCATTGGCCACACCTGTAAAATGGGGATCCTCCTTCCTCCCTCCAATTTAGATTGTGAGCCCCATGTGGAACAAGGACTGTGTCTAACCTGATAATCTTGTATCTACCTCAGCACTTAATACAGTGCTTGGTACATATAGGTGCTTAAGTACCATTTTTTTTTTTAAAAAAAAAGATGCCATCAGAATCATCCCAGGCAAGCTGGCATTTGGCAAATGGGCTGAGAGAGAAATGAAGAGCAGAACTGTTTGCTGTCCAACATTTAGCTCACTATACATTGCTTATCAAGACCCCAGGTAGTGTTGGATCCTAGATCTGATGCCTCCTGAGCTCATTTCAGAGACAGAGGCTGGTCATGGTGCAGAGTTACTGGTGCAACTAGGAGTTCCACCCCCTACTGCCTACTGCCCCAATGCCTACTGCTCCAACCATTCATTCATTTATTCATTCATTCATTCAATCATATTTACTGAGCACTTATTGTGTACAGAGCACTGTACTAAGCACTTGGAAGAGTATAATGTAACAATAATCAGACACATTCCCTGCCTACAACAAGCTTACAGTCTAGAGAAACAGCGTGGCTCAGTGGCAAGAGCCCAGGCTTGGGAGTCAGATGTCATGCATTCGAATCCCAGCTCTGCCACTTGTCAGCTATGTGACTTTGGGCAAGTCATTTCACTTCTCTGTGCCTCAGTTACGTCATCTGTGAAATGGGGATTAACTGTGAGCCTCACGTGGGACAACCTGATGACCCTGTATCTACCTCAGTGCTTAGAACAGTGCTCTGCACATAGTAAGCGCTTAACAAATACCAACATTATTAGAAGCAGTCAAAATGTCAGGACTGCTCTGGATACAAGTGATCACAAATTTATCAAAGTGAAAGAATGTTATCTTTCACTGAAATTTGAAATTTAGGGGTTTGATGTTATACATAGCAGAATTAGAAAATTTTGCAGAGTAGGAAGGGATAAAGGCTCATAGTCAACGTTATTTGATTATTTGCTGCAGTAGAGAAGCAAAATGGCCCAGTGACAAGAGCACGGGGATGGGAGTCAGAGGATGTGAGTTCTAACCCTGGCTCCGCACTTGCCTGTTGCATGACCTTGGGCAAGTCACTTCACTATGTGCCTCAGTTATTTCATCCGTAAAATAGGGATTAAGACTGTAAGCCCCACGTGGGACAACCTATCTTGTATCTACCCCAACGCTTAGAACAGCACTTGGCACATACCTAGCACTTAACAAATACTGTAGTTATTATTATTACTTCCCTAGTTCAGCAATGTTTTGACTTTAGTACAGTGCAAAGTGCTTAGCAGAGTGCTCTGCATTGCTTTTTGAGGTGTTTGTTAAACACTTAACTCTGTGCCAGGCACTGTGCTCGACTGGGGTAGATACAAGTGAATCAGGTAGGACACAGGCTATTCCTACATGAGGCTCACAGTCTTAATCCCCACTTTTTAGATGAGGTACCTGGGGCACAGGGAAGTTAAGTGACTTTCCCAAGGTCACAAAGCAGACAGTGGTAGAGCCAGCATTAGAACCCAGATCCTTCTGACTCATGCTCTATCCACTAAGCAATATTGCTTCAGTATGGACTCAGTGAATATTATTGATTAATTGATTGACTGATTGATTCTCTCCCTTGCTTTTTTCCAATACCATTTCAAGAAAAGTGTCCTCACTGCCAGTCCTTCATTAGATCATCCCTCTGCATGAGGCTGCTTCGGGGAAGCAGCGTGGCTCAGTGGAAAAAGCACGCGCTTGGGAGTCAGAGGTCATGGGCTCTAATCCCAGATCCGCTGCTTGTCAGCTATGTGACTTTGGGTGAATCACTTAACTTCTCTGTGCCTCGGTTAGCTCATCTGTAAAATGTGAGCCCCATTTGGGACAACCTGATTATCTTGTATCTCCCCCCGACCCCGGGGCTTAGAACAGTGCTTTACACATAGTAAGCACTCAACAAATGCCATCATTATTATTATTACTATTCTAATTATTATGGTGCTTGTTAAGCACTTACTATATGCCAAGCACTGCACTGTTCTAAGCGCTGGGAAGATACAAATTAATCACGTTGGACATAGTCCCTGTTCCACATGGGGCTCACACTCATAACCCCATTTTACAAAAGAGGTAACTGAGGCACACGGAAGTTAAGTGACACACGGAAGTTAAGTGACTTGCCCAAGGACACATAGCAGACAGGTGACTGGAGCTGGGATTAGAACCAAGGTCCTTCTGATTCCCAGGACAGTGCTCTAGCCACTAAGCCGTGAGGTTACTAGGAAAAGTAGGAAAATCACCTTTCCCCCAACTATACAGCTGGTCAATTCTTCTTCCTTTCATCAGTCAAATAGCTTCTGAAATCCAATCTCTTTCATGAGGATTTCCTTGAGGGAAAAAAGCAACATTTTGAAACTAAGCAAAAGATACTTATATTAATAGGTTCAGGTCACCGGATATTTCACTTGAAATATCTTCGTAACTGCTAAAATCCATCCTTTCCTCTCCATCCAACTCTTACCATGTTAATCCAAGAATATACCCTATCCCACCTTGTTCTTGCTGACATCTCTGCCTCCCATTCTTCCCCACTCCAGTACATACTTCACTCTGCTGGTTGGATCATTTTTCCACATTTGTCAACAAAAATGTTTAGTCCATGTTTCCCAGCTCCTCAAGAACCTCCAGTGGTTATCCATCCACTTCCACATCAAATAGAAACTCCTTACCATCGCTTTAACATATTCAATTATCTCGCCCCCTCCTACCTTACCTCGCTGCTCTCCTACTAGAACCCAGCCCACACATTACTCCTTCAATCCTATACAGAGAGCCCATGTCCTTCCTCTAGCCTGGAATGTGCTCCCTCTTCCAACAATTAATCAATGGTATTTATTGAGTGCTTACTATTACTATTTGCAGAGCACTGTACTAAGTGTTTGAGAGAGACAGAATTAGCAGGTATGTTCCCTACACAAAATGAGTTTACAGTCTAGAGGGAACTTAGCATCTAGAGGGATTCTGGTCCCAGTTCAGCTACTTGTCAGCTGTGTGAACTTCAGTAAATCACTTCACTTCTCTGTGTCTCGATTTCCATACCTGTAAAATGGAGATTAAATTCTCCTTCCTCCAATTTAGATTGAGCCCCATATGGAACAAGGACTGTGTCCAACTTTCATATCCAACAGACAATCACTCTCCCCAACTTCAAATCCTTAGTGAAGTCTCCTCTCCTCCAAGAGGACTTCCCTGACTAAGCTGCCATTTCCTCTTCTCTCACTCCCTACTTCATCAGCCTTGCACTTGAATTTGCTTTGTTTATCCACTCCTCCTTCATCCCCACAGTACTTATGTGCATATCTATCATTTATTTATAACAATGTCTCCTTCTCTAGACCATAAGCACTATGTGGGTAGGGAATGTGCCTATTTACACTGTTATATTGTACCCTCCTAAGCACTTAGTACAGTGCTTTGCACAAAGTAAAGTGCTCAATAAATACAATTGATTGAAATGTTCCTTTAAACCATAGGGAGCTTTGATTAATTGTCAATAGTGGGAAATTATAATGAAAAGACTCTTTATTTACAATCTTCTTTCCCCTATTCTTCTGTAGACAAAAAGTCAGGGTGGTTCACAGATCACTGTTTCTCTTGTGCTGATGGATGTTTTAAGACACACATTTCAGTCTAGGGACCTCAAGGCACTCCCAGGATCCAATTTCCTCTTTGAATTATATGCTTTGTATTAAGCAAACAGCTTCAAATGAAACTCAGTCAGCTGGGGTAGAGAACCTGCATCAGTTTTGATGCCATTTTGAATGAAATAATATTGCATTGCAAAGTTTTACTGTTCAAGGAAGAAAGGTGATGACTTTCCCACCCACAATCTGTTCAAACATGTAAGTCCTTTGACTCCCTCTTCTCATCACTCCGTTGAAGACACTTAACCTTAAACTTGCATTTCATTTAAATACTTACATGTTTAATTTGTTTTTAATACAGAATTAATGTTTCTGTCTGTTCCCTTGTCTTGCGTTACAAATTGGAGAAATGGCAACCAAGCCTATTTAACCCATAGTTAACAGAAAAAAATGGATTCAAGGGTTAATTGTAAACAAAATAGCAGAGCTATTTGTAGATTTCCTCATTATATGTAATAACTTGGTTATTTCATAATCAAACTGGTTATTCCAGTCTCTTAGATGCATCGACCCTCTCATTTTGTCACTCTCGACTTTACCACCTAGATTGTCTCACTCACATTTTTTCCCCAGCTAGAGACTCCCCTTTTCCTCACCTCACAAAGCTCTACATCACATTCAAAGCACTCCTAGAATCCCACCTCCTCCAAAAAGCTTTCCCCAATTAATTTCCCAGAACCCTAAACCATATCACACTTTCATCAATCTCTAGCATGTGTTTACATGTTCCTTAACATTCACTTATATTGAACTTATTTCAACAGTGCTATAAATATTTTTAGGTTTGCCTCCCTGTTAGAACATAAGTTCCTTTTGGGCAGGGAACATGACGCTTCACTGGTCTGTACTTTCCAAGCACCTAATACAATGCTTCACACCAAGTGGCCACTCAATAATTTTTACCACTGCTGTTAAAATAGCAAAAGTGCAAAACTTAAAGAAGCTCACCTGCGTACCACCGAACAAGAGGTACGTCTAGATCTATAGCAAATGCCTTCTAAATATTCTTTTCTAAATGATCAGATATCAAAACTTTAGATCACATTATCAAACTAAGTCCTTTTGACCATCATTAGTGTATTTGAAGATATACTAAAAGATTAATCCAAAAAGGAGAAATTTGAAAGTATTTCATTAATTATAAAAAAAAATGCCTTCATGAAGATAACCCGACTCCAAGATTTTTACCCAAAAAACTTCAAGAGCTCTTATATAAAAAGCAGAAGAAAAAGAATTGAAAACTGAAACATTGAGGAATCCTTTAATAGTGACACTACTAAAAGCTGCTACATTTAAATTGGGTTTCAAACTGCTCCATACAGCTGTGCCAAGATAAAAGGTACTCTGTTGGCATTTCCAGTTGCCAAAATAGCCATTTGCAATTAAATATTAAAACTGGCACATTCTATTGAAGCAATTATCTAAATGCAATTTGGCTATGTCCTTTGTTTACACTGTTCTTGTATCATGACTTCATCTTCCTTGGAAATTTACTTTTCATGTGTATGAATTATCAGCATTTTCCCTGATATTATTCCACATTTAGTATGTGAGAATGATGGTGGTGGTTTGTTCCTACCTGAAGCAGCGAAGAGCTCAACTGAATGAGAACTATCCTCTCTAAGTAGTTGTGTACTACCACTTTACCATTGTGATTTTTGTTCTTTTTTATTTTGGTGCCTGATCTTCTGGTTTTCCCATTGCAAGCATCTTGTGGATTGAGGATTATGTCCGAATTGAGGGGCATTGCTTGGTAACAGTGTTTCGTATAACAAAAGTCTAAGGACTGTCAATGTCAATGCCTTGATTGATTAGCTATTTTGCTTTAAGGATTCTTAGGCTGAGTTTAAACTGTAGATAGAAGAATAATATTATTAACATTGTTAATTTTGTTCTATACTTTCCCAAGTGCTTAGTTCAAAGCTCTGCACACAGTAAATGCTCAACAGATACCACTGATTTATTGGCTGAACAGTTATTGTGTGCTTTGCAAAGCTCTGGGATGATTACATGAGATTCAGTGAATACATAACCTCTGGTCCACAAGGGGTTTATGATCTAAATGGGGCACGTAAAACCCACAGAACAATAAGACTGTAGTTGAAACAAAAAGAAAATGGAAAAATTGAAAGGTCAATATTATCAACAGTAATAATAAATAATAATAAGTAAATAAATAAAGGACGAAGACCATCTTCAAGAACTGCAGCACTCCAGGAAAAACACTATCCTGGGTGAGAAATGGCCATAGCATCCTCGACATTTAAACATTAAGAGGAGTCAATACACCTCTGATCTTCACTGATGGTGGGCAGGGAAGAAGATTCTGATCTTAACCCACTTCTCCTACTATGCATTAAGATTATAATCTATGTGCTTTGGACCCTAGATATCCATCCCATCCTCAGCCTCACAGCATTACATACATAACTGTAATTTATTTTAACGTCTGTCTCCCACACTAGACTGTAAGTTTCTTGTGGGCAGGGAATGAGCTTAACACTCCATTGCAGTGGACTCGCCCAAGTCCTTAGTACAGTACTCTGTGCACACTGAGCACTCAATATATACCATTATTAATTAATGCTTGGGCTACTTTCCTAGTTAATTCTGTTTAAGAAAATCTCACATTATAAAACATAAAGCTTAATGGATGTTGCACACACAAGTAAAATTGTCCCTTCCTATACTGCATCACATTCCATCCAGGAAGAGTTGTGAGATAATAATGATGGCATTTGTTAAGCACTTACAACGTTAAAGCACTGTTAGTTAAAGCACTGTTCTAAGCACCAGAGAGGATACAAGGTGATAAGATTGTCCCATGTGGGGCTCACAGCCTTAATCCCCATTTTACAGATGAGGTAACTGAGGACAGAGAAGTGCAGTGACTTGCCAAAAGTCACACAGCTGACAAGCGGCTGAGTAGGGATTTGAACCCATGACTCTGACTCCCCAGCCCATGTTCTTTCCAGTGAACTACGCTGCTTCTCTACTAACCTAAATCCCTAAATCCCCAGCAGCGTTCAATACAAACATGAAGTTCTTCACGTGGAAGGACTGAGTTTATTTTGAAATAAAACAGTATTTCATACTTTTCTCCTGGAGTAGGGGCAAATTCAGCATCATAAATTTTATGGAAAGTGTGGTACACTCTACGTACCTCAATTTACAATCCTCTAAGGTAGGGCAGAGTTGAACTTGGCAGCAAAGTACAAATCAATCCATCAATCGATTGTATTCACTGAACACGAAGTACAAACGAGCACAAAATATTCTTGAAACACAAACATCATGAGCCATGTTTGTTAAGTGTGCAAGTATATGAAAATACACTCAGTGAAATCCGAAAGGACAGTTTAGCATTAAATCAATTAAATAGGAGTTTGGGACATGCATCAAGGGATGAGTGTTAGCAATATATGGGGAGATACGGTAGCGGGTTCTGAGAAGAGAGGCAGATGGAAAGATTAAGCCCTAGAAAGATCAGGAAACATAGGTAGGAGGACCAAAGAATGACTGGCCCTGTGAGTTTTGACTCCCCATGATAATAAATAATAATGATGGTGTTTGTTAAGCACTTATTATGTGCTGAGCACTGTTCTAAGAACTGGGATAAGAAGCAGCATGGCTCAGTGTGGAAAGAGCCTGAGCTTGGGAGTCAGAAGTCATGGATTCTAGTCCCAGCTCCACCGCTTGACAGCTGTGTGACCTTGGGCAAGTCACTTAACTTCTCTGTGCCTCAGTTACCTCATCTGTAAAATGGGTATGAAGACTGTGAGCCCTACGTGGGACAACCTGATGACCTCGTATTTACCCCAGTGCTTAGAACAGTGCTTGGCAATAGGAAGCGCTTAACAAATACCAGCATTATTATTACAAGGTTAACAGTTCCACGTGGGGCTCATAGTCTTAATCCTCATTTAACAGATGAGGGAACTAAAGCCCAGAGAAGTTAAGTGAGTTGCCCAAAGTCACACAGCTAACAAGGCGGAGCTGGGATCCGAACCCATGACCTCTGGACTCCCAAGCCCGTGCTCTTTCCATTAAGCCACACTGCTTCTCATCATTTCTGCTCTTCCTTGCAAAGACTGGCTTGGGCTTGCTCTCTTGCCAGCCTGTTTACCACTTATCATCCCTAGTGGGGAGCCAGAATAGATGTTGATAGATAAAGCCCAGGAGTTTCTGATAACCATTATCCTTACTACAGCAGTTTCCTATCAGGAATGGCAGATGAAACTTAGTTTAAGAGTTCAGGATCAAGAACCTGTGTAAAAAGAATAAATTATTCCCTTCTCTAGACTGCAAGCTCCTCTTGGACAAGGATCATGTCTATCAATTCCGTTATATTGTACTCTACCAATTCTTAGTACAGTGCTCTGAACCTAATAAGCGCTCAGTAAATACTACCAGTTGACTGACTGATTGATCCCAGTAATAGGGATTTCCAGTGTCACTCACATTTCTGGTCCTTCCAATTGTGTTACCACTGTGACGGAGAGTGTAATGGGGAAGGAAATGATGGAGAGTCATTACACTGGGAAGTGCAGAAAAAGCCTTTTTACAAGCATCATTGAACTACTATGTGCAGTTCACTACACTAAGCGCTTCAGAGAATACTCATTTACAGCCAAAGTGACTGTGGCATTGTGCTGTTGTTGTGTTATAGTGCCCCAGCCTGCAAGTGGCTGTGTCAGTTGCTCTTTTACTGGTTACCTACGTAAACAGAATAGGTGAGTGGTGAACAGCCACTCCTTTAAGCGTGACGCAGCACGAAAAACCATTCTGGAGCCTCCCCTAGCTAATCCTTAGGACCATGAAATCCCTTTCCATCTTCAACTCCATCCTCTTCACTATTGTCACCTTCCTACCCCTTATCCCACACACCTCCAACTCACAGGCCTAGATGAATGACACAGTAGGCTTCTTCCAGTTCTCTCCTGCGGGCTGAAAACAGCAGTTGAAATTCAAACTCGGGGCAGTTTTCAGCCCAGTCAAATTCATTCTGTTGGGCTATAATTCAGCCCTCTTTTCTGCTCAATGACTATTATATCCTTCCCTCACTGACTCACACACCTACAACCCTCACCAACTTTTCTAAAACTTGTATTTCTTTCTGAATGCTCCATTCCCTCCGTGCTTAGCTTCCTAACCCCTGATGACCCCTCCAGCTATCATTTTGATAAAAATTGACATCACGAGCATGAACTTCCCAAAGTCTCCCTCAACATATTACTGACATTTTCTTATATTTCTCCCAACTGTTTCTTAGAAGTAGGTCAGCTTTCTGCTCTCTAAATCCATTCACTTTTACCCTATTCCCCCATGCCTCCTAAAATCATTTTCTCCCATTCTCCTCCCCTCCCTCACTGCGGTTTTTAACAGTTCACTCTTAGGCAGTTCCTTCTTCTTTGACTTTAAACACACTCAAGCCTCCCCCATTCTGAAAAAAAGCCTGTGATCAACTCCATGGTCCCCTCCAGTTATTGCCCAATCTTCCTGTTCCCAGCCAAATTCTAGAAGAGGTCTTTTACACTGGCTACTTTCATTTCCTCTCCACCAACACTCTTTGCAACCCACTACAGTCAAACTCTTGACCTCTTCATTACACCGAGATGAGTGATCACCTTATAACCAACTCCAAAGGGCTCTACTCTATTCTTATTGATCTCAACTGCTTTTGGCACCGTGGCCCATGCCCTCTTACTCAAAACACCAACAGGTCTCATTTCTGCTGGCACAGTACTATACTGGTTATCCTCTTACCACTCCTGCCACAACTTGGCTTCTCTTCTGCTCTTCACCCTTTTACTATAGAGCTCAATGCTGAGTGTCCTACTCTTCTCAATATGCACTCACTCTCTTCAGAAGCGCATCTGCTCACATGACTTCAACTACAACCTCTATGCACATGATTCCCAAATCTTCCTCTCTATCCCTGATTTTTAGCTGTAATTGAACGGCAATCCTGCATCTTCTCTTATCTCCTTGACAACTTGAATGTTGGCATGTTCATTCATTCAATAGCATTTATTGAGCACTTACTATATGCAAAGCACTGTACTAAGCGCTTGGGATGTACAATTCGGCAACAGATAGAGACAATCCCTGACCAATAACGGGCTCACAGTCTAAACGGGGAAGGCAGAAAGCATGTAAACCTTAACGTCTAAAACAGAATACTTCATCTTTCCCCTTAAACTCACTCCTTCTCCTAACTTTCCCAGAAGCCTGAAAATGTCAGTGTCATGCTTTAACTCCTTATTGTCTTCAAGGATCCCACTTGATACTATAAAGCTAATCCATCAGTATCAATCCTATTTATTGAGTGCTTACTATGTGCCGTGCAGTGTACTAAGTGCTTGGGATAGTACAGTATAACAGAGTTGGTAGACACTTTCCCTGCCCACAGTGAGTTTACAGTCTAGCGTGATGGTGATCCTCCCATTTGGTGAATTCCCCGCCAAAATGACTCTTTTAGAGATGGCTTACCAAAATGATTATTCCATTTCTCAAGAGGACTATAGCTCGTTTTGACACTGCTAGTGAAAAGGGGGCAAGGCGGGATGATGAAGCAGGGTCCTATCTGGGTTTTTCACAGAACTTTAAAGGTAAGCAGAAAAAAAGCTGCAGGCAAAAGAATACTTTCAGCCTTTCCATCCATTTACTTTCAGCTTATTAGTTGCTTACTTCCCTATCAACCCCCACTCCTGCCTTGTTCCCAACAAGGAAAAATGCCCCAAGTTTTTGAGGGGAATCAGGAGAAAGAAATAGTTTCAGCTTTCCTCTAGCTTGTTTGCAGTTTATTATCTACTCACCTTACCTTGTCTCTAATGCTAACCTTCTCACTGTGCCTCCATCTCATTTGCCTCTGCTTTTGTTATGGAAAGAACATGGAACCAAGCAAGATCCAGTGGGTGCTGAGTGCCCACTGTACCCACTCTCCCATATACAAAATCAGCGGGGATTGTGTCACGTGTGGGGGACTCAACAAGCAGATTTTCCATGTCCCAAACATCACATTCTTCATCCCTATTTGATAGATAAGGTGACTGAGGCGCAGAGAAGTTGAGTGACTTCATTCAGTCGTATTTATTGAGTACTTACTGTTTGCAGAACACTGTACTAAGCTCTTAGGAAAGTACAACACAATTATGTCACATAAATCCATCAGTTATCCCTAATATTAATGTACTTATTTTTACAGTCTCCAACACTTGTTTATGTTTATTCAATTGAACACAAATATTTGATTTGACTATTCTACTTGTAGATTTTTTTTTTTACCTATGTCTCCCCCTTTCCGGGCAGGCAACATGGCACTTATTTGTTTTGTATTTCCCAAGTAGTTCTTACAGTGCACTGTACCCAGTGTGTGTTCAATAAATACTATTACAATTTCTACCTTCAGGGAGAAAAAAGGATAAAAGAAAATATTTATTCTTCTTGACCACCTCCTCAATTAGCAGGAACTGATCAACCAATCATTCCATCAATCAGTTTGCATTTCCTGAGCGGTTTCTCTGTGAAGAGCACTGTACTAAGCACTTGGGAGAGCACAGCATAACAGAGGTAGTAGACATCTTCCCTGCATAAAAGGAGCTGAGAGTTTGGAGGGAGAGACAGACATGACTATAAAGAAATTATGGATATCTACATAAGTGCTGTGAGTGGGGTGAATAAACGGTACAAATCTAAGTACAAGTGTGATGCAGAAGGAACCTGGGTTGTAATGCTGACTGCCACTTGTCTAGTGTGTGACTTTTGGCAAGTCACTTAACTTCTCTGTGCCTCAGTTACCTCATCTGTAAAATTGGGATTAATACAGTAATCCCTATGTGGGACAGCGACTGTGTCCAACCTGATTAACTTGTATCTATTCCAGGCTTTGCCTCTATCCAAGACCTTAGTACAGTCTTAACAAATGTCACGCACAAAAAAAAAAAAATAAGAAACGATTGGAGAAAAAGAAATGAGGGCTTAGTCAAAGAAGGCCTTTTGGAGGAGATGTGTTTTTAATAAGGTTTTGAAGGTAGGGAGAATGATTGTCACTAGACATGAAGGTAGAGGGAGTTACAAACCAGAGGCAGCATTGGGAGAGGTAAATAGATGGGATTGAGGTGATCAGCAGTGAAACAGATGGGATTGAGGTACAGTGAGTAGGTTCGAGTTAGAGAAGCAAAGCTTGTGGGCAGGGTTAGAGTTATCTTTCTTTACCTCTTGCTTTACAACTATAACCCAAGTTATAGTTGATTGAGAGCATTAAAACCCATTGTAAGGTGTTTCTATCTGATATGGAGGTAGATGAGCAACTACTGGAGGTTCTTGAGGCCTGGGGTAATCTGGGCTGAATAGTTCTGAACGAAAATGATCTGAGCAGCAGAGTGATCTATGTACTGAACTGGGGAGAGACGGGAGGCAGGGAGGACAGCTAGGAGGCTGATGTAATAACCGAGGCGGGAGAGGACAAAGGTTTGGATTAACACGGAAACAATTTGGTTGGAGAGGGAAGGGTGGATTTTAGTGATGTCATAAAGGCAGAACTAACAGGATTTGGTAACAAATTGAATATGTGGGTTGACTGAGAGAGATGAGTTGAGGATAATACCAAGGTAATGGGCTTGTGAAACAGGGAGGATGGCAGTGCAGCCTACAGCGATGGGAATTCAGTGGCAGGACAGGGTTTGTGTGGGAAGGAGAGGAGTTCTGTTTTGGACATGTTAAGTTTGAGGAATTGGTGGGACGTCCAAATGAGGTCTTGAAGGCAGAAGGAAATGCAAGAGTGCAGAGCATCAGTAAATCCAACAATCGTATTTACTGAGCATTTTCAGAGTACACAACCTTATAATAAGCATTTGGGAGTGTACAATATAACAGAGTCGGTAGATAAGTTCCCCACCTGCAACAAGCTTACAGTGTTAGAGGAGAGACAGACAACAGATAGTAATATAAGTAAACAAATTATGGATATGAACAAAAATTTTGTGGGGCTGAGGGAGGGATGAATAAAGAGTGCAAATACAAGTGAAAGGGAAATGCAGAAAGAAGTGAGAGAAGATGAAATGAGGGCTTACATGGGGAAGGTCTTGGAAGAAAAGTGCCCTTAGTAGATTTTTGAAGGTGGGGAGACTGAAGAGAAGGAGAAAGTTCAGGACTGGAGATATAGATTTGGGAATCAGCACATAGAGATTGCAGCTGAAGCCATGGGAGCGAATGAATTCTCCAAGGAAGTGAATGTAGATGGAAAACAGAAGGGGACACAGAATTGAGCCTTGAAGGACTCTGGCAAATAGGAGGTGGTAGGCAGAGGAGGACCTTTTGAAATAAATTGAGAATGAGAGACCCGGGAGATAAAAGAAGAACCTGGAGAGGACAGTGTCAGTGAAACCAATGTTGGACAATGTTTCCAGGAGAAGGGGATGGTCCTCTGTGTCAGAGGCACTGAGAGGTCGTGGAGGATTAGGATGGAGTAGAGGCTGTTGGATTTGGCAAGAAGAAGGTCAGTGGTGACCTCTGAGAGCAAGTTTCTGTGAAGTCAAGGGAGTGGAAGCCAGACTGAAGCTGGTCAAGTAGAGAACTCGAGGAGTAGAAATGGAGGCAATAGGTGTGGTTAACTCTCAAGGAGTTTGGAGAGGAACAGTGGGAAGGCTCTTTTAGGATAGGGGTTACTTGAGCATATTTGAAAAGAGTGAGGAAGATGCCATTGGAAGTGAACAATTGAAGACAATTGCTAGGGAGGGAAGAAAGGGTAGAGCAAGTGTTCCGATAAGATGCAAAGGGACTGGGTCTGAGGCACAGATGGAAGGGGTGGATTCTGAGAGGATGCAGGAGATCTCCTCTTGAGATACTACTGAAAAAGAGGGTAGAGTCAAAGGGAGGAGAGGACAAAGGAAGGATTGGAAATTTTAAGGAGTTCATGACTGATTGTTTCAATTTTGTCAATAAAGTATGTAGCCAGGTGATTAGAGATGGACAGGAACTGGGCGTCTGAGGAAGAAGTTATATATCTGGAACAACTGGTGAGGTCAATGGGCATAGGAGTCAATAAGGATGGAGAAATAATGTTGCTGGGCAGGGAAAGATGAATCTGTGATGGACAAAGTCAGCCTGATATCTAGATCTCCACCAGCAGTCCTGCAGCTCATGCACAGGAGCAAAGGAATGTAGAGGTGAACTAAGGTACCAAAACAATGGCATCAGAAATCAATAATAATAACAATGATAATGGTAGTATTTGTTTATAATAATAATGGCATTTGTTAAGCACTTACTAAGTGTCAAGCACTGTTCTAAGCACTGGGGTAGATACAAGCTAGTCAGGTTAGACACAGTCCCTGTCCCACATGGAGCTCACAGTCTTAATTCCCATTTTATAGATGTGGAGACAGGATTAGAAACCAGGTCAATAATAATGCTAATAATAACGGTATTTGTTAGTGCTTACTATGTGCCGGGTACTGTACAAAACACTGAGGTGGATATAAGCAAATCGGGTTGAACACAGTCCCTGTCCCAGGTGGGGCTTTCAGTCTCAATCCCTATTTTGCAGATGAGGTCACTGAGGCATTGAGAAATTAAAGGAGTTGCCCAAGGTCATACAGCGAGCATGTGGCAGAACTGGGATTAGAACCCAGGTCCTTCTGACTCTCAGCCTCATGCTCTGATACCCCTTCAAAGGTTGGAGACCCTGGGAACAAGTGCAAGCAAGTCTAGTTACCATATTTAGTTATCTTTTCCCTCAATCCTTACACCTACTCTTCTTGCCTCTATTCCAGATTCTTATCCATGCTGTTGATTTCTTCATTCCCTCCAGGTAATCAGGTTAATCTGCCAAACAACTCAGGCAAATTTCTATGTCACCAACAACTGGATGGAACTTCAGAGAGATGGGGACACTGGGGAAAAGGGAATGAGAAGAAGGGGACTCTAAACTTTCTAGGAACCGAAAGGAGGAGGGAGAGAGGGAAAGGATGGCAAAATGATGGAGAGGCCTGAGAAAAAGAAAGGCAGAGGAAATGGGGAAGGAGAAGGAAGAATGAAATTGGGAGAGTGAGATGGAAGAGGACAGAAGAAAAAGAATCTTCTTTTTAAAATGTTCATGTTTTTAAATGTTAATTTTTAACACCTTCACTGAGTCTAATTCTTCTAATAAGAATCCAGAGAGTTAGCTGCAACAGGGGAGGCAAAATACTGTCCCAGCTACCAAGGCGGAGAGTGCTTTTTTCTAAGTGTTGATGATGAGCATGAACGTACAAGTCGGCACCACCAGGTCATTTAATCAGTAGCAGAGCCAGCAGCTCTGAATGCATGGCATTCTCAAAGATACAGGGAAAGAACTGATTAAAACATTTCAACAAGGGGCAACCTGCCCCATGCTCACCTGAAAAGAATCACTCCCTAGAAATGAAACTGGCACATCTCTGGTGAGGCTAGTGACCCAACTCCGAAGCCCTAAGGCAGGGTCCCCCCATCCTGACAAGAGCTTAAGGGGGCTCTTAGGGGTTGGGGAAAGAAAGGAGGAGGAGAGAGTCTCAGGCCACAGATAATAGTAATAATAATAATGTTGGTATTTGTTAAGCGCTTACCATGTGCAGAGCACTGTTATAAGCGCTGGGGTAGATACTGGGTAATCAGGTTGTCCCACGTGAGGCTCACAGTCTTAATCCCCGTTTTCCAGATGAGGGAACTGAGGCACAGAGAGGTTAAGTGACTTGCCCACAGTCACAAAGCTGACGAGTGGCAGAGCCGGGATTCGAACCCATGACCTCTGACTCCCAAGCCCGAGCTTTTTCCACTGAACCACGCTGCTTCTCTTCTGATTCCTTGAGGGAATCTCCCAATCCAAGGCAGCTGCCATGTCCCCAGTGCTCTATCCCTGGATCTGTCCTAAAACCAGTGCAGGGCAGAGATACCCCCATGGCATAGTGGATAGAGGACGGGCCTGGGAGTCGGAAGGTCATGGGTCCTAATCCCTCCTCCACCACTTATCTGCTGCGTGATCTTGGGTACACTTTACTACCCTGTGGCTCAGTTACTTCATTATTAAAATCAGGATTGAGACAGTGAGGCCCATATGGGACAGAGACTGTATCCAACCCTATTTGCTGGTATCCGCCCCAGCACTTAGTACAGTGCCTGGCACATAGTAAGTACTAAACAAATACCATAATTCTTATTATCATTGTTATTATTATGATTACTGAGTCACTGTATGGAATCTCTCAGCTAGTTTGCATCCCCCCCACTAGACTCCTGGAATCCATAAATTAATCATATTTTTTTGAGCGCTTACTGTGCACAGGATGCTGTATTAAGCACTTGGGAGAGTACAATATAACAAAGTTGACAGACGAATTCTCTGCTCACAAGGAGCTTACAGTCTAGAGGCGGAAAAAGCACCCCATCAAGACACTTTGGAAAACCCCATCTCTATGATACCTGTGAGCCCTTCTTCCCTCATCCCCATGATCATTGCTTTTTGGCAGTGGATAGTTTAGACTTCAAAGCAAATCTATGTCCCAATTATCTCCTAAATTACATTGTACTGGTTTTTGGAAAGGTGTTCACCATGCTATAAAATCTAGTATTAAAGTAGGATTTGGGGAATTCCAGGTTGGGTGACAGAAATGAGTATTCAATCACATATTCCTATGGTTTTCCTGTAAATTCCTTTTTAATTAATGATTCCTGTTCTCCCAGGAGAGAATAGGGCGGCGGTGGTATTTAAGATCACTCCTCTGTGGAATTAAGCACCTTCACACAGGAAAGGGAAAGGATCAAGTACCCCCATTTCCGGTCACGGAATGCAGGTCCCTAAGAAGAGCTGGCTTACTCCCTCATAGTGTGCTGCAGCACCTGGGGTGGGGGTAGAGAGTGGGGGTTGCTGGAGTCCATTTGGTCACATACACGGCCCCTCCTGACGGTGTTGAAGGCCCTTTTACATGGCCAAGTACCACAGGGTGGGTCCCTCTTTGGATGTGATGGGCCTGGAGTTCTCATCCTCTTTTAGGTGAAGAAAAATGCCAGAGGTTCAGGAACTCTGGGCTGGATGGTTGAATTTCTCAGAATGCTCCACTGCCCACTAATCTGCCCTTGAGGCCAATGAGGGTTAGAGTTTAGGACTGGGGAGAGGAAGCAAGTAAACTGTCACTTTAAGGCACATTCAGCTGCCTTACTCGTCAAGCGGAGAGCCGGGTTAAATGAGATTACTAAAGTTACCATGTAGAACATATTCACTTTCATTAATTAACAATCTTCGCACTGCTCCGAACTCCATTTAACCTGGTAATAGGCAATAGCTAAAATGAGCAGTTATTTTCAGGGACCATTGACGCTGTCCTGAAGCAGAGAAAGAGAAGTATAGCATACTGTATACTTCCTCATGTTTCACCATGCATCTAGCAGTCCTTTCTAAATACCTATGAATTACAGAAGAAGGTAGTCTCGAAACACATGTATAACCTTAAGTACACAAGTAGGGAGGGAAGAGAGAGTGTTTTGAAAACACAGTGAGCACAACCTCCAGTGATATGGTAAAACAGCAGTCTTTTGGGAGAACATGACAGCAGAGAGATTACCCTGAGGTTTGGCAATTTAGAAAAGGGGCGGCTCTCTGATTAAAGTCTTTGGAAAGCTCATAATATCAGAAGGCCAATATGAAAACGGCACCAGGAGCTGCAAATGGCAATTTCATCACCCCAGCTAAAGACTGATTTTTTTGTGTGTACAGTGTGGAATGGATTTTCGATTGCATGCTGATCTTTCCAGCCACACCCAAGTATACATGAACATTTTCACACAGAGGACAGAGATGCACTTACACACAGGTTTTTGTACTTGGTAACGGATGGAGGTATTTCATATTTTGGGGCTCCTGCCATGTGGCAGTTGCTACATGTTGAGCCGTTTCAATCTACAATTCACTGGATAGTTTCAGGAAAGCCTTCTGCTTTGGCCTGCTATCAGTCCACCTCCAGTTCTAGTTAAACAGCTTGATAGTGCTGGCTTGATATGCAATACCAGCAACACTGACAAAAACAAGATCGCACCACCAGTTCGTTTAACCAAATACCAGGGCAGACAAGAGCATTAAGCAGAGCCATCCTGAAATTGCTCACAGAGCAATTTGCACAAATCTGAGGTCTTTCCATACATCTGAAATGTGTCTATACTAAATACATAATATTTTTCTTCCTATTATATCACTTCACTGCAAACTATTTCTGATCAGAGTTAAACTTACTGGGAGAGGTACCATATTATCTAGTAACGGATATTTTGTTTCACTTAATGGTATCTTTTGTCACTAGCGTTATCTTGCTAAAACAAACTAATCACAACAATTCCTTGTGAAGAACAACAGGCATTGCAACAAAGTTCTTGTTAAGAAGATCGTAGTGTTTTAAATACTCTTGCCCGAAGGGTAACACCTGGAAACCTAAAGAAGTGTCATTACGATACTATAATATTCTGAACTCCTTACAAACGCATTAAAGTGAAGAGATAATTTTCAAAATGCACAGTACATTGACACTGTATGTGTGAAAATACTATGAAAAACTGCATTTTTTGAACATACAAATGTTTTAGACAGTTTTATATGAGGTATGATGATTTTTAACTGACATCAAAATAATTACGGTTAAACAATCAGCTCTTACAGATCCATTACTTCCTTACACCTTAAAAACAAATGTGAATTTAAACATAATGCATTCAGAATGATGAAAGTATTGGACCTAAGTTGCCTAAAGCTGTGACTGGGAACCAACTGAAAGGTTTAAATGATAAAATAGGAAGCTATCTTTCACCTAAACTGAGCTTTTGCCCTTCCGGAGTGTAAAATGTGACGGAGCCTAGAATTTAGGGATTTATCCAAACTCAGCTTTCTCCCTACCGTATTTGGGAAAAAATTAAAAAAAAAAAAAAAAACAGGGGAAAAAAACCCCAAACCTCAAAATACAGATTCGAGTGACTGCTGAATTCCGTGGATAATGTTTGAAACACAATCAGAAAAGCCTGCACAAGCAACACATCACAACACTTCTCAGCTGGTCCATCCATAACTCGGGACTATATCATTCAATCGCATTTATTGAGCGCTTCTTGTGTGCAGAGCACTCAATTCATAACTTCACAAAAGGTACAGATCCGTAACATACGGGGCGGGAGACGGAGGACAGGGACAGAGGAGGTGGCTGAGTTGGGAGTAGAAGGGAAGGTAAAGAGATCTAAAAATATCCAGGAGTGTAAAACTGCATTGAGAAAATGAATGAACGACTGAATGAATGAATGGACGTGCTGGGAAAACAGTAGTAAACCTTTAAACCATTGAAAGGTCTTAAATGCCTAAGGGAAAAGTAAACATTTGTTTCCAATCATTTTCTCATTAAGCATTTTCTGCTGGATGACAAGGGCGCTCCCTCTCTCTAACCCACACATACACACTTCTGGAAGCTGCCACGCCACCGGAGTGCTGGACACAAAGTCCACGCACATCTCGCAAGTTGACACACCATTTCTGGAGGCAGGCCAAGAAGTTGCCCACCCCGGGAAGCTCGGTGGCTTGTAAAGCAGCCGCTGCCCCCGAAGTCGCCCTCATCTCTCACCAGCCACACCGGTGCTTTTGGCTAACTGCCCCTTGCTGACAGCTGCTCTGGGCCCTAGCAGGGTCATCGGGGGGCAGGAGGGGGGGGGGGAGTGTGTGTGTGTGTGTGTGTGTGTTTGTGTTTCCCTGGCCAACCAGGAGTCCAGAAGCTGGTAAGCTCTGCAGCCCCCAAGCACCGTTGGCAGCTGGGCAGGGGAGCCCCTGCCCACCCCACCAGCTCCCAGGCCGGACCTCACCCTCCCCACCCACCAGCTGCATCTCCCTCTCCGGACTAGGAGTTTGGGCCACTCCAGATTCCCCCTCCACCTGCCCCTTCTCCCCTCGCCCAGTGGGGGCGAATGCTTGGATGAGCTTAGAACGGTGCTTTGCACCTAGTAAGGGCTTAATAGATGCCATAATTATTCTTGTTATGAGCAAGTCGCAGGGCCCAAGGCCACCCCCGGAGCCGTGCCAAAGATCCAGCCCCAACACGTGCAGGGGGGAGAGCCAGCCGGATTGTGTGTGTGTGTCTGGGGGGGTCGGGGGTGGGGGTCAAGGCGTCCCGGAGTGTGTGGGTCGGGGGGGTCAAAGGGGTCCCCGACACGGACTAGGGGGCATCTGGTGTCCCGCCGAGGGTACTCACACGAAGGCATGGTAGATGAACGCCCACCCGCGGGGCCTCTCCAGCACGTTGTACAGATAGTTCTGCACCCTGCGGTACTTGGCGGTCCTCCGGCAGCTCTGGCTACTGTTGTAGGCCAGCGGCTTCCCCAGCAGGCTCATCCGGGCGCCCTGCTTGCCCCGCCGGTTCTCCCGCAGCAGCAAGCCGTCCCCTCGGGCGGCCGAGGTCAGCAGCCCCCTGCCGCGGCCGGACTCCACATCCTTCATGCCGGGACCCCGGCGGCCCCGGCCCCCCGCCACCCCCGAGCCGCTCTTCACCCAGAGCCCGGCGGAGCCGCCCTCCTCTCCCCCGCCGAGGGTGCGGGGCATGGCATCACCATGGGCAAGGGGAGCGCGGCGGCACCGGCACCACCGGGGGCAGGGACCAGGGCACCCGGGCCGACGACCGGGAGGACGAGGTGGTGCTGCTGCTGCTGCTGCTGCTGCTGCTGCTGCTGCTGCTGGGGAGGGAAGAGACCAGTCCCAATTTCCAACAGGAGCCCTGGGAGAGGCGGAAAATGCCAAGGCAGGACCGACCAACAGTGACCCCGGCCGGTCCTGGGGGTCACAGCCTGGCTTTTCGGGGTGACAGCACCCCTCTGTCTCCCACCCCCGGCCCGGCAGGACCGCCTCTCACTCATCCATCCACTCGTCTCTCTGGAGCGCTTGCAAGGGTGCGGAGCCCTGCGCTAAGCGCTTGGAAAGTACATTTCTGCAACAACCCCTCCCGGCAAGGGGCTCCCCGGAGGGCACACAAAGACACACGGACACACACTCACACCTCCCCCCTCCACCCCGGCGGTTCTCCAGGGCTGGACGGACGAGGGGAGAGGGTGTCCCCCGTCCCCTCGGCTGGGGGAGCCCCGAGGCCCGGCCCGGTGTCCGGGAGGGATGGAGGGGGAGGGAGGAAGGCGGCCCAGGTGGGAGAGGAGGAGGAGGAGCTCGGTGGTGCCCGGCCCAGCTACGGATGGGGAAGGACCGGCTGCCCTGCGGTGCCCCGCCCTACCCACCGGGCCTCCGGCGACCCCCCGGCTCAGTCCGGCTAGCGGAGGCCAAACCAGTCCCGGGGCGAGGTTGTCCTGGACTCCCCCGGCCCGTCCATCCCTCCGGCCCGTCCGTCCCCTCTGGGACCGACGGCTCCCACTTCCCGGAGGTCCGACCCGGCTCCCTCACTCAAGAAATTTCCATTTAAGTCCGTGAAAGTCATAAAATCGCCCAGTCTCGGCAGTGGAGGCGGCTCCCGTCTCTGGGAGGGGGAAAAAAAAAAGAAGCTGTCAGGGGCAGGAGCAGACTCACTTTCTCTTCTCTGCAGATGACACCCTGCCTTCTCGGATTCCCCCTCCCCCTCCTCCAGCGTGTATTGTTGCAACTATTAATATATTTAAAAATACCCCGCCCGGCAGAATGCTTGGTGTCTCCCCCCCAGGCACCTTGTCCTTCAGGGCTCGCCTCCCGGGGTCCACGCTCCCCGGTCTGTTCCCCGGTAATGGAGGGGTGTGCAGGTAAACGATTATCTATTTTCCAAAAAGATTAAAAAAGAAAAATCCCATATGACATCCTATTCAAAAAAAGGGGAGCCCTCCCCGCCTCCTGGAGCGTTGGTACTCCCTGCCACTACTAAGTTTCACCCGCGAGAAAGATGATGGTCGCCAAGTGAAGCGGATGGGAATCAAGTAAATGGAAAACAAACCAAAGACGTGGGCTCCCTGAGCTGGCAACCCCTCGAGAGTTTCACCCCGAAGCTTAAAAGTTAAGTGTCCAGGAAAGATCGAGCACGGGTCTCCCCCTTTCTCCTCTGTCCTTCTCTGAGACATACGTCCCCATCCACACCCCACCCCTGCCCCACCAGCGACGCTCGGCCTTGAATTTATTGCTTTATTTATTATCGGGGTGATTAGTGAGAACGAAACCTCTGCACCATCTCTGGGCACTCCTCTCTCAAGTCGCTCTCTGTATCTTCGGTCTGCTCCAATCCTCCAGCAGTCGGCGTGGTCGCCTGCGTGTGTGTGTGTGTTTTTGTGTGTTGTGTGTATTTTTGTGGATGTGTGTCCCCACCCGCGCGCACAGAGCAGCACTGTGCTGCGGCTGGCAGGAGGTCCACGTGACTGGCCTGAGCACCAATTCTCAGGGCTAACCCACTCTTCTCCACCCACAGGCTGGGGAGGGGCTTGGGGAGCTGTTCAATTCCCTGTTACATTCAAGACAAGTACAGAAGAAACTGGAAAGCAGAACTTCCAAGTCCTCATGAAAAGTAAGGAACAGGTGATTTCCCCTCCTCCCCCACCCAGCCTGCATTTTGACTCTTTGCCGAATTATTTTAGAGGGAATTCATCTTAAAATGGAATGACCTCGTGTGTTTTTCTTTTCAGTCTGAACTGTATTTGTCCCGCAGAAAACAAATCAAAACACAACACAATAACAACAAAAACAATGACAAAAACACTTCCTTGTTGACTAACCTTTGCTATCATTTTTCTGAGGCTGAAATTCATTCAATAGTATTTATTGAGTGCTTACTCCTATTTGTGCCCCTCATTCCTAGATACAGCAGTCTTTGGGAAATATACAACCATACAGAACATGCTTCACTTTAGAGAAAAACCAGTGTTCAAATCAGATCTTGTATATTCCCTGGACTCTCAAAAAGACTGGTGAGGAAGAGGAGCAGAGTAAAATAGAGGAAATTTTGACTGAAGTTAAAAACAAGTTTTCCAAACTACTAAAATGTTCTAGCTGTATAAAACGTGCTGGTGATGTAAAAAAATTTAAAGAACTACGTTGAACTGTTCACTGAGCCTCTTGAGTTTCCTGCCTTTAGCGCCTTATTCTCACCTTTCTCTATCCTGGAACTCCCTCTCCCTTAAATTCACCAGACCACAGTACTTTCCAATTTGAAAACCCTTCTGAAATTTCATCTCCTTCAGATGTTTTCTCCCAATAATTTTTAATTCTCTCAGGTCATACCACACCACCAACAATTACCTCTAGACCGTGAGCCCGTTGGGTAGGGATTGTCTCTATTTGTTGCCCAATTAATTGTACATTCCAAGGGCTTAGTACAGTGTACTGCATGAAGTAAGTGCTCAATAAATACGACTGAATGAACTACCACTTTTGTATCAACGGTCCATGTGAGCACTCACAGTTCTGTACATATTGACTTTCAAATGCTGCATGTCAAGCACTTGCTCATTTACAAATCCATATTTTCCTTTCTTTTCTATCTGTAAAGTCTCTATCTCCCATGAGTTCCACGAGGGTAGGGATCTTGTTTTCTAATTCCATGGTATGCTTCCAAGTAAGTCCTAAGCCCATTATATGCACTGTTTGTTGCTATATACAGTGAAAGTGAAAAACTACTCTCTTTTCTTTGTAAAAGTAAACAACAAAAAAAAATCAGGATTGTCTTACAGAAATCAGCCAAGCAATCAGTGGTATGTTTTGAGTACTTACTGTGTGCAGAGATGACTTCAATCTTCTGGACCATTAAACTCTAAGCTCCTTGAAGGCACGGAACATGTGTCTTGCTACTGCTCTTTCTTAAAAGCTTGGTACAGTGTCCAGAACTCAACTGGAACTCGAATGCCAGTGAATAACAGTTGGTGAAGTCAATACTGGAGATTTAATAGCAATGGAGAGAAAGGGATTCACTGTTTTTTAGCACCCAGAAAGACGTAACAGAAAGACAATCCATATTGAGCACACTTTTACAAGGCTGTGTGACAGAGAGTTGGCTTGCCTGAAACTTGAGGCTCGAACCTATCACTGCTTAGGATTCCTTTTAATTCTCAGATTCTCCTAACAGAGTAGTAGAAAAAAGAGTAAATCAAGCTTATGTGAATTCATGACTTGATGATCAGATCAATTAAAATAGATGAGCCTCTTGTACTTCCTTTCCTTTCTTGGATGTTTTAGGATGTGGACTCCGTTTAGTGATAAGGAAAGCTAATTAACTTGAAAAATGAGCAGTCATCTTTCTTAACAACAGGAATCTCAGCATTCCATTTCCTTTCAGATGGCTTAACACCTCAAAGGCAAAGATGATTCAGGTGAAGATCAAGATGAAGAGCTTTGAAACTCTAAACCCGTGATGCTTTGTCATCTGGTTGAACCCAGGAGAGGAAAGTGAAAGGAAATCCTTTATTTGCTAAAATGTTTTCTTTTGAAAGATGGCTGAGCTCACGAAGGAGAATGCAGGATCGTTTCATGCTTCCCTGGAATTTTCTCCCCAAAGTACTACTGAGCTGGCTGCGAGGCCAGCTCTCAATATAATATGGGTCCCCTTCCAACCTTCCCATCCCCGCCACTCTCTCTTTCTCCAAATCTGAAAAAACTGAAGTGGGAACAGAAGCTTTTGAACCTCATCATCAACATCTTCAGCAGAATTTACTGAGTGGTTACTTAGGGGGAAAGTAGGATTCTGAAAGCATGGACCCTGTCCTCATGGAATCTATACTCTGAGAGAGGCAAGGAGACTAAGAATCATTCAGACATTTAGAAAGGGTGTAGTGGCATTAATAATAGAAGCACGTGTAAATGGTTACAGAGAATGCCCAGTGAAGCTTCTCCTCCAACCTCCCATTCATCAACATAGGCAAAGACAGGGAGAGGACAATAATAATGTTAATAATGTTGCTATTTGTTAAGTGCTTACTATGTGCAGAGCACTGTTCTAAGCACTGGGGTAGATACAGGGTCATCAGGTTGTCCCACGTAAGGCTCACAGTCTACATCCCCATTTTACAGATGAGGTAACTGAGGCACAGAGAAGTTAAGTGACTTGCCCACAGTCACACAGCTGACAAGTGGCAGAGTTGGGATACGAACCCATGACCTCTAACTCCCAAGTCTGGGCTCTTTCCACTAATAAGGAAATTTGTTCCTAATAATAATAATAATTGTGGTATTTGTTAAGCACTTACTATGTGCCTGACACTGTACTAAGTGCTGGGGTGGATACAAGCAATTGGGTTGGACATGGTCCCTGTCCCTCATGGGACTCATAGTCTCAATCCCCATTTTACAGATGAAGTAGCTGAGGCACGGAGAAGTTAAGAGACTTGCCCAAGGCCACCTAGCAGACAAGTGGCAGGGTCGGGATAAGAACCCCTGACCTTCTGGCTCCTGCACCTGGGCTCTATACACTATGCTATGCTGCTTCCCTAGGCTCATGTGTCACTTGTTAGCATAGCTTAGTGGAAGGAGCACGGGTGTGGGAGTCAGAGGACGTGGGTTCTAATCCCAGCTCTGCCACTTGTCAGCTGCGTGGCCTGGGACACACCGCTTCACGTCCCTGTGCCTCAGTTCCTTCATCTGCAAAATGGGGATGAAGATTGTGAGGCCCACGTGTGTCGACCTTATTTTTGAGAAGCAGCGTGGCTCAATGGAAAGAGCATGGGCTTGGGAGTCAGATGTCATGGGTTCAAATCCTGGCTCTGCCACTTGGCAGCTATGTGACTTTGGGCAAGTCACTTACCTTCTCTGTGCCTCAGTTATCTCATCTGTAAAATGGGGATTAAGACTGTGAGCCTCATGTAACACAACCTGATTACCCTGTATCTCCCCCAGCACTTAGAACAGTGCTCTGCAAATAGTAAGCGCTTAACAAATACCAACATTATTATTATTATTACTACTTGTGCCATCCTTAAGGAAGCTTCTGGGTGGAAGTGCAGGTGCTAGTCAAACTGTATCAACCAGATTACTCATGAGAGACATTTGGGCACAGCCCCCAAAGGAATGCAGATGGATCTTCTCCCACAAGGAAAACCCCTCTGGCATAATCTCCAGTGCTATGAATGAGCTACTCATTTAATCAATCGATCGATCAATAGGGTTATTGAGGGCTCGATCTGGGCAGAGCACTGTACTACTTGGGAAAGTATGATGGAGTTAGTAAATGCTATCTCTGCTCTTAACTAATTACCTATTGGAAGTCCTGCCCCTAGAAAACACTCACTTAGGAACAGAAATCTTATAATCATCAGATAATGAACATCATGACTTAGAGGAAAGAGTCCGGGCTTGGGAGTCAGAGGTCATGAGTTCTAATCCCGCCTCCGCCACTTGTCAGCTGTGTGACTTTGGGCAAGTCACTTCATTTCTCTGGGCCTCAGTTCCCGCATCTGTAAAATGGGGATGAAGACTGTGAGCCCCATGGGGGACAACCTGATGACCTTGTAGCTATCCCAGCACTGAGAACAGTGCTTTGTACATAGTAAGCGCTTAATAAATACCACCATTATAATTATTAATACAGCGGCACAAAAACTTATGCGGCACTGTAATTTTTTGAGCCGTTTCTCCAGTCTCATTACATTTCAGTCCTCGACAGGGTGTAGTAGGATAGCCTGGCAGATCCCTGTTCTGAGAAATGTCGGGGAAAGCTCCAAGCCAGAGATGGTTCTGCCTAGTGTTGGTGTGTAAATAACTCCAGAGCATGCCAAACCTTTGGGAGTCCCTGGCCTTAACTCCCATTGAACTCACGCCTTTTCCAGATCTTTCTCTTTAAGTACCAAGGATTTTCCTCTGGTTTGGATTCACTCTAGGAAATTCAGATCAATGCTATTGTCTGGGGAATTAATCTTCTTTAAAATGATTTGATGGTGGAATCGGATTCTATCGCTTGTAACTATGGATGAACTCCAGTCCAGAGGTTTCACGTCCTAGAAATTTCATGAAGAAATTGGTTATAGTGATAGTGGGTGTGCCGTTCCACTCACAAATAAACATCCCGGCGAGTGGTGCTCCTGCTAGGGCACAGAGTGCAGTGAGCAAGTAGTTGCAGCCCATTGAAAAGTGTTCAAAGAGCTGGGGAAGTTTTTTGTGATTGTTTTTTATAGTATTTTTAAAGTCCTTACTATGCGTCAGGCATTGAACTAAGTGTTAGAGTAGAGGCAAGCTAATCAGATTGTACACAGTCTGTGTCCCACATGGGGCTCACAGTCTTAATCCCATTTTACAGATGAGTAAACTGAGGCATGGAGAAGTTAAAAGACTTGCCCAAGGTCACACAGAAGACAAGTGGTGGAGCCAGGATTAGGCCCCAGGTCCTCTGATTCCCAGGCCGGTGCTCTTTACACTAAGCCATGCTGCTTCCACTTCCTTAACTACATGAAAAAAATACTATTTAGGGCTAAAATGACCACTAGGAGAATGAGCGTGCCACGTACAAGATTTATAACCAGCAGTTGGTTGCCTTAACAAATTTGCAGTTTTCACCACCCACAATAGTCAACCAATTTTCAGGATTCCTGCCCTGAGAGGTTCTTCAGTCAGAAGCTTTCACACAGATGACATAGCCCTAGTTAGTATTCTCCTTCTTGCAGCGTCTGAACCAGAAAGCCATTCTCTTTCCATTAGACCAATGGTAAGGCTACTGTAGAATTAAATATCAAAGTTCCTATGGGATCAGTGTTACATTTTCTATTATTCCATCATGGCTAAGAAAACCTTCTGTTCAGCAAACACCGCTTTTCCTTCTGTCAGGCCTTGGTGATAGTCATGCTGCTAGATCTTCCCAAGCAGTGAGAATCCGGGGATGCTGGAGCCAATTTTTCCTCACAGAGACCCTCTGGGGTGTCTACCCAGGCCTCCTGGTGAGTAGTCATGCCCATTTTGTTCTGCACCCCTTACTTCTGCCAGGTTTCAGGCTTCAGACATGCACTGACCTAGATAATTTCAGTCCCTAGAGCAAAAGAAATTACAAAATCTTTTAGTGATTATTGGTGCCAAAATACAGTGCCCTGGTCAGGGTAAGTTTGAGGCTTGACTTACTCGGGACAGAAGAAAACTGGCTGTCTGAGAGATCAAGGTTTCCTGGTCCAATTTCATTTGAATCCAGACATCCCCTGCCTGCATTTGCTGACTCTTTTGGACATTGCCAAACATACTTGGGGCTATTTTTCCTTGGTAGATTAAGAGGAAAGAGAAAATTGGGGAAAGCTGCAGGAATCCCCTGAGACACTCTAGGAGTACCAAGCCTGAAACAGCTGCCCCTCTAACCAATAATTAAAACCCCCTACTTTGGGTCTCTGCAGTACTGAAGATATCGAGGGTGTCTTTCAAGTAGTGCAAGGAATTCTTCCTCACATTTAAGAGAACTTGGGATAGTCAGTCCATGTATGTGCTTTTCGCTGCCTGAATTGTCCAGGAAATGAATAACATGAACCTTTCCTTGGAAATATAAACTTTACCACTGAAACATGTAGTGAGAGATAACAAAAGCAAAAAACACTCATCATAAAACTTTGTAATGCTGAATTTTAAAATCCAAATGTACATTTACCTTTTCCTGATGCTCCCAGTTTTCTTCTGGAATTGCAAATTGAGTCAGAATTTCCTTTATTAAATTCACTGGCACCTGAAATTTTTACTGGCGTGCTGATATCATCACCTGTTTTTCTCACCCCTAAGTATTTAATTAGGAATATCTGTATGAAATAATTTTGTTAAAGCAATTGGACCTTTTAAATAGATAGCTTGTATTTTTTAAACAGTCCTCTCTCTGAGTGTGGTGCAGGATGAAAAAATATACCGATCAAGATTCTGTTCCTGAAAACATGAAGTGTGGGTGGAAAATTCTGTTATAATTCTGTGCCCCCTAGTGGTTCTTATATTTTTCTTTTAAATATTTTTCATAGAGGATGACGAAAAAGTGTTTTATATTGCAGCAAATGTAACCACAATATTCAGGCTATTTGCTCATTTAACCTAACTCTCAGTTCCCCCGGGAATTTTTTTGTTTTTGTTTTTGATTCAGATGGCAGTGTCATTCAGAGAACTGGTGCTGCTGTATTGCCATTATCCGGTTTTAAAATAGTCTGTACGTACTATCAATTTTGTATTTTCCTTCATTTCTTCATGCTGAACATTTTGCATGATTTCTTATGGAATTATCTCTTTCATTATTCCTTTTTCTGAAAAGGGTTTTTTGTTTACAAATGATGTTTTCTATGTTTGGTCTTAACATGAAAGATGGTACATCACTAAGTTTCCATAGAAGTGGATGGTTGAGGCAGTGAATTCAGATAATTCTCTCTATACAAAGCTTTGCTCTCATCTAGACAGGTCACTGGTAAAATGTCTTTAACTTTTAATACCCTCTTTAATCTTAAAGAGCACTAATATAAGTGCTACTTCAGTTACAACATCAGAAAGAGATAGTCCTTGCTCTGAACAGGACAGTTAATTGATATAAATGTGGTTGGCAAAAATATGCAACCAATGCTATTTCTCATTTGAAAAAGTTCATTTCTAGATCCAAGTCTGTAGTGTGACTTGCAAGTACGCTTTCAAACATGCTAACGAATCCCCTATCTTAAAAAAAAAAAAAGCCCTCCCTTGATTCCATGGTTCCCTCCAGTTATCGCCCAAGCTCCCTCCTACCATTTCTCTCCAAACTCCTTTAGAGACTTATGGACCACCCCTTTCTCTTGGAAATATTATCTAATTTTGGCTTTACTGACACTGTCCATTCCTGGTTCTCCTCCTACCTCTCTGGCTGCTCATTCTCAGTCTCTTTTGCAGGATCCTCTTCTGCCTCCCAGCCTCTAACTGTGGGAGTCTCTCAGGGCTCAGTTCTGGGTCTCCTTCTGTTCTCCATCTATGCTCACTCCCTCAGAGAACTCATTTGCTCCCACAGCTTCAACTACCATCTCCATGTGGATGATTCCCAAATCTACTTTTCTAGACCTGACTTTCCTTCTCTGCAATATCATATTTTCTCTTGCCTTCAGGATATCTCATATTTCCTCCAAACCTGCACCTCAATCAACCATATTTATTGAACACATACTGTGTGCAGAGCACTGTACTAAGCATTTGGGAGAGAGTACAACAGACTTGGTAGACACATTCCCTGCCCACAATCAGCTTACAGCCTAGACAGGGAGACAGACATTAAAATAAATAAAATAAATTATGGATATAAAGCAGCAAGGCATAGTGGATAAATGATGGGTCTAGGAATCAGGGGGTCATGGGTTCTAGTCCTGGTTCCGCTACTTGTCTGTTGTGTGATCTTGGGCAAGTCACTTCTTTTCTCTGTGTGTCAGTTACCTCATTTGTAACATGGGGATTGAGACTTTGAGTCCTGAATGTGTCCAACCCATTTACCTAGTATCTACCCCAGCACTTGGTACACTGCCTGGTACATAGCAAGTGCTTAAGAAATACTACAATTATTATTATTATCATCATTAGTAAAGTGCTGCAGGGCTAAGGGAGGGGTGAATAAAGGGTGAAATTCCAAGTGCAAGGGTGACAAAGAAGGGAATGGGAGAAGAGCAAATGAGGACCTAGTCGGAACAGGCCTCTTGGAGGCCTTGTGCCTTCAATTTTAACATATCCAAAACAGAACTCATCTTTTCACCTAAACCATTTCCTTCCCATGAATTTTCCCATCATTGTAGACAGCACCACCATCCTACCTGTCTCATAAACCCATAACCTTGATATTATCCTCCACTCATCTCTTTCATTCAAACCACATATTCAATCTAACACTAAGTCCTGTCGGTTCCACCTTCTCAACACTGATAAAATATGCTCTTTCCTCTCCCTCCAAATGGCTACTCTGCTGATCCAAGCACCTACCATCTCCATCTTTGACTAATGCATCAGCTTCCTTGGTGATCTCTATTCTCTATTTCTACTATTCCCCCCCACTCCAGTCCATACTTCATTCTGTTGCCCAATTCATTTTTCTGAGATAATAAAAAGCTCCATCCATATTTTCTGCCTACTCGAAAATTTCTTACAATTAGCTTTAAGGCACTCAATCAGTCTGCCGCCTCCTGTCTCGCCTCACTGATTTTCTACTACAATTTAGTCCGCTCACTTCCTTCATCTCTAGCTAACCTACTCACTATTCCTCAATTTTTTCTATCTCATTGCTGACCTCTTTCCTGGAACTCTTTCCCCCTTTCATATATGACAGATCACCACTCTCCCCATCATCAAAACCTTATCAAAGTCATATCTCTTCCAAGAGGCCTTCCCTGACTAAACCCTCATTTTTCTTACTCCCTCTCATTCATTCAATCATATTTATTGGACACTTACTGTGTGCAGAGCACTGTACTAAGTGCTTGTGAACTACAATTCAGCAACAAAGAGAGACAATCCTGCCCATAATGGGCTCACACCCTTTTGCATTGCCTTTGTACATGGATTTGTATCCTTTAAACACCTGAAATTCACCCATCTTCAGCCCCACAGCTCTTAAGTACATATCCACCATTTATTTTAATATATTCTCCCCATCTACAGCTCCTTGTGGGCCGGGAACATGTCTATCAACTCTGTTGTATTGGTCTCTTACAAACAATTAGTACAGTGTTCTGGACCCAATAAATACCACTGATTTACTGATGGAGAGGGAAAGGGGCTCTGTGTGCTATTTATGTTCTTTCAATAATGTCTGGTGGTGCTTCACGCACCTTTCTCTTGGGTAGAGCTGGGGCTTAGGGACTGCTGCAGTGATGGATAATGCTCTACCACTGATTTGTTTACAGTCCACTCAATCAAATTTACTGAGCACTTACTCTGTGCAGAGCACTGTACTAAGCACTTGGAAGAGTAGAATTCCAAAATAAACAGACACATACCCTGACCGCAATGAGCTTAAGACGGCTATATACCCTGAGGAGTGGGAAAAAGGTTAAGGGGATCCCTATATTATCCAGGTGTCTCCAGAGTGTCTGTGGAGATGCTTCTGAGTCCACTAGATAGTGGGAGTTCCAGGAATTTACACCATCTTCCCAGGTACCACTCAGCTTCTCTCCTTGCCTGGGTCTCATCTATGGGCAGCAGCAGGAGGGGGTCTCTTGATGCTGGTCTTGGGGATTCCTCAAGACACCAAGTGAAAACTTGAAACAGTTCTAGAAACCCAATTCCTGTGATGCCCTGTGGCTTGCTGAAGATCTCTGGCAGGGAGAATGCCGGAGACTATCTAGGACAGCTGAACAAGGCTGGGAGTGCTAGGTCATTTTCATGATTTACTTCTGGGAGAGTAGCAACTTCTGTCACTTCAGAAACTGGACAGATGGAGGCCAGCAAGTGAGCCCTGGCACTCCTCCCATCACTTTTTCCACATTCCAACTGCCAAAGGGGAAGCCTGAAAGAGAATGCGACAGTGTGAGATATGCCCAGGTTTGTGGCTGCAGGGCTCGGGGTCCTTTTTCTTTTTGACAGTGGTCCCAACTCAAGTGAGTTAAAAGGTCATATAAAATCTCTTTTATTACTCCTTTTTCTGAAATTTTTTTTCTCAAAAATGACATATTCTATACTTGGCCTTAACCTGAAAGATGGTATGTCACTAGGTTCCCACCGAAGTGGAGGGTTGAGGCAGTACATTCAAATAATTTTTGTTTTTATCCCGATTGTTTCCTCACTCCATGGTTCTCTGTAAGCCACTTCACTTCTAATTAATTGTTTAAAGTGGCTATGGGGAGTATGAGCTAATAAAACAATTGGAAAATGCTATGTAGTTCTTAGGGCTGATGAAGTTCTTGATCATCACTGGGGCTCAAATGTAGTATTTTCAAAACTTTGGCAGTCTCTTTGATAAATGGCCAGATGTGATTTTTATGCTTTCCTCTTTTTTAAATTGAAAAGGAAAAGGAAAGGTGAAACCCTTCTCACCTGGGAACAGTACTTTTTATTCAGAAAGAATGGAGTCTCATTTTCTGATTCAGTGAAAGGAATTCTTTTTATAGTTGAAAATCAATCCACATGTCCAGAGCTGTGTTGAAAGACTCATGACATAATTTGACCTCCACACAGTCTTCTGGATATGTGAGGGTGGGACCGTTTTAGTCCATGAGCATTTGGTGCTATGGGAATTTGTATATTTGTTTGTTGCTTTTTTTCTTACAGAAATACGTAAGAACACGAATAAGTTTACTCTGGGCCTAAGTTTCCCCATGTGCAAGATACCTGCTCTCTGTACCATGAGTCCTACATGGGACAGGATTGGGTCTGTTATTTACACCAGCACTTCTCACAGTGTTTGGCATATAAGTACTTAATAAATATTATAACTCACTATTGCTAAATTTTGAACATTTACAGAATACATCCTGCCATATGGTTATTACTAATGACGTCTTACAATTTAAAATATCAGGTATTTTTAGAACTACATGTCCCAGAAAGACTTGAAGCAGGAAACTGACAGCAATGGCTTCAATATGTGGGTCTTACTTTTCTTAGTATAGGCTGCATTATTCATAAGAAGTGGCATGTCTTATGCAGTGTCACAGCAGGAGGAAGTAGCAGAACTAGAAGAGAAGACTTGAAGTGCTGCCTTGAATGGTAATCCTGAATTAAGATCACTGAGCCTTGCAGCCTATCCCTAAACATCCAACAGACCACAGCTCAGCCCATCTTCAAAAACCTTCTGAAATCCCATCTGCTCCAGGAGGTGAATATGTTATCACCCCATCCACTTCATATCCCTGCCACTTCAGCACTTCCACATCTCTAATAACTTGGGCACTCATCCTTCCTGTAGAATATATATATATGTATGACCCACAGTTGCTTTCTCATACCTGTAATTTATTTTAGTATCTGTCTTCCCAGTTATATTTTAAGTTCCTTGAGGGCAGCAATCATGTCTACTAAATTTTACTGTACTCCCGTAAATACTAAGTACACTACTTCCCACACAGTAAGTGCTCAATAAATACCACTGATTGACTAGCTACTATCCATATTAAGAGATTTTATAAATAGTGGGATTCATGAGCTTTCTGGAATATGGGTCTGTAAATATATAGTTAATTTCTTAGTGAGCAGGGTGGAATGACTGCACAATTCCTCAGCAGCTGCTGCAAGGTGACCTGAAGTGGGGTGAGCAGTTGGGTGGAAGAAATGTGATAAGGATATGCAGACTTATCCTCAGCCAGTGCAACATGCCATTGGTTGTTGGGAAGCAACAGCCACAGACAGATCAATTTGGAATCAACAGTCAGCGGAAAGCATCTCTTTTTAGTCAAGGGCACCCACTGTCCGGGAGGCACAGGAAAACAACTTTCACAAGTTATCAATGTGTGCAGAAGGCCAGTCTAGTCCCCATTATGTACAGTTATGCTGGCAGCAGCAGTAGCAGCCTTAGGCCAATTCTATTTTGTGGGCTTCTCTATATGATGCTATTTTATCATGATACAGAGAGAGAGAAAGAGAGAGGGAGAAGCAAAGAAGACTAGGGTAATAAACTGGACCATTATGATTCCTCTTCCATGCTTTCTTGACTCATTTGAGACCCAACAGTAGCAGTCAGTTTTTCTCACTGCCTCCGCCCATACCTATAGCTGCAGACACAAAAGACCTTCAGCATCACATGAGTGGAGAAATTCCAAACCAAAATGAACCTTCCTTTCAACCCCCATTCCCTCCCCCACCAAAAAGCAGCAAGGTTCAAAAGATTAACCCATTAGTTCCATAATACTTTCTTCTTTGCTAAGGGAGCACCTCTCCCTGCTGGGTTGGGGGACCAGCCCTGAGGGTCATCATGTCTTGGTCCATTCACCACCATGGCAAATAACCCTTTGATCAGAGCAACAAAGTTTACCAGAAATAAAAGCCAGAGTAGCATTTCCACTTCCTCTCCTTCCTCCCAGAGGGGAGAGGGTCACATGCCCCCATTACTTGGAAGGAGAAATCCCCAGCCCATCCCTGGGTTCTAGGAATGATGGCCTTCCCTGAGGTTCAGCAGAGATGATATACATCCCCCTGCCTACCCCCACACACACCTCATCCCCCATGGTTTGGAAACCTAAGTCTCTGGTGCCAGATTCGTCCAGCTGGCAAAGCTGCCGCTGGGCACCCAGAGCGATGACAGGAAGTGCCCTGAATCTGCGCAGCAACCGGAGAAGGGAGGCTGGCATTAACTCACATTTCAATCCTCAGTCTATGCCATAGACATATTGCTCCCATCCCATGAACTACTCCTCTCTCTTCATGCTTTTCCTCCTTACTGTGGGGTGTTTGACAGTCCTCCCTCATCTCCCAGCCCAAGGCTCTGGGCTGCAGCAGTTAAAACCTTTTCTTTAACTGACCAAATGTTTAAAGCTTTACCTGTACCCTTGTGTACTATGTCTGTCCAAGACTTACCTGGGTTCTAATTCTAACTCCACCATTTGCCTACTCCATCCTTGGAAAGAATGGTCTCTGTGGAATGAGGGGGACAGAAACCAGATTGTAGCAGGTCAGAGATGGGAGGTGGAGAGGAAGTGAAGGCAGTGTATATATAAAACTACTTAGAAGAAGTTGCACAGGAATAGGAGAGGGATATGGACTAATACCTGATTATCTTGTATCTATCCCAGTGATTAGAACAATGCTTGGCACATAGTAAGCATAAGACACTCAATCAGGTCTCTTCCCCTACTTATCCTCACTACTCTTCCACTGCAACCTAAGCACACACTTCACTTCTCTAATACTAACCTAATTATCTGGCCTTGCTCTCATCACATCCTCCATCAACCTTTTATTTAAGCCCTCTCTCCTGCCTGGAATTTCCTCCTCTTTCATATCTGGCAGGCTACCACTCTTCCCATCTTCAAAGTCCTATTGAAAAAATATTTCTCCGGGATTTCCTCTTGTAAGATTCACCACCTTACCCTATATTTCCTTCTTTCTGCATTATCTATTCAATTAGTTTCATCCCCTAAGCAGTTAGATACTCAACCCATTCCCACAGCACTTATATAGATATCCTTATATTTGGTTGTTTCTCTTATCTATAATTTATTTTGCCATCTGTCTCTTCACCTAGACCAAAAGCTTCTTGAAGGTAGGAATCATATGTACCAACTGTATTGAATTATCCCAAGTGCTTCATACAATGCTCTCCACCAAAGTATTTAGTAAATACTATTGATTGGAGGTAAATTTCAAAAGCAGGTAGGATATCTCTTTAGAGAGGGCTACAGAGGTTGGGCGGGGGTGGCGGGCAGAGGGAACTGGGAGGTGATGGGAAGTTTTGGGGGAGCTTATACCTTATGGTATTGATTTTGTCAGCAAAAGAGATGTCATGGTCTTTGGATCTGAGTTCCAAAGTAGTTATTAAAGGTCTGGAATAGTTAGATGGAGACAGTATACTTGGTAGTGGAGAGAGAAGCAGTTTTATTAAGCAGTGGAATATCAGAGTTATAGCTGTCCCTCTATAAATACATTTTAATGGTTGAAGTTGGTATGGTACTGGAATTGCCATCAGTGTCATGAGTGTAATAACAGAGGAAGAGTACTGTGGACATCAATCTTGTGGACTTTGGTGGTGTGAGATTGATGGAAAGCCTGGGAAGAAAGGAAGTTGAATCTGGTGGAGAAAGCAAACTGAGTTCTTGGATTTTTGCATCAAGGGAAGGGAGGTTGATTGGGAATTCTAATGGGCCATGGTGGCCTGGTAGTTTAAGAGTTAGAGAATGGGATTTGAAAGTCAGTGCAGTTGGAGGTGAAACAAGTAATGATGATGTGAGGCAACATGTGTCCACCTTGGAGAACAAGGGAAGGACTGTAGAGCAGGAGATCAATCAATCAGTCAATGAATCATATTTTTTGAGCACTTACTGCATGCAGAGCACTGTACTAAATGCTTGAAAGAGTACACTATAGCAGTGTTGGTAGACACATTGCCTGCACACAATGAGCTTAAACTTATTAAACTTGAAGCTTAAAATCTAGAGGGGGAGACAGACAATAACACAAATAAATGAATTGCAGATATGTACATAAGTACCTTGAGGCTGAGGGAGAAATGAAAAAAAGGGGAGCAAATCCAAATCCAATTATATCCAAGGAGGTGAAGGCAGGAACTATTTCTTTCAACTCCATTATTTTGTACGCTCCCAGCACTTAATATAATACTTTGCAAACAGTAAGCCCTCACTAAATAACCAATAAATGTCACTGATGGATCAAGGCCAGCAGAGTTAAGTAGACAGCTTGGGGCTGGTCATGAGAAATGTTTACCCAGATGTTGAAATCCCCATAAGGAGCAAGCCCAGGTTACTGGTCAAGTGGAGACTGAAGGAGAGGCTATTTCAGGAACCTGGTGGGTAGGGGAGAATCTGCAGCAAAATGGCTTGGTGTAGAATATTGTTTCCTGGTCTGTGTGGTGGTGGAGAGATAGGACGGCTTAGAAGTAGAGTTCAGTGTAATTAGGTCTGTTCTTAAACTGCCATTTCCCCTGACACAGTGGTTCTAGGCCCAATTTGTTCGCATGTGAGGAGGCTATGCCAGTCCCTGGGAGGAGCAGCTTCCTTAGGACATGGGGTATGGGGCCCAGAACAAAGTCTGAATGGCTTTGTCACATTGGTCAGATTCTAATGTCATAGTGATTGGAAGTGGGCCTGAGAAGGGAATAGCAGTATGTATCTCTAAAAATATTTCCTTGTCTATGTACATTGGCTTGGCACCAATGATTAGATTTGCCCCATGCAGATTTGGGTCAAAATCAGATTTTTCCCATGGAAAATGTTTCTAAAATTTGCTTGCATGTACAGATTGGCCATTTTGTGTCAGTGTTATTTGCTTCAAGTTGATTATTTAGAAAAATATAATAAATCAATAAATAAGCGAATAAGAAGGTTAGGGATCTTGTTCTAGGATTATTGATGGAACGGAATACGAGAACCCCAAAATAGCCCTTATTTTTTCACATTGTAGAACATGCACAGAAATGACTACAGAATTAACCCTAGTTTTAGATACCAAAATTGTATACACCATATTTTGTGCTTGTGCTTGCAAAACAAAGGTGAAAAATGTGACTTAGAAAGACGTGATTTAAAATACAGTCAAGATGAAAGTTCTACTCAGAGTTCTATTTCTTCCATACAATTTTGAAATTTACAATATTCCATATATGGTAACTTGTGGTTGACTTAAAACCTCCTTAAAATGATTAGTCTTTCTGCTTTCATTTATAACATTGTGAATATTAATAGAGTAAAACATATATTGCATTTGACTAGTTTTGCTCCAGTTTTCTGAGGAAAGATATTAGATATTCAAATGTCTACTAATGTTTTTCTCTTGCTAATGGTGAGTGGAAATTAATTAGGTCCTTATTTAATTCAAAAACTATCTGTAAACTGCCACTGGAAAATAGGATTAATATTACATAAAAAAAGTATTTTTCCAAAATAAGCTGAGGGCACCATGTCTGTGGATATTTAATGCCTTGTAACTATAACTAGAGTAACTCTGATAGTAATCTGAAATGTAAGACTTTTTAAGGAGGGATAAAGTTGAAATTGTGGTATTAATTTCTGATATCTTAAGGTAAATTAAATAGACATCAAATTTTGTTCTAGCAGCCTTAGCATTCATTAATACTTTACTCAAACTCTACCTGGTATTGAAGTCTTTTTTTATATATGGCACATTTTGTGCTTATGAAAGCACAAAACTTCTTCCTTTGTGCTTCTTGGAATATTAAGCATAAAAACACATTCATTTTTCTCAGTTCATAATGGAACTACTAATGTTGTACATTAATTCCACAACTAAGTTTTGGTTCATTTGCAGAATAATGTTGAATTTGTAAACAGATTTTTGAAAAATGGCAATCTCTTAAAGTACTTCAATAGTAACAATTACACATCTTAATTGATCAATCAATGGGTGTTTTGAGCGCTTATTGTGGGCAGATCACTGCGCTAAGTGTTTAGGAGATAGTACATAAGTGATGCAGAAGGGAGCGGGAATAGGGGAATTGAGGGCTTAGTCAGGGCAGGCATCTTGAAGGAAATATGATTTTAATAAAACTTTGAAGGTAGAGAGAGATATGTGAAGGGAGAATAAGTTTCAGGGCAGAGAGAGGATGGGCAAGGGTTTGGCAGAGATATAGATGAGATTGAGGTATAGTGAGTAGGTTGGTGTTGGAGGAGTGAAGCGGCAGGCTGGGTTCTAATAGGAAATCAATGATGTAAAATAGGAGGGGCAAGCTGACTACTTTAAAGCTGGTGGTAACACAGATTCTAGAAAGAAAACACCCACATATTGCTTAGTTAGAAAGCCTATCTTTTAAGATAAACAAGGCCCAATTCTTAATCCTTTCCTAAAGGTCATTTATGTGTTTCACTCTCTGGAAATGATCGAGGTAATTTTGGTCATACAAATAGTTATGCCTTAAGTTATGTTTATGCAGATTTTTGCCCTATTTTAAGCATAGACCTGCTTTTACTGAACTTCATTATCTAGTGACCAGAACAGGAAAGAAAATAAGGAAAATCACAGCTTTGTTTTTAAAAAATGAGGTTTGAGCAATGTTATGATAGTTAGTGGGTGATGACATTTCCTCTGTCTGGGAGGGGTAACCCACATTAGTCATGTTTAGGACAGACCTCCAGGGAGTCCCTGGGATCAAAATGCCCTCTTTATTCTATGATTAAGGGAGGGATGTCCTTAGGGGTTCACCTTGGTGCATCCCAGATTAACCATCCAGGGTCCAGCTAGCCTACTACATCCCCCTTCATGGGTTGCTGGAGCCCAGAGGAAAACAAATTTCTACTCCCCTCACCTTAAGAGCAATCTATCTGACTGATCTTTTGATCCTACCTAGTTTACTCAAGTCATCATGTCCTATTTAATCTCTACACCTTAACTACCTTCCTTTGATGACCAAATTGACACCCATCCTCTCTACTTTACTCAACCCACTCCCTCCTCTATCCCTTCATCGATCTTATACCACTAACCCACACTCTTGGATCACCTCCACAGTCCGCTTCCTTTGCTCCGGTGAAAGAGGTGCAGGTTGCTGTTGGAGGAAATACAGCTATCAGGCTAACCTTGTCCTCTTCAAGTTCATTCTTGTCTGCTTTAACTCTGTTCTTTTCTTCTGCCAACATTATTTCTCCATCCTTATTAACTCCAATACTCATTGTCCTCGCCAGTTGTTTCAGATGGTTAACTCCCTCTTTAAGTCTCCTGTCCTCTTGCTTCTCCCATCTCTTGCCCATAATGACATGGCCACATACTTTACTGAGAAAATTGAAACCACCAGGTGTAATCTCCCTAAAATCCCACTTGCTAGTCTTCAGTCCCTCCCTCCTCCTGCTCCTTTTTCAACTCTTCCATCTTTCCCAACAGTATCCCAAGAGGAGCACTTGCCTACTAATCTTTTTTCCTCTCTGAACAACATCCTCAGTTGTTCACTCTTCAAAGGCTTCTTTACCTTGACTTTTAACATGTTCATGTATCCCCTATTCAGCAAAATCCCATGGGTCTCTCCAGTTATCATCCCATCTCTCTCGTACCATTCCTCTCCAAACTCCTTAAGTGAGTTGTCTATACCCACCATCTCCAGTTCTTCTCCAATTCTCTCCTTGATTCCCCTCAAATCTAGCTTCTGCCTCCTACACATCAAAGAAAGGTATGGTCTCCAATGATCACCTTCTTGCCAAAGCCAGTGGCCCCTATTCCATTCTAATCTCCCTTGACCTTTCAACTCCTTTAGACACTGTCGACCACCCCCATCTCCTGGAAATATTATCCAACCATGGGTTCTCTGACACTGTTCTCTCCTCATTCTCCTATCTTTCTGAGTGCTCATTCTCAGTCTGTTTTGTGGGCTCCTCCTCTGCTCCCACCCCCCAACTGTGGGAGTCCCTTGAGGCTCAATTCTGGATCCCCTTCTATTCTCCATCTACACCTACTCCCTTGGAGAATTCATTCGCTTCCATGCCTTCAACTACCATCTGTATGTGGATGATTCCCACATCTACATCTCTAGCCCTGTTCTTTTTCCTTTTCTGTAGTCTCATTTCCTTCTGCCTTCACGACATTTCTACTTAGCTTTCCTACTGACACCTCAAACTGAACTTAACCAAAACAGAACTCCTTACCTTCCCACCCCTACCCTGTCCTTTCCATGACTTTCCTGACACTGTAGACAGCACCACCATCCTCCCTATCTCATAAGCCCCATAACCTTGGCATTATCCTTGGCTCACCTCTCTCATTCAACCCACAGAGTCAATCTGTCAGCAAATCTTGTGGGTTCAACCTTCACAACTTCACTAAAACCCACCCTTTCCTCTCCATCCAAATGGTTACCACATTAATCCAAGCACTTAGCTGAACCTACCATGATTACTACATCAGCCACATCACTGACTTCTCTGCCTCTTGTCTCTCTCCAATCCAGTCCATACATCACTCTGTTTCCAGGATCATTTTTCTACAAAATCTTTTAGTACATGTTTCCCTATTCCTCAAGAACCTCCAGTGGTCACCCATCCACCTCCACATCAAACAGAAACTCCTTACCATTATATTCAGAGCACTCAATCACCTTGCCTCCTATCTGTCCTCCCTGGTTTCCTATACAACCTGCATGCTTCATTCCTCTAATACTTCACTCCTCTAATTCACTCAGTCAATTCATTCTAATACTAACCTACTCACTGTACCTTGATCTCTTCTATCTTGCTGCCTTCCTCTCACCAACATCCTGCTTCTGGCCTGGAACACCCTTGCTCTTCATATATGACAGGTGATCATTTTCCCACCTTCTAAGCCAAATTTCCAAAGAGTTTTTCCCTACCAGGCCCTCATTTCCTCTTCTCCCATTCCCGGACTTGCATCCTTAATTCACCTGTTCCTTAACCCTACAGTACTTATGTATATATCTATAATTATTTCTATTAATATATGTCTTTCCATCTAGGCTGTAATCAGCTCACTGAGGGCAGTGAATGTATGTCTACCAACTATGTTATACTGTACTCTCCCCCAAGTACTTAGTAGAGTACTCTGCACACAGTAAGTGCTCAATAAATGTGTTTGATAGATCTGATTTTCTCAAAAGTCACACAGAATACACAATCTCTGTTTATGAACAGATAAACAGTATTTTCTTAAAGTAAGTGCCTTATGGGCAGGGAATGTATCTATCAACTCTATTCATTTTACTCTCCTAAATGCTTAGTCCAATGCTCTGCACACAGTAAGCACTCAATAAATACTATTGATTGATTGTGTTTAGTACATAGTAAACACCAAATATACATTACAATTGTTAACCCTGGGATAGCTTCTGCACCAAAAGTTACTCCGCTTCCTAACAAATAACCCTTTAATGGGGAATAAAACCTTGGTTTTCATATAGCACTTTAATTCCCCAAACACTTCCCTTGAAAATGGATAATTTATTACTATCTGATTAAGTTTGTTACTTTAAGTAAGATGCTTTAGCTCACTTGAGTTTTACCAACATTCCATGTTCCCTGCTACCATCCCAACAACTCATTCCAACACTACATATGTTCTTGTCTCAGGCCGTCGAGCCATGTCCAACCCATACAACCCCATGAACACATCTCTCCCAGAACGCCCTACATCCATCTGCAATTGTTCAGATAGTGTGCCCAGGGAGTTGTCTTGGGAAAAATATGGAAGTTGTTTACTATTGCCTCCTTTCGCATGGTAAACTTGAGTCTTCACCCTCGACTCTCGCCCATGCCACTGCTATCCAGCACAGGGGAGTCTTGATTTGTAGCAGATTGCCTTCCACTCACTAGCCACTGGTCATGCTAGGAATGGAATGGGTATGCTTCTGCTTGACTTTCCTTCCCGTAGTCGAGATGGGTAGTGTACTGGGAACTCCCAGTTGTGACCCTGAGAGGGCACATATGTTCAGGTAGTCACAAAAAATTTACATAGAGAGTTACTGTTTATCACTTCTGCCTGATGCTTGTGACTCTACATGAAAAAATATTTGAGAATATATATATTTTGGAAGTCAGGCCTAGTCTCTCCTTTGTGCAGTTGAAGACATAGGCAATGAATTTTCCTGGGCACAGAGGGCAGCAGATATGCTGTCCTGTTTCATATACCTTTTCCCTGCCCGCTCCCTAATCTCTCACCTCAGTGACTCTTTTTTAGTGAGGAGTACATCTGACCTGGGTGGGAAATACTCATCTTTTCATTCTTCAGTCTTCAATAGAAGACATAGCAGCAAACAGTCTTCACCTGAAAACTCATCTAGTCTTTTTGGGGTTTTCCCCAGTCTGGAATACATTAGGCTGTTCATATTATGGGAAAAGGAAAATAATGGCAATATCTATTATTTATCATCTCCATTTGTACTGAGGCAATTACATATTGTATTCATTTGTACAGTTCAATAAAGTCTTAGCCTGCTTTTTTCAACATTCTCAGCTAGAGGTCATGTCATATTCCTTGCCTTGATAAGCTCATTCTAGTCTTTTCTTCTACAGCCAAATCCAAAAGTCATCAGCATAAGCAGCTGGGGAGCATGTGCCTCAAGGATGTCTTATCACCTGTAATAGCATTTTTTTTTTTAAGGAAAGGGAAAATTTTAACTTACTGCTTTAAAACCAGTGATATTGACCGTTAAAAGCACTACCATTATATTATGGAAAAACAAGTCTGCTTTTTTCCTCTGTTGAATGTTTTGGTTGAAAGTGTGCCCAGAGGCCTTGGCAAAGGGTCCATTTTTATGAATCTCAAAAGTAAATAACAAAACACAGGCCTCAAAGTGGTGTATGGCTGAATTCACCCAGCTTTGCAGCCCAGAGGACTGCAACGGTCCTTTCCCAAACCTCCCATCTGCTGCAAGTACATCATTGAAAACATTCAGCTAGATAGCCTTCTTTTGTTTTCATCAAGAGCAGCAATTAGAGATGCTAACCCCAAATCATTACAATATTTATGCATAACTGATCAAGGTGTCCCTACTTTTAATGGTTATTTCACTTTTGAAATCTCACTTAAGCTACCACTTTTATAAAAAAATAATGTTACTTCCATTCACATATGACATCAGACAGTTCATGAGAAGATAATTTAATGCAATTCATTTCACAGTTAAAAATACATATAACAATTATTCAGTAAAGGGTTACAAATAAGGAAACTAGACAAAATACTATTACATAGACTTTGGAGCATTTATTAAATTTAGGATACATTCCAGAGGAAAAAAATAAGAAAGAAAATATGCTCTTAGTTAATGAGCTTTTCAAAATTCTTTTGGGAGTTTAAGCACAAATGCTCTCTAAAAGCCAAATTGACCTGTTTGAGAAAGTCTCGATGATTATGCAAGGGTTAGTTCTTACCTCTGTAAAATTCCCATAGTAGAGGGGCACCTATTTCATCCCATAATAGTGAAAAGTATTGCTTAATTTTTATGTATGTCAAAAGCATGAGTCTAAGAAGATGATTTTAGTAATTTTTCATATTTGCTTCAAAGCTGGCATTTTATCTTGGAAAAAATGGTAAAATATAGCTCTCTTCCATGATTACAATATTTTTCAAATTGGTTGACTTATTGGCATGAATTTATAGTTCTTTGGCTTAATTAATTTGACCATTCACTTAACATTTTTGAAGCACTTATTGTACTGTAGTTAAAAAGGGGCAGGGAAATGGGCAACAAGTATATGAGAAAGGATTTGATATATAAAGACAAAATATAAGACAACAAATTGAATTATAAATGGGCAACAAGTATATGAGAAAGGATTTGATATATAAAGACAAAATATAAGACAACAAATTGAATTATAAATCCCAGAATATTATAGTTGAAGGGTCCATTGTTGTTGTTAATGATGATGATGATATTTACTATGCGTTAAGCACTCTTCTAAGTGCTGGGATAGATACAAGGCAATCAGGTTGGATGCAGACCCTGTCCCACATGGGGCTCACAATCTCACTCTCAATTTTACAGATGAGTTCACAGGAGTTTCCCTTCTCTTTACATGGCTAAAATGTACATTAACATAAATTACAGATAGTAGAAGGTAATAGTATAGGAAATGATAAGCTCCCCTAAACTGTAAGCTCTTGATGGGCCCCTGTGTACAATCTCTATGTATAGTACTCTCTTGAGTGCTTAGTACAGGGCTCTGTTTATAGTAAGTGTTCAATAAATACCATTAATTGACTGACACACTCAAATGCTACAAGTGGTATGTGTGTAACCAGTTACTTTGGTGGAATGGGAGTACTGAAGAGGCAGTTATGGGGGATTAAAAATTAAATGGGGAAGGACTCTGGCAGGAGATGTAATAATACAATTTAGAGATTGGTGCAGCCATGGTCTGCCAAATTGATATGAAGGAGGGAAGGAGTTCCGGACAGAAGGGAAGATGTTAGCAAAGGGTCAGACATGGGTAAATTGAATTCTAGGCATATTGAGGAACTTCGCTTGAGAAGATCAAAGAGTGTCATCTGGGACATAGTAGGGGATGAAAAGATAGGTAATACAGAGAGAACTGATTGAAACCCTTAAAGCTGGTGGTCAGTATTCTCTGCTTGATGTCTAGAGGAATGAGTGATAATTAGAGGTTTTTGAGGAGTGGGGAAAACACATGAAGAACAATAGGGAAAGTGTCTGGAAGGAGAGAGTTACGCATGGATCTGGAAAGAGGAAAGACTGGAGGCCACATGATCAGCAAGCAGGCTGATGCAATTGTCATCAGCATATGGGAAGTGCTTGACATAGCATGAGAACTATTTGGATGGAGAAGGGGTGGAGTCCTGATATGCTATATCAATAGAACCAATAGGAATTGGTGTTAGACTGAATATGGGGGTTAAAATTGAGAAAGGAGTCTAGGATAAAGCCAAAGTTCTGGATTTGAGGATGGGGAAGATCATAGTTTTATCATCTGTGATAGGAAAGATAGGAGGCACTGATCTAGAAACAAGGATGAGTGTTCAGATTTGGATATAGTAGGATTAAAGTGCTGGTAAAATAGACAAGAAGAGCTGCCCTGCTGACAGGAAGATATGCAAGATTACAGAGGCAGAGAAGATCATGGTAAATTTGGAAATCTTTCACATAGAGAGGGCAGTTGAAGGAGTGCCTGAGATCACCCAATGAAGTGAGTGTAGATTGAGAAGAGAAGTGGACCTATAACTGAGCCTTGAAGTACCCCTTCAGTTAATGGGTGGGAGGTAGAAGAAGAACTGGTGAAAAATATTGAGAAGGATAAGCCAGAAAAATAGGAAGAGTATGGGGAGAAAACTAGCAAAAAAATGGATAGCTTAGTATTTCCTGGATATATGGCTGATCCATAGAGTTGAAGGCAGCCAAGTGGTTTTGAAGATTAAGTTTCTTGAGTCTAGTAGATTTGGCCTAGAGAAGCAGCATGGCTCAGTGGAAAGAGCCAGGGTTTAAGAATCAGAGGTCATGAGTTCTAATCTCAGCTCTGCCACCTGTCAGCTGTGTGACTTTGGGCAAGTCACTTAACTTCTCGGTGCCTCAGTTACCTCATCTATAAAATGGGGATTAAGACTGTGAGCCCCATGTGGGACAACCTGGTTAACCTGTATCTACCCCAGCGCTTAGAATAGTGCTCGGCACATAGTAAGCACTTAACAAATACCAGCATTATTATTATTATTTGGCAAGAAGGAAATCACTTGTTGCCTTGGAAAGAGCAGACTTAGTGAAATAGGTGGAAACCAGACTCAGAGGATCAGGAAGAGAATTGGGGGGCAAGCAGGTTGCAAGTGAAGTCCTGGGAGTTAGGTATCTGATGGTCTTCATATATTGCCTTTCATATGGAATTCGTGCCCTTTTGCATTCATTGGTTGTACTGAACTCTTAGTCCTTTTATTTTTTTGCCACAAGTCATTTCTGTTCATTTCACTTTACATTTATCTCACTTCCTTTCCAATGTTAAACCTTGATATTAATGACTTTATAATACATTGGTTTCATTTACTGAATAGTACCCTTGTGGTCATCTGTTTTATAGCCGTGGAAAGAATGAACTACAAAACCCTGAACATGAAGGAAGACCAACTTAACTCTTTTCAAATCAAATTCCCAGTGTAGGGATAAGTTTCTAGGTGGTAGTATTAGTATTTGAGGGCCCATTTGGTGCATGACATTGTATCAGGCACGTGAGAAATTCAGAATATAAAAGTGAGACCTTGCCTACTCTGAAGGAGCTTACTTATGAGGAGATAAAGAATTGCATGTACATACATATGCAAACAAAAGTGCTGAGGAGGGATGTGAATGATTCAGTAAGTGTCATAGATGGTTGATGGATTTGTGCAGTTTAGGATGTTGGAAAATTAATCAGGGACGTCTTATTGGAAGAGGTGGGATTCTAGGAGAGCTTTGAATGTGCATCTCATCACTGTCTCCCAGTTTCTGAGGTCTGGGTCCCTATCTGGACAGAATTATTTTTCTATGTAAAGTCTCTCAATTTACAGAAAATACTATATTTTTCTATTTTTATCAGCTTTAATCTGTTCATTCCTTGAGAATATAACTATTCATACTGCCTCTTCACCGATCTTTGCATAATTTAGAATTTGAATTAAATAGCCTGAAGTTTTTGTGTTCAAATCTCCAGGACATATATTAATCACAATAAGGAAGCCAACATAGGAAAATTAGTTTTAGGCTGTGAATCTATCTTTACCAAAGACAAATCAGTTGTAGAAGAAACATTATGACATCTTACTAATTAGGACTTGGGCTTCCTTCACAAATAAAAATTTCAAAATAATGACCTGAAATGTTTGCTGTTTCCTGCTTTAAGAACATGGAACAGATCAGTTTAATGCTGCATTTTAATTGAGTTGCTTAGTTTTGAAAGAATTATATGTTTACAGGTTTCTGGATAGCTGTAATATTACAAATGTTTTCTTCTCAGTCTTACTCATGATTTTCTTTGGTCATACATAAAAAAATTTGCTCAGTAATGAGGGTATACTGGCAATATCTAGATAAGGCAGACACATTTTTTAAAAAGTTTTTTCCCGAAATATATATATATATATAAATAGTCCAAATATGCAAGGGCAAAATTAAACACAACCCTAAACTATTTATGAGGAGAGTTTGATGAAGTTAAATTGTATATTTATGAAGGCACAGAGCCTTTCCCAGGGGCCAGAATGCAGTACATCATCAATCCATTTAGAGGATTTGATGGTCAACCTTTCAAGCTCCAGAATTCTGCTTCTGGAAAAGGCCCTCCATCCAAACAGATGGATGGGATGGGGAGGGGAGTCAGGGATTGGTTGGGCATGTCTCCGATTGGTTGGGGTTGTGTCGTCTTGCAGTCGAGGCTACCCTTCTCTAAGGAATGTTCCCCAGTACTTTGAGGGTGATCTCTGAACGTCTATGGTTCCCTGTCTGAACTCCAATATGAGAGTCAAACTCCAGAATCATAGCTGACCTCTTGTCAACTGAGACTACTCTCTGATATCAGTAAATGGAGAGGATTCTTGAATATTGGAAAGGATCCCAGCACTTTGGAACATTTCTCCTGATTATTGTCCACACAAACAAGGGATTAGACTAAACGTAGACTTGCTCTAATGCTAGGAGACAGTAGAGCAGCACAGAAATGGGAACAGCAGAGAATGGTCTTCAACCTCCAGCAGGATTCATCAGTCTTATGGCCTCCTAAGCCAGTTAAAAGACACTCATGAGGAGGTCGTAAAACCCACATCAAATAGAAACTAGATGCCAATGTGTTTTTTCCATGATCAAAAAAGCACATAGATTTGGAATTTTTTCCTCACAACCAGTGTTGGGTTTTCCTCAGTCACTTACTGTGGTCTGTCATCTACTTCCTCTTGAATTCTGTTTCGGCAGAATGCAATTGCCACTTCTTTTATCTGACTCTGCAGTGCCCCAATGTCCATTTAGGCTATCCACGTGGAGCAATCAATGGATAATTGCTTCAGCCTCCATCTCACTTACTGTAGATACCCAACTCTTGCTTTTCTTATGAAGAACAAGATCATAGAAATCACAGCTTCACTTTAGAAAGGGATGAAACTTGTGCCCAATCTATATACCAATTGGGATTACTGTCAGTGTTGTTTTAATGACAGGTTACTACCCACTGGTAATAGTATGAATCACTAAAACGTAAGGCAAAATTTTGAAAGAAACATATCAGAGAATAAGTGCTCAAAGCTAAGACTGATTAGAAAAGATCCAAATCCAGAACCATGGCTAGATGCTTTCCTTTAAAGCAATTCCAGGTCCATACAAGGGGAGCCCTTTCCAATTTTGTAAGTGTCCTCTATAACTGAAATTCTACAATAGCCAAAATTATGCAGCAGATGGCACTAAGAACATTGAGCAGAGCAGCCAAGAAGAGGTTCTCTTTAACTGCTTCCCAAGGTAAAAGTTGCCTGAAAATGAAAGATAAATAACAATAAAACAGACTTTATAGTAATGTTATCTATTGGAAGTTATGACCATCTAAACTCTCTTGCCATTTGTAGAGTAAGTAAAGACCACATTTTTCTCAATTACATCGAAGCTTTGTGATCTTTTCTAAGAGACTGGGCCCTAACAATGTTTTTATCTTTCTTATTTTCCATTTTAGAAATATTATACTTTTATTCAGGAATGAAGAGGACCACAATAGGTCCAGCACAAAGAAAAACAAAATAAATTTGATAATTAGCACAACTGTCTCTGGACATGTTTTAATTTTGTTGTGTCAATTCTGTTGTATTATGGTGGGATCTGTATTTCCATATCTCTCTAAGATTTGAAGCAAAGCTTTGGATTGCAGAATATAACATAAGCAGCTATTTTGGATGAGGTGATGTTCTCTTCTGTAACACTCCCAGAGCTTTGTCCCCCTAAGTTCTCAACAAATTCCTTTTAGATTTCCCTTACCAGTATCAAAATGATAAGTGCCATCTATGGAATAAGTGATTTCAATCAATCACTCCATCATCTTCTATTGAGTGCTTATGATGTGCAGAGCACTGTAGTATGATTTGCAAGAGTGCAATATAACAGAGTTGGTAGACACTTTTCCTGCCCTAACCACACACAACAGGTTTATAGTCTAGGGGGGCAAGCTTAAAGTCCAGAGGGATTTAAGACATTGAGCCAAAAATTAATTGTAGGTAATACATTTTTTCCCCTCTCAAGGTTGCACCTGGAGAGTTTCCAATACTCTACCTCTCTCGACTGTGGGAGGGAGAGTCAAGCAGAAGCATACCCATTCCATTCCTAGGTTGGGCAGTGGCTAGCAAATAGAAGAAACCTGTTACAAGTCAAAACTCCAGTGTGCTGAGCAGCAACAGCAAGAGAGAGAGTTAAGTGTGGAGACTCAAGTTGACTGTGTGGCAGGAGGCAAAGCTTAAACACTTCCATAATTTTACCAAGAAAACTCTATAGATACACTACAAGAATAATCGTAGATGGAGGTGGGGCATTCTGAGAGAGATGTGTCCATGGTGGCACTATGGGTCAGAGACAACTCGACAGCATAAGGCAAGACAGGCGAGTAGAAGGCAATATGCTACTATTCAAAACTCCCCTCTGCTGACAACAGCAGCATGGGAGTCAGTCAAGGACAGAGACTTAAGTTTACAAGCCCAGAAGAAGGCAGTGGTAAACCACTTCGGTATTTTTACCAAGAAAACTCTATGGATACACTACCAGAACGATTGCAGATGGAGGTGGGACATTCTGGGAGATATGAATCCAAGGCATTGCTGTGGGTTGGAGGCAAGCTGACAACATAAGACAAGACAATATATTCTTTATGAGCAGGGAAATTTTGCTTTAATTATTGACATTCATTGCTGAAGATGAATTTAATGAAAGCATCTTTTATTGGTTTGAGGGAAGTTGGGGAGGAGAGGGAAGAGTGAGAGAAACAGAGAAAGTGACAGAGAGAGAGTTGCCCTTTGTATTCAGGATGAATCCACCGATGTACTTGGCTGAAAAGGTTACTTTTGACAGTCTCTGGCATCCATAACATTACCAACAGGCTTTCACTTGTTTTTTGCACTAATGGCTTTTCCATTTGCATTGTATAATGCTGTTCTTGAACTTGTCTATTAGCTTTATGTTCTTTCTAAAAATCGCTGCTCAAAAACCTGAACAAATTTAATTGCAACATGCCAAGTTAGTCTGCTACTATCTCCCCAAATTCTGTTCCCAAGCTTCGTTCATTGATGAGAGTATGTTTCCTCCATCATTAAAGCATTTATTTTGCCTCCTGGCTTCCAATCGTCCCATTTCAGTTAAACACAAAAACTCTGTAAGGGTCTCCTACTGCCTTTCATCCCTCGTACCCACCTGGAAAAAAGACTAGACAAGGTGGCTTCAACCCTGACATAACTGCTCATATCACTGTGGAGAAACCTCAGGAACTTACATTCTCAGTACAGCCAAGTTGACTTAGCACTGTAATCTATTAAAAAATATATGAAAATAATATAGAAGCCTTGATTCTATTCCCTGTATTTTTTCTGTAGCTTAATATAGAATGAATGCGTAGCTGCGTTTTTGGTCTGGAAGACTGCCTGACTGTGAGTTGATGCTTGGAATTGTAGAGGAAGTTGAAGGAGGGGGATGGTTGCTGGCAGGACCGCGATGTTGTTTCATCCCACTACAAACCTTTCTGGACTTTAACAACTCTGCTGAGGCTCCCCAGGATGGTGGTAGGATAGTGAAGATTTTAGGGTAGGAATCAAAATGCAAGGGTGATGGGGAACAGAAAACTTCAGAAATCTGCCTATCAATTCATTTTTTTTTAATGGCATTTGTTAAGTGCTTACTATGTGTAAAACACCATTCTAAACTCTGTGTAAATATATGATAGGTTGGACACAGTCCCTGTGTCACATGGAGCTTATGGTTTAAGTAGGAGGGAGGAAGGTTTAATCACCATTTTACAGATGAAGTAACTGAGGCCCAGAGAAGTCAAGTGACTTGCACCATGTCACACAGCAGACAAGTGGTAGAACCGGGAGCATTTACTGTGTGCAGTTTATGCTACTAAGTGCTCGGAAAAGTACAATATAGCTGAGTTGTTAGACATGTTCCCTTCCCAAAAGGACCTTCAGGAATGAGAAACTGCAGAGAGGAATAGATTCTAGTGCTAGTGATATTCATGCTACCCTTTGCATTCTCTCGTCTTACAGTCAAGCTCTCATTGAAGGCAAGAGTACAGTGAGTAAGTAGGTGGGCAGGAATGTAGTACCTTGAGAAGAGCATGGTGGTCTTGGCTTGTGTGAGTCAGGTCCAGGTAGAACCAGGACTAGAACCGAGCTGTAGTGTGTACTTCTCACTAACTTGAAATTTGCCTATATATATTTAGACTTGAAATGAATTTTCTACAGAAAATATCCTCTTAAAATATACACCCAGGATTATATTTGTCAATATGGTCAGTGCAGTTGCTAATGATAATATTGATGATGATAATAATAATGCCAAGTACTGTACTAAGCACTGGATTAGATGAAAGGTGATCAGGTTGGTCACAGTCCCTGTCGCACATGATTCTCACAGTCTAAGTGGAAGGGAAAACAGGTATTAAATCCCCATTTAAATATGAGGGAGCTGAGGCACAGAGAAGTTTAGTGACTTGCTCAAGGTGATAGACCAGGCAAGCGTAATAACCAGGATTAGAACACAGGGCCTCTGACTCCCAGGTTCGCGTGGCTCAGCGGGAAGAGCCCGGGCTTGGGAGTCAGAGGTGATGGGTTTGAATCCCAGCTCTGCCACTTGGCAGCTGTGTGACTGTGGGCAAGTCACTTAACTTCTCTGTGCCTCAGTTACCTCATCTGTAAAATGGGGATTAAGACTGTGAGCCCCACGTGGGACAACCTGATTCCCCTGTGTCTACCCCAGCGCTTAGAACAGTGCTTGGCACATAGTAAGCGCTTAACAAATACCAACATTATTAAACCAAGCTGCTTCTCTCCTTGATTCCTTATCTAAAGGTCATCATCTAATGAATTCACACAGAGAATGGCTAATGTTTAGAGAATTTTCATCATAAACATCTATTTTGACCTGAACATCTATTCCCTGTCTAATCTGTCCTTTCCATTTTTTTTACTAATGCAAAACATTACATCATCAGGGAAGTTGCATGACCTAGTGAAAAAAGTACGGACCTGAGTCAGAGGACCCAGGTTCCTTTGTTTGATCTAAGGCACGTCATTTGTTTGCTGGGTGCCTCAGTTTCCTCATCTGTAAAACCGAGATTAAATCCTATTCCCTCTACTTTAACTATGAGCCCCAAGTGGAGTGATTGTGTGCAACCTGAATATTGTGCATCTATCCCAGGGACTAGTATAGTGCTTGGCACCTAGTAATGACTTAAATACCATTATAATTCTCTTTGCAAAACTTGTTGTGGGCAGACAATGTGTCTGCCAATTCTGTTTTACTCCCTCAGGCACTTAATACGGTGCTCTGCACATAGTAAGAGCTCAATAAATACTACTAATGATGATGAGGAACTCCATTCTATAGGTAAGAACCTGTATGAGGCAAAAGAAAAACCCTCACCAAATAGATAGTTTTGAGGATAATTTTGTGGAAATTATTACCAGTATTTTTAGAGCCATATACCTTAGTCCTGCTTCAGATTCCATTCCAAGAATCTTAATGAAGCATAATTGATAGGCTCCATGTTAGTGTTTTCTACCTGTTCCAAACGCATTCCTTATTTTGCTGCTGCCATGGGGAACTCTGGAAAAAAAAAGCAAAACATCATATTGATAGTGCAAACAAAATTATAGGGCCTATTCTTAAATAATACAGTCAAAGGCTACTATATAGTTGCTTTTGACAGGAACTGTACAAGAAAGGGTGGTTGGGGAATCAGGTTTTTTTTTCCCTTGGTTAGTCCTAGTGTAGATAAGGAACATATTAATCAGAAATGAAGACAGGTAAGAACCACCCCATCACCAGGGAAGAATATGGCAAAATCTGAGGCTAATCAAGAGCCATTCTAGAAGACAGTCTCACAGGACATAAAGAGATGGCTTTCAATACTTCAAATAAATGGAGATAAATAAATCTGTAAAAATTACAAATAAAAAAAAACATCAACTAGTTGCAAATCTCCTTCTTCTTGGAATGGAGAACGAGGCTACTTATATATCTGTGTTCAGAAACAAGTGATTCATTGTTTTTTGTCTTTTTTTTAATGAGACCTTGTTTTGTTTCAGGCACAGCGATTTATTGAACAGGCAAAAAAACCTTTTGAACATCTTTAATTTTCTTGCAGCTATCAAGCCCTCTAGTGAAATCTAACTTTTCAACAATTTCCTTTTTGTGTGGAGAAATTAATAATGAAAAAGCCTCTGTCTTCTAACTCATTCTTTCCTTTTCTGTGCATTTGTTTTTCCTTCCAGAAAACAGAGAATACTGCTGACCCAAAATTTTTATAGAGTACTTTGAATTATAAAGTATTTTATAAATGTTTAATGATAGCATAGACATTCCTTTCAATAGGTTGCATTTTTCATCACTTTATTTCCCAGTTATTAAGTATTCTTCAGTGTGCCAGACATTTTATGAAATATTTGAAAATGGACCATCCCTATTCTTCAAGAAGCTTCCATGCTAAAAGAATTGGCTGGGTTTTTTCCCCCCCACACTGCAGAGCTCTTGGTTGGTCTGTTTGGATCATATTTTTCTTGTTGTCAAGGGTAGACTACCCGGGGGGGTGTCTGGGATGAATAGTACTATTTAGCTTTCTAGTTTATGCACAGAGAAAAAGTGTCAATGGATAAGTGTCTATTCACATGCAAAAAATGGGAAGACAAGACATTCCCCAGGGTGATGGGTGGAAGTTGGGAGAGATGTTTGAGCCTCCGGTGTTCATTCTCTTACTGGAAAATAAACGAAAGTATTTAGACCATTTCAGCACTCATTTTTAATGAAAGCAAACCAAGTAAGATGTTGAAGTACCCTGAAGGGTCACTTAGAAGCTCTGTTCGAAGGCAGAAGACTGAAGTAGAAATGGGTCAGTTTTATGAAAAACAAGAAATATGTCATGCTAAGTCTACTAAAGCAAGGATAAAATCTGAAGGTAATGCTTGATTTCAAGCTTAAATTGAAGCCATAAAAGTATTTTTAAGGTAGATTTTGATGTAGATTCAAAAATAAAAAAATTAGCCTCCCTAAACCCTTGTGCATTTTGCAGCTAATGATAGGTTAGAAACAATTACTGAATAGGAGCTAATTGAGATTTTCTGCCCATCATTAAGAGAATGAAATTCAGAGTTAACTATAGCAGGAGATCTCAACTCCTTAATCCTAATTATTCCAGTTGCAAATTGGATTCTGTTTCTTCCGTTAGATTTAAATCTCTGAGGCCAGGGATTGTGTCCTTTTACCTCTATTGTACTGACCAAAGTACTTATTAAAAGGCTTTGCAGATTGATTGATTGATTAACAGTAGGCCCTCAATAAATACTATTGATTGACTTAATTCTGATACAGATTGTTCATTTTAAATATTTATTTGAAAAAAGAGGGCTTCTCAGATAGAATCATTAATTTTTATACAGGTTTTAGTGAGCCTGTGATGGAACATGGTGAAAATGATGTTATGTAGAAGTTAAAGATAAGATTTACTGAGAAGGTCAAGAATATATTGAAGAGCTCTATATTCACTCTGCAAACTATTTTATCCGCAAAATAAAGCTGACTTAAAAAAGATCAGAGACTAATTAACACAGGCTGAAATGATTGAAAGACTCAAGATCAATTCATTCAATAAAATCCTCATAATTCCAGGCTCAAATTCCATATTTGGATTTCAATCTGTACAGCAGAGTTAGTTTTTTTGTTTTTATGTGGGTTTTTTAAAAAAATAGAAACAATATAGTATGAATAGAAATAGGAACCTGACTAAAGAAAAATAAGGTTTCTTAATAAATCCAACAAAACTGTACACTGAATACAAATTTAGCAAAGAAATGCCAAGTTTGGACCAGAATGAGACTGGAAAAAATTTTATTCCTATTAGTATTATCACTTTTCTTTGCTCACTACCTAGTTACCAGTGGCATGAGGTGGGTATTAAAGTTAGACAATAAGTACTGCCTCACACATGTCATTTTAGTTCAAGAGGTTGTTCCCATCCCTTGATATGGGCAGAGAATGTGTCTGTATACTGTTGAGCTGTACTCTCCCAAGCAGTTATTATAGTGCCTTGCACATGTAAATGCTCAATAAATGTAATTGATTACATAACTAACAACTAACTCTGTTGTATTGTAGTCTCCAAGTGCTTAGTACAGTGCTCTGAAAATAGTGAGATCTCAATAAATGCTATTGATTCCATAAGACAAACATTGTCAAATTGCACTGCATTATTTAATACCATTTTCTCTATTGTTTATCAGTGTGGAGCTAAAACAAACCACTTTGAAACCCACATTTTGATAAAATGGATTTCAGAGTAATAATAATAATGGTGGTATTTGTTAAGTGCTTACTATGTGCCAAGCACTGTTCTAAGCACTGGGGTAGATACAAGGTTAACAGGTTGTCCCACGTGGAGCTCACAGTCTTCATCCCCATTTTACAGATGAAGGAACTGAGGCCCAGAGAAGTTAAGTGACTTGCCAAAAGTCACACAGCTGACAAGTGGTGGAGCCAGGATTAGAACCCATAACCTCTGACTCCCAAGCCCATGCTCTTTCCACTAAGCCACGCTGTTTCTCATTACATAATGAGCATCCATATCAATATAGTTGGGTTATTACAAAAATATTGTCATAAAACAAAAAGGCTTAATCTTCTATAATTTGCCAATATTAGGCAAAGAAGAGTTTTGGAAGAGATCATTTGGCATTCATTAATAATATCAGACATAAATTCAATTGGTAGCTAAAAGGGGTGTAGCTAAGATCTTGTGAAAGGGTGGGGCTTCCCGCTGGGCTCCATCCTCATTACTGTGATTAAAACAGTGTGCTCCTAGTCCATTCCTGCTTTCACTATAGAACTGTTCATTCATTCATTCAGTAGTATTTATTGAGCGCTTACTATGTGCAGAGCACTGTACTAAGCACTTGGGATGTATAATTTGGCAAGAGAGAGAGACAATCCCTGCCCAATAACAGGCTCACAGTCTAAATGGGGGAGACAGACAGCATGTAAACCTTAACTGTTCAGTCAGTGAGGGCCAAGTCATGGGGAGGAAACCTCAGCTTGCCAGTTTTGTTTTTGGGGGTGGTGAGGGTTTTCCTGGGACCATAGGGAATCTAGACTGGTCTGATTTTCGGATTAACAGCTCGCTGTGGAGGCAGAACCATTGCTGGGATTATGCAGAGAAGCATGATTGGGGTCACTACTGCTGTGTTCATCCATCAAAGCAGTGTGGTCTAGTGGTTAGAATATGGGCCTAGGAGTCAGAAGGACCTGGGTTCTGTTCCCGACTCCTCCACCTACCTGCTGCATGCCCTTGGACAAGTCACTTCACTTCTATGGGCCTCTGTTACCTCATTTGTATAATGGGGATTAAGACTGTGTTCGATCTGATTATCTTGGATCTACCCCAGCTCTTAGTAGAGTGCCTGGCTCAGACTAAGCACTTAACAAATACAATGAAAAAATCCAGCCACTAAAAGGGATGGTGTTCCATGTGGGAATTGGCATCATATGTGGGATAGGAACTACCTCTCTCTACTGTGGAATACAGTGGTAGGTATGCCTTGTTATTCCCCTTTCCCCATGCCACACCTGCCCTGTATGAGGAAAGCAAGAACTCATCATTATCACTTAACATTTGGAAATCAGGATCAATGCATTGAATTGGCCTTAGCACCTTCTAGTGGGGCTCAGAATCTGAATTAGACAAGGCCCGGAAGAGAAAGAATAATGGATGTTTTTTCAGAAGAGCCAAAATGATGTTATGAGGGCTGTGGGTAGGGAATATAAGTTTATAATTTTCCTCAAAATATAAATATAGAATATAGATAATTTATGTTCTAAAGTGGAGATGGGAAAGGAGAAGTCTCCCTGCCCAAATCAGAGCATCCTTTCAGTTAAAGATGCCATTTAATTTGAATTTTGAAAAGCACATTTGTTCTGGTGTCATAAAAGTTAGCAGTGGCTCACTAGTCTAGGGCAAAAGAGAAATCATCATCAACTCAAGTATTGATTGCTTAGGTTGTGCAACACACTCTACTAACTTCTTGGAAGAAGATGACAGACATAATCACTGACTATCTAGGGTCTCTAGCCTTAGTGAGAGGGATGGAAGCAAGATGAATACAGAAGAGCTCAGCCATTTGAAAAAATCTATTTCCATCTCTAAAATTAAAAACACTGAAAAATGAGAAAAATAAAAAGGAGCCAGCATATAACAGATACTAAGGCACTACGCCTTAGGGAGTCTCTGATAGTTTACATTTCCTTCCGTCCCTAACACATTCCAAAAACCAGCTCAGTGCTTAGCAGCCCAGTGCAGCAAATAAAGCAGGACTTCTTTTCCTCAGAGAGGTCGAAAACAGGCCCCCATTTTATCACCCTCTTCTCCCCGACTCCTCCTCAGGAGCTGCATCAATCAGTGGTATTTATTAAGTTCTTACTATGTTCCAGAGCACTGGACTAAGCACTTGGGAGAGTACAGTACAACAGAATTAGCAGATACATATTTACTGCCTATAATGAGCTTTCATGAAGGGAAATCAGGAGTGGTACCAGAATTGGGCACTAGTCCTAAAGATTTTCCTGTTTCTGATTTTCTTTTCTATTTCTGTTTTATTGCAAAGGGTTGCTGATTTGGGGGATTTTGATATCAGGCAGGAGGATATGCAAATTATTAAAGAATGGCATGGTTAGTGTGTGCAGAACCAAGGCAAATTTGAAGAATCAAATTTATCTGTAAAAAATATAAGGTTTTTGAAGACTATTTAAAGTAGTTTCTCAGATAATGACCTAAAATTGTCCGACATTTTGTTAGTTGACATTTTACATGAGCTACATGACAACTACCTTACTCTGAAGAGTGATTTTTTTAAAAATCACTAAATACACTAATGAGATTTATTTTAAACAGAAGTAACATAGACAAGCCTTCTCTCATGAACAGACAAGTACAAAAGAGTAGGACGGGCTAAATTGCCATCAACCCACTGAGTTCTGCCTTAGCACCTATTTTCACTACAGTTTTGACTGGAACTTTGTTTTTGGATTAGAGGATGTTCATTTGACAACGCAAGCCGCAAGGAGTCGGAAGAAATTTTGATGACATCCATGCTCTAGATGTGGTGAGGACTTCAAGAGAGTTTTCTAAAGATTTCAACTCACGTGAAGAAGAGCTGGCAATATTTTTAAATGTGGAAAGGATGAGTTTGCCTTAAAATTCTAAAAACATTCTATAATCGATATTATTTCTTTAAAAAAAATGGAAGAAAATTGGATGAAAATAACAGCTGAGTAGAGGTATCAGACTTATGAACTTAGAGGCAGAGTGTCCTAATGGAAAGAGCATAAGCCTGGGAGGCAGAGAGTCCAAGTTCTAGTCCCGGCTCTTCCACTTCCCTGCTGTGTGAACTTCAGCAAGTCACTTATCCTCTCTGTGTCTCAGTTTTCTCATTTATAAAATGGTAATGACATCTGCTTTCCCTCCCTCTTGGACCACAAGCCCAGTGTGGGACTGCGTTCAATCTGGTTATCATCTATCAAACCCAAATGCTTAGCAGTACAAGTTGAGAGAAGCAGCATATCTTAGTGGAAAGACCCCAGGGCTGGGAGTCAAAGGGCCTGGATTCTAATTTCACCTCAGCCACCTGTGTGCTGTATGAATTTGGGAAAACTCTGTGTCTCAGTTTCCTCATATGTAAAATGAAGATTAAATCTTATACCCTCCTGCTTAGACTGTGTGCCCAATGTATTGTATCTACTACAGTACTTGATACCTAGTAAGCTGTTAATAATGATGTTATTTAAGTGCTTACTATGTGCCAAGCACTGTTCTAAGTACTGTACCTTGTAAGATACAAGGTAATCAGGTTGTCCCAGGTGGGGCTCACAGTCTTAATCCCCATTTTATAGATGTGGTAACCAAGCCACAGAGAAGTGAAGTGACTTGCCTAAAGTCACACAGCTGATAAGTGGTGGAGCTGGGATTAGAATCCATGCCCTCTGCCTCCCAAGCCCAGGCTCTTTCCACTAAGCCACATTGCTTCTTGATTACACCATGACTGATTGAAACTTCTAAGAGAAAGTATTAGGTTTTTTTCTACACTCTCTCATGCACCTGGTAAAAGGTTCTATGTTCATAATGTGCTCAAACTCTAGTCAATGTATCCACTATAGCATCCAGCCAGCAAGGCCTGGTAGCCCTGATACTGTCCCACAAAGGGACTAAATTGGTAACGGGAATGTATGGCCTAGCAGAAACAGCATGAGCCTGGGAGTCAGAGGACTTGGAGACTATCCCCACTTCACTAATGCCTCCTGTATGACCTTGGGCAAGTCATTTATCTTCTTTGTACCTCAGTTTCCTGATTTGTAAAATGGGGATTAAATGTCTATTCTCTTTCGTACATAGACTGAGCCCCATGTGGGTCAGGCTCTGTGTCTAACTTGATTATCCTGTACCTACCCCAGCAAGTACTAAGCACTTAAGAAATATTCCTTATTATAAGTGGGTATAGGCAGTCTCTAGGGAGTACAGTATCCTTTATGAGGGGTAAATGTGTGCATGGGAGGGTTTGGAGGCAACTTTATCTATACAATTAGTGGGCATTGTACATTTTTGCAGCATTGGTCAGCCTGGATACTAGATCATGGTTTTCACTTGATTTGAGGTACTCCAGGAACACAGCACCCATATTATAGCAGTATTAACTTTATTCCATATTCTAGCCAGCACAATTGTTGATTAGATCAAAGTCTTATGTGGCTGCATGGCCTCTTTGGAGAGACCATGGGTCTAGGTGTCAAAAGAACCTGGGGTCTAATCCTGGTAATGTCATTTGTCTGCTATTTAATCTTGGACAGGTCATTTCACTTCTCTGAGCCTCAGTTACCTCGTCAGCAAAATGTAGATTAAGACTGTGAGCCCCATGTGGGACAGGAACTGTGTCCAATCTGATTTTTTGTTTCCAACCCCAGTACTTAGTACGATGCCTGAAACATAGTAAGCACTTAACAAATACCATTATTATTATTATTATTACCTCAACTGTTACTGAGACTTGTAGTTCTAAGAAACCCATAAATTCATTGGCTGTATTACCTATATTTTCTTTCTGGTATTTGTTAAATGCTTACTATGTTCCAGGCACTATAGTAAGCACAGGAGTAGATACAAGATAATCAGGTTGGACACTATCTCAATCCCCATTTTACAGATGAAGTAACTGAGGCACAGAGAAGTTAAGTGACTTGCCCAAGGTCCCACAGCAGACAAGTGGCAGAGTTGGGATTAGAACCCATGTTCTTTTGAATCCCAGGCCTGTGTTCTCCCCACTAGGCCTTGCTGCCACATAAAACTTTGATCTAATCAACATTTGTGCTGTATGAGAATATGTAATATTCATTCATTCAATAGTATTTATTGAGCGCTTACTATGTGCAGAGCACTGTACTAAGCGCTTGGGATGAACAAGTCGGCAACAGATAGAGACAGTCCCTGCCATTTGACGGGCTTACAGTCTAATCGGGGGAGATGGACAGACAAGAACAATGGCACTAAACAGCGTCAAGGGGAAGAACATCTCGTAAAAACAATGGCAACTAAATAGAATCAAGGCGATGTACAATTCATTAACAAAATAAATAGGGTAACGAAAATATATACAGTTGAGCGGACGAGTACAGTGCTGTGGGGGTGGGAAGGGAGAGGTGGAGGAGCAGAGGGAAAAGGGGAAAATGAGGCTTTAGCTGCGGAGAGGTAAAGGGGGGATGGCAGAGGGAGTAGAGGGGGAAGAGGAGCTCAGTCTGGGAACGCCTCTTGGAGGAGGTGATTTTTAAGTAAAGTTTCAGTGCTGCTATAATGTGGGAGTTATGTTCCTGGAGAACCTCAAGTCAAGCAAAAATCATGTTGTGGTATCCAGTCTGAACCATGCTGCAAGAATGTCTAGTACCCACTAATTTTTTTAAATGTATTTGTTAAGCACTAATTTTATGCCAGGTGCAGTATTGAGTGCTAGAGTAGATACAAGCTAATCAGGTTGGACACAATCCATGTCCCATATGGGGCTCACAGTCTTAATACCCATTTTATATTATTATTATTTTACAGCTGACAGAACTGAGGCACAGAGAAGGTAAGTGACCTTTCCAGGGTCACACAGCAGACAAGTTACGGAGCTGGGATTAGAACCCAGGTCCACTGACGCAGACCCAGGCTCTATTGTGCCTTCCATCATCACATCACATTCTTTCCCAAAAAATATGTGTTACTGTAAGATCATTCCCAAATACCCCAATATTTTCCTATCCAAAACGCATAGCCTGAACAAATGTTATGGGTAAACGATCATCCAAAAAATACTCAAACTGCAATCATAGCTGAGTAGTGACAGCAGATCTGTTCTACAGCAAGAGATTTTTTTCATGCCTTCCAGAAATTAACTCTAAGAAGCTACCCTCCAGTTCAGCTAGAACAGGAGAATTAGATAGAGGAATGAAGTAGGATTCCTCTATCCTCTGAGCCTGGGTAATTCCTAAAGGAGAGTATTAACCACAATAACAAATGAGACAGTTAAGCAGCGTAAGGCTATTTCCACCGGGGCATGATTGAAGCAGTGAATATGCTGAGTCCCACTCAGGGAAGTCACAAAACATCAGTACACTGGACCTATCCAGCTCACAAAGTATAAGGCTGAGCAATTATTCAGTTTATTAACTACATAATATAATTGTATGATTAATCAAACACTGGACCACAAATGATATGCTAAGTCTGTCTGGAGCAAATCCACTGGAGATCTTAAATCCTCTATTTCATTTGAGGTGTTTAGATCTAACCACTATGTACATTGCTCAGTAATGGTAACAAAATTCTCACCACTGAATATCCAGTAAGAGCATGACCAGTTGTGAAGTCAGTGAGAAGTAATATGGCCTAGTGGATGGAACACAGGCCTGGGAGTCAGAAGGACCTAGGTTCTAGTCTCGGCTCCTCCACTTGTCTGCTGTGAGACCTTGGGCAAATCACTGCACTTTTCTTTGCCTCAGTTCCCTTATAATAATAATAATGATGGTATTTGTTAAGTACTTACCAGTGCTAAGCACTGTTCTAAGCGCTGAGCACTGTTCTAAGCCTTATCTGTACAATGGGGGTGAAGACTGTGAGCCTCGCATGGGGCAGGAACTGTGTCCAACCTAATTAGCTTGTATCTACCCCAACGCTTAGTACAGTGACTGGAACATAGCATTCAACAAATACCATTAAAAATTAAAAATCACAGATTTCCCTGCAGGCCCAGCACTCTTCTACATGTGGTCCAATTGAGGACCTTCCCTTTAAGAGCTTGTAGGGATAGGAGTAGGGAACTTTAATCAGTGGACAATATCCTCTCCTTTAAACCAGAAATGGCTTCTTGTTTCTGCCCAAAATGGAGAACTGAGTAAAATATAACCAGGAAATTAGTTCTGTTTTAAGTAGCATCTGTGAATATTTATTAGTCCCTTGATGGAACAGAATGATGAACTTTCCTTTTTGCTAGGAATTTTTTTAAAAAAGAGAAAATGAGAAATCCATGGCCTTGCTGAGAGCATCAGCGAATATTCCATTATGAGGGTAATACTTTACTGACCCTTATAAAATCATTATCAATTTAATTATGATATATTTGGTACCATTTGCATAGTGGTTTTCTTATTTTGGTTACTTCCTGCATGTGGAATGTCATAAATAGAACCATGGGCTTTATATACAAAGTTGCTTATAAAAATATAGTATTTTTGTTCATTTTAAAAATTTTGCTCCAAAAGCAGCTTTCAAAATAGATTTGGGTCTCTTTCTTTCAGGAATACATCAGAGATGAGATTTTTCTAGCGGGGCCAATAATCATTCCTTTACTGTTCAAGACTAACTTAAACTGTAGCATCTCCCCCAGAATTGTCAGGTATATAAATGTCTGGAGAGAGGGTTGAGTCACTGAGTTGGATAGGATGGAAGAGCAGAATGACGATGGCATGTCTGAGGACCAATTTAGTGTGAGTTTCACATGCTCTTCCTGCACCACCAACTTGATCACAGTCTCGACACACTTTGGGTCAACTATGATTGCTGAACTAGGGAACGCTTTCCTACAACATAAGATTTGACCTGTTTGAACACAATGAGGTGCCTGAGGAAGGAGACTGGGGCAAGATGTAGGTCAGAGCATGAGTTCTCCAAAAAGACATGCTCTTAACATGGGTTCTTCAGGAATGCAAAACCCAAAATACACGAGAACAGACTGGGCCGGGGTTTTTGTGTCCTCTGTTACAGCCTTCACCTTCATCATCATGCCATTATAATAATAATAATGATGGTAATTGTTAAGCGCTTACTTTGTGTGAAGCACTTTTCTAAGTGCTGAGGTAGATATAAGGCAAGCAGGTTGGACACAGCCAGGGTCCCAGGTCTAAGGGAAAAATAGCAGGGCAGGAGCTGAATATCATATAGAATGCCTGACCTCATTTTCATCAGGTAGATAAATGTTTCCTGTTGCCATTGGAGCCCCACAACTAAAATATGAAGTTGGATTCTCAAGAAATTCAGAGTTAAGTCATTCCTGTATAATTATAATAATGCAAAGTAATTTATTCCTATTAATTTTTGTATGTTTACACTAATAGAGATATTTTGACCTGCACTTCAGTTTCATAAATGAACAGGGACATTCAGGTAGGAGTAAGAAGAGATGAAGCAGCCTGGCTTAGTGGAAAGAGCCCGGGCTTGGGAGTCAGAGGTTATGGGTTCTAATCCCAGCTCCGCCACTTGTCAGTTATGTGACTATGGGCAAATCACGTCACTTCTCTGTGCCTCAGTTACCTCATCTGTCAAATGGGTATTAAGACTGTGATACCCACGTGGAACAACCTGATTATCCTCCTTCTACCCTCATGCTTAGAACAGTGCTTGTCACATAATAAGTGTTTAAGAAATACCATCATTACTAATGTGAAGTCACCCCCTGCTCTGCTCCAACCTTGATGTCAGAGCCCAGTATTGCTAAATTGTCCTACTGGCACACCTACCTCTGGCAGTGGCTCGGTTATTCACCACAGCTCTGCTCATAGCATGTGCTTAATAAAAACCATTACTACTAAGTTTCTAGATCTACATTGCTGTTTGACCCTCCAATTAGTCCCTCTTTGGAGCCTTATGTGGCCACTTTGGGTCCTCACATGCCTTTTCTCTTTCCATGCCCTCCACTAGCATGGCTGGACCACAGCAGAATACTTAGAACAACAGTGGGCAACTCTAGAGCATCAGTGACATTCTGATTCTGGATGAAGTAGTTGCATTATCACCATAACTTCCATCGGATCCAGAAAAATTTCCCTTTCCTCCCTGATTTCCACATCTGCTAGGCCTGAGTCAAAATTTGATTTAATGATTCATCTGAGACAAATGCTTTTCTTTAACAAATCTGGTAGCTAATATTCTCATTACAGTAGAGGTAAGGGGCCCTTTCCTCGCTCATTGTAATAATAGCTTAATAAGAGCTGTCCCTCAATCTTGAGGAGAGAACTCTAGTTATACGATCATCAGTCAATTGTATTTATTGATCACGTACTGTGTGCAGAGCACTGTACTAACTGCTAGGGAGAGTACAATATAAGTATAAACCTGCCCACATGATTAAGATTACCTGCCCACATGAGCTACTAGTCTAGAGGAGGAGACAAACATTAATATAAAAAAATTACAGATATGTACATAGGTGCTGTGGGTCTGGGAAGGGGAATGAATATAAGGAGCAAGTCAGAGCAACAAAATAATGTAGGAGAAAAGGGAAGGAGAACTTAGTCTGCGAAAACCTATTGGAAGAGGTGTGCATTCAATAAGGATTTGAAGTGGAGGAGAGTAATTTTATATCCTATGTAAAATTATCCTTCAATTATCAAGTTAGTTTTGAGTTCAAGATATGCTCTTTTACTATCAGTCACAGTTTTAGAGGTCAAAGTACTCCATGCCTATTGCATAGAGATAATCATTTAATTAATTAGGGCATTTATTAAGCATTTACTATGCATACGTCCTGGGGTAAATATAAGGTTATGATGATGATTGATCATTATGATATTTGTTAAATGCTTACTATGTGTCAGGCACTGTATTTTGTGCTGGGATAGGTACAAGCCAATTGGGTTGGACGTAGTCCCCGTCCCACCTGGGGCTCACATTCTCAATCCCCATTTTACAGATGAGGTAACTGTGGCCCAGAGAAGTGAAGAGACTTACCCAAGGTCACACAGCAGACAAGTGGCAGAACAAGGATTAGAACCCATGACCTTCTGACTCCTAGGCTCATGCTCTATCCACTATGCCATGGATAGTGAAGCATCATGGGTAATGCATAGAGCATGGGCCTGGGAGTCAGAAGCTCACGGGTTCTAATCCAGACTCTGCCATTGTCTGCTGTGTGACCTTGGGCAAGTCAGTTCACTTCTCTGAACCTCAGTTACCTAATCTGTAAGGCTGTGAGCACCATGTGGGATATCCTGATTACCTTGTATTGAACCCAGGGCTTAGAACAGGGCTTGGCATATAGTAAGGGCTTAACAAATACCATCATTATTATTATGCCATGCTTCCATTATATCGGACTGAATCTCTGCCCCACTCAGAGTTCACATAATAATAGTAATAATAATAATGGCATTTGTTAAGCATATACTATGTGTGAAGCACTGTTCTAAGCACTGGGGGGGATACAGGGTGATTCAGTTGTCCCACGTGGGGCTCACTGTCTTAATCCCCATTTTACAGATGAGGTAATTGAGGCTCAGAGAGGTTAAGTGATATCCCCAAAGTCACACATCTGATAAATGGAGGACCTGGGATTAGAATCCATGACCTCTGACTCCCAAGCCCATGTTCTTTCCACTGAGCCACACTACTCCTCACATCTAACTCATTCCAATTATGGACAATAAAATTGAGACATGGAGAGGTTAAGTGATGGCCCAAGGTGGATATAGCAGGTCAATAGAGAATTGGGACTCTAACCCAGGTCTTGTGACTTCCAGTTTCATACATTTTCCACAGGGGCAATCAAAACTATCTGTTAATTTTGTTTCGAAAACTTCTCCATACATCACTTTTCTGGAGACATTACAGTACTCCTGCTGGCGAGGAGAAACTATTTCAAATTGATTTCATTTTCTTTCTTTTTTTCCCCTTCCAAGCTGATTTTCAACTTGTTCCTACTACCATTCCTAGCAAACCAACTCCCTAGCCAAACTAACCACACTTACTGCAAAATAGGTTTTCCTGTTATAGGAAGGTACAGCCGTCATCTTTTCTGAACCTCCACTGCTGTAAACAAGAAGTTTTTGGCAAGGGAGCATAAATAACATTAATCTATTTGCTTCACTGTTCCACCTCTGGGGCCAAGGAAGGTATCTCTCCATGACATCAGACCATCTCATCCATTTCCTCTGCTCTGTGGTCCTACCATGTTTTCCCCCACACTTTTCCTCTGTTTCTATTATCGTTGTATCATTCTCAAGCCTCTTTGGTTACAGCGGCCCAGCAGTGACTCATGGAAACTCCTCAAGTCTTGTCTTTTTCTATTTATCCTACCAGCCATATCCTGTTATTCATCTACTTCTCAGTTGCTCGTGTAACAGAACACCCTCTATTTGCCTTCTATGATGTTATTTTACTTGCTCAACCTTTAGAAGGAGAGGTGGTTGAATGAATGCTATTATCACATCTTCACTGTTGCTAGTCTTTAGCATTTCAAGTTTTTCTTTTCTTACAAAAGAACTGATTTGCCTAGGAATACAATAAGGGTTTATGATTTATGTTATGGACTGATTAATAGGGTGCAGTGAGCTTTATTTAGTTACTTTCAGAGTTTTAAATTCCAAGCATAGTCCTAATACATCCATTTTCTTTTAGTATCATTAACAAAACCTCATATCAAAGAGAGATGCAGTTTAAAGATATACATACATATAGATCAAACAATCAATCAACGTTATTGATCACTTACTGTGTGCAGAGCACTATACTAAGTACTTGGGAGAGTACAATATAACAGAGTTGGTAAAAATGTTCCCTGCCCACAAAGTCTAGAGGGGAAGACAGACATTAATACATATATATATGTATACATGAATTATAGATCTGTACATAAATTCAAAGAAGCTAAGGTAAGGGTGAGTAAAGGGTGCAAATCCAAGTACAAGGGAGAAGCAGAAGAGAGATGGAGAACAGGAAATGAGAGCTTAGGGAAGGCCTCTAGACTGTAAACTCATCCTTTAGTTTGTTTTGAGCAAGGAACCTGTTTACTAACTCTGTTAGATTATACTCTCCCAAGCACTTAGTACAGCACTCTTCACACAGTAAGTGTTCAATAGTATGATTAATGATTAATATGTGATTTTAATATGATTTTGAAGGTGGAAAGACTGCTGGTGTACCAGAAACCAAGAGGGAGGGAGTTCCAGGTCAGAGACAGAATGAGGGTGAGAGGTCGGTGGTGAGATAGTGATCAAGGTACAATGAGCATGTAGACATTAGAGGATAAAAGTTTGCAGGCTGGAATGTAGTAGGAAATCAGGGAGATAAAGTTGAAGATAATTGAGTGCTTTGAATCCTATGGTAAGGAGTTCTGTTTGATGCAGAAGTGGACGGGTCCCACTGGAGATTCTTGAGTAGTGGAGAAACATGGACTGAATGGTTTTGTAGTAAAACAATCTGGCCAGCAGAGTGAAGAATGCCCTGAAGTGGGGAGACACAGGCAGCAGAGAGGTCAGCGAAGAGGTGGGTTAGGGTAAGTGTGGATAGGATAGGATGGATGTGCATAAGCAGCATGGCCTAGTGGAAAGAACATGGGCCTGGCAGTTAAAAAACCTGGGTTCTAATCCCAGCTCTGGCACTTACCTGCTGTGTGACCTTGGGCAAGTCACATTACTTCTCTATGCCTCAATTCCCTCATATTCAATACCTGATATCCTTACTTATATTCTGAGCACACTGTGGGACCTGATTATCTTGTCCTTACTCCAGTGCTTAGTACAGTACTAGCCACATAGTAAGTGCTTAACAAGTACCACAATTATTATTATAAACACACATGTATTGTTACTACATCATTCATTCAATAATGTTCTGTTCACTGGGAGTTAATGGTTAAGAAGTTAAAATAGCAGCAGCTAATCAGCACCTGAAGAAGAATCATTTCATTGGGAAGGGTTAAGACAATCAAGAAAGGAAAGGGAAGGATAAACTACAGTCTGGAGTTAGGGAAGCAGCACTTAGTAGAAAGAAATGGGTCTGGGAATTGGAAGTCCTGGTTTGTAAACCCTATTCCACCACTTATCTTCTGTGTGATCTTGGGCAAGTCACATAACTTCTCTGTGCCTCAATTCCATCATCTGCAAAATATGGATTAAATCCTATTATCTTCTGTTTAGACTGTGAGCCCCATAGAGAATGGGGATGTTCAACCTGATTATCTTGTATCTACCCTAGCTCTTAGTACCATGCTTGGCAGATAATAAAAATTTACTTTACAGGTATCATAAAAAGTTGCAGTCTCTTGCTTTATTTTTTGGTCTAGAAATAACTGATTTCTAGTGGAACATTATGAAATTATCAGGTTTATGTTACTGTTATAAATCAGTAACTATCATGTGATGTCATAATAATAATGAAGTGCTTACTATGTGCTGAGCACTGTTCTTAGCACTGGGGTAGATATAGGATAATCAGGTTGTCCCACGTGAGACTCACAGTCTTAATCCCCATTTTACACATGAGGTAACTGAGGTACCAAGAAGTTAAGTGACTTGCCCAAAGTCACATGGCTGACAGGTGACGGACCTCTGACTCCTGAACCCGTGCTCTTTCCACTGAGCCATGCTGCTTCTCTAATGGGGTCTAATTATCTTCAAACATTTAATACAGCATTAGTATTTTCATTCAATAGTATTTATTTCATTCAATAGTATTTATTGAGCGCTTACTATGTGCAGAGCACTGTACTAAGCGCTTGGAGTGAACAAGTCGGTAACAGATAGAGACAGTCCCTTGCCATTTGACGGGCTTACAGTCTAATCGGGGGAGACAGACAGACAAGAACAATGGCAATAAACAGAGTCAGGGGGAAGAACATCTCGTAAAAACAATGGCAACTAAATAGAATCGAGGCGATGTACAATTCATTAACAAAATAAATAGGGTAATGAAAATATATACACTTGAGCAGACGAGTGCAGTGCTGAGGGGATGGGAAGGGAGAGGGGGAGGAGCAGAGGGAAAGGGGGGTAAAGACGGTTAAGCTGCAGAGAGGTGAAGGGGGGTGGTAGAGGGAGTAGAGGGAGAAGGGGAGCTCAGTCTGGGAAGGCCTCTTGGAGGAGGTGAGTTTTAAGTAGGGTTTTGAAGAGGGGAAGAGAATCAGTTTGGCGGAGGTGAGGAGGGAGAGCGTTCCAGGACCGCGGGAGGACATGGCCCAGGGGTCGACGGCGGGATAGGCAAGACCGAGGGACGGTGAGGAGGTGGGCGGCAGAGGAGCGGAGCGTGCGGGGTGGGCAGTAGAAAGAGAGAAGGGAGGAGAGGTAGGACCGGGCAAGGTGATGGAGAGCCTTGAAGCCTAGAGTGAGGAGTTTTTGTTTGGAGCGGAGGTTGATAGGCAACCATTGGAGGTGTTTAAGAATGGGAGTGACATGCCCAGATGTTTTCTGCAGGAAGATGAGCCGGGCAGCGGAGTGAAGAATAGACTGGAGTGGGGCGAGAGAGGAGAAAGGGAGATCAGAGAGAAGGCTGACACAGTAGTCTAGCCGGAATATAACAAGAGCCCGTAGCAGTAACGTAGCCATTTGGGTGGAGAGGAAAGGGCGGATCTTGGCGATATTGTAAAGGTGAAACTGGCAGGTCTTGGTAACAGATAGGATGTGTGGGGTGAACGAGAGAGATGAGTCAAGGATGACACCGAGATTGCGGGCCTGAGAGACGGGAAGGATGGTCGTGCCATCCACGGTGATAGGGAAGTCTGGGAGAGGTCCGGGTTTGGGAGGGAAGATGAGGAGCTCAGTCTTGCAAGAGTATTTCTTCCCATCTATGTTTCTTCTCTAATCTAATATCAAGAAGGAAACAAAAATGTTGAACGGCTAATTTAAAATCTGTGCCAGGAAGGTGCATACTAAATAACAGCATCATGATAGGTGAAATGTAGGGTAAAGTTGTTAGAATGAAATCTAGGAGATATTTGGGCATTTAAGCCATCTATAAAACATAAAACTGAACTTTTACAGTATTCCACAAAACAATCAGCATCTAAAAGATTCTTAAAAGAGGGCAAAAAGGTATTATAAAAGAAAGCATACACTTTTTTATTAGCAATATAAAAACAGAAAAGGACTAAACTAAAAACTTCTTGTACATGAGATGTGCTCCATTTTCCAATGTACAATTATGCACTCCAGTTGAGGGTGAATAATAAAACCTCACTCTTTAATGATATCAGATGTGAATGCTGTAGGACATTTTTCGTAGACCAATTTTTATGTTATTAGAGGCTTTGCTTTCTGGGCAGAGACCACCATTTGCGCTTTCCATCGAGACTTTCCTTTTACAGTTTGAGGATTCAATCAACACTATAAGTAAAAAAAAATCATAACTGGAATATCAATGGTTCCTATTCCCTTCCCTTACCTCACCCCATTATACTGCTGACTTGGAAGCAGGCAAGATTTTTGGCAAGCAAAGTGTCTAGCCAGCAACTGAAAATACCAGTTTTGCAGCCGAGTGCCTCAGTGGGGAATAAAATGGGAAAATTGGAACTGTATTTGCTGACAATTAAAGATACGAGAGATAGCAGAGGATAGAGACTCTGCCAGACAACCCAGGCCCCCCATCTATGCTGTCTCTGCAAGTCATTTTGGGGGCATTTTCTTACAACAGTCAGTTGAGATCCACCTGGTTCCAGTACTGGATTCAATGAGCATTTCTCCAGCAACTTTAAGGAGCCAGACACTGAGCCTTGGATTTGTGCAACTTGCAGTTCTCATCGGAAAATCTAACAAACAAGCTGCCAAATGGAAAGCTATATTCAAAAGGTAGGAACTAAATCAAAGTAGGAATATGCTATCCTAAGGCTCCACTGGAAAGATTTCCTATAGGAAACAATCTCATAGGATTAATATCTAAAGCTATGTCTGTGTTATAGATGGTGAAACTGGAAAGATTGATTGATCTAAAAGTCACTCAATTGAATTTAGTGAGAGGTTACTGTGTGCAGAACACTGTACTAAGTAAGCACTTAGAAGAGTATAATACCACCAAGCTGGTAGAGACATTCCCTGCTCACAAGGAGTTTATTGTCTAGAGGGACATTTTAGAAACAGTTTTCCTTTTTGGACCCCACTAAAAAGAGTTCTCAGAGTTATTAAGATCATAACAGATCCTGCAGAAGGGCCAACAGGTAGCAATAGAAGAGTTAACTCATAGAAAAATAACAATTATCATTAATAATAAAAACCTAAGAAAAAAATAAGGAGAGAGAGAGTTTCTATTTTGGAGGCACTAAATTAGTCCTATTCAGACTTCACTTGCTTCAGTCCACAGGAATTGATGAGTCCTTACTATAACATTATTATTTTTATTATTCATATTTATTGAGCACTTATTGTGTGCAAAGCACTGTACCTGGGGAGCACTTGGGAGAGTAGAATATAACAGCAAGCACATTCCCTTCCCACAATGAACTCACAGTCTAGATAAAAACATATGTTATTTAAAAAAGCACATCCGTAATCAATATAAAACTTCATCTCAATCTCATTAGAGTCTTATGATATCAAAGCCTTCACTACAGAAACCCACTCTTTAATATGAGATCAGAATAATAAACAAATGTCATCATATTTCAAGTTTCTAAATGCCAACTCTGCTTAACCAGAATATAAATTGAAAGCTAGATATTTATAATTATTGTTGAAACACAGAGAGGAGAAGGATGAAAGGGAGGGAGAGCTGGGACTAAAGAGAGGTGGATATATCTCTCCTGGTGGTTTTAATTCGACTCTCTATCTGAATATTAATTGCCTGAGCCACTATTACGTAGAAAGCACTTCTTCCTAGAGGATCTTGGGATTTACTGGCACTAGCCAGGGATTGACTCTTGTGGGCAGGGAAGTGTTACTAGAGTAAACTTCCTACCTTCCACCCTACATTTTGGAGAAGGGCTCTGTGCCTAATTATAACTAAAGAGTAACACCTGAACAACTGTATGGTAGAGGTCTATTCAGAGACTCTTCTCCAAGAAGAGTAATAATAATAATAATGATAGTAATGGCATTTGTTAAGCACTTAGTGTCACTTAGTGTTCTGAGAGCTGGGCTAGATACAAGGTAATCAGGCTGGACACAGTCCCTGTCCCACATGGGACTCACAGTCTCAATCCCCATTTTACAGATGAGGTAACTGAAGCCCAGAGAAGTGAAGTGATTTTGCCCAAGGTCACACAGCAGACAAGCAGTAGAGCTGAGATTAGAACCTGTGACCTCTGACTCCCAAGCCCATGCTCTTGCCATTAGGCCATGTAGACTAGCCAGGGAATACTAGGCACAGCCCAAAGAAGGGTGAGATACTAAGACAATTTATGTCTGACTAATTGACTAAGACATAATACTATTAAAGATACAAGAGATGGCAGAGGATGGAGACTGTGCCAGAGAACTACAAGATAATTTATTTTTACCTTCCAGATACCTAAGGACTCACACTCAAATTCTCACTCACATGGCAGTAAATCAGTGCCAGATATAACCCTTAGCAATAAACTGGACATCTTCACCCTACCGTACTTGTCCACTCCCATTGCTACCTAGACCTACCTAGTAACTTTCCAGCCCACTGGAAAAGTCTTTTATAATTCGACAGCCCAAGAGAACAATTACCAGCTCATCCACTAGGGCTTTATACCGCATGATTCAAAAGCTATCTGGGCAATCAAACTAATTGATGTCATCAGTGCCTTCAAAGTGGTTTTTCTAAAATAAAATATCATTATTATTTCATTAAAATTAGTTTACTGAGTGCAATTTTGGATAGTGATTAGGCATCACTGTCTTGTTTCAAGTTTTATTCAGTATCTTGCTTACTTATTTCATTCCCCAGATAATCACAAAACATGGTGAATACCAAATGAATTCTTCATTATGTTTCCTTGATTAAAAAACAGCACAGGCATGTGAGGAATGGATTAGGCAACAAAGAATGAACTTTCCAAAACATATTGACCAGAAAAGAAGCTCATAAGGAGTAGTGATACATGTTATTCTCTTAATTCAATGTGAAATGGTTTCTTCAGTATCCATGGGATTTAACATAAATCAGTATTCTTAATTTGTTCATAAAGACAAAATGATCATGCCATTTTGGGAGAAATATGTCTAATTGGGAGAAGTGTTAAAAGTTTGAGATGAACACTGAAATTGCTCTGGATGCAGCCTCTCCTTCCAGATTAAGGCAGGCCATAAAAAGCATATTTTTGTCTTTGTATGAGTCAGTGGTGTTCCAGGAATGTTAACCTGAGTGGCGATACATAGCTCAGACTGTTTTTACGACAACTGCTTATTTTAAATGAGTGTGTGATCAGGAGCTTTATAGAAGGACTGACTAATGCTGGTCTTTATTGAGCTCTGGAGTACAAAGAAATGGTGTCTGACTCCCATTTCTGTGCTGAAAGGCAAATGATTAGGGGTGCCCTGAGGAGATAGTCAGCAGAAGCTATTTTTATGCTCTTAATTTTCTCCATTTCTGAGATCTCACTTATGAACTGGTACTATTTACTGTTTATAGCGTCTTTTCAATAAGCCCCAAAAGCTTCCCCGACGCAGGAAATTGTTTTGGGGACAATAAGCATACATACTTTGTTTTGTTTCTTTCCTGAGGTCACCAAGATAATCCCTAATCAGTTTCCCTGTGCCTCTGTTGGGACTTTCTTGCTGCTTTTGAGATTGAGTACATCAATCAATGTCTCTCTGTGGTCTCATGAGGCTATGTTCTTATAACAATCTGCATGAAGTTTATCTGAGGGTGTTTTGAGTCCCCCAGTTTAAGATGAACTATGGCAGGAAGGCATATTTCTCCCTCCTACAGTAGGGAGGTGGTCCATATGATACAATCCTACACTCCCCAAATAAATAACCCTGCACTTCCTGACAGTGCACATGGGAAGGGGACTAGGCTGGGGCCAGGTCAGTGGCCTAAATCGCTTGGAGATTATTCTAAGAAAGTAGTCAGTCACTCCATACCCAAATATGTTACTTTGAGACAACATGGGAGTTATGCTGAGAGGGCAAGTTGTATGTAACCTCAGTGCCCAGAAACAATAGAAAAGGCAAGTACTATTTGGCTTTCCTCTCCATCACTCTCTAGAAAATGTGTCGTTGAACCCCTAGAAGTAACATAGAAAGACGGAGTTCAATATTAAATAATCTCACTCCCATTGGATCAACTTTATTCCTTTAAAACTGGGTTGATCTACTTCTAGATTATAAACTCCTTGAGGTCAAGGAACATGTCAACTAAATCTATTATATTCTTCCATTCATTCATTCAATCGATTTATTGAGAGCTTATTGTGTGCAAAGCACTGTACTAAGCGCTTCTAAGGGCCTAGTACTATGCTCTGCCAGGTTTAGTGGAAAGATCACAGGCTTGGGAGTCAGAGGTCATGGGTTCTAATCCCGCCTCCGCCACTGATCAGTTGTGTGACTTTGGGCAAGTCATTTCACTTCTCTGTGCCTTAGTTACCTCATCTGTAAAATGGTGATTAAGACTGTGAGCCCTAGTTGGGAAAACCTGATTACCTTGTATCTACCCTAGCGCTTAGAACAGTGCTTGGTACATTGTAAGAGATTAACAAATATCATCATTATTACATACTAAGCTTTCAACGAATAGTATTGATTTACTGATTGACTGATCATCTGATCTAGGCCAAGAGATATGGCCCATCTTGGAAACATTGGAATAGTAGTCCTGGGAGGTATCTAGGTTTGCAGAAAACAGAGAGAGACACACATAGTAGTTTAAATTCTTAACTGGAGAACCAGAGATATAGCCTAACCCTTAACCATATTTGGTAGACGAAGAGATATGGAAACTTTATCCTCATCCAGAGCCACATAGTACTGCCAAGACAAACAGACCAGTGTTATGTGTAAATTGTACTGTATATGTGACATTCAAAAGACAAGCATTTTTCTTATGCTTCTAGGCTTCTAGACTTAAATCTTCTAACATTCTGTGCTAGGAGATGGTATAGTTAATAAAATCTTCTGTGGGTGTACTGGTTGCTTTTTTTAAGGTCATATAAACAACACCAGATAAGGGGTGGATTTAGACACAGCAAAGTAAACCTAGAATTATGGGAATTGAGGAATGGTATCATCAACTTTAAAAAAAAATAAATTCGCCTATCACAAAATAATACCCCCCAAATATGAGGAAATGATAACATGTTTTTGGAGGCACTAGGATCTTATCTGGGGGTTTTAAAAAGAGGACAAATTTTGATCCACCTCATATTGCTTAACTGTGCTTCTTCCTGAAATCATGAAAAGTTACTGTGATGTCACTATTACCAATCAAAGGTAATTAATAATAATAATACTGTTGGTATTTGTTAAGTGCTTACTGTGTGCCGAGCACTGTTCTAAGCACTGCGGAGATACAGGGTAATCAGGTTGTAATAATGTAATAATAATGTTGGTATTTGTTAAGCGCTTACTATGTGCCAAGCACTGTTCTAAGCGCTGGGGTAGATACAAGGGAATTAGGTTGTCCCACGTAGGGCTCACAGTCTTCATCCTCACTTTACAGATGAGGGAACTGAGGCACCGAGAAGTTAAGTGACTTGCCCAAAGTCACACAGCTGACAAATGGCCGAGCCGGGATTTGAACCCATGACCTCTGACTCCAAAGCCCGTGCTCTTTCCACTGAGGTTGTCCCACGTGAGGCTCAAAGTTAATCCCCATTTTACAGATGAGGGAACTGAGGCACAGAGAAGTTAAGTGACTTGCCCACAGTCACACAGCTGACAAGTGGCAGAGCCAGGAGTCGAACTCATGACCTCTGACTCCGAAGCCCAGGCTCTTTTCCACTGAGCCACGCTTTACTGCGTGCAGAGCACTATACTAAAAACTTGGGAGAGTACAATACATCAGAGTTGGAAGACACATCCCCTGCCCACAAAGAGATTACAGTCTAGAAGAATGAATTTGTAGTAAAATATTTGAATATTCACTTCACCTCCAACCCCACAGCACTTACGGACATATCTTTATGTCCTCTTATCTCTCTGGCCATTCATTCTTCGTCTCCTTCGCAGGGTCTTCCTCTCCCTCCCATTGGTCATGAGCTCTGGGACTCTCTCGGCCGCTAGCCGCTTGACTTTGAGTCTGATCGGGTAGGGTCGGCTCGTCCCCCGACCCTGGTCATCGCCTGCTTATTAACACTATTGTAGTGTGCCTTACTGTAGCATGTTGCTGTATTTGCGATCTCGCTTTTTATTGTTTATTGTCGTCAGATTTTGAATTTGATCAGGTCACCCCTTAATCGAGACTACCCCCGACCCTGGTCATCACCCCTTTTATTAACACGACTATATTGTATCATACTGTATCATGTTGCTATATTAGCACCACTGTATTGTATCATATTGTATCATGTTGCTATATTACCGATTTCGTTTATTACTGTTTATTGTTGTCAGTGCTGCCACCCACCTCTCTGGCCTCGCCATGTCCCTCCTCCCCCCCTCCCCCCTCCCTCCCCTTCCTATCCTCCCCTTCCCCTTCCCCTTCCCCTCTCTCGCTCAGCTCTTTCCCGCTCTCTCCTCTGTCTCCTCCCCCCCTCCTCTCTCCCGCCCTAGAACCCCACTTTACCAGCGCTACCCCTCTTCCCCCTCCCCCTACTCTTCCCCCCACCAAATCCCCTCTTCACCCCCTCCCCCCTTCTCTCTTCCCCACCCATGCCCCATCCCAGTCCTCTTGTCCCACCGCCACCCCTCATCCCCCTCTCCTCGTCCAGGGCCCCGCCACCTCCTTCCCATCCAAACCCTCCCCTCCCCCCGCCCTTCCCCCCCTCCTCCCCTTGCACCCACAGCTACTTTCAAGTGTGGCCTCTGGAACCCCCGCTCTATTACAGGCAAGCTACCTTTCATCCATGACCTTTTCCTCTCCCGCTCTCTCCTCCTCCTCGCCCTTTCGGAAACGTGGCTCTCTCCCGAAGACACGGTCTCCGCCGCCGCTCTCTCCAGCGGAGGCCTCTCCTTCTCCCACTCCCCCAGACTCACCGGTAAGGGAGGAGGCGTCGGCTTCCTCCTCTCGCCCCGATGCCGCTTCCACACTATCCCTCCTCCCCCCTCCCTCTCCTTCCCCTCCTTCGAAGCCCATATCATTCGCCTCTACCACCCACTCCAGTTACTTGTCGCCGTCATCTACCGCCCTCCCGGTCCCACCTCCGACTTCTTCAACCACCTTGACCCTTGTCTCACCTTCCTTCTCTCCTTCTCTCTGCCCACTCTGATCATTGGAGACTTCAACATCCATACGGATGTACCCGACGACTCCTCTGCCGCCCGCCTGCTATCCCTCCTCGACTCTGCCGACCTCCTCCTCCACCATACCGCGCCCACTCACCGACTCGGTCACACCCTCGATCTCGTCATCTCCTACCGCTGCACTATCTCCTCACTCACCAACTCTGAAATCCCTCTCTCTGACCATAACCTTCTCACCTGCCTCATCTCTCACACTCCCTCCCCCTGCAAATCTTCGCTACTGCCCCACAGAGACCTCCGCTCTCTCGATCCCATCCGTCTTTCCAATAGCATCTCGCCTCACCTTGCCGCCCTGTCCTCTCTTCCCACTCTCGACGAGCGGGTCTCCGCTCTCAACTCCACCCTCTCTAGTCATCTCGACTCTCTCGCCCCCCTTTCCCTCCGCCGCTCTCGCTCCACTAACCCACAGCCCTGGATCACCTCCTCCGTCCGCCTCCTACGCTCCTATGCTCGAGCTGCTGAGCGCTGCTGGCGAAAGTCCAAGCACCAAGCCGACCTCACACACTTCAAATTTATCCTTTCCTGCCTTAACTCTGCCCTCTCCTCCGCCAGGCAAAGCTTCTTCTCCTCCCTCATCGACACCCATGCCCGTCACCCCCACCGATTGTTCCGGACCTTTAACTCTCTCCTTAGGCCCCCTGTTCCTCCCCCTCCCCCATCTCTCACCCCTAATGATCTGGCCACCTATTTCCTCACGAAAATCAACACGATCAGGTCTGAGCTCCCCAAAGTCACCCCTCCGCCTCTCCCCTCCCCCCAACAACCCCCTCCCCTACTTTCCCATCCTTCCCTGCAGTATCTTCAGAGGAGATCTCCTCCCTCCTCACAAGTGCCACCCCCTCCACCTGCGCCTCGGACCCCATTCCCTCTCACCTTCTTAAAACCATCGCCCCTGCCCTCCTCCCTTCCTTAACTTCTATTTTTAACCACTCAATCTCCAAGGGCTCCTTCCCCTCTGCCTTCAAACATGCCCACGTCTCCCCCATCCTAAAAAAACCCGCTCTTGACCCCACTTCCCCCTCCAGTTATCGTCCTATCTCCCTACTACCCTTCCTTTCCAAAATCTTAGAACGAGTCGTCTACAATCGATGCCTAGAATTCCTTAACTCCCATTCTCTCCTAGACCCCCTCCAATCTGGCTTCCGTCCCCTCCACTCTACCGAGACTGCTCTCTCTAAGGTCACCCATGACCTCCTTCTTGCCAAATCCAATGGCTCCTACTCCATTCTGATCCTCCTTGACCTCTCTGCTGCCTTTGACACTGTCGACCATCCCCTCCTCCTCCATACCTTATCTCACCTTGGCTTCACGGACTCTGTCCTCTCCTGGTTCTCTTACCTCTCTGGCCGATCATTCTCGGTCTCCTACGCTGGAGCCTCCTCCCCCTCCCATCCTTTAACTGTTGGAGTTCCTCAAGGGTCAGTTCTTGGCCCTCTTCTGTTCTCCATTTACACTCACTCCCTCGGTGAACTCATCCGCTCTCACGGCTTTGACTACCATCTCTACGCAGATGACACGCAGATCTACATCTCTGCCCCTGTCCTCTCCCCCTCCCTTCAGGCTCGCATCTCCTCCCGCCTCCGGGACGTCTCCACCTGGATGTCGGCCCGCCACCTAAAACTCAACATGAGCAAGACTGAGCTCCTCATCTTCCCTCCCAAGCCCGGTCCGCTCCCAGACTTCTCCATCACCGTGGATGGCACGACCATCCTTCCCGTCCCGCAGGCCTGCAATCTCGGTGTCATCCTTGACTCGTCCCTCTCGTTCACCCCACACATCCTATCCGTTACCAAGACCTGCCGGTTTCACCTCTACAATATCGCCAAGATCCGCCCTTTCCTCTCCACCCAAACGGCTACCTTACTGTTACGGGCTCTCGTTATATCCCGGCTAGACTACTGTGTCAGCCTTCTCTCTGACCTCCCTTCCTCCTCTCTTGCCCCGCTCCGGTCTATTCTTCACTCCGCTGCCCGGCTCATCTTCCTGCAGAAACGATCTGGGCATGTCACTCCCCTTCTTAAACAACTCCAGTGGTTGCCTATCGACCTCCGCTCCAAACAAAAACTCCTCACTCTAGGCTTCAAGGCTCTCCATCACCTTGCCCCTTCCTACCTCTCCTCCCTTCTCTCTTTCTACCGCCCACCCCGCACGCTCCGCTCCTCTGCCGCCCACCTCCTCGCTGTCCCTCGGTCTCGCCTATCCCGCCGTCGACCCCTGGGTCACGTCCTCCCGCGGTCCTGGAACGCCTTCCCTCCTCACCTCCGCCAAACTGATTCTCTTTCCCTCTTCAAAACCTTACTTAAAAATCACCTCCTCCAAGAGGCCTTCCCAGACTGAGCTCCTTTTCCCCCTCTACTCCCTCTGCCATCCCCCCTTTACCTCTCCGCAGCTAAAGCCTCATTTTCCCCTTTTCCCTCTGCTCCTCCACCTCTCCCTTCCCATCCCCACAGCACTGTACTCGTCCGCTCAACTGTATATATTTTCGTTACCCTATTTATTTTGTTAATGAATTGTACATCGCCTTGATTCTATTTAGTTGCCATTGTTTTTACGAGATGTTCTTCCCCTTGACGCTGTTTAGTGCCATTGTTCTTGTCTGTCCGTCTCCCCCGATTAGACCGTAAGCCCATCAAATGGCAGGGACTGTCTCTATCTGTTGCCGACTTGTTCATCCCAAGCGCTTAGTACAGTGCTCTGCACATAGTAAGCGCTCAATAAATACTATTGAATGAATGAATGAATCCTCTAACTGTTGGGGTAACCTCAAGGGTCAGTTCTTGGCCCTCTTCTGTTCTCCATTTACACTCACTCCCTTGGTGAACTCATCCGCTCTCACGGCTTCAACTATCATCTCTATGCAGATGACACACAGATCTACATCTCTGCCCCTGTCCTCTCCCCCTCCCTTCAGGCTCATATCTCCTCCTGCCTCCAAGACATCTCTACCCGGATGTCTGCTGGCCACCTAAAACTCAATATGTCCAAAACTGAGCTCCTCATCTTCCCTCCCAGCCCTGTCCTCTTCCTGACTTCTCTATCACTGTGGATGGTACAACCATCCTACCCGTCTCCCAGACCCGCAATCTCAGTGTCATCTTTGACTCGGCTCTCTCGTTCACCCCACACATCCAATCCGTTACCAAGACCTGCCAGTCTCACCTTTATAATATCGCCAAGATCCGCCCTTTCCTCTCCACCCAAACGGCTATCTTACTGGTACAGGCTCTCATAATATCCCAGCTGGATTATTGTGTCAGCCTTCTCTCTGATCTCCCTTCTTCCTGTCTCTCCCCGCTCCAGTCTATTCTTCATTCCGCTTCCCAGATCATCTTCCTGCAGAAACGCTCTGGGCATGACACTCCCCTTCTTAAAAACCTCCAGTGGTTGCCTATCAACCTCCTCATGAAACAAAAACTTCTCACTCTGGGCTTCAAGGCTCTCCATTACTTTGCCCCCTCCTACCTCTCCTCCCTTCTCTCTTTCCACTGCTCAGCCCGAACGCTCCGCTCCTCTGCCGCCCACCTCCTCACCATCCCTCGTTCTCGCCTATCCCGCCGTCGACCCCTGGGCCACGTCCTCCCGCAGTCCTGGAATGCCTTCCTTCCTCACCTCCGCCAAACTAATTCTCATCCCCTCTTCAAAACCCTCCTTAGAGCTCACCTCCTCCAAGAGGCCTTCCCAGACTGAGCTTCCCCTTTTCCCTCTGCTCCCTCTGCTCTCCCTTTACCTCCCCTTACCTCCCCTCTGCTAAGCCCTCTTTTCCCCCCTTTCCCTCTGCTCCTCCCCCTCACCCTTCCTCTCCCCTCAGCACAGTGCTCGTCCGCTCAACTGTATATATTTTCATTACCCTATTTATTCTTTTGTTAATGAGATGTACATCACCTTGATTCTATTTTTTTGCTATTGTTTTAATGAGATGTTCATCCCCTTTATTCTATTTATTGGTACTGTTTTTGTCTGTCTCCCCTGATTAGACTGTAAGCCCATCAAAAGGCAGGGACTATCTCTATCCGTTACCGATTTGTACATTCCAAGTGCTTAGTACAGTGCTCTGCACATAGTAAGCACTCAATAAATACTAATGAATGAATGAATCTTTAAATTATATGTTGTAAATTATTTATTTTTCCATATTAGTGTCTCTCTTCCCTTCTAGATTGTAAACTCATTATGGGCAGGGAATGTGTCTGCTAATTCTGTTAACCTGTACTCTCCCAAGTGCTAAGTACAGTGCTCTGCACACAATAAGCACTCAATAAATAGGACTGATTGAGGTTGTTTGTTTCCATTCATATAAATTCAAAGTCTCTCTGAAGTACTAGGTCTTTGGAAAGAACTCGGAGTAGATAAATCTTGAAAAGGCACATCAATTCAGTTCTTAAGCATTTAAGATGTTTTGTCTGAACAGAAGCTTTAATGCTTTGACTAAAGAAAGCTAAGGACCTCAGCAGTTTTCTTTGGAATACTGTTGAATTTATCTTTGAGGCCACAAATACATTGATTACAAAGGAAATGCTAGCAACACATTTACAACTTTAGCAAGTTATTATATTGGAAAATTAAGCTAAATATTTTGAGCATTTATTTTACACTTTCATGGAGGAGTAAATAGATGGATTTTTTTTTGCTTTGGGGTTACATCCAATTTTCAGGACATCATTAATCTGCACTATCTTTAGACTTTAACATTAGTTTACAATTTTTCAGTGTATTTTAAATATAAAATATGACAATCAATAAAAATAAGAACAACTCAGAATCAATAATTTTACTAGACCTTTGTTAATAGTACGCTATTTTTGTCTTTCTATTTGCATATAGGAGATGCATGGGTGTGGGGATATTCTGAAATCGGATTTTTTTGGTCAATTTAGCAATTTAATCAATCCAACTCAACTCTTCTCTAGTGAGCAAAGTCAATCAATCAATCATTTCTATTGAGTGCTTTCTGTGTGCAGAAGCACTGTACTAAGCACTTAGGAGAGTGCAATACAACAGGGTAGGTAGACATATTCCCTGCCCACAAGGAGCTGTCAGTATTTCCCCTCCACTGAAATATTAGATAGTATCTATTATATAAATAAGATATTTATTTATATTAACAACTGCTGCCATGTTAGAGAAGCAGCGTGGCGCAGTGGAAAGAGCACGGGCTTTGGAGTCATGGGTCATGAGTTCGAATCCCAGCTCTGCCACTTGTCGGCTGTGTGACTGTGGGCAAGTCACTTAACTTCTCTGTGCCTCAGTTCCCTCATCTGTAAAATGGGGATTAAGACTGTGAGCCCCACGTGGGACAACCCGATTCCCCTATGTCTACCCCAGCGCTTAGAACAGTGCTCGGCACATAGTAAGCGCTTAACAAATACCAACATTATTATTATTATTAATGCAAGCATTTATCCTATTCTGCCTTGATTACTGCATCAGTCTCCTTGCTGACTTCCATGATTACAGTTTCTCTCCACTTCACACCTTACTTCACTCACCTGCATGGATCATTTTTCTACAAAACCTTTCGATCTATGTTTCCCCATTCCTTAAGAACCTCAAAGGTGACCAACCACCTGTGCATCACACAGAAACTCCTTATCATTGCTTTTAAACCACAAAAATCACCTCCCCACATCTGCAGCATGGCTCAGTGGAAAGAGCCCGGGCTTGGGAGTCAGAGGACTTGGGTTCTAATCCCAGCTCTGCCACTTACCAGCTGTGTGACTTTGGGTAAGTCACTTGACTTCTCTGTGCCTCAGTTTCCTCATCTGTAAAATGGGGATGAAGACTATGAGCCCCACATGGGACAACCTGATTACCTTGTATATCCCAGCGCTTAGTATAGTGCTTGGCACATAGTAAGTACTTATAAAATACCAAAATTATTATCTGAGCTCTTTGACTTACTTCTGCACTCCAGCATGCTTGTTTCACTCCTCTAATGCCAACCAATATACCTCAATCTCATCTACTTTGCACCCAACCCTTCATCCAAATCTTGCCTCTAACATGGAACTTCCTCCCACTTCATATAATAATGTTGGTATTTGTTAAGCGCTTACTATGTGCCGAGCACTGTTCTAAGCGCTGGGGTAGACATAGGGGAATCAGGTTGTCCCATGTGGGGCTCACAGTCTTAATCCCCATTTTACAGATGAGGGAACTGAGGCACAGAGAAGTTAAGTGACTTGCCCACAGTCACACAGCCGACAAGTGGCAGAGCTGGGATTCGAACTCATGAGCACTGACTCCAAAGCCCGAGCTCTTTCCACTGCGCCACGCTGCTTCTCTAGAAAAGACCATCACTCTCCCCACCTTCAAAGCCTTATTAAAATCCTATCTCCTTCAAGAGGCCTTCCCCAGTGAAGCTCTCCTTTCCTCTCTCCCATTCCCATCTACATCGCTCTTGCACTTGAACTTGCTCCCTTTATTCACCCTGCCCTCAGTCCCACAGCACTTATTTACATAGTCATAATCTATTCACTTATATCAATGTCTGACTTCCCTTCTAGACTTTAAGCTCCATGTAGGGAGGGAACGTGTCTACAGCTTTGTTAATACTGTACTCTCAAGCAATTAGTACAGTTCTCTGTACCCAATAAGCACTCAATAAATATTGATTACCTAATCATCCTCACGAAATTTTCGCATGAATCCATTCCATATTAATTCCACTGCCCAAATTATTTTTCTAAAGCTTTGCTCTGCAAATGACTTTCCAATCCTCAAAAAGTGCTAACAATTTACTCCTTCCTTGTTGTGTCAAGCAGAAACCTTTGGTCATTGTATTCAGTTCTCTCCCCACTTCACCTTAGCTTGCAGTCTTTGTTCTTTTCAAGTTAGCTTGCTCACAGTACCTTGCTCTTACCTCTTCTCTTTTTGTTCTTGCTCACACCCTTCCGCCATCCCTTTTACATCTGTGACATCAGTGCTCTCTTTATCTTCAAAGTCATTTTGAAATCACATCTTCTCCAGGAGGCCTTCCCCAATTTATTCTCATCCCCATACTCTCTTTCCCTAATAACTGCACTTCATCACTTCTATGTCATAAATGCACTTAGATACAACCATCTGTAGCAGTTCTTTATATGTCGATTTATTGAATTAAATTTCCTATTTCTTAAATATTCAATTATCTACATCTCCCCACTTTTTCTGCATTCTCCTATCTGTATATTATTTTAATATCTATCTCTCCCACTAGATTGTAAATTCACTGAAGTAAGCAATTGTTTCTAGCAACTCTACCAAGAGCTCAGTACAATGAATGATCTGCACATAGTAGGCTTTCAAAAAATACTACTTTAAAAAAGAAGATTTTAAGTTGATATCAATCAGCTGAAACCAGAATGTAGTTTAAGCCAGTATTCACATGCTGGGTCTTTGGGTAATAATAATAATAATAATGATGATGATAGTATTTGTTAAGCACTTACAATGTGCCAAGCACTGTTCTAAGCACTGATGTAGATACGAGGCAATCAGGTTGTCCCATGTGGGGCTCACAACCTTAATCCCCATTTTACAGATGAGGCAGTTGAGGCACAGAGAAGTTAAATGCCTTGCCCAAAGACACGCAGCTGACAAGTGATGGAGCCGGTATTAGAACTCATGACCTCTGACTCCCAAGCCTGTGCTCCTTCCACTAAACCAAGTTGCATCGTGGGATTTGTGCTAGCACCCTATCTCCATATCAAGGTGGAGAGGTCTGTCATCAAGAGCTATCATGACCCCAGCCTGCAGTCAGAGGAAATGAAGTCCAGAGACAGGAATCTCATTGCACTGGAAAGAGAGGAGCTTCCTTTCTTAGCTGCCCCATCTACTCTTGAAGGTACCATTTTAGAGGAATTTGATTTGCAATGGCCTGGTACAGTTCTTAGTCAATTAAGCAATCAATCTGTCAGTAGAATTCACTGAATTCTTAATGTGTGCTGAGTGCTTGGGAGAATACAACAGGCTTTGTAGACATGTTCCCTGTCCACAGTGAGCTTACAGTCTCGAGGGGGAGACAGACTTTAATATTATCACACATTAAACTATATTATACTAATATATAATAAATAAATAATTTATAATATGTACTTTACAGATCTGTACATAAGGGTTGTGGAGTTGACGGTGGGGCAAATACCAAATGCCCAAAGGTCACAGATCCCAGTGCATAGATGACAAAGAAGGGGGAGAAAGCTGGGGAAAAGGCAGCCTAATTGGGGAAGGCCTCTTGGAGAAGATGTGATCTTAATAGTGCTTTTAAGGTAGAGAGAGTGGTGCTCTGGTATATATGGAGGGGGAAGGAGTTCCAGGACAGAAGGAATAGAAACTAACACCAACTGAAGTCATACATTCTCCATTCTTCCCTCCCTGAACACCATTTTCAATGGTTCAATTTCTAATGGCTTCTCCCCACTGCTTTCAAACATGCTCATGTCTCTACTATCCTAAAAAAAACTCTTCCTTGACCCCATGGCACCGTCCAGTTATCGCCCCAACTCTCTCATACCATTCCTCTATAAATTCCTTGAGTGAGTTGTCTACAACTGCTGTCTCAAGTTCCTCTCCTCCAATTCTCTGTTTGTTCCCCTCCAATTCGGTTACTGTCTCTTTCACCCCACAGAAACCACACTCTCAATGGTCACAAATGAGCTCCTTCTTGCCAAGTCAAATAGCTTCTACTCCATCCTAATCCTCCATGCCATCTCAACTGCCTCTGATGCTGTCATCCTCCCCCTTCTCCTGGAAACATTATCCAACCTTGCCTTCACTGACCTTGTCTTCTCCTAGATCTCCTTCTATCTCTCTGGCTGCTCATTCTCCATCTCCTTCCCAGTCTCCTCCTCTGCCTCCCACCCCCTTATTGTGGGAAGCCCTTGAGGCTCAGGTCTGGATCCCCTTCTATTCTCCATCTACATCCACTCCCTTAGAGAACTCATTCACTCTCATGGCTTCAATTACCATCTCTATGTGGGTGATTCCCAAATCAACATCTCCAGCCCTGATTTCTCTCCCTCTCTGCAGTCTGGACATCTTCAGGACATCTCTCCTTCTTGGTCCCACCAAAATCTCAAACTTAACAATAAATCAACTGTATTCATTGATTAAGAACTCACTGTGTGCAAGGGACTGTACTAAGCACTTTGGACAGTGCAACACAACAACAGACATATTCCTTGTCCACAATGATTTTACAGTATGGGGGGGACAGACATTAATATAAATAAATAAATTATGGTTATGTGCATAAATTCTGTGGAGCTTGGGGTGGTATGAATAAAGGGTGACACAGAAGAGAGTGGGAAAAGAGGAAGTGAGGGCTTAGTCAGGGAAGACCTCTTGGAGAAAATGTGCCTTAGATAAGGCTCTGAAGATCTGGAGAGTTAACATGTCCTAAACAGAACTCGTTATCTTCTCACCCAAACCCTATCCTCCCCTTGTCTTTGCCATCACTTTAGACAGCACCACCATCCTTCCTGTCTTACAAGCCCATAACCTTGATTTGACTCCCTTCTCTCATTCATCCCACATATTTAATCTATCACTAAGCCCTATCTGTTCAATCTCACAGCATTGCTAAAATCCTCCCTTCCTCTCCATACAAACTGATATCATGTTAATTTAAGCATTTATCCTATCCCATCTTGATTACTCCATCATTCCTCCTTGCTGACTTCCCAGACTTCTGCCTCTCCCCACTCCAGTCCATACTTCACTCTGCTGCCCTGATCATTTATCTACAAACATGGTCAGTCCATGTTTTCCCACTCCTCAAGAACTGGAAAGTGGTTGCCCATCTGCCGCCACATAATGATAATAATTATTATTATTATGGTGTTTGTTAAGCACTTTACTATGTGTCAGGCACCATACTAAATGCTGGGGTGGACACAGTTCCTATCCCACGTGGGGCTCACAGTTTCAATCCCCATTCTACAGATGAGGGAACTGAGGCCCAATGAAATGAAGTGACTTGCCCAAGGTCACACAACAGACAAGTGGCAGAGCAGGGATTAGAACCCATGACCCTCTGACTCCCAGGCCCGTGCTCTATCCACTATGCCATGCATCAAACAGAAACTCCTTACCATTAGCTTTAAACCACTCAATCACCTTGCCACTTCCAATCTTACTTTGCTAGTCTCCTACTGTAACCCAACCCGCACACTTTGCTCTTCTAATGCCAGCCTACTCATTGTATCTTGATTTTGTCTATCTTAGCACTGACCCCTTGCCCACATCCTGTCTCTGACCTGATTTGTCCTCCTTTTCCATATCTGACAATTACTCTCTCCACCTTCAAAGCCTTTTTGAAGGCACATCTCCTCCAAGGGGCCTTCCCTGACTAAGCCCTCATTTCCTCTTTTTCCATTTCCTTCTGCATCACCCTGACTTGCTCCCTTTATTCACCGCCCCTTCCCAGAGCTTACGTACATATCCATAATTTATTTATACTAATGTCTGCCTCCCCCCTCTAGACTGTAAGCTCACTGTGGGCAGGGAATGCATTATGTTGTAACTCTCCCAAGTGCTAAAGCAATGATTTCCAGGCTTCTGGACTTGAATGGTTATTTGGACTAAAAGCACTTGTATAAAGACCACAGGGAGCAGTTATGGCAGGCCAGGTTTTGTCCTCTTGGGTGAATCTGTGCTGTGCAGACTCATCATATGTTATCCTGTTTCTGTCTATTCTGAGATATTTGTGAAGAGATCCTGAAAGACAAGCTCTGCTGGCACATTCACGCAATCTTTAAGTCAACATCACATTTATCTTGCCTTTCTTTTAACTTAACATTCTGCTAATGATCAGTACTTTTTTTCTCCCAGACAAATCATTCTAGGAGTACTGAGCAAGATTAGCACTGTCTCAGGAAAGACGGAGGTTAGGGAGGTAAAGAGGGAAAGGACATGTAAGACACACAATCCTTCCCAACTTGGAACTAGTAGGCCTGTTCAAGATAAAAGTTGTAGGAGTAGGAGTCATAGTTCATTCTCAGTCTCCTTTGAGGGCTCCTCCTCCCCCTCCCATTCCCTAATTGTAGGGGTTCTTCAATGGTCAGTTCTTGGTCGCCCTCTGTTCTCCATCTATACTCACTCCCTTGAGTATTCTATACTCACTCCCTGCGCCTCAGACCCCATTCCTGCTCACCTTATAAAAACCATCGCCCCTGCCCTCCTTCTTTCCTTAACTTCTATCTTTAACCACTCAATCTCCAATGGCTCCTTCCTCTCTGCCTTCAAACATGCCCATGTCTCCCCCATCCTAAAAACACCTGCTCTCGACCCCACTTCCCCTTCCAGTTATCGCCCTATCTCCCTACTACCTTTCCTTTCCAAAATGCCCTCCCTCCTCACATCCGCCAAACTAGCGGATTCTCTCTTCCTCTCTTCAAAGCCCTACTGAGAGCTCACCTCTTCCAGGAGGCCTTCCCAGACTGAGCCTCCTCTTTTTCTTCTGCTCCTCCTCCCCTTCCCATCACACTGACTCCCTCCTTCTGCTTTACCCCCTCCCCATCCCACAACATTTGTGTATATATGTACATATTTATTATTCTATTTAATTAATGATGTGTATATATCTATCAATTCTATTTATTTATATTGATGCTATTTATGCCTGTCTACTTGTTTTGTTTTGTTTTGTTGTCTGTCTCCCCCCTTCTAGACTGTGAGCCCATTGTTGGGTAGGGATTGTCTCTCTGTTGAGGAATTGTACGTTCCAAGCACTTAGTCCAATGGTCTGCAAACAGTAAGTGCTCAATAAATATGACTGAATGAATGAAAGTAGCAATGCTAATAGTAATAATATTTATTAAATGCTTACTGTGCATTGTGAGCTGGGAGAGAATACACAGGTGAGAATTAGTGCTTAATGGAAAGACCACAGGCTTGGGAGTCAGAGGACATGGGTTCTAATCCCAGGTCTGCCACTTGTCTGCTGTGAGACCTTGGGCAAAGCACTTAACTTTTCTGTGCCTCAGTTACCTCATCTGTAAAAGGAGGATTAAAAATGTGAGCCTCACATGGGACAACCTGATTACCCTGCATCTACCCCAGCATTTAGAACAGTGCTTGGCATATAATTATTATTTTTAATCATTATTATCCCTCTTCCTCAGTGGGGTCACAATCTAAGAAAAAAGGAAGAAATTCCATATAAAAGTTTCTAGATTATTATTCCAGCTTGTTTCCCTGAAATAGAATGCCCATCTCACCTCCCATCAAACCCACATCCCCCCCGGCCCCACCCCCCTGCCAAACAGTGATGTAATATTTGTCATTTTTGGAGATTTGTTAAGCACTTACTACATGCCAGGGAGTTTACTAAGGGCTGGGGTAGATGCAAGACAATCACGTTGGTCACAGTTCCTTTCCCAAATGGAGTTCACAGTCGAAGTCGTGTCTAAACCCTGTGTCACGGATAAGGAAACTGAGGCCCAGAGAAGCTAAGTAATTTTTCATGCTCACACAGCAGGCAAGTGGCTAAGGCAGGATTAGAACCTAGATCCTCTGACATCCAAGCCTGTGCTATTTCCACAAGGCCACGCTGCTTCCCATAAAAACCAGAATGCTCTTTCTCTGAAATTGCTTGGTTTCCATTATTTAAAAGGACAAATTAAAAAACAACAACAAAAAAAACAACAACAAGAGGACAAAACTATCAGGGCCATAAAAGTTTCTTTCAGATGAAATCAATATTTTCAACTACACTCAGAAAGAAAATGATACACGGTTCAAAACAGGGCTTTAAAACACCATCTCCTTAGCCCAGCAATAGGGTACAGTGTGAAAAGCAGAGGGCATTATATTGGCTCCTTCTCCAGCCCAACTCTTTATCTCTACCTGATTGTAGTGACCATGCCATGGCCCCACCACTGTTCTGGCTCTCGTTCAGCCTACCGAACTTAAATTTAAACTTTATGTTGCTAGGCCACTTTCTTGTGGAGCTACTGCATTACCTGAACATTTTTCAGATAGAGTGTGTCTAACCCCTCTGGAGAGAAATTAGTTTGTGGGTCAAATGCAGAGAAATGCAGGCTCTGCAATTCCCATCTGGATATCCCAGGATCACCTTAGAGTTGCTAACCTTATAGATCAGACATGCCGAGGGCTTCATGGCTCACAGCTTTTTATCAGACTTTTTCTCCTGCTTACGCAAGGCTGGCCTAATTAGAAGACTAATTAAATTCATTTCTCATCCATGCCCTTACTTTAGCTAAGCATTAGGAGAAATGAAATCAAAATCAGGGACCTAAAGTTGAATAGCATTGGAAAAAAATGTTACTGTGGAGTCAAAATGAACCACATAAGCAGAAAGGTAGTAAGACAGAAGTGGTAGGGAGCTATTGGTAAGTAAACACCTTTCTCTTTCCTTCATTTCCAGTAAACTTTGGCTATTCCTGACCTGCAAGGGAGGAGCAGAATGCAATAGAAATGCCTGGCTTTATCGGTATTTTATACAAACTTTCTGTAATGTCTCTTCAGTAATTTCTCTTCTGTAATTTCTCTTCAGTTTAGAAGTCACTCTCTGTCTACTGGTTTACTTAAATTTGTACTCCAGTAGAAAAAAGTTTCAAAGCAGAACCTGGGGCACAAACAGCTTTACTTTAACAGGATGTTGTGAGACTAAATTGAAATAATAAAGGCAAAATTACTCTACTATTTACACCCTTATTTACACATGCCTCAAGATTTATGCTTATTTGTCAGTTCAGTTTATATATTTTGGCCACTAAAGTTGTAATATCTCCTCCATTAGAGTGTAAACTTCTAGTAGTAGGGAATGTGCCACTTTGTTATTTTGCACTTCTCACGGCACAGCACAACGTGAATGCTCAATAAATGCTGCTGCTAATGCTGTTAGTAGAGAAAAATAAAAGTTTAAATTGGTGCTATTCATTATTATTTTCATTATTATTATCACTATTTCTGACCAAAGAAAATCTAGGGCACTCCACAAAGAAGGTGGTCCAAGAGGAATGATAAAAGAGGATCAGGTAAGAGAGGCAAAAGTGACTTCTACAACTACCATCGCAGCTGCTCAATGGAATATGGCCCTAGGACATAATGTCATCACTACTGCTATGGTCACATAAATTACCAAAAGTGACTCTACATGCAATATCTTTACTTGTACTTCACAATATGTTCCACTCCATCCACGCTTCTCCCTTCAGGTCCCAGGACAACCAGTAGGGATTAATAAGTCCAAGTGACACTGTGCAAATCATAATCAAAGCAATCACTACAATCAGGTAAACTCTTGATCCTAGAGTCTCAGGTTCAGGTATCCTCCATTACTCTCAAACAAGGGACTTCTTCTTCAGTAATACTATTATATAGCATCCTTGAAATCTCCCACACTCACCCTGAATTATTTCTGCGGTTATTTCTCTTAAAGTGCTGAAGACTTTTGTGTTACCAAAAATCACACCTTACACCCTGGTTGAGGAAACACAGTTACTTGAAAGAGGACGAAACCCAGAATTGAAGAACAAAACAGGGTAAGTAGCCAGAACTAGGCAGGCAAGACAATTCCTAGCTGAGATAAGTGCCAGGCTGAATACGAATGCCTGTTTTGGTACCGGAGCACGTATTTCTAACTGAGCCCAAGGATGATGGAGCCCAGAGAACCTATTTGTTTGCTGTAAGACTCTTCCAGATTCCATATCTCTCCTATATCACCCACCAGCCTACTTAGCCAGTGCAGGAGTGAGGCATGCCCCCACTTCATTCCTGGAACTCCTGCTAGGTTCTGACAGCTGGCCGGTGAACTGTGACAGTTCAAAAAATTGGATCCTCTTTCTTGGCTTCACTCTCAGGCACCATTTTGGTTCTGTTTTGAGCCACCACCTTGGCTGCAGATGTGGAATAGGCTAACTATGTCTACGAGCCCTTTCTAAAAAGCTGTCTATGCCAACCTCATGGATCTGCCCCCAGGAAAGCATCACATCTCTAGGTCAAAGCCTCATTGGTTTGGTCCAGATGTGAGTGGGACGTGGAGGGGAGTGGTTTAGGAGTGGAGTTTATAAGCTTAAACCTTTTGATGGGATGGGAATGCAAAATCAGAAGTACTAGCTCCACACTGGTCAACTTGCACTGCTCCAAGCCTTCCTGAGGGGCACTAATTGCCATGACTCCAGGGGCAGGAATGAATGACTTTCAGATTCAATTTTCTCAAGGGCTGGGACCCCATTTTCTGCTTTTACTGTAGGCTCCCAAGCATCTAGTAGAGCACTCTGCACACAGTAGTTGCTAAACACCAAAGGTTGATGACTACTACTACTACTAATAATTGTGGTATTTGTTTAGCACTTATTTTGTGCCAGGTATTAAACTTAGCACTGGGGGAAACAAGCAAATCAGGTTGGACATTGTCCCTGTCCCCACATGGGGCACACAGTATGAATCCCCATTTTACAGCTGAGGTAAGTGAAGCACAGAGAACCAAAGTGACTTTTCCAAGGTCACACAGCAGACAAGTGGAGGAGCGGCATTAGAACCCAGGTCCTTTTGACTTCCAGGCCCGTATTCTATTCATTAGGCCACACTGCTTAATTTCCACAAATAATGGGTAAGACACATGATGACTCAGGATTATTTTTTTCCCAGGAGGTATTGGTTTTCCCCCACATTCAGTTTCTGAATACAAAGTTTTAGGTCTAAAATAAACCTTGTTATACAATAACGCCTTTGTAATTTAGATTCAGAGTTAAGAAAATTCTTTCTTCTTGAAGATCAGCTATGCAAGCAGTTTGTTACCAGGATTCAGACACATATTCAAAATACCTGTCTTTGCCAATTTTCTATTTCCCTGTTATGTAACTATTTCTTCGTATTAATAGAAAGGCTAAAAAAGGCTTGTGACATTTGCTTCTAAATTTTGCTCTTGGTTAGCACCTGTTTTACAAGTTTTATGTTATAATGATTGCATAAAACTGAGGACTAGTATCAAAATGTATGAAGAACTTATTCTAATACAGAATTAGGAAATCCCTGACATCTCCAGTTTATAAACCATAAAAGTGTGAATTAACAATTTGTAATCTTCTAATTGATCTTGCAATGGGTAATCATTCAATATCTTTTAACATAATACCTATTCTTAGATATTGCTTTCTACATTTTTTCTCTTTCCCAGTTCCTGAGATAGAACTCTTACAAATTGAATAATTACAGGATGGCATATTGACAGATCAAGTCTCAAACCAGCAATGAACAAGCTTGCTACATATGTTCATCTCACCACAGATGCCTTTTTCCCATTTTTCTTTCACTTTTTTTAAGTGTTTCAAATATTAATAAATGTACTTGTGAAAACTTTGACATATATTTAAAAAGATGTGAGCTTAATTCCCTTACAATTTCACCTGAATTAAAAGTTCTCATTGTATACAGGTGAAACCATCAACCTCAAGAACACTTTCTAAGGACAGAAGCTGGCTGAAAAATCTAGATTGCTTCGGCAAAACAAAATCCTTGCACAGACAAGTATGAAACAATCCTGCATAAATGAAATGTGCATCCTTGTTTAGAAAATTGAGAATCTGTGCCTGGACTGAAGTAATACTGGTGAACATCTGAAATTAGATCATGTCAGCATACTTGATAAATCATTGACAATACATTATGGTGAACTTTAAGTGCTAATTCTGGCAGGGTACTAAATTTAGTGCTGCTAGAAAACTCATGAGGAAGAGTAAGAGAAGACTAGAAATTTTGTATCACTACTTTCTGGCTTCCTCAGAATAATAATTGTGATATTTGTTAAGCATTTACTATGCATCGAGCACTGTTTTAAGCACTGGGGAAGATACAAGATAATTAGGCCAGACACAGTCCCTTTCCCACACAGTCCCTGTCCCACAGTCCAAGTAGGAGGGAAAAGAGTTATTGAATCTCCATTTTACAATGATGTAACTGAGGCATAGAGAAGTTAAGTGACTTGCCAAAGGTCACACAGCAGACACGTGGTAGAGACAGGATTAGAACCTAGTTCTTATGATGCTCAGGCCCATAAGCCATACTCCTCATAAATCCTTACAGAGGTCTTGACACAGGATTGCTTTCATCTTTAAATAGAAGGTCAGCTTTCCAAGAACTACTGCCCTTAGGGTTTCATTCATTCAATCTAATTTATTGAGCACTTACTGTGTTCAGAGCACTGAAATGAGCATTTGGGAAGTACAATACAACAATAAAAAGATACACTCCCTGACCACAATGAATTTACACTATATAGTCCATAATCACATCAGTCAGGATTTTTTTTTACAGTGTTCAGTTGTGACCTTATAAGTCTAACCTTCGTCTCCACTGAGTGAAAATATCTGATCAATCTAATTCTTTTGAAGTTGGTCCAATCCCTTTTAATTTTGCTGCCTCTTTTCCTGTGTCATATGCCCTGTAGCCCTTTCTCTTATTTGTACTAGCACCATTGAAGGGGCTGAAAATAATGCCAACTCTGTTTGGGAGGAAATTGTTCACATTCTAGGGAGACTGAAGGGATTAAACTTTGATCTGGGGAACTCCCAGGGTTTCCTCATCTTCATCAGAATTTACCAAGTGCCTACTGTGTCGCTTGTCATTATCATGTGCCTGCCCCCCTCGCTTAGCACAGTGCTTAGCAGATAGTGCATGCTTAGTGAATGCCATCATAATTCTGCTTACTATTGTGTTTACAGCACTGCATTAAATGTCTGGAAGAGGACAAAAAAAGAAGATACAGTCCTTGTCCTGGAGGAGTTTACAATCCTCTGCCCAGATCTACCATAGTTTTAATCTAGTTTTGCCTTTTTTTTTGTGCCTTCAGCTGGAGAATTAAGGAGCCATTCCCACAGGTAAGTCAGTCAATCAGCAGCTACTGAACACAGATTGAGCACCTACTGAACAGAGAACACCATTCTAGATGATAGCAGATGGAAATGCTGAATCATGCTGGGCCCAAGCTCCTTTTACATATGTCCTGATAAATGAATGTATGCCCCCAGAGTTCCTCCATTAGTCTATGACTCAATCTTACCTGTGAGTTTGAGAGTAAGTCAGTAATTACATCCTACAGGATTTTCATTTTTGATTATTCCATGACTTCCCAAGCACTAAAAGAAATGAAATATCATCCTCCTGGGAGGTCGAGATTTAGGTAAAATTCCTCTGAGTGCCTCTCTGGCAAGCCTGCTCTTTAATTCAGTCTCTGATATACTTAACAGTTTAGTGTGGGCACAAGACATTACAAATGTCCTTGAATTTCCTTTCTCTCACAGATAAAACTAGAACAGTATGATCACTCTGGCAGGGAAAAAGGCAGGAGAGTAAGTGAGGTCAGTGAAGTGAGGAGCTGTTCTCTAAATCCAGTGCAGATCAGAGGAAATGGAATGGGATTAAGGTGCATCATGAAGTTGGTTATAAAGAACACCATCCAGTATGAAAGGAGACTATTGAATTGATTTTCCTTGATTTTTTAATGGTATTCATTAAGTGCTTACTATGTGCTAGGCACTGTTCTAAGCACCGAGGTAGATATAAGGTAATTATGTTACATGGGGCTCACAATCTTAATCTCCATTTTACAGATGAGGTAACTGAGGCACAGAGAAGTCTTTTCATAGAAATGCTGATGCTGTACTCTCCCAAGTGCTTAGAACAGTGCTCTGCATTCAATTAAGCACTCAATAAATTCTATTGATTGATTGAGAGTGGTTAAAATATATATAAGTTAAGTGACTTGCTCACAGTCACACAGCTGACAAGTCTTGACCCCACTTCCCCATCCAGTTATTGCCCTATCTCCCTACTACCCTTCCTTTCCAAAATCCTAGAACGAGTTGTCTACAATCGATGCTTAGAATTCCTTAACTCCCATTCTCTCCTAGGCCTCCTCCAATCTGGCTTCCGTCCCCTCCACTCTACCGAGACTGCTCTCTCTAAGGTCACCCATGACCTCCTTCTTGCCAAATCCAATGGCTCCTACTCCATTCTAATCTTCCTTGACCTCTCTGTTGCCTTTGACACTGTCGACCATCCCCTCCTCCTCCATACCTTATCTCTCCTTGGCTTCACGGACTCCGTCCTCTCCTGGTTCTCCTCTTACCTCTCTGGCCGGTCATTCTCAGTCTCCTTCGTTGGCGCCTCCTCCCCCTCCCATCCTTTAACTGTTGGAGTTCCTCAAGGGTCAGTTCTTGGCCCTCTTCTGTTCTCCATTTACACTCACTCCCTTGGTGAACTCATTTGCTCTCATGGCTTTGACTACCATCTCTACGCAGATGACACGCAGATCTACATCTCCGCCCCTGTCCTCTCCCCCTCCCTTCAGGCTCGCATCTCCTCCTGCCTCCGGGACGTCTCCACCTGGCTGTCGGCCCGCCACCTAAAACTCAACATGAGCAAGACTGAGCTCCTCATCTTCCCTCCCAAACCCGGTCCTCTCCCAGACTTCTCTATCACCGTGGATGGCACGACCATCCTTCCCGTCTCTCGGGCCCGCAATCTCGGTGTCATCCTTGACTCGTCTCTCTCGTTCACCCCACACATCCTATCCGTTACCGAGACCTGCCGGTTTCACCTCTACAATATCGCCGAGATCCGCCCTTTCCTCTCCACCCAAACGGCTACCTTACTGTTACGGGCTCTCGTTATATCCCGGCTAGACTACTGTGTCAGCCTTCTCTCTGACCTCCCTTCCTCCTCTCTCGCCCCGCTCCAGTCTATTCTTCACTCCGCTGCCCGGCTCATCTTCCTGCAGAAACGATCTGGGCATGTCACTCCCCTTCTTAAACAACTCCAGTGGTTGCCTATCAACCTCCGCTCCAAACAAAAACTCCTCACTCTAGGCTTCGAGGCTCTCCATCACCTTGCCCCTTCCTACCTCTCCTCCCTTCCCGCACGCTCCGCTCCTCTGCCGCCCACCTCCTCACCATCCCTTGGTCTCGCCTATCCTGCCGTCGACCCCTGGGCCACGTCCTCCCGCGGTCCTGGAGCGCCCTCCCTCCTCACCTCCGCCAAACTGATTCTCTTCCCCTCTTCAAAACCCTACTTAAAACTCATCTCCTCCAAGAGGCCTTCACAGACTGAGCTCCTCTTCTCCCTCTACTCCCTCTACCACCCCCCCTTTACCTCTCCACAGCTAAACCCTCTTTTCCCCCTTTCCCTCTGCTTCTCCACCTCTCCCTTCCCATCCCCACAGCACTGTACTCGTCCGCTCAACTGTATATATTTCCATTACCCTATTTATTTTGTTAATGAATTGTACATTGCCTTGATTCTATTTAGTTGCCATTGTTTTTACGAGATATTCTTCCCCTTGACTCTATTTATTGCCATTGTTCTCATCTGTCCGTCTCCCCCGATTAGAATGTAAGCCCGTCAAAAGGCAGGGACTGTCTCTATCTGTTGCCGACTTGTTCATTCCAAGCGCTTAGTACAGTGCTCTGCACATAGTAAGCGCTCAATAAATACCATTGAATGAATGAATGAATGAATGAACAAGTGGCAGATCTGGGATTCGAACCCATGACCTCCTACTCCCAAGCTCATGCTCTTTCCGCTGAGCCACGCTGATACATGTTGAGCACTTACTCTGTTCAGAACACTGTACTTGGGAAGTACAAAACAACTGAGTTGGTAGACGTCATCCCTGCCCCCAAGGACCTTACAGTCTGCAAGTATTTACTGAGTGTTCACTGTGTGCAGAGCACTGTTCTAAGGGCCTGGGATTCAGGATTTGCAGCTGTGGCAGTGGCACTCAATTATAGCAGTAGTCATAGAAGTCACGGATGTGGCCAGTGTATCTAACTGGCAAGTAGTCAAGCCAAATCAGCCTAGTACAATCCTAAACACTTCTGTCACTGTAGTTACTCTTAAGTGTGGACCTCCAGTTAGTCCCTGATGGAATCACAGTGAAGATAAGAGGCAAGCAGACAGCTCCTCTTCTTGAGAACTTAGGGCAAGGGTGAGAGAAGCCCTCTTAATAATAATAATAATGTTGGTATTTGTTAAGTGCTTATTATGTGCAGAGCACTGTTCTAAGTGGTGGGATAGACACAGGGTAATCAGGTTGTCCCACGTGAGGCTCACAGTTAATCCCCATTTGACAAATGAGGTAACTGAGGCACAGAGAAGTTAAGTGACTTGCCCACAGTCACACAGCTGACGAGTGGCAGAGCCAGAATTCGAACCCATGATCCCTGACTCCCAAGCCTGGGCTCTTTCCACTGAGTCACTCTGCTCTGCTCAACCCTGGTGCCTGCAGAGGTTCAGAAAAGAGTGGGGTAGAAGAGAGGAGGAACTGGAAGAAGAAGAGAAGAGAGGAGTTACATGAGTAACTTTTATTTCATCTTCCTCTCCCACTTTCTCTTTCCTCCTCCTCTTCTCTTCCATTTCCCTTCCTCTATCCCTCCCTTCCCCTCTTCTTCCTCCTCACTTTCTCCCTGAGCCCCTCTCTCTTCCTTCCTTGTCTCCCAAAGGTACAGTCTTCAGGTTCAGCCCCTGCCTGGCAACAGCACACTTCAACACTTAAATCAAGAGTTGACACCCCTTCTTGATACCCAACCAGTTAGTGGGGACAGGGGAAGACTTATGGAGAAGGATTTTTGCCATTAGATAGTCAACTTCTCAATAAGGAACTGTATTTTTTACTTCCATTGTAATCCCCAAAGTGTTGTTTACAGTGCTCTGCACCTATTGATTGATTGGTTGGTTCTTCTCGTTCCCTAGTCAAATTGGCTGAAGGTTTCCCTTGCCACTACTCGTTGTGGGCAGAGAACATGTCTACAAACTCTATTACATTGTACTTTCCTAAATGCTTAGTACAGTGCCCTGCACACAGTAAATGTTCCATAAATACAATTGATTGATTTTGTACTCAGTAGCAATGAGGGGAATGGTGAGGCTGCTGAGAGAACAGTAGGAAAAAACTTCTTTTCTCCCTCTGCTGGTGACTTAACCTGTTGCCCAAGATTGGAGCCTGCGATTCAAAATAGGACCCAAACCCAAGTTTGAAAACACTGGACCTAATGACTCTCAAATTACCCCCATCCCTATGATACTATAATGCTTTAGAAGAGGCAACTGCCTTTAAGAAATGAATTACCATGGCAACCTGATCCAGACTGCTGATAAAAAAGCCTGTATTCTTTTTTGCCTGTCCATTTCAGAACTTTACTGTAGTTGCCATAACAGAGAAGTGTATCATAAACTTTTTTTTTGAAGTTCACCATAGATGGTACGAATGTATAAACCAACTAACTTTCCATTACATGTTTTCAGAAACATAACAAAAGATTAAAGATGTAGTAAGCCATTATAGACTAAAGATTTACTGCTACAGCTTTGAATAAAGCTTGATTAACTTTTCATATAAAGATAGAAGTTCAGTTGAATTGTGCAGTCAATAAACAAGAATTAAAATGCTTAATCCAGAGGATATTTGCCCTGTTGTGATAATTACCTCAGCAACCAAATTCTTTGATTATAAATTTTGTATTTGTTTTGGGTTAATATGAAGATATTTTTGTTGTTTGACTTGTAATAGAGAGCTAGGGGACATATAAACACTGATTTGATAAAAGATGAACATGAAAGAATCTTTTACTTCTGGACATAAATTAATAATGACTGTTATTACATGTGTCTACTAGTGGATGTCTAGCCATCAGAGTCTCACCATTGGGTTATAGTTCATAGTTTGATGTGAAAATTCAAGACTGCTTCTGTATTTCTAACCTAAAATATTTTACTTTTTGTTATTTGCAGGTGGAAGAGCCAAGATTTAGGAGCTGCAGACTGAAACAGGGATAAAGAGAAAAACAACCAATCCTCTTCACTTCATTAAGGATCCAAGCATGAATTAGATGAACTAGGCAGATGAAGGAGTGGGTAGAAATAGTGTAAATCAGGGTGACAGTCTTCTTATCACTTTCCTCCCTCAACTCAACACATTGGTAACATCAAGATACTGGAGGAGTGGGGAGACAGGTGCAGAATAACAGTTTTGATGTAATCTGGAAAGCAGAGTGAAATTTGGACTGGGGAGAGGAAAGCCTGGAGGCAGGGAGATTACTGAAGAGTCTCATACAGTAGTTAAATCAGGATACTGGCACGATTGCCATTTACAAGGAGAGGAAGGATTATGGAAATGTCCTGGAGGGAGAACCAACAATATTTGATGACCAACTTGGTTTTGAGAATGAAAGAGAGGAAGGAGGCAAAAGGATAATGCCAAAGTTGTGATCTTGAGAGATGAGGAGGATGTTGATGTTGTCAACTGACTGAGAAAATGAGACTGAGGAGAGTATTTGATGAGAGAAATGAGGAATTCAGTTTTAGGCATATAAGATTTAAGATGCCAGCAGTACATTCAGATAGCTCTGTCCTGTATTGAGAAGAAGGGCATAGGTCAAAGAGGATGAGATAATAACCCAAACAGAGGTGGTTGTTGAAGCCATGATAAAATCTCTCTGTTGCCTTTAATTAAAGGGTTGCCTTAAATTTAGGGCAAACTAAAGGTAATTTGAGTGGTACATACATATGAGTGTTTAGATTGTGTGACGTGCCCCACAGAAAAGCTGACTTGATATAGTGTTCTAATTTACAATTCCAATTATGTTGGTCACCAGAACAATTCATCTCAGCCCTGATCTTTACTCTTTGGTGCTAATTTTTCTGGATTTAAGGATCCATTGAAATCTGCAGCCATCCTTCTCTTTAGCCTTCCGGCTCAGACTCAACCTTCCTAAGTGAAAGCAGGTCTGTTTTTTCTCTACGGTGCTTATTGTCAAGCACTGAAATATATGTACATAAACAAAGAAAATGATCTATCCTGTAGCTAGCACACGTAGTATCACTTATCCCTTACTTACGTATGATTTAAAAGAGAAAGATATGGTTTATCCTAGATTTAAAGGGTGTTCTTATAAATGTAAATTCACATACAAAAATTCCAATTCTTACCAATGGTCAAAGCTTCACTAACTAGGTTGCAGATTTAGATGGTGAATTGCACAGTGTTTGACCTTCGCTTTACTTGGGGCACACAACTTCACTTCCCTTGGAGGAAAGGTGTGTTAATAGCGTTGGTTTGTTGCCTACTTTACACACAACAAACTGGTAATGGACTGAAGAGACTTTTATTCCTGTTTGCTCCCACAAGTAATTAACTCTCCAAAAAGCAGCACAAATCAGTAGCAGCTAGGGATGTTTAAATGCTCTTGTATATATGAAAGCCAGAAACTAATCCTCTGCTGGGATCCCTCTGGGCCAAGAAGGGCATGCGTATTTTAGTTTTCCAGAACTTTTTAAAGAGCTATTGACTAATCTTTTACTTTCTGTCCTAATTACCCCTATCCTCTGGCCCCACTAGCCTCACTGATCTTTGGACAACCAATTCAAAGCCTTGACTATTTCCAACACCTAGAACAACCTTACTCTAGTCACAAAATAACACCCTCAACATCCCTCAAAGAAAACGAAACCCCAGATCATTTTTGTTTAATTAAGGGCAACCTGGGAAGACATTATGCCCAACTTGTCTCTAAACAATCATCTAGCTACTGGACATCACCATTATCATCATCATCATCAATGATATTTATGAGCACTTACTGTGTTCAGAGCTCTATGCTAAGCACTTGAGAGAGTACATCACCAGGAAAGTATTAGAAAACGAAAGAAAGAATAATTCTGCCATTATGTAGGCACATGTATGGTACCTTGAATATCGAATATGGTCATTCCAGTTCAGGAAAGGGGAAATAGAGTGGGAAAAGGCATGGAGGGGGGCATTCAAATAAGTCATCACCAAAACCTGCCGGTCTCACCTTCACAACATTGCCAAGATCCGCCCTTTCCTCTCCATCCAAACTTCTACCTTGCTGGTAAAATCTCTCATAATATCCTGACTGGATTATTGCATCAGCCTCCTTTCTGATCTCCCATCATCCTGTCTCTCCCCACTTCAGTCTATATTTCACTCTGCTGCCTGGATTATCTTTCTACAGAAATTCTCTGGGTATGTCACTCCTCTCCTCAAAAACCTCCAGTGGTTGCCCATCAACCTTCTCAGGAAGCAAAAACTCCTCACTCTTGGCTTTAAAGCTCTCCATCACCTGGCCCCTTCCTACCTCACCTTCCTACTCTCCTACAGCCCACCCTGTACACTCCACTCCTCTGCTGCTAACCTCATGGTGCCTCGTTCTCACCTGTCCCACTGTCGACCCCTGGCCCATTTCCTACCACTGACCTGGAATGCCCTCCCTCCTCACATATGCCAACTTAACTCTCTTCCCCTCCTCAAAGCCCTACTGAGGGCTCACCTCCTCCAGGAGGCCTTCCCAGGCTGAGTCCTCTCTTTCCACCTGCCCCTCCTAACCTCCCCATTGCCCCTACTCCCTCCCTCTGCTCTACCCCCTTACTCTCCCCACAGCACTTGTGTATATTTGTATATATTATTTATTACTCTATTTTATTAATGATGTGTATATAACTATGATTCTATTTATTTTGATGGTATTGATGCCTGACTACTTTTGTTTTGCTGTCTGTCTCCCCCTTTTAGACTGTGAGCCCGTTGTTGGGCAGGAATTGTCTCTTTTGCCCAATTGTACATTCTAGGTGCTTAGTACAATGCTCTGAACATAGTAAGCGCTCAATAAATACGATTAAATGAATGGATGAATGAATGAATGTAGCAGGTTCCATTCAAAATTGAGCTCCTTCAGACTAGAAAGATGTAGGATTGGAGAGGATATGGTGGAGTTTACAAAAATCAGAGAAAGTTGGACAAGGAGACTATGACACTACTGTTTAGTTAAATTCCAAAACCCTAAGCCACCTGTTCAGAATTCCTGAATCTGAAAGATATGGCAACAACATTTCATTATTCTCCTCCAAATACCTTCTATTGAAGATAAGGGTCTTCAGAACAGACAGTTTTCCAAAGAAAACACTTATCTGCACTACTAAAGAATAATCTCAGCAGTTAGAGACATGAAAAATAGAAAAGCACCTGTGCCTGATGTCATGTTCACTGAGACCTGCAGGCATGGAGGAAACACTTGGCTTAAATCCTTACATGGCTAAGTGGAAAGAGCACGGGTTTGGGAGTCAGAGGTCGTGGGTTCTAATCCCAGCTCAGCCACTTATCAGCTGTGTGACTTTGGGCAAATCACTTAACTTCTCTGTGCCTCAGTTACCACATCTGGAAAATGGGGATTAAGATTGTGAGCCCCATGTGGGACAACCTGATAAGCTTGTATCTCCCCCAGTGCTTAGAACAGTGGTTAGCACATAGTAAGCACTTATTACGTTATTATTGTTACCATTATTATATTATATATCATTATTACATATTGTTATATAACAAATACCATTATTGTTATTATTATTATTTAACCTCTTCCTCAACCTTTGGCACAGTGAGAAGATGCCTCAGGATCTCAAAGTAGACTAAGCTCCTTAAGTGCAGGGTTTGTAACTACTAATTCTATTGTACTTCCCCAAGCATTTAGTACAGTTCTCTGGATGGAGCAAACATTCAATAAATACTATTGATTAAATGACTGATAGTAGTTGTAATAATGATATATTCAAGCAATACACTTTATCAAGCATTTGGAAGGTACCGCAGAAACATGTTACCATCATTACAATTTTCAAGAAGAAAAGGAGAAGACTGCATTGTGACAATAATCAAGGTATCTCATTGTTGGTAGGACCCTAGGTAGAATACTCCTTGATCAGCTACTATTGATTGGACACTCCTGGAGTCACAATATGCCATTAGATCACAGTGTGGCACAGTGGACAGAGATATTTGCCTTGTGTAAAATACAGGAAAAATTCAGAAAGCAGCACCAAACTGTGATAATGATGCTACCAAGGCATCTGACATCATCAGTAGATCTATACTCTGGAAATAGTCTTGTAAATTTGACTGACCTGAAAAATTAATCAGATCTTAAACTACTTTGTAATGGCTGGGCAGGTCGCAATTGAAGGTGCCTTCTCCGATCCATTCCCTGTTGCCATTGGAATAAGTTATTGATATAAAGTTGTCTTGGTCCAGGTCAGTGTTATTCTATTCGGTCTTGGGGGAAATTAGTAATTATAATAATAATGATAATAATAATAATAGTGGTATTTGTTAAGCACTTACTATTTGTAAAGCACTGCACTAAGAACTGGGGTAATACAAGATAATCAGGTCCTACACAGGCCTCACAACCTGAGTAGGAGCAAAAACAAGTATTGAATTCCCATGTTGTAGTTGAGGGGATTGAGGCACAGAGAAGTTAAGTGACTTCCCCTAGGTCATACAGCAGACAAGTGGCAGAGCCAGAATTAGAATCTGGGTCTGCTAATTCCCAGGGCCATGTTCTTTCTATTAGATCACACTGCTTCTCAAGATGCTGCAAGAGACTTAGTTGTGGGTATAAGAATATTCTTTTGCACCTCTAGGAAACTCTTCCAATTCAACAGACTTTGAGCATTAGTTAAAGATCTAGAGACAGTCCTTCAAAAATTCCTGTATACCAATGATTGTTCCCTGCAGGTATATATTCAAGAAGACAAAAATAATAATTCAGAACAGCTTTGCTGCATCAGCCAGGTGCTATGGGAGGACAATAAGTCTGAAGAAACTGAGGTAACCTATCATCTGTCACCAAAAAGATATGTACGTACAAAAATATATATATATAGGTAACACAGAGCTTGGGATTCATAGGAGTCGGTTCTAATCCTGGCTCTGCCACTTGTCAGTTGTGTGAATTTGGGCAAGTCACTTAACAACTCTATGCCTCAGTTCCTTCATCTGTAAAATGAGGATTAAGACTGTGAGCCCCATGTGGGACAACCTGATTACATTGTATTTACCCCAGCACTTGTTTAAACTGTGAGGCCGTTATTGGGCAGGAATTGTCTCTATCTGTTGCCGAATTGTACATTCCATGCACTTAGTACAGTGCTCTGCACGTAGTAAGCACTCAATAAATGCTATTGAATGAATGAATGAACAGTGCTTGACACATAGTAAGTGCTTAACAAATACCATTATTATTATTATTATTAAATATTGGCACCAAATTACATTACCTAGGCAGGACGCTGACCAGTTATGTAACAATAGGCAAGAAACTAGAAAGCCAAATCAAGATCATCACATACTTCAAGAGACCATCAGACAGAGTGGGTTTCAAATTAAATATAACAGTCTACAGACCTGTAATGCCATCCAACTTTCTTCTGCAGTCATGAGACCTGGACTTCCTACTAATGCCACATCCAATTTCTTGAGCAGTTCCATCACAGTCACCTAGAGGCTATCTCAATATCAGAGAGCAACACAAGATCACAAACAATGAAATCCTGGAACATAATCAACCTTCTAGCATTAAAGCTAGGCACAACATAACACAACTAGGTTGACTGAGTGGAAAGCATTAAGAGGAGGTTAGCCAACAGCAGGATTTTAAAGGAGTTGCTCTTGGTGAACCGAAATAGAGAAACAGAAAGAAGAAGGCCAGAGGAAATGTTTTAAGACAATGTTGGATCCTGAGATGGAAGTTGGGGGTCAAGTGCTCCAGATAGACCATACTGCTATTTGGAAAGAAGTGAGCCTCTTTGAGCAGTAGCTCCATAAGGATCATGAAACGAGGAGTCAAAAGCAAAAAATCTCAAAAGACCCCCAAAAAACCTTCAGGCACTCCAAGCAACAAACAGAGCTAAACAAGTATGAACCTTTCTGTATCCACAGTGCATCAGTAACTGTAGATCCTGCACTGACCTTTAAGTGAAACTTGCATCTATATGTGGTTTTATACTAAGTAGACTGATTTTCAGCCAGGCTGCACCTGCCTGGCCCTAAAAAGGATCAATGGCAGCAGCAAGAACCCTTCATGTATCCCCTTTTCAATTAATCAATCAAGCGACTGTATTTGGTGAGCAGTTACTGCTTGCAGAACACTGTATTAAGTGCTTGGGAGAGTACAATATAACAGAGTTGGCAGACATGTTCCCTGCCCACCATGAGTTTACAGTTTAGAGGGTGAGGTAGACATTAATATAAATAAATTACAAATATGTATATACGTGCTGTGGGCTGAGGGAGGGGTGAATAAAAGGTGCAATCCAACTGCAAAGGTGATGCAGAAGGGAGTGGGAGAAAAGGAAATGAGGGCCTAGTCAGGGTAAGCCTCTTGCAGGAGATATGCCTTCAGTAAGGCTTTAAAGATGGGGAGAGTGATTGTCTGTCGAATATGAAGAGAGAGGGTGTCCCAGGCCAGACACGGGACATGTGAATGAGGTCAGCGGCAAGATAGATGAAATTGAGGCACAGTGAATAGATTGGCATTGGAGGAGCAAAGTGTGTAGGGTGGGTTGTAGAAAGAGGACAGAGAGGTAAGATAGGAAGAATAATGTGATTGTGTGCTTTAAAGCCAATGGTAAGGAGTTTCTGTTTGATGAGGAGATGGATGGGCAACCACTGGAGGTTCTTGAGAAATTGGGAAACACGGACTGAACTTTTTTGTAGAATAATGATCTGTGCAGCAGAATGAAATATGGACTGGAGTAGGGAGAGACCGGGGGCAGGGAGGTCAGCAAGGAGCCTGATACCATAATCAAGGCAGGATAGAATAAGTACTTGAATTAATGTCATTGCAGTTTGGATGGAGAAGAAGGGGCAGTTTTAAGCGATGTTATGAAAATTGAACTGACACGGTTTCACCTCAGGTGTGAGGGGGAGAGGCACCTCATGCCGGTAGACCTCCCGTTAACCCCAATCCAGGCCAGGGAGGACACAAACACTGTCAGTGTCATGAGCACTCAACAGCTTCCTTTACTCCCAACCTCCAGAGCTCACCACAAGGAAGAGAAGCTCTCTTCAACCACATGCCACTGAAGTCCCATAGGCCCCTGCTGCAGCCCGGGAAGGACTCCAACAGCAGCAGCATGAGGTCTTCTCAACTTTTACTAGTTTTAGAATGTTGAGAAGGTCATCGTCATGGCCACAGCTGTGCCTTCTGTGACTGTTGGTCTGAACCATAAGGAGCCTGAAATCCTGCTTCTCCTGTCAAATTTATCATTGTCCTTGTCTTTTCTATTTTTATTTCATCTTTACGTAAGTGTAGGTCACTCCTCATCTTCTCTTAGCTTGTGAGATCCTTGAGTACCAAACACTGGGACTTATACATATACTTTTATTCCAGATCTTTTAGAGTTCTTTGTACTTAGTAAGAGCTTAATAAATCCTATTGCTACTACTATTACGGATGCTTCTATTTTTTATTTTTTATTCTTATTTTATCATTGACCCTTCCTCTGCCACAGATCCCACTGATGAGTTGTCCAGTTTGTACATCACTAGAGTTCAACAGACATGGGAGGAAAATTGAATGGCTCCGTGGCAATAGAGGAGATAAGCCAGCACAAACTCAGCATACAAAACAGCATCTGTGACATCAACACATCATAGTGTGGCCCATAGTAAAGAAACAGTATCAAATGATGTTCCTTATCTACTATTCATGAAGGCCAACAGTGGCCACCTTTTTGGACATTTTCACTGAAGTTGGAAGTTGATAGGAGAAAAAGCAACAAAAAGGAAACCTTTTTCACCCAGAGTAGAAAAAGTTTGGAATTCATTACAGGAATTCACACACACACTGAAATTTCTTGAGGAGATAAAAATTTAGGACAAATTAATGGATGGATGGTCCATTCTGGGTTGAGTCAATGTTTGAGATGTCAAAGCTGGAATTGTGGAACATGAAGAATTAAATGTGTTCATCACCGATGGGCTATTAGAGACAAGAGTTGAGGTTGTTACATAGCAGGAAATGACATGAACTATTACACTGTTCTTCAAAGGAATAGTAATAATAATAATGGTATTTATTAAGTGCCTAATATGTGCCAGACATACACTAAGTACTGGGGTGGATAAAAGCAAATCAAGTTGGACACAGTTCCTGTCCCTCAGGAAGCTCACAGTTTCAATCCCCATTTTACTGATGAGGGAACTGAGACATAGAGAAATGAGACTTGCCCAAGATCACACAGCAGACATGTGGTGGACCCAGGATTAGAACTCATGACCTTCTGACTCCCAGGCTTGTGCTGATGGATATGAAATGTATTATTTTTTATAAAAGTTTCATTTCAAAAATCGAATTAATTGCAAAAATTTCAACAGAAAATATGACAAAACTTGCCTCTGATTATATTTTTCAGTTATTCCGTAATTATCTGCATCTACAAGAAAAGCCACATTGGAACATGGTGGCAAAGTAAATTAGCTTTATAATATTCCAGAATATGCATGTCCAGAGGACATCTCAGAACTTCACAGAAGACATAATTTATAAATTTGAGATCATCTAAAATATGGACACTCTAATGCATGTATCTATCTGTAGGGTCTGGTGAATACTAAATGAAATCATGCAGTAAAATCAGGATCACATCATATTGCATACAAAAAAATCAAAATAAATGGTCTCCAATGAGGATTTTTCCAACTTTCGTGGAAAGTCATTAATAAGGAATGAAAAGAGGTGAGCAGCTGCAACAGCCATTACTAAATATGATGATCGCCGCTGATGATAACAGTCCTATTTTTGTTCTCAACAGCTTTCACTCTCCATTTCCCCTCTCCAAGCTTCTCTACTGCTGCTATGAGATTGCAATCTTTCTCTCCATCATTAGTTACTCTAGTAACTTTCTCACCATTAGTTATTTACCCAAAACCTCTGTCAGCTAGTCTGGAAGATTTCTACATTTGTGTTATTTATTAAACACAGTTACATTTCTTAGGCATGGCTAAAAGGTTACAGAGAGAAGCAAGGCAGTTGGAGAAGAATCAGAAAGGATTGCTGATTCTTGAAATATGACCTAAGATTAGGCAACATACTTATGTTGCCTCAGCCTAAAGACAATAAGCTGAATTAACATACAGTATAATAAATTAAGACATAGTTTTGGTTACTGCCTATTTTTAACATGGATTGAGAAGAAGACTGTGCATGGGGAGATTTGCTGTTCATTAGGCTAGGACTCAAACTATACTCAGGACATATTGGAGAAATTTATGAGCTGAACAACTTCCCCAAGGACTCGATAAGAGAAGAGGTGCAGGGCAGCGATTAATAATTTGACAGTGTTTTTCCACCAGACACAGAATCAGTGTGAATAAGGGCCCGTGAGGTGATCCAGTGAGGATGCTGCAGTCTTCCTCTTGAAGATAGTCTAGGTTTGGGGTCAAAATGCTTTCCTTCTTAAGTTATTGCATTAGACTGTGTGCTTATTCAGTGTAATGCGGTGCCATTTTACAGACCACTGCCAGGACAATCTGTGTAACATGATACTGTTTCACTTGTGAAAAACCTTCAGTGTTTACAATTTCCTCTCCATATCAAACAGAAAGTCTTCACCATTGGCTTCAAGGCACTCCATCAGATTTTTTACTCTCCTTCTGGACTGTGAGGTCATTATGGTTGGGGAAATGTCTACCTACTCTGTTATATTGTACTCTCTCAGGTCCTTAGTTCTCTCAGGGGAAGCAGCGTGGCTCAGTGGAAAGAGCCTGGGCTTCAGAGTTAGAGGTCATGGGTTCGACTCCCGGGTCTGCCACTTGTCAGCTGTGTGACTGTGGGCAAGTCACTTAACTTCTCTGGGCCTCAGTTACCTCATCTGTAAAATGGGGATTAACTGTGAGCCTCACGTGGGACAACCTGATTACTCTGTATCTTCCCCAGCGCTTAGAACAGTGCTCTGCACATAGTAAGCGCTTAACAAATACCAACATTATTATTAGTAAAGTTCTCTGTTTGCAGTAAGTGCTCAATAAATATGATTGATTAACTGGTCCCATTTATCCCCTCTCCTCTTCACTATCCCACAGTTCTCCTTCTTCATTTCTCCCAAGACACGTTACTCACCTCTTCCATGTTCTCCACTCTCCCACTTCTGACGACTTCCTCATCTCCCAGCATGGCTGAGTGAATAGAGCATGGGCCTGGAAGTCAGAAGGTCATGGGCTCTAATACCAGCTCACCGTTTGTCTGCTGTGTGACCTTGAGCAAGTCACTTCACTTCTCTGTTTCTCAGTTCCTTCATCTGGAAAATGGAGATTGAGACTGTGAGCCCCCTGGGGGGAAGAGACTATGTCCAAACTGATTTGCTTGTATCCACCTCAGTATTTAGTACAAACCCGGGCACATAGTAGGTGCTTAACAAATGCCACAATTATTATTATTATCTGCCTGGTACTCTATCACCCTTTAAATTTGCCAGACAACAACATTTCCCATCTTTAAAGTGCTTCTGAAATTTCATCTCTTCCAAGTGTCCTTCCTCAATTAATTTTATCTTCTCTCCAAATTATAACTTCGAACTAGAACTTCAGCACTTCTTTACCAACTTTTTGATGTTTACTAACCTTCAGCATTTTTGTACATGCCTTGCACACCCTGTTATTAAGGCATTCACTTATCTCATACCTACTATCACTTCTTTCTCCTCTCTAGAAATTATTTTAGTGCCTGTCTCTCCTGCTAGACTGTAAGCTCCTTGACAAATGTCATCACCTAGTAGAAAGATAATGGGACTGGGGGTCAGAAGACCTGGATTCTAATCCCTGTAATGCCAGATATCTGTTGTGTGACCTTGTGGAAGTCATTTAACTTCTCTGTGCCTCAGTTACCTCATCTCTGAAACAGGGATCAAATACTACTTCCTTCTACTCTGTGTTCAACCTGATTAACTTATACCTGCCCCAGCACTCAGAATAGGGCTTCGGATGGGCCACATCCTCCCGCAGTCCTGGAATGCCCTCCCTCCTCACCTCCGACAAACTAATTCTCTTCCCCTCTTCAAATCCCTACTTAAAGCTCACCTCCTCCAAGAGGTCTTCCCAGACTGAGCTCCCCCTTTTTTTCCCTCTACTCCCTCTACCCCCCGTCACATCTCTGCAGCTAAACCCTCTTCTTCCCCCTTTCCATCCCCTCCTCCCCCTCTCCCATCCCACCTCTTCAGCACTGTACTCGTCCGCTCAACTGTATATATCTTCATCACCCTATTTATTTTGTTTAATGAGATGTACATCACCCTGATTCTATTTGCCATTGTTTTCATGAGATGTTCTTCCCCTTGACTCTATTTATTGCCACTGTTCTTGTCTGCCTGTCTCCCCCGATGAGACTGTAAGCCCGTCAAAGGGCAGGGACTGTCTCAGTTGCCGATTTGTCCATTCCAAGCGCTTAGTATAGTGCTCTGCACATAGTAAGCGCTCAATAAATACTATTGAATGAATGAATATAGTAAGCACTTAACAAGTACCATAATAATAGATTTTACTATCCTCTCCCAAGCAGTTAGTACAGTGCTCTGCATACAGAAGTTGTTCAATAAACTCTATTGAATCCTGATTAAATTGTATGGAATGAGAGAGGGCAACAAATGTTTCCCTGCCTTAGGTGGCCAAACCTACAAAGTTGGCCTCTAACACCTGCTTCAAGAGGTGAATGTTGGGTAGGGGGAGATCACTTCTTTCAAAGGGGCCCTGAGTAGATAACTTCTCCTTCACTGTGCTTGAGAGTAAGACTGTTTTTCATTCATTCATTCAATAGTATTTATTGAGCGCTTACTATGTGCAGAGCACTGTACTAAGTGCTTGGAATGTACAAATAGGTAACAGAGACAGTGCCTGCCCTTTGATGGGTTTTTCCTTCACCAGGCTGAGAGGCGGATAAATTCTTGTTCACTGGGCCTTAGGAGAAGATAATTTGTCATTAACCAGGCCTAAAAGGGGAGGATCATTTCTATTTCACCAAGCCTGAGGGAAGATAGCTGCTCCTTCACCAGATCTCAGGGGATATTATTTATCTTTCACCAGGCCTGAGGGCGTATTGCTTCTCCTTCATCGGGGCTGAGGGAAGATCACTCTTTCATCAGGCCTCAGGGACATCAATCAATGATATTTATTGAATGTTTACTGTGTGCAGAGCATTGCAGTAAGCACTTAGGATAGTACAATACAACAGAATTGACTGATCCATTCCCTGCCTACACCAAGCTTACAGTTTAGAGGATGAGGTTACAGCCTACAGGAGGATCCTTCATCAGGTCTGAGGGGAAGAACATTTCTTCTTCAATGAGCCTGAGAAGGTTTATAGTACATTAATAGTTCTGGACCATAGGAAAGAACTCAACAAATAAGCCCAGAAATACTAAAATAAACTCAGTTAGGCATATCAGAATTGGTGTTCTATAAACACCATATTAAATGAAGTGTTTTATACTTGCACACATCAAAATATGCTTTGGATATAATTACTTTGTGAAGTGCTTTGATAATGAAAAGTGCTAAATAAGTGCCTGATATTAATTATTATCATGATTAATTCATTACCAACTAGATTCTTCATGTTATTTTAAGAGTTTGGCCTTTTTCAGAACTGAGAATATTCCACAATTGGGAATTATTTTAGCTCATCATGTTTGGTTTAAGAACTATCACAATTTTAGAAGATTCGAGGATTACAAAGAGAGCAATCTGTTTCTCAACACCGAAAACTCACTACTTTTGGTTTATTTAATTTAAACACATCTTCACAATTGGAGTGTAATAAATAAGTGCTTAACAAATACCATTATTAGAGAAGCAACATGACTTAGTGAAAAGAGCACAGGCCTTGGGGTCAGAGGACTTGGGTTATAATCCCGGCTCCACCACTTATCTGCTGTGTGACCTTGGACAAGTCATGTATCTTCTCTGTGACTCAGTTCCTCCAACAGCAAAATGGGGGTTCAATACCATTTTTCCTCCTATTTAGACTGTAAGCCTGTATATAACCCAGTGCTTAGTACAGTGCTTGACACATAGAAGCACTTAACAAATGTTATTATTACTATTATTGTCATCATTATTATTCCTCATGAGCAAAACAAAAACAGAAGGCCCACAGAATCCTGTATGGGAACGATCAGAACATGGCAGGAAATGTGTGTGACCATGATAGGATGTTAAAGTAGAAGTGATTCAGAGTTACGCCAACTGATGATGATGGTATTTATTCAAAATAATAATAATAATATTTATTAAGCACTTACTATGTGCCAGGTATCATTTTAAGCACTGGGGTAGATACAAGGTAATCAGGTTAGACACAGTCTCTGTCCCACATAGGGCTCATAGTCTTAATCCCCATTTTATAGATGAGGGAACTGAGGCACAGAGAAGTAAAGTGATTTGCTCAAGGTCACACAGCAGACAAGTGGAAGAGCCAGGATTAGAAGCACTTATTATGTGCCAGGCACTATACTAAGTGGTGGAGTGGATATGAGCAAATCGGGTTGGACACAGTCTCTTTCATTCATTCAATTCATTCAATCACATTTATTGAGCACTTACTGTGGGCACAGCACTGTACTAAGCGCTTGGAAAGTACAATTCAGCAACAAATAGAGGCAATCCCTGCCCAACAATGGGCTCACAATCTAGGAGGATTCAGTCTCAATACCCAATTTACAGATGAGGTAACTGATGCACTGAGAGGTGAAGTGACTTGGCCCAAATCACACAGCAGGCAAGTGGTAGATCCAGGTTAAGAATTCCTGACTTTCTGATTTCCAGGCCAGTGCTCTAGCCATTAAGCCATAATACTTCTCCAACTGCCTTAAATTTCACTATTAAAATAGCTTTGTTCTCATACTTAGAATCTTAGCACTCCTGAAGGTCAGATTAAACTACCTTCACTTCAGACAAAGAGGGAATTTTGCACAGATATTAAGAATTTCTCAATGGTCTTTGGATATATCTTCCACCATTCATTTATTCATTCATTCATCGTATTTATTGAGCGCTTACTGTGTGCAGAACACTGTACTAAGCTCTTGGAATGTACTATTCCGTAACAGATAAAGACAATCCCTGCCCAACAACGGGCTCAAAGTTTAAAGACGAGGCCTTCGCAAGCATACACCCAGGAAAACTGAAAGCTCAAATGTTGTGAAAGTCCATAGTATAATTAAAGCCATGAAAAAATGTTAAGTCCTTAGATGCGATGGCATGCCTACAAATATCAACAAGCAAAGAAGAGACTAATAATCAGATATATGAGCAACCTCTTTATCATCATTTATCATCACTAGAGAAATGCCACAAGACTTCAAAGATGCTTTCAGTGATTAATGATTGTGATATTTGTTAGGGGCTTACTCTCTGCCAAGCACTGTACTAAGTGCCGGGGTAGGTAGAAGATAATCAGGTTGGATGTAGTCCCTACCCCACAAGGGGCTTGCCGCTAAGAAGGAGAGAGGACAGATGTTTAATTCCCATTTCAAAGATGAGGATACTGAGGCTCATAGAAGTTAAGTGACTGGCCCAAAGTTACAAAGCACGCAAGGAGTGGATCCAGGAAGAGAAACCAGGTCCTTGTTCTTTCAACTAGCCAGACTGTTTTTCCCACTTCTCACTCCCAAGAGATTCAAGGAAGAATCTTTTCAGATTGGATTCTTAAGAAAATAGTTACTATACCTTCTGAACTGTAATATGACTTCAGATCAAAATCCAGTACAGAAAATATGATTTTGACATATGACACAAGAAAAGTATAGGAAGCATCACTAGAAATTATGTATAATTTTATAGACCTTTTAAAAGCATTTGACACAGCACAGATCAGAGCACCAGTTACAAGTTAGGGTGATTACCTTCCTCAAGAAGTATAGGAAGGTTCTTAGATTACTCCATTATGGATAAGGTCAGTTATCAGGGTCAAATTTGTCCTGTATGACCTATTTCCCACCACCACTGGACTTGAGCAATGTTGTGAGACAAAATCATCAATTTCATTAGTATTTACTGATTGGTCACAAAGTGCAAAAGACAGCATGGCTTAATGGAAAGAGCCCGGGTTTGGGACTCAGAGGTTGTGGGTTCTAATCCCAGCTCTGCTATTTATCAACTGTGTGACTTTGGGCAAGTCACTTCACTTCTCTGGGCCTCAGTTCCCTCATCTGTAAAATGGGGATGAAGACTGTGAGCCTCACGCGGGACAACCTGATCACCTTTGTATCCTCCTCAGCGCTTAGAACAGTGCTGGGCACATAGTAAGCACTTAACAAATGCCATCATTATTATTAACTTCTCTGGGCCTCAGTTACTTCATTGGTAAAATGGGGATTAAGACTGTGAGCCCCAAGTGGGGCAATCTGATGACCTTGTATCTACCCCAGCACTTAGAACAGGACTTGGCACATAGTAAGCACTTAACAAATACCAACATTATTATATAGGCATTTTGCAGAGTAATAGAAAGCACTTTAGAAAAATGGGAAATCAAAGTATATAACCAAAACTGTTGTGGTTTATAATTCTCCAGGCTGGCCATCTGGACACTCCTTAGAAGACACATCAGCTTCTTGGCCATTATCATCAGCTAGGAGATATGCTTAATATCAGATGACAGTCATCTCACTACATTAAGAAAATACACAAAGTACACAGCTTTGCTGGGTGGGACACATGGGGTGAATGAACAACGGCAAGATTTCCAAGCAGTTGCTGAATGCTCAACTGAAAGAGGGACATGCAAGCAGGAATGACAGAACAAACAATGTAAAGACAAATGAAGACAGTCTCAAGGAATGTCCTTTAACAGTGGAATCTCCTGAAACTACTATAGCAGAAGGCCAGTTAAGTGAGCAGTAATTGGAAAAGAGGCTGTTCTTGAGCAAAGGCTTCTCAAAGACAGTGAATCCAAGAATCCATTTGAAAACAGAAAGATTCTGAAAATGGCAAATGCAGCAGTTGAGCAAGAAACTCTCTCCAGATAAACACAATGTGGAATGGGTTGTCAGTCATAGATCTGTCTTTTCAGCCCACACTTATCCATAGATAGTATCAAACTGAAAGTAACAGAATTCTTTAAAACTCAACAACAGATCTATCTATAATCTATTTACCCATCTCTATCCATTTTCCATCTATCAACATTCACCTATTTGCATATAGCCATTATCTACATAGTAAATTCGCATAAGTGAATATCTTCCAACAATTACAATTTTAGATTCTCCAACTTCCTCTGTCATGATACATCATAATTTTTAATGAACAACTGTGTTTATAGAATATTGGACTCAAACTCATTTAAAATTTCAGATTCTGAGGTTTTTATACATTTATTAAAAACAGACTCCATCATACCTTTCCCAATGCCCTTTGCCTTTTAGTTCTCATGTTTTCATTGAGCTTTATTTTTAACTTGCACATTTTGAGCATTTCTATGTAGATGTGCTTTGTTCCTTCATAGTGATAGGCTTTGTTCCTTTTTAGTAGAATTTATCAGCTCATTATCCTGTCAGATAGATTACACAATTTGAATGTATCCAAATGCTCTTTGATATCACACTTTGTTATTTGGATCACTTTATTGACTCTTTGTTCCCTGAAATGGCATATAACCTTTGCAATTTTCAAGCTAGCAATGCTATTGAATCCTTAGAAAATATTTCCACATTTATGCTTAGAAAATCTCTTTCTTTTAAATTCCTAATCTAATTTGTCCCAGAAGAGATGCGGGAGCTCTAACTGTAGGTACCACTTCTGTTGCCATTGTCTCAGGAAACAGAGATGAAAGAGGCTAGAAGACTGAGAGGAGTTAGTCATTCATTCATTCAAATCATTCAATCATATTTATTGAGTGCTTACTGTGTGCAGAACACCATACTAAATGCTTGGGAGGGAAGCACACACAATAAACAGTAATCCCTGCCCACAAAGAGCTTACAATCAAGGGGAGGATACAGACATTAATATAAATAAATATTAGTTACAGGTTGGATACTCCTCACACATATGAGAAGCAGCGTGGCTCAGTGGAAAGAGCCCGGGGTTGGGACTCAGAGGTCATGGGTTCGATACCCGGCTCTGCCACTCATCAGCTGTGTGACTGTGGGCAAGTCATTTCACTTCTCTGTGCCTCAGTTACCTCATCTGTAAAATGGGGATTAAGACTGTGAGCCTCACGAGGGACAACCTGATTACCCTGTATCTACCCCAGCACTTAGAACAGTGCTCTGAACATAGTAAGCGCTTAACAAATACCAACATTATTATTATTATTATTATTATATCCTTTTGGTTTCTGAGTTTCAAGTTACACATTTCATTCTATCCAGTTCCTGGGCCAAGATGCTCTGCCAGAGGTGCTATGTCCAGAGGTGTCTTGCTTAAATAAAGACACCCATCCAGACTCCATACTTCATTCTACTGCCCAAGATCATTTTTCTAAAATATCATTCTGCTCCCCCCTCACAATTTATCAAATCCTCCAGGCTTGCCCCTCCATCTCCATATTAAGCAGCTCGTCATAGGCTTTAAGGGACTCAGTGGATTCTCTCCCCTCTACTTATCCTTATTCTCTTCCATTACAACTCAGCTCACACACATCACTCGTCTAATGCTACTTACTGTCACTCACACTCATCTTTCTCACTGTTGACCTCTTGCTCATGCCGTCTCTCTTACCTGAAACTCCCTACCTCTTCACACAGGGGCTCAAAGTCTAAAAGGAAGAGTGAATAGATATTTTATTCCCACTTTATGTATGAGGAAACTTAGGGACAGAGAAGTTAGGTGACTTGCCCAAAGTCACACAGTGGTCAATCAGTGGTATTTATTGAATGCTTCTCTGTGCAGAATCAAAACAAAACAAAAACTATACTAAGCAGGCTAATGATTGAACTGGGACTAGAACTTGGTTCACCTGATTCCCAATCAATCAATCACTAAAGCAAGGGTATTTATTTACTGTGTACAGAGCAATTTATTATAAACTTGGGAAAGTACCATGCAGGATAATTGGTAGACATGACCCCTGCCCACAAGAAGTTAATCCCATGCTCTTTTATAATGAAGCCACAGTGAACGTAGAGGATAAACCCAATAGATAACTTTTAACAGGAGACTGTTCAGTCAGCATTTTTGAAGGACCCTCAGGGTAGAAAACACTGTACTGTATAGTAATAAATCAATCAGTAGCATTTATTGAGCATCTACTCTGTGCAGCACACTGTACTCTGCACTTGGAATAGTAGAACAGTTAATAGACATGATCCTTGCCCTCAAGGAGCACTTAGAACAGTGTTCTGCACACAGTAAGCACTCAATAAATACAATTGAATGAAAAATCTAGTGGGGAAGATGAACCTTAAAATAAATATTGTAGAAGGAAACAATAGTGTAGCTATGCACAGAGGTGTTATTGGGTGTGTGTCAAAGGGTATGAGTACACAGATCCTTACTTGACACAGGTGTTGAAGTGAAAATTATGGGAAATACAGGATGGGGAGCAGGGCAGTGCAGAGCCAGAATTAGAATCCCTGACTTCCAGTCTTTTGCCATTAGTTCATGGCTCGGGCTAACATTAAACTGTCACCCATCATTTCCCACTTTAAGACTTAAAGATTGAAATATCCTCTTCAAAGTTACTGTTGTAGAGTGGTGAACAGATTGTAACTTATACAGAATACTATGTTCAGGACTTTTTTTTAAAAAAGTCTATACCATTGTAAATCCCTAGCAGCAATTTTTTTTTACAGTCCTCCAGTTAAATCTTGCAGGATATGACATTTCTATGGAAACAGAACATATCCCATCAAATAAGCTTGCCTTCTATTTTGAACTATTCTTTAAAATATAATGAAATAGGTTGTATAAATCCTTAGGTTTGCTGAAATTGGGCTGGTTTGAAACACTATCACTCCAGCCACTGGATTTAGGAGTTTTTTTGTTTCACTGTTACTCTAACTTTATTTGGATTTTCTTCTAGTTTAATTACCCTATAGGATAAACTGTAAGCCAGTACACATTCTGAAACCCAATAGTATTTTAATGTTGTTGTTTTTTTAATTACTACATTAGATATTCCCCGTATTTTGTAAATAAATTGATGATTCTGGAGGATCCATGACTAGTGTAGGAACATATAAAAAAAAAAATCACATAGCCAATTTGGAAAGTGGATTTGTTTAATAACTTTGAGAAGGGCTTTCTTAAAATATGTATTTAAGTTGTACCCCAAAGAACTATTTTAGCCAAGTTAGAATCCTTAGTATTGAAAAGTTGAACACCAAAATGACAGAGAAGCAGAAGCTAGGACATGAGATCTCCATCCTCTAGGACTGGTGTACAGTGCCCTAAGCATTCTACGAAAACCCTAGGCTTGGATTAGTGCTCACAGCTACAGCAGCTGTGACACTCTGCTCCCTACTTTTCTGATACATAGGGGATCAAGATACTTTGATTTCCCCCAGAACAACTTTGATCTTGTTACAAAAATTGGTTCACTTTATTTCAGAACATGTACCTCTCACTTATGCATGTTTTGCTTTTCAAAGTCTCTGTAAAAAATAAAATTGAAGTGTTGTTTTTGATTCCTGGTGAAAGCACATGATGCGATTTAACTCTCAGAACTTTAAATGCTATAGGTTTTGGAAAAAGACAATGTCCCCACCATTAGCAAAATACGTTTTGATCTTTCTATACTTTTTTACTCTTTCATTTCATAAAAGGTCAATTATGTTTCTTTACCATGTGGGGAAGTACTGACATACAACTGTAAGATTTTCCATGAGGCAACGTGAACTTGGCAATAGCAGTGTCCATTTTTAGATCGAAGAAATAGTACATTACTTTGCCAAACAGCGACAGCAGTAAAGTGATTTTAGGGTGGGTTATTGCCAATGTGATCTGGCTAGTAGTGCAGAAGGAGACAGAAGACAGAGAGAAAAAAAAATCTGAAAGCTATCTTCAGAAAACGTTCATTTTTTTCATAAAATTATACAAACATTGATTCCCAGCCCCTACCTCCATAACAAAAGGATGGAAAGTGTATCTCCAAAGGTATTTATTAAATAAAAAAGAAAACTTTTTTGTGGAAAAATGATAGCATGAGCAAGATGTGACAAATTTGAATAGGAAACTCAGAGTGTAAAATGTTAATACTGCCCAATACATTTTTGCTATTTTTGACTGTAAGATCCTAATTCTAGGATTTCTAAACATTTCTACAATCCCAAGTGTTTCAAACAGTTCTCCTCACTGTATGAATAGCCAATAAAATATTTGTATAGAGGTGTGGGCTGCAGGTGTGTCTGCCAACTCTCCCAATCTATCAATCAATCAATCATAATTATTGAGCACTTGCTGTGTGCAGAACACTGCTCGAAGTGCTTGGGACAGTAAAGTATAACAGAGTTGGTAGACATGTTCCTTGTCCAAAGTGAGCTTACAGCCTAGAAAGGGATACAGGAGTCAATATAAATAAATTATGGATATGTACATAAGCACTGCCCCCTGTCTCAGGGTCACACCTGAAGAGTTTCCAGTACTCTACCAGTTTCAACTATGGGAGGGAGAGTCAAGTAAAGGCATAACCATTCCATTCCTAGATTGGACAGTAGCCAGAGAGGGGAAGGCAATCTGCTACAAGTCAAAACTCACCTGTGCTGGGCAGCAGCGGCATAGGGGAGAGTCGAGGGTGGACACTCAAGTTAACTCTGCTGAAGGAGACGATGGTAAACCGCTTATGTATTTTTACCAAGAAAATTCTATGGATACACTACCAGAACGATTGCAGATGGAGGTGGGGCACTCTGGGAGAAATGTGTCTATAGCATTGCTGTAAATCGGATGCTACTTGACAGCCCAAGACAACTACTATATAAATGCTGAGGTGCTGAGAGAAGGATGAACAAAGGATGCAAATCCAAGTACAAAGGATGCAAATCCAAGTGCAAAGGTCACACAGAAGGGAGTGGGAGAATAGGAAATGAGGGTTTAGTCGGGGAAGACCTTTTGGAGATTTGCTTTTAATAAGGCTTTGAAGAGGGGGAGAGTAATCGTCTGCCAGATGTGAAGAGAGAGGGTGTTCCAGGCAAGATGTGGATGAGATATTAGGGTGAGATAAATGAGATCTAGGTTCAATGGGTAGCATTGGTTAGCATTAGAGGAGTGAAGTATGTGGGCTGTGTTTTAGTAGGAAATTGGGGAGGCAAGATAGGAAGGGGCAAGGTAACTGAGTGCTTTAAAACCTATGGTAAAGACTTTACATTTGATGCGGAGGTGGATGGGCAACCACTGGAGGTTCTCTCTATTCTACATACTCACCCACTCTGCCCCGTTTTACTAACTTCATTTCACTGACACTGTCCTCTTCTCCCAACTTTCAGCTGCTCCTTCTCGGCCTCTTGGCCAGTTCCTCCTCTGCCTTTAACTCCCTAACTGAGGGGGGCTCTCTCAAGCCTCAAGTAGAGAGTCCACTTCTGTTCTCCATTTATAACCGAGCAGATGACTCCAAAATCTACCTCTTCAGCTCTGACCTCTCTCTCTATATGTATACACACATGCACTAAGCACTGTGATTCTCACCCAATTCTGCTTCCAAAGCACTTAGGTATAGATTGTTATACTCTGTTGCTTCCCCCTATAGTTAATTTCATCTGCCATCCAAGTTAAGGTGAGTTTGTTGAAGGAGAATTTGGGTCTACCAACTATAATATATTCTTTCCTAAGTATATAGGTCTGTGCTCTAACCACAGTAAGTGTTCAGTAGATACCATTGATTGATTGATTCCTCCCAAGCTAACTCCTGACTGAATCTCATTCTCAGTGATCCTGTCCCCATTCCCCCAGCTTAGAATCCCTCATTCCCCAAATTTTTCAGAGTACAGTTCTGCCCATATTCTTCCCATATTCAAAGCTCTCCTCAAATCCCACTTAATTCCCAACACCACAAACTCCATAGACCCACCAGCCATTTCTAATATCTAAGCATTTCATTTACAAACACCCCTACCAGTTGTAAGCTTTTGTACATAAAATTATTTATTTTGATTAGTCTAGTTGTAAACATTTTTATGTCTGTCATCCCCATTAGAGTTTCAGTTTCTTGTGGGATGGGAATGTGTCCCTTCTCTGGGTATTTTTTTAAAATATGGAATTTGTTAAGTGCTTACTACTTATCAGGCACTGTACTAAGCTCTGGGTTAGACACAAGCTAATCTGACTGATTAGGGGCTCACAGTCTTAAGTCCCATTTTACAGCTGAGGTAACTGAGGCACAGAGAGGTGACTTGTCCAAGGTCACACATCAGACATGTGGCAGATCTTGGACAAATCACTTGATGATAGAGTGGGACGTCAGACCTTGGACTGTAGACAGGACCCCTGCCAATAAAGATCTGCTGGAAATACTATTTCTATGACCCTTGCAGTGAAAACCAAGATTTTAGATGAGAATTCGGGAGACAGGCTAAGTGAGACTAGGAGGGGGTGGGTGAGGTTCTATTTGCTGAAACAGCATACTATTGCTGTCATTCAAGAAGAAGCAAAACCATCAACTCTGAAAACAAATCCAGCTGTTCTTAAGTGGCAGTTAGTAAAGTAGAGGTTGCCAAGAGATATTAAGTCCATGATAATGCTATCTATTATAGGATACTTACAGATGATATATATAGTATATATACCATTATATAGTATATAGTTCATTTTCTTAATCTATGATGAACCACAGCCCATGCTTTTTGGATTGATTTCTCTTCATATCACTGTGTAAAGGTATGTGAAAGACAAAATTGAACACCGAGAGCAATATTTAATGATTTAACTGGATTACTGATGAAGCTGGATTGTTGATGCTGGGGATTCAGGGACATTTTAAGGAAGAGCTGAGAGGGGCTGGGTAAGACAAAATTGTGGATCTTCTGTCCATAGTCACCCTCTATTATGGCTCCATCCAGTTATAAGAAGTATTAGTATCATTCTGAACAAGAGAAACAGTGTTGCCTGGAAGTCAGAGGACATAGGTTCTGATCCCAGTTCTGCCACTTGTCCGCTGGATAACCTTTATCAAGTCACTGAACTTCTCTATGCCTCAGTTACCTCAACCTATTTTTTTAAATGGTATTTGTTAGGTGCTTATTATGTACCAAACTCTGTTCTAAGCTCTGGGGTAGATACAAAATAATCAGGTTTGACACAGTCAATGTCCCACATGGGGCTCACAACCTTCATCCCACCTTACAGATGATCCAGTACTAGAACCCAGGTCCCTCTGACTCCCAGACCTGTATCTTATACACTAGGCTACACTAGTCCTTGCTTTCTGTTCAAATGTGGATTAAGACTGTGAGCCTCCTGTGGGACAGGGACGTGTCCAACCTGATTATTTGTATCTAACCCAGTGCTTAACACAGCCCCTGGCATATAGTAAGTGGTAAATAAAAATCATTAAAAAACAACCAAAAAACCTTGACCTTTTTGTCTGGAGAAGTCTTCCAAGATATATGGATAAACTGCCATGATGTCTTACCACATCATCCCCTGTATAAGGGATCTAAACTACTTTAGTAGCCAGCCTAACAACAAGGGCTCAGGGCCAGGAAATAAGGAAATAAAACATTCCAGTGAGCCCGGCTTCAACACCTCCCACAGAGGTCTCCACTCCTCCTGGAGCACCCCTTAGCCTCTTCTTTGTTTCTGGGATGGTTTAATGGATAGAGGACAGGCCTGAAAGTCAGAAGAACCTGAGTTCTAATCCTAGCTCCACCACTTGTCTGCTATGTGACCTCGGACAAGGCACTTAACATCTCTGTGCATCAGTTACCTGTAAAATGGGGATTAGGAATGTGAGCCCCCATGAGATAGGGACTAAGTCCAACTTGATTTACTTGTATCTACCCCAGTGCTTAGAATACCACTTGGCACATAGTAAATGCTTAACAAGTACCATAATTATTATCATTATTACTGGAGGGGTGTCAGCTATGGGATCTGGGAGTTCTGGAGGAGAATTGCCTTTAGGGGCATGGCACCTCCTGAGGAGCGAGCACAGAGCTTCTTCATTCACCCTGCCCGTGGAGAAGCTGAAGCATGATGTGGTGAGGCTTGTGGGAGTGCTGGCAGTGATGGTAATGGGCATGACCCCTCCCACCAAAAAGTCAGATGCCACACTGTGATGCCCAAAGGGAAGAACACTGATTTTCATTGTTCAGAAACATGCATTCTTGCATCCCTCTTGGTCTCTGTGTCCCATTACGATTTAACTACAATGGAAAATTGCCAGATCTTCTAATCAATCAGATACTGTCTGCGGGAATCAATCAGAGTTCATGGCTCATGAGCATGTTACAAATCAACCCTTTCAAACAGGTGTAGAGTAATCAGATATGCAGCATGGCTCAGTGGAAAGAGCCCAGGCTTGGGAGTCAGAGGTCATGGGTTCGAAATATGACTCTGCCACTTGTCAGCTGTGTGACTGTGGGCAAGTCACTTAACTTTTCTGTGCCTCAGTTGCCTCATCTGGAAAATGGGCATTAACTGTGAGCCTCACGTGGGACAACCTGATTACCCTGTATCTACCCCAGCGCTTAGAACAGTGCTCTGCACATAGTAAGTGCTTAACAAATACCAACATGAATGAATGAATGTCCAAGGATGGCCATAATCCAATCAAATGTACCTGTATCATGCATTCCTATCAGTAGTTGCCTCTGTAACTCCTGGCATCTTCTCCCATCCATGCCAGAACTTCTTTCAGCCCAGCCTGGGGCTCCACTGGATGCTCAGAACAGATGGGATTGTACTGACAATCAAATGCTGGATTCCTGATGACAGAACATCTGGATGAAGTCTGTGGCTAAAATGGCTCCATGTAAATTTTGCTTATGTAGAAAAAGAAGTACCTTTTGATACTAAGTATTGCTAAATGATTTAACAGGCCACAGAGGGAGTTATCTATCCTAGTATCCAAATAGGTTAAAATTAGGACAGACAGATCCTTTCTTAAGGTGTTACGGTGTAGTCCAACTCTGAAAGTGCTAGGCAAATAACTTTAGTGATTTTTTTCTAAATCTATTTCTGGTCATAGATCAATCTTTCACTTTCCTGAATTTAATCAATCAATTCATAAATCGAGTTTATTCATTTAATCATATTTACTGAGTGCTTACTGTATGTAGAGCACTGAACTAAGCTCTTGGAGAATGCAACAATAAACAGACACATTTCCTGAGTATTTACTGTGTGCAGAACACCATACTAAGCACTTGGGAGAATAGACTATAACAGAATTAGTAGACACATTCCCTGCCCACCATGAACTTACAGTCTAGAGGTGAGACAGACATTAATATAAATAAACTATGGCTATGTAAATAAGTGTTGGGGGCCGAGGGAGGGATATAAAGGGTGCAAATCCAACAGCAAGAATGATACAGAAGGAAGTAGGAGAAGAGGAAATGAGAGCCCAGGTGGGGAAGGCCTTTTGAAGGAGGTGTGCCTTGAATAACGCTTTGAAGGTGGGGAGAGAGATCATCTGTCAGATGTGAAGAGGGACGGGGTTCCAGGCCAGAGGCAGGATATGGGTGAAAGGTTGGTGCTGAGACAGATGAGATTGAGGTACAGTGAAAAGAGTGGCATTAGAGCATCCAAGAGTTTAAGTTGAGTTGAAGAAGGAAATCAGGGAGGTACGGTAGGAGGGGGGCGAGGTGATTGAGTGCTTGTCTTGAGGGCCAAATTGTTTTGATGATGACATTAAATGACATCCAAATACATCTGAAAAAAGTGGTATTTTATTTGTCAAATAAGTCAGTAAAATCACTTTTCCACTGGCTTGAATAGTTCTCCACTAGCTTTCCTTCTCTTATGTATTGATTCTCTCCTCCTCCGACTCCCCAACTTTCATTCTTTCTTTCCCCCAAATACCTGAGTTCTCTGAATTGCCCTAAAATTCAACTCTCCTGCCTCCAACCCCTCTGCTTTTGTTGTTAATCTGGCCTTGGAACTCCCATCCCATCAAATCAATCAATCATAGATCCTTCTGACTTACAGGTCTGTGTTCTATCCACTGAGTTCTATGTGAAGACCTTATGGTGTGAACAGTGTAGTGGATAGAGGAAGGGCCTGGGAGTCCAGAGGTCATGGGTTCTAATTCCAGCTCGGCCACTTGTCTTCTGTGAAGCAGCGTGGCATAGTGGAAAGATCATGGGCTAAGGAGTCAGAGGTCATGGGTTCTAATACCGCCTCTGCCACTGATCAGCTGTGTGACTTTGGGCAAGTCACTTGACTTCTCTGTGCCTCAGTTACCTCATCTATAAAATGGGGATTAAAATTGTGAGCCCCACGGGGGACAACCTGATTACCTTGTATCTACGTTACCGCTTAGAACAGTGCTTGGTATATAGTAAGCGCTTAACAAATGCCATCATTATTAGTATTATTATTAATAATATATATGATTGATTGATCCATAGGTTCTAGTGTTTATACATTGTTATCTGTAGATATGACAAAAACACAGGGCACACTGTACAGCATAGGGACCAACCAAAACTAGTCATTCAGTTCAATAATTCTTCCAGTGTTTTCCAGAAAACTAGATTTAATCTCATTTCATCAGATGCCAAATCACAAATGTTTACATTTTCCAGTATTTTTGATGCTTATTTAAACCTTACTAAATATTTGGTTAATTGAATTACTGCTAAAAACATAACCTGGGAGAACTCTTTGTCTATCTAATCCATCCTCATCACCATCCTCACCACCAGTACTAAGTCAGAAATTACTTCATGCAGAGAATCCTGTACATGACATAGCTTTTCTTTGTGTAAGGTTATCATTTATCCTTATTTTCAAGGCTTTTATCACCCCCCTACTCAAGTCTGCTCTCAAATATCTCTAGTAACACTTGTAAATTTCTCTAAATGACTAGCATGAAACACCATACTTAGCTCATTTTTAAGAAATGATTAGTTTGGGGCCTTCGATTTTCCTCTTTTTAAATCTCTTAGCCTACTGATATTGTTTCATGGTCACTTAATTCATATTTCACCATGTTGTTTTTAAAAGCTTGGCCACATCATGGGGATCATCCAGAAAGGCATCATCAGCACTTATGTATAGACTGATTTACGCACTCCATTTATTTATTCATTTTTCCATAATCTTACTAATGCCAGTTCTAGCTATATTTTCCAAGGATGCTGTAGTCTCTCCTTACCAGGGACAGGAAGTGTCAGGACTGTGCCATGACTTCACCCATCCAACTGTCCACACAACCCCAGTCCTCATTTCAGCCTTGTTTTAGTTCTGCGGTCATTCTATTTTCAATTAGTGTTGATTAGGTCCTCAAACTCATTATCTCCAGTGACTTCCTTCTCTTCAGTCTCACTTTCTGAGTTCAGAAGGGGTTTTCACCCTTTGAATTTACAATTACTGGGCTGAAATATAATAGTACCTGGAGAGAAGGAGAGAAGGTTGGCAGGTGCAATAGAAAACTTGGTCTCATCAGTTTTTCTGTACTGCATTTGAATGCATCCCTTGGGGTCATAGAAATTCACAAGAGTATTTGGGGGCTATGATCTTTAGTAAATCATAGACAGTCTGAGCATTTTCTGAAACAATTTCTATCAGTTTTGACTATTTTTCTTCTTAACAGTTGAAGGAACTACACTGGGACAAGCAGAGCCCCTGGGGTCTACTCTAAGGAGATCCATATTTTGGATATTCTACTGAAGAAATCACCTTTGTACATATCCTTATCCTCAAATGCTTCCCTTTCCTGAAATTTATTTTAATGTCAAGTCACCTCTTCCAATAATAGACTGTAAGCTCCTTTAGGTCAGGGGTCATATTTACCAACTGTATTGCACTTTCCCAATCAATCAATCAAATTTATTGAGTACTTACTGTGGCAGAGAATTGTACTAAGGGCTTGGGAGAGTACAATATTACAGAGTTGGGAAACACTTTCCCTTCCCACCAAATGCTTACAGTCTAGAAGGGGTTATAGACATCAATATAAATAAATTACGGAAATATACATAAGTGCTGGGGGGCTGGCAGAGGGTGAATAAATGGTGTAACTCCAAGTACAAGGGCAGTGGAGAAGAAAGTGGGAGAAGAGGAAATGAAGGCCTTGTGAGGGAAGGTATCTTGGAGGAGATGTGCCTCAATAAAGCTTTGAAGGTAGAGAGGTGATAGTCTGTCAAATATGAAGATGGAGGGTGGTCCAGGCCAGACACAGGAAATGGGCAAGAGGTCAGCAAGAAAATAGAAGAGATTGAAGTAGAGTGAGTAGGTTGGCAATAGAAGACCCAAGTGCATGGCTTGGGTTGTGGTAGGAAATTAGGGAGGAAGGATAAGATGGGGCAAGATGATTGAGTTCTTTAAAGCCAATGATAAGGACACAGAGGTGGATGGGAAACTACTGGGGGCTCTTAAGGAGGGGGAACCATGGACTGAAGTTCTCTGGAGAAAAATAGTCTGGGCAGCAGAGTGCAATATGAACTGGAGTGGGGAGAGACAGGAGGCAGGGAGGTTGGCAAGGAGGCTGATACAGTAATCAAGGTGGGTTAGGATAAATGTTTGGATTAATGTGGTAGCAGTTTGGATGGACAGTCTTTTAGACTGTGAGCCCATTGTTGGGCAGGGACTGTCTCTATCTGTTGCTGAATTGTACATTCCAAGCGCTTAGTACAGTGCTCTGCACACAGTGAGTGCTCAATAAATATGCTTGATGAATGCCTGAAAGGGTGGATTTTAGTAAGTCCGTCAATGGGCAGGGATTGTCTCTATCCGTTGCCAAATTGTACATTCCAAGTCCTTAGTACAGTGCTCTGCACATAGTAAGCGCTCAACAAATACTATTGAATGAATGAATGATATTGTGAAGGCAGAACTGACAGTATTTAATGATAGATTGAATGTGTGTATTGAATGAGAGATATGAGTTTAGGATAACACCAAAGTTATGGACTTGTGAGACAGGAAGTATGGTGGTGCCGTCTACAGTGATGGGAAAGTCAGTGGGAGGACAGGGAATAGGTGGGAAGATAAGGAGTTCTGTTTTGGACAGATTAAGTTTGAGGCTTCTGTGGGACATCCAAGGAGATATGTCTTGAAGGCAAGAAGAAATGTGAGACTGCAGAGAAGAAGAGAGATAAGGGTTAGAGATGTGGATTTGGGAATCAGATGGTAGCTGTACTCATCAGAGTGAATGAGTTCTCCAAGGAAATAGGTGTAGAGGAGCATAGAAAGAGACCCTTAACAGGCTCCCAGGAGCATAGAAGGAGACCCTTAACAGGCTCCCACAGTTAGGGGGTCAGAGAAAGAAGAGGAGTCCATGAAAGAGACTGAGAATGAGCAACCAGAGACATAGGAGAACCGGGAGAGGACAATGTCAGTGAAACCAAGGTTGGATAATGTTTCCAGGAGAAGACGGTGGTCAACAGTGTTGACAACAAATAAGAAGTCAAAGAGGATTAGAATGGAATAGAGGCCATTGGATTTAGCAAGAAGTATAACATTGGTGACTTTGAGAGAGCAGTTTCTGAGGAGTTAAGGAGGGAAAAACCAGATTGGAGGGGGTCAAGGAAAGGATTGGAGGAGAGGAACCTGAGACAACAGGTGTAGAAAACTCACTCTAGGATTTTGGCAAGGAATGGTAGGAGGGAGTTGGGACAATAACTAAGGGACTAATGGTGCCTAGGGAGGGTTATTTTAGACATGTGATTGTTTAAAACTGTGGGGAAGAAACCACTGGAGTGTCAACAGTTGGAAATAACAGTCAGGGAGGGAAGAAGGTAGGGGGCAAGTGCTTTGATAAAGTGCAAAGTGATGAGGTTGGAGGTGCAGGTGGAGGGATGGATACTGCTGGGAAAGATGTGAGAGTTGAAGTAGGGGAAGGAAGAGAGCTGAGAAAGGAAGATTTTAGGGAGATCAAGCCTGATGGTTTCAATTTTCTCAGTAAAGTATGTGGCCAGGTCATTGGGGGTAAGAGCTGAAAGACATGGGGGGTGGGGGGCAGGCAGGGGAGCTGAGGAGGAACAATCTAATTGTCTGAAAAAACAGGTGAGCCCAATGGGCATAGGAGTCATTAGGAGAAGCAGCGTGGCTCAGTGGAAAGAGCACCGGCTTGGGAGTCAGTGGTCATGGGTTCTAATTCCAGCTCTGCCACTTGTCAGCTTTGTGACTGTGGGCAAGTCACTTAACTTGTCTGTCCCTCAGTTATCTCATCTGTAAAATGGGGATGAAGACTGTGAGCCTCTCTTGGGGCAACCTGATTACCCTATATCTACCCCAGTGCTTCGAACAGTGCTCTGCACATAGTGAGCACTTAACAAATACCAACATTATTATTATTATTATTAATAAGGATAGAAAAATGGTTAGGCAGAGGAGAGGGCAAAGTTAAAACAGACAAGGATGAACTTGAAGTGGACAAGCTCTCTTGATATTTTGATTTCTCCCAGCAGTTCTCTGTGTTTCCTGCACAGGAGCAAAGGAAGTTGTCTATGGAGGCTATCCAGGAGTATGGGTTAGTGGTATGAGATCAACGAAGGGATGGGGAGCAAGTGAGTTGAATTTGAAAGAGAGGGTGGTGTTGAGGGTATCAATTTTGTTGTCAAGGGAAGGTAATTTGGGTATGGAGACTAAATGAAGCATGACAACTTGTGAAAATTGGATGGGATCAATAGATTGGAGGTCTCTGTTGGGGAACAGGACAGATTTGTGAGGAGGGGGTGTGTGGGAGAGAAAGCAGATGAAGAGGTTGTAGTCAGATAGAGGGATATCAGAGTTAGTGAAGGTTGATTATACAGGGACTAGAAATGATGAGAGCGAGTATGTCCAAGTTGGTGACTGGGCTAGGGGGGTGGAGCAGAAGGTCAGTGGAATTGAGGAGTAACAGAAAGCAGACAGTGGAAGTGTCATCAGAAGCATCCATTAGGATATTGCAGTTCCCAAGGATGGAAGAATCAATGTAAGGATGGAGAAAGAGGGAATGGAATGTGATAAGGGGATCCAAATGGCTCAGAATATTGGAGGCAGAGCCTGGTAGCTGGTAGATGAACATGACTAGTATAATAATAATAATTATTATTATTATGTATTTGTTAAGCACTTACCAGTGGAAAGAGTCTGGGCTTGGGAGTCAGAGGTCGTGGGTTCGAATCCCAGCTCTGACGCTTGCCAGCTGTGTGACTTTGGGCAAGTCACTTAACTTCTCTGTGCCAATTACCTCATCTGTAAAATGGGGATTAAAACTGTGAGCCCCACGTGGGACAACCTGATCACCTTGTATCCCCCAGCACTTAGAACAGTGATTTGCACATAGTAAGTGCTTAACAAATACCACCATTTATTTATTTATTTTACTATGTGCCAAGCACTGTTCTATGTGCTGGGGAAGATACAAGGAAATCAGGTTGTCCCACATGGGGCTCACAGTCTTAATCCCCATTTTACAGATCAGGTGACTAAGGCATAGAGAAGAAGTGGCTTGCCCAAGGTCACACAGCTGATGAGTGGCAGATCCTAGTATCTGGAGTGGGTTGTAGAGGCAGATGATATTGGCTTCAAAGGAAGGAAAAGACAGGAAAAATGTTGCGAAAGTGGCATTGGGGAGTCATAAGGAAACTGACTCCTCTACCTTTCCCATTGAGTCTGGGGGAGTGGGAGAAGATAAGTCTCCCTCTAAGGAGAGTAGCAGGGGAGATAATGTCATAACCAGATTTCAGTGATGGCAAGGAGAAGCAGTGACTGGTCAAGTACAGCTCGAGAATGGAGGGAAGCTTTCCCATGAAGGAGTGGGGATTCCACAAGCTGTACTTTGCTAAGACTATGAAGGGTGTGTGAGGGAGGGAAGGAAGCTTAGGGTAGGGGAGCCATTGGATGGGAGTGAGTTGAGCATGACAGATGTAGGGGGAGGGGTATGAGGAACAGTGCTAGGACAGGATAACAGGGATGGGGTAGGAGAGGAGGACAGGGGTGGCACAAAGGTGGGAAGGGGTTGGAAGGAAAGGGAAGAGGAGAGGATGCTCGGAAGGGAAGATAGGGATTTGAGGTAGGGGATTGAGTGGACATACTGAGATCAGAGACGTTCAGGTGCTGTAGTTGAGGCCGTTAACAGCAATAACTGGTTTATCCTGGTTCTGTGCTTAAATTGCTGAATTGTATGTGGGTCCTTGTGTCCTTGAGAATGATGAGGTGAATGCTTAGGAGAAAACAGAGACCTGGGTTGATGTTAAGGCTGGCCGCTGTAAATATGTAAAGATTTAGGTTGTTGTCATCAGAGTGTCTGACAGCCACTGCTGTTTGGTGTTCTCCTCTGTGTATTCAGCATTCAGGCCAGCTGCATCTGCACAAAATAATCACTCAATAAATGTCACTGATTAATTGATTGAGTCTAGTTCTGTTGCCTGTGGAAATTTATAGCCCACTGACAAATCACCTCATGGCCCACTGTCATGACTAAACCACTTAGCATTTTCTGAGTGTGTACTGCTGTCTCAGAAGTGCAATTCTACATATCTGGAGTGTAAACGTGTCACAAAGCCCAAGCTGAATTGTGACACCCTGTCTCTTACCTTCAGCCCTTTCTTTTGTTAGTTCAATGATTTCCTGAACTCCTCTTCTGAATATGTGTTACTGCCACTATTCAACAGGAATTAATTTCTATGCATTTGTCTGACATTCTGCCAGCACAGTTGAGGAGAGTGCTTTATTGCCCTGCGGTGATTTGCCAATCTCCTGGGCACAAAAAACCAGGGTTGACCAGACATTGTTTTATTGCACTCACAACCATGTAGAGTCAGGAAATCTGCCTATAAAGCCCAGCAGGAATCCTGCCCAGAACCCTAGATGAGAGTAAGAATAAATTAGTGGAAATCGGCAATCCTGTGGGTTAATTTTCAATTCAGTTTTTTGAACCTGGTATTTCAAAATGCTTGAGAATGCATATAATTAGTTGGTTACATACAACTCAGCTATTAGAAAGGCACTTTGACTCAAGCTGCATGGGTCTTGTTCCTGCTGAACTCAGTGGGTGTTGGGTCTGATTAGTGTAGAACTAAGTGCAAAAAGGCCAAGGTTGATATTCTGCTGTTAATTGCTTTGAACAACGGCCAATTGCAACTGTTTGCCAAGTAATAGGGCAGTTATTTAGAGCACTCCAAAGGAAGTTCCAAGGGATCACAGACCATCATGCAGGAATGGAAGTTAAAAAAAAAATCCTTGACTTTATGTGCGTGACATCCTACAGTTACGCCAGGCACTGAGTATAAAATGACGATGCCGGGTTCTCCGCCGGAGCATGGCAACAATGGCCATGATAGAGAGGAGGGATGGAGGAAAGAGCTGTCAGTCAATCAGTTCTTTTTATCAAGCAGCTCTTACTGAGTGCAGAGAACTATACCAAACACTTGGCCAAGAAAAATATAACAAGGCTGGTAGACGTGTTCCCCACCCCGGGCACCGAGAGGCCAGATGGGACCAGACAAGGTGCAGAGCCATCCTCCTCCACTCCCGCCAACAACCCCCGCACTCCTCAGCATCAGGTTCCAGACTACCTTCTCTGGCAATTCTTATTCTCAGCAGCGTGGCTCAATGGAAAGAGCCCAGGCTTGGAAGTCAGAGGTCATGAGTTCGAATCCCAGCTCTGCCACTTGTCAGCTGTGTGATCGTGGGCAAGTCACTTAACTTCTCTGTGCCTCAGTTACCTCATCTGGAAAATGGGGGTTAACTGTGAGCCTCACTTGGGACAACCTGATTACCCTGTATCTACCCCAGTGCTTAGAACAGTGCTCTGCACATAGTAAGCGCTTAATAAATACCAACATTATTAATTCCCTAGCTCACTGTGGGGACAGTAAAGAGGCTGCCACCCTAGGCTATCACTTTGTTCATGTTCTTCATGTTCTCGTCTCCTCAGTCAGTGTGAATTTGTCACAGCTTTGGCCAAATAATAATAATTATTGTATTTGTTAAACACTTACTATGTGCCAGGCACTGTACTAACCTCTGGGGTGGATACAAGCAAATCAGGTTAAACATAGTCCCTAACCCAAGCGGAGCTCACAGTCTCAATCCCCATTTTACCGATAAAGTAACTGAGCCACAGAGGAGCTAAGTGACTTGCCCAAGGTAATAATAATAATAAAATGATGGTATCTGTTAAGCACTTACTATGTGCCAAGCACTGTTCTATGCGCTGGGGTAGATGCAAGGTAATCAGATTGTCCCATGTGGACCTCACAGTCTTAATTTCATTTTACAGATGAGATAACTGAGGCACAGAGAAGTTAAGTGGCTTGCCCAAGGTCACACAGCATACAAGTGGCAGAGCCGAAATTAGAACCCATGACCTTCTGACTTCCAGGCCCATGCTCTATCCACTACACCACGCTGCTCTTGAGACTAAGTCTAACAAACAATTCATAATTCATGGTCTTATTTTTGAATCAGAACTGCCTCTCAGGTGGTTGAGGTTGAGTATCTGGATTTTTAAGGTGGAAGTTCCATAACTAAAGCAGAGACATAACAAACATAAAAATTCAGCTCACAGACAAACCCAAGAAATCTCTAAATGGCCAAGGCTTCGAAAGAGATGAGAAAAAATTTCCTCAGCTGAAGGCTGAAATGAGATTTACCATGCATTTGCAGAGGAATTGGGTTAATGTTTTTAAGTCAAGCAGGCTTCCCAATGGGATTTAAGAGTAAACGAAGAACTGTGGCCTGCAGGATAAAACCTTGCTGATTTCCTTTCACTACCACCCAGCCCGGATGGTTCTTTCCTTATTCCAGACCACTGGCTTTGAGGTACTCAATCAAGCTTTCGCTACATATCTAGCCTCATTCGTTGCACGCTACAATCCAGCCCACAGACTTTTCTCTTTACTCCTTAAACGGGGTGCTTTAAGGCACTCAATCAGCCTGCCCCCTCCTACTTTACTTCACTGATATCCTACCACAGCCCAGACCGCACACTTTGCTCCTCTAGGGGCAGTTTACTCATTGTGCCTTGGTCTTGCCTATCTTGCCACTGACCTTATTCCCACAACCTCTTTCTAGCCTGGAAGAGGCTCCTCTCCCTCTCCAAGCACACCAGACCACCATGCTCCAGGCCTTCAAAGCACTAGTAAAGTCAAATCTCCTTCACGAGGTCTTCCCCAATTAAGCTCTCTTTACTATGGCTCCTTATCCCTTCTACCTTGCGTGGCTTAGTGGAAAGAGCATGGGCTTGGGAGTCATAGGTCGACGGTTCTAATCCCGGCTTCACTGGGCAAGTCACTTAACTTCTCTGTGCCTCGGTTCCCTCATATGGAAAATAGGGATTAAGACTGTGAGCCCCATGTGGGACAACCTCGTTACCTTGCATCTACCCCAGTACTTAGAACAGTGCTTGGCACATAGTAAGTGCTTAATAAATACTATTATTATTATTATTATTCACCCCACCCTCAAACCCACAGCGCTTATGTACATATCTATAAATTATATATTATTAATTATTTATGCATGTAGTCTCCCCCTCTAGGCTGTAAACTCGCTGTGGGCAGGGAGCGTATTTTCCAACTCTGTTACATTGTACACTCCCAAGCACTTAGTACAGTGCTCTGCACACAGCAATCACTCAGTACATGTGATTGACTGATTGATTACCATTGAATTTAGGGTACTCAATCAACTCTCATCTCATACCTAACCTCACTTATCTCACACTACAACCCAATCCCCTCACCGCACCCCTTTAAACACTAACCTATTTATTGTAGTTTGATCGCATCTTGCTCGATGAACACTTTGCACAATGCTCTGAACACATTCAGCTCTCAATAAATTACCACTGATTGACTGGCTGACTGAAATAAAGAACTGCTAGCTTCACGAGGGCAGAGACCATGCTTTTAAAACTTTTGTTACTCTCCTAAGTGCCTTCTACAGTGTCTGCACCCAGTAAACCCAGTAAACACTGATGATGGAATCTTGTCGAAAAAGATGAATGAACCTTCATCCCAAGAATTCAGTAGCAAGGGCAGGGGTGCAGCACATTTGAAGAATGAATGCACTGTGGGCAGGACTCATATATGGACAAAGTTACCAGGCTATAGCTGTCCTTTAGCATCATTACCCAACTGGCTTTAGTCTTTGACGCCCACCCACCCACTCCAGTCCAGCATTTTTCAGGACTCCAACTTGGTCTGTCACCTCACAGATTTGGTTTTCTGGCAGAATCCTTCACCATTTAGGGTCTGGCCCCAGGAAGCATTGGCCGTCTAAATACTCCTGAATGAATGAATGAATGAATGAATGAATGAATGGGTAATGGAGCCATCGTAATGTAATAGGGTGTGTCCCTCCAGTCCTTCCCCTCCTTCATTACATACCAACTGAGCTCACCCAAACATCCCGTTGGAGTCTTGGTCAACTTTCAAAGACAACAATCATAGTAGCTGTCATATCTCATTCACTCATCCAGCTGAGGTTATCACACAGACACTGTTTAGAGACCTTGAAAAATCCCAGTCAGGTGTCTATTTTGGTGTGGAATTAACTTTTAGGGATGATTAATATTAATTTTTTGTATGTATTTTTTCAAGGGCAACTGGATCTCTTGTTCAACTCTAGAGGAGTATTGCCTTGGAGACTGTATGGTAATATTAACTTTTCAAAAACACAAAACACTCAATTTTGGATCTCTAGGTAGAAAGAATATTCAAAGGAGTCTTTTTTGGTAAAAGAAGTTAGGGAGTGATGCAAGATGATGTTTCCTTAGGGATGATTGCCAGATGTTTGCGCAGAAGAATTTATACAAGAAGTGCTAAAAATGATTTTACTATTGAACATTTGCCAAGGATTCCTTTAGAAAAACCTATTTGAATCACTGCTACTGAAGATACAGAGAAAATTGGGAGAATATCTCATTTGTTATGGTATTCGTTAAGGCTTATCATGTGGCAAACACTGTTCTAAGCCCTGGGGTATATACAAGTTTATTAGGTTGGACACAGTCCTCATGGGGCTCACAGTCTAAGTAAGAGGAAGGAAAGGAGAATAGAGGCACAGAGAAGTTAACTGATTTTCCCAAGGTCACATAGCAAGCAGTTGGTGGACCTGGGTTTAGAACCCAGCTCTTCTAACTCCCAGGCCTGTGCACTTTCCACTAGGTCATGCTACTCCTCATTCTAACTAGTGGATAGAGTAAAGAAAAGGTGAATTTGAAACTAACCCATTTTCAACCCCAGTTCCAGTACATCTATTTCTGTTGTTAGGAGTGATACATGGCAATAGGAATAGAGGTTATGAGTCAACCACAGGGCCAGAAAGTGGCCAGATCATTCAAGGCTGATTCTGAAGTATCTCATGGCTAGAGAACTAAAACAAGATGCCTTAAGCACTGGTCCAGAAGCAGACATCTATGGCTTGCTCTCACTTCAGTGCCCATGGAGATGTTGTGAGGATATTTTGGTCATTGGACTGAAAGTCAGAGGACGTAAGTTCCAGGCCTGGCTCTGCCACTTGCCTGCTGTGTGACTTTGGGCAACTCACTTAACTGTTCTGGCCTTAGTTTCCTCAGCAGTAAAATGGGGATGAAATCCTTATCCTTCCTACTTAAACTGTGAATTCCATATGGGACATGGACTGTATCCAACCTGATTAACTTGTATCTGTCCCAGTGTTTAGTCTCCTCCCCCCTCCCCCCTCCCGCCCCTTCCTATCCTCCCCTTCCCCTTCCCTTCCCCTCTCTCGCTCAGCTCTTTCCCACTCTCTCCTCTGTCTCCTTCCCCCTCCTCTCTCCCGCCCTAGAACCCCACTTTACCAGCGCTACCCCTCTTCCCCCTCCCCCTACTCTTCCCCCCACCAAACCCCCTCTTCACCCCCTCCCCCCTTCTCTCTTCCCCACCCATGCTCCATCCCAGTCCTCTTGTCCCACCGCCACCCCTCATCCCCCTCTCCTCGTCCAGGGCCCCGCCACCTCCTTCCCATCCAAACCCTCCCCTCCCCCCGCCCTTCCCCCCTCCTCCCCTTGCACCCACAGCTACTTTCAAGTGTGGCCTCTGGAACCCCCGCTCTATTACAGGCAAGCTACCTTTCATCCATGACCTTTTCCTCTCCCGCTCTCTTCTCCTCCTCGCCCTTTCGGAAACGTGGCTCTCTCCCGAAGACACGGTTTCCGCCGCCGCTCTCTCCAGCGGAGGCCTCTCCTTCTCCCACTCCCCCAGACTCACCGGTAAGGGAGGAGGCGTCGGCTTCCTCCTCTCGCCCCGATGTCGCTTCCGCACTATCCCTCCTCCCCCCTCCCTCTCCTTCCCCTCCTTCCAAGCCCATATCATTCGCCTCTACCACCCACTCCAGTTACTTGTCGCCGTCATCTACCGCCCTCCCGGTCCCACCTACGACTTCTTCAACCACCTTGACCCCTTTCTCACCTTCCTCCTCTCCTTCTCTCTGCCCACTCTGATCATTGGAGACTTCAACATCCATACGGATGTACCCGACGACTCCTCTGCCGCCCGCCTGCTATCCCTCCTCGACTCTGCCGACCTCCTCCTCCACCATACCGCGCCCACTCACCGACTCGGTCACACCCTCGATCTCGTCATCTCCTACCGCTGCACTATCTCCTCACTCACCAACTCTGAAATCCCTCTCTCTGACCATAACCTTCTCACCTGCCTCATCTCTCACACTCCCTCCCCCTGCAAATCTTCGCTACTGCCCCACAGAGACCTCCGCTCTCTCGATCCCATCCGTCTTTCCAATAGCATCTCGCCTCACCTTGCCGCCCTGTCCTCTCTTCCCACTCTCGACGATCAGGTCTCCGCTCTCAACTCCACCCTCTCTACTCATCTCGACTCTCTCGCCCCCCTTTCCCTCCGCCGCTCTCGCGCCACTAACCCACAGCCCTGGATCACCTCCTCCGTCCGCCTCCTACGCTCCTATGCTCGAGCTGCTGAGCGCTGCTGGCGAAAGTCCAAGCACCAAGCCGACCTCACACACTTCAAATTTATCCTTTCCTGCCTTAACTCTGCCCTCTCCTCCGCCAGGCAAAGCTTCTTCTCCTCCCTCATCGACACCCATGCCCGTCACCCCCACCGATTGTTCCGGACCTTTAACTCTCTCCTTAGGCCCCCTGTTCCTCCCCCTCCCCCATCTCTCACCCCTAATGATCTGGCCACCTATTTCCTCACGAAAATCAACACGATCAGGTCTGAGCTCCCCAAAGTCACCCCTCCGCCTCTCCCCTCCCCCCCAACAACCCCCTCCCCTACTTTCCCATCCTTCCCTGCAGTATCCTCAGAGGAGATCTCCTCCCTCCTCGCAAGTGCCACCCCTCCACCTGCGCCTCGGACCCCATTCCCTCTCACCTTCTTAAAACCATCGCCCCTGCCCTCCTCCCTTCCTTAACTTCTATTTTTAACCACTCAATCTCCAAGGGCTCCTTCCCCTCTGCCTTCAAACATGCCCATGTCTCCCCCATCCTAAAAAAACCCGCTCTTGACCCCACTTCCCCCTCCAGTTATCGTCCTATCTCCCTACTACCCTTCCTTTCCAAAATCTTAGAACGAGTCGTCTACAATCGATGCCTAGAATTCCTTAACTCCCATTCTCTCCTAGACCCCCTCCAATCTGGCTTCCGTCCCCTCCACTCTACTGAGACTGCTCTCTCTAAGGTCACCCATGACCTCCTTCTTGCCAAATCCAATGGCTCCTACTCCATTCTGATCCTCCTTGACCTCTCTGCTGCCTTTGACACTGTCGACCATCCCCTCCTCCTCCATACCTTATCTCACCTTGGCTTCACGGACTCTGTCCTCTCCTGGTTCTCCTCTTACCTCTCTGGCCGATCATTCTCGGTCTCCTACGCTGGAGCCTCCTCCCCCTCCCATCCTTTAACTGTTGGAGTTCCTCAAGGGTCAGTTCTTGGCCCTCTTCTGTTCTCCATTTACACTCACTCCCTCGGTAAACTCATCTGCTCTCACGGCCTTGACTACCATCTCTACGCAGATGACACGCAGATCTACATCTCCGCCCCTGTCCTCTCCCCCTCCCTTCAGGCTCGCATCTCCTCCTGCCTCCGGGACGTCTCCACCTGGATGTCGGCCCGCCACCTAAAACTCAACATGAGCAAGACTGAGCTCCTCATCTTCCCTCCCAAGCCCGGTCCGCTCCCACACTTCTCCATCACTGTGGATGGCACGACCATCCTTCCCGTCCCGCAGGCCTGCAATCTCGGTGTCATCCTTGACTCGTCCCTCTCGTTCACCCCACACATCCTATCCGTTACCAAGACCTGCCGGTTTCACCTCTACAATATCGCCAAGATCCGCCCTTTCCTCTCCACCCAAACGGCTACCTTACTATTACGGGCTCTCGTTATATCCCGGCTAGACTACTGTGTCAGCCTTCTCTCTGACCTCCCTTCCTCCTCTCTCGCCCCGCTCCGGTCTATTCTTCACTCCGCTGCCCGGCTCATCTTCCTGCAGAAACGATCTGGACATGTCACTCCCCTTCTTAAACAACTCCAGTGGTTGCCTATCGACCTCCGCTCCACACAAAAACTCCTCACTCTAGGCTTCAAGGCTCTCCATCACCTTGCCCCTTCCTACCTCTCCTCCCTTCTCTCTTTCTACCGCCCACCCCGCACGCTCCGCTCCTCTGCCGCCCACCTCCTTGCCGTCCCTCGGTCTCGCCTATCCCGCCGTCGACCCCTGGGTCACGTCCTCCCGCGGTCCTGGAACGCCCTCCCTCCTCACCTCCGCCAAACTGATTCTCTTTCCCTCTTCAAAACCTTACTTAAAAATCACCTCCTCCTAGAGGCGTTCCCAGACTGAGCTCCTCTTCCCCCTCTACTCCCTCTGCCATCCCCCCTTTACCTCTCCGCAGCTAAAGCCTCATTTTCCCCTTTTCCCTCTGCTCCTCCACCTCTCCCTTCCCATCCCCACAGCACTGTATTCGTCCGCTCAACTGTATATATTTTCGTTACCCTATTTATTTTGTTAATGAATTGTACATCGCCTTGATTCTATTTATTTGCCATTGTTTTTACGAGATGTTCTTCCCCTTGACGCTGTTTAGTGCCATTGTTCTTGTCTGTCCATCTCCCCCGATTAGACTGTAAGCCCGTCAAACGGCAGGGACTGTCTCTATCTGATGCCGACTTGTCCATCCCAAGCGTTTAGTACAGTGCTCTGCACATAGTAAGTGCTCAATAAATACTATTGAATGAATGAATGAATGAATGAATCCAGTGCCTGGCACAGAAGTGCTTAGTAAGCACCATAGTTATTATTATTCTTATTATGAAGTGTCCTCACTCAGTCTCTAGACTCTGGTAGGGTGTAATAAATCCCTGCCTCAGAGACACACCAGGTTCTCATATAATCTAGAAGCTATTCTGCAACAGAGCATAGACTATTGAAATTCTGTGTTGGGCAATAAATTTGCCAGCTGATGCTTCTTCCTTAAAACAGTATACAAATAGTTAAATAATTGAAATGAATAATCTGTAACTACTCAAACTGCATTTTTAAAAATTTGCTCCTAGGCTAGTAGGTGGATCAGCTTTAGGTTGAAAGAGAGGCAAGCTGTTTTCCTAGGGCAGTTTGCAGCAGGGAGAATCACATGGGTTCTTCCCAGTGATGCTGGCCACCCAACCCTTCTCCAAGAGGGAACTGGGATAAAAAGGGATTTGGAAATGGGATCTTGGCTCAAGATCTTGGAGATTTTGAATCTGACCTGCCCTGGTCACTTGGTTGAATGGCAAGAGTAGTGGTGGAGAGATGACTGTAAGCCAGTCAGTGGGCAGAGATGATGCCGAATTGTTGCCGAATTGTACATTCCAAGCGCTTAGTACAGTGCTCTGCATGTAGTAAGCACTCAATAAATACTATTGAATGAATGAATGGTACAAATTGTTGTGTATGGCACTATTATGCTGCATGGTGAACATGTGTGCAGTTGACATGTGTGTGCAGGATGACGTAAAGGATTCATGTGAAATGTGGAGAGGCAACTGTTTTGAGTCGCATCACAATGGCCAAATGCCTGAAACCAGTCTTGGCAAGTGGGCATGGAGGTATTTGTAAAGCTTCAACTAAGTGGACCTCATTTCTTTTTAACAATTTACTAATCTCTCCCTTACTAACCTTTCATTCTTGCTCCCCAAGGGCCCTTCCCCAACTTTCTCCTTCACTTCTGAATCACCTATGCATTTGTATCTGTACCCTCTAAACATGCTGCTACTCACCCACCCTAGCTCCTCAGAACTTATGTGCTTGTCCTTATGCTTTGCTACTTCCTCTATCTAATTTAATGCCTGTCTTCCCACAATACTGTAAGCTCCAAGAGGACAGAGATCTTTTCTACCAGTTCTATACTAATAATAATAATAATGTAGGAATTTGTTAAGTGTTTGCTATGTGCAAAGCATTGTTCTAAGTGCTGGAGAGGATACAAGGTGATCAGGTTGTCCCATGAGGGGCTCATAGTCTTAATGCCTACTTTACAGATGAGGTAACTGAGACACAGAGAAGTTAAGTGACTTGCCCAAAGTCACACAGCTGGGAGCTGGGATTTGAACCCATGACCTCTGACTCCCCAGCCCAAGCTCCTTAAACTGAGCCATGCTGCTAGTATAGTGCTCTGCACACAGTAAGCCCTCAGTTAATACCACTGATTGATTGATTGGTTCTAACCATAGAACCACAGAGTAGGAAGAAACCTTGATGTCCAGTTTGTCAGATTCCCCACCTTCCATTTGGTGGCATAAAATGAATCATTTTTTTTTCCTATGGAGATAATTTTCAATGAAAAATATCTGTTTGTGCCAAATTTGCATGGGAATCCAAGTTTTAAGCCCTAACATTCAAGATATCCTAATCTGTGCTAACAGAACCAATATTAGAGAATCAAAAAATACCTAAATTTAATCAGACTCCTCATGCTTCAAAAATCCTAAAGTAACTTCCTTCACCTGGCCTTTCAGTCCAATTCCTCTTACTTTGATCAAGGAATCTAGTGGGGAAGTGATGAGGAAAGGCAGCAGGGATAGAGAAGAAGGGGTAGATTAGCGAAATATTTTAGAGGAAAAAGTGATAGAATTAAGTGTTAGACTGACTTTGAGAAGTTAATTACAGAAAACACTCAAAGATGAGATGAAGCTTTCCAGCTTTAGGGAAAGGGATGATGATGGCTTTATCGAGAGCATTGGAAAAGTTCAGAAGAGGTGAGTGTTGGGAGGAAAGATGACAAGGGAAAGGAAGATATTGCACATGTGGGCAAGACCAGCTTCAGAAAATTGGCCCTTCTGAGGTGGGAAATAAACTCCACCACTCTATAGAGTGTCTGCCTTCATAAATATGGCACTGGCACATTACCCTGGGAAGCTAACATCATATACAACAGAGGTTGGCTACCCTCACACCAAGTATGCCTGAAACCATGAATAGAGCATTTCTCTAAGAGGAGAGAACCTGAACCATCCCCACTGCTTCAGAGTCACTGAGCTTCCCCCTTCTGGGTCTCCTTGAGTACAGATATCTCTTCTGGCTCAGCTAGGGGAGACACGGAATTTTCTTATTGTCAACCGTCACTGCCATCTCATGGTTGTCTCTTCTGACATGTCCTGATGCGACTTCCTCACTCACTTCTGGGGCCTTTGTCCCTCTGAGAGAGGAGGACAGGGTGACTCCAAAGAGGGGAGTAGGAGGGTTTGGGGTCATGGGATGCTGGTGGCAGAGACAGTCATTTCAGATGCAGTGGTTAAAAAGGAGGTTAGAGGATAAAGCTGGGGATGTACATTTAGGAGTCACTCACATAGAGATGACATGTGAAGGCATGAGACTGGATTATCTCCTTTAAAGAATAAGAAGCAATATTGCCTAGTGGAGAGTGCGCCAGCCTGAAAGCTGTAGTATCTAGATTCTTATTCCAACTTTGACACTTACCTGCCGGATGACAGTCACTTCTCTGTGTTTCAGTTTGCATGCCTGTAAAATGGCGATTAAATAACTTTCTTCCCTCATACTTATACTGTGAGCCGCACATGAAGCAGGGGCTGTGTCTGCCCTGAATAATTTGTAGCTACCCCAGTGCTTATTGCAGTGTTTGTACATTATTATTATTATTATTATCATTATTAATAATCATTTTAAGTGGTTTTGAGTCTGTGGCAGACTTGTGGCAAAAATAAAATTCACTTGAAAAAAATACTTCTCCAGTAGATATTCTTTTCTTGTGTAGACATGTCTATGCTGTAGATGCTTTTGGATTACAACCAGTTTCAGTAAAATTGGTTTCATTTCAATTTCAGAACAGCAGTTGAATTTCAACAAAACAAGAGAGAGTCCCAGGTTATATGCATAATTGCCTCAAGGAATTTCTTTTTACAATTATGAGGGTTCAGCATGTTTATTTAGAGTTATTAACCTCTCAGTGGGAGTGTTTATCTGTCCATTTCAGGTTTAGTGGCTAACCAAGTCCTTTCCTGTGACCTGAGAAGAAATGCCCTTTCTAATCTCCTCTCATTGTTATGACTATTTAGTGACTTTGGGTAATAAGCAGCAGTCATATAGAAAAAAACAGCCCAGACGCATCTATCCGCTTTTGTAGATTTCTTGCCAGCAGTATTTCATTATCAAGTTACTTTTTCTTTGTATACAGAGCAGCACATCCACCACTTTGCAATCTATGGTCTAAAAGGAGAAGTTTGCTTGGAAGAGATAATAACAAATCATGATAGGCTGGACACTTCCCGAAAAAAAAATCAATATGGAAAAACACAAATCAATTTAGTGTCCTCATTACTCTGTGCCTGAGTGAGGAATTATGGATAAAGTATTGAGTCCATCTTTTCCACATGTAACTATTATTCTTTTTTTTCATTGTAAAGAAGTTCAACTCTAAAGCAAATTACAAAGTACACTTTTTGTCCTTTGAATGTTAGTGGCTTGTTTTTGCTCTCTCACAAGCACTCCTTGATCTATAGGTGTCTGAGTCTTCCTACAATTTAGCTTTTTATTCAACCTTCCTTACTTTTTAAAAGTGAAGGATTAAATTCTAAACTGGACCAGCTCTTACCTGCTTGCATATCTGTACACTTCCTATTCTGCACTTCCATTTGCCCTCTTTGCTTCTCCCAAGATCCTTACTGACCTCCATGCCATTCTGTCTGTTTCTGACCCCTCTCTTTCAACCTTCTCATGTCTGTAACTTGCTGACCTTTCGAATTCACCAGACCCTAGCCATTCCTCACCTTCAAAGCCTTCCTGGAACTCATTTTCTACTGCAAGTATTCCCCAACTAATTTACACCTGACCTAGTCAAGACTTAACATTAGCACTTATTATACATTTTTGTACATGAAAGACATCAATTAATCAATGTATTTATACAAGAAGTGTAAATAACCATGACAGAGTATTGGTTGATTGACGCCTACTATGTTAATATGGGCTGTGGAGCTGAGGTTAGGGTGAAATATTATGGCCTAGTTGAAAAAGCATAGTCCTATGAGTCAGAGGACCTAGGTTCTAATTCTACCCCCACCACTTGCATCTTTTGTGACAGTGGACAAGTCACTTAGCTTCTCCATACCTCAGTTACCTCATTTGTAAAATGGCAAATAAAGCTTTGTGCCCCATGTGGAATATGGACTATGTTCAACCTAATTAGTTTGTATGTGGCTGGCTCATAGTAAGCGCTTAACAAATACTATGATTTTTTTTAAAGAGCACAAATACAAGGACAAGGGTGATACAGAAAGGAGGGGAAGTAGGGGAAATGAGGGCTTATTCCGGGAAGGCCTCTTGGAGCAGATGTGAATTTGATAAGGCTGTAGGTTGGAAAGGCATGATATGAAGGGAGAGAGAGTTGCTGGACAGAGGTAGGCCCTAGGCAAGTGTTCAGGGGTGAGATGGACGAGATCATGGTAAAGTGAGTAGGTTGGTGTTAGAAGAGCGAAATGAATGGGCTGGGTCATACTAGGAAATCACTGAGGTAAGACAGTAGAGGGTAGGTGATTGAGTGCTTTAAAGCCAATGGTAAGGAGTTTCTGTTTCACACAGAGAGGAATGGGCAACCATTAGAGGTTCTTGAGGAGTGGGGAAACATGGACTAAACTTTTTTTAGAGAAATGATTCAGGGACCAGAGTGAAGTATGGAATGAAGTGAGGAGAGATAGTAGGCAGGGTGATCAGCAAGTAGGCTGTTACAGTAGTTAAATAGGCAGATCAGCAAAGGGATCAGTATGGATCTTGGAGGAGCAAAGAGGGCAAGCCGAGGTGCAGAAAATGAAGCGTACAGATATGCAAGCAGGTAAGAGCTGGTGCAGTTTAGAATTTAATCCTTCACTTTTAAAATAAAAGAAAGATTGAATAAAACTATTTTGTAGGAAAACTCAGACACCTAAAGGAAGCCTCTAACACTCACTAAGTCAGGATAGGATAAGTGCTTTGATCAATATGGTAGTAGTTGGAATAGGAAGTAAAAGGCAGATTTTAGCAGTTGTGAAGGTAGAATCAACAAGACTTGGTGAAGATTGAATTATAGGTTGGATGAGAGAGATGAGTCAAGAGTAATGCCAAGGATGCAGGCTTCTAAAACAGGGTGGATGACTTTCCCTACAGTGATGGGAAAGTCAGGAAGAGGTCAGGGTTTGTGTGGGAAGATGAGGAGTACAGTTTTGGATATGATAAGTTTGAGGTGACAGGAGGAGATCCAAGAAGAGATATCTTTTAGACAAGAGGAAATGTGAGAATGCAGAGATGGAGAGAGATCAGTGCTGAAGATGAAAATTTGGGAATCATCTGCATAGAAATTGTGGTTAGAGTCATAGGAGTGAATGAGTTCTCCAAGGGAGTGTGTGTAGGTGGAGAATAGTCAGGGAACCAAGACTGAGCCTTGGGGGTCCCCACTGTTAGGGGGTGGGTGGCAGAGGAGGAGCTTGAAAATGTCACTAAGAATAAGCAGCCAAAATATAGGGGGATACCCAGGAGAGGACAGTGTCACTGAAGAAGAGGTTAGATAATGTTTCAAGGAGAAGGAAGTGATCCATGGTGATGAAAAGAGCTAAAAGGTCAAGGACAATTTGGATGGAGTAGAGGCCTTGGGATTTGGCAAGGAGCACACCATTGGTGAGCTTTGAGAGGGTAGTTTCAGTTGAGTTAAGGGGGTGGAACTCATTGGAGAGGGTCAAAGAGAGAATTGGAGAGAGGAAGTGGAGGCACTGGGTGTAGACAACTTGATGAAGGAATTTTGAGAGGAATGGTAGTGGGGGAATGTAGTGATAACTGGAAGGAGTATGGAGCCAAGGGAGGGTTTTTAGGGATAGGTGAGACATAAGCATGTTTTCAAGCTGTGGAGAAGAAGCCACTGAAAAATGGACAGCTGGGGAGGTGGTCAGGGAGGGAAGAATGGAGGGGGCAAGTGTTTTGATAAGGTATGAAAGGACAGGGCCGGAGGTGGAGATGTTGGGTAGAATTTGATATCAGGTGGAAGATCTTTTGAGATACTGTGGGAAAGATGGGAGGGTGGAAGAAGGGGCAGGAGGAGGGAGGGACTAGAGAGGAGCAAGGGAGATTTTAGGGACACGATGCCTAATGGTTTCAATTTTATCAATAAATACATACATATATATGTAAGCAGAGAAGAAGCTGTAACATCAGTTGATAAGCATTCTTCTAGATTTTAAGCTCGTTGTAAGCAGGGAATGTGTCAGTTATATTATGTTGTAGTCTCTCAAACGCTTAGTACAGTGCTCTGCACACAGTAAACACTCAATATGATTGACTGATTGATTTCTATATTTCTAACATATACTAGGTTTACTGCTTTCCTAAACTAATGTTTTCCAGAGGTATTATCTTGTGGTTTTACTTCTTTGCACCTGTCATTTTGTGAGTCCATTCCTTGATCTATCAACCAACTAATTGTGAGCCATCCTACCGAAAAGTTTTCAGGTGCTTGGGTGCACAGTTGAAATTATTCAGTCACACCTCAGTGTTCAGCCATAGATCCTGCCCACAGAGTAGCCTCCAGTTTCACAGGTTGACAAATAGGAACACTTTGCCCTCTCCCAATTGATTACGATTGGAAAAAAGTAAGTCCAGGATTTAGTGATGCTGTTGTTTGTGGCCCATAACATCTCATTTTTCCTCTGAATTCTCCCTCCCTTCTGTATCACCTTTACACTTAAATTCGTATTCCCGAGCACTTCGATATTCTCCCCATCATCAGACCCTTAGTGCTTATGTAAATATCCTTATACTCTGTTGCTTCCTCTACTTGTAATTCATTTTAACATGTGACTTCATCACTAGTTTGTAGCTTCTCGAGTGGAGTGTTCATATCTACCTACTATATTGAATTCTCACAAGCACTGAGTATCCTGCCCCGCACACAGCAAATGTTCAATAAATTTTAGTGATTGATGGATTGAGCAGGTTGGTTTTGTAATAGATAGTTGAGCTGACAAAGTGTCAGTTTGGAGGTTGCTAGCCCTTTAAAGGTTAAGAATGAATAATAAATCTGTGAAAACCCTACTGTTGATCTGTTAAAATGTTTTCAGTTCTTCTACTAGATCCCTGCCTAAATTGTAAGGTCCTTGAGGTGAGGGAAAATTTTTTACTAATTGTACTCTCACAAGTATAGAGGTCCACAAAGAGTAGGTTTTTAGAGGGGCAGATTTTCTCTGCTCTGATTATACTGAGCACCCCAGTGCTCAGTACAGTGTTTGCCATAGAGTAAGCACTTAATGAATGCAATTATTTTAATCATTAATTCACATTATAACAATATTTTATAAGTTTTGGAGAATGCCTTCTAGTTTGGCATACCTGAACTGCTTCCCCTCATTTTCATCTGCTGCTGCTACTTGGAATACTTTTCTCCTTTCTTACTCCACTGATCATCTCTTTCCCACTTGAATACTTTTCTTGATCTTATTCATTCATCATCAGTCTTGGGCTTGTCTTTTTTCTTCTCTTTTGTTCTGGATTTCTAAGTTTTCAGGTGGCAGACGCTCTTGGATGAAGTGCAGCTGCACTTCATGCTGCTGCTGAAATCTTAAGTTCTTTGAAGTATATCTGTTTCCTTATTTGAATAAATGGCAAGAGGAATTGAGAGTTTCCCCCTTCAGAATTTTAGCTTTGATTGTTAATAATAGAAATATTATTACTCAGGCTGGCAGGTAAATTTCCTGACAAATAAATGGGAAACATTCAGCTGGTAGATTGGAATGGAATTCTAAGACTACTGCATCTGGACTGCAATTTTATTCTGCCTCAGTTTCCGAAAGTTAAACGAGACATGTTAAACTGGACATATCTCATGTCAGAATTTAACAATTATTCATTCCTTGGCCCTAAAATGTTAGCTGTTCTCTTCTACCCTGCAAGGTTTCCTTGTATTATTCCATTCAGGTTCATTTAAGGTGATTTTTATTAATTTTTTAAAAAAAAACTGTTTTAGCTATTTCCTAAGGTACTTCTTTAGCTAACATGCACTGATCCTTTGCCTCTCTATAAATAGTTCAGTTTTATAAGCCTGCCAAGAAGAATGCAAAAACACACACACTCTTTAACTCTGTATTTTCTCAAGAAATGCAGGGATTTGGGGCTTACACTGGGCTCTTTCATGTATTACTTTACTTATTTGTATTTCTTCTTAAATTTGCAAATCACACATGTTATTTTTCAGCCAGAATCATGTGAGAAGTGTCAAGACTTTGGCACTGCTGTGCCCCAAGACTCAACACCTTTCCCATGGAAAGCTCAAAATGAAATGTGGAGAAAGATTTTAATGACCTAAAGTAAAATACCAGCCTGCATGTTTCTTCTCCCTCATTTGATGATATAAGTGCTCTATTCATGAAAATTTCCTTTACCTTTTTGACTTCTTTTTAAATAAATCCATTTTTGGCTGGACTCAAGTTTTTCCTTCAGGAAGCTGTTCAGTCAGGAATGTGGCAAATCTAGGCTTTCTTTCACTAGGAGAAAGAACTGCTCTAGATCAGCCATAGATAATCTTTAGCATCATTCCCATGCTGCCACCTAGGTTCTATTATATTTTTGGAATAATGCAACACTGAACACCCATGTTACTTTGAGGATTAAAACCACAATGTCAGTTAGAGTTTGTTTAGTGTTAAACAAATTCAGGGTACCTGTTATTAAAATCAGAATTGGACAACCTTCTGACTTTGTTGGATTTAAATCATGCTTTGGATGGAGTTGTTATCGCAAGAATAATATTCACTGTGGTGAACAAATCTGGGATCCCAACTGACTTCACTTCAGCTTTCACTCTCCCATCCAGAGGAAAAGCTCACATACAGCTTTCTGCCCTTCTCCCTCTTCTTATGCCCTGGATTGTAGGTGGGAAAGGAGACCTTTAGCTTTATTGGCTTAGTTTTTTCACTGGCTGAACTCTGTAAAGTTAGTTTTAGACAGGTTCAATGAGACACTGTAAAGTCAGTTACCTGATTAGGAGAAGATTGGCACATTCAAAGAATACTTTTTTTTTCCACAGTGCTAATAATAATGTCATTCTTTATTATTTTTTTCAGCCAAGTCCCAGAGTCTATGCCATTAGTACATTTCTAGATTCTACATTCTGTGATATGTGGCTTGAAGTTATTTCCAAGTTAAAAATTTTTAAATGATATCATTTTAAAAGAAAGCACCTCTACTGATACAATAAGGAGGTGATTGACAACAAATAGTAACTATGGCATTTGTTAAGTGCTTACTATGTGCCAGGCACTGTACTAAGCACTGGGATAGATATAAGATAATCAGGTTGGACAGAATCCCTGTCCCACATAAGGCTGGCAGTCTTAATTCCCATTTTACAGGTGAGGTAACTGAGGCACAGAGAAGTTAAGTGTCTTGCCCAAAGTCACACAGCAGACAAGTGGAGTAGCTGGGAAACTAGTCCTGTGCTCTATTCACTAGGCCACGGATTACAAGCACTCCTCATAAGTATATGTTTGATCAGGTTCAATAGTGATTTAATTAAAGCAGTGGTCATTGAGAATTTTAAATTGGTTTTCATTAAATGGCCACCAATATGTACATACATAGAGATACAAAGTAGTGTAGGTCAATGGAAAGAGCCTGGGCTTGAGAGTCAGAGGTCATGGGTTTGAATCCCAGATCAGCCCCTTAGCTGTGTGACTGTGGGCAAGTCATAACTTCTCTATACCTCAGTTACCTCATCTGTAAAATGGGGATTAAGACTGTGAGCCTCACGTGAGACAACCTGATTACCTTGTATCTACCCCAGTGCTTAGAACAGTGCTCTGCACATAGTAAGTGCTTAACAAATACCAACATTATTATTATTATTATTTCTGCCTGATCAGTCTCTATTGGCCAAGCCAATACTTAGTTTACCAGATAATTGTGAAGCTACCCCCTTTGCTTTCCAGAGAGAAAGAAATGGGTGCCCACCTATAAGTAATAAGTCATTCTTCCTATTGATTTTATAATTCTTTGGATGATAATAATAACAATAATAATTATATTTTTTAAGTACTTACTATGTGCCAGATACTGTTCTAAGCGCTGGGGTAGATACAAGATATTACAGTTGGATACAGTCCCTGTCCCACTGACTCACAGGCTCACTCCCCATTTTACAAATGAGAGAACTGAGGCATAGGGAAGGTAAATGAGTTGCCCAGGGTCACACAGCAAACAAGTAGCGGAACTGGGATTAGAACCCATGAATTTCTGACTCCCAGTCCCGTGCTCTATCCACTAGGCCATGCTGCAACTCCAAATTTTTTTATCATGTAGAAGTCCCAGTGATGGTTGATGGTTCAGGTTCCTCTGTTTAGACCCCCAATTTACACAGGGTATGCAGCAATTGAGCCATGACCTCTATTCTTGCTTTTCTAGAGAACCAATTTAAGGATAATTGATATATTCTCTATGGCTCTTCAAAACTTCTTAAAGAATAATATTTCTCACTTAATACTTCACTATGTGGTATTCTACATGTATCTATTTGATAGAATTGATTACATTTTTAGAGTTGATCACAGCCATGTGGCTTAACTAGGTTATATGCTTTGTATAGACAATATTAGAGTTTCATCCAGCTCTCAAAATTTCAACTAACTTCCCTGCAGACAGGGTAGGATTATTCAAAGTCAGCAGGCAGGCCAAAAAAGTTTTAGAGCTTGTTGGTCTTACTCAGAAATAATGTTTAGTAATATGTGGGTACTGTCCCTCAGCACCTCTCTGTCCCCTCCTCCATTCTGCTCCCATCAATTTACCCAACTACTAATAATCTACACAAATTGAGAAAGTGGAGCTAGCTGCGACAGTTTTCTCAGTTCTAGCCCAACAGATCATATGAGTGAGAAAATCCCTAACTAGCAAGGAAAGGGGAGAGGATATACCTGAAGGTCTCTCTGTCCACACTAAACAATATTCTTAGAAAAGCCACCTGTACCACTAAATCCCACATTCTGTATTAGGTATAATTCCACTTTCAGACCTAGTCAAACACGGGGCTTCAGTTTTCCCACAGTTCTTAATCCACTGACACCCACTTTGGCACTGTAGCTATCTTTAGATCCATTAGTGGAGGGAAGTAATAGAAGTAGGGTGTTCAGTTGACTTGTTTTTTATGATATGATAAAGTTTTCAGCTAGACTTTTCCCCAGTCAGTGCCACTACAGAACTGGAGGTGTTATAAGCTATATAAAACAAAAATTTAGTACCAAATCTTCCTGCACCACAAGTTCCTGCTGCAAAGCTCTACAGTTCAGACGTAGCACCGGAGTTCTTGTGGACCTGTAAGGGGAAGTCAAAGATGCTGGGTCGAGTGAAGGTTTCAGGGGGTCCCCTTGATATACACTCTAGAATCATGTGAAGTCAGTATTTTCTGCAAAATGATACCTGTGAGATCATCACATTACTGCGTTCCTGGGCTAAATATGAGTGATGTCACATGTGTCTATGGAAGGGGCCATCCTAAATAGTAGAGAGGTAAAGAGCAGACACACTGCCCCCATTCTTTTAGTTCACAATTCGTGGCTGCCCACCCCAAATTGCTTTCTAAAACTCTATAGCACAGTTCCTCCTGGAAATTAACCCTCCATCTTCACCTCAATCAATTGTATTTATTGAGGGCTTACTGTGCTCAGAGCACTTTACTAAGTCCTTGGAAGAATACAATGTAACAGAGTGGATAGACACAATCCCTGCCCACAAGGACTTTATAATCTAGATTTACTGAGAGTTCAACATTTTTGCACTGCCTAAAATATTCAGGGTAAATCACTTCCATTTATTCAAGGGATTACCTTTATATATTCCAATGAATTTAGAGCATGAACTTGAGATTTTTACAAACCTTGGAGATGTAGATTTTTCTAAGGTTCCCAGATGTCACCACCTCAATTTCACAGCTACCTAGGGAATACTGGTATGGCGGGAGGGGAAAGCTTTCTATAAACTGCAAACAAAATCTATTTATTGTATCTACTATAATATTGTCTTTTCCTTGTAACAAGGACACAAATAAATCTCACTATTTCATATTTTTCATTTTTTTCCTTCCCTTTGAATCAGTTTCTTATAGAAATAAGAAACAAATAAAGTCTTCTCTTGTTTTCATGCTTACAGCTCTTTTTTGATAGCAATCCCATTTCCAGTCACATTTTTGCTGTTGCTTAACCATTAGTCATCTTAAAACTCCTTATTTGTTAGACTAAATTTCTTTTTTGGAGGGGGAAGAAGTCTCTGCACATAGTAGGTGCTCAATGAATGCTATTGGTTGATTGGGGGGAAGATGAAATCAGGGAGAGACTGAATTAAGAATGCAGTTAATTTTTCTTTATTGCATTTCCTCTAAAGAACTAGCATTTCTGCTTTGGGAGTATTGTCATGCTGTGAGATCTAGGTAATAATGTAATACTGCCCTGGTCAACAAAAATTTCAGAAAAAAGGATAAGAAATTCAGGAATTCCCTGTGTAGCTTTGCAGATCCCTAGAAATTACTTGCCAACGCTAAGGTCTATTATAGTTTCTAAGGTGGCTTTGAATGCATGTCATTTGCTTCAAGGGTCTTTCAGAGAGGAACATGTTTCTACTCATCCTCTCCATAACTAGATATTTCTGGATGACACTTAGGTACAGAAGATTCAGTGAAGAGCATTTGAATCAACCTTGCATCAGCTCTTCAAATGCTAACACAGTTGGACTATATTTGAATGCATGCTGGCATTTTTCTTCCCATAATCTCAGCTCAAAAGAAATGCTATGTTGGCAAGAGTTGGTGGGTTCTGATAAATCAAGATTGGAAACAAATGACAGGGATTCCTTAATTAGACTTTGAAAATGTCATCAATCTCCTGTCACAAGGATAGTGATCTTGAATGGAATGGTTCTTTCCTCCCCAGGATAGAGAAGCTCCACATTTCCCTTTGTTTATCCGTGGAGGAGGACAGCTGCCCTTCCCCAGGAAGAATTCTCTCTCCCCTTTTGGGAAGGGCCAGTTCTGAAGTAGTCATGGAATCTTATGCACAGAAGGGAATTTCACTGCTCTAAGAACCTTGGACTTCTTTCTTGTATAACTATGTAAAGGAATCCATTCCCCTCCCAAGTTACTTGACTCCAGCCCAGCTTCCACACCTCCCATCTTGAAGTTCAATCAATGACATTTTTTTTAAGCGTGCAGAGAACTGTATGCAGAGCACTGGAGTAGGCACTTGGAGACTCTTCTCCCCAAACCTAGGATGCTGCCTCTCCAGTCCACTCCACTTCATTCTCTATGCTCCCCTCTATATATTTATTCTTGTAACTTTAATTTATCCAACATGATAGAACTCACTGATATGGCTGCTTCAACCACCCCAGGCCCTTTCACAGCTGGTGTTCCCATTTTCTGAAGCTGCAAAACTGAGGAAATGATCTGAGATAGAATGGTCTTGTCTTATCCTGTTGAGTAGTTTCCGACCCATAGTGACTCCATCTCTCCCAGAACGCCCCACTCTCCATCTGTGGTGTAACAGAGGAAGAGGTAGTTCTACACCTTTCCTTCTCCCCCTCCACGACCATCACAGATGGCTCTCCTGCCCCAATCCACCCCCAGCCCTAGGGCTTGCAGTTCAGGATTATAGCACAACCATCTGGGGAAAAGGGTTGGGCAACTGTAGCAGTCAAGTGTTTCATGTTAGAGTTGTAGAAAAAAATTAGAGATTTAGATATGGACTAGTGGAGGGTATTGGGGGTCAGATATAAAGGAGGACTATACTGGGAGGGAGAGCCAGGAAAATCATGGGAACTGTGGGTTAGGAGCCTGAGGAAATCACAAAAATCCATCATCTCTTCTAGAGACAAAGATTTCTGTCAGGTTGAGTTGGAAGCACAGAGAGCTCTGAGGAACTGCATGATAGAATATGATTGGAACCTTGAGAGAAGAGGCCAGACTCAGTTGTACTAAATTCAGAGAGCATGAAATGATGATCTTGATTATGACTGGATTGTAGCTCTGGCATATGAATGAAAAAGTATTCTAGATTCCCCTTACCCAAAGTTTTAGGAGAGTTCTGGTCTGCCCACCAAGTGGCTATATCCAAGCCTATTTGTTGCTGAGGTCTAGGGCTATTTTCAGGATTTATAGTTCCAAGGGTGCTACTGTTGCTATTTTGAAGGCTTGTCTGTTGATAGATAGCTACTTTCCAGAGTGAGCTCAGTGCTTCCGACAGGATCCAGATTTTCCATTTCTTCATGTCCTTACAGAATTGTATCTGATGGTGAAAAATATTATCATCAAAAATATCATCAAATACACATTGCAAGTACTGTTGTTATTTTGATGGGAAAATTGCCCAGGCTAATGAGTTATTTTAAGATAAATTGTAGAGGATATGTAGTAAATTTTTGCTCTGATCAACACACTGGGATACTAAGCCAAGCCAAATGAAGGCTTATTCCCTACCCCTCACCAGCATTTGACCTTTTTTTTAATTTTTCTGATGAGGTAGCCCCTACTATAAATTAATTCACTTAAAGAGCTGTTTCTATGCTTCATAAGATAGTCTTCTGAGTCCCAGGAAATAGGTAGAAAGGGCAGGAAAACAGAGGCAGAACAGTTGGAAAGCATCATGAGAGAAAATTCCATCCCCCTTCACATTCAACAGTCCACCACTCTCCCCATCTTTAAAACCCTCCTAAAAACACATCTCCTCCTAGAGCCCTTTCCTAACTAACCCCTCATTTCACCTATCTGCTCTGCTTTCTCTGCACATACTATGCATTTGGCAGTGTACTGTGTAAGCATTTTGATACACACCACAGCCCTACTGTGCTTATGTAAATATCCTTATACTTTACTCTTTCCCCTAGGCATAATTTACTTTAGTGTCTGTCTCTCCCTGTAGACTGTAAACTCCTTGTGGGTAGAAATCATACCTAATGATTCTATGTTGTACTGAGAAGCAGCATGGCTTACTGGAAAGACCATTGGGCTTGGGAGTCAGAAGTCATGGGTTCTAATCTGAGCTCCACCACTTGTCAGTTGTGTGACTTTGGGCAAGTCACTTAACTTCTCTGTGCTTCAGTTACCTCATCTGTAAAATGTGGATGAAGACTGTGAGCCCCACCTGGGATAACTTGATAACCTTGTATCCCCCCCAGCATTTTGAACAGTGTTTGACACAGAGTAAGCACTTAACAAATGCCATCATTATTATTATTATTACTGAGCTCTTTGCCCTCTGTAAGTGCTCAATAAATACCATTAATTGATTGATTGGTCTAGTGTTTCTGCTAGCAGCCCCTCTCTTCTCATGCCTGCAATGTATCTACAAGGGCTCCTAGGCAACTCCACATAGGGTCAATGGAATTTCAGGGACTATGGAACCTTGGCAGTACAGAGGAAAGCCTGAAGCAGGGAAATTAATAAAGCAAAAGCATTTGCCCATTATTAGCTAGAGGAACTAGGGAAATGGTTTGCTTAGAGGGAGAGTCATCTGTTTCTGGATAATGATTTGCTAAACCAGATGTTCCAGGAGAAATCAAAGGTCAGTGAGATTCACTGACCAGAGATGGAAGTACAGATCATGCCTCAGGGGGGAGACTGTCTAAATAAACGGCTACCACTTGTAGCTCTCAGAACCTTTCTTGTATCAATGGGAACTAAGATAACCAAATGCTAGGCTGTCTTGGCTTCCTAGGAAGAATAGGTTGCTTTCATTTTTGGGGATGGAAAAATGATGGCATTCCCAGGATGAAAAAATAATGGTCATCAGTGCTTTTTGTTCTGCATAGACATAATATGGCTTTGATAGGTAGGCTCTGATTTCTGGGAAGTGGAGAGGGATTGTGCTTTAGTTCATTCTTTCAGATGCAGGGAAATTCCCACAGAGATAGATGCATCCTGGATATGAATGCCAAAGTCTGAAACTGGTGTCAAAGTCAGCACTATAGATTCTCCGACAAAGGTGTAATCTTCAAGGAAGAATCCCTCATGAGTTGGTATGAGATCCATATCTTGAAGAAGGGGACAAAGTATCTTTGAAAGTAGTTTATGGTGATGGACCACAAGTAACTAAGTGAAACTTACTTTTTTTATTTACATAGCTCTAAAGGATAATACGGTGGTGGGATTACAAATTAACCAGAAGAGAAATAGGAGGGGCAACTCCTGACTTCTGAAAATGATTGTACCCATATGCAGAGAGTAGAGGGAATGAGAAGAGATGAAAGGAATTGCAATCAAAACCCTTAGACTGGAACCACAGTGATGACTTGCATTTAGTGAAATTGTTGGATTAGATTGTTCAAGAAAGATAGGCAGAAACAATGGGTGGTATAAACATCCTCAGAGATAGAGCAAACAGAAGGGAAACAATACATACAGAATGACTGAGTTAAAATAATCAAGAATAAGGATGCATCATGGTAACATCTCACATTTAACAGGTCCAAAACAGAACTCATCTTCCCACCCAAACTCTGTCCTCCCCCGACGTTCCCAACACTATTGACAGCACCATCACCCTTCCTGTCTCAAGAGCCTTTAACCCTGGCATTGTCCTTGACTCATCTCCCACATTCAACCCACATATTCAAATTGTCACCAAATTCTATCCGTTCAACCTTTGTGACATTGCTAAAGTAAAATCCACCCTTTCCTTTCCATCCAAACTGCTACCACATTAATCCAAGCACTTATCCTAACCCACTTTAATTACTGCATCATCCTCATTGCTGACCTCTCTGCCTCCTGTCTCTCCTGACTAGTTAACACTTCACTCTGCTGCCCAAATCATTTTTTACAAAACTATTCAGCCTATGTTTCTCCTCTCCCCAAGAACCGCCAGTGATTGCCTATCTAACTCCTTATCAAATAGAAACTCCTTATTACTTAAGTTTCCTTTCCCAGAAGAATAAATACAGAATCAATAGGCCAAGAAGCTCAAATCCATAATTTTGCTACTCACTAAGTTGCAATAAAAGGGGGCTTTCTAAAAACTGAAGGTTTCGTATTACCTGTGGATTTCAATTATCCATGCTATTTCTGACTTATAGCATACAAAAATAAGAATTAACTATATTTGCCTGATCATAAATACAAAAATGATCCAAAGGAAGGAAACTCTTGAATCTATTCAATCATATTTATTGAACACTTATTATGTGTAGAGCACTGTACTAAGCTCTTGGGAAAGTTCAGTACAAAAAAATTAGCACAGATGTTCCCTGCCCATAATGTCCTTATAGTCTAGAGGGGAGACAGATATTAATATAAATAAATAAATAATTTACAATATATAATTTACAGATATGTACATATATGCTATGGGATTGTGAGTGAATATCAAATGTCCAAATGTCACAGATTGAGGTGCACAGAAAATGCAGAAGGTGGAGGAACCTGGGAAAAAAGGGCTTAATCGGGGAAGACCTCTTGGAGGAAATGTGACCTTAATAATACTTTGCAGGTGGAGAAAGTGGTAGTCCAGCATATGTGGAGGGGGAGGGAGTTCAAGACTAGGGTGAAGATGTGGGAAAGGGGTCAGTGGCAGAATAGATGAGATCAGGGCACAGTAAGTAAGATGGCACTAGAGGCATGCAGTTTATGGGCTGGGCTGTAGTGGGAGATCAGTGAGGTGAGGTAGGAGGGGCTGAGCTGATTGAGTGCTTTACAGCCAATGGTAAGGTGTTTCCGTTTGATGTGGATGTGAACGGGCAGGAATTGGAGGTTCTTGAAGAATGGGAAGACCTGATTTGAATATTTTTGTTGATAAATGATTTGTGCATCAAAGTATAGTATGGATTGGATTGGTGAGAGACAGGAGGCTGGGAGGTCAACACAGTGGTCAAGGCAAGATAAGGTAAGTGTTTCAATCAGCACGGTAGCAGTTTGGATGGAAAGGAAAGAGCGGATTTTAGCAATGTTGTGAAGTGTTGTGAAGGTAGAACCAACAAGATTTGGCGATAGATTGAATACGTGGGTGGAATGAAAGAGGTGAGTCAAGAACAATACCAAGGTTACTGGCTTGTGAGGTAGGGAGGATAGTGGTGTTGTCTAAAGTGATGGGAAAGACAGGAAGAGGACAGAGTTTAGGTGGGAAGATAAGGAGTTCAGTTTTGGATTTTTGATTTGAGGTGTTGGTGGGACTTCCAAGTACATATGTCTTGAATGCAGGAGGAAATGCAAGATAGCAGGGAAGGAGAGAGGTCAGAGCTGAAGATGTACATTTGGGAATCATCTGCATAGAGATGGTCACTGAAGTCATGGGAGTGAATGAGTTCTCCAAGGGAGTGGGTATAAAGGGAAAATATAAGGGGACCTAGAACTGAGCCCTGAGGGAGTCTCCAATGTCAGAGGGTGGGAGGCAAAAAAAGGAGCCAGAAAAAGAGACTGAGAGGGAAAGTTCAGAGAGGTAGGAGGAGAACCAAGAGAGGACAGTGTTAGTGAAACCAAGGTTGGATTAAGTTTCAAGGAAAAGGGGGTCTACAATGACCAAGGCAGCTGAGAGGTCTATGAGGATTAGGATGGAGTAGAGGCCATCAGATTTGGAGAGAAGAACATCATTGGTTATCTTAGAGAAGGCTGTTTCAGTGTAACAAAGGGCCAGAAACGAGATTAGGGGAGGTCTAAGAGAGAATTGGAGAAAAGGAAGTGGAGTCAGCGGGTGTAAACAACTCTCTCAAGAGGTTTGGAGAGAAATGGTAGGAGGGAGATGGGGTGATAACTGGAGGGAGCCATGAGGTCAAGGGAGGGGATTTTTTTAGGATAGAGGATATGCATGTTTGAAAGCAGTGGGGAAGAAGCCATTAGAAAATGAAGCCATTAGAAAGTGAACAGTTGAAGATGGCAGGCAAGGAGGGAAGAATGGAGTAGGCAAATATTTTAAATAGTTATGAAGAGTTGGGGTCAGAAGCACAGGTGGAGGAGGTAGATTTAGAGAAGAGGTGAGAGATTTCATCTTGAGTTGCTGCAGGAAGCATAGGGAGAATTGAAGAGGGTTGAGGGGGGTGTTGGAGAAGAGCAGGGGAGACTTTAGGGTGATCACACCTTATGTTTTCAATTTTGTTGATGAAGTATGTGGCCAGGTCATTAAGGGAAAGAGATGGTGAGGGTGAGGGGACAGGAAGAGGTATGAGAAGGGAGTAAATATCTGGAACAGCTGGTAGGGGCAGTGGATACAGGAGTAAATTTGGAAGAAGTATTGTCAGGCAGTGGAGAGGGTCAAATTGAAATGAATAATAATGAATTTAAGGTGGACAAGGTCAGAAAGATGTCGAGATTTTCTACAAAAGTGCTCTGCAATTCAGGCACAGGAGTGGATGAAGTGTACTATGGAGGTGAACCAGGCTTTTGGTTTAGTGGTACAAGGCCCGTGGAGGGCCAAGGGAGCAAGGGAGCTCAGTTCAGTGGAGAGTGTGGTATTGAGCATGTCAATTTGTATCAGGAGAAGGTTGTTTGGGTATGGAAACCAAATGGGGTAGGATGGCTGTAGGATACTAGAGGGGTTCAAAAGAATGGAGGTCTCTGTGGAGGAAAAGAACAGATTTGTGGGGCTAGGGTGGGAAAGGGGCTGTAAGGGAAAGAGAGTAGGTGAGGATGTTGTGGTCAAATAGAGGAATTTCAGAATTGGTGAGGGTAGAGACTGAACAGTTACTGGAGTTTATAAGATAAAGTGTGTCCCCAAGTTGGTGAGTGTGTGATGTTGGCTGGAGCAATAGGTCATTGGAATAAAGGAGTGAGAGGAAGTGGAGAGTGGAATGATCATCATGGACATCCACATGAATATTAAAGTCCCCAAGAATCAATGTAGGGTTGGAGAAGGAGAGAAGTAATCAAAATGTTTCAGAAAGTTGGAGGCTGGGCCCAGAAAGTGGTAGATGACTGTCACTAGTAATTGGAGTGGGTGGTGAAGTCAGATGATGTGGGCTTCAAAGGAAGGGAAAGAGAGGGATGGGGGAGTTGGAATGGTGTGAAAGTAGCATTTGGGAGTGATAAGGAGGTCTACTCCTCCTCTTTCCCAAAGAGTCTGGAGAAGTGGGAGACGATGAGATCCCCTCTAGAGAAAGGGGCAGCAAAGATTGTGTCACCTGGGGAGAACCAGTCTTTACAGATGGCAAGGAGGAACTGTGATTGGTTCAAAAACAAGTCAATAATGAAGGGAAGCATCTGTATGATGACACTTGGCTGAGGGTGTGGGGAGGGTGCATGGGGTGGGGATGGAGCATGTGGGAAGAAGGTGTTGAATGGGGGTGTACAACTAACTTTGTTCATCTAACTCAGATAATTCAGATCAGGTTTTCAACCATGGATACATGTACTCTTGGGGAAGTCCTGCAATGCATCTCTGCTTTGAAGGGTGACAAAAGTAACTACTTTGTTTTTTTCTACCACTGCCTTAGTGCAAGAAGAAGAAGCAATGAGGCAAGAGCTCTGGAGGGTTAATATTGCCCCTGATAGGAGGAGAAGTCTTTTTACTGCTTTGGCTACCAAAACTCCTTTCTCTCAGCTCCCACTCCAGTCAGTGAGGGGGTAGGGGAGGAAGTGTGAGGAAGAATGTTTGTGAGGGAGAATGTGTGTGAGGGAGAGTGTGCGAGAGGGAGAGTGTGTGTGAGAGAAAGTGTATGTGAGGAAGAGTGTGTGTGAGGGAGAATATGTATAAGTAGGTGTAATGTAGGATAGGAACATAGCTGATATAGAAAGTGGGTAATTGAAGTGAAACCTTAAGACCAGAAAGAAAGAGTACCTCAGACAAGACTGAAGGTCCCTGACATGTATAATACCTTCCTCCTCCTTCAAATGAAATAAAAGTTTAAAAACAGCCCAACCTACAAATTTCTGGAAGATGTGGCTAGTCAAAATCATCAACAAAACTTTTCCAGGATGAAATAAGGATGCTGCACAAAAAAAAGACAGTTAGATGTCAGTTGAAGTGATACTCGGAGTCATTGAAAGAAAGGGCAAACTGACCTAGTAAATCTTTACCATTCTAACTTCTGCCATTCCCTCATCTATGTGTGGGTGTTGAGTACATTAAGAGAGCCAGATTTCAGAACAGATTTCTTTCAGAAATTTTTCAAACCCTTGCCACACACTAGATGTGGCAGTTATGAAAATAGAAATTTTAATTTGAAAATGCATGATAAAAGTTATACTAAGAAAAGGAAGAACTAAAGTGAAGGGTGTTGTGCAGACACTGGGTAACCATTTTAACAGTGTTGTCCTGCTTTGGTTAGCTCAGTTGATAATTAGGGCTGCTTCCTAGCCAAGAAAGAAAGTCTCTCGTGCAACTTTTGAATTCTTAAGTGGATAAAGCCAGATTTCTAAGCTTTCTGGTTTACACTGATTGATAATGAAGAAAGGCGTAAGGAGGATTTTCAACTCAGAAGTGAAGAGGTGGTCAGTTTGGGGAGATTCTTCACTTAGCAACATCATGTACTTTAATAAACGTAAATAAAATGTACAGGACACAATCATGGTGTGAAATGAAATGGCCAGGGAACACGTTTGCTTAGAACAATGCTCTGCTCATAGTAAGCACTCAATAAATGCCACTGATTGAGTTGTTGACTGAGATCAAATAAATCTAGAGCTTAGCACCAAAGGGGGGCATTTGGACTAATCTATATTGTAGCAAATCTTCATTCCAATCCCATAGGTCCTTGATCCCCAGGATCAGGCCCTGCACTATCAAGGCTCTTTTCTACTGACCACTCTAGCCAAATCCACACCCCCTCATTCATTCATTCAATAGTATTTATTGAGCACTTACTGTGTGCAGAGCACTGTATGAAGTGCTGGGATAGATACAAGGTTATCAGATTGTCCCATGTGGGGCTCACAGTGTTAATCCCCCTTTTACAGATGAGGTAACTGAGGCACACTGATGTGAAGTGTCTTGCCCAAGGTCACATAGCTGACAAGTGGCAGAGCTGGGATCAAAACCCACGACCTCTGACTCCCAAGCCTGTGCTCTTTTCACTAAGCCACACCCAGGCCTTATCTTGGAGATCCTGGTAGGGCTCGCTGTACCACTGAATCTGCCTATCCAAAATGTTCAACAGATCCACCACCCCAAGAAACACCTTATGCTCACACATGATTTCCAGGCAGTAACCACTGGATAGTCTGCCAGGAAACACAGCCCTGAAAACTCTCAGATCCTTATGAGAAGCCATCACATCTACCAACTCTATTGCATTGTACTTTCCCAAGTGTTTGGTTCAATACTTTGTACACAGTAAGCATTTAGTAAATACCATTGATTAGGTGATTGATTAGGCAGTTTTGTGACTGTTAGTAGGCTCACTGACACCACCATTATATTTCTGAAAAGCAAATATGATCCCAGACTCAACAAGGATATAAACAGAGAACCCTATGTTCTGAATACTTTTTTTTTTCCTCACTGACACACTTCCTGCCTCCCTGAAGAAAGGATGGACTGGGCCTGGGAACTTGGGGAATCTGTGGAGAATGCCAACTTCTCTGCAAATCTCATGGGCTAATTTAAGTTAAAACGTAGAGTTTGGGCAAAGCCTCCTAAAATCCAAAGCCAACCCCAAAGACTGATGCTGCTCAAGCCTAAAAGAAATAATAATAATAATGTTGGTATTTGTTAAGTGCTTACTATGGGCAGAGCATTGTTCTAAGCGCTGGGGTATACAGGGTAATCAGGTTGTTCCATGTGAGACTCACAGTCTTAATCCCCATTTTACAGATGAGGTAACTGAGGCACAGAGAAGTTAAGTGACTTGCCCACAGTCACAGAGCTGCCAAATGACAGAGCTGGGATTCAAACCCATGACCTCTGACTCCCAAGCCGGGGCTCTTTCCACTGAGCCACAAAAGATGAAGACTACACAATGTAAGGTGAATTACAGTTTTATGGCAATTCTCTGTTGCACATATCATTGCTTCTTGAAAACGAGGTTTGATGTTCGAGGGAAATTTACTAGCAGTTGTGTTGATGATTTGTCTGATCCATTCCATATCTCTGATGAGGAAAATCAAGGCTGGACCCAATTTATTCAACTTCTTTTACTAATTGTGCCAGAGAATTCAGCAAGAAATTGCCACTAGAATACAAAGTCTAGTACAGAACTTGGGCTGTAGTAGACACTCAGTGAATATTGTTAATTTTGCTATATTCTTTTTCGCTAGTCTGTGAGCAGCTATATCAAATATATTTAGTCAATTATTTAAGGGTTTTGATCCATAGGATGTTTGCCATAAAAGAAGTACATTCAAGAAATCTTGAAACTATTTTTAAAAGATAAAATAGCTCTGGGTTAAGAAATCAAAGATGACTATGAAAATGCCAACTTTTTAACCCTAAAAGCCTTATACAAAACTAAGTAAAAAAATTAGTAAATAAATATAAAACACAATAAAACCAGCATCACTAAAGTTTACTAACCTCAATAGTACTATTAAAGAAGTAGAAGAATAAAAATAAAAAAGCCAGCCCGCATCTTGATGGCTATCAGGCAAAGGATGGCATAAGAATTCAAACTCCCAATTAACCTGAAGACCCACAGAACAATAACACTGCTCAGTTTCCTAGCTGTAGGACACAAGTTCATATTCTCTATTTGATTTCTGAGCCAGTTTCCACTTAGACTTCAACAAACTGATAGTATCAAATCCCAATACAAAGCCATTAATAATGAAGATCTGAAGTTGCCTGCTGGCCGAGTCTTTGCTGGATGAGCTTGCAATCGGAATACTTGATTGAGTGCTCTGTGGTGAGTAAAAACGGGGCAGTCACGGTGGGCAGAAGAAATGGAGAAAGGACTCGATAAAGCACAACATGAAGAAGTATGAAGTGCTCTGAAGATATATATATAGATAGGAACACACCCAGGGCAATACTGAGTTTGAGGTAGCATTTCCAAACCAAAAGGAGAACAGAATGAAACTGAAAATGGTTGCCAAAACCTGACAGTACATTCAATGGGAAGGAGATTGTGGCTGATTGCATCCTTCTTACCAGTTACAATGATACTTTCAGCAATACAGTCAATAAAAGTATTTTGAAATAAAAGATGTGATCCTCTGGAAGTTCTCAGTCTAAATACTGGCTTATAGAGTCTGGGAGTCACTTTAGGAGAGCCCGGACCTCAATCAGCCTCTGCTGGGTACTAAAGCCCTGCAACTAAATCTGTTGCATTTTTAAAATGCATTCATTCATTCAGTCATTCATATTTATTGAGCGCTTATTGTGGGCAATGCACTGTACTAAGCACTTGGAAGAATACAATATAACAATAAACAGATACATTCCTTGCCCACAACAACCTGCAGGCTTTAGGACTTTGTCGGCTCAATGTACTACAAATTCCGGCACCCCTATTCCTGCCACCACCCTTTTACTGAAGCCCAGGCATCTCCTCCAAGGTGAAGGGGTCATCGGAGACTAGCTTACCACTCTTATCCCAGGACTGGTTAGAGGAAGCTTGCGGAGAAAGCGTGTCTTTCCCTCCTGAGACTCTCTAAATCCACGTGCTTCCCTCGAACCCAGAGCTTCTCCCCCATTCCCTACTACAGGTAGATATTGAGATCTGAGATCTCAACAGTGTTTAATAATTTCTTAATTTGGTAACAATAAAAATAATTCTATTTTAAACTGGCTCTCCCTAAATCAAATACATTCCCCCCCACCAACCCATATACTACTTAGAACAGCACTTTGCACATAGTAAGCGCTTAACAAATACCATCGTTATTATCATTGTTACTTTCCTGTTTGTGTCCTGAGGCTCATATTCCTCTGGTCCTTTCCCCTCTTTACTCAGGGCACCTCAGGTTTCAATCTCATCCTTTCTGAGCCATTCGCAAGTGGAGTCTCTTAACATACTTTTGCCCCCTCCAAGGTAGGAGCCTCAATCCTCTGGAGTCCTAGCCACAGGATCTTGAATTTCCAGGATATTCTAACCTTAATCCAGGATCCTCTCCATTACCTCCCTGTGTCCTGTGTTCATTCAGGGTCTGCGGAAAAAGCCCTCCCTATGTCTTGTTCTCCCAGGTGTCAGGTTCACTTCCCTTCAACTCCAAGATGGATGAAAGTCTTTCTCTCCAACTACCTAGCTCTCCTACTTCTGCCCCTTCTCTGATTGGTTTCAATAAGGATTTACACTTCCCTCAGGAAGGAGCACCACAGAGTCGCTCTCCTTGATTCCTCTTCCCTCTCCCAAATGTGGGACCCAGATGACCTAGCTATCTCAGAAGAGGAATGAAGACTATTCTCCCAGCTGAGACTAGAGGATGTTTAGTTGCTTAATAGAAATAGGGCTAGATTATTGTCATTGCTGCATAAAATGTTGAGGTTACAGACTATTCATACTTAGCATCCCCCAACTTTGTCTCTTTGCCTCGGTAGATGGAAAAACCACAGTGTTTTATTCACCAACAAAATAGTATTTGCCCATTTTATGATGGGAAAGGGGTTAAAAAAGCTATGGTTTGTCCAAATGATGTGGCAAATCAAGGATGGTGCCCGGAACAGAAATTGATCATCTTCTTTTAAACATGGAAACAAAATGCTTCTGATTAAAGGAGTAATATTTTTATTTTCTGGAACAGACTTCAAAAGAAACAGGGTTGAACAAAACATAATCATAAATAAATTAGGAGCATTCTGCTTTTCTTGTCTAAGGCGGCAGGAAAATAGTTGCCTCTATTTCTGAAAGGGCAATGAAAGTAACTGCTCATACTATGACCTGTAACTGCCTGCACCTGAAATATGAAGAAATTAAAAGGAAAAGGTAATGCTGAATATGGGATTTCACTTAGAACTTCCTACACTGTTATTTCTAATGTAAAATCCATTTGGGTCATACAAGCTCCTTCATCATTTAAAGGTAGTTCATGCTCTTGCATTTCAAAGATTACCTCTTAGTTAGGGAAATGTGGCTCTCAAGTGAAACCAGGTCAAGCCATAGAATGGATTGACAGATGTAAGGTCTTGGTTAATTAGCTCTCTGGCATTATGAAGACCACTAACAATATTCTCTCTTCTCACTACTCTCTTTGTATAACACTCAGTTCTACTGCCAAAGCCAATGCCAACTGCCAATTATCTTCACCCCATCACAAACACATTAAGTCTTTGCAATGTGTGTTATAATTCAGAACTGAATTGACAGATGAACTTTAGCTTTCAATCCATCTAGCAATGGTGTATTTTAAATATTTACAGTGTGCCGAGCACTGTACTAAGTGACTGGCAGAGTACAATACAAAAGAATTGGTAGGTACATTCCCTGCCCACAAGGAGCTTACAGACTAGGGGGCTGAGGGGGAAAGAGAGAGGAGAGAAACATTAATATAAATGGGCAGGAAATGTCTACCAAATGTGTTATATTGTACTCTCTCAACTGCTTAATACAGAGTTCTGCACACAGTAAGTGCTCAATAAATATGATTGATTAAAATAAAATATGGATATGAACATGTCTGTCAGCCAGTCAATCATATTCACTGAGGGTCTCCCGTGTGCAAAGCACTCTACTATGCGCTTGGAAGACTACAGTAGAACAAAAACAGACACATTCCCTGTCCATACTGTAAGTGCTGTGGGGCTGAGGGTGGGGTGAATAAAGGGTACAAATCCAAGTGCAAGTGTACTGCAGATGGAGGTTTTAAGGAACTTCCCTTGCTGATGCCCCAATGGGGTATTTTGGTAAGATTTTCCTCTTTCTGGAAATCAGTCACTCTCCTGGAGAAGGTATATTTACTTCTCTCTCATTGAATCCACATACTTAATCTATCACTAAATCCTGTTGGTCCCACCCTCACAACATCACTAAAATCAGCCCTTTCCTCTCCATCTAAACTGCTACCATGAGTGATGAGTGCTTGGATTAGCATGGTAGTGGTTTGGATGGAGAGATGCTGTGAATGGAGAACAACAGGATTTGATGATGGATTGAATATATGGGCTGAGTAAGAGATATGAGTCAAAGATAATGCTAAGGTTAGAGACCTGTGAAACAGGGAGGATGATGGACCTGTCTAAAGTGATAAGAAAGATGGGAGAGGAGATGTTTTGGATAGGAAGAATGAGGACTTCTGTTTTAGACATGTTAGGTTTGAGGTGCTGGTGGGACATCCAAGTAGAAATGTCCTGAAGGAAATACCAAGAGTGGTCAGGGATGGAGAGGTATATTTGGGAATTAGCGATGTAGTGTTGGTTGTTGAAGCTGTAAAAGCAAAAGTGAAAAAGATGTCAAAATGCTATTTGAGCACTGAAATGCTAGAGGTCTTATTGCAGTCCAAGTATAGACTAGTGGAAAGGGTCTAGGCCTGAAAGTCAAAAGATATGTTTCTAATCCCTGCTATGTCACTTACTTGCTCTGTGACCTTCGTCAAGTCACTTAACTTCTCTGTGCTTCAGTTTCCTCAACTACTAAATGGGGATTCAATAACTGTTCTCCTTCCTCATTAGACTGTAAGGACCATGTGGGACTGGGGCTATGTCCAACTTGGTCAATTTGTATCAAATCCAGTGCTTAGAAAGGTGCTTGATGCATACTAAGCACTTAAATCCTAGAAAAAAGAAAACCTGTCTGTGATACTGATTTGAAATCTCTTGCAATAATTCTCACATAATTAGCACTGTTGTAACTGCTTACATGTACACAAACACTGTATATTATTTAAATGTATACATGTATTTTATAAATGTACATATAAGGAGAGAGAAACACAAAGAATGTTTTCATTCATTTCAGAATTGATTCTCACAGGGAAATTCTAGCTACTTGAGTGACTGCATCTCATTGTGTGCATATAAATCTCCTTCCTTGCCGTGCTAATGTATCTGACAATGCGGGGCCTGTCTCTGTTTTCAGACTTGTCTCTTGCAAGCCTGATCTTTTGAAGCCTTTGCTCAAGGAAAGCTACCCCTCCTGATTACTGCCCACCTGGCTATTATGGTTCTATATCACATTGTGTTTCATTACAAATTGTGCTTCATTACATCTTTAAATTGCTCATTCTGCCTTCCCATTCACAGGTGCTTCCTCTCAGATCAGCTAACAATACCTACTTAGCTATCGTGTGATCATCCCATTCTCTTCCCATATCCCTCCCACCAAAGCCATGTGGCTGTGAGTTTTGCTTCAGTGTCGTTGAGTCGTCTGATCCAGGACCTCATGGTTGGTACTCTTTTCATGCCATTTGGAGTTGATCGATCAATTAGTAGTGTTTGCTGAGCACTTACAAAGCCTGGCTGAATACATATCTCAGAAGTGTTGCATTTAAGTGCTTTCTATGTTCCAAGCACTGAACTAAGCCCTGGGGTAAATACAATATCATCAGGTTACACATGGGGCTCATAGTCTAGCAGGAAGAACAGGTATTGAATCCCCATTTTGCAGATAAGAGAACTGACGCCCAGAGAAGTGAAGTGACTTACCCAAGGTTACACAGCAGGCAACAGGAGAAATTGGGATAATAATAATAATGGCATTTGTTCAGTGCTTATTATGTGACAAGCACTGTTCTAAGCGCTAGGGTAGATACAAGGTAATCAGGTTGTCCCACATGGGGCTCACAGTCTTTATCCCAATTTACAGATGAGGTAACAGGCACAGAGAAGTTAAGTGACTTGCCCAAAGTCACTCAGCTGACAAGTGACAGAATTGGGATTAGAACGCATGACCTCTGACTCCCAATCCCATGCTCTTTTCAAGATGCTTCTCTAGCCAAATTGATCAGTCATATTTATTGAGCCCTTACTTTGTGCAGAACAGGTCTTCTGACTCTCAGATCCATGCTCTTTTCATTAAGCCAAGCTGCTTCCCTAAATCATCTGGAATTAAAACCAGTCAGCCCACCTTTACTTTAGGAGAGAGAAACCTATATCCCTCTATCTTTTCTTGCCTGATGGGACATTTAGTTGCCTCTTGACAGTCTTATTCTTATGGTAACTCTGTATCTTTATATATATATATACATATATATACATATATATATATGTATATGCACTGTCCTGATTCCCTTTTCAAAGATAGTGATTACTGATAACAAAGGGCTAATGAAGCATGTGGATATAGCTGATAATATACTGTGTACTCTTGATCAAGGCCAAGTTGGTATGATCAGGATAGTTGATGAAAAAAAAATGTTTTCAATGTGGTTGCAAGTTAGCGGTCTTATAATAATGTTGGTATTTGTTAAGCGCTTACTAGGTGCAGAGCACTGTTCTAAGCGCTGGGGGAGATACAGGGTCATCAGGTTGTCCCACGTGAGGCGCACAGTCTTAATCCCCATTTTACAGATGAGGGAACTGAGGCACAGAGAAGTTAAGTGACTTGCCCACAGTCACACAGCTGACAAGATGACTTCATGTCCAATGAATAGCCTTTTTTCTCCCATTTTTATTTTCTTATATACAATTTTATTATATAGTTTGCATTGTGTCTGATCTGTTTATATATCTACCCTAGTGCTTAGTATAGTGCTAGGCATGTAGCAAGTGCTTAAAAAAATCACAACTGTCATTATTATCATTATTGTTAGTAATAAAAATAATGGAGGTCAGGTACCTTTTTACAGATATACCAAGCTGTGACCTTGTAAGGTCTTGTAGAATTGAGCCTAAGCACAGGACCAGAGGTAGAAATTTGTTTATGGGAACAAAATGGTATATGAGGGACAAGTATCAAAGTGTTTTGACTTCATTGCAACTATACAAAGAGAAATATAAGGGAGACACACATCCTGAATCTCTTTTCCTCAATGATATCTTAAGACAATACATAATATATTGAGAGGCAGATGACAGATTCAGAAGATTATAGACATCTCTTTTAATTTATCAAAAAGAGAAGTCTAAAAAGTGCCATCCATAGCAGGCATCAGATGAAACTATATTTCAAGGAGATGGTTCAGTTGTGAAGATTTGTTAAATATCATAACAAATATATAGGGAAAATGTTAGGTCTTTATTTTTATGGGAATCAAAGCTATGACTTGCCAGTTCTTAATAGAGTACTGCATTTTTTAAAACGATGTTTAAAAGTACCATGGGGTAGATTAATTGAACATTCAACTGAATGGCTTTGCTGAGTGTCTCATTTCCAGTGATATACAGCCCATCTTGTCTATCTTTTGTAAATATCTAAGTGGAATTGAAATTATTTTTTTAGATACTACTTTTCAGATTATATGTTAGAAGTTACTTTTCAGTCAGTGTCTGGACCATACATTAACAAACATGAGATCCAGTATGGGAAAATCAAATTGGAGAAAATTGAAGATACTTTTTAAAAAGGAATATTTATATCAACTTCTATTGTATTAAATCACGGGATTCCATGAAAAAAACACCAAAGTCATTCATACTAAAGTTTGGTGCAAGTGACTAGGTTAAAAAAATCTGTAGTATAATTGTTTCACAGAAGTCCCATGAAGATGGACTTTCATTTCTTTAAAAAAAAATAACTGCAATATCTCTACTGGCTAAACAAATTCATACATTTGGAAACCAATGCTTTTATTAATAACCTCTTGAGAAAATGTTTTCCTACCTTTTTAAATTTTGAACACTTACTTTTTAATTATCCTAAATCCAAACTCCTTTGCTGGATTGCAAAATCCTTGAAGGTAGGGATTATGTTAGGGATTATGATGAGCCCGGTGGATTAGTGGAAAGAGCACTGGCCTGGTAGTCAGAGGACTGGGTTCTAATCCTGATTCTTCCACTTCCCTGCTGTGTAACCGTGGGAAAGTCACTAAATTTCTCTGTGCCTCAAGTACTTATTCAACACATCTTGTTCTTCCTTCTTAGATTGTGAGCTCCTGTATAGGAAAGGGACTGTCTCTATTGATTATCTTGAATCTTCCCCAGAGCTTAGAATAGTGCTCTGCACACAGTAAGTGCTCAATAGCTATGACTGAATGAATGAATCGGTAGTGGGCACACACTAACTTTCTACTTTATTAATCTAAGACTCTCTCGACAAATGAAAGACTAGTGGAAAACCTTTATTGTTCGGACTTGGGTAACTCCATTTATAAAATTGGTTTAAGTACTACCTCTCCTCTGATTAGATCCCCAAGCAGAATCTGTTGGGTAAAAAATCTGCCTGTTAATGCCTAAACCAGATCTGTTTGTTTGGGAAATCTGCTTGTGTAGTCTCCTGTGCAAGTAACACAGTCACCTCTGATCTTGAACATCCATGGTAATTATTGATCACTTAGGATGTTCAGACCACTATATTAAGCACATGGAAATGGTATGATACAACAGAGTTGGTAGACATGTTCCCTGCCCACAACAGGCTTACAGTCTAGAGCCTATGGGAGGATGTGAAAGGTAGATATTCATTACCCACTGTATTTTGCTTCATATGGCAACAGGTACTTCTTCCTAGGTCCCCAGCTATATTTTTTTACTCTGTTGTATTGTACTCTCTAGAGTGTTTAGTATGGTGCCCAGTAAATATCATTAATTGATTCACAGTAATAAATTGAGGGCATAACCCTAATCTCCAGAAGGTTTGTAAGCAAGAAGCTCACTTTATGCTCTACCACCACTGGAATGTGACCAATATCCCGAAAGAAAGAAGTTCAACCTATCCTGAGATGAACCATTGAAAGCTAAAATTACCTGAGCCACCCCATCTTGGAATTCTCTTTCTCCTCTGGTTCCAAAGAAACCAAATTAATTATTTTTTTTTTTGGTCTGTCTTTGTATTAGATCTGGTCCAATACTTTCTGCTAATTTTCTTCTTTTACACAGTTCTAAAAATATGTGTGAGTGCAAGGGTAGAGCAAGTGTTAATGGAGTTCCTTAGGATTTTTCGTGCATTTTATTGACCAAATATATTCATTCATTCATTCATTCAATAGAATTTATTGAGCGCTTACTATGTGCAGAGCATTGTACTAAATGCTTGGAATGTACAATTCGGCAACAGATAGAGACAATCCCTGCCCAATGACGGGCTCATAGTCTAATGGGGGAGACAGACAAAAACAAGACAACATAATCATGATAAATAGAATCAAGGGGATGTACACCTCATTAGCAAAATAAATAGGTAACAAAATATACAAATGAGCACAGTGCTGAGGGGAGGAGGGGGAGGAGCAGAGGGAAAGGGGGTTTAGCTGAGGGGAGGTGAAGGGGGAAGGGCAGAGAGGGAGCAGAGAGGGAGCAGAGGGAAAAAGGTAGCTCAATCTGGGATAGCATCTTGGAGGAGGTGAGCTCTCTGATATCTGGGAAAGTGAGCACTGCCCCGACTCCCCAGGCTCTAAAAGTTATACAAAATGGCTAAAGGAGAGAAATACTGGCTTTCATTTCATTATTTTTTTCTGGGATTTTCTGGAGAAAAAGTATACTGATACTTTTAACCTGGTGCACTGGAGGTCCTGGGAAGTGCTGCTAGTGGCATCAATGGTTTGGAAGTGGGGCAAATGTCAATTTTGCAGGATGAATAGAATTAAGGACCCAGAGATTTTTTTTGAAAGATACTGTATTTCCAAACTTTTCTTCCCTGTGGTTACATTACTGATTAAATTAGGAACTGAGATTTTAGAGAACGTGGAAGGAAACAAAAGCATAGAAGGGATGGGTTTGAAGAGGCTATATATGACTGGATAATTATCACTTAGAGAGGTAAAGCAGCACGGCCTAGTGGAAAGAACATAGGTCTGGGAGGCAGAGAACCTGGGTTCTAATCCAAACCTGGCAAGTGACTTTAAATATTCTGGGCCTCAGTTTTCTCACTTGTAAATGGGGATAAGATATTTATTTTCCCTTCCCCTTAGACTTTGAGCCCCATGTGGGACAAGCATCATTTCCGATCTGCTTATATTGTATCTGTGCCGGTGCTAAGTACAGTTCTTGACCCATAGTAACTCCTTAAATACCACAGTTTTATTGGTATTAGAGAAAGGAATAAAGTTATATTATGCTGGGAAAGAAATTTGCCAGGAAAAGTGTCAAATGAGAGGGATGGGAACCAAATATTTTCAGTACGGTTTGTACTCAGAATATTGGAATACAGTATTTACACCGATAGACTCTTCCTTTTTTTAATATTTTTGTATAAAACTTCTATTTTGCCACCTGCTGTTAGAAAGAAGGATGGCAGGGGAGAGCCCTCAGTATTCACAGACTTACTTTACTTAATTCTTTTCTTCCTAAGAGTTTGAAATTAACTCATGAATCATTCTAACATCCTGGGGAAAATATTAAGCACAGATATTGCATCTATTTAACATAGCTAAGGAAACAAATTAAAGATCTCTCAAATAATTTAAAACAATTGAGGCAGATATAGGATAAGAATTCAGTTCATCGGGCACCTTGTGCAGTATACTATCCATTATTTCATAATCTAGATATACCAATATGAAAAACTGCTAATGATCTGGAGAACAGGTCATTCAGGAAAGCAGTGATGTAGCAGTGAGAATGTATCAATGAGGATGTATCAGTGAGGATGTAGCAGTGAGGTGAGCAATGTACAAAGTTGGATGGGACCAAAAAGCAGTGAAGCAGTGGCATTTGAGTGGCTTTGATGCTACTGATGCCTACTTGTTTTGTTGTCTGTCTCCCCCTTCTAGACTGTGAGCCCGCTGTTGGGGAGATACTGTCCCTATCTGTTGCTGAATTGTACTTTCCAAGCGCTTAGTACTGTGCTCCCGCACAGTGAGCCCTCAATAAATACGATTGAATGAATGCATGGAGCACTTACTGCCAGTCAATAGTATTTGAGCACTTACTGTGTGCAGAATACTAGGCACTATCCTAATCTCATCTGAGAATACAATAGCAAGGCACACATTACTTGTCCTCAAGGGAACTTAAAATTTAACTCGGAAGACAAAGTATTTTACAGAAAGAACACCATCTCAATCTTCCCCTATACTACTGTACTACAATACCCTGTTGAATCATATTTTCCCAAGTGCTTAGTAAAGTGATCTACACACAGTAAGCACTCATTGAATGCCATTGATTGATTCCTATTTCTCTTAAAGATTATACACACATCTCATTCAAACACAAAAGCACCCATTTCATTCCTCCTCAACTTATATCTACTACTAATTTTTCCTTCATTTTTTCTGCTTTCCAGCACTCAGAATTTTCATTGCTGTTCCTTCTGCTATGACTGCATCTATGGAAAACTCTTTAATTTGCTTCCTTTTGAAACCAATCTGTACACATATTGCCTTACACTTTGCACCCCCAGGAACAGCATAGAAAAAGGGTCTTGGTGGTGGGAATGAGAGGAAGAGAGTGAAGGAGAAGGAGAAACAACAGTAGTTATCTCTTGCTTTGCCTTTGTCATAGGTCTCTTCTCTCCAATTCATACCCCCAAAAAGAGCATTTAAGTAATCCCACTGGCCACTTTTTATGTGATTGGGTCAAGCCCCAAAGTTTGTGCCTGGTCTATCCAAAGCAGAAAGGTTAGATATCATAGGTAAATGGAAATGGAGTATGAGTTATGCAAGCTATTGTTTTGAATGTATACATATATCCATATTTCTATAGATATATGTATATACACTCATAAGATATACATATATTATGTATATATATAAATATATATTTATATGCAGTGTGACAGTGAAAAGAGTACGGGCTTGGGAGTCAGAGGTCATGGGTTCTAATCCTGCTCCGCCACTTGTCAGCTATGTGACCTTGGGCAAGTCACTTAACTTCTCTGTGCCTCAGTTACCTCATCTGTAAAATGGGGATAAAGATTGTGAGCCCTCTGTGGAACAACCTGATTACCTTGTATCTACCCCAGTGCTTAGAACAGTGGTTGGCACATAGTAAGCACTTAACAAATACCAACATTATTATTATTAACAAATACCAACATTATTATTATAGTTTCCACATACACGTTCTCCATATTTGAAAATAACTCTAGTGAGTGATCACTACCTGAAGTGTGTCCATCAATCAATAGCATTGATCATTTACTTCCTTATTTTGAGGACTGTATTTGGCGTTTAGGAGAGTACAGTATGGATGAGTTAGTAGTAGATTCAGTGCCTGCCCACAAGTAGCCTACAATCTAGATATGTTTGCTTTAGACTATACTTCATAGACTTACTGTTTAAAGGGTGTTCTCAAAACATTGCTCTGCTGATGCTGCTATTTCCTCAACAGCTATGGCTAGGCCATGTTTTTAGGGTGGTGCTTTATGGTTTCCTCATCTTAAAACCTCCTTGACTTCAACTTTTGAGTTCAACCCTTGAACTCCATAGAATAGCTGTTTACTGTCCCTGCAATGAGTTCCTGGCCAAAGTTAAATACGGTGAATCATTGTTCATCATAATGCAATTTTGTTGGGCAGAGATAGGATATCCCAAATCATACTACGCTATTATTCTATTTGATTTTAACAGTGTGTAAATATAAACTAAAGGGGCTACAGTCAACCTATTCCAATATAGTCTGCTTTTCGCATAATTTTGTAAATTGAATTAATAGTGTATATTTCTCCAGAATTAAATTACAGTACACAGCAGTATCCGAAGCACTAGGAGGATTACAATGCAACAGTTAGTAAATCTGTTCCCTGACCACAAGGATGCTACAGTTTAGAGGGGGAGACAGATTTTAATATATATGAATTTTGGATACGTACAGAAATGCTATGAGGAAAATATCAAATGCTCAAAAGGTACAGATCTCCAAGGGCATTGGTGATGTAAAATGGAAAGGGAGTCAGTTAAATTTCAGCTAAATCAAAGTACTTATGAAAAATTTATTTTAATCAATCTTCACATATGTCAAGATGTATGTCGATTATTATTGTTCATCAAAAGAGAAAATAGATACTCATATTGTTTTTAAACACTGACCAGTGAACTGCTTTAAAGTAATTATCCCAAACTCACAGAGCAAATCATGATGGAACCCAGAAGAGGCTTTACATTTTATTATTTACTTCCATTTTCAGTTGCAGGGATCCCCTTGTTTCTCCTATTTATTCCTCATTAGCCTTGTGCATTTGATGATAATAACTAAGAAGCTATGTTTATCAAGATTAGAATAATCTTGAAATTTAAAAGAGAGTTTTAGCAATTTTTTAATCAGACACTGAGGACACTGGGCATAATAATATGCAACATGCATTTTTTGGCATTGAGAAGAGGATGAAAATCATTCTTTAAAAAGGTTTTGGGCTCCTCAGGAAAATCTAAATGAAAAATCAACATAATGTGAAAGTATGAGAAAACAGAATCATTTTGGATCTGAATAAGGTGATAAAAGGCATGGTTTATTTTATCTTCATTCCTATAATCTGTGTTTCCTTCATCACATTTGCTTTACATACCCACTCATCTAGAATATCGTATGGTGCTCTTTAGAAATGACTTACATGCCTTTTTTCTTAATCTATTTTTGATTATAACTTTATTTCTCCAACAATATAGTGCTGCTGAAGTTCTAAGGGCTGTGCATAGTGTGTGAACAGCCTATTTATAATAATTTCTTATAGCCACAATTTTCCAAGATGTTCTGACAATATCAGATAAATATCAAAGGATATCAGATAAAGGGAGTTTATCCCCTTCTCAATAACTAAGATTGTTAGAGAAATGAAGGCTTTCATGAAGAAAGGTATTAAATATTTTCAGTAGACCCATAAGTGATGTAACTAACCTACAGTAATAAAGAGTGCATATTTTGGAGTAATTTTGGTCTACAAGATTCAGCTCAGCATAACTGGATAAAATTATAAGAACAAAACAATATGTCAGGTTGAGAAAAATCTCCTAATAGTGAGATTCCTTGATTGGTAGAATATATTACGGTAAAGCATTCTTGAAATCTCATTATTTGAGTTTTCTTAAGAAAAAAGAAATCAATAAATCTAACTATAGAAAAAAGTCCTTTATTGTAAGTAGAAATCCTTTACTGAGTCATAGAGGTGATTAAGAACAATATTTCCTACTAATCTTCCTTTTGAAAGATCATGTTGCTGACAATACCAAAAAAAACACAAAACTTTATATGTTGTTGTTGATCCTGCCACCTTTCAGTTTGTTAGTCTGTCTTTCTGTTGTAGAGGAATATAGAGAGTGTGGTGAAGTCCCTGATTAGCTTTCCAAACATAAGCCTGTGGGAGAGAGTGAGAGAAGAATGATAAAAGGGGAGATATCAATGTCCAGCTGCCCTGTCACTGGATCTCTGGTAAACTTTGGGTCATTCAGAGGAAGACCCCACTCCATTCCCTCATGCTTCATAGAGTTGGTCCTGGGCTGTTGCAGTTGTGCTCTAAGGAATGCTGAGGGAACAGCTTTGCTTGCATTGACTAGGAAAAAGGGAGACAACGTGGCCTAATGGCGTGGTTCTGGGAGGTAAGACCTGAGTTTTACTAAGAGCTCTGCTACTGGCTTGTGTAATCTTGAGCAAGTCATTTAATCCTTCCGGGCCTCACTTTTCTTCTCTGTCAAAATGAAAAAAAAAATAATGATCCCATTGAAAAAAATCAGTGGGAAAGGAAGTCAGAGAGAAAAGAATAATATAAGGATAAGATACCAGATCTCCCTAACTGCAAGGTCCATGTGGGTCAGAGTGCCTGCAACATGATTATCTTGTATGTACCCTAGCTATTAGCAGATTGCTTGGCTCATTAATTATATTTACTAGCACTATTAAGACCAAGAAAGCTTAAAGAAAGAAAGTGCCATTTACGAGCCAATTACCAGACTCTTTCTTATACTATCTTGACACTTTGATATACTTTGTTCTGACCTCATCTACCAAACTACCTTCAGAATCCTGTTCAAAAGCCATTTCTTCTAAGGACCATTCCCTGACTAATCCCTAGGGTGTCCGCTTGTCCAGGTGTATCAGATACATCAGATAATGAGAAGCAGCATGGCAGCGTGGAAAGAGCACGGGCTTGGGAGTCAGAGGTCAGGGCTTCGAATCCTGACTCTGCCACTTGTCAGCAGTGTGACTGTGGGCAAGTCACTTAACTTTTCTATGCCTCAGTTACCTCATCTATAAAATAGGGATTAAGACTGTGAGCCTCATGTGGGACAACCTGATTACCCTGTATCTACCCCAATGCTTAGAACAGTGCTCTGCACATAGTAAGTGCTTAACAAATACAAACATTAGAGAAGCAGCGTGGCTCAATGGAAAGAGTCTGGGCTTTGGAGTCAGAGGTCATGGGTTTGAATCCCAGCTCGGCCACTTGTCAGCTGTGTGACTTTGGGCAAGTCACTTAACTTCTCTGTGCCTCAGTTACCTCATCTGTAAAATGGGGATTAAGACTGTGAGCCCCACGTGGGACAACCTGATTCCCCTGTGTCTACCCCAGCGCTTAGAACAGTGCTCGGCACATAGTAAGCGCTTAACAAATACCAACATTATTATTAGTTCCTCAAGGGTCAGTTCTTGGCCCTCTTCTGTTCTCCATTTACACTCACTCCCTCGGTGGACTCATTCGCTCTCACGGCTTTGACTACCATCTCTACGCAGATGACACGCAGATCTACATCTCCACCCCTGTCCTCTCCCCCTCCCTTCAGGCTCGCATCTCCTCCTGCCTCCAGGATGTCTCCACCTGGATGTCGGCCCGCCACCTAAAACTCAACATGAGCAAGACGTCTCCACCTGGATGTCGGCCCGCCACCTAAAACTCAACACGAGCGAGACTGAGCTCCTCATCTTCCCTCCCGAACCCGGTCCTCTCCCAGACTTCTCTATCACCGTGGATGGCACGACCATCCTTCCCGTCTCTCGGGCCCGCAATCTCGGTGTCATCCTTGACTCGTCTCTCTCATTCACCCCACACATCCTATCCGTTACCGAGACCTGCCAGTTTCACCTCTACAATATCGCCGAGATCCGCCCTTTCCTCTCCACCCAAACGGCTACCTTACTGTTATGGGCTCTCATTATATCCCGGCTAGACTACTGTGTCAGCCTTCTCTCTGACCTCCCTTCCTCCTCTCTCGCCCCGCTCCAGTCTATTCTTCACTCCGCTGCCCGGCTCATCTTCCTGCAGAAACGATCTGGGCATGTCACTCCCCTTCTTAAACAACTCCAGTGGTTGCCTATCAACCTCCGCTCCAAACAAAAACTCCTCACTCTAGGCTTCGAGGCTCTCCATCACCTTGCCCCTTTCTACCTCTCCTCCCTTCTCTCTTTCTACCACCCACCCCGCACGCTCCGCTCCTCCGCCGCCCACCTCCTCACCGTCCCTCGGTCTTGCCTATCCCGCCGTCGACCCCTGGGTCACATCCTCCCGCGGTCCTGGAATGTCCTCCCTCCTCACCTCCGCCAAACTGATTCTCTTTCCCTCTTCAAAACCCTACTTAAAACTCACCTCCTCCAAGAGGCGTTCCCAGACTGAGCTCCTCTTCTCCCTCTACTCCCTCTGCCATCCCCCCTTTACCTCTCCGCAGCTTAACCCTCTTTTTCCCCTTTTCCCTCTGCTCCTCCACCTCTCCCTTCCCATCCCCACAGCACTATACTCGTCCGCTCAACTGTATATATTTTCATTACCCTATTTATTTTGTTAATGAATTGTACATCGCCTTGATTCTATTTAGTTGCCATTGTTTTTACGAGATGTTCTTCCCCTTGACTCTATTTATTGCCATTGTTCTCGTCTGTCCGTCTCCCCCGATTAGACTGTAAGCCCGTCAAACGGCAGGGACTGTCTCTATCTGTTGCCGACTTGTTCATCCCAAGCGCTTAGTACAGTGCTCTGCACATAGTAAGCGCTCAATAAATACTATTGAATGAATGAATGAATTATTATATTCCATTCCCCTCCCACCCCCCGGCTATTTCTCGTCTGGTACCGATAAGACACCAGAGGCCTTTCTGCCTTATATTCTGTTTTTATGTCCAGCTCCCCTTGTCTCAGTTTCTGCCACCATATCTCATGGGTGAGAAGTGGTTTCATTCCATACAGAACTGGGAGAGAGTACAACAGTGTTGGTAGATACATTCCCTGCCCGGAATGAGTTCGCAGCCTAGAGGGGGAGACAGACATTAATATAGATTGAAGATATGTACATAAATTCTGTGGAACTGAGAGTGGGGTGAATAAGTCCAAGTGCAATGGTGATGCAGAGGGAGTGGGAGATGAGGATATGAGAGCTTAGTTGGGGAAGGCCTCTTGGAGAGATGTGCTTTTGAAAAGGTTTTGAAGGAGAAGTGATGTTCTTTTGAATATATCAGGGAAGGGAGTTCCAGGCCAGACGCAGGCCTTGGGACATCTCACACCATGAGCAAACAGCTCTCATGTATGTCTACTTATTTTCATTTTTTATAAGTAGTACACATGGTACTACTGGTGCCTATCAGTGTTCCCCACTGAGCTCCTTTTACAGGAACTGAATTTGTCCCTCCTATTGCACGATGCCAAACATTCAGTTCAATTTTTTGCACACAAATAGTACTCGGGAAATGTTGGGTTTTGATATGCTTAAAGGAACTTTGACAAAACCATTTGATAAACTAACCTTCGCACTGCCTCAATCTCTGAGCTCCCACCTACCACCCAGGATCACCCCTTACTCTTGCTACCGTCCCCTTAAAATCTCTCAAATCTAAGCTCCCACCATCTTCCATGCCTGTCTGAAATCTCACCTCCAGAATGATATTGCCAAATAATTTTTCTTCTCCCCAGGTTACATCCTATAGAAGCAGCATAGCTTAGTGGAAAGAGCACAGGCTTGGCAGTCAGAGGTCATGGGTTCTAATCCCACCACTGCCACTTGTCAGATATGTGACCTAGGCAAGTCACTTAACTTCTCTGTGCCTCAGTTACCTCATCTGTAAAATGGGGATGAAGCCTGTGAGCCCCACGTGGGACAAACTGATTATCTTGTATTTACCCCAGTGCTTAGAACACCGCTTGGCACATAGTAAGTACTTAATAAATACCATCATTATTATTATTATCAGCTCACCTATTATCTTCACACTTTTGCACTCAATATTGCATTTATTTTTTAAATTTACATATGCTACTTGAGCTTCTCTTCCAGCTACCTATATGTTATTGCATGTCTCTTTCCCTATAGGACTGTCACGTTGCTACATTAGGTCAGCATTTTTTGATTTGGCTTTCCAATTTTTTCAAATCAATGCATTACTGGATGGTGTGCCACTTAGCAAAATTCAATTATTGTTTTTCAAATTTTCTAATTTTGAAAATCTTTGGATGTGTGAAGGGTTTCCTTGGAGATGTGAGGGCTGGTGAAATTCATTGGTATAATTTAGTCTTGTCAGTCTGTAAACACTTTTTGACTCTGAAATAGTTAGAAATAATTTGCATGTCCTAATGTGCATTTTGAAAAATTCTCTGTACCAAATCTTATTAAGCTTAGCCTGAGTGTTGTTACCTGCTTAGTACCTTCTGAGAAGGAAAGCTTAAAGGACTACAAATACTTCTGTTCTTCTTACCAGGAATTGGATTTTAATAATTTATAAAAGATTTAAAAGTATAAGGTTAGAAAGTTTAACTGGATGAAGGTGGTATAATATTTCTGGGTAGAAAACGATTCTAAAATATCTTTCTGTACACACCTTTCCTCTTCTCAAAAGTCTCCAATGATTGCCTATCTTTGCATCAAGCAGAAACTCCTGATCATTGACTTTAGGCACTCATTTAGCTTTCTCCTCTATTCATCCTTTCTCCTTTCCCACTACAACCCCACCTGCACAGTGCGCTCCTCTAATGCCAACCTCTTAATTGTGCCTGTCTCTCATCTTTCTCAAAGCCCACCTCTTGGTCATACCCTCTTTAGCCTGGTATTTTACCCTTACACCTGACAAATCAATATTCTCTCCATTTTCAAATTCCTGCTCAAATCATATTTTCTCCAGGGAGTCTTCCCTGTCTAATCTCTCATCTACTCACCCTAGTTGCACACCTACTGTAACACTATACAACTGAATCTTTAAACCCTAAACTCATAGGTTCTCACTCCACCCCACCCCCTCACAGCTCTGATGTGTTTATTTTTATGCTTGATTTCTCGTACTGGAAATTCAACTTAATATTTGTTGTAAGGACCTTGAGGACCTTCCCCATATTCCCACCCAAACACTGTCCTCCCTTGACTTTCCCATTACAGTAGGCAGCACCACCATATTCTCCCTGTCTCACAACCCCATTATCTAGGAATTAACCTGATTCATCTCTCTCATTCAACTTACATACTCCATTTGTCACAAAATCCTATCAATTCAATATTAATCCAAACACTAATATCCACCTGTCCTCTCCATCCAGAATGCTACTACGTTAATCTGAGCACTTAGCCTAGGTCATGGGTCATGGGTTCGAACCCCGGCTCTGCCACTTGTCAGCTGTGTGACTTTGGGCAAGTCACTTAACTTCTCGGTGCCTCAGTTACCTCATCTGTAAAATGGGGATTAAGACTGTGAGCCCCACGTGGGACAACCTGATTCCCCTGTGTCTACCCCAGCATTTAGAACAGTGCTCTGCACATAGTAAGCACTTAACAAATAGCAACATTATTATTATTATTATTATTAAAGTGGAATAGGCTAAGTGCTTGGATTAACATAGTAATAATGTAGTAGTAATAACATAGTAAGCAGCCTCCTTGCTGACCTTTCTGCCTCCTATCTCTCCCCACTCCAGTCGATACTTCGCTCTACCTTGGGAATCATTTTTCTACAAAACCATTCTATCCATGTTTCCCCACTCCTCAATAACCTACAGTGGTTGCCCATCCACCTCTGTATCTACGACTTACCATTGGCTTTCAAGCACTTAATCACCTTCTCCCCTCGTATCTTGCCTCCCAGATTTCCTATTACAACCCAGCCTGCACACTTCACTCCTCTAATGCCAACCTACTCACTCTAGGCTTGGAGTGCCCTCTCCCTTCATAATCAACAGACAATTACTCTCTCCACCTTTGAAGTCTAATTAAAAGCACATCTCCTCCAAGAGGCTTTCCCCAAGTAAGCCCTCATTTCCTCTTCTCCCACTTCCTGTTGCATCACTGTTGCACTTGAATTTGCACCCTTAATTCTGCCCCTCCTTCAGCCCCATAGCATTATTTAATGTCTGTCTCCCCGTCTAGGCTGTAATCTCATAGTGAGCTGACAACATGTCTGTTAACTATTATATTATACTCTCCCAAATGCTTAGTACAAATGGTGCTCTGCATACATGACTGTGTCTATCAACTCTACTATATTTTACCAAGGACCTCGTACAGTGCTCTGCATACAGTAAGCTATCAAGAAATACAATTATATAGTAATGTTTTTTGTTTTTACAAAGTTGAAAGTATATGTTCTTATTCCCCCTCCCTAAACTCACTAAAACAAAGAACTGAACTCAAAATAGATAACAGGTTTGAAATCCTGTAGCAACCTGTGAGTTGAAGGCAGAATGATTGCTTGCTACATCAGCTGTAGTTGATTTGGGACCATCTGTTCTAGTCCCAGCCTAACTGTTCATCACGGTTTACAGATCATAGTGTCTAGGTCTTCATCTTGGAAAATAGAAGATAGAATTCTTGTCAGATAGAGGGGAAAAAATTATCTTTCAGTTTGGGTAATCTAGCATCCAAGAGTAATAATTTCTGTTTCTATAAAAATTCTTGCACCTGCTGCAGAGTGTTTTCCTCTACTTTGTCATATATTGGATTTGAACCAGTTTGATTTCACCCAGGTGCAAATTTAACATAGTAACATCTATTACAGTAGGAGTAATGCTTGCCTTCCATACCAAACTGTGCTATCTTTCTGGATGTGTAAAAATGAATAATTGGAATCCTCTTCATAAGCTTAATATAGAGTGGGTGAAGGCTAAAATGTTTCAACACGATCTATTTCCTCTTGCAATAAGGACATCTTCTCAATTCACTGTACCAGCTGGTCCAATGTTTATGCCTATGTAAAACACATTTTGACAGATTCTAAAAAGTAGTTGTTAATAGACAGGTTCTGGGCATTTTTTTTTCTTACCATTAAAAGCTATGTGCAACTTTGAAAAGAGACTGTAATAACAATTCTGAAAGCTCATTTGTAGTACCGCAGGGGAAATGTTACAATGGTGGTTATAATTGGGCTTAATATAGCTGAGAACATTGGTTTACCCCAGATACCAAGGATAAGTTGCCTAGACAGTGAAGAATGACAGAAAACAAAAAGCTTTGAAGAAAAACGAAGTTGGGAAACTGATGCCATACCCAAAGTAGTGAAAAGATTGAATTAAGCCTATCAACAGAACAGAGATAGTAGTTAAAAATAAATGCAAGAAGTGGGAACATACACTATGGAGAAGTAGCTTAAAGCAGTTTTGAAGATCAAAAAAGAACATTAGAGCCCACAAAAATATCATTGACAAGAATTTCTCACACACATGCACACACCTGACCTTCTCTTTACTTTACCACTCCTAAAGCTTATCCATTTCTTTAATACGCTCCTGCAAGACACTATACATAGTCAGACCCTCTACCTCCACAGAGACATCCTAAGCAAGGATCTTTTCAAATATTCTGAATCATTGAGTTGATTTCTACCACCTAGTATGGAGCTGTATACCACAGAGCTAAGTAGAAAAAACTGTGAGGGAAGAGGAGGATGGCAAAATGTTCACAGTGAATATCTACTCATTTATTATTTATTGTTAATACAGCCATTCCTGCTATGAGGCTCTTCTTTTTGCCACTCTTTCTCCATAACCCTATTGTTGCATTATAGATTCCTTGCTTAAACTCATCCTTTGAAGTATTTTGATTGATTTAGGAGTGCTTATGGTCCATTTCAATTTAGTTTAGATTAATGGTAAATCTAGTTAGCATAGACAGTATTCCAATCAATCAGTGATATTTATTGAGCACATACTGAATATCAAACATGTAATAAGCTACTGGAGAATACAACAGAAGCAAGGCACACCCCTCTAGTCTTTTGAAACACAGTTCTATTTTCTTGAATAGGATTTGAAAGATAACAAAAAAAACAACTGATAATATTGCTACATTAGATTGTAGAATCACTATGGGCCGGGAGACTGATATTTGATTCTGTTGTACTTTCTCAGAGTGCCCTAACCCCTATCTTCTGAAATCCTGCATCTCCTCCTGATTTCAGGACATCTTCACACAAATATTCTACTGGCATCTCAAATTCAACATGTCCAAAGCCATATTCCTCATCTTCCCTCCCATATTCTTCCTTTACTTGTTCCCATCATTGTGGACAGCACTACCATCCTCTCCATTTCTCAAACCTGCAATTTCCTCAATGGCTTTCTTTTACAATCCCCTTTTTCAATCACCAAATCCTGAGGGATCTTCCTTCACAGTATTTCAGAATCTGTCTTTCCCGTCCATCCAAAATATTCTCAAGCTAATCCAAGAGCTTGTTATATCCCAACTCAAGACATTGCACTTTCTTTCCTACCTGTAGTCTATCCTAACTGCTGCAATAATAATAATAATAATGTTGGTATTTGTTAAGCACTTACTATGTGCTGAGCACTGTTCTAAGCACTGGGGTAGACACAGGGGAATCAGGTTGTCCCACGTGGGGCTCACAGTCTGCATCCCCATTTTACAGATGAGGTAACTGAGGCACCGAGAAGTTAAGTGACTTGCCCAAAGTCACACAGCTGACAAGTGACAGAGCCAGGATTCAAACCCATGACCTCTGACTCCAAAGCCCGTGCTCTTTCCCCTGAGCCATGCTGCTTCTCTACTGAGTTCTGTACTGAGTTACTGTTTTGTACAAAACAGTACAGTACAAAGTACAGTACAAAAGTACAGTACAAAAACCTCTCAAAAAACCTCCAATGATTTCCTTTTTGTCTCTTCAAACAGAAACTTTATGAACATTAGCTCTAAGGCACTTGGTCATCACTTTCCAGTGCTTTGCTTCTACTCCCAATACACCCCAGCTCACATGCTTCACTACTTTCAAGTCATTTTATTCACTGCTTTTTTCATGACTCTCTCACCACCAATCTCTTACTCATGCATCTGCCTCGAATATCCTCCTCTGCTTTCAACAGGAGCTTTTTGTCCCATCATGGTCCTTCTGAAATCACATCTCCTTCAGGAGTCATTCATTCATTCATTCAATAGTATTTATTGAGTGCTTACTATGTGCAGAGCACTGTACTAAGCGCTTGGAATGAACAAGTTGGCAACAGATAGAGACAGTCCCTGCCGTTTGACGGGCTTAAAGTCTAATCGGGGGAGACGGACAGACAAGAACAATGGCAATAAATAGAGTCAAGGGGAAGAACGTCTCGTAAAAACAATGGCAGCTAAATAGAATCGAGGCAATGTACAATTCATTAACAAAATAAATAGGGTAATGAAAATATATACAGTTGAGCAGACGAGTACGGTGCTGAGGGGATGGGAAGGTAGAGTGGGAGGAGCAGAGGGAAAAGGGGAAAAAGAGGGTTAAGCTGCGGAGAGGTAAAGGGGGAATGGCAGAGGGAGTAGAGGGGGAAGAGGAGCTCAGTCTGGGAAGGCCTCTTGGAGGAGGTGAGTTTTAAGTAGGGTTATGAAGAGGGGAAGAGAATTAGTTTGGCGGAGGTGAGGAGGGAGGGCATTCCAGACCACCGGAGGACATGGCCCAGGGGCTGACAGCGAGATAGGCGAGACCGAGGGACAGTGAGGAGGTGGGCGGCAGAGGAGCGGAGCGTGCCGGGTGGGCGGTAGAAAGAGAGAAGGGAGGAGAGGTAGGAGGGGCAAGGTGATGTAGAGCCTTCAAGCTTAGAGGGAGGAGTTTTTGTTTGGAGCGGAGGTTGATAGGCAACCACTGGAGGTGTTTAAGAAGGGGAGTGTCATCCCCAGATCGTTTCTGCAGTCCTAATTAATCTCTCATTTTTCTATGCTATTTACCCACCTACCACCACTTCAACATCACCTAAGCATTTAGGAATTCACCATCAAGTTACCCCATCGTGCATATCTAGATCTATATGTAACCATATATTATTACCGTATATATAGATGAATATAGATATAGATATATGCCCTTATCTATATATACCCATATATATCATGGAGCATTAATACATTTTTGAGTTACAACTCACTTATCATGCAAATTCCTTCACCATGACCCAGTTAAGTGACTGCTGTATTTTGGCACCTCATCTACTGTCTAGATAGTTTAAACTATGTAATCACTGGCCTAACAATAAGGGGTCATCCCCTGGAAAGAGAAGGTGGAAAATTTGGTGATCCCTACATCAGCCTCTGTATCCCCCTTCTGGGAGTCAAGGCCACATAACAGATAGGACCCAAGGAACTAAGAAAGATAGGCTAGGGCATTTGGTGAACCTAGCTTTCACTCACACCTCCTGAAACCACCTCTATATCCTGCTCCTGGACAGTGTGGCCAAGGAACAGACATGATCCCTGAGGAACTAGAGAGGTTGGCTTTTGGTTTTCTTTTCTGCACTTCCTCTGTTACAGTGACTGTGGATTGTGGTTTTCATGTTATCAAGGGCAGGGGCAACAGCCACCCAAGCAGGACAGTGAGGTGGGGGAAAAAAAACTGATTTTTATTTTTCAGAAGCATATTATCTTTTCTCTCTTTCTCTCTTCCCCCTTCCTCTCCCCCCAAGCTCATACACACTTCAGGATTCCTAGGTTCTTTTAGAAAAAGACAAATTAGGCCACACTTGGTTTTTTCTTCCTTCTCCTCTTCTCTCGCCAGTTCCCTTGCTCATGCCCTCTCTCCTACCTGGAATTCCTGCTCTCTTCATATCTGACAGACCACCACTCTCTGCTTTCAAAACCCTAATAAAATTTTCTTCCCCTCCTCTTCTGCATACCTCAGCCCTCACTCCAGAGACCCACCCCCAAGTCCATTATGTTTTTTCTTTTTCCCCCAGTCCCTCTCTCCCCACATGTAGTTTGGCATGATACCTTTCTTGGGGAAATGCAATATCCATGATAATGAATATCCCCTACCCCTTCTAGAACTCTGACTCAAAAAATGTTCATTTGTGGATTTTGGCAGAGGTGGTGATGAATGGAGGAAGCAGTATAGAACTGATAGAAAAGTCTGGGGCAGCACTGAATGTACTATCCAAGAAAAACCCCCTTGAGCCAGCCAGCTGCTTGATTGTCCTTTCTGAAGCAAAAATCCTCATTTGCTGCCTGTCACCATCACCTCTCAGTCATACCTCAAGAATGGCTGATCATCCCAAGTGGCTTTTGAACCTGTCCCATTCTGGTGTGTCAGGATTCCAGTATACAGGCTCCCATTGTTCAAATAGGAGAAAATAGTAGAAAACTGGAGCCCAAAAGAAGCAGTGTGGTTTAGTGGAAAGAGCATGGACTTGGGAGTCAGAGGTCATGGGTTCTAATCTCACCTCTGCCACCTGTCAGCTGTGTGACTTTGGGCAAGTCACATGACTTCTCTGTGTCTCATTTACCTCATCTGTAAAATGGGGATTAAGAGTGTGGGCCCCACGTGGGACAACCTGATTACCAGTGCTTAGAATAGTGCTTGGCACATAGTAAGCACTTAACAAATAGCATTATTATTTTTATTTTAAATGATTTGTCCAAGGTCAAGCATATTAATTAGGGAGCAGGAATTCCTTACCTAATCAGTCAACCAATGATATTTATTAAAGTGCTTATTATGTGCAGAACACTGTACTAAGCACTTGAGAGAGCACAAAACAAAGGAGTAGGTATAGTACCTTGCCCTCAAAGAGCTTGAAAGAAAAACCTTAAAATAAATTACAGCTGAATATATATATAAGTGGTAAATTGGGCACTGCCCAAGCCTGATTTTAAGGGAGGAATGCTGCATGCTTTTCCACTGCCAACATCTTCAGTCAGCCAGTCAATCAAATTTATTGAGCATTTAATGTATTCTGAGTTTTGTATTAAGCACTTGGGAGAGTACAATATAACAGTATAACAGACATATTCCCTGCCCACAACGAGTTTACAGTCTCGAGGGGGAAAAAGATATTAATATAAATAAAATTACAGGTATGTATTCATTCATTCATTCAATCATATTTATTGAACGCTTACTGTGTGCAGAGCACTATGTATGTTGTGTGGAAAGGAGAAATGATTGTGACAACGAAGGCAGCAGCACCATCAGCAGAAGTACCTAAGTGGGAGCAATTACCCTCCTCCCCATCTCTTTGCCCCGGTTCTTAATCCTGTGGACCCTAGTGGATACAGCACAAGGTCAGCGATTCAGGGGACCTGGGTTCTTATTCTGGCTTATCCACTTGCCTGACGTGTGACTTTGGGCAAATCTTAACTTCTTTGTGCCTCAATTCCCTCATGATAGCAAGACAATTGACAAAGCTGTCAGACACAGTGTCATATAATAATAATAACTACTGATAAGGGCTTACTATGTGCCAGACATTGTTCTAAGTGCTGAGGTAGATAATTGGGTTGGTTACAGTATCTTTCCAACAGAGGACTCATAGTTTTAATCCCCATTTTACAGATGAGGGAACTGAGGCACAGAGATGTGAAAAGACTTGCCCAAGGTCACACAGCAGCCAAAAGTGGCAGAGCTGGGATTAGAATCCAGGCCCTTCTGACTTCCAGGCCCACGCTTTATCTACTAGGCCATTCAAAAGCACAGTCATTTTAACTTCTTAATTATCTTGATGTATCTTAAGGGGGAAGCTTTCAATTTTATAATTTCTTGGAGATTACCTAGTCAAATATGTTCAACTGCCTTTTCAATGAAATAAGGGGAATGATGAGCCTGGTGAGTACTATGTAAAAGTCATCAAATGCTGGAAGGCATTACTGCCTTAAACTTAAAATCAGATTGAATAGTCAGTGCAAAAAGAACTCAAATTTGTTTCCCATTTTTGCTCCTACATTCTCAGTATTGATGACTAAATTAAGATTTATGAAGGACATTTTTTTCTGTTGAAATGAAACCTTTTTTTATTCTATTTTATCTCAATGCAGGAACAACTCTATTCGTAGAAGTCAAAGCTGGTTTAAAATAGAAATCAAGTTCAGGCACGAGAGTGGATGGTCAAAATAATGAACAAATCTGAAAAAAATGGACTACTTTAATTCATGCTGATTAAGTGGGATTATACAATTTGCAGCCAACTTCTTTGGTGCCCAGTTACAGTACTCAGCACAAAATGGGAACTCAATAAAAAACTAATGATTGCCTGACACTTCAGTGAGATATGAAAGGCATAAGGAGAGTAGGTTCTTACATTAAGGCAGACCACAAATGTAAGTGCACTAGAATTAAACAAGAAGAAAATGATTAGAAACAAATCATGCAAACTGTGAATGGAATATTTTCTGATCACGGATGACTGATTGAAATTCAAGTGTTTTTTTCTCTTTGGGAAGAGGATGAAGAGAGGGAAAAGAGGCAGCAAGGAACTTTCTGGGTCACAGCCCCACTCAATGTTTCCCTACTCAAATTTCCAACCCTAAGAAGTAAATTATATTACCAGCAGAGGCAAAATCCTCTATGACTGTTCTTTTAAAACTGGAAAAGAGCATAATTTAAGATGCCTTTTAGTTCTCTGTCCTGCCCTTCCTCCCACCCTTACTTCAATTCTCTTCAGTCTCACATTTTCTCCTGCCTTCAAGACATTTCTACTTGGATGTCATCCCGTCACCTCAAGCTTAATATGTCCAAAACAGAACTCCTAATCTTCCCACCCAAATGCTGTCCTCCCTATGACTTTCCTATCACTGTACATCTCATACACATATGGTGGTATGAGACACCACCATACTTCCTGCCTCACAATCATTCATTCATTCATTCAATAGTATTTATTGAGTGCTTACTATGTGCAGAGCACTGTACTAAGCGTTTGGAATGTACAATTTGGCAACAGATAGAGACAATCCCTGCCCAATGACAGGTTTACAGTCTAAGCGGGGGGAGACAGATGGACAAAAATAACATAATCAGGATAAATAGAATCAAGGAGATGTACACCTCATTAACAAAATAAATAGGGTAATAAAAATATATACAAATGAGCACAGTGTTGAGGGAAGGGGAAGGGAGAGAGGGAGAAGCAGAAGGAAAGGGGGCTTAGCTGAGGGGAGGTAAAGGGGGAAATGGGGAGGGAGCAGAGGGCAGAGGGGGAGCAGAGGGAGCAGAGGGAGCAGAGGGAGCAGAGGGAAAAGGGGAAGCTCAGTCTGGGAAGGCCTCTTGGAGGAGGTGAGCTCTCAGTAGGGCTTTGAAGAGGGGAAGAGACTTAGTTTGGCGAAGGTGAAGAGGGAGGGCATTCCAGGACAGCGGTAGGACATTGGCCAGATGTCAACGACGGGGTAGGCATGAATGGGGGACGGTGAGGAGGTTAGCGGCAGAGGAGCAGAGCGTGAGGGGTGGGCAGTAGAAAGAGAGAAGGGAGGTGAGGTAGGAGGGGGCAAGGTGATGGAGAGCTCTGAAGCCCAGAGTGAAGAGTTTTTGTTTCGTGAGGAGGTCGATAGGCAACCACTGGAAGTTTTTAAGGAGAGGAGTGACAGGCCCAGAGAGTTTCTGTAGGAAGATGATCCGGGCAACGGAATGAAGAATAGACTGAAGCGGTGAGAGACAGGAGGAAGGGAGATCAGAGAGAAGGCTGACACAATAATCCAGCTGGGATATTATGAGAGCTTGTACCAGTACGATAGCCATTTGGATGGAGAGGAAAGGGCGGATCTTGGCGATATTGTAAAGGTGAGACCGGCAGGCATTGGTGATGGATTGGATAAGTGGGGTGAATAAGAGAGCTATAACCTTGGCGGTATCCTTGACTCTCTCCCATTCAACACTCATATTCAATCCATCACTAAATTCTGTTGGTCACACCTTCACAACATCGCCCTTTCTTCTCCATCCAAACTGCTCCCACATTAATGTAACCATTCATCCTTACTTGCCTGGATTACTGCATCAGCCTCATCAGCCTCCCAGCTTCCTGTCTCTCCCCACTCCAGACTGTACTTCACTCTGCTGCTTGGACCATTTTCTACAAAAACGTTCACAACAGGAAACTCCTCAGGAGACTCCAGTGGGTTCTCATCCACTTCCACATCAAACAAAAAACTCTTCACCATTGGTTTTAAAGCATTCATTCACCTCGCCTTGCCCCCTCCTACCTCACCTTTCTACTCTCCCACTACAACCCAGCCTGCACATCTAGATCCTCTAATACACACCGTCTCAAAGTGTCTCGATCTCATCTATCTCACTGCTGACCCCTCACCCACATCCTGCCTCTGACCTGAAACATCCTTCCTCCTCGAATACAACAATTACTCTTTCCCACTTTAAAGCCTTATTGAAGACACATTTCCTCCAAAAGGTCTTCCCTAAGCCCCCCTTTTCTCTTCTCACACTCTCTTCTGCATCACCTTCTCTCGCTCCCTTTGTCCTTCCCCACTCCCAGCCCCACAGCACCTATGTACATATATGTAATGCATTTATTTATATTAATGTCTGCCTCCCCCACCTCTAGACTGAAAGCTCGTTGTGGGCATGGAATGTTTCTGTTCATTGTTGTCCTGTGTGCTCTGCACACAGTAAGGGCTCAACAAGTATGATTGAATGGATGAATGACTAAATTAATTCGTTCAAAGTGATGTGAGGGGAGTTTCAAAGTCTCCCAGTGCAGGGTAATTTTGGCTCAGTAAGCACCCCCATATATTTGACATTTATTGACAACTTATGAAAAACAGTGTTCCCTAGTGGATAGAGCATGGGCCTGGGAGTCAGAAGGACATGGGTTTTAATTCTAGCTCTGCTACTTGTCTGGTGTGTCACCTTGGGCAAGTCACTTCATTTCTCTGTGCCTCAGTTACCTCATTTGTAAGATGGAAGTTAAGACTGTAAGCCCCATATGGGAGAGAGACTGTGTCCAACCTGATTAGCTTGTATCTATCCCAGTGCTTAGTACGGTGCTTAACAAATACCATTAAAAAAAGGGCTCTCTAAGAGTTTTCTTCTACCAGTGTCTATGCTTCTCCCATCTGCATTGGGTCTTTAAAATAATTTCAGCAATACAATATCACTTCAGTGAATAATCATAATAATTATGGTATTTGTTAAGCACTTACTATGTGCCATGCACAGTTCTAATCACTGGTGTAGATACAAGGCAAGCAGGTTGGACACAGTTCCTGTCCCACATGCGGCTTCCAGTCTCAATCCCCATTTTACACATGAAGTAACTGAGGCACAGAGAAGTTAAGCTATCATCCTCCCTAGGCTTCTACCTCTTCCAATCCACCACACAAACCTATCAGATAAACTGAAACAGACATGCATATGTTAATAATGGAAGTTGCCCATGTCAGATTGCATCCTATGTCTGCCAGAAGTTCCAAATGAATCAGATCCCATCTGCAGGAACCAATCAGAAGATGGGGCTCATAAATCAACCTTTCCACCTGTGTGGTGGAAGTTACAATAGATGTGCCCAATCAAATGCCTCTTAAGCAAATAGCACCCTGAATCATTACACTATTTTGTTTCCCTCTATTTGCAATTGATTTTATTGTCCATCATCCCTGGTATACTGTAAGCTTTTAAGGGCAGGGATCGTGTCTACTATCTCTATTGCACGGTGCCAAGCACAGCCTAGTGTTCTGAATGCGTATCATTACACTTGTTAAGAGCTTACTATGCACCAAGCCCATAATTAATCATTAAATAATATTTATTGAGCAGTTACTGTGTGCAGACCACTATACTAAGCACTTGGGAAGCACCCTATTTTTATGGAACTAACTAGAGTAGAACCAATTAAGAGCAGTGTAGTATTTACATAGCAAATCATATGACCCAGACACATTTTACATTATGTTTTCATTCATTATTTAAGATTGAGCTAAATATCTTCCCCCTAGGATACCCCCCTCAAAATAAATCTGCATTTTTGGATTAAAAACAAATCTGGAATACACAATTAATTTGCTAAGATTTTCCTTTTTCTAGACTTCACTCATAGATGGTTAAAGGCAGTATGCGATGAGAGTAGAAACTCAATTTTAAATGAATTATGATCAATTGTATTTATTGAGCACTTACTACATTCAGAGCATTGTGTTAAACTCTTGGGAGAATACAGCAGAATCAGACATGTTCCCTGTCCATAATAAGCTTACAGTCAAGAGAGGGAGACAGATAATATGAAGTAATTTATAATATATAAAATTAAATGATAAGCATAATACAAGGAAACAGCTGCATTTAACAAATATAATTGATTTATATCCAGTTAAAATTAAGATTGAATTTCTCTTTTCTCCCTTCCCAGCTCAGGCAATTCTATCCCAGTTGGGCCCAAGTGACTGACCAGGACTTAGCCCCTACCACAGATCTGCCAACTGCTGAGAATGATAGTTACAAACAGTAAGACAGTAATAGAGCACTAGAGCAGTTGGGGCATCTACTTTGTGCATGAACATGTGATGCCAAATGCCCAAACTGCTATCACATTAATGTAAGCACTTATCCTATCCTGTCTTGATTACCACATCAGTTTCCTTGTTGACCTCCCTGCATCCTGTCTCTCCAAACCCCAGTCCAAACTTCACACTGCTGCCCAGATCAGTTTTCTTGAAAAACATTCAGTCTATGTTTTCCCACTCCTCAAGAACCACAAATGGTTGCCCATCCACCTCTACATGAAACAGAAATTTCTTACCATAGACTTTGAAGCCCTTGATCACCTTGCCCCCTCCTTAGTGGAAAGAGCATGGGTTTACAAATACCAACATAATTAATAATATTATTAATATAATATTATTAATATAATTATTAATAATGTTGGTATTTGTTAAGCGCTTACTATGTGCAGAGCACTGTTCTAAGCGCTGGGGGAGATACAGGGTAAGCAGATTGTCCCACATGGGGCTCACATTTTTTTAACCTCCATTTTTACAGATGAGGTAACTGAGGCATAGAGAAGTTAAGTGACTTGCCCAAGGTCACACAGCAGTCAAGTGCCGGAGCCGGGATTAGAACCCATGACCCCTGACTCCCAAGCCTGTGCTCTTTCCACGGAGCCACGCTAATACCATCATTATTATTATTACTTTACCTCACTACTTTCCTACTACAACCAGGTTTGCACCTCTAATTCCTCTAGTGCTAACCTACTCACTGTACTGTGATCTCATCTATCTCACTTCCAACTTCTCACTCGTGTCCTGCTTCTGGCACGGAACACCCTCCTTCTTTGTATGTGAAAGAATCACCTTCCTCATCTTCAAAGCCTTTTCCGACTATCCTTACTCTTCTTCTCCCATTCCCTTTTGTGGCATCCTTGCACTTTGATTTGCCCCCTTTATTCACCCCCCTCCCCCAGCCCCACAGCTATGTACATATCCATAATTTATTTCTATTCATGTCTCTCTCCTCCCTAGACTGTAAGCTCACTGTGGGCAGTACTTTCCCAAATGCTCTGTACGTTGCTCTCCACACATAGTGGTTGCCCATCCATCTCTGTATTAAAAAAAACCTCCTCACCAATGGTTTAGAGCAAACCATCACCTCACCTTTCTTCTCTCTTTCTACAACCCAGCCCACACATTTCACTCCTCTAGCGCTAACCATCTCACTGTGCCTGGATCTCACCTGTCTCACTTCCGACCCCTAGCCGACACCCCTCCTCTAGCCTGGAATTATACTCTTCAAATCCGACAGACAATTACTATTCCCACCTTTGAAGCCTTACTGAAGGCACATCTCCTCCAAGAGGCCTTCCCAGACTAAGCCCACTCTTTCTCATCTCCCACTGCCTTCTGCATTGCCCTGATTTGGTCCCTTTGCTGTCTCACCTCCCAGTCCCACATCCCTTATGTACATAGCTGTAATTTTGTTTATTTGTATTGATGTCTGTCTTCTCCTTCTCTAGACTCTAAGTTGATGATGATGATGATGATGGTTTTTGTTAAGCGCTGTGTGCCAAGCATTGTTCTAAGCACTGGGGTTGATACGAGGTAATCAGGTTGCCCCACGTGGGGCTCACAGTCTAAAAACCCCACTTTACAGATGAGGGACCTGAGGTACAGAGAAGTTAAGTGACTTGCCCAAGGTCACACAGCAGACAAGTGGTGGAGTCGGTATTAGAAGTCATGACTTCTGACTCCCAAGCCCGTGCTCTTTCCATTAAGCCACACTAAACCCTCATTAGTTCACAAGATAATTGTGGGCAGGGAATATTACTGTTTATTTTTGTATTGTACTTTACCAAGTGTTTAGTGCAGTGCTATGCACCCAGAAAGTGCTCAATAAATAAAATTGAATGAATGAATGAACAGTAAGCCCTAAATTAATGAATGAATACCAATCAAATATAGCATGCCTAATGCTTAGTCTTAAGATCAGTTGCTGTTTGCTTTCATTTAGTCCTGGATTCCTGTTCAAAGGGTGCTAGTTCTAAAGTAGGAGACAAAATAATGCACAACAAAAGAATAGCAGAACCAGACTCTATTAAATATTGGCTGCCAAGATTTCAAAAAGAAGTCTTTATGCTGTGTGTTTTGAGCAAGCCAGCACTGAAGATAAGTGTGTAAACTGACTTTAAATTAAGATACTTAAGGAATTGCCTAAAGGTAACCCAAGGCCAGTAGATATCATTCAATGGGACTTTAAGAACTTGACAGTCTTATGAAACTAAGTCAGATGGACAGCAATAATTTTACCTTTATGTAGCTAATCCCAGCAATATCTGGGGTAATGGAATGTGTTGCTGTTCTGTCTCTTTCATATTTGTACATTGATTTATGGAAAATCTATTGACTTATTTTGGTGTTATTAATATTGATAATACCAAAAGTAACATTCAGATAATCCTAAATAAACCAATAGTCCCCAGGAGGCAATCTTTCTACTCTACTTAGTATTGATCATGCAGTCATTACTCCATTGAGAGCTAGGGGTCTAAGTTTAGAGATATGGTAGTTTTGGAGAAGATCCAAAGAGGAATAAGGAAAGGATTAGAAGCGATACATAAAGCACCAAAATTATTTAGTCTGAAGAACTGATTAATAATGATTTTCAATATTCTGAAGGATAATTGGAGTATTTTACTTGAAGCAGTTGTCTGTGTGACCATGGGCAAGTGACTTAACTTCTTTGTGCCTCAGTTACCTCATCTGTAAAATGGGGATCATGACTGTGAACCCCACGTAGGACAGAGACTGTGCCCAACACAATTTGCTTGTATCTAACCCACCACTTAATACACTGCCTGGCACAAAATACATGCTTAACAAATACCATTATTATTAATAATAACCACTGATGTAGGTTTATAAAAGTTGTGGAATGTCTTTCCTTGAACATTTCTCCTAAAATCAGATCGAGTACCTTTTTGGAATAGTTTACATGACAGCTATTTCTATCAAGTATTGCAGGTGCCACCTGGTCTTTTTCATGGATTTTCCAAAGAGATGCACTTTCACTTCCTCAAAGAAGTTGAAGGAATCTGTCCTATGACACATTAGTTGGTTTCTCATGTACCTCTGTGCCATTAAAAACTGTGTCATGTCAACATTCACTTCAAAGAAGGTGTTACTGGGAAGATGGTTGGAAGAAAGTTGAAATAATACACGGTTTCTATCATGTAGGAAACCAGTGTGCCCTAAACACAGAACTGGGAGTCACACCTGGATTCTAATCCCAGCTCTGCCACTTGCCTGTAATGTAACCTTGGGAAGACACTTAACATCTCTATGCCTCAGTATTCTCATCTGAAAAATAAAAAAGGCCTTAAGATACATGTTTTCCCCACTTTTAGACTATGGCCCCCTTGACAGTGACTGTGTCTGATCTGCATATATTGTATGTACATCAGTGCTTGGAACATAGTAAATGCACAACAAATACAGGGATTATTATTATCACCTGAGGTAAAATTTAATGAGGTTGCAGAAAATGAAAAAGCTGTGAATTGATCCCTGGTTAGGTGCTAATGACCACTGAAAAGTGTGAGAGGAATAGTAACAGAAAAAGGAGGAGTTCACTTCAAGTTTAAGCCTTATGAATCTTGAAATGAACATTTTTTAAGATAGTTTCTAAAAGCAATCATTTTTAAACCATCCATTTCTTCTACAGTGTGGAGTGGATGTTCTTGCAAAAATTCATTTAAAGGACAAGGAACCCATATTGTACTACTCACCTGTACTCGACAAGGCACACATCAAGACCCACTACACGATGTTCTGTATCCTTAATGGCACATGCTGTTGGAAGAGTGTTCCTTTGTTCCCTAACAGTGTGTCTTCACTCCATTATAGTTAGTTCCCTTTACAATGATAGTGAAGGGCTGATAGAAAGCTTGCCAGATATCCTGACAGTTGTTTAAAACAGCATTTCTGCTAGACCGGAAGAATTTTAGAAAAACTCATTCACAGTCCTGTTACAGTAATTATGTTCCCCTATTTTTCCACCTGATTTTATTCAACTTGCATATTGAAAACATAAAAGTAATAGCAAAATTACTACACTCAGAGGGAAGGTTTCTGGAGAAATAAAGCCTTTCAGAATACCCCAACTTTTAATGATGAATTTATTAATAAATTAATAAAACGTGACTATTAATATTAATAAAACTCATCAAAAACAGAAATGTTGTTTGTGGGATGTGAGAAAAACAAATATAAGGGTGAACTAGGACAAGATATGTTGAACATATTCATTATACTTTGAAGAGTGCTCTGCACACAATAAGCACTCAATAGATATCGTTGATGTTGATATTCTGCATATTTCCATTCAGGGGATGGAAAAATGCCAGCCTGGAGTACCTCTATGAATTCTGGTTCCTTCTTTTCTTTATGAAAGTTCTCTGTTATAAACCTGATTTATCATCTGTTGTGTTTACTACAACATAAGCTACAAATAGATAAACTTTACAATTTGTTTTTATTTTTCCTCCTTTTAGCTAAAGTGAATAGGTGCTTTTGCCTTTATTTCCTCTTACAGTTATTGCTATCATCAATCTCCCCAAGGATATTTACTTAGCAACATAAAACATATACCAATGTCTAAATAAGGTGGAAATTTTATTTAATGCACACATTGAAGTGATGCAAATTTTAGCTTTCTTATTTCTTTAAACTTTAATCATTCTCTTTGCTCTAACAGGATCTCAAATACTGATGGTCACAGTTATATAAAATTAGCTTATATTGAAATAAAGATAAATCTAAATGAACACTCAGGGACATGTAGCGACAGGTGATTTTTAATAGAGAAAGCAGCAGGTACATGACACAGATGCTTGATTATGTTATTGTATGGCATACTAACTACCACGAGGCCTGAGACCCGAATCTTGTCTAGGCTTAGTGGTTTTAAAACATTGATGCTATGCCTAATCCAGACATTCACTGTTTTTCTTGTCCTCTGTCCAGAGGGGATTCTTACTTAAGGACAAGACATTTTTCACAGGTCACGTGGTAGTCATACATTGCAAGTTTTCAGAAACTAATCCTGACTTTTACCGTCACTTTGAGGGAGGTGCATGGAGGGAATAATGAACAACCTACGTAATGAAGTACCAGTTATAGTGAAACAAAAATTATATCCTGAACTATCACGAAATGCAAAGATAGCAGAAAGACTGAGTCCTTCACATAATTTACACCTCTGGAGAATGGTAGACAAAAGATAGATTAGGGAAAAGTAACAGTGACATTGCGAATAGCATAACTTTCCTCCATTCTAGGGCCAGGTTTAAAAAAAATTTTTAGTAAATTTTAATAATACTTGTTAATTACATACATAAACTTTCAGCAGTCACAATTCTGCATCTACGAGAGTCCTAAAAAAGGGCCTCTTAAAATTTAGCAAAATGTTATTTTGGCATGGAGGAGAGGCATGCTATTTTTTTATAGCCATTAGAAGGAGCAGAAAATAGGTTTTCCAGGGATGATTCCAAAACGTGCACCATTCAAATCAGAAACTGGGAGGACTCATTGAGAGCCTTGGTAGCTTCTAATCAGAGAGGTTTGAGGGCAGTGAGGGGAGGGAAGCACATTTAGCAGAACAATGGGACTGTTAAGCAGCTGAAAGCCTGGGGTGGATTTCTGTTGTCTTTCTTGGATGCATTACTCTACTAAATCTCTTCTGGGCCAGAAAGTGCCTCATGCAACACTCAGTAGGGAAGTACAAAGTAACGAAAATAGGGAACAAAAATGTTCCTAGAAGCTGTCGTCTCCAAAGAATCATAATTTAGAATGTACATCCGGAGCTTCCCATGTGGTCTGGTGCTGGGCAATGTTCCATACCCACACGGGCCCAAAAGCAGATGGGCTGAGGCATGCCAGGCCTCTCTGAGCCCTCCAAATTTTCACATCTTCTAGTCAGTGGGCTGTCTTGTGACCAAGTTGGGGGGTGGGGGCAGGGGGCGGTGTGGGCAGCAGCAGAACCACAGTGAAAAAGGTTGGTAGGAGAAAAGAAAACTGGGCCATGTGGAAGAAAAACTACATGGACCCTACATTGCATTTGAGTATGTCAAAGACAAGTTTATTACTACTAGCGTTTCTTCTAGCACTAGTAGGGATTGTTGGTTGCCAGGCGGAGTTTCCTCTGTTAGTCAAGAATGGTTCATCTCTAAGCAATCCAGTTTTTTTAATACACAGTTGGTACAGCACTTAATCAGAAGAGTACAATGCAGGATAAATACATGAGGATAAACAGGAATAAGCCCATGGGGCATCCCTGCTTCGTTCCCTAGGTGATTAAATCCCACTGAACAGCAGGGCCAGGGGTCCTGATTAAATCAAGGGAGTAGCTTCATCTTGTCTTCAGGTGATATGCTATTCCTTTCAGAAGACCAAAGAAGGAAGGGAAGAATTTGTGTTGTGAAGTGCTTGCCTTGAGTGAATCAAGTAATCAATCAAGCCCACCCAGAGCTGAACCGGCAGGCCTAGAACTGAAATGGCTCTGAGTGAATTGCAAGACTGTTGTGCTTCCAGAATCCCCCCTTTTGCGCTTTTAGCACAAAAAACAAGGCAGAATCACGAACCATATCTCCAGGACTCAGACTGCTCCAAATACCATACACCCATCTGGCTACAGCTCATCATGGAAGCCTTTTTGCAGTCAGAACTTGAGGTTGTTCTAACGTTGAGGTTGGAAATCCTTTGTGGTCTGATCCCTATATATCTCAAACTTCCCTACCCAACCTTTCTTCCTCCTCGCATTTTTTGCGATAGGATATCTTGAGCTTCCTCATGCTTTGCTGATGGTTCATTTCATGGCTGTGCAATTGCAACAACATTGAAGCAGCAAATAGGCTATATAAAACATAACCACAAATATTACTATCATCAACAACCCATGGAAAATTGAGCTTCTTCAATTTCCAAACAAGCCTGAGAACCAATCTCCTCTATTGTTATTGTCCATGTCATAGACATTCTGTAAAGCCATACAAATGGCAGACAGGGATTTGTGAACTTCATTTCCATGGTCTGGGATGAAGGTTTAACATTCTTTCCCTATGGGTTTGCATACTCCCCCTTGACTAGCCAAGTTATAGTCCAGAGCTATGTGGTTCTAGAGAACTGTGGCCCAGATGACTATTTGCTCCTTATTGAGGTCACTAATGGCTTTTGTCATGGAATTGGAGACTTCCTCAAGAATATCTGCCAAAAAAGACTAACTTCTTTAATAGTTCGGGAAATCTCGTAAATAGGGTTGAAGATTGAAAAGAATCGCTCGGTCCCCATATTGCCCGGTGATTCCTCAATCTTCCTGAGGAGCGAGTATACAGGTGATGTACAGCAGGCGTGGTGTATCCTAAGTAATAATTGCCAGACATAGACTTCTGAAAGGGGTGTATATGGTGGAGATATCCTTCAACTCTCTGTGTCTGCTTGTAAGAGGCTGTATGATGTTTTCGTACCACCAATCATATTTTAGTAGTACCATCAGTCAGGTTCCAAGGGACTGGAAGCAGGGGTATTCCCCTTGGGTTATGGTGAGGTATCCGAGCACATACTCAACAGTTACTTATATTAAAGTAAACAGCATACTGAGTCAAAGTATAGAAGAAAGTATTAGCCTGATAAGGGGTGGGCCATCCTATAGGACAAAGTAATCTGAAACCAAAGATTAATCATCCCATTTTTCTAGCTAAAATAAGAAAATTAAGATTAGAGAAATGTCAGATTCCAGGAGTCCCTTCAAGTTCCACTAGGCATTCAGGTCTTTCTACATACTATAGTCATTTCAGCTGCGCTGTCAACCATTAGGTTTTTGGTCTCAGTCTCAGGAGGGGCAGCAGTCAGTCAGTCAGTCGATCATATTTATTGAGCGATTTCTGTGGGCAGAGCACCATACTGAGCACTTGGGAAAGGACTCTAACACAATATGACACACATTCCCGGCCCACAACGAGAGACACAGAGAAAGAGTGACCAGAAATCATATTATAGGCCTGATTGTCCTGATGTGGGGATTTCTGTTCTATGACCCAAAATGTTTAAAGTGAGAATGGCAAGTTTGTGCACTCCGCCAGGATGATGGGACAAAAAAAAATCCTCAGGTCATATTTCCCCTGAAATAGAAGATTCTTCTTCCTCTTCCATTTTTTCACCAGTAGCAAAGCAGTCTCTGCTGGTGCCACCACTATAGCCTCTATGACTGAACTGACGCTAAGGGCCAGGCTGTTATATTCTGACTACATCAGAAGCAGCATGGCCTAGTGGAAAGAAAACTGGCCCGGGGAGTAAAAAGACTAATCCAAGCTCTGACACATACCTGCTTGCTGTGTGACCTTGGGCAAGTCCTTTAACAACTCAGCTTCGGTTCCACATCTATAGACTGGGAATTCAATATACAGTCTTCCTTCAATTTAGACTGTAAACCTCATGTGGGACAGGGACTTTGTCCAACCTGATAATCTTGTATCTATCCTAGCACTTAGTATAGTACTTGGTTTATAGCCCTTAAAAATACCTCAGTTATCATTTATAAACAGTTATAAGAACTGGTTTTGGCATGACAGAGTTTGCTGTTTGTTTCCATAATGATCTTGTCAGTGCAGTTAAACTGGAGCAGAACTCCTGGGGCTGAATGCAGTGACAGAGATCAGTGAGGCAGCGGGGAGATGAGTAACTGAAGTAGGAAATGGTGAAGGTTAGAAAAGAATGGCAACGAGGAGCAAGTCAGTCCCCCTTCCCTCCTCTAATCATTTCCATCACCATTTAAACCTTATATTATTTAGGTTCTTCTCCCAGGTTGCTTTAATCTGGTCATTTTACAAAGAATCAGGTAGTCATTTAACTAATAATACTAGTTTAGGCCTTCTCTGCTGCCATAGATTCTCATAAAGGTTGCCCAGTAATTGGTTTATCCTCACAAGTCATTCCCACTGTTTACAAAACATGAAGAGTAGTGTGTCTTAATGGACAGAGCACAGGCTTGGGAGTTAAATGGATTCTTATCCTGGCTCTGCCACTTGTCTGCTGTGTGACCTTGGGCAAGTTACTTCACTTCTCTGTGTCTCAGTTACTTCATCTGTAAAATGAGAATTAAGACCATGAGTCCCTACTGGGATGGAGACTGTGTCCAACCTGATTTTCTTGTATTCACCCCAGCGCTTAGTCCTTAGTAAGGGCTTAACAAATACCACCAATATTATTAGTATTAGTGGGATGAATAATTTTACCACCTATGTGGCCTATTCAATAGATATAATTGGTTGAACTCTAAGGTATTCTGAATCTCCCCAGTGGACCCTCATACAACTACAGTGCAGACAGTCAGAATTCAAGAGGCGTTCCCAGACTGAGCTCCTCGTCCCCCTCTACTCCCTCTGCCATCCCCCCTTTACCTCTCCGCAGCTAAAGCCTCATTTTCCCCTTTTCCCTCTGCTCCTCCACCTCTCCCTTCCCATCCCCACAGCACTGTACTTGTCCGCTCAACTGTATATATTTTCGTTACCCTATTTATTTTGTTAATGAATTGTACATCACCTTGATTCTATTTAGTTGCCATTGTTTTTACGAGATGTTCTTCCCCTTGACGCTGTTTAGTGCCATTGTTCTTGTCTGTCCATCTCCCCCGATTAGACTGTAAGCCCGTCAAACGGCAGGGACCGTCTCTATCTGTTGCCGACTTGTTCATCCCAAGTGCTTAGTACAGTGCTCTGCACATAGTAAGCGCTCAATAAATACTATTGAATGAATGAATGAATATTGGCAGTTGAATTGAAGGGTACTGTAGATTCATGGGATACTTTCATGCCTCCTGCTGGCTGTAGACCTGACTGGTAGGGAGAGAGAGGGGGGATGTGTGTGTATGTGTGTACGTATGCACATGTACATGCATGCACTATGGATCAATCAATTGTAGTTATTGACTGCTTACTGTATGCACAGCACCATACTAAGCACGAAAGAGTACAACAATATAATAGGCACAGTCCCCGCTCACAGCTTTCATAAGGTGTGGGTGACATAGACCATCATTGTAGAAAATTTAACAATTTGCCTGTTTTAGTCCTCCTGTGTAAAAGGCCCACAGACCTTTTGTATTTCAAGATAGTAGTTCTTTGGAGTGAGCAGAAATAACACTATTTCAGATTCTGGCTTATAATGGACCTAAAATACGAAAAATCTTTCCTGAACTAGATGTTTGTACATCAGTTTGTTTTTTTTTTAGCTATACCCACACATATGGATTATCTTTAAACAGTATAAAAATATATGAACAGAGAAAACAACTCGTCTCATGATTTAGTGCATTGCATTTAAGGGTCCTTAGGATCCTTGACTACAAAATTAATTTGTGAATGTTATTCTAAAAAGGAAATGGGTATTGCTTAGGAGTCATCTTAGAGCTGTAGTGGGCAGGGAATGTGTCTACCAACTCTGTTGCATTGCATTCTCCCAAACAATACAGTGCTTTGTAAAGGGTAAATACTCAATAAACACCGTTAACTAATAAACACTGAATGATTATTTGCTCATCTGATTAGGATAAAGAGAGCATCTGTATTTACTAAACTAGTGACAACATCCAGTGGTTGCCTATCAACCTCCACACTAACAAAAACTTCTCACTCTGGGCTTCAAGGCTCTCCATCACCTTGCCCCCTCCTACCTCTCCTCCCTTCTCTCTTTCTCCTGCCCACCCCGCACACTCCTCTCCTCTGCCGCTCACCTCCTCACCATCCCCTGTTCACGCCTATCCTGTCGTCGCCCTCTGGCCCACTGCCTGTTCTCCTGCTGTCCTGGAATGCCCTCACTCCTCACCTCCGTCAAACAAACTCTCTTACTCTCTTCAAAGCCCTACTGAGAGCTCACCTCCTCCAAGAGGCCTTCCCAGACTGAACTTCCCCTTTTCCCTCTACTCCCTCTCCTACCTCTCTGCCCCCCACTTCACCTCCCCTCAGCTAAGCCCCCTTTTCCCCTTTTCCCTCTGCTCCTCCCCCTCTCCCTTCCCCTCCCGTCAGCACTGTGCTCATTTGCTCATTTGTATATATTTTTATTACCTTATTTATTTTGTTAATGAGATGCACATCCCCTTGATTCTATTTATTGCTATTGTTTTTGTCTGTCTCCCCCCGATTAGACTGTAAGCCCGTCAATGGACAGGGATTGTCTCTATCTGTTGCCGAATTGTACATTCCAAGAACTTAGTACAGTGCCCTGCACATAGTAAGTGCTCAATAAATACTATTAAATGAATGAATGAACAAAGGGTAGGATGGGCTGGAGGCTAGTTTTCTAATTTAAGCTGGGAGACAGAGGTAGTGAGTAAGGAATGAACTATAATCTTGGTAATGAAACACCCTCTTCCAATCCATTACCGGGGGCCTTTGTGATTAAGGCTGTCAGTAGCCTATTTTATGTATACCATCATATCGATCGTATTTGAGATGATTTGAGCCTTCTCACTGTGCAGGTATACCGTTTATGCCAAGCATAAAGACAAAGTAAGAGGACCTTTTAAGCTAAATAAATCTACTATGGGCCAGAATGATAACAGCAGACCTCACCTTGCTAATTTTCAAAAGCCAAAGAATTAGATAACATTTAAGGAGAGGATAGAGAAATGTTGTTAACAATAATCAAATTGAGAGTGCCCCAGATGGCTTGTCCTTTATTAAGGACAAAGAAAGAACCCTTCTGCCTAAGAAAATATAGTTTGCCAACCTCTTCCTGTATGAAGTAATTGTATTCCTTTCTGCATCCATTTCCTGCTTTGAATATCCTTTCTATTTTGATGCGGGAGTCAGAGCTTTCACCAAGCAATTGCACATCAGTAGCTTTGCACACGTGATCAACTACAGTAGTTATATTCATATAACATTTTTAGCATGAACCCGAAAGTGCTTAAACACAACATTTTAAACACACCTAACAGTGGGTTAATTATCAATCAATCCTTCAAAATTCCTCTTAGGTAAGGAATTGCCTTCCCTAAATTTAAATTCAGTAGGAAAAACAGATAATTCAGTAATAACTTAGCTCTATGCCTGCTGCTCGGGTTAACAAGATATCAGAACAGCATATGGTTAGAGAAGAGGCAGTTAGAGGACAAAATTGTGTAGTTAGCCCGTGATTTAACTGTGCTATAGAGCTGATGACCTGGACCTCAAGTCACAGATTTGGGTACTCCATTCTGTCATACTCTGTTCTGTCCTTTTTTCTGAATACTAGAAATAATAATAATAATAGTTCTAAGTGTTTATTATGTGCTCAACACTGTTATAAGCTTTGGGGTAGATACAAGATAATCAAGTTGGACACAGTCTCTTTCCACATGGGGCACAGTCTATGCAGAAGGGAGAACAGCCATTGAATCCCCACTTTGCAGATGATGCACGTAGAAGTTAATTGACTTGCCCAAGGTCACACAGCAGGCATAGGACAGAGCTAGGATGAGAATTCAAGTGAGCTAGGATTAGAATCCAAGTCTTCTGACTCTCAGGGCCATGCTCTTTCCAAGAGCTGGAATAAGCAGAAATGTCTTTCCCCCCACCCCCAACCCCCCATTATGAGCTATCATGTGTTAATATTTTGGACTTGTTCCTTTTGCCATCTGCCACTAGATTTTCTTTTCCCAAACTCTCTTATAGCATCTATGCCAGTCAAAAGTATTTTCATGAAAATGAATAACTTCATGTAGTTCTGGGCAGAAAGACAATCAAGTTTTTACTTATGATTTCTTAAGAATTTAAGCAGCCTAACTGAGCTTAAGGAAATTGAGAAACAAATTGTATTTTTAAGAGGTTCAGGTGTGCTTAAAATTTATTTGGGTATTTTTCATTCATAGATTTCAACAATAACTACTATACTTTAATGCACATTTTGTGTAACAGTAGCTTTTATAATCCTCGATTTAATGGCTCTGTGACTTTGGACAAGTTACTTAATGCCCCTATGCCTTAGTTTCCTTAGCTGCAAAACAGGGATAAGATCAATCCATTTATTGAGCACTTACTATGGACACTGTATTAAATGCTTGGGAGAGCACAATACAACAGATTTAGCAGATACGTTTCCTTGTCCCTTAAGTTGTTGAGCGTGTGTGGGACAAGGACTGTGTCTAATTTACTTACAGTGTAATATGCTTAGCACAGTGCTTGGCACATTGTAAGCAGTTTACAAATACCACAGTTATTATTCCATGCTACTCTGGCAATCCAAAGAGAGCTAGACTGTGAATGTTGAACACATATGAACCATGCTATGTAGAGCACCAATTCAGCCTAGGCCAGCATACAGGCTGATGTTGGCAACCAAAGCCTAGCCTGTTAGAACACCATAATCATTTGTGTCATGTTTCCCTTCTACAAGACATGATTTAACTGTGATTTATGTAGTCATGTACATAAAATCATGTTGACATGATTTATTCATTTAGTTTGGGGCAAAGAAATGGATAGTAAAGTAGAAGCACAGTACACATTGCAAACAAAGTCACTTTAGAAACCTGAAAGATCAAGCACATTTCAATGACTAGAGTTTTTAAACACACAACCTTTCTCAGGACCTGATTCATAGGCTTATACTCACAGTACAGTCATATGAGGAAGAACACAGCAAGTCAGAAGCAACTGAATGAAAACCAGAATCTCACCTCACCTGGATTGAAAAACCCCTACCAGATTGGCTGGTCTCATACTACCTTCTATTGGCTGGGCTCACTTTTTACTTATTATGACCAAAATGTTAAAAATTCCCCATATCATTTCCAGGAACTAGAGGATTACTTTCCATTTCCACAAACTCCTTTGGTTAGAGTTCTGCCTATTCTGAATAACTATATAACCAGACCCTATGAAAAGCTTGTATCCTTTTCCACCAATAGCAATCATTTTAGGTAAATGAAGCAAGTCAACTAAGCTTCCTCCATGTGTGAGGCCATGTTTGTGAATGGAAGAATCCCAGTAACACAGAGGCACAAATCTTTCCTTTTGTAGAGATTATATCATAATTATTTACACCAGTAGATGCTCAGTAAATACTATTGAGTGTTTGATTCCTTCCTACTTAGAAGTCAGGTTTGGCCTAGCACAAACCAGTAGAGATAATAGGCTGGGAAAGGACCTCATTTTAATTTATCAGGTTCAACTGGGGCTGGGCCCAGGATGGATACAGGAAAGGTTGACCTGAAGGTGAGGGAAGACAATCAGCACTTTCACTTCCTTTTTCTCTGCCTTGTGAGGCTTGGCAGCAGGACTGAAACCTTGATCAAAAGTCAGATATGGCTTGGTAACTTCTCTGGCTGCGGAGTAGTGTTGCTTAGGAACTCCAAGCTGTTACCACTCCATAATTTACCCAGGTCTGCTTGGAATCCCTGCACTTAATACCTCCCTCATCCAACCCATAATAATACTGTCTACAGCAGAGAACCCCCAAATCAAACCCAGAATTGTTTGGTATTAGCTGTAGTCCAGAGGCTGGAGCATAGTCAAAGAAAGTTCCATACAGTCATGAAGCTAATGGTAGTGGAGAGAATTGCTTAATTCTTCCTCCTTCATATAAGGCTAGGGTGACCTCTCAGGGAAATCACTGGAGTCTGAATACCAGACACTGCTTTGCCAACCCAGAATAACAGATGCTTGTTCTGCTGCATGTTTTTGCTGGTTAAGGTAGCCTAACAGAGAAGCAGCATGGTCTATTGGAAAGAGCCTGTGCTTGGGCGTCAGAAGACCTGGGCTCTAATTCCATCTCCATCAAGTGTCTGCTTGTGACCTTGGCCCAGTCACTTCACTTCTCGGTGCCTCAGTTCCCCCATCTGTCAAATGGGGATTAAATCCTACTCTCTCCTACTTAGACAGTGAGTCCCATGTGGGACAGGGTCAACCTGATTACCTTGTATCTACCTCAGCAGTTAGAACAGTGTTTGACACATAGTGAGTGCTTAACAAGAAAAGTTATACAGCACCTTATGCAGAAATCCACAGAGCTCAGAGTTTTTCTCTGGAAGGAATCCCTGAACTTCCTCCTCACTAGCCTTTGCATTGTCTACTTGGGTCCCACCCAGGGCAATACTCCCAACCCGTAGAAATCAATAGGCAAGTGCTACGGCAGAGGGAGATGGGCACTTAAAAGAACATGCACAAATCTAGTCCCGGATGGAGGAAACTGGATGGAGGAACCTGGATGAAAATCAGACTGCTCAATATAAAAATGGATGAATGGCCACCCTATGTGAGACCAGATTTTCAAGCCCTTGGATCAGCCATCTAACTTACCCTCTTCCAGAAAGCATGTGACATCCAGATGTCCATCAATCAATATTTAACATCACTGTGGGCAGAGCACTGTACTAAACACTTAAGAAAAAGCAACAGAATTAATAGACACGATTTCTGCATGCTTAGAATAATGCTTTGCACATAGTAAGTGCTTAACAAATACCATTATCATTATTATTATTAAAGAGCTTATGCTCTCATTCTGTACAAATCTCTCCCTCCTTCACTGCACCCTTAAAACAAATTCAGATTATCAGCCAGTAAATGGCTTTAAGCAGCAACCCCTGTGTATTGCCCAGGGAAAAGCAACAAGAACATAATCAGGATTTTATTATTTTTGGAAACAGTTCTAATCTTAGGGAAATTCCATCCCAATTAGACATTCATTTTATTGACTGAATATTTTCCACACCCAAAAACACGTTTTGAACAAAGCAAATCTTGCACACATAGATGTGGGGAGCTGTGTCTTGATTTCTGCCAAGTGGCTAAGTCATAATCCTTACACCAGAACTGTGAAAGAGAAGTCCCTCACATGCAGAAGGTACATGATGCAGTGAATTTAAGTGAACAACAAGTTATTACTTCATAAAAACAACTCCCACTACCACAGCCCATAGAAGGCTAATAAGTAGAAAGGCATACCTCAGCTGGGAATTGTTAGGCAGCTGTAAGAATCCAGGCAGCCAATCTAAAGAAGAGGAGAGTGTTGGGAATAAATTCTCAAAACTGGCAATTGTGGGAATGGTTACTACTTGGTGTGGTTTGTGGATTTGTCCCCAACAATGGCCTTGGGCAACAAGTGGTTATGGAGTGACCAATAAACAATTAAATGCTTTTGTGAACCTCCAATTACTTTATTTGCAATCAAAGTCTTATTTATGGTTGCCAAGAATAAATTAGTTTTTGAAATAATGAGTACGTAGGAAAATCAATTAATCAATCATTGGTATTTATTGAGTACTTCATGCAGATCAATCAATGAAGAAAAGGAGCATGGCTTATTGGAAAGAGCATGGACTTGGAAGTCAGAGGTCCTGGGTTCTAATCCCACTCTGCCCCTTGTCAGCTGTGTGACTTTGGGCAAGTCACTTCAATTCTCTGAGCCTCAGTTACCTCATATGTAAAATGGGAATTAAGATTGTGAGTCTCACTTGGGACTGCATCATGTACCTGATTACCTTGTATCTACCCCAGTGTTTAGAACAGTTATTGGCACATATTAAGCACTTTAAAAATACCATAATTATTATTATTGATATTATGTGGCACTACCTTTAGCCATATCCCCTAGAAGATTCTAGGAAGCCTCAGGACACCGGTGAAGAGATATGGATAGGGATACTTAGGGGAAATTTATCAATCTTTCCCCTCCTGCCCCCTACCAAACAGGGTACTGTATCCTGGTCTCCAAGATTACTGCTGGCAGCCCCTCATCCTCTCCTCCAGTCACTTGTTTCTATCCATAAAGAACAGATGCTTTCAGTTCCGACTTTTCCAAGAGATCCCAGATCTACGTATTCTGTCCTTAGTATTCATTCATTCATTCATTCATTCATTCATTCAATCATATTTATTGAGTGCTTACTTTGTGCAGAACAGGGATTGTCTCTATTTGTTGCCTCACTACACTTGTTTCCAAGTGTTTAGTACAGTGTTCTGCGCAGAGTAAGTGCTCAAAAAATACGACTGAATGAATGAATACTAAATACTTAGAAGAGTACAGTATAACAATAAAAAGACACATTCCCAGCCAAAAACAAGCTTACAATATAGAGGGAATATAGAGGGAAATACAATATACAACATACAATATACAGAGGTGAGACTGAGCTCCTCTTCTCCCTCTACTCCCTCTGCCATCCCCCCTTTACCTCTCCGCAGCTAAACCCTCTTTTTCCCCTTTTCCCTCTGCTCCTCCACCTCTCCCTTCCCATCCCCACAGCACTGTACTCGTCCGCTCAACTGTATATATTTTCTTTACCCTATTTATTTTGTTACCGAATTGTACATCGCCTTGATTCTATTTAGTTGCCATTGTTTTTACGAGATGTTCTTCCCCTTGACTTTATTTATTGCCATTGTTCTTGTCTGTCCATCTCCCCCGATTAGACTGTAAGCCCGTCAGATGGCAGGGACTGTCTCTATCTGTTGCCGACTTGTTCATCCCAAGCGCTTAGTACAGTGCTCTGCACATAGTAAGCGCTCAATAAATACTATTGAATGAATGAACAGAGACATTTATATTTATATTTCTTTACATAAATATTAATTTATATTTATTTATATAAATAAATAAATCACAGCTATGTACGTAAGTGCTGTGGGGCTGGGAGGGGGTGAGAGGAAAGGGAGCAAATCAGGGTGACACAGAAAGGAGAAGGAGAAGAGGAAAGGAGGGCTTAATCAGGGAAGGCCTCCTGGAGGAGATGTCCCTTCAGTAAGACTTTGAATAGGGAGAGAATAGTTGTCTGGCAAATTTGGAGGGAGGGTGTTCCAGGCCTGAAGTATGGTGTGAGTGAGAGGTTGACTGCAAGATAGATGAAATTGAGTCCCAATGAGAAAGTTATCACGAGAGGAGTGAAGTGTGCAGACTGGGTTGTAGTAAAACTCCTACAAAGTGAGTTAGGAGGGGGCAAGGTGATTGAGTGTTTTAAAGCCAATGGAGTTTTGTTTGATGTGAAAATGGGTGGGCCACACTGGAGTTTCTTGAGGAGTGGAGAAATATGGCCTGAACATTTTTGTAGAAAATGATCTGGGCAACTATGATCTTGACTGGAGTGGAGACAGGAGGCAGGGTTGTCAGTAAGGATGCTGATTCAGTAATCATGGCAGGAAAAGATAAGTGACTGGCTTAATGTGGTAGCAGTTTGGATGGACAGGAAAGGATGGATTTTAGCGATATTTTGGAAGTGATATTAGTGTTTTAGTGGTCATTGAAAACATGGATTGAATAAGTGCTTAACAAATACCATTAAAAATGGAGCATACAGTCTCGAGGAGGAGACAAACACTAAAATAAACTACCAATATGTGCAATGTATCAATACCAGAAACATATTAATTTGTAACTTAACTGTGAGCCTCATTAAATTGAAGCTAACTTTTTTTCTCTCCTTCTGGTTAGCTGGAAGGAAGGGAGGAAGGAAGTAATCCTATCTTTCAGATTTTGAGAGAGTACAACTGTCAAAAGGTGGATGCAGACCAGAAAATCAGATAGTGTCTTGACAGAGGTGCGATTTACATGACAACTCTGTGGTTAGTTGCCAAGGTTATCTCTGGGGTTGCCTACCAACCTAAAGGGGAAGGAGTTGAATTACTCTCCTACATGGAAGAGCCTTCCCAGGATCCCCTGTCTCCCTCCCCTTCTCCCAGTCATATTATGCAATCCCTAATACCCACCACCCCTAGGGCCTCTCAGATCAATTAATAAATCAATGATATTTAATGAGAATTTCTGGAGGGCACAGCACTGCATTAAATGTTTGGGAAAATGTAGTGGGTAGATGAGGTAAGAGTAGGTTGCTAGCTGGGTGTAGTGAGGGAAAAGCAAGGAACAACTCACTTAACTTTTGTGCCTCAATTTCCTCATGAAAACAGAACAACTGATAAAGCAGTCACTGAGTTTCATATCAACCAATCAATGATATTTGAGTACTTACTGTATTTGAGCACTGAATTTGGGCAAGTGTAATACAGTAGAGTTGGCAGACCTGTTTCCTGCTCACCAGCAGTTTGTCTTAAGGGAGAGATAGATACTAAAATAAATTACAAATGTGTACATAAGTGTTGAGGGAGGGGGAAATATCACATGCTTAAAGGGAACCACTTTATTTGTAGCTGCCGGAGCTGGCTTAAAATACAAATGAAGGTCAGCCATAATAGTGGTGATCAGAATAATTAGAAAAAAATAGGGCTACTTTAATTCATATTGTTTAGCTAGGATAGTATAATTTGCAGCCATCTTCTCCAGCGTCTGACCCAGTATTCAGCACAAACTGATGACTGCCTGACATGCTTCAGTGAGACAGATGAAAGACAGAGTCCAAAGCAGGCATAGTGCCTTGATTATTAATTCCAAAGCAAGCATAATGCCTTAATTATTAATTCCTAAATGCTTGAAAATGTGAGGAAAGCTTAATTGAAGTATTTGGAATTTCTCTTCTCCTCCTGCCTGACCCAGCTTCTCATGTCTCCCCCTCTATCTTATCTCTGGAGTGAAACTGTTCCTTCAGGATCCTGTCTCACCTCACAAACACAGCATGTTGCCCTGCTTGGACTGCAGGCAGAATTTCTGTGAAAGATAGAGTGAAGAGACCTTTTTTGGCCTGAGCCTGTGGATGGTCTAGATTTCCTAACTTTCAGCTCAAAGCCCACCTCTCTCTTCCCTAACGCTGCCCCCACTAATCGGAAGGTCCAGCAACCTTGTAATAAAAATTTTGCTGAGACCTGATGTGGTGACTCCATAAACCTCTACTTAATGGCATCATCTCAAAAGATCACACTTCATTAACATATCGTAGAACAAAGTCCGGAAAAATGTCATGGAACCAAGCAGACTTTTCACATTTTACAGGGATGGCTTGAAACCCATTACTAACTGTTACACTGTAACTGGAACCAAATCTCCCTTATTGACTTGTACAGTCCTGTAGACTGTAAACTCCTTGTGGCCAGGGAACAGATCTACAAACTCTGTTATAGTGTATTCTCTCAATCAATCAATGGCATTTACTGAGCACTTACTATATGCAGAGCACTGTACTAAGCACTTGGGAAAGCACAATTACAACAGAATTAACAGACACATACTCTGACCATAATGAGCTAACAGTCTAGATGGTCAAGACGCTAGACTCCCAAGCACTCAATACAGTGCTCTGAACACAACAAGCACTTAATGAGCACCACTAATTGATTGGTCGGTTGATCTGAAGGACAAACTTCCCTTACGCCTCACAACTAGTCTTCCTGTTGAAACATGAATACCTTCATTAACAAGGATTTACTAAGTGCCCACCAGAGGCAACTGCCCTTCATTAGAACCAAAAATTTGTTAAATGTCAAAGGAATGGCTTCAATTCAGATTTCCAGTTTTGCTTTCTTTAGATATTAATTTGCCAAACACTGCAGTCCTTAAAAGAGCAGACCTGTGATATATTATTTGTTTTCTCCTTCCTAGTTTCTTCTTTGAGTTCAGGATGGAAAAAATTACGAAGACAGGGAATTTTAAAGGAAAGGCTAAAGAAGATATAGAAAGGTCATTTGACTCATTCTCTTGCATCTTGTAAGACCACATGTCAATCAAACAAGGCATATTAGACTTGCATGTTTGCATAGATGTCCTGGGAAGACAATTATACAAACTGCAAGAGTAACACACTCCAGCAACTAACTGTTCTTGATGGATCTGAATCTGGATGGGCCACGTCTGAGAGGATTTTTTGATGGGAATGTTTATTTCTGACCGGAATTAGCATACGGCAAATTGATCCCACATCAGTAGAATTTGTTTGGTGATTACCATGCTTGCTTCTTTGTTTTATGATATTTGTTCATTCGTTCAATCACATCTATTTAGCACTTACTGTGTGCAGAGCACTGTATTTAGTGTTTGGGAGAGTAAATACAACAATAAATGGTCACATTCCTTGCCCACAGTGAGTTTCTAGTCTAGAGGGAGGAAGACAGACATCAATGCAAATAAATAAAATTACAGATATGTATATAAGTGCTGTGGGGCTGGAAGGGGAAAGAGCAAAGGAAGCAAGTAAGGGTGATGCAGAAAGGAATGGGAGATGAGGAAAGGTGATAGAGAGTTTTTGTTTGATGTGGAAGTGGATGAGCAAACATTGGAGTTTTCTGAGGAATGGAAAACATGTCCTGAACATTTATGTTGAAAAATGATCCAGGCAACAGAATGAAGTATGGTCTGGAGTGGGGAGAGGCAGGACACTGGGAGGTCAGCAAGGAGGCTGATGCAGTTATCCAGGAGGGACAGGATGAGTGATTGTATTAACATGGTAGCAGTTTGTATGGAAAGGAAAGGACTGATTTTAGTGATGTTGTAAAGGTGGGACTGACAGAATTTGGTGGTAGATTGAATATGTGGGTTGAATGAGAGAGAAGAATCAAGGATAATGCCAGGTTTGTGGGCTTGTGAGACAGGAAGGATGGTAGTGCCGTCTACAGTCATGGGATAATCAGAGGGAGGAAATGGATTGGGTGGGGAGACAAGGGGCTCTGTTTTGGACATAAGTGCAGTGGTTAGAGGTGATGAGATTGAGTGTGTGTCCAAGTTGGTGAGTGGGAGAGGTGGGGTGGAGCAGAAGGTCAGCAGAGTTGAGGAGTGATAGAGGGTGGGCAGCAGAAGAGTCATGAGGTACATCTATGTAGATATTGAAGTCTTCAAGGATCAATGTGGCATGGAGAAAGAGAGAAGGAATGTGAGAAAGGGATCAAAATGGTTAAAAAGTTGGAAGTGGGACCTGTGGGAGTGGTAGATGATAGCTACTAGAATCTGGAGTGGATGGTAGAGGTGGATGATATGGGCTTCAAAGGGAGGGAAGGAAAGGGAAAGGGGAGTGGAATGGTGCTTTAGAGACAAGGGGGAAGCCAACACTTCCTCCATTCCCAGTGAGTCTGGGAGACTGGGAGAAGATGAGGCCCCCTCTGGATAGAGCAGCAGGGGAGACTATGTCAGCTGTGGAGATCCAGGTTTCAGTGATAGCAAGGAGGAGGAGTGGTTGAGACAGGAACAGGTCAAGGATAAAGGGAAGCTTCCTTATAATGCAGCAGAGGTTCCAACTTGGCAGCTGTGGAGGGGGTAATGGGGAAGGGGACAGCATGAGGGAGTAGAGGGTTTCGGTGGGAATAATAATGATAATGGCATTTGTTAAGCGCTTACTATATGCAAAGCACAGTTCTAAGCGCTGGGAGGATACAAGGTGATCAGGTTGCCCATCTGGGGCTCACAGTCTTAATGCCCATTTTACAGTTGACTTGCCCAAAGTCACACAGCTGACCATCAGCAGAGCTGGGATTTGAACCCATGACCTCTGAATCCTCAGCCCATGCTCTTTCCACTGAGCCATGCTGCTTCTCCATAGTTGATGGGGGCCAGTATAGGTGAAGGGGATGAGAGATGGCCCTGGGACAAAATGACAGGGATGGAGCTGGGGAGGAAGGGTTGGGCTGGTGCAAGGGGTGGGGAGGAGCTGGCTGGGAGTGAGTTGATAGGCCCACAAAGGGGAAGGGGGACAAAGGGTGGGGGCCTGCCAGAGGGCTTGGGGGGAGATGACGGATGGCATCTCTGGGACAGAGGAATTACAGGCAAGGGGCAAGGAGAAGGGGTTGTGGGGGCACAAAGGGAGGGGAGGATTTGGGTGGTGGTAGAGGGGGTGGGGGAAGAGAGGTGGCAGGGGAAGATTGGGATGGGCTGACAGGAGTGGGGAGATTGAAGGGTCATGGTGGTGTCAGTGAGGTAACTGACAGCAATAACAATTTAATCCAGTGATACCCAGAGGAGATGGTTGAATTGTCCTTGGGCCATTGAGTGTGAAAAGGCAAGTTATCTATTATTATCTATTATTATTATTATCATTACTAGGGAAGACATGCTAAAATAATTTGCAAATAGGAGGAGGAGAAAAAGGGGGTTAGTACATGGGGGTTAGTTAATAAAGAGGGTAGGTAAGATATGCAGTTAATGTTATTGAAATAGACAACACAACATCAAAGACACATTCAAAGAAGAGAGTGCCTCACAGGCATGTGTACCCTTAGCTCTAAACAGAACTATCTTGACAACCGAAGGAAATATCATGACAACCTGGTCCCACAAGAAGCCTGCATAGCCCATTGGCAGCTCCCAGTGTCAAGTTTGGGTGAGAGTATGATAGGGGAAGCAGTAGTCATCAGTAGTGTCTTTCAGGTAGGAACTCCTGTAATAATCAGGAAGGACCCAGGAGAACACACTTCCTCAGCCCCAAATCCATGCCTTGAGATTTTATTTTGAATGTATGCCTGGGAGCCACAGGAAAGAGCATGGGTCTGAAACTGAGAGCACCTGGTTTCTCATCCCAACTGCCTGCTGTGTTGCCTATAAGTCATCTTCTCTGTGTCTTAGTTTAACCATCTGTAAAATGGGAATAATGATGCTTGCTTTTCCCTACCTCACAGGGATGTTGTGAGAACAAAAGGAAATAATGAAAAAATGCTTTGGAAAAATAAAAGCACTTTCTAGAGTTAGAGTATTATTATGTCTTCTCAAGCTCAGTAAGTGAATTTTCCTCAAATGCCATCAAATTGTGTCCGATCCATAGTGACTCCATGGACACACCCTCTCCAGAACTTCCCAACTGCTGCCGTAAAGTTTTTCTGGTAGGCATATCCATAAAGTTTTCTTGGTAAAGATATGGAAGTGGTTTACCATTGCCTTCTCCCACCCAATAAAAACACTTGAGTCTCTGGCATTGTCTTTGATCAACACTTTGATCACTTGTTCATCCACCTTTCACTCTTTCCCATACTGCTGCTGCACAGCACAGGTGAATTGACTTTGCCTAATGCTTAGGCTTAGACCTTTCCATAATGGATAACCCTCTGTGACATAGTTCTAAGTTTCAGCAGAGTACACTGACTCTCCTTCCATGATTAGATGTGAAATCATAGGGGAGAAAATGACTTTTAGGTGATCTAAAAATTTTGATACAGAGAAATATTCCATATCGCCCTATCACTAGTTTGGAAATGAGGCTGCTTCACCTAGAAGCACAGGAGTTCAAGATTACATATTTTTTTCAAATGGATATTGCTTTTGCCTAATACACACTTGTCTAACAAATCCCTCCTGGCTTGATTTAAGCCTATTTCCTCCTTTCATCCTCTTCCAAGCTTCCTCTTCATTAGTCTGAATAATCCTTTAACTGTTCTTTGGAGTTGTAATTCAACAGTCCTCTAATCAACACTGCAGGTGAGAATATGGTACTGCTCAAGTGCAGAACTGGACTCAAAAATCCTACTTTATTGTATTAACCAGTCTACTTTAATCAATTCTGTTCCTTGCACATGGATCTCATAAAACCTTTTCTAGATTGCAATTCTGACTCATTCCCACAACCAGCCGCATCCTCCTTTGCCCATCAAAATATTATGTAGACAATAGGCCAAGTACTTTCATTCTTAGCCAGATGTTGGTGGAGCATTAATACTTACATATTATTGTTCGGGTTGTTTAGTTGCCTTTTTCCTTTCCAGAATATAGTATATCTCTCATTTGAAAATCTGCTCATAATCCCACCAATGGACAACCTATCTGGCAGCAGTTTCGTAGGTTACAAGAAAGCAGCCCCAGAAAAAAATTAGTCCTAAAACCCTGCAGCAGAGCCAGATGCCTCCAAAACTTTGAAAGGGTAATAAAAGACACATAAATGATAGCTTAGCACAAACAATATGCAGCTTGAATAGCTGTGGTATGGGCCCTACTTTGAAGTTCTACAATACCTTTCATCTGAAGATCTGTAAACGAAGTGTTTTCAAAACATTGATTTATCCTTCCTAAACAGGCCTCTCTGCCGGGTTTCATTATTCTCCATGTTTTTTGAGTAGGTAATCTAAAGTGTACAAGCACCAGTGGAATTTTCCAAGGGCCCCATTTTCATTTCCTGGAAGGAAAGTGGGTCATTACCTCATTCAGGCCCATAGATTACCTTTTAGTCAATACTGAGGCAATACATGTTTCTGAAAAAAATGATCAATGAATCTTTTTCATTCTAAACCAGCTTTGAATCAGCAGGAAATTGTGGGTTAAAACTTACGAGGTAGAGTGATGGTGGGGGGCAGCAAGGGGAGGGGGAGATTGGAGGAGTATTTGAGGAGCTGAAGTTAAATAAATAATTGTGTTATTATGTAAGCACTCATTATTTGCCAAACATTGTCCTAAGCACTAGGGTAGATACAAGATAATCAGATCAGACATAGTCCCTGTTTTACATGGGGCTTAAAGTATAAGTATCAATCATATCTACTGATTGTTTATTTTGTGCAGAACACTGTACTAAGCACTTGGGAGAGGACAATACTTCGAGTAGGAGGAAGAACAGATTCTTAATCCTCATTTTAAGGATTCAGAGTACTGAGTACTGAGAAACAGAACAGTTAAATAATTTGCCCTAGTTCACACAGAAGACATATGGTGAAGCCTAGATTAGAACCCTGGTCCTCTGACTCCTAGGGCCTGGTCTTTCCTAGGCCACACTGCTTCTAGAGTTCCTTCACTTCTGTCCACTACTATTCCTACCAAGCATTTTCTACCTAGCTTGTTCCAAACTTTGAGTAAGAGAGGAATCCCTCAGAACTGGTTGGGAGAGGTTTGTTCATATTTATTGAGCACTTACTGTATGCAGAACAGTGTACAAAATGCTTGTGAAATTACGATATAACAACAAACAGACACATTCCCGATTCACAGCGAATTTGTTAAGTGTTTACTAAGTGTCAAGAACTGTTTTAAGTAGTGGGGCAGATACAAGCTAATCAGGTTGGACACAGTCCCTGTCCCACATGGGGCTCACAGTCTTAATCCCTATTTGAGAGATGAGGTACTGAGGCACAGAGAATCAAAGTGACTTACCCAAAGCTACCCAGCAGACAAGTGGCAGAGCTGGGATTAGAATGGAATTGCAGGTTTGTGCTCTATCCACTAAGCCATGCTGTTTAGTAACTTTGACCTCTATGGAAAATACTGAAACCAGTTAGCTCTGAGATTCATAATAATAATAATGATAATAATAATAATAATAATAATGTTGGTATTAGAGCACTGTTCTAAGCACTGGGGTAGATACAGGATAATCAGGTTATCATTCCACATGAGGCTTACAGTCTTAATCTCCACTTTACAGATGAGGTAACTGAAGCACAGAGAAGTTATGTGACTTGCCCACAGTCACACAGCTGACGAGTGGCAGAGCCGGGTTTCGAACCCATGACCTCTGATTCCCAAGCCCGTGCTCTTTCCACTGAGCCATGCTGCTTCTCTGTTTCTTACACTAGACTTAAACTCAAATAGACTCATAAAGGCCACTAGGAATCATTTTGTAGTAAACAGCACTAACACCTTAATCAATCAGTCAATCATATTTATTGAGCATGTATTAAACTCTTGGGAAAGTACAATGTAACAGAATTGGTAAACACGTTCTCTGTCCTCAGCTAGTTTACAGCCTGGAAAATGAAAGCAAATAAAAATGTGGGAAGAAAACCCTACTGCCCAGGTCCAGGGTCTCTCTCTTGAAGGCTCCGAACCAGGGACTGTATTCTGCCACTGCAGCATTTCCATTTATTCATTCATTCATTCATTCATTCATTCATTCATTCATTCATTCAATGGTATTTATTGAGTACTTACTGTGTGCAGAGCACTGTACTAAGCCCTTATCCAGGAAATAGCCATCAGCTCCCTGCCCCACCGCAGCCCCCGCTACTTGCGCACTAACTCAGAAGCCCTGGGTTCTAATCCAAGCTCCTCCACTTACGTGTTGTGTGACCTTGAGCTAGTCACTTGAATTTTCTGTGCCTTGTTCCTTCATTTGCAATATGGGGACTCAAACCTGTTCTCCCTCCTACTTAGACTGTGAGCCCCAAGTGGAACCTGATTATCTTGGATCTATCACAGTGCTTAGTAGAGTGCTTGGCACAGAGTAAGCCTTTAACAAATACCACAATTGTCATATCATCATCATCATCATTTACTTAATCATGTTGGATGCTTGAAATTGTCAGTATCACTGAAGAGTTTGGAATTTTCTACCAAGCTTTGACAATTCATGTAAATTCATGTGAAGCTTTCTCTTCGAGTAGATTTCTTGGAAACACTTTCCATTGTCATCAACAAAATGTATTGATAATTACTGGGTGTGGAGCACTGCATTAAGTGATGTAGCTGATAGAGGGAGCGGAGGGAGATATCTACTCCATATCTACAGAGATATCTACTCAGGCTATAGCTGGTGTGCCCAGCCTGCCTCTGCCAGGAATGGAAGTGACGCTCTGTTAACAGGGACCTCGATAGTGGAAAAGAAAATCTCTAGATCATGGGTGGAGTTCAGCCAATCAATCAGTCATATTTATTGAGTTCACTGTGTGCTTTGCTTGAAAGAGTTCAGTGCAACAGATTTGGAAGACATGTTTCCTTCCCACAGGGAACTTACAGTAATAACAATAATAATAATTATGGTTTTTGTTAAACGCTTACTATGTGCCAAGCACTGTTCTAAGTGCTGGGTATAGATACAAGGTAATCAGGTTGTCCCAAGTGGGACTCACAGTCTTAATCCCCATTTGCATCCTCTGCATCCTCTGAATCCCAAGCCTGGGCTCTTTTGAGGTCACTCAGAAAAAACTACTCTAAGTCTAGGATTTGGGCAGACCTCCACAGGACATCTACTGCATGTTGTGCCCAGCATAAGCACCTAATACAGTGCTCTGATTATAGTAAGCATTGACTGATTGTTAATGCACATGGTATGATTTAATAGTAATAATAATAATGGTATTTGTTAAGCACTTACTGTCTGCCCAAGCATTGTTCTAAGTGCTGGGGTAGATACAAGGTGAGCAGGTTGTCCCATGTGGGGATCACAGTCTTAATCCCATTTTCCAGATGAGGTAATTGAGGCCCAGAGAAATTAAGTGGCTTGCCCAAGGTCACCCAGCGGACAAGTGGCGAAGGCGGGATTAAGGAGGAGTAGGATCAGCAAATTGCTTTCCCACCTTCGGCTGGTCAAATCTTTCAAATTGGTTTTGTTAATAGAACTTTCTTATATTTATTAATGTGATTACATTATCATGGTTTTGCTTTTATATGTCATTGGAAAGTTTCTTAAAAGTCTTAGAAGAGAACAAATGCTGTCTAAACTTTTATTGTCAAGAAAGTTTATGAATTTCTGCTTAACAATAATAATAACGATGGTATTTGTTAAGCAGTTACTATGTCCCAAGCACTGTTCTAAGTGCTGGGAGAGGAGGGCATCTTCTCCAATCCTGTAAATTTTGACCATGTTAAGAAATAACAGCTTTTATTCTACACATAGAGGAAAGTACTTCAAGACTAGAGAAATATTTGGAAAAGCTTTCAAAATCAATAACCCTTCATTCTCATGATGAAAAAAATATGCCTCAATTGGTTGGTCTGGAGCTGGAAATTGTTCAGCAATAAAAATAACAACAGGATAATGGCTTCACTGGAAGATGCCTAGAGTACTCAGACAAGTAATCAAGACCGAGGAATTAACCTAACATCAGACGAACTAATAAACAAATCACGGGATTAATAAAGAAGACTGGCATTGCTATTATGTAGCTATCTTCATTTCAGAGCTGTCGGGGTGTTGAACAATGTTGGGTTTTCTTAGAGGGGTCAAAATAAAGGGATTTTATCTTTTGAGACGCTTTCTTCACAGACTTTATGCAGTCATAGAGTGGTTATTTCTAAAATGATCTTCAAGTTCAATATGAGTAGTTAGTTCTGGCTCCAGGATAAGACAAATTGCTGGTTTCTATTCAAGCCTGAGATGTTTCATGGATGGGTGAGCTCCTATTGCCATCTTGTGGGACTCATTGTGAACTGCACATAATATTAGGGGATTGAGTGCACTGAACTTAATGGTTGTCCAACACACTCCGCAGTACTCAGTCGTTCCTGCCTATCTGGAACTGTGTTGATGGAATATGATGGTTAAAACGAGAAATCTCCCCAAAGTCATCAAGACACTGATAATATGAAAATGTCAGCCAAGAATAATGGCAATCCACCTTCTCATAGAGGAGTTGACCAGAAGCAAAAGTGACTATATGCCTTCTCTTTAGTTCTCTGCCCCTCCTACGTTAGTTATAATAATAATAATGATAATAATAATAATAATAATGGTATTTTTAAAGTACTTATTATGTGCCAACCAGTGTTCTAAGAAGTGGGTTAGATACAAGGTAATCGGGTTGGACACAGTCCCTGTCCCACATGGGGCTCCAGACTTACTCCCCACTTTGAAGAGAAGGTAACCGAGGCCCAGAGAAGTTGTGACTTGCCCAAGGTCACACAGCAGACAAGTGGCAGAGGTGGAATTAGAACCCGTGACCGTCTGACTCTAAGACCTGTGCTTTATCCTCTATACCACATTAGAACAATATTAGATAGGCAAAAGTAGTGGAGATGAAATAATGGCATCTGTGACTTTGGAAGGAAATATTCACAGGTAAATTAAAAGGAATTCACATCTTCCTAGGGTATCTACTTATATGCTATGAATACCGAACAATAGTAAGGATAATTGTGGTATTCGGTAAATGCTTACTAGGTGCTAGGCACTGTACTAAGCACTGGGGTAGATACAAGGTAATAGGGTTGGACCAGTCCATGTTCCACATGGAGCTCACAGTGTTAATCCCCATTTAACATGAGGCAACTAAAACACAGAAAAGTGAAGTGACTTGCCCTAGGTCACAGAGCAAACAAGTGGAGGAGCTGAGATTAGAACTCAGGTCTTTCTAACTCCCAGACCTGTGCTCTACCCACTAGGTCATGCTGCATCCCTTAGGCCATTCTGCTTCTCTTTGTGTCAAGAAAACACATGTAATTTTAAATGCCCAGCTGAGGGATGTCTGGGCTCAAAAAATAAACAAATGTTCATGACAGCATCCAGCTTAGTATTTGGTACTGGATGGAGGATAGGTCAACTGAAAACCAAACAATCTGGGATAAAAACAGTTGGATGGTGCCCTTTGGTCCTCTTGACATGCTCTCCTTCAGTTCTGAAAGTAAAAAGGCCAAAATGGTTGTCATCGGCTTTCCTCTCTGAGAAGTGGATTTCTCTAAATTTCAACTGAAAGGTGTTGTGTAAGTTGGTTTCCATTAAGTCAATCTCCACTTCAGCAAAGAAAAATGTAATTCCAAATTTTTTGAAAAGGTACTGAACCTAAATTTTCCAGAACCAAGTAATTTTTGCATGTCATAGGTGAAACCCTGTCAATTTCCATAGATAAAAAAGCATGCTCTAACTTATTTGGGTGTGAGGATGAATTTATGTTTAGACCCTAATACCGCCTCCTAGGGCAAAATATTTTAGAGGATTGACTTTTTTTTAGAAAATAAATTCTTAATGATGTGCATCAAAGAAGAAAACACATTTATACTCATAATATGAGGTGTCAATTGCTTTTAAACTACACCCTATAAGGTATAAAAGTAAATTACCACAATATAAATAATGCATCTGCATTCCACATGCAAATTGCTTACAGTGTGGTGTGATACTGTGTGGAAGATGGTGGCTATGTTTGGTTTTTTCTAGTAATGTGTGGTGAAAGAAAACGGGTGAGAAAAATTCAATCCTTGTATCAATTGTATAGGAAAAAAGATGATCAGGGGAAAAACTCCTTGATCTCTTATGATGGGACATTCCATCTCTACTCTACTGGGTGCTGACTTGGTACAATGCTCATCACATAGTAGGTTCCCAGTATATACTAGTGATTGATTGTGTTTGAATTATCTTTAGAATGAAATGTGGTGGGTATAAAGGGCAGATAAATTTGTCTCCATGAGCGAAATTGAGCTTTTTGTTTCTCAATCAGTTTTCTACACAGCAGCCTACTACCCACATCATGGCATTACCAGTTAGGCTATTTGCTGTTCATTAATCTGTATACTCCATGCATTCTTAAAGTTTTATCTCTAAGTGGAGTATCTCTTCATTGTTCCACTGTAATTTAGATAGGGCTAATTTAGATAGAAATGGGTAACAATTGAAGATTTTAGAAGGTTAATATTTAGGGATACTGGGATAGATACAAGTTAATTAGGTTGGACACAGTCTCAGTCCCATTTCTCCCCAGATGAAGCAAAAAGTTTTCATTGTTGACTTATTCTTACTTTTTCCCCACACCCCACACCCCACTTATACTCTCCATGATCAACCAATCAATGTTATTAATTGAATGTTAACTGTGTGCTCTGCACCGTACTAAGCACTTGGAAGAGTACAACATGACATGGTTGATAGACACATTCTCTGGCCACAACAAGCTTACAATCTAGAGAGGGAGATCACATTGCCAGGATATTCTTGTCTGTGATTCCTTTGACTTCTCACTCACATCTTCTTCCTGCCCGAAACATCCCCTTTTCAAATCCACCAGACCACAGGTCTTCTCGTCTTCAAAACCCTTCCGAAATACCACGTCCTCCATGAGAACTTTCCCAATTAATTTTTCTTCTTCCCAGGTCATAACCTTCCCACTACCACCTCAATGCTTTGAACCACCTCCACTTTTAGGTAATCACAACAATATAACACTTTTGATTTACTCAGTTAGTGCTAACACTCATTCACATAATGAATCTTTCTTCTCTCTTTTTCCTCCAATCTGTAATTTATTTTCAGTTGGTTTTCTCTGCTATTTGAAGAAAGGGATATTTTTACACCTGCCTTATCCTCCTTTTTCTTTTTTGGATCTGTATGCTTTTGTAATACTGCCTCTGGCTCATATGTTAAGGAGACTCCTTTCAAGGGTAAGTAAGAAAATGCTTGCTCCTGCTTGTGAATAATCTGTGCTGAAAGTTCTGTCTTCCACCTTTGTGAAGGCATCATGGAGGAAATTAAGGGAAGGAAGGAATGGGTATAGAGAGTGGATAGGTGGAAATGTGTGAAGAAAGATGACTGAAAATAAGGTGGGAAAAGAGAAAAAGAAAACCACTAGAATGAAGAATTTTCAAGGCCTTTGGTGGCCTTGGATTGCAGAGCCAATCACCCCAGAGCTGCTATGGAATCAGGGCTCCCCACAGGAGCTGCTGGAAATCATTCATAAGCATTTTACACACTCCACTTGACGTGAGCTTCCCTCTCCGCAAGAAATGGAGTCACACCCAAAGTCACATGGGATGTAGCCTTGCCTTATCGCCACAGTCTTTTTTCCTTAAACAGACTTTAAGTTTTTAGAGAGGTCAGGGTTGCAACTAGCGCTTAACCTGCTTCTTCATTTCCTCTCCACCATTTTAAGTTCGGGAGACCTGTATGGAGCTGTTAGCCCATCAAACCTCAAAGTGTAAATGCCTCCATCCCTCTAGCTACCTCCCTTAGATTTGAAGTAAGTTGTCCAGAAGTATAGGCATCCCTGCTCTTGAACTGGTAGTTAACTCAAATTTATCCCTTGGACTGAATGGGAACTGCTATGTTCATTCATTCATTCAATGGTATTTATTGAGTGCTTACTATGTGTCAACAGTCAAACAACTATTCCACCACCTCAAAATACTGGGTGCCAGAAACACTGAGGTCATTTAGAAGGCTAAGGTTGGACTGTGCCCGACCAAATTATCTTGTATCAACCCCAGCATTTTGTATAGTGCTTGTTGCATAGTAAGAACTTTTTCAAATATAACAGTAAAGATAATAGGAATAATAATGATTAGACTATGGAACATTGTAAATTGAAGAATCTGAAGATTTCACCCCACAAGAATTTTAATTGTTATTTCAATTTGGTAACTTACTTTTCATTGTTGCTTGGGAGTCAGAGGTCATGGGTTCGAATGCTGGCTCTGCCACTTGTCAGCTGTGTGACTTTGGGCAAGTCACTTATCTTCGCTAGGTGAACTCATTCGCTCTCACGGCTTTGACTACCATC